>NC_083697.1:54275000-56775000 GCF_033118175.1 Dama dama
TTCTTGAGAGATCTCTAGTCTTTCCCATTCTGTTGTTTTCCTCTATTTCTTTGCATTGATCACTGTCTCAGATTAGTGTCTCTAAATAGGGCAAAATATTTACATTATTGCTTACACTGTGACTGCAGTATGTTATCAGCATAAATGAAACAAAAAGTTATTCAAAATTAAAAAACGTAAGTTATTAGAATTTAAAGCAACTAGGCACTGCTCTTTCACTCTACTATTTTATGTGAAAACATAAATTGATTACTTAAGTTTGAATATACAGAATTTTTATTTTTTAAGTAAAGATATATGTGTGTATGCTGGTATCAAATATTTATTAACGCTATGACTTGGGTGGCAGAAATAGTGTCACCTCTTTATCTATAATTACTCTAAATGTCTTTATCTTCTAGATATCAGAAGAATACTATTACAGCTCCCTCCAATAATGCTAGGTTGAACAAACAGTATAGTCACTTTAAGTAAGGTTAGTTCTCTCCAGGTAAAATTGTTCACCTTTAATATTTCTCCTCATGTCTGGCTCCTCTCAAAGATGGCTTCTTTGTTTGTGTGGGACTACATGACTTCGTGGTTGTTTAGGGAAAGGTATTGTGTGCTCAGTCACTCAGTTTTGTCTGAGTCTGCAACCCCATGGCCTGTAGCCTGCTAGGCTCCTTTGTCTATGGGATTTTTCAGGCAAGAATACTGGATCGGGTTGCTGTTTCCACTTCCAGGACATCTTCCTGACCCTGTGATGGAATCCACATCTCCTGCCTCTCTGACATTCATGGGTGGATTTTTTATCACTGAGCCATGTTTAGGCAAAGAAGTCCTCAAGTCCTCTGTGACATTTTTTGATCTACTGATTTCTAAGTTAACATCTGGTATTCATCCGCTTACATACAAAATTCATAACAACACTCAAGAGGGAGAAGATGCTACAATGGTCTGAGGATCATTATAGAATTTTGCCCAACAAACTAATCATTTAATTTTTTAATATATTTAACTTGAAGTGAAAAGAATTTAGGACTTCATTTTTTCTCTTGATCATGGCTGTCTCTCTAACTTACTACCTTGCTGCACAATCTTATGTTGACTGTCAGAAATTATATATTTCTGATATAATTATCTCTGTTTTATTATTTTAAATTCATTTTATGTTGATAAGAACACAATATGAGATCTACCCTCTTAAGAAATTAAGTGTACAATACAGTTTTGTTAACTATAGCTACAATTTTATAGAGTGTATCTCTAGAACTTTCTCTTCTTGCTTAACTGATTAAAGACTTCTATTAAAGTCTTTTGACTATGTCTTTTGTTTAAAAGGGCTTCCCTGGTGGTTCAGATGGTAAAGAATCTGCCTGCAGTGCAGGAGACATGGGAGACATAGGTTTAATCCCTGGGTCAGGAAGGTCCCTTGGAGAAGGAAATGGCAACCCACTACAATATTTTTGCCTGGAAAATTCCATGGACAGAGGATCCTTGTGGGCTAATGTACATGAGGTCGCAAAGAGCTGGGCACGACTGAGTGTCCAATACTTTCACTTTTCACTTTGATTAAAGACTTCTCATTTTCCCCTCCTCCATCCTTTGGTACTCTTTAATTTTATGTGATACAATTTTTGTAAACTGTAGGAGTTTTGATTTTCTTTGGTAACAAAAATGGAGTGTATCAGTAATATAATTTTAGTAGGCTTAAGAGAAAACTGTCAGCTCAAATTCTCAGCTTCCTCATCCAGGAGAACCCCTCTCCTGATATTGCAGATGTTATAATGAGAGTAAGTTTCATACAAATGAATAAAACATTAATTCCTGGAAGAGTACTACCTCACGAAATCATCTGGCATTCAGTCTTCAGTAATCATTAAACGATATCATGAAGACTGTGATTTGAGGTCGTATTGTGAAGAGTCAGGAAACAAGAATTTTCACTTTCTGCTGATTCATTATATCATCTGTGACATGTTCATAGTCCGAGTAGGAGAGGAAATATTCATAGGTCTGAATTGCCTCACCAAATTCTCCCAATTTCATTGTTCCATCAAAGAAAACCTAAAAACTGGGAAAGGGATATATATCTATTCATAATTTTTCCATTGGTTTCAGTTGAAAATCATTTTAGCATCTTATAGCCTTAATTTGGTAGTTTTCCTAGGTTATGCTGCCAATAAGCAGCCTTACCTACAAGTAAAAGGTGAGCTAAAAGAAGAGAAGGGAAAGGGTGTTCATAAAGAACCTAAGGAATCATCTGAGGAGAAATAGGAGGGTAACACTGTGGAAGAAAACAGTTTAAAATCATTTCAAATGTCAAAGAGAATAACAATTATGACTATTCTACTATATTATTTCCCTCAGTCTTTTTTTTTTTAATGTGAGTGTAACATATGTGAATGCTAGCATATATATTGCTAAAAATTCAAACCTCACTCTACATAGATTATGCATAATTCTATTTCATTTGCAATCACATTGTGAGTACTTTTACCACAATAGCAAATTTTTAACTACTCTAAAATTATATTCTATTTCATTGCTCTAACCAAATAGTACTTTATATTCTCTTGTTTTTGGTAATTTGGATCCTAAATATTTCATTATTATATAACATGGAGATCAACATTTCTGTTTACACATATATCTTAATTATATTTTCAGGTTATAGTTTTAAGATGAAATCCTGACATTAAATTATGAAGTCAATAATAGCAAACAAAGTTTTTGAAAGGTTTATAGTTCTCACACCAGTTGTAGTTATTTTTATTGTCACCAGGATTTAAGTAGGTTTACTTTCTGCATCCTAAAAAGAAAAATATTTTTAGTATTGCTATTTAACTCTAAATATTCTAAGTATTACAGCTGAAAAATAGCATGGTTCTACTTACACACTAGATTTTCATTATTAATATTTAAGTGCTATATGTATTTATTTGTTATGTGCTTCAATTTCCATCTTGCTTGCTTTTTGAATTGCAAAATCTCTAGTTAAAACTTTTCCCATTTTCTCCTACTGGATTAATACTTGTTTAATTGAATTTTAGATTTTACTATATTAATTTATTGTCTTTAAAATGTGTGTCAACCATTCGCTTTTCTATGCAGCATGAATCTTATCATGCCTTTTTGTACGTAGTGTTTACATTTTTCATGTTCTAGTAGTTTCTGTACCTTTTAAAATTTCTCTATCAGTGTAAAATATTAATATGGAACAAAACTCAATTTGCAAGCATTTACTTTCTATTCAAATCCAAAATCCCTCAAATCAAGGAGCTCCAAAAAAGGATTTTGATTCAGCATAATTAATAAAGCTAATAACTACACATTACTAATCTTCTGTTATCTAATGGGCACTTAACTCTTACAACAATCTTATGAAGTTATTACACTTTTATAACATAGGAAACTAATTCTCAGACTTGAAAAGGCAAAAGGATATTGGCAAAATCAGTTCTCAAATCCAAGGCTTTCAGAGTTTCATTTAATGGCCTCAATCATCTTGTTACACTATCACTTATGTTAAAACTCACCAATCACTCAGAGCAGAGTCTAAATTAATTTTAATTAATTTTCTTTAAAAGGGCATCAAATGTTACTTAGAAAATGATTTTTTGAAAATTTTCTTATTTCAAAACTTTCCAAAGATTTTGAGGGTTCTATATTTTGATTAGAAAATAGTACCTGGGTAAGTTAGACTTTCTCTCTTTATAAATACACACACACACACACACCCCCAAGAAAGCAAAAAAAAATCCATTGTTGGTACAATTGTATACTCTTGGATGTAAAAAAAAATCATTTATTTGCATAAAGGAAGTGCTGTGAATAGCTACACTGGAATAGCAATGGACCAAGACGGCCTAGGACAAAATGGAACATATGGTCACTTGACCCAAAATTCCCAATTATAACTTGAAATGGAGAAAGAATTCTACAACGTTCACTTTATACATAAATAATAAAATAAATATATGCTACACCAGAATGGCACTTTTATAAACCTACAATAGAGCAGAGACAGGTGGGGATTGTGCAAAAATAGTTGCACTGGGAGCAGATTTTTATACAGTGATGATAATGAAGAAACATGGAAAAGAGTATATAAGATAACATATATGGGATAAATTAAAGTAGCAAGCTGAAGAGATCCTCAAATCTTTAAATATTCATATCCATAAAAATAAAAGATAAAATTATGTAAATTAAATATCCAACTGAAAAGATTGGAAAAAATAATGAGAAATGTGAAGGCAGGAAATTATATAGAAGAAATGTATGAAATAGAAAACAAAAATACTATATAAGAACTAGTAAATAAATAAGCAATACTTCAAGAAAAAATATGTAAACCGACCAATTGTTTATCTTAATAAACCAATCAAGTAATCCCCAAATGGTCCCAGCCTCCTAGAACTCATAGTCTTGTATGCTCGCCTAGTCTTGAGTACAGGCTAGGTTTAGTGATTCTATTTGGATGAATTCAGGAGGTGACAAGATGGCATTTCCGAGGTTAGGTTTGAGCATTCCTGTGACTTCAGTTGGAGCACACTCTTTCATGATCTCTTGGATCACTTCTGAAGGAAGCTAGCTGCTAACTGTGAGCTGTTCTGTAGAGAGGCTCAAAGGAAAACATCTAAGGGAACTTAACAGCTAGCTCTGCCACCAGCCCTACGATAAGTTTGGAAGTGGATCCCAACGTGGTCAAGCTTTAGATGAGACCACAAACCTCGCCAACACTCTCATTGCAAAACCATGAGACATCTTGTGCTAGGAACACCTATACTTGGCACCTCCTGACCGCAAACACTGTGAAATAATAAATGTGTGTTGCCTAAGCTGTCACAATTTTGGTTTATAGTTAATAAGCACTATATAACTAACACAGTAATGGCTAAATAAACTAAGAATGAAAGAGGGGTGGGTAAAGCAAGAAGCACAAAAATAAGACATTTCTAAGGAACTTTAATGAAAGAGGTAGAAAATTTTTTTTTTTTACCCTGGTGGCTCAGATGGTAAAGCATCTGCTTGCAATGCAGGAGACCTGGGTTTGATTCATGGGTCAGGAAGATGCCCTAGAGAAGGAAATGGCAACCCACTCCAGTACTCTTGCCTGAAAAATTTCATGGACGGAGGAGCCTGGTAGGCTACAGTCCATGGGGTTGCAAAGAGTCGGACCCGACTGAGCAAGGAAATAGCAAATGGCAAAAATAAAAAAAATTAAAAAGCAAATATAGTAATTAGTGGGACTTTTTTTTGATGCTCCATTGATAAAGGAAAAGTTATTTTTAATACTAAGCATCATTGCCTGACCTAAGTGATCAAGTGTAGCATTCATAGTGGTATATAACAACCTGACACCTGCATCTTCACCTCTTATAAACTAAACACCACCAGTTTTTTTTTGCCACATGTGCTTTACCTGGATCTTATAAAGCCTTTAAATTAAATTATACGTTAGATGAAGTACAAAGTATATAGCAATGATTGATAGGAGTTACTTCCTCTTTGCCAAACTCCAGCCATCACAGAGTACATACTAAACAGAATTTAATCTTCTTTTTTTTTTTTTGGTAAATTTCTTCTTTCTTCAGCAATAGAATTACATTCTGGAAAATATTAAATCAAGAATTTTTCCAACTGCTTCCTCAGTTTCTACTGAACTTTTGCTCTGGAAACATTTAAGTGTTGGTTTGTAGGTAATACATTTTTTGTCTTAGATAATTTTCTCAAAGACTGATGTTTGACTTCTATTCAAAATTTGGTCGATTTGGAGCCAGTTTGGCATAATGAGGTATTTTTCTATTGAGTTTTTTGGCTTTATACATTCTGATAATGACAAGTACAACTTCTAAAATTCTAAACCAAGTACACATTTCCAGTAAGATACAATTCAGTTAGTAAATCCTGGAAGATCCTGATTTCATCCAGAAATTCACAATGCCTCCTGCCACAATGAAGTTATGAAATTTATAAAATTAAAAGTTTTTTAACTTTAATGTAAAAATTCTGGTCTTTTTACTTACAAAGTATCTTAATTTTGGGACATTATGTTATAGACTGAATTGTGTTCCCCTCAAAATTCATATATTGAAGCTCTAACCCCCAAAATGACTGTATTTGGAGATGGGGCTGTGAAGGAGGTAATAAAGGTTGAATGATTATAGTAGGATCCTAATTCCATATGACTGGTATCTTTATAAAAAGTGGAAAAAACATGCACATAAAAAGGTAATGTTACTGAAAGTGCATGCAAGCTTCCACATCCTTGTATTTTGAAATGAAAGCTTTTGCTTTAGTGTCCCAGGCCTGCCCTAAGTTTCCAAAGGCTGACTCAAGAATTATCATTAGCAAATGAGAAGATGTGGAAAGAAAGGACAGCTGTTAGGCAAGGAAACTGCTAACAATTTAGCCACATAGCAGAGTCACTGAACTTCCAGTTTCCTGACAGATACATGTCAGACCTCCTTTATAAGGTCTGACACACATTCCAAGGTTGTTTTTCAGGAATCAGATACTCACCAGATGAAAAGTGATAACCTCAAGCAAGTAGACCCCACCAGTTGAAACCAGAAGAATGGTGGTACTCAAAACTTCACCTTGATGACCACCAATCGGAATTGTGCATGATCTGATTATGTACCCTGCAGCCCCGTTCCTCACATCGCCTTTAACACCCTTCCCTGAAAGGCCTTGGGGAGTCTTGGTCTCTTGAGCATTATTTGCCCCTTCTCCTTGTTTGGTACCCTGCAGTAAACTCTATATTTTCCTTCAACCCAACTCAGTCAGTAGATTGGATTTATTGCATGTCAGCAACTATTGCCAAGTCCAGGTTCAGTATCACTGGGACACAATAAAACGGCATTCATGTACAAGCCAAGCAAAGAGACCTCCGGAAAAGCCAAATCTACAGGCACTTTGATCTTAGACTTCCAACTTGCACAACTAGGAGAAATAAATTTCTGTTGTTTAAATCACCCACTCTTTAATATTTTGTTGTGGCAGATTGGCAGATTAGCAGACAAAGACTGCAATTTTAAAATGTCTCCCTAGAAACCTGATATTGAAGTTGACTTATATTGAAATCTTGGATTCCTAATGTTAATATGATTCAATCTACTTGCATAGCCTTGGAGGATCTATGCTGGAAAAAATATAACAAGGTTTTATTTAGACTAGGAAATAATAAAAGTCAATGAATTTTCAGATAAAATTTTAGTAACGTGTGGAGTACAAATTGGCACAGCACAAATTGGAGACAGCATTTCTAGAAATATCAGCACGAGGCAGCTATTGGTCATGCATGTGGACTGTCCTGAGAAAACACTTATCTCCTTCCCTGGAAGCAGCATCTACAACATTGGTCAAGCAGAAGTCTGATACTTGAGTCAAAATGATTAACGAAATACAACTTAACATAATATAGAATAATTTCTTTTCCTTGGCCTTAGGTTTCCATGTGGATGGAGTTCCACTATAGTTATACTACTAGACTATTAGCATCACATCACTGGCTTTCTGCAGGAAAATGTAGCTTGTCTACCTGATTGATAAGTTTCAGAGTAAATTCTGGGTGCGCCTGGCTCAAGATTTGTTTTACTTTACCTTTGGTATTAACTTATCTACATAAGTTAATTATCTGTTTCTGTCCTCCATGTTCTAAATTTTATACACATTGCTTGATAGAGAAATTTCTGTGGTCCACCTCAGCTTGTGTATAACTGGATAAGTGTGTAGATTTCTAGTGTGCAATCTTAGCAGGCCATTGGACCATACTCAAGTTAGTCTCTTGTCTGTATAGCTTTTCTAGGGGGAAAAAAAGATGATGGTTGAATTTTCATCTGTTCACTTAAGTTTACCTGTCAATTGTTTCCAACTTCAATGAAAAAAAAAAAGGACATCACTACTAGCATACAGTATTTCAATAATACAAATTAGTGTTCTCCAAAACACAGCATTCCTTTCCCATGGAAGTGCAAGATATTCCAGTGGGGAGTATTAAAATAATATTATAATGTCTAATGTTTTAATCTAAACATGTGAGAAATAAGCATTGTTATATTCATACTTAACATAAGGAAAGAGAGTTCTATATTTATGAACAATTAGTATATACGAGACACATTTTAGATTCTGGAGAGTCAATGGTAATAGAGACAACCCCAAATCCATGATATTAAAGAGCTTTTATATGTCAAGGTTTCATAAAATATGAGAGTAAATAAATGAATATGTAATTTAATACTAGATAGTAATAAATGCAGTAAAAACTAATAAGGCAGAAAAAGTGAACAGAAAATGGTGAAGTTATGTTGAGAAAGATGTTATTGGGGGGAAGAGGGACAAATTTAACATTTTAACAGAGGACAAAAGGAAACAAAGAGATGACCTGTCTAAAGGGGTCTTATGCAGTGAAAAATCACGGCGTGTCTGAGGAAAAGAAAAATGCCAGAACATATGGGGGTGGCGTGAGATTGGAATAGGGGAGGAGGGGCAAACCGGCTGGGGGAAAGTCAGGTGGTGACAGGTTTTCTGGCATGGCCAGGGCTTTGGACATTAGTCAGTGTGTGATGGGTCACTGGAAGCTTCTGTCAGGTGAGGTAATGACACAACCTGATTTACCTTTTTAAATGATCTCTCTGACTCCTGTATGGCGAGAAATACAAATGTGTTGAGGAATATGCTCCTTTCATTTTTAATGCAAGCATACTAAAAAAAGAAAAAAATGTTTGAAGGCCACTGATCCTAAAATGAAATGAATGTTTCCTTTTTCTATACCTGTTCTTATAAGAAACCATACAAAGTAAGATTTTTTAATGATATCCAAGAACTAATATAAAAATAATATCAATAGAAATACCATGTGCTTTAAGGTCAGACCGAACTTGAAATTGGTTCCAGCTTAGCCTCTGCCTAATTTTGTGACCTCCGGTAAATTATTTGAGTTATTAGAGCCTCCATTTCTCTGTAAAATTATAATAATTATCATCTTGATTGTTTCTGTATGGATTATAGCAGTGCTTATTGCCTCTGGACCACAGCAGGAAATCAATAAATGTTGTGTCTCATTATTACCAATGGCTAGATACGTTGGGAAAAAAACAGAATTCAAATAACAAAAAATCATGAACTTAATTCTATAGAACTCTGCTGGGAATATCCAGATCTCCAGATTTCCCAACTGGTTAATACAGAAAGGGCAGAAGATAAACTGCTAGAAGTATACTGCACATTGATGACAAAGATGACAACCATATGGTCATAAATAGATAAGGTTTCCCACCTGTCACTTCTTTTTTTGAAAAAAAAAAAAAAAAATCTGTCATTTCATTTCTGGAGAGGCACTTGGAGGCAATAAAGTACGCTACCCACTCTGGTAACAGATTATTGAATAATTTTATCAAACCATTCCAGATAATTCAAGTCCAAAATTACTTTAAAGTGAGGTAAACCATTTAATTGAGGCAAAATTGTTTGGTTTTGCTCCAATTATCCAGTTAATTGCTTTCATTCTGTGCTTTACTTTTCATGAGTTGGCATCAACTCGGTCTTGTAATCCTGTGGTTTCTTTCTTTTTATGCTCCTTTGTGTACAAGTTGGAAGATGCAACCTCATTCCCCTGTAACTTTGTTCTTTTCCATGTCATTGATTTTTCCCTGCGGATCTAATCGAGCTTAAGCTTGCTTATGTTCATTTGTTTTCTCTTTGTCACTAGCAACCCTGATGATGTAGTCTTTTTTCCTGAGAATAGTGTGTTTACTGGAGATTTATTGTTGCAGAACAAAGTAAAGGGATGGAGGAAGCCTTTAAATAGAACAGAATGTTATTTAATCAGTAAAAATAAAAGTGAACATTTGGAAATAGTTTTTTTTAATACGGAAAAGACAAAAAAGAGTAAAGAAAAGCAAAAACAAGATAGGCAATAGCCAACTGACAGATTCAGTGTCTGAAATAAATTCTGCAGCATGCTTCATAATCAAGTATTATAGTGCTCTAAGTGGTGACCACAGTTAACAAACCACTTTCAAACTTTCACACAAAATTGCCATATGTAAATCATGTCTAGTGATATCAATAAAGCCTTTTTTCTATCTTTTTGTGTGTGTATGTGTATATAACCCATAGAGAAACATGATTAAAATATATATCTCATAGTGGATTGCCATAAAAGTGAATATTTAATATTGTGACTCATTGTATGTACAATATTATCCAAAAGGACATCCCTAAACCATGCTCAGAGGAGTGTTTCCTGAAGTATGTTCCATAGAATTCTTATCTCACAAATCGATTCTTAAAAATGTTCTCTATGATCAGCTGAACTTGAAAACTATCCAGCTGGGTATTTGCTTTAAACTTTTTTCAACATATCCTGTTGAAACTAAGCAGGGCCCCTCAGGGTTCTCCTGGCTTCATAAAATTCCTTTATTTCCCAAGCTTCTCATTTATAGAAAATACTTCAGTCTCCTAGATCTTACCTGAGCTCCAAAGAGTAGACTCAAGTCGTTGCTGATCAGGGAAGAGTGGGATTATAGAAATAAAGGGAAGGCAGTCAAGCAATAAATAAATAAAGTAATGATAGCTTAAATAAAATTTCAGGGATAACAGAGAATCTTAATTTCTCCTAAAGGGACACCTATAGCAACTTGATGCATATCTTTGAGTTATTCAGCAGAAATTAAGATCCCCACCCAGGTAGAGGATGAGGAGCACATACAGATCACAAGCATGCAGACCAGGTTGGAACTAGAAGTTTGATAATTAATTAGGATTCCAGAAATACCACCCTCTTACCTCATCACCAACCAATCAGAAGAACGTGCACAAGCTGCAATCCTCATTTCAAATGTTTTTAAAAACCCTTGCCTTAAGTCCAATGGGAGATCAGGACTTTTGAACATTAACAGTCCATTCTCCTTGCTTGGCACCCTATAAGAAATGCTATACTTTCCTTTACCATAACCTGGTGTCAATAGATTGGTTTTGCAATGCAGTGGATGAATAGAGGTAAGTTCTATTTGGTAGGAACTTTTAGACATTGGCAAAGACTATGCAATTTACTTCTTCTGATATATTAGTCACAGAAAACAATACACAGAAAATTCATTTTTACCAAATGTCTTTTTAGCCAATGGCATTATGACATACTTGATACAGTATTATTTTGTGGGAGGTAAATTTGTTGAAAATTTGTCTTATTTCAAGCACTTTGCCAATCTTGTAGATCTCAACACTCCTAAACCTCTTTGATACCTCAAGCCTCAAAGAAATCAAAATCGAGTTAAGAAAACTATTGTTTATTAATACTTAAGAAATGATGTGAAGTGATTAGCTCTAATGGGGAAATTAAAGAGGAGTGAGCAGGTCAGGGAAGGGTAAGGTAAATTAGTTTAATCAAAGAAGTGATTGTGTAAATGTAAAAATTTATTATGAAGTAGTTATAGCTATATTGAAATGTGACCTGTATTTTCTGCTGTAAACACAAACTGGCAGATTTTCTACATTCTTGAGATGAACTAAACCACAATGGAATCATCCTGCTCATTTTGACCATCATAATAAGAGATGCAAATCTCTGCATGGACCTGGAGTCCTTAGGAATTGACAACCATGATGGCTGAAGGACCCAAATCAGTCCTGCTGTGATCCACAGGAATTTTACTTTCCAATCTAGAGAAAGGGCACAGCTGATCTCATTATAGTGGCTTGCTAGAGAAAGAAGGTGAATTGTGAAATAAACTCATGATGACTATAGTCCTCTCCCTGCGGAGAGATTTACATCACAAAAACTCCCTCATCACTGACACTGTCATTATTCATATTGGTGGTGTCAGCAGAGGAAACAAGAGCTGAGTGTCTCTGAACAATAAACTTCTGATTTACCTTCATTTTAGTAGGAAGTTGTGTTATGTCCTGAATTAGAAAAAAAGAAAGTCAAGAATAAATTTTAATAAGTATCATTTATATTGGAAGTAACACTAAGCTTTAAATTTTCCAGCAGTGCTTATATGATTTTATATGAATATGTTTCATACACATATATGCTATTGTATATGTGAATACACTTTGTTTATTCATTTATTCAACATCTTCGTATAATTTTTAACAAGTCCCATCATTTTTCTCTTCTTTACTATGCCCAACTCTAGGATTTCATACAAAAAAATGGATGAAATAAAAGTAGTTAACCACTATTTTTGAAAAGAGTATCCTCTTTACATTTCAAATGCTTTGGGGCATAGGATACCTGATTTAGCAATTATGTCTCTTATAGACAGTAAAATGCACAGATTTATACTGCTGTTGAATCTAATTTATGGAAAAAGAATTATTTCCATAATGCCTTTTGCACTTATGTGGTATATTTACAATAAATGAATCTTTTAAAAATGTTTCTATTAGAATCTACTTCTATTCCTTAACTATTCCTTTCTGGAATTATACATTCAAGGATTGCATACATAAAGAGTCCAACTCCATACATATCAGAAGAAGTGATGATCAATTATAGAAAAGAGCAGTGTATAACAAGATGCAGGGTCACTATAATTTACTTGTGATTACCTTAAAAATGAATATGTGACTCCATGACAAGTGACTTTCAAAAAATGCATTTTCTTAAATGTCAAAAAATTTTCCCCTTAAAAATCATTTGGCAGTTGGTCTTTGCTATCATATTTTCTAATAAATTACATATTTGATTTGACAACATTTGTTTATCAGAGAGGTTGAATGTTCCATTAAAACCCTTGGCTCTCTGATGATATTTTTATGAAAGTGATTTTTTACTGCTTTTTTTCAGTACATGTGCTACTTTTGTGGAAAACATTAGAGCAAGAACTTGTTCATTTCTGTGTGCTTGTAAAATAAGCAGGTGTCCTTATGTAACTAATTATGCATTACAGAACTAGTCAAGAGGTAAAGACAAGTCACTGTGGGTGTGTTTATACTTTACCTGAGTGAAGTGATAAAATTTTTCAATAGGATGAAATAGGCTATCCTGCATTAAGAGGGAGGTTTGGATTTACATAATACTGTGCTACCTGCATAAAAGGCCTTAAAGTTAACAAAAAAGTAAACACAAAATATTTGCCCTTTTGCTACATTAGAAAATCATAGAACCAACTGTACCATTTTAAATTTTTTATTACCACTGGATGGATATTAGATTCTCAATATAATTCAACAATCAGGCATTGACTTTTGGAAATTCATACATTAAGTAACTAATGAATAAGAAGAAAATGCATGAGTTATTATCAGAGGTGTTCTGGAGTCAAAACTAGATGAAAGCCAGGCTCCTAGAAGATTAGCACATGGGTGGAGAGAGAATTGTGTAGTATGTGTTGAGAAGCAGGATTAATTAAAAACAAAAACAAAAAAAGTCAAAAGTGTATATCATGTTATAATAAAGTTAGATGAAACTATTACATTTCAGAGATATATAAATTTGCAGTCTATTATCAACAGAAGAGTCAGTGTCATCCTGTGAAATACAAAGCCCTCCAATGACCTCTCATCTCTGGAATCAAGGGAAGAATGGAAGCCTGTGCCTACAGATAATGATTTACCAGGTTTCTTGTGGAGTCTTACCCACCACACAGGAGGACTTAACTTCTCTGAAAACATGTTCTACTATTTTCTGTTCACTCCATTGTTGGAATCCTGGACTCCAAGTATAGAACATCATATGATCAAGGTAATCTTTTTCTAGATATCTTCATAGTTCATCCTCTCACCTTCCCGAAATCTTTGTTTCACTGCAGCTCATACTCACAGCACCCTCCCCTATTCCTTGGTTCTTCTTTTCTAGTGTGCCGATTACTTTTTTCCATAGATGAAAGTGAAAGTCACTCAGTCATATCTGACACTTTGCAACTCCATGGACTATACAGTCCATGGAATTCTCCAGGCCAGAATACTGGAGTGGGTAGCCTATCCCTTCTCCAGTGGAGCTTCCCAACCCAGGAATTGAACCCAGGCCCCCTGCATTACAGGCAGATTCTTTACGTAACCTGAGCTATGAGGGAAGCCTGACCACATTTTAAAGAATTTGATAATTTATGTTATTTATTGTCTCTGACTCCTCTAACAAAAGCTCCATGATAAGACTTTAGTCTACTCTGTTTACTGACAGCAGCAAGCCTAAAACATAGTAAGCACTCAATGAATATTTGTGGAATGAATAAATTATATGTATGCATGAGTTCCCTGCTCTTCCTCCATAAAAATTCAATGGTCAGTTTTTTTCTTATTTACCACCTGGCATTCTTACCTCTGCATGTTATTGTCTCTGACACAATGCCTATTTCTCTTTCCAGATCAAAATCTCTTTCATCCATGAAAATAATTCTAACTGGAATGGCATCCTATTTGAACACGTCAACCAATTCTTCTCCTCAGAGATCACCAATTACTTTCAACTTCCCCAGAAATGCTCTCCTGACTTCCCAGTTAGAAATCACTTTATGTGAGATCTTCTAAAGGGAAAAAATCATATTTGAACAAAGCCCCCCGAAATAACCCATAGAGTCCAGTATATTCCACTTTACTTGTATATTACCATCATATTCTAAGTCTCTTCAATCTGTTTTTGTGTTTTATTGATTTATTTACCTTTCTTTTTTTTTTTTTTTTAATGAATTGCCTATTCCCCTCTCTGGAATGTCTAGGTCCTATGAGTCACTTAATACATAAATTTTGATATAATAAATTACAAATTATATAAATATAATTTTCCAATATTTACTTCTTAGTTCTTAGGAATACAGTTTTCATTCTAATTATATAGTCCTAATCTCTTATTCCAACCTGAATTTCCATTGTTGTTACCAACTGTCTTACTATATTGTCACATTCAGTGACCCCATGTATTTTTACTATTTCAATTACTATCTTCTACATTTTGGAGCCATCAGTATTCTCCTGCTGTGTTGAAATGAGTTTACATCATGATTAAAATCTCACAAGTTTTATCTTTTTCTAATAGACTATTTTTTGCAGTTTTTAAATCATAACAGTATTGAAGAGAAGGTACAGAGATTTCCTATATTCCCTGCCTTCACACATACATAGCTACCCCAAGTCAACATAAATCTGCTATAATTTATGAACCCTACATTGACACATCATAAATGCCCTGAATGCATAGTTTAATTAGGGTTAACTGCTAGTATTGAAGTTTCCCAGATGGTGCAGTGGTAAAAATCTACCTGTTGATGTAGGAGACGCAAGAGGCATGGATTGAATCCCTTGATTGGGAAGATCCCCTGGAGTAGAAAATGACAACTCACTACAATATTCTTGCCTGGAGTATCCCATGGACAGAGGAGCCTGGTGGGCTACAGTCCATGGGTCACAAAGGGTTGCGCATGACTGAGCATGTATGCACAACCTTGATATTGAAACTTCTATGGGTTTGACAAATGTAAAAAGACCTGTGTTCATTACTATAGTATTATACAGAATAATTTCACTGCCCTAAAAACAAATGAACAAATAAACAAACAAAAAACAAAGCAACAACAACAAAAAAAACCTTTGCTTTTCACACAGTCTTCCTTCCTCCCCATCCCAATTTTTGGGAACAACTGCATTTTTTCCTGTCTCCATCATTTGCCTTTTCCAAACTGACATATACTTGGAATCATATAGTATATAGCTCTTCTAGATTGACTTATTTCACTTAGTTATATAAATTAATGTCATCCCATGTCTTTTTAAGTCTTGATAGCTCATTTTATTCAGTGATGAAAATATTTCCTTGTCTGTATATACCACAGTTTATGTATCCATTCACCTGCTGAAGAATATCTTGATTGCTTCCAAGATTTGGAAACTATGAATAAAGTTGATAGAAACATCTCAGTGCAAGTTTCTGTGTGAACATAAATTCTCACTTCCTTTGTTTAGATACAAAGGAGTGTGATTACTGGCTCTTATGGCAAGATTATGTTTAGTTTTTCAAGAAACTTCCAAACTAACTTCCATGATAGCTATACCATTTTGCATCTACCAGCAATGAATGAGCATTCCTGATGCTCTATATTATTGACAGGATTTGGTTGTTCTGGATTTTGGTCATGCCAGTATGTGTGTAGTGTTATCTCATTGTTGCTTTAATTTTCATTTCCCTGAAAACATATGATGCAGAGCATCTTTGCATATGCCTAAAACATAAGTAACAAACTTTATATTTCAGATACCATTTATCCAAATATATCTTAAGTTTTAACCCTTAAAATATTATAAACTCTTTTGTCATGATGAACATAAAGCAATTGAAAATAAGTTTGAAAAATTTTGAAGACAAGAAAGATACAGAAATTAAATTACGGAATGAAGTTTAACTTATTTTACATTTCCTAAAATTAGCATGCATTATATGATCAGAAAGAAAAAAAAATGTTACTTCACTAAAAAGACTTAATTGTTCCAACTGCTTATCAGGCAAAATCAAGCTCTGTATGTCAACCTGGACTCTCTGAGATTCTTTTTTCTCTTTTTCACAGATACCTTTAAATCCTTTCTTCAACAATGTACTTCTAACACATATGTTAGAGTATGTGTGTATATATGTATATGAATAAGTGTATATGTAAATGTGTGTACTTATATATACACCTATAAATATATATTATTCATGAATATGTATGAATGTTACTATGTGTTCAATGTATGTATATATGACATAATATTCAACTCAATGCTGTTAATTAAAATTTAAAATGAGTTATTTTGAATAATATCAGATATACCTCTCTAAACAAGACAGCATTTAAAGTATGTGTTTTTATAGAATATACTTTTCACTTCAAGAAACTTTCATAGGAAGGAAAATAGAAAGCTATCATCTTAAATTTCCATGTGCACTGGTGAGTGAGAAAAGGTGTTTTCTCTCAGCATTACTGTCATTTATTAGTAAAAGGTGTGTAAGTACATGTGATTGTTTGAGCCAGGCCCCAACTTATGTGATAATGCTTCAGGGCATTTGCCCTTAATTTTACCATAAGATGGGTTTGACTCCAGGGAAGCCTTCTGTAGATATGTAAAGTAACCTTCTGTCTCTCATAAATCATAATTTATGTTCCTTATGTGTGAACAGAAGGTGTAGGCAAACAAATTGATTTGTGGAAGTTAGATATTTTTTTTTCCTCTAAATGTTCAATCTCCCCAGAAAGCCCTTTAATTTAGCTTTTATTGATCTCTCCTTTAGTCTTGGATATTTTTGTTTCCCAGATAGAGTAATTGTATTGATAGTGGTATTGAAGTGGTATATCGCTGCCTCCCTTTTTTACCACATTCCCTGTTTCTGTTGTAGTTGTTGTTTGCCTATTTTGTTTTTCTTTAATGTTTGGGGAAATATATATAGTGTATGTATAATCAGTCATTGCACACTATATATTAGATTCTTTCAAACTTTCTCTTGCTACTTGTTTCAGTTATCTATATTTATTCTGTAAACATAGTAAGTTAAAGCCAACAAAATCAGTCATATGATTCTGAAGTTTGCTATTGGAACAGAGCTTGGTGGGGACAACCTGCTTATTATGTGTCATACACTGAGCAGTTCAATTAGAACTAGAATATTCATTACCTTCATTTCAAAGATGAGTTACACTCTTCTAACAATTTGGTGCTGGTTGTCAGATAGAAGCTAAGCCAAAAAGTTGTTGACCAGAGCCTTGATTCTCCTTCATGCAGATTTCTCCACACAGTTTCTTGTGCTTTCTCTCAATAAGACAGTTGCCTCCTATAAGGAGATTTCTAAAAGTGAGTATTCCAAGAAGCAAAAAACAGACATTGCCAATCATTTAAAAAGTTTGGTATGGAATTGTGGTAATGTTACTTCTGATGTATTCTGTAGATAGTCACAAAATCAGCCTGAAGTCAAGGGATAGACAGTAAACTCCATTCACCTCTCAGCATGAGAGGCAAATTAATGGCCGTTTTTATTCCATCTCAGCTACCCATGATCCAAATCTCTGATTCACCTCCTTACCTCTTCACAAACACTTGCTTCCTAATTAATTGCTATCTGAGTCCTCAGTTTTGAACTCCTGAACTTTCTCTAGACATCATGGAGTTTGTATTTGCTAAAACTATTTGCTTTGGTTTCTCACCAAGTATCACCTGCTGCTGCTGCTATTTTCTCTCAAATAAGAAATATGCTTCCTCCTCACTTTCCTTACAACTGCAGTTTTCTTTCTTCCATCACCTCTTTACATACTTTGTCACATTGATAATTCTTCCATTTTCTACCACTAGCCATCTCTTTGGACTCCTCTGCTTTCTTTCACTAGCTTGCTTGGTTCTACTATGTCATATTTTTTTTAAAAACTTACAAATAGTGTTAGAAAGTGTTCTAGTATCATTCTTTTACAAGTGGTTGACCAGTTTTCCCAGCACCACTTGTTAAAGAGGTTGTCTTTTTTCCATTGTATATCCTTGCCTCCTTTGTCAAAGATAAGGTGTCCATAGGTTCGTGGATTTATCTCTGGGCTTTCTATTCTGTTCCATTGATCTATATTTCTGTCTTTGTGCCAGTACCATACTGTCTTGATGACTGTGGCTTTGTAGTAGAGTCTGAAGTCAGGCAGGTTGATTCCTCCAGTTCCATTCTTCTTTCTCAAGATTACTTTGGCTATTTGAGGTTTTTTGTATTTCCATACAAATTGTGAAATTCTTTGGTCTAGTTCTGTGAAAAATACCGTTGGTAGCTTGATAGGGATTGCATTGAATCTATAGATTGCTTTGGGTAGAATAGCCATTTTGACAATATTGATTCTTCCAATCCATGAACACGGTATGTTTCTCCATCTGTTTGTGTCCTCTTTGATTTCTTTCATCAGTGTTTTATAGTTTTCTATGTATAAGTCTTTTTTCCCTTTAGGTAGATATACTCCTAAGTATTTTATTCTTTTTGTTGCAATGGTGAATGGTGTTGTTTCCTTAATTTCTCTTTCTGTTTTTTCATTGTTAGTATATAGGAATGCAAGGGATTTCTGTGTGTTAATTTTATATCCTGCAACTTTACTATATTCATTGATTAGCTCTAGTAATTTTCTGGTAGAGTCTTTAGGGTTTTCTATGTAGAGGATCATGTCATCTGCAAACAGTGAGAGTTTCACTTCTTCTTTTCCTATCTGGATTCCTTTTACTTCTTTTTCTGCTCTGATTGCTGTGGCCAAAACTTCCAACACTATGTGGAATAGTAGTGGTGAGAGTGGGCACCCTTGTCTTGTTCTTGATTTCAGGGGAAATGCTTTCAATTTTTCACCATTGAGGGTGATGCTTGCTGTGGGTTTGTCATATATAGCTTTTATTATGTTGAGGTATGTTCCTTCTATTCCTGCTTTCTGGAGAGTTTTAATCATAAATGAGTGTTGAATTTTGTCAAAGGCTTTCTCTGCATCTATTGAGATAATCATATGGTTTTTATCTTTCAATTTGTTAATGTGGTGTATTACATTGATTGATTTGCAGATATTAAAGAATCCTTGCATTCCTGGGATAAAGCCCACTTGGTCATGGTGTATGATTTTTTTAATATGTTGTTGGATTCTGTTTGCTAGAATTTTGTTAAGGATTTTTGCATCTATGTTCATCAGTGATATTGGCCTGTCGTTTTCTTTTTTTGTGGCATCTTTGTCTGGTTTTGAAATTGGGGTGATGGTGGCCTCATAGAATGAGTTTGGAAGCTTACATTCCTCTGCAATTTTCTGGAAGAGTTTGAGTAAGATAGGTGTTAGCTCTTCTCTAAATTTTTGGTAGAATTCAGCTGTGAAGCCATCTGGTCCTGGGCTTTTGTTTGCTGGAAGATTTTTTATTACAGTTTCGATTTCCTTGCTTGTGATGGGTCTGTTAAGATCTTCTATTTCTTCCTGGTTCAGTTTTGGAAAGTTATACTTTTCTAAGAATTTGTCCATTTCATCCAAGTTGTCCATTTTATTGGCATAGAGTGGCTGGTAGTAGTCTCTTGTGATCCTTTGTATTTCAGTGTTGTCTGTTGTGATCTCTCCATTTTCATTTCTAATTTTGTTAATTTGGTTCTTCTCTCTTTGTTTCTTAATGAGTCTTGCTAATGGTTTGTCAATTTTGTTTATTTTTTCAAAAAACCAGCTGTTAGCTTTGTTGATTTTTGCTATGGTCTCTTTAGTTTCTATTGCATTTATTTCTGCCCTGATTTTTAAGATTTCTTTACTTCCGCTAACCCTGGGGTTCTTCATTTCTTCCTTCTCTAATTGCTTTAGGTGTAGAGTTAGGTTATTTATTTGTTTTTTTTTCTTGTTTCTTGATGTAAGCCTGTAATGCTATGAACCTTCCCCTTAGCAAACTCAAAATGGATTAAAGATCTAAATGTAAGACCAGAAACTATAAAACGCCTAGTGGAGAACATAGGCAAAACACTCTCCAACATAAACCACAGCAAGATCCTCTATGACCCACCTCCCAGAATATTGGAAATAAAAGCAAAACTAAACAAATGGGACCTAATGAAACTTAAAAGCTTTTGCACTACAAAGGAAACTATAAGTAAGGTGAAAAGACGGGCCTCAGATTGGGAGAAAATAATAGCAAATGAAGAAACAAAGGATTAATCTCAAAAATATACAAGCAACTCTTGCAGCTCAATTCCAGAAAAATAAATGACCCAATCAAAAAATGGCCCAAAGAACTAAACAGACATTTCTCCAAAGAAGACATACAGATGGCTAACAAACACATGAAAAGATGCTCAACATCACTCATTATTAGAGAAATGCCAATCAAAACCACAGTGAGGTACCATTACACGCCAGTCAGGATGGCTGCTATCCAAACGTCTACACGCAATAAATGCTGGAGAGGGTGTGGAGAAAAGGGAACCCTCTTACACTGTTGGTGGGAATGCAAACTAGTACAGCCACTATGGAAAACAGTGTGGAGATTTCTTAAAAAACTGGAAATAGAACTGCCATATGACCCAGCAATCCCACTTCTGGGCATACACACTGAGGAAACCAGATCTGAAAGAGACACGTGCACCCCAATGTTCATCGCAGCACTGTTTATAATAGCCAGGACATGGAAGCAACCTAGATGCCCATCAGCAGATGAATGGATAAGGAAGCTGTGGTACATATACACCATGGAATATTACTCAGCCGTTAAAAAGAATTCATTTGAATCAGTCCTAATGAGATGGATGAAACTGGAGCCCATTATACAGAGTGAAGTAAGCCAGAAAGATAAAGAACATTACAGCATACTAACACATATATATGGAATTCAGAAAGATGGTAACGATAATCCTATATGCAAAACAGAAAAAGAGACACAGAAGTACAGAACAGACTTTTGGACTCTGTGGGAGAAGGTGAGGGTGGGATATTTCAAAAGAACAGCATGTATACTATCTATGGTGAAACAGATCACCAGCCCAGGTGGGATGCATGAGACAAGTGCTTGGGCCTGGTGCACTGGAAAGACCCAGAGGAATCGGGTGGAGAGGGAGGTGGGAGAGGGGATAGGGATGGGGAATACATGTAAATCCATGGCTGATTCATATCAATGTATGACAAAACCCACTGAAATGTTGTGAAGTAATTAGCCTCCAACTAATAAAAATAAATAAATAAATAAAATAAATAAATAAATAAATAAAATCTTCCCCAACCAAAAAAAAAAAAAAACTTACAAATAAACTTGCTAGCAGATCAAACTAACAACCACTATTTTACTTTCACTAGAACATTTCAATGTCAGTAAAAATAATACCCAACAGCAATTGAATGCTAACTGTAGGTGAAAAACATTGTTAATGGCTATATTTGAATTGTGTCTCATTTACTATTGAGAACAGCCCTTATACCCATGACAGTATTTCTTCTCTTTATGTGTGTGTGTGCCTGTTTAGTCGTGTCCAACTGTTTGAGTTCCCATGGACTGTAGCTTGCCAGGATTCTCTGTCCATGGAATTTTCCAGGCAAGAAATACTGGAGTGGGTTTTAATTTCCTACTCCAGGGGATCGCATTGAGCCAGGGATTGAATCCACATCTCTTGCATCTCCTGATTTGGCAGGCAGATTCTTTACCAAACTGGAAATCAGTCTGTCTAAGTGATTTAAGAACCTACAATGGGCAAGTGGCAGAGCAAATATTAGAACTCTGCTTTATATGATGTCATATACTATGCTCTTGTAAGATATTATATACTTACTGCCTTTACTTTTCAACTGGCATTGATATGTTTACATTCCAAAGTACTTTGAACAAGAAAGAACCCTAGTTCTTTGGAATTTGTTGGTCTTCAATTTTGAGAAACTATATTTCTGTCTATTTATTTATCTTCTGAAGAATTGATGTTTTTGAACTGTGGTGTTGGAGAAGACTCTTGAGAGTCTCTTGGACAGCAAGGAAATCCAACCAGTTATCGTAAAGGAAATCAATCCTGAATATTCATTGGGAGGACTGATGCTGAAGCTGAAGCGCCAATACTTTGGCCACCAGATGCAAAGAGCTGACTCACTGGAAAAGACCCTGATGCTGGGAAAGATTGAAAGTGAGAGAAGGGGATGACAGAGGATAAGGTGGTTGGATGGCATCATCGACTGGATGAACATGAGTCTGCACAAGCTCCGGGAGTTGGTGATGGACAGGGAAGCCTGGCGTGCTGCATTCCGTGGGGTCACAAAGAGCTGGACACTACTGAACGATTGAACAACAACAAATGTTAAATACTTATATATCTAACAACTGTCATTTTGTCACTTATGTTTTGATTACACTAAGTTAAGATAACTTCTGTTAAGTTATATAACTGGCAATTACAAATGAAAAATAATGAATTCTTTTGACTACTTCAAGCAATACACACACCAGTATATATTTATGTGCCATGTGAACAAGCTGGTCACACATAGTAGAATTAGGAAATGGGTTATTTTCTCCCTACTCCACTTCACCTTTTCATTCCTCTTGACTATTATCTCTGATGGGTCTATTTTTATAGCAGTGCCACATTTCCATAAATTTTTAGAGTTATCTTAATAATCACAAAAATATTCTAGGATTTTACTAGAATAATAACAATTTTACAGATCAATTTGACACAAATTTATCTCTTTACATTAGTGAATGTCAGAGTTAATGAAAGTAGTACATCTTTTCATTTTTTAGGTCTTGAATTTTTCTCAGTAATAGTTTATGGACTTCTCTATAGGGATTTTACACTTTTATTAGAGTTATTCATGGATATTTCATGTTTTCATTGCTATTATAATAGTGCTGTATTAAACTTCCTATTCTAATGATCTCTTGCTTCTGTATCAAATGTATATTTTTGTTTATTGATATTATTTATTGAATCTAATAATTTTACTTTGATTTCATGAATGTAGTAGATATGTCATGCTGAAAATTTCTTGATCTTACTCATAATAACAGTTTAAATATTTTATTTTTCCAATCTTCACTTTGAAAACTTTCCTTTTCTTACTTCACTCTCTATGACTTAAAGGAGAGCATTAAATAAAAGTATTGAGACAAGCATCCTTGCCAATAATTTGATCTCATTGGGAAAACTTTCAATATTTCACCATTAAATATAAAGATTGCTGTCATTTGTAATGGATTTTCTTTATCAGATTATTACCTTTTTAACTTTAAATTTTACTAAATGGTTTTTATAAAAACAGGTTTTGAATTTTATCATGTGCTTTTGCTACATCTATAGAATGATTATAATACTTTCCTTATTTATTTTATTAACATGGTGAATCACATTGTCTGATCTTCATAGGATAAATCAACTTTGCATGCTTTTAAGAAACTCATTATTATTATCATTTTTATATGTTGCTGGGTTTGATTTGCTATTATTTTGTTTACCATTTTGCATTCATGTTCAATAAAAGAATTAACCTTGATGTTGTTCTCATTTAGTGTTATTATCAAAGATATATTTCCTTATAAAACAAGTATGGAAGCATTCCTATTTTTTTGCTCTGTAAAAATTTTTGTACAATGTATTCTCTTCTTCAAATATTTGTGAATAAAACAATTAGTGATGCCATGTGAGTCTGGATTGCTTTTTGTAAAAAAAAAATCACAGATTTAAAGTTTATGTTATATTATTACTAACATATTTTCATTCTACTTCTCTCAAATTTTGGTAAATTATATTTTATAGAAGTTTGTCCTCTTAATCCAATTTATCAAATCTGATGACAAAATACTTTGAGACCATAGTTGACATTAGGAGAGTATGCTTGAGGAAGGCTCGCTTCTCAGTGGCAGTATGAATAGGCTGGATTAAAAAACATTCAATTAATGGACAAAAAGATGAATATCTAGTTCATGGACTTGTGCAGATTAAATATATGGTTGATCTTTAATATGACAATAGGTGATAATATGACAATGTTACTCATCTATTTTATTTAAAGCAAAAATATTGAAGCAGAGTGACTCTATACTAGATAGTTCATCGTTCTCCAGTTATCACCTTGCCGAGAGTAGAATTATCAGATAGGTAGCTTCTCTCCAAAAACAATAACCAGAACATATTCTTTTACTTACATAACCACCTTTGAGAGCAGGTGGAGGAGCCAGAGCTCAACCTACAGGCTGTAATCTCTGCCATATTGATTGCAGACATGAACCAACCAGATGTTGGTCCCGACTGCCTCTGCCTGCAGGACCTGTTACTGCTTATTACCACCTTCTCATTTCTTCCCATTTCACTGAACTATCCTTCCTCATCAAATCAGACAAGAGCCTGCTCCTGCGATCATATTTTTCCCAGGTAACTTCAGTTACATTATTTCCATAGATTAGAAACAAAACTTGGGTTTCCTTTACACCAACTACATGCTCAGCTTATCTCCAGGATTATTCAATAAACAGAAAAGAATGGAATATAGGTGTCAGGCTCTTTTTCTGCCTTTTTATGTCATTTTCAGTACCACATTGAGGTTAATTTTTCTGTTATTTTTAATGATGTGAGACTATGCAAATAATGACATGGCATATATTCAAAGTCTATAGTCACATATTAAAAATAGCAACTTATAGTTTTTAGGCCTGAAAGATACATCTGAAATCAATTTGTTCACCAATACATTTTAGGCTGTGTAAATAATCAATACTGAATTTAATTGGCTTTCCACACCTTTGGGAAGACTAAAGCATAAGCTTTGAAAGGGCTATAACATGAAAACTCTGCTGTGAACTTATCCATCCAGAGTTCTTCTCAGTTGTGATGGCATAGAATTATAATTTGTACCTTCCTCCAACCAGAAGATAATGGAGTAAAGAAGAAATGGCACTGGTGCAAATCTCTTTGAGTAAAAAGGAAGAGAGCAGGTGAAGGCAAATTAAGTATATCAATAAATGATATTTTTAAAGAGCCAACTTTAACCAAATATTTGCTTGACTTCTAATCCCTGTGGAACACACTTCTCTATATGGTGCAAGACTTTCCTGTTAACCATCATGGCCTGAAATTCTCATTCCTTTATCACACATGATGGAATGTCTATTTCCTCTAAAAGCCACATTTTTAATAATTCAAAAGATGAAGACACAAAGTAAGAAAGAATATCTGAATATCATTATGGTCTTTAGCCTTTACAGGTTCATTCTTCTACCATAAGTACACTAACCCTAACACTCTTAACAGAGCCTCAAATCCTGTCTTCACACACCCAAGCCAGATGAAGGAAAAATACACACAAACTGAATATATGGTACAATAGAATCCAGTTCGTAGATGCCCTCTAGTCCTTTAAAAAGAGAATTATTTATCATTACATTATTTTATTTTTGTAGTGTTTTTCCTTTCTGTCATATCTGTGACTTTTGTGGTTTAAATTATTCAATAATTTTGAATTATTTTTAAGTTATTCAATAATTTTAGTTATTAGTCAGCCAAAATTAAGTTTAAAACAATTTTAGTAAGTCTCTCATTTACCCCACAATTAAAAAAAAAAGAACTTACTCTCAAATTTTAATATGCTTAATGATAAAAAATCCAATAATACTTTGAAAATAAAGTGGGTCTTTTGTCCCTTATTTATTTGTTTTTTAAAGATTTGAAAGATTCCAGAGTAGTTTCTTAGATGTAATTCAAAGTCTGTGGGTATATGTATGCCAACACAAATGTATTCCCTGGCAGGAGATCATGGCATACATAGAAAGGTAAGAAAAAAGCTATAGTAAAAGAGCTATCTCTTCATTCCAGGGTAAACTCCAATTTAAACTTTTTTTTTGGTACTATACTGATAATCATTAAAACATTTTTTTTCCCAACCACAAGAATGTAGTCAAGATACAGTAAAATAGTATAAAGTTATCAAACAATGATTATGTCTAATAGGAGAGAAAGAGAAGGCCAAATGTTAAATGAGGAAGTACAGGAATGCTTTACTTTAGGTGTGGTAAAGCTTAAATGGTAATCTCCTATTAAAATTTCCATGGAGATGATGTTCAACCGGTCACGCAGCATCACTTATTTACAAAATAATTAGTGTACAACTACGTTACTCAAAGTTGTGATATACGAAGTACAGACATGCAAAGTTGAATTAAAGCAATATTTCTATCTCAAGAAGCACATATTCTCACTAAAGCAGATGTTATCATTCCATCTCTGTCCTATATATTTAACTTGTATACTTCTAATTTTACCTTATAGTTTTTATTAAAGTTCCTTCCCTACTGGTCTGGATTAGTAGAAGAACAGATGTGCTCAAACAAGCACAGAAATTATCATAAAACAGTATTATGGCACTGTAGTCAAATAAAATATTGCAGTTACTCAGAAAAATTCTAATAGAAGATTATGAGATACTTGATTTGAAAATATGAAACAGAGCCCAGAAGAGGAAAGGAATGCACTTTATGGATTTATTACATAATATTTGAAAGTGAGGTGTTAGTTGCTCAGCCGTGTTTGACTCTTTGTGACCCCATGTACTGTAGTCCATGGGCTCCTCTGTTCATGGGATTTACCGGGCAAGAATATTGGAGTGGGTTGCCATTTCCTTCTCCAGGGGATCTTACAAATCCAGGGATCGAACCTGGGTCTCCTGCATTGCAGAAAGATGCTTCACCATCTGAGCCACAAGGGAAACCCTTGAAAGTGAAAGGATACACATATTTTAGTTTTCCTATCTGGGAAGGAAGTTTCATAAGTACTTTTGTTGCCTCCACAGTCTGCTAACAAGGGCTATTTTTTAATTTTTTTTTTTCAAACAGTGCTTTTTTCCTTTCTTTTTTTTCTTTCTCTTAAAAAGTTTTGCTTCACATGAAATGTTGAGGAAAAAAACGCCCAGCTGTGGGTCTTCATCCACATTCATTGATGATACTGTTTGAGGATCTTTGCTCCCTGACATATAGCCTGAGCTATACACCATCTCTGTCCCAATGAGGTTCAAGTCTAACCATTCTGTTTCAGTTTGGTCACAGACGCTTGCACCATTAATCGCATACTCTTCTGCATTTTTGCTGCAGAGCACCTAGTTTTGAGGTGCTTGTCTCTTTAAGATGTTTCTTTTTTGTTCTGGTTTTTTTTTTTTTTTTTTTTTTTGGTTTTTAGGTATTAGCTTAGACTCTGATCAGGAAAAGAGGAAATCTGACTTTGTAATACACTTTATGTTCTTTCTATTAATATCACCAACGATGGTGAAGTAGAACACATCTGAATATTTATCCTAAGGCTTGTGAACCTGGAAAATGACACAAAATTCTGAATATCTAAAACAGGTGGTGAGAGTAGCTCTGCTGGCAGAAAAACCCAGAACTACTTTAAGCATTCTCACAGCTTTTGGGACTACGTAGGAAAATATCAAGAATCTGTTACACAGTCTTTGACTTAGGTGTAAAGAATGGAATAATAAATCATAGTATATGATTATATATTATATAATTTATATATTCATAATAATAAATGTACCTTTATGACATGAAATGATATAAGAATAAACAGATCATTTCACTTGCTCAAACCAAATTTAGTTCCTTAGAAGTCTTATAAATAGTCTTACACACACACACACACACACACACACACACACACACACACACACAGAGTTAAGGATTCTGTCACTATTTCTCTTTTCAGTTAAGTTTTCCCAGCCAATTTTGCCAAATTCCAACAAGGCATCTTTTCCAGTTTTTTTTTTTTTTTTTTTTGGATTGGGGAGGTGGGTGTTATAGCTGGGAGGGGGAGGGTGAGAAGAGAGAAAATTCTTGAAACATCCATTTAGCTGAAATTTTAAAAAATCACCTTGTATAACCTATACATTTTTTCCCAGTTATCAAGGGCTTTCATATCTTGATGTTGCAACAATTCCTTAACTTTTTATTCTATGTAAACTCTTATGCAGTGAAAAGGGTGGTCTAGAATGAGCAGGAAATTATAAGGGATTACTGTCTCAAATATTTCTAAGAATGTAAGTAACCTGTTTAGACAAAAGTTTTCTGAGGTGATTTATAGGCTACTTCAACATAAAGTTCTTAACTCCTCATGATGGCTTCAGACTACAAATTCATTTGTGGAACTGTGTAATCCATTGTCCTGCTCACTCCTACATGCTAATACTGAAGGCTAATGGCTTAGACACGACGTGCTAGTACGGCGCAAAGTAGCATGAAGTAATTTTTCAACTGCTTAATGAATTGCTAATTTAATGGTTGCCATTAGCTCAGACTCAAAAATGATATTTTATTAGTAAAAAATGCTCTGTAGCAATTAAGATGTTTTCTATTATAAAAATAAATTACAACCCTACATACAAATGTTTATATAATTTAAGAAGTATTTTCAAATAATTACCTTCTCTTTTTTTTAATTGAACTTTAGACATCAAAGTCCACAAATCTTATATGTACAGATTAGTGAATTTCTACATGCATATGTACACCCAGATAAGCAAAATCTAAATCAAGTTTAGAATGTTATCTGTCACCTAGAAAAGTACCTCATATCTCTTGTAAGTAGATAAAGTCCCAAATATAGTAAGACAGTTTTGATATTTAGTCACCTATTGAAGACTTGATTATTTTAAGTTTTTGGCAAGTATTAACAAAACTATTATAATTATCGGCATGCAGGATTTTTTGTGGACCTGAGAATTCAGATTAGTTGGGTAAATACTTGGGAGTGCAATTTCTAGATCACATGGCAAGATTCTACTTAGCTTTGAGAGAAAGTCTCACACTATTTTCCAAACTGGCTCTACCATTTAGAATTCCCATCAGCAATTAATGAGAGCTTCTGTCGGTTCACATCCTTACCAGCAATTGGTATTTTCTATTTGTGTGTTTGGTATTTAAGGCATATTAACATCTTATCATTTTGTTTTGTGTTTTACTTGGAACATTTATGTCAATGGCCTCATTTTAGCTCTTTGTATGTTGAAAGGGCTATGTCTGAGAAATGCAAAAAACCAGACTATTAAAAAGTGAAGAAACTGCACCTTCTCACAAAATGAGTAAAGGATGGTGTCTGAAATGGAGGCTATGCTGCTGCTCCTACATCAAGTTACAAACTAAGTATAATCTTCACTTAGGAACACAGAAATCTGTTCCCTCTTAGATTCTAGTAACATTGTATAAATGCCAGGAGGCTAACTAGTTGTTAGAAGAGTGTCTATTAGATTAACAAGATAAGATGTCTCTATGGGTTTAAAACCTCCAAGCATAAATCAAGCAAAGTCAAACAGTTCAAAGATAAATTAGCAGGCGGCTCCTCCTGGTGAGCAGAGTTTGGCAGTTCAGTTAGGTGATACCAATTTAAGAAGTTGTCATTAAAATTCTGGTACACTCCATTTCTTAAAATATGAACTCTAATCTTTGCATAGGAGCCCCAACAGAAGGAAGGAAGACACTACAATTTTTAGGGAAAAGAAATAACTAGAAATATTTACAGAACTTCGACATGAAAGTCAGTACCAATAGTTATGAACTGGAGAAGATTACAGAGATTTGGGCTTGAAAAAGTAGGCTACAAAA
Organism: Dama dama; assembly: GCF_033118175.1. Classification (NCBI taxonomy): domain Eukaryota; kingdom Metazoa; phylum Chordata; class Mammalia; order Artiodactyla; family Cervidae; genus Dama; species Dama dama. Next base: position 54,304,983 of record NC_083697.1, read on the forward strand.
GGATATTTATACTCTTCATTGAAAAATAAAACATGCAAGCTGGGCTACGAATCTCAAGATATCAAATGTTGGGAAAGAAAGCTGGCACTCTATGCTCCTCTTGCCTTGAGTCCTGTGGAAACACAGTTAAGATTTTTGGAAGGGAGATCAATGTATTTTTCATTCAAAATTTGTAGACGTTGGAGGAAGAAAAAAATGGCACAACATTTTGACACAAGAATTAGTCTTGGAAAGATGATTGTAGTTGCAGTGGAAGAAAACTATAAGAGACTTTTTTACATATACATGAATCTATTATTTTTCAAATTCTTTTTCCATTTAGGTTGTTGTATAAGTACTGAGCAGAGTTCCCCGTGCTATACAGCAGGTCCCAGATGGATATTCATTTTAAATACAGAAGCGTGTACATGTCAATCCCAAGCTTCCTAACTGCCCCTTCCACCCATTTCCATCCACCTTGCCTCCACAGTAACCACACATTTATCCTCTAAGTCTGTGAGTCTGTTTTGTAAATAGGTCCATTTCTATACTTTAAAAAAATAAAAAAAATAAAGAGCTTAGTACAAACCAAGCAGCAAGAAAATTAGCTTTACTATAACTTATCCACATGCCTGGAACCAATCTAAGAATTTGTCCGGATAATTTAATCCTCACAAGCATCCTAAATGTTATACATGTTTCCCTCCTTTAGAGACGAAAAAACTAAGTCAAACACTATGCCATGTTTCTTACCTACTTACATGAAAGCTTCCATCTTCACAGCTTGGTAAACAAAAAGACTCCCCAAATGGCACAGTTAGGCATTATGATATGCTAAATTCTAATGCCCCAAAAGATTTTCGTAGATTAAACTATGAAAAGTGGAGGAAAATACAGATGAACAATTGAGTGACAAATGCATTGGTATCTAAACTGTGTTTCACTTTATTCCTGTCATTGAACCAGGTAGATACAGATCATAATCCATCTAACATTGAATATAATGCTTGTGTTAACATTCAAGTATTTTAGACATTAAAAATCTACAATTGAGTAGGAAAGACTGTGATTATCATATTGTTTCTTTTCTGAGAAAGCTTCTTTTTGTTTTAAGATAGCCTGATAGTTATAGTAATGGTATCTTATGATAGAAAAATATAGCCATCTAGAAAATAAGCTTTACAAATCTATTTAAATTATTGGTAATTTCATGCATGTATTTCCCACTCTGACATACAAGAAACTAGTGATCATTCAAGTACTGTAAAGACAATTGAATAATTATTTTATCTAACTTTTGAGAAGGGTATATAAAGTGGATGAAATAAAAATAGCTTGACCACCTTAGTCAAAATATAATATATGCAGGGTAAGGATCTGGAATAAAATTATGTCCTATTCTTAGCATATAAATTAGAAAAAGTATTCTTCAGATTGCATAGTTTAGGTACCTTATTCAGCAAATAGCTGAATATTGATGTGCTAGCTTATAATTATGTAAACTAATGATGAATTCTTTTTCAAATTTACAGAGTTAATGAAGAAAAGAGACACAATACTTTGCCTAATATAACAAACTTAGAATTTAACAAGTTTTAACTTAAAACTTGACCAATATAAAGACATAGATTTGGAAATATATTTTAGAGGTTGATATGACTTGAAAACTAAAAGACACCTCGAAATGGTCTAGAGCATAGGATCAGAAATCAATCAGACAATTTTTTTTTCTCAAACTCCAATGTTTTGTACTGTGGAAATAAATGCTTGTCATTTTAATTTACAAAGCTACCATTTCTCCATTTGTATAATGGATTGACAATAAAAATCCTTCTGTTTTGAGATGTATATATATATATAGTAAAAGTCCAGGCCATAGTAAACTTCCTAAATTCTGTAGTTTGTGAAAAGATGATTCTTGTTTTAAGATTATGACTGAAAGAGTCCTTCTAATTATGAGGACACAAGTGATATAATACAAGGCCTAAGGAGCAATAATGTGAAGAAGCTTTCTCAGGAGAAGTCTAGAATTCTGATGGAAATCCCTATTTTCTGATAGTTAGCCTCTTTTGATTCAAATCAATGGGAAAATTAAATTGTCTTTTAACGATTTTCCTCTCTTCTGATTCAAATTATGTTATGCTATATATACTTTTTTTTTTTTTTTTTTTAAAGTTCAGCACAATACATGCAAGCCACAGACTTTAATGACTTCCCTTTCTTGGCTTTTGCAAAATTATATTTTCTCATGATTTATTTTCTCATTTTACTAGTTTGTCCTTCCATTTCAAACTCAATCTTCTATTCTGCTTCCTTCTCATGGAACCAAACACCAAATGTTAGTTTCTTGAAGGACAATTTTCTGCTCTATTCATAGTATGTCTTTAGGAAAATTTACCAGTTTCATGGCTTTAGCCTCTTTCTCCTTCTCTAAGGATACCTTAAAACTCATAGAACTAATTGACAACACAAAATCTGCTTTCAGAAACCTCATGGTAATGTCAAATCTAGCATGTTCAAAATGCTTCTAAAACACCCCATCCCCACTGAAACTGTTCCTTTATTCACTGTGTGCAATTTAAATTTATAATTCACCCATTTACTCCAGTGCCCCAGGTGCCATTCTTGATTCTTTTCCTCACTTGACACATCTAGTTCAGTTCAGTTCAGTTGTTCAGTTGTGTCTGACTCTTTGAGACCTCATGGACTGCAGCATGCCAGGCTTCCTGTCCATCACCAACTCCCTGAGCTTACTCAAACTCATGTCCACTGAGTCAGTGATGCCATCCAACCATCTCATCCCCTGTCGTCCCCTTCTCCTCCTGCCTTCAATCATTCCCAGTATCAGGGTCTTTTCAAATGGCACATCTAACCTAATTCCAAAATATGTCTGCTGCCACCACCCAAGCTAAATGTATCAGCAGTGTTTGCTTGGACCACTGTGATAGTCTATAGCTTGGCCACTACTAAAACGTGAGCAAGGCCCTGTGAGGCTCCCGGGTACTGTGTCCTTTTAGTCCCCTATTTTTTATAGGCAAGACTCTAGCTTTCCAGGACCTTCACTGAGTTCCAGAGGGCAATTCAAACAGTTGCTGATCAAGGGAGGGCTTCCCCACTGTCTCAGTGATAAAGAATTCACCTGCAGTGCAGGAGATGTGGGAGACATGGGTTTAATCCCTGCATCAGGAAGATCCCCTGGAGAAGGAAATGGTGACCCACTCTAGTATTCTTTCCTGGAAAATTCCATGGACAGAGGAGCCTGGCAGGTAACAGTCCACGGGATCGCAAAGAGTCAGACAGGCCTGAGCATAGCAGCACACAGCCACACAAGGAGCAGCCCAGAAACCACATGAGGCAAGATTAAAGGAACCGAGAAGCTCACCAAGATTAGAAGAGCATGGAGATGAGATTAAGGGAGTGAATGTTCTGCTCACACCATAATCTTGACAGATGCCATATCTTTGAACCACTGAAAACCCTTCACCAAATCCTCTGGGGTTGGGGCACATGGTTTTTGAGGGCAGAAGCTTGGTGTGTCCCTATTGGCCTTGTGTTTCAGCCCCTCAGTCATGTCTTACTCTTGGACACGCAGCATGGACTGCAGCACGCCAGGCTTCCCTGCCCTTCACCATCCCCCAGAGCTTGCTCAAACTCATGTCCATTGAGTCAGTAATGCCATCCAACCACCTCATCCTCTGTCATCCCCTTCTCCTGCCTTCAATCTTTCCCAGCATCAGGGTCTTTTCCAATGAGTTGGCTCTTCGCATCAGGTGGCCAAAGTATTGGAGTTTCTGCTTCAGCATCAGTCCTTCCAATGAATATTCAGGATTGATTTCTTGTAGGAATAGCTATTTTGATCTCCTTGGCGTCCAAGGGACTCTCAAGAGTCTTCAACACCATGGTTCAAAAGAATCAATTCTTCAGTGCTGACAAAGTAATAAAGTTGTCCTTTCTGACTTGACCCAAAACTCTGTCTCCTAGATTTGATTCAAGGAGAATCTGGGCTTTCAGTAACAAGAAGGTTATTGGTGCATTTGAGAAAAGATAATGCTTCAGTGAATGTGATGACCTGCATGAATCATATTCAAAGGAGAATAGGAGAAGAACTGAAAGAGATAAAAATAGAAAAACTCCAGAATCTTGCAAAAAAGACAAGTATTATTAATATAAAGCATGATGATAACTTGAGAATGAAGCATTTTGAGGAATATGGGAAGGTGAAATGATATTATATAAATAAATTTACTTTTTTCTGATTATACAAATAAATATATCCATAGAATAAATTTGGAAAAGTATTAATGTAGAATTTTTATTCCATAACAAGAAATTGATTTTCTTAACCTTGTATTATATTCTGTTGCAGCTCTATATTACAGGAATTGGATTGCATTGCATGTAATGTTTTAAAGATCACTTTATCATTTAATCTTATATATATCACAAATACTGTTTCATTATTTGATAACTTAATTTATAATGATCTATAACTCTAAGCTGAATATAATGGTGATATATATATATATATATTTAATCCCACATTGTTAGATACTTAGACTATTTTAAATATTTATTAAATATGCTTTTTTTTCTCATAAATATGTGCAGTCTCAATTCTATCCAATTTGTAGGTCTCACTGCTCTTCATCTTCCTTTCATAACTCAGTCCCAGAGTTTGTTTTTCTAAACTCCCTATATCATATGTTTTTTTGGGATAATATCTCTTCCTGTTCCCTTCTCCTTTTTGGCTCACAGTGTGGCAGGCAATACTCTCTTCAACTCTTTTAGTTTCCTCTTCTTTCAACTCATTCTTCTGATGGTATAGTGCCCAAAGTGTTCAGCCTTCCATATTTTTCTCTTCTAATTTTACATTGTCGTTCCAGAAAAACTTCAGTCATCGATTGTGAAATCTAGATCATATTTGTTGCTAAAATTCCAGACTCATGCATCCAATTTCCCACTGACCATGTATGTCTAAATCTACCCCAAACACTTCACATCGAACCAAACTCAGAAAATCTTTATTCTCTCTCTCTAGGACTTTTCCCTTTTAGTATTCTCTACTTGATGTCTAGTGACATAATTGGTAATATAATCTAGAAAAGCATTACACTTCCTAAGTTTCTCATTCACACATGCTGTACTGTTAGTCATGCCCGACTCTTTGTGACCCCATGGGCTGTAGCCCACCTGGCACCTCTGTCCATGGGGTTCTCCAGGCAAGAATACTGGAGTGGTTTTCATGCCCTCCTCCAGAGGATCTGCCCAACCCAGGGTCACATGGAGGCTCCTGCATTGCATGCAGATGCTTTGCCTGCTGAGACACCAGGGAAGTCCCATCCACCAATAATAATAATAATCCCCTTGTCCAATTGATTATTCAGTAAACTTTGCTAATTGCAGATAGACAACACTTCCTCTTCATTTCCTTGTCACTGAACTAGTCTAGAAATTCACCATCTCTTTAATGAAAATGAAAGTAGGCTTCTTCCAGATTGTCTTACATTTTCTTTTATCTGCCTCCAATTTTCCAATCAAGTGCCTTCCAAAATGATTCTTCTAATTTGCAAGTCTGATGAATACACTCCTCACAAGATCTTAAACTTTGTATGCAAAAGAAACACTGATGAAATTATTTAAATTACACATGTCAGATATCACCTTCAAAGACAAATATTGATTTGATCTGTTATTTAACATTGCATGCAAATAAAAATAATAACATTTAAAATAAAAATGAAAAATATAATAAGGACTTTGAGTGTTATATATTATTCTAAATAGACATTATAAGGGCTTCCCTGGCAGCTTAGTGGTAAAGAATCCACCTGCCAATGCCAGAGATGCGGATTCAATCCCTGGGTGGGGAAGAAGGAAATGGCTAACCATTCTTGCCTGGAAAATCTGATGGAGAGAGGAAACTTGAGGGCTACAGTCCATGGGGTCACAAAAGAACTGGACACAACTTAGCAACAAAAATATACATATAAGTATAGATATGTATTAAAAAGTGCATTTTATATGTTGCATACATGTACAAATTTAAATTTATTTTTAAAAACACTATATGTAGCTATAATAATAATAATAGTAAATACTTCACTATTGGGTGGTTCCTTTAGTTTTATAGAGGCAAGTTTTCCTCTTCAGAAGTCATACCTACCTCTTTTTCTTCAATTTTTAATATATTTTGTATCATTATAAATATGTTATATAAAATATTTCATATTACATATAACTAATATATATTAATATATAATATTCATTATATTATCTATAACTAATATATATTAATATATATAATATACATTATATATAACTCTATTTTCTCTGACTTGCTTTTTTAATCAAATATATTTTTCAACATTCAACATGGATGTCTGTGGTTATAAGGATTGATTTTTCCACAAACTGGTATTTGTTTATACAACTATCAACAACTTTTTTTTTGGCTTCTCTTGTCAGCAACACTATGAGTTGCTTCTACTGATTCGCTATTTTAAAATTGATGCTTTGAATAGTTATGCCATTTTTTTTTTTCCAGTGTTCATGTGAAAGAGCTTATCTATATCTAAAAGCCTACAGGTGGAGTTACTGTGTTGTAAGTCATACAATTTCCAGCTTCACAGCTTTACAAAAACATGTCATATTTTTTTCTTAAGCACTTCTAACTGAAGCCGTGTGTCATCTTACTAGATGTGTACAACACATGTTATAGATTTATTTCTATCATTATTTCTATTTATTTCTATTATTTCCTTTTCTACTGCAGTTTTGCTTTCCTCTAGCACAAATGATAAGCAGTAATGGATATCTCCTGGAGAGATATTTGAAAATAAAATTAGTTTTATTTTTACAAACTTACTCCTTCTTATAATATCTCAGTTCTGAACACTGGTTTTCAATTATTTCCACAAGAGTCATTTCCAAGATAATATATGAGAGTATCATTATTATTATTGGTAACAGTATCACCCACAAAAATAGTATATTAGCCTTTGTCATGATACATAAATAATTTAGATAAGTGTCATTTTGGTTTACTGAGAAATTTTGATCTAAATAAAATTAATGAATATAAATGTGTTTTAAAAACAAAAGAAGCAGGAGGAAATAATTCAGTGCAGCAAAAGTAAATCATTTAGTCATGTAAATGGACTTCCTGGTGGCTCAAATGGTTATATAAATGCACAGGCTCTTTGAGTTAGATGGACCATTGAAAGTCAACTTTTATCCAAGTATAAAGTTCCTTCTTCAATATACTTAAATATGATCATCCATACTTTGCTTCAGTAGTTTTAATAATGATGTCCATTAATTCAACTTTTCCTTACCAGAATGTAGACTCCCCATGGGCAGTGACTCTTACCTGCTTTATTTGATTGTGCGCTTCTTTGCTTTGTACTTGCTATATCTTTGCTTCCTAGATCAGTGTTTGACACATGGCAGGTGTTCAAAGACTATTTGGTAAATAAATAAATGATATAATAGTCATCTTTCTGTTTAATATTCTCCCTAGCTTTAGTTCTGCTCTGTAAGAGCAGCACAAACAAATTTCTGATTTGTCTCTTATTAAAGTTTATTTAGTTCAAATTGGTCAAAATGTAGACTTCTGAGTCTTGTGTCTTATTTTCTCTCTAGTGCAATTGCAAACTTTCCAAGATCCTTTCCAGGTCTTTTGTAGTATGCATTTAAGATCTCTCACCAAGCTAGGGATCTGTTAATAAGTTGTCTGTTTTTCCAGTGTGTTTTAATGTATGACAATCATAATTGCCTGACACATGTCAAGCACAGCAAATGGAAAAAAACAAAATCTTTCCTCCCATTTTTCACTCACATCATTGGAAAAACCCTTTGACATTATAGATCTAGCTATTTAATATTTGTGGTCACTCAGCACATATTAATATTTATGTTAATGAAAACTACAAAGTTTATTCACACTGGACTGGCATGTGTATAGTAAAGGCATTTAAATTATGAATATGCAAAGGTTTAATTGAGATGGAAGAGCTGAAGAATAATTTTGGCATTTCCTTCTGGGCTAAGGACATAGAAAACTATGAATAATTTTGAATTTGGAACAATTTTGCTGAAGACAAGGAAATTTAGTATTTTTCTCAATGAGGTATACAGAGAAAAATAGCAAAACACAGAGACAATCTACTTTGCACTTCATCTCATTTTATTTTTTGCAAAGATTTAAGACGTGTAAAACAGAAAATTCTTATTTTCATGCCTTCTAGAAATAATATTTTTCCCCTAACCTCTGAATGGACCATTTTTTTTGCAGTCCTGATAGCACAGTTCTTATAATGCATCAAGGTTGGCCCTATTGAGGGAACTTTCATTTCCAAAAGACAAGGCCTTTTCTTTTGGATTCCCCTTGAAAATATAGTACCTCTATTTTTATTCCCTGCTGGCATAGCAAACAAGCATATTGAAATAAGGCAACTTTTTTAGCTTCAGTAAATTGTTTCTTTCCCTCTTCCCAATCTCCACCTTGTTCAATCCATTTTGAAGACTTTCTATCAACCTAGGCAATCTTGTGACATTTTAAGTGTAAGCTGCAGTCTTTAAACAAACTGTAAAGATACTTACATATTTTAAAGCTGATACTTTAATGAAAACAATAATCTAAACGTAAACATTTTATTTTGTTAAATCCTTAAGTCATTTTATTTCAAAATGAAAAACAAAATTGCTTTAAAATGGTAAATAATTTATTTTGGTGACTAGAAAACTTCTATTAACCTAATGTATATGTTTCATTGATTATTTTGATGGGCTATTGGAATAAAGCAATATATTTGACCTTAAAGAAGTTCTTAGAGGTTGCAAATGAAATAAATTTGCAATGGAGGAAGTCCCAATAACATGTTCACTATTAAACAACAAACTGAAAAATATCACTTAGATTTATTTTGAAAAGTTATGAAAATCAGTGACAGAGGAAATCATTTTATTGAGAAGAATATGTAAGTTAAAATCTTCATTTGGTATGTTTTGAGAATGATTACTTCAAACACAGAAAATACATTGGGATCCTACAGATACTCACTATAAGACCAGTATTTATTTAATAATTCCTATGAGACTCACTGTGATTAAAAAAATGTATGTTCTCATTAAAATTTTTACATTTTTAAATTGAGTACCCTTATCAATATTTTTGGGTGAAAATACTGAAGTGTAAAAATATACTGAAGTACAACAAATCCCAGGACACATGATATGAACCTTGAATTATAATACAATTAACAAAGCAATAGCAACTATAACAAACACAATAACAATAGTGATAGAAACAGTAACTATCAGGTATAGAAATATCATGTCTGCAAATACCAGACTAATTACTTTTTTAAAAAACTGTATTGAAGTATTTATGGTTTTACAAATCTGTGAACAAAATTTTTGACATTGATTTATAACTCCTAATTTACCCCTCCCCCCTGCAGAGTCTAATTATTTTTAAGGCCTTCTCTCAGCCCTTGTAATTTCTTTTTAAGAAAAAGAGTTGAGCATACTCAGTATTTCTGTGCATGCAATTTATTAAGGAAAGACGTCTTCCAAGTTAAGTGATGGGGGTTTGTGGTGTTGATAAGTGGAAAGCAGAACAGGAAAGGTCAAGATATCAAGCAAATTTCAATCTAAAACTAAGCCAATTAGCCTCTCTAGGGGAGAAGGGGATCACAGAAACTTTCAGGCATCCGCTATGTATAGTGGATCCAGTCTTAGAGTCGTAGATCCCACTTCATTTTATTATTAAGCCAAAGCAAAAGCACTGAGAAGTTTTCAGATGTGTATTTAGAATTGATAAAAGGATCTGAGGGAATTTAAGCATAGCCAACCATGTCTGTGCTATGGATTAAATTGTACTCCTTCCCTTCCTCAGTTTATACATTGAAACCATGAAGACCAGGATGACTTTATTTTAGATAGGGGTTTTGAGGTGCTTTTGTTGTTGTATAGTCCCTAAGCCTTGTTCAACTCTTTGCAGTCCCATGGACTGCAGCATGCCAGGCTTCCTTATCCTTCATCATCTCCCAGAGTTTGCTCAGATTCATGTCCATTGAGTTGGTGATGCTATCTAACCATCTCATCCTCTGCTGTTCTCTTTTTCTTTTGCTTTCAGTCTTTCCCGGAATCAGGGTCTTTTCCAGTGAGTCAGGTCTTCACATCAGGTGGCCAAATTATTGGAGCTTCAGCTTCAGCATCAGTCCTTCCAATGAATATTCCAGGTTGATTTCCTTTAGGGTTGGTTTGTTTGATCCCCTTGCTGTTCAAGGGACTCTCAAGAGTCTTAACGTGAAATAAAGTGATAAGGTAGGGACCTAATCCAATAGAACTGGTATCCTTATGTGAAGAGGAAGAAACAAAGGAGTGCATACACAGAGGAAAGGGCATGTGAAAACACAGCCAGAAGGAGGCCATCTGCAGCATGAAAAGGAGACTGCTGAAGAAAGTAACACATGTAAATCCATGGCTGATTCATATCAATGTATGGCAAAAACCAATACAATATTGTAAAGTAATTAGCCTCCAACTAATATAAATAAATGAAAAAATAAAAATTTAAAAAAATTTAAAAAATAAGTAACCTTTTTGGCACCTTGATCTTGGACTTCTAGCATCTAGAACTTTGAGAAAGTATATTTCTCTTGTTTAAGCCATTCAGTCTGGAGTATTCTATTATGGCAGCCCTAGTAGACTGAAACAGTCTGCTACGATAATTGAATTATGGGTACTATTATTATCATTAATTCATATGTGGAAAAAATTGAGGCTTAAAATTTATCTACATTGTCATTTAAGAAACATACATAAAAGGAGATAAAATTGTATCACAGGAAATAAAAATAGTATCACAATCTGCACTAACATAAAGATTATTTTATAAATATTTAGCTTTATCAATGCACATTTTGCTCTTAGTTAGTGTTAGCATTTATAATGACTGAACCCTGTCAACCATAATATTTGTTTTGCAAAAATGATAATAGATTGAAATTTCTAATCTTTCAAAAATTTTTATTGAAATGTAGTTGATTTACAATGTTGTCTTAGTTTCAGGTGTATAATAAAGTTAAGTTATTTATTTATTTAGTTAGTTAGTTAGTTTCCCAGATGGCGCTAGTGGTAAAGAACCTGCCTGCCAATGTAGGAGACATAAGAGACATGGGTTTAATTTCTGGTTTGGGAAGATCCCCTGGAAGACGGTATGGCAACACACTCCAGTATTCTTGCCTGGAGAATCCTATGGCCAGAGGAGCCTGGCAGTCTACGGTCCATAGGGTAGCAAAGAGTCAGACAAGACTGAGATATAAACACACACACATGCACACGCACACGCACACACACACACACACACACACACACAAGGTCTTTATAAATTCTTTTTTAGACTCTTTTCCATTATAGGTTATTACAAAATATTGCATACAGTTCCCTGGGCTATACAGTAGGCCCTGGCAAAGGGACTATTTTGCAAAGATCGCTACTATTATGAAAGATGACCAAAAAGAAGGAAGATAATAATCCCGTTATGAAAGATGGTACCCTTCTTTTTCAAACATCTGCCCCAATTACAGTGACATGGGGCATAGGAAGCTGCTCTCTTTAAAGTGATTTTAAGGCACTCTAAGGATAGTATAGTGAGTTGACCCAAGGTGGTTAATGTCAGGTTAGAATACTTGAAATTACTATAACCAGAAAAATGGTTTAATGTGAAAGCAGTTCTAAGAGAAAGAGATTATAATTCAGACTTTGCGAGGCACCCAGAGATCTCCTGGAGAAGGAAAAGGCAATCCACTAGAGTGTTCTTGCCTGGAAAATCCCTTGGGAGCCCGGTGGGGTATAGTCCATGGGATCACAAAGTGTTGGATATGACTGAGCATGCGTGCATACACACACACACACACACACACACACACAAATTTAAAGAGAAGGAAAGGAGAAGGGAGGAGAAGAGATATAGAAGCGGGGAAAGAAGAAAATAAAAATGTAAGAGAAAAGCAAGGACAGGGAAAAAAAGGAAAGACATGAAGGGAGGGAGGAAGGAAGAATGTAAAATTCAAATGTTCTATATCATGATTTAAAAATAGAAAATTGTTTTTATGATTATTCTGCTTAAAATCATAGTGTCAACCCCCCACCCCCTTCAAATAGTATATTTATTTAGCATGTTTGGAGGCTAAAACTTCATTCTTTAAAAAAAAGAATCATTAAAAATTTGCAACTTTTAAAGATAACTTTTGTCAAAAAGTCTTTAACTGAAGTCACTATGTTAAGTAAGACTGCAATTAAATTTAACTTTATTTATTCCTTTAAAATTGCATTTTCAAAAAATATTTTAGTCATCTATTAAAAAATTAATGCTTATACTTCCTCTCTTCTTCTCCCCTCTTGTTTCATAGATTTTTAATTCTTTTATTTACATTATCCATGCATATTACATTTGTGTCCTCTTATATGAATTAAATGTTCACAGCTCCTTAACTATGATTATGAAGATAAATGGATTACTTGCCCGTTGCATGGTATTCTTTTGGGGAAAAAAGTGATGTTATGAAATTTTATTCTGAGCTTCTAGGAATGTCACTCAACTTTCCTCTATTGATGTCTTTAATGATGTTGCTTTGGTGGCCCGAGACTGCAGTTTTTCCAGCATACCTTCCTCCTGTAGAAATTGATCTCATTTCCCAAATTCCCTCCTGAAGCAAACTCTTCCATGAAGTATAATCTCAACTAGAATTGATGTCTGCAAAGTAAGAAGTCTCCTAAAACTTTGTTCAAATCTTATGACTTGTATTGCTTTCTAGATTTTTAAAACATTTTGTTAGTTATATATATAAAACTGCACATTATATACAATTTATGTGTGTGTACATACATGTATATATAATGCAGTTGAAAGAGTAAAACTGAGAAAGACTAAGCAAACTGTGGTGTGTGTGTTGAGAATGGGAAGCTGAATATAATGTCTTTTCCTTCAGCCTGTAAGGGTTGGCCACAAATATGCCAGTATTATCACTTCCAGCCAACTTTCCTTCTCTATCTCAAATTCTTTTATAAGGACATCACAGATGGCATAGGAAGAACCGAGGAATCACTGATACAATTTACAGTAGAATATTTCACACTCACTGCTTCCTTCACACTATACTTCTCTTTAAAGGCAAAAACACGGGAATATATAGATAATTTGTTGTTTTGTTGTCACTATGGCGCGTCCTACTCTTTTGTGACCCCATGAACTGTAGCCCACCAGAATCCTCTGCTCATGGAATTGCCCAGGCAGGAATACTAGAGTGGGTTTCCATTTCCTTCTTCCTGGAATCTTCCAAACCTAGGGATCCAACATGCATCTTCTGCATTGGCAAGCAGATTCTTTACTGCTGAGTCACCAGGGAAGCCCCATATAACTAATAACCATCTTCCATTACTAAGGGACGCAGTCTTTTCCAAGATGATAATAACTAATATTAAAAAAGAGAATAAATCATCCAAAGTGTGGTCTATAGAGTTTATGCAAGATTATGTAAGAAAATATTTCTCAAATTTTAATAACCCAAGATTAACAGCAGGAGGAGAAGGGGACAGCAGAGGATGAGATGGCTGGATGGCATCACTGACTCGATGGACATGAGTTTGAGTAAGCTCTGGGAGTTGGTGATGGACAGGGAAGCCTGGCATGTTGCAGTCCATGGGATCACAAAGAGTGGGACATGATTGAGTGACTGAACTAACAGACCGCATTAATAATCTTTTGACAATATTTTACACTACCTCTTTTAATTAAACTAATTTTTAAGCTTAAATTATTTATTTATAAATAATTTTTGTATCACTGACATAGGACGCTGATAGTAAGTGAGGCAATATTTGTAAAGCTCTTAAGTGCCCCTCAGATAAGAGTATAAACAAAAAGCAATATTATCCAATTATAGCTGGAGAGCATTTCCTGCTGAAAGCTTTGAGCCTGTGACCTAGTTTCACTTAGTTAAAACTGAATTTTTAGGTGATAAAGACATTAATGATGGATACAAAATGTAAAATAGCCCTATATTACAACTGTGAAGAGCTAATAAACAGAAACCTCAATTAGGGTTAGGAGGCCAGAAAGGAACACTCTCATACCCTGAGAAGATAGCAGAGGCTAACAAGATAAAGACTCATCTTTCCTGGCAAGGACTCAGCCAGTGGAAAGCCATGGACTCTGTTGACTGAAACCCTTCCTTTTCCTCTCTATAAGAGCAGTCTTCCTCCCTTGTTGTATAGGGACTTGTGTGGTGCTGGCCATGGCTGCATTCTCTGAATTGCAATTCTCTGATGATCTTGAATAAACTTATTTTGCTAGAGAAATATCTGTCAGTCTATTTGTCTCAGGTCAACACAATACATGAGTCAATGCTATTTAATTTGTGGTGTGCAAATAATAGCCTCCTTGTACTATGGAAAATATTACTTGAAAGGCTATTTTGGGCAGAATTCAGAATGTCTGTAAAACTTCTGAAACCGAACTGTATATATTGATGTCCATCTGTCCATAGTTTGCTGTTATTTTTTCCATATTTTCTTTCCATATACTCAGCAGGGTTTTAGACCTAACAAAGATTAAGAACTGACTTACATAAATAAATACTACAAGCCAAAGATAGATAATTTACTCTAAAACAGGAAGAATTTTGTAATGAAAATCAATCAATCTAGACTTTTAAAAAGATACAAAATATTCCATTGAGAGTAGATCATTAAGTATAGTATAAGAACATACTGATTAACTGCATAAAGTTATGGAATGAACCAGGCTTGGTTTAAAATCTTGGCTTGATCACATACAAACTCTCACTATGGCCATGGCTTTGAACTCACTAAGTCTCAGTTTAATAATCTATATTTAATAGATTATTGTCATTATTAAATGAAACTTTAAAATATAAGAAAGTCAGAACACAACAGGCAGTGTCTAGTACATATCAAGCATATATTAAAGATGGTAGCTATTAAGTCTTTGTGATATTGATTTTTAATAAGCAATGGATAGTTGATCTTTGTCCCTTTTCCTGGCACAGATCTCCTAAAACATTTGGCATTTCTTCAGTGTTGAGAAAACTAAAGATGTCTTTTGTTATGTTAAAGAGTTGACAGCTGGAATGCTCTTTAGTCATCTAAGGATGTGGGCTTGTTACCAGAGGAACCGATCATGTGATTAAAGGGTTGGGACTTTCAGTCCCATCCCCATGATTTCTGGGGAGGGAAAAGGGTTGGAGGTTGAACGGTCAAAGATTTAGCCAATCGTGCCTATTTAATGAAGCATCCATAAATCCCCCAAAGGATAGGGTTTAGAGAGCTTCTGGGTTGATGAACACAAGGAAGTGCCTGGAGAGTGGTGAGCCTGCAGAAGGTTTGGAAGCTCTGCACCCTTACTCTATGCCTTGCCCTGTGCATCTCTTCCATCTCGCTGTTCCTGAGTTATATTCTTGACAGTACATTAGTAATCCAGTAAGTAAATTTATCAGAGTTCTGTGAGCCTCTCTAGCAATTTAGTCGTACTTGAGGAGGGAATTTGGGGAACTCCTGATTCATAACCAGTGGCTCAGTACAGCGATCAGTCTGGAATCAGTTGGTAAAGAATCTGCCTGCAAAGCAGGAGATCCTGGTTCAATCCCTGGGACAGGAAAATCCCCTGGAGAAGGGAATGACTACTCATGCCAGTATTCTTGCCCAGGGAATCCCATGGACAGAGGAGCCTGACATGCTACAGTCGTTGGGGATGCAAAGAGTTGGACACAACTGAGCAACTAAAACTTATTGTATCCAAAGAGGAGGCCATGGTAACCTCCAACCTGGAGTTGGTTGGTCAGAGCTCAGGTGGCAACCTGGGTTTGTGACTGGCATCTAAAGTAAGGGAGGACAGACTTAACTTGTAGGTTAAGATTCCCTTAGCCTGTGGAATCTCAACTATCTCCAGGTACTTAGTATCAGAATTTAACTGAATCATAGGACACTCAGCTGATGTTCTAAGAATTGCCTGTTGTTATGGGGAAATTCTGTCTTCAGTGGAACTTACACCAGAACCCATTTAGTCATGCTCAACATTGCATACAGGATTCATATAATTATGGGGTAAAATGAAGTAGAAAATGGAAAGGAGGAAAATGAAGAAAACATATTATTAATTAAAGGCTGCCTGTTAAAGATACATGCATACCTGTGTTCATAGCAGTACTATTCACAATAGCCAAAACATTGAAACAACCTAATATCCATCAACAGATGAATGAGTAAAGAAATGTGGGACATATATATAATGGAATACTACTCAGCCATAAAAAATAAAATAATGCCATTCACAGCAACATGGATGCAATTAGAGATTATCATATTAAATGAAGTAAGTCAGAAGCAGGAAGACAAATAGCATACGATATCACTTATATGTAGACTCTAAAGTGTGGCACAGCCTTGTACTCCTTTCCCAATTTTGAACCAGTCAGTTGTTCCATGTAAGGATGTGTGCTATTAAAAATAGAGGCTTAGTGTTCTAGTTTTTAGAAAACAACATTTAAAGCAGGTTGATAGATAAGTTGTGCATATTTGAGCTCAGTATTGCTGTGCAAAGAAATACATAAGAACAATTCTTTCCTACAGAAAAATAGGGAAGAGAAAGCAGATTTATAGGCTATGAAATTATCCATGGATTGAGCCAGTAGTAGATCCAGACTCTGCACTACTTTAAAGTTGGAACACAAAATACAATCTCTTTCCTTAGAGTTCTCTTTCACCTGGGGGAACACTAAGGGGAAAAGGGTAACTTGTTCATTATAGTGATTGTGTTATGATCAAAGAATGTGCAGAAAGGAAAAGGATAGGGAAATGCTCTTCCTCTCATCTGGCTTTATATTTCTTTGTCTTACATTTCTTTATTATATATTATACATTTATTTGTTTCTCATGGCCACTCCCTCTATACACACACACACATGTTAAATTGTAAGGTCTGTGAGATCATGACTTGATTTGCTCTCTCCACAGAGCATAGAATGGAGTGTGGCATTAGAAGACAATAAATATTAAAGGAACTCATGTGAACAGTATTTTAAATTAAAAATTTCCTTTAATGTAATTAGCAATTAACAATTTTATGTACTATAACTTAATATTGTTAGGGTAAAACTCTTCTTTCTCTTGCATTTTCCTTTTTTACATTAGCTTAAGCTAATATTAGTTTAAGCTCAATTATTTTAGCATCCATAGCTTTTCACTGATACTTTATTCATTCCATATCAGCAATGTGATGTATCAGATGGAAATTAAGTAAGAATGAGCTTGGCATGTTGGGATCTTCTAGTGGTTCCTATTTTTGAAAACTGGTGTAAAAATATCTCCTGGCTTTGCAATTCTTAATATCACTCTTCCATGAAGAGGCAGTCTATTTTCCCTCTCCTTGAATCTTGTGTCATTCTTTGATGATTTTAATCAAAACTATGGTGAAAATATCATTCTAGAACTTCAAATTTCAGGCACTAAGCAAGCCTACTAGTTCTATTTTTGTGTACTGGAGGGAAGTAAGCTACCATCTAAGGAGTCTGGTGAAACTGAGATTTCCACACTGGGAGAAAAATAAAACTAGCTCCACAGAGAGACAGTAAAACGCCAAGCAGCCCCTATTGCTTCAGCCAACCCAGCTAGGATTCAGACATGTTAGGGGAAAAGCTATCCTGTATGCCATCTGGGTCTGAGATAATCTTTCTCCATGAGCCCCATCCTAATTGAAGATCTATGCAGCAATGGATAATGGAAGTGACCCAACTCTATATTACTTCTTTTTCTCCAGTACTATTTGCACAAAAAGGACAAGCATTCTATTCTTCTCTTTCAAGAGGAACATCTGAGTCTGTTAATAGAAGTGACTGGAAATGTCTGCCATGCTCTGGCACTGCCCTGATAGGGTAGATTATCATGATGAATTCTGGAATGCATTTAGCAAGCCCATTTCTTTCCATTAGGCTCGTTTCTCTCGTTATCCTTTAACAGTAAAAGAGATGATATTTTGGCCTCCATCTGTGATTATTTTTAATTTTTTTTTCCTATTTCTCTGTAGCTTAGAATGTGAGAAAGAAATATGTTAAGTACTAGCCTATCTCACCATCACCACCGCTGTAATTAGGAACACACAGGTTGTCACCTTGCTTCTTTGGCCTCCTTTCCCTATTTGTAAACTAACAGACAATCATAACTAAAGTTTCAAGGTTCCATGAAACTTTCATTTGAGTTAAATCACTGATTAGAAAATATACCATATTAAATGCATATGTGCATACACGCCTGTGCTGTCACTTCATTAGCGTAGTGTCCAACTCTTTGTGACCCTATGGACGCTAGCCCATCAGACTCCTCTGTCCATGGGATTCTCCAGGATACTGGGGTGAGTGGCCATGCCCTTCTCCAGGGGTTCTTCATGACCCAGGGATTGAACCTTTGTCTCTAAAGTCTCCTGCATTGGCAGGTAGATACTTTTCCAATGGAGCCACATGGGAAACCCATTAAATGCATATACTTTTAAGCAAAATATGTGTTCCTAGGAATGAAAGTGCAAGCTAAATTAGTTTGTATTAGTTTGTTGAAGTGGTCATAACAAAATGCCACAGATCAGATGGCTTAAACAAAAATTTATTTTCACAGTCTGGAGACTGGGAGTCCAAGGTCAAGGTGTCTCAGGTTTGGTTTGTCCCAAGGCTGCTATCCTTGTCTTGCAGGTATCCATCTTGCCACTGTCCTTTTCTCTCTATGCACTAATACTTGGGGTCTCTTCCTTTTCTTAAAAGGGCACCAGCCCTATTGGATTAGGGCTCCACCCTCATGGCCCCATTTTAACTTTATCACAACTCTAAATAACTTATCTCAATATATGGTTACATTCAGAGGCACTGGAGTTAGGAGCTCAACATATGAATTGTAACGAGGTCACAATTCAATCCATATCAAAGTTCAACCTATGTTCCTTATGGCATAGGCCTGTGTGGACATGTCTTCTAGGTATCTTACATTAGAAAACACAAGGAATGGAATTCTCAAATCATACTTACAGAAGTCATAGTTCTGTTCATTACACTGATAATTCAATGACAGGGGTGATATTAAGGCATGTGTGAAATACAAAAATCTAAGGCTGTCATCACAACTCTGCTAATCTAGCATCAGGTAACATCCTGGTTGAGTTTTAATATTTCTGTGAAAGCTACGTTACTAGCACAAAGGAAACCATTTTCTTTATAAGACAGCGCCATTGTTATACCCCATTAGTTCCAGAACTATCATGATATTCTCTAGCTAGAAATGCCCAAATAAATCTATAAATGGGAGATTTATTTCTAACAAGCAGTGTAGCCTGACCAGTATACACCATTAAAGGAAGTCCATGGATAAGAACCCCTCCTGCTAGTAAGGGTAATTAATATGTTTGCCATGAGGTTTTATTAAAAAGTTTACAAAGGAAGGTAAATGGATTTTTTTCCCCAGAGCATAAAAGGGAGAGAGTGGGTTGCAGGGCTACTTTAATCCGTACATTCTCATTTCCACATTTCTGTGAGTTATGATATGCTGTAGGTTGGAGATGTTTCCATAAATATTCCATGTAATTACTGGTCTCTCCTTGTTACACTGTTGTTTCTGAAGGCCTAAGTATTGGATTGCTCATCTTTATTCTGTTTTCACAAAGTGTTTTTTTTTTTTT
Source organism: Dama dama (assembly GCF_033118175.1). Lineage (NCBI taxonomy): Eukaryota > Metazoa > Chordata > Mammalia > Artiodactyla > Cervidae > Dama > Dama dama. Next base: position 54,324,703 of record NC_083697.1, read on the forward strand.
TAAGCACTCTAAATATATTTTAGCATTGAGCTTGATACCTATTCATTGCTTATTTGGCGCACGTCCACCACCACCACTTGAACTCTTGTGTTCCAGTATCGGCCAAAGTCTCTCAAGATCAGAAGACAGTGAGACCACCAAAGAAAGGCAGTTTTTGCTTCAAAAGAGAAGGCACTGCTTATTGGGTGAGAGAATTTACAGCGTGATGCACTAAACAATGTTGCTCAAAAGTGCCCCTTTGACAGTATTTACTGGCCCTCAGTGGCTAAAGATATAAGTTATCTCTCATACCTGAGAAAATATGGACAAGAGTAGCTTGCCAACCACACAGCTATATATTCAGGTGAATATTTAGGAGACAACCACATTATAAAAGCTCTTACACACTGAACGGAAAGTTGTTAAAAAGAGGTAAAACTGCTTATGCATGTATAAGCAGATATTAATAATTAATACAAATATTTTTAAAAATAGTCTACCTAGATATACCTGATATGAATATTTTTCTTTGTATAAGCTACAAATCTATCATTATAATGCATCTAGACTCTATTTCCACTTATGTTTAGAAACCAACATATTTGATGTAAGATAAAGAGGACAGTTAGTAAACAAAGCTAAAGAAAATTATCAATGACTGAATAAACCAATAACTGGTTTGAAATAAAAGAAAGACACCTGGTTCCATAATAATTTTTATTTTTCAAGCTGAAATAAAGAGTGCAAATAATGTGAAAAAAAATTCATCAGATAGTCAGCTGTTTTCTAGACTTAGCCACGTATCAAAAGAATAAACAGAATATGGCTGGTATATGTCCTCTCCACAAATTACAACCTAGTGGATGCGACAGATTTCAACAAAATGTTTATATAAATATTTATTTTGTTATAATTGTACAAAATATAATTTAGAGAGTGTGGAATCAAAGCATATACTAGATGATCTCGATATTAATGTGTTCCCAGATCTCAATCCTCTATTAATCTTAATTCTCAAGTAATAATAATTCAATGGACAACCGGAAACACCTGTAGAAAAAGATAATTTTAACAAGTTAAAGTGTGACAGCAAGATGTGAAAGCTATCAAAGGTGTTTAAGCTGCTATGTGAGTTCTATCTATGAGGCTTCCATATTGACTCAAACTTGAGAATGCACAGCCATTGCACAGGAGACGAGGTGGATATAGATATGACACATATAGGAGAGTTCCGCAGAACACAGCAGATCTGCCGCCTGGGGACAGTCATTTCCATGAAAAGCAGCTTGGGGGTGTATCATTGAATTGACAGGCAAATATGAATGTTAACAGGAAAGGCAAGGTTTTCTTTTTGGGGGAAACATGCTGAAGGTATTCAACAAAGAAAGAATGAATGAGAGTTTCTGAAACTATTGACATATTGTTAGAAAAATAATCCAAGTGCATGCTGCTGCTTGAATGCTTACTACCTGCCATGTCTTAAGTATACATTTACTTCTTAGAATAACCTCTTAGTTAAGTTTTTTTTGTTTGTTTGTTTGTCTGTTTACATTTTTGAAGATGAGGAAATTGGGGCTTAGAGAAGATGTTTAAACCTTTGAGTGACCTAGTTTCATCATCTATAAAATTGGGCATTTTTATGAAGGGCTCTTCAAACCTCTAATGTGCTATATTAAACAAAAATTATAGAGTAAAACTATGAGATATGAATTGTGAAAGTGACATTTATTCCCTTAAAACTCTAGATTAAAACCTGGGAATGTCGTATACCATCAAGGGAACGGCCAACAAGATATGAAACATTCACAAAAGGAGTTTGCTTGGCAAGTACTCCATAAATTATTTTTCTCCAGAAATTTAGGCTGAAATCAAAAAACGTTTAGATTCTGAGAAGATTCCCCCCCAAAATTTTAAACATGATGTGATGGGTACAGCAACAGAAATACACAAGTGGTGCTGATGTATTTCAGAAGAGTAGGATTAGTACTGTTCAGATAAGGAAAACAGCAAGAAATTCACTAAAGAGTGAGTTAACAGCTTATCTGGGCAAGAAGAATGAATAAGAAAGAAATCAATGAATGAAATTAAGATCCATCACTTTATGGTTTTCACTGCTATTGCCCTGAGAATTTTTAGAATACTTAAAAATTTTATTGAAGGAAATTAAGGAAGTTATAGCACTAGCATGATTTAGTTTATCTGACTGAACTTTTTAAAAAATTTATTTATTTTAATTGGAGGCTAATTACTTTACAATATTGTGGTGGTTTTTGCCATACATTCACATGAATCAGCCATGGGTGTTCATGTGTTCCCCATCCTGAACCCCGCTCCCACCTCCCTCCCCATCCCATCCCTCAGGGTCATCCCAAGCACCAGCCCTGAGTACCTTGTCTTTGCATTGAACCTGGACTGGCAATCTATTTCACATATGATAATATACATGTTTCAATGCTGTTCTCTCAGATCATCCCACCCTCGACTTCTCCCACAGAGTCCAAAAGTCTGTTCTATACATCTGTGTCTCTTTTGCTGTCTCACATATAGGGTCATCATCACCATCTTTCTAAATTCCATATATATGCGTTAATATACTGTACTGGTGTTTTTCTTTCTGACTTACTTCACTCTGTATAATAGGCTGCAGGTTCATCTACCTCATTAGAACTGATTCAAATGAATTCTTTTTAATGACTGAGGAATATTCCATTGTGTATATGTCCCACAGCTTTCTTATCCATTCATCTGCTGATGGGCATCTAGGTTGCTTCCATGTCCTGGCTATTATAAACAGTGCTGTGATGAACATTGGGGTACACGTGTCTCTTTTGATTCTGGTTTCCTTGGTGTGTATGCCCAGCACTGGGATTGCTGGGTTGTCTGGCAGTTCTATTTCCAGTTTTTTAAGGAATCTCCACACTGTTCTCCATAGTGGCTGCACTAGTTTGCATTCCCACCAACAGTGTAAGAGGGTTCCCTTTTCTCTGCACCCTCTCCAGCATTTATTGTTTGTAGACATTTTGCTGGCAGGTATTCTGACTGACGTGAAATGGTACCTCATTGTGGTTTTGATTTGCATTCTCTGATAATGAGTGATGTTGAGCATCTTTTCATGTGTTTGTTAGCCATCTGTATGTCTTCTTTGGTGAAATGTCTGTTTAGTTTTTTGGCCCATTTTTTGATTGGGTCACTTATTTTTCTGGAATTGAGATGCAAGAGTTGCTTGTATATTTTTGAGATTAATTCTTCGTCAGTTATTTCATTTGCTATTATTTTCTCCCATTCTGAAGGCTCTCTTTTCATCTTGCTTATAGTTTCCTTCTTTGTGCAAAAGCTTTTAAGTTTAATTAGGCCCCATTTATTTATTTTTGCTTTTATTTCCATTACTCTGGGAGGTGGGTCATGGAGGATCCTGCTATGATTTACATCAGATAGTGTTTTGCCTTTGTTTTCTTCTACGAGTTTTATAGTTTCTGGTCTTACATTTAGATCTTTAATTCATTTTGAGTTTATTTTTGTGTATGGTGTTAGAAAGTGTTCTAGTTTCATTCTTTTACAACTGACTGAACTTTTCTGACAGCAATAGGCCCAACATTATATTGATTGAGAGATAAAGATATATAAGGGACATTACTGGGGACTTCTAAAAAAATTATACTGTCATTTGATTCCTGAACAAAGGACTATAGGAAAATATTTGACATTAGTAACTAACATCAGTCTTTACTTTTATGCTTCTTTATTTACACACAAATATTTTCTTTGGGGAAAATAAAATAATTTAGATTTTCTTCTTTTGATAGTATTTTAACTCATAAAGCTACAAGTATAAGAGAGTGATAGTTCAAGTGTTTTAATGCCAAAATTCCCTTGGGAGGAAGGCAAAAAAGAAAAAAAATGAAAAACCTTAGTTCCTTTCCCACCCATTCAAATAGTACTATGTCACAATAAAATGGAATGCAAAAGATTTGTTTTGAAGTGGACAACATATATGTTTTTTATTTCTCCATATATTCTACTCTGGAATAGCAAAATGCACTGGCCTACAAATCAATTTGTATGGAGATAGTTAACATTTCTGTTGACACCTGTGAGCAGAAGCATCAGTTCAGTTACATTAACTCATGAAGAATGAATGGAAAATCACAGTGACAAACTAATATCTAAATTATGTGATAGTGGGGCCCATAGAAAGGAAAATGTATGAGTTTTACTGCCCCAAGTGAATGTAATTCTGTTTATTATCTCACATACCAACTGTCAGCAGTCTGTGATGTGGAACACTTTAGATTATTGCTGACATTTGGAAAAATAAATGAATTTGAATGAGTTTGAGCAAGTTAAGCAACATGGTAACTTGAAATTGCTGAGCAAAAACCGTTTATTTGTTGATAAAATAAAACATATATTGTAGAAATTTTTGTTAGCTTGTTTTTTTTTGTTGTTCTTGTTGTTTTCAAGCTTATCTCTGGATAATTAGGACACCTTGGCTGACTAAGTGTAATATATTGACATTCTTAATGTGGCTTAAATACTGGGAAAAGTATCTATTGGTATGCACCAAACCTCCACTGAGAAAAGCTGAGTTAAACTGATATTTCTCACTAGGTACTCTGTATTCTGGATCTTGATTCATTACTTTAAAATAAAAATACACTTTTCACTAGAGAACATAATAAGAAAGGCTTTTGAGAGAGATCCTAATTAAGGTTGGGAATACATTTTTGCTACATGCATAACAACCTAAACATAACTATTTAATATAAGGTATAATAAACATAACTGTGTGTGTTTGTCTCTTTGGTGTTTGGGAAATATACTTAAATGAAATATTCCTGTCATCTAAGAGCATCAGATTTGTAAGGACAACAGGTCTTCCAAATATTAGATAAATCTTACATAAGTGAAAGTGAAGTCCCTCAGTCGTGTCTGACTCTTTGTGACCCCATGGACTGTAGCCTACCAGGCTCCTCTGTCTATGGGATTTTCCAGGCAAGAATACTGGAGTGGGTTGCCATTTCCTTCTCCAGGAGATCTTTCCAACCCAGGGACTGAACCTGGGTCTCCCGCATTGTAGGCAGATGCTTTACCCTATGAGCCACCAGGGAAGTCCCACCTATTCTTAATTTTACATGTTTTAATTATTTGTCTTAAATAATTCAATAAGTCTTTCATTAGATACCAGGTACTCATTGAAAATACTTACTGAAATAAGTCTTTCAATAAGTCTTCCATTATATACCAGGATATTGCCAAGATGAATAAGTTAAGGTCATTCAAAAGCCTGAAAAGCAAAGTACAGTGAAGTGACAGTGTAGGTGGTCAGCAGGGGTGAGGTTGTGCAATAGTTGATTAAGAGATAAACCCCAAATACTTTTCCTTTTCCCCTAGAAGAGATTCTACTATTTATTTGTGCCACTTTCCAAAACAAAAATCAATATGTCAAATATTTGCCATCAGCAAAGTTGTTTGTAAGTTGTATAATTATTAAAATGCCAGGGAGTGTTTTACCAGATAGAAATTTTAGATTCAAAAAAGCCACTCATTCCTACTAATCTTAATGAAATTCTTTCCCAAACTTTTCCCTACCTCATATTCTAACATCTGTAGAATATTGAGTTGTGTATTACAGATATTCAGTAAATGATACTTATTCCAAAAATAATGATATTTATTATCTATACAATTTATAGGTGTTATTCTGTAGGGGGAAAAAGAACCTGCATTTGTATTGCCTAAAACCAATGATGATTGATAGGTTATAACTGTGAGTCTGGGAAATGGAAAGGAAACTATTTTAGCCATAGAAAAGTGGATATAGATTAGTTGGAAATGTATTTGGCTTCAAGGCAGCCAATGAAATTTATATTAAATTAAGTATAATTCATTGGTTAAGGAAAAGAAGAGAATCTCAAATAATGATTCAGTTAGAACCAGAGAAGAAAGAAAAATAGTGGAAAACAAAAGAAACAACAACAGCATCAAGTAAAGAACATTTACAAATATGATATATATGAGTCTAGCTATTTACATAAAATTTGACTTTAAATCTGAATTGTATACATACAAGAATAAAAATAATAATAATGTCTATCAGAGTGGATTGAAAAATACAAGATCTAGCTCTATATTGTATACAAGTAACTCACTTTAAACATAATGACACGGATTAAAAGTGAAGAAAATGGAAAAAGACATACATGCAGAAACTAATAAAAAAAAAGTGTTGAAGTACCTGTTTAAATTTCAGATAAGGCAGATTCAGAGTAAGGAAACTTACCAGGAATAAAAAGGGATATTACATAATGATAAAGATGTCAATTCTCCCTAATTTACTCTTAACCACTAAAACATGGAGGAGATGAATAGATATCACTCATACATGACTCTATCTTCTTAGTCAACTCTGTTTTTACTTACCTAAACTGATGAAGTAGGCCACTATGTTGAGTTAAGCACATGGCAAAGAACTTCTGGTACCCTCTAGAAACTGCAGGTGACCACGGAGACTGAGCAAATAAATCTCAGGTTCTCTCTCTCAAAACCCTAAGGAAGTGAATGCTCTCACCTACCAAGCGAATATTAAAGAGGCCCCTGGGCCTTAGAGGGAAAAGTCAACATGGACAACACCCTAGCTTCAGCTTTTAGATAATCAAAGCAGAGTACTTAGCTAAGTTGTACCCTGCTTGTGATCAAAAGTGTCATTGAGATAATAAACTTCCATTTATTTAGGCTGCTAAATTCATGATCATATGTTACACAGCAACACAAAATGAATGCAGCCTGATTCAAGTTTGAGGCTATAGTAAATAAAGCTAAAACTAACATTCTTGGTATTTAGTGTACAAGAGCCGCTTCTGTTGGGTAAAAACCCTGAAATGAGAGTATCTGGTCACAGGAATTGACCATATATACCTCTAGTAGTTATGGTCAAGTATTTTTCCAGAGTAATGTACCAATTGAAACTCACACAAAGAATGGAGAAGTGAATGGCAACCTACTCCAGTATCCTTGCCTGGAAAATTCCATGGACAGAGGAGCCTGGTGGGCTACAGACTGTGGAGTCACAAGAGTTGGACATGACTTAGCAACTAAAACAGTAACAAAGAAAGAAAGATTCAGATATTTTTCCCTAAAGTTTGCCAACACTTATTCTTGGTAGTCCTTTTAATTTTAGCTATTCTAGTGTATATTATACTGGTATAGTATAACACACTGGTATATTATTGTGTTATAAGTTATATTACAGTAGTATTGTGGAATTATATAGATAACCAAATGCAGAAACATAAAATTATTTGTTTGATGTTTATAAATTAGAAAAAAAAATCTCTGTGTGATACAAAATTGCTTTCATACTTTTAAAAATTTTATGGTTATACTATGGTGAAAATGATCAGAAAAGCAAAAACACAGGTCCACATAATTTTTTAAAGAAAAAAATCAGTAATAACTTAAAAAAATACTGAAGTGATAAAGTTTATATAAAACAGCTCACAACAGCATCACAGAAGTTTCATAATACACTAAAGAGCCTTTAGGATACAGCTTTAATCATGTACATTGAAATTAAGATGTCATTATGCATAAGTGACTAGAACAAAACCTTATTAAAACATTATGCAAACTGGCATAATACTAAATGCTGTAGTTGTAACTTGCACAAAATGTATTATTGCTTATGTTATTTTACTGTTATAGGCTTTGGATATATCAAGATAGAAAGAAATTAAAAATCCTCCTGCAATAAGCAAGTTTTCTTTTCTGAAAATATAGCTTAGCAACTGACCACACCCCATTAAGAAAAAAAGACATCAACAAGCAGAAAAATGACAAAGTATTTTGACATAAAACATAAAGAGGAAAAAATATAAAATGTCCTATATGTATTTTAATAGATGATAAATCTCAGTAGTAATTAAGGATGAATTAAGCTGTATTGTGTCACTTTTAATCCATCGGATTGTTGTCTAGAGGTTCCCTGGTGGCTCAGGTGGTAAAGAATCTGTAATGTGGGAGAACAGGGTTGTATCCCCAGGTTGGGAAGATCCCCTGGAGAAGTGAATGGCTACCCCTTCCAGTATTGTTGCCTGGAGAATTAAATGGACAGAGGAGCCTGGCGTGCTATAGTCCATGCAGTTGAAAAGAGTTGGACATGATTAAGTGACTAACAGTAGTATCATTTATTTACCTCATTTACATTTTTTTTTCTGCTGGGTAATTTGCATGAAAGATACATGTTCATAGCCTAATAACCCCAAACAATTTCACTTTCACACATTTAGACTGGGAAAATACACCTATGTGCAAGAAAACATTTATAAGCATTATACTCTTCTCTTTATAAATTTAAAAATATTAGAAAAATGCATTATTGACTAAAGGAAGAGTAATGCTCTCAGTTACGAGAGAAGCAGATCTAGGCATTTCACACATGCTTCGTAACATGGTATTCAACTCTCACAACAAGTGAGCCCTAGGTTTTCTGGTTGGGGTAGTAAGTGGACTCAGGTGATGGTATAGTTACTCTGATTGACCTAAATTCCATCAGATTCTCTCAAAAAGATTTTTCAGTACAAATTAAGAAGCCTAGTGAGATGTGCTGTCAACCATCAACAGTAGTAGAAGCAGAGACAAAGAAAAATCAAGTCATCATAACAACAAACATTATCATAATGATAATTTGTTAACATAGTACTTATTAAAATGCAGATATACCTAGTAGATACTAGTCACTACTGTGTCTGTGTGTTTATTTAATTCTCTCAAGACTCATTTCAAGTAAGTATCATTTTCATCCCTGTCACCATTGTTGATGAGGAAACTTAAGTCCTAAGAGAGATAAGAGATAGTAGAGTCAGGCTGACTGAATCTAGTAAGGATGCTCTCAACTACACCGTTTTCCTACTTCTTAATTAGATTTCCTGTTAAACCATTAGATCTATTGTGGTATCCTAAATAGTATTATCAATGAATATTAAGCCTACATTTGCCTCCTTACCTACCTATATATTCTTAGAACCTTCAATCATAAGACAGATTCTCAAAGTGAAAGTTGCTCAGTCGTGTTGGACTCTTGTGAATTCTTCAGGCCAGAATACTGAAGTGGGTAACCTTTCTCTTCTTTGTGGGATCGTCCCAACCCAGGGATCAAACCCAGGTCTCCCACATTGCAGGCAGATTCTTTAACAGCTGAGTCACAAGGGGAGCCCAAGAATACTTGAGTGGGTAGCCTATCCTTTCGCCAGCAGATCTTCCCGACCCAGGAATTGAACTGGGGTCTCCTGCATTGCAGCAGGATTCTATACCAACTGAGCTATCAGGGAAGCCCATATATAAATATGTGTGTGTGTGTGTGTGTGTGTGTGTGTGTGTGTGTGTGTGTGTGCGTGTGTGTGTGTGTATGTATGTATACTCCATGTTAGGTTAAAAGTAAATAAAAGGATAAAGAAACCCCTGGGATCAATGTGTTATTTAATTGAATAATTCATACTGAAAGTTTCAAAATTATGTAACTAAAAGGACAGAATTTTAAAAACAAAACTGATCAAAGGAAGAAAGACTGATTGCATAAATTGTCCAAGGTTTTAATCTTACCCCTATCTGCACTCTTTGTCATGTGACTATTTGTTGTTATTGTTCAGTTGCTAAGTCATGTCAGACTCTTTGCCACCCCATGAACTACAGTGCACCATGCTTAGCTATCCTCCACTAGCATCCATGACTATCTAGCTCCTCTCAAAAAAGAGAAAACTGGCTTTGTGACTTGTTCTGGAGCTCAGTTCAGTTCAGCCGCTCAGTCATGTCCAGCTCTTTGCAACCCCATTAACTGCAGCATGCCAGGCCTCCCTGTCCATCACCAACTCCCGGAGTCCACCCAAACCCATGTCCATCGAGTCGGTGATGCCAATCAACCATCTTATCCTCTGTCGACCCCTTCTCCTCCTGCCCTCAATCTTTTCCAGCTCAGGGTCATTTCAAATGAGTCAGCTCTTTGCATCAGGTGGCCAAAGTATTGGAGTTTCAGCTTCAACATCAGTTCTTCCAATGAACACCCAGGACTGATCTCCTTTAGGATGGACTGGTTGGATCTCCTTGCAGTCCAAGGGACTCTCAAGAGTCTTCTCCAACACCACAGTTCAAAGGCATCAGTTCTTCAGTGCTCAGCTTTCTTTATAGTCCAATTCTCACATCCATACATGACCCCTGGAAAAACCATAGCCTTGACTAGACGGAACCTTGTTGACAAAGTAATGTCTCTGCTTTTTAATATGTGGTCTAGTTTGGTCATAACTTTCCTTCCAAGCAGTAAGCGTCTTTTAATTTCATGGCTGCAATCACCATCTGCAGTGATTTTGGAGCCCAGAAAAATAAAGTCTGACACTGTTTCCGCTGTTTCCCCATCTATTTGCCATGAAGTGATGGGACTGGATGCCATGATCTTAGTTTTCTGAATGTTGAGCTTTAAGCCAAGTTTTTCACTCTCCTCTTTCACTTTCATCAAGAGACTCTTTAGTTCTTCTTCACTTTCTGCCATAAGGGTGGTGTCATCTGCATATCTGAGGTTATTGATATTTCTCCCAGCAATCTTGATTCCAGCTTGTGCTTCCTCCAGCCCAGCGTTTCTCATGATATACTCTGCATATAAGTTAAATAAGCAGGGTGACAATATACAGCCTTAACATACTCCTTTTCCTATTTGGAACCAGTCTGTTGTTCCATGTCCATTTCTAACTGTTGCTTCCTGACCAGCATATAGGTTTTTCAAGTAGCAGGTCAGGTGGTCTGGTATTCCCATCTCTTTCAGATTTTCCACAACTTATTGTGATCCACACAGTCAAAGGCTTTGACATAGTCAATAAGCAGAAATAGATATTTTTCTGGAACTCTCTTGCTTTTTCAGTGATCCAGCGGATGTTGGCAATTTGATCTCTGGTTCCTCTGCCTTTTCTAAAACCAGCTTGAACATCTGGAATTTCACGATGCACATATTGCTGAAGCCTGGCTTGGAGAAATTTAAACATCACTTTACTAGCATGTCAGATGAGTACAATTATGCAGGTGTCTGAGTATTCTTTGGGATTGCCTTTCTTTGGGACTGGAATGAAAACTGACCTTTTCCAGTCCTGTGGCCACTGCTGAGTTTTCCAAATTTGCTGGCATATTGAGTGCAGCACTTTCACAGCATCATCTTTCAGGATTTGAAATAGCTCAACTGGAATTCCATCACATCCACTAGCTTTGTTCATAGTGATGTTTTTAAGGCCCACTTGACTTCACATTCCAGGATGTCTGGCTCTAGGTGAGTGATCATACCATCGTGATTATCTGGGTCATGAAGATCTTTTTTGTACAGTTCTTCTGTGTATTCTTTCCACCTCTTCTTAATATCTTCTGCTTCTGTTAGGTAAAATATTGCAAATGTGACAGTGTAACAGTTCTGAATACAGGCCTCAAAATGACTCAGGTATTTCCACTTACTTTTGCTGCTTTTGCACCTCTGCTTTTTGAAAAGAATCTGTTGTAACCTGCTGGATGAAGATAGAGAAATATGGAGCTGAACAATTTTGCTTTAGTCAACAGTTGACCTGTAATATCTGAGCTCCCAGCCTAGCTCATATCAGAAGTAACTGTCAAGGGCCTATTACTATTTATTGCAAACAATTTCTGTCCTGTCCCTCCACCCTTCCATACTCCACCCCCTGGAAACCACCATTTACTTTTTATATTTATGAGCTTGGCCTTTTCAGATTTCACATATCAGTTCAGTTCAGTTCAGTCACCCAGTCGTGTCTGACTCTTTGCGGCCCCAAGATTTCACATATAGGTGATATCATATAGTACTTATCTTTGTCTGATAAACCTTAGAGATTTAATGTACAATATAGTGAATAAAGAAAACAATATTTTATTATAAGCATCAAACTTGCTAAGCGACTAGAACTTAATGATTCCAACCTTGAAAAAGAAAGCATGATTTTGTAATATGTTGCTGTTTCTACTTATCCTTATAATGGGAACTGGATTACAACATGCAAATGATTCAGATTAGTATATTGTACACCTTAAATTTACCCGCTACAGTATTCTTGCCTGGAGAATCCCAGGGACGGGGGAGCCTGGTGGGCTGCCGTCTATGTGGTCACACAGAGTCGGACACGACTGAAGCGACTTAGCAGCAGCACCATAAATTTGCACAATATGTCAAATATATTTCAATTAAAAAGAAATAACAGTGTAAACACAGATATGTAGAATAGTGATCTCTGTAAATGTATATTGTTATATTCCACCTTAGTTTTGGATGATATATTTTGTAGCAGTATCATGGCAATGTTTGAAACAGAAATTGATACCTAGTCTTGGACCACTGCCATATAAATCAAACCTAAAATACATAGCTTCAGGGACTGAGCAGTGAAAGAGCAAAGACTGAGAAAATGGAAGATATACAGGTGACTGAAAACTGGCAAGCTATGGTATGTACTGGCCAACAATTGGCAATTTATTCTGGCAATAACTTGCAAGTTAGGGATTTTTGCCTAATAAATATAATTTGTGATGATGTGATGTTGAAACAAACATCAATGTTAAGTTTAACAGAAAGATTTAGAATTAGGTTTGGCTCCATATTTATCTGCTTAAAATTTTTATTTCAATAGCAGTAATGCAAAGAACAATATTTAAATAAGTATATGTAAAATGCACTGATAATTTTAAAAAACTGGTTTGGTAGGATAAACAGACTCCAAACTTTATAAAAAGTCATAGCATAGAATACTAAAATGACAATTTTGGAGAAATTTTATTTGATAATATTACAATGCTCTCATGTTTTGTTTTGCCACAATTTACCATTCTAGGGTTGTTCACCTTTGTATGAAAAAGCTACTCTCTCTAAGTTTTGCTGAATTCTGAAAAAAAAAAACAAAACTTTTTTTTCTTGCACATTTATTATTGATCATTTGTGCAGTATTGATTGTTGTGAGTAGGTAATTACAAACATGCATCATTTTACCCCGATAGTAGTGAACTCACCTCTTAGGAACAGATCTTCTGTGTCTGACAGGCCAAAGTTGAATGGCCATCTGATGAATCATGAATCACACTCTTGTCCATTCAATGGATAAAACCTTTCCCATTGCAACCTTGTTATCATCTAACTGACACTTTGCTGGAACACAGCCATTTACTAAAACAAATTAAGATGTTTGCATCAACATCACTGTGCTGCAATAGAATAATAGGCATTAATAATTATTCCCTCATAGTGTCCTGGGCCTTAAAAATTCTCATTCACTACCAGATAGGCTGAGTGCACATCCATAACCCTTGGCTCTGAACTTGGCTATCTAACTAGCTCTGAACAAAGGGACATTAATGGAGATGATATAAGCAGAGTCTTAGAAGAAGCTTTTTAATATTGGACTTTCACCTTGGGACCCAGAATGAACACAAATGGAAAGAAACTGCATTAGCTGACTCACCAAAGTGTGAGAAATACATGCTTAACTTTGAATTCTGCTGAGTTATTATGGCATAATTCTATACTATACACCAACAGTTTATTGATATAGTTGCAAGCCAGACAATCAAGAATATATTTAATTGTTTTAACTTGTGATCAAAATTAAAAGCTTGAATTAAATATGTATATATGTGTATATATATATATATTAGACTGTAGAGATGCCCAAAGCATAAGTTTAGACATCCCTAAGGGTTGGAGGGTGGTGGTAACAGTTGACAAACATCAGGGTGGGCATTTCTAACAAGTTCACCTGAACATATTTTCAGATTTTATACATTAGAAGGGTTTGTGATACAATGTAGTAGTGGGAAAGAGTATTTTACTGAATGGATGGATGGATGGGTGGATGGATGGATGTATGTATGGATTGATAGATGAAAGATATTTAATGAACCTCTCGGCCTATTTTTTTCTCTTACCGGAGGATACTCTCAAGATGAAAACTACACTGCAAGTTGAACAGGGCAAGAAGCCATTACACTGATTAAAAAATACATGAAAACTATACATTCTTCCACATTTTCTTTAGGTCCCTCAAAAGCTCTTCACAATTTATTCTTCCTGTCCTGGGATTCAGTTTATTAAGTAAAGTTAGCCTTTAAAAAATGTGGCAGTGTGTGTTCTATGGAGGTTTATAGAGTAGCCTATGACACCATTTGAGGAGCTTAGATCTTTATTGTATCTGTTTTCATCTTTTCAACTTCTGTCTATCCCCTTTTCACCCAGATCTCTGGAGTTATATCATACTTTCAGAAATTATTAAAGTTTAAGAAATATGAGGTGACCTAAATTGTATTGAATTTATTCAGGTTGAAATAAATTGAAAATATCTGAGGACAGTTAATATACCAGTATGGCTATAGAGGACTGACATTGAAAAAGAATATAAAAGGAAAGTAAAATTAAAGAAGGTTGAATGCTTAATTAAGTACATTGATATTTATCTTAGAGGCAATAAAACTTACCTATTATTTTCAAAAGCTGGAATATATAAGTTTAAAAACAAGAAAGCACACAAACAAAAAATACTACTGGATCTTATTCAATCGGAAAATGGTATGAAGGGACAGGGAAGAGTGGGGATCAAAACCTAAATAGGCAACTATGTGAAAAATAAACTACAACCTCCAAGAGCACTGTCAGCTCTTAGCAAGTCAAATACTGTCCTCCTACCCTATAGTCTCCTGCAGCCATCTCTCATTTGTTGAGTCTTCTCAGAAGCTAAATTGAAATGGAGCCGTCTGACACAGTGAATATTGAGCCATCTCCTGGGATCTGAGCAAGATGAAAAATTGTAGAGAACAGATCCAAAGGGACAAATGAAAAGTATTTGTATGCCATCTTTTAAAAATGTATTTTAGATACAGATACCATGAAATACCCAAAAGAAAGTGGAAAACTTAGCAATGTTGTCTTTCCTTTCAACCCAGTGGCAATGATTAAATTCTGTTTTCCAAGAATGAATTTTTTCCCAGAAATAAAACAAACAAAAACAAAAAATTCTAGGCTAGGAATGTCTGATTTCATGGTATTTTATCCAACTTCAGTTTGTGGAACCACTGGTACTCATTATAAGATCTTGATCATAACTGGGAGTTTAGCAACTTTTGGAAACATTCCTCTCCATGCCGCTATGAACTGAAATTCTTAAGTTACTAATTTGGTCTCTGTTCTATTAAGAAAAAAAAAAATCAAGGATCTGGAGTTAGGTCTAATTTTTTGAGATTGCTAAAATCTTCATCATGTTCTGACTTGAAAGGATGGTCTAACTGCAACACTTTCCATTGGAGGGCTGACTAGATGACTTCCTCTTCATAGTTTTGACTGAAAAACCAAAGAGAGAATAGGAAGATAAAAATATTGAATAATAGAATCTGGATAATAGGATAATAGCTAATAGGAAGCAGACTCAGGAAGAAATGTGTTAGATAACTGGAATTATGGAATTATTGGTTAATGACTGCTTTGAGCAAAATGGCTAGCATAGTTTGAGCTCAGAGTTACCACTGCATCCTGAATAGCAATAAATAGAATTTCATTTTTATACTATATTTAATTGTAGAAATGTTAAGATTTTTTGAAATATTCTTCCCTGTTTTTATATAGTAAACTTCTTTCACTAAATAAACTTCTATCATTGGATAAACTGAATTGCTTGCACTTTGATAGGTTCTAATACATAATAAAATGAGGTTTATATTGAAGAACTAAAGAGAGAAACAGAAGAAGAAATTAGAGAAGGGAAACATGGAAATGCTTTCACATATGGTAAGGGGAGATACATGTGTCATGAGTTAATGGTAGGGTAGCCACAGGATTAATGAAGGCACTCAATGCAGAGATAAGACAAAGCATAAAAAAGAAAGCTGAAGATTTAAAAGACATGTGGAGCATATTTTGGAGGTTATCCAAGACTGTTGGTGTCAACATTCTGAATGTTGCTCAAATACTTATTGTGTATTGAAAGTGTCTATTATATGATAGAAAACCAAAAATAATAATAATAATAAATAATAATAAAACTTGTATATTACATAATTTTTTATTCTTGTTTGTTTTGATTATGGTCAATTTTTATTTTTTAATTTCACAGGTATATGAGGTGATATTTATCTTTCTTGTGAAAATATTTTTACTATGGAAAATTTCAAAAGAATACAAAAATAGAGATAACAGTACAACAAAACTCCACGGATCTGTTACACAACTTTAACCATTTTAATTCAGGGCCATTCTTGTTTGCCTGCATTCTTTTTTTTTTTTTTTTTTTTTTTATTTATTTTTTTTTTAATTTTTATTATTATTATTTTTTTTTCCAGTGGGTTTTGTCATACATTGTTTGCCTGCATTCTATTCTACTTTTCCCCATTTCTCCAGAAGTAGATTGAGGTAGATATAAGAAAGTTTGTGTTTCACTCATAACTATTTAAGTTTTAAATTTCTTAAATAGAGCCATTAATTATTAAATAAAAAATAGCAACATTTATTTAGCATCATCCAATATCCAGCAAGTGTTCTACTTATGTGGGTCCTTTAATTCACAAAGCTGATGGTTTAGTAGCTCAGTCGTGTCTGACTCTTTGTGACCCCATGGACTGCAGCTCTCCAGGCTCCTCTGTCTGTGGGATTCTCCAGGTAAGCATGCTAGAATGGGTTGCGATTTCCTTCTCCAGGGGATTTTCCCCATCCAGGGATCCAACCTAGGTCTCCTGAATTGCAGGCAAATACTTTACCAACTGAGCCAGAATGTTGTTGGCCAGTTCACAAAGCTATCCCTTTATAAATTTGAGGCTCTAGAAAATAATGCAGATGCTTCATAAGAACATTCTTACTATATTTTGTTGGGCATAAATTCAACTGCCCATGAGAGTTTCTATGATCATCTGATCTGTTTTTCATTCAAAAAGAAAAAATCAAGTATCAACATTATTTTGCTACAACATTCAAGTTCTGTGAGTGTCTCTACATGTTAATATGACTTGAAATATTTGCAAACTTCTTTTATACATTGAACGATGGCTTTTCTGCTACCATACACTACTCATGGCCTGCAACTCTCCAGTTTATTTGTGTTTTGCCAAACACTCCATTTGACCAATGAGCCAAAGTGTAATGTAACTGATGAACCGCAAGTGTATTCAATGTATTTCTGGTAAAATCTGAGTCAGCATGAAGACTCTATTGGTCTGCAAGCATTAGCATGACATAATGCTGAGTGCAGTCTCTTTCAAGTTAAAGATCTGACAAGCAAAACTGAATCCATGGAATTATATTGATTTCCTAGTAAAAAAAAATCTAGACAACCCCATTTTAGTCTTTGGCTATATGTAATACAAATATCATTTAATTGAAATAATGTAGAATTAATTGAAATTGGTGTGAATTGTAAATTTTTGCAGTCTTTCTGCAAAGAATTTGGTTAAAATAGAGTATAAATATCAGTAAGTATTCATGTGAATGTGCATATGTATACAATTATCATTAATTAAATACATGAAATGCAACAAAATATCAAGCATCATTTTTCTATGTATTTTAGCAAGGTTGTGCAACAGTTTACACATGTTATCTTGTTTTTAAATAATATGTTCTGCCCACATTGAATTATGAATAATCTAGCTTTACTAGATGATTTTTCAAAAACTCTAGCCCTGATTTTACTTCATATGCTCTCTCTGTCTCTCTCTCTCTGTCTATATATATATATATACATATATTTTTTTTTTTTTCTTCCCCCTTTGGTATGTTTACCATTGTTCTCCTACTGGCTACTTACTAATTCCTTTGATAGACTTGAATCCTATCAAGTTTTTATTGTATTCTGGAAAAGGATAATCCAAAGTCATTTTGGGCTACCTGTAAAAATAGCTTTAAAATATGATGATTAAAGGTAGAAAGTTCAAATTCTTTAAAATAACTTTTGACCAAATTCGATTCTGTTTTCGAAATGTAACACATAAAAATCCTGCATCTTTTATTTGAATTAAGGAAAATCTACATTTATTAAAATGGTTTTGCTTTAAACCTTATAAAAGAAGATTCAATTATCATTTATGATGAAATGACTGTATTTAAAAATCTATTTCTTGGTATTTACAACAATCAGAAGTCACTTGTTAAATGTCATATATATATACTTACTTGCTAGCTCTGGAAAATTAAAAAATATGCTTACATAAAAATCTTAGAGACAGAAAAAGAACTAGATGGAATTTGAAATTAAATTTTTAGGCAATTAGAGTTTTATCCAGTAGCATAAATGAGCAGGCTGGTAATTCTAAAATTAATGCCAAAAAAGATGAGACATTATTTGAGAAATGAAATTATGTTTACAGTTCAGGCAATATATTTAAAAAATCTGCCAACATCAAAAATATGTGTCCTCTGTATGCCAGAAAAAAAAAGCAAATTGCTCAATACTTCAGTGTCTTTCATATTCTTTTGCTTTTCAGTTAATGTCATTGGTTTGGTGTTGCGTATTTCTCATTTCAAAAAATTATACCAAATGACAAAGGCATCATATCATTATGTAAATAATGAGCACACCTAATATTCTTATAGCAATTTTTTGTTATGCATAGTATTTACATATGTTGGTTATATAAATGGAGTTATTTTGTACATAATGAATTCTCAACAAAAGCAAATCTAGCGTCCTAAAATTTAGTTCCTTTTTTAAACTATAATAAAAATTAAAAATTTCTCTCTTTTTTTCAAAGTCACCTTATAATTAGGATGGCCTTGTAATTTAACATCCAGGCAGGAACTCTTTAAGAGTGAAAGGGGGCATTATTAAACATTACCCAGGAAGTAAAGGCATAAACAAGGACTCTTCAAGGCAAAACAGTACCTAAGATTATCATCTTACTTATAAGAAGCTGCTTCTGAACTTAGCTTCAGTCATTTAGGAACTTAGTGTCACCATATTACACTGTTGCCATGGTCTCAATGAGTGATGCATCAGAATTAACATGGGGGGATTAGATTCAGCACAGCCAGCACATCATGAAAAAAAAAATATATATATATATATAATATATATATTATATATATATATAATAGCTTACTTTTCACTGCATCTTGATATCCAAATACTTCTTTCAAATTACGAATGTTTTTATTCTTCTAGATGCTAGGGCAGTTCAAAGGTGGTACTGTGCAGAATGGGGTTAGCTGATGATATCTGTGTTTTATTAATGCATAGAGTAGGAAGGAGACCTTGGGTTTGGGGGTCTCCTGCTTCACAGTCACGCAACATTTTTCATTATCTCTTTTAAAGCCACAAAGTTGATTCTCACCTAGCTAATAATTGTTTGCTTCTTTAGAACAGAGGTTCTTCCAGGAGTTTTACTATTAACTGTGATAAGTAATTTAAAAAAAAGAAAACCTCTAATTCTAAGACCTCCTGATCAATATTAATGAGAGAAATTTGTAAGTCAAACAACTACATATTACTCATCCCTGCTCCATTCTTGAGATCGTGTTTGGATACAAAGGGCTCAGGGAACTAACTCCTACAAAGTGATGGTCTCTGTTCTCTGTGTTTGTTTTATATTGTGATTATATATTTTCATTGTATATATTCAACTTGTCTATAGGTTTCCAAGAGACAGATGATACTGTGCAAGGATTATACTGGTAGAGAAGCATCAAAAACAGCCAATAATTTTAAAATGTATTCATTGATTCTATACTCAATGATTATGTTCAAAGCTTATTGCCACAGTTACATTTCACCTGTTGTGAATCAAAGAGTTCATGGACTTCTAGATGAAAAGGTCAGAAAATAACAATAACATATTGGCATCGTTTTGATACTTATGCTAATATACCCATTTGCCAAGTTAAATCATATCTGAAGCAACAAGTTTATCCTAAGAGGTTCTCTGGGGCTTTTGAAGTGGTTCATTTACCAGGTTAATACCTCAATTTTACCAAGGGTGGTTGGCTACCGACTTCTTGGCAATCTATGTATGAGGAGGCTGCTGCTCTGTATTTTTTCTTTATATCGAAGATCTGCATAAGGAATCAACATCAATTTTCAAGTGTCTGGTTATCTTGAAAGTTTTGTACACATAGAGGTAAGGCACTTTGCAAGACATTATGTTTATATTATTATTTTGTAAAGTAACCCAAGTGCAAAAGCTATTTGTCTTTCTGGAAATTTACTAGTGAGTCCTTTAGTTAAATACATTGCTACAAAACTGTTCTATAAAAAATATGGTACCATTCACTACTTGGAAATACATCAAAACATCAAGATCCATCTTCCAATAGGACTTAAATTTTTGTTCACAGTATTAAATAATATGACTCATAAAAAATTTTATAATTATTTGTTGCAAACAAAAATGAGTGATGGAAGGTTAACTTGTGCAATTTACCATAGTCCTTTGAAAGATAAGTTATAGGGAAATATTTCAAAATTCTCTTTAAGGGGGCTGTTATACATTCTTCTCATGTAAATGATCGCTACTGAAAAATTCTATTTAATTTTTAGCACTAGTGTAAGAATGTACTTTTAAATGATATTAAGGGTTTATCATGATCAACATATGTTACAGGGGCCCTCAGTATAAGCACAGAATATCACAGTAGAAGCATATGAATGTGTACGTGCATTCAAGGGTCTCTGAAAGAAAATTGGTTGATTGAAGCAGATAGAGAGTAACTTCAGGTTGTACTGCTAAAGTAAGCATTTATCACTCTGAGATGTGTTTTTGTACTCCTTTGACTTCAGCTAAAATAAAAGTCTGTGTTGCAAAAAAGAAAAGCCGAGTGAATAAGCTCTTTTTTTAATGAGAAGTGGCATAATGGTGGCATAGGAGCAAACACACTAAGCTTTGGGTTGGAGGTTCATGAATGAAGTCCCATCTCAGCAACCATTTTATCTAAGGCAAGTTACTTAACCTCTGCATGTCCATTTGTAATGCCTCTTGTGTGACATGGGAACATGCTGGATGTTCTTCACTTGCCTGTGCAGACCTACTTTCCATCTCTCTCCTTCCTGCTCGGTGCCTCTGGGGGTGATATTTATGGGATGGACCAATCAAGGATCTTGACCTTCTGACATTCAGTGACTGGGAAGCACCAACAGGAGGGTAATTACAGAAGTTTAATGTTTATGCCCTTGGTTTTTCTGTGCCAGGTTGAAGACTGAAGAATGGTGATTTTCCTCTCTGGACGTCTCCTCCTACAACTCCAGGTCCTGCTGGGTGTTCTGACTATTCCCGTCATTAACACTTTCAGGTCAAGTAGTGTTAAGACCTGGATTCTCTCACGATCTCTTGTGGATTTTTCTTAAGTCTAGCCCTACCTATGAAAGTGATTTCCTTATTAAACAATCATCAATTCCCCTCCTTTGAGTACGTAGTTATCTTCTGGACCCATATTCACATGGAGGAGAAAGAAAATTCCAGCAATGTATGGCTGTTGTATGGATTTATTGTTATAAGTGCAAAAATGGTTAAGATGTACTGAATGTCAAATGAACATTAGTTAAAATAATCTAGGTCATCTACCTCCAAGTCTGGATTTGAAATATGTGTCTGGCTATTTAGCTGAATCAATATCAGCAGGAGATATTGATCCAAAGGAGCTGAATCCTGATCCAGCTCCTGATCCAAAGGAGCTGGTCTCCATTCAGCATTTTAGACTCCTGCTTCTGCCAGTCTCCACAGTTTTCTTAAGATGTACAGCTATTCAGAACAATTGTTATTAAGGCACACCTGGTGCCTTTTGTCCATGCCTATGTTTTAGAATGTTTCTTATTCCCGACACTCAGGATTTCAAGTTACTCTGTCTAAAACTTGGCAAGTATGTGAATTTTCTAAGATGTCTGTTGGGAAAATTAGTTGTAGTGTTGTTAGAAAAAGAGGGATTGACATTGCTGAGGAGATGACAGGGCCTCAATTGCTGGATAACAAAGGTGACAAGAACTTGAAAATGAGTATGAATTCCTGACATTTTCCTACAGGGCCAAGGGATCTCATATCACATATTGTGAAAGTGAAAGTGAAGTCGCTCAGTCGTGTCCGACTCTTTGTGACCCCATGGGCTGTAGCCTACCAGGCTTCTCCCTCCATGGGATTCTCCAGGCAAGAATACTGGAGTAGGTTGCCATTTCCTTCTCCAGGGGATCTTCCCGACTCAGGGATCAAACCCGGGTCTCCTGCATTGCAGGCAGACGCTTTAACCTCTGAGCCACCGGGGAAGCCTTCACATGTTGTGAAGGTGATAGTCAATTCAAAGAAATTATACTTACAACTTTCTACTCATTTGAGAGACTTGATTAGGAAAAAGTAGTAAGTTTCACATACTAAATTTGAGTGTTGGAATAAGAGAGAGCACCCCCTCACCATCAATCTGCTTATATATGGTACAATAGTAAAGTGGAAAGATCAACAAAACATCAATCTAGTTACATGGCTTTCAGTCAAATCTCAATTCAAACTCAGAGAATGTCCTTGGGCTCTGTGAGGGTTAATTTTCTGTATCATCTTGACTGGGCTAAGGCATGCCCAGGTTGCTGGGGAAACATTAACTCTGGATGTGTCCATGGGAGTGGTCCTGGAAGAGATTAACATCTTAATCAGTAGACTGAGAAATAAAGATAGCCTTCCTCAGTGTGGGCGGGCATCATTCAAACCACTGAGGGCTTAGATAAAACAAAAGGGCAGAGGAAGGGTGAATTAGCTCTCTCTCCTTGAGCTGAGACATTCATCTTCCTCTGCCTTTGGGCCACTGGCATTCTTATTTCTCTGCCCTTTACACTCACACCTGGACATACACCTCTGGCCCCTCATTTCTTGGGCCTTTCAACTGGAACTTATGCTCTTGGCCCCAGGTTCTCAGGCCTTCAGACATAGGCTGAATTAGACCATCTGCTTTCCTGATTTTCCAGATTGTATATGGCCGATTTGGGGAATTCTTGGCCTCCATAAACACATGAGCCAACTCCTAAAGGCTCCTTTTATACATGTTTTGCTGGTTCTGTTTAGTTGTAGAACCCTGACTAACACAGGCACATCAGTTAGTTAACTTCTCTAGGTCTCATTTTAGTAAGCAAGATGAGAATTTAAAAATTACAATTTTATCCACATCATGCATGAGACTGGAGGTAGAATTAAATCATATGCACACGTTTTTCAATTATCTCGTCTCATTGTAGACAAATTACTTAACCTTTTTAGGATTCAGTCTACTCATCTATAAAGTGAGAAGTGTGTACTGGAGTCATGTTTTCCAGGTAGGTCTTGAAAAGCTATAGATTCCTTAAAAGGTCATAATAAGCCTAAATTCTTGATAAGATAGGTAATTGTTATCATCTCAGAAGCTTATAAAATTACAATTAATGACATAAAATTTATATTCAGCAAAATTGAACAATTTATTCCAGTAGTAACTCATGTAAAATAATTTTTATTCAAACATGCATTACTATGGGTTACTATTGGAATTGTTTTCAATTTTATAGATTATACATACATACAAATACATAATAAATGGTGAACCATGTATTAGTTACCCTACCTCAAGTTAGAAACTAGAATTGTTGTTTCAATATTGTCTGTTATCAATATGTCCCAATGTTTTAGCAAATATAATAAATATAAAACCTAAATGAGTAACTTTATAATTGAGGGGTCACAAATATCACTATTTTTGATATTTTATTCCAAATATCAAACAACAAAAACTGAAGGAAAAATAGATAAAATGCCAAAATATTCAATGAAAACATAATTGGCTATAATGTCACAGTTTCAACATAATTGACAAATCCAATATATGGATTAGTTGCTCAGTCATATTGACTCTTGGGAACCCATGGACTATGGCCTGCCAGGCTTCTCTGCCCATGGGATTCTCCAGGCAAGAATACTGAAGTGGGTTGCCATTTCCTTCTCCAAATCCAAGGAAGGAATTTTTTTATTTATTTTGTTTTTATACTAGGGGTAACCAATATAAGAAGATCATTAACAATGTTTACAGCTTAGAAAAAATTCTTAATATTAAAATAGAAAATCAATTAAATATTAAGTTTAAGAAATCAACTATAAAAGAATGGGGGCAAAAGATAAGGTAATATTTCTTCAGTTTAAGACTAAGAAAAGCATTGCTGAACCTTCAGTGAAATGAAAGAAATCTCTAATTTGAAAACTGGTACATTTGGCTATATAGAATTATGGAACACCAGAAACTAAGAATAAACTATTAAAATGTCTTTTTATCACCAATACATAAATTCTGCACAATGAAGGCTATTTTATTCATTCATTTTTCAAACAAATGTCTAGAAAAGGCAAACACTCCCGATTAAACATGAAAAACAGTCACACAAGTACAAATTTAAATGCCAGTATACAATATAAGCATGAAACTTAGGAATAAATCATTTGATAAAAAGAATAAGCAAGAAAAATTTTCTATTATGTAGAAAAGAGTAAATAAAAAGATGATACAAGCTTTAATTATATGCTATTAAAGCATTATTAAACTATGTAATATATAACATTATATTCTAAAATTGCCTGTAAAGTATGGAATTTTTATTTCTGTGAAACATATTTAGGACTTTAAGCAGGATGGAATTTTAAGTTAATTTGAGAGAAATAAGTGTCCTAACTATATATAATTTAAAATAGAAACACTATCTCTCCATTTATTCAAAATGTCTTTTACTCACCATTTACATTTGGTAGACTGACCTCTTTGAGTCTGTCACCTTGAATGTGAGATATGTATGACCCAATAGAACAAATCTTGAAAGTATATGATGGAAAAGTATCCTTGAGATCTACCCAAATTAGAAAAAATGCTAGAAGGATTAAACATTAGTAGAACAATTCAGATTTTAAAATCAGCAAGACCGTCCTCACTGCAGAGAACATTTTGGAATGCCTGAAGTACATATGGATTCAGAAAACTATCATGTACTTACTAATTCCATTCAGTCTTTTAAAAAATGCATGCATAACTAATGAAAAAAAAATTCTCAAGAGTCACAAATGTGGGTAATCCCATCTTAGCAGGAGTATTTTTACCCTTTCCTCAAAAATGTTTCAACCAAGAAGTCACTGTATATTTTGTGCACTTAGGAGTCAGCTTCCCAATTTTCTATTTCCTCAAACTAGAATTACTTTAGGCTGATCTAGTTGCAAATATAGCATTTCAGATAAGGTATATTTAAAAAATGAAATAAAACAATAAAAGATATCCTTCTGAAGCTCCTTTGAATGCTTTTTTTAGCATTTGAGAAAGCCTTATCTCCATTTATTCTCCTAACAAATCTGTTAGGTAAAATAATTTTAGCTTTATTTCATAGATGGGTTAAATGGTCCAAGTTTAAAGGGGTAGGAAGTTGTGATCTATAATTCAAATTCACATATTCTGACTCCAAAACTCCCCTCAAATAACTTCTATATATTCTATTCAAACATAATATTTTCATTATTAATGATGACAATATTAATACTACTTAGCTGTATACATACAACTGTACACATAGCTTATTTTTCTTTCAATATCTCTGTCTTTCTTTCCTAACGGAGCCTTCATTTCTCTTCCCATTTTTAGATTTTCATCAATGCACAGATGTGCATGTGCTTTCCCTACTCTTTCCAATGGCTACTCTATATTAGTGTTGAAGTAATATAATTGATACACAAAACAACAAATAGAATGAACATGCAAGATAAAATTTAAATACTAAAACAAATGTTTTTGTATTTTTCACACAACATAAATTATTATTATTGCAAAAGTCCTACTCTATCGTTTCTTCTCACCATTATACAGATAACTAGTCATGGGAATAAATATATAAGATACACACATATTCCTAAAATATATTGTCTCATTTTGATAGTAAATTCAGTTCAGTTCAGTTCAGTTCAGTCACTCAGTCATGTCTGACTCTCCGACCCCATGAATCGAAGCACGCCAGGCCTCCCTGTCCATCATAAACTCCCCGAGTTTACTCAAATTCATGTCCATCGAGTCGGTGATGCCATCCAGCCATCTCATCCTCTGTCATCCCCTTCTCCTCCTGCCCCCAATCCCTCCCAGCATCAGGGTCTTTTCCAATGAGTCAACTTTTCACATGAGGTGGCCAAAGTACTGGAGTTTCAGCTTCAATATCAGTCCTTCCAATGAATACCCAGGAATGATCTCCTCTAGGATGGACTGGTTGGATCTCCTTGCAGTCCAAGGGACTCTCAAGAGTCTTCTCCAACACCACAGTTCAAAAGCATCAATTCTTCCGTGCTCAGCTTTCTTCACAGATAGCAAATTAGAGCTTCATTAAAATATAGTATAATATTCTATTTATGTTTCTGAGACTCATTCATGTTCATAATTCTTTTGTTTTCACTTCTGTGTAATATTTCATCAGGTCAGGGATTAGCAAATTTCTTCTGTAAATAGTCAGATAATGAATTGTTTGGTTTTAGAGGGCACATGGTTTCTGTCAGAAGACTCATATGACATAGAGGAAAAGCAGCCTTACACAATATACAAACCAATGAGTGTGGCTGTGTTCCAATAAAATATAATAGAAGGCTTGCCTGCTTTGACTCATATTCTATAGTTTGCCAATTCTTGCATTGCATGAATATAACCAAACTTAGTTCTCTCTTCTCCTGTCTGTAGATACTTTTGTTGTTTTTGGTTAGCTATTATAAATGATTCTTGCTATGAACATTTTAGCAGAAGTTTCCTGGCACATATGTGTATACTTGGAAATGCAATTCCTAAATTTTAGTCATGCATATTTTTAAAGATAAAGCCATATTTTTCCCAGAGTGATTTTTAGCAATTTTCCATCTCACTAGAGTGTATAAAAGTCTCTGTTGATCCGCACCCTTGCCAAAACTTGTAATTGTCAGATTTCTTCACTCACTCCTGTCTAGCAAGTATAAAATTGTATCATATTGCAGTGTGAATATTCATTTCAATGATGTTAACAAAAATAGCTTGTGTTTTTATTTATTTGTAGAGACATGTGTATTTTTGTTTCTTTAAAATAATTATAAATGTCCTTTGCCTATTTTTGTACTTGATTTTTATATTTTTTCCTGCTGAGTAAAGATATTCTTGAAAGTGATTCCTTTTCCGGTTATGTTTCAAAAGTCTTCTCTGGTTTGTGGCTTGTCTTTTTCTTCTCCTTATGATTTATTTCAAAAAGCAGCTTCTGATATTTCTGTTTACTCAGGCAATGTCTTTTGTTTTTGGATAGTACACTTTGTGAAAATATACTCATTAAGGTCGTCAATACTGGCTTCAGATTTGCTTTTATGTTTAAAACTTTAATCCATCTGGAAGTGATATTTTGGGTATTGGGTACTGTAAAAATGTAATTTCAAAATAATTTCCCAGGTGGATACCCACCACCATTGTCCCACCACCATTTATTTTATAGACCACTTCCATTCCAGTGCAAAATGATGCAATTTTGACTACATATTGTTTCCATATGTTGTCTTTTTCTAAGCTTATTTTCTTTTCCATTGGCCAATGTTTCTATCTCTGACTTAATGCCAAAAAGATTTAATTACTAGTTTCATAAATGTTATAATAGCTGGGAGGAAATTTTTTCTTCTAAAAGCATCTTAGTTATACTTAGTTCTTTTATCTACATTTGAAATTTAGAATTATTTTATCAATTTCCTCAAATACCCTGCTGAGATTTTGATTAAAATTCTATCAAATTCATGAGTCAATTTTTGAAGAAATAATACTGTTAAAATGGTGACAGTTGTAAGTTTTTTTTCCAGGCATGTTAAAAATTTTCCATAAGAATCTTGTACAAATTTTGTTAGATTTATTCCTAGGTAATTTTTAACTAAGTAATTTAAATTTGTGATTTTCTTTTATAAATTAATACTTTAAAATTATATTTTACTTTATTTGTAGGACATAGAAATGAAAAATATCTCATTAATTCACATACTGCATCAATGATATTTTTGTAGTTTTATTCATAAAATTTAAAGCTTCTCATCTAGCATTCATGCTTCTTTTGTGTCTTAATTGCACTGATTGGGACATCCACAAAGATCAGAAATTGAGTGGGATACTGTGGATTCGCAGTCTTGCTCACTAAGCAGTGGTTTGTGATCATCAATAAGAATAATGTTGACTATGTGTTTCAGATAAACCCAGTCTAGTATTCCTGCCTGGAGACTTCCATGGACAGAGGAGCCTGGTGGGTTACAGACCATGCAGTCTCAAAGAGTGGACACAACCAAGCTACCAAGCACAGCATAAGACTTCTTCAGATCTCAGTTTCAAGTTCTCTCAAGTAATTCTGAGTTTTCAAAACCTCAGTTTTCAAACATAGGCTTTGACTTTTTACTCACTTAGATCCCCTTTTGATATATCCCCACATTTACCTACAAAGTAATATGAAATTTCTTATTTAATAAATTTATCAATATAACAAATTTTGGGCTATGTAAGAGGATTTGTTTATAAAGTATCTTGGATAGAGTCTGCATCATAATTTCAAGAGAAACTATTTGAAAAAATAAATATTAGTACTATCAATCTTACACTGCTTATATTAGAATCTTTCATAATGTTCCACAACACCTGAGGAAACATTAGACATTTGTACTTAGGTGTTATGCACTGACTATCCATGTCTTCCTCAAATGTGTACATGGAAATCTTAACCTTCAATGTGATGGTATTAGGAGGTGGGTATCTTTTGGAGGAAATAAGATTCAGATTAGGTCATGAGGATGGAGCCATCATGAAGGGATTAGCATCCTTCTAAGAAGAGATGGAGGTATTAAGGCTTCATCTACCCTTCCATGTAAGGATACAGTGAGAAGATAACTGTCTATAAACCAGAAAAAAGACACTCACCAGAAACATAGCTGCAGGCATCTTGATCTTGAATTTCCCAACTTCCAGAAGTGTGAGAAATAGCTGTCTCTTCTTTAAGCTACTCAGTCTATGATCTTTAATTACAACAGTTCAGGCTAAGACACTAGGCATTTTTGCATGGTAACTATTCTACTCTCATTGATGCCAGAATTGAGTCATTAAAAGCCCCTATGAGTGACCAATGTCATTAAAACTTCCATATACAATATGGGCTCATTAGATGCAGGATTTAAAAACTGCATCTTAAATAACAGTTTGCAGTATATACACACACATGCTTCCTTCTTTCAATAGCTTAACAGAGAATTACTAGCTCACCAGATCTGTGCCTAAAAGCAGAACAGACTCATTTTACCCACTGGTTTGCTGAGGTCTCTCCTTTCTTATTAAAAAGCAGAGACATCACTTTGCCAACAAAGGTCTGTATAGTCAGACCTATGCTTTTTCTAGTACTCATACAATGGATGTCAGAATTGGACCGTAAAGAATACTGAGTGAAGAAAAATTGATGCTTTTTAATTGTGATGTCAGAGAAGACTTGAGAGTCCCTTGGATTGCAAGGAGATCAAACCAGTCAATCCTAAAGGAAATCAGTCCTAAATATTCATTGGAAGGACTGATGCTGAAGCTGAAACTCCAATACTTTGGCCATCTGATGTGAAGAGCTGACTCATTGGAAATGACCCTGATACTGGGGAAGATTGAAGGCAGAAGGAGAAAGAGGTGGCAGAGAATGAGATGGATGAGATGGTTAGATAGTATCACTGACTCAATAGACATGAATTTGAGAAAACTTTAGGAGATAGTGGAGACCAGCGTGCTGCAATCCATGGGGTCTCAAACAGTCAGACATGACTGAGCAACTAAACAACACCTTTCTTACAGGGACAGTTTTCCAACCAGAGGGCATCCATTGTTCTGGAGTTGCAGAGATCTCTATCCACCATCAATACAGAAACTTTACTTGCAATTTAGTCATGGTACACACCTGTCAATATTCTTTGCCCAGACTAAGCTGTGGCAGGCTGAGAATGTGAGTGACTGTGCCCACCCAATGACTTTTCTGCCTATCAGTTTTCTCAGAATAGGTGTGCTGCTGGTGATATATACCCATGACCCCTTTGCCTAATTTAATGTTCTGTCTTCTAAAATTCATTTCTTCAAAAATGATCTGATTCTGTTAATTGAAATTTCAAATATTTTGCTAATAGGAGGATATGCATCATAGTCCTTAAATATCCTAATGGATATTGTTACTAGCATCAGGACTCATCATTTTAGAACCTGAGGACATTTAGCATCTCAGGGCTTCATTCAAGAAAATTAATCTACTTTTCTTTCAAAAAAAATGTAACAGTTGATTGATATTTATTTTAAATCATTTCCTAGGGGTCCTGCTCAAACCACATCAGTTAGTCACATTTCACAATGAGTCTACAGACACACAAATGTAATACTTTTTAAAACTCTTCACAATTTTGTATGATCCCATAATAATACTGATATTCATACAATAAAATAGAAGACAGATATGAAGGGTTCCAAATGTGTCACTCGTCCTAATACTCTGTGATCAACTTTACCATATCACAATTTGCAGATCTCTAAATAGGTCATGTCTCTAAATAGGTCCTTGATATGCCCCTGACAATCATCAACATTTTTAAATTACATAAATTTAATGTAGCACATAAAGAAAGTATACTTTTATAAGAATTTCCTCATGTATTCACTCACTCTCAAAACTGCATATGTGACTGCAATCAAAAATAAATTTAGTTTGTTGTTAAGATATTCTGAGGCATTTAACTGAGATGAGAAGAAACATTAAGTCTCTGTGTGATTGATACTACATAAACCCATGTTTTTAAAATTCCCCATTCATAGGTAGATAAATTCACTGTATATAAAAAGCATGTTTTAAATGTAGAAGCTGCAACAAAGTGGAGTAGCCATTTTCATTGCTAAATTTGTTCTTAAGTTCTAAAATTAAGACATTGATTTGTTTTTATCTTCGTTTCCTATTTAAACATTTCCCCTCCAAATAATCATCATGACTTTAGATCTGTAAATATAAAATGTTCACTGTCAAACTACAAAATATTTTTATATATTTGTTAATATGAAGAAAAATATTGCTTTTTGTTGAGTACTATTAAATTATCGTGTGAGTGAGTGAAAGTCACTCAGTCATGTCTGACTCTTTGTGACCCCATGGACTATACAGTCCATGGAATTCTCCAGGCCAGAATACTAGAATAGGCAGCCTTTCTCTTCTCCAGGGAATGTTCCCAACCCAGGGATCAAACCCAGGTCTCCCCCATTGCAGGCAGATTCTTTACCAGCTGAGCCACAAGGGAAACCCAGCTAGTGTATAAGTAAACAATAATTTTAGTAAGCTGCAAGTAGTTAATTTGCTACTAATATGATGGTGATTTAACTTGGAATCAGTCATTTGGTCATTTCACATTTTATGTTCCTAAAAGTAACCATGTAAAATTGAATATTAGGGAAAATGTTAGATTACTAGAATGATGGTAGCCATCAAATAAGAACAAATTAGAACTGGGTTTCTTCTCTTCTCCATTTTATTGTTTACAACTTTCTGCTCTCTCAACTCTGTACCACATATTCCAATCTATTTTCTTGATGTCTCTTTGACTATCTTGTTTTAATACATGAATTCACAAAATAATAAATATTCCTATTTAGAAGAACAACGACAGCACTTATGACTAAGCTTTGAAGATAATTTTCTAACCAATTCAACAGCGATTATTGATTATTCCTTATATTCCAAACAAGGGAAAAAAAGCATAGCAACTACAGCTTTTCAATATATGCTCACCATTTATTATTGTTGTTGTTCAGTTGCTCAGTGTATTAATTCCAGGTGTGATTTAATTTTGGTTTGAGTATTTCTTATTTTCCTTAAAAGTAACCTACCCAAAAAAGAAAAAAAAAAAAAAAAAAGATACAAGACAGAAACAAGCCTTGGGAGCTGGATTTCTGCTCAACAAAATTTGGCATAAAGATTACAACATATCATTTTCACTTTAAGTCATCCAAAATTGCGGAGATTATTTCAATTGTTCACTAATTGGAACTCATTCAGGTCAGGCTCAAATGGAACCAAGGTTGTGAAATAAGAGAACAGCTCAAGTCAGCTCTAGAATAAAGGGAGAAAGCTGCCACCTCCCTGAACCCCACCGGGTCATGGAATGTGAGATGGGTCATGAGGCATGAGACAGGGAACAAGGCGGTGAAGTGATGGTGCTCCAGTGTTACATGGTGGATTGTTTCCCCCCAAAACTCATATGTTGAAGCCCTCACACCAAGTCCCTCAGAAAGTTACTGAGTTGAACAGCCTTTAAAGAGGGAAAGTCACATCACATGGGTGGGCCCTTTTTAATATGACTTCTCTCAGAAGAGGAGATTAGAACACAAACAGACACAAAGGTAAAAGCTTGAGAGGTACAGAGACAAAGTAGCTATCTGCAAACCAAGGAGAGAGTTCTTGGGAGAAATCACTGGCAACAGTAATTAGAGCTGCTATGAATATGCAAGGATCTCCATTTTTGTATATATCA
Organism: Dama dama; assembly: GCF_033118175.1. Taxonomy (NCBI): domain Eukaryota; kingdom Metazoa; phylum Chordata; class Mammalia; order Artiodactyla; family Cervidae; genus Dama; species Dama dama. The sequence continues at coordinate 54,357,196 of NC_083697.1, forward strand.
CTTCTCTTTGGTAAATATCATTTGTTCCATATATTTCCCAGTACTTGATATTTTCGTTCTTAAAAATTGTCTTAAGCTTTTCATCTTTAAATTTTTAATCATTGTATTGGATGTAATATGGTATCCGTTATAGTTTTAATTTTCATTTCTCTGATGATTGAATATGTTGACCACCATTTACTTACTTGACATTTGTATATCTCCCTTGATAAACTCTTGTGTTCAAGTCTTCTGCTCAAGAAAAAAAGTAAATTACTTGACTTTTATTTTTCAACTGTAAGATTTATCTATATTTTTTCAACAGAAATAATTTTAGATATGTGTATTATGAATATTTACTTCCATATGTAGCCTTCTTTTCACTTTCTTATGGTGACTTTTGATGAGCAGAAGTTTTCCATTTTGATGGTATACAATTTTTTCTTTGATTAGCTATTTTTGCATCCTCTGTAAAATGCCTTCTCTTATCATGACTGAGAAAATATTCTCCTCTTAATCTTTTATTGGTAGATATGTTATATAGATATGTTTTTAGGTATATAAAATATCTCAAATTGACTTTGATGCAGATTATGAGATGAGGGTTGTGGGTTTATTTTTTATGTAATTATCTACTTGCTTCAATATAACTTGTTAAAATTCTTCCTTTATCTCATTTCTTTTCTTTAGTCCTCACATACATGGTGAATCTATTTCTAAATACTCTGTTCTTTTCCACTGAACTATTCATCTATGATTATGCAAATGACATATTATCTCAAACATTGTAATTTTATAGTCAATTGTGAAATCAGCTAATGTGGGTACTCCAACTATTGTCTTTATTTTCTTGATAATTTTGGCAACTCAAGGCTATTTCCTCATTTCCCTACAATTTTGTAATCAGTGTGGCAATTTCTACAAAAACAACTACTGAAGTATAAATGAGTTGTATGTATGTATATGTGTAGTGACATTAAGTTATAATTTTGTACAAATATGTGTAAATACAGATGTAAAACTCTCTTTGTATATATCTAAGAAAGATATATCTTTCTTAGATATATTTTTCGGGAGTATACATGCTGTCAGCAGCACTAAAGAAGAAAGGAGAGATGCTGTTAATCATGGGTGATAGAAATTGATCAGTAGTTGGGCTCTTTAAATTTCCTTATTTATCGATCAGAAAGCTGAAGCAGACTAGGTTAATTATTCTGTTATATTTCTTCTTTCAAATTCTCAAAATAAATTGAGGTTACAGCATGGGGGTACTTTTCCAGGATCACAGAGATGGCTAATGGAATATGTCTGTAATTCAGTGTTCTTTCAGACAGTTCCAGATGCTATCACAAGTTCCAGTTCCTAGAATATCATAACCCCAAAATTAATAAGACACATTTGGAAAATAAATCATGATGTTATGATTAATATATCCTACTCCCAGCCAATGGTGTGTTCTACTTCTATTTTTCATTGTATTTTATGCCTTGAATTTTTGTTTTCCTTTTCCATGTATCTGAAAGTTATTACAATCCTTCAAAGTCAAGGTTTAAATTTTTAATGAATTTTATCATTTGTTATTGACAGGTTTGTTAAAGTATACTCGGTATGCATCTTTTATTTCTAGTAACAAGAATTCTGTATACAGTTCAAAAAGAAGACAAGCATCTTAAAGAATTATAAGTCTCACCATATTGCCAGCAGAACCTCTTATATGAGTACTTGGAAAATAATTATTGATTAGATAATAGTAACAATATAACCATAGCTAACATTTATGATGTCTTTACTATGTCCAGATATTTTTCTTTCTTTCTTTTTTTTTTTACTTTATGACTCAGATACTTTTATTGTGCACATTTGAAAAATGAGAACACAGTTGAGATTAAAGAACTTGCTCAGTTTATAACTCAGATAGTGGAGGGGTTGGGAGCAAGCTTAGGTAATCTGATTTCAGGATCTTATGCATAGAACTCTAAACTATAGAGTCTTTCATGATCAACATTGAAAATGTATCATTTTTTTTAAATGTTGGCTAAAAAGCACTGCAAACTGTGTTTTTATTTTGATGTATATCTTTATATATCTTCCTTTTAAATGTCAAACTAAATTGAAATCTCCTTTGACTAATTATAATAAAAGCAACAAGATCTCTATGACTGAGTTTAATTTCTAGTTTAATTTAGAAATAGTTTAATCTAAACTATTTAAGATTTGAAGAAAAAAGGTAGCAGTAACATTTTTAGTATGGACCTACCTCTAGATGGTTGAGACTACTGGATCTCTTTTAGGGTTAGGGAAAATGTGTTTGGATAAATTTAAAGGTTTAATAAATTACTGCTGCCTTTTTCATGTTATTATTGGTGATTTAGTTATGGTAAGAGATTTTTTACCCTCCAATAAAAATTTAGTGAACTGCCTGGATTTCCTTGGCGGTCCAATAATTAAGATTCCATGCTTCAAGGGGGCACAGGTTAGATAAAACCATAAAGAATTTGTCTGCAATGCAGGTGACCCAGGTCATTTCCTGGGTTAGGAAGATCCTCTGGAGGAGGAAATGACAACCCACTCCAGTATTCTTGCCTGGAGAATCCCATGAGCAAAGGAGCCTGGTGGGCTACAGTAATAGAGTCATAAAATACTGAGCAACTAACACTAGGGAACTAATATCCCTCATGCCACAATAGAGCAGCCAAAAAATAAAAAAAAAAGAGTGAACTGCCAAGTTCTGCCTAAGGAGGACAACTGTTTTGTTTGTACCCAGGATCACATGCCCTCTTGACTAATTAAAGCATCTCTCCAGGCACTCCTCCTCTCTCTTCTGCATCATTAGCTTCTTTCCATTATCTTGAAATCCTAGCTTATCTTTACACATGCTGATTTTTGTTCTAACATGTCACATGCCTCCTCAAACTCTACAACAGTTTCCTATCCATATTCATTTCCTATGGCTTATGAAACAAGTTATCGCAAACATGGGTTGTTTTAAAAAACACATTTATTCTCATACAGCCTGCAGATCAGAAGTCCAAAATGAATTCATTAGACTAAAATCAAGGAGTTAAGAAAATGCTTTAGGGCAGTAGCCTTTTCTAGCCTTTTTCAGGTTCTAGAATCACATTCCTCACATTCTGAGTTTTGAAGCTCTTTCTTTTTTTTTTTTTTTTTTAATTTTTATTATTATTATTTTTTTTTCCAGTGGGTTTTGTCATACATTGATATGAATCAGCCATGGATTTACATGTATTCCCAATCCCGATCCCCCCTCCCACCTCCCTCTCCACCCGATTCCTCTGGGTCTTCCCAGTGCACCAGGCCGGAGCACTTGTCTCGTGCATCCCACCTGGGCTGGTGATCTGTTTCACCATAGATAATATACATGCTGTTCTTTTGAAATATCCCACCCTCACATTCTCCCACAAAGTTCAAAAGTCTGTTCTGTATTTCTGTGTCTCTTTTTCTGTTCTGCATATAGGGTTATCGTTATCACCTTTCTAAATTCCATATACATGTGTCAGTATGCTGTAATGTTCTTTATCTTTCTGGCTTACTTCACTCTGTATAATGGGCTCCAGCTTCATCCAATCAAAAAATGGGCCAAAGAACTAAACAGACATTTCTCCAAAGAAGACATACAGATGGCTAACAAACACATGAAAAGATGCTCAACATCACTCATTATTAGAGAAATGCAAATCAAAACCACAATGAGGTACCATTACACGCCAGTCAGGATGGCTGCTATCCAAAAGTCTACAAGCAATAAATGCTGGAGAGGGTGTGGAGAAAAGGGAACCCTCTTACACTGTTGGTGGGAATGCAAACTAGAACAGCCGCTATGGAGAACAGTGTGGAGATTTCTTGAAGCTCTTTCTTAAGTCATTAAAGCTAGAAGTAATAGCACCTTATTTCAGCAGTCTCATTTCTTCCTTCCTCTGTATCAAAATTCTTCCTTCCTCCCTCTTATAATGACCCTTGTGAAAACATTTATGGTAAATGTGGATAATCTAGAATAATCTCTTCATGTTAAGATCCTTAACTGAGTCACATTTGGAAAGTTCCTTTTGCCATATAAAGTAACATTCATAGATTCCAGGGGTGAGGATCTTGATATCTGAAGGGAGGGTGTGGCATTAGTCAACCTTCTCTCAAATAATATTAAATAAAATATCTTAAAACGACCTGATCTTGTCTGGCCTCCAACACCTTCTCTGGCCTAATGCACTATCACTGAGGCTTTGCTACTGTCTTCTGAGTGCAGTGACTTCTTGCATATTCCCTTTGCATACCAACTGTGCTCCTATTTCAGAGACTTTGCAAATGCTGTGTCCTCTGATTTGAATGCTCTTAGACAAACACTGGACCACCACCTTCACCTTTCCATTGATCTCTTTCACACTGTTGCACTATCACAGATTTCCCACACCAGATAAGAGCATAGCAGCATCTTCCTCATCTCCATTTCCCTAAATTGCTTTCTCTTTTTTCTACATCATGATCATCCCCCAACACATAAATGTGTTTTGTTTGTCTCTGCCTACTAGAGAGAGTAGGGAGCTCTCTAGACTATAAGCTCCCTGATTGCAGAAGCTGTATTAGTATCGCTGCTGTGTCTCCAGTGCCTAGAAGAACGCTCACTTCTTGAGTCAGTGTTTTCAAGTTCATAGGTCCTGGACTTGTCAGTGAGATTCCTCATGCAACAAGAAAAGAAAAGAAAACAACAACAACAACAATAAGGATTACGAATCAACATAAGCGAAATGATAGATAAGTAATTTATTTTGAATCAAAGGAAAGTCCAAAAAACAACAAAATGGATATTTCACTCCATTCACTTGCAAAGTACACCAAATGTTTATGTTATAATTTATCTCTAGAAAGGGTATGGAAAAACATAAAGAGAAATTGGGGTTGTGTATTAATTACCTAAAACCTTAACTCATGACACAGAACTCTAAAGACCTGAGTATTTTATTACAATCACCCATTTTTTTCCCAATAGGATTGTATATATATAATGATAAATTCTGGCTTAATATTCAACATAAACTTTAAAGAAGAAAAAAATATTTTGGAGTAACTGGCATAATATTTGGATGCAGATTATTCAGTCTGGGTAAAAACTCTGTCATCTATTTGCTATTTGACCTCTGCTACAAAGTACTCTACAAAGATTGCTGGGAGAAATATCAATAACCTCAGATATGCAGATACACCACCCTTACGGCAGAAAGCAAAGAAGAACTAAAAGCCTCTTGATGAAAGTGAAAGAGGAGAGTGAAAAAGTTGACTTACAGATCAACCTTCAGAAAACTAAGATCATGGCAGCTGGTCCCATCACTTCATGGCAAATAGATGGGGAAACAGTGGAAACAGTGTATGACTTTATTTTAGGGGGCTCCAAAATCACTGCAGATGGTGATTGCAGCCATGAAATTAAAAGAAACATACTCCTTGGAAGAAAAGTTATGCCCAGCCTAGATGTCATATTAAAAAGCAGAGACATTATTCTGCCAATAAAGGTCCATCTAGTCAAGGCTATGGCTTTTCCAGTAGCCATGTATGGATGTGAGAGTTAGACTATAAAGAAAGCTGAGCACTAAAGAATTGGTTCTTTTGAAATGTGGTGTTGGAGAAGACTCTTGAGAGTCCCTTGGACTGCAAGGAGATCCAACCACTCCATCGGAAAGGAAATCAGTCCTGAATATTCATTGGAAGGACTGATGTTGAAGCTGAAACTCCAATACTTTGACCACTTGATGCGAAGTACTTGAAGTACTTGACTCATTGGAAAAGACCCTGATGCTGGAAAAGATTGGAGGCGGGAGGAGAAGGGGACGACAGAGGATGAGATGGTTAAGTGGCATCACCGATTCAATGGACATGAGTTTGAGTAAACCCCGGGAGTTAGTGATGGACAGGGAGGCCTGGAGTGCTTCAGTCCATGGGGTTGCAAAGTGTCAGACATAACTGAGTGATGAACTGAACTGAATTGAACAAAGTACTCGAAGAAAAAATTATTCCTCTAAAAAAATGATGATAAAACACCTTATTCATCATGAGATGGAAGTTAAATCTCATATGTGACATTGATTTGCAAACTCTAAATCCCAACATTAGTATTTTTACTAAAGAAATAACATAGTTCTACTCGTAATATTTCTCATGGATTCAGTAAATCTATTTTTTTGAAAACTAATCTTATTCAAGGACTAATTTTATAAACTTGTAGCCATACTAGTAGAGAGAGAGAGAAATATACTAACACACACACACACACACACACACACACACACACACATAAAGTATATCTAGAAAATCTCTCAGACTTAACAAGCCCCAGGAAATGGTGAAGGACAGGGAAGCCTAGCGTGTTGCAGTCCATGGAATCTCAGAGTCAGCCACATCTGTGTGACTGAACAACAGACTGAAACAAAGAGGTGGTAACCAATATTACTGATTACTTAGGTATTTTGAATATTACTATATTGCCTTGTATATGTTATTTTTTAATCCTAAAAATATTCCAATTTGATTAAAATTGGAAATTTACAGATATTAATTTATTTTCTCAAAGGCACAGAGAATTATTGATTATTTCTAGGATATTGACGAAATCAAGTTGTTCAGACCCCCAACTTGTATCCCCCCCACCTCCCATCAATTATTAGTTGAGTTTCCTGGTGAAGTGATAACTGGTGTTCTAAATATTTCTGTATATCAGCAAATGTACTGATACTATTTCTTTTTTTTTTTGCATGTGTGCTTAGTCATGTCCAACTCTGAAACTCCATGGACTGAAGCCTACCTGGTTCCTATGTCCACGGGATTTCCCAGGCAAGGATAGTGGAGTGGGTTGCCATTGCCTTCTCCAGGGGCCTTCCCCCACCCAGGGATCAAACCTGCATCTCCTGCATTGGCAGAAACATTCATTACCACTGAGCCACCTGGGAAGCCCTTTTTTTTTTTCCTTTTACAGTTCCCGAATACAACTTAGTAATATTAACTTAATTATGGTCTGGCTATATTTTATTCCATGTCCATTATTTACTCATGTAAATCCATAATTCTGGAATATTACACTGTTTTTCCACATCCTTGGGCAGGAAGAGAGTACAACAATACAATTTATACTTAATTATGTCTCTATGGTGTTACAGATATTGCCTACCTCTCTCATTTCAATTCCCCTACTTTGAAGTGCAGTAAAATTGTCTTTGTGTACACATCTGTGTGTTTGAGTGTGTGTCCTCACAAGTATTTGGGAGGAAATATTTCTTAAACTTAATGAAGTGAGAATGATTACCAACAATCTTTACAATAACAGAAGCTAAGATTAAGTGCTGCTGGAGTCAGATGAGACACAATCAAGGAAGCTGCACTTAATAGATGTTAGTTTTTGATAAATATATTGTCCCAACTCTAGATTTAAAACAACATCGGGGAAGAATGTGGTTTAAAACTGATTATTGAGACCACTAGTGTTTTTGAAAACCAACAGACAGGTAATGCTTCTTAAACCTAAACTCTCAGAATAAAACCAAGTATGAAATTCTAACAAAGCTTCCTCATCTTTTATTAATCTGGCTCTAGGAAGATGCTTTATGATGAGCTTCATAGCATTTTTCAAATACAAAGATAAACACTATTATAATTACTACTAAATTACTGAAGCAATCTCATTTATTATTACTATTCTCCTACTAATATTTTTATCATAGTTATTAATTCTTATGTAAAAATACAGAGATATGATAAATGTAAGTAGCTCTAAAATAAGTTCAGGGGAAATTCCTTATTAGAGGTTATTATTATAGTTCTATGGAAATTTGGGGAGAAATTTCATATTATCAACTATTTGTTTTTCATAGAGAATTAATGATTTATAGAAAGATACACAAAACAAATTTTAATTTTCAGAAAATGTTAGGGAAACATTACAACACAGTTTGAAATTGATTGCCACAATTAATCATTTTTTATTGAGTTTCATTCTTTCTTCAGTTTTTCATATAGACTCCCTGTTAAAACATTTTTATGCCATTCCTCATCGTTTATAGATCATTAGTAAAGAACTATCTGAAAAAATATGTACACTATATTTTATCTGTCTTTTCACAATATCACTTGAGAGATACAAAGGTCCCAGTAAGTTAGAGTAACGCTTGTGGAATATGCTATGTTTTGACAAATTTTGGCAGAAATAATTTTTTAAAATGTTGATTCCAGGTTTCTGAGAACTATTTCCCATAGGAATTAAGAACTAAAACACCCTGACAGAGACTACAAATTTGGACTTAGTTTCAGTTAGTCACTTCAGTCACTCAGTCATGTTATACTCCTTGTGACCCCATGGACTGTAGCATGCTAGGCTTCCCTGTCCTTCACCACGTCCTGGAGCTTGTGCAAACTCATGTCCATTGAGTTGGTAATGCCATCCAACTATCTCATCCTTTATCATCCCCTTCTCCTCCTGCTTTCAATCTTTCCTAACATCAGGGTCTTTTCTAATGAGCTGACTCTTCACATCAGGTGGCTAAAGTATTGCAGCTTCAGCTTCAGCATTGGTCCTTCCAATGAATATTCAGGACTGATTTTCTTTCGGATGGACTGGTTGGATCTCCTTGCAGTCCAAGGGACAATCAAGAGTCTTCTCCAACACCACAGGTTAAAGTCTAAATAATAAGTTGAAACTGATAGAACCATGGAGTAGTTCAAAGTTTCACATAATTCCAAGTATTTTATAGAGGGGAAATCAAATCTGGATTGAGGGAATACAGAAGATTCCATGCTCTATTTGAGGGCTAGGACAATTTCATACCTTCTGTGTTTTTCACAATGTCCATAAGATAGAGCATTATAGTATGCATTAATTAAATAATATGTATAAAACAGTAATGTGTGTGTGGATCCTGAGTTAACTTGTGTTAGTATCTGTCCTTAAAAGTCCTAATTATATTTATCCAATGTTAATATTCACTGTGTATGATCCCTCATAGAAATTTTATCTGTAAAAGTTATATAAAAAACACTTCTAGTAACATTCACTGCCTTTTCTCATCAAAATGTGGAGCAATAAGGAAGGCTGAGCACTGAGGAATTGATGCCTTCGAACTGTGGTGCTGGAGAAGACTGAGAATCCCTTGGACTGCAAGGAGATCCAACCAGTCCATCCCAAAGGAAATCAGTCCTGAATATTCACTGGAAGGATTCATGCTGAAGCTCCAATACTTTGGCCACCAGATGGGAAGTGCTGTCTCATTGGAAAAGGCCCTGATGCTGGGAAAGATTGAAGGCAGGAGGAGAAGGGGGCGACAGAGGAGGAGATGGTTTGATGGCATCATCGACTCAAAGGACATGAGTTTGAGCAAGCTTCAGGAAAACAGTGAAGGAGCAGGAAGCTTGGCATATTGCAGGCCGTGGTGTCAGAAAGGGTTGGATATGATTGAGTAACTGCACAACAACAACTTGAGTGTATTCTTTAAAAAAAATGCTGCCCACAGAAAGGCTTTCTTGGAATACATTGTAGTTAGCATTTTAATTTCAATATCCTAAAGAGGGGAAAGATATATTTCTGGTTAAGAATAGTGATGTAAGTAGTAAAATTAACTACAACACAATATGAGGTTTGTGTCACACCTTTGATTGCTTTCTCATGTCCCATCACCAAGTCCCCACATAAAGGCAAGAAGAGATTCGGTGAGCTATTTTGTTTGTTTTTTTCACTCAAGAAGTTAAGCAAGGAAAGCTCTAGATGTTTGAGGGGAAAGACAGTGAAGGTTACTAGAAGCTAGCTTCCTGATTCTCTGCATCCCCAGCTTCTGGGAAGTTATTTGGATGCTTAAGTGGTGTATAACAGGTGGGCTTCCCAGGTGGTGCTAATAGTAAAGAACTACATGCTTTCCAATGACAGATACTTAAGAGATGTAGGTTCTATCTCTGGGTCTGGAAGATCCCCTGGAGGATGGCATGGCAATCCATGCCAATTTACGTGCCTGGAGAAGCCCAGGGACATAGGAGCCTGGCGGGTGCCAGTCCACTGGGTTGGAAGGAGTTGGACATGACTGAAGAGACTTAGCAGGCAAGAGGGTAGCCAGTCACTTAATTCTTCTCACTCTCCCCACACTGAAGACAGTTGTGGTGGTCCAAGAACACATCAAATCATAAAAGTTTACTTCTTAAGCTCCTTGTAAAATCTTCTTTCTAGATACACTTATGCAACCACTCAAAATCCAAGGGTCCCTAGACATAAACTAGGTTTTGGGGCTTAGATTCTCCAGTCTGGTGAGATTCACCAGCAAGACTTGCTGTCATTATTCAGAAACTCCTCCCTCAACTCTTTGCACTCTCCATTGTGAACTGAGTCTCTGACACTATATACCACCTCTACCTCCAATCCCCAGATTCAGAACTGATGTTCAAGATATCTATAAGCAACAAAATGGCAGCTGACCAAAGTGTTGCCATATAATTGCTTCACTTGTTTATATTTGGGTCACTCTTGTCCTAGCATCATAGAGGACATGGACTTCTATTACTCCCCTCCCCAAGACATGGCCACAGAAACAAATGACAAGAACATAACAGCAATTAAGTGGTCAAATTTCCTATATGAATGATGAAACTTCTAAAAACGAATATATGATATGTACTCATACTAAAGATTTTTCACTAATACATTTGGGGAGGAGAGCAGGTTTAGAGAATAGGTTTCTGAAGACATCAAGAGGTACTATTTTCTATCCTCCATATTCAGGTGAACTCATTATTTGTACCCTGTCAAATTAATGAGAAATGAGAGATATTTTTAAAACCAAAATCCAGGAAAAAACATTTACAAATGCCTGAGAGACTTACTCATATGTGATTTCATTAAATATCTAGAGACTGAAACCTAGTCTAAATTATCTATCGGGAATTTTAAGATCCTGAGATTGCTTAGGAGCTTTCAATTAGCAAGGCTTAGAGGAAATATGTTTTATACTGCCTTATTATGGTAAAAGTTCCATCCTTTAGGTCATATATTAATATAAATCTTTTGGCTTTATAAAATAATTGTGAAATTAGAGATCAAAGATAAGAAAGATTGAACAAAGTCATGTTATTTTAATAAAAAGTCTATGATTACCTATAACTAGGGTGACCATAAGGCCTGGTGTACCTGGGAGGGTTCCAGGCATATCAGTGGTTCTAGTTTAGTTATTAATAATATCCTCTCTCATTCTCTAAAATGTTATGGTTAGGATGATTAACTATATAGCCATACTTCCCATAACTCATTAAAACAAGTGCTCTCTGTTTCTATTCTCCATAATTTTTATTTTGACTTGCTTTAGGAGTGAATTATCTTTTCTTTATTTCTCTTTTATCAGGCTATTCTTTTTCCAGAAATATAAAAATATAGTTATTTGAGAATATTGCTTTGAAGCAAATTTATATTCTTTGCTCTTTGAATTATTAGCATAGGACCATTATATTTCAGTTTAATAAATGCTGAGCTAAAGATTATAATAAAAATAACTTGGACCAACTTGGTTCAATGTGAAAAATTAAGAAAATTTATTCATACCTTATGTTATGTATGTATATATATATGTGTGTGTGCATATGTAAGTATATATTGCATATATGGAGACAGAGAGACAGATGGACAGAGAGAGACAGATAGAAAAAGATCAAGATACAAATATACAAATGTATATATTCTAGAAAGAATGGAAAAATATTCATTTACATCTAAAAAACAGTGCTACATCTAAAAACATTTTCTTTTTTTCTTTTTTCTTAATATTAAGAAGGCTCTTGGAATAAACAGCTTCAAAGCGCAGCTTGAAATGGACCAATTGCGAGGAGCAGAGCAGCAAACTTCTGTTACCATGCCCAACTGTAAATAGACTTCCAGACAGCTAAAATGTGTCATTTAGAAGGAATGTGTCTCATTTATGCATTGTTTAGATTGATTGAAATACATTCCTCTCACCCAGTTTCTGGGCAAGTGTTTCAATTAAGTGGGCACAAAATTTATCCTAGTGCAGTGTTCTATTATTCTGCTCTGTAGTATATAATTGTATGTGACTTTGTATTTGTGGAAGACTTCAGTTGTCGGGAAAATAAGACATCTCTTTCAAGATAATAACCATAACTTTTCTCAGTGGAAACTCTTGTTTAGTAAAAAAATCCACTGATGCTGGAACCACAGGGCATTTATTTTCATCAATGTACTAGAAAAAAAAAAAAAAAAGGGAAATGTACACAGCTAGTGAAATCTGCAATCAGCAAAATATGAATCTATGTAAAAAGGAAGCAACATTAGATGGAAGAGGGTACTATATAATATTTTTGGATAGAAATGATGTCTCTATATTGGAGATGAATCATGGGTATATTAAAGATTATCCAGTACTCACATCTCCCACTGGCCTGAATTAGTAAAGAAACAACAGTAAACAAAGACGAGTTCATTCTCCACTGTTGTTGTTGTTTAGTCACGAAGCCAGAGCGACTGTTGGCCTATTTTAGCCATGAAGCCTGTGCGTGCATGTTCAGTTGTGTCTGACTCTGCAACCCCTTGGACTGCAGCCTTCCAGGCTCCTCTGTGCATGGGATTTTCCTGACAAGAGTGCTGGAGTGGTTGCCATTTTCTTTTCCAGTGACCTTCCTGACCCAGAGATGGAACCTAAGTCTCTTGCATCTCCTGTACTGACACCTGAATTCTTTACCACTATACCACCTGGGAATCTCTAACTGTACTGTAACATAAATCTTGTGATACACTGATGTCTTGAGAGCTATTCATATTTGGTTATAAGTTTAGTTCTACATTGAATGGATTCAACTTTTTGTTGAATTTATGTTCCATAAGTTTCTTATTTCCTTAAGGTAAAAAACAGAATGTTGGAGTAATGTTTAGTCAAATATAATTTTTTAAAAAAAATCTAATTTCTATTTTTTGAAAGACTCATACTTAACAAATACAGACATACAGAGGCAGGCACACACACACATTCAACTACACAGAATAAAAACATGAGGGCAGATCATGTAATTTTATGTCTGAAACTGTATCTTGCAAAATGGAATAGTAGAAGGAGCTTTGTTTGAGATTAGAAAACTTAGAATCCTAGCTCAGCTTTGTCATCATGCTAGCTGTATATATGTGACTAAATTAGTTACTTTTGGATCTTTATTTCCTCCTCATTCAAAAGAAAGAGTCTGTAAACGTCTAAGTAGTTTTCAATCTTTCTATTTTATCTAGGAATGATTTACATTTGAAAAAATTCAGAAATTCTTATAGGCTTTGTCCATGGTATGTACCACATTTTATTTTGAAAAATTTGCTTTTTAAGAAAATATCATGGAGGTTAAAAGATTTCCCTCCTGCAAAAATCAAATTTGAGTTTCACAATACTACATTTTCCATGGATTGGATGTTAAATCACTAACCAAATATTTTTACATTGTCATGATTATTCCTGGAAGTACACTGGGGTCTAATGAGCTTTTAGTCACTGTCTAAGAAGACTTGATAATTGAAATAGGACACACAAAATAGGAGCATGCTACAATAGGAGGTCTCAGCATTTGATCTTAGCTTTAAAAAATAATGTCTATCAGGACATTGCCAGCTGCTTTTGCTTGACTTTTCTATAGTTCACATTATTTATCATCAATAATTTATTTTCTAAATCTAACTTCTTATATTCCATCATGTAGACTACAAGTATCCTTGTTATGGACTTCTCATTTTGATGATAGCTATTATAAAATATCCATTCTCACAAGCCTAGAAATTACTCAGAATCAGGTTGGATCAAGTATGAGCTTTCTCATTTGTTTAAACTCATTTATTTAATCTTTGAGGAATTGTGAGTTGGCCAAAGTCATAGAACAAAATTTATGGAGTCAGAATTGTAGCAACCATTTTCAATGATTTCAGATCTGAGCCCACTCTCTAGGCAGCTTTTAAATGTTGATGTTTTGGTATTTGAATCTGAGTAGTTTGCTGCTTTCTATATTGAGAATATCCTTTGGAGTTATAAGAGAGTTGTAAATTGCCATAATTGCTCCAAATTCTTTATTCATTGCTGTATCTACCCTCTTTAGAATGTGACTTTAAAGTTTCTCCAATGCAGAGTCTGTTTCTCCTCCATTTGAATCTGGATTGGGACTTACTTTGGCCAACAGAATTCAAAGGAAGTAATATCAGACTGCATCCTAGGATTCAAAATAACTTACGTGCTTCTGTTCAATAACTTGGAAACCTAAGGAGCTGCCTTGAAAATAGCCTAGGCCAGCATGATGGAAGATGGGAGTCCTCGTGAAGCAAAGATGAGACATTCCAGCATAGACCAAGCTAGTTCAGCCAGCTCCCAGTCCACCCAGTCCAGCAAAGATTAGATGTACCTAGCTGTCCCCACAACCTCCCTTCCAAATCACCACCCCCTTAGATTAGTTATTTTAAATCACTAAGGATTAGAGCTGGGCTTTCCTTATTGCACTAGTGATAAAGAACCTGCCTGCCAATGCAGGAGACATAAGAGATATGGGTTCTGTCCCTGGATCAGTGGTATGTGACATAGCAAATGCTGTTTGTTTTTTGTTTTTTGTGTGTTTGTTTGTTTTTTTAAGATGATAGTTCATTCTACTGGAAAATTTGGGGGAAGTTTCCATATATGATTTTACTAGTTTAGTACATTAAAATCTCTGACTTTAACTGCACTACAGAAAATAGTTTTAAAAGATGGTAGAGACAAAATCTCTACATACTGTGAGAAGTGAGAATAATTAAAATTGTTTGACAAGGATTTTAGCCATATTTATATTGCATTTAATGGAAGCATTTGTTAGTTACAGTACCTGTGCAGGCATTTTTCAGTGAAAGAACAAGTTATTCTGAGTCTAGTGAACCTGCTTGTAAGTTTCCAGTTTATAGACTTGAAGAAATGAAAAAGATGACAGGAGCAGCATTCCTGCCATTCAAGAGAGTAATGGGTCAATACTCATCAATATAAGGGAGATGTGTCAGGAATTTTGAATGTTCTAAGGGGATCTTTATAATACCTCTATAAATTCCTACCAAATAAATCTATACATTTTTTTTTCTGCAAAACCTGTAGCAGATTTCTACAATGCTCTAGAATGTCAATTTGGCATTGGAAACTGCTGTTTCACAGCAGAAATTGAAAGCAACCATCATGGTTATGCTGAGAAAAGTAATAATTTGCAATTCAAGGGAAGCTTAGACTTAAAAAAAAATAACTTACTTTTTCATGAGGTTTTAATTCAGATATCATTATCAAGAATAGAGTACATGTTGCAATGAAATTCAACAGCTTTCTCACTGAGCACTGCTTTCAAGTGTTCCCGTGAATTGATACAGTCATTATTCTATCAAAATAAACATTCATTGACTAATTATACAGTTCAAGACATTGCCCTGAGCCACTTTGCATAGTGGAAAGATTCCTTCTTTGAAGTATCAAATATATTTGCTTTGTTTCAGACCTTCTTGCAGGGAGCCACTGACTTTGGTCCTAGCAGGGAGCCACTGACTTTGGTCCTAGCTAAACATAATAAATTAAAACTGGCAAAAAGCAAAAATAGGAATGTCTCATGTATACTCTCTCATGCCTTTCTGACATTAGAGACATTATTGTTATTACTGTGTTTCTTGTGTTAGTGTCTTAGAAATATAAACCTAATTGGAGTTTCAAAAATGATTGCCCATTTCCAAGATACACTGTTTCTTCAGAATGTACTCATATTACAATGCGCATTATTTAGAAAGCCCCCCTCAGAAAGAAATACACATATATATGTATTCATTTATAAACAGATATATGCATATTTATTTATAAAAAAAATGCTCCCAGTTCAACACTGAAATTAATTCCAACAGTAGCACATTTATGTTCAATGAAACATCACTATAAGTGCTTGATAAATGCTTTTCAATGATTCATTTGGGGAACATTGGTATTTATTTATACATTAAAGATTATTATTTGATGACATATATAAAATATATAAAAAGAAACACCTACAACCAAACTTTTCAGGAGAGTTTAAAAATGAGTTTATAATGGTGTCAATTGTTAATGTCATCTGTTGGTAAGGTAAATTAATTCAACATTTTGTGTCAATCTTCATTTATATGTACATAGGCAGAACCATTTTTATGATATTTACTCATACTAAATTGGCTTCTCATATCATATTACTTTCCTTGGATGATAGTCATAGCATTTTAGTTAACTCCATTTAACTTTAATAGCTATTAATAGGAAATTCTTTCTTCTTTCAAATAACTGTGAATCCTTATGTTATTTTAGTTGAACCAAACTAAAACACATGCACACACACTAAGTGATTCAACTTAATATCCTTTAATAGCTCAATCTGTTCTACCCAAAGCACCTGGAAAAGTATTGGATGTTTTGATATATCTGGGTATCTATTTCTTCATATTCATTTTCATTAGTCAGGGTCTTTTTGTTGTTAAATGGGAATAAGAGTTAACAGATACAAAAAAAAAAAAAAAGTGGACAAGATGTTGTGACTGCATTAGTTGGAGGCTACATAGACAAGGCTTGAAGAAGTCATTTTCAACAATGGAGATTGAACCATGTTCTGAGAGAGAGAAAAAGGGAAGAGGCATGGAAAATAACACAAAAGGCAGTAGTATATTTCATTCCAAAGAAAAAGCTAAAGAACAGTTGCCTCATCCACTCATCATTTTCTGGAGTACAGCTCTTATTCCCATGAGGACCAGTTAAGTATTGTAACCATTCAGTAATGGAATCATTCAAATGAACTTCTATTTTTGGCAAGCAAAACTTCTAAAACTTGTGTAGCTTTAAAACAATATTCTGGTTCTATTGTGAGTCATTTTATTGAAACATGGTTGGTTTGGTTTTGTACTTATCAAGAAAAATATATACTCACAAATAAAAAGTAATTGATTTGATAATTCTCTGCATATTTGAATTATCTATAGCAATGTCCCCTCTATTTTATACTAGTTATTGAGTGTTGATTCTATTTTTCAAAGAGTAAACAATTTTAACAATGCTATCTATGGTAGAATGTTGAAATGAATCAATACTTTTCATAGAATAAAATCTCATTATTAGCAAAACAAGCCTATTAAACCTAAGGTTATTTCCTATTGCTTTCAACTTTTGAAAAATGCTAACACTGCCACTAGACCTTCTTGTAAAATTGGAAACAGGCTGGTTATAGATATATAAGCCAGTGATACTGTGTCAGCACTTTCTAAATCTGTATTGGCGCTTTCATTCCAAGTATAATCAAGGCCAATCCTGTACCAGCCAACACATCTCGGAAATGTTGTACAAAAATCTTATGGGTATATCGATAATGATTTGCCGGTACCCTTTACAGTACAAAGAATCTCTTAGGAAGCAAAATGTACAGCTGCCTCAGTAAAAGCGTACAGGATTATTCAATTCAAAGTACCCATTTGAAAAGTACAGTTTTAGACTGAGGACATAAACAAAAGAAAGCAGTCATCTAGTTATATAGTTTTAGTGCATGTAAGCTAAGTTGCTTCAAGTCATGGCCAACTCTTTGTGACCCTGTGAATTGCAGCCTACCAGGCTCCTCTATTGAGAAGGAAATGGCAACCCACTCCAGTATTCTTGCCTGGAGAATCCCAGGAACAGAGAAGCCTGGTGGGCTGCCTTCTGTGGGATCGCACAGTCGGACACGACTGAAGTGACTTAGCAGCAGCATCAGGCTCGTCTATCCCTGGGATTCTCCAGGCAAGAATACTGGAGTGGGTTGCCATTTCCTCCTCCAAGGGATCTTCCTGACCCAAGAGGTAGAACCTGTGTCTCATGTCTCCTGCATTGGCAGGTGAGGCCCCACAGTCAGACACAAGTTAGTGACTGGACAACAACAATAGTTATATACTAATTCATTTATGCACTTTTGTGATCATGAGTAAGAAGCAAGATACCTATCAAGTACCTATTCTTAAAAATAAATTCTATCATGAAAGCATTCTAGTCTAGTATGAAAAATCTTATAAACACATAAAAATATAATCTATACTATAAATTGTTATGTAAGAGATATAAGTTCAGTTCAGTTCAGTCTCTCAGTTGTGTCCGACTTTGTGACCCCATGGACTGCAGCATGCCGGGCTTCCCTGTCCATCACCAACTCCCGGAATTTACTCAAACTCATGTCCATTGAGTCGGTGAAGCCATTTAATCATCTCATCCTCTGTTGTCCCCTTCTCCTCCTGCCCTCCATCTTTTCCAGCATCAGGATCATTTTCCAGTGAGTCCACTCTTCGCATCAGGTGGCCAAAGTATTGGAGTTTGAGCTTCAACATCAGTCCTTCCTATGAACACCCAGGACTGATCTCCTTTAGGATGCACTGGTTGGATCTCCTTGCAGTCCAAGGAACTCTCAAGAGTCTTCTCCAACACCACAGTTCAAAAGATATGCAGTAAAATAAATAATCTTGTTATGTTAGGCTGTAGTATGGTAACAAAATACTTAAAAACTCAGTTATATAAAACAATGAAGACTCTCATGCTCCCTGAGGGCCAGCTGGGATTCTCCTGTTTTCATTCCAGCCCCAGGACCCAAGTAGACAACAGTAAGCTGTCAGTGCTGACAGTGCTAAGCTGTTCTTAGCACCATTGCTTGTCATAGCCAAAAAGATAAAGAAAAAGAAAGAAAACTGTGGAAATTGTTGAAACGTTGCTAAACAACCTGACACAGAAAACACAATCTCCTTTGTGGACATAACCCACAAAACTCTCCCTAGCCATTAAAGGGCAGAAAGTTCAGACTTGCATGCACTCAGAAGGCAAATAGAATTAATAATTAAGCATAAACAACTAAGGGGTAACACACTGACAAGAAGTTGAAGCTGATCTGATCTTCAAAGGTGAATAAGAATTTAGACATGTGTTAGGGCAGACTCCACAGGTTAAAATTTCAGTCTCTCAAGACTGTCTCCACTTCAGACATTA
Organism: Dama dama; assembly: GCF_033118175.1. Taxonomy (NCBI): domain Eukaryota; kingdom Metazoa; phylum Chordata; class Mammalia; order Artiodactyla; family Cervidae; genus Dama; species Dama dama. The sequence continues at coordinate 54,376,185 of NC_083697.1, forward strand.
ATCACAAATAGTTAAGTCCTCAGCTTACCCACAAGTTCTACCAGGCTTGCAGAAAAATTGCATGTTTCTATAACCCCCTACTCGGGTTCAATAATTTACTATAGAGTATATCACAGAACATGGAAAAATACTTTACTTACAATTGTTAGTTTATTACACAGGCTATCTTAAAGATGCAAATGAACAGCCAAATGAAGAGACACCTAGGGTAACATCCATAATGGTCTCAAGCGCAAGATCTCTGTCCCCAAGGGGTTGGAGAATGCCACATTCTTAAGTACGCTGGTGTATTCACCAACTGAAGCTCTCCAAACTCTGTACTTTAGGGATATTAGTGAAGGCTTCATCATAGACACATAATCAGTTATTATATCTTTTTCCAACATTTTACCCTTCTCTGGAAGATGAGGGCTAGGGCTGAAAGTTCTAAGCTTCTAATCATGGCTGGTCTTTCAAGTAATAGCCACTATTCAGAAGCTCACCTACAGTCACCTCATTAAAACAAAGATGCTCTTATCACCCAGGAAATCCCAAGGGATTTGGAAGCTCTGTGTCAGGAACTGGGGTTAAACACCAAACACAAGTATGGATTAGGAGAAGATACATTTAAAATTTTTAACTGCTGAAAAATATTGAGATATACAATTAAAATGAATGATTATGATTTGGGGGGAGAAGGGAAAGGGGAAAAGCTCAAGGAAAAGTTAAAGTCTTTGAGCCTGTGTAAATTGTAGAAATGCTGTAATATCATCATGAGAACTAAGGAAAAGAGCAAGAGGCTTAGATATGGAAGTCAGTTCTGTGTTTTGAGTTAATTCTAAATTTCCCTGGCTTCTTTACGACCAGAGCCACGCTGTTCTGCCTTCTTGCTCCGTGCGGTACCACAGGGCTGACTGCCATCTTCAGGTCTGCAGGCACCTCTTCTGTGGCTTCGGTTCCCGCCACACAGGCCCCTCAGACGGCAGCTTTGGGTGGGTGCTCCCATCTCCTGGGCTCTGGTAACACCGCTTCCTCCCTCTGTGTCTCCAGCCTGGTCGTTACCATGGCTTCCGTGGTGTGTGTGGAACCCGCAGACGGCTCTGCCTTTCCTGTGGGCTTCTCAGCTCTCTTAGAAGCTCTGTGAAGAATTTACTTCATTGAATCCCCTCAGTTTGAAATGGCAGACTGCTTTCTGCTTTCCTAGTTGGACTTTGAGGTACAACCTCTAAAAATAAAATCATAGGAGACACAGACTGTAATATCAGTTCATAATTTGTGTGGGGGGCGGGTGGTGGGCTGGAGAGGTGGGAGGGGAAGTGGAATAAATAAGTAGAGGAGATGACAGATCCATGTCAGAGTCTGAGGATAGCTATAGACCCCTCTATTAGCTGTGGAAGGGGTCCATAACTGTTTGTATATGAATATATATATGCACACACACATAAACATAGATTGACAAACATACAGCAGTTTTCAATATAAAGTCTCACTGAAGTGTGATCCATGGACCTTGACTTAGTAATCCTTGATTATTAAGAAATGTTTGAATACTTTGAAAGTAAGTTTGCATTTTATGTTAAATATATTACAAAAAAACAACAATATATTATACATATTATAAAACTTATAGAAACTTAATATTACTATTATAAGGTCATAGAAACACAAAATATTAGCACATAAAAGGAAAAGTAGAGATTACCCAATCCAACTTCATTTCACAGAAAAGAAAATAATGTTCACATTTGTGAAAAGTCATGCCATACTGCTGAGTGGGTCAATGAAAGAAACATAGTTGGTGCCAGGATCTTTAAATATCAAGCGAACATTTCCAGGTCGAAATATGGCAGCTAATGGCTTCTTGTTTTTGAAATATAATAGTGCAAAGAGCTCTCTATTGGCCTGACAGGCTTGATGTATCCACACAAGGACATGAAAGAGTCCTTGACATTTTGTAGATGCTCGGGTCATAGATAATAGTGTACACCTATAGCACAACGTCATTCGCTGCTCCCTTAGTTGGGGGGAACACTTACTCTTTGCTCTATGGAGTTGTCTCCTCAGAGACTGTCTTCTCTCAAGGTTGGCTCTTGAGGCACAAAAGTAGTGAAGGAACAACTGGATTGGAATATCAGGGTGAGTGGTGGAGGGGAGAGAGGAAAAAGAATTGCACAAAAGAGAAAAGATTTTATCACATGTCTCCCATGCAGAATGAGAGAAGTAAAAAATTATACTGACCTACTGGTGGTTTTATTACTAACTTATTTAATTCAATAGCTGCATTAATTACCCACACTGTTTAAATTTGCTACATGATTGTGGTATAAAGGACATAATGCCAGACCAGAAGTTCAAATATTTAGCTGTGTTTGAGATGAGTTAGTTGCTTAATCATTCTAGGTTAAATTCATGCTATTATTACCTCTTCACTTCTTCTTGGCGAACTCTCACGGAGTCTTTAAAATTCATCTTAACTCTCATCTTGACTAAGATACATTCCTTGACCTTTCATGCTGAATTATGCTCCCAGCTTTCACATCCCCACAATACTTTGTATGTACCCTATTCTTGCACTCATGAAAGTTTTGTAGTCACCATTTTCTTGTCTGTTTTCCTTACCATGATGTAAGTTACATCAGTTCAGGCCTAAGTTTTATTCATATTTGCGTTCCTAACATATTGCATTGTGTATTTCATACAGTGAACTTCAGTAAGTACATGTTAAGTGACTTAATAGAAGGACACAATGATAAATGAAGTGCTTTGAGTATAGGAACAGTACCGTCTAGTCTGGTTCTTGAATTTTACTATTATTGAATGTAAGCCTACTATTTACTTTGACAGTGTACATTTGTACTGATCCATTTTCTCCCTGTTATAGGAGGTCCATCTATGTCTACCATATATAGCAGGTGAATCACAGGGTATGTCTTTGAAGGTTTTAAATATATTTCATCAAATATTATTTTAAACTATCCCAAGATATTTTTATATCTTTTTGCCATTTTTTTTCTCATTTGAGTTCATCCTAGGAAGCATTCGATTTACCGTAGGGGCTAAAATTAATAATGTAGTCACATTCTTTTATGTGAAAGAAAGGGTATTTTTCCCATGTAGACAAAGTTGTATTTTGTTTTAAACTTCAGGCACTGGTCACAGTAGTTTGCTTTTGAAAACTATATATCAAGTCTCCTTCGAGATTGCTATCCTTAATATTGGCCCTAAATTCTAGACCTCCATTTACACATACAATCTAGGCTCGCATCTACCTGCCTGCCCCTTCTTTTCCCACTACCATATATCATTGACCATTACATATTCTTTCCTGTTTTCTTTTCTGCTTTCTCTTTTCTCCTTCTCTCTTTTGCTTTCTTCCTCTGTTTTCCATTCTCTCCCTCCCCTCTTTTCTCTGTTCTTTCTCTCTAGAGATCTATCTATAATATCTACCTATCTATCAATTGATCCATCTATCTATACAGTCAGACATCCTTATCAGGAAGTTTTATATCTGCAGATTGAAAATATTCAGAAAAATATTCCAGAGCTTCCCAAAAGCAAAACAGGAATGCACCATGCTTAGGCAACAATTCACATAGCATTTACATTGTATTAGGTATCTTAAGTAACCTAGAGATGATTTAAGGCATATGAGAGGAAATGCATAGGATATATGCAAATACTGTGCCATTTTATATAAGACTTCAGCATCCATTCATTTGAGTGTTCACAGAGTTCCTGATACTAGTACCCGCTGGATACTGAAGACTGACTGCATATAGAAAAATAAAGAGTTTATCAATCTATATAGAGATTCATTTGTGTCATATATGAGAGAGAGAGAGACAGACAGACAGAAACAGAGAGACAACTGAGAGCAATATCTCTTTCTGTTTATTCTTATTTCTATTTTTATCTCATTTTTGGGTAGAAGTGTGCACATAAATATTGATTCAAATGATGTAATAAAGCAGAGGACATGATGATGTTTCACACAGAAGATGTATCTCTGATGAAAGGTGAATAAGGGAGTAAAAGAAATAATATCGAGGAGGACTAAGTATAGAGCACTGGTTAAAAGAGAGAAATAATACATAAGGATTCAGGTAAATCTGCAGATACAATGGCACAAAATTTGGGAGAAGCTATGTATTTGAGGATTTTTCTCCTTTTGTGTGCCACTCCCTCATAATGATTTCTCAGAGATAGAGTTGGGAACATACTCTTTCGTTCAGAATTTCAGCATCTCGTTGTTCAACAAAACCTCTACCCCAGAAAAAATGGTTGCATCAAGTTTCATCACCTTTTCTGTGATTTCTTTTTATACTATCCCTGGGAACTTGGAGTTTTCTAGGAGAAAGATGCTAAATATAGATAAATTTTTCCTACTAGTTCAAACTCCTTTTAGAAAATCATTGATACTCATGAAGATAGGAATTCTGGCTTAAGTATATTATACATCAATTAATTTTATGGACTTCCTGGTCAGTGTGGATATTGTAAAATCGATGAAACTTTGAATTATTTATAGACCATTTACCACAGTCAGTGCATTAATAGGAATTTTTTGGTCATGGCTTCCCTAAGCAAACTGAATACAAAGCCATCCAGCTTTCACTTCAGGGGTAAAAGTTGGAGTATAATTAAAGAAAACTAGGGGCATTAATCTGCATGCTACAAGTTTTTAATTTTTTTTCCTAGAACAAAACAAGACTTCATTCAGCTTTGTACTGTCAATAAAAATGAAGGTACAGTAAATCTGAGCTACTGTATTTTGCTCTGACTCTTGGCTGATACTCCAAATAAGGAATCACATAAAGTAGTCTTTTCATCTGGGAACATCTCCAACCTCCAGCAATTTCTTTTTACTCCCTTGGAATTTAATTTTTATACACACTGTTCCCAATGATATTCTATTTTTCTGGGATGAAGGCATAAATGACAGTGTCCTCAACAGCTTACCCAGCACAGCATTAGCTAACAATTATTTTCAATATATTTATTGAGATATGATTGAGCTATTTCCCTTTACTCTAAATAGCTTACTCTCTGCAAGTTTGTCAAGATCATAATAACCCTAAATTGAGTCTGTAACTTCAACATAAAACATGAAGGACACATTTGGCACTGAGTAAGCCAGTATTTTATCAAATTCTACTGTAGTAACTACTGGTGCCATCACTGAACTTCAGGTAAGATGAGAAGGTCCTTTTTTATTAGGAGCATGTTTACATGTGATCATTGCTTTAATCACCTAACATGCATGATGTACCAACATCATGTAAGACAGTGCTCTTACACTGCTGTTGTTCAATTGCTAAGTCATGTCCAACTGTTTGTGACCCAATGGACTGCAGCATGCCAGGCTCCTCTATTTACTCCCCTATCTCCCAGAGTTTGCTCAAATTTATGTCCATTCAGTTGGAAGCACTAGAAATATATAATATAAAAAGGTAAGTGTGTTTTATTTTAAGGAGTTAACAATTACATGCTAACAAATTTAACTCTAGTGTATGTTTCTCTCATTTAGTCACCTTGAATTTCTATATTAATGTTGCCTAATTGCCATGTTTGGAGCCAACTCAAATGAAACACAATTACAACTCTAACTAATTACCCATAATTATAGACATAGATTTTTTTTTTTTTTTAATTAAGAAACAACTCCATCACTGTCTTCCATGTTTATGGAAACTGACTGACCACACAGTGGAGCTTTAGAGCCTTCTGAGAAGAACACTCACCTTCATGATCATTTAGGAAACTGTCATGGATAGAATTATTCATCTTATTATATTTATATAATACAATTATTATATAATTATTCATCTGAATAGAATTATTCATCTTACTTTATTTATACCACTGATATCTTTACTGTATTTCCACTTTTATCACCTGGTTCTTATATCATAATTAAATGATAATAAAACCCACAGCCATACTACATTTTGTGTTTCCTTAAAACAGAGAACACATATTTACACTCTTGTAAATACACATTTTAAAATACAAGACATAAAAAAAAAGGATCTGTTTACAATCACTAATAATACAAATCAGATTAATTTGTGTCCGTCAACTATGATCTGTTAAAGATAAGGATTTTTTCTTACTAATGTGTTAATTGTTCAGCTGGGGTTCTACCTCAAAATGCTGATTCATTCATCTGGCTCTGCTGACCCTCGTTGGCCCCAGTTAGATTTAGTTCCTGGTCATGTGTTTAGCTGTGGTTTACTCCAAGTGCCATTCATTGGCTCTTTGAGACCAGTCAGGCTGCTCAGCATGTCCTCACGGTAGAAGCAGAATGCAAGAGAGAAAGCTCAGTTTATACACACATTTCAAGCCCAGGCTTGCATCACATCACATCTGTTTATAACAAATGGGCCCACATCATATGGTCAAGCCCAAAGATGAGGAGAATATAAATACACACCTTACATAGAAATATAATGCCAAAGAGTCTTCTAATATATACCATAACACATAGTTATCACCTTCCTGAATTCCACTCAAAACTTTCCACTAAAATTTAGACGCTTAAATAAATTATAATGGTTAGTAATTTTTTAAAAATGGCCTTTGGACAAAAAGGTCTGTGTATTAACACTCTCGGTGTTACTGACTTCAGCACAGTGCCTGACACATATTAAGCATTCTATAAATTTTTACTGGTTGTTTGGCTGGGCGACATAGTGTATGACTCTTAGATATGTCATTAATATAATAATGTACAACTAAAAGAAAGTGGCATTCTTGTACCAAGAAATGGATTATTTCTCCCAAATTTCAAAAATAAATAAATATATAATTCAGTCTCATTGACAAACAACAATGAAGATGATTCCCACTGGATAATCTCATACGGACATCCTCCAATGTATTAACTCTCTTTGAAGGAGCTGCTTTAATTATTAGATATTTAATTAGATTTTCACTATGGTATAAACATAATATGAAAATTCACTTTGATTTGAGTTGTCATTTTAGAATCACTAATCAACTGAGAGGTATGAATAATCATGCAGGAGACTGAGATGTGAGCACTGAAGTCTTTTTTTTTTTAATAAATCTAGAATCATTAGATGTATAGTCTCAATTACAGAATGTGAAATCCTATTAAATTATCTCATATAAGTCAATGCCCAGAGGACCATTTTTGATCAGGGTAGAATAACTCATTTTTGAGGACCTTAAAGAAGGCAAATTTCATGTTTCAATGAAAGGTCACATCATGCATCCTCTTTATTCCTTCACCGTAAAAGACAGGATCTGTTATTTCCCTTAATTGAGAGTAAAAATAACTTGAAAAAATAAAAAAGAATTTTGATTTATAGACTTGAAAACTTTTGTAATTTGTAGTTATTTTGTCAGTGTTTTTATTCATAACTGTTAGTAGTAAAAACTCTAGGTGACTTGGGATCTATGTTCCAATCTTTAGTATTAGCTAAATGAACTCACTCTGCCAATAACATATCTTTTCCCACAATGCACATACATGTGTGTGAGTATACACACACATACATAAAACACACTAAATCCACATATCCCTCTTTACTACTATTTGCTATAATATAAAATCTCCTAAGTGTAAGAGCAACATCATTGTTCTGATCTCCTTGTATCTGATAAAGCTACAGAAATAATGTCCTCACTGTCTTTCCTTTAAGACAATCATTATCAAATATCTACCCTGTTCTATAATTACTGATTATGTGTATTTAACTATCTTAAGAAGACCACATACTTCAAATTTTAGGCACTGTGGTTTGAATATCCATCTATGTACTATGGCCATCTATCCCAAGGCCTAGCTCAGTTTTGTTTAAAATATGCTTTTTTCTTTTTTTTAATAGAGTCATAGATTCGATTGGAATTGTCTCTTTGATTTTTGTTGGAAATGAATTTCTAATTTTTCATTTGCTTTAGTTATGATCAGGCTTGCAAACATGCTTTTTCAAAAATGAATTTTGAACACATAATAATCAACTTTGTATAATTCTGAATCATAGAAATGTGTGCACAATTGGTAAAACATGTACTACAGTAGTTGGGGTAAGTAGCTGTGCCACAAAAAACAATAATAAAATAAATAGGCATGTGAACAGCTTAGTAAACTATATAAATACTTTACTTATAATCTATATAATTTTCCTTATTTTATCTGGGTAAATTTATTTTTTTAATCTATTGAATGATAGGATCAAGAGATATAACTTAGAAAGTTCTCTCCAAAATACCAGAACTTTAAAAATCTACAAAGAACAACATTAGCATTTTTTATAGTCACTCCCTATATGTTTTTGGCCAGAAGTCAAAATTACTGGCTTTCATGTATTTTGGTTTTGAGTGTTCAACAGCTAAAATTGAAATAAATAAATATTAAAAATAATAACTTAAAAAATACACTCTACATTTTCTTTAATTAAAGAAAATTAAATTAAATTATAATTAAACTGAATTAAAATCTCCGTGCTGAATTTTCTTTCAAGTAATTTTATCAGAGAAGCAATCACACAAAATTCAAAGCTATGTGTATAATTTTCTTGGTGGTATATACACTTCAGAATTCAAGGTAACAGAATCTGCAAGCTATCTAGCTCTTTGTGTATAAATGTCACTGATATTAAATAATTAACATATCTTAGAAGTCACCAGTAAAGACTTAGTTAACAGATCATTATTGAACTTTTAAAATTTCAAATGTGTGTACTGTATAAATTTGAAATCTTTAATCATAGACTATAGAACAAGCAGGTAGAGACATCACAAATTAAGCACACACTGTTTTAAGAAGCCTCTATCTTGGGGCTTTCCTGGTGACTCAGATGGTAAAGAATCCTCCTGCAATTCAGGAGACTTGGGTTTGATCCCAGGGTTGGAAAGATCCCCTGGAGAAGGGAATGGCTACTCACTCCAGTTTTCTTACCTGGAGAATCCCATGGACAGAGGAGTCTGGTGGGCTACCATCCATGGAGTCTCAAAGAGTTGGACTAAGCACACACAAACATTTATTTTCACAGGTTGATTTGTGTAGGGGTACCATTTCAAAATATGCTGTCACAATTATTTTGGAAACAACAATTTTTATTATTATTCTTATTTTCAGTATATATTCACATATAACTCCCATTAAGTTACTGAAGCAAAATCAAACATTTGAAAAATAAATAAATTAAAGTACAGGAAAATTGACTTGTAGAACTTTTGGAATTGCCATCTTTGTTAAGCCAGAATTATTTACTAGAATCTCCTACACTATGTGATCTTTTCATTAATTGGTCCAAACAAGAAACTATCATTTATAAGTTCTGGTAGGTGAAGGTAAAGCAGTACTTCTGAAAGCTGTTATTTTATAGGCTGTCAGCAACAAATAAAGAGATACTGGTGTATTCTAGCTAGTTCTTGCTCTTTTTGGCTCCAGACCCACCTCATCTTCCCAAGTGAAATCTTGCTGACCAAGAACTCGGGCCCATCAAATATGTAGAGATAGTAGCCTTCCATAATCTTTTCACCAGGTCTCCTTTGCAGATCTACTTCGGCAGACAAAATTGCCTTGTTTCAAAGGGCTGGTTATAGACTGTTCTCTGATCCTCCAATTCTCCCTTTTAGAAATTTGTAACTCCAGCAGTATACATAATTTGGGGAAGTGTTATCGCATATATAACTGCTTCTTACATAATTCTCATACTTAGTTTTCAGATTGAATCTGACTGAGATATCACTTGATGAGTCTCATTGCTATTAAATATCAATATTAAAAATCAAATATGTTTCTTATTATTACTCAATATTCAAAGAAAAAGTATTTTTAAAAAGTGGGGTTGCTAAGATAGGTGTTTAGTAAAAAGAAGTTGAAGGCAAGGAATAAGAAATTTCAAGAGAGCTAGAAGAGAGAAAAAGGAAGATAATCTAGCAGGAGAAAATGATTCATGCTTAAGGACTTTACATGGTAGCCAATGCTATCTATCATGTGGTTGGTTACATCATAAAATACTGGTATAACTGCTAACTTTCAAAGCTTCACACCCCTAACATTCATTGAAGAGAAAAATACCTTCATTTTGTCTGGACAGGATGTGTTATATATCCTGTTTTATATATAAAACATACATTTTAGTGGATTAAATAACAATGACATAATTTATCTAAGAGAAGTCTGTATCAGATGAGAAGCAAGGTGATCTGTTCTAAAACCAGCAACTCAGTGATTCAGAAGGAGGAGAGTGCCACCATCTTGGAACAACATCACGTGAACATATTGCCTCCTTTATCTTATGGGCACCTCAGATAAAGAGGCACCTGCCAGGCCACTGCCGATTTTGCCAAAACTTATGTAAGCAAATTATGCTTCAGGCCATTGGACAAAACTAATCACATGGCATAAATTATCTTCAAGTGAATAAATAATGTAGTCTTATTTGTACACAAATATTTGATACTAGTGAACACTGGTAATGTTCTTTCCATATAACCTAGTGTTTGAAATAACTGACTTTGGCATAGGGTTTTATGGTAGATATTGGGCACATTAGTAAAATAATCTGTTCCTCAATTTTCTTATTAATAAAAGGAAAGGCAATAATATTCACCTAACATAACAGTTAGGGAGTCAAAAGCAAGCATATAACACTCGATAATTATCATTAGTCATTGTCATGGGCATCATCAACATCACCATTCTCTAGCCCTTGACAAAGTGTATCACCAAGGCTGGTAGATATTGACAAAAACAGAATATTAAGAGTTGGAAAGGATTTTAGAGATTACCTAATCTGGTTCATTCCTTTAATTTATGAGAAAACAGATGCCCATCAAATTAAGCAACCTACACAGGCCCAAATCCTAGCAAAATTGGCACCAGGCATCTCTGTCTAGTGTCCTTTGTTCTCAAGCTATGGAAATTACAACTTCCTAATCAAGCATGGACTGAAGGTACCCGCCCAATTGTGTTTCCTCTATTGCTATGCCTTTTTCATTTTTACTTCTTCTTAATTTGCTAATTAATTGATATTTTGTAATTAGTCAAAATCTTCACAAAAGGTGCCAGCTTAATGACTGTCTGAGCATGGCAGAAATACACTGATAGGGTAAAGCTCTGGTTGCCTGAGCAAATGTATTTTCTGATTTCCACAAATTTTCTGATTTCCAGTCACCTAAGGAAATTTTGCTTTTTCTACTGAAATTTAGGGATTTTAGTGGTAGAAAATGAATAAGAAAAAATTAAAAAGTGAAACTGCTAATAGGCTAGATTAGGCTAATGTTAAAATATTCAATAAATCATTGAAAGGAAGGTAGCACCTGAATTATAATGATACAAATGATTTTTTGATCTCCCATTTCCCCAGAAACAATAAAATAAAAAATGCTATTAGAATTATATGGGTCAAAAACAAAAATTAAAGAACTCAAAATCAAGAATGTAGCAACTGTCTGCCACTATGAACTTTCTTTATGGAAGAAATTTATACCATCTGGACATACATGAATAAGAGAGAAAAGGCCAGGCAACAAAAACACATTAACTTGCTTAATAAGTGGGTAAAATGCAAAATGCTAAAAGCCAAAATGTCAAAATCCACTTCAAACATTACAAATGCTATTTTTAAAGACTTTCAAAAGCATTCTACAACTTTTTGCTATAAAATTGAAACTTTTCTTTTTAACGAATCACCTACAAATAAATAAGACTGTCATCCATAATCACAAAGAGACAAATCAAGAAGTATATTTGCTATATCCATGGCATGTTGGTGAAGTAGTTGAGGGAAAAAAAAAAAAAAAACAGGAAAAAAGAGAGATGACTGTGTGTGTGTGTGTGTGTGTGTGTGTGTGTGTGTGCCTGTGTGTGTAATTGTGTGTTTTGAGAGGGGCAGGAGGTAAGAGGGTGAAGTAGGGAACAAAGATTCTTTGTTTGGAGTGTTTTAAGTTTAAGGGATGATCAAAATGCTGATATAAATTTATTTAAATCTGTAATGTTGCATCATTACAAAGGGACAGAAATTGAAACACATCACTTTTTAAAGTTAAAGAAACCTCAACATTAAAAGTACAAAGATGTGTTACATAAATGAACTGCACTGAAAAACCTTTATTATTAATGTGTATTAATAATCATAATTTCAGTAATATTTGTCAGTTTTTTCTCTTTACACTTACAAATAAAACTAAAAAGTCATAAAACTGTGATATCTTACAGCAGAATGGTCTTCAAGCAAAGAAAATGAATTGGGGGAGTATACAAATCAGAAGGCAGAAAGACTAGTCATGAAATTACTGTAGTTGACCAAGAGAGAATATAATGGTTTATAAAGATGGATTTATTTAGGAACTATTAAGAAAATAGAATTGAGTGAGCTTATTTACTATTTACAAGTAGGGCATAAAGCTAAGTGAGAAATATAAACTGACCTTCATTTAGGTGTCTTTCTGGTACAACTGAGTCAAAGGAATCAATTGCAGTAAGAAAAGAGAGGAGATGAAAAGATAGGGAATGTATCAAGTGTAGTAAGTTCAGTTTTGGGTATGTTAAGTAATTTGTGCCTGATGTTAGAAGATATGTGTGGTTTGGGTATATGAACAGGTACAAGATTTTAAAATAATTTTTATTGGAGTCCAGTTGATTTACAAGGGCTTCCTTGCTGACTCAATGGTAAAGAACCCACCAGCAATGCAGGAGACACAGGTTCGATCCCTTGCTCAGAAAGATCCCCTGGAGAAGGAAATGTCTACCCACTCCAATATTCTTGCCTGGGAAACATCATGGATAGAGGAGCTTGGCAGGCTGTAGTCCATGAGGTTGTAAATGAGTCAGAAACAACTTAGTAACTAAACAAACAGGTTGATTTGCAATGTTGCGCTCATTTTAGGTGTATAGCAAAGTGAATTATTATACAAATACATACATCCGCTGTTTGAAAGTCTTTTCTCATACAGGCCATTACAGAGTATTGAGTAGTGTTCTATGTGCTATACGGTAGCTTCCTGTTAGTTACCTATTTTATATATAGTCCTGTGTATGTGTCAATCCCAATCTCCCAATTTGTCCTCTCCTTCTCTTTTTCCCCCTGGTAACCATAAGATTGATTTTTACATCTGTAACTCTATTTCCATTTTGTAAATAAGTTCATTTGTACCCATTTTTTTAGATTCCATGATATTTGTCTTTCTCTGTCTGACTTACTTCACTCAGTATGGCAGTCTCTAGGTCCATCCATGTCACTGTAAATGGCATTATTTTGCTTTTTTATGGCTGTCTAATATTCCATTGTACCTATGTACCACTTCCTCTTTATACATTCCTCTGTTGATGGACATTTAGGTTGATCTCATGTCCTGGCTATTGTAACTAGCGCTGCAATGAACGTTGGGGTGCATGTATCATTTTGAATTATGGTTTTCTCTGAATATACATTGAGGAGTAGGATTGCTGGATCATATGGTAGCTCTATTTTCATTTTTTAATGAACTTCCACACTGTTCTCCACAATGGCTGTACCAATTTACAGTCCCACCAATAGTGTAGGAGGGTACTAGTTGAAACCACAAGACTTTTATATTATTCCAGATGTGTAGGAGGAATGATACATAAGAACAGACTATGGTGGAAGATCAACATTTTATACATCTAGAAGGGATGGCAAACCCAAATTATTAAGGACTCTTAAAGAATTATGGAAAGGATGGAAGAGCCTGGAAAGAATAAACAGAGGAAAAGGAAACTAAAGGAAAAGAAAACAGAGTGTATTATTTGACAAGGGCTGCAAAATACCACCAATTGAGTGACTTAAAAAGCAGCAATTTATTGTTCAGGAGGTTAACATTCTGAGATCTAGGCTGTAGTAGGGCTGGTTCCTTCTGAGGGTCGTGAGAAAGAATTTGCTCCTTATGTCTCCCTCTGTTTCTAGTGGTTTTTTGATAGTCTAGCATTCTTTGGTGTGAAGAAGTATCAACCCCATCTCTACCTTCATTTTCTCATGACATTCACCCTGTGTCCATGGGTGTCTGTGTTCAAATGTTCCCTTTTTATAAACACTCCAGTCATATTAAATTAGGGATTGCACTAGTCCAACATGACCTCATCTTAACTAGTCACATCTGCGAAAACCCTATTCCAAGTAAGGTCACATTCTGAGAGCTGAGTATAAGACTTCAACTTACAGATTCTAGAGGGACACAGTTGATTCCATAACAGAATTTTTGAAAAGACAGCTTTCAAGTAAATATATCTATATCTATCTATATCTATATCTATGATATATATATATATGTATATGTGTGTATATATATATATATATATCATAGATCTATCAGTTCAGTTCAGTCGCTCAGTTGTGTCTGACTCTTTGTGACCCCATGAATCGCAGCACACAGGCCTCCCTGTCCATCACCAGCTCCCGGGGTTTACTCAAACTCATGTCCATTGTGTCAGTGATGCCGGATAACCATCTCATCCTCTGTTGTCCCCTTCTCCTCCTGCCCTCAATCTTTCCCAGCATCAAGGTCTTTTCAAATGAGTCAGCTCTTCGCATCAGGTGGCCAACATATTGGAGTTTCAGCTTCAACATCAGTCCTTCCAATGAACATCCAGGACTGACCTCCTTTAGGATGGACTGGTTGGATCTCCTTGCAGTCCAAGGGACTCTCAAGAGTCTTCTCCAACACCACAGTTCAAAAGCATCTGTTCTTCAGTGTTCAGCTTTCTTTATAGTCCAACTCTCACATCCATACATGACCACTGGAAAAATCATAGCCTTGACTAGATGGATCTTTGTCTATTCAATAAGATCATGAAGAAAGTCATTTTTACTAACCTGTTTCAACTGGTGTTAGAGGCACCTAAAACGATTTATCCAGTTTAAATGATGAACTAGAAATAAATTTAAACTCTTATTTAAAAAGACATTTGTATTTGAAATAAAGACCAAATATAAAGCAGCAGTTAGAAGAGGGAGTTTGGTCTCAAAATAAAACATGGGGAAAAGAAAGATGTTTTGATTTTTTTGTTTAATTTGACCTACCATGAAGTTTCCTTTGAGAGAATATCTTGTGGAAATAGACCTGACCTGCCTGGATCTGTTTCTGGGTGTAACACAGTACAGCAGATGGAGCAAGAGGTTTGCTACCACAAGTTCACGGTGTGCTTCTGGATCTGTCGTCTTTAAATTGTGTATAAGTTTGAACGTGTCTATTGACCTCTCAGAGTTTCATCTTTTACCTCTAAATCATAGATAATAGTATTCCTGCACCAGAATATTATAAACATTAAATATGTTTATGTTTGCTAGAAGTGCTTTCTATCAAAATATTATGTGGTATATATTTTTTTATATGCCAGCTTCATTTTATTCCAAGTCTTGTTCCCCCTTATCAAAATCACTTGTGGTAGCAATAAAGCATTTATGAATGTTTAGAAAATGCAAAATTAGATTTCCTCTGATTGCCAGAGCATAGCAAGTATTGTTAGAATCATAATCATCTATCCAAAATACTATATCTTTTTATTTTGAAATACTAAAGGAATGTATTACTATAAAAATCTGTTGTATAATGGCAGTGCAGAAACAAATCTTAAGAAATCTTTATGAACAACAGTGAAGACAGAATGTGTAAAGTGAAGTGGGTGGTAAAAACAAAAACATGTTCGAATTTAATAAAATAGTCCTATCTCATTCTGGCACATGGACACCGGATCTCAGGAAATATTAATAGTTTTATACTCACACTTGTAATTCAATAAAACGTAAGTTTATATCCTTTTGAAAATAAGAAAACTCTAATAAGAACAATTGATTAAATTAGATGTGAGTAACAACATATTGTAAGTGGGAAACCACAGTTGTACTCAATCACATAATCCCTAGGTATTTAGTCCCTCAACTTGAAAGCAGATATGCCATTTAAAGATTAATATTGGAATTATGCAGTTTTTCATCTTAATATGCTCCATTTGTCTCAATAAAGTACAGAGATGTGTCAATTTATACTGTTTACCTAGAACACCAGGTTGTCTGACAGACTATAACACTGTATAATTTATCCAAAGTCTTTATTCCATTAAACTCAATATATAAGGATATATATTATGCTATATAAAAAGTAGCTTATGTTTTCACTTTGGGGTATATATTTTAGCAAGAAAAGTAATAATCTATCATGTCATATTCCAGAGCATTCTATGTCCAATATCTCCTTCAGCAATCCCAGGTATCGATTACCCTGATAACCTGCTCTGATTAACCTGGCAAGCACATTACATGTAAAGAATATCACCTTAATATTTCACATACAAGAGGAAAAATTAAATCTTATTAATCCTGTGGTTAGACATTGATCCTACACTTGTCATTCTAGTCAGTGGCAGAACTCTACAGTTGAGTATGGTGTAGAATTTCCAATGAAAACACACACTTCCATTCAGCATTTTCTTTATGTGTATATATTGTAACTATTCGCTTCAGTCAGGCCTGACTCTTTGCGACCCTATGGACCGCAGCCCACCAGGCTCCTCTGTCTGTGGGATTCTCCAGGCAAGAATACTGGAGTGGTTTTACATGCCCTTCTCTAAGGGATCTTCCTGACCCAGGGATCGAACCTGTCTCTTACATCTCCTGCATTGGCAGGTGGGTTCTTTCCCACTAGGTCCACCTGGGAAGTACACATTAGTGACCAAAATATTCAGGTATACTGCTGCAAGTAAGTACACTTAGTGAGCAATACTTAAAAAAGGAAGTTATCTCAGCTCATTTATTTTATTGATTGACTACATTTAGTCTCCTTCTCAAAACAGGGAGAAGCTGTTCTTCCTCTATTTTACCTTCAAATGCAAGTCACTAAGAATTTGTCTCCTGGAAAATAGGAAGAATGTCTTATTTGCCTCTAAAGTATGTAATATAATATATAATATATGTGCTCATGTTCACTTTCTCAGATGTTTCTGACTCTTTGCAACTCCATGGACTGTAGCCCACCAGGTTTCTCTGTCCATGGAATTTTCCAGGTAAGAATACTGGAATGGACTGCAATTTCCTTCTCCAGGATATATTCCCGACCCAAGGATCAAACCCTAGTTTCCTGAGTCTCCTTTGTCAGGAGGGTTCTTTGCCACTGTCCCGTGAGGACAGCCCAATATATAATATAGCATATATAACATAACATACAACATAATATATTTGGTATGCATGTGTGTGTGCTGAAACTGTTCATACTGAAATGTTTGCTGATTTTTGAAAAAGTTGTCATGTACTCATTGTACTACAAGCATACAGGGATTTGAAACATGTCATAATTTTACCTGTATTTTATTCTCTCTTAAAAAGATTATCAAGACTAACACAATTCTTGACATGAATTAAGCTCAATAAATATATAGTCAGCGGATCCAAACATATTTAAAATTATCCAAATAAAATAAAAAATAACCACATGTTCCATGTCTAAGCATGTAGGTGTGTCCTGAGTTACTTTAGTCATGTCAGAGTCTTTGCGACCCTATGTACTGTAGCCCACTAGGCAACTGTGCCCATGGGGTTCTCCAGGCAAGAATACTGGAGTGGGTTGCTCTTCCTCCTCCAGGGTCTTTTCCCAACCAAGGGATGGAACCCATAACTCTTAAGTTACCTGCATTGACAGGAGGATTCTTTATCACTAGCGCCACTTGGTGAAGCTCCCTGCCTAAGCATAGTGCCCCCAAAGGGACCAATATTAATTATGACAATCATAGAACATCCTGAGGGTCTTCAGGGTCTAAGACTGAGCTGGAAGTTTCTTTAGAACATACTTCAACTCTTTCACAATAGATTAACTTTGCTTTTGGCATCAGAGAAATACTTTCTCCTCTGCATGAGCATCTGACTTACTAAAAGCAATTGACATGGGGCAGTGCAAGGCAGGATAGAAATGCTTACTCCTGGTTCTGAGACTTATTTTTCTTTTCTGTGAGATAAAAGAAAAGAGTCAAAAAACAAGAGATTTACAAGAGGATTTACACTGATTCTTGATCAAAGGATATGTTAAAGAGTCTCTGGCAGTTATCTCTCATTCTAGGGCCATAGTTCTTTTTCTGGGTAGGGCAAATGCTTGTATTTACCTCAACCATTTCCCAGTATACTTTGCAGCACAGTTTGGTGACTAAATTGTAGTCAGTAAAATATAAAATAACATTTTATCTTGTTCTTTGAGAACAATTGTAAAGGATTTCAGTCCTCTTCTCTCTTCTTTTCAGATGCCCAAGATACATTCACACTGGCTTGAGAAAGCAGTGTGTTGGTAGAACGTGAAAATGGAAGCCCACCCTTACTTTCTGTCCCTCTCAACAGCGAAGCAACAGTATACAAAGTCTTGGTTCCTGATACGGTGACGTGGGGAGCTGTAATTACAATTTAATCACCTCCACTCTACAGAGAACTTGACAAGCCTCATGACATCACTTAAGACGTCTTAGCATGATGACACACACATTCCAAGCAAGCTTTGTGAGCCCCTGTTTAGTGATCTATTGTTGGAAAGTGAAGCATTCACCTCCCAACTTCTGTTTTCTGACATGGGCTGTTTGAGGTGTCTGCTATCTTTCATGGGCTTCAGGTGGCACTTTCAGATAGCACTAGTGGTAAAGAACCTGGCTGCCAATGCAGGAAACTTAAGAAATGTCGACCCCTGGGTTGGAAATAACCCCTGGAGGAGGGCACAGCAACCCACTCCAGTGTTCTTGCCTGGAGAATCCCATGGACAGAGGAAGTTGGCTGGCTACTGTCCATGAGGTCGCAAAGAGTCGGACATGACTGAAGTGATTTAGCACACACACTATCTTTCATGTCAAATATTCTGCTCTGACTGCATCTCCATCCATTTGTCATCATTTTATCTAGTCTTGTAATATCCTAACTGTTCTCTTACTTTCTAGTTCCATCTCTTGTATGCAAGGAACATGATCCTGGGAAATACTTCCCTGAAATTCAATTTCAGCAGTTATTTGGGTGTGAGGGATCTGCTCTTGCAGTGAGGAGCAATGATTGTCACCATAAGGAGCATGGGAACTGCAGTGTCACAACTCCTGAATCCTTCTGTTTCAGTCAATAAATAATTTTTACTTCTGATGATGACATAGCCTAGCTGGGTTCGAAAGAATAGAAAAACAAGGAGACCAGAGACCACCTGAGCTCTAGGGTCCCCAGGAAGCCTGGATCCAGTGGGATACCACAGTACAGCCTGAGTCTCGTGGTGAGAGTTAAATAAAAGGTAGAATTTTCCCCATTGTTATCTAACTCCAAATAATTTCCCCTGATGTTATGCCAAGATGGCATGTGTCCTTGTCCACTCAAACCCCATCTCTTTCTGAAAATTTTATGAATGTTCAGTGTATAGTCATATTAATTATTATGTTCCACTTGTTATGGCACTTAAACTTATTATCACCTTGCATTGTTTCAAATTATTGAATGTGTATAATCACTCTATTTCTGTTTCTCTATTTCACTTGTAATGGTTATGTGTTTTCCCAATCTTATCTTCTCTTTTTAAACTGTCTGCTCAAGCAAAATTGATCTACTCAATGCTTCACAAAAACTTGTACAATTTGACTTCCAGAAATATTACTTTAAATATTCTATTTGAAGTGTTTTCTCTCTTCTCACTCTGTATGAATAATGTGCATCCTTCAAAAGTTAGTCAATGCCAGTGACTCTGAAAGAATCACTCCTATAAAAGAATACTTGATCTTGTGTGTATGCTATTTCTCAGGAAAAAAAAAAATCCAGTAATTTATTTTGAAGATTTTTATATACTGGCATACCTTGTTTTATTATGCTTTACTTTATTGCACTTTGCAGGTACTACTTTCCTTTTTTTTTTTTTTTAAAGAAATTGAGTGTTTATGGCCAACCATGAATGAAGCAAGTCTGTCAGCACCAGTTTTTCCCATAGAATTTGCTCACTTTGTGTCTCTCTGTTACACTTTGGCAATTCCCAAGATACTTCAAATTTTTTCCTTATTATTGCATTTGTTATGGTGATTAGGGATCTCTGATGCTATTGCTTTAATTGTTTTGGGGTGCCATAAACCCTGTAGATAAAATGCAAACTTGATTGACGAATGCTCTCTGTGTTCTGACTGTTCCACTGACTGGCTGTTCCCTCATCCTTTCTCCCTTCCTTGAACCTCCCTATTGGCTGAGAAACAACTATTCCGAAATTCGACCACTTGAAAACCTTAAAATGGCCTTTACGTGTTAAAGTGAAAGGAAGAGTAAATTAAGGTAGCTTACTTCATTGTTGCCATCTTTTAAGAAATTGCCAGGTCTTCCCTGGTAGTCCAGTGGTTGGGAATCCTCCTGCCAATGAAGGGGACATGGGTTTGATCCCTTGTCTGAGAACTGAGATCCCACATGCCATGGGGCAACTAAGCCCATGGAACATGACTACTGAGCCCATGTGCTACAACTACTGAAGCTTGTGCATTGTAAAGCCCATGTTCCTCAAGAGAAGCCACCTCAATGAGATGTCCATGCACTGCAACTAGAGAGTAGCCCCCACTCACCACAAATAGAGAATGCCTGTGTGCAGTAGTGATGAGTCCATGCATTGCAGTGAAGACCCAGGACAGTCAAAAATAATACATAAATAAAGATTATTTTAAAAAGAAATTGCCACAGACACTCCAACCTTCAGCAACCACCACCAAGGCAAGATATCCCATTGGCAAAAATTATGACTTGCTGAAGGCTCAGAAGATGGTTAGCATTTTTTTATAATTAAATTATTTTTTCAATTAGGCTACGTGTGTGTGTGTGTGTGTGTGTGTGTTTTAATAGATATGATGCTACTGCAAGCTTAACACACTACAGTGTAAACATAACTTTTATAAATAACACTTGGAAACCAAAAAATACCATGTGACTCAGTTTATAGTGATATTTTATTGTGGTGATCTGGAATTGAACCTGAAATATCTCTGAGGTATGCTATGTACATTCTTCTATCATTTTTTGAATTATGGCTCCATGAATCTATTTTCACACCTACCCATTTATCACTTAGTTTGTAAATGCTAAGAAAATTAATTCATGTTGAGGTACCACTTCACACTTACTAGGATGACTGTCTTTAAGAAGATGGACTATAACAAGTACTGGAAAGGTTGTGCAAAAATTAGAACCCTCATACGTTGCCTTGGGGTGGGGGGTGTGGCGTTCTGTAAAATGAAGTAGCCATTTTGTAAGTCAGTTAGTTACACAAAAAGTTAAGTGTTACCATATGATCCAGCAACTCCACTCTTAGGAATATAATGAAGAAAAATTTTAAAATATGTCCCCAAATTTGTGTACAAATAGAAACATTCATAATAGACCCCAAATGGAAACAAGCCAAGGTTCATCAACTAATTAATGGATAAACAAATTAAGGCATATCCATGTTTGTGTGTTACTTGCTCAGTCGTGTCTGACTCCTTGTGACCCCATGGACTGTAGCCCGCTAGCTCCTCTGTCCAAA
This sequence comes from Dama dama, assembly GCF_033118175.1. Classification (NCBI taxonomy): domain Eukaryota; kingdom Metazoa; phylum Chordata; class Mammalia; order Artiodactyla; family Cervidae; genus Dama; species Dama dama. The sequence continues at coordinate 54,397,647 of NC_083697.1, forward strand.
GAACTTTCCAGGCAAGAATACTGTAGTGGATAGCCATTGCCTTCTCCAGGGGATCTTCCCAACCCAGGGTCTCTTGCCTTGCAGGCAGATTCTTTACTATCTGAGCCATCAGGGAAGCCTATGGCATATCCACAGACTAAACTGTTGTTTGAAATGAAGTATTGATTCACACTGCAATGTGGTTAAATCTTTAAAATATCATTCCAAGTATTATTCCTTTTATATGAAATGTCTAGAATAGCTAAGTCAGTCAAGACAGAAAGTAGATTAGGAACAATAATCAACTGCTATAATGTTGAATAGAGCATTGGCTGAATTACAAATGATGAGATAAACGGGTACTTCAAAGTGATCCAAAGCAATTTTTCTCTTTTTGTTTATTATTTTTGTTGGCCTCCAAATTGGTAAATACTTCTTAACAAATAACACCAACTCTAAGAGCATTGCAGTTGTGTGACCATCAACTGCTGTGCTTGCCTAAAGAGACATAAAAAAGTAAATGAATCTACACTTAAAAGTGCAAGTTTTCAATCTTTGATCTCAATTTCTCAAAGACATTCCCTGCAGTTGTAGTCATGGCCTTGGCTGTGTGGCAGTCTTTAAAATTGCATGGATTCAATCAATGAGTTTATTGATGTTGAACAACAGGAACCTGTAAATAGAGGGGTTGGAGTTGTCAGTTTACTGATAAAATCTTGCATGGGTAAGCAATTGAAAGTCTCCTGCAGTCAGCCTTGCAGAGCGAACCCTGGTAAAATGATAGAATTTCTTCTTTTTCTCAGTTTTCAGCCCCAGATAAGTCAAATGGAATGCCTGTGCTTGATTCTTTCAGTTATTCGCAAGAAATAGCCACACACAAAAATCTGCAAATGATGATTCAAAATTAAAACAAAATAAACAGCAAAAAAGAAAAAAAAAAAAAACCTGAGGTCAGGGTATGGCAAAGTTGCCATTTTAGATATCAAAAAATACAGTTAATATAGGAATATTCTATCCTTGCTTCTAAAATTATTAAACTGAAACAGTTCAGTTTATTCCATAAGAAAATCACATAGCATTCAGATATGAAGATACACAAATGACTGCACCCTTTTTAAGGCTTGAATAAGCTGAATCATCTATAGAAGTTAGTAATGTTGCCAAGTGCTACACTTCTTTCCATTAAAGGCTTTTTTAATTTTCTCATGACAGGTAGCTGAAGTATATTTTAAATGAGTGTGTTATTTTTTCTTTCTACTCTGTTGGTAGAAATTTCATATCCTTTCACTCATGTCAATTTTTATTGAACATGCAAAAGCATTGCAGGGAAATGAGCAAACTGCATAAATCATAGTCATTTATTGAGATGGTCAAACTCTCTTAGCCAAGCACTTACCTTTAGTATAGTTTAATTTAGCATAGTTTAATTTTGTCCTGAGAAACAAAGCTGATCTCATGCTTATGTTTTAGCATTTGCATGTATACAATCTTAAAACAGCATAATCACATTTGTATTATATTATCACAGTCTTTCAAAAATATATCTAAAAATACAACTATTTTCATTATTAAGAGATGTTCCAAAAGATGTGATGGAAAAAAAAAAAAAAGACTTCTAGAACAGACTGAAATAAACATTTTAAGGAACAATTAGGTCCTTTGTCCCATTCAATGTATTGCTTATTATTTTTAACTATCATTAATTGAATTTCTATTCAGCACTCTGGGTAGAAAATATGCTAAAATTAAATGTTTTGTATAGACATTTTTTTCTTCAATTACAGAAGAAGAGTAAGGAGACAATACATCCTGAATTTTTGCTTGTAATTATAATATTTATTAGGAAAGGAGGTAAATGATAAAAATAAATAGCAGTAAATATTTGTCGACTAAAACAATGCACAATGTGAGAGTTAGGAGTTAAGTTTTATTTGGGGCAAAATAAGGACTGCAGGCCCGGAGGCAACACCTCAGTAAGCTCTGAGACACTGTTCCAAAGACTAGTGGCGAAAGGACAGTACATATGTGATTTTGGCGAAAGGGGGAGTACATGCCATCAAACACATATTTTTTTGTAGAAAATTTCTGCTGGTCTCATGAAGCTTCTGCTAGTCACCAGAAATAATTGTCACCGTGACGGATTTTAGTGCTTTTCTAGATATGAGGAGATATAAGAACTGGGCTCATAAAATCAGCTCCTGAGAGTATGGACCATCTAAAGACCTGTCCTGCCAGTTTCCCAGAGCACAGAGTGCCTCATTTCTGCTCTCCACACTCCTTCAAGGGGTGTTGGAGGTCAGCAGCTGCAGTAGCACATAATTTAACCCTTGTAGACAGATGGCAAGCAACCACAAGTGCCAGTTTGTGGCTGACATATTTGTTTAGTCAGTCTATGTTTAACTAAAGCCTATTGTCCATAGTTAGTCAAAAGTCAGTGGCTTAAAGTCCTGGTTCTTCCTTCATTATTTATGTGTTCATGGACAATTTATTTAATCTTTCTAAATTGTGGTATCTTGACCTTGAAAAAAAAAAAAAACTAAACTAGATTCTGGGTGTGACTTACAAATTAGTACTTGCCATGGGCATTTGCCATCTACCTCTATAAGGGTTAAATCACATGCTGCTACAGCTGCTGACCTCCAACAAGCCCTGAAGGAGTTCAGGGTGGAAGGCAAAAATGAGGCACCCCGTGCTCTGGAGAAATTGGCAGGATAGGTCTTCTGACAGAAATTCTCTGGAGCTGATTTTATGAGTCCAGTTCTCGTATCTCCTCCTACCTAGAAAAGCACTAAAATCCTGCATGGTGACAGTTGTTTCTGGTGACTAGCAGAAGGGTCACAAGACCAGCAGAAACTTTCTACAAAAAAATATGTGCTCCTGCTTATAACAGCCAGGACATTGAAGCAACCTAGATGCCCATCAGCAGACAAATGGATAAGGAAGCTGTGGTACATATACACCATGGAATATTACTCAGCCGTTAAAAAGAATTCATTTGAATCAGTTCTAATGAGATGGATGAAACTGGAGCCCATTATACAGAGTGAAGTAAGCCAGAAAGATAAACACCAATACAGTATACTAACACATATATATGGAATTTAGAAAGATGGTAATGATAACCCTATATGCAAAATAGAAAAAGAGACACAGATGTACAGAACAGACTTTTGGACTCTGTGGGAGAAGGCGAGGGTGGGATGTTTCGAGAGAACAGCATTGAAACATGTATATTATCTAGGGTGAAACAGATCACCAGCCCAGGTTGGATGCATGAGACAAGTGCTCGGGCCTGGTGTACTGGGAAGACCCAGAGGGATCGGGTAGAGAGGGAGGTGGGAGGGGGGATTGGGAGGGGGAACACATGTAAATCAATGGCTGATTCATGTCAATGTATGACAAAAACCACTACAATATTGTAAAGTAATTAGCCTCCAACTAATAAAAATAAATGAAAAGAAAAAAAATATGTGCTCGATTGCATGTACTCCGCCTTTACCAAAATCACATATATATTATCCTTCCCCCACTACTACTTTGGAATCATTTCTCAGCACTGAGGTGCTTCCTCCTGGACTGCAGTCCTCATATTGCCTCAAATAAAAGTTAACTCACTACTCTCACATTTTACATTTTTTAAATCGACATGGGGATGCTAATGTTGAAAAATTAAGGAAAGAAAAAGAAAGAACTTAGTCTAGACTCATAACAATTTGTCTACAAATCCTTCTTCCTCCATTCTTTTCTTCTTTCTTCCTTCTCTTTTTCCTTCCTTCCCATCCTTGCCTCTTTCTTAGTCCTCCCTGATTTTAATTATTTAATTTACTAGCTAGCAGAACCATTATGGCCATCTCCTTCTACATTATATTAATGTGATAGGCACATATGTAGAAGATCATTTTTTATAAAATAAGCAATTTATTTTAATTTGGACTTTAAGTTAACTAGATATTTAACTCAGATTATTCATTGTTTCTTAAGTGTCACTGTGAATTCTTTCCAACACTTAAGTAAGATATACAACAATGATTTAATGAAGGAATGCAAAAAAATCCTATGTGGCTACTTCTGCTTTTTTGAAATGTCCACATCAACAACTACCTTCAACTTATACAGTGGTTGTATTTAGTTAAATGTGGTATTGTAGAGTATCATTTGGAAACTTAAGGTCTTTGGATGCTAGCACCTTTATGCTCAATTTATTCTCACAATCTGTAATTCTAGGAGAGTTGCTCCAAGTCTAGATCAGAGAATCTGTTCATCAAAATTTGGGGGTGGGTGTCTGGGGAGGCATCACTTTCAGGAGGTTTTCTTTTTGTTTTTGAGTTAAGATTTTATTGCTGAATTTCTGGTCAAAATGCTTTATTCATTTTAAATTTATATTGAATGAAGATACAATCTATCTTGTATAATCAGTCTATACAAGATAGATTGGTTAGACTGAACTCTATTCCTTTTTAACAAGGGTCCATCCCTCTTGTTTTGCATAGAGATCAAGAACAATACTTCAAGACACTCTAACCAGTAGCAAGCAGTTCTCTGATTTGGAGTGCCTTGATTTGCTTTTAATTTGCATTTAGAGTGCATCTTATTCTAGTTAGGAAGTAGTATTCTCACTTCAGTAAGTAGAGTAGTGAAACTATTTATATGTCTGAATTTGTTATATGTTGGTATTATTGTGCCTATTGGATATCTGGAAATAAGTAGCTTTAATAAATTGATTCAATTTTGAGTGTGTTAGAATTTAATGAAACTTAAATTGTTTGGAATGATTCTTGACACTTTAATAGAGGCTAATTTCAGGTCACTGAATTGTTTTACTCATATCAGAGTATTGCAACGAGGATGGAATGATATGTTATAATGTTTGGATACAGTTTTCACACTAGTTAAAATGTATTTATCCATGTTCACCAAGGACAGAGGAACAAGAATCCAGTTGTTTAGGAAATAATACATTCGTTGACCATCTGCTCTGTGCATAGAACTGTGTGATCTTTGGCTTGTATTTGAAAAAGGAATTAAAGCTCCTTTTTTTTCTCATTTAGATTAAGGGCAAGTCAAGAGAGAACATATTAATGCAGGCAATTAGAGGGCAAAAGCATTCTTATTTGTTAATTAGTATAAGAATGAAAATAAATTTGAAAAAGTGCATCAGTGAAAGTTAACCTAAATCTTGAATTGTGAAACAAGCTATAAGCATGTGATTAAGCTGAACTACTTACAACTGTTCAAATGCTGTGAATTTTTTATCTCAACTCCTTTGCCTGGAATGTTCTTCCCTGTACCTTATTAAATTGTTGCTTATTTTGAAGATTTTTCAGAATAGTTCCACATCATCCTTCTGGAAATTTCCTCTGAACTATCCAGAAGTGAAAATAAATGTCCCCTTCATTGTGTTCCATCAGTACCTAGTACATACCTTTATTATGTAACTATTCAGATAAGTTCTATCTCTCCAACTTTTTTCCTAAAAAAATTTTTTCCAACTTAATTCCCTAAAAGGCGAGTTTTGTCCTATTTATTCTGGATGCTCATTACATTGGACATGCTCCCAGATTTTACTCCCCTACCCAAACCCTACTGCTGTATCTAGACAGGAATTATCTTCTCTATACTCTTTCTCTAGGGGAGTCTGGTTCTATGACTTGCAATTGCAGTCCAAGACATTTCTCTTTATACCACAGACTCCAATTTGACCGTCTTCTCTGAGGTTTGACCTCTACTCAACTATCTAACTGACATCTTTGCTTAAGTGCCATACAGGGGTCTCGAAGGCTGCATTTTATAAACTCATTTCAGTTTTTCCATAAGCTATATCCCTTATTTCTCTTGCTGCTTAAGCTTGGATACTAGGAGTCATCCTTGATTCTTCTCTATTCCTTATTTCTCACATAAAATATATCACCAATTCCTGACAATGATACTTCCAAAATACATCTCCTTGATCTTTATCATCATGCCCACCACCCAGCATTTTCTTTATCTCTTTTCATTCACTGACTTTCAATTACACTGGACTCTTGTGTGCTCATGACTGTGACTATTACCCATCTTGTTATTTATGCCTGATGCTGTTCTATCAAAAAAACCACAAATTTAAATTCTTGGGCGAGGCTAATTCCTTCTCTTCATTCAGCTCTCAGGTTAATTTTGATTCTCTGACAGTACTAAGCTATCTATTTTGTATTGGAATCTGCTTTCACCCAGAAATTGTTTCCTTATAGACCATTTTCCTCCTTCTTAGCACTTAAAACCTCATTAGTTTTTATTCATGTCTGCTTTTATTATATAATATTTATTTCCCCATTATTATTTAAGAACCATGAAGATAGTAATCATCTCACTATTATGTACCAAACACCCAGCACAAAGCCAAACACATAGGTGCACCATAAATATTTGTTAAAAAGGTGAATACATTGACTGAAAAATCGTCAAAAGAAACTCCATAATCAGAACTATAGAGGATGCTGTAATGCCAGCTCTATGGAGGCAAGCACATTTTGTTTTTTACCATAATATTCATTTGTCTAAGGGTATTTTGACATTTTATATGTGTTCAATATTTGCTAAAAAATACGGAAGAATTTAGAAGGCAACACTTTAATTTTGAATGGCAGCATCAATGTTGGAATCTACTTCCAAGATAAATAAAATTGAACTATTTTTTTCTTTCATATACATGAGTAGAGACACTTCATTTTTTATGAAATCCCTGCTCAGTATATTCACCGTCTTATCAGTCAGTGAATAAAAGGGGTGACAAGAGTTTTTTTTTGGGTCACTGTATAAGATAATGTAATCAAGATAATGAAGAAGCCTGAAATAACGGAAAAATCAAGGAACACAGTAATAAATGGACTAACCATTATAATGACTTTCATAGAGAAGAAAGTAAAGCACTCATATCAAAAGGAAAAATAAGAATTTTTTAAAAAGTATACATTTGATGGTGTAAAGCTTTTATACAGATTGGTTTTCTGTCATTTGATACAATAGTTATCCAACCATAAAACTTTACTACAATAGTTCTGGCATTTATTTTTTCTCAAAGTCTATGCTTTAGCCTAACTTCTCCTAGCCCACGTGTTTCTTTCTACTCTCTCCATGAGATGATAGAAAAGACCTCTGAAATAACTGCTGCATTTTGGACAATTTACAACGGGGGGGCGGGGGACGGGTAAAGTGAAAAGCTTGAAAAGCAAAATAATCATCTATAGACTAGGTTTTAGCTTTCAAATAGTAAACAACTCTCAATCTGATCATATTTTAGAAAGAATTAAAGGAATACATTTTATATAATTATGTGCCCCTCCAATTCTATATGTTTCATAAATAAATATAAGTAGGTTTGGAAATGATTCACATTAAAAACATGAGCTAAGTAATAACCTTTAAAAAATTAAATTTAATCCTAATTAAGCTACATATAGTGTTATGTTTGGTGCGGTACTGTGCTCAGTTGTGTCCACCTCTTTGCAACTCCACGGATTGTAACCCAGCAGGCTTCCCTGGCGGCTCAGATGGTAAAAGCATCTGCTTGCAATGTGGGAGACCCTGGTTCGAACCCTGGGTCAGGAAAATCCCCTGGCAAAGGAAATGGCAACCCACTCCAGTACTCCTGCCTGGAAAATTCCATGGATGGAGGAGCCTCTTGGCTACAGTCCATGGAGCTGCAAAGAGTCAGACACAGCTGAACAACTTCACTTTCACGTTTCACTTTCAGGCTTCTCTGTCCATGGGCTTTTTCTGGCAAGAATGCTTAAGTGGGTTGCTATTTCTTTCTCCAATGCTTAATGAGGATTTCATTATATATATGTAATTTCTTCTAATTCCTCTCAAAAAGCAAAGGCAGTACATAGCTTTTCATACCCTTAATAATATGTGTTTTATGGTGTGCTATGATAGAAACTTAGAAAAATTCACTTTTATGTCCCAAGATCCCTGATGTCACCATGAAATGATTCATTTTTGACTTGAGTAACAGATAAGATTTGTAAGCAATGATTTGGGGCTCTAACAAGGTACATGAACGTCTCTTTGTAAAACTGAAATTGTAAAATAAGAGAAGGTTTACTGAACTAAAAGGTAAATTTAATACGTAATCATTTCATGGAATCCTGCACTGGAGGCCTCTGAGCCTATTGTTTCCCTTTGAATAACAGTTTTTTCCCTAAATCATTTGAAGCTTGTAGTCTGTAAATTTTAAATAGGATAGCATAATTTTGTTATAGTATAGTAGTTTAAATTTAAGCACAACCATTCAGTTTCAATTATAAAAGTGTCATTGAGCTTTAGTGATACCATTTAAAAGACCGAGAGTAAAAAGTATGTGCATGTTCCTGATCTGTGAGGGCCTGGCTCGCCTAGAGCCCTCAGGTTCTAAGGCTCTCACCAGAGCCTTCAGGGCTTCTTAACCTTGGCATTATTGCCACTTTTTTACTGGATTATGTGTGTCTCTGAGGTGGGGTGGGAGGAGGAGTCAGGGAATACTGACTTGTACATTTTAGGATACTTAGCGTATCTTCCAGGCATCCTGGGTGGCTCAGTGATAAAGAATCTGCCTGCTAATGCAGGAGACACAAAAGACACAGGTTTGAGCCCTGGGTCAGGAAGATCTCCTGGAGAATGAAATGGCATCCAACTCCAGTATTCTTGCTTGAGAAATCCCATGGACAGAGGAGCCTAGTGGGCTACAGTCCATGGGGTTGCAAAGAGTCAGACACTTCACTTGCAAGAGTCGAACTTAGCGACTAAACCACCACCAGCAGCAGCATCTTGAACTAGGCACCAATAGCACTGCAACCCGAGTATGACAAAAATCTTTCCAGATCTTAGCAAATGTCCCAGAGGAGAAATAGCCCAGTTTGAGACCCACTGCTTTGAAAAAAAAAAAGAAAAAGTGGGTTCATCAACCCACTTTGCCACTGAAAAACATGTCTTCAGGCCATGTCTCTTGAAACTTTATGGAAATGGGTGATACTTTCTTATCAGTCCACAGCAGTCATCCATCCTGAAAGCCCCTAATGAAATTTCTGGCTCTGTCTGAAGTAGCAAAGCTGAACTTATGTGCTCATGAACATACTACCAGTGACCAATCTCTCCTCTACAAGTATCACAGATCCAAGTCAGGAGAACTTTATCCTTTACTTCCTTGCCTCATCTTCTAAGGTACATGGAAGTGTGTATTCTGTTAATAAGACACATTAGAGAGATGAACTTGTTCGTCAGTTCACAAACTGGCCGCCATACATGAAGGGAACTCACATCTGAGGCATGTCTTGGGTGGTTGCAAGATGAACAGATCTTTACCCCTGCCCACCAGAACCTGAAAAGTTTATATTTAGGCCTTAACAGGATTCAGTCACTAGGACTGACCAGATGGTCTCAGCAACACATTGCTCTCTCAAGGCTGGGTCCTTGAGAATGGCTCCAGTTGTGGAAAGATGATCAAACCTCCCATTGGAAGGCCAGGGGAGGAGATGAGGGGCCTCTGACTGGTGGGCCCAACTCATAAAGTCACATCCTCTCTATGACCTCCAACAGCTCCTTGTTTCCTTTTTGAAGTTAAAAGAGCAATCTTTACGTAGTTGTCTATATAAGACCCCTGTGTGTTAATGGGGCTTTCTAGGTGGTATCAGTAAAGAACTGACCTGCCAGTGTAGGAGACTTAAGAGACACGGGTTTGATCCCTGGGTTGGGAAGATCCCTCGGAGAAGGGAATGGCGACCCACTCCAGTATTCTTGCTTGGAGAATCCCATGGACAGAGGAGCCTGGCGAGTTACAGTCCACGGGGTTGCAGAGTCGGACATGACTGAAGCAGCTTAGTATGGTGTGTTAATATGCTGAGCTTGTTTACATTTTATGTCTATTTAACAGATCATGTGTCCTTCACTGGGCTGAATCATGTCCAAAAATTCTGATCACTTATCACCATAGGTTCAAAGTTTCTACCCTGGAGGAAATAATCAACAGGTATAGAACAGAATCCCACCTTCAGATGAGTCAGCCACCTTCAAAAGTGGATGACAGAGGACTAGGTCAAGGAGCCGGCTAACACCCTCTCATCCACCCCACTACTAAAGAAGCAACCACAGCTCTGGGTCTCTAATTTCTAGACGAGAGAAGAAAGCAACATTCTGGCAGAGGCGATGAGTAGTGAAATTAGTACCTAGCTGTTATTTGATATTTAAGTTTTTAGGGAAAACTTATTGAAGTAATTTTGTGCAATTCCTATTTGTTGCTGTTGTATCAGTTATTTTGTGTTGAGTGAAGGAACCTCTTGGAAACCTAACAACTTAAAGAGAAAACCACTTTCTTAGCTGAGTGTTCTGTAGGTTGACTATCTAGACTGTACTCAGCTAAACAACTGTTCTACTGGTGCTCCTGGACTTTCTCAAGCATTTCTAGTCACTTACCAGGTTAGCCAGCTCCTCTTCTAGGGGTTGGCTGGTTGGAAGTGGGGGTGACAGGAGCAACTGGACCACATGTTTCTCATTATTTGACAAGCTAGCTTATGCTTTTTTTCAAGCAAGAACAGCGGCTGGAAGATGTCTTTCATCCAGAGTTGAGAATATCCACATTACTTCTGTTAGATTGTCTTTGTCAAAGCAAGTCACAGACAAGTCCAGATTCAAGGAACTGAGGCATAGATTTCTTCTCCTAATAGGAGGTATTATAATATATTTTAGTCAGTTTTTGATAATTTCTCACAGGTGTTCTGAATTTCACTCATATTTTAGTTTAGTTAAGTTAGGTGTTTTTCAGATTATGAAATTTATAATATGTAATTGCACATTGTTTATAGTCACTCAGTTGTGTCTGACTCTTTATGACCCCATGGGCTGTAGCTTGCCAGGCTCCTCTGTCCATGAAGATCTCCAGACAAGAATACTGGAGCAGGTTGCCATTTCCTTTTCCAGGGTATCTTACTAACCCAGGGATAGAACCCAGGTCTCCTGTATTGCAGGCAGATTCTTTACCAGCTGAGCTACCAGGGAAGCCCCCCTCTGAAGAGCAGGCATGGACAATTGTATTTAATAACTGGCAAAACCAGGTACTGCTTCTAGGAAAATTGCAAGCCTTTTTTCTACTTATTTTCTTCCTTTATTCTTTCTACCCAAAGTATTGCTGCTTGAATGCCTTCTTACAGTGGAACAGAAATGATATTTTTCCTTTTGTGAAATTGAATAAATATTTTACTATGTATTCTTACACACTTTCTTGTAATAGTCATCTATAGATTCATTTCCTTTTAAAAGGATTCATGATTCAATTAATGTGTCCAGGATCTTTTAAAAGATGTTTTTGGTTTATATTCAGATAAGAGATGCTCTGAGGCTGTGTAACCTACATAACTTTCTCTCTGTCATGCCAACAGTTATAAGCACTTTGCTTCTGGCTTATTTCCATAGCTTTGAAGATTAAAAAATAATCTAAATTTTATCATTTTGTGTTTGGTATCTGCATGTTTGCAAATATGAAAATTTTGCTTATAAGCTTAAAAATGATCAAAATATCTGTATAAACTTATAGATTGAGGAGTTCCATTAAGTTTGCTATTCTAGGTTGTATACTACATACTATTCCCTTGAATACTCAAGATATGTTTACAAAGTACCATAAGATTATAGATCAAAGAAAAAAGACTTATGCCACAAAGAAATAAAGCACAGTAGAAAATACAGGACATGAAGAAGAGACATAAGAAAGACTTAAGACATTAAGAAAAAAAGAGTAGTAGAAAAGAGGATGAAGAATGGAATGATATAGAGTAGTAAAAAAAATTAAAAGACAACACATATATTTTATTTCCTATTTCTCATAATTTTATTTGCTTTTATTCTTTCCAGAGTAAGCTGCATAATAAAATAAATTCACATTATATTCTTGAATCCTGAAGTATGTTTTGAAAGTTGTTGTATAGTCATCTCCAAATCTTTTGGATTAGACTGTAGCCATGGACTGTAGCCAGCCAGGTTCTTCTGTCTATGGGATTTCCCAGCAAGAATACTGGAGTGGGTTGCATTTCCTTCTCCAGGGGACCTTCACAACCCAGGGACTGAACCCACACCTTCTGAATCAGCAGGTAGGTTCTTTACCACTGAAGCACCAGATCATGGTTTAAACTGGGGAGGACGAAGACATGATTTGATTGACTTGAGCTCAGATCTACTCTTAACCCTATTTACCATCTGAGATAACCTGGGTGAGCCTCCTTGATGCTCATTCTCTTCAACAGGAAATTGAACATGATAAGAGCTCCCTATTAGTGTTGATGCAAAATTTTATTTTCTTGAAAAATTAAAATATGTACTGAACAATACAATAGTCCAGTTAATAAATATGTTTCCAAATATTCACTAATATATTTCTGTAAATTGAAAAGTCACCTTCTATTCTGTCTCTGTTATACATGAAATTTTTATATTGGTGGTAAATAAAATATACATAGACACTTGATGTTTTCTTTGAGCAAAGTGTGACTAGATTGTTTAATACTTTGGGAATACCAATAAATTTCGGTTGCATTTTGCTCATATGTTTTTTTGACAAAATCAAGAGTTTAAAAAATGTTGGTGTAAAATTGATTCATCAAAGACAGATTAAAAATCTAGTCATAATTACTGGCAGCAATGCAAACTATGCTTTTGTGACTAAAATAGTATTTTTAAATAGTTTCTCTTATAGTGAAGGAAATGAAGCAAGCATTATAATATATAAAACTAGCAGGAATCCTTTGTATTTTACATACATGTCTAATTTTAATAGCATCTAACTCAGAAATCAATGAATTACATTATCAATTCATTACATTTTAATAGAATGTTTTAAGAAGAAACAACTCATATTAATTTTTCAGCTCAATCTATAATCTGTTCTGCCAAACATGTTAAATAATGCTAGACAGTAATTGATAGTTCTATCCCAGTTATAGTGACAATAATAAAGAGATGGTGTCCCATCTCTACTCAGATACTAGGTTAAACTTTTTCATGAGACACAGATACAGTATTAGTGTGTGTGTAAAATGTTTTAGAAATCATCTATCAGATAATATCTTTGCATTGGAAAAAATATTCCACTGGTTATCAACTGCAATTAGAAGAAAACCTAAACTATTTTTTCACGGCCAATTTGAACCCACATTATCCCTTCACCCCTACCCCATAAAGCTGTTCATTGTTTTCTTCAGTCCCACTAACATTTTTCTCTTTCTTTCTCCCTTTCTCTCTCTCTTCCTTTCTCCCTTCCTTCTTTCCTTTTCTTTCTTTTCCTTTTTCTTCAATTATTTGGAAACCTCAAGGCACTAACCTGTTTGAAATTAAGCTTGAATAATTCTTCTTCCTATCTCCTGTCATGGCTGACTGTTAACTAGTCACACCCTAAGAGAAACCATTTAGAACACTTATTCCAAAGAAACCATGAAAACTTCCTTACTCTATGCCCCTGTCCCATTATTTCTTCTTTACTAACTTTTGTGTGTGTTCTGAAATTACCTTAATTTTTTTTCAAGAGTGTCCTCTGCTAATAGAATGTAAGCTCTTAGAAGGCAAATTCTACAGTCCTTTGATATAGAAAAAAATGCTTGATGAATGCATTACATATATATATATATGTATATATACATATACATATATATATATATACACACACACACACATATATGAATTAATATATATATAACATACATATATATTCACATATACATGAATTACCAATCTTTTGAATAAATAGATGAACAAATATATTCATATAGGTGGGGGTGAGAGAAGAGAGACTCTCTGACTCACTTCATTCACAATTCTTAAACAAAGAACAAGTAAGTGGTTCCTCTCCTGGAACATATCTAAATCGGTGTTACACTCCCCTGCGTGGGTGGGAAGGAAGTTTATTATCACTTCTCTGTGTGGCTCACTCAAATATCCTTTTATCCTGAAAATGTTTAGAGAACTACTGTGCTACTGACTGAAAAAGTGATAGAGATAAATGCCCACCTCATGGTTTATTGCCTTCCAAGTCAGTTATATTTTTCAATTTAAATCTGAGAGATAATCGATATACTGGGATGTATTCCAGGTGTGTTTTTAAGACAGCAAACTGCAAATTTAATATGGCCTGAGGTTGAAAAAAAAAAAAAAAGTGTGTGGGGAGGCGTCAGTGAATTTCAGTGATGTCACTAAGCAGATCTAGGAAGAGGAATTCTGAGAGCAGGGAATACAGAATTTTCAGTAAGAGCATTCTAAGCTTTAGCCAGTTTCTGCTTTACTCTCAAAATTTTTAAATGATCTTATTAAATTTTATTCATCATTTTTACAGTAACTTTATTTTGCTTATGTACCATGGCTGATTCTACTAGAGGTTGAGCTAACCTACCCCAAGGAAATAATTTTGAACACAGACACAGTAAATTACTACAAGGTACAAGGTCAAAGTCTCCCGTGTAGCTCAAACAGTAAGGAATCTGCCTACAATACAGGAGACCCAGGTTTGATCCCAGGGTCGAGAAGATCCTCTGGAGAAGGGAATGGCAATCCACTCCAGTATTCTTACCTGGAGAATCCCATGGATAGAGGAGCCTGGTGGCCTCAGTCAGTGGGATCGCAAAGAGTCAGATACAACTGAGCGACTAACAGTACTACTACTACGGGTCAAAGTAGTTTCTGGAAAAAAGTTATCTATTTTACTCAGGAAATAACTTACACAGTAGAAAAACTGGATTAACTAAGTGTTATTTTAGTTACCTTTCAGATATCATGCAAATAATTAAATATTATATATATATATATATGTTTATACACGCACACACACATACATGTGTATATATACAATAAGGGCTTCCCTAGTGGCTCAGAGATAAAGACTCTTCCTGCCAATGCAGGAGACGTGGGTTTGACTCTTGGATTGAGACGATCCCCTGGAGAAGGAAATCACAACCCACTCCAGTATTCTTGCCTGGAAAATCCCATGGATAGGGGAGCCTGGTGGGCTATAGTTCGTGGGGTCATGAAAGAGTTGGACATAACTTAGCGACTGAACAGTGTACACAATGCACATGTATATTGTACTGTTTTTCTTTTCTTTAAACTTAAAAGATTTTCTTTTCTTTGAACTTTAAAAGACTTTTATGAAGCCTTTTCTACCATCTTCACTATATTCTCCCTTTTATTCATTTATCCATAAATAATGTTCATTATGAAATTGCCAAATGACAGGCACTGATCTATATTGGTGAATTAAGAAGGTCCTCAGTCTCACAGAGCTTACTTTCTATTGGAAATCATTAGTTAGCTTTTAAGAGCACTCATGATATTCCAGCATTCTTCTCAGTACTTTGGTAGACACTATGATAATATTATTTCTCATTTGAAAGACAAAGAAACTAGGCCTCTGAGCATATAAGCACTTTTTCAAGATCACCCAGTGTAGTTAACTGTTAAACATGATATTTACACCTGTATATCTGACCACGACTTTGTGTCTAGCTGCCATGCTCTTTTGCCCTTTTAACATGTACTTTTCCAGTGCATAGATCTATGCTATTCATGTGCTTCTTTGTGTTTTTAAATACACTTTATATTTCAATTGTCAAAATAATAAATAACAGGATGCTTGGAAAATGGAGAAAACATTCATTTACATAAACTTTTATAACTATTAATTTCTAAATGTTCTCATATGCTTCAATCTGTAAGCACTTGTAATCATAGTCCTTAGCAAATGCAACTCCTGTCTTTTCCATTTTATATTTTAATATAATTTTCCCATTATGTTACATACAATTCACACACATTTTATCATCGTTTTCTATAATGTTGCATAGAGATCATAATCATTATTTTAGCCTGCTAAATATCCATTGAGTTTCTATATCATTATATAATTTACACTCTCATTAATATTTATTCCTTCATTGAAAAAAAAAACACAGTTTTATCCCATAAAATAGCACTTTGGAATTTCAACTGAAATTAAATTAAACATATAAAATTATTTGACACTTTATGGTAGCTTGCCTTCCATGTATTGGGTTGGCCAAACCAATCCAATACTATGCTCTGTCTCCCAAAACATACTTCAACAAATATTTCCTATATCCTACGATCCCTGTCTTAAGGATGTTGAATTGATGGAAAACAGTCTCTAAATACAAGATACTCTTAATCTAGTCAGAAGCAACAGAAATCCAAAACAGTATGATATAAAAACACAAAAACATGCACCTAGTCTACTAACGTAGTATTGACGAAAATGGATGGGATATAAAAGGCTTCTGAATACTATAAGATTTACCCAGAAATATGGAAGAGTGGTAGAAATTGTTTAGAAAGGTTTATTAGCCTGCTCAAGATGCTACAACAAGATATCACAGCCTGTGTGACTTAAACAACAGACACTTGTTTTCTTACAGTTCTGGAGGCTAGGATTCCAATATTACGGTGCCAACAGATTGGTTTCTGCTAGACTTTTCTTTCTGCCTTGTAGATGGCCACCTTCTCTCTGTTGTCACATGGCTTCTTTGTGTATGCATAGAGAAAAAGACTAGGTATATTTTCTTCTTTTTATAAAGATATGAGCCCTGTGGTATTACAGTCCTACCCTAATGAAATAATTTAACTAATTACCTCATAACAGTCTTATCTAAGAATATAATCACTTTGGGGGTTACAGCATCATATGAAATCATATGAATTTTAGAAGGACACGATTCAGTCTGTAACAGAGGAAGAGAAGAGCAGAGATGAGGGGTGAGATAGATAAAGTTAGTCAACCATATATTTAAAAAATAGAGACACATGCACCTCAGTGTTCATCGCAGCACTGTTTATAATAGCCAGGACATGGAAGCAACCTAGATGCCCATCAGCAGATGAATGGATAAGGAAGCTGTGGTACATATACACCATGGAATATTACTCAGCCGTTAAAAAGAATTCATTTGAATCAGTCCTAATGAGATGGATGAAACTGGAGCCCATTATACAGAGTGAAGTAAGCCAGAAAGATAAAGAACATTACAGCATACTAACACATATAGATGGAATTTAGAAAGATGGTAACGATAACCCTATATGCAAAACAGAAAAAGAGACACAGAAATACAGAACAGACTTTTGAACTCTGTGGGAGAAGGTGAGGGTGGGATGTTTCAAAAGAACAGCATCTATACTCTCTATGGTGAAACAGATCACCAGCCCAGGTGGGATGCATGAGACAAGTGCTCGGGCCTGGTGTACTGGGAAGACCCAGAGGAACCGGGTGGAGAGGGAGGTGGGAGGGGGGATCGGGATGGGGAATACATGTAAATCCATGGCTGATTCATATCAATGTATGACAAAACCCACTGAAATGTTGTGAAGTAATTAGCTTCCAACTAATAAAAAATAAATAAATAAATATAAATAAATAAATAAAAATTTATCAGGGAGAAATAAGAAATAACGTCCTATTATTTTAGTGTGTGTGTTTGTATGTGTGTGTGTTCAGTGGTGTCCGACTCTGTGACACCATGGACTGTAGCCAGCAAAGCTCCTCTATCTATGGGACCCTCCAAGCAAGATTACTGGAGTGGGTTGCCATTTTCCTTCTCCAGGGGATATTCCCCGCTCAGGGATAGAAGCTGTGTCTCTTGCATCTCCTGCATTGGCGGGCAGATTCTTGACTTCTGAGCCACTGGGGAAGCTACTATCTTAGAGGGGATTAAATTGAAACTTCCATCAAAATTAACAATCACAGTTTGAAAATGTCACTTAAAATTAGACATCAATTATTTAACAGCATTTCTAGTTTTTAGATTTGCTTTTACTCAGGGTCAAACATGAATAATTAACTTACTTGATTACAAGTTCATTCTGAATAATCTGCTCTTATTTCTTTCAAAGATAATATGAAAACTGCAATCATAAAATGTGAGAGAAGAGAATATAAAGAAAAAAAGAAAGAAGGTTGTTAACAAGAAATATGTAACTCAACAGAGATCTCTAAAGAAAACAACTAAAATTTGACAGGAGCAGTAGGTTGGAATAAGACTGTAGACCCAGATTCTTCTTTTCACCAATATCTGGACAAACCCAGTCAGGTTGATAACCTGGAAAAGATGACATTTGTTTTAAGTATATTATCTAGTAACACTGTACAAATGTTTTGAAAGGCTGTCTGTATTTCAATATATGAAATTTCTCATTATATTTAGTGAGTTAAATTTCATAAAAACTTCCTTTGTGGATTTGCAATATAGGTTAATATGACAGCTAAATTTTTTACATTTTCTCAGAGAATTAAAATGATTTATTAAATATAATTTTAATACTTTGATTTATAAAAGTGTGAGAGGTGGTAACCCACAATAAATTAATCTACTATGAATTAGTAAATTATTAATATAGCTAGACTTAAACATCTGTGGTTCACAGAAATTACATGGAATTATTTATTGGTGCCATTTCCCCTTTCTGCCTTACCTAACTATATTTGATGAATGGAGCTGGCATATCTTTGTCATTACATAGGGAATAGAGTCTGTGCCAAAACATATGGCTAAGGGTTTAAAAGTTAAATTGCATGAATATTTATGAATACACTGTTCAGTATACAAGTTTTCTAAAATATTTGAATGATTGAGATTTAGTGTTCAAACTGATAGAGTGAGAGAATGTTGGCTTTAAATTTTAAATAAAATAGCTACTATGTCTTAATTGCTAGACTGGGATAATAGCTTTAACTCTTATATTGAATTTAACTGTTCAAAACATTTTATAAATAAAAATACTGAGGAATTCATGGAAATTCATACTAGTGATAAGTTATGAAGCCCAAATTTGAAATCAAGTATGTTTGACTCAACATGCCAAAACCTCATCTGCAAAACTGATAAAATAGACCATGTCCTCCTTAACTCACAGCAGTATTTTGAGGTTCAAATGTAACACTGAAAACATTTTATATGTAGGAACAACTAAATAGTTGTAAAATTACTTCTTTAGTTATAGCTGATTTACTTACTCCATTCTCTAAATCACCTACTCAAATATGAAATACAAATAGGACTAAGGAGAAGCCAAATGAAAAGCTAAGCAGAGCCATTCTGTTCAAGTATGCATCCAGCACGGTGCCCAAAGTTGTCGAAGTGATAACCCTTTATTCCCACCTATCTAAAATTACATGTTAAAAAACTTGGCCTTGGGTGTTTAATGGGGGAAAAGGCTCCCAAATGAGTGGAACATAAAGCTTTTTGGATGCCAGACATCAAATTAAAGAAACAAACAGCAACAAAAACAAAGCAAGATTTCTAGACAAGTCCAACCAACCAATCAGTTGATAGTGGTGCCATAGCTCCTGGTCATGATTTTAGAATAAGGGAGATTGCTGGTAGTACGCTATGGGAGAGAAGGCTTGTATTTACTGAACTTGATGGGTTAGGACAATTGATGTGAAAATAATTTCTAGTTTACTCTTTTTTTTTTAATACCTTAATTCAATTGACTTGAGTCAAAGAAGGATCCTTTGATGTCTTAGTGTTCTTCCCCCTCCTTTCCTAACATAACTTCAACTAAAATAGCAATTAAACCATTTTCCCAGATCAGAACCAGGTCAGCTGAGATTCTTATAAGTTGAAACTCAAAAAGTCTTTTTTGATACCATCTACAGTTGGCTTAAAGCTCAACATTCAGAAAACTAAGATCATGGCATCCGGTCCCATCACTTCATGGCAAATAGATGGGGAAACAGTGGAAACAGTGGCTGACTTTTTCTGGGCTCCAAAATCACTGCAGATGGTGATTGCAGCCATGAAATTAAAAGATGCTTACACCTTGGAAGAAAAGTTATGGCCAACCTAGACAGCATATTAAAAAGCAGAGATATTACTTTGTCAACAAAGGTCCATCTAGTCAAGGCTATGGTTTTTCTAGTGGTCATGTATGGATATGAGAGTTGGACTGTGAAGAAAGCTGAGCGCTGAAGAATTGATGCTTTTGAACTGTGGTGTTGGAGAAGACTCTGGAGAGTCCCTTGGACTGCAAGGAGATCATCCTAAAGGAGCTCAGTCCTGGGTGTTCATTGGAAGGACTGATGCTGAAGCTAAAACTCCAATACTTTGGCCATCTCATGCGAAGAGTTGACTCATTGGAAAAGACCCTGATGCTGGGAGGGATTGAGGGCAGGAGGAGAAGGGAACAACAGAGGATGAGATAGTTGGATGGCATCACCAACTCGATGGACATGAATTTGGGTAAACTCCAGGAGTTTATGATGGACAGGGAGGCCTGGCATGCTGCGATTCATGCGGTCGCAAAGAGTCGGACACAACTGAGTGACTGAACTGAACAGTTGGGGTTGGAGACAGCTGGATAAATGTCATCCCTAATCCCCATCACATTTGGGACAAATTTCCAAATATATCTAGGATTCAGAGAAAGGCAAATGCAAGTGGTAGCTTTATTATGGAAAACACAGAACCAAAGGATGTTTTGCTAAACTATGGTATCAGTGAGCTTCATGGTACAGTAATGGGAACATATGTACCTGGTTAGAGGTAACCATGGATAATGACAGACACATCTAGAGAAGTAGAGCATTTACTTCTTTATTAACTATAAGACCAAGAATTATGTGTTATCCCTAGGCAGCCATAACTGAGTGAAAGGAAAAAAAAAAGGTTGAGCTATGCACATCCAGGGCTTCACTGGTGGCTCAGCTGTTAAAAAAAACTGCCTGCATGAGGGAGACCTGGGTTCAATCCCTGGGTTGAGAAGATCCCCTGGAGAAGGGAAAGGCTACCCACTTCAGTATTCTGGCCTGGAAAATTCCAAGGACTATATAGTCCATGGGGCCGCAAAGTGTTGAACATGTCTGAGTGACTTTCCCTCATGCACATCCAAATCCTGAGCCTAAATTACCAATATGATAATTCATTTTCCTTGTAAGGAGTGATTGAGAGATTAGAGATAGAACAACAGTGTATTCTAATTGATTTATCTTCACAAGGAAAACATGAAATAAGAAGAAAGGAGGCCCACATAAGCACTAGACCAAGATTCAATGTCTAAAAATCCTTTAACATTTGCTTGTATGCACTCAGAGAAATATTCCAATTTCTCCTAAGACATGAGAACAGTCTCTAAAATAAGATTCCGATAATCTCAAACTGCCCATTTTCCTTCCCAAATTACAGAAGAGCCATGGAGATATTTTGAAAGTGAAGCCAAAATAACCTCAGTCAGACTAGGAGCAAAGTAGAAAGGAAAGTGCAGCCTTTACTTCTAAGCTAACTGCCTCACTGAAGTCAGAGTATAATCATGGTGTCTTGCGACAGAAAGAAGTGCCATGATACCCAGGAATCTGGGCAATAGAGGAAAATATAGAGTCTCCTGTGAAGCTCAGCTGACCATTTTTTTTTTTTTTTACCTTTGGGAGGGTAATCAAAACAAAACCTGCTCATTTCTGACTACCTAACAAAAAAGAAAATTTCTATTTTCCATGAAAAAATGATATCTAAAAAAATTTAAAAAAAAAAGAAAGAAAAAATGATATCTAATCTTGACCATTTGAACCAAAATCCTCTTGTACCAAATATTGAAACACAGTTTAACTCTTTTCATAAAAAATCATAGTGTAAAATTATGATCAATTCATTAATATCTTGTTCCCTTGTGCAATACTTATTTTTAAAACTTTAAAATTACTATGTTCTATTTTATGAAATAGGGATACTTTTAGAAAATAATTTCTGACTGGCGTGCAATAATTTCTGAAAGAGCCAATCATGTTTTAGACGGTCAGCATAAGTGAAAATTATATTTAAAGCTTCTTGAAACTTGTAGATAATTTTCATTTCTGGATGTTTTGTTTCAGTAACTCTGCAGTTTGAACTTTAGCCTGTACTCCAGATGACACTGGCCTTATTAAAGGACCCCTACTTTAAAAATTCCTGAAAGACTTTATTAAAGGCCAGACACTATAAAATTCTTAGAGTAAAACATACGCAGAGCAATCTTTCACATAAATCATGGCAGGATTTTTTTTGACCCACCTCCTAGAGTAATGAAAAAAAAAAAAAAAGTAAAGAAATGGGCCCTAATGAAACTTAAAAGCTTTTGCAGAGCAAAAGAAACCATAAATAAGACTAAAATACAACCCTCAGAATGGGAGAAAATATTTGAAAAAGAAGCCACTGACAAGGGATTAACATCCCTTGTCAGAATATACAAACAGTTCAGTTCAGTTCAGTTCAGTCACTCAGTTGTGTCTGACTCTTTGTGACCCCATGAACCACAGCATGCCAGGCCTCCCTGTCCGTCACCAACTCCCAGAGTCCACCCAAACCCATGTCCATTCAGTCAGTGATGCCATCCAACAATCTCATCCTCTGTTGTCCCCTTCTTCTCCTGCCCTCAATCTTTCCCAGCATCAGGGTCTTTTCCAATGAGTCAGCTCTTCCCATCAGGTGGCCAAAGTATTGGAGTTTTAGCTCCAGCATCAGTCCTTCCAGTGAACACCCAGGACTGAGCTCTTTTAGGATGGACTGGCTGGATCTTCTTGCAGTCCAAGGGACTCTCAAGAGTCTTCTCCAACACCACAGTTCAAAAGCATCAATTTTTCTGTGCTCAGCTTTCTTTATAGTCCAACTATCACATCCATACATGACCACTGGAAAAACCATAGCCTTAACTAGATGGACCTCTGTTAGCAAAGTAATGTCTCTGCTTTTTAATATGCTTTCTAGGTTGGTCATAAATTTCCTTCCAAGGAGTAAGGGTCTTTTAATTTCATGGCTGCAATCACCATCTGCAGTGATTTTGGAAATCAGAAAAATAAAGTCAGCCATTATTTCCACTGTCTCCCCTTCTATTTGCCATGAAGTGATGGAACCGGATGCCGTGATCTTAGTTTCCTGAATGTTGAGCTTTAAGCCCACTTTTTCACTCTCCTCTTTCATCAAGAGGCTCTTTAGTTCTTCACTTTCTGCCATAAGGGTGGTGTCATCTGCATATCTGAGGCTATTGCTATTTCTCCTGACAATCTTGATTCCAGTTTGTGCTTCCTCCAGCCCAGCGCTTCTCATGATGTACTCTGCATATAAGTTAAATAAGCAGGGTGACAATATACAGCCTTGACGTACTCCTTTTCCTATTTGGAACCAGTCTGTTGTTCCATGTCCAGTTCTAACTGTTGCTTCCTGACCTGCATACAGAGTTCTCAAGAGGCAGGTCAGGTAGTCTGGTATTCCCACCTCTTTCAGAATATTCCTTATCAAAATATACAAAAAAACTCAATATCAAAACAACAACAACAAAACAAACCAACCAACCCAATCAATAATGGGCAGAAGAGGAATTTCCACACTGTTCTCCATAGCGGCTATACTAGTTTGTGTTCCCACCAACAGTGTAAGAGGGTTCCCTTTTTTCCACACCCTCTCCAGCATTTATTGCTTGTAGACTTTTGGATAGCAGCCATCCTGACTGGCGTGTAATGGTACTTCGTTGTGGTTTTGATTTGCATTTCTCTGATAATGAGTGATGTTGAGCATCTTTTCAATGTATGGCAAAAACCACTACAATATTGTAAAGTAATTAGCCTCCAACTAATAAAAATAAATGGAAAAAAATAAAAGTAAAAAGGACTGTTAAAAAAAAATGGGCAGAAGACCTAAAAAACATTTCTTGAAAAAAGACATTATAGATGGCCAATAAATACATGAAAAGATGCTCAACATCACTAATTATTAAAGAAATGCAAATGAAAACTACAATGAGGTGTGGTCTCAGACTGGTCAGAATGACCATCCATAAAATATCTACAAACAATAAATGTTGGAGATGTGGAGAGAAAAGAACCTTTTTACACTGTGCATAGGGAGGTAAATTGATATAGCCACTATGGAGAACAGTATGGAAGACCCTTAAAAAACTAGAAATGTTTAACTACAATAAGACCCAGAAATCCCACTCTTGGACATATACTCAAAGAAAATTATAACTCCAAAAGATATATGCACCTCAATATTCATTGCAGCACCATCTAAAAAGCCAGGACATGAAAGCAACCTAAATATTCATCAACAGAAGAATGATAAAGAAGATGTGGTACATATATGCAATGGAATATTACTCAACCATAGAAAGGAATGAAACTGTGCAATTTGAAACTGTGCAATGATCTGGAGACTGTCATTCAGACTGAAGTAATTCAGATAGAGAAAAATAAAATCATATAATATTGATTATATGTGGAATCTAGAAAAATGGTCCAGATGAACTTACTTGCAAAGCAGGCATGGAGACACAGACATAAAGAATGGAGGTATGAATGAGGGAATGAGGGGGGCTTAGGGGAGGGGAATTGGAATTGGAAGTTTGGGATCGACATATATGTATGTGTGTGCATGCTAAGTCGCTTCAGTCATGTCTGACTCTTTGCTATCCCATGGACTGTAGCCTGCTAGGCTCCTCTCTCCATGTAATTCTCCAGGCAAGAATACCAGAGTGGGTAGCCATTCCTTTCTCCAGGGGATCTTCCTGACTCAGGAATCAAAACTGAGTCTCCCGTGTTGCAGGCAGATTCTTTACTGTCTGAACCATCAGGGAAGCCCTGTCATATATACTCTACTAAGTATAAAATACATAACTAATGAGAACCTACTGTATAACACAGGGGACTCCACTCAGTGCTCTGTGGTGACTTAAATGGAAAGGAAAGAAAAGAAAAGAAAAAGAAAAAACAGAGGGGATATATGTAAATATGTAGCTGATCAACTTTGCTGTAGAGTAGAAACTAATACAACACTGAAAAGATACTATACTCCAGTAAATGATAATTAAAATATATATATATATATTGCTAAGGGAATGTCATCCTCTGTCTGGGATGAGATTTTAACAAAACTTTGCTTGGTTTGCTCCTTCCTGTAATTCTGTAAAGGTCGTATTGTTAATGCTGACTCTTCCAAGAGGACTTTTTGTGACCACTCATGTCACTCTGTATCACATTTCCCTGTTTAGTTTCTTTATAACTCCTTTTAATAAGAGTATTTTTGGTTTTTCCTATCATGTCCATGGATGTATCCAGGTGCCATTAACAATTCTTGATGTGTAATGTAAGATCAATAAATATCTGCTGGATAACAAAGTAAGGTATCAGAGTAATTAGACACTTTAATCGTTAGATGAGAAACGGATTAATCTTTCTTACTGAAAACCAAACATATCCATTATAGGAATCCTACACTCACATAAGTGAAAATCCAAAATGTTAACAGGCATCTTCACCAGCAAATGTATTATTACGCCTAAGAAATTTTTTTGAATATTTTCCAGTTTTAATTTTTATAACTAAATATCATATATGATTACATGATTTGCTTTACACATTTACTATGTTATAATTTGTAGCAGATTCTGTCAGCAACTCACCCATAATCTTTAAAGTTTTCAGTATACTCCAACAAACTTTAAAAAATTGTCAGTTTTGCATCTATATGATTGGAATACAAATCCCAGGCATATAAAAGCCTGTTTCCTTGTACCTCAAGTAGGAAAATTTTGAAGGGTGTTCTATATCATTTCTCAGAGTTAAACTGCTGTGATAGTTGATCTAGTAAAGAAGCTTAATTAGCTCTTCTTTCTCAATATCACTGCCCCACCTCTACTGGTGTTTCCCCCTAAATCAAGTATTTGCCCTTGATTTTTTTCCCCAGGGTTTGCTTCTAGGGGAATACAATCTAAGGTACATAATATTTTCCAGATTTCTTTTTGGACTTAACATAATTGACACATGGTATGTCTTTAATAAATATTTGTTGAATGATTTAACTATTTCATTCTCTTATTTTTTTCTTTCAGAACTTTTTATCATTTTTTTTTCCATCTTTATCTTTTCTCTATCATTTCCACCTAGTTACCTACTAGGTATCTTTCAAATCTTAATGCTAAGCTTCTTTTCAAGGTTCTTCACTTTGCAGTCTTATTCCTTCTTGTTGGGTTCCATGACATTTACAAATATTAATAATACTTAACCACTGTTAGTATTAAGTGTAGACTGTAATTTCCTTGAGCAGCTTTTCCTAGGTTATCATTTATATTCATACTGTTGTTAGCACATAACATGCACTTAAGAAAAATTTGGAGGAAAAAATAGAATAAAGGAAGTATATTTGACATTTTCTGTGTTCTAGTTTCTTCCTGATTTTCACATTTTCATTAATGTCTTCTCAGGGCTTGGATCAATTATTCACCAAAACTTTTGCCTGTTTTCTTTATTCTTAAAGAGTATCTAAAGATCTGCATAGCTTGTTTAGACTAAACATTTGACACAGGAAGAATATATACATATTTATATACTTTTTTATTTTCCATGTACCTTTTCTCATTTGATATTTTCCTTTAATAAGGTATTTCTCACTTCCTATTTTGATAATTTTCCTTCAAAAAAATTTTTTTGGCATTGCCCTATGTCATTTATTTACCAGATCAACATAAAATGCACCATAACCATTATGAGTGACTGACAAGGTTGCTGAGTACTAACTAATAAAAATTTAAAACACATACACAAGATTATGGTTGAATTAGAATGAAGTTCTTCAGTGGATTAACAGAAATTACTGAATACTGGTGTTGTTTTTGTTGGTAATTTCATCAAATCATGGAGGAAACAATGCTTGAAAAGTCCTTTAAATCACATAATCAAAGTAGATGCTTGATCCATTTCCAAATCAATCTCCCTCTCTTCTTTTAACTTGTGTGTCTAATTCCAACTCACTTTATCAAATTTTCCAAATCTTTTAAATTTCTTTGGGGCTTCACAAGTGGCACTAGTGGTAAAGAACCTGTCTGTCAACACAGGAGACATAAGAGAGGTGGGTTCAGTCCCTGGGTTGGGAAGATCCCCTGCAGAGAGAATGGCAAACCACTCCAATATTCTTGCCTGGAGAACCTTATGTACAGAGGAGCCTGGTGGGCTATAGTTCTTAGCATCACAAAGAGCTGGACACAGCTGAAGCAACTTAACACACACACATGAATATTTGTTTTATGTTGGTCGATCACATATTTAAATACTTACTTTCAGTTGATGTTTCCTATCTTTATTTCCTCGTAGCTCAGTCCATAAATACTCTGCCTGCAATGCAGGAGACCCAGGTTTGATTCCTGGGTCAGGAAGATCCCCTGGAGAAGGAAATGGCAACTCACTCCGCTATTCTTGCCTGGAGAATCCCATGGACAGAGGAGCCTGGTAAACTACAGTCCATGGGGTTGCAAAAGTTGTATACGTCTTAGCAACTAACCCACCATATTTATTTCCTAAGGTTTCTATATGATTGTGTCTATAATATATGAAACTGTAAAGATCATGGACTCTGTTCTTGTAAATCACAAAACCTTTCAACTAATTTCAATTAATTATTCTGCAGTTAGCAATGCACATGAAGAAGCAAGCTCTTAATATTTGGTGTGGTTGACAATTATAAAGACAACATAATTTTCTGAAAAGGTGATAGCTTGCTGAGACTATTTAGTAATGGAAATATGACCTATGTGTCTGTGGCCTGATATAATGGATGATACTGCATCTATATCTAACACCATGCAGCAGTCCTCTATAATATAAGAGGTCGAAGTAAGCACGTCATTAGTCGTTAAAATTTCTTTCCATATTTAGAGGCTTAATCCATTAACCAGTGTCTTTGAAAAAACAGTTCTTAGTGTATTTGTACAGACAATATATTTTAAAAATATAGGTAATAATCTACTTTCTGGAACATCACTTAGTACATAACTATGTGTATATATGAATATATTTACTTATTTTCACATCTACATACACACAAGCAAACACACAAAAACATTAATTATATATATTTATAAACATATACAAAGCTTCATTTTTCTGTGGAAACTATCCTAGTAGTACCCTATTTTTTAAAACACATTATGCATCTAATAAAGAGTATGTTATATGTACCCCTATGTGTGAGTTTAAGAAAGTATTGATTTTTTTGAAATAGAAATACCACTTTATGATCTAATATATCTAGATCCAGACTTCTATTCCTTACTGTCCTCTGAAAAAGAAAGTGGAATATATGTTGGAGAGGAGAGGTAGATGATAGCTACTCTAAATCAAAGAATGAAAATGCATCTTTTTGGTTCTTAAAAATGTGATACACAATTTAACCACATTCATCAAAGGAAAATATTTAGGAAGAATTAGGAGCCTGGTGGGCTACAGTCTATAGGGTCGCACAGAGTCCAACACAACAGAAATGACTAGATAGCAGCAGCAGTTATTCCTCTATCTGTATGATAAAGGTGATATGTTATAAAATTACCTTTTTATTGTTTTATGCGTCTTTGGAAAATGATTTTTTCCCTTGGAAGAAGTTTCTTCTGCCTCGGAAAACAGCTTGCCATCAGGCATGTTCCCATGACATTTATAACTATGAAATACTAAAGGGAGTGAAGTCAAAGTCACTCAGTCATGTCTGACTGTGACCCCATGGACTATTCAACCCATGGAATTCTCCAGGCCAGAATACTGGAGTGGGTGGCCTTTCCCTTCTCCAGGGGATCTTCCCAACACAGGGATCAAACCCAGGTCTCCTGCATCGCAGATGGATTCTTTACCAGCTGAGCCACAAGAGAAGCCCACACTAAAGGGAAGAACTTTGTATATCAAGTCTTTGTAAATTATCTGGGATTAAGATCCAGAAGGGTTTGAATTTTTTTTTTTTATCAGATTCTATAATTATCAATTACTGCCTTTTCGGGGACTTCTCAGGTGGTGCTAGTGTTGAAGAATCTGCCTGCCAATGCAGGGAGACATTAGAGACCCTGGGTCAGGGGTCAGGAAGATCCCCTGAAGGAGGGCATGGCTACTCACTCCGGTATTCTTGCCTGGAGAATCCCATGGACAGAGGAGCCCGGTGGGCAGTAGTCCATAGGGTCGCAGAGAGTCAGACACAGTTGAAACAACTTAGCACCTAACAGTGAACAGAGCACAGCCACTGCATGGTTCAAAAAAGACTTACAATCAACAACATGAAAACTTTGGAGTTGGCCTGGATTTCCTTAAGTGACAACTAGAAAACTCAATCTCATTTAAGATTTGATTCCATTAACAAGAAGCTGTCTCCAGTAGCCACAAAATACTATGTAGTAGAAACATCTTAATCTACCTTAATCTCTCTTTGAAGTACATTACTTAATTAAACATTAACAGTTAACTAGATGCAAGATGAGAATATCATAAGGTTTTAGAACTAAACTCTGGTTCACAAATATTCAAAAAGTGGGAGGGCAAAAGCAATGAATAGACTGAGAAGGAGCAGATAAAGAATTATGGTTCTGGGTTGCCAAAAGAATACTGAAATTTACAAGGAGGAGGTGTCAACATAGTGTAAAAAGTCAGGGCTCCCTTGGTTCTGATACTATGTTTGACATTTCTAAGCAGCATGACCTTGAGTAGGTAACTAATTCTTGATGTTTTTCTTTAATTGTAAAGTTGGATTAACAATATAACTCACCCTCATGGAATTATCAGGAAGGTTTAATAAGATAAAATGTATAAAATTATTAGAATAGTGTTCAGATTTTATGCTGTATTTTTTTTTCCATTTTATTTTTTTATTTATTTATTTTTTTAATTTTTATTATTATTATTTTTTTTCCAGTGGGTTTTGTCATACATTGATATGAATCAGCCATGGATTTACATGTATTCCCAATCCCGATCCCCCCTCCCACCTCCCTCTCCACCCGATTCCTCTGGGTCTTCCCAGTGCACCAGGCCGGAGCACTTGTCTCGTGCATCCCACCTGGGCTGGTGATCTGTTTCACCATAGATAGTATACATGCTGTTCTTTTGAAATATCCCACCCTCACATTCTCCCACAAAGTTCAAAAGTCTGTTCTGTATTTCTGTGTCTCTTTTTCTATTCTGCATATAGGGTTATCGTTATCACCTTTCTAAATTCCATATACATGTGTCAGTATGCTGTAATGTTCTTTATCTTTCTCGCTTACTTCACTCTGTATAATGGGCTCCAGCTTCATCCATCTCATTAGGACTGGTTCAAATGAATTCTTTTTCATGGCTGAGTAATATTCTATGGTGTATATGTACCACAGCTTCCTTATCCATTCATCTGCTGATGGGCATCTAGGTTGCTTCCATGTCCTGGCTATTATAAACAGTGCTGCGATGAACATTGGGGTACACGTGTCTCTTTCAGATCTGGTTTCCTCAGTGTGTATGCCCAGAAGTGGGATTGCTGGGTCATATGGCAGTTCTATTTCCAGTTTTTAAAGAAATCTCCACACTGTTTTCCATAGCGGCTGTACTAGTTTGCATTCCCACCAACAGTGTAAGAGGGTTCCCTTTTCTCCACACCCTCTCCAGCATTTATTGCTTGTAGACTTTTGGATAGCAGCCATCCTGACTGGCGTGTAATGGTACCTCATTGTGGTTTTGATTGGCATTTCTCTAATAATGAGTGATGTTGAGCATCTTTTCATGTGTTTGTTAGCCATCTGTATGTCTTCTTTGGAGAAATGTCTGTTTAGTTCTTTGGCCCATTTTTTGATTGGGTCATTTATTTTTCTGGAATTGAGCTTCAGGAGTTGCTTGTATATTTTTGAGATTAATCCTTTGTCTGTTTCTTCATTTGCTATTATTTTCTCCCAATCTGAGGCCTGTCTTTTCACCTTACTTATAGTTTCCTTTGTAGTGCAAAAGCTTTTAAGTTTCATTAGGTCCCATTTGTTTAGTTTTGCTTTTATTTCCAATATTCTGGGAGGTGGGTCATAGAGGATCTTGCTGTGATTTATGTCGGAGAGTGTTTTGCCTATGTTCTCCTCTAGGAGTTTTATAGTTTCTGGTCTTACATTTAGATCTTTAATCCATTTTGAGTTTATTTTGGTGTATGGTGTTAGAAAGTGTTCTAGTTTCATTCTTTTACAAGTGGTTGACCAGTTTTCCCAGCACCACTTGTTAAAGAGGTTGTCTTTTTTCCATTGTATATCCTTGCCTCCTTTGTCAAAGATAAGGTGTCCATAGGTTCGTGGATTTATCTCTGGGCTTTCTATTCTGTTCCATTGATCTATATTTCTGTCTTTGTGCCAGTACCATACTGTCTTGATGACTGTGGCTTTGTAGTAGAGTCTGAAGTCAGGCAGGTTGATTCCTCCAGTTCCATTCTTCTTTCTCAAGATTACTTTGGCTATTCGAGGTTTTTTGTATTTCCATACAAATTGTGAAATTCTTTGGTCTAGTTCTGTGAAAAATACCGTTGGTAGCTTGATAGGGATTGCATTGAATCTATAGACTGCTTTGGGTAGAATAGCCATTTTGACAATATTAATTCTTCCAATCCACGAACACGGTATGTTTCTCCATCTGTTTGTGTCCTCTTTGATTTCTTTCATCAGTGTTTTATAGTTTTCTATGTATAGGTCCTTTGTTTCTTTAGGTAGATATAAACAAAATTGACAAACCATTAGCAAGACTCATTAAGAAACAGAGAAAAACCAAATTAACAAAATTAGAAATGAAAATGGAGAGATCACAACAGACAACACTGAAATACAAAGGATCATAAGAGACTACTACCAGCAGCTCTATGACAGTAAAATGGACAACTTGGATGAAATGGACAAATTCTTAGAAAAGTATAACTTTCCAAAACTGAACCAGGAAGAAATAGAAGATCTTAACAGACCCATCACAAGCAAGGAAATCGAAACTGTCATCAAAAATCTTCCAGCAAACAAAAGCCCAGGACCAGATGGCTTCACAGCTGAATTCTACCAAAAATTTAGAGAAGAGCTAACACCTATCTTACTCAAACTCTTCCAGAAAATTGCAGAAGAAGGTAAGCTTCCAAACTCATTCTATGAGGCCACCATCACCCTAATTCCAAAACCAGACAAAGATGCCACAAAAAAAGAAAACTACAGGCCAATATCACTGATGAACATAGATGCAAAAATCCTTAACAAAATTCTAGCAAACAGAATCCAACAACATATTAAAAAAAATCATACACCATGACCAAGTGGGCTTTATCCCAGGAATGCAAGGATTCTTTAATATTCACAAATCAATCAATGTAATACACCACATTAACAAATTGAAAGATAAAAACCATATGATTATCTCAATAGATGCAGAGAAAGCCTTTGACAAAATTCAACACTCATTTATGATTAAAACTCTCCAAAAAGCAGGAATAGAAGGAACATACCTCAACATAATAAAAGCTATATATGAGAAACCCACAGCAAGCATCACCCTCAATGGTGAAAAATTGAAGGCATTTCCCCTGAAATCAGGAACAAGACAAGGGTGCCCACTCTCACCACTACTATTCAACATAGTGTTGGAAGTTCTGGTCACAGCAATCAGAGCAGAAAAAGAAGTAAAAGGAATCCATATAGGAAAAGAAGAAGTAAAACTCTCACTGTTCGCAGATGACATGATCCTCTATATAGAAAACCCTAAAGACTCTACCAGAAAATTACTAGAGCTAATCAATGAATATAGTAAAGTTGCAGGATATAAAATTAACACACAGAAATCCCTTGCATTCCTATATACTAACAATTAAAAAACAGACAGAGGAATTAAGGAAACAATACCATTCACCATTGCAACAAAAAGAATATGCTGTATTTTATATATACTTTTATGTATGTTACTACCATCATCAAAATCATTATCAAAATTAGAATTTAGAAGTGATCATTTTCTTCACTTTAGTACATACAACTTCATTATCATGTTTCTTTATTGCTTATGTCTATATTCAGTTCAAGCCCTCAAACATAAAAACTATACTTTTGCTATTATTTTAAAGGTTTATCAACACATTCTCTAGAATGGAGATAATGCAGATAAAACAAACTCCCTCTCCTCTTCCCCCAAAATGATCTGCCAAACTAATAACCTGTGCATTATTGAGAATTTGGTAAACCTAAAAATTTACCCTGCTCTTTTATTTTAATATTAAATTAAGATAGATACAAACATTCTCTAATCTGGAGATAAAGATGAGAGATCCAGCAGCACAATTTTGGTGGTTGAAGCCAAAAAATTAGTCATTTTGAACATTAGGAAATTTAAACTCTAGGACATTACCTAAGAATGTATAGTTAATAAACTAATATTAAAATGCAAACAGTGATGTGTAGAAAGCAATTTGTAAAGTTGCCATTAGCAAATGTCAAGGACTTCTCTCATAAAAATTTGGTAATTTTTTTTTTCCAAAATGTGGCCAAGGGTAGAGCATTTATTAAGAATTAATTGTGATGATTATCAGAACCATATGTTTTTGAAAAATGCAGTCATTAAATATAATGAGATAATCTATAACCGCTGACTCAATATCTTCCTCTGTTATTTAACTGTGAATGTGGGGGATGGAGAAAAAAGTTAATAAAATTCCATTAATGTAAAAATACAATATTGTTCAATCTCAATATCCCAACAAGTTGTTGAAAACACATTGTCATATAGCAAATAACTGAACTGTTCATCCAGGACAATGAGCTCAGCTTCCTGGCAGTTACAACCCTCAAGACCTTGAGAGGGAGATATGCCCATTTTCCTGCCCCCAAAGGCCTGTCTTGGTTAAGTTTGTTTAAAATTTCATGTATCTAGAATCAACTGGAGAATTTTCAATAATGCTGAAATTATGCAGTAATCTTAAAAAGAATTTTGGGGAAAAAAAAAAAAAAAGAATTTTGGTATCAGAGGAAGCATAGACTAACGAGACAGAAAAAATAGTAAAAAAAAAAAAAAAAAAAAAAAAAGAATACCTTGCATTTATTTGGCATTCATTTTGCCTATTTGGATTCTGCTTTTCAAATAGTAGAAGCACAAACTCGTGATAATGAGAAAAAGGAATGTTTGTTATCCATTAAAAGTACTATTTGAATTAAGATACACATAGATTAAATAGCCTTAAGGGGCATATTAACAATTCCAAATTGAACCATTATTTAATTCTGAAACTTCAAAACTATACTTGAATATATTTACCATTACATAATTTTATATATTCTGTACTGTTTTTTAAAAAGCAGGATTCCATGATAATTTCTTTGTTTTAGTTCAAATAGACTATTTATTTAGAAAAGTCTTGCAATGTACATTTTATTTATATACCCTTGTACATTTTAAATATACCCCTGATTGACAACTCCAAGAAGAGAAAGAAATGGAAACAGGAAATTCCACAATGACATAGCATACAGGTATAAGAGCTGAACATTAGTTGTTCTGTTTGAAAATCTTTGACAGAATTTTTAAAATAACTATTTAATTAATGTGTGATGACAAGGAAGTCTGCATCGATGGTACTCGTACAATATTCACTTTGATTTCATCTTTTAAAAATATATTTTCTATAATAACATATTTGGTTCATTGACAGTCATTCATATTACTCATTAGATGATAAGACATGAATTAAATTGCAGCTAAAGGCGTAAAGTATCACTACATGAGACAGATTCTGAAGTGAATGTGTTGAAGCTGTGTTTGCCAATTCTGTAAGATATTCCAACATTTCTGATATTTTGGGTTACCATGACAACATGCAATTTGTATTCTACCTAGTATTTAAGAATTTATTTTTATCCTTATTTGCTTTTTTAATTATATTAAATGATAATTTTTGTATATTTGTGTTCTATATATCAAAATAATAAAACTTTTAAACACCTTAAATAAATTTTATAATAAACTCTATTACAAATAATTTATTATAATAAGCTATATATTTATTGTTTATGGCTTTATAATAAGTTATACAGTGAATAAAATATATAGGTGTATAGTTATCTAATATATTATTAAAATGCCACAATAAAAGATACAGATGAACAATTTGTGGTAAATGTTTTACCCATATAGAATACTTCTTTATTTCTAACAATACAACTAATTCTAATAGTTGACAATAGCCTTTGGTATTTAATAATTTAGTCC
Source organism: Dama dama (assembly GCF_033118175.1). NCBI lineage: Eukaryota > Metazoa > Chordata > Mammalia > Artiodactyla > Cervidae > Dama > Dama dama. The sequence continues at coordinate 54,432,619 of NC_083697.1, forward strand.
TCAAAGACACACAAATACACACATACCCACATACTAACAAATAAATAAAACATATATTTAGCAATATTACGTTCTCCTTCTTGAAAAGACAGTGTCACATCTGGAAATACATCATTATACATTATATTACAGATGACATTAGCACCTACTTCAGTTAATACAAAATATTAGAGAAATAAATCAGCATTATATCATTAAAATCTGTCCACATGCTCTGTTTAGTTGTCTTCATTATATTTATAATTTCCAATTACTCTGTCACATATTTGTCTGTTGTCTGTGTTTCCTAATAGAATGTAAGCTCCACTAGGGCTTGACTCTATTCTTTATTTTGTTCTCCAAGGTATCTCCAGGGCTTTTGACAGTTATTACTATTCAATAATTCAATAGTCATTTTCTAGGTATCATTTTAAATTAAAAAATATTTTAAAATATTGTGACTTAGAAATTTCAAAACATTTAAAAATTTTGATTGAAAGAGTTCTTTATATGTATTTAGTAATACCCTATATTATTCATGTGTATTTACAAAGGAAAATAGAAGAAAATCCATTGGTTAAGATATTCTTAAATCTTCTTTGCATTCAGAGTTCAGCCATGCTAAATCATATTTTGTGATTCAGAATTATAATTTTCTTACAATATGGCCCTTAGTTCCAAGAAAGTACTCCACTATTGTCTCCATATTTTCTTGCACTATAATATTATTTATTATGAAGTGTTGATAATGACATCTGTATTTTACCAGGACACACTAACATAGAATCTTCAGATAATAACAACTAGGACCCATATTTCTTTATCAAATGGTCTTTGAGTGGTTTGTTGACTGAAACTTGTAGCAGTTGTAGATGTCCAGGTTTAAAACTAGAAATAACATTTTGATTTACCCATGTTCAGGCCATGATAATGGCATCAACAACTACTAAATAAAAGGAACTATTGTAAGGGATCATCAAGTAAAAGAAGCATCTCTATCTATTTCAGAGATGTTAAAATGCAAAAATGTTTAGCTTACGTGGATAAAACATCTCAACAATAATATATCATACACAATATTGTAGAATTCACTATAGAACAGTTGAAAGCTATATTTGTTGCTTTATATATATCATCTCATTAGATGCTAATAGTTTTTGGAGACAGAGGCAAGTATTAATTACTATTGGGCAACAAAGGAAATTTAGGCCCAGGAAGTTTAGGCGTTTTATCTCAAGTTCACACAATTAGTGTGATGCAATAGCCATTAGAAGCTAAACCAGCTTGACTGTGAAGCTTTAACCATTATTTAATATAAAACTAGCACTTGTTTTGTTATTTTGGTGGTTAAAAAATCTCTCAGTAAAGACTTTTGCTCTATTGGTAACACAGTTTCCCCAAAATATTTTCACAAGGGAAATAGTTGAAACAACTATGGCTAAAGAGCAGGATTTATTTTCCTAAAATGCTTTATAAGTGATTTGTACACTTTCTCCTATTTTTCACTTTGTGCAGATCAACAAAAGTCAGATGTTATGGTAATTAAAAACCATAAAAAACATTAAGCACACCACTACATAGTTGGTCCAGAAATGAGTTTTCATGGGTGTTTATCAGCTTTAATACAAAAATCTGCAGTAAAACCATTCAAAAGAAGGGTTCCATTTTTTCATTGGGCAGAGGGAAAGTCATATTAAAATAAAAGGTAAAGAAATAGAGCATAAAAAAAAAAAAAAAAGAAAAAGAAATAGAGCATAGTCTTATACAAGGAAACAGGTAATATAGCCCTGGTTTACAACTATTTCTTAAAGGATAGGTGAAGAGCAAGAATGATAAATAAAGAACTCTTTGATTATCTCCCAACAGCCTGTCTTTCACCACTACTTCTCTGCTAAAAAAAAAAAAAAAAAAAAATCCAATAAGTTGTAATAAGGTGTGTCAATGTGTTTAAATGATAACCTAAAATCAGAGAATGAACCATATTTAGTCTAATTTGCTTGTTTTGCTAGTGGTTGGCTTAGAACAGACCATCAGAAAATATTAGATGCTTCTGGAAGCAACATTCCTTCTTGATGGAAACAGAGAGTAGTTTAAAAAAAGAGGTCTCCTCTGCACATTTCTCTTCTCTTTTCCTGTTTTCAGATATCATTGACTGATGACACAATATTAAAACTCTGATACCATCTGATGAACAAGGGAAACAGCCAGCATACTCAGCAGAATGCTGGAAAAGACCTCATTCTACCACCAAAGTACTCTTCTGATAGTTCCTACTTCTAGAAATTCTGTTAAAGGAAAAAGAAAACACACAACAGCTCACAGCTGAAGTTAAAATTATTCAGATATCTTGCAACTTGATGATAGCATATCCTCACTGGATGAGGTGTCCACTCTGAAAATCCTATGTGGAACCTTAAATGTTTGCTGTTCTTTCCATTCCCTTATTCTACCAGGAAGTACTTTTGATTAATTTGTAAAATCAGAAAGAGTTTGAAGTGATAACAAATATGCAAATCTTGGCTATAGAGTCTTTTTTTTGCCCTTGTTTTGCCCATTTGTAATATTGGTTTGGCCAAAAGATTTGCTTGGACTTTTCCATAAGATGTTTTGGAAAAACTTGAATGAATCTTTTGGCCAACCCAATACTTGGTACCCTTTTCTCTATTTCATTTACTTTTAACTCCTCATTTTCATCTCCCTTATCTTTGGTATCAATTAATAGCAGTTCATTTTACCCTATTGTTATGATAAATTCAAGGTTAGAAAGTATTCCCAATGCTAACTCAAATAACATAAAATTCAACTATCATTGAGCATGCATGTATAGCATGTTTCTCTTTGTAATTATGCTGTATTTACCATAACATTAACATTATTTAAGCTCCTTCTACTGGTGCCAATTAAGAACAGAGAAATGACAGAGGCAGATAGAGCACATTCATGGGAATGCAAGAGTGTAACAACAAAAAAAATGCAACAAATTAGAAAACTAGAAGGTTAACAATAACTGCTTAATACAATTCTTTCATTTCATTCATGAGAAAACTAAAGATGAGAGAGGTAAAGCAGTGTCAATAATTGGCAGTAGTACAGTCAAGAAATGAATAGCTTCCTAATTATTGATATGGTCCTCTCTAAATTGCCTTATGTGGCATGCTTTCAAATAGAGCATCTTGAATGTCACTTGATTTGCCCCATTGATAAATCAAGGCAAGTTAGCCATAATGATGTAAAATAATAAATAAAGAGATGAATGCATAAGTGTGGTTTAAAAAGGTAGTGAAACTAATAGATAAACAATTCAAAAAAGTACAGATAGATTTTTCTTGTTTATCCTCTCTTCTCCCAATTCTCCTGTTTACATATTTTCTACAAGTGTTATTTAATTATAATTATCTGTTGACTTCTCCTTATTCCATATTTATGTATATTTTTCAACTTTGGTCTTTCTATTTGTGTACTCATTTATCCAGAACATAAGCCAAGTGTTTTTCTAAGATCTAGGAAGATTGCAGTAAATAAAATGACAAATCGTCCTTTCTCGTATATTTTTGCCCTAATAGGAGAAATAAATAATGACAAATAACTAGATAACCTAACATTAGGCATTACCTGTGTATTAGGCACTGATTTAACTTCTTTAGATAAAGTAGCATCAATATTCTCAAGATACTATTACTATCTTTATTTTTAGAGCTGTGGAAACCAAGGCACAGAGCAGCAAGGTGAAACTGATCAAGGTCACACAACTAGTAAAAGGTGAAACCCAGGAAATATGGCTCCAAAATGTGTGCTCTCTAAAACTATGCTATGGTAGCTCTCCATGTGATAAGAGTTCTGAAAAATTGACAATGGGGCTGGTTAAAAGGAAGTATAACTAATGTGTGAGAGGGAAAAGTGTTTGTTTTTTTTTTTAAGGAGATCAAGGAGAACCTCAATGAAAAGAAGAAAGTGTTAGCCAGACAACTAGATGAGAAAGAACTTTGAGGGGACTTGCAGAGATAAAGCTTTGCCTTGATATGCTTCTTGTGTTCAGGGAAAAATTAATACAACACGTCAAACAATTTGTAGTGAGAGGCAGATGATGGATAATTTACCAGAGTGGGCAGTCACCAGATCACATCAGGACTTTGGATTGGAGTGTATATATATATATATATATATATATATATATATATATATATATATATATATATATATGAGTGATGAAAAAAAAAATGAGGAACTTTGAGTGAAGAGGTGGCACATTCAGGTTAAAAGGATCAGTTGGACTAACAATCTGGAAAATAGCATAAAGGCACTAAAAGTGAAAGAAGAAGAATCAGTAAAGATTTGGAAGAGGATGCCTACTGCTTTAACAGCAGAGGTGGTGAATGGTGGTCAGATTTTTTTAAAATATGTGTATCACAATTTCCTGGACCCTGCATGTGAGGAGTAGAAATAACATGGAGTTAAGGCTAACTTCAAGTTTTTTGGCCTTAACCCGCAGGTAAATAACAGTGCCTACAATCTTGAATCCTAAGAAAGAAGTAAATTAGAGGATAGGGTAAAGATTCAGTTTGTGAATCCATAATTTTGAGACAGAATTGTGACCATGATAGTTGCTCAACTGTGTCCAACTTTTTGCAACCCATGGAATGCAGCCTGCCAAGCTCCTCTGTTCATGGAATTCTCCAGACAAGAAAACTGGAGTGGGTAGCCATTCCCTTCTCCAGGGGATCTTCCCAAACCAGGGACTGAACCCAGGTCTCCTGAATTGCAGGCAGATTCTTTACCATCTGACTAGTAGAGACCAAATTTTACATTTTATTTAATTCAATGAATTTAAACTTAAAACTGCTACTCAGTTCAGTTATTTAAAAACTTACTTTGTGTTTAGATCATCTTGGTTTGTGACTCTACTTTTTGAACTGTAAATTTAATGACATCCAAATACAGATCAAGTAATCTATAGAATTTTAGCATCCGGATTGAGATGTCTTTTAAGTGTAAAATACTCACTGGATTTCAAAGACTTGAATTGAATAGATCATAAAATATGTTGAGTTCATTAGGCAGGCTGAGATTGGAGACAAAAATTTTGAAAGCACCATACTTGTAAGCGTAGATTATTGATGTTTTATAAGTCTATTAGCCAATTAAAGAGTGCATTTGATTAGCATGAAGTTAACATCTCCATGTGGGTGAACAATCGAATCTTGGAAGCGTGAAAATGAGTCTCTCAGTCGTGTCCTACTCTTTGCAACCCTATGGACTATAAAGTGCACAAAATTCTCCAGGCCAGAATACTGGAGTGGGTAGCCTTCCCTTCTATATATATATAGACTAATTTTGACAAGAAAAAACTGAAACTCAAGATTATTTAGCTAATTTCCCAAAAGTTTTCCAGATGAGCAATGATACATTAAGATTAGGTGTCTGCATGCATGGTAAATTGCTTCAATCATGTCCCACATATGGATCATAGCTTACAAGGTTCCATTGTCCATGGGATGCTCCAGGCAAGAATACTGGAGTGTATTTCCATGCCCTCTTCCAGGGGGTCTTCCAGAGCCAGGGTTTGAATCTAAGTCTCATTGGCAGATGGGTTCTTTACCACTAGGGCCACCTGGGACTGGGATTTTTATACAATTCAATGTATTATTTACCAATGATTCTGTTAGGGGAAGCAGACTGATTGAAACTGCCCACCCTGGCCAGGCACCATAGTAACCATTTGCATGAGTTGTTTTACGACAGTAGGTCCTGGTAAGGAACATGGAACTAATAAGCCTCAATCAACCAGAAGAGTTTGGGAAAGGTCAAAAGGAGACACCACAGGTCCGACCACCTCCCAGATTCCTTCTCTCTGGCATCCATCTTGGCTGAACAAGGCATGCACTAGCAGGAAGGATTCTGAGTCAGAATGATTGGCTAAGGACAACCCAGAAACTAATCCCATCACCATAAATCCCAAGACTGCGAGCCATGTGACAGAGCTGTTCTCCTGGGCTCCCTCACCCTCCTGCTCTCCATCTGGGCGCCCTTTCCCAATAAAATTTCTTGTTTTGTCAGCACATGTGTCTCCTTGGACAATTCATTTCTGAGTGTTAGACAAGAGCCCAGTTTCGAGCCCTGGAAGGAGTACCCCTTCCTGCGACAATTCCATCATATTTAGGGTCACCAGATGCCCCGTTTGCATAAGCCTGCCCTAGTTGTTGTTGTTCAGTTTTAAGTCGTGTCTGATTCCATGACCCCATGGACTGCAGCACGCCAGGCTTCCCTGGCCTTCACCATCTCCTGGAGTTTGCTCAAACTCATCTCCATGGAGTCAGTGATGCCATCCAACTGTCAGGCGAGTGTATGCTCCTCGGTTCTGTCTCATCACAACAAAGATTTGGAGTGATGGACATCAAAGCCTTTGGTGCATCACAGCTCTCCGGTCTTGAACAGACCATGTTATAGCTCTCAGGTCTCGAACAGATCATGTTATAGCTCTTAGACAAATCAGTGTTACAACTCTGTGTTATAGCTCTATTTTATTTAGAAAATAGCAGGAAAATCCATCCTCGAGGCATGAGGGCACGTCAACCCAAAGACGTAAAGAGGAGTGCCCCAGCATGGGAGAGAGAGAGACTCCCAGCCCTTTGGCTCTTCTCTTTATATGTTTTTTACTCCCCATGGGCCTGCCCTATGTAAATTGGGCTAGCCAGGAGTGCTGTTTGTTCTACTTGATGTCCTATTTCAGGTCCTCGGACCTTCCTTTGTTCTATTTTTGTGGGCTTTTCCCTTCCTTGTCTTTTAGCCACTGCCATTCTGGACTCCTGTTTCCTATTCGAACTACCTAACACAACCATCTTACCATCTTATCCTCTGTTGCCCGCCCCCTTCTCCTCCTGCCTCCAATCTTTTCCAGCATCAGGGTCTTTTCCAATGAGTCAGTTCTTGGAATCAAGTGGCCAAAGTACGGGAGCTTCAACTTCAGCTTCAGTCCTTTCAGTGAATATTCAGGGTTGATTTTCTTTAGGATTGACTGATTTGATCTTTCAGTCCAAGGGACTCTCAAGAGTCTTCTCCAGCACCACAGTCTGAAAGCAACAATCTTTGGCACTCAGTCTTTTTTCATTGTCCAGCTGTCACATACTCACATGACTATTGGAAAAACCATAGCTTTGACTAGACAAATCTTGTCAGCACAGTCTGTTATTTGCTTTTTATAAGCCGTCTAGGTTGGTCATAATTTTTCTTTCAAGAAGCAAGTTTCTTTTAATTTCATGGCTGCAGTCACCATCTGCAGTGATTTTGGAGCACAAAAAAATAAAGTCTGTCACTGTTTTGTCACTCTAATCCAATCAACAATGCAAATTTCTATAATTTTCATCTTTCTAAAACAGGATAAAGAAAGGAATGTAAAGGATTTGGAATGGCAGAAAAGGAAGGAATTCAACACAAATCAGAGTTGGAGGTGGGAATAGCCTCACAGCATGCAGACATTTGAAACTGATGAAGAGACAGATATTTACTCATGGGGGAAAAAAGCAAAGGAAAGAAAAGGCAGAGACACCAAAAAAAGAAAAAAAAAAAAATGGCAAAAGAAGAGAAGGTTGTAGACCTCCCTGACACATGACTGTTAACATTTTTTTTGGAAAAAGCTCTTGAACATTTTCTTTAAATCTCTACTCAGAAAAAAAAAAAAAAAAGCAAACTAATTTATTTATTTTTGCAGAAAAATGTTTATTTCCATCTATACACATGCTGGGCTTCCCACTTCCTGGATGGCCCAATGGGTAAAGAATCTGCCTGCAAGTTAGGAGACACAGCAAACTCAGGTTCATTTCTTGGGTTGAGAAGGTACCCTGTGGTTAAGAATTGGCAAGTCGCTCCAGTATTCTTCCCTGGAATATCCCATGGACAGAGGAGCCTGATGGGCTACAGTCTATGGTGTTGTAAGAAGTTGGACAGTCTAAGCACTCATGAGCACACACGCTGGAGCAAAACACAAACATATGCACTATAAGATGTGATAATTCAGTAATATGATTCTAAACAAGGACACACTCAACAATTCACAGAGGTTTGTAGTGAGAATATGTCTAGATTGTTCAGAATCACATGGAGTATCTTTCAATTATATGTCCTGTTTGAATGAACCCAAAGGAATTCACTTTCCTCTACATTTGCCAAGCAAGATAAGTAAAAATGTAGCACATTTTCAGCTCTTTCATCTGTTTGTCATATGCAGTTTTTCCAAGTACTTTAAAATCCTCTCATAAGACTTTATCCTCTTGTAGGCTATGGTTTTTCCAATAGCCATGCATGTGAGAGTTGGACTATTAAGAAAGCTGAGCATTGAAGAATTGATGCCTTTGAACTGTGGTGTTGGAGAAGACTCTTGAGAGTCCCTTGAACAGCAAGGAGATCCAACCAGTCCATCCTAAAGGAAATCAGTCCTGAATATTCATTGGAAGGACTGATGTCAAAGCTGAAACTCCAGTACTTGAGTCACCTGATGCGAAGAACTGACTCATTGGAAAAGACCCTGATGCTGGGAAAGATTGAAAGTGGGAGGAGAAGGGAACGGCAGAGGATGAGATGGTTGGATGGCATCACCAACTTGATGGACATGAGTTTGAGCAAGTTCCGGGAGTTGGTGATGGAAAGGGAAGCCTGGTATGCTGCAGTCCATGGGGTTGCAAAGAGTTGGACATGACTGAGCAACTGAACTGACTGAACTGAAGATTTTATTTTTTTCTACGCAAAGGAAATGGCAACCCACTCCAGTATTCTTGCCTGGAAAATCCCACGGACGGTGGAACCTAGTAGGCTACAGTCCATGGGGTCGCAAAGAGTCGGACACGACTGAGTGACTTCACTTTCACTTTCTATACTGCAACTGTATGTAAGGAGTTGTTTGTGAGAATAACTCTAAAATTCTAAAAGATTAGAAAAGTAAACATGAAAGAATGCAACTTGCTGAGAATGAATTCTTTGCTCCTCTTCTCCGCCAACCACAAGGGCTTTATTTTTTTGCAGTGAGGACATCATACCTCATGTTATGATACATGATATAAAAGTAATTACATATTATATGATAGATGTTAGGAAAATAATGAACCAGTTTCTAATTAATAATTCAATGTTTTATACAAATACTTTTAGGGCTAGAGATTCTTAGCATGAAGAGATGCAATATATAGCAACTCCTTTCAAAAATATGTAGCAGGTTTAGAACCTCAGTGAGGTCATTTTTACTGGGGCATGGGTATAATGATTTAGGTAGAGTAATTGGGGATTGAGAGGTCCAAACTGGAATCTTACTTTTGCTAAGAAGATCCTTAGAATAGGGACTTTCATTTACTGCTGTGTTCTAGCCTCTAAATCAAAGTCTGACTTTTATTAAGCACTAAATAAACAGTATTGAATGAACTCATGGATACCAAGCAGGACAGTTAATATCTTGTCTGAAATTCAGGGGTCATATCACAGAATTCTAATGTCTCTGCCACTTGTTATATTGTATATTTCAGCCAACAAAGCAATGCTAAGTGTTCTCCCTGTTGCCTTCATTTCCCAACATCATCCTTCTTCTTTCCTTGCCCTCCCCTTCTCTTCCCTTTGTTTACAGTCCTTTTCACCTCCATCTTTCTCTTTCCCCCATTTTTTTCTTTCTTACTAACTTAAGGAAAGCAGCAATGTATCTCTTAAAGTTTAGGTACCATGTAGTCATCTTTGCTTAGGAGCAGGAAATAAAAGGTGGTTCAGAAAAGGAAAACATTACCCCTTTCCTTGCAGAGAATGCACAGAAGATAGAAAACACTTCACACAAAAAAGGAAAGGCTATGACCTCAGACTATACTACAAGGCTACAGTCATCAAGACAGTATGGTACTGGCACAAAGACAGAAATATAGATCAATGGAACAAAACAGAAAGCCCAGAGATAAATCCAATCACTTATGGACACCTTATCTTTGACAAAGGAGGCAAATACATACAATGGAGAGAAGACAATCTCTTTAACAAGTGGTGCTGGGAAAACTGGTCAACCACTTGTAAAAGAGTGAAACTAGAACACTTTCTAACACCATAGACAAAAATAACCTCAAAATGGACTAAAGATCTAAATGTAAGACCAGAAACTACAAAACTCCTAGAGGAAAACACAGGCAGAACACTCTCTGACATAAATCACAGCAAGATCCTCTATGACCTATCTTCAAGAATAATGGAAATAAAAACAAAAATAAACAAATAGGACTCAATTAAACTTTAAAGTTTTTGTACAATGAAGGAAACTACAAGCAAGGTGAAAAGACAGCCTTCAGAATGGGAGAAAATAATAGCAAATGAAACAACTGACAAATGATTAATCTCCAAAATATACAAGCAGTTCATGCAGCTAAATAACAGAAAAATAAACTGCCCAATCAAAAAGTGGGCCAAAGAACTAAACAGACATTTCTCCAAAGAAGACATACAGATGGCCAACAAAAACATGAACAGATGCTTAACATCACTCATTATCAGAGAAATGCAAGTCAAAACCACAATGAGGTACCATCTCACGTCAGTCAGAATGCCTGCCATCAAAAAGTCTACAAACAATAAATGCTGGAGAGGGTGTGGAGAAAAGGGAACCCTCTTACACTGTTGGTGGGAATGCAAACAAGCATGGCCACTATGGAGAACAGTGTGGAGATTCCTTAAAAAGCTGGAAGTAGAACTGTTATACCACCCAGCAATCCCACTGTTGGGCATACACACCAAGGAAACCAGAACTGAAAGAGACACGTGTACCCCAATGTTCACTGCAGCACTGTTTACAATAGCCAGGGCACGGAAGCAACCTAGATGTCCATTGACAGATGCATAGATAAGGAAGTTGTGGCACATATACACAATGGAATATTACTCAGCTATAAAAAAGAACACATCTGAATTGGTTCTAATGAGGCAGATGAAACTGAAGCCTCTTATGCAGAGTGAAGTAAATCAGAAAGAGAAACACCAATACAGTATCTTAACACATACATATGGAATTTAGAAAAACGGTAACGATGACCCTATATGCAAGACAGTGAAAGAGACACAGATGTAAAGAACAGATGTTTGGACTATGTGGGAGAAGGGAAGGGTGGGATGATTGATGAGAATAGCTTTGAAACCTGTATATTACCACATGGGAAATAGAGGACCAATGCAAGTTCGATGCATGAGGCAGGGCACTCAAACCTGGTGCTCTGGAACAACCCAGAGGGATGGGGTGGGGAAGGAGGTGGAAGGGGGTTCAGGATGGTGGGACACATGTACACCTATGCATGATTCATGGCAAAAACCACCAAAATATTGTAAAGTAATTAGCCTCCAGTTAAAATAAATAAATTAATAAAGAAAAAGGAAAGGCTATTAGCTCTGAGATACACAGAGGTTTTGAAATATAGGTACTCTTACAATTTTCAAAAGTTTTATTTATGCCACTTTTACTTTCAAGAAAGATCTACATTAGTACCTGTTTCACTAACCTTAAAAGAATATGAGGAGGATTTTTGCTTTTACCACAAAAAGGCAAAACAGAAATAGTGTTCAGCATTTGTTTTGCAGAGGCCTGTTATAGAGGAGGTATGCACTCCAGCAGAGAGGGGCATCACCAATTTTCTTCTCTGGGAACTACATACAGCAGCTAGCATCACCTCATCACAGCTCTAAACTGTGTCTCTGAGTGTTTGTGCTTTATCTGGATTTATTTGTTGCAGCCATTAACACTATGTGTCCCAACTTGATATTCTGTTTACCTTACGTTATTTCACCTCAACAATGCTTCACAGAAACACTCTCTGATGGTAGGGGACACCTACTTTACTTTCTTTTCATCTGCTGTCTACTTTTTGTTCCAAAAAGCTCTGGCAGTTTTAGTCTCTGTCATGAATGTAGGCTCTTACTCTGAACATTTCATTGTATTAGACTCATTCTGTAACTGTAGAGCTATTTAACTTTATGGAAACTTTCAAGTCAAGTTTCAGATTCTCTTCCTATTTTAGTTTATCTAATGAATGAAATTGATCGCACATTTTTGCACCTGTTCAAGGCCAAGCAATTGATGTCATGTGCATTTATAATAGCATTCAATTTTAAAACAAAAAGGTGAAAAATAAAAACTCAAAAAATTTCATTGTTAATCATTGAGTTTTAAATTTTTAATCATTATCTCTAATTCTCAGAGATATTTTGAGAGCATACATTATGTCCCTGAAATCATGCTGGATAGTAAATGTGTACCTCTTTGTTTCCTAAATATAAGTATTGTTTCTGCCCAAATCAGATACATTGGACAGTTTTTACCTATAATAGCATTTCTTTTTCTCTTTTATTCATCTTGATATAATTATACCTAGCAACTTATTTGTGCCTTTTAGAGCACCTCATACCTAACATACTGACTTAGAAATAAGAATAGCAACAAAATATTGGAACAGAAGAGCAGACAGGCAGTTAACGAGTAAAGGGAGATTTTTAAAACTCAAACCCTGTCTCAGAACAAAGGCAAAATAATTCCTTGTAAGTGACTACATGTGACTGACAAGCTCCACAGCCATTAATTTCCTGCTCTTTTCTGTAATTATGAAAAACTGTATACACTTTTTTCTTTATTTTCATTTTTATAAGTAAAAAATTCTTTTACTATTTTCTTAGAAATAATTTATACACATACATCATCAAAAAGATGATTCCTCTATTCTTTTACATCACTTAAAATACACCTATCAGTTTATTCAATGCATTAATGGTCATTGTTGCCTGACTACAGTCCTTATCAACTTGCTGCCTGGTGTCCTGATTATTTCCTATGAGTTGTTTTTCTTTTTTATTTTTCTTCTTGTTTTTATTTTTGTTTTTTTAAGTCTGAGTTAAATCCTTATATCATAATTTCAGACGATGCCAGTGGTTAAAGAACCTGCCTTCCAATGCAAGAGATATAAGAGACTTAGGTTCTATCCCTGGGTTGGGAAGTTCCCCTGAAGGAAGGCATGGCAGCCCATTCCAGTATTCTTGTCTGAAGAACCCCATGGACAGAAGAGCCTGATGGGATACAGTCCATGGTGTGGCAGAGTCTGACATGATTGAAACAACTTAGCACACACACACAATAAATTCCTAGATGCTCTTCATTTCTCTACTATTTCAGATTTCTCTCTAACAGTCTCCCTCTAAATGAATCTCCTCCCAAAGTCATTCAAATTATATCACTTTCAAAATTCTTTTATGCATTGAAATAAGTCCAAATTTTCAGTTATATGTCATTGATTAAAACTGTATTCCCAACTTCTTTTATTTAGCATTCTCAGGAAAGGATGTTGAAACAAATATCCAAGTGCAATATTTAGGAAGTGAACAAGAGTAAAGAGGTTAAAAGAGACCAAATGGAAGGCAGTTAATATGGTGTACATCATCAAACTAGTTACCTTGTGCATCTGGAGTTTATTGATTCATGTGGAGCACTTTGGGGAATTAGTATAGGCTATCTCCCTTTGTGTAGTTTCATATAAGGGTCAGAAGATAAGATGAGATCAATATCCATTCAACTGATGTAATAAAAAATAATGATAAATTTACTAAATATTTAACTTTTGTTAAGCTCTGTGCTGGATACTCTCACAGGAATTACCAATATCACAGAAAGTCTATGAGGTTGGTATTATTTCACAATGTTTGCAGATGTTGGGAGTCATATTCAAATTTAAAACTCACATTCAAACTTTGAACTCAAACCTGTTTGTCAACTATAATGTCAGCATTTCACCAATGTTCACTGTACACTGCTTTTGGTAATGAGCGTCAGATCTTCAATGGAATCACAGGAAATTACCAATGGTTTTATAATTCCATATAACATTCAGTGGCTGTGCACAGGATTCAGTAGATGACTTACTTTCTCCTCAACTTCTGGAACTATTTCATCAGTCTTAGCTTTGTCTACTTATATCGCAAGCTTACTTAGGCCAGTGACAATTTTCTCCATATTATTGATAATATGCAACAATTTAACACATATTTTCTATAATATTATTGAAAAATATTAATAATAATTAACTTCATCTTTTGTGTATTACTTAAAAATTACATGTAAACATCTTTCATGTGCTACCTTTAATATAAATTTCCCTAATATTTATTACTATGTCTACTAAAATGTCTTCAATTTCATATATGAGTTACACGTCTTTAATAGCAGTTTTCAACTCAGCAATCCTAAAGTGTATGTGCATATAAAATATATATTTTTATATATTTTATATATATATTTTATATTATATTATTTATATATATATAACATCATATATAAATATATGCATATATACATGATGTTATACATCTATTATAATAAATAAATCAACAATAAAATTAGAGTGTACTCAATAATGCATATTAAAATTTTTTGAAAGTGTTATTAAAATACACTGAAAAAAACATCCTATATTATGGAAACATTTTATTTTTGGCAGTAGTAATTCACTATGTATCTCTGCATTCATCATTTCCTACAAGTATAAAGAAGCAAAGCAGCAAGAGCATGAAAAGACACAATCAAATGATTAATAGATATGTACAAAAATTTTAAAGAACTTGGCTTCCTTCCTCTGCTTAACAATGCTTATGTTATTTATAACATAATGCAAATATTCTCACATTAATTCACCACACTATCCTTGAAAAATATGAGAAATTGTTAAATGGGGTGAACAAAGCAAGACATTTTTAAATTAAGCTATTATGCTAAGTTAATGCAAATATGAATATTGCCAGCTAAAATAATAATTTTTAAAATGTTGCTTTTGAAATGTTCATTTCATTAGCATGCACAGTCCTTTAAAAATCCAGCATTTACCACTGTTATTTGGAGAAAATTTAGTGATATATATGATATATACATATATATGCATATATGTATATGAGGAGGGCATAAGAACCCACTTCAGTATCTTGCCTGGAGAAACAAATGGACAGAGAAGTGTAGAGAGTTACAGTCCATAGGGCTGCAAAAAGTTGGACATGACTAATATACATAGTAAATGCTTGATTTAATGCTGTACTTCATCATATGAGACATAAGGGAAAAGTTCTCAGATTTGGAGGCATTTTCAAGTAGAAGTAAAATATCCATAATATAATTTTCTTTTGTATTTGTGAAGTTTCAATGGTCAGTAAATATTGTGATTTAAATCCTGAAAATAATTGTATGAGTTCTTTGCTCTAAATCTTATTTTACGAATAAAAATTTTCAAAGAAAATTAGTTGCAAAACCTGTTCAGACAGCACAATAATATAATCATAGTGCTAGAAAGAAAGTTAAATGTTATCATTCTCAGAACATAGAGTTAACCTAGTTTGTTCAATCTTGAATACCTATGTCCAAAATGCTGCCTGAAATACACGAAGTGCCAAATAAATGTTAGTGAATTCTAATTTACTTGAAAAGCTACACTCAAATGTATATTTGATTAATACTGTTTAATACATCTCCTTTTAAAAGTGATCTTATTGCTAAACCATTTTAGACGATTTCTCTCCATTCTTAGTCATTTTAATCAAATTTGAAAAGCACTATAATGACACTATTATGACACCCAAAGGTACAACACATAGCTAAATTGACAACATCTCATAAGATTTTAAATCTGTTGAACAAATATAGACAAGAGCAAATAAAAAACAAATGGTGATAATACATCTAGGAAGGAAAATTAATCAGAGAGAGCAAGTTCTGGGGCCAATAGATTCCATGGCAGTCTTTTTGGAAGGTGAGACAAAATTTCACAAAGTAGGGGAGCACTTAATAAGTGCCTAAATAAAATAGGCTGACCCATCATGATATCTTAGCAAGGAGCATTCTAAATAAAGAGACAGAGAAATATCAAACTCTCAGGCAAAATCATGCTTGGTGTGTCGGAGATCAATCAGAACATTCCTGTGGCTGGACTTGCATGAAAAGGGGAAATAGAAGATGATAGCTGGCTAATGCTTATACTGTTAACACCAGCTACTGATTTTGGAATTTTGAAAGAACGGGCAATTTAATATACTCAAGTCTCTAAAAAAAGAGAACACCTATTTGTTTCTCAAGGTGCCAAGTTTTAGGTCCAGATGAATACTGATGTGCATGAAAAACTTTTAAGTGACAGATTTGCAATAGTGATCAAGACTTCAGACTGAAATCCCAGCTATGTCAACTGATATATGGGTGACCTTGAGATGTGACTTGATCTTCTGGTGCTTTAGTTTTCCTCAGTCCCAAAATGGGAGTGATGATTGTGACTTACATGTTGGAGCATTAAACGAAATGCGCACGCATGCACTCAACACTATGTCTAGCAAAGAAATGTTCCAAAAATACTTGAGGTTTAGTATTATTTCAGAATTTTAAAGAAGCAGTAATAGAGTAGTAGTTCTAGTAGCATATGGTTACAGAATTATAATGGGTGGTTGGAGAGTCATAAAAATGGTAAAGATGTAAGTCATTTATGCAAATACTCTCTCAATATTCAGAAAAGAACAAAAACTAAAAAACTGTGAATCCTATTAACTACACCCAGAAAAAGTATGTTGGTGACACAGTGGGGTTGTGGGCTTTTTATGAAGGCTGTGATTCCTAGGCAATAGCAAGGACTGAGCAAGAAGAAGCCATCCAAATAAACCATGTCATGGAGTTATGGACTTCCCTGACGGCTCAGAAGGCAAATAATCTGCCTGCAGTGAGGGAGACCAGGTTCAATCCCTGGATTGGGAAGATCTCCTGGAGAAGGGAATGGCAACCCACTCCAGTATTCTTGTCTGGAGAGTTCCATGTACAAGGGAGCCTGGTGGGCTACAGTTCATGACTAAGCGCTTTCACTTCCTACTTCCCTTCATGGAGTTATGAAAGTAAAAGTTCTGAGAGATGCTACAAGAATCACACATCTTAATTTTACTGAAGCATTAACAAATCTCTGTGAATATTATCTTTAGGAATGAACAACACTAGTCTTTGAGTAGACTGATGGTGATAGAGTTGTTTTATGCTGGGTTATCCAGGAGGCAATCTGAGACAGGGCTTCGCTGCAGGTGATTTCCTGGTGAGTGTTTAGGGGGAACAAGGCTCTAAGGAGTGAGGTTCCACAAGGGTTGGTAGAACTGTGGCAGATTTGAAGCTGAGGCTACAGCCTGCTTCCACAGGGAGCTTTCAAGCTACAATGGTCATTCATAATTGATCTGAATTGAGACAAGGGTGTCAAATCTTTTAAATCCTACATCAACCAGTAATGGATATGGGCTTCTCAGGAGGAAAGGTTGTAACCTTAGGACAGGCAGCTCTTTTGGGTGAAGATAAGTTCTAGAGAGGGATTCAGCTCAGTTTGTAGCTGAAACTCCTGGAAGCTGAGAATATAGGGGTTGGTGAGTGTCTAGGTCCTGAAGGGCTGATCAAAGAGACAATCTCTCCACATCATCCATTTTGGCATCCAAGATTCTGCCCTGTCCTTTTTCCAACATTTCATTTGTAGAACATTCTGATGCAGCAAAACTCAGAGGATCAATTAATTAATTAATCCAGGACACACGGGATAATATTACAAAAAAGTAATTATCTTAATAGTTCACTGATGAACCTGGTAATGTAACAATAAATGTGAATGCAAAATGTAATACTTAGATTGTAAAACTAAATTACAAAAATGAGAGAGCTTAATGACCCAACACATAGCAAAACAATCTCCTGTAAAACTACAGGATACCAAAAGACTGGACCATAAATTTGCACTGCATAATAGCAATACAGCATCCATATTAAGGAATGCTCCTTTGTTCATATACCTTGCTTGAGTTAGGGCACATGGAATATCTGATGCAGTTTGGAAGCAACTGAATCTGAAATTAGAAGTCATTCTAGAGTCTGCATTCTTAATAATTAACAAACCATATGGCCTTCTTAGGATGAAGAGTACAATTTTGTAAAGTTTGTAGATATAACCTTGATCAAATTTCCTCCGGACCAATTTGTGAGCTTTCCTTAAAATTTCTGTTTGCATTCTACCATACTCATATTTCTTATTTGGATGAGAAAGGATCAGTACTTTAAGCGTATCACACACACACACACACACACACACACTGTGTGCTCAGTCATGTCCAATTCTTTGCAACCTCATGGACTGTAGCCCACCAGGTTCATCCGTCCATGACATTTTCCAGGCAAGAATACTAGAGTGGGTTGCCATTTCCTACTCCAGGGGACCTTCCTTACCCAGGGATCAAACCCACGTCTCCTGAGTCTCCTACATTGGCAGACAGATTCATTACCACTGTACCACCTGGGAAGCCCGTTAAGCATATTAAGATTATGTTAATTTAATTTTATATTACAATCTTTACTATGCTAGCATAGTATACTATAAAGGATATGTGACTTTATTTTAGTATTAATATTATTTTGGCTTGGAGGTAAGTATATATGTTTTGCTCTTATGATTATTCTATGAGTGTAGACCATACATACACATTTTAAATCATTTTTAATATGAATATTATGTTACCAATAAAAGAAAAATACAAACAAGTAAAACAAAGAACACATAATTTCCCATTACCCCAGGGTGTAGAGTTTTTGAAATATATCGTTGACATTTTGAAATATATATTTGGGTACGTGTATCAAAAATATGCAGTATATAGACTTTTTAACCTGCTTTTTTTTTTCATTTTCCATGCTTTGAACCTCTTCTTATTCACTAAACATTTGTTAACAGCCTTATCTTAATGACTGAAGAGTATTCTACTCTATGAATTTACCATCATATATTCAACAATGGATATACCATTCATTCTTCTGAACATCTAATTTGCTTCAATTTTTATTTCTACTATAATCTTTTAAGAAACAATCTTAAGGATTTTGGTTCATCGTTACTATTTCTTTAGGATACACTTCTAAGTATGTAATTGTTGAGTCAAAGTGAAAGTGAAAGTGAAAGTCACTTAGTCCTGTCTGACTCTTTGCAACTTCATGGACCATGCAGTCCACGGAATTCTACAGGCCAGAATACTGAAGTGGGTAGCCGATCCCGTCCCCAGGGCATCTTCCCAACCTAAGGATCAAACCCAGATCTCCCAAAATGCTGGCAGATTCTTAACCAGCTGAGCCACAAGGGAAGCCCATTGAGTCAAAGTGGATCAATATTTTCAGGACTTCTTTTTAACATAGCTGCTGGCATTGCCGGTAAAGCTTGATCACTCCTGCGTCTCTACTAGCATTTTAATTCACTCTCACCAAATTGAAGTCCACTTAAACTATGAGCAAAACAGCAATACCTAAGACTAAACAATAAGCATACACTGAATTCTGTAGTTGGTTGTGTGTGAAGCCTCCAAGATCTTCCCTCTTAGGACTTCAAGACTTATTCTCCAGCTGCTGGGAATGTTGATTATAATACCTCTGTGCTATCAACCTGTTCTGAGAATTGCTGGTGCTGAAGACGCTCTTTGCCCAATGTCGTATCCATGTCCTAGGATCAGCTAGCCCTTGATGACTAGCTGATGTTGGGGTATAAAATAACAACCCCTACTAGTGGGGTAGGCTGAGAGCTTTGTCAGAATAAAACCCCTTCTTCCAGCCCTTGGTTGGTGTTCATCCTAATAGTATTGTACTTCCTAATACACGTCGTGCATGCTAATCTCTATTTCAGAGTTGTGTTCACCTTCCATCAAGGCCCTACCGTGTACAGATACACTGTTGCGCTTCACAATCATTGTCTCATTTAATCTACTAGGTAATAGACAAGTGTGATAAGCGAGAAAGTGGTATAATTATTACATTCACTTTACAGGTAGAATAATCCTCAGCTATTTAAACAGCTTCTCCTAGGACAAGCCATACAGCTAGTGAAGCCCAGGATTTAAAACTAGAAATCTGGCCCCTAAACCTATGTACTGCACTACCCATTGTACTTCCTCCAGACTCAGACTGAACAGCAAACTGATAACCCTAGTCCTTTAGGAATGGTGAATAACGTTTCCGCTCCATTGTCCTCCAGGCTAATTCAGAACTTTTCTCACTTTCACATCGTCTCATTTTGATTTATATTTGACTCTTAATATACTTGTCAATCACTCTCACTAAATAGTGAGTTCCATAAGAATAGTTGCTAACATCCCACAATACATATTGTGCTCGATGAGTAAATTGCACTTGAACAAATGAATTGGTGGCTTTGCTCATATTCACTAGAATTATTCATGCTAAGCCAGGTCCACAATCTGGTCTAGACAGACTTATATCTGATTTGGTCACCAAGGTAAAGGTTGTTCAAAAATCATTCTTTCCTTGATCTCAACTCAGATAAAATGTATAGTTATTCTATGACTGAAGAAAAGGATAGATTTTAATTTGCTGCTAAGTTTGAGGAGGAAATGGCAACCCACTCCAGTATTCTTGCCTGGAAAATACCATGGACTGAGGGTCCTGGTAGGCTACAGTCTATGGGGTTGCAAAGAGTTGGACACGACTAAGGGACTTCACTTTCACTTTGTATTAATAATCCCCTCCTTTGTGAACTTTCCATTCTCTAGTTTCAATGAGTCTGTTATAAGAAATGTGTACATATTATCATTTTTCATTTCATATACTTTGATCATATCTACTTTCAGCTGTTGTCTTTCAGATAAACCATACAACAAATGAATTCCACCCATCGGGAAGTTGCCAGGCACTATATTAACTAACAGTAAATTCAAGATTTTAAAAATTATATGCTTACTATGCAGTATCTTATACTTTTTCTTATTTTTCACTTTTCATTCAAATGATCATGACAGATTTTAGAAAGTGATAACCCCACATATTGTTTTTGACTTACCACCATATTTTGTTTTGGACATACTTAGAATATAATTGCTATCTTTTTCAACAGTTTATTTTGGAAATATTATTTTATAGAAAATATAGTAAGTTGGTCTCAATAATCTGGCAATATACAAATTTGCTGATAAGACAAAGATACTATTGAATTTTTCTGAATGATTAACTGCTGATCAAAATTTGTAATGACTAGTTAAGGTTTATACATGTAAAAAATAATCATCATTTGACTATCAAGTATAATTTGACTGTTATCAAAATTACATTTGTAAGAGAATTTAAGGGACTTCTCTGTCTAGTGGTTAAGATTCCATGTTTCCAGTGTAAAGGGTATGGGTTTGATCCTTAGTCAGGGAACTAAGACCCCACATGCTGTGCAGTAAAGCCAAAAATTGAAATTTAAGAAAAAGAGAGAGAGAGAATTTGAGTGTGAGTTTGAGGTAGCAGAATTTGAAACAGAAACAAAGAGGAGACAAAGAATCAAAAGAAAAGCAATAAGCTAGCACCAGAATAGGGCTTTAGAACTGGCCTTGCTGGAGAACACTCTCTTCCAGTTGCATTCTAGTGCCAGTGTTACAGTTTCCTTAAGGATTTGGTTATTCAGGTTTTTGTTTGTTTTTTTTTTTTTCTTGATGCCTTATCTCATGTCAAAGATTCCACATTTCACTATATCCATGTGTATGTTTCTAATAAATTCCCTGTCAATTTTGGTTATTTTAGTACTTAATATTTCTTGCTACCAAAATGGTCCAACAGAAGAATGCATGTCATAGTAAGTGTATTATTAAATGTTGTCAGTTTAGAATATAATATCCTACTGCAAAGGTAGAATTTACATATAAATAATACAACAAAAGTGGCAATAGTTGCATGCATATTTTCTATCAAAGGGTAACTCTATGAAGATGTAAAGTTGGATTCCAATTGGAATCAGACTAATTTAACAGCTCTGGAGTGATCAGCAGTCACTACTGAAGACGAACAGTGCATCAGTTTCCTCAGGCTATTGTAACAAATTACTACAAACTGGTTGCCTTAAAACACAACAGTTTTTCCACAGTTCTGGAGGCCGGAAGTCTGGAATGAAGGGGTCTACAGGGCCATGCTCCCTCCATAGGCTCTGAAAGGGAACCTTTAATCTTCCAGCTATGGGTGGCCACAGATGTTCATCTTCTTGTGACCATGTCATTCAAATCTCTGCCTCCATGGCCACACTGCCTCTGTTCAAAATTCATTCTGCCTCTTTATTACATAGATATATGTGATTATATTTAGAACCCAACTAGATCATTCAGAATAAATTGCCTCTCTCTAGACCCTAAATTAAATCTTGTATATTGTCATAAGTGATGTACAAAGTTCACTCTTTTAACAGATAAAGCTATATTCATAGTTTCCAGGGATTAGAATGTGGGCATATCTATTTAGGGGCTACTTCTCAGAAATCATAAAAAAATCACTTCCATTAAAACTCTGATGTTATTTTGATCAATGCAGTTTGAAAACCCTGTGTCTTTGTAATATTAACTAAATAACAAAGCTAATTCAGAAAGATGCTTAAAGGTTTGGCCACTCACTGTTCAAATCCTCCATTCTCTCAATTTTATGCTGCATTTGGGCTAAATCCCTTAAACTAAATGACCACAAACTATCTTAAGTTTGAGTTATTAATTTGTGGTGAACATTCTCTTTGATATAAAGGACTCATGGATTTCTAAGTTAAAACAAACATGTAGAAACATATTTTAATAATACTGAAGTCCACCCTAAAGGAAATCAGTCCTGAATCTTCGTTGGAAGGACTGATGCTGAAGCTGTAACTCCAATACTTTGGCCTCCTGATGCAAAGAACTGACTTATTTGAAAAGACCCTGATGCTGGGAGAGATTGAAGGCAGGAGGAGAAGGGGACGACAGAGGATGAGATGGTTGGATGGCATCACTGAGTCAATGGACTTGAGTTTGAGTAAACTCTGGGAGTTGGTGATGGACAGGGAGGCCTGGCGTGCTGCAGTGCATGGGGTCACAAAGAGTCAGACACGACTGAGCAACTGAACTCAACTGTCATTATTAAAAATCCAAAATAACATGCCATAATTTATTAACTGCTTTTATATTAGCCAAAAAATAATGTAGTGGTCTTGTTAAAAGACAAGAATTTACACACTTACCTTTATTTTTTTTTTTAATTTTGATGTTGAATTTGATGTTAATCATGACTAACATGTACTGAGTGGTATGACATTGTTAAGTATCTGATTAAAGAATTAAATCCTCATAGCAATCAAGATAGTTACATACTATGGTTTTTATCATTTTTCACGTGAAGAAATTAGGCAAGAGAGAAATTAAATTATTTGCTAAAGGTTTTACCGTAGTAGAATGGTTCGACTGGGATTTAAACCCAGTCTGTCTCTAGCATGTGCGCTTTTAGCTACTATGTTATGTTTTAAACTTACCTGCTTTCAGATATCTGTACTTATAGTTAGAATTGGTGTAGTGAAAATTTATGTGAAAAGCACTTTTTAATCATAAACTTCACAAAGCAATACATCTAAGAGCATAAATAAGTTGTTTTAGATATTGTATATATACATATATATCTGAAACTGATAGCTGGTGTGCATATATGTGTGTAAAGACATAGCAACTGCATTAAAAACATATTTTTTTTCACTAGAAATCAATTTAGGGTTATTTTACCATAGCCAGAATAAATCTTATATGCTTAAGTAAACTGCTACACATGAATGTGTCATTTTTGAGCTTGGCAACTGGCCAAGCATACTGAAAAAAAAGATTTAATTTTTCTATTTTATGATATATAGGAAATTCTGTCATACAATTGTATCTGTAGTTTACAACTCAATAAATCTAACAAATACAGACATTTTATATAATGAATTATAAAGGTAAGGAGAGCATATTGATTCATTATTAGTTCTTGTCAAGCCAAATAGATGCTCTCATTTCTAGAATATCTATAGTATAGGAATATTAACTTGCTTAGAAGGAAACAAATATAAAATGGTCAGAATAGAAAAATATTAATATAATTATTGAAAATTTCTCCTTTTTAATATTCCACACTTTTAACATTGGTTTTATATCCGCATCATGATAACATTTACCATTCAGTTTTTGCTTAGATGCCAATTTAACTAAGCATAGAGATAAAAACAAAAATAGGAAAAACCTATTAGTATTAGAAGTCTACCAGATGTTATTACAAATCATTTACTACATTTATTTAAGAACTATAACTTAACTTATTCTGTATTAATTTAGTAAATGAATAAAATTACAAAAACCACTTTTTGATGTTAAAAATATCAATGTATCAATTTGTCCAAATAAGGCTGAATAACAAATATTATGTTATACAAAAATCTAGTGGGTCCCAAATCCATTTTTCTGACCTAACTTGCTGCAAAAAAAAATAATAATAATTATCATTTTTTTCAGTCTCTCGAGGAAAACTTAGTTGTAGTGGTTAGTTAGTGCTTTGCAGTTTTGAGGTCAATGAGCAACTATTTATCAGAAAGATATATTTTATACTCTTGCTAACAAAAAGGACATATAGTATTTCTAAAGTTCTTATGAGAAATATACTTTCCAAAAGACAGAGACACCCAGTCCTCTGAACCCACCACAAATAAAGAAAAGAAGGGTAATTTACCCCAGGAAGGGTAGTTAAACGTAATAAACCCTGCTGCATTTTAAGTTACACTTTGATACAAGTACAGATTGACTATTTATTTATTTTTTTAATATCTTCCAAAGAGGCATAGGGTGATTCAGATGAGCTGGCCATTTGAGGTGAGACAGTTATGGCACCATCTGAATACTGCATTACCTGAATATTTTAAATAGATAAAAGAAAAGGGGGAGGAAAATAGACAGCAGAGTAAGTTGATGCCAAAATTTATAATACATTAGAATATTAAATTTACTGTTTATAAATAATATCAATAAAATATACTTAGTACAACTCGCTAAAACAAAAAATATCATATTATTTAAAAAATAAATCTGCCTGTAATGCAGGAGACACAGGAGACATGGGTTCTATCCTTGGGTTGGGAAGATCCTCTGGAGACCAGTGACCCAGGGTTAGTTGCTCAGTCATGCCTGACTCTTTTATGACCCATGGACTGCAGCCCGCCAGACTCCTCAGTCCATGGGATTTTCCAGGCAAGGATACTGGAATGGTTTGCCATTTCCTTCTCCAGAGGATCTTCCCCACCCAGGGATCCAAACCGGGTCTCCTGAACTGCAGATTCTTTACCAACTGAGCTACCAGGGAAGCTCCCACCCTCTGGAGAAGGAAATGGTAACCCCTTCCAGTATCCTTGCCTGGAAAATCCTATGGACAGAGGAGCCTGACGGGTTACCGTCCATGGGGTTGCAAAGAGTCAGACATGACTAAGTGACTAAGCATGCACGCAAGATTGTTGTATAACATCTTAATGCCACTGAATTGCATGCTTAAAAGTGGTTAAAATGGCAAATGTTCTTATGTACATTTACCATAATACAAACTTAATGAATGTGACTTGATTTTGAAAGTAGTGTATAAGATCCTGAAGTTTCTATGCTAAGACGACATATTTGGTATTTATTGTAATAAAAACTTACCATTATAATTAGATTTGATGCTTCAGCAATTTTGACTCTTTAGCAACCCATTAGTCTACAAATATCACATCTCCAGCACATGCTTCTCCTTAGCAATGACTATTTCTTTTTCTTTTCTTTTTTTTTTTTTTAATGTGATTAGAGTCTTGTGCATGCATGCTAAGTCACTTCAGTCATGTCCAACTCTTTGTGACCCCATGGAATGTAGCCCACCAGTCACCTCTGTCCATGGGATTCTCCAGGCAAAGTGCTGGAATGGGTTCTCCAGGTGATTAGGGTCTTAAGAATGTCATATTGTAAGTATAGTATGATATATCATGTTTTAAAAGTTATGTACTTTTTTCCATCTCTAGAACTTCAAATTACAGGCATAAATTGTTGAATATATTTATAGGAGTAAATTATTTTATTTAGATATACATGTTTTATTTAAAGAGAAGCAAAGAGGTAGAAATGCCTAAGTTATTGTACAAAGACTGAATATTAGATTTTTTTTCCCCTTTCCCTCTTGTACAGTCTTTTTTATCAGTCTCTAAATTCTAGTGTAGGTCGCATTTACCTTCTAAATTTCTGACATTTCTACTCCACCACCACCATACACCAGACTAAGCCTCCTTGGCTGTCTTGCTGAAGAAAACTTTTCCAGATCTTCTGCCTCAGCACATGTTCGCCTGCACTCCACTCTCCACACAGCAACTAGGCCATCCTTTCTAAAATACAATTTTAGAGTGTATCTCCAGTCTTCTGAAAGCACTTCACTGTTTTCCCATTGCCTCTAAGATTCAATTTCAACTACATAAGTTGGAACACAAATCCTGTAGACACTTAATTACCCCTCTAGTCTCATTCTTCTTCAAACTTCCCTTTAAGTGAGATACTCTACTATTTTTGGTATTTGAATGATGTCAAGCTCATTCTCTTCAAACTATTAACTGTCATTAAAGACCTCCTATCCCTGGACTTTTATACACTGTTCATCAGTTCAGTTCAGTTCACTTCAATCACCCAGTCATGGACAACTCTTTCTGAGTCCATGGACTGCAGCATGCAAAGCCTCCCTGTCCATCACCAACTCCCAGAGTTTACTCAAACTCATGTCCATTGAGCTGGTGATGCCATCCAAGCATCTCCTCCTCTGTCGTCCCCTTCTCTTCCCACCTTCAATCTTTACCAGCATCAGGGTCTTTTCAAATGAGTCCATTCTTCCCATCAGTTGGCCAAAGTATTGGAGTTTCAGCTTCAGCATCAGTCCTTCCAATGAATATTAAGGACTGATTTCCTTTAGGATGGACTAATCGAACCTCCTTGCAGCACAAGGGACTCTCAAGAGTCTTCTCCAACACCACAGTTCAAAAGCATCAATTCTTCAGCACTCAGCTTTTTTAATAGTCCAACTCTCACAACCATACATGACTACTAGAAAAATCACAGCCTTGACCAGATGGACTTCTGTTGGCAAAGTAATGTCTCTGCTTCTTAATATGCTATCTAGGTAGGTCATAACTTTCCTTCCAAGGAGTAAGTCTTTTAATTTTACGGCCACAGTCACAATCTGCAGTGATTTTGAAGCCCCCAAAAAATAAGTCTGACACTGTTTCCATGATTCCCCCATCTATTTGCCGTGAAGTGATGGGACAGGATGCCATTATCTTAGTTTTCTGAATGTTGGCTTTAGCCAACTTTTTCACTCTCCTCTTTCACTTTCTTCAAGAGACTCATTCATTCTTCTTCACTTTCTGCCAGAAGGGTGGTATCATCTGCATATCTGAGGTTATTGATATTTCTCCTGGCAATCTTGATTCCAGCTTGTCCTTCATCCAGCCCAGAATTTCTCATGATGTACTCTGCATACAAATTAAATAAGCAGTGGGACAGTATACAGCCTTGACGCACTCCATTTTGTATTTGGAACCAGTCTGTTGTCCCATGTCCATTTCTAACTGTTGCTTCCTGACCTGCATACAGGTTTCTCAAGACGTAGGTCAGGTGGTCTGGTATTCCCATCTCTTTCAGAATTTTCCACAGTTTATTGTGATCCACACAGTCAAAGACGTAGGCATAGTCAATAAAGCAGAAGTAGATGTTTTTTCTGGAACTCTCTTGCTTTTTCAATGATCCAGCAGATGTTGGCATTTTGATCTCTGGTTCCTCTGCCTTTTCTAAATCCAGTTTGAACATCTGGAAGTTCACAATTCACATATTGTTGAGGCCTGGCTTGGAGAATTTTGAGCATTACTTTACTAGCATTGAGATGAGTGCAATTGTGGGATAGCTTGAGATTCTTTGACATTGCCTTTCTTTGGGGTTGGAATGAAACCCGACATTTTCCAGTCCTGTGGCCACTGCTGAGTTTTCCAAATTTGCTGGTATATTGAGTGCAGCACTTTTACAACATCATTTTTTAGGATTTGAAATATCTCAACTGGAATTCCATGACCTCCACTAGCTTTGTTGGTAGTGATGCTTCCTAAGGCCCACTTGACTTCACATTCCAGGATGTCTGGCTCTAGGTGAGTGATCACACCATTGTGATTATCTGTGTTGTGATGATCTTTTTTGTACAGATCTTCTGTGTATTCTTGCCACCTCTTCTTAATATCTTCTGCTTCTACTAGGTCCATACCATTTCTGTCCTTTATTGAACCCATCTTTGCATGAAATATTTCCTTGGTATCTCTAATTCCCTTGAAGAGATTTCTAGGCTTTCCCATTCTATTGTTTTCCTCTATTTCTTTGCACTGATCACTGAGGAAGGCTTTCTTATCTCTCCTTGTTGTTCTTTGGAACTCTGCATTCAAATGGGTTTACCTTTCCTATTATCCTTTGCCTTTCGCTTCCCTTCTTTTCACAGCTATTTGTAAGGCCTTCTCAGACAGCCATTTTGCTTTTTAGTATTTCTTTATTTTGGTCTTGTTTTTGCTGACAGTATAGTGCTTCTCCATCTTTGGCTGCAAAGAATATAATCAATCTGATCTCAGTGTTGACCATCTGGTGATGTCCATGTGCAGAGTTTCTCTTGTGTTGTTGGAAGAGGGTGTTTGCTATGCCCAGTGCATTTTCTTGAAAAAACTCAATTAGCCTTTGCCCTGCTTCTTTCTGTACTCCAAGGCCAAATTTGCCTGTTACTTCAGGTGTTTCTTGACTTCCTACTCTTGCATTCCAGTCCCATGTAATGAAAAGGACATCTTTTTTTGGGTGTTAGTTCTAGAAGGTCTTGTAGGTTTTCATAGAACAATTCAACTTCAGCATTACTGGTCAGGGAAGACTTGGATTACTCTGATTGAATGGCTTGCCTTGGAAACAAGCAGAGATCATTTTGTTGTTTTTGAGATTGCATACAAGTACTGCATTTTAGACTCTTTTGCTGGCTATGATGGCTACTCGATTTCTTCTAAGGGATTCTTGCCCACAGTAGTAGATATAAAGGTCGTCTGAGTTCAGTTCACCCATTCTAGTCCATTTTCTTTCGCTGATTCCTAAAATGTCAACATTCACTCTTGCCATCTCCTATTTGCCCATTTACAATTTGCCTTGATGCTTGGAACTAACATTTCAGGTTCCTAAGTCATATTGCTCTTTACAGCATCAGACCTTGCTTCCATCTCCAGTCACACCCACAATTGGGTGTTGTTTTTGATTTAGCTCTGTCTCTTCATTCTTTCTGGAGTTATTTCTCCACTGATCTCCAGTAGCATATTGGGCAACTACTGACCTGGGGCATTCATCTTTCAGTGTCCTATCTTTTGCCTTTTCATACTGTCCATGGGGTTCTCAAGGCAAGAATACTGAAGTGGTTTGCCATTCCCTTCTCCAGTGGACCACATTTTGTCAGAACTCTCCACCATGACCTGCCCATCTTGGATGGGTCCCTACACAGCATGGCTTATAGTTTCATTGAGTTAGGTGAGCTGTGGTCCATGTAATTAGATTGGTTAGTTTTCTGTGATTGTGGTTTTCAGTCTGTCTACCCTCTGATGGAGAAGGATAAGAGGCTTATGGAAGCTTCCTAATGGGAGAGACTGACTGAGGGGAAAACTGGGTCTTGTTCTGATGGCTGTGGTCATTCTCCATAAATCTTTAATACATTGTTCATGCATCAGGATAAATATCACATTCTCTTAGGAACAGTGATACTTGATAGATTCCAGGTTGTGTTCCTGCTTTGTATTCCTGTTTATATTAAATTTCATTTCAATTTCTAGTTTTTCTGATCACCAGGTGGTAAATTCTGTGAGGTCAGATACACAGGCCTATGTTAGCCCATGTCTCTTGTTAACTTTTTCTACCAGTGTTATATAACTCAATAATTGGGAAATGCTGTATTCAATGAATACTTGTTTGGTGAGTGACTAACAATGAGTAGGCTGGTTTCACACAAATGGGCTCGGTCTCTTTGACGGAAGATCTTAACATTTAAAAATCCTTGCAATTTGAATATCTGTGTTTCCTCAACATCCATATATTGAAATGACAATGTCCAAGGTAGTTTATGAGGTTGGGTTTTTAATAGGTGCCTAAGTCATGAAGGCAGGGCCCTTATGAATGGGATGATTTACGTCTAGCAACTTCTACATGCCAGATGCAACGAGAATTCTGCAACTGAGAAGAGAGCCTTTATCTGACCCGAAACTTAGACTTTCAGCCTCCAGAACTGTGAGAAACGCATTTCTACAGTTTATAAGATAGCCAGTCTTGCGATATTTTTGTTATAGCAGACCGAATAAACTAAGACATATTTAACAGGGTTTTGGATTCACAATTAACCTGTTTCTGTGGTCTGTTACCAAACTCTTTTTTTTGTTGTTGTTACCAAACTCTTTTACCTCACTACAGCTTTACTGCATATCTATATGCAGATACACCGTGATTTTTTCAGGTCTTTCATGGAGTTTCATTCACTCTTGACTCCAGGCTTTTCCACATGCAACTTTCTTTTTGTATAGTGTGCTCTTCAATCTCCTTGCTCCCCTTACCTTTGAGATTTAAAGAATCTTTATTTGTTTACTACTTAATACTGAAGAAGTATAATAGTCACTAGAACAACATTTGTTTTCTTATTTATATTGTAGAACTTCTCTATCTCCTTAACCGTTTTATGTGGTGCCTTTTAGCGTAGTAGATGGTACAGACTAAAACCTCAATGAGTATGTATTGACTAGAGGATAACTAAAAGAATCCTTGCTATCAACTATATCCAAAACATAGAGACTAATGTACAGCATAGGATGTAGATTTTCCATGATAAAAAATAAAGACTATGCCATCATCTGGTATCAATCTATAATCCCTCTCATTAAAAACAAAAAAAATAGCAATATTGCTTAATAAGTTTGGTTAAGGTCTGGTCTCATAATCATTGGCCCTAGAGTTTCTTTCTAACATTTCAATTTTACCTCATGATACATTGATTGGTATGTTAGGGAAACATTTCTTGTTAATTTGTAGCCATTGCTAATAATTATATATAATTCTATGTGTTTTCTTTATTTTCTATTGAGCCCTTAGAATGGTTATATAAGACTTCATTTCTTTCTAAATAATGTTGGATGTATTCACATTCTTTCAGAAAAAAAAATCAGCTTCCTTCTTTGTGAGCTCCTAAGTTTTAATGTAATTTTTGGTGATATGATTATGGATTACTTTGTATCGGGGGATGGGGCAAGGGAGGAGACTCTCTCCTTAACATTGAGAGACCCATAAAATAATGGATTTGCCATTTTCCCAGATATAATTCTTATTTATTATCACTAGTGTACTATTTATTCACCTAATTTGTAATGTATTTAATTTATGAGCTCTTAATACCATTAATTCACTAATTATATTTTTACTAACAATTTCAGATCAACACAATAATAACTATTGCTTGTTCAGCCTTTTATGTAGAAACAAAGTACTCCTTTCAACAATATCTTGTTTGCCAACAAATTATGTGTCAGATACTAATAATAGTGTAATGCTACTGATGAAGAAGCTCCCAGTGACACAGTGGAAATAAAATCCATATATGCTCAGTATTTCAATCATTGTACTATGTCATCTCAAAATTAAAGGAAAATTAATTAAAAATATTAATTGTGCAAAATAAAATGCATTTACAAATGCAGTCATTTCTAAAGTATACAGAAACCTTGCTTTGGATAAGAAAAGTTAAGGTCATGCAGAAAGAATAAGAGGGGCCCTAATGATGAGAAGCTCTAAACATGCATTGAAAGGAATTAATTCTCATAAAATCTTCCTATTCCTTACATTATCAATGTTACGGTGTTTTTAAAATCCACATTCTGTTACTGAAAAATGCATTACCAAATGCATAAACCAAAACATATATCCATGTGACAAGGATTTATTTATTCATTTTTATTTTTTTGATTTATTTTTTAATGTGCTAGCCAGATTGTGAACAAGTGATTCTAGATTACAAATGGGCCTTGGCTTGGAACACAGAATCTGCATTGAGGTGAGTGAAATGACTGCTTGGTTTTAAAACAGAAGTTATTAGCTAATGCACATTTACTAATCCACCTAGAACACTGCCCATTTCTGAGATCAGCTCTGGAAAAATTGTTAGAAGTATCTTTAAAGTTTATGAAAAATACTTCCTTATTGTTTTCATACAAATCAATATCTTCATTGATAATATTTTACTGACATAAAGTAGTAAATACAAGATTAAAATAATGAGCATAGGCTTTAGAATTTCCTTTAAAATGATTTTGGTCTTAAGTTTCAATTTTTCCACTGAACTTACACTGTATTTAGTATACAATGTAAAGGATATAGGTAAACTCCACTGGGGAGTTTGACACAGCATTTTGGAAACCCCAGGGTTCTTTCCTCATTGTTTTTTTTTAATTTTATTATTTTCCTTTGGTATTCACTTGCTTTTGATGTATTGGTATATTTCACTGT
The DNA here is from genome assembly GCF_033118175.1 of Dama dama. Lineage (NCBI taxonomy): Eukaryota > Metazoa > Chordata > Mammalia > Artiodactyla > Cervidae > Dama > Dama dama. The sequence goes on from NC_083697.1 coordinate 54,465,010, forward strand.
TCTGACTAGCTTAAGCAACCTTGTCAACAGTTCAGTTGTTGAATAAGGCAAAGTGTTAGTTATAGTGTGAAAATGTGGTGTGCTATCAGAAAAGGGCAAGCCATTAACTTTCAAATTTCAACTTCTCGTATTCCATAGCTCAGTGATGGCTAAAAAGCCTCTTGTATGAATTACTATTAAGAGAAACATGGCATATGCTTTTATGAAGCTTCATAATTATGATACAAACCTTCATCCTACAAAACTACACTTACGGGGTGTTTGTGGTAGTTTTTTTTCCTTTAAAAAAATCAAGGGACCTGTATACCATAAAATGGAGGTTATTTTTAGATGTATAATTCAGGACAGAAACACATCTTGCAAGAAATGACCTGAAAATCCCTTGTCAAAGAAGACTGTTGTCACATAATCTAGATAATTTTTGAAGTTGGGAACAATCAGTAATTTTTTGTTACTGATACAATATGTTTATGTCAAAATCTTTGTATAAATAAGATATCAGAGTGTATGAAAGTTCACAGCCTTGCTTCAGAGTAGAGTGGCTGGAAGCTGTATGACAGTAGTCATGCAAAATGGCAAATATTATGTAAAGACAATGATTGTGTGTTATTCTTCTGTCTGTCAAACCGCAGCATTATCATTAGATTCTGTGGTTACATGCAAATTACTCCGAACACTCCTAGAAACTTTGAAACATCTGTGGTATGTGTAATTTCTGTCACTTTAAGACATTTAAGTATCAAATATTATATAGTTTTTAGGATTATTCTGAACTCCTATTTACATAATGTGAGAATGAAGGGAAATAAGACTTTTTCCATAGAGTTCCCAGTAGAGAACCATAGTGATATATGAGAGTTTAATTTAACATTAGTGGCCTGATTCTGTGTTTCTTAACCTTTGGACTGTTGGACATTTTGTGCTGCATAATTCTTTCTTGTTGGGGGAGCATGTACTGTGCTTTACAATATTTAGTGTTACCCCAGGAATTTATTTACTGGGACCAGTAGTGCTGCTCCCTTCCAGACAACAAAAATTATCTCGAGATATTGCCAAATGTTATTGAAGGCCAAAAAACTGTGTTAGGTGAGAACCACTGGAATAAAGCAATATGGGATAACTTTTTTAAGCTGAAATAAATGTAAGGGAATCAACTCTTGTCAAAATATCTTTGAATATGATCTCTCTCTTCTCTCTCTCTCTCTCTTTTGTTGCTTCACCTAGAAGATCCTATCAATGGACTAGAGAAAAGAAAAAAAAAAAGACAAATTTAAAAAGATACCTGCACCTCAATGTTCATAGCAGTATTATTTACAGTTGCCAAGATGTGGAAGCAACCTAAGTATTCATCAGATATGAGATATGTGTACACACACACTCATATACACATATACATACCATGGACTACCACTCAGCTGCAAAAGAAAATGAAATTTTGCCATTTGCAGCAATATAGGTGAAAGTAGATGGCATTATGCTAAGTGATATGTCAGAAAAATACTGTATGATATCACTTATATGTAGAATCTAAAACATACATAAACTAGTGAATACAGCAAAAAGGACGCAGACTCAAAGATATAGAGGACAAATTAGTGGTTACCAGTGCAGGTGAAGAGTATTAGAGGGGGTGGAGAAAGTGTGAGGTACAAAGTATTGGGTGTAAAATGGGCTACAAGAATGTATTGTACAACATAAATAAATAGCCAATAAGCCAATATTTAGTCATAACTCAAATGGAGTTTTCCATTCTCTAGGGGATGGATCTTCCCAACCCAGGAATCAAACCCAGGTCTCCCACATTGCAGGTGGATTCTTTACCACCTGAGTTACAATGAAGGCCCAGTAACTTTAAACACTGTATTAAATAAATAATATATTTTTAAAGTTAATATTACTTTAGTAACATTAAAAGTGTAAAAGTGAAAAGTTCAGAAAAGCCTCTAGTCAACTCTAATATATACCAAATATAAATGTTTAGTAAACACTTATGGGACTATTTTTGTGCTGACTTCAGAAATTAGGCTTCTTCTCCTGATATCTCTGTTCATATGACACAATCACAAATATTTATAATGGAGAAGAAAGAGTGATATCCTTTCTTTGATTTTATGAAACCAGATGTGTGCAAGCCCGGTCTTCTAAACTTACACTGATAAGCTCCTTGTGAAGCACAGGAAAGCTTGCTAATCTGCAGAGCCTGCTAAATTAACTGCAATCACTTCTCAGGAATCTGTGCTCTCTACTGCATAATTCTTAGTTGAAGTTAGCAAAAATTTTTCTTCACCTTTTTTCAATTGACAGCATCAAAATATAATTTTTGTGCTAATTTGGCATCTTTCAGTATTCTCTGCTTTTATTGACCAGGAGTGAGATGAGTTACTGAATACTGAAACTGAATACAAGAATCTCCAACTAACATCTCCATTTTTTAAATCTATGGTGCCTTGAGAGTACCAAAAGTCCTACGATATTTATTTGCATGTAATTTGATTTGTCTGTGTGAATTCCTATTTTTCACTAGTATGTAATCAGAAGAAAAAAAAAAAAAAAGAAGAGGTAATCAATTGGATAGTGAAACTGATATAAAACTACAATTTTCTCCCATAACAGCCAATGTTAACATATATTTATCAAAATGGATCATGTCATCTGCAAACAGTGAGAGTTTTACTTCTTCTTTTCCTATCTGGATTCCTTTTACTTCTTTTTCTGCTCTGATTGCTGTGGCCAAAATGGATTGACTTTTCACTTGTACATAGTTTAACCTTAACTTGTAAAATAAACTCATGCTGATAAAGCATGCATTTAATCTAATCTTTAATATTAAAGGGCTAGTTAAGTTTTAGGGCTTCGTAGGTGGCACAGCAGTAAAGAATCTGGAGACAAGATCAGGAAGATCCCCTGGAGGAGGAAATGGCAACTCACTCCAGTATTCTTGCCTGGAAGCCTGGAAAATTCCATGGACAGAGGAGTCTGGCAATCTACAGTTCACGGGGTCACACAGAGTCAGACATGACCAAATGACTGAGTGCATACAGAACAGCTAAGTTTAATATGAAAAAAAATTTCTACTTTTAAAACTATTTGAAATTCACACCTTTAGGCTACAACAGTTCTAAATTTCTATTAACCTGTGCCAGTTTATAAATTGTGAAAGACGTTTGAAGGGAAATAGCTTTTTTTGAAGGTTTTGTAACTATCTTGTTAAAATAATTATCAAGTCATTTTTCTGAAATTTTACACTGGTGTTAAAAACCATGTTAAGGAATTCAGATATCTCATTTTTTTCCAATCCACACCTGTGAGCTTTGGAGTATGACTAGTCCTCTATAAGATGGGTAAGTAACTTAGGTTGTCATTTGCACTATTTCAATGCTTTTTGCCAAAACCTATAAATACTGATTGTGTCTCCAGAACTTAACTCTCCATTGTAAATAGATGCCAGAATAAGCCATTGTTAGATGTTATATTCATAGAAACTATAGCCTTTAGCCAAGGATGGTGAGAATTATTTTTCTGCAGGTGTCTTAGCAAGTACGGATGGTGAAATCTACACCCTGCTCTTTACCACTTTCTTTCAAGGGAAATACACCCTAGTGAAGTTTTCAGCTTAAAATGTCCCTTAAGAATTGAATAAATTGAAACTGCCCAAGGGGATGGATTATTGAATGTTTTCTTCACAAGATATTAAAAACAAAACGAGGGAGTGCTTTCACGACCCAGCGGTAAACAGTCTTGGTCTCTTAATGGAACACCTATTTGCAGCTGTTGTCCCTTGCTTTTCTATAAAAGACAGAGGAAAATAAACAGTAGGAGCAGTGCAAAAACAGATATACGTGTATGACACCAGGAAGTCACTGTGAACTTCCTGGAAAATAATGTAGGTGGCATTGTATGTGGTGGTTTAATGTCTAAGCTTTAGAATTAGACACATCTGATTTTGAATTCTAGATTCATTTTTGCTAAGCAAGAATAGTGTTATCTGCTTTCTTGATGCAGTTTTTAATGTGTTCTTGCTAAAGTCTTTGCATTTTCTCCTTTATCCACACACTCACTTATACTATTGGTATTTTTATTGCTGTTTTACAGATGACAAATCTGAATGAGCCTCAGAGATGTTGCTTAACGTCACAGAACAAGTTAGTGGAAAGTCCAGATTAAAGACAAGTTCTGTTACCTTCCCCTTCCCAAAACTTAAGGTTTTCCAGGTGGCAGGGTGGTAAAGAATTCAAATGCCAATGGAGGGGATGCAAGAGACAAGGGTTTGATCTCTGAGTTGGGAAGAACCCCTGGAATAGGAAAAGGCAACCCATTCCGGTACTCTCGTCTGGACAATTTCATGTACAGAGGAGCCTGGCAGGCTACAGTCCTTGGAATCACAAAGAATCAGACATAACTGAGCATGCACGCATGTCCACACCCTAAGACTTAACCAATGAGAGATTAAAAAAATCAGAAGGACAAAACACACAAAAATACTATGGTGAAAGGTCCCACTTTTTTGGAACATCAAATTATTTTCCTTTTCTCTCTCTCTGAATTCTAAGCACGTGATTAATTGTTATATGATGTAATACAATACTCTGCTTAAACACTCTACTCCTTTTCAATAATGTTATGACCTACAGCAAGATAATTTCTCAAAACCTCATTTTTCTGTCTTTAGAAGCTATTAAAATCAAACTAATATTAGGACAAATTTCTACATACAAATTGTAGGATAAAATTCTACAAATTTCTCCATACAGTTTTCCATAGTGACTGGAAATTAGTAAGTTCTCTACAAAAGGCATCAATGTTAGCATACTTGCTAGGACAGATTACTGGGTATATGGTGTGGTTCCATTCTTTTAAGAGGCTCATAGGTTGACAATGATAGCTGAGAAATTCATAGAAAATTCAATTGTGGAGACTTGATTCTAAAAAATGGTCACATTGTTCATATTCATAAAACACATTCTCTAGGCCTGATAGTTTTCATTCACTTACTTAGCAGGCATTTATTGGCACTCATTGCCAATACATATACTTTTAAGCCTAAGTTTCTATATAAAAGGAATTCACAATGTGTTAGAGAATGTGGTTTGATATTAACGACGGTGGGGTTCTGCTCAGCTAGTTTTGCCACGGTCACGACAGTTAACCTTGCGTAGCCTTGATTCAGTAGAGCACAGGATGCCAAGTACCAAGCACAAGCACAAGCACCTGCATTTTGACTAGAGAAAAGAGCTGAAAATGAATGCAGGAAATAATTCCATATCATATTAGCTTTCTTGGACAGGTTGCCATGTTCATGTCTCAGGGCCCCGTACCTATTTTTTCATCTGTCTGGAACCCTCCCTTCCTTCTTCTCCACCCTATATTACAAGGCTTGATCTTTCACTTGCTTCCCGTGCCTCTCTTCAAATAATCCCTTTCTAGCATTGCTTTTACTGTTTATTTTAAACAAGACCATTAAAGCTTTCCAAACTCACCATTCCTAAGTCCTTTATCTTTGTCTGCTTTAGTTGTTTTCATAAGAATGTTTACTCCATAGGGAAAAATATATATTTTAAATACTTTATGCTATTTTACTAGTACCTAGAACAATTCCTTTCATGGTACTGGTGCTCAATAAATATTTGTGGAATCAATTTTGAGTTGTAAGAATAGTGTGTTCTTAAGGCTTGCTATGAGAAGATCATGCTCATATTAACCATTCAATAGAATCAACACTGCTAATTACAGTGGCTTCCTTTAATTCAAAAAGAAAGTGGAAAGAATCATGTGAAAGTTGCTTAGGGGATATAGTATCCCTGGAAAGAAGAGGGGATCTGGGATTCCTTTGATCTCTCAGAGGCAACAGAGGAGGATATTTTAGGAAATCACTTGCAAAGATTAGTTGTACCTCCAAGAATTTAAGACTGATATTTGGCTTCTAAGTTGTTTGTTTAGTCATCTGTCCTACTGTTAACTCTCTATATGATCTGCAGAATCTTAGGTAAGTGCGGACACAACCTCAGGGTGGTAGAGTGGGACTGTCTGTGCTCCTATTATTGATCTGAATAGGTTGAATGAGTGTACACCGAAGTACTTCTTTGGGCTGGAGCCATTTGGCCCATATCTCAGATAACAGAATGTCCCTCTTCAGGAAGGAAACTCAAAAGTAAAAGACCACGGGGAAGATGACTGGCCATGAACACTGACTGGGAAATTGTGGGAAAATGTGGGAATTTAGCTTAGTAGCACTGTTTCAAAAATTAGGAAAACTTAAAATGGCAGGGTGTCTATTAAATCTCTCTGAACATCTCTTGCAAGTACCATCAGAGAGTACCATTTGGATACTTCTGCCAGAAAAGACACTGAATACCAGGCATTGTCAGCAAGAGAAGTAGGATGATCAACAAGGAGAGAGGTCTGTCCCATGAGCTTATTTAGTAAAGAACTGTTTGTCTTTTCTACCCTCCCTTCTCATTATCACAATAAATGGAAGAGCTAGTTATCAGAAGAGGGAGTAAAGATTGTTTTATGGCCCAAGGATCCTGTCTTTCCTCCATTCCAAACAGCCAGGACCTCCACTTTAATATTTAGTTAGGGGAGAGAAGGAAATAAAGTTTAGAGATTGAGATTGAACTTAAAAAATGACACTAATTAAATGAAGAGAAGTGGGTCTTAATTATCATACTAAGATCAGTGTAGCTCAAAAACATGAAAACAATTCACATGTCACTCTCAAGCCACTATGTGTTGTTTTATCAAGTATAGTTCTAATAATGATGGCTATTAGAAGAAATAGACCCTCAATATCTACAAGTTAATGAGATCAATATTATAGTTACAAGATCAACATGTTGCTTAGATACTATCTCCCTCAGTAATATAATAGCTACCTGTTTTTTTTTTTCTTTCTTTTTTTTTTTTTTTTTGTCTTTCAAAATTAGATTTAAAATTATAGTCTGAAACATTGGTTAGAGTTCTGGCTTAACGTATCTGCTTAAAAAGAGAGTAGACATTTTAATCTTAATGGATTAAAGGATTTATTTCTTCATTAGTATTCCTTAGATTATCTAACAAATTGTTTAAAACAGTCAAAGGAAAAATTCTAATGCCAAATGCAATTTGATTCTTCTATAAGCCATGTTGCATTTTAAGATGTGTTATAACCAACTTATGATTTATTTGTAGACATAATGGCAATCCACTCCAGTATTCTTGCCTGGAGAATTCCAAGGACAGAGGAGCCTGGCAGTTTACAGTCTAGGGGGATGCAAAGAGTCGTACACAACTGAGTGGCTGTCACTCACTCACATGTAGACGTAAAAAAGACAACTTCATGGGCATCTCTGTGTACTTTTCGTGAATGAAAATTCTTCATATCTTTACATCTAGTTATAGAAAAATCATTTTTATTGAAGAAAAGGAAAAACAACAAAAAAGCATTTAATTGAGGCTTTGTGGTCTCCCATGATTAGCAGTGGTCTCTTTTCCTGCCACGGAGGGCACTTAAGCCATCAGAATTATCCAACACCAGGGTAGCATGAGGAATGGCCATCCCATCACATTTTAAAAATTGTTTTAAGACATAGCAATCATTTAAATGGACACTTTACCCAAAGAGTAATTTTAACGCATTAAAAAATAGAATAGGCAGTGAAGAAGTACTGAGTAGTGGTAAGTGGAATGCACATTTTCTCTTCTTGCATTTACGTACCAACTAAACGCAGTGCCTCTCCGACATTTCACTTTTGAAGTTTCAAAATGCATGCCATCTTTCTAACCAAACGCTGTTTCTGTTCAAAACAGCAGTGACAATTTCAAAGTTTTAAAGTTATTCTTTAATAATGGGCATCTAGTAATCAATGTGTAGTTAATAATAACATTTCATACTTGGCATAATTATCATAAATGATCAAGGTGGTTTAAAGACTTTTATTAATAATGTTATGGGGCAACAGTTGGCATTATAAATCTTTTTTCTTTAACCTTTTGGGAAAAAAATTGAAGTAGAAAGAAATTAAATCTTTTTAGCTTCACAGAAGAAAAGTGGCATGTAAATACAAATTATCAGTGAGTGATTTGTTTTTAATTCAAAAGATGAGTCAGCAAGGAATAGCTTATTTGATTTAGAAATAAAATATTTGACTCTCAACTCTCTTTACTTTTACAAAATGAGTTGTTCACAATTATTTCTTTGGTGACAGTGATGGTGACAGCGAAAGGGCAAACTCATAAAAGAACATATGACTTTCTTGTCTTTCATTTTAGTGAGACATTGATTCTCAAAGAAATCTAGAAGATTTGAAAATTTAAATTAAGTTAAATCTTGCAGATTTTTTCTTTACTCATAATTCTTATTTCATAACAGTAAATTTATTGCCTATTTTAATAAACACATTGCTAAGTTCTAAATTTAATTAGTATTGACTCTAATTAGAGAGGGTCTTTTTGAACATACTTATAGGCCACTTTATCCCAACTATCTCTCATCTTGCTGGAAGTCATACATTTCTGAATGCTTCATTAAACTTTTTAAGCTTATTTAATGTTCTAGATTTTTCTATTTTAGTAGCATTATACCAAGGATACATGTGATAATAATTGATAAAGTTAACCCTTAAATTAGGTGAATTATTGTCATTTAATGAGAGCAAAGTTGATCAAGGAAAAGGGTTTATCAGTGAAACTCAAAACAGTAGAAAGGTTTCAAAAAGGGAAGAAAATATATTTCTATGATGAATTTGCATTAGTTCAGTTGCAGACTCTAAAGGACATTAGATGATCTTGCTTATTCTCTATTTGTAGCATTGGTACAATGTCTGCCATCAAATAAATATTTGTTGTGTAAATTATAAGTGAATTCATACATACACATTGCAATCAGACCAGTCTCAGTATATTTCTTCTCCTAAGTTTTTTAGAGTTTAAAGTGGAATTAAATTTAGTTTATCATCTAGCTTTATGCCTACTTGAAGTAAATGAATAATTCTAGAACTCAGTTTCTTTATGTCTAACTCTTGAGTCATATCTTTGATTCACAAAGACTGTATAGCTACATTTAGATACTAGTGCTTCTGTTTATATTTGTAAATCACTTACAGTTAAAATACATGATATTTATAGGCAGAGTAGTAAATTCATAGTGGATTTACTTTTTGGTTAATCTATTAATCTGTGAATCTATTTAGAACTCTAGGATTAGACATGCTATTCCCATTTTTTAAAGTCAGAAAACAATAACATTGAAAAAATATATTGATTCAGGAAACTTTTTCTTATGATATTTATAGTAATACATTTCACAAATTTACTTTCAATGAGTATGCAGTTTATGCATGCTCAGACTTGTCCAACTCTTTGTGACCCAATGAACTGTAGCCCACCAGGTTCCTTGGTCCATGGGATTATTCAGGCAAGAATACTGGAGTAGGTTGCCATTTCCTACTTCAGGGGATTTTCATGACCTAGGGATTGAGCCTGCATCCCTTGAGTCTCCTGCACTGTTGGGCAGATATGTTACCACTACACCACCTGGGAAGCCATTTAATGAACAAGAATTTAGAACTGGTGCAAGAATCAAATAAACTTACCAACTCTGGAAAACATCATAGGGAAACAGAAAATAGTTCAAATAATAGGGGCAATTAATATTTACTTCATGAGTATAGTATTTAAGAAGGCTTCACTAACATGAATAATTAGGTATGTGATGGGTCCAGGGTACTCTCATTAATATAAATGAGTATCAGAGATTCTGCTAATTGTTATGAGTAGACTAAATGCCAAAAAAAGTATTACATCTTATTAAGAATTTCTGAAAATCAATTATTCCATATAATTAATATTCAAGATAAATGAAGAAACTCATGTAAGGTAAAAAGGAAATAGTTCTGTGATGTGTTACTTGCTCAGTCATGTCCAGCTCTTTGAGACCCCATAGACTGTAGCCCACCAGGCCCCTCTGTCCATGGACTTCTCCAGGCACAAATACTGGACTAGGTTGCCTTCTCCTTCTCCAGAGGATCTTCCTGAGCCAGGGATCAAACCTACGTCTCCTGCATTGCAGGTAGATTTTATACCGACTGAGCCATCAGGAAAGCCCAGTTCTGTCTTAGGCAGAATACTCCCACCCCACCCCAGCAGCTCCAAAGTCAGCATCCTAATTCATGGTTCTGTGTATTTGTCACCTTCCATAAGGCAGAAGGGACTTTCAGGATGTAATTAAAGTTAAGGACATTGAAACAAGGAGATTATCCTTGTCTTATCCTTGTATTATCCAGGAGGAACTAATGTAATCACATGTGTTCTTAAGAGAGAACTAATTTCTGGATACAGTCAAAGAAAAAAAAATGTGACTACACAAGAAAGGTCAGGGGTTACAGTGTTGCAGGTATTGAAGATGTAAGATGGACACCACAAGCCAAGGAATGCAGGCTGCCAGTAGAAACTGGAAAACACAAGGAAACAAATTGTACCCTAGAGTCTCCAGAAAGGAACACAAAACTGCTGACATATTGATCTTGGTCTGCAAATATCCGTGTCAGACCTCTGATTAACCAAATAGTCAAGTAATAAATGTGTGTTCTTCTAAGCTACTTAGTCTGAGATACTTTGTTACAGCTACAATAGAAATCTAGTAAAAATTCCAACATAGATTTCATAAATTCTTGCTAATTATTGATCATCATTTAATCATTTTATCAAAAATCAAAATCATCCCCATGCTTAGTAATGACAACACTAAGCAAAAATGTAAGAACTGGCTTTTTCCCTTACAATTTTTGATGCTAGATATCTATGAAATTAAAAGAAAAAGGAAAAACGTTGACAGTAGTTCCTACTCTACATCTGGACTGGGAACTTGCTAAATGCTACATCATTAGTTGTAATAATGGATGTTATGATTTTCCATTAAACAAATGTGGAAAGTAAGTCTTGAAACATTAAGACAAATTCCCAATCTCTAGAAGGTTATTAGTGATAGAGTTTGCATTCTAAGGCAGGTTTTTAACTTGCCACTTCATGGCTCTGTAATAATTCCCATTCTGACAGTATTTCTTGAATCCCTTCCTTCCTACTCAATTTGCTGCTTCTAATCATCTATGGAACAGGGGAATCAAAAGAACTAATTTTCTTAGAGTTGGATATGAAAATAGATAGAGTGATAATGAGGACATGAAGGTCAATCTAAGAATGAAATTCATGAGCTTCGGTGGATGAACTTTTTATATCCATATTCATGATGTGAGGACTATGCCAGTTTTTAGACTTAGAAGCACTATTGATCTATTAGTAGTGTGCCTGTACTGGCAGAGACAACCTATTGAATAAGTTAAATATATAGTGTTTTTGACTTTATGTTTGTATCCCCATGAAATTCATGTATTGAAATCCTAACTTTGGTGTGATGACATTAGGATGTGGGGCATTTGGAATGTATTTAGTTCATGAGAATGGAAGCCTCCATGAATGGAGTTAGTGCTCTCATAAGAAGAAACATGAGAGCTCTCTGCTCTCTGCGGTGTGAAGATATAAGAAGATAGTCATCTGAAAATCAGGAAGACTGCCTTCAGGAGATAAAAGATAGCCAGCTCCTTTATCTGGAACTTCCCAGGCAGGAGAGCTAAGAGAAATAGATGTTTGTTGTTTAAGCCACCTAGTCTCTGGTAATATTTTTTAATAGCAGTTCAAACTGACTGAGATAGTTGTCAAGCTCAAGATACAGGGTATATTAATAAAAACTCTGCACACTGCATGACTGAAGTCAAGGATTGTTTAGTTTCTTAATGCTGCCATAACAAAGTACCAAAAACTGGATGACTTAAAACAACAGAAATATATTATATCACAGTTCTGCAGGCAATAAGTCTAGTATCAAGCTGTCAGCGGGCTGTGATTCCTCTGAAACCTGTAAAGTTACCTCTTCCTTGTCTCTTCCGACTTCCGCTAGCTCCGGTTGTTCCACATCTTGTGACAGTGTAACTCGTCTTCCCTCTGTGTGTGTTTTCACATGACACTCTTCTCTCTGTATATGTCTGTGCTCAAACACGGCTGTTCTAATAAGGACACTTGTCATACTGGATTAGGACCCTCCCTGATGACCACATCTTAACTGGATTACATCTGCAAACAGATTCGTTTCAAATAAGGTCACATACACAAATACGGACATTAGGACTTCAATAGATCATATTGGAGGACACAATTCAACTCATGAAAGGAGAGATAGACAAGTCCCAAGGAAAACTGAGAAGAAATATTCTTAAGGTGGACTGGATTCCAAATGTGTCATTTTTGAGCAAGGGTTTTGGAAGAGGAATTATAAAATAAACTGTTTGGAAAGTGTTTGGATACTATGGCATGATTCCTAGATTCCTGATATGGTAGATACCTGAATGAAAACTTTAGCAGCTCATTTTTATTTTGCATTTTGATACTGTCCTGGTTTTTGATTATTGGTTTAAGTATTCAATTAACATTGAATAATTAACAAGTGAACAAATGAAGCCTGTATTTTCTGTTTAGCATAAGAGTTAAATGGGAATGACACACATTTGACTATGACATAAGTGAAGGATGAGTACACATTTAATTAAGTTATAAAAAAGAGCTTCAGATTATTCATAAAGGCTAAGGTTGTAATTAGGCAGAAAAGGAGGGATGGACACAGGTAAAAACAGGAAAGGAGCATGTATCTTAAGCATAAAAAAAAAGGAACTCTAAGCAGAATAAAAGTATCAGAGGCAGACATGAAAATGGACATTTAGATAAAAACTAAATACAATTCTAATTTTTAACTGCAACAATGAATTCATAGATTTTTCACAGAGCACAAATTGTACCTCAGATAATCAGGTATTTAATTGTACAATTATAAAAATGTCACTTTGAATTCTTAGGCCAATAGCTCAGCATGAAATATAATCCCCAAAGGATACCAAGAATTTGGGTAAATTTGCTGTCTTCTTCAAGTCAATAAATGATTTTCTAATGAGCTTTATTTTCATCAATAAAAGATATGTGAAAAAAATCATAGGAGCAAACAAATTCAGAATAAAAGAAATGATTGTTTAAGACTTTATGCGTAAACCTTGATCAATGTTTAGAATACAAAGAAACAATATACAATAAGATTATTTTTTGTGATTTTATTTATACTCCTTAAAAAAGTCAAATAAGTATGTATCTTTTGTTTCTGAAAAGAAACCTCTCAGAAAACAATCAACTATAATTGTTGAACTCATTTTAATTCTGTGAATTCTATCCATCCTTCATTTTTTTTTCTTTAAATGTTTGTCTCTTGAAAACTCTAAATATTTTTCACCAATGAAATTTGCTCCTACAATTAAACATGTGAGTTAAGGATTTACTTATTTCTATTTGCTATTAACCAGGCATTTGCAAATTTATCATTCCCAAATTGCACTATATTTTCATAACATTCTGTTAAGCCTGTATGTTCTGTTTAGCATAAGAGTTAAAAGCTTAGTATCCAAAGCAAGAATGCACAGTTTCAATCTGACTTCAGAACCTGGTATTTTCTGCATGAAATTCAGATAATACTGATGCTGAACTCACAGAATTCTGGTCAGGTTTCAATAAGGTAATACTGATGAGGCATGTGTACCATGCTTATTATATAATCAGCAGAAAATATATACCACATATTAATGTTATTGTTAAATATATTTGCAGAACCAATGACAATTTCAGTTTTAGAATTTCTGTCTGGGAAAAACAAAAGAAGAAAGAGAAAATAAATGAAACCAATTGAAGGAAGGCAAAATAGATGGAAGATAATGAGAAAGGTTTTTGCAATGAACCATCATTATTTCCACTTTGAGTAACAGCTCTTGTTTCCTCTAGAAACCCCCATATGATACATATATTCCAATAGACACAGTGCCATAAACAATACTTTTAAAATAACTCTTTCTGCTTATTTTACCCTATAAATGTAGCACAGAGTAAGATTTCTTAAAACTCATCTTGTTTTTTCCCTCTGTCATCAATTTCCATATATTCACCAGCTACACACACACTTCTTTCTTCAAAAACGACCTCAGAACATCCTTGTTCACACAACTTAATAGCTCTAGTCCTATTTTTATCATGGTGGGAAATTATCTGATCATAAACAAATCCCCTAGAGGGCAGGTAAGTGAAATTGGAAGTTGCTCAGTTGTGTCCAACTCTTTGCGACCCCATGGACTATGCAGTCCATGGAATTCTTCAGGCCAGAATACTGGAGTGGGTAGCCTTTCCCTTCTCCAGGGGATCTTCCCAACCCAGGGATCGAACCCAGGTCTCCCACATTGCAGGCAGATTCTTTACCAGCTGAGCCACATGGGAAGCTAGAGGGTAGGGGAGTGGTGGAAATCCAATTGACTGAGCCAGAAGCCCCTTTATACCATACAAAAAAAAAAAAAAAAACAGATAAATTCAAACATTATTTACTTTATTTGCACTGCATAAAAAAGCATTTTATAGTGAAGAGGTAAATGTTTAGATTGCTGTGTTAATCAGGGTCTAAACATTTATTAGAAACCATCAGAATATATGAATATAGTATAGTAATGTAGAGAATTGTTTATTCAAATGACAGAAAAGATAAGAATCCAAAATTAGGAGACAGGAACAGCCCAGAGATCAGCGATATTGTGTAGGTACTATAACCAACAGGCTGGAGACATAAAGGGAAAATATTTTCATAGGGAGGAGGAAGTGGGATCTAGACACAGGATAGACTAGAGGAGGGAGAATGCACAGTGGGTTTCTCTGGGAGGAGTTGCATCCAAAGAGGAAACAGAACCACTCCCATGTAATCCAAGTCAGAAAGAGAGAAGGATAAAGTCCATCTATTCCTTCCCTACCCCTGACTAAAAGTTTCCCCAAAATACCTTCCAAGGGTCATACTTAGCTGGAAGTCAGCTGACTAAAATCCTTGGGAATTATAACACCAGACACTCCATAACACACAGCGAAGAAAAGAGCAAGGGTTGATTGAGGGATTCATGAGCAAACAAATGTGGGAAAAGCATGGTAAATGTTAGGGAGACTGGTCATCAGGATTCATGAAAACAGCAATCAAATATTATACCAAAGATTCAGATGGATGAATGGATGAATGATGGATAGATTAGAGAGCAGTGAGAGAGAAAGAAGAGAGAAGCAAGCAAACCCCAATCTATCTTGGGTGATAGTTAGCAACTACGAATATAAGTTTCAAGGAGGATTTTGTTAGCTTTGATACAGGTTTGGTGACTATATTGTTATGTGACAAACAACTAAGTGTTATGTTGATTTATAAATGATAACTGTCATTCATTTCATGACATTTGTGTTTTTTATAACTTCTTTCTGGAAAAATTTTAACAAATAATATTAAATGGTATAACACTATGACACTTTTTACCTCGCTTTGAGATGCCTTTAAAATTATAGCTATTCTTTCATGTTTTGCAATGTCTTCCTTTTCACAAGTTGTAGTTTCTTTAAAAACAAACATTAGTATCAGCAGAAACTCTTTGGGTCACTTTCACTTAAAGATTCAATTTGTAATCTATGTTGTTCAGTTTCAATGAATAATGTATATACTGTGGATGAACATATTCCTACCTTCCTGGCTTTTTCACTGGAATGCCAATCCCTTTTTCCTTCATAAACACAGTGCTAATTTATAGCACTGACAATCTGGATTATGACAAACTAGGTATTGTTGTTATCTTTTTTCATAAAGGATTTAGAAAACCTGTTTCAGAGTCTCCTCTTTATCCAGAAGTATGGTTGATCAGGACAAAGTCATTGGGAATCCATGCCAACATTCTTGGATCTCAAATGGATTCTGAGAAAGTTTTCAAGGTGAAAACATTCGTGTTTTTCAGACAATGTCCTGAGTCCAGCTTGATCACACAGTAAATAATCCATACCAATAAAATCTATTATGTTAACCTTTGTAAACCTCAGTGTTCTCACAATGTAATTCCTGTCAATATAAAATAGGGTGCAATACATACATGCTCAATTAAGACTCACATCTTTAGAATCTATTTTTACAGAAAAGATATTGAGAGTTTCTTACAAGGCTTTGTGTTCTGTTATGGTTCTGAATCTCTTTCTATATTTATCTGACTTTCATAGCCTCTCTCCATTTTCAACTTCCAGTTCTACAATGAATCATGAATTAATTTAACCATGCCAGAGAAACACTTAAGTAACAGTAGGTTGGTTCCATCTGGGGTCTAAGGAGTTGGAAAATGAATGTGCTTAATGTGTATCAGCTTTACTACAATGAACTTTATGACATTACTTCTGGCTGATTAGATTTACTTTTTTTCACTGTTCTTTTGCTTCGCTGAAGATTGCATTTTAGGTTGTAAAAGTATAATGATCTTGGTGATGTGATGTAATACTATGTTTTCTTTATTATCTCTAAGAAATCATAAAAGGTATGCTATTTCAACATTTTAAAAGTAATTAAACTATTACATTTTTTCTTATTTTTACACACACTTAGTTATAATGGTTCTTTGAATAATTCACTTAGTCCTTAATGATGACTTCCAGTAGTTGTATAAATAGTAACAATGGCATTGGAGAGAATTAAGTAACCATTTAATCATTATCCACATTGGTCAGACAATAACTTTGTAGAAGGCATAAGCAATTCAAAACATGGTGATTTACATAGGAAAGATGGAGCAAATCAGAAATTATTAAAAACCAATTCCCTGTCCCCTTACAGCCTAATCATATGAATTGCTCCTCATTCATAATAGAAATGTATTTATCAGCTTTAAATAATGTTTCCACACATCAATGAATGCATGATTTAATTACTGCACCCCTGAAATGTTTTGAAAGTGAAGTGAAAGGGAAAGTCACTCAGTCATGCCCAACTCTTTGTGACCCCGTGGACTATACAGAACATGGAATTCTCCAGTCCAGAATACTGTAGTGGGTAGCCTTGCCCTTCTCCAGGGGTTCTTCCCAACCCAGGGATTAAACCCAGGTCTCCCACATTGCAGAAGTATTCTTTACTAGCTGAGATACAAGGGAAGCCTGAAATGTTTGGTCAGTGTTACATCTGTGACATTTTTTCTTCTTACTGTATAATCATAATGTGTCAATCTCTGAAAGCAATAGATGAAAATAAATGAATGATGCTAAATATGAGCATAAGGATGATTGCAGATATGAATTTATTTCACAGTTTTTTACATGGTACCAAGAACTGACTGGGAACGAGTGAGGGTGATTTTTAAAGTATAATTAAAAATTTATCTTAAATTATAGAATGAGTTTTTAAAAACCTGCATTGTTCAATGCTTCATTTGCTGCCACTCCAATATTCTATTTGTTCAGTTAAATGAAATAATCATTGGATGTTAAGCACTTATCACGTGCAAGGTGTTGAAGGATTAAAAAAATACCATTTATAGTAACATTGTTCATACGTTCATAGTAACACCGTGTCTTATGAGGAAAAAAGCAGGCAGGTAATAGCAAGCTATACATAGCAGAATTTTAAAATATGTACTGATTTCCAAAAATCTGTGATGGAAGCATAAGAGAAAAATAGTCTATTTCAACATTAGGAAAATATCCTGGAGAAGAGAGTGAATGTTTTAATTTTTTCAGGTGAATGATTTTAAGAACTGGAAAATGGGAAAGCAGGTCTTCTCAGACTGAGAGATAAGAATGGGCAAAGATATGAAGCAGGAAAAAAGACTTTAGCAAGCAGAAATAACTGAAATATTGGACAAAAATGCTCCAGGGCAATGAATAATGAGGCTGGAAAAGCAAATTGGGACAAAGTCATAGGGAAATTGGCATTCCATTGAAAGGCATATCATCTGTGTTCCCTTCTTCTTGCTTCCCTGCACATAGCTGTGTGCTCAGAAAAGAATGCCTGTTAAGTCCAAGCTATGTAAAGTCAAACTGGGTTCTCAAATACATAGTGTAATTTGTAAGTGCCAGAGAAAACCCCACTGAAGATATGCTACCATAAGTCTCAACTATAGTAGTGTGGTTATACGTTTTTCACTTTTGCATCTTTTTTAAGAGTCTGTGAAAATTGTCAAATTTCTTGGAAGAGTCAAAATTTAATGCATTATTAGCAAATGCCTCAATAAATGAATAATAGCTTGAATGTGTAATAGACATCTCACATTAAGGTGTCAAATGCAAAACCAGTTAGTTCTCTTCTCTCCCAAATCTGCTTACCTAGTTATTACAGCAAAGCAGGTCATGTCAACTCCATCTTCCCATTTTCAAAATAAAAACCTTGGCATTGTCCTTGACTTCTTTAGCTCATTTGCAACCCATATCCAAATTTTCCTGGTTTTGCATTCAAATTCTATTGTATCTCCCAGCTCTATAGCTACCATCTCTGGGTTTTCCAAAAAGACCTCCCTTCTTCTACCTATGCTTTTCAGTCTTTCTAAATACAATCCTAGAGGATATTTTTTTAACAGATGTAATGGCATCTTGCCTCAAAATCCTGAAAAAATTATCTGATGGTTAATTGTCTGTCACCTTGCCTAGGCCATGAGAACCTCAGACTTTTGGCCAAACATTATTCTAAGTGTGTCTATGAGGGTATTTCTAGGTGAGATTAACAATTAAATTGGTAGACTAAGTAAAGCAGAATATCCTTCCCAATGTGGAAGGACTTTATCCAATCAACTGAAGGATTAAGTAGGACTCAAGAGGAAATCCTCCTGCCATATTGCTTGAATGGAGATACTGATACTTTACAAGCTTTTGAACTTAAACTGAAAAATTAACTCTACTTGGTTCTCCAGCCTATAGGCTTTAAGACCAGAATATATACTATTGGTTCTCCTAGATAAAAGGAATTTAGATTCAGAATAGAACTATTCTGTTGGCTTTTCTGGGTTTGTAGCTTCTCAGTTGCTTATCTTGTGGCTTCTCTACCTCCGTAATCACATGAGCCAATTTCTAATTATATATATATATATAGGCTTCTATTTCTCTGAGTAATATAGATTTTGGTACTAAGAATGGTTCTAGAGGAAAATAACTTTAGGAATGAGTTTTCTTAGAATTCCCTGGAGGTCCAGTGGTTAGGACTCCATGCTTTCACTGCTGAGTGCATGGGTTCAATCCCTGGTCCTAAGATCCCACAAGACATGCAGCGCAGCCAAAAACTAAAAAAGAATGAGTTTTATGAATTGGTTCTGGGATTTCTGGAATTGACTCTATAATATGATTAGCTTTAAAATGCTACTGATTCAATCTCCAATAGTAGAACACTGATAGCCCATGGCTTGATCTAGCAATGGAGAGACATAAGATATCTCCATTGGATACATCAATCACTTATAAGAAGCAAGAAGTTAGATAACCTTGGATATAATATTTTTAGCAGGCAAGGACAGAAGTTCACTATCTTACTACAGCCCTTAATCCAGCCCTACATCATACTACATGTTGCAGGGAAGTTAACCATTTTTTCCTTTCATAATATATCATAAAATTTCACTGTACTGATACTATGCTGATTGGACCTAGTGAGAAAGAAATAGAAACTACTCTACACTGATTGGTAAGAAATATTCATGAGAGCCCCTTGAACTACAAGAGATCCAACCAGTCCATCCTAAAGGAGATCAATCCTGGGTGTTCATTGAAAGGACTGATGCTGAAGCTGAAACTCCAATACTTTGGCCACCTGATACAAAGAGCTGACTCATTTGAAAAGACCCTGATGCTGGGAAAGATTGAGGGCAGGAGGAAAAGGGGACGACAGAGGATGAGATGTTGGATGGCATCACTGACTCAATGGACATGGGTTTGGGTGGACTCCAGGAGTTGGTGATGGACAGGGAGGCCTGGTGTGCTGCGGTTCATGGGGTCACAGAGAGTCAGACATGACTGAGCGACTGAACTGAACTGAACTGATTCATGCCAGAGGATGGAAAATAAATCTGACAAAAGCTCAGGGGTCTTCTACCTCAGTGACGTTTTTTGTAAACTGGGCAAACCAGCACATATTGAAACACTCCTTTTAAGATAGAATACAAATTATTAGGATATAATATAAAGGATAAGTTGTCATATCTGGCCCCTTTTACAACTGAAAAAACAAGATCACTACATAATGGACCTCTTTGGACTTTATAGAGAATGTTCCTCACTTTAGTCTATTACTCTGGCCTATTTATTGACATATTTGGAAAACTGCTAGTTGTCAGTGAAACCCAGAAGAAGAGAAGTCTCTCAAACAGGTCCAGGCTACTGTTCAAGCTGATCTGCCACTTGGGCCATGCAATCCAACAGATCCAATGGTGCTTGGAATTCTAGTAGCAGATGAGGATGTTGTTTAGAGCCTAAGCTAGGCTCCTATATGTGAATCACTGTGCAGGCCCTTAGGAACTTGAAGCAAAGCTCTGCTATCCTCTACAAATAAATACTCTTCTTTTGAGAATAAGCTCTTGACATATTACTGTGCCTTAGTAAAGACTGAACACCTAATCATGGGTCACCAAATTACCATGTGACCTGAGCTTTGCATTATGAACTGGGTTACCTGACTCATCAAGTCATAAAGTTGGGCATGCACAGCAAAACTCTATCATCAAAGGTGACTGATATATATGTGATCATGCTCAAATAGGAACTAAAGACCTAGGTAAGTCACTGGAGGAAGTGACCCAAATCGCACCCCTGCTACACTGCCTTTTCTGCTCATCTGGCACACAAGACATCATGGGGAATTCCCTGGGATCAGGTGATATAGGAAGAAAAGGCAGGCCCGGTTTACAGACAATTTTGCACAATATATTGTTACCACCAGAAAGTAGACAGTTGTAGTGCTACAACCCCTTTCAGAAACATCCATAAAAGACAGTGGTGAATGCAAATCTTACTAGCGGTCAGAACTTCTGCCAGTGCACCTAGCTGCTCTCTTTATTTGGAAAGAGAAATGGCCACATGTGCAATTTTGTACCAATTCTTGTACTGTAGACAAAAGTTTGACTGAGTGATCAGAGAATTGGATGAAACATGATTGCCAAATTGGTGACAACAAAGTCTGGAGAAAAGGTATGTTTCTGAATGGGCAAAGGAAAAAAAAAAAAGAAGAAGAAGAACAAACCCATGTCCCATGTGAATGTTTATCAAAGGGTAACTCAAGAAGAAGAAGATATTAATAATCAAGTAGATAGTGATAGCTTACAGTGAATGATGTCGGATTCGAGATCAAAGAAGAGGAGGATGATTTAGCTTCTGGACCAGTGAACAGGCTTGATCACTCAAGAGCTTTTTTGTAGCAGAGTTTTATTAAAGTATAAAAAGGGACAGAGAAAGCTTCTGACATAGATACCAGAAGGGGGACAGAAAGTGTCCCCTGTGCTAGACTTAGCAAGGGAATTATATATTTTTAATTAGTTATTAAATTAAAAGAATGTCTCAAGGTTGTAAAGATCTTACTAGGCCTACTCCCACAACTTACATTTTAAGATAACAGGATTAGTCAGGAGGTGTTCAAGAAGGAGAAACTGTCCTCAAGCAGGATACATAGCTGTTATATAACCGTTAGTACAGAGTTTAAACTGAGTTGTTTGTTGTGTAATCATTAGTTCTAGACTTAAAGGGAATAAAAAAAAAAAAGTTTTGTGTGAATAAGACTAAGGAATGTAGAGAAAAAAAAAAGAAAAAACGTTTATCGTTTCCTCCTCCTTGAGAATTCCAGACCCCTATCTCCTCTTTGAGGGTCTCAGGCCCCTCTCTCTTCCTCAGGACCCCGGACTTCTTATCAACCTGCCTAGGAACTGACTCTTTCAATAAGATGACCTGTTTTGCAGATACCAGTCAGCCTCTTTCCTCAGGAACCCCTGTCATTGTCCAATGGGTTCATTGACAAACTGGCCATGGTGACAGGGATAGAGATAATGTATGGACATAGCAACATGAATTTCTACTCACCAAGGACAACTGGCTGTGGCTACTGCTGAGTAATCATCTTACCAGTTGCAGAGACCAACATTTGGGTTTTAATGTGGCAACATTGCCAAGGGTCATCCGTCAGTGTGAGGTATGTAGAAACAAATAAAAATTCAAGTTTTCCTAAATTGTGAAATGTAAGAGGGAAAGGGAGATGGGTAGGAGTTAAGGAACAAATACATGTATAAAGATATAAGCTATTTTAGCATACTCTTCTTCTCATGCTTCAATAGTGTGTACTTATCCTTAGCAAATAGCCAAAGGCCTCTCAAAACACAAGATTTTAATTTGTCATAACCCAAGATGGAGAAGGAAATGGCAACCCACTCCAGTATTCTTGCCTGGAGAATCCCATGAACAGAGGAACCTGGTGGGCTACAGTCCACGGGGTCAGAGTTGGACATGACTGAGTGACTTCACTTTCTTTCTTTAACCCAAGATGTATACAAAATAAAATCATGTTCTAGAAGCCAATTAGAACACAAGTTTAATTATATAGTTTTCCCTAAAGTTGCCCTGGACTTGGCTCTGGTACATTGTAGTCTATAAGGGAGAAAAACAACTGCGTGAAAATAGGTGATGAGTAAAATTTTTCTGGCAATAAGGTAAGTAAATGTTTTGAAAAGCTCTAACACAGCAAAATATCAAAATTACAAAGTGTTATATATATTGTCAAACATATATATTAAAGGACATTGCCAAGTTCACTGGGAATTAGGTGAGATTCCAGTGGACCACAGAAAATATACATACAAAACTTAACCCATAGACAAAAGTAGAAAGTAGAAGGCTAATGTCTATTTCAGGACCAGGAGGTTTGGGGAACAAGAAACTTAAAGCTATGGGCCTCTGGCCAATGTCACGAGTGAAGATGGAAGAATGGGACTGAAATCAACACCTTTATAAAACATTAACCCTGAGAAGACTCACACACCCTCAGGATGGATGAAAAACAGTTCACTGAGGTATAGAAAGACAAGGAATAAAACTTGCTGATATCTAAATTAGGTAGAAAAAGAAACATAAAATTCTAAGAATTTCTGCTGCAATGTATCATCCAGTTCTTCCCACAACTGGGGGCTTCCCTGACAGCTCAGTTGGTAAAGAATCCGCCTGTAATGCAGGAGACCCCAGTTTGACTCCTGGGTCAGGAAGATCCACTGGAGA
Source organism: Dama dama (assembly GCF_033118175.1). Taxonomy (NCBI): domain Eukaryota; kingdom Metazoa; phylum Chordata; class Mammalia; order Artiodactyla; family Cervidae; genus Dama; species Dama dama. The sequence continues at coordinate 54,488,125 of NC_083697.1, forward strand.
AGGAATAGTCTACCCACTCCAATATTCTAGGGCTTCCCTTGTAGCTCAGCTGGTAAAGAATCCGCCTGCAATGTGGGAGACCTGGGTTTGATCTCTGGGTTGGGAAGATCCCCTGGGGAAGGAAAGGGCTACCCACTCTAGTATTCTGGCCTAGAGAATTCCATGGACTGCATACTCCATGGGGTCACAAAGAGTTGGACATTACTGAGCAACTTCACTTTCACTTTCCCTCGACTGAGCCTGAGGTTTGGATATTTGTTGATTATATCAGAAGTGAGAACAGATGCAAATTCCTATCATCCTTGGATGCCCTACACTCAGATTTCTCAGGATTTCTATAGATTTATCTCAACTAAATGTTAATTACAATGCAAAAATAATCAAAACCACAAAGAAACAAACTATTATAGCTAGGCTGCAAGCAGGATGGGGTTCTCAAGGCAAGAATACTAAAGTGTTTTGCCATTTCCTTCTCCCTTGGACCACATTTTTTCAGACCTCTCCACTATGACCCATCCATCTTGGGTGACCCTACATGGCATAGCTCATAGTTTCATTGAGTTAGACAAGGCTGTGGTCCATGTGATCAGATTGGTTAGTTTTCTGTGACTGTGGTTTTCAGCCTGTCTGCCCTCTGATGGAGAAGGATAAGAGGCTTATGGAAGCTTCCTATTGAGAGAGACTGACTGAGGGGGAAACTGGGTCTTGTTCTGATGGGCAGGCCATGCTCAATAAACCTTTGACCCAATTTTCTGTTGATGGGCAGGGCTGTGTCCCCTCCCTGTTATTTGACCTGAGGCCAAACTATGATGGATGTAATGAAAATAATGGTGACCTCCTTCTAAAGGTCCCTAGCAGGCACTTCTGCATTCGGTGCCCCCAAATCTGCAGCAGACCACCGTCAACCCACACCTCTGCCAGAGACTCCTGGACACTCATGGGCAAGTCTGGGTCAGTCTCTTGTGGGGTCACTGCTGCTGGCTGGAGTCACTTTCTCTGGGGCCTGGTGTGCACAAGGTTCTATTTGTGCCCACCAGAGTCTGTTCCCCAGTCCTGTGTAAGTTCTGGCGGCTCTACGGAGGGGTTAATGGCAACCTCCTCCAAGAGGCCTTATGCCATACCCAGGTTTAGGGCACCCAGAACCCTGCCCCTACAGCAGTCCACTGCTACCCAACCTCCATAGGAGATACCTCTCTCAGACTCTGTGGGGTCTCTGGGTCCTAGCGCTCACAAGGTTTTTTGAGCCCTCTGAACATCTCTGATGGGTATGGGATTTGATGCTAAATGTGATTTTGCCCCTCCTACCATCTTTCTGGGGCTTCTCCTTTGCCCTTGGACATGAGATATCTCCTCGAAGTCGCTCCAGCACCTCACAGCCACTGCTCCACGCCATGCAGCTGGTGTAATATTGCATAGGAACCTGGAATGTTCAGGTCCATGAATCAAGGCAAATTGGAAGTGGTCAAACAGGAGATGGCAAGACTGAAATCAACATTTTAGGAAGCAGCAAACTAAAATGGACTGGAATGGGTGAATTTAACTCAGATGACCCTTATTTCTACTACTGTGGGCAAGAATCGCTTAGAAGAAATGAAGTAGCCATCATAGTCAACAAAAAAGTCCAAAATGCAGTACTTGGATACAATCTCAAAAACAACAGAATGATCTCCATTTGTGTCCAAGGCAAACCATTCAAAATCAGAGTAATCCAAGTCTCTCCCCCAACCAGTAACGCTGAAGAAGCTGAAGTTGAATGGTTCTATGAAGACCAACAAGACCTTCAGGAACTAATACCCCCAAAAAATGTTATTTTCCTTATAGGGGACTGGAACACAAAAGTAGGAAGTCAAGAGACACCTGGAGTAACAGGCAAATTTGGCCTTGGAGTACAGAATGAAGCAGGAAAAGGCTAACAGAGTTTTGCCAAGAGAACACACTGGTCATAGCAAACACCCTCTTCCAACAACACAAGAGAAGACTCTACACATGGACATCACCAGATGGTCAATACAGAGATCAGATTGATTATATTCTTTGCAGCCAAAGATGGAGAAGCTCTATACAGTCAGAAAAAACAAGAACAGGAGCTGACAGTGGCTCAGATTATGAACTCCTTATTGCCAAATTCAGACTTAAATTGAAGAAAGTAGGGAAAACAATTAGACCACTCACATATGACTTAAATCAAATCCCTTATGATTATACAGTGGAAGTGACATATAGATTCAAAGAATTAGATCTGATAGAGAGAGTGCCTGAAGAACTACAGAGAGAGGTTCGTGACATTGTACAGGAGGCAGTGATCAAGACCATCACCAAGATAAAGAAATGCAAAAAGGCAAAATGGTTGTCTGAAGAGACCTTACAAAGAGCTGTGAAAAGAAGAGAAGCAAAAAGCAAAGGAGAAAAGGAAAGGTATACCCATTTGAATGCAGAGTTTCAAAGAACAGCAAGGAGAGATAAGAAAGTCTTCCTCAGTGATCTGTGCAAAGAAATAGAAGAAAACAATAGAATGGGAAAGACTTGAGATCTCTTCAAGAAAATTAGAGATACCAAGAGAACATTTTATGCAAAGATGGGCACAATAAAGAACAGAAATGGTATGGACCTAACAGAAGCCGAAGATATTAAGAAGAGGTGGCAAGAATACACAGAAGATGTATACAGAAAAGATCTTCACAACCCAGATAATCACAACAGTGTGATCACTCACCCAGAATCAGACATCCTGGTATGTGAAGTCAAGCAGGCCTTAGGAAGCATCACTACCAACAAAGCTAGTGGAGATTATGGAATTCCAGTTGAGCTATTTCAAATTCTAAAGATGATACAGTGAAAGTGCTGCAGTCAATATACCAGAAAACTTGGAAAACTCAGCAGTGGCTACAGGACTGGAAAAGGTCAGTTTTCATTCCAATCCTGAAGAAAGGCATTGCCAAAGAATGTTCAAAACACCGCACAATTGCACTCATCTCACACGCTAGTAAAGTAATGCTAAAAATTCTCCAAGCCAGGCTTCAACAGTACAAGAACCATGAACTTCCAGATGTTCGAGCTGGATTTAGAAAAGGCAGAGGAGCCAGAGATCAAATTGCCAACATCCGCTGGCTCATCGAAAAAGCAAGAGAGTCCCAGGAAAACATCTATTTCTGCTTTATTGACTATGCCAAAACCTTTGACTATGTGGATCACAACAAACTGTGGAAAATTCTGAAGGAGATGGAAATACCAGACCACCTGATCTGCCTCTTGAGAAATCGGTATGCAGTTCAGGAAGCAACAGTTAGAACTGGTCATGAAACAACAAACTGGTTCCAAATAAAGAAAGGAGTATGCCAAAGCTATACACTATCACCCTGCTTATTTAACTTATATGCAGAGTACATCATGAGAAATGCTGGACTGGATGAAGCACAAGCTGGACTCAAGATTGCTGGGAGAAATATCAATAACCTCATATATACAGATGACACCACCCTTATGGCAGAAAGTGAAGAAGAACTAAAGAGCCTCTTGATGAAAGTGAAAGAGGAGAATTAAAAAGTTGGCTTAAAGCTCAACATTCAGAAAACAAAGATTATGGTATCTGGTCTTATCACTTCATTGCAAATAGATGGGAAACAATGGAAAAAATGAGAGACTATTTTTTGGGGCTCCAAAATCATTGCCGATGGTGACTTTAGCCATCAAATTAAAAGATGCTTGCTCCTTGGAAGAAAAGTTATGACTAACCTAGACAGAATATTAAAAAACAGAGACATTACTTTGTCAACAAATGACTGTCTAGTCAAAGTTATGATTTTTCCAGTAGTCATGTGTGGATATAAGAGTTGGACTATAAAGAAAGCTGAGTGCCAAAGAACTGATACTTTTGAAATGTGATGTTGGAGAAGACTCTTGAGAGTCCCTTGGACTGCAAGGAGATCTAACCAGTCCATCCTAAAGTAAATCAGTTCTGAATATTCATTGGGAGGACTGATGTTGAAGCTGAAACTACAATACTTTGGCCACCTGATGCAAAGAACTGACTCATTTGAAAAGACCTTAATGCTGGGAAAGATTTAAGGGGGAGCAGGGGAAGACAGAGGATGAGATGTCTGGATGGCATCACTGACTCAATGGACATGAGTTTCAGTAAGCTCCAGGAGTTGGTGATGGACAGGGAAGCCTGGTGTGATGCAGTCCATGGGGTCACAAAGAGTCAGGCATGACTGAGTGGCTGAACTGAACTGAACTGAAAGTAGGATGAAGTGAGTAAGAATTGATCATTGGTACAAAATTTAAAAGGGCACCAAAAATCTCTTAGTCAAAAGAAATGGTACTTTAATTTATTACTTCAGTAAATCATAATCAATGCTCAAATTTACAATAAATAAAACACCAAAATTTAAGCAAAAGTAGGATCTGCTGTAGATGGATTAGGGTGAAACAAATGGGCTGACTTGTAGAAATTCAAGGTCAGATCTTGTCTTTACTTAAATTTTTGACATTTGTTTATCAAGAATTTTCTGCAGTAGTTTTGATGTTAAAATTATACTAATAGTATTTATTTTCATTACTGATTGTTTGGCACCTAGATTTGGCATATACTCTAATGTGAGTGAGTCGCTCACCTAACCTTCTCCCTGGATCTGTAGCCCAGTCAACACTCATCAGTAAAAAGAACTAACATGCTTAATGGATAAAATTTAAGATACTAATATATCCTTGGCATATGCAGAATATCCATACATACAATATGTCAATAAAGTTGAAAATATTAATGATCAATGCACAAAATGATAACCAATGATAAAATATTTTATGACTATGATAATCAAAATCCCACTTAAAATGTATTTTATATATAAACATAAACAAATATGAAACTAAAATTTGTTTTATGAGTCAATATGCAGATTAGACAAAATTGAAAGAGAATTCGTGAACTAGAAAATGAAATTGAAGATTCCAAAAAGAGATTAAATTGAAAATATAATGAAGACAAATATTCTCCTCTCATTACAGTTCAAGAAAAAGCCAAAATTGAGAATAACAATGAGGAAATATTTAAAGAAAGAAATAACGGCTAAGAAATTTTCAGAAATGACAAAGGACATAAAGTTTAAAATTTGAAAATATATATTCTAAACAGGATTAATAAAAAGAAATGCAAACTTACACACACACAATGGGTATTTGAAAACAAAACTCATCTACAAACAAAATAAAAACTACACATTTCAACTTATAGTAGACTTTCCAATAGCAACATTCAGAGACAAAATCAATGGAAAAATGTGCTCAAAATGTTGAAAGAAATGAATCCTCAACTTTCAGTTATGTAACTTACAACATCGCTTTCAAGAATAAGAACAAAAAAATAAGTACTGAGAAAATTTACCATGAATATACTCTCCCTAAAAATAATTATTTATGTTTTACATATATGTATATAATTCTAACATCTGTAATATATAGCTACCAAAGCTAAATAGATTATGGGAAGATTTCAAAAAGAACCACCAAAACAGAGAGTGTACCTTTCACATTTTGTAGAGGAAAATGCATAGAATAAATTTTTCATTTTGAAGTAATAAAAGAGGAAAGAAACAAAATATCACAATATAATTTTACAAAAGTATTTACCAAATTTTAAGTAACAGATACAAATTTTACAAAGCACAGAAAAATCAAAAACACTAATTTTAAATGGCATTTTACTGACACAAGACCAAAAAAATTTAATGAAAAATATTAAGCACTCATGATCATGGATGCAAAGCATTTAAACAATGCAATGGTTAATATAATCGGGTTATATTTTAACATCTAAACTAAATTAGTTCTATTTCCTATATGAAAGTTTTAATAAAGGTATTAATATTTTTCCTTCATAAAGTGATTAAAGATAAATAAAATATGTTCAAGTGAATAAAAATAGATAAAGTTAATATATCTGATGGAGATTTTTTTAAACAGTAGTAATGAACAGGAATGGGGGCTTCCCAGGTGACCCAGTGGTAAAGAAGCAGCCTGCCAAGCAGGAGACATAGGGGACACAGGTTCTATTCCAAGTCCAAAAGATCCCCTGGAGGAGGAGATGGCAACCCACTCCAGTATTCTTGCCCGGAGAACCCCATGGACAGAGGAATCTGGCAGGCTAAATTGGAGTCACAAAGAGTTGGAGACAACTTAGCAACTAAAGAGCAACAATAAACATGGATATTTATGCCAGGATTGTCTGTGGTAGCAAGGTAACAGTCAAAAAGTCCCCCAAAGGAAAGAATGGGCAAAGCAACTATATTACAATACAGTAGAATCAATTACAGGAGTATTAACGAAGGAGCCATAGTCAATCAAATCAAAATATATCAACCTCACAAATATACGCAGCTTAGCAATGACTTTGGAAAAAAAAAACACATCTTGTATGGCATCAATTACATGAAAAGAAAATTATGTGAAATGAGTATATATGCATATTTATTTAAAGAAATGACTGTCAAGCATCCTTGTTTAAATTGCTATTGTGTGATTTGTTTACTTGCTAAAATGTATTTGTAATCCTCAAAACTATAGTCCAGACATTCTCAGAACAGTGAAAACTTTGAGTCTGAGGTCCATGCTCCCAGCTGAGTGCAAACAAGGCCAGGTGTTGAGTTTTCTCCTTTTAGCTCTCACAGAGATGCCCAGAGGAAGGAAGGGGAGTGTACTGCCGAGCAAGCCGCTCTGGCTCCGGGGCCAGGTGGGCAGGGACTGAATTCCAGCTCTGGCACCTCTAGTGGGGAGGCCTAAAGCAAGCCACTTAACCATTCTGAACCTTATTTCCTCTTGTGTAAAATGAGACTAAAGTCAAATCTACCAGAGTGAGCTGTTTTTATAATTCAAGACTGTATTCTGTGTGAGGTGTGTGGATATGCGTGTGTCCATATTTCCTCTAGGACTGATAGTTAAGTATTTGCGATGCAGTGTTCACTTCCACTTTATGCAGCATAAATACCATGCATAAGGAGAATAAATGCATGAGGAAAAACCAAGCAAATAATGTATATGAATAGTAATTCTTTCTAGAGAGGAGGGAGAGGTGATAGGGGATAGAAAAGTCATACAACCGAAAGGGTCACAGAGGGAATTTTTAACTGTGCTGGTAATGCTCTGCTGGATAATTCAGATGTTGGGTCCTCAATTTCTCATTTTGTATTGTTTTACTGTTTATAGCATATGACATGTAACATATAAAATTATATTTATAGACTATTTCATAATAATAAAGTTATTTTAAAAAATCAATCTGCTTTTGTTTAACTATGGCCCATGGGTAGAGCCACATTCAAGTTTCATTTAGAGCAGGAATAGTCAAACTATGGCTCATAATCCAAATTCACCTGTTTTTATAAAATTTTGTTAGAGTATAGCCTGCTCATTTATGTATTTTCTGTGGCTATTTTTGAGCTACAAGAGCAGAATTAAATAGTTGCAACAGAGAATTTATGGCTTGAAAATCTAAAATATTTATTATTTGGTCCTTTACCAAAAATTTTGCAAACCCTTAATTCAATGCAACATCTTAATACTCACACTAATTGGTAAGAATAGCTCAGGAGGCATAGCCAAAGTGAACCATGGAGAGAAACATAGAAGAAAACTTTTTTTCTATATGATAAAATGGCACAAGCTTTTCATTTTCTGACACATCCATAAAGCAGCAGGTGTAGGGGCTGCAGCAGTATGCCAGCAAAGAAAATTGAAAATAAGTCAACAAGAAAACTTGCAAATATTAACTCATGGAATCCTCACAATCCCCATGCAAGTCAACTGAAGCACCGAATAGATTAAGAAAATCACCCATGTTTACACATGTTGGATCTCGTGAAGCTAGAATTCCATATAACCTGACTTCCTGTGCAGAGGAATCCACATAATCTATTATTAAGGTGATCCCCATGGTAAACTATACACTGTGAGAAAACTCTACTTTTATTATCTCAAAGCTTCTGTAAATTGTGTTACTTTAAAGAGTGAAAGAAGCAGTGACAAATTCAGTATACCTCTTGGGTGGGAAAATAAAGATTCAGTGGACTCAAAACATTGGGAAAAAAGAGAAATTTAAGTCTCTTGGTCACCTGTGATGTTATTAGGACATGTTGGTTTCCAACCAGGGCCTTCCCCTAGTGACTCAGCAATAAAGAGACCACCTGAAATGCAGGAACCACAGAAAACAGGTTCAATCCCTGGGGCAGGAAGATCCCCTGGAGGAGGGCATGGCAACCCATTCCAGTATCCTTGCCTGGAGAATCCCATGGATAGGGGAGTTTGGCAGGCTACAGTCCACAGGGTCACAAAGAGTCAGACGCGACTCGAGTGACTTAGTATGCATGCGCACACTGGTTTCCAAACATATATAATACGGAGTTTTGACATTTAGTAGGTAGGTGGTTCAAGTGCTCAGTATATAAATATGAAAGGACAGGATATACAAAGGAATTTGCATCACCAAATTGGTTGATATCTAGGTTACTTTTTATGAATACAATGATTCTTATTTTGTTTTGCAATTAGTCAATTTATAAAAAATGAGGATGTTATGGTGGGAAAATATCTATATCTGTTTGCTTTTCTTAAAAAGAGCCAGAAGAATTATCTTCACTTGATGTATAGCAAGCCATCGAATGCAAGGATCAAACTAATGTGTGACTTCCAGAAGAGGGGAAGATATTTTTTGAATTCAATTACCAAAACTGAGGTAAGTAATATGAGTATTTCCTTGCATTCTTATTGAAAATAATTATTCCTTTAGTAGAAACTAAGGTTTTTATTGAAAATTATTAAAGATAATTAGAATGTCAAAATGAATTTTTAAAGCAAATTGAGATATGTAATAAATATCATTTCACAAAACATTAAAATATAAGATCTTTTTAAAATTATTTTTATTAGTTTAAATGTGTACTATATAAAATAAATTTTGCTCTACCACAAGTGAAAGTTCATGGGAAACACTATAAGTAATCAGGAGGAAAATCTCTTTGTTAATTGTACTTCCTTAGAGTCCACAGATCAAAAAAATATAGGCCATAGAGAGATTTGAGATTTAGGTTAAAAGCCATCTGTGCCCCCAGATATAATTGATGTTGCACACCAATTAAAAACATTACCTAGAATTCTTATGTATAATGGCTTAATTTATTTTTATCATTATACTTTTATGTGGAACAACACATTTGTCACACAGGCTTGAAAAATTCTGATATGGGTTGAGTGAAGCACATTTATTAATACACTAACTTTTTTAAAGTTATCTGAAAAGGCCATTATTAGAGTCTTACACTTTGAGAATATTGTTTTAGCAACATGACATCATTTAGTGTTTTCATTTATATTTAATTAAGTTTTTATCTATGGTTTCTAAAAGATATAAAGTCAAAGCAATTTCCATAATTTTGATATTTTAATGCAATATATCTTCTTACTTATCACAGAGGTCACATTTGCCATCCCATTAATTCCTACATCGTTATATACACTTTTTAGGATTTCTTGTAGGCAAAGTTTTTTTTTTTTTCCTTTGTCCCTCACATTTCCATGTGTACTTGCATGTGTACTTCTAAGAACCCATTCACTATATTTGTATTTGGAACCTCATTCTCTCTCTTGTTAGGGAAATGGGCCAGGAAACCACTGTAAACCCCGGTTTGCTGCTCACAGAGGACTCTTGGTCACTTGTCATGGGATAAATCTTTCTTCTTTGGGAAGTCCACATTTTGTCTACTGATGAACTGTCAGTAGGTAAGCATGCTATTAACAGAGTTGGGCCAAAGAACTGAATTACATCTTGCAAAACAAAACAAAAGGTTATGAGAAAGTTAATGGTCATTAGTTTCCATGTAACTCAATGGGAACTCATCAAATAACCTATGAAGAGTTCCCAATGAGATAGGATATATTGTAGTTGGAGGTGTTAGTTGGACATGATGTAAAAGCAATTGCTTTAAATAAGAATTTAGTAATGTGGTGGTGAGGTGTGGGGAGGATGGTGTTCTACAGTCCTGTGATTACATCTAAATCTTTAAGTGAGCCTGTGCTTCTGAAACCCATTTCCCAGTTTCCTCCTCAGTCAGTCTCTTCCATCAGGAAGCTCCCATAAGCCTATTATCCTTCTCCGTCAGACTGAAAATACAATCACAGAGAACTAACCAATCTAATAACATGGACCACAGTCTTGTCTAACTCAATGAAACTAAGAGCCATGCTGTGTAGGGCCACCCAAGATGGACAGGTCACGGTGGACAGTTCTGACAAAATATAATCCAATGGAGAAGGGAATGGCAAACCACTTCAGTATCCTTACTTTGAGAACCTCATAAACAGTATGAAAAGACAAAAGATAGGACACTGAAAGATGAACTTCTCAGGTTGGTAGGTGCCTATATGTTACTGGAGATAAGTGGAGAAATAACTCCAAAAGAATGAGGACACAGAGCCAAAGCAAAAACAACCAACCCCTAGTTGTGGAGGAGACTGGTGAAAGAAGTAAAGTCTAATGCTATAAAGAGCAGTATTGCATAGGAACCTGAATGCTAGGTCCATGGATCAAGGCAAATTGGGAGTGTCCAAACAGGAGATGGCAAGGGTCAACATCAGCGGTTTAGGAATCAGCAAAGTAAAATGGACTGGAATGGGTGAATTTAACTCAGATAACCCTTACATCTACTACTGTGGGCAAGAATCCCTTAGAAGAAATGGAGTAGCTATCATAGTCAACAAAAAAGTCTGAAATGCAGTACTTGAATGCAATCTCAAAAACAACAGAATGATCTCTGTTCATTTCCAAGGCAACCCATTCAAAATCAGAGTAATCCAAATCTATGTCCCTATCAGTAATGCTGAAGAAGCTGAAGTTGAATGGTTCTATGAAGACCTACAAGGCCTTCTAGAACTAACACCCAAAAAAGATGTCCTTTTCCTTATAGGGGACTGGAATGCAAAAGTAGGAAGTCAAGAGACACCTGGAGTAACAGGCAAATTTGGCCTTGGAGTACAGAATGAAGCAGGAAAAGGCTAACAGAGTTTTGCCAAGAGAATGCACTGGTCATAGCAAACACCCTCTTCCAACAATACAAGAGAAGACTCTACACATGGACACCACGAGATGGTCAATACAAAAATCAGATTGATTATATTCTTTGCAGCCAATGATGGAGAAGCTCTAAACAGTCGGCAAAAACAAGACAGGGAGTTGACTGTGTGTGGCTGGTATCATGAACTCCGTATTGCTGAATTCAGACTTAAACTGAAGAAATTAGGGAAAACCACTAGACCATTCAGGTATGACCTAAATCACAATTATACAGTGGAAGTGAGAAATAGGTTCAAGGGATTAGATCTGGTAGACAGAGGGCCTGAAAAACTACAGATGGAGTTTCGTGACATAGTGCAGCAAGCAGGGATCAATACCATCCCCAAGAAAAAGAAATGCATAAAGGCAAAATCATCTGAGTAGGCCTTACAAATAGCTGTGAATAGAAGAGAAGCAAAATGCAAAGGAGGAAAGGAAAGATATATTCATTTGAAAGCAGAGTTCCAAAGAATAGCAAGGAGAGATAAGAAAGCCTTCCTCAGTGATCAGTGCAAAGAAATAGAGGAAAGCAATAGAATGGGAAAGACTAGAGATCTCTTCAAGAAAATTAGACATACCACGGGAACATTTCATGCAAAGATGGGCACAATAAAGAAAAGCAATGGTATGGAGCTAACAGAAACAGAAGATATTAATAAGAGGTGGAAAGAATACACAGAAGATCTATGCAGAAAAGATCTTCACGACCCAGATAATCATGATGGTGTGATTACTCGCCCAGAACCAGACATCCTGGTATGTGAAGTTGAGCTGGCCTTAGGAAGCATCACTACCAACAAAGTTAGTGGAGGTGATAAAATTCCAGTTGAGCTATCTCATGTCTTGAAAGATGATACTGTGAAAGTGCTACACTCAATATTCCAGCAAATATGGAGAACTCAGCAGTGGTGACTGGACTGGAAAAGGTCAGTTTTCATTCCAGTCCCAAAGAAAGGCAATACCAGAGAATTCTCAAACAACTGCACAATTGCACACATCTCACACGCTAGTAAAGTAATACTCAAAATTCTCCAAGCCAGGCTTCAGCAATATGTGAACCATGAACTTTCAGATGTTCAAGCTGGATTCAGAAAAGTCAGAGGAACCAGAGATCAAATTGCCAACATCCACTGGATCATCAAAGAAGCAGGAGAGTTTCAGAGAAACATCTATTTCTGCTTTATTGACTATGCCAAAACCTTTGACTGTGTGGATCACAACAATCTGTGGAAAATTCTGATAGAGATGGAAATACCAGACCACCTGATCTGCCTCTTGAAAAATCGGTATGCAGGTCAGGAAGCAACAGTTAGAACTGGTCATGAAACAACAGATTGGTTCCAAATAGGGAAAGGAGTATGCCAAGGCTGTATACTGTCACCCTGCTTATTTAACTTATACGCAGAGTACATCATGAGAAACACTGGGCTGGATGAAGCACAAGCTGGAATCAAGATTGCCAGGAAAAATATCATTAGTCTCAGATATGCAGATGACATCACCCTTATGGCAGAAAGTGAAGAAGAACTAAAGAACCTCTTGATGAAAGTGAAAGAGGAGAGTGAAAATGTTGCCTTAAAACTCAACATTCAGAAAATTAAGATCATGGCATGTAGTTCCATCACCTCATGGCAAATAGATAGGGAAGCAGTGGAAAGAGTGGCAGGCTTTATTTGGGGCAGGAGGGCTCCATAATCACTGAAGATAGTGATTGCAGCCATAAAATTAAAAGATGCTTAGTCCTTGGAAGAAAAGTTATGACCAACCTAGACAGCATTTTAAAAAGCAGAGACATTACTTTGCTGACAAAGGTCCATGTTGTGAAAGCTATGGTTTTTTCAGTAGTCAGAGATGGATGTGAGAGTTGTAGTATAAAGAAAGCTGCTGGCTGAATAATTGATGCTTGTGAACTGTGGTGTTGGAGTTAGAGTTTCTTGGACTGCAAGAAGACCCAACTAGTCCATCCTAAAGGAAATCAGTTCTGAATATTCATTGGAAGGACTGATGTTGAAGCTGAAACTCCAGTACTTTGGCCACCTGATGAGAAGAACTGACTCATTTGAAAAGACCCTGACGCTGGGAAAGATTGAAGGCGGGGGGAGAAGGTGATGACAGAGGATGAGATGATTGGATGGTATCACCGACTTAATGGACATGAGTTTGAGCAAGCTCCAGAGTTGGTGATGGACAGGGAGGCCTGGCATGCTGCGGTCCATGGAGTTGCAAAGAGTCAGACACAACTGAGTGACTGAACTGAACTGTGCTTCTGGATGGTGAATTTCACAAGTGTTTCTTAGTTTTTTATTTCCTCTACACTTAGGTGGAACAAGATGACTAGCGTTACCTGGAGTTGAGTATTTCTCTCCCCCAAGGTCAGTTAGGAGCTGACATTACCCAGCAGATTAAGCTCTTGTTAAGTAGATTCTCTTAAGGGAGGACTTTAAAAGAAAATAATGCTCTGGTGTACAGCTGACCCTTGAACAACACGAAAGGGAAATCACTCAGTCATGTCCGACTCTGTGACTTTATGGACTTTAACCTACCAATTTCCTCCCTCAATGGAATTTTCCAGGCAAGAGTACTAGAGTGGGTTGCCATTTCCTTCTCCAGGGGATTTTCCCCACCCGGGATCAAACCTGGGTCTCCCGCATTGCAGGCAGACGCTTTACCATCTGAGCCACCAGGGAACAACATGACTTTGAATTATGTGCGTTCATTTTTACTTGGATTTTTTTCAAGAAATAAATTTATGTAGTAAAAGTGTATTTTCTCATCATTATGATTTTCTTAATAAAACTTTCTTTCCTCTAGCTTACTTTATTGTATGAATACAATATATAATACATATGTGTAACATATAAAATATGTTTTAATTGGCATTTTATGTTATTGGTAAGATTTCCAGTCAACAGTAAGCTATACCTAACTAAGTTTTTGGAGAGTCAAAACTTATGTTCAGATTTTTGAGAATGTAGGATTTTGGTTCCTTTGTCCCCTCATAATAAAGGTCAATTATATTTCAGAATGGTTCCTATCTCCTCCCTCTGCAGGCAGCTCAAGATGTTTTCTCTGATATTCATCAGATTGAGCTCCTGGGGATAACATTCACAAAAATGTTGGGGTGTCTCTATGACTGGGTCCCCTAGAAATTTTTAACTTTTTCAGATTTGTCTGCACTGAGCATACCAAATCATCAGTTACAGTTCTGGTTTCCCTACCCCAGACCCTGTTCCCTGGGACATTTCTGCCTGTGAGTCTTTGTCTCAGTAAGCTGATGAACTGTATTCATCTGTTGGCCATTCCAATTTGATGACAGTATTTTGACTGTGTTATCCCCTTTATAAAATCCAAGCTGAGTTGCTAATTTTTCAGTCTGTTCTGCTTTTTATCTGTTTTCTTAAGATTTTAAATATTTCTTTATTTACTTTTTTTTTTTTTTTTTGGCCACACCATGCAGCTTATGGTATTTTAGTTTCCTAACCAGGGATTGATCCCTGGCCCTTGGCAGTGAAGAGTGTGGAGTACTAACCTCTGGACTGCCAGGGAGTTCCCGGTTATGCTTTTTACTTGTTTGACTTCTGTTCCTTATAGGTGGAACCTAAAATGGAAATTCAAGGTTATTACCCTAAATGTGTTTAGCAAAAGAAGCAGAAACATAATTGTACCCCAGAACATATAAGCATCAGGTTGAGTCCATAGAAAGTAACCATGAGTAATGTCTTAGATCTACCTTAGGATACAGTGTGGGCTTCCCTAAAGAATCTGCCTGTAATGTGGGTCCAATTCCTGGGTTGGGAAGATCCCCTGGAGGAGGGCATGGCAACCCACTCCACTGTTCTTGCCTGGAGAATCCCATGGACAGAGGAGCCTGGCGGGCTACAGTCCATGGGGTCAGAAAGAGTCGAACGTTGAGTGAGTAAGCAGAGGTAAGCACAGGATACAATGGATGTGTGAGTGTGTTTGGGGGAGGTGCGGCGGTCATGTGGGCAGGGCTCCTCACTCTTAAGACCTTGGAAGCAAATATAAAGAAACCTTACCACACAGTGTATGTCACACCGATACTTGAAATAGGGTTTTGACTAGAACATGAAAAGGACAAATTTTTGAGACATATTTTTTAAATGTTTATATTTTGGAGTTCTAACTCATCAGCTTCCAATACAAATCAATTAATACAGAGCGTGGTGAGGGAAAACAAATCTCCAAAACTTCATCTAGATTTCCACTAAATCTAAGTGAATAGCCAAATTTACCGTTATTCCCAGAATTGTTTCTTGTAGAATGAGTACACTTCAAAAAAAAAAAAAAAAATACTGTACGTTAAGGATTAATACTCCTAGCCTATGATATTGTACAAATGACTGATGCCCTCTCTCTCTACTCAAGCCCTTCTTCCATTGCCAAACTTCCTCTCTTCTATTAACATTCAAACAATTGCAACATTTAAATAGCAGTTGTAAGAGTGATCTCATCTCATCGGCTTTACTTCATTTGACATTAACACTCAAAACCCAGTGAAATGCTCTTTCACTCTATAATGCTTAATGTGTCAATAGTCTTCTTGTGAAATCTAGTGGATCCTTATCAGGACCCTTATTACCACTGCAGCACCTGATATTAGGGACAGTTTTCTTTGTATTTTGCATTTCTTCTTTTTTTATTTCCATGACACAACTATTTCAAGGTTTTTTCTTATCTTTCTAGTTGCTCCTTTTTCTGATGTGAAGTATTTCCCAACCACAGCTTCTAAATTTTGGTGGGCCACAGAAGCAGTGTCCTATACTGTAGGAAAACTCTTCATTTTTTCCTGGTATCTCCATCATTCTAATGGCTTTATTTATACATGCATATTCAAGACAGACTGATTCCCTTGAGCTCTGTACTTATCAGTTAACCTAAATTATCTTCTGATTGCCTCCACATAGACATTCTATAGAATACTTGCTAGTTTTTAACTCAACTTGTTGAAATATGAGCTTATTATACCCCTAGAAAACATGTATCTATTTTCTCCATCCCTGGAAATGGCACTTGTAACTGCCCCCGCTCCTTGACCCATTAAACTCTTCAGCTGGACTTGTTCCTGTTGGTGTCAGTAGGACCAAAATTGCTTTTTGGTTGAAAAGCAATCAAAGTTGAAATATACCAAATTTGCTAAAATCACAAGCTCCAATTTACAAAGCTTCAAAACACCAAGAACATGATTTCTATATCTTAGCAATGATGATGGTCAAACAAGTGAGACTTCATTTAAACATGATCACCTTGTCTGTTTTAAATATTACCTGTGCAACATGGAAACAAAATAATGCAGTACAACCCACTAAAGCCCTGGCTTACGACTGTGTACATCAGATATCTTTGTGGCCCCATAAGTTCCATATTTGATTTCAGCAGCAGCTATGCTGACCGCTCATGCAATACTTGCTCAATCAATTCTCTGTATTAAATTCTCTCTGTTAAAATAACTGATGTGACTTCTGTTTTCCTGTCTGAGCCTAACTGACACAACCAGAGAATGAAGATATGCCCAAGATCAGGGATATATGCTTGAATACATGTATCTGTCTCCTCAGAGACCCCTTTACACCCAATTTGCAGAGGCCCTCGCAGTGTAGGTGGCATATGGAGTCCATGGAGTAGAAGAGAATAAAGACAGGTTCATTCTCTACCATGTCTCTATCACACTGGGTTGGGAGTTTGGAGGGTGGTACATGTCAGCATGCAAAGGTCCATGTTATTAAAATATAATACCTTTCTTACTTTGCACAGCTAAACCATCAGGTTTAATTTCTTGTAGCTTTAATAGGTTTCTTTCATTATGTCAGGCCTACCCATGACCCACCTCAGCCTGTGTGGTATGGTCCACTTTTTTTCCTTCTGGACTGCTGCCATCCCCTCTCAGATAGTCTAGCAATAAAACTTTATGTCTATTTTTAAGCATAACAAAGTTTTTCCTGCATTAGAGCTTTTTTGCATATGCAAATTTATATGCCAATAGTTAACTCCTGTTCATGATATCTTTCACAGTGGTAATTCCCAGCATGTATCTATCTGGATAACTCACATTTATTTTTCAGGAAACAATGTTTCATCAGGGAAGTGTTTCTTTACTACCACTCTCTCTCACTCATCCAGAGTACTTCCTCTGGTTTAGAGTCTACCACTTCATGGATCATTGTGTCATGGACATCACTGACAAAAGCTCAGAAATGACAAAAGGAGAGCCTATGAATCACAGAAACAGCGATTAATAAAAGTTTATTGTTCAGACACTAAAAAGGTAGTCTGTTAACTGATAGCACTCAAACCAAAACACAGAATGAGGCTCAGGGTTGTGTTGTTATAATATAGCTTATACAGTGAGGAAGAAATGACCATTCTCCCCAGTGATTGGTTATAATATTAGCATTTCCTTAAATGATAGAGAATTGGCCAGTGGTTACCTCATATCATCCTTGGGAAAAGGTTTAAGCATTGCTTATGATTTCCAGTGGCATAAATAAGAAATAACCCAGGTCAAGTTGGCCTTGCATAATAAGCTAAATTAAGCTTTGCTTTTATACTGAACTGATTTTGTCCATTTAGGGAATTTTCAAGGCTGGTCTTCATTTGTTTTTCACTTTATGTACTTTTGTTGATTAATATTTTATTTCTGACACAGTTTCAAGAATATCAGCCTGATGAAAGCAGGCACTGTATTCATTTTATTCATTTTCATATCCTTTGAACAAAAGACAGTGCCTGATACATTATAGATATCCATTAAGATATTAGTTAATAACTGAAAAATGGATGAATGGTGATTGTTTGAACGTTGCTGTTTATATCAGTCCTTAATTTTTTTTTTCCTTTTTTTTTTTTTAGTTTTGGAAATGCTGTATGTCTGAACTACCTGTCAAGGAAGACTAGACATGCATAGCTATTGAACACTTAAAATATGACTAGTGTGAGTAAAAAACTGAACTTTTAATTTAATTTTAATTAACCTAAAGTTAATTTTAAATAGCTACATGTGGGTAGTTGCTAATATATTGGACAGTTGTAGGTATATGGGACAGAATCTATAGGGATGTTCTTTAAAAGATATGAACAGAAATATATGTATACAAGAGACAAATCTGGGGAAATGACAAATCCGAAACTGAGCATATATGGAAAAAAAATCACATTTTTTGAACAGAGAACATAAGAACACAGAACTCATATAGTACTCTGAAATAAAACTCTTCTCTAAACATAATAAAGCACAAGTTTCTTGTATGTGTTAAACTAGAGGCATAATATGACCAATATTTGAAAGAAAGTTATGTTATATTCTACCTTTTTGAAGACATAGAAAGACTAAATCTCATTGAAAATGCATTTGCTTTGTGAATATGATCCATCCTCAGTCTTTCATTATATTTTATATAGTGCCTATAGACTTCACACAAGTGAAAAATTTGGATAGTATAATGATTATTATTTAAGTGCTTTGCATCTGTTTGTCATATAGTGAATTGAGACAATCTATTGATTGTATTATTAGAACCTATTCACATTTACATTTTACGATTTAAAGTTTGTACAGTTTGAATACTTTATACATGTTCATATATACTATAGATGTTTTAGTCAGCATCATTTTTTTTTCTCCTGGCCTTTTCTTTCATGACATGTATGTAAGCTTACCCATTTTAATTAATTTCTTGTACCATCCCTATTAGAATAATATACATCTGTCTTTTACAATTGTATACTTACCACTTCATAGAGAAGTTAAAGAGTATAAGAAACATTGTTAATACATATCTGTATATCTAAATATATAATAAGCAAACTTTATATTTTCATATAAATGCATTTGTATTCTTGTAAATTTGGACATATCTTACACTACTTTTGTAACATTAGCTTTAAAAAAATATTTTGGTAATTCTAATTCTCTTAAGCCAAACAAATGTTCCTAAATTCTCTGAATATTCTCTTCTGCTTGATTTAATTTTGTTTTTGTAAAAGTTAAACTCATATAGCTCCATCTGCATTTAGAGTTACTGTTTTAAAGTTAAATCACATCTTCTAGATAATATTTATCCCTGATCTACATTTCTTTAGCTTTGGAAACAGTGATGATTTCATTCATTTCTAATAATGCAGTACCACCTTAGTTAAAGATACTTTTGACTTATTTTCATTTCAAGCCAGGGAGACACAAAACACTACCTCTAGTCACTTCATACCACCTTCCTCAAGCTAGAGATCTTTGTAAACACAACTCAATAAAGGAAAAAAAAAAAAAAAACAACCTATTATCTACGAAATGGTACAACATTTTCTACTAAATACAACATTCTAAAGTTAGATCAATAATTTGAGAATCAACTAGTGGTCTAACGATTCTCTTAACCATGCTCTTGGGTCCTACTCTTTTCTGAAGGCAGATTTCTAGCTCTGGAAGAAACCCATATACATTTTCAGCAGTATAAAGTAGAATGAGAAGGAAGCATTAGTAAATCCCACCTTTCAGTTGTTCTGAATACATCTCAGCCTCTGAGAGGGCATTTCATCATATCCCTGCCCCCCACCCCTTTCTCCACATGCACAAAAATACACAAAGCTACTTCCCTGCTGTCCCAGTGGTTAAGATTCCACTTGCCAACACAGGGGACACGGATTCAATCTCTGGTCTAGCAAGATTCCATATGTTGCAGGGCAACTAAGACCATTTGCCACAGTTACTGAGCCCATGTGCTACAAATACTGAAGACCATGTACCCCTGACTCCATGCTCCGCCACAAGAAAAGTCACCACAATGAGAAGCTCACACATCACAACTTGAGAGAAGTCCCCACTCGTTGCAACTAGAGAGACCCTGAACAGCAACAAAGACCCAGCACAACAAAATAAGTAACTAATTAATTAATAAAAACACACACAAATAATATCAAGATCTTTTTTCCAAGACCGGCAGGCAAGGAATACAACTCAGCAGTAAGTAATCAGTTCTTCTGTCTTTACAGACATTCTCCCCCACTTGCATTTCATTGCATTAATTATCACACCAACACCGCATGAAATCTTTACCAACTTAGCACCATCTTCTGCTAGGGTATGTTTGTGCCCCACTTACCTTGCAAGATTCAACTGCTAGGAGATGATGAGCCAGTCCCACCTTACCATCTGTGTTCTCAGATCATTCCCAGTGCCAACCGTGTGTGCCTTCAGACTGTGGTGAAGATCTCTTACCTGTGGGAGGAGAGAGGGAAGGAAGGAGGATTAGATAAAAAGAGTACTAGACTGCAGGACAGTTCCAAGAAGGGAAAGACAAGTCCAGTGAGCAGTCCTTGGATGAAAGGTGGAAATATAGAAATATGGAAGACTAGTTCTTCCACCTGGAAATATGGAAAATTAGTTCTTTTGGGTGAGGAGTTGACAACACATATCTATAAGATTATTTACTTTGTTGTGGCCCTAAACTCCTGAGATAGAAACTTTGTAACTACAACCATATTACATGGAAGTAGCTAGTTGAAAAGTTCTGCATTCAGTGTAAAGAAGTATTAGGCATTATTTAACAATTACAAATTGTTTTCCTGAATTCAACTTTATTGAATTTACTGATCTAAGTATTACAGGTTTTTGTGTGTTCAGATGGATTGAGGTAGAGGAAAAAAAATTGTAGCAAGCAGAAACTTACTTATGTTTGATTCTATTTTATATCATGAATTGAAAATCATTTTGGCACAAGATTGTATAAATAACCACAGTCCATCCTTCCTTCAGGAATCTACTTTCTTCACGGTCAGCAATGATTTCTTTGCAAAGACTTAAATTAATTGCATTTAATCCTAACTTACCTGACCATCCTGTAGTATATGATCCTGTTGTCCTCTCCCTTTAAAATTGAAAAACAACCAAGAAAATTTGGTTTCTGTGAACTGGCACCTCCTGTTTTGTTTTGTTTTTGGCACTTCTTGGCCTCCATTGAGCTCATTTTTTCTTTCATGGCCCTTTTATGTAGGTTTCTCTCAGGATTCTGTGATCTGTGCTCTATTTCATCATCACTTCATGTGTTTTGCATGAGCAATCAAATTTACTGTGATGGTTCTAAGTACAGCTTTATATTTATGATTAAAAAATCTTATATTAATCAGGTGGCACAGATGGTAAAGAATCTGCCTGCGATGCAGGAGACCTGGGTTCAATCCCTGGGTTGGGAAGATCCCCTGGAGAAGGGAACAGCTACCCACTTCAGTATTCTGGCCTGGAGAATTCCATGGACTGTATAGTCCATGGGTTTGCAAAGAACTGGACATGACTGAGCGACTTTCACTTCACTTCACTTCTAGAGAAACAAAACTAATAGAATCTGTATAGATATGTAGAAAGGTATATATTATGAGAGATTGGCTCACACAATTATGAAAACGGAGAAATCCCTCAACCTGTCTTCCCCAAGCTGAAGAGAAGGAAAGCCAGCAATGTAGCTCTTGTTTAAATCAAAAAATCTGAGAAGCAGAGAAGCCAGTGATGTAAGTCCTAGTTCAAGTCTGAAGGCCTGAACATCAGGCTGAGTGCCGATGTATAAGGCAAGAAAAGCAATGATCCAGCTCAAGAAAATATCAAATTAGCCCTTCCATCACCATTTTGTTCTATTCAAACCTTCAATGGATTGGATGATTCCTCATATTTTTCTAAGAGAGAGCTTTATTTATTCACCACTTTGAATGCTAATCTTTCCTAGAAACACACACAAATGCACACAGACCCAGAAATATGTCTTACTAATTGCTATTTCTCAGACCTGTCAAGTTGATACATAAAGTTAACCATCACAAAGCCATAATGCCATCTTAGTTATTATTTCAGAGCTTTAAAAATTGTACACCCATACATTCTACTACAATGACACTACCTGTACTTCAAATCAACATAGGCAATATAAGCACAACTTTCAAAATATACCTTGCCTCCTATTTTTTTTTTTTTTTTTTTTGAGATAGAATATAACTTAATTGTAAACAATAATGTGTGAGCTTCCCTGGTGGCTCAGCTGGTAAAGAACATGCCTGCCAATGCAGGAGATGCAAGAGATGTGGGTTCAATCCATGGGTCGGGAAGATGCCCTGGAAGAGGGCATGACAACCCACTCCACTTTTCTTGCCTGGAGAATCCCATGGATAAAGGAGCCTGGTGGGCTTCAGTCCATGTCACAAAGAGTCAGACAGGACTGAGCACAAACAGCAACATTATACAATAAAGTATACAAACTATGTATAAATCTTGCTCAATTTTTGCTATGTGACTGATATAAATATATCAAATATTAATATATAACACATTTCCAGATCTCTGATTGTGGGTTCAGGAACCTAAATCCTAAAGGACCCTCCCCGCCGCTTCCCAGTTAGTACTCGCAAGGCAGCATTACTTTGACTTCTGTCTACATATACTGATTTTACCTGATACCTTTTAAAATTATCCAAAAATAATTTTATGTGTTCTTTTGGACCTGGCTTATTTCGTTCATTATTGGACCTGAGAGATGCACCCATGTTATTTTGTGTAGCATTGTTTCATTATTTTTCATTGCTGGGTAAAATTTCACTGTTTAAATAGATCAGATTTTATATATCCATTCTTCTATTAGTGGACATTTGGGTTATAAATGAGTTATCAATTGCCATGTAACAAATTTTCCTAAAACACAGCCACTTAACATAACATTTGTTATCTCACAGTATCTCTGGGTCTGGAATTCAGAAGTAGATTAGTTGCAAAGATTGGTTCAGGTTTCTCATGAGCTTACCATCAAGCTGTCAGCCAGGACTTCAGTCATCTGAAGATTTCACTGGAATGAAAGACCCACATTCAAGTTCATTCACATGGCAACTGGCCAACCTTGATTTGTGTTGGCCAGAGACTCGTTCCATAGATTTCTTTCATGTCATATGGATGTCTCTATTTTTATCTGTTATTCTGATTAAGTTCTACACAAATATCCTCATTTTCTTTTTTATATAAAAATCTTTTTTAAACAACGGATCTATTCCCTGATTGTTTATTTTACAGCCTCATTTCAGCTTTTGATCTTTCATGCTGTTATTCCAGGTACTTGAAGACATGAGGGCCTACCCTATAATTTTCAATGATATCATTTTATTGTGATACTTTGTATATCACTGTTGCTATTGTTCAGTCTCTCAGTCATGTCTGACTCTTTGTGACCCCACAGATTGCAGCATGCCAGGCTCCCCTGTCCTTTACTCAAATTCATGTCCATTGAGTCGGCAATGTGATCAAACCATCTCATCCTCTGCTGTCCCCTTCTCCTCCTGCCTTCAATCTTTCCCAGCATCAAGGTCGTTTCCAATGAGTCTGCTCTTCTCAGCAAGCAGCCAAAGTATTGGAGCTTCAGCTTCAGTCCTTCCAATAAATATTCAGGGTTGATTCCTTTAGGATTGACTAGTTTGATCTCCTTAGTGTTCAAGGGACTCTCAAGAGTCTTCTCCAGCACCACAGTTCACAGCCATCAACTCCTAAGCGCTCACTTTTTTTTTTTTTTTTTTTTAATTGTCCAGCTCTTATTTCTCTATTTGACTGTTGGAAAAACCATAGCTGTGACCACATTGACCTTTGTAGACAAAGTAATGTCTTTGCTTTTTAATACACTGTCTAAGTTTGCCATTGTTTTTCTTCCAAGGAGCAAACATGTTTTAATTTCATGGCTGTAGTCACTGTCCACGGTGATTTTGGAATTCAAGAAAGTAAAGTCTGTCACTATTTCTGTTGTTTCCCCATCTATTTGTCATGAAGTGATGCGACCGGATGCCATGATCTTTGTTTTTTGAATGTTGAGTTTTAAGCCAGCTTTTCACTCTCCTCTTTTACCCTCATCAAGAGACTGTTTAATTCCTCTTAATTCTCTGCTATAAGGGTGGTATCATTTGAGGTTGTTGATATTTCTCCTAATAACCCAATTCCAGCTTGTGCTTCATCCAGTCCAGCATTTCATGTGATATACTCTGCATGGTGAATAAGCAGGGTGAGAATATACAGCCTTGACATACTCCTTTCCCAATTTGGAACCAGTCTTTTGTTCCATGTATGGTTCTAACTGTTGCTTCTTGACCTGCATACAGGTTTCTCAGGAGGCAGGTAAGGTGGTCTGGTATTCCTTTCTCTTGAAGAATTTTCCACAATTTGTTACGATCCACACAGTCAAAGACTTTAGTGTAATCAATAAAGCAGAAGTAGATGTTTTTCTGGAATTATCTAGCTTTTTCTATGATCCAAAAGATGTTGGCAATTTGATCTCTGGTTCCTCTGCCTTTTTTAATTTATTTTTTTAATTTATTTATTTTAGTTGGAGGTTAATTACTTTACAATATTGTGGTGGTTTTTTCCATACATTGAGATGAATCAGCCATGGATGTACATGTGTCCCCCATCCTGAAACTCCCTCCCACCTCCTTCCCCATCCCATCCCTCAGGGTCATTCCATTGCACCAGCCCTGAGCACCCTGTCTCTTGCATCAAACCTGGAATGGTGATCGGTTTCACATATGATAATATACATGTTTCAATGCTATTCTCTCAGATCGTCTCACTCTTGCCTTCTCCCACAGAGCCGAAAAGACTGTTCTATACATCTGTGTCTCTTTTGCTGTCTCACATATAGGGTTATCCGTG
Organism: Dama dama; assembly: GCF_033118175.1. Lineage (NCBI taxonomy): Eukaryota > Metazoa > Chordata > Mammalia > Artiodactyla > Cervidae > Dama > Dama dama. The sequence goes on from NC_083697.1 coordinate 54,512,898, forward strand.
CCATCTTTCTAAATTCCATATATATGCATTAGTATACTATATTAGTGTTTTTCTTTCTGACTTACTTCACTCTGTATAATGGGCTCCAGTTTCATCTACCTCATTAGAACTGGTTCAAATGTGTTCTTTTTAATGGCTGAGTAATCTTCCATTGTGTATATGTAGCACAGATTTATTATCCATTCGTCTGCTGATGGACATCTAGGTTGCTTCCATGTCCTGGCTATTATAAACAGTGCTGCGATGAACATTGGGGTACACATGTCTCTTTCAGATCTGGTTTCCTCAGTGTGTATGCCCAGGAGTGGGACTGCTGGGTAATATGGTGGTTCTATTTCCAGTTTATTAAGGAATCTCCACACTGTTCTCCATAGCGGCTGTACTAGTTTGCATTCCCACCAACACTGTAAGAAGGTTCCCTTTTCTCCACACCCTCTCCAGCATTTATTGCCTGTAGACTTTTGGATGGCAGCCATTCTGACTGGCATGTAATGGTACCTCATTGTGGTTTTGATTTGCATTTCTCTGATAATGAGTGATGTTGAGCATCTTTTCATGTGTTTGTTAGCCATCTGTATGTCTTCTTTGGAGAAATGTCTGTTTAGATCTTTGGCCCATTTTTTGATTGGGTCATTTATTTTTTTGGAATTGAGCTGCAGGAGTTGCTTGTATATTTTGAGATTAATCCTTTGTCTGTTTCTTCATTTGCTATTATTTTCTCTCATTCTGAAGGCTGTCTTTTCACCTTACTTATAGTTTCCTTTGTTGTGCAAAAGCTTTTAAAAAATATGGAACACTTCACGAATTTGCATGTCATTCTTGCACAGGGGCCATGCTAATCTTCTCTGTATCATTCCAATTTTTTAGTATATGTGCTGCCAAAGTGAGCACCATTTGTGGCTCTTTATTATTGAGGTTCCTCACTGTGGGTGGGGTTGGACCGGTGGTTTGTCAAGCTTTCCTGGTTAGGGAAGCTTGTGTCGGTGTTCTGGTGGGTAGAGCTGGATTTCTTCTCTCTGGAGTGCAATGAAGTGTCCAGTAGTGAGTTTTGAGATGTTTATGGGTTTGGTGTGACTTGGGCAGCCTGTATATTGAAGCTCAGGGCTATGTTTCTGTGTTGCTAGAGAATTTGCATGGTATGTCTTGCTCTGGAGCTTGTTGGCCCTTGGGTGGTGCTTGGTTTCAGTGTAGTTATGGAGGCTTTTGGATGAACTCTTATCAATTAATGTTCCCTGGAGTCAGGAGTTCTCTGGTATTCTCAGGTTTGGGGCTTAAGCCTCCTGCCTCTGGTTTTCAGTCTTATTCTAACAGTAGCCTCAAGGCTTTTTCATCCATACAGCACCAATGATAAAACATCTAGGTTAATGGTGAAAAGATTCTCCACAGTGAAGGACACCCAGAGAGGTTTACAGAGTTACATGGAGAAGAGAAGAGGGAGGAGGGAGATAGAGGTGACCAGGAGGAGAAGAGGGGGAATCAAAAAGGGAGAGAGCAATCTAGCCAGTAGTCAATTCTTTATGTGCTCTCCACAGTCTGGAACACCCAGAGAGGTTCACGAAGTTACAGAGAGAAGAGAAGAGGGAGGAAGGAGATAGAGATGAGCAGGAGGAGAAAAGAGGGGATCAAATGGAGAAAGACAGATCTAGGCAGTAATCAGTTCCCTAAGTGTTCTCCTCAGTCCAGAACATACACATAGATTCACAGAGGTGGGTAGGGAAGAGAAGGGATAGGGAGAAGATAGAGGTGACCTGGGGGAGAAAAAGGAGGGCAAAGGGGAAGAGAGCAATCAAGCCAGTAATCACACTCCTATGTAAAAATGGGTACTGAAGATTGGATTCTTAAAGGTACAAAATTGATAACAAATACCAAAAAGCAAAGACTAAAAATCTAGAGTAGAGGTTAGATATCAAAAATACAGTATTAAAGAAAAACAGAACAAAATCATGAAAATTTTTAAAAATATATATGAAATTTGTTTTAAAAATAGGGTCTTTTTTTTTTGCAAGGTAATAGTAGGTTATAAAAATGAAAATTAAAGGAGTTAATAGAGGACTTAAAAATTTTTTAAAAAATAATTAAAAATGATAATAGTAAAACTATATCTAGGAATTACTCTGGAGCTGTTGCAGGAAGTGTGGGGTCAGTTCAGTTTCAGCTAGTTCCTTGTTCCAGCTTATACTTTTCAAGATCTGCAGGCTCCTTCCAGTGTAGTTGGTGCTAGCTACAGGGTTTTAATCTGTTGCACCTGTCACTTCCAAAGCGGTTCCCTCTGTTTTCTTGGGCTTCTTCTGTCTTCAGGTCTCTTCAGTGTCTAATTTCCACCCTGATGCAAGGGGGCAAAGGTGGCCACTTATTTAGGCTCACTTGTTCAGTCGTGCTGTAGGGAGGGAAGAACACTGCAGACAAATATCACTGGCGTGTGTAGGGCGTGCTCACAATCTCGGTCACACTGGGTTTGCCCCCGCTCACAGCGTGTGTGCTTTCCCCGTCTACACTGCTCAGGCTCCAGGTTGCTCAGCATGTGGACTGTCTAAAGCGGGCTCTGGGTTGCGTGCACTTCCCAGGTCTAAGCCTCTCAGGTTCGGGTTCTCGGGTACTCCCCAAAGGCGCAGACGTGGTTAGGCCTGCGTCTTGTGCCCTTCCCAGGCCCCAGCAGCTCAGGCGGCCAGGTGCTTGGGGAGCGCCCTCTCCCGAGGTGGCGCTGCGTCTTACCACCTCCCCCATCCCAGCCGCCGGGTCTCCTGGGCGGCAGCGGGCGCCTGTGTCTCTTCTGGGGAGCTGATCTCTGGCTGCGGCCCTCCCAGCGGATGTCAACCATCCAGAATCCCAGGAAGTCTTGGTTAGCAACCAGAAGCCTGCTCGCAGTTTGGTAGGGAATGCTGGCTCTGGGGCCGAATTTGCCTCTTTCCTGCTCTGGCTTCTGCCTTCTGCTTCCCTGCCTCCGTCAGGGGATGGGCCGGTCCGCAGCCGGCTAGCTCTCCTCTGGTGTTTGCTCGTGGGATAGTTCTCTCTCTCTCTCTCTTTCTCACTTTCTCTATTTTTCCTCTCTCTCTCTGGCTATCCTACAGTTTGGGTTGCTATCTCACATTAGCTCCCTCAGATTGCCCTCAAGACATTCAGGTCCAGTCCTTACCCTAAGCAAAGCAGCCTGCTCCTCCCTGTTCAACCCCCACTTGCTGATGGCGGATGCGAACTTCTGGGCTACTTCTCTGCTGGGAGTCGCTGTTAGGCATGCAATCTGTGGGTTTTGTTTATTTATTTTTCCCTCCAGGTTATGTTGCCATCTGAGATTCCAAAACTCCCCATTGACCCATTGGTGAGAGGGTTTCCTGGTGTTTGGAAACTTCTCTTTAAAGTCTCCCTTCCCAGGATGGGTCTCCATCCCTAACTCTTTTGTCTCACTTTTTATCTTTTATATTTTGTCCTACCTCCTTTCGAAGATAATAGGCTGCCTTTCTGGGTGCCTGATGTTCTCTGCCAGCGTTCAGAAGTTGTTTTGTGGAATTTGCTCAACATTCAAATATTCTTTCAATGAATTTCTGGGGGAGAAAGTGGTCTCCCCATCCTATTCCTCCGCCATCTTAGGACTGCCCCCTTGCCTTTTTCTTAAACCCAGCTTGTACATCTGGAAGTTCTAGATTCAAACATTGTTGAAGTCTAGCTTGAAAGGTTTTGAACATGACTTTGCTAGCATGTGAAATGAGTGCAGTCATGTGGTAGCTTCAGCGTTCTTCGGCATTGCCCTTCTTTGGGATTATGTAACATAGATGCTTAATATATTAATTTTGGAAAAATAATAAATGACTCTAAGACTTTGATACTTTCAACTCCTTGTGTCAATGACAAATATCACTTCTCCCTCATAAACATATCTTATTATCAAGTAAACATGTGATTAAGTGTGAATAACAACTCAAACAGTTCAAATTTCCTGCATTCAATGATCAGAGTCCCATGACAGACAAAGTTAATCTAGTATTTTAGTACAATTTCTAGTGTTTTAATACAGTTTCAGGTATTATAAATTAAATAAATCTCATAACTTTAGTGAATTAATTACAAGGATTAACAGCTATTAATCTATTTCAAATAGTAAAACTCCCAATAGTTGTCAGCTAGTCAATGCTGTTAACACAATCAAACCCGTTGTTTATTTTGATGGCATATCAGACATTTTAAACTTTCTGAAAACTCTCTATTATGCTCACTTTTCCTTTATACTACTGAGTTCAGATATACCCATCTTAATTATATCATTTTCTAAAGTGAAATTTTAAAATTGAGAAAATGTATAATTTTAGTAACATAACTGTGGAAATAGAAAAGACAAAGGTGACAATGAGACTGGCGATTACCTGGTATAAAATGTACTATTAGTATATGGAAGTGAAAGTCACTCATTCATGTCTGACTCTTTTCAACCTGTGGACTATACAGTCCATGGAGTTCTCCAGACCAGCATACTGAAGTGGTTAGCCTTTCCCTTCTCCAGGGGATCTTCCCAACCCAGCTATTGGACTCAAGTCTCCCTCATTGAAGTATATTCACAATATCAAGTTCTTAAAAAAAAACACACAACAGAAAAAGGATATGTAAATTATTGTCTGTGAAAAGCACAATGAAAATCATTCTTTATCTTGATAGAAATTATGTCACACTTTGTATATTAATGCAATCACAATTTCTGTGGTTTTATTTAATTTATCTGACCCTAGGATTCACATTTGAGAATATACTTTCTGCTTATGCATTTTCCTTTCTGTGGTACACAGATAAAGAATGATTTTCATTGTGCTTCTCACATAGACAATAACTTACATATCCTTATTCTGTTCTGATTTTTGAAAGAACTTGATGTTGTGAGTATACTTCTAAATAAAGAATGTGTTATCCAAATAACCAAAGTATTTCTAAATATTTTCATTATTAATTACAATATAATCAGCATATATGTTTTTTACCCTAATTCTCAAAGGGAACTCATCTGCTATCATCATATTAAAAGTAGATCCAAGTTTATTAATTTAACTTTCAACAGATTTTAAAAATTCAATAGGATTGAAGAGCATGTGGCCTGATGTTGATGCTTCAGACATTGTATACTTTATTTATACATTGTATACATTGTATACTTGATTTAGAGATGAATGATTATTCATTACAGAAATATAGTAATGGATATGTAAATAATGTCATCTAAGTCCAGGTGCTAAAGAGCATTACCAAATGCCATTAGTGAAAGTCAATATTATTGACTTTAAAATACTTTTTTTCCCATTCATAAACTTTGTATATTTATGGTTATCTTAACTTTTTAATTCAAATATTCATAGAACTTTGTGTCATCTCAACATCAACAGATCTTACGCAAAGCTTTTTCTTGTAGAACGTGCTCTATGCTACAGAAAATTTACTTCAGCTAATCAAAGCACTTTGCCTGGTGTATTTTATTTCCATATTAGGAGAATCAAAAATCTCAGTGACAGAATTTTAGTATATCATTGTGTGATAACAAGATTAATTATTTTTTGCCATAATATGAAGTAATTTTTTATGAACAAAGTAGCTGGGTTCTTAGCTCTAAAAATTTCAATAACAAATCAATGTGCAAGGGACATTTAAAGATATATAGCCCAATCTTTATTGTGGGTTTCCCTGGTGGCTCAGATGGTAAAGAGTCCACCTGCAGTGTGGGAGACCTGGGTATGATCCCTGGGTTGGGAAGATCCCCTGGAGAAGGGAAAAGCTACCCACTCCTCTATTCTGGCCAGGGCAATTCCATGTACAGAGGAGCCTGGCAGGCTACAGTATGTGGGGTCACAAAGAGTCAGGGCCTTACTGCGAAATTAAGGCCCAGAGATTTTAAGTGATTAATTTAAAGTCACAAATCACCCAGTGATAGAGCTGTGACTGTTATCCAGGGCCAAACATTTCCTCTTTAGAGTTCTTTCCATATTTTCCATTTAGTTCAGTTCAGTCGCTCAGTCATGTCCAACTCTTTGCGACCCCATGAACTGAAGCACGCCAGGCCTCCCTATCCATCACCAACTCCCGGAGCTTATTCAAACTCATGTCCACTGAGTCAGTGATGCTAACCAACCATCTCCTCCTCTGTTGTTCCCTTCTCCTCCTGCCTTCAATCTTTCCCAGCATCAGGGTCTTTTCCAATGAGTCTATTCTTCACATCAGGTGGCCAAAGTATTGGAGCTTCAGCATCAGTTCTTCCAATGAATATTCAGGATTGATTTCCTGTAGGATGGACCGGTTGGATCTCCTTGCAGTCCAAGGGACTGTGAAGAGTCTTCTCCAACACCACGGTTCAAAAGCATCAATTCAGTGCTCAGTTTTCTTTATAGTCCAACTCTCAATCCATCTATGACTACTGCAGAAACCATAGCTTTGACTAGATGGACCTTTGTTGGCAAAGTAATGTCTCTGCTCTTTAATATGCTGTGTAGGTGGGACATAACTTTTCTTCCAAGGAGCAAGCGTCTTTTAATTTCATGGCTGCAGTCACCATCTGTAGTGATTTTGGAGCCCCCAAAAAAAGTCTGTCCCTGTTTCCACTCTTTCCTCATTACGTTTGAAAAATTCTTGCCTTATGGGCTTGGTTAGTCCGTTTTCAATGGTAATGTGTTATTATATTTACATAAATAAAAATCATAGACTGTAATTCAGGATAAGCTATGAAAAACATCTAATACAGTTTTTAAAATGTCCTTTTGGTTTTTCAGTAATTTCAGTCACACTTCCTCCAACGTTATCTAAGTTTTAGTAGTTTGTTTTTGTTTTTGTTTTTTGCTAAAGAGTCTTTCCAACTTAGATAAGGGAACATTCATCCATGGCAAAAATATGAATTATTGCAACTACTCTGGTGTACAGCATGATAATCTAAATTTAAAATCAGTAATCCTAATTCTACATGGTTATCATGCCTAAAAAAATATGTAATAAAAAAACTAGAAGTAGCTTACATATATGAAATTTTAAAATAGAAATAATATACATATTTATAAATATTAAAACAGTATATTTATAAATTATAAAATAACATGGTACGTTTAATAAATAGAATATCATATGATTATTAAAAACAAAGAAGTTTAAGTGACAATTGCAAAAGACTGGATTTAAGTTAAAAATAAAAGTGTAAAACATTTTTAATCTTATTTAAAATTATAATGTATATGTATATTGTGTAATGTGAGTAGAAACTATATACATCTATCTATATAAAGACTTGTAAGTCTTTATGGTAGTAAGATTACCCTCATAGTTATTTCAGAAATAAGAAGCTTGGGGATAGAGAAAGTCAGATTTAAAGTTTGTTAGTAGTTGTAGGTTCATAGCAAAATGGAGTAGAAAATACAAAAAGTACCCACATATTCTTGAGTTTTCAATGTTAGCTTTGGCTTTTCTAAGACATATTTATTTTCATTATGTGTATAAAACATTTTAAAATCTAGTTGAAAGAAGAAAAACTTTTAAAATATAATTAATGAATATCAATTAAAATTTGACTAAAAGGTATACAATTTAAAGGTACCAGCATTAATTGAGATGGAATCAATGCATATATTCTGTTTTGCCTTCTTTATGTATGATATTTGAATTCTTATTTTTTTGTAAAAATAATTCACTATATTATTGTCTTCATGTTCATTTGCTTTTCTAATTTATTTTTACCCTATCGTTTAGGTTTCACATATACAAGTGCAAAATTCCTTGATTAAAATCTAACAATTGCTATTATTTGTTGTGCAAAAGTCTTATTTATGGAATTTAGAAAGATGGTAACGATAACCCTATATGCAAAACAGAAAAAGAGACACAGATGTACAGAACAGAATTTTGGAATCTGTGGGAGAAGGCGAGGGTGGGATGCTTAGAGAGAACAGCATTGAAACATGTATATTATCTAGGGTGAAACAGATCACCAGCCCAGGCTGGATGCATGAGACAAGTGCTCGGGCCTGGGGATCGGGATGGGGAATACATGTAAATCCATGGCCGATTCATGTCAATGTATGACAAAAACCACTACAATATTGTAAAGTAATTAGCCTCCAACTAATAAAAATAAATGGAAAAAATAAAAATAAAAATAAATAAAATCTAACGAAGCAGATGTCACATCATTTCTCAGGGCGGTGGTAATGATGGAAGTGGGGGAGGTGCATAGATTAGAATTGAATAGACCAATACATAAGTATATACTCAAGATGCAGGTTTGATATGAGTTCCATTCAGCAGGGCTCATTTTTAACATAAATTATTGCATTCATTTTTTTAGAACATTTCAAGTATCACCCTTTCGGTGACGTGTGATCCATTACTTGTGGACAAGCTGTATTCACCTAAGTCTTGCGGTATTTATAATCTCTTTCAAAATGTGCTATTTATCAGCAATTTCTTACTTTTTCTCTTACTATTTGCTAGCTATGTGCTTCCCTCCTGGCTCAGGTGGCAAATAATCTTCCTGCAATGCAGGAGACCCAGACTCAATCCCCGGGTTGGAAAGATCCCCTGGAGAAGGAAATGACAACCACTTCAGTATTCTTGCCTGGACAATTTCATGGACAGAGGAGCCTGGAGGGCTACACATAGGGTCACAAAAATTCAGACACAACTGAACAACTAACACACATTTCCAGCCTTAGCTTCAACTGTATTTGAAGTTTTCTTCCTGAGTACAGAAATCAGTTTTAGGGCTCATTTCATTTTCCTCAATATTGATTGTTAACCTTACTACTTTGACTTCCAAAATCTACTCTTATTTTCTGAGAATACCATCTTTATTTCCTCTTGTCCATCTTCCTGCTTCCCTGAAACCTGTAAGATTATATGCAGTCAGAATGTGAGCCATACTCAAGTTGCATGTCCTTCTTCTCTAGTCACCAGAATATATTGAAAGTTAGATGTGTGTCTCAATTTTTCACTTCACCTCATTGATGAGTACAATTTTCATCATGTAGCTCTATCCATGCAAGCAAAGAACCCATCTAATATCTTTTAACTAAATTTAATAAATACAGGCAAATGATGACAATGATTTTAGTGTTACAGTGGTGAGAAAAGCATTTTGGGGGAACAAACAAGACTAATAAAGAAACAGTAATAACAAGTAAAAAGAGAGGCTAGTGATGCCTATTCAGTTCCAGTCCCTGAAATTCTAAGGACTATCTTGGTTTTAGCCCTTTACCTATTTAGTTGTTTGATTTGCCCTTCAACTCTTTGAATTGTCCTGGAATTTTCAAACTAACTACCTCTATATTTTCTGAACTGGCTTTTTGAAGTTAGATTTTTGTCATTTTTTTGGCCAAATTGATTCAGTAATGATGATGCCTAATTTAAAACATATATTGCATGGCAACTAATGAATTTTCATCACATTTTATCCATCCATTTATTATAAATAGTGTCCAATGAAAGAATACACATTCTTCAAATGCCATTTTAAAAGCTACTTAAAAATTTTGGTGCACAACTACAAGACTAAGTTAAAAGTTATTATCAAAGAAAAGTATTTTGACACATTGAGGAATTTTATTTGATGTTACACATATTTTTTAATAAAGAAATTTACTGCAAAACTCTAACTAAAGTGGTTTTCCTCTAGGTAATTTAAAATATATTTTATCTGCTCTTAATATGTTCAAGAAATTTAGACTTGAAAAGTTATATCAAATTATTTTTAGTTATACCCACTCTCTTTTTAAATTGAATAACTGCCAACATTAGCATTGCTAAATAACCAAGTTTATCATCAAATTAATATGTTTTTATTTTCACTTCTCTTTTTCAAGGTTTTCTATCTTGTCAATACATATATATGAAACATTATTTTTACATAATGGGCAAATTTTATTTCATCTTCCTTTTTGTTTAGCAATATATTTCAATTACCTGGAAGAGGGCATGGCAACACACTCCAGTATTCTTGCCTGGAGAATCCCATAGACAGAGGAACCTGACAGGCTATAGTCCATTGGGTCACAAAGAGTCAGACAAAACTGAAGTGACTGAGCACACATGCATGCATATTTTAATTAATACCATACTAATTCCAAAATCTTCTACGTGAACAAAACTGAATGTGGTACCTTTTGAATACTTTGAATTGTCTTTAACATAAGAAAACACTGATAACTTTAGTCTGATTTTCTCCAATTACATCTTTTTGAAGCATGATATAAAATATAGACCAAAATGGCTAAGAATTTTGTAGTGTTGAATTTTTGTTTGTTTGTTTTGGCTTCTATAATTGATGTAGAAGGAAGCACAACAAAATGTTTAATAATTTTGAATATAATTTTATATATTCTTACTATGAAGAAATTCAAAGGGATCATAACACTTTCTTAAATTTTTTACGGCATTAAATCTCTACTGCTTGATGTCTATTTTATTTGTTTCACAAACTGACATTGAGACCTAAACTTTATACATTTCATTGTTAAGACACAAACAGTCAGAATGAGAATTGATTAAATAAAAAATATTACTTAGTGTAGTACCCAGTTTAACATTTTTTTTGGGGGGGGGGGCATAAAATCTAAACCTAAGTGACTTTGTTTGTTTTATAAACAAGGACACTACATTCCTAAATGTCCTTAGGAAAGCAGATAGACAAATAAAAAATGAAAATTGTGAAACCATAGATGATGATGATGATGATAAAATATTATAAAATAAAATAATCTCAAAGATTTTATACACAAAAGAGACAATCATCCTATTTTCTTGAAATTCTTATCATACTAACCATTATAGTTCAGTTCAGTTCAGTTCAGCCGCTCAGTCGTGTCGCAACCCCTTAACCGCAGCACGCCAGGCCTCCCTGTCCATCACCAACTCCCACCCAAATCCATGTCCATTGTGTCAGTGATGCCATCCAACCACCTCATCCTCTGTCATCCCCTTCTCCTCCTGCCCCCAATCTTTCCCAGCATCAGGGTCTTTTCCAATGAGTCAGCTCTTCACATGAGGTGACCAAAGTATTGGAGTTTCAGCTTCAACATCAGTCCCTCCAATGAACACCCAGGACTGATCTCCTTTAGGATGGACTGGCTGGATCTCTTTGAAGTCCAAGGGACTCTCAAGAGTCTTCTCCAACACCACAGTTCAAAAGCATCAATTCTTCAGCGCTCAGCTTTCTTTATAGTCCAACTCTCACATCCATACATGACCACTGGAAAAACCATAGCCTTGACTAGACGGACCTTTGTTGACAAAGTAATGTCTCTGCTTTATAATATGCTGTCTAGGTTGATCATAACTCTCCTTCCAAGGAGCAAGCGTCTTTTTTTTTTTTTTCATTTATTTTTATTAGTTGGAGGCTAATTACTTTACAATATTGTAGTGAGTTTTGTCATACATTGACATGTCTTTTAATTTCATGGCTGCAATCACCATCATCAGTGATTTTGGAGCCCAGAAAAATAAAGTCAGCCACTGTTTCTACTGTTTCCCCATCTATTTGCTATGAAGTGCCCAAAATTCTCCAAGCCAGGCTTCAGCAATACTTGAACTGTGAACTTCCAGATGTTCAAACTGGTTTTATAAAAGGCAGAGGAACCAGAGGTCAAATTGCCAACATCCAATGGATCATCAAAAAAGCAAGAGAGTTCCAGAAAAACATCTATTTCTGCTTTATTGACTATGCCAAAGGCTTTGACTGTGTGGATCACAATAAACTGTGGAAAATTCTGAAAGAGATGGGAATACCAGACCACCTGACCTGACTCTTGAGAAACCTGTATGCAGGTCAGGAAGCAACAGTTAGAACCGGACATGGAACAGAAGACTGGTTCCAAATTGGGAAAGGAGTATGTCAAGTCTGTTCATTGTCACCCTGCTTATTAAACTTATATGCAGAATATATCATGCAAAATGCTGGGCTGGATGAAGCACAAGCTGGACTCAAGATTGCTGGGAGAAATATCAATAACCTCAGATATGCAGATGACACCACCCTTATGACAGAAAGTGAAGAAGAACTAAGGAGCCTCTTGATGAAAGTGAAAGAAGAGAGTGAAAAAGTTGGCTTAAAACTCAAAATTCAGAAATTATTATAGTGTTTTGTCAATATTAAGTAACTGGATTGAAAATAATAATTTTTAAGGCTAGTTACTAATTTGAGCATTATTTAGCTTATCTATGTAATCTTACATTCTATCATATTATTATAAGAAGAAGGTATATAGTAAGTTAAATATTCTTAATAAATATTACTTCCCAAATCATGACAGCTAAAGATTATATACTTGAAAGCATTTTGTGATCATATCTTTGGACATTTCAAAGGAAATCTTTTCAAAATATTGTTTTTCTTATGTTTGGTAAGATTTGAAAGTGAGCAGTTAATGTAGGCATTTGAATAAAGATAAATTTTAGAAATCCATATTTAAAACCAAATGATGGCCAGCAAATAACCTGGGTAATTTAATGATGTAGACTAATGTTCCAATTTTGTGATTTTTCACATCTTCTGAATATTTAACTCTTTTCAATGACATCGTCCTAGTTCCAGCATGACAAGGGAAACAAAATGAGGCTATTTTGGTTGTAGTACAACTTGTCTTTTGCCAGAAAAGGGGAGAGTAAGCTCTCCTACTAGCATCATGAGCACAGTACATGAAAGTTTCATGATATTAAGAAAATTTAATTCTATAAAAATTCAAAGAATAAAGACCCATTAGAGTCAAAATCCTAATAGCAAGATTAGCTTTTATTACAGATAGTTTTATTTAATTATATTTAATGATCAGAGGAAACACTGTTTCAGTGAAGCATTTCTGGTTAAATTAAATATTAAATGTTAATATAATATGGAACTTTCTAAAGGTCTGCCTGCTTGACTAAAAGAGCCAAACTCATTTTTTTATACTCTTATCTAAGATTCAAAACTTTTGAAACATAGGCTTCCTATGTAGCATTTATTTTGTAAGAGTTACACTTTTCTCACCACCATTGCAGAATCACAGATATGATAGGAATTGCTGCTGCTGCCAAGCCGCTTCAGTCGTGTCCGACTCCGTGCGACCCCATAGACGCCAGCCCACCAGGCTCCCCCGTCCCTGGGATTCTCCAGGCAAGAACACTGGAGTGGGTTGCTGTTTCCTTCTCCAATGCGTGAGAGTGAAAAGTGAAAGTGAAGTCTTTCAGTCGCATCTGACTCTTCGCGACCCCATGGACCACAGCCTACCAGGCTCCTCCGTCCATGGGATTTCCCAGGCAAGAGGACTGGAGTGGGGTGCCATTGACTTCTCCGAGTTGCACTGTTAAGAATACCTAATTGTTCGACTTTATATATTTACATTGATTACATACATATTATAGAAGTACATATAGTTTGATAACCATGGTCCTAAATTAATCTTCATAAGTATAGCAGAGTCTTTTGAACTTTTTAACTTCCAGTATGGACACACAGAAACACACACACACACACACACACACACACACTCTTTTTTTTTTTTCAAGCTTGCTTAGGTATAATTTTTAAATGGTTAAAGAAGGGATCTTAAGTGTACAGTAAAATAAGTATTGATAAATCCATACACCCATGAAACCCAAGCTTTCATATTCAATATATAGAATGACTCCATTACCAGGTAAAGATGACCCACTTCTTAGGTGACCACTGTGCTTATTGTCACCAAAAGCTAGATTTGTCTGTAATAAACTTGATATAAATGGAGTCATTCAATATATACTAATTTCTGCTAGTTTTTTTAATCCAGCATAATGATTTTGCTATTCATCCATGTTGCTGCACATATAAGTAGTTTCATCATTTCCATTGCTTAGTGGTGCTTCATTGTGTAAATGTGACTGTTTATGCATTTACCCCTTGATGGATACCTTGACATTTTTTATTTCTTGGCAGTATAAATAAAGCTGCTATTAATATTCTTGTGCAGTATCCTTTGTGAACATATGTTTTCTTTTAGGTAAATAACTAGGCATAGAATCACTCTGTCAGTGTAAATGTACATTTAATTTTCCAATGCATTATTATGAAAATAATCAAGTAAAAAAGTCTGCAGTGAACATCAATACCCACCACCTAAATTCTAACATTAATATTTTTAAATGCTTGTTTCATCACTTTTAGGCATGTTTCTATCCACACATCAGTCCATTTAAACTTTTAATACATTTCAAAGTAAACTGCATTCATAAATTTAGGTCTCCTTCAAACTTCAGACACATATCACTAAATAGAGTTAAATCTTTATTTACATTTTTTTCTTTTGATATAAAATTTACTTAAAATTAAGCATGTGTGTACATTTGCTGAATATTGACATGCACATCTATCTATATAACCCAGACACATGTAACATGAATATTGCTCTGGAAGATATTCTCGTGCTTATTTCCAATCAAATCCTTTCAGCATCTTAGCCAATGTAACCACTCTTATGTATTTTTATCAACATCAATTAGTTTTTCTAGCTCTAGAAATTCAAATAAACAGAAACATAGTTATGTAACTATTTTGTGACTGGCTTTATTCATTTTCATTTCAGGATTCCTCTGTACTATGTTTGTCAGTGGTATGTTCCTTTTTTGTGCCTAATGATTTATTATATGAATAAAATATACTTTTAGTGATTTTTATACTGACAAATCTAGATTCTTTCATTTTTGGCTATTATGCATAAAGTTACTAAGCTTTTCCATGTAATTTTTGCATTAGTATATTTCCTACTTTCCTGAGAATATAACTAAAATTCTTAAGTCAAAGACAGGGGTATTTTAGGTTTTTGTTTGTTTGTTTGTTTTGGTTTTTGTTGTTGTTGTTTATGCTAGAACATTCTAAAGTGGTTGCAACATATTACTTTCTCAAAAACAATTTGAGAGATCAGTTATTCCATATCATTACTAATGTTTGGGTCTTATGAGCCTGTTTCATTTTTGTGTGTGATGTGAACCATGAGGTGAGGTTCAATTCCTTTCAAAATGAATATCCAGTTTTTTCAGTACCATTTGTTGAAGATTTTTTTTTTTCACATTTGTATTGCTTCTGGTTCCTTTCTTGAAAAATCAGTTGACCACAAAAATGAATGATTTTATCTTGGGTAATTGATGTGCTCAGTTGTTAAGTGGTGTCCAGCTCTATGCTATCCCATGGACTGTAGCTTGCCAGGCTCTTCTGTCCATGAAATTTTCCAGGCAAGAATACTGGAGTGGGTTGATATATACTTCTTCAGGGGATATTCTTGACCTAGGGATTTACCTGCATCTCCTACATCTCCTGGATTGGCAGGCAGATTCTTTACCATTTGAGCCAGCTGGGAAGCCCCTCACCCTAAAACAAATCCCACCTCTTCTCTATTATATGAGTTGTTAACATCAAAACACTTGGAAAACACACATTCATCTCACATTTTATAAGTCCCTTTTCTTCCATTTTTACAGTTTTTACTATTTTACATTTTTGCCAAGATGTTGGCTCAGTTATGAATTCAAAAGTGCTCCCAAAGTTCTCAATGATGATTCATAGAGAAACCTTTCCAAGTTATCTTCTTCCAAAGTAATTTCCATGAATATCTTTAGTTGATAGGCATGTTAAAATTGTCATTTCTAATGACAACATAACAAACAGCAACCTCACTAATCATAACAGAAAATAAATACTTGTTATATTTTTCTTATTTAATTATCATGATATACTTTTAATCTCCACAATTGTATGAAGTAGGTGCTATTTTTACCCTTATGTCATCAATCACAATACTAAGTTCTGGAACTTAACTTGCTCAATCTTACACATCCCATTTTTTCACCATTGTGTTTAATAAAATTACCTCAAGAATTTAGAAAGAACAATAGAAATTCATTTCCAGTTGGCAACAGTCTATAATAAACACAATATTAGGGACAGTATCCGATTGGCTATGAATATGCCCAACTCAATTATTTGCAAAAAAAAAAAAAGGACCTTCAGTTAAAATTTTCTAACATTGATCAATTCAAAATGTAACTGCACTTCTCTGATCCATTGACATGATATAATAAAATATGACCCATAATTTACCATTTTCTATAATATATAATGTGATTTTGCATTATCTAATTTAATTTGCTTGACTTTTATGCATTAGTTCAAAGAAAAACACCTCCAGTCTTGGAATCTGAGCATTATTCTTTAAACACGACAAGTAGGTTTTTTTTTTGCATGTGATATGGATTATAATGAAGGTACAGTCATACAGGCATATCTGGAATGTATTTCAAGTTTGGTTCAAGACCACCCTAATAAGGTGAATATAGAAATAAAATGAGTCACACAAGCTTTGTGGTTTCCCAGTTCATATTAAAGTAATACTATCATTGCTTTTTAGTCTACTAATTGTGCAATAATAGCATCTTGTCTAAAAATATGTATGTACTTTAATTTAATTAAAAATTATCTATTGCCAAAAATTTTAACCATCTTCTGAAGCCTCAGCGAGTTGTAACCTCTCTGCTGGTAGAGTCTTGCCTCCATGTCGATGCCTACGCCTGACCACGACTGTGATTGCTGGAGGCTAGAGCGCCTGCGGCAGTTTATTAACATAAGGTAATAATGAAGTTTGCTGGGTGCTTCACAGGGGGCTCTGCGGTAAAGAATGCCCCTGCCAGTGGAGGAGATGCCAGAGACACAGGTTCCATCCCTGGTTTGGGAAAGTGAAGTGGAAGTGAAGTCGCTCAGTCATGTCCGACTCTTTGTGACCCCATGGACTGTAGCCTACCAGACTTCTCCATCCATGGGATTTTCCAGGGAAGAGTACTGGAGAGGGTTGCCATTTCCTTCTCCAGGGGATCTTCCCAACCCAGGGATCGGACCCTGGTCTCCTTCATTGCAGGCAGACACTTTACCCTCTGAGCCACCAGGAAGCCCTGGTTTGGGAAGATCCTCTGAAATAGAAAATGGCAATCTGCTCCAGTGTTCTTGCCTGGAGAGTCCCATGGACAGAGGAGTAGGGTAGGCTACAGTCCATGGGGTCACAGAGTCTGATGTAATGTGTATATGTGTATATGAACAAAATTTACTGAGTTAATTGACTCCTCTCACAAATGATTTCTCTGTAGCATGCAACGCTGTTTGGTAGCATTTTACCCAGAGTGGAATTTTTTTCCCCCCCAAAACTGGAGTCAATCCTCTGAAATCCTGCCAAAGATTTGGCAACTAAGCTTATATAATATTCTACATCCCAACAATCTTCACAGCATCTTCACCAGGAGTAGATTTCATCTCAAGAAATCACTTTCTTTACTCATCCATAAGAAGCAACTTTTCATCCATTCAAGTTCTATAATGAGATTAGTCATTAGAAATCAGTCATATCTTCAGGCTCTGCTTCTAATTCTAGTTCTTTCTTTATTTCCAGCACATCTGCAGTTACTTTCTCCACTAAAGTCTTAAATTCCTCAATGCCATTTATGAGGAAGGGAATCAGCTTCTTCTAAACTCCTGTTAATGCTGATATTTTGACCTCTTCCCATACACCACATGGCTCAGATGGTAGAGAATCTACCTACAATTCAGGAGCCTATGGTTTGATCCTGGGTTGAGAAAATCCCCTGGAGAAGGAAATGGCAACCCACTGAAGAATTCTTGCCTGGAGAATTCCATGGACAAAGGAGCCTGGTGGACTACAGTCCATGGGATTGCAAAGAGTCAGACATGACTGAGCAACTAACACTTTCACTTTCATAAACCACAAATGTTCATATAGAATAATGAATCCTTTCCAGAAGGTTTCAATTGACTTTGCCCAGATACATCAGAAGACTCACTACCTAAGACAGCATAGTCTTATAAAGTGTATTTCTTAAAGAATAAGACTCGAAAAGTGAAAATACTCCTTGATCCATGGGCTGCCAGAATGGATGTTGTGTTAGCACACATGAAAGTCACACTAATCTCGTACATCTTCACTAGAACTTTTGGGTGACCAGGTGCATTGTGAATCAGCAGTAATATTTGATAGGGATTTTTTTTTTTTTTTTTGAGCAGTGCCTCTCAATAGAGGAAAACAATAGAATGGGAAAGACTAGAGATCTCTTCAAGAAAATTAGAGATACCAAGGGAACATTTCATGCAAAGACAGGAACAATAAAGGACAGAAACGGTATGGACTGACAGAAACAGAAGATATTAAGAAGAGGTGGCAAGAAAACACAGAAGAACTATACAAAAAAGACCTTTATGATCCAGATAACCACGATGGTGTGATCACTCACTTAAAGCTAAGTGGGCTTTAGGAAACATCACTACCAACAAAGCTAGTGCAGGCTATGGAATTCCAGCTGACTATTTCAAACCTAAAAGATGATGCTGCGAAAGTGCTGCACTCAATATGCCAGCAAATTTGGAAAACTCAGCAGTGGCCACAGGACTGGAAAAGGTCAATTTTCATTCCAACCCCAAAGAAAGGCAATACCAAAGAATGTTCAAACTACCACACAGTTGCGCTCATCTCACACGCTAGCAAAGTAATACTCAAAATTCTCAAGCCAAGCTTCAACAGGACGTGAACCGTGAACTTCCAGATATTCAAGCTGGATTTAGAAAAGGCAGAGGAACCAGAGATCAAATTGCCAACCTCCACTGGGCCATAGAAAAAGCTAAAGAGTTCCAGAAAAACATCTACTTCTGCTTTATTGATGATGGCAAAGCCTTTGATTGTATGGATCACAATAAACTGGAAAATTCTTAAAGAGATGGGAATACCAGACCACCTGACCTGCCTCCTGAGAAACCTATATGCAGGTCAAGAAGCAACAGTTAAAACCAGACATGGAACAAAAGACTGGTTCCAAATAGGAAAAGGAGTACGTCAAGGCTGTTTATTGTCACCCTGCTTATTTAACTTATATGCAGACTACATCATGTGAAATGCTGGGCTGGATGAAGCACAAGCTGGAATCAAGATTGCCGAGAGAAATATCAATAACCTCAGGTATGCAGATGACACCACCCTTATGACAGAAAGTGAAGAACTAAAGAACCTCTTGATGAAAGTGAGAGGAGAGTGAAAAAATTTACTTAAACCTCAGCATTCAAAAACTAAGATCATGGCATCTAGTCCCATCATTTCATGACAGATAGATGGAGAAACAATGGAAACAGTGAGCGACTTTATTTTAGGGGTCTCCAAAATCACTGCAGATAGTGACTGCAGTCATGAAACTAAGACCCTTGCTCCTTGAAAGAAAAGCTATGATCAACCTAGACAGCATATTAAAAAGTAGAGATGTTACTTTGCTGACAAAGGTCCATGTTGTCAAAGCTATGGTTTTTCCAGTAGTCATGTATGGGTGTGAGAGTTGGACAATAAAGAAAGCTGAGTGCTGAAGAATTGATGCTTTTGAACTGTGGGGTTGGAGAAGACTCTTGAGAGTCCCTTGGATTGCAAAGAGATCAAACTAGTCAATCCTGAAGGGAATCAATCCTGAATATTCATCGAAGGGATGATGCTAAAACTGAAGCTCCAACACTTTGGCCTCCTTATTCAAAGAACTGACTCATTTGAAAACACCCTGATGCTGGGAAAGATTGAAGGCAGGAAGAGAAGAGGCAGACAGAGGATGAAATGGTTGGATGGCATCACCAACTCAATGGACAGGAGTTTGAGCAAGCTCCAGGAGTTGGTGATGGACAGGGAGGCCTGGCGTGCTGCAGTCCAAGGGGTCACAAAGAGTTGGACACGACTGAGCAACTGAACTGAGCTCTCAGCAGTGGGCTTAAAATATTCAGTAAACCATGTTGTAAACCAATGTGCTATCATCAGGGCTTTGTAGTTCCATTTATAGAGCACAGGCAGACTATTTAGCATAATTCAGAAGGGCCTTAGGATTTTAGAATGTAAATGAACATTGGCTTCAACTTAAAGTCAGCACTTGCATTAACCCCTAGCAAGAGAGTTAGCCTATCTTTTGAAACTTTGAAAGTGACAGTCTCTCGGTCGTGTCCAACTCTTTGCAACCCCATGGATTGTATAGTCCAAGGAATTTTCCAGTCCAGAATACTGGAGGGGGCAGCCTTTCCCTTCTCCAGGGGATCTTCCCAACCCAGGGATTGAACCCAGGTCTCCCACATTGTGGGGGGATTCTTTACCAGCTAAGCCACAACGCAAGCCCTTGAAGCTTTGAAGCCAGGCATTAACTTTTCCTCTCTAGTTATAAAAATTCTAGATGGCAGCTTCTTCTAACACCTTGTCTTGATATCAAAGCTTTACTTGCTTTATAAATTCCATAGTATTACCTCTCTTTTCAATAATCTGGAATAGTTTATCTTTTAGGGGATTTCTTTTTTTAAAGATTTAGAGAAAATAATTATTAAAATTATCTACCTCTAAGGACTTGTAAGGACTTGTAAGGGAAACACTGATAAATTTCCATTTTTATATGGTTATTATGTAATTTTATTCAATAATTTGTAACTTCTTAGGAAAAAAATAAAGAGGTGTTCAAATTGGTTTCTTAGTAAATTAATCATTATTCTCCTTTTAAAAACTCTCTTGACATTACATTTCTTTTATGTAATTTTTTTTATTTATCTTGGTTTCAGTTTTTTCCAACTTCAGTTATTTATTGGTTTATTTTTTTAATTATAATGTTCACCTGAAGATAGCCAATTTTAACTATCTAACAATTAAAGACTTTTTAATGTTTAATTTTTATTTCAAAAACATCATTTGATTAGTATTCCATAGGACAGTATTTTTGTTATTCCTTTTAATGTTTATTTTGAATTTAGTTAACCATGCATTTTGCATGGTTCATTATTTCACCTTAATTATTTTTATGAATAATCTAGCATGCTTTTCCATTATTTCTATTTGCCTGCCCTTTTCTTAATGCTGGATAATCTTTTAGCATTTATATGCCAAGTTTGATTAAATATTCTTCAGGATTATTTCTATTTCTATTCAGTTATTTTAAAAACTATGCTTAACTCAACCTAATCCATTTTAATATTACCCTCTTTTTTTTCTCATCCCTTTTTCTTACGGTCTGTTTTAATGGCCTCCTCCTGCTTGACAGACACCATTTCCTTTCACATGTATTTAAGTCACAAGACTATATACTTTTTTCTTATTTTATATAATACATAGGGTTTTTTTTCTTATAAACTTCTCCAGTTGCTCAGAATTGCTTTGTTCTCTCTTAGTGCTATAGTGTATTTTTTTTTTTTTAATTTGCCTTATGTTAGCTCATGCAGTTCAGTTCAGTCAGTCAGTCATGTCTGACTCTTTGCAACCCCATTAACTGCAGCACACCAGGCCTCCCTGTCCATCACCAACTCCCAGAGTCCACCCAAACCCATGCCCATTGAGTCAGTGATGCCATCCAGCCATCTCATCCTCTGTTGTCCCCTTCTCCTCCTGCCCCCAATCTTTCCCAGCATCAGGGTCTTTTCCAATGAGTCAGCTCTTCACATGAGGTGACCAAAGTATTGGAGTTTCAGCTTCAACATCAGTCCTTCCAATGAACACCCAGGACTGATCTCCTTTAGGAAGGACTGGTTGGATCTCCTTGCAGTCCAAGGGACTCTCAAGAGTCTTCTCCAACACCACAGTTCAAAAGCATCAATTCTTCAGCACTCAGCTTTCTTTATAGTCCAACTCTCACATCCATACATGATCACTGGAAAAACCATAGCCTTGACTCAATGGACCTTTGTTGACAAAGTAATGTCTCTGCTTTTTAATATGCTATCTAGTTTGGTCATAACTCTCCTTACAAGGAGTAAGCATCTTTTAATTTATGGCTGCAATCACCATCTATAGTGATTTTGGAGCCCAGAAAAATAAAATCAGCCACTGTTTCCCCATCTATTTGCCATGCTCATTATGTAGATACATACTTGAATATGTATACTAATGTAATGTATACTGAAGATATCTTTCCCAATCCATTCTTCCTATCAGAGACTATGAGGAATACCCTTACTCTGTACTTGTGTGCATGAGTGCTCATTTGCTCAGTCATGTCTGACTTTTTGTGATCATGAATTGTAGCCGCCCAAGCTCTTCTTCCATGGAATTCTCCAGGCCAGAATATTGGAGTGGGTTGCCATGCCCTCTTCCACAGGATCTTCCAACCCAGAGATTAACTCCCATCTCCTGCTTCCCCTGCACTGGCAGGCAGATTCTTAACCAGGGTGCCACCTGGGAAGTCCCTATTTTGCACTTGGAGTTAGTCAAACACTATCAAGAGACAATGGAGGGAGCCAGTAATTGCCATGGGACCTACACACTTCCATGTCTCCACAGTTATTGATTGAGAAAGAGTATTTGACTAACACCAAGTACATAGTAGTCAAATACTCTTTCTTAGGTCAGTTACTATGGAGACATGGAAGTATGCAGGTCCCAAAGCAATAACTGACTCCACTGTCTCTTGATAATGTTGGTATCCTTTATTTTACTCTTTTGAAAAAGTGGCCATCATCTTTCTGCCTTCATTCCTCTGTCAAATTCATATTCACTTTTCAGGTGTCTTTTCTTGAATAATTCTTTGCCAACATTAATAAGTCAACCAGTTTTAATATATCCCTTCACCACCCTTTGGTAATTTTTTTTTATATTACTCACTAAAATAAAGTGAGTATTTTTGAGTACTCACTCACAAATAAAGTGTTTATTTGTGACTCCACCAGATTGACTGTAAGCACTGTGAAGAGAAGGCCCAATCCAATTCAGTAGGTAAGGCCCAGTAGCAAAAGGAATATAAGACACACACAGTAGCAAAAGGAATTTAAGACTTACATGGAGATTTCAGTATGGACATTGGGTCCAAGAAAGATTGTGTGTCAACCACAGTTGAGAAGTGTGGAAAAAACTCTCATCATGAAATCATCCTCCTATATGCCTGAAAGATATTGACTTGAAGATCTCTATGAACTATTATATTTAAATGTTCCTCATTATGTAGACATTCTCAGTTCTGTAAACGTAACTCCTTAAAACTACTTCTCTTCTTCTGTCAACTTTTCTCTTTAATGACAAGAAGAAACTTATCATTTACTTCACATTCTAAATATAAAACAGAATACACAAAAGGTTATGGGACATGAGCAAGAAAATTAGCTTAGGTATTATTATTTTACCTTCACCCAATTACATTATGAATTGCTGTGTTGGAAGTAACAGAAACAGGTCTGCTATTTATAAATGCATATTTCATGAACATTACTGGTTAAAGTTAAATTAAGTATTCACAACAATGTTTAAAAATAATATTTTGACAGGGATTGCAAATGTACCACCTTGTGAACTGTTGAGAATATATTTCAATTTTCATAACTATTTTAATGAGAATTATTATAATGGAGTTAACTCCTGGCAGAATTAGATGTGAAAACTTGCCAACACTGCATCAATCATAATTTTAACTTTAAGCCTGCAAAATTCCATTTAAAATATATAACAATTAACCTTTTTTTAGCTCTAGGGTTGAAAATGAACTCTGGCTGCTATGTCATACATCTGAAGTTAAAAACAAGAATTAACCATAATTAGCAAATTTCAGATTTGTTTCAAAGTTATTTTGCATGACTTGAAGAAAGAACCATTGTGTGGTAACTCTCTACACTCACTTTTTTACTGAGATTGATTGCATTATTATCCAACTCTCCACTTGGTTAAGTCCTTATAGTTACTGAACAATCAAGTAAAAACAACCCAGCTATTTGCTTTATGCCCTGTATTTAGAAGTTCCAGGAAGCAATGGACAAAATAAACATTGCTACTAGAAAATTAAAGGGGAAAAAAAATCCAGAATATTCTATTTATAAACCATCTTTTCATCTCCTAGACCTTAATTTAGACTTCATTAAAAATTAGAAGGCAGGTTCTTAATTTTGGGTAGATTTCCTGCCATTATAATTTTTAACACTATGTATTGGGATCACAAAGAGTCGGACATGACTGAGCAACTGAACTGAACTGAACTGATTGAGTATCATTCTAGACATTAAAAAAAAAATTAGATGCAATTCATACTTCACAGTATGTTTCAGAGAGGTGAGAAAACATTTAATCAAATAAATAAAAAACAAAATGGTATGTTCTGGAATCGAAGGCAAAATCTAGCATCTGTGCGTGTCCGACTCTGCAAACCCATGGACTGTAGCCTGCCAGGCTCCTCCGCCCATGGAATTTTTCAGGCAAGAATATAGGAGTGGGTTGCCATTTCCACCTCCAGGGGATCTTCCTGACCCAGGGGTCAAACCCACATCTCTTGTATCTCCTGCATTGGCAGGTAGATTCTTAACCACTGTACCACCTGTGGGTATTACCAAAAAGAAGTCAATTATATATGGCCATGAAGTTGAGCTGCGTTTACAGTAAAAGTGAAATAAAACTTAATGAGTAGAATGCTTTCAGTGGCTCATAAAGTCCACAGCATGTAAATTTTCAGAGGTAGTGAATAGAAAAAATAATTTATTCTTCTAAGGAAAAACTATAGATGGCAATACGGATTTAATTTTATTTTTCTCATTTTTATTAGTTGGAGGCTAATTACTTTACAATATTGTAGTGATTTTTATCATACATTAACATGAATCAGCCATGGATTTACATGTATTCCCCATCCCGATCCCCCCTCCCACCTCCCTCTCTACCCGATCCCTCTGGGTCTTCCCAGTGCACCAGCCCCGAGCACTTGTCTCATGCATCCAACCTGGGCCGCTGATCTGTTTCACCCTAGATAATATACATGTTTTGATGCTGTTCTCTTGAAACATCCCACCCTAGCCTTCTCCCACAGAATCCAAAAGTCTGTTCTGTACATCTGTGTCTCTTTTTCTGTTTTGCATATAGGGTTATCATTACCAACTTTCTAAATTCCATATATATGTGTTAGTATACTGTAATGGTCTTTATCTTTCTGGCTTACTTCACTCTGTATAATGGGCTCCAGTTTCATCCATCTCATTAGAACTGATTCAAATGAATTCTTTTTAACAGCTGAGTAATATTCCACAGTGTATATGTACCACAGTTTCCTTAGATTAAAATTCCAGGATATTATCTCTAACTTTCACCTGAATGTACCTAAAGAATTAGCCAGGTAAGGAGTGGGAGTAACAGCATTCCAAATGAGAGGAAGGAGAAAAACAGAAAATAATGGGAGTATAGGCTTTAAACTAGCAACGTTTCATGCATACACTTCCATAGGGCTTCCCTGATACCTCAGTTGGTAACTAATCTGCCTGCAATTCAGGAGATTCCAGTTCTATTCCTGGGTTGGGAAGATCCCCCTGAAAAAGGGATAGGCTGCCCACTCCAATATTCTTGGACTTCCCTTGTGGCTCATCTGGTAAAGAATCTGCCTGCAATGCAGGAGATTTGGGTTTGGCCCCTGGGTTGAGAAGATCCCCTGGAGAAGGGAAAGGCTACCCACTCCAGTATTCTGGCCTAGAGAATCCCATGACTGTATAGTCCATGGAGTCACAGAGTCAGACCCAACTTCTTTCTTTCACTTTCACTTCTTTCAGGCTTTAAACTAACAACTTTTCATGCATACACTAAAAGATTCTTCTCTACTATTTATAGGAATCATTTTCCCATGGAGTTTCAGTTCAGTTCAATCACTCAATCATGCCCGAATCCCTGCAACCCCATGGGCTATAACACCCTAGGCTTCCCTGTTCTTCACCAACTCTCGGAGCTTGCTCAAACTCATGTCCATTTAGTTGGTAATGCCATCCAACCATCTCATCCTCTGTTGTCCCCTTCTCCTCCTGCCTTCAGTCTTTTCCAGCATCAGGGTCTTTTCCAATAAGTCAGTTCTTCACATCAGGTGGCCAAAGTATTGGAGTTTCAGCTTCAGCATCAGCCCTTCCAATGATTTCCTTTAGGATGGACTGGTTTGATCTCCTTGCAATCCAAGGGACTTTGAAGAGTCTTCTCCAACACCACAGTTCAGAAGCATCAATTATTCGGGGTTCAACTCTCTTTATAGTCCAACTCTCACATCCATACATGACTACTGGAAAAACCATAACTTTAACTGGATGGGCCTTTGTTGGCATGGAATTTGTGTGATATAAATTTCATAATAATCCATTTGCTATAAAATAATTTATACTCATATGACTATTTTGGCTTTTAAAAATTATTTTAACATTGAAGTCTTTAAAACCCTCTTTACTATGATTTTTTAATCAATATATATAAAGTGGCCAATTATCTTCTGGTTGCAACTAAAACAAAACAGCGAGTTACAATTTTTAAAGATAACTTATACTCAATGGTTTTATAGCTACTAAAAGACACAGTGTGATTATTCATCTTATTTAAGTATTGGCCTGCTCTCCTTTTAAATTTACAACAAAACTATTGTCTTGTTGGCACTTTATGATACCTAGACTGCTTCACTCTCAATCCCAACTATTAAAACACTTGCTGCTATAAACTGAAAGGCTTTAGGGTTAGACATAGATATGATAAAATAAAAGCTGTAGCCTGCAGTGTCCATCATGGACAGTAAATTCTTAATCAACTAATTCTGTTTACCTAATTTTGTTTCACAGTGTGAGTTAAATATCATCTTTTGTTCTAATTTCTACATGCATTCATCTCTGTTAAGAATATCTAGACTTAACAATAAGTTGCCTCAAAGCCATTTTAAGGAAACCTCAGTCCCAGATACTGTTAACCAGAGGCAGCTCCAAGGTTTTCTGGAAAGAAATGTTGGTCCCTGATTCCTGTTGGTTCTTTTTCAAAAAATATCTTAAAGATAGTTGATTCTTATTAACTACAGATTACAAAATTGTGGATTTTCCTCCTGGCTAAAATTTATTTGTAACTCCAAAATCATGGACTTTCACATACATGCACAAAGGGACAAAAAATGGCCTTCCCTGGTAGCTCAGACGGTAAAGCGTCTGCCTACAATAAGGGAGACCCGGGTTCGATCCCTGGGTCGGGAAGATACCCTGGAGAAGGAAATGGCAACCCACTCCAGTACTCTTGCCTGGAAAATCCCATGGACTGAGGCTTCTTGTAGATTACAGTCCATGGGGTCGCAAAGAGTCGGACACGACTGAGCGACTTCGCTTCACTAAGGAGCGTCCAGAGCTGAGGTCAAATCAAGGCTATGCCCTGCCATCTTGTTTCAAGTCTCCTGAAATTAAGTGCTTTTTCACCATATATTTATTCCCACATTTTTTGCATTTTAGTGCTATTTGTCAGAGAATTTGCTATTTAAAATGGCCCCCAAGAGTAACGTTAAAGTGCTGCCTATTGTTTGTAAGCACAAGAAGGCTGTGATGTGCCCTCTGGAGAAAATGCAAGTGATAAGACACATTCAGGCATGAACTGTGCTATCTGAGTTCAATGTTAGTCAGTCAACAATGTAGTACTTCCAGAGAGAAGAGAAAATGTACTGATTTTTCTAGGGTGATGCTTTACAAAGTGTTAAAATAAAATGTATAGTTTATGATGAAGCCATGGAAAAGATGAACAAGTGCTAAATTTGTGGATTTATGAGAACTGATAAATAAGCATTGCACACAGCCCTGGGTGAGTTTAAAAGCCAAATATATTTGTAACCATGTTATCTAGGTTCATGAAGCTATCAAACTCTTTTCAGCTAACGCTTTCTTACAAATAAG
The DNA here is from genome assembly GCF_033118175.1 of Dama dama. Lineage (NCBI taxonomy): Eukaryota > Metazoa > Chordata > Mammalia > Artiodactyla > Cervidae > Dama > Dama dama. The sequence continues at coordinate 54,540,526 of NC_083697.1, forward strand.
TACTGCATATCATTAATGATTTCTTAGAAATATGTTAGGTGTCTATAATCAAAGCACATAAAACACAAGCTTACGTTTGACTGGTTGATGTAAATGTCATGATGAGAGTCTCTCAGGAACCTAAATCTGTGTTTCCTCTAAGAACAATGGTTCTGGATTCACTAAGTCAGTATTGACTGCAACTTTACAGAACAGCTACTGTGAAAAAATAGGATCAATTGTACATAAAATGTGGTCAAGTTCTTCTTTATGGATAGAAAATATTAGTTTCTTACAGTTTCTTCCCTACTGCTCCTCTATATAATCAATAATCAAATATGAGAGAATCTGAAGTTATGTAATAGAAAAATGCAATATATGAGATCAAATGACATTTTACTCAGTGTTTATAAAGTAGGATTTCTAGAAATAGATTTCATCTAGGAAATGCTACTTTTGTGTCATTTAATTTAGAGAAAATATGTTTACCTGTTGCAGTATTCCTAGTTGGTAGATGACAAGATTTACCTGATTTAATAGGTTATGTCATAACTCAATTAGGAATTCAAAGGGAAATATGATACAAAATTATAAATTGAATAATCATAAAATAATAAAAAAGGGATATTAGGAATATACATTGAGAAGTAAAAGATCATTTCTTTAAGTTAACTTGTTTGGATAAAAATGTACATTTGTTTCATTTAATGAGAGCAAAGACTACATGCTATGAGAACATGAACCCTGTACTTTATTTTCAAGGCCCATATCATCATGGTAAATTTCATTCAGAAAAAGAATGTATACACATTTGAAGACAGCCAAATAGTTTCCATCTGACTGCAGATTTTATTACCAATTTTCTTTTTCAGTATCATTTCATTGAATTGAAATAAATGCTTTAAAACATGTAGAAAATATTTAAACTATTTTCAGAGGTGTTTAATGCTTATTTACATCAAGAACATTTCTACATACGTGACTCTCTTTTAAAAAGAACCAAAACCTAGCTTAAAAACAATAAGAAAATAATCTCAAATATTATTTTAGGAAGTCTAATGTATTTTTTCCTATTCTGACTCATACTTACTATGTTTTTCAACATATATCTTTGGATTCTGTTTCTCATATGATGTCTTATATGGATGTACAGAGGAAAGAATGACCTATTTTCCTTTAAAGTGATAACTCTTCTAAAATCTCAAAGTATATAATCTCTTTTACACAAAAATGTATGAAAATGATTTGTCCCCAGGCAGGGACATTGTAAATCAAGGTTTTGCCTTATGAAATTTTTGCCATTGAGTTACAAACCTATACAAAAGTTATAAACCCTGAAATATGACAGACTTCATAAGTGTGGCCCAGGTGGTGTTGTCATACTACAACAGGCACTTTAGAAAACACCATAAAACTAAATTACAAATGAATGTTATTATCTGCAAACAGAACTTCTGCAGGAACCACATTCAAGGTAATATTTTCAAATAATTCAACTCAAAGACATACAACTGAATTTTGTCTCTCTTCAACAATTTTACAAGAATAAATATTTCCAGAAGCAATATCCATGAGCAAACCTGTTACTGTGGATCATTCAGTGGTACGCAAAAATCTAAACAAAGATGCTCCTTAGTTTCACTCTTTTTAATGTGGCTAATGCGTAAGTAAAAAGTTCTCAGTTTTTTTTTAAATTCAATTTCAAGTTAATCAACATTAAGCTGATTTCTTTAGTGAGAAATTTGTTAGAGTTTTAGCAAATATAAAGTTAGTTGAGTGATGAGTGACTGAAAGTCGTTCAGTCATGCCTGACTCTTCGTGACTCCATGGACTGTAGCCCACCAGGCTCCCCTGTCCATGGAGTTTCCAGGCCAGACTATTAGGGTGGGTAGCCATTCCTTTCTTCAGGGGATTTTCCCATCCCAGGGATAGAATCCGTGTCTCCTGCATCGCAGGCATATTTTTTTACCATCTGAGTTACCAAGGAAGCCCTTAGTAGAGATGTGCTAAAATGCGAATGTCTATAGGAATGTAATTCATATACAGCCTTGTAAGAGAAATTGAGTGGTTATAAAGCTCCAAACAATGGTATATTTTGACTAATTTATCCACAAAACAGGGGTGTGTTTGTGTTTGTGTGACACCTAGAATATTGCAGAACACAGAATACATCTTGGGAATTTTTTTCATAAAAATATGTGACATATTCCACATGACCTTAAAATGTTTTATTTCTAACTCTTTCTGAGGAATATTTAAATACAATATCCTAGGAAGTTAGGATGAGTTCATTTAAAAATTTTTTAGAAAAATTTATATTGCAATTTCCTTTGTAAACATTCTGATTTCTTGGTATAGAAAGAGGAAAAAAAATGAAATAAGATATCCAAGATGTGTTTGGTGATAAAATACCCAGTATCTTATATACATATGTAATATTGCCTCAAATCTTGCTTAGATTAGCGAATTCATATGACTGATAGTAAAATGCTTGGCGAGTTTCTGTTACTATTCAGTCATCTTAAATGGTCAATGTTTTTGATAACAGACTCTATGACCATAAGGCTTCATTAATTTCATGGACCACGTGTCTTCTCAGTCACTCAATCGTGTCTGACTCTTTGCAACCCCATGGACTGTAACCCAACAGATTCCTCTGTCCATGGAAATTTTCCAGACAAGAATACTGAGTGGGTTGCAATTTCCTACTCCTGGGTATCTTCCCAACGCCTGTCAGGGATCAAACCCATGTCTCTTGCATCTCCTGCATTGGCAGGTGGATTCTTTACCACAATACCACCTATGAGTCCTTCACAGGGTACACAAGCAACTTATGACAAACTCTACCTCAAAACACAGGAACCTAAAAATTACTCTGCTTTCAAGGCACTATTAGTAGTGATTAATATTAGACTAATGTCTACTAGCATAAGAAAACAAAATATTGAATACAGTTTTTGAGTTTACCAGTATTTATTGAACTGCTTTCCAGAAATCTGCACTTATATACAATTGTATAAAAATGTGACAATTAGTTTACTGATATATACATATTTTACCTGAGATTTTATCTGAGATTACATGTAAGAGTCTTAATTGATTTTATTAATCTAAATTTTAAGAGAAGGAGATTTCAGAGTTAATGGTCAGTTATTACATGTACAGAACTTGCAATTTTATTTTTCTATTCTTTTATATACTTTTTGGCCTCAGATCAACTGGAAGTCCATAGATTGATGATGGCTTTTGAGAACAAGATTTAGGTGTTTTTTAAATTAGCTTTACAATTAAATTGCAGACTCTCAGTACTCTTAGTCCTACACATTAACACAGATTCAACAGTTTGAAAAAGGCTCACTCTCTTAATAAAGATCTTCGTGCAGATTGAAGAGACTGATCACTAACCAGAATACACATTTTGTCAAAACCAAGTTTTTCATGCATTGATTTTGCAGCCTAACTTGTAAACATCCACTCCACATCTAACTTCATTTCTTTTTCTAAAACAATAGAATTGATATGCATGTAACAGGGAAGGCCTTGTATTTTCAAGTCAAAAATTCTTCAAAAGGAAAATAAAGATATCTTTAAAGTGGGTTTTTGAAAAGAAGGAAGGTGAGTAACTGCTCAGAAGAACAAAGGGAGAAAGTCAATGAGGATGTTTAAGGATGTTAGGATGACAGTTAAATGAATGAAACATTAGGGTTTTATTGTGATTTGAATTGTTTAACAATTAGAATATGTGATATAAAATTCTGCTGACCTTCTCACCCTCTATCCAGACTAAGTCACTCAAGTTCTCTTTGCATGTCTAGTGCAAATGAAGTTCAAGTTCAAGCGGGAAAAAATAAGTATTTTCCCACCAGGTCACGTGATACTGGTTTTTCTAGGCATCAGCTTTTCTGCAAGGAATTTTAAGTAATCCCCCACCAACTCCTTCTGTAAGGAGTACCAAAAAATAAACATGCATATCTCCATCTAAAGACTCTATTATCTGAAATTTTACTGAGCCAAGATGGCTTAGTGGGTAAAGAACCTGCCTGCAATGCAGGAGGCATAGAAGACACAGATTCTATCCCTGAGTCAGGAATATCCCCTGGAGAAGGAAATGGCAACCATCTCTAATATTTCTTGCCTGAAAAATCCCATGCATCTGAAATTTCTCCTGGAGTTTCTACACTCTGATTAAATAGGCAGGGAGGAAATGGAGGTGGGGTACAGGGACCTGTTCTGCCCTCTCTTCCTAAGGTCTATGGAAATTTCTCTCAGAGGACACAGCAGGTGTTAATGAGCTATGCTGCTTAGCTTTAGAGCATTTCCCTCATTTGCCAGGCAACACCTGTCAGGTTCCCCAGCACATAGAAACTAATGAATGATAATTAACCTGAGATGAAATAAATACCTCTTATCATCTCAAAGTGTATTAATATTTCTAATACAGGGACAATTAGATAAGGTTAATGTATTTTTTTTCAAATAACATTTTAAAACTTTAAAAGTAGGTACTTATTTCTTCACATTCCTGGAAGTTTATCTATAAGAGGTAGATATCACAGCATAATTTTTAAATAATTGGAAATTTTGTGACATGAAGGGTTTTCACAGGCTCCCAGGACCTATGAGACTTTTGAAAGAATTGACAGAGAACTTTCACACAGGGTTTACTCTGCAATCCAAAGATTGTGCTTCTTGTTGTTATCAAATTTCATTTGTATCCAAGCATTTTGAGGTATAATTTCCTAAGAAAATACCAGGGGAAGTGGTTTATAAACACCATGCTTTAGAATCAGTTTTTGAATAAGTCAAATCACATCTGCAGAGGGTCTTATTTGAAAAGCTAAACCATACACTGTTGCTTAAAGTCATAATATTGGGTGACAGGGTCACCTGAATGAGGAAAAGTAAATTCAGCATCATGTTTTTAATGAAAGTTTCTGAAAAGTGATTAGTCTGCTTCAATTTGTTCCTTCTGAACAAAATTGGTCTTTCAAGTTCTTTATGACTAAACTATAAAAAATACAGCATGTGTAACATTTTAATATGGTACTTAAATATAAATTTATTAGTATTTCTGAATATTCTAGTTTACTAATTCAATTGTTCTTGTTCAATCACTAAGTCGTGTCCGACTCTTTTGTGACCCCATCAACTGCAGCGTGCCAGGCTTCTCTGTCATTCTCTGTCTCCTGGAGTTTGCTCAGACTCATGCCCATTGAGTCAGTCAGTGATGCCTTCCAACTGTCTCACTCTCTGTCTCTTCCTTTTCCTCTTTTCCTCAACTTTCCCAGCATCAGAGTCTTTTCCAATGAGTCAGCTCTTCACATCAGGTAGCCAATTAAAAGACCGCATATGAATATAGTCATGTTCAGTTATATATAAATTATAGCAACACTATTCACCATTAGAAAATAGACATCACATTAAACTTTCAAAGCAGTGACAATTTAGTCAGATAATAAAATTACACAGGAAGAATTTCCTGCTTGTTACCTATGTAGATAAGCTCCTAGCTTTCTTATAATTGAATCAACTCATTATACATCAACAATCACTGTTTAATATAAAATCTTTCCAAGAAGACTGAGCCTTATTTATAAAGATGAGTACACACTAAGGTAAATATAAATACAAATTATTATAGAACACACTGCATCAAAAATATACGATGTGTATTTTTAGTATTTGCACAATCCCAGTCATTAAAGAGTTACAATGTTTTAGCGAAAAGTGACATTTTCAAATTCTAAATAAATTTGACTTGTCATTTTTTCACTGGGGATACAAACACATTTTGCTGCAAATTTATTACAAGAGCAAGGCCGATTTATTTTCAAGTTCATGTCCCCTGGGATAAAGTGGCAGTAAATGGATAATCCATGGCTTGATTTCACACAGTTAGACATCCCATCATGCACCAGGAAGACAGCAAATGAAAGAATCAGGGCCTTTATAGCAAAGCTCCCTGCAGACTCATTACTGGCAGTGCCGTGAACCATTACAAACCCACAGCCCTGAGAGCTCAGAAATGCGTGCTGTGGTATACCACACTCATTGAAATATAGCATAGTGAATTTTCTAACTCTTTAATTTATGTTTAATCTTTCATTTCTAAAAGTTAGAGTAATTGAGTTTCACATGAAAACAAAATTTAGTTAATTTATTATATTTTTATAAAACAAATATATTTGGAAATATACACATATATAAATAATTGAAACTTTTTAAAGCCTTTTCATTCCTCATAATGGCTAAGTATCTGATACTTTGTTTTCAAAAGCAATTTAATATAACTTTAGGTTTTATTTTTTAAAAAGGTCAAAGTAAAATGCTACCAAATTGTATATAACAGTCAAAAAGTACAAAAATGTTATTCCTTTTCACAGTAAAATGTGATCAATGGTAATATATGGAAAGTCAATGCAGAACAAAACATTATTCCAACCTTATCGCTTCTCCTGGTCAAATAATATACATTTAATTATTTCACAGGAGGAAAAAAAATTCTCATAATACATAAAGCAAAGAAATTGAAGCACCAAAAGCTCTGGTACTCATATTGATACATAACTATCATGAATATGGAAATAGTGCAAAGGAATTAAGCATTTTACAGTGTTAATAGAGTTATAACTATCTGCAGGGTCAAAATATTAAGGTTTGGCATGGTTGATGTTTTCTGGCTATCCGCGAAATAAATTGAAAAACCCAAAAAGAACCAACAACTTGAATATTGGAAGAATATTAATTTACAATGTCATAGACAATTTACAATATAAACCTACTTATTACCAAGAGATATAAGATTGGAAGCAGATCAATAAAGGACTGAGTAGATAATCTAAACAAAGAGTTCTATAGCTTTTTATATACATACCTTAGCTCCAATTTTTATGACTAAACTCACCTTGGGTAAGCTTCACCCACATGGATAAACATTAACAATAATAATCATATTTGCTTTCTAAAAGATGATCTAAAATGTGGCAGGCTCTTTTATATAATTAGATAATTATTTACTGTAAATCATTTTAAGTCATACTATTTATAGTTTATAAGTTGAAGGAGGTTTACAAAAGAACTATTTTCATTTTCATATCATTGTGTTAAGAAGGTTAACAGAGTTTTGATAAGTAAAGGAAATACTGGGACATGTTAGCAGATGCAGACTTATTGCCTAGAAGGTATTTTGAACATTATGAATCTCACTTCATGGTAAATGTGTGAAAAAACACTTTCAAAATTGAAAATAGTCACATACACACACAAAAAATTTCCTAGAGTCTAGATCATCAGTTGGTAGCATATGGCTAGCTCAGCAAATATAGCTGTTGAGATCATTTTTAGTAAAGACTATAGAAAAATCTATGGATGAATGCAAGGACTAATTTTTGAGGAAAAAAAATCATCAGCAAGCAATGTTGGATTTTTTATGGCTTTTCCCCCATTTCAGCTGGTTATGTCCATTTTCTGAATCTTCTTTTAGGGATGTGTTTCATACCAACTTGCTCACTCCCCTAATGTACTCGTTCCCTCTCTGGAGTGGTGGAAGCTACCTCCTCCGGAATCTCTTCCAAGACATTCACCAGTGGTTAAAGATTTACCTCATTAACAGAGTTAGCCTGGAGTAGTACTTTTAATAGAAGCTTTGCCTAATTTTATTTATTTAAATATTTTATGTATTAAATAAAAAATGACCAAGGGATTAAGTTAGGGCTTGTTTCACATTCAGCCTTACAAATACTATCAGGCTCTGCAGCGTCCCAGCCCCTCCGCACTTCCTCTCTAACCTTATCTCACTATCCTTTTGTGACCACCATGCTAGCATATGTTGTTCCTGGAACAGGCTAGAAACGCTGCACCTTAAAGTCTTGATAACTGTCTCCCCACCTCCCCAATACATTCTTTCCAAAGAGTCACACCCCTTAGGTTTTAGTCACCTAAGTTACAGGTGTTGACAACTGAGATAGATAGACGATTGTCCTTTTTAAGCTTTCTACCACAAGTTTGCTTTTCTGCTTGAAATATCTATCTCTATTATCTTTAAGGTCAGTTAAAAGAACTTGCAGCATATCACTTAATGAAAAATGTTCGTTTTGTATTTCTATTAGAAAACTGTTTAATGTCCTTTGATACACTGATAGAAATTATTGCTCATGGTTAATCAAATATTTTCAAGTCCTTAATTATCCTATTGGTAAAAAGTGTTGCACTGCAGTTCAACCAGCTTTTAATCTCCTTGATGACAAGGATCATGGCCACTGTTTTCTCGTATGTCTATTACCCATTACTCTCCTCTCTGTGGTGGGAAACCAGTGTATTGCTGTATATTGTTATGGTGAGTGGACCAATGCTTCTCTAGTCTTTTGAGTTGGCTTTGTTTACACTGATAAATTTGTGTTTGTAAGGCAGCTCTCAGCTCAAAAAGAAGTAAATGCAATATAACATTCAAAAACATAGGTTAGATAGCTGTTAGTAAAGACATTGATTTCTGTTTGGTTCTTTTTATTAATTGGAGGGTAATTAATTTACAGCATTGTGTTGATTTCTGCTGTACAACAAAATGAATCAGCCATAAGTACAGACACAGGCATGGATACAGACAAAGATATTGATACAGATATTCCCTTCCTTTTCAGCTTCCCTCCCACCCCCATCCCACCCCTCTAGGTCATCACAGAGTGTCAAGCTAAGCTGCTTTCTTTATTTGATAAATATCACTGAAATTCTGCATATAAATATGTGAAGACTGAGTTTTGATTAAAGCTTGAGTATCCAAACTATTTTGTTTTAATCTGAAATCACTTGAGCATAGCTTTTACGCCTTTACAATTTCTAGTGTGCACGTCAAAAAGAATAAAACGAACTCTGCAGTTTTACATGTAAATCAAGTTAACCTAGTTGGTCAATGATTAATTCTGATGCTGATGAAATGAAACACACTAATATCCTAATATGACCCTTACTAAGTCTTGACACAAATTATGTTTTTTTGGTCAGAATTCAAAGCCATTACATAAAAATTATATATGAGCTGAATTTTCTTCATAAGTGTTAAAAAGCAGTTACTCAAAATTCACTATAAAAGGGGGAAGAAAGGACTAGGAAGCTTTGTCATCAGAATCATCTATTTTCAGAGATCTTTGCTGTTTTTAGTATTATTTGAAACTTTTTGACAGGAGTCATTTTATCAGTATCTGTTTATAGAAAATTAGAAAAAAACCTCCATCATCTATTTCTATCTTTCTTTTAGAAACCTGACTAAAGGAGAGAATACTGGAAATCCCTTTGGCCTGGGCTAAATGGAATTATCATTAGCTGAATGTATAGCTGAGGACTTTTATATTCATCTCATTTTAAAACATGTAAATAAAGTCCATTAATGTGACAGACACTCAAAATTCGGAGACCTAAAAAAGAAAAGTAGCATCAAAATTCCTCATAGAGAATTCACTATCTTGTGTAAATTCACACTCATAAATAATTACAGAGTGTGTTAGGTCCTACTACTATATTTAGATTACATAATATTAATTATATTAACCTTTCTTGCTGTAAACTCAAAGCTAAATTCATATATTTCATGCTTTACCCAGTCATATAAATTAAATTATTACAATTTGTATAAGAAAATTTGTAAGCTTTTCAGTATTATGTAAATAAAGCTGGATTTAAAAGATTTAAATATTTAAAATATGAATGCTTTGTTATTGCACTTTTTGTTTGTTTGTTTGTTTATTTGTTTTTTCCATTAAGAAAATACTTGAAAACGAAAAGGATTAAGATTTTTGGTAAAAAAAAAAAAAACTTTTTTTCATCAGTTTGTTTCTTCATATTTACATTTGGTCACACATTGTCTCTCGCTGGAGAATTTCTGTCTTTTTTTTTTTTCAGAGACAGCGATTAAAAGAGAAATCAAGAATGGCATCTAAAATCTTTAGACTTGGACAAGGGTATCTCTGTGAAGAACACTGAATATGTAAGCTGTTTTCTCTTACTTGCATGTATTTAATTACTACAAAAAGGAGATAATCTTAAAAACAATAACAACAACTAGGGAATATGTTTGTAAAATTTAGAGGATTAGAACTTTCTACCTTAGAATAAATCTATTTCTCACCTCTAACTTCCCTAGCCAGAGGAAGATTCTCAGTTTAGGACACAGCTACAGGTCAAAGACAAAGTCCAGAAAATACATGGAGTCAGAATAAAGATCAAATCTGTGATATGCCTCTGTTAGGGGAAGCATACTCACTGAAACTGCCCACTCTGTCCAGGCTCTCTAGTAACCATTTACATGAGTTGTTTTACAACAGGAGGTTCTGGGAAGAACAAGAAACTAAGAAGCCACCACCAACCGGAAGAGCTTGGGAAAGGTCAAAAGGAGACACCACATGTCTGCCCACCTCCCAGAATCCCTCTCACTAGCATCCATCTTGGCTGAGTGATGCAAGCATTACCAGGAAAGAGTCCAAGTCAGAATGATTGGCCAAAGACAACCTGGAAACTAAGCCCGCGACTGTGAGCCAAGTGGCAAAGAAGTTCTCCTGGGTACCTTACCCTGCTGCTCTCTGCCCAGGTGCCCTCTTCCAATAGTCTCTTGCTTTGTCAGCACGTGTCTCCTCAAACAATTCTTTTCTGAGTGTTAGACAAGAGCCCACTCTTGGGGCCCTGGAGGGGGCCCCTATTCCTACAACAACTGGCAACCATGAAGGGACTCCCATTTTTACTGTGGCTGATATCCGGACTACTCAGGGTATTCCAGAACCATCTTGCCTGCCTCAGACCTGACCCAGTGGCCGAAACTGGCACCCGTTTGTCCCTGGTCTCCTCCTGACACGGACAACTGGCCAGAGTGCCCTGACCAGGTAAAGAAAAAGAGATTTTGTTTACCCCTTTTATCTCACCCCTCTTTTCAACCCATCCTATCCTATTCTATTTTTTCCTGTCCCCTGGTCCTGGACGCAGGAATCTGGTCGAAGGGCCTCAGTCTGAGCTGAAGATTGGAGACTGATCACCTCCTCTTGGCAGAGAACTTGAACTTCAGTTCTGGTTGGGCTGACTTCCAGTCCTCCCTTCTCTGGAGGCCTAGGGAAATGTCCCGTAATGCCTGGTTATCTGCAAGTGGCAGGAGATGTCTGTAAGGCCACCCCTTTTTTCCCTCTTTCTCTCCCCCACTCTTAGACCTCTTTTCTCTGCCTACTCCTTCTTTCTCAATCTGGCCTCTTTTGCCCTCTTTGAAGACCCGTTTATTCTGTCTGTCGATACTCAGCCTGAAGTTCTGGGTCTTTGTAAGATTTTCTGAGAGGTAACGCTCTCTCCTCCCCATCAGTTGTGCTTTCTGTTCTTGGGGAGATATTTGAGTGTTAGAAGCCCTTCCTTGGGTCCCCTGTTTCTATAAATTCAGCCATTTAATTGAGCATTTGGCTGAATGCTTCCACGTGGAAGTGATTGATGGGGTTCAGTATAGTCTCAGCTGGTCTTGGTTAAAAATGAACACACTAAACATAAGTTTAGGAGTTAATTCACCTTCCAGGACCAGACCTACAGCCCTGTTGACTGTATTTACTACACAACATTTCCATTCGCGCATTTACAATGAGGCAATTTGGGACCAGGAGAGAGCTCATAATCTCTCTAGAGTCAGATATGGGACCTCCACCCCAGTACTGGTCCCCTGGGAACTATATATAAACTATACCACCGTTAAAATGGGAAATAAGCCTAGCTTCCCTTTAGACTCCCCGCTGGGTTGTCTTTTGGTCCACTGGGAGGGATACCAGCTGGAAGGGCTAAAAAAAAGGAAAAATATATATCAAATACTGTACTCAATACTGGCCTACTTACTCCCTAGGAGGAGGGGGAAAATGGCTCCAGTCGGAGTCACTTGGATTCAACACCATTTTTCAGCTCAGTCTATACTGCAAATGAAGGGTAAATACAAGCAGGTTCTCTATGTCCAGGCCTTGGTGGCCCTCTACCAGGATTCCCAAGAAAAGAGATGATATAAACTTGAAGACTTTGATAAATGCTCTTTCAAAGTTCTTTTGGGGAGATCTGAAGCAGAAGATCCCCTTGTCCTTCTCTTGATCCCCTCAGCTTGGGCAGAGAGGTCACGGGGAAAGGAAGTTCAGACAAGTCTGGAAGTCATGAGGCTAGGCCTGGAGGTCATGGGACCAGAAGGAAAGTCGCTTACAGTCACCTCGGCTCTGCCATCATATGTCCCTTCCCCCATGGGATTAAGATCAGGAAGTAAGCTTTGCCCTCTACAGAAGGAAAGGTCATCTTCAGACAAAATCTGCCCCCTAAGAGAGCTATTGGATAGGGAGGGGTAAACTGTGCACGTTCATGTTCCTTTGTCTATGCAAGACATCACCCAACGTACAGAAGAAACTGGGTTCATGTTCTGAGAACCCCCCAAAAATGTAGGGATGAATTTGAGCACCTTAGCCTTATCTTCTCCCTCACCTGGATATAATGGCCATCCTCATCCACTGTTGTAATGATGAGCAGAAAACTAGAATCCTAGATCATGCTAGAAAGGTGGCTGATGAAAGACAGTGGGTGGATGTCAGTCTGGCCCCTGCTGAAGAGGCAATCCCCTCTACAGAGCCAGATTGGGATCCCAATAAAAGGGCGGGAAAGAAATCCCTAAGACACCTCACTAATTGCCTACTACAGGGAACGACCCAGGGTGTCCAAAAGGTCGTTAATTATAATAAGATAAAAGAGGTTACACAGGGAGAGAATGAAAATCCAGCTCTTTTTTCCGAAAGACTCAGAGTTCAGTTCAGTTCCGTTCAGTCGCTCAGTCATGTCCAACTCTTTGCAACCCCATGAACCATAGCAGGCCAGGCCTCCCTGTCCATCACCAACTCCCAGAGTTTACTCAAACTCATGTCCATCAAGTCGATGATGCCATCCAGCCATCTCATCCTCTGTCGTCCCCTTCTCCTCCTGCCCCCAATCCCTCCCAGCATCAGGGTCTTTTTCAATGAGTCAACTCTTCACATGAGGTGGGCAAAGTACTGGAGTTTCAGCTTCAGCATCAGCCCTTCCAATGAACACCCAGGACTGATCTCCTTTAGGATGGACTGGTTGGATCTCCTTGCAGTCCAAGAGACTCTCAAGAGTCTTCTCCAATAGCACAGTTCAAAAGAATCAATTTTTTGGCATTCAGCTTTCTTCACAGTCCATCTCTCACATCCATACATGACCACTGGAAAAACCATAGCCTTGACTAGATGGACATTTGTTGGCAAAATAATGTCTCTGGTTTTTAATATGCTATCTAGGTTGGTCATAAATTTCCTTCCAAGGAGTAAGCATCTTTCAATTTCATGGCTGCAATCACCATCTGCTGTGACTTTGGAGCCCAAAAAAATAAAGTCTGACACAGTTTCTACTGTTTCCCCATCTATTTGCTATGAAGTGATGGGACCAGATGCCATGATCTTAGTTTTCTGAATGTTGAGCTTTAAGCCAACTTTTTCACTCTCCTCTTTCACTTTCATCAAGAGGCTCTTTAGTTCCTTTTCACTTTCTGCCATAAGGGTGGTGTCATCTGCATATCTGAGGTTACTGATATTTCTCCTGGCAATCTTGATTCCAGCTTGTGCTTCATCCAGCCCAGCATTTCTCATGATATACTCTGCATACAAGTTAAATAAGCAGGGTGACAATATACAGCCTTGACATACTCCCTTTCCTATTTGGAACCAGTCTGTTGTTCCATGTCCAGTTCTAACTGTTGCTTCCTGACCTGCATAAATGTTTTTCAAAAGGCATGTCAAGTGGTCTGCTATTCCCATCTCTTTCAGAATTTTCCACAGTTTATTGTGATCCACACAGTCTAAGGCTTTGGCATAGTCAATAAAGCAGAAATAGATGTTTTTCTGGAACTCTTTTGCTTTTCGATGATCCAGTGGATGTTGGCAATTTGATCTCTGGTTCCTCTGCCTTTTCTAAAGCCAGCTTGAACATCTGGAAGTTCACGGTTCACGTATTGCTAAAGCCTGGCTTGGAGAATTTTGAGCATTACTTTACTAGCATGTGAGATGAGTGCATTTGTGCACTTTTTTTTGGACATGGGGGCTGCCTTCTCTGTTCTTCCTTTCGGATTAGGACCTTTAGACTCCCTGACTAAAATGGTGATGGGGGTAGATGGAAAACCCCAAAGCTGAAATTTTACTAAGTCCCTCCATTGTAAGGTGGGCAATTGGCAAGGAACCCACCCCTTCTTATACAAACCTGGTTGCCCCGCTCCCCTATGGGGGAGAGACCTTCTTTGCCACCTCCAGACCAGAGTGACTTGGGGAAAGCTAGAAGCCAATAAATTCCTTTGTCTAGCCTCTGAATAATTGCAGTCAGTTGTAGAAAAGGAGGAGTCTGTTCCTTTCTTAGATGAGGTCAACCCCCAGGTGTGGGATGTCTCCAACCCTGGCCTAGCCATTAATGTTGCACCAGTGAAGATTCTTCTAGGGCAAATGCTCCCTACCCCTGGAAAAGACAACATCCCTTAAAACCAGAAGCTCTTGAAGGTCTTAGACCCTTAGTTAATAAATACTGAGATATTGGAATTCTAATCACCTGTGAATCTCCCTGAAATACTCCAATCTTGGCTGTTAAAAAACCAGATGAATCTTATCAATTTGTCCAAGATCTCTAAGAGCTGTTAATGAAGTTGTGGTTCCCATCCACCCCATAGTCCCAAACCCTTATACCCTCCTATCCCCAGTCCCAGGAAATGCTAAGTACTTCTCAGTCTTGGACCTTAAGGATGCTTTCTTTTGCATTCCTCTCCATCCTGAATCCCAAAAATCTGTTTGCCTTTGAGTGGCAGGACCTGGGAACAAGGGAGGCCATACAACTTTGCTGGACTTGACTACCACAAGGATTTAGGGACAGCCCTCATATTTTTGGGGGCTTCCTTAGGAAGAGAACTAAGGGAATTAACCTTAACAAACAGTACTGTAATACAGTATGTGGATGACTTGCTCATAGCTATTGCAGATTTTACCAGCTCTCAAATGGATACTATTAAAACTTTAAATTTCCTTTATGAAAAGGGTTATTGATTATCCCCCCAAAAAGCTCAGATTAGCTTAACCCAAGTAAAATACCTCGGATTTATAAGAATGGAGAGAAATAGAGTGTTCGACCACCAGAGGATATCCCTCATCTTAAATACCCCATACCCCTAAATGAAAAAGCAACTTAGGGGATTTTTAGGAATGACTGGGTTTTGCAGGACCTGGATCCCTGGTTATGCAAATCTTGCCCAACTGCTATATGAGAAGTTAAGAGGAAAAGAGGAAGAGCCACTTGATTGGGATGAGACTTGCAATGTTGTCTTTAATGCCCTGGAAGAATCTATCACTACAGCCCCAGCTTTAGGCCTCTCAAACTTGGAAAAGCCTTTCAGGCTGTATGTCTCTGAAAGGACAGGAACTGCTCTTAGGATGTAAGGGCAAATGATGGGGCCTGTATTACAACCCACGGCTTACCTCTCAAAACAACTAGACGAGATGGCCAGAGGGTGGCCCACTTGCCTCCAGGCAGTAGCAGCCACTACTCTTATAGTTAAAGAGGCATCTAAGCTGACCCTGGATCAGCCCACCATAATGCATACTCCTCACCAGGGGCAGTCTTGGGAACTAAAGGGGATAGATGGATGACAGGGGGGAGGATCACCCAATACCAAGCCCTCCTCCTTGACATTCCAGAAGTAAAGTTGAGGGTCTGTCAGGCTTTAAATCCAGCCACCTTAATGCCAGATACCCCTACATCCGCTTTGGCTCACCAATGCATGCAAATCATAGACGAGTTATACTTTTCTTGCCCTGATCTATCAGAGACACCTTTATCTGACCCAGATGAAGAATGGTACACAGATGGCAGTAGTTTTGTAGAAAAAGGAGAGAGGAAAGCAGGATATAGTGTAGTGAGCCTAGAAGAGACTTTGGAAAGTAAGTCTCTTCTCCCAGGCACCTCAGCCCAGAAATCTCAACTTTTTGCCTTGACAAGAGCTTTGGGCTTAAGGGAAGAAAAGAGAATCAATGTGTATACAGACTGTAAGTATGCTTTCTTCATCCTGCATGCCCATACAGCAATCTGGAAGGAAAGAGAGATGCTCAGTGCTCAAAGCTCTCCTATAAAACACAAAGAGCTCATTCTCAGGCTCCTGGAGGCAGTCAAATTTCCTGCTAAATTAGCTGTCATCCACTGCAAGGTTCACCAAAAGGGGCAAGAACAGGAGGCCCAGAGAAATAGGAAAGCTGATCAGGAGGCAAAACAAGCCACTAGGAAAGCTGCCCTGGTCACTGCTATCTGCCCGTTTTCCCCCAAGGAAACACTGACTCCAAATTATACCCCAGAGGAACATTCCTGATATGCCGAGCAGCCCTGGGAGATTGGGTCACATGGGTGGTTTCAGACTGATCAAGCCCAAATAATACTCCTTGACTCTCAGGTTTTGAAAATTACTAACTCCTTACATAAAAGTACCCATTTTGGAAAAGATAATCTGGAAACCTTGCTCAAGCCTATTCTCTACCATTCCCAGTTGGCTAAGGTTGTTTGACAGGTCACACAAAATTGTGATACCTGTCTAAGAAATAATCCAAAAGCCAGACCCTTGCCACCTCCTCTAACTAAACCTGTCCAACATTGGGGGTCATACCCAGGAGAGGACTGGCAGGTGGATTTTACAGCCACGCCAAAGACTCAAGGGTTCTCTTATTTGCTAGTCTTTATTTCCCATTCACAAGATGGATTGAAGCATTTCCTACTAGGGCAGAGAGAGGTACAGAAGCCTGTAAAGCTCTGCTGAAGGAGATAGTGTCTAGGTTTGGGCTGCCCCAATCACTTCAGAGTGACAATGGGCCCTCATTTACAGCCGCTATATCCCAGAACCTGGCTGTATGCCTAGGAATCAAATACCGCTTCCATTCTCAAGTCTTGGAAAAGGTGGAGAGAGCCAACCAGACTTTTAAAGGGGCTCTGGCCAAACTATGTCAAGAAACACATAATAAATGGATCCATATGCTACCCATAACCCTCATGAGGGTACAGACAGCCCCCAAGCAGCTACTATTATTAATGAAATGATGAATGGACTTATGAAATGATGTATGTATGTCCATTCTTAACTTCTGATTTGTTTTTTGATGAGGACACCAATACACTCCTAAAACATATAATTGACCTGGGAAGGTTTCAACAAGAGCTCTGACAATATGAAGAACAGATCTTCCCCAGACCACAGGAAGACTTAAAAAATCCCCAATTAGAGCTGAGGGACCAAGTATTGGTAAACCTGGCAAAAAATAGGGAGTCTAGGCCAGCTCTCCAAGAAATGGACAGGGCCATATCAGGTTGTCCTAGTAACCTCAATTGCTGTAAAAGTTAAGGGTCTGTCTGCCTGGGTACAGAACTCTAGAATAAAACCCTATGACCTACAGGAGGGGGAGATGGTGACTGAGACTCCAAAACCAGAGGACACTATTCCTGTGAACCTGTTGAAGACCTCAGACTCTTGTTCAGGCAGAACCCCATCACATTTCCCTCAGATAAGTAAAATGCCTCCTATGATGTTCCTCCACTTCCTGATCATGTCTCCCTGTATGGTATTAATCTCTCCCTAAATGATGCACGTACGCTTGCAAACTGCACTGCTTCTTGACTCAACCTAACCAGCCCTTGCTGGATCTACATTAACAGCAGAAGTTGGGGGTATATCCAACCTATCCCAGGGTATCAAATAGCCCACCCTTCCAGGCCAGCTACATGCTGTCACCCAGCATACCCCATCTGGTCATGGTATGCCTTTTGGGAAAAGGGGTGGGGGGACTTCATGCCTTGGTATCAGCACCAACTGTCTATATTTACTCCCATGATAACATCTGCAGTCCCACCTGAGCCCTTATTTTCTCTCTTGACTAACATTCCCCAAGTGACCTTCCCTATCTGCCTAAAAAGTGACTCCCTAATAGGAGTGTCAGTGGGAAATCTGGACAGCTCGTGATGTGGGGTAAGCTTCACTGTCAGAACTGATAGGGAAAAGCCGGGATCTAGAAAATTTTCTAGGGTATTACAATTTAGCCCAAAGTCTGGAAACTAGAGGTTCTGGCAGTACTTACATGCTATACCTATTCCTGAGCATGAGGCTCTCCTTGGATGCTATTAACCAGTCTCAAAAATCCATGTTCTGTTCTGGACGACCAAAAAAATCCACACAAGTTCATCCTGGTTTCTAAATCAGGCAGGCAACTCTGCCCCCTGTTATTCCCTTGTTGGGGTAACCACCCCTGAAAACCTAACCCTATGGTGGGAGCCTAAACAAAATATTCTCTACCTTGAGGACAAAACCCAGGATGCCTCACAACACTTGAATCCCTTCCTAAATACCCTCATTGTTGCCAGTTTTGCCGCAAGTGGAGTGATGGTCTCCTCTCAGCTACTAAAGGGCTGCCCCTGTTCCATCATGCCATGTCCCAGTTGTAAGGCAGATAGACTTCCTGCTCCCCTTTGGCAAACCTGTTTTTTTGTTTTTGTTTTTTTTGGCAAACCTGTTTTGCTGCCCAGCTTGAACCCAGTTCTGGTGTCGACTTCATATGTAGGGATAAAGCTTATTTATCCCTGCCACCTTTTTGATCAGGAACCAAAAATTACAACAATTGAGTGAGTATGACAAAAGAAGCACTCACAGAGAAAACTGGTTACCATTGAGGAGATAGAAGGGGAGAGAGGAAATAAAGGGACAGAGAGAAAGTGGTACAAACTATTATGATAAAATAAGTGATGAATATGTTGTACAACACAGAATTTTATGTTTTATATTGGAACATAATTGATTTACAATGTTGTATAAGTTTCTGATGTATAGCAAAGTCTTTCAGTTATACATATATATGTATCTATTTTTTCGAATTCTTTCCCCACTTAGGTTATTACAGAATGTTGAGTAGAGTTTCATGTGCTATACAGTAGGTCTTTGTTGAATATATAGTAGTATATATATATATATTAATCCCATACTCCTAATTTATTCCCCACCTTTCCCCTTCAGCAACCATAAGTTTATTTTTTAAGTCCACGAGTCTATTTCTGTTTTGTAAATAAATTCATCTGTATCATTTTTTAGATTCCAATATAAGTGACATCATATGATACTTGTATTTCTCTGTCTGACTTACTTCACTAGTATGATAATCTCTAGGTCCATCCATGTTGCTGCAAATAGCATTATTTTCTTCTTTTTCATGACTATGACTAAGTAATATTTCATTGTGTATATGTAGCACATCTTTATCCATTCATCTATTGATTGACATTTAAGTTGCTTCCATATCTTGGCTATTGTTAACTACTGCTGCAATGAATGGTAGGGTGCATGTATCCTTTTGAATTATGTGTGTGTGTGTGTGTGTGTGTGTGTGTGTGTGCTCAGTTGCTCAGTCATATCCAGCTCTTTGCAACCCCATGGACTGTAGCCCATCAGGCTCCTCTGTCCATAGGATTTCCCATGCAAGAATACTGGAGTGGATTGCCATTTCCCTCTTCAGGGATCTTCCCAGCCTAGGGATCAAATCCACATCTCTTGTGCCTCCTGCAGATTCATCACCACTGTGTCACCTGGGAAGCTATTTCTGAATTATGATTTTCTTCAGATATATGCCCAGGAGTAGGATTGCTGGATCATAAATTAGCTCTATTTCTAGCTTATTTTTCTTTTGAAGTGGGGGGGCACCTCTGTACTGTTTTCCATAGGGGTTGTCTGAATTTACATTCCCATCAACAGTGTAGAAGGATTCCCTTTTCACCACACCCTTTTCAGCGTTTACTGTTTGTAGACTTTTTGAGGATGGCCATTCTGACTGGTGTGAGGTAATACCTCATTGTAGTTTTAATTTGAATTTCTTAGATAAATAAATAAATTTAATTATTTATTAATAATTGCTCATTATTAGAACAATGTAGAGAAGCTTTTCATGTGTTTTTTGTCCATCTGTATGTCTTCTTTAGAGAAATATCTATTTAGATCATTGCTGAATCGCTCAGTCATGTCTGACTCTTAGAGACCCCATGGACTTCAGCATGCCAGGCTTCCCTGTTCTACACTATATCCTGGAGTTTGCCCAAACTCATGTCCAGTGAGTTTATGATGCTATCCAACCATCTCATCCTCTGTTTCTCTCTTCTCCTCCTGCTCTTAATCTTTTCCAGTATCAGGGTCTTTTCCAAATGAGTCAGCTCTTTGCATCAGGTGGCCAGAGTATTGGAGCTTCAGCTTCAGCATCAGTCTTTCCAATGAACATTCAGGGTTGATTTCCTTTAGGACTGACTAATTTGATCTCCTCGCTATCCAAAGGACTCTCAGGAGTCTCCTCCAGCAGCACAGTTTGAAAGCATCAGTTCTTCAGTGCTCACCTGGCTTTATGGTCCAGTGCTCATGTGGATACATGACTACTAGAAAAACCATAGCTTTGACTGTATCACATAATAGATATCTATTTAGATAATATGGAGATTATAGTCAATATCTTATAATATCTATAAATGGAAGGTAATCATTAAAATTGTGAATTACTATATTGTACTCCTATAACTTACACAATATCATTTATCAACTCTAGTTCAATTTAAAAAAAAGAAAAAGGTAGTAGACCATGGAACTCACATCTGAGCACACAGTGAGCTGTGAAACTCTCAGGGAGCAGAACAAGAACCTATTCAACAAGCATCCCATATCCAAAGAGTGGATGAAACTGGCAAAAAAACACCCAGTGGAATAGTAAAATTGGTATGTACCAATGGCTACATTTACCTATGGACAATGCAGTTTCCACTCAGACATTAAAAATAAATTCAAAGGGAAATCTCCAGATATGTAAAAAGTGTCAGGTGACACCTTACAACAGTACCCTGCCAGCAATTATTTATGGGGACACAGAGGATGGTGTGACAATGACCGTGAAGGTATGACACGGTCACTGTCCATGTCAAAGGTCAAAGGTCAAAGGTATGACCACGATGGTATGACAGTGAAGGATGGAACCATGACAAGGAAAAACCTAGCCTGCAGTCATCCAGAACAGGAATGGCTATTCAGGACCTTATCCTCCAGGCTGAACCCAAATTGTTGTCAACAGTTGGCCAAGAAAAATTATTGAAAGAAAGGAAAGTAAGTTAGAAACGAAGTAAGGAGAAAGTTTCAACTCAAAGACATAATTATTAAGCATGTAATGTATGAAACATACAAGTTCACTACATATATAGAGCTATACCTAGGTATTAAATAACATTTTTATGGTATATAACACATATATGTCATACACTGTGCTAGGTGCATTACAAATATTAAATCAATTAATCCTTATAACAATTATTTGAAGAAAGAACTATATAGGCACCCTTTTAGAAATAAGAATTCTGATACCAGAGAGGCTTATTGACTTTTTTTGATGTTCACTCAGCTACTTCACATGCTAGCAATGTTATGTTCAAAATCCTTCAAGCTAGCCATCTTGAATCAAACTTTTAGATGTACAAGTTGGGTTTGAAAAAGGTAGAAGAACCAGAGATCAAATTGCGAGCATTTGTTGGATCATAGAGAATGCAAGTATCTACTTCTGTTTCATTGACTATGTGGAAATCTTTGACTGTGTGGATCACAACAAACTATGGACAATTCTTAGAGATAGGAATATTAGACCATCTTACCTGTCTCCTAAGAAACCTGTATGAAGGTCAAGAAGCAACAGAACCTTACATGGAACAACTGACTGGTTCAAAATTGGGAAATAAGTACTATAAGGATATATACTGTTACCTGTTTACATTAAGTTGTATGCAGAGTGCATCATGTGAAATGCCAGGTAGGATAAGTTATTAGCTGGAATCAAGATTTCTGGGAGAAATATCAACAACCTTAGATATACAGATGTGGCAGAAGATGAAGAGGAACTAAAATGCCTCTTATGAGCATGAAGGAGCTGGCTTAAAACTCAACAATCTAAAAACAAAGATCATGGCATCCAGTCCTATCACTTCATAGCAAATAGAAGAGGAAAAAGTGGAAGCCATGACAGATTTTCTCTTCTTGGACTCCAAAATCACTATGGAATGGTGACTGTACCCATGAAATTAGAAGATACTTGCTTCTTGGAAGGAAGGTTATGACAAACCTAGACAACATATTAAAAAAGCAAAGACATCACTTTGCCAACAAAGGTTTGTTAGTGAAAGCTATGGCCTTTCCAGTAGTCAAGTATGGATGTGAGAATTGGACCATAAAGAAGGCTAATGCTGAAGAATTGATGCTGTTGAACTGTGGTGCTGGAGAAGACTCTTGAGAGTCACTTGACAGCAAGGAGATCAAAGCAGTCAGTCCTGAAGGAAGTCAACCCTGAATATTTATTGGAAGGAATGATGCTGAAACTGAAGCTCCAATAATTTGGCCACCTGATGTGAAGAGCTGACTCATTGGAAAAGATGCTGATGCCTGGGAAGAGTGAAGGCAAAAGGAGAAGAGGGTAGGATGAGGTGGTTTGATAGCATCACTGATTCAGTGGACATGAACTTGATGAACTCTGGGAAATGGTGAGGGACTGGAAGGCCTGGCTTGCTGTAATGCATGGGGTCACATAGAGTTGGACATCACAGCAACTGAATAACAACATCTAGTAAAGTGACAAAGCTGCTATTTGAGCACAACGTCTTATTTTATCTTTTCAATTATCCTGTGCCACAACATTACCACTGTTTTACAGTTAAGAAAACTGATGTCCGGGGAATTTGAATAATTTATGTAAGGCAATAACTAGAATTCATTGCAGCTTATATTTAAAGCCGAGTACATTTAACTCAGATACCAGTGCTCTTACCATTACATCACTTGCCCTTTGCTTATATAAATAAATACACCAGACAGTGTGTGAAGGTGGGAGATATGAGTCAAATATAAGGACTACAAGTTCATGATCAAGAAGTGAAGAATCGAAGGACAAACTAGAAGTTACCAGAGGGAAGGAGGAGGGGCAGTAAAGGGTTAGCGAAGTAAGAGATACAAACTATAAAGTGTAAAGTAAACTATAAGAATATATTGTACAACATAAATATGGTCAATACACCTATCATAACTATAAATTCTTGAATCACTACATTGTATACCTGTAACCTACATAATAAAAATATAATATTTTATAAAGAAATTGGTACTTCCCCGGTGACTCAGACGGTAAAGAATATGCCTGCAGTGTGGGAGACCTGAGCTCAATCCCTGGGTTGGGAAAATCCTTTGGAGGAGGGCATGGCAACCCACTCCAATATTCTCACCTGGAGAATCCCCATGAACAGAGGAGCCTGGTGGGCTACAATCCAGGGGGTCACAGAGAGTTGGATATGACTAAGCAACTAAGTACACAAATCAAAAAAAAAAAAAATGGAAAATACTTAGACATGTCTGGTACTCATAACCTTTGTTAAAGAAATCAAGTCATAGTTTACAAAAAATAGAAGTGAAGAATATTTATAACCTTGATGCCTAGATAATACAATGTTTTCTTTTTTTAAAGTCAGTCTCCTTAGCACAGAATGATGTTAATATCTCCATGGAGGAGGGGAGAAGAATTAGAAATACATATGACAGAAAAGACTTGAGATAATGAAAAAGCAATTGAAAATGCCAAAACTATTTTAAGGACCAGGATATATCTTGCATAGCTTCTATTTTTAATGAGGACTACTCAAGTTTTTAAGAGGTTAAGCATAAGTGTGTCTAGTAGCCTTGAAACAGAGACTAGACAGAGTGAATGAGACAGAAAAACACATAGATAAATAGAAAAAAGAAAAATAAATAGGAGGGAGAATTCAGACTATATAAAAGTTATATGTAGAATCTCCAATAGCCAGATCACTGTGTTAAAAATATTAGCAGAAATGATAGATTTAAAATTCCTTATTTTATCCTTTTAACTGATTTATCCTTGATATTTTCTCTTTATAATAAAAGTTACATATCTTTATGCATGAAATACTTTAAATCAGATAAAGTTCTTAACAAGTGTTATTAATCTGAATATATTTTAAATCAGTTTGCAATGTTAACAACTCTGAAGGTTGTTCACTATTTTAAAATAACTAAAACTTAAAATCTGACTTAGAACCTACTTCCAGAATGAATTGAAGTGTTCTAGATAATCAGTGGGCTTCCCTGAAAGTTCAGCTGGTAAAGAATCTGCCTCCCATGCTGGAGACCCTGGTTTGACTCCTGGGTCAGGAAGAACCCCTGCAGAAGCGGTAGGTTACCCCATCCATTATTCATGGGCTTCCCTGGTGGCTCAGATAATAGAGAATCTGCCTGCAATGTGGGAGACCTGGGTTCAATCCCTGGGTCAGAAAGACATGCTGGAGGAGAGCATGGCAACCCACTCCAGTTTTCTTGCCTGGAGAGTCTCCATGGACATTAGGAGCCTGTTGGGCTACAGTCCGTGGGGTTGCAAAGGGTTGGACATGACTGAGCGACTAAGCACACATGTAACTACTGCCCAATGAATTAAAAAAAAAAAAAAATGCTCTTTTTTTTTTTTTTTTAATAAAATGATATGCACTTAAAAAGTCACTGCAAAGAACCTGTGCTATCACAAAGCAAACATGTGCTTTAGACTAATAACCATTACAGCTTCCCAGGCTGTTCAGTGATAACAAATTTGCTGTCAGTGCAGGAGAAGAGGGTTCAACCCCGGGGTTGGGAAGATCCCCTGGAGGAGGAAATGGCAACCCAGTCCAGTATTCTTGCCTGGAGAATTCCATAAAGAGCGAAGCCTGGTGGGCTACAGTCCATGGGTTTGCAAAGAGTAGAACACGACTGAACACACACAACACAGCACATAATAACCATTACAGACTTAATGGTAAAGCTCTTGAAGATGTATATTAAAAAGTTAAGAAAGTCACTAAAAGGAACTAATGTCCACCATACCTATTTTAGGATGCAACTGTTTATTCACAATATTTAAGACAAAACCTTCTGGAATAAAGGGAAAATAATATAATTGACATGTATAGGTATAGATATATACACACATATATGCAATATGCACACATATATGTTTTACTATATATTTAAAAAATATACTGTCATCATTTCGTCACCATAAAGAGATCCAGACCTTGGAAAAAGCTGATAAGGATGATAAAGTCTAGCGAGGGGAACAAACTGCATCTGTAATGACATTCTAGCCTCTCTGAATTAAAATCAACTTTAAGCATTCTTTTCTCTAGACTTTCAAATGCTATTTTTTAGAGTCTGGGTTGAGTTTTTCTGTTACCTAAAACAAAGGACTTCCCATTAATATAACAAATCACATTATATCTAAGCAGTTTTTTCCAATATGATTTCTTGGATTTTCTAGGGAGAGAGAGAAGGTAAATAAACATGTTACTTCAGTTCAGTTCAGTTCAGTCGGTCCGTCGTGTCTGACTCTTTGCGACCCCATGGACTGCAGCACGCCAGGCCTCCCTGTCCATCACCAACTCCCAGAGTCTACCCAAACTCATGTCCATTGGGTGGGGGATGCCATCCAACCATCTCATCCTCTATCATCCTCTTCTCCTCCTGCCTTCAATCTTTGCCAGGGTCAGGGTCTTTTCAAATGAGTCAGCTCTTTGAATCAGGTGTCCAAAGTATTGGAGTTTCAGCTTCAGCATCAGTCCTTCCAATGAGTGTTCAGGACTGATCTCCTTTAGGATGGACTGGTTGGATCTCCTTGCAGCCCAAGGGACTCTCAAGAGTCTTCTCCAACACCACAGTTCAAAAGCATCAGTTCTTCAGCACTCAGCATTCTTTACAGTCCAACTCTCACACTCATACATGACCACTGAAAAAACCATACTCTTGACTGGACGGACCTTTGTTGGCAAAGTAATGTCTCTGATCTTTAATATGCTGTCTAGGTTAGTCATAACTTTCCTTCCAAAGAGTAAGTGTCTTTTAATTTCATGGCTGCAGTCACCATCTGCAGTGATTTTGGAACGCAAATAAATAAATAAAGTAAGCCACTGTTTCCCTATCTATTTGCCATGAATGATAGGACCATATGCTATGATCTTAGTTTTCCGAATGTTGAGTTTTAAGCAACTTTTTTCACTCTCCTCTTTGACTTTCATCAAGAGGCTCTTTAGTTCCTCTTTACTTTACGCCACAAGGGTGGTGTCATCTGCATACTGAGGTTATTGACATTTCTCCCGGCAATCTTGATTCCAGCTTGTGCTTCATCCAGCCCAGTGTTTCTCATTATGTACTCTGCATAAAAGTTAAATAAGCAGGGTGACAATATACAGCCTTGACGTACTCTTTCCCAATTCTTTTATTTTCCTCTATTTCTTTGCACTGATCACTGAGGAAGGCTTTCTTATCTCTCCTTGCTATTTTTTTGGAACTCCGCATTCAAATGGTATATCTTTCCTTTTTCTCCTTTGCTTTTGGCTTCTCTTCTTTTCACAGCTAATTGTAAGGCTTCCTCAGACAATCATTTTGCTTTTTTGCATTTCTTTCTCTTGGGGATGGTCTTGATCCCTGTCTCCTGTGCAATGTCACCAACATCAGTCCATAGTTCATCAGGCACTCTGTCTATCAGATCTAGTCCCTTAAATCTATTTCTCACTTCCACTGTATAATTGTAAGGGATTTGATTTAGGTCATACCTGAATGGACTAGTGGTTTTCCCTACTTTCTTCAATTTCGGTCTGAATTTGGCAATAAAGGGTCCATGATCTGAGCCACAGTCCACTCCCAGTCTTGTTTTTGCTGACTGTATAGAGCTTCTCCATCTTCAGTTGCAAAGAATATAATCAATCCGATTTCTGTATTGACCATTTCGTGATGTCCATGTGTAGAGTCTTCTCTTGTGTTGTTGGAAGAGGGTGTTTGCTATTACCGGTGCATTCTCTTGGCAAAACTCCATTAACCTTTGCCCTGCTTTATTCTGTACTCCAAAGCCAAATTTGCCTGTTACTCCAGGTATTTTTTGACTTTCTACTTTTGCATTCCCTACAATGAAAAGGACATCCTTTTTGGGTGTTAGTTCTAGCAGGTCTTGAAGATCTTCATGGAGCCATTCAACTTCAGCTTCCTCAGCGTTACTGGTCAGGGAATAGACTTGGATTACTGTGATTTTTGAATGGTTTGCCTTGGAAATGAACAGAGATCATTCTGTCGTTTTTGAGATTGCATCCAAGTACTGCGTTTTGGACTCTTTTGTTGACTACGATGGCTACTCCATTTCCTCTAAGGGATTCTTGCCCACAGTAGTAGATATAATGGCCATCTGAGTTAAATTCACCCATTCTAGTTCATTTTAGTTCACTGATTCCTAAAATGTTGATGTTCACTCTTGCCACCTCCTGTTTGACCACTTCCAATTTGCCTTGATTCATGGACCTAACATTCCAGGTTCCTATGCAACATTCCTCTTTACAGCATCAGACTTGGCTTCTTTCTCCAGTCACATCCACAACCGGGTGTGGTTTTTGCTTTGGCTCTGTCTCTTCATTCTTTCTGGAGTTATTTCTCCACTGATCTCCAGTAGCATGTTGGGCACCTACCCACTTGGGGAGTTCATCTTTCAGTGTCCTATCTTTTTGCCTTCTCATACTGTTCATGGGGTTCTCAAGGCAAGAAGACTGAAGTGGATTTCCATTCCCTTCTCCAGTGGACCACATTTTGTCAGAACTCTCCACCATGACCTGTCCATCTTGGGTAGCCCTACATGGCATGGCTTAGTTTCATTGAGTTAGACAAGGCTGTGGTCCATGTGATCAAATTCGTTAGTTTTCTGTGATTATGGTTTCAGTCTGTCTGCCCTCTGATGCCCTCTTTCAGGGCCTGCCATCTTACTGGGGTTTCTTTTACCTTGAACATGGGGTATCTCCTCTCGGCCGCTTGCCGCTCCAGCTCAGTGCTGCTGCCGCTTGTCACTCTTAGTAATAGATATTACTAAGACAGTCAATTTCTTGGCTGGTTGATAAGGAGTCCAGGGTCCCCAAGGAGGAGAAAGGCTTCTGGGACTCTTAAGAAGGAGATAAGGGTCTGGAATTCTCAAGGAGGTGCAAAGGACAAACTTTTATTCTGCATTCCTTAGTAAGGATTATATAACAACAATGTATCCTACTTATAGACAGTTTCTCCTTCTTGAGAACCTTCTAATTAATCCTGTCATTTTAAAATGCAAATTGTGCGAGTGGGTCTAGTAAGATCTTTATAACCTTGAGACATTCTTTTGATTTATTGTAGTAAGCAATTAAAAAGAGTATAACTCCCTTGCTTAGACTAGCAAGGGGGCACTCTCCATCCCTGCTCTGATGTCTGTGTCAGAAGCTTTCTTCGTCCCTTTTCATACCTTAATAAAACTCTGCTATACAAAAGCTCTTGAGTGATCTAGCCTGGTTCCTGGTACCAAAGTTAAATCTTCAGAGATCACGAGTTCAACATTGTTCATTGTAAGATATCATTACTGTGTATATCTATGTATTGCTATGTATTTATAACATATATAATCATGTTATAAACATGAAGTCAAAAAAGACAGGAAGATGATGTTCTGCTATGTTACAATCATATTATACTAGCTATAAGTGCAATTATTTATTTGTATTTGGGAAAAATAATAATAAATAAAAATAGGAGGCATAAAAAATGATTTCAATTATATAAAACTATGTGCTAGAAATAGGAATAAATAGTGATCTTTTGTCTACTGTATGAATAGTTAAATAATTTGTAATCCATAAAGTTGTTAAATATTGTAGATTTAAGGAATCTTATATAGATGTAGATGAAGAAAAATAGTGTTATTTAAATACTTTAAAATATACTGTATATGTATACTTTATATTTATGCTATAAATATATACATATATAGGCAATATGATATAAAAATACATATATTATGCATATATAGTCTCATTAAACTATACATATCATATATATATTCCCTTTAATAATAAAACAAAAATGAGAAATACACAATATATTTATTTTTAGAAAAAATGTGTATACATTAATATATATATATATATATATATATAACTAGGTATTATTTACTAGTAGACATTGTTGCTTCAACAGTTAATGCAACCATACTACTAGTAAACATTATGGTTTGAGATGCTGAAA
Source organism: Dama dama (assembly GCF_033118175.1). Lineage (NCBI taxonomy): Eukaryota > Metazoa > Chordata > Mammalia > Artiodactyla > Cervidae > Dama > Dama dama. The sequence continues at coordinate 54,569,678 of NC_083697.1, forward strand.
AAGACACAAAAAATCAAATAAAATTATGAATTTTCCACATAATAATAGAATAATATTGACAGTTTGAATTGATATATTACTCAGAAATGTCAAGCAAAGTGCTGAATTTTGATTAAGATATATTTGTTACTTTCAAATGAATTAATTTAAAATAAAATGTAAGAAAAAATAATGCACAACTAATGTATCCAGCTGAGTTATTTCAAATCCTAAAAGATGATGCTGTGAAAGTGCTTCACTCAGTATGCCAGCAAATTTGGAAAACTCAGCAGTGGCCACAGGACTGGAAAAGGTCAGGTTTCATTCCAATTCCAAAGAAAGGCAATGCCAAAGAATGTTCAAAGTACCAAAGAATTGCACTTATCTCACATGCTAGCAAGGTAATGCTCAAAATCCTCAAAGTTAGTCTTCAACAGTACATGAACCAAGAACTTCCAGAAGTTCAAGCTAGATTTAGTAAAGGCAGAGGAACCAGAGATCAAAATTGCCAACATCCACTGGATAATAGAAAAAGCAAGAGCATTCCAGAAAAACACATCTACTTCTGCTTCATGGACTACTAAAGCCTTTGACTGTGTGGATCACAAATAAACTGTGGAAAATTTTTCAAGAGATGTAAATACCAGACCACCTTACTTGCCTGGGAAACCTGTATGCAGGTCAAGCAGCAACAGTTAGAATGGGACATGGAACAATGGACTGGTTTCAAATTGGGAAAGGAGTATGTCAAGGCTGCATATTGTCACCCTGCTTATTTAACTTATATGCAGAGTACATCATGCAAAATGCTGGACTGGTTGAATCACAAGCTGGAATCAAGATTGCTGGGAGAAATATCAATAACCTCAGATATGCAGATGACACCATCTTAATGGCAGAAAGTCAAGAGGAACTAAAGAGTCTTTTGATGAAGATGAAAAAGGAGAATGAAAAAGCTGGCTTAAAACTTAATATTCAAGAAGCAAAGATCATGGCATATAGTCCCATCACTTCATGACAAATAGATTGGGAAACAATGGAAACAGTGACGGACTTTTTCTTGGACTCCAGAATCACTGTGGATGGTGACTACAGCCATGAAATTAAAAGTCACTTGCTCCTTAGAATAAAAGCAATGACAAACTTAGACAGTGTATTAAAAAGCAGAGACATTAGTTTGTGTAAAAAGGTCCATCTAGTGAAAGCTATGGTTTTTCCAGTAGTCATGTACAGATGTGAGAGCTGGACAATAAAAAGAGGCTGAGCACCAAAGAATTGATATCTTCAAACTCTGGTGCCAGAGAAGACTGTTGAGAGTCCCTTAAACAGCAAGGAGATAAAACTTGTCAATCCTAAAGGAAATCAACCCTGAATATTCATTGGAAGGACTGATGCTGAAGCTGAAACTCCAATACTTTGGCCACCTGATGTGAAGAGCTGACTCATTGGCAAAGATCCTGATGCCAGAAAAGATTGAGGCCACTAGGAGAAGGGGACAACAGAGGATGAGATGGCATCACCAACTCAGTGGAGATGAGTTTGAGCAATCTCCAGGAGATGGTGCAGGACACAGAATCCTGGCGTGCGGTAGTCCATGAGGTCACAAAGAGTTGGGCATGACTGAGCAACTGAACAACAAAACGAATCCTTTTTTTTTTCTTTGTATTGAACTGGTATGAAAAGTAATGCTTCAAAATGCTATATAGTAGCCTCAGTAACACTGGGTATATTTGAATGAACCACCTCCCGCCAAAAAAAAAAAAAAAAAGACTATGTCTGTACTTATATGAAGCACAATAGAATATGGATTCAAAGGCTAAAATGTTTATGCAAAGCAATGTTACTAAAGATTTTAGTTTTGGGTATATTTAAGACATGGAACTTTCCAGTATTATTATCTTCTCTTAAACTGAAACTGGCTAAGCATTGATAATTTCAGTCCAAGTACCATGTTTCTGGCATTAGAAGGCCTCCATTTGGAAAACAATGTCATAAGGTTCATGTAGACAGATGGATAAATGAACAAAAGCAAAATAACATCCTAAGTTTTCTCCTTTTTTTGGTCTTCTGCCAACTGGAACTGTATTTCTGTACAAAACTGAAAAAAAATATATGCTGGCATAAATTTAACTCTTACTATATCAATTTCTCTCTGAATTTATCTTCTCTGGTATATCTGTATTTCACAGAATGATTATATTAAAAACTTCTTTAGTGAGAACATTTACCCAAATTGTCTCAGTATATAAATTATTCTTTGGTATAAGGTTAAATTTATATTAACTACTACTTTTTTTGGTTGTAGTTGGTATGGGCTCAGTTGGATCCTCCCAGGATACATATGTTGAAGTCCTATTCCTCAGTACATCAAAATATGTCTGTATTTGGAGATAGCATGTTTAAAGAGGTCGTCAAGTGAAAAGAAGATCATCAGGTAAAGCCCTAATCTTCTGAATGATGTCTTTATAAGAGATCAGGACACAGACAGGGCTTCCCAGGTGACATCAGTGGTAAAGACTCCTTTTGTCAATGTGGGAGAGGCCAGAGTTGTGGGTTTCATCCCTGGGTCAGGAAGATCCCCTGGAGTAGGTAACAGCAATCCACTCCAGTATTCTTGCCTGAAAAATTCCATGGACAGAGGAGCCTGGCAGGTACAGTCCATGGGGCAGCAAAGAGGTGGTCGTGACTGAGTGCACATACACACACGTGTAGAGGGAAGACCATGTGAAGACAGAGAGGGGAAGGCCATCTCCAGTCAAGAAGGAGGCATCAGAAGAAATCAACCTTAAAGACATTTTGATCTCAGACTTCTACTCTCCAGAATTGTGAGAAAATATATTTCTGCTGCATAAGCCACCCTGTCTGAGGTACTCTGCTGTGGCCCCCTAGGAAACTGGTACATCTATAATAAAAATCTTGCTATTTTGAGTTTTACTGGTGGCTACTTTCAGTGTAATCGGTCCAAGTATCTGTGTATACTCATAAACTATGAAGTTTCACTAATTGTTGCAGTCAGTTGTACCCATGGGATTTGAAAGCTATAAGATTATCTAGTCCATGAATTAAAAGACTTCCATATCTGGCACAAAATAAATTTATTCTCTTTTGTAAATCAACAATGATACCTACTTTTAGAGATTATGTGAAAATGAAGCAAGGTATTTGTAGAAACGCCTTGAAGATAACTGACCATATAATCAATAGTCAATATTATACTCAGCTGATTTGAAAAAGATACCTTCATACTTACCAAGACTACTTAATCAATAAGTGAAAGATATCAATGGGAATGTTAGAAACAGATTCTTTTATACAGGAAATTCATTGTATTATAGTGTAGAAAGCTGAAGGAAGTTGATACCAGAAAATATTATATATAATAATATGTCCAGGGAACAATAAGAGACTTTACTTCTTATACTGAGAGTCATGTGATAGGTATTAGGACCTATAGATTAGGTCATCAGAAATTAAATTGGGGAGGCAGAAATAAAAAAAAAATTAGAAATGATGTGGGAGAAAATATGCTCCTAAGGAGAATACATGCTGAAAGGAGTGCTTAAAAAAGATTTGTCTGACAATGCAGGCTCTTCATTCCTTGATATTTTAGTTTAATGCTTGTAAATCAAGGATAATGAAATATGACTTATGGGGAAATTGAGGGGATTAATTACAGATGCTAATGTTTGTAAAGAGCTTTAAGAAATGTTGAATTCAAAGTCTTATTGCATCTCAGTTCAGAGTATTTGCATTCCTCCTCTTGTGAATTTCTATTCATATTTTCTGAAACTACTTTAGATTGAACTCTAATAAAAGTAGTTTCTGAAAGCATTTAATGAAAAAGAGGCACCTGAGAAGAGCAATTGGCAGTGTCAGAACACCTCAGTAGTAGAAAGGCCAGATTCCCAGGATGAAAGGTCATTAGTAAGGGTTTCTAAGAGAAAACAGACAGCCTTCTACTGTTTTCCTCACTATTTATTCTCTACTGATCTCTTCACTTTTTCATTCTCAGATTCCAGATACTCTCAGGTCATTCCATATGATAAATAATAATTAACCATAGAGGTAATCCATAAATGATTAAGGGATCAAAACTGCTCATTAAATAGTTTCTATAAATTTGATTACAATGAAAGTTGTACATTTTTTTGGAATGAACAAATAATTTTTACAAGGCAATTAAACATGTAATATATAAACTGCCCATGTGACAAATTTCTCATATACAAAATACACAAAGGTCCTAGAAAATCAGTAATCATTTCATGAATTTTCTTTTATTGTCATATATCATTTTTACTAAGAGTCCTCTGGGAGTGCAGAAACTTACATGCCAGCTCTGTTGCTTAATCACTGTTACAATAGTACTATAATAATGAAATTCTTTTATGTAACTAATATGAAGATATAGTATTTGTCAGGCACTATTCTTGGCGTGTCTAATTGTGAGTGGATAAGTGAGACTAAAGCGGAAATTTAAAGTTTTTCATCTTTATATGTATCTCTTATTTTTATATGTTTCTATTGCATTTACGACAAAATGTATTAAAACTAAATTTGATACAATCATTCTTGCCCCCAATAAGTCATTTTTCTTGGAAATATCATCTTTCACATCATAGACTCTTCTAACCAAACTGTGCCTATGCATTTAGTCTAACTCTTGCCTTTTCATCATTAGCTTGTATCAAAAAGTCATCCTTTATATTCCATCTCTAATTCCCACTAATGTACTTAATCAAGGCCCTAAATCAGGCGTAACTATGTCAAGTGGTTTGTTCACTTTGCTTTCTTTCCTTCATCTCTCATTCTGCTCAGTCTGCATCACTGTGATTTTTGTTAAATTTAAAGAACAATAGTATGGTGATATTCAGTTCTAAGTTTCACAAAAATTTCCTCATTCTGTAACCTTGCTAATGTCACTTAAAAACATTAAGTTTTAGTGTCATCAACTTAAAATGGAATAGGTATTACCAAGATAACACTATTTTCTCCCTTACCATAAACATTTTTGAAGCTGTTCTTTTTTAAACATCTAGACTAGATTCATGATATATACATATATATATATATATATTTTTTTTTTTTTTTTACTTTTTGCCTCAGGTTTTTTTTTTTCCCACGCTCCATCTCTGTGTTCTTTGATTTAAGAAGCAGGTTAACTTACTTTAAGAGCTCCTTCCCCATAAATCTTTTCTCTAGTTATCTAAATAAATATATATATTTATTTACATAAAATTTTATTTATCTATTATTGATACGTGGATATGATCTATTTACATAAATACATTTTCATAAATTATCTTCTTATGTAAAATTCTTACTTCAGGTTCAAATACAATTGCTGCTTTTTCCTTTACAGTCTTCTACAATAATGCAAGTCACTAATACAATGCTTTTTTTACCCAGAATCTTTTATCAGAATACAACACATGATCAAAACTATAGTAGATTCCTATTTCAAAACTACTCAGATGGAGGGTGGGATCATCTCGCTGGCTTTACTAACCCTGATTCACTACATCAAGTTATGGAGAGACACAGCTTCCCATGAAGCATAAGACTGTCTAGGTCCCAAGAGCAAGCATGGTGCCCTACCAAGGAAGATGGCGAGGGGATTTAGAACTGACAGAATACATTGTTTAGAGACACCGCATGCTATGTGCTTTAGCATGTTCCCAAACGCTTTATAAAAATTTTAAAAGCTAGAAGAGGAGAAACAGAATTTATATCTGCACAGTTGCTTAGTGGAAGATTAGAGCTACATATAAAAGTAATGGATTTTGTTTCTGGCTCTACAGCTAATGCCTGTTGCAGTACTGTTGCACCTCTTTTGGTGTAATGCTATTTGGCCAGTTTCCTCATGTATTAGTTAAGGTCTTGAGGGAAGGGAATTTAGTAAATCAGAGGCTTCTGATTTGAGTGCTCATATGAAAAGTGAAACTATTTAGTAAGATAGAAAATGTCATGGAAGGGCAAATTTTAGGAAATGAATATGGGAAGAACTAATGGATGTGAAAAACCTGCACAAATGAGAGATTCAGTAGGAAATTGACTGCTGATGCCAATATTGTCCAGCACAGATACATTAGAAAATATTTGTCATTTATAAAAATATATAATATTTGAAGCTACTGGGCACAGATGAAGTATTATTCTAAAGAGATTGGATACAGAGGCCTAACTAACACCAACATAGAGTTATGGGTATAATTAATGAAGACTACAGGCTTTATTTGATGACTATATATGTGTGTATATATATTTTTTTAATTCAAAAGTAATATTTTAGGAACCGTTTTGGTATTTTTAACTGTGTTTAACATTGGCAATTGTACACAGCTAGTATTTTGAGAAATGTCTTATTTTTAATGAATGTCAGAATATATTTTGGTTAAAAATATTTATATGTAAATAGTTTTGCCAATTATATTTCTCAATATAAATGATCTTTTCGTTGTGCCTCATATTTTGCTTGCTTTTGGTTTCTGATCCCCAAATTCTTTGTTTGATGTCTAAGTTGCAAAATGTACTAAAGACACTGTGCAATCAGATAATTTTTTTTCACTGAAATAAGTTGCTGGGAGAGTGTGTAGAATTAAGGGGAAATGAGGATATAGATAAGCCAGCTGCTTTTAGTGATTGCTAAAAATCAAATTAAAAATAGAAAATTCCAAAATAGTCTACCACTATTTTCTGGGAAATAAAGAATTAGCTAAGGGTTAAGAATTTCATCATAAATTTGATCTTTCCTGTCATTACCACTTCATTGTTGGGCATATGATATTTTGTTTAACAACAACAACAACAAACATTTTTTCTTCTTGTTAATGATTACTAAAACAAAGAACTTCATATCCATGCAGAAAGATACCACATAATGCAAATTTGTAAATTTATTTATTTATATGTCTCCAGTCACCTTTTCAAAAATATTATTATACGTACTAGAGAGGTAAATATGTTTTTTTTTCTTTATTCAATAACTTTCCAGAAGACTACTTAACACTATAGCTCATACAACAAATGTTTATAGAGTGGAGGAATAAATAAAAGTGATAATTAAGAATAAATGTACTTTTAAACTATTAATTATAATGTAATATGGTAAATTCTATAATAAATATCAGAAAAGTTACTAAGTTACTATGAAAATACTGTTGTTATAAGAAGGTTTCACAGGTGGATATGACTATCTAAAGATCAAATATCAGTCATATAAAGCATATATACACTATTTAAAGATGTGAATCACAGTAAATATGGAATTAATAATGGAATATATTAGTTAACTGGAGAAGGAAATGGCAACCCACTCCAGTATTCTTGCCTGGGAAATTCCACGGACAGAGGAGCTTGGAGGGCTACAGTCCATAGGGCTACAAAGAGTCAGACATGACTTATGGACTGAGCACAAGCATGATATTAGTTAATACTTGATCAAAATGGCTTATACAGAAGGCTTTGTTTACCATATCACCTTTTTCTAATGTATTTATTTTTAATTGGCAGACAATTGGTTTACAATATTGTGTTTGTTTCTGCCATATATCAACATGAATCAGTCATAAGTATATGTATGCCCCCTCGCTCTTGAACCTATTCCCACTTCCCACCCCATCTCAGCCCTCTAGGTTGTCCCTGAGCACAGGATTTGAGCTCCCTGCATCATACAGTAAATTTCCACTGGCTATCTAATTTTATATATGGTAATGTATATATTTCAATGCTAGACTCTCAATTCATCCCACCCTCTCCTTTCCCACCTGTGTCCACAAATCTGTTCTCTATGTCTGCATCTTTGTTACTGACCTGTAGATAGGTTCATCAGTGTCATCTTTCTAGATTCCATTGCTGCTCAGTTGCCAAGTTGTGTCTGACTCTTTACAACCCAATGGACTGCAGCATGCCAGGCTTCTCTGTCCTTCACTGCCTCCTGGAGTTTGCTCAAATTCATGTCCATTACATTGGTGATGCTACCTAACCATCTCATCCTCTGCTGCACTCTTCTTCTTTGCTTTCAATATATGCACTAATATATGATATTTGTCTTTCTCTTTCTGACTTACTTCACTCTATATAATAGGCTCTAGGTTCATCCACCTTACTAGAAGTGAGTCAAATATGTTCCTTTTATGACTGAATAATATTCCATTTAGCATGCATACCATATTTCTTTATCAATTTATCTGTCAATGATCATCTAGGTTGCTTCCTTTCCTAGCTATTGTAAACAGTGCTGTGATGAACTCTGGGGTGCATATCTTTTTGCAATTATGGTTTCCTCAGGGTATATGCCCAGGAGTGGGATTGTTGGGTCATTTTTCACAAGAAGGGTAATACTAAAGAATGTGCTAACCATTGGACAATGCCACTCATCTACTATGCTAGTAAGGTCAATATTTAGAATCTTGCATGCTAAGCTTCAGCGTTATGCGAACCAAGAACTTCCAACTGTCCAAGCTGAATTTAGAAAAGGAGGAGGAACCAGAGATCAAATTGCCAACATTCACCAGATCATAGAGGAAGCTAGGGAATTCAAAAAAACCCATCTACCTCTGTTTCATCAACTATGCCAAAGCCTTTGACTGTGTGGATCATAAAAAACTGTGGAAAGCTCTTAAAGAGATGGGAATACCAGACCATCTTACCTGTCTCCTGAGAAACCTGTATGCAGGTCAAGAAGCAACAGTTAGACCCTGTATGGAACAACCGATTGGTTCAAGATTGAGAAAGGGGTATGACAGGGCTATCTGCTGTCACCCTCTTTGTTTAACCTATACACTGAGCACATCATGAGAAATGCTGGGCTGGATGAGTCACAAGCTGGAATCAAGATAGGTGGGAGAAACATCAACAACCTCAGATATGTGGGTGATACCACTCTACTGTCAGAAAGTGAAGAGGAATTAAAGAGTCTCTTGATAAAAGTGGAGGAGAGTGAAAGAGCCGGCTTAAAACTATTGAAAAAACTAAGATCATGGCATCCAACTCCATTAATTCACAGCAAATAGAAGGGGAAAATGTGGAAGTAGTGACAGATATCCTTTTCTTGGGCTCTAGAATCACTGCGGACAGTGAATGCAGCCATGAAATCTGAAGACATTTGCTTCTTGGCAGGGAAGCTATGACAAACATAGACAGGGTTCTGAAAAGCAGAGACATTACTCCACCAACAAAGGTCTGTATAATCAAGGCTATGGTCTTCCCAGGGGTCACATGCGGTTGTGAGACCCGGACAGTAAAGAAGGTGGAGCACTGAAGAATTGATGCCTTTGAACTATATGCTGTAGAAAACTCTTGAGAGCCTTTTGGACAGCAAGGAGATCAAACCAGTCAATCTTAAGGGAAATCAACCCTGAATACTCATTGGAAGGACTGATGCTGACATTGAAATTCCAGCATTTTGGTCATCTGATGTGAACAGCTGACTCATTGGAAAAGTCCCTGATGCTGAGAAAGATTGAGGGCAGAAGAAGAGAGTGTCAGAGGATGAGATGGCCGGATAGCATCGCTGGTGCAATGGATATGAACTTGAGCAAACTCCGGGAGATGGTGAGGGACAGAGAGGACTGGTGTGCTCAGTCTGTGAGGTCACAAAGAGCCAGACAGAACTTAAGCAACTGAAGAACAACAGCATGGTAGTTTTATTCCATTTTTTTTTTTTTTTTAAAGAATCTCCATATTGTTCTCCATAGTAGCTGTGTTAATTTGCATCTCCACCAACAGTACAAGAGGGTTCCCTTTTCTCCACACTCTTTTCAGTGTTTATTATTTGTAGAGTTTTTGATGGTGGCCATTCTGACCAGTGTGAGGTGATACCTCATTGTAGTTTTGATTTGCATTTCTCTAATAATGTGTGATGGTGAGCATCTTCTCATGTGTTTGTTAGCCATCTGCATGTCTTCTTTGGAGAAATGTCTGTTTAGGTCTTCTGTCCACTTTTTGATTGGGTTGTCTGTTTTTCTGGGATCGAGTTGTATGAGCTGCTTGTTATTTTGGAGGTTAGTTTGTCATTTGTTTTGTTTGCTGTTATTTTCTCCCATTCTGAGGGTTGTCTTTTCACTTTGGTTATAGTTTCCTTTGTCGTTCAAAAACTTTTAAGTTTAATTAGGTCCTATTTGTTTATTTTTTATTTTTAAATGTATGTGCTTCAGTGTCATAAGTTTTGCTTTTTTTAAAAAAATTGTCAGCAAATACACTTGGAGAGAAAAATGCAAAAAGTAAAGGATCTAATAAATATTTCTAGCAATATAAAACACTTTATAAAGCATAGATATGTAAACAGGAAATTGAATTTGTTAGTCAAAGGAAAATTCAACTGTAAGAAGAGGAAAATACTCCTACTCATCCCATAAATATACAAATCATTCTTATTTATTACAGATACTAGAGTAATTAGGTGGAGGCTTTCTTTTCCTTGCTTTTAAAAACCCATGTTGATACCCCTTTGTGTTGTGAATATACATTAGATATCAACACTCTAACTAAGCTTGGATATCATTAAGCAGATTAAATTAAATGATGGGAGCTCTTTCTAATAAAATGAATATGGTTCTCTTTCTTGTTAACTGTATTAAACAAAATCCTCTCTTGGGATGGAGTCATTAAATTTATCCTCTCAACCTATAAAACAGAGCCATTAGACATTCAACTTGATCAATGTAAATGTCCAATTAAGGCAATTATGAACTAAATACTTTTCCTATTCAAATGCTATTTGGTTTACTTGATCTACCGAGGCTGCTTTAATAAAAATGGAAGCATTATTATTTTACTTTTTATGTGTTACAAAGCAAAGCAAAAATAAGACACATAACTATTGCTTAATCCTATTTGACCTATTTTTGTTGAGATATAATTGACATATTACATTATATTAGTTTAAGCTGTACAACATAATGAGTCAGTATGGGTAAATATTGTGAAATGATTACAATAAGTCTACTCAACATCCATCACCACACAGCTACAATTTTTTTCTTGTGATGAGAACCTTCAAGGTTTACCCTCTTTAACAACTTTGAAATATACAATACAGTATCATAATTATAGTCTTCATGTTGTATGTTACATCTTCATAACATTTATTTTATAATTGAAGGTTTTATCTTTGGACCAACTTCACCCTTTTGTCTACCTGTATACCACTACCTTTGGCAATCACTGATCTGTTTTCTTTATCTACGTGCATATTTTGTTTGTTGCTTGGTTTGGTTTTCAGATTTCATATTTAAGTGAGATCATATGTTATTGGTCTTTCTATGTCTGATTTATGCCCTCAAGGTCTATCCATATATCCACAAGGGCAAGATCCCTTATTTTTTTAATCAAACTTTTTGATTTTTATCCCATTCTAAAGCCAACATTTTCAATCTCCTCCCATGTTTGATGTTTTTGATGTCACATATTACATTTTTTAATTCTGTGTATCCCTTAATAAATTATTGTATGCATAAATTTTTATCATTTAACCGTCACACTAGAGTTGTGAAATCCACTACTTTTATTGTATATTTACTTTTACAGTTAGATTTATTCTTTAATATGTTTTCTTGTTACAAAACAGTGCCCATTCTTTTCAGGTTAAATAACTTTACCATTTCTTATAAGAAAAGCTTAGTGGTGATGAATTCTTTTAGTTTTTCTTGTATGGAAAATTATCTTTCTTTAAATTCTGAATAACTTTATTGGCAGAATATTCTTGGTTGGAAGTTTTTTGTGGGTCTGTTTTATTACTTTAAATGTATCATGTCACTCTCTTCTGGCCTACAAAGGTTGTACTGAATGATTTGCTGAGTCTTACAGTCCTGTCATCTATGTAACACATTGTTTTAGTCTTGCTGCTTCTAATGTTATCTGCTTGTTTTTAACTTTTTCTATATTAATTATAACATGTTTTGGTGTAGGTCTCCTTGGGCTTCCCAGGTAGCTCAGTGGTAAAGAATTCATCTGCCAATGCAGGGGACACAGGTTCAACCTCTGGGTCTGGAACATTCCCTGGAGGAAGAAATGGCAACCCAATCCAGTATCCTTGCCTGGAATATCCCATAGACAGAGGAGAATGGCAGGATGCAGTCCATAGAGCTGTAAGGAGTTGGACATGGCTAGTGACTGAGCACATACACATGTGAGTCTCTTTGGGTTCAAATATATATATATATATATATATATTTTTTTTTTTTTTTTAATTCTCTGGGATTCTCCAGTCTAGATGCTTATTTCCTTTCCCAAGTTAGCAAAGTATTTCAGATTTCTGCTACTTTCTCTTTCTCTTCTACTTCTAGGAATCCTGTATCACATCATTTAAAATGATGATTAGCTTCCTTGAAAGACTGTTATGATTGTGGATAAAATACCTTGAAGGACACACATCCAAAATTAAGACAGAATTTAAAATTCTATACAACTTGCTAAAATTAGGTTATATATATTTGCCCATTCTTAAAATATGTGATAAAATGAAGGTTGTAATTCAATTTTGTTTTTTACTTTTTATGCATATGAATACAGACTCATAACATTCAAGCTGCTTTTTTCTTAAGGTCCTGTTCACAATGTGAAGAAATATGACATTCTAAATCAACTTTAGTATTCTCTCTTCCTTTTTTTTCTATAAAAACATTTAATCAAAAATGATGGAATCTTTTTTTATACCAAATAATTTTATTTATTATTCTTAATAGGAAAAGAATTTAACTTTGCCTAGCCTAGCTTACTTTTCAAAGCTGTCCTGGATACATTACCTCATTTTTTATATTCACATATACACTTGCATGTATTTTTTTCTCTTCTTTACTTAACAAACACATACAACATATGCCAACTGAAAATATAGACATAATTTTCCATAATCTCAAGATGAGGAAACTAAGGCATGAAAGGTGATATGCTTGCCCAAGATCACACAGGTAATAGTTGGTAAAGTTAGCATTTGAATCCAGGTCATCTGGCTCTTTGCTCACAAAAGTCTGTACAGTCAAAGCTATGGTTTTACCAGTAATCACGTATGGATGTGAGAGTTGGGCCATAAAGAAGGTTGAGCACTGAATAATTGATGCTTTCAAATTGTGGTGCTGAGAAGACTCTTGATAGTCCTCTGGAGAGCAAGGAGGTCAAGCCAGTCAGTCCTAAAGGAGAACAACCCTGAATATTCACTAGAAGGACTGATGCTGAAGCTGAAGCTCCAATACTTTGGTCACCTGATTTGAAGGGCTGACTCATTGGAAGAGATCCTGATGTTGGGAAAGACTGAGGGCAGGAGAAGGGGGCAACGGGAGATGAGACGGTTGAATGGCATCACCAATTTAGGGACATGAGTTTGAGCGAACTCCAGGAGACAGTGTAGGTCAGTCAAGCCCGCTGTGCTGCAGTTCATGGGGTCACAAAGAGCTGGACATGACTTAACCACTGAGCAAAAACAATCTGGCTCTAAATTAAGTCCCTTTAGTTACTACACCGCACAGATATAAATTGTCAGTCAATCTTTCAAAGCAGTCTTTAGGTAAACAGACACACCCTGACTGTGCTTTCATATGGAAGAGAGAGATTAATAACAAACTGGATGAGCAATGACCTGAAAACATTTTCTAGATTAGATACGTGTTTGTTGGCCATTTAAGAACACTTTCACGGACATACTGTGGTGTCTTTCCCAAGAAAAGTTCAAACCTCTTTTTATTTCTTAAAAAATGTATTAAATTATATCACTAAATATAGTTTTTCTTCCATTATTTTTTCTTTCTTTCTCTGAGGATTACAAATATTTGTACTTGATATTCACTATGTCTATTTTCTATACATAACACTCTCTAGATGTTTATTTTTCATATTTACTCTTTTCTCTCTAGATCTTGTTTGTGTATTCATTGTTTTTGGGCAAGGTTAGGCTTTTAAAATGAGCTTAAATATTTATTTCCCCTACCAGCTATCGTATATCTTATTTATTAACAGGGAAATAAAGTATTTCATGAATTTAAATCTCACAAGTCTCATTTCTGGGCAATTAAAATTTAATAAAACAAATATTGAAGTACACTGCAACCTAGTCAAAGACATATCTAAAACTCTTATTTATATTTTGGAAAGTTAATTCATGCTATTCCATGTAATAGTGTTTATAAGTTTGGATTCTCTTTTTACATAATTAAGAATCATTCGTTCTTATTCTTATATAGACAGAGTTAAACTGAGGGGAGTATTTGAGGAGTGGTACTCAAGATAAAAACCCCTTACTTCATTTTATCAATTTATGAAATATTTACAATTATGTATTCTGGGTACTTTTTCTGAGTTTATAATACTCAAAGCTTTTATTAAAATTAGTTACTAGTATATTTATTTATTTATATAGACAGCATATTATTTTATATAGACAGCATATTAAAAAGCAGAGACATTACTTTGCCAACAAAGGTCTGTCTAGTAACTTCATGGGAAATAGATGGGAAACAGTGGAAACAATGGCAGACTTTATTTTGGGGGGCTCCAAAATCACTGCAGATGATGATTGCAGCCATGAAATTAAAAGACGCTTACTCCTTGGAAGAAAAGTTGTGACCAACCTGGATAGCATATTTAAAAGCAGAGACGTTACTTACCAACAAAGGTCCACCTAGTCAAGGCTATGGTTTTTCCAGTAGTCATGTATGGATGTGAGAGTTGGACTGTGAAGAAAGCTGAGCACAGAAGAATTGATGCTTTTGAACTGTGGTGTTGGAGAAGACTCTGGAGAGTCCTTTGGACTGCAAGGAGATCCAAACAGTCCATCCTAAAGGAGATCAGTCCTGGGTGTTCATTGGAGGGACTGATGTTGAAGCTGAAACTCCAATGCTTTGGCCACCTGATGCGAAGAGTTGACTCATTTGAAAAGACCCTAATGCTGGGAAGGACAGGGGACAGGAGAAGAAGGGGAAGACAGAGGATGAGATGGTAGGATGGCATCACTGACTCAATGGACATGAGTTTGGGTAGGCTCCAGGAATTGGTGATGGACAGGGAGGCCTGGCGTGCTGCAGTCCAGGGGTCGCAAAGAGTCGGACACGACTGACTGACTGAACTGAACTGAACTGAATATTTATAAATAAAAGGATGTGTTGGGCCTAGTGGAGCAAAGGCAGAAAAAAGGTCAGAACTCAGATACGTTCAGTCACAAAAATCGAGTAATTAATCCTTGGTTGTCATATGACAATTTGCCTCTTTCTACTATGGACAAGAGGTGATAACCTGGTTATTTTCTCACATCCCTTTACCAGTCTAAATTACCACACTGTATGTTTCTTTTTCAATCACAATGCTTAAACAGAGATAATAACAATGATACTGACACTTACTTTTGACTAGAACATTTTGTAATCAGGACTCAGCAAGAGGTTACAATATCAGAGCAAAGAGTCATTGTAAATCCGCTCCTTTTCTGACATATCTACAACTAATTTTCATTTAAGGTGATCTGGATAAATAAATCCATATTTCTGACATAATTAAATCTTAATCCTTGGTTCCAAAAAGATAAGGTTTGTATATATGTATGTATGGGTGTGCTTGTGTATGAACAGGAAAAAGAGCATCTCAAGAAAGCAATAAAAAATTCCTGTGGGTAAATGGATCCAATCAAATATTTGATTCAGAATGTCATCAGTAATTTCAATAAGAAATGTTTGATTTATGTCAGTAGTTACAAAAGGTAGAGTGCATCTGAGATTCTTCTAAACAGAGTAGTAATCATTTTCAGTTAGGTTGTGATGATACTAAAAGATGTAATGATAAAGATGAAAATATGGGATATCCACTTATTTTTATTTGAGTCATTAAAAATGCTCTATTACTTAAATTCAAATAAGAATTTTTCAATTGAGTGAATATTTTATTTGAAAGATAGTGATAGTAAAAGCAGTTGGTTTTGTGTAAGCTTAAATAATATAAGAATTGCAGTTTACATTGCAACACATGTCCACTACAATCTTTTATCATGACAGATTATGCTTTTAAAGAATTTATTTCAGAATTAAAGTCTTTTAACTCAAAATACAATATCCATAATTCTTCATATTTTTACTTTACTCACAAATATTCCATGTAAATTTCTTATAAACTGTGTTGTACCCCCACCTCCCAGATTCACATATTGTAACCCTAACTTCAATGTGACTGCATTGGAAGATAAGGCCTATAAGACAGTGATTAAGGTTAAATGATGTCATAAGAGTGAAACCCTAATCCAATACAAGTGGCATTCTTCTAAGAAGGGGAAGAGATACCAGGAATGTGTGTGACAAAGGGAAGACCGTGTGAGGACATAATGAGAAGGTGGCCATCTGCAAGTCGTGGAGAGAGACCTCGGGAGAAAGTGACTCTGCTTGGACTTTTGGCCCCCAGAACTGTGACAAAATAAATTTCAGTTACTCCACCCAGCCTGTTATTTAAGTTCTGGCAAAGTAATATGAAGTTTTAAGACCAAGTTGCTTAACTTCTGTAAGTAAGTTTGGGGACAAGGAAAATATTATATACAGAAATCTCTAATTCAGTACTTTTGCTTAAATATTCAAAGGTTTTACCTGAAACCTTAAAGTTATTAAGTTTTAATTCAAAACAAATGACTGAGATGGGAAAGCCAGATGTTTCAGTTCATTCTCTAAAAATGAAACAAAATGAGGTATGGGAAATAGTGGGCAAAAAAAAAAAATAAATAAAGTTCAAATGGATTGTCAGGGTTTGAAAGCAGAATTCAGAAAAACATAAATTCATAAATTCATGTGTAGTTCTGATATGTTTCCACTCCTATTAGGACAGTGACTGGTTGAATATAAGGAATATATATGGTCTTTGAAAATATAAACAATTAAACAGGATATCAGTAATTTAGACAAACTGATCAAAAATGGACCTCAGGGCTATAGGAGCACTGGAGTACTTCGCAAAAAGGATGCCGCATATGGTTGGTTAATAAGATCCAGCACCCTTTAAGGGTGCTTTTTTGTACTGCAAAAGAAGATAGCTAAATATTTGTTCCCTAGATTTCTAACTCATTAAGAATACATATTAGGTTCTATCAATTAGATGCATTTATATAAGTTTTTTAAGGGAAAAATTGAAATGAAGCCATCTTTCTGTTGATTTTTGTTGGTTTGTTATTGTAAGCAAGCTGTGAAGATGCAGTTTTATTTTGTGGCTTTGGTTCAGAATACAGTTTCCAGCTTCACTGGTGTTTAAGTATAGTTTGGAGGTGGCAGCTTCCTGATTCATCCAGACAGTATGTCAAACTCCATGGTGCAGTGGTGGCCTTTTGATTTTCCACTTTTCTGACTGTATCAGAGGTCAGCCCTTAGCTGATCAATTCAGTATGTAATGTTCTAAGGTATTGCTCAGAACCTAGTCTTCCAATAGTTCTCTGGATTAAACCCCATTCTGTTCATAATAAATAGTGCATTCTGACTGTTAGAGAAATCAACAAGAAATGCTAGGTTTTCCATATGGAATCTATTCTACTGGTGCTTGAGAAAGTAGTGTGTTATCCATACTCTAAATTTGATAAAATATAAAATGTATACAATTAAAACTCATAGGTACCTGCAAATGTATAAATGAATATGTAAATATAACTATCCATCAAGCATGAAAATATCTCCAATTTCACACTTTGAACTTCTTTTTTCTCTGATGCACAGATTCTTTCTAACTTCCTGTCCCCACATAATGTGGTATACATCTGCTGAATTAATTATCGTGACTGATAGTTAAATAGAAAAAAAAAAAAAAATCAAACTATTTTCTCAACAAGGGAACATCCTTGATTTCATTATCAGTTAGCCAAAAAATTGAATCAGCACATAACCATAAACATACACACTGGTATTAAACCTTATCTCTCAGACCTGGCAACAATAAATAGGGAGAGTGTATGAAAGAAAAAAAAAATTATACTATTCTTTCAGCCTTTCGTTCAATTTGATGACTTCCCTTCCTTACTCAGAGACTAAAACTGTATTGAGCTATGTATACACCCTTGCCCTAATATTTACCTGACCTAAACCTGAAGAAATATTTTAAACAGCATTTCTTAAAATTATTTAATGAAAAGGGTACTTGAGAAGGAAGGAGTAAACTCTGTGTTCCTAAGGCTGCAGTGATTAACTACTGAAGAGAACTTCATTAGATCTCTCTGAGGCTGAAATTTCACTACAGTTAAAATCAGAGGCGAGCTAAATGATCTCTAAGACACCCAGTTTCTCTGCTGGCTATGCTATTCCAGGAAGGAATATTTAAAGAGAGTGTTTAAAATAGGCTGTTAGATTATGAAAGGAAAATGCTAAGTTAAAACCTTTTAATTAAATATGCAGAGAAACATGGGAAGAAACAAGGCATTTCCCAAAGGAGAATCCATAATTTAATGCAGATTTTAATTAATATAATACCAGAAACTATCAATAAATATTATGAAAGGAGCTTCTTTCTCCACCAAGCTTACTATACTCCCATATGCCTTGCTACTGTCCCCTGGGAGAAATGCTGGCACATATTTTCCTAAATCTTAAAAATATACTTATCCACAAAGTTGTGTATTTTTGCTGTTTTTCTCTCCTAAAAGAGAAGAAAAAATGAAACTATCTGAAAGTCATAATTTTCAAGGTGATTTTTAGAGAAAAACATAAGGATGAAGAAATTTTGTCTGTTCAAGGATATGATGTTGGTGATAGCAGATTATCCCTAGGATATTTACTTTTATTAAAACCTGTGGCTTCACTTTCTTAATATCTTTAGGGCTAAGATTGCTTAAATTTTAGGAGAAGACAGCAATGGCAACAACAGTTTGGAATTTATCATTATTCTATCTAAAATGCATTTATTTTCCTTGAGCTTACTGAATACATGAAAAAGAAAAACATATGTCTATGAGAGAAGCTTTAGAGTTCAAATTTTATTATAAAATCTAAAAATTACTTAATTACTCAAATCCACTCAATACTATAAATTGGCTCTCTTAGGTGAATGGAACAGTGCATGGAAAGTTGCATTATCAATGGGACATTATGGCATTTTTCCATAGGATGGCCACATACAGATTCTTCATAAAAAGAAAACACTCGAGTGCTTGCTTTGGCAGCATATGTGCTAAAATTGCAACAATACAGAAAAAAATTAGCATGACTCCTGCATATGCCAGTTTGTGAAGCATACCATATTTTTTTATTAAAAAAAAAGCTTTAAAATTTCAGGAATATTTGTAATTGTAATTTTAGGAAAAAAACATTGCTTACACCGCACAGTTTGACCATTTGCCTATGCACCCTAGTCAATCAGGAGAGTGAACATAATGACTGATGCAATGAATTGACAAGTTGAGTGACTGAAGTAACCAAATAATATAATTCATCTAATGTGAAATATGTGCAGTCTAACTACTGCAAAATTCATTAATTCCACTATTTTTTTCATGCTCTGAGAAGTCTCTGATCTCCTCTAATCTGCAAGATAGCACCTTCAAAAACTAAATAGGCTACATGCATCATATTGTTGGAAAACTCAAATGCCTAAACAAACACATGCTTATGGAGAGGTAAAACCAATGAATCCAGCTTCCGGAATCTTTCTATGCTGAAAACTAGGGAAACCTCCAAAGAGACAGGAAAACACGTTGTGGGTTAATGATTCAGGATTAATAATTTTCATTGCACAAAGACTGTCTTTTAAATACTGGAGAGCAGAAAGACAGAGTTTCCAAGTCAAGAAGGTTTTCATATACAAGTGCCATTACGCAGGACCTTATGGAGCCTTCCCAGAAACAATACCCCCATCATATCCCCTCTCATCCTATGTTTTCCACCTGCCTCTTATCTGCTGAAAAACTTAAGACTCTCAGGCCTTCCCCAGTTTCCAAGAAGTAAATATAATCAGAGAATAAGAAAATTTCAAAAAAAAAGGAAACAGTCAAAGAAGACAAAATAGTAATAGTTTAGCCATTAAACAAAGTCAAAGACCTTTAGACCTTCCTCGGGGCCTATAGATGATATGATGATGAAAGATAGCCTTTGAGCTGTTTCACAGATACTGAAACCCTCCCCAGACGGAAGAAGTTAACTATAGCTGCCCACAAGTATGTAGACCCCAGATAAGTTGGAATCAGAAGGTTGACGATGATGATTTCTTGCACCCTGTAATTCTCCTCCCCATCTGACACCCTGTCTTTAAAGACCTTTCCCTGAAAGTAATCAGGGAGTTTGGGCCTTTAAACACCAGCCACTTGGCTCCTTGGTGTCCTGCAATTAACGCTGCACTTTGCTTCAGCACAACCCAGTGTCAGTAAATTGGCTTTATACTGTGCGTGGGTGATCAAAACCCAGTTTGGTTAGGTAAAACAAGGAGTGTGGATGTATCACTAGATAGCCTCATTAGTATTAACTTCATACATAGGTTAATACCCACATACAGTCTGCAGCCCAGTGGAAAGCACAGAGGCTTTGGGGCTAACAGAGACTGTAATCACATTTCAAGCAATTTTATTGCATATGACTCCACAATAAATTCTGTGTGATATAAAGGTATGAGACATGAGACAGGCAATTCACACTCAAAATACATAAGTGACTTGCCAATGACCACATAAGTAATAAATATTAGAGCCAGGTTTAGTATTCACATTTTTAAACTCTTAACTCATTGCCCATTGCTATTACACAATTTTAAATCTTACATGTTATAGTTATAAATGAAAGTGTCAAATAAAATAAACTTCATCCCCCAAATGTAAGCCACTATGGAGAACAATATGGAGATTCCTTAAAAAATTAAAAAGAGAGAAACCATATGATTCAATAATCCCACTCCTGGACATATATCCAGAGAAAACCATAATTTTAAAATATGCATGCACCCCAATGTTCACAGAAGCACTGCTTACAATAATCAAGACATGGAAATATCCTAAATGTCCACTGATACATGAATGGTAAAGAAGAGCAACGGAATATTACTCAGCCATTAAAAAGAATACAATAATATGAAATAATGCCATTTGCAGAAATATGGATGGACCTGGGGATTATCATACAAAATGACGTAAGTCAGACAAAGACAAATTTTCACTGCTATCACTTATATGTAAAATATTTTAAGAATTACAGAAATGAACTTATTTGTAAAACAAAAACAGACTCACAGACTTAGAGAATGAAATGTGTGGTTACCAATGGGGAAGGGTGGGGGGAAGAATAGCTAAGGAGTCTGACATTGATATGCACACACTGCTATATTTAAAATAGATAACCAACAAAGACCTACTGTAAAATAAAATAAGTGGTATATTATATAAGATAGAATAAAAATATAGAAACTATATCACTGGAATTTCTATTTAATTTCAATAAACATTTTTTAATACAAGACCAAGTTTAAAATACTTAGAACATTCTATTATTCTACTGAAACATTCTATTACTTGTTAATATATGATCAAGCTCATCCACTCCTAAGAGTCTTTTTAGAGTTTTTCTACCTATTTCCAAATGATTTTTACAATCACCTTGTCCAGTTTTAAAATGGTTGGTTTTTCAGTTAAGTTAGTCATGTAATTGCATGTTTAAGCACAAACTATTGGTTGTTATTATTAATTTTACTGTTTCTACATTCAAATTTGTAAACTGAACCTTTCCTGTTTTTATAAATTCATTTTGTTTCCCTTAGTTTAACACTGCCATATTTTTCTATCTCTGAATTTAATCTATAATCATTTTATTTGATAATTTAAACATTAAAGTTGTAAAACAATTTTGAAGATAAAAATATTATATTTCCTAATATTCCCCTTAAGTAACTGTTATTCAGTATTTTCTTATCTTTTATGGCCTACATGATTTTGAAGAGGACAAGTCAATTATATTGTAAAATGTCCCTGAGTTTTAGATTGTCTGACATTTTCTTATTATTAGGCTAATGCTGTTCTTCTTGCAGCAAGGATACCACAGAGGCAATGCTGCTTTCTTCTCAGCATATCCTTATAGGGGAAACATGATACCTATATATATATATATATATATATATATATATACTATATATATGGTATATATATATACTATATGTATATATATATATTACTGAGGGTGTTAACTTTAATTACTTCATAAAGATAGTATCTGTTGGGTTTCTCCATTATAAAGTTACTCTTTTTTTTCTCTTAATTAATAAATATATTAGGATATATTACTTGAAGACAATGCAAATATCCTGTTCATTTTCAAAATTTGGTCCACCAGTTTTAATATCTATTGATGGATCCTGCCTACAACAACTCCTGTCATGTTCTTTTCCTCTAGCCTACTTTTCTCTATTTTTTCTATATTATAGTTATTAAGTAAAGGAGAGATACCCCTTCTCTTTCATTTACTTATGTGTTCAACTTTCAGTTTACATTATTAAGTGCACATGGACATTTATTTTATTATCTGCTTTTTGATACTAAATTATTATTGTATTCTTCAAAATGTTCTAGCTTTAACCATGAAGAACTATTTCAAAGTGCTTCCTGTAATCTTTTGATATGTACCGCTCTTCCTGTGAGCACTTTCTTACTTTCTGGCACCAAACAACGCTCCAGATGCACTTCTATTTCCTATGCTGCAGTTCTGGCCTCTGGAATCAATAATTTCTTAAATAAGGCCTGTTCCTCTTATTCAACAATGATATTTATAAACTGATACCTTGTATTTAGAAACACGCCTAACAAAGTGTCCTTGTTTCCAGGCCTTCTGAATGGATAGAGCTTAGAAAATATAAATATATTTTCTGTATATGGATGGATGGATAGATATATTTTTGTCCATACCTACACATACCATTAGACAGAATATGTTTAATTTTCATCAAACACCACAGAGTTCATCCTAACAAAGTGAAAAATCTGCTTCTAATTATTCACAAAGCATTTACTTATTTGTACTATGCTAGCATACAGAATTTCAGAATTGATGACCTCTGAGAAACAAATTTATTATTGTACAATATTTGTGCATAGTTATTGTTGTCTTTAGTCTTTTGGTATCCAGGCAGAACACTATTTTCCAAAGTAACATTGGTTATTCTGTTTTTCTCTACATCTTTCAATATAGTATATCATTCATATTTTGTCCATGTGGCCTCAGATGTTACATTTAACTACATTAATTTCTTCTCACATGTTGCTTGATTTTTCATAGCTACAGAGTATGCCTTGTCAGTGAGTTCAGTCGCTCAGTCGTGTCTGACTCTTTGCAACCCGATGGACTGCAGCACACCAGGCCTCCTTGTCCATTGCCAACTCCCGGAGTTTACTCAAACTCACGTCCATTGACTCAGTGATGCCATCCCACCATCTCATCCTCTGTCTTCCCCTTCTCCTCCTGCCTTCAATCTTTCCCAGCATCAGGGTCTTTTCAAATAAGTCAGCTCTTCACATCAGGTGGCCTAAGTATTGGAGTTTCAGCTTCAGCATCAGTCCTTCTAAGGAATATTCAGAACTGATTTCCCTTAGGATGCACTGTTGGACCTCCTTGCAGTCCAAGGGACTTTCAAGAGTCCTCTCCAACACCACAGTTCAAAAGCAACAATTCTTCAGTGCTCAGCTTTGTTTATAGTCCAACTCTCACATCCACACATGACTACTGGAAAAACCATAGCCTTGACTAGATGGACCTTTGTTGACAAAGTAATGTCTCTGCTTTTTAATATGTTGTCTAGGTTGGTCATAACCTTTCTTCCAAGGAGCAAATGTCTTTTAAAGACATGGCTGCAGTCACCATCTGTAGTGATCTTGGAGCCCCCAAAAATAAAGTCTGCCACTGTTTACACTGTTTCCCCATCTATTTGCCATGAAGTGATGGGACCAGATGCCATGATCTTAGTTTTCTGAATGTTGAACTTTAAGGCAACTTTTTCACTTTTATCAAGTGGTTCTTTAGTTACTCTTCACTTTCTGCCATGAGGGTGGTGTCATCTGCATATCTGAGATTATTGCTATTTCTCCCGGCAATCTGGATTCCAACTTGTGCTTCATCCAGCCCAGCATTTCTCATGATATACTCTGCATATAAGTTAAATAAGCAGGGTGACAATGTACAGCCTTGACATACTCTTTTTCCTATTTGAAACCAGTCTGTTGTTCCACATCCATTTCTAACTGTTGCTTCCTGACCTGCATACAGGTTTCTAAAGAGGCAGGTCAGGTGGTCTGGTATTCCCATCTCTTTCAGAATGTTCCACTGTTTATTGTAATCCACACAGTCAAAGGCTTTGTCATAGTCAATAAAACAGAAGTAGATGTTTTTCTGGAACTCTCTTGCTTTTCTGATGATCCAGTGGATGTTGGCAATTTGATCTCTGGTTCCTCTGACTTTTCTAAATCCAGCTTGAACATCTGGAAGTTCACGGTTCACTTACTGTTTAAGCCTGGCTTGGAGAATTTTGAGCATTACTTTACTAGCGTGTGAGACGAGTCCAATTGTGTGGTAGTTTGAGCATTCTTTGGCATTGCCTTTCTTTGGGATTGGAGTGAAACCTGACCTTTTCCAGTCCTGTGGCCACTGCTGAGTTTTCCAAATTTGCTGGCATACTGAGTGCAGCATTTTCACAGCATCATCTTCTGGATTTAAAATAGCTCAACTGGAATTCCATCACCTCCACTAGCTTTGTTCATAGTGATGCTTCCTAAGACCCTTGTACAAATGTGAATTTATGTTTGTAGAAGAAATGGATGTGTAGATGGATCAATAAACATTTTTTTTTTTATTAGTTGGAGGCTAATTACTTCACAACATTTCAGTGGGTTTTGTCATACATTGATATGAATCAGCCATAGATTTACACATATTCCCCATCCCGATCCCCCCTCCCACCTCCCTCTCCACCCGATTCCTCTGGGTCTTCCCAGTGCACCAGGCCCGAGCACTTGTCTCATGCATCCCACCTGGGCTGGTGATCTGTTTCACCATAGATAGTATACATGCCGTTCTTTCGGAACATCCCACCCTTACCTTCTCCCACAGGGTTCAAAAGTCTGTTCGTATTTTTGTGTCTCTTTTTCTGTTTTGCATATAGGGTTCTCATTACCATCTTTCTAAATTCCATATATATGTGTTAGTATGCTGTAATGTTCTTTATCTTTCTGGCTTACTTCACTCTGTATAATGGGCTCCAGTTTCATCCATCTCATTAGGACTGACTCAAATGAATTCTTTTTAACGGCTGAGTAATATTCCATGGTGTATATGTGCCACAACTTCCTTATCCATTCATCTGCTGATGGGCATCTAGGTTGCTTCCATGTCCTGGCTATTATAAACAGTGCTGCGATGAACATTGGGGTGCACGTGTCTCTTTCAGATCTGGTTTCCTCAGTGTGTATGCCCAGAAGTGGGATTGCTGGGTCATATGGCAGTTCTATTTCCAGTTTTTTAAGAAATCTCCACACTGTTTTCCATAGCGGCTGTACTAGTTTGCATTCCCACCAACAGTGTAAGAGGGTTCCCTTTTCTCCACACCCTCTCCAGCATTTATTGCTTTTAGACTTTTGGATAGCAGCCATCCTGACTGGCGTGTAATGGTACCTCATTGTGGTTTTGATTTGCATTTCTCTGATAATGAGTGATGTTGAGCATCTTTTCATGTGTTTGTTAGCCATCTGTATGTCTTCTTTGGAGAAATGTCTGTTTAGTTCTTTGGCCCATTTTTTGATTGGGTCATTTATTTTTTTGGAATTGAGCTGCAGGAGTTGCTTGTATATTTTTGAGATTAATCCTTTGTAAGAAACAGACAAAGAATAAACATTTTTTTCAGGAAAGTTTCTCTGTCTGGTCTCTCAGATCATTTACCTGTTTTGGTGGTTATCAGATGTGGCTTGTCATATTCTTTCAACATTTTTTATTAGGTAACCGCTCCGTGTTCTGAGTACATTTATGTATGTGAGAGAGAGAGAGAGTGAGAGAAAGATAAACATGGAGACAAAGTCAGAGACCAAGACATAGATCAAAAGGTCACAAGACATGGTGGGAGAAGAAATACTTCAGATTCTGGTGTTTTTCTCATTGATTCATCCTCTGGCCTAGTGCCTCCAGATTCTGTTTACTGCCTGCTTCTTGAGACCATTTACAACTTTCTCAGATACCATACCAGTTTGTTTGTCCTTTCATAGAGTCACACTCTTGAGAGAATTTCTTGTAACTAAGTTCCTGGCCCTGTTGTCTTATTGAACTTCCTACTAACATTAATAAAATATATTTCTAAAACAAAATTATAAATATTCAACAATTTCAGTTGCTAGAAGAGAATCAAAAGTATAAAATTCTGGCTGAGTAACAAGATTAATTTTGCTACTTCATGGCTTCGATATACAAAGTTTGCCTGGAGAATAAGAATTTAGATTCAGCAATACTAATACGAAGAGAGTGAGGTAATCGCCTTAGGCATAAAATTTAAAGAAGAAACAAAAATACTCAGTAATCGATGTAAGATATTTTAATGCAATGTCATTGAATGTTCCATTTGCCTCAGGCTCAAATACGGTTTATCAAGTTATAGTTGCAGATCTTGCCTGAATCTAAAATGTTGATATTTTGTTCATTAATCATTTGCATTAATTTTCATTTAAAAATATGCATTAGATAATATTCATCTTGATTACTGAGTTGTGGGGTACATTCTTAAATGTTCCTGAGGTAACTTGCTACCCACCTCACTCACATCACTGTAACCAGCCCTGCTTAGTGGCCATTTTTATCTGCAATCAGGATAGTAAATGTTGCCCCAGAGGATATATAGTGGTTTCTGGGTATAAACATATACTGCTGCTGCTAAGTCACTTCAGTCATGTCTGACTCTGCGTGACCCCACCCCTGGAATTCTCCAGGCAAGAACACTAGAGTGGGTTGCCATTTCCTTCTCCAATGCATAAAAGTGAAAAGTGAAAGTGAAGTCGCTCAGTCGTGTCCGACTCTTCGCGACCCCATGGACTGCAGCCTACCAGGCTCCTCCATCCATGGGGTTTTCCAGGAAAGAGTACTGGAGTGGGGTGCCATTGCCTTTTCCGATAAACATACACATCCACATATAAAATGAAAGAGGAATAATATCAACATAAACCAAAATATACAGTTTATCTCCTAACAATGTATTAATACTTTCTTAAAGAAAATGTCAGAGTATCAGATATTCACAAAATATTTCAGCTAATACTTCTCACAACAGCAAATAGCAAAATCACAGTATCTTAAATAAAACAATGAATGTAAAAGAAAATTTATTAGGCTTTTGTAACTTAGTTGACAGAAACGTATGAGAATTCTATTATAGAAGTGAAGACATTAATTATAGATTTCTCGTCAGGATTGATGAATGCATGTCTAAGCATGATATAAGAGAGGTTCTGCACTAGCCACATTCTTTTGCCCTATCAAGCAGGGATTTCCTATTGTTTTACATTATTAAATACTAAAAGAAATACAAATTCCCAACTGCCTCAATTGCTAAATCTCACTTTAAATACTACTAGATATTTTGATATCTCAAGTGTCTTATGATTAATATATTTCTCTGGTGTAGTAAATTAACAAGTTAATACTGACCCATTCTGGTGCTTGATGTCCCAGCTTCCCTATTCACAATGCAACAGTATTGCCTAAAATAAAGATATATTTATTTTACTAAATTGGTTGCCTAAAAATATCTAGAGAGAGGAGAAAAGAAAAAAAAAATTGCTTATGATTCTGTTGTCAAGCTCATCTCATACAGCTGGAATAGCATTTACTCTTGAGTTTCAAATCATCCAATATTGAAGACCCCTGGTTTCAATTTAGAAATGAATAAAACCCAAAGTGACATTAAAATATATCTATATTTCCCAAATTACTTCTAAAAGGCACTATTTTAGTATTGGCATTACATGACACCAGAACATCACAGAAGATCCCAAATGAGTAAGCTCCAATGGTTGCTTAACAACTGCTGAGCTAGTAAAAACTGAAGCAGCTATTTTATTTATTTTTTTCATTTATTTTTATTAACTGGAGGCTAATTACTTTACAATATTGTAGTGGTTTTTTTCATACATTGGCATGAATCAGCCATGGATTTACACGTATTCCCCATCCCAATCCCCCCCCCCCCCAAGATTAGAATGCTAGTCTTAGTCACCCAGCCATGTCTGACTCTTTGTGCCCATCCTATGGACTATAGCCCACCAGGCTCCTCTGTCTATGGGGTTCTCCAGGCAAGAATACTGGAGTGGGTAGTCATTCTCTTCTCCAAGGGATCTTTCCAATTCAGGGATCAAACCTGGGTCTCCTGCATTGCAGAAAGATTCTTTGTCATCTGACTCACCAGAGAAGCCCACTTTATAATGTTAGAATACAGTGACATACTTTAGCCAGTGACAGGGAAGTGCTTGATGAAGAAAGACTCATATATTTCAGTGAATTTTGAAATTTCTTGTGTAGCTCCTATTCCCTAACCCTCATCTCCTCATCTCCTATCCCTGTGAGTGAGGCCAGCTGTGCTTTCCTAGGTCTGGGGAGAGAAATAGAAACCTTCTTCTCCCCAGAGTTGCCTTTTCCTCTGTGGTCGCTGCTACTGATTGCTGAAGAGCTAGCACAGAGGTTGGCCATTGATTTTATGCACACGGGCGATTGATGAAATGAAATTTAAAGAGGTAGACTTTTAATTTTTTTCCCTCTTTTACTCGAACCAGGCAATTAAGGAAATTTCCATCAGGTTGCCTGTTAATTGAGAGAATAATGGAATAGAGACAGTAGTGACCACATACAACAAGAAACACAATCTTTGTAAAAAGAGTCTAGAAAATTCACTGAACAAACTGATGACTGCAACCTTCATCAGGTAACAGCAGTAATCCGAGGTGAGAGAGAGGATGTGATGCTCAGAAATGCCTCACTAAAACATTCAAAATGTCCAGTTCTAAACAAAAAGTTATAAAGCATACAAGGAAATATGGAAATATGGCCTAATCATAACAAAGATTAATTGATAGTAACTCTCCATGAGGAAGCTCTTGATGGTTTTGATTGTTAAGCTGACAAAAAGCTAAACTGAGAAAGAGAAAAATAGAAAGAGGAAAGCAAGGGGGATGGAAGGAAGAAAGGAAGGAACAGAGGCTAAGAGGGAGGGAGGGAAGAATATGAGGCACTAACTTCGGTTGTAATAAAAAGGTATACTCGAGTATGCTTGTGGTTAGAGTATGGTCTGGTAGTGAAAATATATTGCTTTTATTCCTAGCTTTGCTGTTTATTATGCCCTTGGCTTTTTCTACCTTGAACAGAGCTTGTGATGTCTTTAAAGGACTTTGATCTCATTTGAGAAAGATGAGGGAGGAGGCATCGTTTTCCTCGGTTCTAGTAGACACTTGGCAGAAAGAGCTATCAATTTCTCATATGAAGTACTGGAGTATCCTTTTCTGGAAATCTTAACAATTGACTGGTCAAATCATAAGAAAATATTGTAAGAAAAATGGAAAGAAATGGTTTGTGCCTTTGGGAAATAGATTGAGAGCAGTGGCAGACTTGGAGGTTTATTATTTTCTTTGTTTTAGTAGAGCTACAATTTTTAACACACTTTTTCTTTTAAAAAATGTGTATCCCATTTTAAAATAACTTGAAAGAAGCAGCATCTGTTACTTTCCTCAGAAATCTATCTTTCCAAATTTATAGCTCATACTGTGATTTTTTTTTTTCTTTCTTCATGAACAGCCACTTTCTTTAGATTCTTGTAAGCTTTTATGAACAACATCAATTTAATTTCCTTGGGGTTCTGATCTAAATTTTCTCTCTTCTGTGCTGTACTGGATACTACAATTGCAATTTTAAGTTCTACAATGTGTGTGTGTGTGTATGTGTGTGATCAAATGTATTACATCACAATTCCTACACATCTTATGGTGCCAAATATTTATCAAATCAAATCAAATGGCTTGTGTATTTTAACATGTATTCAAACATAATACATTAAAAGGAAAATTATATAATGTTATGAGACATACTCAGTATTATGAAGATAAATTTGACATTTCTTTTAGCTCAAACAAACTGGTATGTCTGTTTTGGGAAAATCAGAATCTTACTTCAGATTATCTGTGACTATATTAACAGAGGAAAATTCTCAAAATTTCCTTCATATTTATTATTCTGCAATAATATTAGTGCTTCCATGAAGAGCTTCTCTTAATTAAATTTCCAACATAATCAAATATTAAACCTGTGAGGTTTTGGAAAAATTATGTATTTATTTGGAAATATTTCATAAGTAGTGATATAAAAATCCTTGTGTGAAAACTATTAAAGATGCTTAATGTCTCTTAATCTTTTGAGTTTATCTGATTTTTAAATACTTTTCTTAACCATTGTTTTAAATGAAAAAGTATTTTGGTTTAAAAATAATCATTTAAAGAGTTTCTAAAATAAACTAATTATACCTTCTTTTATGAACGAATCGTAAAGTCTTCACAGTTTTATATTTAAATGATCAGTATTTGAATGCTGTGCCATTGACTTTACCTATAAAAGAAAAATCTGTTTTTATAACAATAAATACTGTATTTCTAAATTATTACTTATTCAAATTTAATATATCATTTTCAATCACAAGCTCAACTTACATATATAAATTTAAATATGACTAGTAGAAACAATTTAAAAGCAGTAGAACAAAAGGGTAGAATTTTAATGTCATTTCTATGTGTTAGAGCATGAACATATCAAATATGCAGTTATTTTTATATTTACAATACATCAATTCAGGAATATTTCTTGACCATGTAATGGTTAATTTTATGAGTCACCCTGGAGGGTGTTCTGGGATGAGATTAACGTTTAAGTTAGTACATTTTGGGTAAAGCAGATTGCCCTCCATAATGTGGGTGGGCCTCATCCAATTAAATGAAAGCTTGAGTAGAACAAAAAGGTCTGCCTTCCAGAGTAGATGAGTTTTCCAGTAGGCCACCTTCAGACTTTCAGACTTCTTCATCTGCATCATTAAATCTCCAGAGTTCCCAGTCTGTTTGCCCACACTGAAGACTGTGGACTTAACTAGCCTGCTTAACTGTGTAACCAAATTTCTTATAATCTTTCTCTGTATGTATACATCCGTACATACTACTGGCTGGAGAACCCTGATTAAGTGTTTACTGTATCACTACTTTAAGTGCTATTTGAGACTTTCAGAAGGTTGGTCAGGAACAGATCTGGTGAACATCAATCATGCCTATGCTTTGAACTATGGTATATTCTCCTGCAGTTTTTTTTAATAAACATTCCTGTGGTTAGATGCATATCTACAAAAGAATCTAAGAATCTAAGTTACAGAAGAACCGAAGTAAACCCATTTCAGTTGCATTTACAATCCTTCTTAGCATTGAGTAGAATATCCCCTCCCAGCTGTCTGCCCACCACTTTGCTCCTTTAGATGTTACACCCATCTGTCCCCTGAGTCAGCAGAACTCTCTGCTAATCAAAAAGCTTCACAGGCCCCTCTCGGGAAGAAGAGGAGAAAATGATAGCAGAAGCCCTCCTCTCTACTCTTGAATGTGCCACCTCGTGACTCCCAGTGTGCAGACCTCACATTTGGACTACCTTTGAATATATTTCACCTCATCGGGAGCTTCGTCTGCAATATTAAGTCAGATGGATTGGCAAAAGTGAAAGTGTAAAAACTCATAATGTTTTACTTTTTGTAGCAACAGTCCTCTTTATTCTCCAATTCTAAAACACTTCCCTTTGGTGGGAAAAGGGGACTTCTGAGACATAAAATATCCAAGTGCACATGCAGCCAAAGTTTACATGTTAAGAGATATGTTCCTTGATTCTTAGTAACTAAAATCCATCTTCCTCTTTCACATTTAATGCATTCTGCTTTATTTTTCTTTCTAGAACTCACAAGTCTTTGACATTATATATTTTATATATTTATTGTAATAACTGCTATTTCTTTGTCCAGAATCTATGTTTTGTGGAGAAAGGAGCTATATTTGTTATTGTTTAAACTCAAATTCCAACTGCTATAGCAGCTAGTAGATGATCATTAAATACTTCTTAAATACTCTTGAATAGAACTATTAACAGGTAAATGAATGAATTGTATGTTTTGGAGTAAATTCCTTCCTTCTGTGGACAATCTCAGTTTCCAACTATATCTTTTTTGCCATAATAAAAGAATCTTCTCACATTTCTATTCACATTAAAAAATATTTTTCTTAAATTAATGGATATTTAAATTTCTTTGTGGAAAAGTCTCAGAGAAATAAATGGTAAATTGTGCTAAAATTTCAATAAAAAAATTCATGCAGTTTGTTCAGCAATATTTTCTTAGCCTTGTATTTTCATTATGCAATACTCTCCTAGTATATTGCATCTGAAATCATTTTCCCCAGACCTCTTTCTTTGGAAAACCCCATGTATTTGGTAGTTGGACATGCTTAATCAACTCAATCACCTAGAAATTAAAAAATCAATATCTAAAAAGAGGTGATGTCCTTATCTTCCCATCACATAGGTTTTTTTCTGCTTCATTAATAACCTTGAACTCTTGTAATTCATCATCCTTCATATTCTTAACAATGAGCACTGGATATCGTGCTCAGGACAGTGGGTGATACAAAGGTATATAAGATATGGTTCCTGGCCTTTTAAGATTATTTTTAAAACTTTAAAATATTCATAGTGTGAATAACAGCAAATTTACAGTTTGCTGTTACACAATTTTATGTATGCAATTTTATTTTTCTTAAAACTCATACTTAGAAATAATTCAACATACAGTTTGTCAAGCCATTTCTGATTCTCCTTAATTCTATCTCCAAATGTTGAAATTGATGTAGGGTTTCCTTTAACATTAATGTTGAAATTCTGCCTAAATAGCATCATGTGTGACCCGCCACTGCTAATCCATGAGTAATCTCAGGCTTTTTCTTCCCTCCCCTCACAAAAGAGAAAACTGTTTACCCTGCTCAGCTTCTTCACATTTCTCCAATTTACAAGAAAACTACTGCTTGCTAAACCAATTATTTTTGAGTTTTATTAGTGTTATTGTTTGTTTGCATTTGCTGTTTTTATCTGTGTTTTGCTTTTTGGGGTGTAAAACTTGGACAAAGAGGAACAAGGAAAGAAAGGAATGGGATGGGTCAAACTAGAATTTAAAAAGGAAAAAGCTGAAATCAATTATGTCAAGAGGAACATGGAAGCGAATAAAACGTTTTTAAAGGAACATGGCTTAGGTCAATATGTATATGTCACAGTTTTTGAGAAAACACACACAATAACCTTGGAATGCATTTGGCTATGGATAGAGTTTGTTCACTACTGACACTACTATGAGCTTAGATCACGTCCATGGAACCACATAACTATTAACATGTTTACTTTTGCTTTCCATCTATATATATTAGATGTTTATTCTAAGCTAAGCACTCTCCTAGTGCATATTTATCTAGATGTAAATCTTGTAGAAGGCTCAGCCATCATGAAACTTACATTCCAGGAAAAGGAGAACAGAAGCACATTAAAACAAAACCTAACAAAAATATCTTCCTGTAGTAAAAATTGCTAAGAAGAAAAAAAAATGGTCAAGTAAGAATGTTTTGAAAAAAAGGGAACTACCCTGGGGATATCAAAACATGGTCAAAAACATCTGAAGCAAAGAGAATCCTTAGAGCAAACAACTGCATTCCAGACCAATCCAAGCAAGTAAGAA
The DNA here is from genome assembly GCF_033118175.1 of Dama dama. Taxonomy (NCBI): domain Eukaryota; kingdom Metazoa; phylum Chordata; class Mammalia; order Artiodactyla; family Cervidae; genus Dama; species Dama dama. Next base: position 54,603,371 of record NC_083697.1, read on the forward strand.
GGCCAGTGGAGGCAACAGGAGCATAGGGTGTGAACGGAGCATGCTTAAGCTGAGATAAAGGAAGCAGGGATAGACTCAATGCATTAAACTTTGTGGGTCACAAAAAAGGAACAGGGTTAAATTTGTGTGTTTGTTTGTTTGTCTTCTAGAAGTCATGTAAAACTTCTATAGCTTAGTCAAAAATGATCTGTACCAGATAGTAAAACTTGAGGCCAGAATGATAAAATTGCAAACTCATAAACATTTGGGAAAGAAAATTTCAGGAACTGATATAGGAATGATCTACATTCATTGAAGGTGAAAAAAAAAAAAGATCTATTAATATATGAGCTGAACTCTGTCAGATTGAAGAGAAAGATTTATAGAAGGAATGGAAACCAACAAAAATCCACTGGGGAGCCTTAAGCACTGTAGCTAGCTTTTAATATAAATTGTTAACTGAAATGTGGCACCCAGAAAAGTGTGCAGACCATGCAAAAACATGCAGTGAGTTATAAAGGAACACATGTGGAGCCCCACCAAGACTGAAAAGGGAAAACTAAAACAAAATTGACACTTAAAGCATTCTGGAAGTCTGAAAATGCCACATCTCAGCCTGTCCTCTTCTTCCCAGAGGGTGATGCTATCCTTACATTGTAATTTTATTGTTTCCAGTTTAACTTCGGTAGTACACACATACACATAAATGTTCAGAAAAATCTCCTGATTAAAAAGTGGAAATCCTGTTATCAATATTTGGACAACATGGATAAGGCATGAGCATATTATGCTAAGCAAAATAAGTCAGACAGATAAAGATAAATACTGTATGACTGCACTTACATGTGGACTCTAAATAAATTGAACATACAGGAATAGAGAAGAGATTAGTGGTGGTCGGAGTGAGTGGTTGGGGGTGTGGAAATGAATGAAGTGCTCCAAGGGTGAAAGTGAAAATGTTAGTCGCTCAGTTGTGTCATACTCTGTCTGAGTCTGTGACCCCATGGGGCTGTAGCCTGCCAGGATTCTTTGTCCATGAGATACTCTGGAAAGAATACTGCAGTGGGTTGCCATTGCCTTCTCCAGGGGATCTTCCTGACCCAGGGATCGAACCCAGGTCTCCCTCATTGCAGGAAGATTCTTTACTGTCTGAGCCAGCAGGGAAGTTTGGTCAAAGGGCACTAACTACTAGTCACAAAATGAGTAAGTTCTGGGATGTAATGTACAGCATGGTGACTATAGTTAACAATAATGGATTGTTATTTGGAAGTTGCTAAGGAAGTAAATTCTAAAATTCTCACCACGCACACAAATTTTGACTATGAAAATTGATGAATATGTCTAACTAACCTTATCGTCGGAATCATTTTGCAATATATACATACATGTGTCAAATCATTACATTGTACACTTTAAACTCAGGTCATATTATATATTAATTACATCTCAATAAGGGGGCTTCCCTGGTGACTCAGATGGTAAAGAATCTGCCTACAACACAGGAGACCTGGGTTCAAATCCTAGGTGGGGAACATCACCCGGAGGAGGACATGGCAACCCACTCCAGTATTCTTGCTTGGAGAATTCCATGGACAGAGGAGCCCTGTGGGCTACAAAACATAGTGTCAAAAAGAGTCAAACCTGACTAAAGAAACTTAGCATGCATGCACTATTAAAATCAGTTTGCATATCCTTAATACACAAAAATTTGTGCAGACAGGCAGAGGGCTCAGAGATTTGTAGAAGAAATTTTCCCAGAATTAAAAACAGACTAAAATAGATCTTTGCAGCCAAATTCTCATATGGATAATTAAGAATGAACAAGATATAAAGCACATAGTAAAGAAAATCTATACAGGGATTCATTTCCATTTAAATTAGTTGTTTTCTCTCCTAATGGGAGGTAATAATAATGATGATGACCATAATGATAAGGGTAATAATAATAAGACTCTTATTTGCAACTGCCACTAAATTAAATGATTACTATGTGCCAGGTGCTGGGTTACCCACTTTACAAATAATATCTCATTTAATTTTCATAACATTCCTATATGTATGTACTAAAACCCCCATTAAATATGAGAAAAGTCCATCCTAAAGGATATTAACATGGTTTTCCTGGGTAATATATTTAATGTATGGCGGAGCTAGGATCCATACCTGAACATCTGTGAGTCCAGAGCGCATAGTTTCAGGGACTGTACAATAAAACGTGGTGTTAAAATCCAGGTTTATTCTATAACTTATATGGTGTTTTTGTCTTACTGTTTGCTTGTTTCTCTGTATAATACCAAACAACATCGCTAGAAAGTAAGGACTAGAGATTTTAAAGTATTTTCCAACTATGTCAATGAGATGACACTTGCAAAGTTTTCATATCTTTTGGTTTTAACATCTCAGGAAGGCACCAGCTGAAAGATATTGCCTATGTCTATATTCATGTTTCACTCCTTCCCCCATATTCTTGTATGAGAGGAGATGAAAATACAAGCAAGTTGCCATAGGTCTGGAATGACAAATGTTATTATTCCAGTCAAAAATAACCCACTTAGGAGTAACATAAATCTTGAATACACATTTACTGAATGTATATTTACTGAATCTGTTGAAATTCTGAGAATTCAGCCAGTAGCTAGGATATTGGGCAATGTTCTAATTTTGCTTACATTTACTTTGAAAACTCTGTTTTCTTAAACACAGGACGCGATGTTATTCGTGTAATTTCTACAGGACAAATCGCCACTGGGTGCAGCAGGACTTTCTAGGACTTAAATGAGATTATGCTACTCCTCAGTTTAAAGCACTTACATATCTTCCCATTGGTTGTAAAATATAACCCAAGAATTTTATCATTGAATATGTGGCTTTTTACCAGTCAGCAAATGTCTATTGACATGTAGTGTATTGTCATGGTTGAAGGACCAATTGCATATTGATTTGACAGAAAAGAAAACCCAGAATGAGGCTGTTGTGGGGCTGGTGCAATGATCCAATGACATCATCAGACATGATTCCAGGTTCTTCTCATCTTTCACCTCTACTGTTCTTAGCAAATAGTCCTCTATCCCCACTCTTATCATCTCATGGTTACAAGATGACAATTTTTCTCCAGGCAGGCTAACTGGGGTAGGTAGGTTGGGAAAGAGAGAAAATTATGCTCCTACAAAAGAAACAATGTAGGCAGACTACCTAGTAGAATAGGACTATTTCACAAACCACCTCTAGTGTGGGGGAGTTCTGGGAAATAGACTTTAGACAGACAGGCTGGAAAACTAAAAATAAAGTTTTATGTTTAAGGGAGAACAACAAAGTAGACATTCGGTTGGTACCTAGTGGTACGTGACTAATATCTGGAAAAAATATTAGTCAATGGGGTTAGAAATTATTACTGTTGTCCCCACTTAGAGAACTTATTTTATATAATCTAGCCTATTCAAACTGTTCTCTTGTCCTGACACAATCTTCATTTTCTCTGTACTTAATTTTAAAGCTGAACCACGAATTCCTTGAATCATTTGTGCACTTTCTCTGTTGTTTTACATTTGCAGTTACTGTAACTTTAGTTTGCAGGGTTCTGTCTTCTTGACTTAACTGCTGAGTTTCTATTTTACCTAGATGTCAATTCAAACATCTTTTACTTTATCGAGCATTCTCCTATTCTCTTAAAAGCTTTTAAAATACCATTCCTTTATATTAATACTGTTCAGCCATAAAAAATAGAACAATGCCACTTGCAGCAAGATGGATGCAACTGGAGATGATCATACTAAGTGAAGTAAGTCAGAAAGGTAGAGACAAATACCACATGATATCATGTCTTTGTGGAATCTAAAGTATGATGTAAATGAACCTATCCACAAAACAGAAAAAGACTCACAGACACAGAGAACAGACTTGTGGATATCATGGGGGCAGAGTTGGGAGAGGGAAGGACTGGGAGTTTGGGATTAGCAGGTGTAAACTATTGTATATAGGATAGGCAAACAATAAGGTCCTACTAGAGCACAGGAAATGATCTCAATATCCTGTGATAAACCATAGTGGAAAAGAATATAAAATATGTCCATGTGTATAAAATGGAGTCACTTTGCTACATAGCAGAGATTGGCACAACATTGTAAATCAACTTTACTCCAATAAAGAGTTAAAAATTTTAAAATACCATTCCTTTTTGTCACATCATACTGTGAACATTCATGTATGCTTACATTATTATGAACAAGTGATTAACAGAAATTGAGGATATACCCAATCTGTGGACACAGGAAAATATTTAAGTGATAGTGTGATGAATATTATTAAGCATTTGCAAGTTTTGTCAATTCTATCTTTGTGGCCATAAGAATACGCGCGTGTGTGTGTGTGTATGCTGGAAGTTTATTCTTTTGTTAAATTTTTTTGAAAGTTTATTTTTAGTGAAAAGAAAATGTTTAGGTTGGTTGTATTATTAAATTTTAGCCACTGTAGAAGAGATAATAGTGGATATGTGAATAAATAATCTTCTAGATGTTGTCTTATACTATGATGACATAAATTATTAACCAAGTAATGTGGGATAATTGTCTATAATTTTGAATATATCAATCTATAAATAACATTAGTATAGCACTTTAGTGTTTTCAATTTGCTTTTATACCCTATTTGCTTGATTTTTAAAACAGTCTAGTAAGGTAGAGATGATAAATATCATTATTCTTCTTTTACAGAACAGATAAATGTGTGGTTCAGAGAGGTTCACAGACATGCCAAAGGTCAAATTGTGAGTGGTAAAATTAGAAATTAAACATAGATCTTTTGATTCCAAATCCACTGTTTAATTAACTGATTCTGACTCTTGTGAATATGAGTATATAAAATTTACTTTTGTCCTTCTGAGTGTTTTGTATTCACATTTTACTAACAGATCTTCCTTGGTGGCTCAGTGGTAAAGAATCTGCCTGCCAGTGCAGGAGAGGTGGGTTTGATCCCTGGGTTAGAAAGATCCTCTGGAGAAGGAAACAGCAACCTACTCTAGTATTCTTGCCTGGGAAATCCCACGAATAGTGGAGCCTGGCAGGCTACAGTCCATGGGATCACCAAGAGTCAGGTATGACTTAGTAACTGAAGAAAAACAACAATTTATTAATGGTATTTCCCTTGTGGTTCAATGGCTAAGAATCTACCTGACAACATGAGAGACATGGATTTGACCCCTGGGTCAGGAAGATCCTCTGGAGAAGGACATTGGCAACCTACTCCAATATCCTTGCCTGGGAAATCCCAAGGACAGTGGAGCCTGGTGATCCACAGGGTCACAAAAGAGTCAGACACAACTTAGCAACTAAACAACACAATTTATTAATAATGAATGCTACTTAGTTATATTCTTAAAACATTATGTATACCCAAAACATCTTGAACATAACTTATTTTCTATGTAAAATGCTCATTACTGAAAGTCTAAATTGCTCAGTCGTTGGTGGAGTAAACAACTTGCCCAGCTTCGCCAAGAACTTCTCTGTGTTTAAAATTCCTAAGACCCAGTAACTTCCTTGGTCCTGGGAAAATTAAAACACTTGATCACCCTCCTGAAACTGTGGAAGACAGAATGCTAAGCCCTATGTTCTTTTGAGCAGTCTAAAAATTGCAGACGCTTCAACTGATAATAAGGAATCTTGAAAGACAGGAAATTGTTGACACAGTTTAATAAAGAGTTCAACTTTTTATTATGCTATTAAGCATAGTAAAAATAATTTATCCAGAAGTCAGAAGCAGAGAGTAGAAATATTTTAAGAAAAAAATCTTTATATCAACAATTTCTAAAGCAATGCCAGTGTACTAACTGAAGGAGGGCTTGCTCTAATGTGTGGATTGTGACTGTGTGCGACCTGCCAGGCTGTAAATGACCAGCTAGTTCTGGTTTGATCCACACAACACGGACAGCAATGTTGATTGTAAAAGAATGATTGAAAAATGACTCTATCAAAAACTATTTCTTGTTGTAAAAATACTGTAAATGTCATTGAACCAAGCAAATTTACAACTAGAACAAGGTGTAACAGATGAACGTGCCGAAAGCAGTTTGAAAACAAATGTTGGAACATTTTCAGCATCATATTGGAACATAGGGAATATCTTTGTTAAATAAACATTTAAAATTATTACAATGACATTATATTTAGCATATATTGTTCTGTTCAGTCACTCAGCCGTGTCCGACTCTTTGCAACCCCATGAACCGCAGCACGCCAGGCCTCCCTGTCCATTACCAACTCCCGGAGTCCACCCAAACCTATGTCCATCGAGTTGGTGATGCCATCCAACAATCTCATCCTCTGTTGTCCCCTTCTCCTCCTGCCCTCAATCTTTCCCAGCATCAGGGTCTTTTCAAATGAGTCAGCTCTTTGCATCAGGTGGCCAAAGTATTGGAGTTTCAGCTTCAACATCAGTCCTTCCAATGAACACCCAGGACTGATCTCCTTTAGGATGAACTGGTTGGATTTCCTTGCAGTCCAAGGGACTCTCAAGAGTCTTCTCCAACACCACAGTTCAAAAGCAACAATTCTTCAGCACTCAGCTTTCTTTATAGTCCAACTCTCACATCCATACATGACCACTGGAAAAACCATAGCCTTGATTAGACGGACCTTTGTTGACAAAGTAATGTCTCTGCTTTTTAATATGCTGTCTAGGTTGGTCATAACTTCCAAGGAGTCAGCATCTTTTAATTTCACGGCTGCAATCATATTTATATGTGTTTTCATTACTAGAGTTATCCCCTGTGATTTCCATCTGTGCAAAATGATGTTATATATTTAATGAATGTTTTCATTGGTTTCAACCACATGGATAGATATTGATGATATATCTTTGATTGCATCTCCTTTTGTTTCTAAAATATAAAATAGCAGATTAAAAAAAAAATGGGTGGGGGAGAAGAGGGAAAGGGTGAGATAAATGGAGAGAGTAGCGTGGATGCATATACAGTGACACATGTAAATGGAAAGCCAATGGGAATTTGCTGCATGCCTCAGGGAACTCAGACTGGGGTTCTGTAATAACCTAAAGGGGCGGGAATAGGTGGGAGGTGGGAGGGAGATATAAGGGGGGGACATATGTATACCTATGGTAAATACATGTTGATGTATGACAGAAATCAAACCAATATTATAAAGCAATCATCAACCAATTGAAAATAAATAAATATAAAAAAATTGAAAAAAAATCTATGTATTATCTGTGGTTAAAAAAAAATGTTGCACTTTATTTCTGAAACTGTTCCATTATTATATAAAGAGGGAACATGTGGTAGACACCTAGCTCAGATCACTCAACCTCTTACCCATACCTACTCTAAATCACACTAGAGAGTCTATATGAATCACTTGTCCAGACTCCCCTGAAGCCAGGAGAGGTTAGTTTATCACAAGCACAAGTCTGATCACACTCCCTACCCTTTGTCTATTTCCCTCTTTTTTTCTTGGAACAGGAGAAAACAATTCATAATTGCACAAACTTTTGAGTCATTGGTTCAGCCACTGCCTACCGCCCAATTTTTTTTATTATAGTAGAGAAATAAACATTATTTATGTTTATAGCAACAGAAGTCACATTTTCTGTTATTTTCAGCTGAAATCTTGTTTAACTGACATTAACAGATTTTCAGACAAAGTTGAATTTATACTAGCAATGTCTTTTGAATCAGTTATGTATTAAATTTAATTTAAGAGTTAGTAAAACAATGAAACAGAAGTGAAAGGGAAGAAATTACTGAAAATCAGATCATAGGTTTACAAACGATATGTTTGCAAAATGATACTGAACTGAAAACAATATGTTAGAAATAATTTTGATGTTAGAGATTTTATTTTAAAAATGTAAGCTTCTTAACACTCTGTTGACTCTCCTCTGTGAAAAATGATAATGCTACCATACAGGAAGTTCCTGTGAACTCTCATTCCTTATTTCCTATTGTTTTGTTAATTGAGTTATTATTTTTAAATAAGATTTATAATATTTATATTTTACAAACATTTTGAAATGGTTTAGTAGATTTCTTTGTTCATTTTTTAAAGAGATGTAATGCTCACACCTTGCTTCTCCATTCCAGGTTTCTGCATTATTTGACTGAATATTTGGTTGTCTTTTATTAAGGACCTCAAATATCAATGTTCTATTCCTGAGGTTCTGGCATACATAAAATATTTTTCATGTTGCCTTTGTAACTGAAGAAAGTTTATCCTGTATACAATTACTTAGATGCTTTATGTTTTTTGAGAACTATGTAAATATTATTCAATCATAATTTTTTAAAAGGAAATATTTATTTCAGGAACATTTTTCTTCTTTTATGCCTAAATCCTCATGTCCTATTGCTTTTTTTTTTGGTCAGAAGCCATAATTTTGCTTATGTTATTCTTTATAATATTGCATATTCCAAATCACTTATCTTCTCAAAAACCAGCCATTAATCATTTTATATTTCAATTTTTTTATTTTCTGTTATTGAATAATCACTATGTGATTTTGAATTGCACTTTTTATGTCCCTTGCATCTAACATGGCATTTATTTCTGTTATCTTTTTCTGGGCTATCATTTTCTGCTAGATTTTTTTTCACCTTTTTAACATTTCACTTATCTATTCTTCAATCATATTCACCTACTCTTTGAGTTTCTTTTATTATTAAGATCATTTGAAGCAATGTCTATTACAAATGCTATGTTTTCTTAGATAATTGCTCTTGAAATGTAATGTTTTTGTATGCTTTTGCCTTTTGTGTTTTCTCTTTTCCAGTGGACAAGTTATGTCTTGTGTCTTTCCTGCTTATTACTCATCTTTTAATGGAGCCAATTATTTGTTGGTAAAGATTATGGAAATTATAAAGTGGAGTTAGACAAGGCAGCTCTCAGCTTTAATTAGAGTTTGCCATATCAACATATTTATTTTGTTTAAAGAAAAAACATTTCTGTGTATTTGTTGTTTAAAATCTGTGAATCACAGGTTAGTTCTCTACATCTCAGGCTCTACGTGTTGATTGTTTTCTCAGCCTCTTTCTTTCATCTCCCTGCCTCACATCTGTTCACCTCGCTCAGTAGAGGATTGCAGTAGTTGTCAGTATGGATTTTTATTTGAGTCTACCCTCCAGGCTATCCTGTTGAGCCTAACAAAGTCATTCCAAGCACATAGTCCTAGAGCTTATCACTCTCATCACTGGCCAATTCCATATCCTTTTCAAAACTATGGTATTTAAGTGAATGGAAATTTTAAGTTTTATTTCGTTTTTGAAGAGTAATAAGCTATAGGAAACCACCAGAAATGATGGCCTCAAACTTGGAGTGAGACTTGATTTTATCATGTAAATAAAGTAATAACAATTGACTACCATGTTTAAGCAAACACTCTGTGTTTGTTCTCTGAAATACAGACTGCAATCTACAAAAACAAAAGAGATCATACAAGCTGTAAATCCCCTATTAAAAGTCCCTCTTGGTTGAGAATTTATTTGTTGATTTCTAATGACTCTATCAAAATTTGATGAGGGTTTGGCAAGAAAAGCAGCCCTGCATTGTCCTCAATGAGCTAAAGGCACTTAATGTTTGGATATCACACAGGGTCCATAGTGCCTCTTAGGAAAGCAATTCAAATCAGAGCACCCATTCCCCGTGAATATTCTCCTGGATATGCCTGTTCAGCACTGGCTGTAGATCTTAGGAAATACCTCTACCATTTTCCTCCATCATTGAAGCTCTCAGGAATCAAATTGAATAGTCAGAGAGAGGGCAGAAGCAGGGCAGGTAATACCTGGACATTCCTAAGGATTTTGATGGAAATTGTTTAAAATTTATACATAATGAGGATCCTTATTATCTCTTGCTACATGCTACTTTTTAAAAATACCCTAGTGATTGAATTCTCTATCTAGGGACTCTGCTATGATAGTAATAAAATTCCAGTTTGTGTCATAGCTATATGTATTCTTTATTATTTTTTGCTACCATATGGATAGCACTTAAAGGCAAATGGGCTTCCCTTGTGGCTCAGCTGGTGAAGAATCCGCCTGTAATGCGGGAGACCTGGGTTCAATTCCTGGGTTGGGAAGGTGCCCTGGAGAAGGGAAAGGCTACCCACTCCAGTATTCTGTCCTGGAAAATTCCATGGACTACATTCCTTGGGGTGGCAAAAAGTCAGACACGACTGAGTGATTTTCACTTTCACTTTCTAAAGGCAAATATTATTATAATTCAGCAAGCCTTCATTCTAACTACTCAATAAAATCTTGATGAATATATACAATTTTTTTTATAAAAGACAATGCATTTCTAACAAAAGGAAGGTATAAGTCAAGCTGTAATTATTTGATGACAGGGATAAAAGAATGTATCATAAGATATAGCTGAAAGGAATCAAACAAATGTATGTATATAAACTCTATCTTTATTGCAAGAGCATATGTTCTATTTTGTCTGAACATATAGAGACTTGAGGGGGGTTCTGGCTGGCTTAGTGCAGGAGATGCAGGTTTGAACTCTGAGTCAGGAAGATCCCCTAGAGACTGAAATGGCAACCCACTCCAGTATTCCTGCCTGGGAAATTCTACAGAGGAACCTGGCGGCTACAATCCATGAGGTCGCAGAGTCGGACATGACTAAACGTGCAACATGAATGCAGATACTTGAGAAGTATTAGTTAAGAAGCCTGTGTTAAACCGCAATTACAGATCAATCACAGAATTTTACTCATTTGACACAGAAACGAAAAAAAGTGTATCTCGATCTCTTGGCAGATAGCTAACGTTGGTCAGAGTAGAAGAAAGTCTCTCTACCCACACATTCCTTCACAAACTCAGGCTTACTGAGCCTCTACCATCTGATAATTACATATGGACCCTGTGACCTCATTTCTTATTACGACAGGTGAAAAGAGCTTGTAGTCCACTTGCTATCTTATACTTCACTTATATACTTCGGAGATGAGCATTTTCTGCTTAGAACCGATTCTAAAAGTAGCCATATCACCTCTCCTGAATGCACAGGGGCTATAAAAAATAATTATATTTTCTATGGAATAAGATGGATAATAGCCAATTAAATGCATTTTATGGTGTATGTGTGTGATGTATATGTGCATCAACTATCAAATACATTCTGATAAATACCATGTCATCTGTTTAGGAATACAGTGCCTACCTAAAATGTGGAAGGTGTGTTGCCTGCTTCACAGATTTTTAATTCTAAGGAAAACTGTGTGATTGTTAAATATCCTATATATGGGCTTTCCAGGTGGCCATAGTGATAAAATTCATCTGCCAATGCAGGAGACCTAAGAGATGCCAGTTCGATCTCTGGGTCAGGAAGATCCCTTGGAGTAGGGAAACACACTCCAGTATTCCTGCCTGGAAAATGTCACAGACAGAGGAGCATGGTGGGCTACAGTTCAAGGGATCACACAGAGGTGGACATGACTGAATGACTGAACACACACAAGTGTGCAAACTATCTTGTCATTTAAGGAGTCCAGGGTTTGGGGGGAGTGTTCGAAAAATAAATATATAATTTAAAACATCACCTCATTAAATAAGCTGTCTCTACTCTTGTCAATAATCACTCTAGCATTAATTGAAACATATGTTATGACACTCATTATACAAATGCTCTTTTCTAAATACAGATGGCTCTTAGAAATCTACTGTAGATCCTTTTACTACATATTACTATTTTGGCTTCCTCTTTTATTATTGCTTTGAATATATAAATTAAAATATTAGATTAAAATTTCATATACTTTTTGATAAAATAGTTTGGAGAATCATATCTATGTTTCATCAGTATAAAAGAGATTATATGGCAAGTAAGAATATTTGCAGCAATATGGAAACTCAAGTCATTTTTCTTCCCTTATTTTACTATTTCTCAAAAAACAATACAAAATAATACATGGTGAAGCAAATAACTTATGATATATTGCAGTAATACTCTCACCACAGTCACCAAAAATTTCGGGAATTCAGCAGAAGTTCAAGATATGAGAATATCTGGGAAACTTTGCAAGTAACTCAATAATAATTAGAAAATATAAAAAACATTTTACTTTAGACTGTAGTTACTGACATTTTCTAATTACCTTCTTACCTCATGAAGTACTTCTAAAGTTTTTCAATAAGTAGATTTAGAAAGCATTAGAGATTAGGCTAATTGTACTACATGCATTAAATATCTATCGATTGGGAGATAATTTATATATTATGACATAATATCTTCCCACCTAAGAACATGGGATGACTTTTCTTTTTTGCAGATCTTAGGTTGTCTTTCAATAAATGTGCTCTCACTTCGTTCATATGCAGTCTCTGTATTTCTTATTAAATTTATGGGTAAGTATATCATAAAGTTTCCTAATTTTGGTTCAATGGATTTGTTATTGTTGTTGTTCATTGTGAATAGATTAATTTCCCCATTTCTTTTATTAGTTGTGTACTGCTAAATTCAAGACAACATACTGACTAATTGCTAATTTTATATCAAGTCACGTTATCAAGTTACCTTACTCATTTCAGTAGTTGAGAACAAAGATGAGGGTTGTAGGTATTAATCATATTATCACAAAGAAACAATTGTATCTCTTTTAAAAAGTTTATATTGACTTCTGAATTCCTCTATTTGTAAAAACTCAAGAAAATGTTATATAATATGATGAGAGCTAGGTTCCCATTAACTTATTTGTTTTAAATAATTTTAGAATTTTGTCCTATAAGGTAATGTTTGTTGAAAGATTCTGGTAAATGGCTTAATGATTTTTTCTTTCTGTTTCTGTTGTGCTCATACTTTTCATTAGGAATGAATTTTTATATTACCAAATGCCTTATTGTAACCTACCAATAGAATTTTTCACTTTTTCTCCTTGAATGTGTGAAGGTAAAGTTTATACATATAAATTTTTTATATTGAGTCACACTTTTATTAATGGAATAAAGCTTTCTTAGTAATTTTATATTATATTTTCATATATTCCTTGTTTCTATTCACATTTTATTTAGAATATGTATTTTTATATTCATAAATAATTTCTCTGTGTTTGTTTTTTTTTTCACTTTTTCTCTCTTTTTGCTTTTTGAGATTGGAAAATTAAATCAAGTTGATCTCATAAAACAAACTGAAGAATTGTCTCTTTATACATTGAAAACAATGGAAACAGCGAGAGACTTTATTTTGGGGGGCTCCAAAATCACTGCAGAAGGTGACTGGAGTCATGAAATTAAAAGACACTTGCTCCTTGGAAGAAAAGCTATGACCAACCTAGACAGCATATTAAAAAGTAGAGACATTACTTTACCAAGAAAAGTCGGTCTAGTCAAAGCTATGGTTTTTCCAGTAGTCATGTATGGATGTGAGAGTTGGACTATAAAGAAAGCTGAGCACCGAAGAATTGATGCTTTTGAACTGTGGTGTTGGAGAAGACTCTTGAGAGTCCCTTGGACTGCAAGGAGATTCAACCAGTGCATACTAAAGGAAATTAGTCCGGAATATTCATTGGAAGGACTGATGCTGAAGCTGAAACTCCAATACTTTGGCCACCTGTTGCAAAGAACTGAATCATTGGTAAAGACTCTGATGCTGGGAAAGATTGAAAGTGGGAGGAGAAGGGGATGACAGAGAATTAGATGGTTGGATGGTATCACCAACGAGATGGACATGAGTTTGAGTCAGCTCTGGGAGTTGGTGATGGACAGGGAAGCCTGGCGTGCTGCAGTCCATAGGGTCACAAAGAATCAGACACGACTGAGCAACTGAACTGAACTGATGCCTTGAAATAATTTAAATGAACTGAGAATGAAGCTACCTAACAGTTGGTTAAAAGTTAGTTGATCCAGGTCCCTTACACTGTAGCTTTTAAACACATAGTCTGTTTCCACCATTATAATGTATATTTTCAAATTGTCTATTGCTTGAATCAATTTTGGTAATTGGTATTTGTTAGAAATCATCCATCTCCTCAAAAATTTTCAAATGTGTTCTATAAGGTTTAATATGGGGTGATGTTTAATGCTTTTATTTCCCCTATATCTTTATTATTTCTCATTTTTCACTCTCATTCATGCATGTTTACTCTGTCAGCCTTTTAATAAATATCACTTGACTTTTAAAAATATGAGCTTCTGAATTTTATGCATACTGATGACTATCTCTTGTTTTTCCTTAAATTTTATTCTATCTTTATTAAATTCATCTCCCTATTTTATCTTGGTTTATCTTGTTAAATAATGGTGTTTATTGCCTAATTGTTTAAAAATAAATCAACTAAATTTGGTCATTCATCTTTCTTATAATGACAGTACCTAAAACTATAAACTTACTCTTGGTACATAAACCATAGTTTTTGATATGAAGTGTTTCTATTGCCTTTTGCATATTTTAAAATTTCCCACTGGACTCTCCAAAGGTACTCTATAACTATTATTCTGAACACAGAAGTAGCTGGGGATGACCAAAACACAGGGCCTAAAAATGTTCAGCTTTTTAGAACTTGTAAAGATTCATTTTATGAATTTATTTATGAGTTCTAGTATGTGCACTATTTTGTAAATTTTCCACATATTTAAAAAAGCATAAGCATCCTGTGTGAGATAGCCATGATTCTAAGTATCCCTATCAAATTTACTTGATTAATTACATTTTTGTTCTGTGTTAATATTTATTGCCTTTTACATCACTGACTTTGAAGAGATTATTGAAATCTACATTTCTAATTTTGTAAGTTTTTTTGCATTTCCAAGATTACCTTTTATGTATTTAGCTGCTATTTTTTTCTATAAGGATTTTTAACTCTTATATACTATGTGTTTTCAAATCAACAAAAAATTTTGTCTGTTTTTATTAATGCTTTAGCTAGCCTTAAAAATTCTAACTTGTCTAAATATATTTCCTCTTCTTTATTATGTGTATTTAACCCTTATTTCCTTGTCCATTTTATTTCATTTCAATATCCCTTTATTTCTTTCATATTAATTTTTTTTCTTTTTGTGCTGTTTAAGAGCATATAATCCAGCAGTATTTCTTGACCTCTCATCTTTTTTTTAATGAAAGAAATCAATGCATTCATATTCAATGATGATGTTTAGACTATTGTGCTTCTTATATCTCACAAAACATTTTTTTTTACTTCATTAGTTGCTAATTTTGATTTTCCGTATTTTTGTTGGTTGGATAACATCTTTTCCCACCAAGGGAAAACCTCTGTGTTTCAATCAGCTATATTTTGAGAGGATGGGGCAGTAACAAACAACCTAATATTCCCTGGTTTTCTAGAAAAAAACAAAAAATAATCATAGTATATAATCTCATACATCATGTTCTTAATGTCTATTCAGTAAACCGTAGAGAAACATTAATGAAGGTTATGTTAATCCATTTAGAGGGTTTGCCAGAGGACCTATGGCCTTGCCAATCTAGGCCATTTTATTTTCATATTAACTTTACATAAGCAAAAGTCTACCAAGTATTTAAGACTGTACAACATGAGTGATTGTCTTCTAGCCTCTTATAATAGACTAACTGCCACCACCATATGTCAAATTTTAGTTTGCTTTTCTTTTATTGGAGCAATTCTGTTTTACTCAGTTTGCTATATGGGCTGTTACAGATCAGCTATATGGGCAGTTCAGTTCAGTTCAGTCGCTCAGTTGTGTCTGACTGTTTGCGACCCCATGAACCACAGCATAACAGGTCTCCCTGTCCATCACCAACTTCCAGAGGCCACCCAAACCCATGTCCATCGAGTCAGTGATGCCATCCAACCATTTCATCCTCTGTGATCCCCTTCTGCTCCTGCCCCCAATCCCTCCCAGCATCAGGGTCTTTTCTAATGAGTCAGCTCTTTGCATCAGGTGGCCAAAGTATTGGAGTTTCAGCTTCAACCTCAGTCCTTCCAACGAACACCCAGGACTGATCTCCTTCAGGGTGGACTGGTTAGATCTCCTTGCAGTCCAAGGGACTCTCAAGAGTCTTCTCCAACACCACAGTTCAAAGGCATCAGTTCTTTGGCACTCAGCTTTCTTTATAGTCCAACTCTCACATCCATACATGACCACTGGAAAAACAATAGCCTTGACTAGATGGGCCTATGTTGGCAAAGTAATGCCTCTGCTTTTTAATATGCTGTCTAGGTTGGTCATAAGAATTCATTTGAACCAGTCCTAATGAGATGGATGAAACTGGAGCCCCTTATACAGAGTGAAGTAAGCCAGAAAGATAAAGAACATTACAGCATACTAACACATATATATGGAATTTAGAAAGATGGTAATGAGAACCCTATATACAAAACAGAAAAAGAGACACAGAAATACAGAACAGACTTTTGAACTCTGTGGGAGAATGTGAGGGTGAGATATTTCAAAAGAACAGCATGTATACTATCTATGGTGAAACAGATCACCAGCCCAGGTGGGATGCATGAGACAAGTGCTCGGGCCTGGTGCACTGGGAAGACCCAGAGGAATTGGGTGGAGGGGGAGGTGGGAGGGGGGATCGGGATGGGGAATACGTGTAAATCTATGGCTGATTCATATCAATGTATGACAAAACCCACTGAAATGTTGTGAAGTAATTAGCCTCCAACTAATAAAAAAAAATAAAATAAAATAAAATAAAAAAAATAAATTTCCTTCCAAGGAGTAAGCGTCTTTTAATTTCATGGCTGCAATCGCCATCTGCAGTGATTTTGGAGCCCAGAAAAATAAAATCAGCCACTGTTTCCATTGTTTCCCCATCCATTTGCCATGAAGTGATGGGACTGGATGCCATGATCTTAGTTTTCTGAACGTTGAGCTTTAAGCCTACTTTTTCAGTCTTCTCTTTCACTTTCATCAAGAGGCTCTTCAGTTCTTCTTTGCTCTCTGCCATAAGGGTGGTGTTATCTGCATATCTGAGGTTATTGATACTTCTCTCAGCAATCTTGATTCCAGCTTGTGCTTCCTCCAGCCCTGCATTTTGCATGATGTACTGTGCATATAAGTTAAATAAGCAGGGTGACAATATACAGCCTTGATGTACTCCTTTTCCTACTTGGAACCAGTCTGTTGTTCCATGTCCAGTTCTAACTGTTACAGATCAGTTTCACCATTCTAATCATGTGAGTCTGCTTATATTATTACCCAGGCTGAAGATACAGCTCTTATTTGGAATATGTTATGCTAGTGGTATAAGGAAAAAAGTAAAAGAAAAAGCTGAACCACAACTGTACTTAAAGCTTTTGTTCCAAGATGGTAAATTTTATATATTCTGATCCCATTGGTCAAAGCTAGTCAAATGTTGAAGTAGACCATCAGTGGTACAAGCAAGTAAAAATCTACCCATAGAAGGAACTACAAGTCACATGGCAATAGGAGATGGATAACTGTCTTACAAGGAATGGAAGGACTGAATACTAAAGGACAATACTGTGCTCTATGCCATCCCCTCATTAATTCTGAAGTGGTCCTTTATCTTTCCTTCATTGGCTACCACTCTTTTTTTCTCTTCACACTTAATTATACATACATTTTACTAATATTTTCTAACAAAAGAATTATGTTTCTCAAAAAAAAAGAATTATGTTTCTTTCCTCACACTGCCTCTCCTCCAACTCACATTCATAAGATAAAAGTACAATAAAATTTTGAGACACTTTCTTTTGCTATATCACAGAAAAGCCATCATGAAAGGATTCTAATTACATTTTCTTTCTTGTCCTTAGACATTAGTCCATTAGTTTTTGGTTTTATGTACTGCACTAACTTTAGTATGGTTCTTTTATAGGTAGCACATTTAGTACCAGAGGCTTTTAAGAAATTTTCTATATTTTTAGAGTGTAAAGATTTTATCAGAATATGCTTTGTTGTATTTCTTTTCTCAACAATCATTCCTGAAATTCAATGAACTGTTTAATCTACAGGCTGGAATCGTTATATTAGAAGAATTATTTTTCTACTATCTTTGATCAAATGTTATTCCTTTTCCACATGTGTCTTTTTTTGTCTCATGCCTAGCATAACTATGTATCCCCATTTGCCCCACACAGCTCTAGTTTATACCTGTGGTTTCAGCAAATCTATTAATATCCATCCTCTTTTACTCTGAAAAGTGTCCAACTTTGATAATAAATTATACAGTCAGCATACCTATAAATCTTACTATTTGCAGATAGAACTCCTGAAACTATTGTCTAAAAAGTTTACCTTTTCCCTCATATGTAGTTGAATAAACTGTTCACTACAAAATATATCTACACCATTTTCTATGTGACTACAGTTATCCCACCACAGGTGCAGTAAACTTCCCACCTCTTTGGCCTCAGCTATATACTTCTTTGCCAATGGGTCGTCAGCAGATGTAACTGAAGCAAAATAGGAAATGTGTTTTGTATTAGAAGTTGGCCTCTTGTTCTTCAATCACCATGAGAAGAACATGTCCCTTAAGTGTCCTCCTTGACCAATCCTACTACTGGTTAACTAATTATTTGGTCCTATCAACTTCCCCACCTTTCACCAACACCATCCCAGTGACACCAGTATTTCTCACTCAAATTACCAGTAGCCTCCTATTTATAGCTTCCCTGGTGGCTCAGATGGTAAAGAATCCGCCTACAACGTGGGAGACCCAGATTCAATACCTGGGTGGAGAAGATACCCTGGAGTAGGAAATGGCAACCCACTCTAGCATTCTTGCCTGGAGAATTCCATGGACAGAGGAGCCTGGAACGCTATAGTCCATGGGGTTACAAAGAGTCTGACATAACTGAGCAACTAACTCCACTACTAATAGCCATTTATTTAGCTCAATATAGCTTTTAAAATCACAAAACAAACCAAGTCATCCCTCTCTCTTTAAACCTTTGGGATAACTTCTAATTTCACTTTAAAATGTGAACAAAATCAGGATATGGCTAATGTAGCCATGCTTAATGTGACCCTTCCCCATTCTCTCTCACTTTGTTTCACATTTCCCATCGCTGTCTCTCATTCAGCCATGGTAGGCTGTCCCAAGACCCTCAAACGTCACGGCCTCAAGAAATAAAGCTAAACCTGAATCTGTTTCTTTTCCTTTTCTTTTTAATTTACAAATCGAGGCTTCCCTGGTTGCTCAGCGGTGAAGAGTCACCCTGCCAATGCAGAAGATGCAGGTTTGATCCCTGGGTGGGAAGGATCTCCTAGAGAAGGAAATAGCCACCCACTCAGTGTCCTTGCCTGGAAAATCCCATGGGCAGAGAAGTCTTGTGGGTTACAGTTCATGGGCTCGCAAAGAGTTGGACATGACTGAGCGACTAAACAAACAACAGTGAACAATTTAATCTTTATTATTTCTGCGATATCAGTTAACATATTACTTCCTGAAAGAAAACTTTGTCATACCAGGTCAGGGTAGACTTTTGATTGGATTGGCTCTCAATGTTTCTTTCCTTTTTGGTAAATATTTATTTAATATGCATCTGTGTAGATGGGCTTTAAATTCCCTGAGGCAATAAATCATGTATGTCCTAGACAGCTCTATGTTCTAGTAATGAATATGTTTAATAACTATGAATGACTAATTCATATGCCTTGGACAACATAGGAATCAAACTTACTGCATAGATTTTATGTCAGATTTCTATGTCAATTCCTCATCCCTGACCCACTTTTTTACTTTGTCTCAGCTATTCAATATGTGGATGTAGAGTATGTTTTTTTTTACTTTACACATAATTATCTCAAGCTTAATTTCTTGAGCAAATGGATGCTGACTTCTTGAAGTTTAAACAATGATTCAACTCTGTGTTCTTACGCTAAAAATATGGTAGCAGAAAATTTATTTGCATATTTTGGCATGTATTTTAATTAGTTTAATTTTCCATATAAGTCAGGATCATTTTAAAATAAGAAAAGAAGGGGAAAGTTTTTAGATATATTCTTTAATGAAATATTTTCTTTATTTTTTCAAAACTGGATAATGACTTAGTCACACCATCATTGAGAGGATTAAATGAAGAGAATATAAAAATATTTTTAGTTCAGTACAGTTCAGTCTCTCAGTCGTGTACTACTCTTTGCGACGCCATGGACTGCAGCATGCCAGGCTTCCCTGTCCATCACCAACTGCTGGAGCCTACTCAAACTTATGCCTACCACACTGGTGATGCCATCCAAGCATCTCACTCTCTGTCATCCCCTTCTCCTCTTGCCTTCAATCTTTTCCAGGATCAGGGTCTTTTCCAATGAGTTGGTTCTTCGCATCAGGTGGCCAAAGTATTGGAGTTTCAGCTTCAGCATCAGTCCTTCCAATGAATATTCAGGACTGATCTCCTTTAGGATGCACTGGTTGGATCTCCTTGTAGTCCAATGGACTCTCAAGAGTCTTCTCCAACACCACAGTTCAAAAGCATCAATTCTTCAGTGCTCAGCTTTCTTTATAGTCCAACTCTCACATCACATCTTTATAGTCCAACTCTCACATAAAAGAAAATTTTATGAAATACATAATATTAAATTTATTACTATATTAATATTAGTCTTGTACAGATGGTATTAAAATCATACATCTTTACATAATCACTATATTATTTCAATCAAAAATTAAAAACCTCCTTATTTTTCTAATTTTTACTTTTGGTCTCATAAATAATTATTACTCAAAGAGTGCAGGCTATGTTCAAAGCCAGTCTTGTAGGCAACAATACTTTTCAGAATCATTTCCTCAAAAGATAGAATCTAATTGACTGACCGAATGCTCAAACTAGGGATACCAGACGATCACAGTTAAAATTTACTACCAGAGAAGAGACTTATGAACATGGGGAGAGGGGAGGAGAGGGTGAGATATATGGAAAGAGTAACATGGAAACTTACATTACCATATGTAAAACAGATAGCCAAGGGGAATTTGCTGTTGGGTCAGGAAGCTCAAACGGGGACTCTGCATCAACATAGAAGGTTGGGATGGGGAGGGAGGTGGGAGGGAGGTTCAAAAGGGAGGGGATATATGTACACCTATGGTTGACTCATACTAAGGTTTGACAGAAAACAACAAAATTCTGTAAAGCAATTATCCTTCAACAAAAAATAAATTAATTAAAAAAATTACTATCACCATTAAATATATGAGGGAAAAACATTGCTATGCATTTGAACTAGAAAAATTACATCTCCATTGCCTTAGGGTCCATTTTTATAAACTTTTATTAACATTTATATAAAAAGATTCCTCCACTCAGGATCCTTATTAGAAACTGTGACATTCCAAAGCCAAACATGCCACCATTTTTTAAAGTTACTCTTATTTGTTTTTTTCTTGCCATGGGATTTTAATAGTCAGATCCCCCAAGATCTATGATTATGCAGGTAGGTTCTGAGACACAGAGAGCTTAATGTTTAGGACCAAATGAGGCTCTAAACAGCACATATCATTTGTAGAATAACAATAGGCTGGACATCCATTTGCTCAAGCAATAAACTCGTCTCTCAATAGTCATATGGTTATATCCTCTTGGAAGCTTTAGCAAATTGATGAACATGTTTTAGTATTGCCAAATAATACATGTATATATATATAATATATATATATATGTGTATATAAAGATTATTACTTATATGTATGCTGCTGTTGTTAAGTTGCTTCAGTCATGTCTGACTCTTTATGATCCCATGGACTGGGGCCCACCAGGCTCCTCTGTCCATGGGATTCTCCAGACAAGAATACTGGAGTGGGTTGCCATTTCCTTCTCCAGAGGATCTTCCCAACCCAGGGATCAAACTGGTGTCTCTGGTGTCTCCTGCATTGGCAGGCAGGTTCTTTACCACTAGTGCCACATGGGAAGCCCCTATATGTGTGTATGTGTGTGTGTATATATATACATATATATATATCTTTTTAAATTATTCCCATTTGAAAAAAAAAGAGTAATGAATTTTCAATTAGTTATCTCTTACTTAAAAATACACTCTGAAACAAAGTTATTAAAGCCCCAAAGAATCTGCCTGCAATTCGGGAGACTGGGTTCAGTCCTTGGGTTGGGAAGATCATCTGGAGGATGGCACAGCAAACCACACCAATATTCGTGCCTGGAGAATCCCCATGGACAGAGGAACCTGGCAGGCTACAGTCCATGGGGTCACAGAGAGTTGGACATGACTGAGCGACTAAGCACAGCACAGAATATGGAATAAAATAATGATTCAATGTATTCATTATGAGATAAACTAAAATATGCAAGGCATTTTAATGACACAAATTCCGAATCCAACTTTAACATATTAATTTCCAAAATATGGACAGTTGTCAGAGAAAGCTGGAAAGTAATAAAGAGTCTTTGAGTTTTTAAAATTCTCTGTCTACAATATCAAATTGAAACTTACTATTTCTGCATTTTTTCCTTAGTAAAGATGAATGATTTTGCTTTCACTTATAACCATGCATAAATAATTCCAATCTGCTTATTGTTTTCATTTAGCATTTTGCACAAGAAAATTAAAGACATAACTGAATTCTGAGAAGCATTTAGCACAATCAGCCATTTGCTCTTAGGATTACACTGCTACGCTAAGTTGATTTTTACTTCTGCTGCATTTTAGAGTATAAGCATTACTGTATTTCTAGTCTAAAAGTGGTGTTATTTGAAATAAGACTTGCTTGGCATCATGTCAAGACAAAAGTACTAACACAAATAATAATAATAATTGTTGAAAATGTTAAAAAAAATAGTAACATTTCCATAAGAAGTTCGATCATAAGATAGACACCAAGATCTCTGAATGTATTCAGAATTGAAAGTGAAAGTGAAAATGTCAGTCACTCGGTCCTATTCCACTTTTTGGAACTCCATGGACTGTAGCCTGCCAGTCTCCTCTGTCCATGGAATTCTCCAGGAAAGAATACTGAAGTGGGTTGCTATTCCCTTCTCCAGGGGATCTTCCTCACCCAGGGATTGAACTTGGGTCTCCTGCATTGCTGGCAGATTCCTCATCTATTCAAAATTAGATGCTGCTAAATAATTTATTGGGTGATGAATAGAAGTGCTTCCTGTAAGATGTAATCAAAGTGTATAGATAATACTCAGATTTTCTAAAGCACTATAAAGGACTTTTGTGATTCCGGATTATATATCCAAAGGTGTCATACTGTGAAGCTGCAAGATAATAAACCCTTGCTATCCAAATTAGTTGCATTGCCCTTCAAAAACGACATTCAGTTTTAGACACCTCATTTCTAATGAAATATAAAAAGTCAGACAGATTTCTGAAAAAGATCAACAGTAATGTTCAGAGATCTGGAAGCATATTTTCAATAAGATAATGTTCATAGCAGTATTTTTCTCACATCTCTAGAACATGATTAAATGTCTGCTGGTCTTGATTCCTGTGTAAGCACATAGTCTTTTGATTAAAAAAAGTTTACTCAAGATTATTTTCATAGAATTTCCTAACCAGAGAAATCAATAAGTATCACCTTATTCAGTATCCTTATTTAAAAACGAGGATTTGGGCCCAAAGTTGTCATCACAAACAAGTCCCTGGAGCCTGCTGGTGTCAGAACCAACATTAAAACCCCACATTTGTTATAACAGACTTCCCTGGGGGCTCAGATGGTAAAGCATCTGCCTACAACGTGGGAGACCTGGGTTCAATCCCTGGGTTGGGAAGATCCTCTGGAGAAGGACATGGCAACCCACTCCAGTACTCTTGCTTGGAAAACCCCATGGATGGAGAAGCCTGATAGTCTACAGTCCATGGGGTCGCAAAGAGTCGGCCATGACTGAGTGACTAAACTTTCAAACTCTGATATAATAAAAAGTTTTTCCCAATTTGCCACATGCTCTAAGTATCTCTAGTTACTGTCGTTTTACTGAATTAAAAGTACCACATTACAATTTTTTTCCAAATACATTTTGGGCATTCTTACTATTAAATGGAGTTGGTATAAAATAACATAATTTAAGTCCATGTTCTATAACCCAGGTATTTGACTTTGGCCTAATTACTTATGGGCTTCCCTGATAGCTTAGTTGGTAAAGAATCTGCCTGCAATTCAGGAGATCCCGGTTCAATTCCTGGGTCAAGAAGAACCCTTGGATTACTTATGCTTTCATTTTCCTATTTATTTGAAATTTTAAATGATACAAATTTTGAAAAGCACAACTACATGAAACTTATACAGGAATAAATAGGAAACCTGATTTTTTCTATATATATTAAATTAAATCTAGAAAAATCCAATTAGAAACTTCCTAACCCAAGTAAAACCTGTAAATCACTTTAAATATTAAAGAATATTCTGCAGTGATCTTAAATATTTCCAATTGTTAGAAAGAATGGGGGAAGTCCACAATTCATTTTATGAACTCAGTATGAATTTAATAACAAATTGTGAAAAATATAAGGGACAGATACAAATGAAAAAATAATAATACATGAACCATCTACATGATATACAGAAAAACAAATTCTGATATACAGAAAAACAAATTTTATATGTTGGCACTTATAGACAACATAAAAGTTAAAACAATGAAACAGCAGAGTATTTTTCTGACTTTGCTATTAAAAAATGTCTTAAGCAAAATTTTGGTATGTTAAAAGACAATACTAAAAAGTAAAAAAAAGCAGTCCATATTTGATACTAATTAACAATGACATACTTGAAGTCCAAACATAAAAAAGAATTCCATATTTTCGTAGGAAAAGACAGACAACTCAGGAAAATAGTGGCAACACTTCTTGCAACAGGTAAAAGAGACTGTTCAGTCAACAGGCATGCAAAGTGTTATACAACCTTATTAGTGATAAAGGAAACACAAAACTAATGAGCTACAAATAGTCATCAAAATGGCTAAAATTAAAATGACTGGCATCACCTACAGATGGTGTGATGTAAGCAACTAGAATGCTTATACACTCTTGGCAGTGTCAATTTTTTAAACTACCTTGGAAAAATATTCAGCAGTATTCACTAAAACTGAATGCAAGCATGCCTTGTTGATCAATAGTTCTCATATTTGCATCACAGGACACAGACTATGCTGTTTATAGCAGTATTATTTCCAATAGTACGAAAATTAAAATGGAGTCCAGAAGCCCTGAAGAGGGATCTCTTACACTCTTTGTTCTCCACATACCCTAAACAAGAAGAGACCTGCCCTGCATCTCCGACAAGAATGTTACCACTTTATTATTCCAGCAAGAGGAAAGACGATTCTCTCCTTGCCCATCAACAGCTCCAGACACTGAGATATTACCACCATGGACGGAGCCAATGAGGAACTGTCAGTACCCTGAACTCTTGCTCTCAGGGATGGACTTTGTTTCAAAGCAGTCCTTATCCTCTGTAAAGTAACAATCCTCTCCTTTCCTGGAATTTTCCTATAGATTTGTCATTGCTTTCAAGTCCAGAACTGCAATTCCTCTGCTATCCCAAATAAACCCAATTTGCTGGTAAAATAACTGGCTGTTTTATTTTAAAGGTTGACATCGCCTTGAAATGAAAAACAATCAAAATGTCCAGAAGCATCAAAATGGATTGATCTTAATAGAATCATAAAATAGAATACTATCCATTAAAAAAGGTAGTATTGAAATTATGAAAACATGTCTGAATGACTTTATGTTGAGAGAAAAAACATTGGCACAAACACACACTCAAATGCAAGTAGAATAATCCCACTCAGTGTGTGTGTGTCTGTGTGTCTGTCTGTGTGTCTGTGTGTGTGTGTGTGTGTGTGTTGTAAAACAGGCACCATCCATGAACAGAATTCAGGAAAGTAAATATCTTTAGGGTGGAGTATCCGAGGGGCTTCTGGGAACTGGTGTTTGTCTAATTTTTGATGTGAGTAGTGGTTGCACAGTTGTGATCACACAGAGTGAAATTATAGAGCTTTATATTTTATAATGTATTCTTTTTTATATATGTGGGTACTTTTTCAGAGAAAAGTGTAAAATATGTGAATACAAGCTCATGTAATTCTCTTGAATGTTCTTTGGATTCTTGCTTCCTAAAAGTCTGTCACTTTTCAGGGTTTTTTTTTGGCTCTTTGATACCCCCACTTCTCATAGGTTAGTTTATAGTTTTGAGCCTCTCTCTGACAACTTTTCAGCACACTTAAAATGTCTATTCAAAGGCTACTGCCAAAGAATTTCTGCTCATGATCTTCTGCTGAAAACATGACTCTTTTTATTTACTCTGAAGAACACATCTCCCATCTCATCTGCTCAAAGGTTTTTAAAAATGCTTTTCCAAGAAACTCATGACTAACATCATTGTTTTGATGTGAAAACAGCTAACATCTGTGGCTACAGAAAAAATAATAAAACATGCTTCTGAAAGAACTTGTTCCATGTACTATACAAGTTCTGTATTATCAATGCTTGTACTTAGAAAGAATCTGTTCTAATTACTTTTTACCCAGCTTATACCAAAAAGAAGAGGGGAAAAAAAAAACAATGAACTGCTTGTTCATAGTTCAATTTTGCTATTGATGACAACTGACCTTCAAAAATTGACATGGTTTATTTGCAATTACTTATCACATTTTCTTTTTTTAACTAAAGTCAGCCACCTGTCAGTCAGGAAGATCTGTAGAGTCTTAAATCAGGTGAAGTGTTAGGATCCATATGTCTGCAGGCTTAACTCTATGGCATTTTATGAGAATTTTTAATACACATGTGTTTTTACTTTTCTTTCATTTTAAAACACTACTAAGAAATAATTAACTCTTCCAAAGTCCATTTGATTCCACTTATATTTTAATTATGTTTTGGGATTTGAAGATAGTATCTTATAATTAAAGATAATTCATAGCATAGAATCTGATGAATTTCATTCATCAGAATTACTTTCATTTCATTGTATTATATAGAAAATGTAAACATTATACCTTAATGTAATTAATCAATCCATCATAGCATAAGCTATATAAGAACTTTTTATGAATAAATAGAACAACTAGATACATTTGAAATTTGAATGGCCATTTCTGTTTACTAAGAACATATTTACTATGGTTATCTGACAATAACTTAATTTTTACTCGAGTTATTTACAGCTGTTAATAGCCCATCTCTCAAATGTACTAAAATAGTCATGTTCATGTTCTTAAATATTATCAGGTAAACCACATTTTGCTCTCTGTGAGGTAAGTAAGAAGGAAGGCGGAGTTAAATGAAATCAACATCATTTCTCCCCAAAAAGCTTTTCAAAAACATGAAGAGAAAATTATGAAGCTTTCTCTGGTCTGTTAAATAGAGCTGCTTCATCACATTTATGAGCCTAGAATATCATGTTTTTTGACTGAACAGAGACAATTTTCACAAACTAGAAAAGGATCACAGAGAACAGTGAGATGTCTTTCTTTGAGACTGTGCTGGAGAAAGCTGAGAAGAAACGACTTGCCAGAGGATATGTTCCTAAGGCTAAATTCCACAGCATGTTCATTAAAGAAACAAAACTAGAAATGAATAATATGTAAAGAAATGTTTTATTTTTTAGAGACTTCTGCCAGCCTAATTATTTCAATACTGAATATTTCAAGTCTTTCATCAGGAAGTCATCAATAGATAAATAAATATGATTTTATTACAATCAATACAAAGAAAATGTAGTTTTAGTTTTGTGTGAATTAGAATACAGCAAAAGTCTCCACATCAAGGCATCCTTATTTATTTATTATTAAATGACTGTTGGGACTTCCTTGGTAGCTCAGTTGGTAAAGAATATGCCTGTAATGAAGGAGACCCAGGTTTGATTCCTGGATCAGGAAGATCCCCTGGAGAAGGGATAGGCTACCCACTTCAGTTTTCTTGGACTTCTTTTGTGGCTCTGTCAGTAAAGTGTCTGCCTGCAATGTGGAAGACCTGGGTTTGATCCTGTTGAATACTTACTATTGGTTATTTGGTCTCTAGACACTAGGGATACAAAGAAATATAAACAGTGGTCTCTGTAGTCAGACACTATACAGGAGATTGGCAGAAATTGGCAAAAACTTCCAAATGAAAACACAGTAGGATAAGTGAATTAATAAGGATGTGCAAGGCAGCATATTGTCACCCTGCTTATTTAACTTATATGCAGAGTACATCATGAGAAACGCTGGGCTGGATGATGCACAAGCTGGAATCAAGATTGCCAGGAGAAATATCAATAACCTCAGATATGCAGATGACACCACTCTTATGGCAGAAAGCAAAGAACCAAAGAGCCTCTTGATGAAAGAGGAGAGTGAAAAAGTTGGCTTAAAACTCAACATCCAGAAAACTAAGATCATGTCATCTGGTCCCATCACTTCATGGCAAATAGATTGGGAAACAATGGAAACAGTGACAGACTATTTTGGGGGGCTCCAAAATCACTGCAGGTGGTGATTGCAGCCATGAAATTAAAAGACACTTGCTCCTTGGAAGAAAAGTTATGACCCACTTAGCATATTAAAAAGCAGAGACATTACTTAACCAACAAAGGTCCATCTAGTCAAAGCTATGGTTTTTCCAGTAGTCATATATGGATGTGAGAGTTGGACTATAAAGAAAGCTATGCACCAAAGAACTGATGCTTTTGAACTGTGGTATTCAAGAAGATACTTGAGAGTCCCTTGGACTGCAAGGAGATTCAGCCAGTGCATTCTAAAGAAAATCAGTCCTGAATATTCATTGAAAAGACTGATACTGAAGCTGAAACTCCAATACTTTGGCCACCTGATGCAAAGAACTGACTCATTTGAAAAGACCCTGGTGGTGGAAAGACTGAAGGCAGGAGGAGAAGGGGACGACAGAGGATGAGATAGTGGATGGCATCAGTGACTCAGTGGACCTGAGTTTGAGTAAACTCCAGGAGTTGGTGATGGACAGGGAGGCCTGGCATGCTGAAGTCCATGGGGTCACAAAGAGTAGGGCATGACTGAGCTACTGAACTGAACTGAACCAAACTGAAGGATGTGCTATGAGTAAAATGGGGAATACCAGGGAGGAAAAACTGTTTTGCATTTAAACCAAAAAGAGGTTATTTTCAGGTGAAGAAAAAATTAATACCAACCAGCAGAAAAAGCATTTACAAAAGCGGCAAGATGAGAAGGCATGGTGTTAGGTAATTATACACAGTTCAGTATGGTTTAAGCATATGTTACAAAGGAAAAATATGAAGAGATAAATTTTGAGAAGAAATTAAAGAAGACATAAGATATCTTTGTAAGTACAATACAGAGAATGGATTTAATCCAATTTGCAAACAAGAGAGCCTTTGAAGAAATTCAAGAAGAGTGACTGGTGCCAACTTGTACATTAGGAAGATCACTTAGGCCACAATGCGGGGCATGGACTAGAAGAATAGGAACAAAAGGGCAAGGCAGCTGCTTGGAAAATCAAGTGAGAAATAATTAAATCCTGGACTAAAATAGTGGCAATAGAAATAGAAATAGGATAGTTGCTCCCATTAAAGAGTTAGACTAAGCAGCAATTAGGAATTATCTGGATGTATGGTAGAGAAAGAATTATAATCATGAATATCTACAGGTGGAGAGGTTTAACACCAAATGGAGAAGATATGCTTGTAACATTCACCAAAAGGAAAACTACAGAGAGAAACACGTTTGAAGGAAAGTGTAAGTTTACTCTGGACATGCTGAGATTCCGATGAAGGTAGTAATCACGTTCAGATAACAATAGACATAGCTTTTAGAACTCAACAAAATGATCTGGATAAGGGATATACTACTTTAGGAGTTCCCCTAACATTTCCCATTGCTGACATCACTGAAGTTTCATCTGCTTTTCCCAGAGAAAGCAGAAATGAAAGTTTTAGAACCTTGGTGAACACTAAAGTCTAATGAATGTGAAATGGAAGATAAAATTATAAAGAATCTAAGAGAAAGCATGAACTGAAAATACATGATATCACAGAATCCAGGAATGGAAAGAGTTTCCAGTAAAAAAATCCAATAAAATCATAAAGCAGTTATGTTAGCAAGATATGAACTAAAATGCCTGTAATGAATTTAGCTGTAATCAGGTTTGGTGAACTTAGTTCAGTTCAGTTCAGCCGCTCAGCCGTGTACTACTCTTTGCGGCCCCATGGACTGTAGCACGCCAGGCCTCCCTGTCCATCACCACCAACTCCAGAGTTTATTCAAACTCACGTCCATCGAGTCACTGATGCCACCAAACCATCTCATCCTCTGTCATCCCCTTCTCCTCCAGCCTTCAATCTTTCCCAGCATAAGAGTCTTTTCAAATGAGTCAGTTCTTTACATCAGGTGGCCAAAGTATTGGAGTTTCAGCTTCAGTATCAGTCTTTCCAATGAATATTCAGGACTGATTTCCTTTGGGATAGACTGGTTGGATCTCCTTGTTGTCCAAGGGACTCTCAAGAGTCTTCTCCAACACCACAGTTCAAAAGCATCAATTCTGCAGTGCTCAGCTTTCTTTATAGTCCAACTATCACATCCATACATGACCACTGGAAAAAACGTAGCTTTGACTAGATGGACCTTTGTTGGCAAAGTAATGTCTCTGCTTTTAAATAGGCTGCCTAGGTTGGTCATAATTAACCAATTTTACTGCTGTGAAAGTAATAGAAGCCAGACTCCTGTCAGAGAGGAAAAAAATAATGAAAAAATCAAGAAGTAACACATATAAATTACATATTTCAAAATCTGTCAGGGTGGTGGAGGTTGGTGCGCAGAGACACAAAGTAAGTAATATAACAGAATTTCTTGACTATGCTGCAATAAACAACCTTCCTTCCTTACTGCTTAAAACACCAGAAGCTATTTCCTTCTTAGGTTTCTTGCCCATCTTATGTCAGTAGACAATTCTGATCCACATTATTCTCACAAAGAATTCAGGCTAAAGCAGGGCACTCAAAGCCGGTGCTCTGGGACAACCCAGAGGATGGGATAGGAGGGAGGTGTGAGGAGGGTTCGGGACAGGGGGACACATGTACACCTGATTCATGGCTGATTCATGTCAATGTATGTCAAAAAGCATCTCAATACTGTAAAGTAATTAGCCTCCAGTTAAATTAAATAAATTAATTTTTTAAAGCTAAAAAAATTAAAATAAATTAATTAATTTTTTAAAAATCCATTTGGGCTTCCATGGAAAATCCAGGAGACAAATCATCCAAGTTTAACTGTGGATTTTTCTGTTTTAAAATTTTAAACTCTTGCTGTTAAAGTTCACTTATCATAAAAAAAAAAAAAAAAGAAAAGAATTCAAGCCAATGGAACCTTTAAAATGTGTAGTTATTTTGGCAGGGAAGGAGAAGAAACAGAAAACTGTACACTGAATTTTGAAGATTTCTGCCCTCATGTCATAACCAAGCAAGTTACATGTTAATGCCTGTGTTTGTCGAAGTGAAATTTATTCTTCTCTCAGAATGAAAAAGATAGAAATATTTATAAAAACTGCAAATACTACTACAATTTATTCTGGTCACCAAATACTCTGTTCACTCTCCTTCCTGAATCCAGGGTTTACTCCCCTCAGCCATAAATCCCATTCAATCATGGCATTAACCTAAAAGTACCAGTTTTCTCAGTGAAAAGGTCTTTTTCCTAGAATGACAGATAGAGAATTTAGATAAATCATAGCTGTGGCTATTCTAGTCTTGGAGATTGCTGAATTTAGAAAGACACATTATTTGTTCCCACAAACACACCTCAATAAATATTTGGAAGAACAGGGTCTATATAATTACAATAAATACTTATTTTTGGAAAACAGAAGAATGCATCACAAATCAAAAACCAATTATTCTTTTCTACTATCTTCCTTTGCCACAATTGAAATGGACTTCATGGACCATATTCTCCTTGGATACTACAAATAGTTCTCAGATTATTTTCTGTCTACAGATAGTTGAGGCTAAGAGTCATTTCAAGTCTCAAATGGCAACAATATTCCCTGGGCCAAGTTGGTTTTGTTTTCTGCTTTTTGTTTTTCTGACAGCACATTCTTTTAAAAACCTAGTTGGTTCTTACCAGTTTGATTCCAGTCAGCTTTATCTTTATATATCAGTATTCATAAGCACATTTCCCTGCACGACATAACTATCATACATAGTATATTTCTCTCTCTTTCTTAGTCTCTCTCCATCTCTGAATACTTTGACTTAACAAATACCTGGAGATTATCAAATTGCCAAGGTTGGCAAGTGCAGTCTCTGTTTTCTGAGGCATGTTGTCCACTTAAAAATATTTATCGGATGTCATTATCTGCCCCTTAATCAGAGTGGTTTTGAGTATGACTGTCATGGTCACTTCCTTAATTTGATTTTTGTTCTGAGGCAACTTAATTTGTTGAAAATTATTCACTTCAGTTTTACTTGCAAGACTCAGTTTAAATCCACATCTTATTTAATCCTCAAAACTTTCCTCACTTTCCTCCCCCTACTGTTTAGGGCCTAAAAACAGTTCTTTCTAATATCACAAGGCTTCATATTCTGGAAATGGTTTATTCCATTTTATTCACTCTTGAAAACTGGCAGATTTATTTTGAGATCCTACTTTTTTTGTAATGCCTTGTTAAATATATTGAATACACACCACGGCCTCCAGTTTGTCCACTTCCTTCATCACCACTCACGTCCACAACCAGCATGGCCTGCTTTCTAAGTAAAACCAACAATATTTTTACCAAAATTTTAGTGACTAATGTGTAGCACTATTTTTTAGGCTTTTAATAGCATTTTTCTCTTTGTTTACCACATGGATAGTAAGACATTATCTTATATTTTAAGTTTTTGTTATGTTAGCACCCAAATTCTAGGACTCAGTTTCTATATTAATGCAGATAAGAGAGATTATACTTTGGTAAAGAGAAAAATCACAATTTCAGAGCTTAAAATAAAAACATATTTTCTACTCATACCACAGTATTTTCATTTCATGTCAGCAAGGCTATCTACTCAACATTATGATCACTCAGGGACCTAGTCTGACCAACATCTGCCTCCTGGATAAATGAAAAGTGTACAGAAAAATGGAGAACTTTGAGCTGGCTCATAAGGCTTCTGCTCAAAGGCAAGTTTCAAAAAATGTCATTATTAATCTTACCACATGCCTGAAAGAAGAAGAATCTTAATGTAAGTGAACTGACCTCTTGGTTAACATAGACAATACCTAGAGAGGTAAGTGGAATTAGAATATTATTTTTGCCTTTATTTTTAAGGGGTAAGTAATTAAATATGTTTATTTGCTGAGAAGAAACTTCCAGTAAGAGAGAAATGATGAACAAAGGTAAGAATAGTGGTCATTGTTGGAGCATCGTTGCTGAGGACGCTAAGGAAGATAGTGTCTGTGTGGTAGTGAAGTGCTTAACAAGCAAATGGACATTTTCCTGCCCTTTGAAAATGGGAAAAATAAAGTCAGATGGCTGTAGATAAAGGTAAAAGTGAATGTGAGAAAAATCATAACTGAGAATCAGGACTTTCTCAAAAAAGTTAAAAGTCACTGCAAAGAAATCAGAGTACATATAGTATATTCAAAATGTTTTCCAAGGCCTAGATCAATCTGAAGATAAACAATGGGAGAAAATTTTACCTGAAATAGTTTCTATTTTGTAGTATAACCAGGTATTTCATCTCAAAGCTAAACCTCAGAAGACAAAAAGACACATTGTATTGAACTTCTTAGCCAAAGTAGACATGCAATCAGCAGACTATCTGATTACAAAGTGCTTCTCAATTTCCTTCTAGGCTTCCTAAGAGAGATGCAACTACGATAATTCCTATCTCATATATTAAAGAATGAGGAAAAGAAAAAAAATGGCAAATTAAAGAGAAAACAAAATTTGCATGTGAGTGAAAGAATTCTTGAGTGATTCTTTCCTGTCATGAAGATGTGGCTTATGCAAAATTTTATAAATCAACAGTGAGACGTAAAACTGCTAGTTTTTTCTTTTAATCACTTACTTCTAAGTACCAGATAGCTCTTATTTACTAAGTACTTTCTCCTTAATTCTCATTTTAGTGGGTAAGATGACCAACTATGATTACTTTAAAGGCTGATAAGCTTATAAACATTTTGAGATTCATGCTTAGTCACTCAGTCATATCCGACTCTTCATGACCCCAAGGACAGCAAGCCTGCCAGGATCCTCTGTCCATGGAATTTTCCAGGCAAAAATACTAGAGTGGGTTGCCATTTTCTCCTCCAGGGGATCTTCTTGACCCAGGGATCGAACCTGCATCTCCTGTGTCTCCTGCATTGGTAGGTGATTCTTTACCTGCTGAGTCATATGGGAAGACCCTCTTATGAGATTGGCAAGATCTAAATGATGAAGCTTTTTGAACTTTAAAGTTCCTAAAGCTTTTTTTATTTAGCATTTATAGTTTCACTTTTCCAATAAGTATTTTTAATTGCCTAATATGGGAATCTAGTTAGATACTGACTCTCTTTTTCGAATTTATACCATGGAAGGGAGAATAAGACACACATTCATGTGCTTTAATCTCTGAACTTCACACTTGAAATATAAACATAGAGTTATATAGCTCACATATTCTTACATTTCCAAAGTAGCAGAAGTCCAGATATCTCTCAGTCTCCTACCAATATCTCCACCTCCCAGAACTAATCATCCAAAAAAGAAAAGGAAAGGAGAAGAAAGAAAGGAAGGAGGAAAGGGGAAAAAGAGAAATGAATACAGGATGCAGGGTGCTATGAACTGAATTATGTTCCCTGAAAATTCATATGCTGAAGACGTAACCTCCAACATGATCATTTGAAGATATGCCTGTTGCTGCTGCTAAGTCACTTCAGTCGTGTCCGACTCTGTGTGACCCCATAGACGGCAGCCCACCAGGCTCCCCCGTCCCTGGGATTCTCCAGGCAAGAACACTGGAGTGGGTTGCCATTTCCTTCTCCAATGCATGAAAGTGAAAAATGAAAGTGAAGTCGCTCAGTCGTGTCCGACTCTTAGCAACCCCATGGATTGCAGCCTACCAGGCTCCTCCATCTATGGAATTTTCCAGGCAAGAGTACTGGAGCGGGATGCCATTGTCTTCTCCAAGATATGCCTGTTAGGAGGAGATTAAGGTAAAACGAGGTCCTAAACCTGGGTTCTAATCCAGTAGTATCAGTGGTTTTATACAAAGAGGAAAGAGAGAAAGGTATATGTCTCTCCAGGAGCACACACTGAAGACAGGCCATGTGAACACCCTGTGAGAAGGCGGTCATCTGCAAGCCCGAAAGAGGGCTCTCACTGAATCTGAGCATACTGGCATCCTGAGAGAGAACATCCAGTCTCCAGGACAGTCAGAAAATGAATCTGTCA
This sequence comes from Dama dama, assembly GCF_033118175.1. Classification (NCBI taxonomy): domain Eukaryota; kingdom Metazoa; phylum Chordata; class Mammalia; order Artiodactyla; family Cervidae; genus Dama; species Dama dama. The sequence goes on from NC_083697.1 coordinate 54,638,598, forward strand.
TTTCAGCTACCCTACTCAGTCTACTGTATTTATTATGGCAGCCCAAACAGACACATAAGGAGGAAATAAAAAAACTGAAACAAATGTCCACAATTCTACACAATTGGAAATTAAAAATCTACTGTGATAATTTATAAAACAAAAAGATAATAAGATGGTTCTAAATGGCTTTTGTGCCTCTTCTACCTAAGTTCTCAATTCATCTCTACTTCAGCAGAAATGGGTTTCCCTGGTGGCCCAGCCAGTAAAACTGCCTGCATGTGGAAGACCTGGATTCTATCCCCAGGTTAGGAAGATGCCCTGGAGGAGGGAATGGCTACCCACTCCAGTATTCTTGCCTGGAGAATTCCATGGACTTAGGAGCCTGGTGGGTGGGCTACAGCCCATGGGGTCTCAAAGAGTTGGACATGACTGAAGCAACCAACACTTTCAGCAGAAATGAACCAACTGACACACTTCAATGAATTTAATCAACTTTGGGGCTCAAATAACAGTTATACCTGGGGATCCCACTGAATTGAAACAAGGCATCCTCTACAGTCTTAAAGGAGTTACCAAACTTAAAACAAGTGTGCTTCACTTTATTCAGAACTACACCTTGCCTAAATTCCCAATGGTCATTAACTTATTGTCCTAAAATATCCCATAGGGGTTACAGAACAAAGATCTAATGAATAATGAATTAAAATTAAGTATTTAGTACTTAGAAGTTTATTTGCCCAAATGTAAATTTGATGGATCTGCCCCCTTCCCAACCTTGAAAATTTAAAATAGTTAAGATGGCCCAATGGAAATTAAAACAGAGAATTTAAAAATTGAAACACATTATATAAGACCTATTCAGAAAATGGGTTATTACCCCCATTGGTTCTCCATTTAACAGTCCAATTTAAAGTGTTCTTTAACTTGGAAAGCACGACATACTGAATTCAAGCCTCACACTAAATTACTGCTACCTTAATGCCCCCATCTATTAAGACCCCATGCTCAATATTATTGAAATCACTGACTCCATCCACTCATGAACTGATAAATACTTCACTACTGTAGATTTGGCTAATATGTTTTGTTCATCGCCTACTTCAATAGCCTCTCAACTGTAGTTTGCCTTCACTTCTGAATGGAGATAATACACCTTTACCAGGCTGGCCATGGAATAACTCAAGAGAAAGGCTTTGTACACAGTCTTTGCTGCAAAACTTTAATCACATCTAACTTAGTCCAAGAGTACATGTATAACATCAATTTATCTGCTCCAATGAAATTTATTTGACACACTTATCCAGGATATAAAATATTCACAGAAGAACTCACAAAAAGGGTTATCCATTACATTCCCCACTGCCAACCATAGTGCAAGGTTATATGCCCTCTCATTTAACTTTCTGAAAATTATTGGTAAGCTGAGGGCCACTCCAGTCCTGACACTAGCAAAACACCTATTGATCCTCTCAGCTCCCACAACTTCTTTTACATTTCAAGATGCAATTTGTTTCTCATTTACACATTTTACTTTAGTCCATTTATGATGTATTTGCAAACTGGCTCATTCCGGCTCATTTATTCTTTCTAATAAACTACTCTAAGTCTGTCCAACAAGCATTCCCACAGGTGCCCCAAGAGACTGTTTCACTGTAAAGGTCTTAGCAAACTCCTTTCATACTTTCTGAAGTTTCAGACTATCTGTGATTCCCGTAAGTGGTTCTTAAGTTTCTGACACATGAAACGGCTCCCCTCAGCTCTGCATTATATGCCATTAGAGTGGAAATTGCTGACTGGGTCTCTCGGAAACAGAGGTTCTCACAGGTCCTAGCGTGTGACCCTCCATACCCAGGTGCTCATTATGCCTTGGGTCATGGAAGCAGCACCCTGTAAGCTTGACACCCAAGACATGACACCCTGACACCCACAGACACCCAAGCATGTCTACAGGATAGAGCCAGACTTAGACACTCTGGCATATCCCGCCTCCAAGAGGGCTTTTCTCAGTCACTTGTCAGAGCACTGGAGGAGACTATCCCTCTCCCAGACTCCTTGGCTTCTGAGCGTCTCGGGATCAATAGAGTAAACAATAATGAAAACCCTCCCTTTACAAAAGGGCCACCATCAGATGTATTGGAGCTCAGTGGAATGTTTTTTATTTTCATCCCTTATCTAGGATGCCCTGAGGAAGGACAGGAATCAAAGTTCCGCACAACTGACTGAACTTCAGGCAGCCATCTCAGTTCTGGAAGCTCTAGCCCACAATCTTCACATTTGTACCTTTTTACAAACTCTTGAGCCACTGCAATTGGTCTGACAGCTTGATCAAGTCTATAGCAGCAACAATCATTGCTTATCTAAGGATGTGTTTTGTGATAAAAAAAACTCTAGGAATCTCTGATCTCACCAGGAGCCAAAGTAAAAATCAAGGTTATGCATGTCTCTATAGTCACAAAAGCTACAATACAAGGCCTCCTTATGACACTCTTTCTCCATTCCAGAGTCCTGGATATCATTGACAGTGACCAAAGCAACCACTTCACTTCTCAGAAGGAGACTGGGCTTACGTACCACATAGTCAAGAGACTATTCACCTCTCTTACCAGCATTAGGCGGCTGCCCTCATACATACCCTCAAAATTTACCTAAACAACTTCAAATTCAATTAAATGAAAAGTGGGAAATTTCAGTCACTAAAAATCAGCAGTATCCCTGACTCTATTTTTTGATTGAGCTTTTAAGCCTCAACCCTACCTTTTTCCCTTGCACTCCACATCTGATAAGAAAAACAATGATAAGAAATCTGATTTTAAAAAATCACTGATGCTCTCTCCTTTAGCCCTCATGAGAGGTTCACGCCACAGTAATCCCTTTGCTTGCATGGGAACCCTCATCCTGATCCCACCCACTGACCACAATAAAATCCCCAAGCCACTATTTTTTCCCCTAAGATCTCAAGCCATGTTTAAACTTGGTTTGGAACTGACCTGCTCTTCCAGGAAAGCTTTATCATGTGACTAATAATCTTTCCATGTCCTCTTGGCATGTGTGTGTGGCATCATGAATCTCAAAATTTGAGCAAAATTTTGGGTGGAGCTTCATCTTACTTCTGGAAAACAGTCACAACAGATAGATAGGTATGTAGAAAAATAGATGACAGATAAAGACTAAAGTTGAAGCAAACTCACACAGCTCTAAAGATAAAGAGTGAATTTCAGCCTGAACTTCCCAGCATTTGTTTTGGTGGTGGTGGTTTAGTCACTAAGTTATGTCAGACTCTTACGACTCCATGGACTGTGGCTGGTGGGCTCCTCTGTCCATGGAATTCTCCAGGTAAGAATACTGGAATGGATAGCCATTTCCTTCTCCAGGGAATCTTCCTGACCCAGGGATTAAACCTGGGTCTCCTGTATTGCAGGCAAATTCTTTACTGACCGAGCTAGGAGGAAATAATTTGTTTTAGAATTAGGAAATAGGATATGTTATTGACCTATTTTAGAATAGTGTTTCTCAATTCTAATGTACATGTGAATCACCTAGCAAGCTTGTTAAAATGTAGATTAATTCAGTGAAGGTAGAGTGGGGCCTAAGATTCTGCATATCTAACAAGCTTTCATCTGGTTTCCAGGTATAAGAGTATTTTGATTCACAGTCTTAGTAACATCATATACACTGACAGATAGGTAGTTCCCCCAACAAAGTTGGGAAATGTAGCCAAGGTTAAAAAGAGAAAAATGAAAAAATGCAAGAATGGATGATTTGCACAAAATAACTAATGCTTCTTCAAGTTGGAAAGTGAGTTTCATCAGCTAAGTAATGTTTTATTGAAGTGATTTATTTCTCCCTGAAACTCTTTTTCCTCAGTTGATGGCAGCTACCCTTTCAAAACTCAAAGCCCATGCTTATTACCACTACCGTTGAGAGAAACTAAACCATAATATCTAGACTGTCCACTATAACAAAGCTTGTCTTGTCATACCACACAGTCAAGCCAAGAAATAATGTCTGAAAACTGGAAGCAATAATCTGTGGGTGATTGTTTTAGTGTTTGTCAGTGTTGGTCTATCTTGGTGATTTATCCTTAAAAAAATCAGTTCCTATTTGCCTCAGCCTCTATCTCTTGTCAAATTCTTCAATAGCCCCAAGGCAGTAGTGTCTTCAAGAAAATTATACAGACAGATATACAAGATAGCATGCGTATCTAGGATCTACTCTTATTTACAAGTATATATGCAGTATCAATATAAATTATATGATTTTGCTGACAGCCCCATAACTGTCTCTTCTCCTGCTAACTCACTAAACACATGTGGATTTTTCATTAATGCTTATTTTTATGTCACTTGTCACATTTTTTTCTCTGCTATGGCCATTGTTGGTGTTTTCATTATTGTTTGTTTAAGTTTCCCATTTTGATCCACAGTAAGAACAAGTTGTCTATTTCTAGAACAGGCTTTTACTCTCTGCTATGTATAGATTGGGAGTATAGAATTTTTAATGAAGTTGCTTCATGTTTACTTTTATTGTATGCCAAGTGACGAGGCTTTATTATAGTTATTCCACTGCCTGTTTTAAATCCTGTCAACTTGCACAGGGCATATGCTTGTTGGACTACAAGACCTTCACCAATTGTCACAAACTCGAAATTACATGGTTTGTTTATTAAAGTCACTGAGTCATTGTTAATTACTAAGCCTGTTTCTGGCTATTTTCATTATTCATTTTGTTGGAGCTCTTCATATATACATACTTTTAAGTGTTAGTTTCTAGGCTTGTTCTACACACCCTGATAATATAAAGGAAACATGACTTCGATTTACTTCACTGATTCAGTCTCTGATTTATGCATTTTTCCTCTCTGCTGCAGGAAATGCATGACTAATAAGTCATCCTTACTTGATGACATAGCTATATGGGAACACTAGACTGTATATTGTCAACTCTGTCACTTCAAAATAACAGACAACATAGAGGTATTCATTTCTTCTTATTTACCCATTGCAAATGATACTAGTGATTCTCATCTAAAGGAGGATTTGTTTGTTGTAATCTTAACTTAAAAAGGATAGTTATATTTGTTAATTCCACCTAAAACTAACTACTATGCATCTGCCTGTAAATATTTCCTTGATATTATTTAAACATTATTTCCTGCTTATTAGGACTCATGTTGTAGAATACAAAGACTAGCCTTGGATTTTAACTTGCTTCTTTCACACATTTTTTCTTTATTTCCTGCACTTAATTTCTCTCTGCTTCATTTTAAAACCCTATTAAATGTTAAAACCAACAATGACCATTATCAGTGAAGCCAATGAAATGAGAACACTGTGATGTAGCTGAGAATAGAAATCAGTTACATAACTTCATCTCTCCAGTTGATGCTATAAATGATCATAGAGCTTTGTTTGCTGTATGACTTCAGAGAAGGGCATAATATAGGAATCTTTGTGAAGGAAAAAGCATCCTTAAGAGCAATGCGCTTGTGACAGTCCTCTTCCTCAAGCAAAAGGGAAGAAATCTCTACATTTTTAAGTTAGAAAGAAAATCCATTTTGCAACTTGAATATTGCCAGTGTACTAATACATAAAAATATAGTGAATCTATCTCATGGCTATGACTCTAAAAGGAGGCCTCAGATATAATAAAACTTATTGTAAATTTTGGTAATTCATCACTAATTCTTCTTCCCTTCTGGATTCTAACTGTTGGGAGATTCAAATACATAGCCAAATAAAAATTGAAATATCTGTAAAATTAATGAAAGTTTGAAAGTTTAGTCACTCAGTCATGTCTGACTCTTTGTGTAAAATTAATAGCATCGAGTATACAGTCAATATGCAGAGCTGTCTGAAATATTCTGGGTGAAGTAATACTGCATAGCCTACTTTCACTACAGTGAATACATTCAGAAATCTGAGTCAACCTCATTTTACCCACCCATGTGAAGCAGAAAAAAGGTTAGCCTGTGGAAAGAAATCCTATCTAGTATGCCTTTTACAGGAAAACAGAAACTGTAAGAACTCACAGCCTTTGGGCTTGTGCAGGTTCAGTGGAAAACAAGAAATGAATTAGTAGAGAGCTGAAGTCAATATATCTTGTCAGTGCACAACTATTGACCTTCCACTCAAAAACCCAACTGAGTAGAGAAAGAGGGTCAAGAACATGTTAGTTTTCCAATAATTAGAAAAAATCATTACTTCTCCCTTGGTGTCCTAGCAATATATAGGTGGGTCAAAATGTTGGAAAAACTTTCATTCTCTCTTTACTAAGGGAGAGACATAAGGGGATAAATAGAAGGGATCTCCCTCAACAACACCCTATTTCTTAACCTAAAGATACAACAGAAAATTGTACTTTAAAAAAAATTTTTTTGTATTGAAACTATCTCTCATAGAGTTTCATTTGAAACTGCATAATGCTAATAATGCATAAGGCACAGTTCTAGGTGGTGTAAATACAGCAACAGACGAAACAGAAAAGTACCTGTCTTCCTGGAGCTTACATCTTAAATCCATAACTTTTGTTTACCACATTTTTAGTCTTTCAGAATTCCAGGACTTCAGATCAGGAAAGTCTAAGGGACCATGCTATTAGAAATGATTCTGTACAATCTTGTAGTTTAAAATACAAAGAAACTAGGCCATAAATCACTAGTTGCAAGCTTTCTTTTAATTTGTTTTTAATTGTTATTTATTCTTCAAGCCTGACAACTTCAAAGACAGTGGTCTTGTATTTTTATTCTCCAAAATTCCCATGGTGGTTTGTAGTAGCTTAAAATAAACTAATTATGTTAATATGAGACAGATATGAACCAACTTTTCCAAAATGGAATTATAACTCATGTAACATTATTGCTATTGATTATTGGACCACACTTTAGGAACTAGCAAGACTTTCAACTTTAAAGGAAGACCTTGATCTTTTACAGGAAGAGGACTATTGTGAGATGAATAGGAAAAGGATAGGTACAGGGGAGATGGAGAGAAATTCCAATTTGTATCCCCTGATTTGTCAATACATAAGAGGTTAGTGGGGAGGATAGATTTAAGCTGAGATGAGTGGGTAACACAGTATATTTTCTAGGCAGAGTTAGATTCCATTTAGTGTTAATATTCACTCATTTTTAGTACGGGCTTTCCAGGTGGCTCAGTGGTAAAGAATCTGCCTACGAATGCAGGAGATGCAGGTTTGATCCCTGGGTCAGAAAGAACCCCTGGAGAAGGAAATGGCAACCCACTCCACTATCTCATGTCCAAATCCCATAGACAGACGAGCCTGGCTGGCTACAGTCCATGGGGTCGCAAAAGAGTCAGACATGACTTAGTGACTACACAACAATACAAAAATTTTTAGTACAGCCAGTCAGCCTCATCCATTTGATTTTTTGCAGCTTTTCTTCAGGAATGAAGAAGTCATTTCTTAGTTTAAACAAAGGTTGAGTTTTGCCATGTGTATGATACAGAATGAAAGAGAGCAGTGAGGGGACGATTTGGGGACAAGAATGACTAATAGTGAACCATGAGATCCAAGGTGCAAAAGGAAGCAAATGAAGGCAAGTGTTAGGATAGTAAAAAGAAAGTCAGCTACATGGTTCTCATGAACTCAAAGAATTGTAGAGAAACAAGCATAATACTAATAGAGAGGAAACAATAAAAGTTTTAGGTAAAGATCTTATGTTTTTCTTTGTACATTACTTGGGCATAGTTCCAAGAATTTCGATTTTTTTTTAATTCTCTATTTTCATATATCAGTAAGAAAATACATTTAGACAAAAAAATGGATATTGTGAATTCTAAATCACATCTACATAGCTACACTATTTTTAAAAATGAGTAATAGATTGGTACTAATTACTAATATTATTAGTAAAATACCAAATTCTTGATAAATATACTATTATAGTAAGAGTCAGCCAGTATAATAGTATATTTATCAGGAATTGGCTATTTTACTAACATTTAGCTATTGTAGTAACATTTCATGTAAAGATGGGCTCAATAAAGGACAGAAATGGTATGGACCTAACAGAAGCTGAAGATATTAAGAGGTGGCAAGAATACACAGAAGAACTGTACAAAAAAAAAAATCTTCACGACCCAGACAATCATGATGGTGTGATCACTCACCTAAAGCCAGACATCCTGGAATGTGAAGTCAAGTGGGCCTTAGGAAGCATTACTATGAACAAAGCTAGTGGAGGTGTTGGAATTCCAGTTGAGCGCTTTCAAATCCTAAAAGATGATGCTGTGAAAATGCTGCAGTCAATATGCCAGCAAATTTGGAAAACTCAGCAGTGGCCACAGGCCTGAAAAAGGTAAATTTTCACTCTAATTCCTAAGAAAGGCAATGCCAAAGAATGCTCAAACTACCACACAAATGCACTCATCTCACACGCTAGTAAAGTAATGCTCAAAATTCTCCAAGCCAGGCTTCAACAATACATGAATTGTGAACTTCCAGATGTTCAAGCTGGTTTTAGAAAAGGCAGAGGAACTAGAGATCAAATTGCCAACATCCAATGGATCATCTAAAAAGCAAGAGAGTTTTAGGAAAACATCAATTTCTGCTTTATTGACTATGCCAAAGCCTTTGACTGTGTGGATCACAATAAATTGTGGAAAATTCTGAAAGAGATGGGAATACCAGACCACCTAACCTGCCTCTTGAGAAACCTGTATGCAGGTCAGGAAGCAACAGTTAGAACTGGACATGGAAAAACAGATTGGTTCCAAATAGGAAAAGGAGTACGTCAAGGCTGTATATTGTCACCCTGCTTATTTAACTTTTATGCAGAGTACATCACGAGAAATGCTGGGCGGGAGGAAGAACAAGCTGGAATCAAGATTGCTGGGAGAAATATCAATAGCCTCAGATATGCAGATGACACCACCCTTATGGCAGAGAGTGAAGAGGAACTAAAAAGCCTCTTGATGAAAGTGAAAGAGAGTGAAAAAGTAGGCTTAAAGCTCAACATTCAGAAAACTAAGATCATAGCATCCGATCCCATCACTTCATGGTAAATAGATGGGGAAACAGTGGAAAAAGTGGCTGACTTTATTTCTCTGGGCTCCAAAATCACTACAGATAGTAACTGCAGCCATGAAATTAAAAGATGCTTACTCCTTGGAAGGAAAGTTATGACCAACCTAGACAGCATATTAAAAAGCAGAGACAATATTTTGCCAACAAAGGTCCGTCTAGTCAAGGCTATGATTTTTCCAGTAGTCACATATGGATGTGAGAGTTGGACTATATGAGCATTGAAGAATTGATGCTTTTGAACTGTGGTGTTGGAGGAGACTCTTGAGAGTCCCTTGGACTGCACGGAGATCCAACCAGTCCATCCTAAGGAGATCTGTCCTGGGTGTTCACTGGAAGGACTGATGTTGAATCTGAAACTCCAACACTTTGGCCTCCTTATGCAAAGAACTGACTCATTTGAAAAGACCCTGATGCTGGGAAAGATTGAAGGCTGGAGGAAAAGGGGGCGACAGAGTATAAGATGGTTGGATGGCATCACTGACTCAATGGACATGAGTTTGGGTAAACTCTGGGAGTTGGTGATGGTCAGGGAGGCCTGACGTGCTGCAGTCCACGCGGCTGCAAATAGTTAAGATACACCTGAGCGACTGAACTGAACTGAAGAGCCAGTAGTTTATAGGTATATGGTTTTAGGATTCTTAACTCTTTTGACATACTGTCTTATAGCATTCTAGATGTTTACTGATAAACAAATATTTGCTGAGCACTTAATCTATGCCAGAAGCAATCCTTGCAAAGGCATCATTCAGTTAAGTTCAGTTGCTCAATCATATCCAAATCTTTGTGACCCCATGGATTGCAGCACACCAGGCTTCCCTATCCATCACCACCTCCCAGAGCTTGATCAAACCCATGTTCATCGAGTGAGTGATGCCATCCAACCATCTCATCCTCTGTCATCCCCTTGTCCTCCTGCCTTCAGGGTCTTTTCCAAATGTGTCAGTTCTTCACATCAGGTGGTCAAAGTACTGGAGTTTCAGCTTCAGCATCAGTCCTTCCAGTGAACATCCAGGACTGATCTCCTTTAGGATGGACTGGTTGGATCTCCTTGCAGTCCAAGGGACTCTCAAGAGTCTCCTCCAACAGCACAGTTCAAAAGCATCAATTCTTCAGTGCTCAGCTTTCTTTATAGTCCAAACCTCCTTATATCCTTTTATTTTCATGTGAAAACAAAAACCCAGAGAATTTTTAATTTTGACTCAGAGTTCACATTTTATGTGTTGGTTTTTTTTTTTATGTCATGCTATAGCCACTTAAGGACTACAACTATTTCTCCAGATATTGGATTTATATAGCTAATGTAGTTCACATTTTATGCATTTTATGGCAATATTCTTTAAAAGTACATTATTTGAGTATTTGTATGCACACCTTATTTTTCTGTCACAGAATGAATGCAATAATATTAAAGAGCTGTAAGTAAAGTGATAAAGTGGTCTTCTTCCTTCTTAATAACTCTTTAGCAATGTGCAGCTTTCTCCATGTACCTGTAGTCCTATTTGTCTTGTTCATGCTCCTATTACAGTGCTCTCCTGCAGAGACTCTGGTGCAGGGGAGGGAGTAAGAGCCAAATCAGTTTATTTGTATTTCAAAATTGCTAAGGGAGTAAACTCCGGGAAAAAAAAAAAAAAGTCCAAAAGGGCCTCAGCAAAAATACTATTATTTCTTGAAAATGATATATGTACCAGGACTCTGTTATCATATTATTCACAACGACAAAAAAAAGGAAGGAAAAAAAAAAACAAAACACTACCAGAGTGCTCATTAACAAAGGATTGCTTGAATAAAAAGTATTATGTCCAAACAGGAAATATCATTTGAATTTTAAAATAATTAAGTAAGATTCTACATATTGCTATAATAATGCTATGGAATAACACCTCTGATGTGCCATTCTTTGGGGAAAAATACATAAAATAATATGTATGATATGATCAAATATGTACACTGGCACAAGTATTAATAATATGGTGGGCAAAGAGTAAAGGAGAAAGCATTCTTAGGTTAGTCACTCTATTACTCAAGCAATAAACATTACTTTCTAATTGCCTGGCACCCCTTTTGAAAATACATACATTGTTATCAGTGAACAATTTAGACTAAAAATCAAAAAACAAATATATAAAAATACTTTCCCAACCGGTTCCTGTGAAACATATTAGGAATTTTATTTTATACATGATTGCATTATTTACAAATATTATGTATGTGAATCACATGACTGAAATGGTCCATATAATTTAAATGTGTCACACTGACCAGCCCTACTCACAGACACAGCTCTGTGCTTAAGTCGACAAAGGTGACAAAAGATGACTCATGCAAAGAATAAAGTTACTGAACTTCTCTTCATTCACTTGGATTGGAGTCTTAACTAATTCACAAAATAATTCCAGTATCACTTCAGACAATAATGTGTTTTTTTAAAGTGAAAAAGTGAAAGTTGCTTAGGTGTGTCTGACTCTTTGCGACCCCATGGACTGAATTCTCTAGGCCAGAATACTGGAGTGGGTAGTCTTTCCCTTCTCCAGGGGATCTTCCCAGCCCAGGGATCCAACCCAGGTCTCCCGCATTGTAGGCGGATTCTTTACCTGCTGAGCCACAAGGGAAGCTCAAGAGTGGAATAGCCATTCCCTTTTCCAGAGGATCTTCCTGACTTGACCCAGGGATCAAACCTGGATCTCCCACATTGCAGGCAGATTCGTCACCAACCGAGCTCTCAGGGAAGCCCCCATTTTTCTTTTTAAGCAACTTCATATTCCTGTTTTTAATCAACTTCATCATCCTGGCAGTCGCGCTGGCATTTGCACATTATAGAGACAGTAAGTTTTACTTATTTATTCTTGGCTATACTGGGTTTTCATGGCTACGAGGGCTTTCCCCTAATTGTAGCAAGTGAGGGCTACTCCTTAATTGTGGCGCATGGGCTTTAATTGTGGTGACTTCTCTTGCTGCAGAGCACAGGCTTTAAAGCAAATGGACTCAGTAGCTGTGGCATGTGCACTCAACAGTCGCAGCTCCTGGGTTCTAGTGAAGTGAAGTCGCTCAGTCGTGTCCGACTCTTTGCGACCCCATGGACTGTAGCCCACCAGACTCCTCCATCCATGGAATTTTCTAGGCAAGAGTACTGGAGTGGGTTGCCATTTCCTTCTCCAGGGGATCTTCCCAACCCAGGGATCAAACCCTGGTCTCCCTCATTGTGGGCAGATGCTTTACCGTCTGAGCTACGGGGGAATCCCTCCTGGGTTCCAGAGCACAGGCTTAATAGTTGTGGCCCACAGGGTTAGTTGCCCCGAGGCATGTGGGATCTTCCCCCATCAGGGATCCAACCTGTGTCTCTTGCATTGACAGGTGGATTCTTTACCACTGAGCCGCCAAGGAAACCCTGTTTTATCATTAAGTCACACATTTAGCTGATCTCAGAGAAATTTTAGTATATAGATTTTTTGTTTTCTCAGATGAAAACAAACAGCCTGCACTTTGCTGTAGAAAAGGAATTTAAATAAAAAGGCCCACTGAAATATCTGCACTTTATCTCTTTTCCTCTTAAAAATATCAGCAGAAAAAGCAGCACTTTCCTCAGTAATCAAGTCAAAACTGCTTAGTAAAATTTAATTAATATGCCATGCTTGGTGATATAACTTTGATCTGCTACACTTCACTGATAACACAGCAGTTGCAGACATGTCAAAGGTTTAACTTGGTCAATTATTCGAGAAACTGGATATCAATTTTACTGTGATCAACTGACAATTGATTTTCTAGGATATATGTGGGAGTGAGTTAAGTGTGTTTCATAGGAAAACAGATGGAATCATTTCAGAAAGTAGCATTTATTTTAAAATGTTTCTCTAGAATCTCTAACAAAATTTAATGCTTATCAAGTAAAACCTTACATTGTAGATTTGGAAGAATTTGATATTTACAGGGAGTTTCACCCAGTAATAATTTCATGCTTCTCTTTGAGTGATTCAGAGCTCTGTATTTCAGTCAAGACATTTTTTTATATTAGTGTAATGAAAAAAATCCTTTATTCTATTGATCAGAAAACGCTTACTTTAACAGGCTGAAGGTTTATGATAAAAACAAGCACAGTGACAAAATATAAAATGTTCATGTTTGAAATAAGGCTAAAATTTGAATGCAGACTCTATTATAATGGTTATGTGACTTTAGTCAAGCCATTTAACTAGTGTCAGCTTCAATTCCCTCATATGTAATTAAGACTAAAGTACATGAGATTAAATATATAACATATTTAGGAGGAAGCCTAAAATACAGTAATAAAATCATTAACAAGTATAGACTACTGACCTGTCCCAGAAAAATGTTCCAAGGACTCTACATGTATTACCTCTAGAGTAGGTATAATTATGACTCTCACTTTACATATTAGCAAACTCAGGAACAGACAGAGAGGGTAAATAATAATTAGGCCAAGGCGGGACACAGATAGGAAGTGAGAGAACCAGACGAGTTCTTAGAGCCAAGAATACTAAATCATCTCTCTCTTTAGGAACTCAGTGATCACTAATGATTTAATCATTGTCTTTATTAAACTATAAGAGTATCTTCTTATAAACTGATCACAGAGTTATAACATTAAAGAAGCATTTCTGATTTATTTTGTTGGATGACAGCGTTCTGAGTATATAGTTGCCAAATAAGGACTGTTTTCTTTCCCTAACACAGAAACCAAGACTTGGAAGTTATTTATGAAATCTGTGCAACACAAGATGAGAGCAAAGAAAAAAAAAAAAGTAGATATTGCTTTTGAATACATCTTTGAATTTCTTTGTTTTATAAATCCTTCAAGTTCACCACCATCTTTTATTGATGAAACACTAACAACTAACACATTCATATTTTTCAAAATGTCATTTTAATTAACATAACTCACATCATTTTCTATTTAACACAAAGGACTGTTTTCCTAATTTGTGTTTAAACCCATAAAAGTCATTAATTAACAACCATACAGCCTTGTCTCTTTCAAAGTCTATAATTCCTCTTCTCCCCTTTTCTTCAATTTCTATTATAAATGAATTTAATTAATTTCATACCATCTCTTTGATTTCTTTCCAAGTCTTTTCCAGCTATCTTTATTGGTTGTGTCCCAATCAGGACACTGAACAATGAGAAAGAATGCTCTTGATATAGAATCAGGGGATAATATCAAGAAAAAATTTGACTGAATTATTAAAATGTAAAGGTCAAAATTGCCAGGAGAAATCTCAATAACCTCAGATATGCAGATGACACCACCCTTATGGCAGAAAGTGAAGAAGAACTAAAGAGCCTCTTGATGAAAGTAAAAGAGGAGAGTGAAAAAGTTGGCTTAAGGCTCAATATTCAGAAAACTAAGATCATGGCATCCGGTCCCATCACTTCATGGCAAATAGATGGGGAAACAGTGGAAACAGTGGCTGACTTTATTTTTCTGGGCTCCAAAATCACTATAGTTGGTGACTGCAGCCATGAAATTAAAAGACGCTTACTCCTTGGAAAGAAAGTTATGACCAACCTAGACAGCATATTAAAAAGCAGAGACATTACTTTGCCAACAAAGGTCTGTCTAGTCAAGCCTATGGTTTTCCAGGGGTCATGTATGGATGTGAGAGCTGGACTATAAAAAGAGCTGAGCGCTGAAGAATTGATGATTTTGAACTGTGGTGTTGGAGAAGACTCTTTAGAGTCCCTTGGACTGCAGGGAGATCCAACCAGTCCACCCTAAAGGAGATCAGTCCTGAGTGTTCATTGGAAGGACTGATGTTGAAGCTGAAACTCTAATACTTTGGCCACCTCATGCAAAGAGCTGACTCATTTGAAAGGACCTTGATGCTGGGAAAGATTGAGGGCAGGAGGACAAGGGGATGACAGAGGATGAGGTGGTTGGATGGCATCACCAACTCGATGGACATGGGTTTGGGTGGACTCTGGGAGTTGGTGATGGACAGGGAGGCCTGGCATGCTGCGGTTCATGGGGTCACAAAGAGTCAGACATGACTGAGCGACTGAACTGAACTGAAAAGGCTTTTATCAACTACAAATAACCTCATCAAAGAGTCAGACACGACTGAGCGACTGAACTGAACTGAAAAGCCTTTTATCAACTACAAACAACCTCATCTCCATCTGCCATCTCCACCATAGTGTTTCTTGCTTCACAGTTTTGATATTCAAAGGATTTTTGCTCGTACATTTATTTATTCACTTACACATTACTCAGAGCAGATAGAGAATATTTATCATATATATAGCACTGTCTTGCATCTTAGGTGAAAAAGAAATAACTAAAGTAGTTCTAGACCCTGAGAAACATAGAATACAGTGGAAGAAAAGATGGGTAAGAGACTATGTTGTTTGATCACATGTAAACCTCCATGCTGCCCATCTCTATCCCCCATGGGAATAAATATGTGTTCTCTAGTTGCAAATGCCCAATGCTAACTAAATTTAAAAAGTAGGTGACAAACATCAACAACAACAAAAAAGGAAATAATATTGTCAAAGAAGTTCAGATAGAATTCATAAAGGTTCTTTCTGACACTGTCTTATTGAGTAGTTTATAGTACTATTATTATTCTGTTCATAGAATGTCTATTACCTTGTTAAATTAAATTGAATGGCTTTTTTATTTTTTACCCCTTTAATAGATTCCAGTTAACCAAATGAAATATTTATTTTCCATTACATGCTTTAGTACTTATAATAAGTGGGTTCATGACATAAACTTTGAAAACCTGATAATATATGGAAAGTGCAATTATTGTTTTGCTTTGGAATTATGCACTTGGTGAAAAAAGCATTTTGATTTATATAAATTTGCCAAATAAAAGTTTTAGAAATTAAAATACCTGGATATGTAACAAAAATAAATAGTTTTTTAGTTTGATTATAAGATTATTTAAAATAGAGAAACCTAAATATAATATAAATTTAACCACATAAACTTATGAACATGGTATATAATCAAACATTTTCATTAATAATGAAAATTATGGTATTCTATTATGTGGGAGTACATAATTTATTTAACCAATCTTTAATTGAGAGGCAATTACTCTGTTTTCGGAGATTTCCTTTACATAAATAATATTGTGAGGAACATTTCCCTAAGGGGCAAGTCCTAGCATTAGAATTGTATTGAAACCATTATCATGCATATTGTTAAACTGTTCCTTAAACAATTGTACCGATTTCTAATCCCAGTTGCAAGTTTTCTATTATTCTTGTGCTTGACTGATTGTGTGTGTGTGTTTGTGGCTCAGTCATGTCCAACTCTTTGCGACCGCATGGACTGTAGCCTGCCAGATTCCTCTGTCCACGGCATTCTCCAGGCGAGAATACTGGAGTGGGCAGCCATTCCCTTCTCCAGAGGACCCTCCAAACTTGACCCAGGGATCATCAAACTCTGATCCCCCACATAGCAGGCAGACTCTTTACCATCTGAGCCACCAGGGAAGCCCTGGTGGATCTGGATTTAAAACTGCCACTTTTTTCTCTTTGGTTCCAGGTCCTGCCTGCCTAATTGGCCTTTGTCTCAGGTCCTTGTGGCCTGTATTCTCATTCTTTTTTAGACCTTTGTAAGACAAAGACAGTTGTTTCCATTTCCACAAACAGTTCTGTCACCTAAAGTTGCTAAAATCAGTGACAAGTTTTTAATCAAACTGCAATTTATTTTACGGAGTCCTATGTTCTATAACTTATCGTGTCTTTAAAGGATTGTATAAGGCATTTAGGAAAGACCTTTCTGAGTTTATGAATTAGTAAGTATCAATATATATTTGTACATACACACACTTATTCAGTGACTCCTTATGCACATGTTATGAATTGCTAAACCTTCCTGCACAACAGTTAAAGGTAAGATTTACTTTCTTTCTTGACTAGTAGTATAAAGACGCATTAGACAATAGGATCAAATGTACCAGGTACACGAAGTTATAAAAGCAAAACTGCACACTTCTTTTAGAAACCTTTTCTTTAATCACTCAGTTGTGTCTGACTCTTTGCATCCCATGGACTGTAGCCCACCAGGCTCCTTTGTCCATGGGATTTACCAGGCAAGAATCCTGAAATGGATTGTCACTTCCTTCTCCAGGGGATCTTCCCAACCCAGGGATCAAACCCATGTCTCCTGCCTTGAAAGATGAATTCTTTTCCACTGAGCCATCAGGGAAGCCCTTAGAAACCACACTATCAATCTGAAATTTAAGAATAAATATAAGTGAAATCTAACCCAATAGTCATTTTCTTTTTCTATCAAATAACATTCAATAACTTTCTGTGTCTTTCATCAGCTCCAATTTTAAAAAGTCCATTTGTTTTCCTTCAAGGAAAATGGAGATAAGTGTTTCCATCATATATTTGTTTCTATTTATTCTAAAATATAGACTCTATTTCAAATCCCTCTTAACTTCATGTTATCTATTCATGGCTGCAAGTATATGTACAAAGAGGGAGAAGGCCCCTGTAAACAAAAACAAATTCATTAAACTTACTGTTTCAGTGTGAGTACCATTGTTAGGACAACCAAATTCCTAAAAAATTCATGAAAGATAAGGATATCACCTTAAAAAATGTTTTAAGTAGCCATAGCAACTACTATTTTAAAACTAAGTGTTAGTACCCAACGTTTTCTTTCTTCCTCCTGACTTAAGATTTGTAAAACACAGTTGTCCTCTTCCCACAAGTTTTAAATACTTTTATATCATAAAAAATACAAATTTTAGATGTGCCAAGCTGTCTCCAGTAGTTTTACTGGTAGTAGACAGATATCACCATCATGAGGATGGTGTTAATGGCACTATTTCCTCGGAGATTTTACAAGCATTAGGTTTCATATTTATTTGAAACTGAAAACATGCTTTGGAAACATTTACTACAACAATAGAAATAGTAAATTATCTTTGAGATGCTTAAGATTTTTAGTATATTTTGTTGTTTTTTGTAAAGCTAGGTTTATCTCTAATAATAATTTCAGTGTTTGCTTTCCTGAGATTTCACTTTTTAAAATTTTTTCCTTCCTCTTTCCTTCATTTATTTTTTTAGTTTGCCTGAAATAAAATATTTTAGACCTTCTCTTAGGTTTTTATTATTAACCCTAAAGCTATAACAATCTTTAGTTACGCACTGTATTCTGTCAAGGTGCAGCTCAATCCCCTTCGACATCTCTCACTCATTAAACCCCTTTGGTAAATGAAGCTGAGGTCTAAAGATAGAGTTTCAGTGCTCTAAAGTGAAAATTTTCTTGGGAGAAGTTAAAAGACTATTTAGAATTTTATGATTCTTCTTTCTCTCTTCACTTCTGGTATCTTCTTTAGATTGCATTTCACTGGCCTTATCTCTGGGCTTCCCACATACCTCAGTCGGTAAAGCATCTGCCCACAGTATGGGAGACTTGGGTTCAGTCCATGGGTTGGGAAGATCCCCTGGTGAAGGAAATGGCAACCCACTCCAGTATTCTTGCCTGGAGGATCGCATGGATAGAGGAACCTGGTGGACTATGGTTCCTGATATCTTTAGGACCCTATTTCTTAAAATCCTGTTTCTTGAGTCTCCCTTATCCTCAGTAGGACTATAAGGAACACGGCGAGCTCTAGAAGAAAGAGGAAATAAAGTGGATAAACTAGTGTAATTTCCCTAGATTTTAAGGAGAACAACTTATCTACGCTTCTCTTTCCCAAGACTTGTCTCTCCACACCCCCACTGTACCTGTCACAGGTGAGTAACACCCAGTTACTGATTCCTTTTCTTTCACAACTCCCTTTTCTGGCATGATGATGAAAGTATGGAAAAAGGAAGTGCAAGCCTAGGTATCTTAACGAACATCAATAAAGTTTTAGGATATAAATGAGGCATGGCCTTTGTTAGAAAATCCCTGGAGGAGGAGGATGCCCAAGGAGGACAGTGGTGTGCAGCGCCCACTCGTGTGGTTACAGATGGTCTGAAGCCCTTTCCTGAGTGTTTCCTGGGGCGGGGGTGGGGGCAGGAGGTGGGGGGATGCACTGTGACAGTCAGGACACTATGTGGTCCTGTCTCCAATTCTTCAATGTGGTGGTGGAGGTCTAAATGCTTCAAGTTGGGTCCAACTTATGACCTCATTTCAGGTTCTAGAAACTACCCTGTCATATTCTTTTCCTCTATCTTTCCCAGGAAGCCACTCTATCTAGTTTTCTCTAGGACTGGGGTAGTCTGAATCTTTATTTACAGTACTTTTAATTCCATTATGTGCCTCTGTTTTATTTGGGGCTTTGCTTTAATTCTTTTGGGGTTTTGCTTTGATTGTTTATTTTGAGCTTTTATTTGCTTTATAGTGTTTTCTTGTTTTCACATCTGAATACTGCAGAATTTGGTTTTCAAAATTTCTATGTCTGGGGAGAATTTTAAGAGCATACTGTGGATGTCCTAAAGTATCCTTGTTTTTCAAGAAGTAACATGGATGCCTCCATCTGAATGGGAAAATGGTCATTAATGGAGAAATGAGCAAAGAAAAAAAGAAGAAATTTCATCATTTAAAGAGCTTCTCAGGTGGCACTAGTAGTAAAGAACCTGCCTGCCTATGCAGGAGACAGAAAAGAGACACAGGTTCTATCCCTGGGTCAGGAAGGTCCCCAAGAGGAGGGCATGGCAACCATACCAGTATTCTTGCCTGGAGAATCACTATGGACAGAGGGGCCTGGCAGGCTACAGTCCATAGGTTCACAAAGAGTCAAACACCACTGAAGCGACTTAGCGTGCACAGAATCGTTTAAAATATTATCTGCAAAATAGTTCCTGATGGGAAAGAAATCAAGAAGACTTTTGACTACAAGGGTAAATGAAATCCTTACAACTGACTTAATGTAGCTCAATTCACTGAGATAGGAAACCACTAAGATCAAAGTCTTAGACTAATATTTTCTTAAACATTTGTTTCTTATGACATTGCTGCTAATTTTCAAGTAAAATAAAAAAGGAGAATGTTGTTCTGTGAACCAACATTTGAACCATGTTAAACCAGGTTTAATAGATTCAAGTACCTAAGGGCAATAAACCTTTAATACACTTCAGTTAAGTCTCTCAGTCATGTCCAACTCTTTGCGACCCCAGGAACTACAGCACGCCAGGCCTCCCTGTCCATCACCAATTCCCGGAGTTTACTCAAACTCATGTCCATCGAGTCGGTGATGCCATCCAGCCATCTCATCCTCTGTCATTCCCTTCTCCTCCTGCCCTCAATCTTTCCCAGCATTACGGTCTTTTCAAATGAGTCAGCTGTTTGCATCAGGTGGCCAAAGTACTGGAGTTTCAGATTCAACATCAGTCCTTCCAGTGAACACCCAGGACTGTTCTTTAGGGTGGACTGGTTGGATCTCCTTGCAGTCCAAGGGACTCTCAAGAGTCTTCTCCAACACCACAGTTCAAAAGCATCAATTCTTCAGTGCTCAACTTTCTTTATAGTCCAACTCTCACATCCATACATGACTACTGGAAAAACCATAGCCTTGACTAGATGGACCTTTGTTGACAAAGTAATGTCTCTGCTTTTTAATATGCTGTCTAGGTTGGTCATAACTTTCCTTCCAAGGAGCAAGCATCTTTTAATTTCATGGCTGCAATCATCATCTGCAGTGATTTTGGAGCCCAGAAAAATAAAGTCAGCCACTGTTTCCACTGTTTCCCCATCTACTTGCCATGAAGTGATGGGACCAGATGCCATGATCTTAGTTTTCTGAATGTTGAGCTTTAAGCCAACTTTTTCACTCTCCTCTTTCACTTTCATCAAGAGGCTCTTTAGATCTTCCTCACTTTCTGCCATAAGGGTGGTGTCATCTGTATATCTGAGGTTATTGATATTTCTCCCGGCAATCTTGATTCCAGCTTGTGCTTCCTTCAGCCCAGCGATTCTCATGATGTACTCTGCATATAAGTTAAATAAGCAGGGTGACAATATACAGCCTTTACATACTCCTTTTCCTATTTGGAACCAGTCTGTTGTTCCATGTCCAGTTCGAACTGTTGCTTCCTGACCTGCATACAGGTTTCCAAAAGGCAGGTCAGGTAGTCTGGTATTCCCATCTCTTTCAGAATTTTCCACAGTTTATTGTGATCCACACAGTCAAAGGCTTTGGCATAGTCAATAAAGCAGAAATATATGTTTTTCTGGAACTCTTGCTTTTTTGATGATCCAGCAGATGTTGGCAATTTGATCTCTAGTTCCTCTGCCTTTCCTAAAACCAACTTGAACATCTGGAAGTTCACGGTTCATGTATTGCTGAAGTCTGGCTTGGAGAATTTTGAGCATTACTTTACTAGCGTGTGAGATGAGTGCAATTGTGATGTAAATTTCCATTTATGTTGTGGATTTAATGACTAGGGTTTTGCAAAAGAGTTTCCCCAAAGAACTCTGTGTTCAGGGTTTGTGCCTCTATCCCAGTCACCACTTACATCATGCTTACTTATGTGGAAGAAAGATTAAGATATTAAATAGATATAAAGTAGCAGTTTTCACATTGCTACACATTGCTATGAACTGAAAAACTATGGACAGTTTCCAGAACACCTTCCTCTGCAGGTCTTCCTCAGTAATTTGTATTCAAGATCTCTTGGTTAAAGGTACAGACATGTGGAATCCTTGCTTCTCTTAATTATCCTTTGTACTCCACCATCATTTACTTAATGCTTATGTGGAAATAAGACATTAAATATTAAATAGCTATTAAATTGCAACATTAATTTTAGTTGTTATATAATCTGAAAATCACATGAAAATTATATAAGAAGATGTATGTTTTTAGATTATATCCTGATAAACTAAACCAAAATCTATAAGATCTTATATAAAAACTACAAGCTAAATAAACTAAACAATATTTCACTCTATTATCCACCCCTTCAAGCAAAATGATCTTACTGTGTTTAGTAAGTAAATATCCATTTTTAAGCATTCATGTAAAATAGGGGTATGCATTATAATTAATTAAGGTATAAGTATTACATCTATGGGCTACTCAGGTAGTGCAGCGGTAAAGAATTTGCCTGACAATTCAGGAGATGCACGTTTGATCCCTGGGTCAGGAAGATTCGCTGGAGAAGGAAATGACACCCCATTCCAGTATTCTTGCCTGGGAAATCTCATGGACCAAGGAGTCTGGCAGGCTACAGCCCATGGAATCGCAAAGAGTCTGATGACTTAGTGACTAAACAACAGCAGTTATGTGTATAGAATAATCTTAATAATTAATTAAAATGTTATTAATTAAGAAATGCTGAATTATTTTCCCACATGGACAGCATTGTTATATCACTCTATCCCTTATGAACCTTTCTAATTTTGCTAATAAATACTAGAAATCTAAAATAATATTGTTTTCTTTAATTCCATTGCTTTCATTACTATATGGATCATCTCAACATGCTTTTTAGTTTTTATATTTCCACCTTTGTAAATTGTCTGTTCAAAACTTTTTCTATTTGTCCACTTGAAACTGATGTCTTTTTGACTTTTATTTGTATACGTAAATTGATTTCAGATAATTCTTCCTTGTTTCAAATACTGCAAATATTTTTCCCATTCTGTAATCTACCTGTTACCTTTATCTGCAGTATTACTCATTTAGCAAAACTGATTAATCGTATGAAATAGAATTTAACTATTTTTTGCTCTGTGGTTTTTGAATGGAAAATTTTAAAATACTTTCCACCCCTAGGCCACAGGAACATTCTATAATATTTCTTCTATTAATTATACATTTTATTTTTCATAATTCTGTGTTTAATTCATCCTAGGTTCTATCTTTGTGTGAGATATTATTCAAGATTAAAATGCACTGTTTTTCATTGAACTGGCACTGAGATTCTTTTAGAAAGTGACATTTTCTAAGCACATTTTTCAATCCATTTACAGCCTTGAGACAGTGTACATGGAGCAACTGACACTCAGAAAAGAAATTTTAAAAGTCTTCTTCTCCAATTTTACATTATTATTTCATTAATACATTAAACAAAAACAATAACTATTTCCTTGATTCATTCAATGAACAATTAACAACTTCCATGGAATAAATCTGTTTCAAAGTATTATTCATATTTAGTGAAATATTGCTTGCATGAACTACAGTTTGACTTATAAATGAAAATGCCACACCATCCATTTTGTTTTGTTTCTCTAAGTTATAAAATCTTCAAGTGCTCACAAATAAAGAACTGAAGTAAGTGAAGTTCTGCTTCTTCATCATTATTTTGCTTGTGCTATCAGTATTTATCTTGAACTTACTGTTTAAACACAAAGATGTTAAGTAACACAGAGAGCACAGACAAGAATGATTCCAAAATGTTACTGAGTCTCTAAATACATGGGTGCAACTGAATCCAACGGTGTCATGAGCCAACTGTCTAAATGGAGGTTCTTTGTATGAATGTCCACGAATCATCCAATGTTAATTAAAGAGTGAGTAATAAGACATAGACTAATTAGACATTTACATAAATATTAAAATTCACAATAACCACAGAACTTGTTAACAACTCAGCCCAGGAAAAATATTTTTAGGAGACATACTTTATCATTGATATTACTGAGGATCACTGGGGCATGGTAATGGAATGAAGCAGGACTATGTTTAGAGAGTTCAGCTATGGTGTTTGAATTCTTACAAACAAGGCACCTATGCACTGGGAGCACTTGTAGATCATACCTCCTGCCACGCCTTTGGCAAGGCAGCACTTGAGATTAGAATATGAGCTTCCAGTTCCAGGGAAAGCATCATCCTGTGTATGTTTGTATGATCCCCAAGGTTTCATCTGGTGGCTCAACCGTAAAGAATCCACCTACAATGCAGGAGACCCAGCAGAAGCAGGCTCAATCCCTGGGTTCGGAAGATCCCCTGAAGGAAGAAATGGCAACACATTCCAGTAGTCTTGCCTGGGAAATCCCATGGACAGACGTTCCTAGTGGGCTACAGTCCATGGGGTCGCAAAAGAGTTGAAAATGACTTAGTGACTAAGCAAAAACAACAAGTTTAATGACGTTGATTGTAGAGTTTTTGATCAGCAATGATTTCTATCTGTGATTCCAGTAGAATGACTTCCCCAGCAAAAAGGAACTGTGACATCAGATGGTCTGTGTAGTTGGGAAGAGCCATGGAAAGTAGGTACCTTCACTCACTTCCATCTGGAAAGTTGCACTGTGCACCACAACATAAGAGTGTCCTTCCATTTATAATGATGCTACAGTCTAACCTTGTGCGTGTGTTGGTCACTCAGTCATGTTGGACCCTTTGCAACCCATGGACTGTAGCCCGTGAGGCTCCTCTGTCCATGGGATTCTCCAGGCAAGAACACTGGAGTGGGTTGCCGTTTCCTCCTCCAGGCAGTCTATCCTTGCTGCCCAATAAACTGAAGCACCATGGGCTCTGTGGTGGGACTTCACAAATTAAAAAGCCACAGCACATCTGGGCCGGCTTGAGCATGAACAAGCAAAGGATCCCTGTCTAATGGAATGATTAAAAGTTTAAAAATGGTGCTTTAATCCAATCAATTAAAAGCATAAACAGCATGGGTTTGATTGAATCAATTTAAAGAATTACACAGCAGTCAATGTGCTCATCAGCAGGAGGGAAAAATTCACGTACCACCTACAAACAGCTTGAAATCTGTATCCTTCAATTAGATGTAACAAACAAGCTTTTAGCACATTCCAGAAAGGTGACTCTTTTCCCAGAAGGAAAAAGTGTTGCTACAGCAGAGGGATATGCTATTAATTATGACTAGTGCAGCTGTCATCCAGTTTGATATATGTAACAAATATCATATCTTCATTATTAATAACTTTGTGTTCTCTGTACTCAAAATTTAATCCTAAACATGAAAATGTACTTCTCCTTTTATTTAAAAATTTTGAATTATCAAGATGCAATCTCAAAATACAATAATATGAAATAATACGTGTACGGAGGCAGTGGTGGTTTAAGATAATCTTGAACTAACTGAATTAATTGTTGTGTGTCTCCTTACTCTAGCAAGAATCTGTGAATATATATATATATTAATATTTACAGCTACAGCCAAATAAAGCTAATAGAGACAGATAAACCTGAGATTCCTAAAAAAGATAATAATACTCCAAATTTCTAATTCACTCTCCTTTTAATAATCCTGGAGTCTGACTATGATTAATAGAATTGTTTTAAGGGGAAGAGACTTTTAATACAATTCACCACTAAAACTGAAACAAGACAATCATAGATTCAGTGGGAAAAACAGGGAAAATCAGTATGCATGAATTTTCAAGTAAAAGATAAAATAAATCACAATAATCTGAGCATTTCCATTTCACTAGCACAAAGCTTTATACATTTTGATTTCCAGACTTGTAAATGATGTGTTCCCTTAATCATATCTGGTTTAAAAAGCTATAGAATTTAGATTCAAATAAGGAAATGTTAGATTCTTCTTTCCCAATGTCATCTAAACTAAATCTATTCCAGTCTTTATCCTCACATAAACTCAATTTGTATGGAAACCATGATGCCATGAGCTGGATTGCCATGAGAAAACTCTGTCCTAGAGTAAGTGTTCAGTTAATGTTAGAATTAATATCTTTCAAATTTCAAATCAAATTAATTTAGGATCATTAATTTCATTATTGGTGTTGTTTAGTCGCTAAGTTGTGTTCGACTCTTTCGCAACCCCGTGGATCAAACCGATATCTCCTGAATTAGCAGGTGGATTCTTTACTAAGTTACCTGGGAAGCCCAATTTCATTATTTCAAGTATATAATAACTTATTCCAAACTCCTAGGGGCCATGTATGTGTTATTTATTCCAAGTGACGGGGAGTTGGATTATAGGAAATTTGGATTTCAGAAAGACAGTATAGTTTGTATGTGTATGTATGTATATACACATACACATATATATTATAAATTATAGCACCCACTTCATGTAGAGGTAGGAAGTAACATAATCAAATGTATTGATGCTTCTGGAAAAAGAACACATTAATAGTCACCCTACTCAGAATAAATAAATTCAGTTTTGTCACAAAATGAGTTAAAGTTTGTCTTTTATTTAAAAAATTTGAGAGCTCTCTGCATTCTCTCTATGTGAATCTATACTCATGGCAAACTTTTGTTGGAGTGATTTTATACTTATGGGGAAAATGCAGAGACAGGCCTAGAGGGGTGAAGTAAAATCACCTAGCTAAGTAGTAATGGAGCCAGGATTCCAAACAAAGTCACCCGGTTCCAAAGCCCACATATCTATGCCTCCTTTCTCCCTCCCTCTCTGATTGGGTCCCACAACCATTTCACACTCTACAGTCACCAAAGAGCAGGTTTTCTAACTGCCTCACAAGGTAAGTAAGAAAGTAGCAATCAACAGTTTACCTATCACGTGTCCCGGGACAGAGCTTACCCTGACGGTGTTCCGGATGCATGTGTTCTAACAGGGTGTTAACAGATCTGTAGCCCTGATGTCCCTGATACTCTGCACTAAAACTTTGATTAGCTACCAGTTAACAGACTAAATGCACCGTTTGTGCCAGATATGAGTGTCATATTTCAAAAAACAGAGGGCAGGTGAGCACGTTCATCTCTCATTTATGTCAGTAGCACTTGGCCTGCACTGACCTCGACGAGAAAATGCAGTCAAGTGCCCCTGTGAGTGTCTGTCAACAGGCAGAGGCAGGTAGGCTCTGTAAGTCCAATGTCATTAAGATACGAATCTCCTCATCTGGAGGGCCTGTGCACCAAAGCAGAGTTGTAGGAGCTACGGCAAAAGATTATGACTGGAGATGATTAGAAACCAATCTGAATGTATGCCAGTGCTGAATTCTATTCTTTACTAAGTAAAAGTTAAAAAAAAAAAAAAAAAACACATGTAAATTTTCAAGGAAATAGTGTCAGGTAACTTAGAAGTACTTCTCATTTTGTCACTCAGGATATTTTTTGAATTATAACGCTACTCATTATAATTCCATATTATGAAGCCAGTGAAAACTTCTGCTTAAGCTTAATATTACTACACAAGCAAGTTATATAGGACAAAAATCACCACTGGAAAAAAATGTAAGTGTAAGTAATATTTTTAAAATGAAATGCAAAAAAAAAAAAAAATGCAATCATTAATGAACAGAACATAAATTTGTAGCAACACACTCCACCATAAACAGGCCATGAAACTGAACTTTGTGAGAAAAGGTCTACAAACAACATTAAAGATCTTGCTTCAAACATTTTGAAAACATATTTCTCAAAAGCACTATGACTTAGACTTTTGCCATTTTTATGTTCTAAACCTTTTCAACTTAAGAAGTATTCCTAATGTAAACTTGTCTTCTAGTATGGCAGAGAAGAATCTGCATATGTTTCAGTGAGAAACATGATCTCACATTGTGAAAAAAGATGTGATGGAAGATGATATCTTCAATGCATAAATACATACTGTAAACTGTAACTTTTAGTATCCTATCTTAAATGTTCTGCTCTAATGTCTATGCACAAATTTCTTTCTCTTTGCCAACTCAACAGTCATCATCATGAATAAATTCCATCATTTGAGGAAACTCCTCACATAGGCTTTAAGTGACAATTTATTTGGTATTTCAAGATTCTTTCCACAAAATAACCTTATACTATCTGACGCCTATTAAAAGAGTAATAAAATGTGACATAATGGATAAGAGCAAATTAAGAGTGAAACATTTAATTATTACCAGTAAATGGTTGTTTGAGTCCTTGACATTTTTTTCTTCTCAGACTCACCAAGGATTGTTTATACCTCATAAGATAGCATATATACGTAAGAAGAATAAACCCAAATCAGGCTCTTAACATATAAATTAAATTCATAAAAGTTATGAATTTATGAATTATGGATAAAGCCATTGGTAAGGCAACTGTAGAATTAACAGAAGTGCCTAATCTATGTGACAAATTAAATGATAATATAGTAACATAGTTTCCAGCAAAAAAGTTGTAATTTCTAATAAAAAATGTATAATTAGTCATTGGTTTCTAATTTGCTAAACTTGTTTTTTTTTATTTTAATATTATTTAAAACTTCAAAATGGCCACAATATCATATGCACAATAAATTGTATATATTAAAGTACAGAATAAATTCAATTGCATAGTAAACTATGCATGAGATATCTAATCAGTAAAATAGAGATGCCAAGTCATAATTATATTTTTCCAAGAGCTTTAAGATTATTTTATCCTCTGAGAGTATATCAACAAAAATAAAAGTATAAATACCATTCAGTTCAGTTCAGTCACTCACTCGTGTCTGACTCTTTCTGACCTCATGAATCGAAGCACGCCAGGCCTCCCTGTCCATCACCAACTCCCAGAGTTTACTCAAACTCATGTCCATCGAGTCAGTGATGCCATCCAGCCATCTCATCCTCTGTTGTCCCCTTCTTCTCCTGCCCCCAATCCCTCCCAGCATCAGGGTCTTTTCCAATGAGTCAACTCTTCGCATGAAGTGGCCAAAGTATTGGAGTTTCAGCTTCAGCATCAGTCCTTCCAATGAACAAGCATCACTTTATTTTTAAAATGCCTTTAATGATACTAAAATCTAGTAAGCTTTGGTCTTACACAGAGGTCAGACTTATCTTTATTTTATAAAATAAAAGGGGTTTCTATGCTGTGATGAACAATTTTTCTAGAATAAATGTCTTCCAAAAATAATGTATTTTAATCTGTTATTTTTTCTCTGTTTAAAAAATTTACCAACCCATTTCAAAATTATAATTACCAACTCCTTACTTTGTGGCCTCTGAAGTTTTCTCAATTTGGGTGGTCTCTTTAAGAAAAAAAATATATAAAACTATTAATGCAATTACTTGAGAAAATATTAATGTAAGATAAAAAATAACACATTATGAATTTTAAAACCTGGCTTTGTATTTTCAACTCTTGATGTTACATAGTTTTTCTATTTCACTTTCTATACAGGTACTGAAAGGTAATTCCATTTACCTTCTATATGGTTGGCAGAAATATTTCCGTTATATTTAATATTAGTTTAGGAAATTTCAGATTTGCACATGATTATTAAACATGAGGAATTTGAGGAGAAAGTCTTTCAATTTTCATATGTGGGCTAAAACTTTTGAAAGATTTTTTTGAAAGATGAGCTTTTGGCTCCATGCATTTCCAAACTTGTTTCTCTTCTCTCACCCATGTATTTCCAGTTCAAACGGCACTGTGAGTTCAGACAATGCATCTCCATGTCCAGATAGCAACTAACCTGAATAATGAGCTGCAGGACATTCCTGTGTGCCATTCTCCACTCAAACGGGTAATAATAATTTAACAATATACATGGCGTGACTATGGAGCTACATAAACATATAACCCACTAAGCCCAAATTAAATGTATACATAACTTTTCAATCACATGGTCTCAAAAATGCTGGAGTTGAAGAAGAAAAGCTGGTATGAAAACATAGTAGTTCAGTTCAATTGCTCAGTCGTGTCCGACTCCTTGCAACCCCATGAACCGCAGCACGCCAGGCCTCCCTGTCCATCACCAACTCCCGGAGTTTACCCAAACTCATGTCCGTGGAGTCGGTGATGCCATCCAACCATCTCATTTTCTGTCATCCCCTTCTCCTCCTGCCTTCAATCTTTCCCAGCATCAGGGTCTTTTCAAATTAGTCAGCTCTTCACATCAGGTGGCCAGAGTATTGGAGTTTCAGCTTCCACATCAGTCCTTCCAATGAACACCCAGGACTGACCTCCTTCAGGGTGGACTGGTTGGATCTCCTTGCAGTCCAAGGGACTCTCCAGAGTCTTCTCCAACACCACAGTTCAAAAGCATCAATTCTTCGGCACTCAGTTTTCTTCACAGTACAACTCTCACATCCATACATGACTACTGGAAAAACCATAACCTTGACTAGTCAAACCCTTGTTGACAAAGAAACCTCTCTGCTTTTTAATATGCTGTCTAGGTTTGTTATAACTTTCCTTCCAAGGAGTAAGCATCTTTTAATTTCATGGCTGCAATTACCATCTGCAGTGATTTTGGAGCCCCCAAATATAAAGTGACCCACTGTTTCCACTGTCTCCCCATCTATTTGCCATTGAGTGATGGGACCGGATGCCATAATCTTAGTTTTCTGAATGTTGAGCTTTAAGCCAACTTTTTCACTCTCCTCTTTCACTTTCATCAAGAGTTCTTCTTCACTTTCTGCCATAAGGGTGATATCATCTGCATATTTGAGGTTACTGATATTTCTCCTGCCAGATCATAGTCTTTCACAAATTATAGTTAAAAATATCTTACTCTTCCAATTTGCACAAAAACATATGATCCTGTGAACACATTGCAAGGCTTCCTTCCAGGACCTTGGAAGGGGTGTAAAACTGAAGAACATTTCACTTTAGGCTTCATAAGCTTCATCTCTTAGCTCATCATATCAATAAGACTTTTAAGGTTATAAAACAGTTCTTCATTAAAAAAAAAAAAGACCAAATTAAGCTACCACTGTGCCTTTAAAACTCTGATGGGTTTAATATGAATTTCAGCAAATATTGGAAATTTTACTGTAAGGTAATATTGTTCCATGATAAGTTCATCCTCCCACACTGACTCATAGTTACTCTATGCTATTTTTTTTTAACTTAGTAACAATAAATCCCCTCAAGCATTTAATGTTAAAATTTTCCAAAGAACACTGGTTACAATTAAAAAATGTGGTCACAGTCTAAATCTGTGAGCCAGAAAAAAATCAATAGTGATCAGTAGCACTTTCTGATCAAGCCCGCTTGAACACTTTCCTAGCTTTGCTGTAACTGCTGACTATTGCTAAGATAGTTTCTGAATATAACTGCATGAGGCAAAAGAAGGGACACACATTAATAACAGAACACCACAATGCATGTAGTTAATACTCAATCATTTAATTATTGAAGAATTATTAATTGAACACATATAATGCACCATGGTGCTCTTCTAGAAACTGGGGATATACAATGAAATCCAACAAAACCTTTGGCTATGTTCAGTGGAGAATTATGTTATAAAAAATAGAAACATATATTTATATAGAATTTACCATATATATTATATTCTTCCCACTTCGAACTGTTACTGACGGTTTATAAAACTAACTTCTATAAAAACTTAAGCCTCTTGAATACAAGGTTCCTTGTACAGGATGCTGCATACATTCACTAACTATCTGATGATTATAGAGATGACATATATCAGTTTTATATTTCAAACAAGACTATAAACTTTTTATTGTACCATGTATTTGGCTTTTAATATACTTACTGGTTAACTGATTATTGGATGAGATTTTATCCTCAGTACAGGTGATCTTTCTGTCAATAATCCCTCATAGCATTAAAGAATAAAAAGCTGGACCATTCAAAGATAATTACTTCATATAAATTGAATACAATAGATATAATTATACATGGCACTATAAAATTTTTACACTACAGAGCAGACTGATTGATTGTGCTGAAGTGTTTTTCTACATAAGACATAATACAAAGGAGTCGTATTATCCATTTGGAAATTTATTCATTTTATTTTATAATCCAAGGAGACTGTCTCATACCATGATACTTTTGAGAGTCCAGAAGGCATATTTATTGACTATATGAATGAATTCATTATTGTTCTAATTTTCTATTGTTGCAAACTGATCTAATTCTATTTAGTTATGATAGCTCTTAAGTTTTCAGAGATAACTAATCATCAAAGATTTAAATAGTAAGAGTCACCTACCTATTTTCAATACCATATACAATAAAAGCATAATCAATATTTTTAAAACAATTAGCAAATCAGGTACAAAAAAGAGCACACAATTTCTTCTATGAAGTTTTAGTTGTCTGAACTTTTAAGTTCCAACCAGAAACACTGGGCAGAAATGACAGAATGCTGACAGAAATGTTCACACAAGGCAAACAGTCTAATCCCAGAAGGAGTCTTCATTTCCTAGTCTGTATCAGGACAATTAAATTCTTCTAAATCAATGGCTGGACATGCATAGAGTTAAGTAATAAATTCTGGGTGACATCCCTGAGATTGAAGGCTTTTAGCCTTTCTTCATCCTTCTCATGAAAGATGGAGGAGGATTACTGAAGTAACTTTAGGCAATAAGAATCTACATTTGGCTTTTTTTTCTTTTACTTAAAAAGTCATTAAGTAGAAAATGATAGGGCCCTTCTTGATATGACATCTACTGATAACTTCTTCACTCTTCTTTCTTAATGAGGACACAGTTATAACTTAGCCTATGTAACACACATAATTGTTTTACTGCATACATTGAAGTCATGCAAGGTATATGATAGACATTATAACACCCATATGATATTCTCTTTAATGAAGCTTATAATATGCACTTAAATGAGGAATTACTTCAGAAATGAAGGTGTGAGCTCTATGAATCTGCTGCCCAGCATATCAACCATAATTTGTGAAAAGTATAAAAATAACCATAAAAATCTCTGGCAACTTTCCTAAGGGCATATAGCAGAGAAATGTTTATGCAAGAAATTTACTATTTCTCTGTAAGAACAGAGACTTGATGGCTTTTGAGCCATGACCTAGTCCCTATACCAGCCCCCACAACTCAATGCAGTGAAAGTTTTACCAAGGGTAATGAAACCAAGAAGATGGGGATCTTTGTCTCCCATTTCCATTCGAGGGTGATAGTTTCTCCCTAGAAAGGGCAAGCAACAGCATTCCCACTGCCCTGCAGCTTTATACTGTAGAACCCTTCCCAGGCAAACCACAGGGAGAGATCTGGGGCTTCTTCCTGCTACAGAGCACCCACCTTTGGATGGAAGCTCTCATCCAACCATGGCAGGGCAAGAATCCTGGGCCTTTATATACCTTACTCCAATTGTTCATAACATGGATATTCTGAACTGGGAGACACAAGCCATGAAGACAAGAAGCTACCACCTCAAACCACTGCCCTTTGTTAAGAGGAGAGTTGTCACTCCAAGAAAAGCAGGTCTTAGTTAGGCCTATAACTCAGATACACTGCCACAGAGATTCTGTCCAGGAAAAGATGCGAGTTGTAAGAACAATGAGTTCTCTATTTCTCCCCATGATAAATGATTTTTTTTGGGGGGGTGGAACAAATTGTAGGAAGTTTCAGCATAACAGTTCTTTCAAAAACAATGAAGATTTTCGTGCTAAACAATTAAGAGGAGACATGTTCCATGTAGCAAGAAATGCAACAGTCAACCAAATATATGTTTAATAAAGAAAACCAGGAAAAGAGACAGTTAAGAAGGACAAGTCTGTGGTCAGAGAAAGCTTAAAGACTGGTTACAAAAACTACCCCTGCAAAGAACTTGGACTTTATTTGGTTTAGATTGTGGGGCATTTTATACTACAGGTCATTATTGGAAACAACAAACCAATCGACCACCACTT
Source organism: Dama dama (assembly GCF_033118175.1). NCBI lineage: Eukaryota > Metazoa > Chordata > Mammalia > Artiodactyla > Cervidae > Dama > Dama dama. The sequence continues at coordinate 54,672,030 of NC_083697.1, forward strand.
AGTGTATGCTAACAGCTTGGAGAGATCAATAAAGGCTGGCCAGCCAGAGGCTTAATAGAGAAAGAGATAGAGAGAGCCCAGTTGAAGTCTATCATCCATTGGGGTGAGAAGTGGGAGGAAGAAGTGATTAGGATTATTCTGTGTATACCCAAAGCAGTGTCCTTTGAGAAATGATATCAGAGATTACACACTGCAGAGGAGACAGACTGCACTGAGAAATTTAATGCAACACAAGCCAACACAAGCAAGCAAATGTGTAACAAATTCAAGCCTCAAAAGGGGAATCACCATCCAGAATTGAATAATATATGATCTCAAATGTCCAATTTTAAATAAAAATCACAAGGCATGTAGAGAAATAGGAAAGTGTGATGCATACACAAGAAAAAATGTGGTTAAAAATGATTTGTCTTCGAGAGAACCCTTTGACTTAATGGACAAAGGCTTCAAAACAGTCATTATAAATATATTCAATTAACTAAAGGATATAATATTTTGAAAATTAAATAAAGATATAATAATGAGGCCTCATCAAGTACAGACTACCAACAAAGAGAAATAACTATTTTGAAATGAAAAGTATAATAAACAGACTAAAAATTTCACTAGATGGGTTCAACAGTATACTAAAGCTGGCAGATGGAAACACCAGCAAGTTTGAAAGTAAATGGATAGAAATTATGCAATCTGGAGAACAAAGAGAAAGAAAGGGAGAAAAATGACCAAACCTCAGAAGAATGTAAGGCACCATTAATTGGAAAAACATATATATACATATATATCTATATATTGGAAGAGTTGAATAAGAGAGAAAAGGGCAGAAAATGTATTTTAAGACATAATTGCAAAAATTTCCCAAATGTGATGAAAGATACTGGTTTACACATCCAAGCAGCATAATGAAATACAAGTAAGCCAAATATAAAGAGATCCATACCCAGATACATTATAGTGAAAATGTTGAAAGACAAAAAAGAAAATCTTTAAGGCAAGAAGTAACTTGTCAACTACAGAGGAACTCAAGCAAAATTAACAGCTGTCTTTTCATCAGAAACAGCTAAGATCAAAGGTTGAGAGATAATATATTCACAATGGTGAAAACAATTGTTAACAAAGAACCTTATGTCTAGTAACTTTATCTTTTAATATTGAAGGTGAGGTTAAGATTCCCACATAAACAATGAGAGAATTCATTACTAAGTGACTGACTTTATAAGAAAAGCTTTTCTTAAAGGAAGTTGTTCAGACTGAAAACCAAATGACACTATACAATAATCTAATGTACAAACACACAAAAGAGAATTCACAAAAGTGATTATGAAGGCAATGGTAAAACTGTACCACTATGTATTTCTTATTCTTAACTGATTTAAAAGTATCATGAAACAATATGTATATAATAGTATTGTTGGGCCTATAACACACACATAAAATACCTACGATAATTACAAGACAAAGGAGTCAGATGGAGCAAAATTGTATGGGATTAACAAAATGACACCAGATGGTAACTCAAATCTACGAGAACAAGTGAAGAAAATAAGAAATTGAAGTAATGAAGCAATATATATATGTAACATACATATATAGATATATGTATGTGTATTTGGTCTCCTTTCTCAGTTTCTTTATATATAAATTATAACAGTACATCTGGGGGACTGTAACATACATGTAGGTAAAAGGTCTTAAAACAGCACAAACACAAGAGGAGGTCATAGAGTCCATAGGAGTTACATTTCTAAATCTCACTTAAAATTAAGCTAGGAAAAATCCTCATGGCTCAGATGGTAAAGAATCTGCCTGCAATGCAGGAGACCCAAGTTTAGTCACTGGGTTGGGATGAATCTCTGGAGAATGGAATGGCAACCCACTACAGTATTCTTGCCTGGAGAGTTACATGGACAGAGGATTTTGGTGGGCTAGAGCCCATGGGGTCACAAAGAGTCAGACAGGACTGAGCAACCAACATGCACAGATATTTGAAATAATTTCTGATATATTAACATAAACACTAAATCCTAGAGCAAACAATAAGGAAATCATTCAAAAAAGGTAGTGAAAAATATCAAAGGAATTAAAGTATTACATGAGAAAATTTACTTTTCTCTGGCAAAAGACAGCAATTTAAAAAATGACAAATGGCAGGAAAAAATTCAACCATTACATTTGAATGAATTAAACAATGTCATCAATAGGCAGAGATTGTTAGACTGGATGAGTAAACAATATATAATTATATGTTGCATTCAGGTGACACAATATATCATTAAAGATTCAAATAACTGTTATTTAAAAGAAAGGTACATTATATATAATGCAAACAATAACTATAAAGTTGGAATAAATATATCAAAATAAAATTTTAAATAAACTATATTACTATAAAGGTGAAAGTTGCTCAGTTGTTTCCAACTCTTTGTGACCCCATGGACTATACAGTCCTGGAGTTCTCTAGGCCAGAATACTGAAGTGGGTAGCCTTTCCCTTCTCCAGGGGATCTTCCCAATCCAGGGATCAAACCCAAGTCTCCCGCATTGCACACAGATTATTTACCAACTGATCTATCAGGGAAGTCCAGGTAAACATTTATAATGATCATTTGCAATGATCACTAACTATCATTGATCTTAATGACATTAAGAATAGAAAAATAGGGAAATAAATAAATATAAAATACATTAATTTGAAAACATCAACAAATTTTAAAAAATTAGCTATACTGAATAAGAAAAAAAAAGCATTTCAAAGAAGGAAATGAAAGACAGAACATAGTTAATGGCCACACAAGAATTACAAAATAATTTTGTATAATTTATATTTATTTATAATTTATAATGTATAATTTAAAATAAGGGAAATAGATAAATATATGGATATCAATGAAGTGTATAACTCAGATGAAATGGACACGTTTCTAAAAAGACAAATTACTGAAACTGACTCAAGAAGAAAAAGAAAATCTGAATAGATTTATAAAAAGTAAAGTAGTTGAATTAGTAATTAAAAAAAATTAACTAAATAAATAGTGAATTGTACCAAATATTCATAAAATAATCAATACCATTCCTTCAGAAAATTTTCCAAAATATATGATAGGAAGAAATACATTGCATCTAATTCTATGAGGTCAGTTTTATACTGACAACAAAACTATACAAAGATATCATAATAAAAGAAAAATTCAGACAAATTTCCCTTAGAAATATAAATTAAAAATCTTAAATAAAATGCTACCACACTGAATCCAACACCATATAAAAAGTATTGTCACAAAGAAGAACAAACCTGACTCCATATTGGATCTATTTCTCTAGTGCTAACCTTTGTGCCCTGTTGCCTGGGCTTACTCATGAGGGCTCTGCACTTTTGTCTCCCCAGTCAGCAAAAGAATGTTGCCTATAACCTGAAATATGTTGTACATAAGAGTCCGTTCTCAAGGTTCTGCCTTCCAGGCTTGACATTTAAAGCCATATCACTTTTTGTTCACATAGAGATAAAAATTTGCAGAACAGAAAATAACATTTGTCTTCTTGAAGGTTTATAGGAACATCGTGACCAGACCTATGTGGACAGCTGTAAAATCAAAGGCTTATCACATCCCTTTCAGGGTCTGGCCAATACCAAGAAGTGTGTAATAACCAGTCCCCCACTACCCCTTTTAGTACAAAAGAAGTCTGAATTCTTAAACTCTCGATTTATTGGCCTGTCATGTGGCTAATAGAATGAGCTTGGACTCAGTAACATTATTATACACAATGATCTAATGGGATTTATCCCAACAGTGCAAGTTTGGTTTAACATCTGAAAATGGATTAATTTGTCATATAAATGAAACAAAGGTAAAAATTCACATGATAATCCCAATGTACACAAAAAAGATTGTGTGATTTTACAAAATCCAACACATTGTCATGACAAAAAAAATTAACTAAGTAGGAATAGAATATAATTTATCAAACTGATAAAGGACATGCATGTAAAGCCCACAGCTAATACATTAGAGTATGTCATCCCTTCTTGAGCTGCAGAAGTAGTACTAGCTTATTGGCCATCACAAGCAAATGAGGGGAGAAAGGTCAGCCTTTACATCATACAGAGGTATCACTGTTTTGCTTAATTTTTAATATCATGTTTAAAACTCTAGTATGGAAATGTTTAACCACATATAATACTATAAAATTTATTATATTATTTAACAGACTTCTTGAGCAGTTTTAAGCTTATGAAAAGAACTAAGTAGAAAATAAAGACTTCCCATATCCTTTACCCCAGCAACCAGTTACTCCTATTACCAATATCATACATTATGATGGTATATATGTTACCATTAATGAGCCAGTGTTGATACGTTATCAACTAGAGACCATAGTTTATATCAGGGCTTACTCTTTGTGTTGTACATTCTATGGGTTTTGACAAATGTACAATGATAGGTATCCACCATTCCAGTATCATATAAAATAGCTTTAATACCTTAAAAATCCCTTATTTTCCACCTACTCATCCCTCTAGGTCTTTTCATGACTGAAAATTCATTTTTTACGTCTGAATGATATTTCATTGTATGGATATATGACATTTTCTTTATCCATTTATTCACTGAAGGACATCTTGATTGCTTCCAAATTTTGGCAATGATGAATAAACTGCCTATAAAGATTTGAGCATGAGTTTTTATATGGACGTAAGTTTTCAATTCATTTGGACACATACCAAAGAATGCAAAGGCTGGAGCATAAAGTAAAAGTGTTTTTAGTTTTGAAAGGAACAACTCAACTGATGTTCAAACTCACTGCACCATTGTGCATCCCCACTAGCAGTGAGAGTTAGTGTCGCTTGCCTTTATTGTTAGTGTTTTAGATTTTGGACAGTCTAAGAAGTCTGTCCACTTTCTATCATCATTATTTGGTCTTTATATCTTATTTGGCAGATAATGCTAAAATCCTAGGGGGGATTTTAGTAGGTACCAGTATTTGAAGCGACTTAGCAGCAGCAGTATTTTTTTATAAAAGTATTATTCCCAGGTTCTGGCATACACATTGAATAAATTAAAAAAAGACTTTGAAGAACTTGTCTAAAATTTCCCTGGTATTTCATTATGATGTTTAATAACTTTCATTATGAGAAAAAATATGTATATATCATAATCTTGAAAATTGTTGTTTAAACCAATGTTTTCCTCTCATTATTTTCTATATATTTTCTATTTTTAGGCCCATTGAATAGAGCTCATAATCTAACATTTGGATACACTCTATTCTTCTATGTTTGCGGGGATATAAATAACTCCATCTCTTCCATTAGTATTTACATTTTTGGATATCTCTTAGGACAAATTGCATGCCTTTCCAAAGGACTTTTCACAAAGTATGCAGATGTTAAGGGAAACCAGTCTACAACTGTAATTTGCCACTAATATACATGTAAGAAACACTGAGGATATATTATAGACACCTTCAAGAAAAACTTCCTAAGTGTAGGGAATCTTAAGGTTTGAAACACTGAATCTTATAATTATTTCATGTATTCCACGATTTTCACCAAAAAATCATGGAAATCAAAGCAACCCATGGCCCATTTTGATATAATTCATTGTTCTACCTTAATTGTGAGCAAAAAAAAAAAAAAAATCTACATATATATATATATATTATTCCATGAATTTTGTCAAAAGTTGCCCTTGACAACTATAAATTTCCATTAATATGTCATTTTTGAGTTTATGCTCAATATGAAAGAAAATTCTAATTTATTATCTTGCTATTTGAACATTAACTTTGTGTTTTTCAAAGATTTTTTTTCTTTTTTGATGTGAACAATTTTTAAAGTCTTTATTAAATTTGTTACAGCATTGCTTCTGCTTTATGATTCGTTCTTTTTGGCTCCAAGGCATGTGAGATATTAGCTCCCCAACCAGGGATTGATCCCACACCCCCACATGTTGCAGGCATTGGAAGGCAATGTCTCAACCACTGGACCACTAGGGAAGTCCCTTGATTTTGTATTTTTATCTAATCAGCGATCACCACATAGCTATTTATTTTTTAAATATGACAGGCTATTTCTTAGACTTGTACATTGAAGTAAGACTTTTTCTGGTATGTTTTTTAAGGCAAGTAGCTAGATAACAGATATTATGAATAATGCAGATATATTTTAAATTAAAATGGAGGTTATTTTTCATGTATAGAATTTTATGTAATTGAAAATAATATATATGCATATATACATCCATCCCTTATATATATAGAAATGTATATAAATACACATATAGACATTTATCAAAAACACTGTACATGTCAATACATAGACATTCTCTAACTGATTTTTCAATTCTATGAAAACTTGACTATCTGTTTTTGTGAGTGGTTTTGCACTTGAAGTGTCCACTTGATCTGTAAAAATTTATAATGAGTTTATAGATCTTGCCCTGAAAAGTGAGAGGTTGAAAACAAATGAAGAAAAGATGGTCTCAAACTGACAAATTTAGTAAATGACTGAATTTTTAATACTCTATAGTAGAATGAAAACAAGTTTGAGATACGTTTGAAACTTATCATCAAAGTGTTTAAATTTTCAGTTAAACTTTAAAATAACAAACCAAACAACTTCATGCAGCACATCCTATGGGGAGAAAGTTGACTCCATTAGACAGTGGGAGCCACTTAAGATTACCCAATTAGATATGGACAGGTGTGAGTACGTCATTCGCCCAGATGGAGAAACTCAGACACAGGAGGATTAAGGAATTCATTCAGGAATCCACAGCTGTTCACGTTAGTGCAGACATGATGGGAACCCAAAGTGAATGGAACCTAATCCTGGGGTTTGTTTGCCTGACTGATCTGCCTTTTATTTAGTTGCTTTAGATTCATATTTTTGATTTCCTGTTAGTGGAGTGCTATTTATATGCCAAACAATTGGGCATAAAAACAAGCAGTGTTCCAAATTAATGTCAAGTATCTATAAAGTCAAGAACTCTGCCTATATTCATCTTTGTATTCTTAAGAAACTAATTCACAACTAAGCTACCAGATCAATGTATTGATTAAGTTATAAATAGGGAGAATGCTTTTCTTCTTTATAAATAAATTTCCATTCCATTTCTCTAACCATATAACCAGTCTTGAAGTTGCTATTTCCCTCCTCCTGTCAGCTAGCTTCCAGGTGAGCATCAAGTGTTTCAGAAACAGGAGAAGCACATTTTCCTAATCCTGGCCCTGAACCTCTGTCAATTATGGTTCAAAATGTACCACTACCTTCTGTTTCTCCTCCTTCTCCACCTCAGCTTATTGTAATTATAATTAATGGAGTACAATCTGTTTAGCATCTCTACTCTGTCCTAACAGATGGGCAGGATTTGGGTCTGCAACTGGGACAATAGTGTTACTTTGTGTTAATCGCTCAGTTGTATCCGACCCTTTGAGACCCCGTACAGGCTCCTCTCCATGGGATTCTCCACGCAAGAATATTGGAGTGAGTTGCCATGTCCTTCTCCAGGGAATCTTCCTGAACCAGGTATGGAATCCGGGTTTCCTGCATTGCAGGCAGATTCTTTACCATCTGAGCCACCTCAGTTCAGTTCAGTTGCTCAGTCATGTCTGACTCTTTGCGACCCCATGGACTGCAGCACGCCAGGCTTCCCTGTCCATCACAAACTCCCAGAACCTACTCAAACTCAAGTCCATCACATTGGTGATGCCAACCAGCCACCTCATCCTCTGTCGTCCCTTTCTCCTCCCACCTTCAATCTTGCCCAGCATCAGGATTTTTCCAATTAGTTGGTTCTTCGCATCAGGTGGCCAAAGTATTGGAGTTTCAGCTTCAACATCAGTCCTTTTAATGAATATTCAGGACTGATTTCCTTTAGGATTGACTGGTTCAATCTCCTTTCAGTCCAAGGAATTCTCAAGAGTCTTCTCCAACACCACAGTTCAAAAGTATCAATTCTTCGGCGCTCAGCTTTCTTTATAGTCCAACTCTAACATCCATACATGACTACTGGAAAAACCATAGTTTGACTAGATGGACCTTTATTGGTAAAATAATGTCTCTGTAGTATGAAAAGGCAAAAAGGTATGACACTGAGCCACCTACTTGCCATTAAATAAACTAAACTTTATTAGCTAAGGTGACTGGAATTTTCTTAAATCACCATTTTCTGTTCTTCTGTTCCTTCCGTCTTTTCAAACTCAACTAGCATGGCTTACATTTTATTTTACTGGAGTGAGAAGGTAGTGTAATTAAGCTATGCTATGGGGGATTTACTCTGATAAACACAGGGTTATTTGTCCACTAACTATGTTAGTCTAGCCAGATGCTTCCTGAGAAAAACAGATATCTAGACAAAGCTCAACAGAAAACTTTCTTTAAAAAACTTGAACATTCAGTGTTGGCCTCTGATTACATTTTGAAGCTAAACACAGATGATTTGACTGTTTTTTCATTGCATGATACACAGTCCACTTGCCTCCAGAAATAGTCCAGTGTTGACAGTTCCTTCCTTTGGACTTGAGAAAGGGCATTCAGAGGATTCGCTCCAAACTAATTTTGGCACTGATTAATTTCACTGGCATTTCTCTCCACCTGATTCAGGATACATATCATGTTGAGCTTAATCAAATAATGGTTTACAATTCCTCTGTGAATATAGCACAATGACTCTGGTAAACTTTATGTCACTGTGAAAACAAATTTACTGTTTTCATGATTGTTATTTTAAGAATCTATTGAATCTCTTCCCTTAAAACTTGGTATCACTTTGAAAATACTCATGGACATCACTTAAATCTATATAGTGGAAACAGAAAACATACAAAAGCATACCTCAGAAATAGCTAAGAGAATATATTAAAGACATAAGCTTGGTTATTGCCTGTGGGTTTGGAAACAAACTGAGGACTGTGAGGAAGAGAGATTTATTTGTTGATGCTATTCATTGATAAATAACATCCTGAGTATTTGAAAATTCTGTGTGTGTGTGTGTGTGTTTAGAGAGAAAGGGAGAGAGAGAAAGACAGTACAGTTTATTAGGCTTAGGCTGCCATAATAAAAATACCACAGAAGGAGAGACTGGGAGGCTTAGACAACAGAAATTTAGTTTTTATATATTTGGAGTAAAGAAAGTCAAAGATTCAGGGCTAGCAAGGTATATTTCATTCTGAAACCCCCTTCATTTTAGCTTTTGAGTGGTCTCCACCTTGCTGTGTGTTCACATGACTTCTTTGCTCACACATGAGAAGAAAGTGAAAACAAATTTTCTGGTGTCTCTTTTCACAAGGACAGTAATCTTATCTGATAAGGCCCCATTCTTAACAGTCTCATTTTACCTTAATTACTTCTTTAGAGGTCCCATCTCAAGCTACAACCAGTAGGGTTTAGAAACTCAGCATGTGAATTTTGGGGAGACACAATCATTCATATATATTCAATGAATACATATGTTCATTTATATATACATGTATATATATATATATATTTATGTAGTTATACATGGTTATATATAACACTTATACAGTTATGTATTTAAACTACTTTTTTTTTTTTAGCTATCATATGGTTAGACACCCATATAAATGCATAGAACTGTACTATACAACCTAGCTCAATAGTAAGTAATATTATTTAGAAACACTTTTAAGAAATTCTCCCTGAAGCTGTTTAGAGCAATTAAACTCTCAGCATAAATGTGAATCCTACATAGAGTGATATAATACAGAGACTAACTGCTCTCCTCTAATGTTTCCTGGAATATCCAGTGGGTGGTAGAGGCTTTTTTCTTTCATGGCAAGGTAAGATAATGGAGAAGGAAAAGAAAGAAACAGTATTGCTATGCTGACCACATAAATAATGATAATCTCTTCCTAAACTGTTACTGTGGAAAAGGAAATGGCAACCCATTCCAGTATTCTTGCCTGGAAAATCTCATGGACAGAAGAGACTGACAGGCTATAGTCTATGGAGTCAAAAAGAGTTGAACATGACTGAAGCGACTTGGCACGCATGCAAACTGTTAACTGAAAAAATTTTAGGGGAGCGTGTTCTTGTGCCAAGACTAGGATAACCAGGTAAATAAAGAGAAAATCTTATCAATTTCCAAGAGGTCAAAATTAAAGAGAATTAACATGAAAATAATTAAAAAGTAGTAAAAATAGTTACAGAGACAAGCGATAATTTCATGGAGAATACAGTTAAAAGATTCTCCCCATCCTTTTCAAGAATATTCAACCCAAACATTCTAGAGCTGGGAAGCAGAAGAATCAAATCCAGAATTATAAAAATTCTGGTGATTGCCATAGTGATTATTTCCAAGCTAAATCTGAAGAAAATGTACAAGGATTGATGTTCTTTAAAAGCTCAACTGACCCTTAGAAAGACAGGAAATAAAACCAAATAGTAGAAGTTAGAATCTCTGTGAGATGAGGACGGTTTGAATGAGTGCTATAATACCATATTTGATCAGTTTCCCCTTAATACTGTTAGTTCTGTAAAAGAATTATATTTTAGAGATGGCACAGAAAAAGTCATGTACAAAAAAAGTGCTGTTCCTTCAAGTCAGTGAGTTTTTCTTGAATTTACTGCAAGAAGGTTTCTCTCTCCCCACACCTTCAACCCAGCACCACTTTTAGTATAAATCTTCCCATCTAATACAAGGGTGGGAAACGTAGCACACAAAAAAAAAATTCCCACTTGGAGAAAATCTCATGAAAGAAGTTTGTATTTGCTTTTGTCATCACTATAAAATGTCCACCTAGTAAAATAGACATAGAAGATTCTCAATAATTATTTGTTGAATGTTTAATAAATTTGTGTAATTTAGTCTCCTGAGTTTTCACAGCAGAATTTCATGTGGGTTTCTGGAGCACATCTCAATTACTAGAGGAGTCTCTTCTGCCTGGCATGGCAGTAATACAAGTTCTCTACCTGCAGCTTGGCTGACAGCTTCTGCCCCTCCTCACTGCATTGACTGTTAACTTCTTTCAGTGATGGGCTACTTGGCTTTATGAGAAGCTGAGGTTGAACTGACTTCCTCTTTCTTCACAGACATTGTCATTATTTTCCTATGCAATTTGCTCATCAGAAACTCTTGCAAATGGAATGCCCAGGAAACCATATGGCCATGCTTTAAACTCCTAGGCAAAAATAGACTGGTGGGACTATATCAAACTAAAAACTTCTGCACTAAAAACTATCAACAGAATGAAAAGGCAGCTTACCAAATCAGAGAAAATATTTACAAACCATCATCTGAGAAAGGCTAAATTTTCAAAATGTACAATAAACTTTTATAAATCAATACAAAAACAAATAAGCAACCAAACCAATCATGTTTTAAACTGTGCAAATGACTTGGACAAATGTTTCTCCAAAGATGGCATACAAATGGCCGACAGGTATATGGAAAGATGCCCCTCTAAAACGATTCCCTAATTAATGATTGGGGAAATGCAAATTAGAAGTTAAATGAGATTTCTCATTCCTGTTAGGATAGTTATTATCAAACAAAACCAAAGATAACAAGTGTCGACAAGCATGTAGATAAAAGGAAACCCTTGTGAACTCAGTACAAATGTAAATTTTTAGCCACTATGTAAAACAGCAAGAAGGTGTCTCTAAAAAATAAAAGTCAAACTAATTTATGATCCAACAACTTCACTTTTATGTATACAACCAAAAGGATTAAAATTTGGATGCCAAAGAGATATTTATAATTAGTTTGATTGCAGTATTGTTTACAATAGCCAAGTTGTGTACAGATGAATGGATAAAGAGAAGGTAGTATATACATACAATAGAATATTACTTGCTCTTAAAAGAGAGAAATCCTACCCTTTGTAACAGCATGGATGAACCTGGAAGCCACTATACTAAGTAAAACAAGCCAGTGGCGGAAGAATACTGCATGATTCCATTTATATGATGCATCTAAACTAGTAAAACTCATAGAAGTGGAGAATACAATAGAACTTGCCAGGGGCTAAGGAATACAGAATATGAGGAATCGGTGATCAATGAGTATAAAGTTGAAGTTATATAAGGATGATTATGTTTTCGAGATCTGCTCTACTACAGTTAACAAAATGGTATTGTACACTTCAAGTTTTGTTAAGTTAAATCTCATCTACAGTGATCTTACCACACACACACACAAAAGCTAAAACCAAAAACAAGCAAACCTAACAGAGTCACAGAAATGCAGAATGCTGCCTATGCCTATTATTTTGATTCTGGTAATGGTATCACAGATGTTGGCATATGTCTAAATTCATCAAATTGTACACATTAAATAGGTGTAATTCTTTGTATATCAACTATACCTACATAAAGCTGTTAAATAAAATTCTCAAAAAATCCTAGATATGCAGAGACTAACATATCCACCATACCCTCTCTCACCATGATTTTTACATTTGTACATGACTACATAACAAAAAACTTCACATCCTATTCCCCAGCTTTGTGATTTGCATAATACTCATTTCTTATATTAATAGCCTTCAGTAATGTGATTTCTCCAAAGTTACATACTAGTAATTGAAGAATTACTGACTTCCAGATTCAAGTCTCTTTTTCTTTACTGCTAGTATCTTTGTATACCTCCGTAGCCAGAGTAGTTACAAGCTAAAAATTTTTAAATAAATAAAATTATAAAACAGTAAACATAAAATAAGACTGGTATTTATACAATCAGAGAACCAAAACACCCTATTGGCAGAGAGGAGGATGATGCCTCTTTTCATCAATGAGAAGGGACAATATTACACATGTGCCTTGGTGGACAATGAGAACCACCCAGGAGTACTGAGGAGACAATTGTATCTTTTTTCTCAGGCTGACAGATGATATTCTAGAGTAACCAATACTTTAAGAGATCAGGCCCTAACTTTATTAATTCCATTACCTATCAAAATTCCTACCACAGAGTCATTTCTAAAAGATGAAGAAGAAAGGACACTAATTTTGAAAACAAACCAGTCAATCCTAAAGGAAATCAACCCTGATGATTCATTAGAAGGACTGATGCTGAAATTCAATACTTTGGCCACCTGATGCAAAGAGCCAACTCACTGGAAAAGACCCAGATGCTGGGAAAGACTGAAGGCAAAAGGAGAAAGGGGTGACAGAGGTCTCGATGATCAGATAGCATCACATATTCAACAGACATGAATTTGACCCAACTCCAGGAGATAGTGAAGAACACAGGAGCTTGTTGTGGGCTCCAAAACCACTGTGGATGGTGACTGCAGCGATGAAATTAAAACGCACTTGCTCCTTGGAAGGAAAGCTATGACAAACCTAGACAGCATATTAAAAAGCAGAGACATTACTTTACCAACAAAGGTACATCTAGTCAAAGCTATGGATTTTCCAGTAGTCATGTACAGATGTGTGAGTTGAATGATAAAGAAAGCTGAGTGCTGAAGTATTAATGCTTTCGAACTGTGGTGTTGGAGAAGACTCTTGGGAGTCCCAAGGAGATCAAACCAGTCAATCCTAAAGTAAATCAGTCTTGAATATTCATTGGAAGGACTGATGCTGAAGCTGAAGCTCCAATACTTTGGCCACCTGATGTGAAAAGTTGACTCACTGGGAAAGACCCTGATGCTAGAAAAGAATGAAGGCAGGAGAAGAAGGGAAGGCAGAGGATGAGATGATTGGATGGCATCACCAACTCGATGGACATGAGTTTGAGCAAGCTCCAAGAGATGGTGAGGGACAGGGAAGCCTGTCATGCTGCAGTCCATGGAATCGCAAAGGGTCAGACATGAAGTAGGGACTGAACAACAACAATACTAATTACCCAAGGACATACAGCTAATAAAAATCCAACTAATGCTGGACTTCAGAACCTTTAGTTCATTGAAGAATGCCCAAAGAGAGACAGGCTATTCCTTTAAGATAATCAGCAGTCAGTGGCTTTAGGCATCCCTCTTGAAGCCCTGGCTCCTCCCATAGTGTTCCATTTGCACTTTCCCTCCATGTTAACTGACAATGAACCATATCTTTCCCATTCCCCATATTTCTTAAGGAAAAAGAAGTTAGAATGATAATCACCATTCTCAATAGTGCTAGTTTTGCATTCCACCCCCCTGTTTTTCTTTTTCTTTTCTTTTTTTTTTTCTTATTTGCCCTCCAAACCAAGCCAGTTGAAGAGAATGATAAACTTTATCACATAGAGGAAAATCTCATCCAGATAAAATTATGAGTGCCAGAAGCAAACAAAATGCTGAAACTGCAAGATAGATAGAAATCATTTTGCCTGATAAGAAATTGTTCAAAGTAAAGGTAAACATTATTTAGAGACCTCCTATACATATTTTAACAAGATATCTGTTTCTGACTGTGACTTTAGCAAACATTTTGAAAGACAATGGCAGTTTCCTCCCTGATACTGAACTCAAATAGTCAGAGATACACATCTAAGATGTTTTTTTAACATTCTTTTATCTTTTAACCTGCCCAAATATTTCTTAAATATTAGCATATTTTTAGCAAAACAAGCAGGAGTTGAAAATACATTCAATTTAATTTCAAGTACATGAATTTACATAACAGAAGGCAGTGGCTGTTTTTGTAGGTAACCAGGAACAGCTCACATCATGTGACTTTTACGACTGGTCAGGTTTTACTAATTGAATGAGCTAGAGCTAATAACATACATTTTCTTTTCTTTCTTTTACATAGTCATAATTTTGCCAATCTATTTCATAAGTTTGTTCATCCAATAAGACAGTTATGAAAATATGACAATAATTAGGATGTTCATAAAGTATCATTTTTAAAATGGCAAGTAACTCTTCAATCACTGAAATACCCTCTAGAGGAATTCACCTTGAACTTCATTCTGGACATTTATTTGACAACATACATTACAGGATAGAATCTAAGCCTTGTTTGAAAGTTAAATCATTTGTATGCTTGTCTTCTTCACACTTTAAGACACCTTGAATTCTTCAAGTGTGAATCAGAACTTTGGGATTGGTAAAAATATAATCAATTTACTGGTGCAAGGCAATGTTTTTACTCCGTCTCTGATTTCCACGAGAAGAGATTTCCCCCCCACCCCCTTAGCCTTTCTCTACCTACTTAATAGCTCTGCCTTTCTTTCTCTTGTTTCCTACAGAGAACACACATCCCCTACCACCACTCACGCTGAGGAGCTATTCCAGTTCAGCCTTACTTAGAATTGACTAAGCAAATCTCCCTAGGTCAGGCACTCACATAGTAGGTCAATCTATGTGTTACCCTGCGTATAGTCATCTTACCTAGCTTTGCCAGTAGTAAAAGTGATATTGAGGACTCCTATGACTCTCCTTTGTTTATGTTATTTTACTTTCTATTTTAAAAACAAAGTTTTGAAGACTGTTTAATAATATAACAAATTCTTAAGTTAATATCAATTCTTAAAATTTAAATCAAAATATAAATGCAGCATAATCTTATTTTTAAATATAAATATACTCATTAAAGTAAACATAGTAAATAACGGGAAAGAAATAGATCTAAATTGAACTAAAGATCATATTCCATAGAAAACTTGTAGTGAATTTATTTTTTTTCCACGTTTTAAAATATTTTCCAAAGCTTTGACAATAAGTGTGTATTTGAAGAATAAATTCAAGTGAAAAAAAATAGAATGTAAAATTAGTATACTATATGATCATAACTAGATAGCAAAATACTGGGAATGTTAATAAAAATATTAATAATGATATTATTTTTTACTTTTCTATAGTGAAAGAAATAAATAGGTCAACTTTATTTTCTTTAACTGATTGATCTATTATTTCTCACATAGAAATATATTTATAATACATTCTTTTTCTTGAGGTATAATTGATTGACAATACTGTATTAGTTTCACTTGTACAATATAGTTATTTGAAATTTTATAATTTAAAACTTATAGTTATTGTAAAATATTGGCTATATTCCCTGTACTGCACATTATATCATCTCAGCTTATTTATTTTATACATAGTAGATTGTGCCTCTTAATCCCCTATCTCTTTGTTGCTCCTGCCCCTTCCCTCTCCCCACTGGTACCACTGGTTGGTTTTCTATCTATGAGACTGTTTCTGCTCTGCTATATTCATTAATTTGCTTTATGTGTTAGATTCCCCACATAAGTAATAGCATATAGTTTTTGCCTTTCTCTGGATTGTCTTACTAAGTATAATATCCTCCATCCATGTTGTTGCAAAAGGAAAAATTTCATTCTTTTTATGTCTGAGTAACATTCCATTCTACACATGCACTATGTCTTCTTTTTCCATTTATCTGTTGATGGACACTTAGGCTATTTCCATATCTTCATAACTGTAAATAACATTGCTATGAACACTAGAGTATATGTATCTTTCAAATTATTGTTGTGTTTTTTTTTTTTCCACAGAAAGACTGTCCTTTGATTTTATTCATTCTCAAATTCCTCAGAACTGTATTGAAGAGAGATGCTATTTATTAGAGGGCCCCTGAGAAACTTAATAACTTAAGAGGAGGCAAAAGACTTCCTGATTTGTTTAAAGATTCAATCCCCCTTGCCAAATCTGCTCAAATCTGATGGGCTGTATTTAGAAGACTCCATAGACAGGATTGCTTCTGAAGTGGAGGGTGAAGATGCCTCTGACTATATGCTTCTAAGGTGAGTATGGTTGGCAGCTGATTCTTTGTGGATAATTCCACAGTGAACTCATAGGAAAATCTATTATGCATAATTTATCAGGAATTGCTATTTTAATACTTCTGGACAACATGTCCTGAGAAAATGACAAAATTAAAGGGACTCTACTTTTTGAGTTCCTGGACTATGATGGTTTCCTGGTGGCTTAGACAATAAAAGAGTCTGCCTGCAATGCAGAAGATCTGGGTTTGATCCCTGGATTAGGAAGACCCCTTGGATAAGGGGATGGCAATGCACTCCAGTATTGCTCGGAGAATTCCATGAACAGAGAAGCCTGGTGGACAACAATACATGGGGTCCCAAAGAGTCAGAAATGACTGAGCAACTTTCACTTTCAGAACATGACAAATCCTTTGCAAGGAAAATATCATATGAGAGATGAGAAACTGAGCCTCAGGGGAGCTAAGTAATCCGTGGAGAGAAACTATTAGGTAATTAATGGAATGAAGATTACAACTTAAAAATTTTGCTCCAAAATCTGTTCTCTTTTAATAGTACAAAATAACATTTGCATTCTGTAAAAAATTCACCCTAGTTGGAAAGATAAGATTTCAGTACAGTAATGTATAATATATGTATAATCTTTCCCACATGCCAAAAACAATTTTTAATATTATTAATATATATATCAAAATAGTGATAGTGTAAAGTTCATATTCAAAGGAATTCAGTTTCAGAGAAAAAAATGAATAAGCCTAACCAGGAGTGAAAAGATGAAGAAAAATTATATACACACATATATGTGAGTGTATATATACATAACACAGTCCCTTCTCAATAGACAGACCTTCCATTAACTTCAGCAGGCAAATGCTTGAACTGCACCCATTATCTACATAAATATATAATGTCCCAAGTGTGCAATTATGTTATTCCACAGCGAAGAATGACTTGGTTTCACAATCCATGTCCTAGGAACCTGTGTGATTCTGAAATATTTGCATTTGAAAGGTTAGAGACTATTCACCTAAACTGTCAGTAGCTCAATGCATCCTATTAGTGTGCATTTTATACTAAAGAAAGAACATTACGGCTGGGAATTCTCTCTTTCTTCCCAGCCAGAGTGACATACTTTCCCTATCATAGTCTGTTGTGTCTGGGGTTAGTTGGCTCATTGCCTATTCCTTCAATGTAGAATATTCTCTCCATGCATACTTGGGTTTGTAATATATAAGAAGATCCTATCTGAAACATAATATGGGTAGTCCATTTACTATTCAATCAATAACATCATGCACATAACTAAATATACATGTTTACTATTTCATCACGACTGCATTATCATCATTAAAATATTCCACAATCTTCTTCCTAAGTGCTTGACTAGACACAGTATGATCATATACCTCCTTAAGAAGTTAAAAATCTAAATAAAATTGCAGACCTTGTAAGAGTGGTGTATTACTCCATACAGAAGAGAAATCTGCTTAATTTTAAATTTGACTAACATGTGTTTTTATATAATATTACCATTAATATTTCATTGGAAAATGTATTTTTAATAAAAAGATAACCTATTAATGAAAGAATTACTACATTTAAATACCTACTGAATGCTGCTAAGCAAAATGAGTAATTTATTCAAGATACTATTGTAGCTATTATGCCCTAAAACAAATTTTATTTTTTAATTTATTTTTCAATTGAAGGATCATTGTTTACAGAATTTTGTTGTTTTCTGTCAAACATCATAAAGAATCAGCCATAGGTACACCATCAACAAGAATCAGTCATAGGTACACTATCATAGCTATTATGCCCTAAAACAAATTCTTATAATGTTGGAAACATAAGACAACTTTACATGTGAAAATTAACTAATAATAAAAGGCACTGCATAATAAACATTTTTTTTAAAGTGGCAGTTTGAACTAAAGGAATTCTAAGAAATAACTGATCATAGTAGATTAAATTAAACATGGAATATTACAAACTATGTGGAAGTTAAAGTAGTCCTTGAAGGGTAGATAATTCAAAACAAGATTTATTATTACTCCCATTTCTCCCTCCATATATTGCTCCTCCCCACCTTTCCACTGGTAACCACAGTTTGTTAGAAGTTTTGAAGATGAAAATAACACATGAAATCCCCAGACCCTAGAGGGAAGAAGTTATGAAGCAAAATAGACTTGAGGACATTACCAAATTAAACAGACCTCACAGAACCAAGGAAATTGGCATCAAGAAGTAAAGACTCTAAAGTCATGTTGTACCATGGTCTTTAGCATTCACTGTGCTATGTCATGCATCTCCTTGGGGCTAAAAAAACAAAGCATTAAGAGTGGGTTGACTCTCAGATGTCATGAGGGCATTTTACTGAACACAGCCAATTAGCTACAAGAGAAGGGAGCTTAAGGAAATGGAAGCTAGGCAAAGGTACCACTGTCACTGTGGACTTTCCATCAGATAAAAGTTTCAAGGAAGAATTTTTTTTAGGGTGAAAGAAATTGGGGTTCCATAAAATTGTTATTCTACTGAGTTTGTGGGAACATTAGGCATTCACCAAATATTTGTGAACAATCTACTGTGCTTGATAGTCTACAAGATACCGAGGAAATAAGATAAGTGAAATATAGTACTGCTTTTTAGAAACTTCAAATTCTAACAGGAGATGATGGATGGATGGATGGACAGACAGACATATAGACAGGAGAAATAGCAGCCTAATGAGTGGTTTAATACGATAGGGGAAGAAAGGAGTAGGTGCCTTATTCTGCCAGAGATATATGGAAATTGAATAAATTCAAAGTATTTGAAGTGTAAATCTCTAGGATCAATTCATATTCCAACTAGTTGTTTTTCAGTCACTAAGTCATGTGTGAACTTTTCTGGACCCGTGGACTGCAGCACCTCAGGCTACCCTGTCCTTCACCATCTCCTGGAGTTAACTCAAGCTCATGTCCTTTGAGTTGGTGATGCCATCCAACCATCTCATCCTCTGTCACCGCCCCTTGTCCTCTTGCCTTCAATTTTCCCAGTATCAAGGTCTTTTCCAATGAGCCAGCTCTTTGCATCAGATGGCCAAAGTATTGGAGCTTCAGCTTCAGCATCAGTCCTTCCAAAGACTATTCAGGGTTGATATCTTTCAGGATACCGGTTTGATCTCCTTACAGTCCAAGGGATTCTCAAGAGTCTTCTCCAGCACCAGAGTTCGAAAGCATGAATTCTTTTGTGCTCAGCCTTCTTTATGCAGACAATTGTACATATGGACATCACCAAATGGTCAATACCGAAATCAGATTGATTATATTCTTTGCAGCCGAAGATGGAGAAGCTCTATACAGTCAGCAAAAACAAGACTGGGAGTGGACCATGGTTCAGATCATGAGCTCCTGATTACAAAATTCCAGCTTGGTTGTCTCCTATTATCTGTGTTTTGGACTGCTGCTGCACAGACGTCTGACCACCTTGGCCACCTTATACTTTGCCATCAGTGGTCAAGCTCTCCTTAGTTTTTGACATTCCAAAGTGTAGATACAAACTCTTCCCTTTCATTTTCTTTTTTTCTTTTTTGCAATTGTAACTATCTTTTATTGTTTTTTTCCCAGTGGGTTTTGTCATACATTGATATGAATCAGCCATAGAGTTACACGTATTCCCCATCCCGACCCTTTCATTTTCTTGCTATTGCTGCTGCTGCTTAGTCACCAAGTCATGTTCAACTCTTTGCAACCCCATGAACTGTAGCCTGCCAGGCTCCTCTGTCCATGGAATTCTCCAGGCAAGAATTCTGAAGTGGGTTTTCAATTTCTTTCTCTAGGGGATCTTCCAACCCAGGGATCAAACCCACGTCTCCTGCTTGGCAAGATTCTTCACCACTGAGACAGAGTTAATACAAGACCATACTCATTTTCATTCTTTTTTAAAAGGCTTGAAAGTAGTAGAGGGAACTATAACAACAAGAATAACAAAAAATACAGAGCTGATGATTATCAGACTTCTTGTTTTTAGATCCCAGTGAATATGCCTCCTATTGGGCATATTTCTCATTAGCTCCAACAGACATCCATTTTTCAGAAATGTCATACTTTTCCAGACAGAAAGTAACTTATTTTTCTCTCACTTTACTGCTACCAACCTATTTGTCTTTATTACTAACCAGCAAGAGTGAAAGTTGATGACAATATGTCACTCTCTTTAAACTATAATCTGGTTTCACATGCTAAAACCAGATTTCCTAGATTTCCATCCTATAATTGTCACTTACCAGCTGTGTGATATTTGTGAAATTACTTAACCTGTCTGTCCCTCAGGTTTATGAGTATAATGAGGTTAATAATAGTATTTTTCTCATTGGGTGGTTTTGAGAATAAATTATTATAATATGAATTATAAATTGCTTAGCAAATAATGTTCAGTAGGCATTAAAAATATCATTACTATTATTCAAAATAGACAAATGTATTCAACATCCTCATCTGATCTATATTTACTCAGATACCTTTCCCAAGTCAAGTCTTCAAAAACAGTTGTTTAAAACCTATTTACATTTTCTTCCCTTGTGGCTCAAATGGTAAGAATATGCCTGCAATGCTGAAGACCCGGATTCAACCCCTGGGTTGGGAAGATCCCTTGGAGAAGGGAATGGCAACCTGCTCCAGTATTTGTGCCTGGAGAATTCCATGGACAGAGGAGGCTGGCAGGCTAAAGTGAATGGGGTCACAAAGAGTCAGACAAGACTGAGCAACTAAAACACACACATTTGTTTAATTAAAAGATCTATCCTAGATAATGGGTTTCTGCCTCAAATGTATGTAACACCTTAACTCTTAACTTCAGTAACTGAAAAGGTTGGTAAATTACAACCAGACATTTACAGTTTTTGTCTTTATTTTGATTTTAATTTGGTCTCCATCAGGCTTTCCATTCGTTAGAAAAGTGGAGCAAGGCTATAATCTGAGAACATGCAGAAGAGCGTAGTGTTGTAGTTTACATTAAGAACATAAGGACCCTCTTACTAAAGTAAAAATGTTCTCAGAACCTCATAAGGTAATCTTTGTCAGAATTTACTGACTGAAAAATACATAATGGCAACACACTACTTTGCAAAGCTTTTAAAGAACTTTGTGTTTTATTCATTATGACTATGCATCTAAATTGGTTCAAAATTGGGAATGAAGTATGTCAAGGCTGTATACTGTCACCTTGATTATTTACTTATATGCAGAGTACATCATGCAAAATGCTGGTCTGGATGAAGCACAAGATGGAATCAAGACTGCTGGGAGAAATATCAGTAACCTCAGACATGCAGATGATACCACCCTAATGGCAGAAAGTGAAGAGGAATTAAAGAATCTCTTGATGAAGATGAAAGAGGAAAGTGAAAAAGCTGGTTTAACACTCAACGTTCAAAAAACAAAGATTATGACATCCAGTCCCATCACTTCATGGCAAATAGATGGGGAAACAATGGAAACAGTGACAGACTATTTTCTTTGGCTCCAAAATTCACTGCAGATGGTGACGGCAGCCATGAAATTAAAGGACCCTCACTTCTTGGAAGAAAAGCTATGACAAACCTAGAAAGCATATTAACAAGCTGACACATTACTTTATTGATAAAGGTCTGTCTAGTCAAAGCTATGGTTTTTCCACTAGTCATGTATGGATGTGAGAGTTGGAACATAAAGAAGGCTGAATGCCAAAGAATTGAGTCTTTTGAGCTGTGGTGCTGGAGGAAACTTTTGAGAGTCCCTTAAGACTGCAAGGAGGTCAAATCAGTCCATCCTAAAGGAAATCAGTCCTGAATATTCATTAGAAGGACTGATGCTGAAACTGAAACTCAATACTTTGGCCACCTGATGCGAAAAGCCAACACATTAGAAAAGACCCAATGCTTGGAAAGACTGAAGGCAGGAGGAGAAGGGGATGACAGAGGACGAGATGGTTAGATGGCATCACTGACTCAATGGACATGGGTTTGAAGAAGCTATAGGAAATTGTGAAGGACAAGGAAGCCTGCTGTGCTGCCCTCCATGGGGTTGCAAAGAATCAGGCATGACTGAGCACTGAACAACAGTCTGATTTTCTCTGCTTCTGGGACCAAGATGTCAAGGATGCCCAACCAGAATGGAGTAAAGCAGGGCAGGCAGATTCACCGCTGACCATTGTCACCTGCTTCAAAGGTACACTCAACTCTACCCAGAACTGTATTTTCAATCTAAGAATATCTTACTCTGCCATCTGTCTCACAATTGTTTAAACTCTCTAAACCTCTGCCCCTCTACAGCTGCTTCTTCAACACACCTTTTCTGGCATCAAATTCTAATTTCTGGAAGAAGCAGAAGCCATCAAACAGAAAAGATTTCCTTTACTAATATGAAAAATATATAAGCCTACCTAGTTTGACACCCGTTTATCTTCAACACATTGTTATTAACTCTACTCACAATTTTGCACATTACCTCCCCAGGAGGTACTTATGTTATATCTGGGCATTTGTATTCCTTCACCCATTTCATCCACCTCTTATTCCCTCACCTCTGGCAACCACCTATGTGTTCCCTATAAATTCACTTATGTTGCTGTTTGTTTGTTTTACATTCCACATGTGAGAACTTAAGTATTTGTCTTTCTGTGTCTGACTAATTTCACTTAGCATGGTGCCCTCAAGGTTCATCCATATGGTCATAATTGACAAGACAGCCTTCTTTTTTATAGCTAAATAGTATTCTCCCATGACTTTTCAATATGCTCAAGTCTCTCCTAACATGAAAATCCTCCTTCAACCCTACTTCAAACTATTTCCTTCTCTCTCATTCCTTTCTCGGGCAGTTTTGAAAAGTTTTTTCCAGTATTTAGTCTACTGATTTCCACCTTCTCCATTCAATCTTCCAGTCACTTTAATACAGCTTATTTCTTATCATTTAAAATACAATCTTGCTAACACTTACTATATTTATTTTTATTAAAGACTTTGAATAGAAATGGAATTATCCATGACTAAGTATTTTGTATAATTTCCTCCTAAAATCATTTGGAATTGATGATATTTACTGAACAGAATCAAAATTTTTAAATGATTACTGGACTATTCATTTTTATTCTTTAATGAATTTTGGTAGTCTATATATATTTATCCTTTTTGCTTTCTTTGGGTTCATTTTCCTACTTTTCCTTAAGTTTTTAAGATGGATGCTTATCTCACTGATTTTCACTCTTCCTTTTTTTCAGAAATAAGTAACTCAGTTTTAAAATGGAGTCCTTGCACTACTTTCTTTTTTAATTCATGTTTAAACATTTGTTATCTTTGACCAATTAGTTATTTGGCAATGTAATATCTAATTTACAAATACATTGGTATTTTTAAATTATCTTTTCATTATACTTCATTCTAATTCAATAACACTATAGTAATTTTATATAACTTACTCGGTATTATCTGGAGTTTCATTAAATTTGCATTACAGTTTATTTCATTGTCAGTTTTATGTGTATCTTATGTATTCTTGAAAAAAATGATATGCTCTTTAGTTCTGAGACTCAGGGTTCAATGTATGTTATTGAGAATAAGATCATCAACTGTGTTGTTTGTTCAAATCTTCTATATCTTTACTGTTTGGGTTTTAAATCTCATAGTAGCAAGTTGAATGAAATCTCCCTGTTTGATAGTAGATTTATTGCATTATGCCTGCCATCTGTCACTACTTTTTCTTTAGAGTACATCTTTGACTTTCTTATTCTGTGCAAAAAATGTAAAATTGCTCTATATTCCTCATATGAAATGAAAGCTTTTATCCCACACAATGATTTTTTGCCTTAGGGTCTATTTTGTCTGATATTAAAATAACTGTAACAGCTTTATCTTAGTAGGTGACTCTATGCTTTTTCTTTCAACCTGCTCGGGTCTTTAACTTCTACATGAATCTCTTGTGAATTACATATAGATGGAATTTTAAAAATAAAATCTGATAATCCTTATAGCTGTTTCTTTCAATCCATTCTATTTTCTATTACTGCTCATTTACATTTTTCTCATTAATAAAACATGCCTTCGTTTATATTGATATTTAATACTGATACTTTAATTGATGGACATTTCTCAATTTACCCCACATGCATTTTGATATTTAATAATTTAATTGTATGTTTTAATGGCTGCATTTAAGTTTAAACACACTAAATAAATTCTAAAGGAAGACAATATATATTTCTCCTCCAAACAAACAGAATTTGTATATCTTAACTATGATTATAAAGTATTCAACACAGCTAACATTCATGCTTTCTTCATCAAATATTTCGGTTCTATGTTACTGATATATCCCTTTATTCTTTTCTTACTTATTTAACAAACAATTATAAAATTCTGGCCATGTTCACAGTACTTGAAGCACTTAAATCTTTTTAATTCTCGAAATAATCTTCTGATATTATTCTTCAATTCAACATTTTTGTTTTCTCATTTCTGCATATGTTTACCATTTTATGTTGTCATATATGTCTAGATTTAAGTCTTTTTCTCTATATTCAATTTATCTGTTCCTGAAATATATTATTTAGAAGTTCTGCTGGTGAGAATGCATTGTTGATAAACTTTCTACAACTTATCTATAAAATGACTTTATTTTGTGCTTGTTCATAAGTCATGGTTTACCTACATAAAAAAATCATGCATTATAATTATTTAAATTAATTCAATTTTCTGAATGATTTTCTAAATTCAGTTGGTACTCAAGAGAACTCTCCTGTTGGTATAATAGCTTTTACTTTATGTGTAATTTTTGTTTCACTTTAGATGTTTTCAAGATCTTCTACCTTTGAAATTTAGAACTTTACCAAAATTCTCTTAAATATGGATTGCATTTGTTTAACACATTTGTGTTTTATGCACTTCCTAAATCTGAGCATTTCTGTCTTTCACCTATCCTAGAAAAGTGTAAAAAATTATCTCTTAAGAAATTGCCTATCCAAAACCATCTGGATTTCTCCCTCTGGAATTCCCATTAAATATATCAAACTTTCTCTTATCTATCATAACTACTGCTCTTTAGTTCTCTTTTTCTTCATACGTTTCATTATATATCTATTTCAGACTATTAAGCCATTCTCTTGAGTTATTAACAATATAATTTTAATACTCCCACTGACTATGAAACTGAAATATATCTATTTTGCATTTCTGTAAGTTTTACTTAGTTCTTTTCTAAAGTTGTCTGTATAATCTTGCTTTTCTATTATTATTTCGATTTTACACTTCTCACAAAATATTATATGAGAAGTGTGAGAGCGTTTTCAAAATCTGTTTCTCTTCAAAAAGCAATGGTATCGATGCTGTGGGGTTTCCCAAGGTGCTTATGATCACATTAAATAAAAATTTTTGACTGGGGGTTTTCTAGACTCTAAAAAAGTAAATATTCAAATACCTTATATGGATGAAAGCTGAACCCTGGTTACTGATTCTCAGCATAGAATACTTTCCAAACAAGATCAGAGAATAACAAGGGTAAAATAAAATACCTTATTATCTCTCTTTTCTTGGGAGTGGGATTTTTATGATTTTGTTTATTCTGTCTTCACTGGTAGTCATTTGAAGGTCTAGCCTTTATTATGGTAACTCAGTTCTAACTCCCCATTTGCGTATACCCAAAGCCCCATCTCCTATGCTTATATTAACTGTTAAAACCCACAGTTTTAAGTTCAAAGAAAAGATATTCTTTCAGAAACTCCATCCTTAATTCAGGTTTACCATTCAGGTTTTAAGCTTTTCACATTCCTCTGAAACGTGGCTACAGGCAGTAATCTTACTTCCTTCTGAACTCAGTTACATATTATTCTTTTTATCCAACAGCAATAGGATTTATTTTGGTGTGTGGTGTATGTGTGTGTGTATGTGTGGTTTGTTTAACACATAATCATTTAACTTCCTCATGCTCAGGTCAACAATGATCTCCATGTCTTTATGCTTAGGGCATAGTTGATTAATTCTTCTAAAGTTCAATGTACCTTTTAGTACCATTGAACACTGTAGACTCCCCTTTCAAGGTACTTTCTTTGTTGGCCTTCCACTATATTACCACATTCCAATACCTCATGCTCCATTCAGTTCAGTTACTCAGTCGTGTCTGACTCCTTGCAACCCCATGAACCGCAGCACGCCAGGCCTCCCTGTCCATCACCAACTCCCAGAGTCTACCCAAACCCATGTCCATTGATTCAGTGATGCCATCCAACCATCTCATCCTCCGTCGTCCCCTTTTCCTCCTGCCCTCAATCTTTCCCAGCATCAGAGTCTTTTCAAATGAGTCAGCTCTTCACATCAGGTGGCCAAAGTATTGGAGTTTCAGCTTCAAAATCAGTCCTTCCAATGAACACCCAGGACTGATCTCCTTTAGGATGGACTGGTTGTATCTCCTTGCAGTCCAAGGGACCCTCAAGAGTCTTCTCCAACACCACAGTTCAAAAGCATCAATTCTTCAGTGCTCAGCTTTCTTTATAGTCCAACTCTCACATCCATACATGACCACTGGAAAAACCATGGCCTTGACTAGATAGATCTTTGTTGACAAAGTAATGTCTCTGCTTTTTAATATGTTGTCTAGGTTAGTCATAACTTTCTTTCCAAGGAGTAACCGTCTTTTAATTTCATGGCTGCAATCACCATCTGCAGTGATTTTGGAGCGCCCCCCAAAAATAAAGTCAGCCACTATTTCCACTGTTTCCCCATTTATTTGCCATGAAGTGATGGGACCGGATGCCATGATCTTAGTTTTCAGAATGTTGAGCTTTAGGCCAACTTTTTCACTCTCCTCTTTCACTTTCATCAAGAGGCTCTTTAGTTCTTCTTCACTTTCTGCCATAAGGGTGGTGTCATCTGCATATCTGAAGTTATTGATATTTCTCCCAGCAATCTTTTTTTTTTCCTCCCAGCAATCTTGATTCCAGCTTGTGCTTCTTCCAGTCCTGCATTTCTCATGATGTACTCATGCTCCTTTAATAGACATTAAATAATAAAACTAAGCTTTATCCAAAGTCCTCTCTTCTTCAACCATACTCTATGAGTGTTCCTGCCACATTCATTATAAATAATTACTAACAAAGATTGTTTTAAAGCACAAATCTGATTATTTCACTCCACTGCTTATGTTTATTCAGTGACTTTTCAATACTCTAAGAAGAAAGATGGTGTTTATTAGCATGAGCTACAAAGGTCTTAAAGAAGATCTCTCCCCACCTACATGCCTCCCCCGTGCCATGCTTTCTCTCCTCCTTTCATGTTGCCCCTCACCTTCTTTAGTTCTTCATATTCACTACTCTTATTCCTAATGCAGGGCTTTTATGTAACATTTCCCTAGGCCTGACAACAATCTTACATCTTCTTTCATCTAAATATTGCCTACCCACTCTTTAGAACACAGAATTCAGCTGTGTCAGAGTTGTCTTTACTAGTTGCTTTGAACATCTCAAATTTAATTTACTCTCAGTTATTCATGGAATAAATAATTATTATGAACCTACTGTGTGCCCAAAAGTGTGCTATATGTTGGGCTATATTTAGCACTAAATAAAATACATCAAATCTCCTTCCATATAGTTGAGAGAGGTTATAGGGAAAAATGATATGGAAACATACATAGTATGCATAAAAATACATAGTATTCAGAAAGTGTTTGCTAATTGAGAAACAGAGTCCTTAGAATTTGCCACAGATGCTATTTTACATTTATTTTATGATTATTTAAATTAATAATACATGTCTATGCTAATTTCTACTCATTACTTGACCCCCAATATTTTCCATAATGCCTACTGTGCTCAGTTGCTCAGTTGCGTCTAACTCTTTGTGACCCCATGGACTGCAGCCTGCCAGTCTCCTCTGTCCATGGAATTTCATAATTCCTACCACACTGTAAATGTTCATTAAAAATTTATATTTGTATAATATTTATGTGCAACGAGAACTTTTATGTCACATCCACAGACATCTTGATACAATATCACTCTTTTCGCTAGACAACAAATATTTGTTAGTTCAAGTATAACCTTGTGTCCTGCCCTTTATACCATCTTGAGGTTTGTATTCTCTTGGGTACTGAAATGAAATAATAAACAGTTTAGTAAAAATAAACATGAATTCTTAAATCCATCATAATAATCTTATACCCTTTAATAAGGAACCAACACTCATCAGCTGGAGAATATAAGTACTGTAATTTTAAACTCTCTCAAATTTATATCACCTGCATTATGCTCTGCATTAAAATTGAGTAGTCCACAGCCAAAGTTAGCACAGTATCTTTCCTACCATTTAAACAAGGTCATTTTGTACTACAGTATGTTATGCATTTCATAATGTATCTAAGGATAATCATGTTTAACCAAAAAATATTATTCTAGGACTAAAATTCAGTTGCATAAGCAAAGTACCTAGCACAGTGCATGATACAAAGTATGTTTTCAAACAATATTAATTCCCTCAGCCCAAGTACAAGAATATCTGAACAGATCCAACTTATCTCCATTTTTTTTCTTTTGTTCTTTGACAGGGGGTCAGAGATGGGGGGTCGTCAACTTAGAACGTATTCCAATGCTTGTACAACTGAACATAGGAAGAGATAAGAATGATAAAATGAACCTTGGTCACTGGGTACTAAAATAAAATTGAGTTAATTTCTAAAACTTTCCCAACTTCTGTTTTTTAGGATTGTTACTGTCCTCATATTGATCCCTCTTGCCCAGGGGCTTCCAGTGGATATTTTATATGAGTTATCTGCTGAAGCTGGAATAAATATTTATTCTACTCCACAAATGACAGCAATATAAATAAATAAACCAAAAATTGTCAAACTAAGGAGATATACACTGTTAATGCAAAGTAATAAAAATATACTCTGAAGTACAAGTGATGAAAAGAAATTTTAGAATTCAACCAAGTGGTACCTTATGATCCTACTTGCCTTTCCACAATGGAAAAGAGAGTTATTTGGAAAGACTCATCAACAACTCTTAAAGATAAAAAGGGGAGGGGCATGGAGGAGCAAAAGAAGGGAATGAAGAAGATAGGGGAGCAGAAACCAAGAAAAAGTGAACAACAACCAACTGTTGTGGGTCATGTCCACAAACATTGCAAAAGGGTATG
The DNA here is from genome assembly GCF_033118175.1 of Dama dama. NCBI lineage: Eukaryota > Metazoa > Chordata > Mammalia > Artiodactyla > Cervidae > Dama > Dama dama. The sequence continues at coordinate 54,701,798 of NC_083697.1, forward strand.
AAAATATATACATTTTGTTTTTTCTCAACCACTTCCTAACTGTTGAGGGAAAAAAAGAAGGGAATTGAGTTAGAGCCAAGGCAGGAATCATTAATCTGGGAACATGACTTAGGGCAGCTGGCCAAAAGTAAGGCAAGAGAAATAAAAAGATGATCCATCAAAAAAGATCCCTTGATCCAAGAACCTTTACAGCAACCTAGACTCCTGTTGAGTGATATATACTCCACCTAAAGCAAGGAAAATATATATCCATAAGTCCTCTTTAACCTCCTTTCCTCTTGGGAAAAGACTGGGATTCAACAGAGTGTAGGGCAACTGCTGGCTGATTTACCCCTCTGGTTCTTCTGAAACACAGGCTTAACTGTTAGTTCATAAATGAGAAACGTGCAGCTTCCCAGCCTAGATGCTAAAATAATGATTTAAACATTGCCCGGATAAGCAGTTACAGTAGAAAGGAGAGAGAAAAGAAAAATCAGGAAAACAAAAAACTGACCTAATTCACTGTATACTTCTATAAATGAGAATCATGAAAGGGGAGCAAGAAACAGAGAAGTGAAAATCACCTAACATGGGGACCATTTTCCTCCTGTATACTTTAAATAATCCCCAAATTACTTCCAATACCTAATGCAATCCATATGTTATATAAATAGTTGTAAATACAATATATTATGTAAATAGCTGTAGGCGCAAGGCAAACTCAAGTTTTGGTTTGGGGAACTTTTTGGAATTTGTCTTTTAATGTTTTCAACCTGCAGTTGATTGAAGCTGCAGAGTTAGAATCTAAAGATTTGGAGGGCTAACTGTATAGGTACTAATATGTAGATATTCATATATAATAAGATGAAAAAGTGAAAAATGCTATGACTCTAAATCAAAAAGGAGTAAGACACAATCTGGGTGATAAACAGAAATTACATACAGTCTTTAAAGTTGTGGACAGGTTCATCACTCTAAGACACACATGTTTAGTAGGATACAAGGAGATTCCTGATTCTGCAAATGACCTTGTTAGAAAAAAGGAACCTATGGAGCACAGTAGACTTCCCTGGTGGCTTAGCTGGTAAAGAACCCGCCTGGCTTACTTCACTCTGTATAATGGGCTCCAGCTTCATCCCTCTCATTAGGACTGGTTCAAATGAATTCTTTTTAATGGCTGAGTAATATTCCATGGTGTATATGTACCACAGCTTCCTTATCCATTCATTTGTTGATGGGCATCTAGGTTGCTTCCATGTCCTGGCTATTATAAACAGTGCTGCGATGAACATTGGGGTGCACGTGTCTCTTTCAGATCTGGTTTCCTCAGTGTGTATGCCCAGAACATTACAGCATACTGACACATGTATATGGAATTTAGAAAGGTGATAACGATAACCCTATATGCAGAACAGAAAAAGAGACACAGAAATACAGAACAGACTTTTGAACTTTGTGGGAGATTGTGAGGGTGGGATATTTCAAAAGAACAGCATGTATACTATCTATGGTGAAACAGATCACCAGCCCAGGTGGGATGCACGAGACAAGTGCTCCGGCCTGGTGCACTGGGAAGACCCAGAGGAATCGGGTGGAGAGGGAGGTGGGAGGGGGGATCGGGATTGGGAATACATGTAAATCCATGGCTGATTCATATCAATGTATGACAAAACCCACTGGAAAAAAATAATAATAATAATAATAAAAAATAGAATATCCTTCCAAAAAAAAAAAAAAAAAAAAGAACCTGCCTGCAATGTGGGAGACCTGGGTTTGATCCCTGGGTTGGGAAGATCCCCTAGAAAAGGGAACAGCTACCCACTCCAGTATTCTGGCCTGGAGAATTCCATGGATGATATAGTCCATGGGGTTGCAAACAGTCGTACACACTGAGCAACTTTCACTTTCTTGGAGCACAGTGGTTGGCATCAGACTGTACCTACATTAAATTCACTCAGAACAGCTCTTGCTAAACTATAAAAGGAGACAAGAGAGGGATGCAAGGGAGAGACAGTGATCTTCCCCAGTCATTGGAATCAGACTCCCCTGAAGTTTAAATAAAATAATCATATTTTTGTAACAAACCATTTAGTATTAAAATAGTCAAGCCAAACTTCAAGAAATGCAAGCAGAAATTTTATATAACATAATCAAAGACTTTAATTATATTCTGTCAATCTGGAAGAAAGTATCTAAACTCTTTAATTAATAAATTTGAGCATATTTATATCTATATCCACATATACACAAAAGGAAAATGAGAATAAAACTTCTTTAAAATGAACTCATGTATTAGTATATGAAGATAAATTGGATCCCACCAAAATTTGGTAAATGAGAAATAAGAGAATCTTGAAATAGGATGTCCTAATTATTAATCCTGCTTTTTTTAAAAGTGGATTTTTTGGAGTAATTTTAAGTGTACATAAAAACTGAGTGAAAAGTATAGCAATTTCCCCTATCCTCTCTCATGACTATTTCCCAGTTTCTGCTATTATTAGCATTTTGAATTAGTGTAGTGCTTTTGTTACAACTGGTGAGCCAATATTGCTACATTATTATTAACTAAAGTCCATAATTTATACTAGGGTTCATTCTGTATTGTACATTCTATGGGTTTTGATGATTATTTGTCATTAGAGCATCATACAAAATAGTTCCACTGACCTAAAAATCTCCCCTGTATTCTATTCATCCTTTCCTCCCTCCCGTCTTCAAGCCCCTGGTAACTATTAATCTTTTTTACAGTCTCTAGAGTGTTGCTTTTTCCAGAATGTTATATAGTTGGAATCATAGTCTGTAGCCTTTTCAGATGGGATTCTTTTACTTAGCTATATTCATTTACATTTTCTCTATGTCTTTCATGGCTTGATAGCTCCTTTGCTTTTAACACTGAATAATATCCCATTGTCTGGATGTACCAAAGTTTGTTTATTCATCCATCCAGTGAAGGACACCTTGATTGCTCCCAAGTTTAGAAACTGAAGAATAAGAAAACAGTATAAACATAAACGTGTAAGCTTTTGGCTAGCTGCAAGCCTTCAATTTATTTGGGTAAGTATCAAGGAATGCAACTGCTGAGTCACATATAAGAATATATTTAATGTTATAGGAAACTGCCAAACCATCTTCCAAACATGCTGCAACTATTTTGCATTCTCACTTGGAATGAATGAGAGTTTGTATTGCCGTGTCCTCAGCAGCATTTGGTGTGGTCAGAGCTGTGGATTTTGGCCATGCTAACAGGTATATACTGATATCTCATGGCCATTCTCGTTTGCAATTCCTTAATGACATATCTTTTCTTATGCTTATTTATATTTTATATATCTTCTTTGGTGAGGTATTTGTTCAGATATTTTGCCCATTTTTTAATTAGGCATTTGTTTTCTTATATACTGGACTTCTGTGCTGTCTAACCAATTACCACACACTTGGGAACTTATTACAACTCACAATTATTATCTCACAGATTTCCTGGCTCAGAAGTTTGGATACAGCACAATGAGGCACGCTCCGCACAGAGCCTCAAAGCTGGGAGGGGCTGTGATCACATTTGAGGTTCTGGGTCCCAAGATGAGCAGTGCCCAGGCTCACTGGTAGTGGGCTGGATTCAGTTCCTTGCAATTGCAGGAGTGAGGCCCTCAGGTACTAGAAGCTTCCCGGGGCTCCTTGCCATTTGGCCTTCGCAGTATAGAAGTTTGCTCCTTCAAGGTCAATAGGCTAGCTTCTGCTGATGCTTCAAGTCTCTTTTAAAGGGTTTGTCTGACAAGGTCAGGCCCACCCAGGATGACCTTCCTTTGATTAAAGTCAACCAACGCGGGCTTTCATAATGTTTCCAAACCCTGACGTTTACTATCCCTGACCACACTACCCAGATGCCATCAGTACTTGAGATCCCTTGGCTATCTTAGTGTCCACAGTTCCCGGGGGACATGCTTTTATTCACCAATAGCCTGTGCTTGTGGGTCTTCATCAGTGGGCTTCCCTCAGGCGGACACAGAGAGCCCACGCTACCTGCACACACAAGGATTCCTGTTTCCCTGTCCCAGTCCTCATGACTGACAGCTGAGCTCAGGGCTCCAGCTCTCTTGGCCCCACATGGGATGACCACAGGGGTAAGGTTGCAGCAGTATCATCTCTGGGCAACTTGGCCTGATTTGCCCGCTTGCTTGGTTTCCTTCCTTCTTCTTCTTAATCCCCTAATCTTTTCCCTGGGAAAAAAATCTAATAAATATTGTTTATTCTCATTCATGTGAATCTTATTCTTAGTTCTGCTTCTGGAAAACTGAGCCCAAAAGATCACATTCAATACAGTTCAGTTCAGTTGCTCAGTTGTGTCTGACTCTTTGCGACCCCATGAACCGCGGCACGCCAGGCCTCCCTGTCCATCACCAACTCCCGGAGTCCACCCAAACCCATGGCCATTGAGTCGGTGATGCCATCCAACCATCTCATCCTCATCCCCTTCTCCTCCTGCCCTCAATCTTTCCCAGCCTCAGGGTCTTTTCAAATGAGTCAGCTCTTTGCATCAGGTGGCCAAAGTATTGGAGTCAGTCAACATCAGTCCTTCCAATGAACACTCAGGACTGATATCCTTTAGGATGGACTGGTTGGATCTCCTTGCAGTCCAAGGGACCCCCAAGAGTCTTCTCCAACACCACAGTTCAAAAGCATCAATTCTTCTGTGTTCAGCTTTCTCCACAGTCCAACTCTCACATCTATACATGACCACTGGAAAAACCATAGCCTTGACTAGACGGACCTTTGTTGACAAAGTAATGTCTCTGCTTTTTAATATGCTGTCTAGGTTGGTCATAACTTTCCTTCCAAGGAGTGTCTTTTAATTTCATAGCTGCAATCATCATCTGCAGTGATTTTGGAGCCCAGAAAAATAAAGTCAGCCACTATTTCCACTGTTTCCCCATTTATTTGCCATGAAGTGATGGGACCAGATGCCATGATCTTAGTTTTCTGAATGTTGATCTTTAGGCCAACTTTTTCACTCTCCTCTTTCACTTTCATCAAGAGGCTCTTTAGTTCTTCACTTTCTGCCATAAGGGTGGTGTCATCTGTATATCTGAAGTTATCGATATTTCTCCCGGCAACCTTGATTCCAGCTTATGCTTCCTCCAGCTCAGCATTTCTCATGATATACTCTGCATACAAGTTAAATAAGCAGGGTGACAATATACAACCTTGACGTACTCCTTTTCCTATTTGGAACCAGTCTGTTGTGCCATGTCCAGTTCTAACTGTTGTTTTCTGACCTGCATACAGGTTTCTCGAGAGGCAGGTCAGGTGGTCTGGTATTCCAATCTCTTTCAGAATTTTCCACAGTTTATTGTGATCCACACAGTCAAAGGCTTTGGCACAGTCAATAAAGCAGAAATAGATGTTTTTCTGGAACTCTCTTGCTTTTTTCAATGATCGAGTGGATGTTGGCAATTTGATCTCTGGTTCCTCTGCCTTTTCTAATACCAGCTTGAACATCTGGGAGTTCACGGTTCACATATTGCTGAAGACTGGCTTGGAAAACTTTAAGCATCACTTTAGTAGCATGATATATTAAATATATTAAAGACATATTTAACTTTAAAATTAGTCATCTTTATACACTAAGTTCCCTACATACAAAAACCTTCAAGTTATAGGCTTTCAAAGATGTGAATCTGTAGTCCATCAACATCAGGAGCGAATGAAGCTGCAAAGCTTGCCCTCTGTCCTGGTGATGATCCTTCAGCTCTACATCCCCCACCTCCTCTCCCTCTCCCAGTCAGTAACTCTTCTTGCCAGTTCACTAGATGCCTCCCCTTCTATGCCTGCTGTAAACTGTACTCCTGTACTTTTCAAGGTACTGTACTGTAAGATTAAATAATGTTTTATTTTTTATATTTGTTTTCTATGTATTATTTGTGTGAAAAGTATTATAAACCTATTACAGTACAGTACTATATAGCTGGTTGTGTTAGTTGAGTACCTCGGCTAACTTTGTTGGGCTTATAAACAAACTGGACTTATGAACACACTTTAGGAATGGAACTGATTCGTATGTATGCGACTTACTGTAATCTAATTTATGCTGAAGTGTTAGAGACTGCTAATGAGTTATTACTTCTAGATAAGTTATTTGGGTTTATACAGTGTCATTCTGGAAGAAAAGCCTCACTATGAAATAAACTGGTAGTTATTTCAGGCACCATGAGAAGCAAGCAGAAATAGGAAAAAGAAAAAAAAAAAAACCATGAAGACTGGTTTCTTAAAACTCTCTTACAGGACAGAGCTGTCTTTACTCTTCTAATTATTTGGTCCTAATTCACATTAAGAGCCCTCTGACTGCTACTGGTTCAGGGCATTGCTGTTTCTATTTCATTAAAATCAATGTCAGCTGAATTCTGAAGACCCTCTGCAGCTTGGAGATGGAAGTATGAAGAGTATGGAAAAAAACAAGAGAATCTTATTTCAGTTCCTTAGTGTAGTACCTCGCCCAGAGAAGAATATCACTATAGATCAAAGATACATCTCCAAACAACCCAGTTTTCTCCATCTCTACTGCTACCCCCACTCCCCCAAAGCAATACAGCAGCAATTTGAAATAGGCTCCTAACTCATCTTCCTGCTTTCTCTCTGGAAATATAGCACACCATTTTCTATATATCAGTCAAGGTATGTTTCAGTCGTAAATTACATCATATACTTTGCTGCTTAAAATCCCACTTTTTATTGCAATAAAAGAAAGTCCATTTTTTTAAACAATGGTCTGCAGGGCTCCATGCCAAGTCCTCTGCCCTCCAGTGCTAACCAGCTCAGGGAGAAATACTCCAGCCATACAGACCTCATTTCAGTCCCCTCATTTGTAACCCAGAGAGACTCTCTGCCTAGTGTTCAGTCACCAGCTCTCTCCCTACCAGGCGACTTCATACTCATTCTACTCTCGTTTTAAATAGAGTGTACTCCACACCACCCACTTTTATCATCTTTCAGTACATTTCACTACATGAAATTATCTCATTCAATTAGATGCCTGTTTGCTTATTGTCTGAGACCCTCTTATACACACACATGCATACAAACACACACACACACAGGATTATAAGAATAAAAACAGTGACCTTGATAGTCTTGCTCCCTGCTTCATCTCCTGCCTCTTGACAGTAATAAGGAATCTGTAAAGACTAAAATTTAAATGAATGAATGAAGGCACAAATGAAAAAATTCAATGGATGGAAACTTTTCATCTCTTCTCTTCCGTTAGTGGGAATTGCACAATCTACACCCAAGTTTCTGTTATGCACTTTCTGACATTTTGACTTGTAAGCAGTTTGTGTCATGACTTGATCAGGCTAAAATCATATTCATATATAATTTTCTTCCAATGAATTTGCAAAGATAAAATAAACTCACATTACTAAGATGCAGGATGGTTTGAGAAAATAAGTGCTTTAAATAAAGCTAGTGAATAATAATTTGATTATGCATTTTAAAATAATTTTTAAAAATAAAATGACATAACAATTCTATGTCTAGGTATTTAGTCTAAGAAAATGATATAAGTATTTACCAATACAAATTTTCACATTAAACCACTGAGCTAAGAAGTATAGAAATGTACAAAGGGACAATATGACAATACTTCTCTGGCAAATATATTGAAAGCAAATACTTATTAAAATGAAAGATACTACAAATAGTATTGTTAAATCAAAAACAGTATTATAGTAAGTATGTAATACTTCTTTCCATCTATATATGTGTGGGCAGGTATGTACTCAACAGATAATCTGAAAAGATATATCAGATTCATCAGTGGTGATTATCTCTAGATGGTAAAACTAGAGGTTATTTTTTAAATTCCCTCATTATTGATTTACATCTATACTTCATTGGTTTTATTTAAAAATAAATATTTTGTATTTTTAAAAACGTAGTTACAGATACTCTAATACTGAACCCTCTGCATGCGGACAGAATAATGCATGCCTCTGTGCTCACTGTGTCTGACTCGGTGACCCCATGGACTGCAACTCATCAGGCTCCTCTGTCCATGGAATTAAGCAGGCAGGAACACTGGAGTGGGTTGCCATTTCCTTCTCCAGGGTATCTTCCCAACCCAGGGATGGAACCCATGTGCCCTGTATTAGCAGGCAGATTCTCTACCATTGAGCCACCTGGGACTACTCTAGACAAAATAATGCCTCCCCCTCAAACATGATCATATCCTGATCTCTAGAACCTGAGAAGATGTTACATTACAAGGCCAAGAGGATACTGCAGGTGTGATTGAGTTAAAAACTTTTGGATGAGATTATTCTGGATTATCTTTTTGGGTCCAATTAATTGTCCTTATAATAAAGGTCCTTATAATAGGGAAGCAATATAGGTCATAATAAAAGAAGGAAATGTGATTTAAAAAAATAAATAAAAGCAGAGCTTGAGATACAAGCTAAGGAATGTGGGCAGTTCCGAGAAGCTGGAAGACAAGAAAGCTGATTCTCCCCTAGAGTTGCCAGATAGAACATAGAGCCCTGACAATACAATCTAGACTTCCAACCTCCAGAAATGTAAAATAATAAAGGAGAGAGGTTTTTTTAAGCCACGAAGCTTGTGGTTATTTATTAATACACCAGTAGGAAACTAATATCATCTCCCCCCCTCCCCCACCATATAAAAATTAAGACAAAGTAAGAAGATATTTGGGGCTTTCCCAGTGGCTCAGTGGTGAAAAAAAAAATATATATATATATATACACCTGCAATACAGAAACAGCAGGAGATGTTTGGGAAGATTCTCTGGAGGAAGGCATGGCAACCCACTCCAGTATTCTTGCCTGGAGAATCCAATGGACAGAGAAGCCCAGTGGGCTATAGTCCATAGGGTCTCAAAACTCTTCAGACATGACTGAAGCTACTTAGCATGCACACACAAGAGGATATTTACAGGATAACAATATTCATAGTGACCTACATGGACAAGAGTTATTAAAATCACATTTTTCTTAGAGGAAGTGTTTTTTTCTTTTTAATTTTTGGACCAACTGAATCTATCTAATATAAAATCCTTTAAGATACAAACTGCGATCACAACAGCATCCACATAGCAGAGAGAGGATGGGGGTGTGGGCTGGGAGCGTGGCTGGTTGAGGAGGGAGTTTTCAGGTTACTGCGTTCCTGGTTCGCACTCTGGCCTCTGGGAGCATGAGGTCTTAGCAAATGTCCAATCAAGGCATCCAGAAGCAGAGGGGCCCTGATACCAATATTGAGACAGACCGAGGACAGCAGACCCTCCAACATGCCATCTTCTTACAGGGGCAGCCTCCAGGGAAAGCCAGATCCAGTTGAAGGAAAGAGTTCGGGATGTTCAAACACAAATTTTTGAGCCTGTTTGTTCAGGCGTCCAATAATCATACAAAAATTTATACAAAGATATTCTGGAAGTAGTATTACAGCACCCAATGACAGTAACCAAAAAATGTATACCACTCATACACATGGACACACCAGAACATGCTCCATCACATCAGCAAAGTCGTCCCCTTCCAATCTTTTCCTTTAAGTTTGCTTTACTAGCTCATTTTAATCATTATTTTTAGTTTGAATAAAAATGATAAGGGGAACAAATGAGTATAATTTACTTCCAGACCTACCAAGTAGAAAATGCGGCCATTACCTGCTTTTTAAAAAAACACAAAGGTGTGAGTTTATGATTTGGTAATATTTGTCTCTACCAAGATATGTAAATTCAACAGTAAGTAAGTGGAAATATTTTTAGCCTACTTCAGAAATGGTTGTTTTGAAGCATTCTTCTCCAAAACCTATGATCATAGAAAAAGCTTAGAGATTTTTTTTTCTTTCTACTGCCAGTGTGCAGAAACAGCATGCCAACTTGTTGAAGTAGAAGAAAGTACATATTTTTCATGTATTTTTTTAAATCATTCAACTGATTACTCTGATAGCATAAAAGAAATTCTACTTTTGGGCTGAAGTCAAGCATTTTAAATTTAACAGTATTAATTTTTGAGTCACTAAAAAGGTTTTGTATAAAGCGCTGTTTACTAATTAGTCTTTGGTGGCTATTATTGCTTGCTTTTATTTTATAATCTGTGCTGTCATTCTGGATTCAAAGTCATGGCAGCTGATGGGGACGTGGTCCAAATATCTGAGTAATGCAAAGTGCCTTGAATAACCAAAAGGCAGCCCTGGACTAAATTATGAAATTGACAAATGTGTTTTGTTTTCTTCTTATGACCCCACCGCTTGATCTGGCTACCTCCAAGGAACCCAGCAACCATAGCCCTCACACTGCCTCTGTGACTCTCCCAGGAACCACACTCTTGGGCTACAAGTGGTTTTTGTGCTTTTATCCACAGAAGAGAATGTGCCTTCTTCCTTTTCTACTTTGGATTTTGTCATGTAATTTGTCTAAAAATATTGCTGAAACTTCTAGTTAAGAAGGTTTTGTGAGCTCATATTTTGTTATTCCCCTTCTACTTCAAACACTTAGGTACCTGAAAATAGGAAGATTCAGCATTGTATAAATCAAAATAGTGTCTCTAAGGGTATACATATGAAGAGGCATAGACACCCAGAGGAGCAAGCCAGAATGAAGGTTGTCGGACTACTGGATCTGGGTCCAGATTCAGGCAGAGACAGATGAGAGTTTATTTCCTTCAAGTTTCCCCATTTGAGGTAAATAGTTCAACTGTGCACATTTCATAAAAATAGCTGACATGTATTAGGCCTCTACAAACAGGAAATTCATCCATACGTTTTCATTTTTACTGTTAGGTTAGTGATTTTGGTTTGGTTTTTTGTAAAGGAATCTTACTTTATCCCATGATTATAAGGATTTTCTTTTATGTTTATCCATAAGTTTTAAAGTTTAGTTTTCATATGCAGGTCTATGATCCTATGGAAATTAATTTTTGTGTTTGGTATGAGCATGAAGTTAATCTTGTTTCATGTGTTTATCCAGGTTTTGTAGTATAATTTCTTGAAAAGCTTTATCAAAAATCAACTGAATTGCATATATGTGGCTCTATTTCTGGACTCTCCACTCAGATTTTATGACTTGTCTATTTTTACATAAATCCCACAATGTCTTGATTAAAGTGGTTTTGTAAGTCTTAAAATCAGGCAGTATAAATTCTCAAATTTTATTCTTTTCATCAAAAATGTTTAGGCTGTTCTAGATTTTGCATTTCCATATATATTTAAGAATTATTCATTTTACTAAAAATGTTTCTGAGATTTTTATTGCATTTTTAGAATTTATAGAGCAATTTGAGGAGAACTGATAACAATATTCAGAGAAGGCAATGGCAGCCCACTCCAGTACTCTTGCCTGGAAAATCCCATGAATGGAGGAAGGAGCCTGGTAGACTGGGGTCCATGGGGTCGCTAAGAGTTGGACACAACTGAGGGACTTCACTTTCACTTTTCACTTTCCTGCATTGGAGAAGGAAATGGCAACCCACTCCAGTGTTCTTGCCTGGAGAATCCCGAAAGGGGAAGCCTGGTGGGCTGACGTCTATGGGGTCGCACAGAGTCGGACACGGCTGAAGCGACTTAGCAGCAGCAGATAACAATATTGAGACTTCCAATCCATGAGATGTATATATGCATTTACTTAGGTCCTTAACATCAACAATAGCTTTTATTTTTGTGGTGAGGAAAATTTTTATGCTATTATAAATCATTTAGTTTATATTTCTTCCAACTGTTGCTAACGTAAAAATACAACTGAATTTTGTATACTGACTTTGTTTCTTACAGTCTTACTAAATTTAGCAATTTAGTCCTAGTACTGTAGATGATTACTTAAAATATTAATGCATCTACTATATACAGATAAAAACAACCCTTAATTCATGTTTTGTTTTTTTTTTCTTTCCCTATTTTACTGGCTGGGTCTCTCAATTTCATGTTGAGTCAAAATGATAAGAATGAACATCCTTGCCTCTGTTTTTAATTTTAGAGGGAAAATAATCATTATATCACCATTTAGTATGAGGTTATTGTAGACTCTTATTAGATGCTGTATTGGTTGATTTGGGCTGCCATTACAAAGTACCACAGACCGGGTGGCTTAAACAGCAAATACTTATTTACTCACAGTTGTAGAGGCAGGCAGTCTAATTTCAAGATGCAGCAGGGTTTGTTCCTGATGAAGACTTTTGCTTGGCTTAAAGCTGGTACATTCTGTGTCTTCATATTGTCTTTCCTCTGTGTACACACATGCACACACACACACACAAGTCCCTCTATGTTCTAATAAGGACATCAATCCTACCTGATTAGCGCCCCACCTCAAGATCTCATTTAACTTAAAATATAGTCTACAAGATTATCTTGAAATATAGCCACATTTGGGATGAGGGCCTCAATATATGAATTTGGAGAGAAATATAATTCAATCCAAAATGTCTTTAGCACATTCAGAAACATGTCATCAGTTTCTGGTTAGCTAATTTATTTGATCATGAAAGGGTGCAGAATTTTATCAAGTAATATGTCTGCATATATTGAGATACAAATTAAGTTGGGATAGTAAATTACATTGTTTGATTTATTAATATAGAAAGAACTTTGGATTTCTGTAATAAATCCCACTTGCTCATGATATATATATATATATATATATATATATATATGTGTGTATATATATATATATGTTACTGAGTATTTTTGTAACTACGTGACTGAGCAACATTGGTTTGTAACTTTATTGTAATGTCCATAAAAATCTTGTTGTTGTATAATATTAGGAATGGGTATCTTCACTGGGCTTTATAAAATAGAAAAAGTTTTCTTCTAAACTTTCTGAAAAATTCTTTTTATGAGATTGATATTACTTATTCTAAACTTTTGATAGAATTTATCTGTGAAATTATCATGGCCTGGAGTTTTCTTTATAAGAATGTTTTGTTAACAATTTCAATTAGATATGGAGCTTCAGATTTGGATACTAGGTATATTCATATTTTCAATTTCTTTTTGAATCAGCTTTAATAGAGAAAGGCACTGGTAATAAAAACCTCAGAAAAAGTACACTCACAGAAACATTAAAAATGAATAAAACCGTATTCCAGGCAAAGGTTAAAAAAAAAACTAGTGTAACGATATTTGTACCAAGTAATAAGTTAGAATTAAAACAAATTAATAAAACTGAAAGTTTTAAATTAATTAGAAAATATAATTATAATTTTATGAACCTAGTAAGTCATTAAAATTTATAAAGCAAATAAATATTAATAGAACTTGCACAGAGAAACTGGCATATTTATCATCAGTAGATTTTTGGTACATCTCTTTCAGAAGTTGATTTATCAATTAAATAAACAAGCAACTAGAAAGAAGGTAAAGAGCAAACAAGTTTAACCTAATAAACCCATATGGAATTTGTTTCTAAATATATTACAGTAGAAAATGAGTTTCATCATATATTCCCCAAAGTCTTGCTTTCATACACAGATCCTAAATAATGAAATATGGTTCTACTGTACCTTGGCCATAATATGCAACTTTTCAGTAGTCACTATTTTGTTTTCTCGAAGGCAATGGCACCCCACTCCAGTACTCTTGCCTGGAAAATCCCATGGATGGAGGAGCCTGGTAGGCTGCAGTCCAGGGGTCGCGAAGAGTCAAGATTCGGACACAACTGAGCGACTTCACTTTCATGCATTGGAGAAGGAAATGGCAACCCACTCTGGTGTTCTTGCCTGGAGAATCCCAGAGACAGGGGAGCCTGGTGGGCTGCCGTCTATGGGGTCGACAGAGGCGGACACGACTGAAGTGACTTAGCAGCAGCATTTTGTTTTCTACTTCTTATAAAGCAATAAAAACACCATTGCTGAGAACTGTATGTAAATTTAACAGCATATTTATAAATGGAACATTAATGTAGAGAAAGAGTCCTCAGGCATTAATTTTCATATTTCATCTAGATTTTGATGAAGTTGTTATCATCAAAATATATCTTCCTAAAAACCAAATAAAACTCTAATGCAGCTTAACAGCAGCATGTAAAAATGAACCTGGAATAGAGTATATGTCATGGCACTAGAGTTATTCAAATTTACTTAAGAAAAAAAACAATTTTTATTCTGTGATAATACTGACTTTGGAGAGAAAACAATTTAAAAAGCACCACGAGGAAGTACATTCCAGAACAAGATAGTGTATTCTCTTTTTTAAACAGTATGCAAAAATGTTAGAGATACTACTTTATACTGATGAAATGTCTTGCTATTTTATAAATAGAAAATGCTTCCAGCAATGTCCTAAATGATGCACAAGACAGCATATTTATTGGTTGTAAAAGTATGTTCATGGTATTAACTTTATGACCTTAATGGAGCAATAATTTAGAGGCTGCTGAAACCTGAAAAATAACTCATGGTTTAAGCCAGATTAAAGCAACAATTGATATTGAGAACTTCTGGCAAATTTCCCAATCCATTACCGTTTGCAGATATTGAATTGTTGTTGCCAATATTTGTTGTAAAGGAGACGCAAAAATATATATAGCAGTGTTAGCTTCATTTTTTGATGTCTGTTCATTGAACAAATGTTTGGAATATGCGATTGATGTCCTTAACTGAGAAAAGTACATTAGCTTAGAGCTTGAGATTCAAGTAAAATTTCATTAAACAAAAATCATATTAACAAAGCCCTCATAATTTCTAATCATTACTCATTAACACTAGTTCCCATTCATACAGGTAGTATAGACTCGGTAGAGTTTATGTCTGTGACGCTGCTTTCCGTACCCATCAGGTTTATTCAAGTTTCCAAGCTTTGTAGTGGGAAAATGATTAACCTTTAAAACAAAAAGCTGGCGCTGCTTTACACACTGCCTTTACTTTGCTTCCTCCAGGGCCTGAAGGATACAATCTCTTTTCCACTTATTTCTGATTGGGAAAGACTGTGTCACATAACTAGCTCTAATGGGAAGAAAGGTAGGGAAATATTCCTTTTTGCTTTTTTTTTTTAAGCTGTGCACATAGCCATCACAAACAATTTCTGTCAATGAAAAAAAAAAAAAAAAAAAGATCAAATGGATATTAAGGCAGTGTCTGCCTTAATAATCATTATCTCCTAGGCATATATTTGGAGAAAACCGTAATTCAAAAAGTTACATGCACCTCAGTCTTTACTGCAGCACTATTTACAACCACCAAGACATGGGAAGCAACCTTAATGCCCATCAATGAATGAATGTATATATATGATACATATAAACAAAGGAATATTACTCAGCCATAAAAAAGAACAATGCCACTTGCAGCAACATGAATGGGCCTAGAGATTTTCACGCTGAGTGAAGTAGATCAGAAAGAGAAAGACAAATAACATGATGCTGTTTATATGTGGAATCTAACAATGGTACGAGTGAACTTATTTACAAAACAGAAGTAGAGTCACAGATCTAGAAAACAGACATGGTTACCAAGAGGAACGTAGGGAGGGATGAATTGGGAGATTGGATTGACATAAACACACACTATATATATATATATATATGATAACTAATAAGAACAGGAACTCTACTCAATACTTTGTAATGATCTGTATGGGAAAAGAATAAAAGAGTAGATGCCTGTATATGTATAACTGATTCACTCTGATGTATAGTAGAAACTAATGTAACACTGTAAATCAACTATACTCCAATAAAAATTAATTTTTATTAAAGTCATTATCCAACACTGTTAATGTTTGATTCATTATCTTCATGTTTCATAATAAAAATTCCCCCCAAAGCCATCTACTCTTCAAAACCTGAAAAAAGACACGTGCACCCCAATGTTCATTGCAGCACTGTTTATAATAGCCAGGACATGGAAGCAACCTAGATGCCCATCAGCAGATGAATGGATAAGGAAGCTGTGGTACATATACACCATGGAATATTACTCAGCCATTAAAAAGAATTCATTTGAACCAGTCCTAATGAGATGGATGAAGCTGGAGCCCCTTATACAGAGTGAAGTAAGCCAGAAAGATAAAGAACATTACAGCATACTGACACATGTATATGGAATTTAGAAAGGTGATAACGATAACCCTATATGCAGAACAGAAAAAGAGACACAGAAATACAGAACAGACTTTTGAACTTTGTGGGAGAATGTGAGGGTGGGATATTTCAAAAGAACAGCATGTATACTATCTATGGTGAAACAGATCACCAGCCCAGGTGGGATGCACGAGACAAGTGCTCCGGCCTGGTGCACTGGGAAGACCCAGAGGAATCGGGTGGAGAGGGAGGTGGGAGGGGGGATCGGGATTGGGAATACATGTAAATCCATGGCTGATTCATATCAATGTATGACAAAACCCACTGGAAAAAAAAAATAATAATAATAAAAATTAAAAAAAAAAAAAAATCACTTGAAAAACCTGAAAAAAAATTTTTTTTTGAAACGCCTAAGAGAGTTGTCAGCCAGAGGAAGGGAAGAATTTACCTTAAAATTCTCAAGAGCATCAATCCCAAATGGTTCCTTCTTTTCATGGATCCAAACAACTGGCAAGAGTAATTTTATAATTTATATGTACATGACAAGTCAATTACTTGAAGAACTCTGTGAAATAGTTTATGGTTTTCTCTGAATTTTCACAAAAAAAAAACAAAATAGAAATGTGTTATTATTAAGCCACTGTAATATAAAATTCAAACTCATAGCTTTACATTAGATCTTGATTCTTTGTTAACAGGCAGGGATTTCCTGTTTTTACATGACTCTGTTTGTTCTGTTGCTTTTAGACATTTCT
The DNA here is from genome assembly GCF_033118175.1 of Dama dama. Classification (NCBI taxonomy): domain Eukaryota; kingdom Metazoa; phylum Chordata; class Mammalia; order Artiodactyla; family Cervidae; genus Dama; species Dama dama. The sequence goes on from NC_083697.1 coordinate 54,718,550, forward strand.
TTAAAAAAAAAAAATAAAACATTATAGCTAATACATTGCATTCTTTGTAGTCTTTCCTGATTTCTCCTTTCCTATCTATACATAGACACAAGCACAAATTTGGAACAATTCTAACAGTGAACTGCTGTTATTATTCAATCCCCAGGTTTGAAACAATTTTCATGCTTGTGGAGTATCATGTTATATGTGCATGACTTATAAAAATGTACAAGTTTATTTATTTATTTATTTTTACAAGTTTAAACTCACTCACACAGCCTTCTTTGTCTCCTGGTTCTGTAGTCAGAAGCAATCCTGTTAGACTCGGGTTTGAAAGCATGATGAAACAGGTGTTGCAAGAAATCCATTCTGGAAGGGGTATTTAGCAAGATTCATCTTTCAGTGGCTACAGCAGAAGAGGCTCTAGCAAGAATATCTAATTTTCAGCTCCAGCAAGTCAGAAACTTTTTCCCCAGTGGTAGGGGCAGTGTGATTTTCAGAGCACTGTCCTATGTCCTAGTTGGTAATATAAACTCTAGTGCCAGCAGTCTGAGCATTTTGACCTTTCAGATATTTATAAGTTTTCTAATCATCCAGATCAGAGTGTGTTTTGTTTTGGGTTTTATTTCTTTTTTAGTGAAACTGGCAAATACAGGTCTTATCCCAGGCAAATTGACATGTGGTCAGCCTATACAGAAAGCAGTCATGAATAAAGTGAAGTAGAGGATAAAGATCAAAACAGAGAGATTTTAGGCGGTGGTTATAGTAATATAATTAAAAATTAGCAGTAGCTTTAAAAATTTAGAAAAATCACCAGCAATTAAGAATAAAAGGAAAGTGATTATTTAATATCAGTCTTTTCACTGTTAACTCTAGGTTTACAGACTCACTTCTAACCTGAAGTTTGAAGAATACAGAAGAAATTAAACATAAGTTAGGTTGAGAAAAATTTTCTACAAATAACCCTTGTTTTGAGTGCAAAGTTAACACCATTTCCCACATGCCCTCATTTTCACTAGAGGCTAACCAAGGAAAAATGGATTTCTCTTCTAAATAAATACATGATCTTGGAAAGGAATAATTGTAAATGATCCCTTTGAAATAACAAACAAACAAACAAAATTATTATCCAAAAGTGCCAATGAAATGATGACTACATACTTTACTGAGGGTGAGATCATAACCAGGGCTCAATTTATGTAGCAGCTTTTGTCTGTGTTTCCCCCCACCCCCCCCCCACCCCCCGCCAGGAGAACAAGAAGTCTGGTCACTGTTCATCTGGACTGAATTCAATCCATCAGTCTACAAGCCAAGATTCAATTTAGTAGGCTGGTCCATCACTAACTAAAATATTAATTCCTTTGAAATATTAAATGACTTGGAGCTACAGGCTTTGTGTGTTGGAAGAGGAAGAATGAAGGGAGCTGAGGAATGAAGTGAAGATTAAAAAAGCACAAGATAACATCTCTTTAAGATTTGTCACCTCACCCTCCCCATGTGACTCAAATACTCAAGTGGGGTAAGTAGGGGCCACCATTTCTCACAGCTTTAAAAGAGCTGACAAATACTTCTCACTGTCATTCTCCTTTCAAAGAATAAATATTTCACCTGTGAACCAGGATGAGTGTTTGGGGAATCAGATGTCCAGAAAAAAAAACATCAATATGACAAAGTGACATTTTCGTGAGTGGCCATTTCAGGGTTATTGAACAGAACCCTTCAAATTAAGCATTGCTGTAGGATTTTGATTTTCTTTTCAATGTCAAATGAGGGTATAGGGGAAAGAAAGTCATAATCTAACAAGGGAAGTAACAGCCAGGCTGTCAGAAGGAAGAAAGGAAGATTGAGCTAATACTTGAAAACAAATAATAGGCACATAAAACAGGCATAGATTTGACAATCTCCAAGAAACTTGAGATTGACACTAACCTTTCATAATAGGCAAAGTCTTGGAACATTGCCAAAGTTCAAGGTTATTTTCATCTATGCTAAAGCAAGAATGGGACATTCAATGTATTTCTTTCTCATCTGTTGACTGTGGCAGAGACCTCATTTCTTAAGGGTCCTATGATCAATGTCTGATCTAGAACTAGATGGCCCCTGAAACACTTCCTACATACTTGGAACTTCAACTTTGTGCTCTAACAGATTGTGGAATAACTCAATCTAATCCTTGTGAAGTACAAATGGGTGAATTTTATTTATATCTTTTTTCCTACTCATGTACAAGCATAAAATTTGTGAAAGGACATTGCCCTTAACTATGTATATTCTATTGTTTTGTCATAAATTTTCCTTTGTTTATTACACCTAAGGCATTTTGGTTGTTTCTTGAAATCTCTGCTTCCCATTACATTTTAGGGCTTCAATGTTTCCATGGCCTAAAATAGTCTTCCCTTCTCTCACCCACTATCCCCCAAATCTCATGAGCCCCAAATTTCATTCACATGGTTGATATCTAATCAGCATTAAGATTCTGACATAAAATTAGTCTAGTCTCTTTATTACAATTTCTCATAACATCCTATATTTCTCCTCCAAATCACCTGCAATAATTATAGCTAGTAGCAAAAACACAGAATATTTTTGTTTAAAGACTGACTTCAGTGACATTTAATATCTCTGAATATAGACAGTTGTTTATCATTATCTTCTGTACCTAAAGTGTACCAGACTAATACTAGGTATGCAGCAAAAACTTCTTGAGAGGATAAATGATATAAGAAATGCATTCTCACAAGGCTAAATATTTGGTCTTCATTTTGTTGAGATATACTCCCCTATGCCCACTTTCTGGAAAGTGTTTTTATCATAAACAGATGTTGAATTTTATTAAGAGCTGTTTCTGCATTTACTGAGATGATCATATGGGTTTTATTCCTAACTTTGCTAGTGTGGTGTATCACATTGATTGATTTGCAGATATTTAAAAAACACTTGCATCCCTGGAATAAATCCCACTTGATCACAATGGATGATCCCTTGAATGTATTATTGGAATTGATTTGCTAGCATTTTACTGATGATTTTTATATCTATGTTTATCATGATATTGGCCTATAATTTTCTTTTTTGTGATGTATTAGTCTGATTTTTGTATCAGGATCTTGCTAACTTCATAGAATGAGTTCATAAGTGTTCCTTCCTCTGCAAATTTTTGGAATAGTTGCATAAGGATAGGTGTTAACTCTTCACTACATTTTTAGGAGAATTGACTTGTGACACCTCTAGGCCCAGATTTTTGTTTCTTGGGGGATTTTTCACTACTTATTCAGTTTCAGTACCTGTGATTGGTCTGCTCACTTTTCCTATTTCTTCCTGGTTCAGTCTTGGGAGGCTGTACCTTTCTAAGAATTTGCCCATTTTTTCCAGGTTGTCCATTTTATTTACCTCTAGGTGTCTATAGTATTCTCTTAGTATGATTTATATATTCTCATATCATTGTGGTTGCAAAAGATGCTTGTTATGATTTCAGTTTTATTCAACTTATCAAGGCTTAATTTGTGACCCAGCATGTGTTCTATCATGGAAAATGTTCCATGTGCTCATGAAAATAATGTGTATTTCGCTGATTAGGGATGAAATGCTCTATAAATGTCAACTGAGTTCATCTAGTCTAATGTGTCATTTAAGGCTTGTGTTTCCTTAATGATTTTTGCCTGGGTGACCTGCCCATTGATGAAAGTGGTGGGTGTTAAAGTCCCCCACAATTATTATGTTACTGTCAAATTCTCCTTTCATGATTGTTAATATTTACCTTTTATATTGAGGTGCTTTTATGTTGGGTTAGTATATATTTACAACTGTTACATCTTTTCTTTTTGGATTGAACCTTTGATCACTGTGTAGTGTCTTTCTTTGTCTCTTGTGACAGTCTTTACTTTATAGGCTATTTTTGTCTGATATAAATATTACTACTATGCTTTTGTTTGCATGGAATATATCTACTCATCTCTTACTTTCAATCTATATGTATCTCTAGATCTCCAGTTAGCACATTCAAGCAACAATGGGAACAATGGGAAAGAAATTAAACCACTTTGCAATTCAATAAGTAGGTCTGTTAAGTTTCTTGCTATCAAAGATAGCATTAAATGAAAATATTATTAAATAAAACCTTTTATCTAAAATTGGCCAACAAATTAGTTTCAAACACTAAACTAAGAATAAGGAGACTTGAATTTTAGCTCTTTTATCCAGGACTTTTATGACTTAGAACTTCTGCTAACCTTAACATTTTCCTCTAATAATTAGAGAAATCCTCAGTTAATACAATCACAGTTAACTCTAGAGGTTAATCACTGTGAAGGTCACTAATGTAAAACATACTACAAATGTGAAGAACTATTATTATGTCCAGTGTAATGCTAATAAATATATAATTAGAAGAAAGATATATGTATTTCTGACCTTTCGTAGTTTGATAGATACACAGAAATATATGTTACATACAGTATGTAAATACTATAGATTACAATATAGTAGCAATTTTTATACTTATATTTCATGTAAACTCATATACTTATTTACCAACTGCAAAGGAATTAACATATTAATATCATGTCTGAAAAGAGGCCAGAGCCAGATTTATACCTGTCTCTCTGATAAGTGTTTATAATAACTAGCAGTATCAATTTTACATATATTTAAAGTTTTCAGGCATAATAATATATATGCAAAAATGATTCAGATATACTGTTTTAATCAAGTCAACTAAGGACAAAGTAAGGTTGTGTTGACTGAGACAGATATTTCTGTCAAAGGCCTTACTAGTACCTTCTGAAAATTTTTACAATTTATTATAGCCACAAAGAATGTGTTTGTTTCCAGGTGAAAATATTGCTGGATGAAAAAATATGCCAATTTCATTTTCTTGGTTCACTAGCTTTGAGTAGAAAACACTGTAAATATCTTATATAAGGGTAAAGAAAGAAATATATTTTGCTGAGTTAAACAAATAATTCAAAATTAACATATATTTTATATTTAATATGTCTTACATTGATAATGTTGAGTCTTATTACAGAAATTTAATGAAAATACACAAAATTACACTGACAAGTTCATATGCGTGGGGCATTTTTTATATAGACAGAAAATAATATTTCTTTCTATGAATATTTTTTGTGTGCTTGAATCATTATTCTATTGGAGTTATGATGCATTTCTCACTGAATCACAAACACATTTTACTTATGAAAATATTAATTCTTGATATGGTTTATTTAGGTAGATCTTTTATCTGACTTTATTTTGTGCATTTTATTTTATTTATTATGCATATTAATAAAATATTTTTTTTAATTTTAAGTCAGATTCACTTCTTTTCTTGGGGTTGTTTGTTGTTTTGGGTGTTTTCCTTCATTGCTGTTATGTATGGAAAGGATTCTCATACTCCAAGATGACAAGAGTCATCAGTTTTTAACTTAGAATTTCTATGTATCCAAATTTTACATTTAAATGTTAATGCCTCTGGAATTAAATCTACATGTATAAGGACATATAGAAATGACTTGATTTTTTTTCAAGTATTTATTATAATTCCAAGTATCAATTACTAACTAATCCCTTTTTCTCCACTGATTTTTTGACTACTTTTATTATATAATCAATGAAATATATATATATATAAGGCTATGCTCATAAATTTTGGGTGTGTGAGAGAGAGGGATTTCATTAGTTCTTATTCTTTAAAGTTATTATAAGTTTCTGAATATATTTTAATGTTACTAACATGTGTCTAAACTAGTTACACTTCCAGAATAACCTTAGTATGACTTAATCAAAAGTCACCACAAAATCATAAGGGGCCTGGGACTGGAAAATTATTAGATTTATAAATGAATTCAAGAAGATTAGAAATCTTTATAGCAACAATATTTCCATCTAGGAGCTTCTAATTCCTTATTACGTTTTTAGATACATCTTTGAAAAAAATTCTTTTTTCTTCTTATTCATCTCATAATATGTATTATTGCTAAATGACTGCATATAATTTTATATTTTGGAGCAGTTGATAATTGTATTTTCACTCTATAACTGTTCATGCAGTTTCTTAGTAAATCTATGAATATTTATCTATTTGCCTAGTACCTGATCATCCTGTTGATATTTATTAAACATTTCTATTTATTCTCCTAGGTTCCTTAAGTAAAGTTAATTTATGTTTCTTCTGATTTTAGTCCCCTACACAAGTCTAAGATTTCATTAAAATTCTCATATTAAATATTCCTCCTAGAAATTCTTTTACTAACTATAATGCAAGTAAAGTGAGTTATATATTTTTGTGACATTAGCCATTAGACATTAGCCATTAGTGATTAGACATTCACTTCACTTCAATCTACATCTAACAGCAATACATGTTAGTATAACTATAAGCTGATATGTGTCAGTCATCACAGAATTTATATTAAAAGCTACCCGGTAAGTTCTCTAGCAATTACATATCTCTTGAGTTGTTCCAAAATAATGTATTATTCTCTCGGAAGAATTATATTTTGGGGTCTAAATTCTCAAGCCCTAGACATTGGATTTTATTAAACTTCTCTAATCAACAGAATTCAGTAGATAAATTTAGTATGACAGGGATCTGACTCATCAGAACCAGACATAAGAGCAATCTTCCTTAACGCCCTTTTCTAACTTCTATTTCTCATTTTCTACTCTACATGAAATTTCCCCCCCCCCCCCCCCACTAATTTCACTGTTCATATATACAGCTTTTAGTTAAATGTCTATTCTATGTTGGGGTGGGAAATGAATTCACATTCTGGGGTTTTCTCTCTGATCATTAGGTTGTATACTTCTCTGGGATTTTGAAAGAGAACTGAAAGATTCTCTTTATTTCTCATATAGATATCTCATATACTTCTGGTTAGACTAGATTACAACAAATAAATAGAAATAAGCAGATATCTGAAAGAGAATATACCAAAATATTTTTATCCTTTTGAAGTGAAAGCTTGGAAGTTTCAATGTTTTACATGCTTTGAGAAGATAAGATTATGCAGATTAAAAATGTAGTTGAAGGTTACCAATAATAAGCTAAATTTTTCTATTAAAAAGAAACACGTATCTCAGATCTTTAGCTTATTCAAATAACTATAATGTTATTAATATTATGTGATCAATAGAATAATGATCTAATTGTGTGTGGTTTAAAACCCATTCTGAAGTATCTAATTCCTACCCAAGAAACATTTGGGCAGGGGATTAATTTCTGAAGCACTGGCTATCTATATATTTGGTAGAAACAGTGTCCTAGGTCTATTAAAGAGCTATTAAATGATTCCCTAAATTATTATCTACTGGCATTATACAAAGTTAATTTTTTATTTAAAAAATACCACATATCTGCTATAGAGGATATGAGCTAGTAATCAATGGAGACGTGAATGCTGAGGATTCCTTAGCTAACATTAATGGATCACACTGAATAAAGTCAGATTCACACAAATCACAAACCTTACTAAAGTAGCAAGCATTACTAGTAACTTCAAAGATACAAGCAATCAAGGAGTGTAAGTAAATTAGAGACAGTGAAAATTTTGTATGACTGTGTCCTTTCTGTAAACACTAGGCACTCACTCCCTGGCTCAGAGTAATATAAGAAGTGTCCCATGAAGTTTATGGGATACCTTAAAGAGTAAGGAGAGTTTATATGATGAAACATATCCATTTTATGCCCTCAGTTATATGGCTTACATGACATTTCCTAGGAAGCCATGTCTCATTAGTTCCTACAATACTTTTGCTTATTGTAAACAACCCTAAAGCAGAAACATCTTGCTAAAAGAATTTCATAGGTAAGTACTAGCCTCCTGGCAAGCACCATTTGTATCTTTTCTAGGAGGTCCACTCACCACGATATTTACAAGAAGATTATACCAAGTTTCATGCCTTCTTTCTTTCCCTAGCGGTGATCACAAGCCAGCTTTTTAAACTGCCTTTCTTTCAATTAATAGCTTTGTGTGTACCTAATAAAATGCCTATTGAAAATCACTATTAGTTTTGACATTGACCTCTGAATTTAAATATTTCAGAAATATCCCCTTAATTCTTTCTGACTTCAGAAAAACTCAATGTCAGAGGTAAGAAGAATTCACTGGAGACTTTTTGGAATATAGGTGTGTGAAGGTTGAAAAAGTCAAAGTGTTAGCTGTTCAGTTGTGTCCAACTCTGTGACCCCATGGACTGTAGCCTGCCAAGCTCCTTTGTCCATGGAATTCACCAGGCAAGCGTAGCGGAGTGGGTAGCCGGCATCTTCATAACCCAGGGAATGAAACTGAGTCTCCCACATTGCAAGCAGATTCTTTATTGTCTGAGCCATTTGGGAAGCCCGTGAAGGTTACATATAGCAATCAAATATTTCTAAACTCAGTAATACCTGTTTATTGGTATGAAATATGATTGGAAACCCTAGATAATAATATACAAAATTAACTGAAGGCTGCCCATTTATATGGGTAAATTTTTCTGAGTAAAGCAACAAATATGTAGAAATCTACAATTCTGAAATGGTTCTTCAAATATGCATAATATTAATGTTTGATTTTTGTGTTATGACTATATGTTCCCAGGATATAGGTTAATAGATATTCAACACATGACTTACCTATCTCACAAATTTACTGTGCAGGGTATTCAACACATGACTACCCACCATCAAAGAAATTTATTATAAAAAACAGAATCTTTAACTAAAGAACACAGTCTGTATAGATAAAATAATTACATTTCCAACGGTCCCAAGTTCCAGAGCCCAAACACGAAAGATACATGGAATGAAAATTTCCCAGGAAGTTTGCTAACTTTTACTGTTTTTAAGTAATAATACTGCATTCATAAAGAGTCACAGCTCTTGGTATATAAGACTCAAGTTAATCAAAACAGTTCAACAACTATTCTAAAGTTTTGACTCTCTTGAGAAAAATGTCATTTATCTGCATTCCCAACCTCAGTTCTCCCCTTTCATCCCACAAAGGCATACAGGTTTACACTGAGTTGTATAATTAAGCTATAATTGAGAAATGTAAGAATTTCTCAAACATCCTATCATAAGGCATCACTAGTAAATAATTCTACTACAGAAGTTGTATATTTATCTGACCTGCATTTCTTAAGCAAATATTCTCCAAATTTACAACTGTCAAACAGTCAGTACTCTCCCTGAGCTAACATTTCCTCTTTATTTTTGGAAGCTATAATTAGCAAGTGTTATCCTGTAAAAAGTTATTTTTTTTAAAAATCTGAGCGCTTCAGAATGTGAACATTTGAAATTGAATTGCGATGACAATACAGTTTCCTCAATCTTTTCTATTGCTTCTGGGCTCTCTGCCGGGAAGCCCCACATGGCTTTCATTGAATTTAGATATATGATATTCTATCAGATCAAAGGCTAGGTTTTTCTTTTCTATCCAAGAATTTGAAGTCTCACTAGACATAAACTAAAAGTTTTTTTTTTTTTTTAATGGGAACTGGATTGGAGCTCAAATTCATAAGAAATATGACTAAAATGTACAGGAAAGAAAATTATTTATTTCAGAAAGCCATCTTCAAGTAACAGCAGCACATACATTTTTAAAAAGTGACCAAATAAGTAAGGCAGAGTTAGTGAACCCTCTTTAAGGCAAATGTCATAATGATTTCTGGGCCACCGACATAAAAAGACTACTGTGAAGAAAGCTCAAGACCTATTACAGAGCAGCACATTGTCATTTCTGTGAGTCCAAACAAAGCCCTGAGGAAATTGATGCATCCAGTACATTCCTCTCTGAAATATTAAATTACTTGGTTCTGAAGTGCTATTGTTGAGTTGCAAAGCTATTTCCTAGAAGCATTTCTCAATGTGTCACAGATTGCTTTCTAAAAAAGTTGATGACAACAGGGGAAAAAAAAAAAAAACACACAATAACAATATCAGTGATAGTTTTAACAAATCCAGACTAAGAAATTCAGGGCTGGATGATGAGCAGCTATCTCACATAAATAAATGGCACACAGTTACATGTAAGAGCACATATGTGTATGAGGAAATAAAAGATACTTTCCACCTTCTCTGAGTGGTTGTAAAAGTGATAATATCGTAGAATGGTTAAAGTGGAATCTCAATTCATACAGACCTGGTGTTGACTCTGAGTCTACCACTGTACAAGCTATTTAAGACTGATCCAGTTACTTAACCTTGCAAATTCCAGTGGTCTTATTTATAGATACTTATATAACATAGATATGTATCAAATTCAACAATGTAAAAAAATCCCTAGGAATCCAGAGAAACACTATCAATAATGAGGGTGACTATTGTAACAACATTATTTTTCTTTATAATCTTATTCCTAAGTGAATACAAAATGAACAAATATCATGATTTCAGGCATCCACTGTGAGACTACTAACTATATTGCTGCTAGTTCATTCATTTACTCAAAGAGTACAAACTTGAACATCTTTCATATGCAGGACATTAATATAGTTACTTGGAACAGTCAAATAAAATAGACAGAGTTCTCTAGTCTTACAGATTTAGCATTCTAGCAGATAATAGTACATAAACACCACAAATACTATAACATTGAAAGGAGAAAGATAATGTGGAAAAATAAAAAAAGATCAGGATAAAGAGAACTGGGAATTGAGAATGGTGTAATTTTAATTACAACTCATTGAGAAGGTGAATTCTGAGTGAAGGTTTGCAGGAGGTTTGAACTACACGTCGGGAATAGCTGGTACAAAGACCCTATGATGGCAAAGAGACAAGAGTAACTGGAGCAGAATCAGCAAAGTAGAGAGAAGGATGACATGAAAAGATGCCCAAATCAGCTACTACATCGTCAGGCATTGAAAAGGCTTTGAATTTTCCTCGCAGAAAAATGTAGAACACTTTTAGGGTTTGTTCAGAGGAGTAACGATTATATTTGTTTATAAATGATCATTCTAGATGCTTTATTGAGAATAAAGCAAGGGGTCAGAAGGTAGAGCTATTTAGGAGTCTATTCAAGTAATTTATGAAAGGAATGTTGATGACCCCAAGGAGGGCAATAGCAGGAAAGAAAGAGAGAGGATTAGATATAAGATATACTTTGGATGTTGATGCCTGTCGGACATTATACAGGTTGTGAGAGAAACAGAAGAATCTACACTGATGCAAAGTTCTTAGAATTGAGCAGCTATAAAGAGTTGCCCAAAATTAGATCTGGGATGAACATATCAAGAGCAGGATAATTTTTGGTTTTCTCTTAGGGGTTGGGGGGTGGGGGTGGAACTCAGGAGTAAAAGAGGAGAAAGAAGTCAAGCTGACAGTGTAGAAATACTGTTTTAGAGATATTGATCTGATATTCAAGTGAAAATATCAAATAGACTGTTGATAAACATGTATGGGGTTCAAGAGAGAAGCCTGGATTGGATGTATACATTTGAGAGTCATCCACATATAATTGGTATTTCAAGAAATGAGACAGAAAAACTCACCATATAAGTGAATTAGCGAGGAGAACAAGACCAAGGTCTAAGCCCTGTTACATTATGAGGCAGGAGAGTAATAATCAAAAGAGATTTTAAAGAGTGACCATTAAGTTAGTAGAGAAAACAAGAGCATACAATTATGGTTAAGTGCTCTTAAGAGATACAAGGTGTTGAAAATAGAGAATTACCAGAAATAGCATAAAGGTCATCAGTGACCTTAAAGGCAGTTTCACCACACCAGATGGTCAACACCAAAATCAGATTGATTATATTCTTTGCAGCCAAAGATGGAGAAGCTCTAGACAGTCAGCAAAAAACAAGATCGGGGCTAGATCTGATAGACAGAGTGCCTGATGAACTATGGACGGAGGTTCGTGACACTGTACAGGAGACAGGAATTAAGACCATCCCCAAGAAAAAGAAATGCAAAACAGAAAAATGGCTAACTGAGGAGGCGTTACAAATAGCTGTGAAAAGAAGAGAAGCAAAAAGCAAAGGATAAAAGGAAAGATTTACCATTCGAATGCAGAGTTCCAAAGAATAGCAAGGAGAGACAAGAAGGCCTTCCTCAGCGATCAATGCAAAGAAATAGAGGAAAACAATAGAACAGGAAAGACTAGAGATCTCTTCAGGAAAACTAGAGATACCAAGGGAATATTTCATGCAAAGATGGGCTCAATAAAGGATAGAAATGGTATGGACCTAACAGAAGCAAAGGATGTTAAGAAGAGGTGGCAAGAATACACAGAAGAACTGTAGAAAAAAACATTTTCACGACCCAGATAATCATGACAGTGTGATCACTCACACCATCTAGAGATGTGTGTGAGTGTCTATCTAGAGCCAGACATCCTGGAATGTGAAGTCAAGTGGGCCTTAGGAAGCATCACTATGAACAAAGCTAGTAGAGGTGATGGAATTCCAGTTGAGCTATTTCAAATCCTGAAAGATGATGCTGTGAAAATGCTGCACTCTATATACCAGCAAATTTGTAAAACTCAGCAGTGGCCACAGTTTTCATTCCAATCCCAAAGAAAGGCAATCCCAAAGAATGCTCAAACTACCACACAATTGCACTCACCTCACACGCTAGTAAAGTAATGCTCAAAATTCTCTAAGCCAAGCTTCAGCAATACATGAACTGTGAATTTCCAGATGTTCAACCTGGTTTTAGAGAAGGCAGAGGAAACAGAGATCAAATTGCCAACATCCAATGGATCACTGAAAAAGCAAGAGAGTTCCAGGAAAACATCTATTTCTGCTTTATTGATTATGCCAGAGCCTTTGACTGTGTGGATCACAATAAACTGTGGAAAATTCTTAAAGAGATGGGAATACCAGACTACCCGACCTGCCTCTTGAGAAACCTGTATGCAAGTCAGGAAGCAACAGTTAGAACTGGACATGGAACAACAGACTGGTTCCAAATAGGAAAAGGAGTACGTCAAGGCTGTATATTGTCACCCTGCTTATTTAACTTATATGCAGAGTACATCATGAGAAGCGCTGGGTTGGAGGAAGCACAATCTGGAATCAAGATTGCTGAGAGAAATATCAATAACTTCAGATATGCAGATGACACCACCCTTACGGCAGAAAATGAAGAACTAAAGAGCCTCTTGATGAAAGTGAAAGAGGAGAGTGAAAAAGTTGGCTTAAAGCTTAACATTCAGAAAAACTAAGATCATGGCATCCCAATCACCTCATGGTAAATAAATGGGAAAACAGTGGAAACAGTGTCTGACTTTAGTTTTTTGGGCTCCAAAATAACTGCAGATGGTGATTGCAGCCATGAAATTAAAAGACACTTATTCCTTGGAAGGAAAGTTATGACCAACCTAGACAGCATGTTAAAAAGCAGAGACATTACTTTGCCAACAAAGTCCCGTCTAGTCAAGGCTATGGTATTTCCAGTAGTCATGTATGAATGTGAGAGTTGGACTGTGAAGACAGCTGAGCACCAAAGAATTGATGCTTTTGCACTGTGGTGTTGGAGAAGACTCTTGAGAGTCCCTTGGACTGCAGGGAGATCCAACCAGTCCATCCTAAAGATCAGTCCTGAGTGTTCATTGGAAGGACTTATGTTGAAGCTGAAACTCCAATACTTTGGCCACCTGATGCGAAGAGTTGACTCATTTGAAAAGACCCTGGTGCTGGGAAAGTTTGAGGGCAGGAGGAGAAGGGGACGATAGAGGATGAGATGGTTGGATGGCATCACCGACTCAGTGGACGTGGGATTGAGTGGACTCCCGGAGTTGGCGATGGACAGGGAGGCCCTGCGTGCTGCGGGTTTTGGGGTTGCAAAGAGTCAGACATGACTGAGCGACTGAACTGAACTGAACATCACAGCAGGTGGGAGATGACATCTGACTGAAGTGGTTTTAGAGAGGATGGGAACAATGGGTATAAACCAACACATATTTTGAGAGCTCAGTTTTCAAGTTTTGGCATGAAAGGAAACTGGGAATTATGAAAGATGAAGAGCTGGATTTGGAAGCTGGCCAAAGTATAAGAGGATAAGGAGGGATTGCTCAAAGAGAAAGGGGCCTCTTTCTTTTGCCTAGGTAATATCATGAGTAGATAAGTGGAGAAGTTAGATGAGAAATGAATCAAAGAACATTGCAGAGTAAAAGAACCATACTGGTTCAGACCCACTGTCCTCCAAGATAAGTATTCATTCCATTTTCAAAGTGAATCTTACAGACTGATAGAGTAAGCAGTAGTTTATGTGGTGGGTATGATTTGAATTGCATCCTCAAAAAAAAAAAAAAAAATTCAAGTGCTAATCCCTCTTGTTGTCTGTGAATGTGAACTTATTTGGAAATAGGGTCACTGCAGATGTAATCAAGTTAACATAAATTCATATTGAATTAGGGTGACTCTAAATCCAATAACTGGGATCCTTACCAAAAAAGAAGTCATGTAAAGACATTTTAAGTTCAGACAGAGAAGAGAAGGCAATGTGATGACAGGTAGAAAATAAAGTTCCACAGTTGCAAGCCAGAGAATGCCAAGGATTGCCAGCAACACCAGAAGCTAGGACAGGACAAGGAAGTTTGTTCCCTTAGAAACTGGACTTGTTGAGTCCCTTGATTTTGGAATTCTGGCTTTCAAACTGAGAGAATAAATTTTTTTAAGTTAGTCATTTTGTGATATATTGTTACAACAGCCCTAGGAATTTTATTGGTGGAATTATCCAAAGAATGCTCAAAATTTTTTGTTTTGATAACTTCTGCTTCACAGGATTTCTAGTCTTTAATAATCCGGAAGATGTGTTCAATCAATAAGAGGACTGACGGATAATTAGCATTTTCAAATAAATTCAAAATTATTGATTACATTTACCTTAGGAGACTTGCATTTCAGATTATTTCTTCTTAGTAGGATCTGGTGGAATGAACACCAAAAGTAACCTGAAATGGTAATGAAAACAATTCTGAAGTCACTCATGATAAATCAGTATAATTCATAATAACCCCATGCGAGTTGGATGAATGAAGCAGGACACTCAAAGCCAGTGCTCTTGGACAACCCAGAGGGATGGGGTGGGGAGGGATGTGGGAGAGAGTTCAGGAAGGGGGGAGGCACATGTGCGCCTGTGGTTGATTCATGTTGATATGTGGCAGGGGCCACCAATGTGTAGTGAAATGACTGTCTTCCAATTAAAATTAATTAATTAATTAAAAGAAAAAAAAACTCAGACTGACCCTTCAACTACTTTAATTTCTCTATCATAAGTTAGATGTATACTTTGTACCAGCTCTACTGGGCAATACTAAGACCAAAGTGTATCATTGGTTGTACCAACTGTGTCCTCCAATACCCTCTGCAGTCTCTCAGAGGAGCTAGGGAATAGTGACTGAAATTTACCTCATTCTTTGCTCACCAGTCTATACCCCTAGGTCATTGGGAATTGCTGGGTTTAATTCTGTAGCAATGTGCCATGCCTGCAATTGCTAATACAGAGATAAGAACAAGGTTCTGGAACTCTTCTTAGGAGGTACCAAGAGAGATAGTCTAGGTTCCCAGAGGAGTTACTCCTTAAATCAAAGCTCAAAACTGAGTAAGAATTAGTCACATGAAGAAATGGAATAAAAGAAATATCACTTAGAGCAGAAATCCTATGCAAAGTTCAAGTAGCCAGAAAGGGTATGCTTGTTCATAAGACTGCAAAATACTCAGTTTAACAAGACCATAGAGCAAGTAGAGAGGGCAGAAGATAAAACAGATATAAGCAGAGACCAAATCATGAAAGTTCTTGAATGCATGTTAGAGAAATAGAGCCAAGCACACAATTACAAGCAGGAAAATTAATCAGATTAAATACTAGAATGATTACTAATGTATACTGGGAGAAATAGGATGGGAGGCAAGGCTGGAATCTATTGAAGTGAATATAAAATCCAGGATTAAAAATGAGGCCTGAAGTATGAATTTAGAAGGAAAGAAGTGGATAAATGCAAGAAGTAACAATGAATACATATGACTGATTGCATCCGGAGGCAGAAAATAAAGAAATCAAGAAAGACTCTCAGGATTTGGGAAGACAAGATAGAGAATAAGGGAGGACAATGAGGCGCAGCATAAGGAGTAGTTAGGTTTGGTTTTGGATGTTGGGTTTGATGTCCTCAAGGTGCATTTTTGCAGGAAATATTTAACAATACATTATATTAATTGTAATTATGTTACATTGTACTAATATATAAAAGCTTAAAAGCAAGATCGAGCATGAAAATTTGTGTCTCATTTGCACATACCTGTTAGCCGAAGAAAAGCAATGATCGTAGCTGAGACCCACAGAGAAAATACATAAGAAAATAACAGACTAGGGCTTATAACAGCACCTCCAAGAACAACTAAAGTGTATGGCACAGATGGAAAAGAGGAGACCGTGAAAGTAGTTTAGGTGTAGGCCAAAAATGTGCGCTGGTGTGTAGAAACTCACGGAGTGTTCCAAATAGAATGAGGTCACCCGTTTCAAATATTCAGAGGATTATGGTAGACAAAGGCTGAAAAATTATGATTTGGCCACAGAGAGAGAACTGTTTAGTGCAATTACTTGTCTAAAAAAGTGACTGAATCTCTGAGTTGGTTCACATTTTAATGCTAAAATGTTTTAGTTAAGGACATAAGGTCACTTATAATATAGGGACTCCCCTGGTGGCTCAGAGGGTAAAGCGTCTGCCTGCAATGTGGGAGACCTCGGTTTGATTCCCGCGTCAGGAAGATCCCCTGGAGAAGAAAATGGCTACCCACTCCAGTACTCTTGCCTGGAAAATCCCATTGACAGAGAAGCCTGGTAGGCTACAGTCCATGGGGCCATGAATCTTTGAGCTGGTTCACATTTTAATGTTGAAATATATTAGTTAAGGACATAAGGTCACTTATAATATTAGTAAGTACTAATAAACAGTAGTTGATCAATTAATCTTTCATTATCAAAGTCAACTAGGATTCTGTATATAAAATCTGTACATTGGATATAAATCCAGAAACCCTGTGAACAATTGAAAGGGGCATTTTTACAATGCTGTAAATTGTCTCTTAATTAATTTTCTAAATATAACTGATAACCCACCCTTAGAATATATCCAGGGACCTGATTCTAAATAATTCACATTAATTTATTTTGTAAATTTACCAGAAAACTGAGTAGGGCTTAACATTCTGAATAAATAATAATTCTATACCCTAGAGAATTTTTTGGCAGCATACAGAGTTGAGATTCATCCTAGAAAAAAACTGTTTCCCATGGATGACTGCCCACGGAAAAATCATGAAATGAATGAATGAATATGTGGGTGAATGAAAAAAAGTACATATGTGTAATGGGAAACAGATTGTGCTAGGCTAATGGGATTAACTCAGATTATCCCAAAAAGGAAATTTTAGACCATAATTCATGAAGAAACAAAGTTTCATGAAACACAGAAAAACTATAATATGCAGTGATCTTCTATAGGTGATATTTGCTTTATTTGCTCTCCCTCTGCATTCAGCACCCTTCCTTGCTAACAAATTTTCACTAACAAATATCCCTTATTGTCATAGTTCTGAAATTTACTCTATAACTGTACCCATTAATCAGTGCCATTTTCTTCCATCTCTTACCAGTCCAAGGGAATCTGTCCCTTGTTCTTGTCTAGCACCAGATACTCAGAACTACTTAGAACTGTGGGGAAAATATCCCAGCTCCCCTCAGAATATACATGTACTTAATAGGCAATTAATGTAACATTTGTAGATGGTTTCAATTTTCCCTTATACTTTAATCATGGAGATATATTGTATTGTTAAACTTGTGCCAAGCAGAAATACTCCACTTTTAAAAATACTAATCATAAGCGAGTTCTTTATAATTTGATTTCACCACAGTGTTCCACTGATTCAAAACAAGGCTAAAGAGGAAAACAGTTGTCCATCAGCTTTTAAAGAAAGATACTTCCAATGTAATCATACTGCTACTCAAGACAATTATTTGTACTGCTGTAAAAGTTGAGATATACACACAGAGACACATGCATACACACACAGAGACACATGCATACACACACTGTCCTCAAATAAATAAGACACTACAAGATATCATGAACTCATTGGTGACATAGGTCCTACTTCATTTGAAAAGTAAAAGTCACCATATAATTATGGGACACAGATAGACTGTTCAGATTCAGTAAGATATATTCTGCGAATTCCACTCATACTTTGGTTCAGAGCTTTGTCTCTCTCAATCTATTTTTTTGGTGACTATTCTATCAAAGGACATAAAAATCCTCAGGGATGATATTCTTCTTTCCTCCTAAATAGCCCTTCACAGTATTGCTTCATGCTAATTTTTCCAGGACTTTAAACTTTCAGACATAACATTCTGAAGAGCTACTCTTGACAGCAGAGCTACAAAAGGAGTCTTCTCACATTTAACGATTCTTTACATAAGTGCATTTTTCTTTTTGAGATACCTAGCACAGAATTTAAACACACACACACACACACACACACACATATATATGTATATCTATATATATGTTAAGTTGCTTTAGTCTTGTCTGACTCTTTGCTACTCTATGGATGGTAGCTTGTCAGCCTTCTCTGTCCATGGGATTCTCCAAGCAAGAATAATGGAGTGGGTTGATACGCTCTCCTCCAGGGGATTTTCCCAACCCAGGAATTGAACCCACATCTTCTATGTGTCCTGCATTGGCAGGCAGATTCTTTACCACTAGCACCACCTGGGAAGCTAGTAGTGCTATGTATAGTTCAGTTCAGTTGCTCAGTCCTGTCCAACTCTTTGCGACCCCATGATCCACAGCACGCCAGGCCTCCCTGTCCATCACCAACTCCTGGAGTCCACCCAAATCCATGTCCATTGAGTCCGTGATGCCATCCAACCATCTCATTCTCTATTGTCCCCTTTTCTTCCTGCGCTCAATCTTTCCCAGCATCAGGGTCTTTCCAAATGAGTCAGCTCTTCACATCAGGTGGCCAAAGTACTGGAGTTTCAGCTTCAGCATCAGTCCTTCCAATGAACACCCAGGACTGATCTCCTTTAGGATGGACTGGTTGGATCTCCCTGTAGTCCAAGGGACTCTCGAGAGTCTTCTCCAACACCACAGTTCAAAAGCATCAATTCTTCTGCACTCAGCTTTCTTTATAGTCCAACTCTCACATCTACACATGACTACTGGAAAAACCATAGCCTTGACTAGACGGACATTTGTTGGCAAAGTAATGTCTCTGCTTTTTAATATGCTGTCTAGGTTGGTCATAACTTTCCTTCCAAGGAGTAAGCATTTTTTAATTTCATGGCTGCAATCACCATCTAGTATTATTTATAAATGCTATATATATAGCATTTAAATTGACTTTGAATCTGAAAATACATATAACATATGTATCCTTGAACCAAATATAATTTTGGTATGCTATATTTAAAATTTGACTTCATAACTCCTTTGTGAGCTTTTAAGTTTCCCTATTACTTCTGGTAGGAAATGGCAACCCAACCCACTCTGTTATTCTTTCCTAGAGAATCACATAGACAGAGGAGCCTGGCAGGCTACAGTCCATGGGGTTGCAAGAGTCGTACACGACTTAGTGACTAAAGAGAGACAGAGAGAGAGATTACTTCTGGTGTTTTGCTTTCAATTAACACCACCCATTACATGTTATGGGCGTTCCTGATGGCTCAGACGGTAAAGAATCTGCTTGCAATGTGGGAGACCTGGGTTCAATCCCTGCATTGGGAAGATCCCCTGGAGGAAGGCATGGCAACCCACTCCAGTATTCTTACCTGGAGAATCACCATGACACCCTGGCAGGCTACAGCACACGGGGTTGAAAAGAGTCAGATACCACCAAGTGACTAAACACAGCACAACACATTACATGTTGTAAGCCGATGGTGCCCTATGGTAATTGCGATCTTAACGTAATGGATTTTTCTACATGTGTAAAATACTTCAATTAAATCTTCAAAAGGACCAAGTATTTGGGTAATACCCAGAGTAAGTACTTGGGTTTCCACAGCACTTCAATAAAGGATATTGTAAGCTTTGTAAGTTTTTTAGCCCCCGAATCAAACTAGATAATAGACTACTCCATCCCTGCCTAAGGTGAGCCCTAACTTCTAGACTGATCAGCAATGCAACAAACTATATGAAATATTGAATTAATTTCAATTAGAATTGAATTTAATTCAATCAGAATCTCTATCAATCTCTAGCACATGGTGCTTTGAAGTGTGTATATATATATATACACACACACATATATGTATATATGAAAAGTGAAAGTGTTAGTTGCTCAGTCCTGTTCAACTCTTTGTGACCCCATGGACTGTAACCTACCAGGCTCCTCTGTTCATGAGGATTCTCCAGGCAAGAATACTGGAGTGGGTAGCCACATAGCCATTCCCTACTCCAGGGATCTTCTTGAATCTTCTTGACCCAGGGATCAAACTCAGGTCTCCTGCATCACAGGCAGATTTATATATATATAATTTGATCTGAAATGTCCAGGTAATTTTGTAATATGTATAGCAACAACACTCCTCCCAATCTACAAAGGCCTAATCTTAGAAAGTCTTCAAAGTTAAAAAAAAGGAACGCTATATCTCTTTTGAAGTTTTATCTAATCTTCACTTAATATTTATATATAAAATCATATATTGTAAATATTTTAAATGGTAAAAATAAATAAACAAGAATAAGATCCTACCTAAAACCTATCTAATCCCTTTAAAAACTTGAAATATATTTTCAAGTTTTATAACCACTTTATAAAAACTTGAAATATATTTTAAAACCACTTTAAAAACCTGAAATATATTTTAAGTATATAAATTTTTAAAAAATCAATTAAACATTTAATTGAAGTACTTTAATGAAAAGTCTTAACAGCTGCCCTTTGATCACAGAATCAAATCCAAAGCCAATTAAATGTCATACAGGGCCCTGTGCAAATTGATTCTTAATAAACTTCTAATTTCATTCTTCTTCACATTTACCTCTTTGCTCTCATTTGCCTTTGGGCCTTTTCATAGTTTTTTTTTTTTTCCCTAAATCTGGAACACTTTTCCCCCCAAGTTTCATATATCACTCTTTACATCTCATTTGAGGCATAACTCCACGAAGCATTCTACCCCAATCCCATTCTATCCCCTGATCTCCACACACATAGATTGTTTTCACTGTGGGTCCTCTCATGTAAAGTCACAGTACATGGAACTTCCTCCATCACAACCCTAATCACATTACACTTTGGTTTCCTATTTGAACTATTATCTTGGAGGGTAGGCACCACATCTGTTACATTCAACATTTTAATCTCTAGTGCTTAGCCTCGTGATGAGTATATAAGAGATACTCAATACTATTACATATAGATTGATGAATTATTGAAGTTAGTGTAAGAATTAATGAAAATACACAGCATCAAAAATTTTAAAAACACATTTATTTAAATAAGGGTGCTAAAACAAAAAGGCTTTGCTGAAAAGAACGAGGAACACATGACCAAAAAAGATATTTTGTCCTGAAAGTTTGAATTAAGACTATTTTCTCCTGTTTCTGAAAAAATATTACAACAAAATAATTTTTTCTTGAAATAAATTACTTTAAAGGTACATGCATTTGGTCATTCCAAAATTATAACTTTCCAATTTGTTCTGCATTTAATTCCTTTTTATGCAGAGTAATGTGTGTTTTGGTCACTCTGCACATCACTGTTATAACTTATTCTACATTTATAAAATAACCCTTCTATCTTTAACCAAGCTGTTCAAGTCATCAGGTTAAAAAGAAAAAAAATAAATTTACATTTTTAAAAAGAGGTTCAAGACAGACTTGACCCTTTAGAATGTTATGAGTCCTTTTCCATTTCTCAATACTTTAAAAAATTCTTTTGATTTAAATTGATTTAATTGATTAAATACCAATATTACAGTTTTAACAGAAACTCTATTCTACCTGTTAATATGAGAAGTTTTTCTGAAAATTTTTAAAAATAGAACTCCATTTAAACACAAGATATATTTCCACCCATAATATTTATTTATATGCCTATGAATTTATTACTTATTATTATAAGATCACATGAAACCTCACAATATAAAGAAAGTAATCATTAATATAGGACTTCCCTGGTGGCTCAGCAGTAAAGAATCTGCCTTCAATGAGGAGACCCAGGTTCAACCTCTGAGTCAGGAAGATCCCCTGGAGAAGCAAATAGCTACCCATGTCAATATTCTTGCCTTGATATTTCCATTGACAGAGGAACCTGATGGGCTACAGTCCATATGGTTGCAAAGAGTGAACATAACTGAGAGACTAATAGCACTACAATAATAATAATATAATCATTAATGTAAAATTCAGTCATTTATTGCTAAGTGGTTTATATGCAGGGCTTATTTTAATCACCACCAGCAATGGATATTATGAGAAATGTAACTGTGCTTGAATGTGAATGTGAAAACCGCTCAGTCATGTCCACTATTTGCGACCCCATGGACTGTAGCTCACCAGGCTCTTCTGTCCATGGAATTCTCCAAGCCAGAATAGTGGAGTGGGTTGTCATTTCCTTCTCCTGGGGATCTTCCCAACACGGGGATCTAACCCAGGTCTCCCACATTGCAGGCAGATTCTCTACCATCTGAGCTACCAGGAAAACAAACATGTGCTTACTTAGGGCACCAGCAATTCTTGAATAACCTCTGCCCAAAAGAGGATAGAGAAATTATTTAATATGTCATATTTTTTAAATGGCATAAAATTTTACCATAGGGAAAATAAAAACTTTGTTGAACTCTCTTCATAAATCATAAATAATGGTTTAGAAATATTTTCATTTTTGAATTGCATGAGGAAATTTCATAAACAAGTCAGTGTTTGAGGCCTCTAAACTTCTTAATTTGCCCCTATTTCTTACAACAGTCCTGTGAGATAATTAATAGTCTCTAATGTACTGATAAAGAAATGGAGATTTATACTACCAAAAGTCATTTATAAATTCAACATAATTCCTATCAAGATTCCAATGCCACTTTTTACAGCAGTAGAAAAAAAATACTCTTAAAGTTTGTATGTAACCACAAAAGACCTTGAAAATAGCCAAAGATACCCTGAGAAAGAAGAACAAAGCAGGAGGCATCATACTTCCTGATTTCATACTGAACTATGAAGCTATGGTCATCAAACGAGGATGGTACATAAAAACAGACAAATATACCAATGGAGCAGAATTAACAGCCCAGAAAAAACTCAAGCACACACAATCAACTATATTTGACAAAGTAACCAAGAACACTTGATGGAGAAAAAAAAAAACAGTCATTTCATCGAATGGTCTGCGATAAGTGTATATTCACATATAAAAGAATGGACTTATATCTTACATCACTCACAAAATTAACTGTAAATAAATGCTTAAATGTAAGACCTCTTAGAAGAAGGAAACCACAAACCTCCTAGAAGAAAACATAGAAATAAAGCTCCTTGAAATGGGTCTTAGTAAGGATCTTTTGTATGTAACGCCTAAAAAAACAAGTAACAAAATAAAAAATACACAAGTGAAACTACATCAAATAAAAACCTTCTAAACAGCAAAAGAAATCAGCAACAAAGTAAAAAGACAATCTATGGAATATTAAAAAAATTGCAAAGCATACATCTGATAAAGAGATAAAATTCAAAATATATCAATAATTGAAACAACTCAATACCAAAAAAAAAAGCCAAATAACTCAATTTTAAAAATGGGCAAAGGACTTGAATAGACAATAGAAATTTCTCCAGAGAAGATTTATAAAAGGTCAACAGGTCCACGAAAAGATGCTCCTTAGGAAAATGCAAATTAAAATGACAATATGATATCACCCCATGCCTGTAGGAATGACCATCATCAAAAAGACAAGAAATAACAAATAGCGGCATGGATGTGGAGAAAAGGGAACCCTTGTGCACTGTTGGTGGGATGGTAAACAGTACGGCAACTAGGGGAAATAGGAAGGGGTATTCTCAAATAATAAAAACAGAACTATCATATGATCCAGCAATTTTACTATTGGGTATTTATGCAAAGGAAATAAAACCACTATACTAAAAAAAAAAAAAAAAAAAAAATCTGCAACCACATGTTCAAAGCATCATTAGTTAGCAATAGCTGTGGAAAATTCTGAAAGAGATGGGAATACCAGACCACCTGACCTGCCTCTTGAGAAACCTGTATGCAGGTCAGGAAGCAACAGTTAGAACTGGACATGGAACAACAGACTGGTTCCAAATAGGAAAAGGAGTACATCAAGGCTGTATATTGTCACCCTGATTATTTAACTTATATGCGGAGTACATCATGAGAAACACTGGGCTGGATGAAGCACAAGTTGGAATCAAGATTGCAGGGAGAAATATCAATAACCTCAAACATGCAGATGACACCACCCTTATGGCAGAAAGTGAAGAGGAACTAAAGAGCCTCTTGATGAAAGTGAAAGAGGAGAGTGAAAAAGTTGGCTTAAAGATCAACATTCAGAAAAAAAAAAAAAGATCAACATTCAGAAAACTAAGATCATGGCATCTGGTCCCATCACTTAATGAGAAATAGAGGGGGAAACAATGGAAACAGTGTCTGACTTTATTTTTTTGGGCTCCAAAATCACTGCAGATGGTGATTGCAGCCATGAAATTAAGACGCTTACTCCTTGGAAGAAAAGTTATGACCAACCTAGACAGCATATTAAAAATCAGAGACATTACTTTGCCAACAAAGGTCTGTCTACTCAAGGCTATGGTTTTTCCAGTGGTCATGTATGGATGTAAGAGTTGGACTATGAAGAAAGCTGAGTGCCAAAAAATTGATGCTTTTGAACTGTGGTTTAGAGAAGACTCTTGGGAGTCCCTTGGACTGCAAGGAGATCCAACCAGTTCATCCTAAAGGAGATCAGTCCTGGGTGTTCATTGGGAAGACTGACGCTGAAACTGAAACTCCAATACTTTGGCTGCCTGATGTGAAGAGGTGACTCACTGGAAAAGACCCAGATGCTGGGAGGGATTGAGGGCAGGAGGAGAAGGGGACAACAGAGGATGAGATGGCTGGATGGCATCACCAACTCGATGGACATGAGTTTGATTAAACTCTGGGAGCTGGTGATGGACAGGGAGGCCTGGCGTGCTGCGATACATGGGGTCACAGAGTCGGACACGACTGAGCGACTGAAATGAACTGAAGATACAGAAAGAAGAATCCATTGATGGGTGATGAAAAAGTCAAGCTGTAGAAAAAAACAAGGAAATTCTACCATATAGGACAACAAGGATAAACCTTGAAGGTATAATACCTATGCTAAGTGAAGTAAGTCAGACAGACTAATGCGGAATCTAAAAATAAACCAAAAACAAGACACATAAAGAAAGATTAGACTCTGTGCTTACTAGAGATTAAGAGTGGAAGTAGGAGAAACTGGAGGAAGGTGGTCAAAGGTACAAACCTCTAGTCACAAGATAAATAAATACTAGGGATGTAATGTAACACATAATACCTATAAATAGCACTTATGTATAATGCATAGGAAAGTTGTTGAAAGTAAATCCTAAGGGTTTTCATCACAAAGGGAAATAATTTTTTCTTTATTCTTTAAAGCAATGAAAAAAAGAAAAAAGAACAAAGAAATGTCCTCTCTGTTTCTTTTTTTATTATCGGTATACAGTTTAGGTATCCTTGATGGCTCAGCAGATAAAGAATCCACCTGCAATGCCAGAAACCCAGGAGACATGGGTTCAATACCTGGGTTGGAAAGATCCCCTGCAGGAGAAAAATGGCAATACCAGAATACTGGTATTCTCGCCAGACAAGTCCCCATAGAGAGGGAGCCTAGCATGGCTACAGTCCATGGGATTGCAAATAGTGGGACATGACTGAGCGAGACTGAGAACATAGAATTTGAGAGGAAATATACTAAGGCAATATAGAAATTATTTCATAGATAAATTGCAGTATGAATGAGATCACTTTTTGGACTAGTAAAGAGCAAAATGAGTATTTCAGGTGGAGAACAATGCAAAAGAATTATTCATGAACATGTTTTGTTTTGCTATTAAAATAAGGAAACCAACACCTTGGGTGTAAAGGATGATGCATAAATAAATTTAAATAGTTTAAATATACTCTATTAAATATCAACATATTTAGATTCTTGGACACAAACTAAGCAATTGACCCAAGAGACAGCAAAGAATAATTATTTCTCTTAAGCACAAAAGTGACCAAAGACAATTTAAGAAAAATAAAATTACTAGTGAATATATTTGAGAAAGGTATTATTAGATTTAAGGAGATCACTTAAGGGGCTTCCCTAGTAGCCCAGTTGGTAAAGAATCCTCCTGCAATGCAGGAGACCCTGGTTCGATTCCTGGGTCAGGAAGATCTACTGGATAAGGGATAGGCTAATCATTCCAGTATTCGTGGGCTTCCCGTGTGGCTGGCTGATAAAGAATCTACCTGCAATGCAGGAGACCTAGGTTCAATCCCTGGCTTGGGAAGATACCCTGAAAAAGGGAAAAGCTACACACTCCAATATTCTGGCCTGAAGAATTCCACGAACTATACAGTCCATGGGGTCGCAAAGAGTCGGACACGACTGAGCGACTTTCACTAAGCAATACCAAAGTAATGTATGTAGGCCAAATCATGTATTTTGTTAATAGTGTTTCTTAAATAGCTCCAAGTTTTCAAGCCTGGTTATCTTAGATTGAAATGGTGGGGAAGATAACCAAAAGACATCTAGTATGTTGTAACAACAGTTCACACAGGTAGTCCTAACTCACCTTGTGCTTATCTATTACCATAGGTTTCTTGGATCTTCATATTTTCTCCTGCCATCTATATATCTCTTTTCTTGCACAAATTCTAGCTATTTTTACACTGAAGGACTATGTAAAATCTTTCATGATCATTCAAGTCAATGATATTGTGATATTAGTCCTATTCACCGAATATCTACCAATTCAGATTCCTTCCAGGCAAATAGCAGGCATATAAAAGGAACACATATTCACTTCTCCCTGAAGTTAGTTATGGCCACATAGTTTGATCTGGATAATAAAATCTAAGTCACAAGAGGGTGGAGTTTTTTAAGAGATAAAATTCGGTGCTGCATAACTTTCACTCTGACATTTTAGATTGGAATTTTCAATAGGCTGTGTCCCTAAAAAGGAGTACAATATATTTAAGAAACTAAATAAATGAATAACCTGACCTGACTCTTGAGAAATCTGTATGCAGGTCAGGAAGCAACAGTCAGAACTGGACATGGAACAAGACTGGTTCCAAATAGGAAAAGGAGTACGTCAAGGATATATATTGTCACCCTGCTTATTTAACTTGTATGCAGAGTATATCATGAGCAATGCTGGGCTGGATGAAGCACAAGCTGGAATCAAGATTGCTGGGAGAAATATCAATAACCTCAGATATGCAGATGATACCACCCTTATGGCAGAAAGCAAAGAAGAATTAAAGAGCCTCTTGATGAAAGTGAAAGAGGAGAGTGAAAATGTTGGCTTAAAACTGAACATTCAGAAAACTAAGATCAATGCATCTGATCCCATCACTTCATGGAAAACAGATGGGGAAACAGTAAAAACAGTGGCTGACTTTATTTTGGGGGGCTCCAAAATCACTGCAGATGGTGATTGCAGCCATGAAATTAAAAGAAACTTACTCCTTGGAAGGAAATTTATGACCAATATAGACAGCATATTAAAAAGCAGAGATATTACTTTGCCAACAAAGGTCTGTCTAGTCAAAACTGTGGCTTTTCCAGTAGTCATGTATTTGAGAGTTGGACTATGAAGAAAGCTGAGCGCTGAAGAATTGATGCTTTTGAACTGTGGTGTTGGAGGACTCTTGAGAGTCCCTTGGACTGCATGGAGATCCAACCAGTCTATCCTAAAGGAGGTCAGTCCTGAATATTCATTGGAAGGACTGATGCTGAAGCTGAAACTCCAAATCTTTGGCCACCTGATGCGAAGAACTGACTCGTTTGAAAAGTCCCTGATGCTGGGAAAGATTGAGGGCAGGAGAAGAAGGGGACGACAGAGGATGAGATGGTTGGATGGCATCACTGACTCAATGGACATGAGTTTGAGTAGACTCTGGGAGTTGGTGATGGACAGGAAGCCTGGCGTGTTGCAGTCCATGGGGTCACAAAGAATCGGACACGACTGAGTGACTGAGCTGAACTGAACTGAACTTTCTAAAAGAGAAAGCCAAAACCTTGGTGGATTCACTGATGAACTCTACCAAACTCTTAAAGAAGAAATAAAATCAGTGGTGTGTATAAATCCCTCTCCTCCTTCCTCCAGTACAACTTGCATGGCCATTTGTAATGACTCTTTTATCCCTTGAATTGTGAAAATATACAGCATGGACCCACACAAATGGTAGATGTTTAGCAAAACCTTTGTTTGTTTTCTTTTCTTGAGTAGCTAAAATATTCCATCAGCAGTTAAGAAATTGGAACCTGAGCTTGACAGGTGATTGGTACTAAGAATTTCTATTGTGATGTCAGAAATATTAGCTCTTATTTCACTATGTATTGAATTTTCTGGCATTATGCTAACCACAGCCCATAATTACAAACTACTTACCAAATGAATGAGTAAAAGTAATTTTTAATATTTTCATTAGGTAAAGACTTGTTTCATTTAGAATCATTACCCTCAGGAACTCGGATAATGCTAGCTATAGGTTTATTTCTATTATTTATTTCAATGATGTCATTCATTTGGTTGAATTCATCAAGCATTTCTGTGCTCTTAGTATCAAGTGTGGGGAGAGACCACAAAGAGTAAGATATGAAGCAGTTATAGGTTTTCCATCCAAGGGGATTGAAAGGTATGAGACAAAGGTAAAAGAAGGTCATATTAAATTGATAATGCTTGGAATTATATAATGAAGGTGTTTGGGAAGTGTAGAGAACTGGGAATAGAATTTAACTAATAAGAAATGTTCAGCTTTTCAACAGACATCTTACAAAAATCTCTAAAAAGAATAAAGACTTTACAGTAATCCTAGATTCCGAAACTCAATTACAACCCAAAATGTACATGGCATTATCAAGGAAAGATGAGCACATATATTGTCTCTTTACATAATTCCCATTGCAGGCAAGCTGATCATCTCCACATGCCTGTAATTATCCATAATAATTTCACATTTCATCTGATTAATTCTTCTTCTTCTCTACATACAAACACATAATGATATGGACCTCTCTTTCCTCACACATTATTCTAATTATTGTTTCATTTTATATCAATGTAATGAAAATGGAGCATTCAATCAAGGGATTATTGCTCCTACTTTGAAGAGAACATTACTAATTATGTAGTATCAAGACTGCCACTTCAGGGCCATGCAGAAGGTTGCCTAATTACCCAGTGATTTCAGGACAATTTACACCGTCAATCTGAGTAAAAAAAAATAAATAAAATAAGGCTGGGCTTCCTCTTCTCACCCCCCCAACCCCGCCCACACTTTTTCCTCTGCCTTCCTCATTGATATACTTGGTTTACAGATGCAAATAAATTCATTTGGTAATTCTATAAATTTGGCAGGCCAGGCCTGGATTTTATTCTACATTTTAAAAAGTGTTTATCTTACACACTACCCCACCTCACTGTTTCCATAAAAGGCAATCCTATTTACTGACCTCATTTCTGGAAAGACTAACCTGGAATAATGTTTAATGCTTTAATTTTCCAAAACTCTCCAAATACAATCTGTTACTTAAAATCTTGTATTTGCTAAAGCTAAAGTTAAGGAAATAAAAAAAGTGCATTAATGCATTCTGAAAAAATGATAGGATATAAAGCACATTGGAAACTTTGCTAATATGGGGCATCAAGGACCAGTTTCAGAGATTAGCACCACATTTCCAATTCTAATTCCTATAAACTACTATGCAGTAAACAGCCAGAGCTAAAATTCTCACACCTATGCAATCATTCTCACTCTTTATGGAATTAAAATTTTGCCAAAAGCAGCTGAGATAACCACTAGGGTAACAAATACGTAGCTGACTAGAGGATTAAATTTGATGACAATTCAAAAATAACTGACATCAAGCTACATATATTATCATAAAACACAGTACCAGCATTGTCAGTTTCCAGTGTGAGTTTCAGTACTGGAAGGGATTGGTGTGGGATCAGCAAAGGATAGGAAAAGGAGAGTGTATTGTGGTGAAATATATGAACCAGTTCTCCAGAAAAATGTGAATGTATACATACAAATAAAAGCTTTAATAAACTTTACTTAAAACTTTAGTAAGCTTTAAGCTTTACTTAAAACCTCTAAGGTTAGTGTATAATATTTTTCATTTACATGTTACTGTGGAATTAAATACAATGATACAATACTTGCTTTCTAAAAATTATTTATTTTTCCTCTTATCAACTCTGAACCTGTTTAAGTTGTTGTTCAGTCACTCAATTGTGTCCGACTCTTTGTGACCCCATGGACTGCAGCACACCAGGCTTGTTTAAGTGCAAACAGGATTTTATATGTCTGAAAGATCTGAAGGGGTTGACATGGAGGCACAGAGCTCTAATTTTCCTCCAGAATACTTGGTCAGTTTACTATCCCAGTATCTTTGGAGTTCATTCTTGCAATTATATTTGGTATAAAATATTTCATTTTCTCTAGTGTTTCAGACTTTAGAGCTTGGTTTGCTTTTTCATATATAACTTAATACCACTTTATTATTTTTTGCTTGATAGACTTAACTGTCTTTCATTTTCAAAGAAACAATGATATGTAAAATGTGATTGCTGTTTTTCAATTCACTAACATTTGTTTTTATCTTCACTGTGCTCTTTCTTCAGGTTCCTTTGGTGTGTCTTGTTGATCATTTTTCTAACCATTTAAGATAATTAGATAATTTAATTAAACTATTTTTTTACTAATATAAATATTTCAGCTATAAAAATATCCCTCTGAAGCCTGTTTTACTCAATTTTCAAAGTGTTAATCATGACATGTCTATTATTATTTACACAGTATATGGCAATTTAGGATTGATTTTTCTTTCTTGCCACAAAATAATCATTAAGGACAGTTTGTGGTTTTTAATATTTGTTTTTCTGATGTTCTTGTTTCCTAGGTTTCTATTAAAGATTCAGTGATTAACTTTTCTAATCCATTGCATGTTGGTCACTCAGTCATGTCCAACTCTTTGCGATTCCATGGACTGTAACCCACCAGGCTCCTCTGTCCATAGAATTTTCCAGGTAAGAATGCTGGAGTGGATTGCCATTCCCTTCTCCAGGGGATGTTCCCAACCCAGGGATGGAACCTGGGTCTCCTGCACTGCAGGCAGATTCTTTACCATCTG
The DNA here is from genome assembly GCF_033118175.1 of Dama dama. NCBI lineage: Eukaryota > Metazoa > Chordata > Mammalia > Artiodactyla > Cervidae > Dama > Dama dama. The sequence continues at coordinate 54,749,889 of NC_083697.1, forward strand.
AGCCACCATTAAAGTTTTATAAAGTTCCATTAGCCCTTGAAAAGAAAAGTGAAAAAAGGGAAGTCACTCAGTCGTGTCTGACTCTTTGCGACCCCATGGACTGCAGCTTCCCAGACTCCTCCGTCCATGGGATTTTCCAGGCAAGAGTATTGGAGTGGGTTTTCAGGATATGAATTCAATTTATGTCTTTTGAAAATATTCTATTATTTATATGTTTTATAGTCCTTTTGTCTACTTTAACTCTGTCTCTATAAAACATTTTCATTATCATAATAAATAATTAGCATGTAAATTACCATGAAAATAGAACCTTGTTAAGAATTACACCCTTATTACGAGAAACTTAACACTAGTGATACTTTCTTTATCTTCCCTTCATATTCATTTTATTTTTCCTTGGCTAGTACTGGACATCCCCATTTCCTTAGTTTACAGTCTTACTGTTCTGAATATTTTTTTCTGTGTTCAATCTTAGGGAAATGCTCTTTTAAAATATAATGTTGAAAAATAAGGTAAAATTTGATATTATCTGACCACTGTGGGTTATCATGGAATGTCTGTCTCTCTTTCAGTCACCATGCTTTTACCAAGCCAGGCTAAGGTTATAGATAAGCAGCCCAATCTCCTAGGTGTTTCCCACTGAACATGAAGTCAACAGGAATTCTGTCGGGAAAGGCAATCTCCTATATGTAGTTTTTGGATTGCTACTTGGCCACGTAAGAATGGGCCTTGGGACAGGAACACTTTTTTACCGAGATAGAGAGACCTCACAGCTTTTGCTAAATTTATCACATTATGTCGGAATAGCTTTTGCAGTTCAGACTCAATGTGTACTTTGTCATTTAAGCGTGTGCCACATATGGCACCTGCCCAAAACACTACTATATCCATTCCACGCCAGGGGGAGACAGGATCCTTTTGCTGCAGGACAAGAAGGATTCCTGCAGGTTAGCTGCCCTGTGTCCACTGCTGGGAGGGACCTGCTGGCCATGGTAGACCAATTCCCCCTAATGAAGCTAATCTTGCTCTGTCTCTTGTCTGTGTGAGTAAATCATTGCTCCATCCAGTGCTTACCTGCCTTATATTTTCTCTGGCACCTTCAATATCAAATGCAGTGGACAGAAGTGTTGAGATTTCTACTCCCAATAAGCCATAAATGCCACTTGCTTGACAAATTCATGAACACCCATTACCTTAAAGTGCTGGTTCTGTTGATTTTCTTATGCACATTCCCTTAACATATACTAGATAAGCTAAAAGTATTCACTGAACAGAAGAATATGTAAAGGGATGCAGGAGATAGAGATTTTAAAATGTACATGATTGAGGTTTTCTGCAAAGGGCAGTATTTATTAATTTTATGCTTGAAGAAAAAATTTTCATTAAAAGTTTGCTACAATTAAGTTAATAAATGTCATTCTTGAAAGTTACATATTTATAATTGCAGTCACTTACTATAATTATGCATCACTTGCTTTGAGAAAGGACAAGCAGTTTTGAACTGTGTGGCAAATGATACCTGATATAACATAAGCAATTCAGAACTGGGTAACTCTTTAATAGCCTAAGAGCTATAATAAATACTTCAAGTAATATTTTATCAGTATGGAAATAATTGTCCAACTAGTAATGCACTACTACAAAATGACAAGGGTTTATAAAAAGTATGTGCTTCACAATTTGTAGGATAAACTCTGGAGGTTAGAGGAAGGGAAAAGTGGTAATATTAATAAAGAACTTCTACTAAATAATCAATTAAAATTGTTTCAAATACCCTTTAAAGTCCTAAAATATGTGGTACTATTATTTTAAAATATTGATGAAAAATACATAGACTTGATTTTTAATTTAGTTGTAAAGATTACCATAAAATATGTATATAATCTCCTTTCATTACTTCTTTGGAAGCACATACTTTTAAGCCAAAAGTGAGTAAATCAGAAAAAAGAGGAGCTAGCAATACAAAGATATGAATTAACAGAATTCCAAGCAAAAAAAAATAAAAAGCACTAACTTTGTAATTAACTCAATGTGTACTATTTTCCCAGTATTTGTATTTGCCAAAGACAAATACAAAATTAATTGTATAACATGGTTCCCAACAAAAAGGAAATTACATACAGCTTAATAAGGATATGGAGTACTATGTGAATAAAGCAGTTTATTTTTTTTAATTCATAGATATATGTGATATAATCTGAAGACTTTTTAAAGTATAATTACCATCTTAATAAAGTTATCCTCTACTCCAAGTTTCCAACAGTTGCTTATGAATGAGTATTGAATTATATCAAATTATTTCTCTGATATTTTGAAAGAATTATATCATATTATTATATTAATATATTGTACTGAATTGATAGATTTTCAAATAGTAAGCCATCAGCAATTCCTAAAATACTGCTTCCTTGATTCTTGATGTAACAACGTCTTTAAATCATTATTTTATCAGCTGATATTTGATTAGGATTTTTGCTTCTAAGTTTGTTAATGAGACTATATTTTTATTATCATGGACTTGTCAAGTTTTGACATCAAAGCAATGCTGATTTCTTTTTTTTGTTTTTTTTCAAGCAAATAGGATTTATTAAAGAGGAGGGAAGTACAAAGCTCTCAGCATAGACGCTGAAAGGGGGGTAAAGAGTCCCAGCAATGCTGATTTCATAAAGAGTTGAGAAATATACTTTCAAGAATATTTGACCTTCTAACAATAGCCTCTCTGTAAACTGACCATGTGTTTGTCCTGGTATGACCAATTTGTCAAAATTTATACCTATACACATCAATTAACATTTATTAACTGAGTGACTACTTTTACTATCAAAACTTTCAGTATAGAAATAAATCATATTATCATCATTCCATAAATCCATTTAACCTTTTATGTTTTTTATCTTTGTGTTTCTTCAAATCTCAGTCTTGATATTTTCTTTTGACCCATGTCCCAGTTCACAAACTTTCTCTTTTTACCTGTGTGGAACCTGTGGTTTAACTCAATGATTTAGTTCCTAAATTCAGTTATAGTATTTTTCATTACATATTCATTAACAATTTGTATTTATTTCTTAAAATATTTTATACTTCTTATCAATCTCAATAACCTTTCTTCTTATTTACTCTGAATATCTGCATTTCTTGGATTCTCTATAGGTCTCTTCTGTTGTCTGTTGTTTCCTTACTTTTCAGTATATGTCACTGCCTCCTGAAATTATTTTTAATAATTATTTTTAATTGCACACTAGAAAATGTACATAAAATATTACAAAGCTAAATTAACATTGACTGATTTCTTTCAGAGAGAACTTATATCTGCCTCTGATAAGTGACTATGCTAGGGAAACCGGCACTCTCAAAACACCTTAATTCCATCAGCCTGAGACGACTGACATCTGAGTCAGTCTCTTTGAAGTCCATCTATTTCTATTTATTCTCACTTCAAAAGGTTTAGTATTTTAGTATTTTTAACCAAAGGCTGTTCACCAAAGCTATCCTCTCCTTGGAAAACTCTCAATACCAAATTTGTACTTCATGAAGATCCTTGAGTATGCCTAGTTAATTAAGGAAAAAATTGGGAGAGGGAGATGTTTCAAGTTTGAAAATTTAATATGAAACAGTTTAAGAGGAATTTTCTTTTTCTTTCATGAAAAGTCCTAAATTCTCTACAATACACCTATTTTCACATTCTTATATTTCTACATGTAAAGTAGGCAAAAATTCAGGTTTGGATATAAAGTGAATATTAATGACATTAGTTTGCATATATCATTTTAAAAGGTAAATTTACCTATTCTGTATAGTTGACCAAAGGCACTATAATGGTTAATTAGGTCTAGTTGTAGGAAAATGATACATTTAGAACTTATTTCTATCATGTCCTTCATAAGACTGCCAGGAACAAAATAACTTTAAGTATGTAATAACTTCTACAAAATAAAAATAAGCACACAAACATAAAAACCCCAAACAGGGACTCTTATTTATTCTGGTTTCTTAAAAATAAAACCTCAAGGACAAAAATACTGCCTTAAGAAGCATAAATATTCAGTGATTTAACACTTTTGTAGACTTGATTATTTTAATATTACCCACACAATCTCTTTTCATATCATTTACATATTCTGTGTGACCCATAAAAATATTACAAATTCTCATGTGTTCTATAAGCAACCCTATCAATCTAATTTGAAAGTAGATCTATGTTCACCAATAAGATATTCAGGCATTCCTTGGGTGATATATACACAATAATCACATAAAACTGATTCTGATTTCCCAATATACTGTTGTCTATGTGTAGCTAGGGAAAAGTAAAACTGGATATCAGGTCCAAACGAAGAAGACACCTCAACTCCTCTAGCACGTTTCATTATTTACACATTTCACCAGGCAATTGCCATCCTCAACCAATCATGGAAGCTTCTTTCCATCAGAGGATACTTTATAATTCTGCTAATATTGCGGAAAATCTGCTGCTGCTAGCCACTCAGATATCACAAAGAGGAGGAGCTTCAGTGGGACTTTCATGACTATATATTAATTACTACAAGATTTACCACAGCCTATATTTTTTGCCATTAATATTATCAAGTTGTAGTGATAATCTTCTATACTATAGTTTAGTGTAGAACTAAAGATTTGAGTCATTCAAACCTGAGTTAAAATATTGGGTTTGCCATTAATTACCTGTAATTTCTGTAATGTCATTTAACTCTTGTAAGCCTCAGGATATTCATATATAAAATGGGTATTATGTCTACTTTACACAGTTGTTATAAAAATTCATTAAGGTAATATTATATTAAATGCCTGATATATCCATTCTCTGTAGATGGTGGTGTTGATCTTTCAAGCTTAACAAAATAGTACTTTTATAAATCAAGTATAGTCTAGAAATGACACCAACTATTGAATTGTAGATGTTCAGTTCAGTTCAGCAGTCACTCAGTCATGTCCAACTCTTTGCGACCTCATGGACTGCAGCACGCCAGGCATCCCTGTCCATCACCAACTCCTGGAGCCTACTCAAACTCATGTCCATTGAGTCGGTGATGCCATCCAACCACCTTATCCTCTGCCATCCCCTTCTCTCCCGCCTTCAGTCTTTCCCAGCATCAGGGTCTTTTCCAATGAGTCAGTTTTTTGCATGAGGTGGCCAAAGTATTGGAGTTTCAACTTCAGCATCAATCCTTCCAATGAATACTCATGACTGATTTCCTTTAGGATTGACAGGTTGGATCTCCTCGCAGTCCAAGAGACTCTCAAGAGTCTTCTCCAACACTACAGTTCAAAAGCATCAATTCTTCCATGCTCAGCTTTCTTTATAGTCCAACTGTCATATCCATACATGACTACTGGAAAAACCATAGCTTTGACTAGTTGGACCTTTGTTGGTAAAGTATTGTCTCTGCTTTTTAATAAGCTGTCTAGGTTGGTCATAGCTTTTCTTCCAAGGAGCAAGTGTCTTTTAATTTCACGGCTGCAGTCACCATCTGCAGTGATTTTGGAGCCCCCCAAAACAGTCTCTCACTGTTTCCATTGTTTCACCATCTATTTTCCATGAAGTGATGGGAGCAGATACCATGATCTTAGTTTTGTGAACGTTGAGTTTTAAGTCAATTTTTCATTAGGATCAGAGAATTAAAGTAAAGAGACCAGGAACCAATATGTTTGCACAGAGAATGGATATATCAGGCATTTAATATAATATTACCTTAATGAATTTTTATAACAACTGTGTAAAGTAGACATAATACCCATTTTATATATGAATATCCTGAGGCTTACAAGAGTTAAATGACATTACAGAAATTACAGGTAATTAGTGGCGAACCCAATATTTTAACTCAGGTTTGAATGATTCAAATCTGTGAAGGTTTCTGTTTCAAAGAGCTCTTTCACTGAATGATTTGTTTCAGCACTGATATAAATAATCCATGTATCACACATTTTCAAATTATTAGCATTCAGTAGAATATGAATATACTGATTACTCCAAATGCATACTGATAATTCAATAGGCAATTTAGGGTTTTAGAGAACCTCAGGTTCATCTTTTTAAACAGAAGTAATTAAGGCTTATACATACATGTAGGACAATTCTGACAAAGCTTTGTAATTGGGCAGATTCATTTAATAGGATTCTGCTTTACCTAGAAATGAATATCATGACAACTCTAATTTTGAACCTTACAAAAGCTCCATGGTTATTGGTACAAAGCTATGAGACAGGTGACCTGTAGTCCAAAGAAGAAATGCCATTGAAACAATACAACTGATTGACCAGAAAGTATTTAAAATTCCCTGCTATTTCCACAAGGGCCAAATCACACTGAGAATCAGTGAATGCGGAAAACTCTCTGGGCTTACAGCCTTGAACATGGGAATTACAGTCACACATGTAGTTAATATCAAAACTCGCTGCAAATCAGCACTGAATCTACACATTTTGTTCAGTTTTTTTTAGACTGTTTTTTTAATATTGTTAATTTTCCTAGTTCTGTAATAATATTGTATTATATATGTGAATGAAAAATAAAGAAAGATTTTTAAATATTTTCCTTTAAGTAACTTGACAAACTTGTATCTACCAAACAACACAGTGGTCTTTTAGCGAGCCTGAAAATCAGATCCTATATTCTGTTTACAATAGAGGAATACTAGTGTTTCTATGGATTGACCATGACTTTGGCCCATTTATATCAGCTCCTGCCTAACTCATGTTATCATTACCTCTTACAATGCTGGCTCTGTCCCTGATGTAATATTTAAGGGAGAAACTTCCAGCTTTTCTTCTATGGGTATTTATATCTACTCATTCAATACTAAGAGTTCATTATACAGCATTCTGTGATATGAGAACTGGAGGAAAATAAAATTAACAATCAGGACAAATTCCAAGTTAAATGACAGAAGAAAATTCACCTGCCTTTTAAAAATTCAATTAGTCCCATGGCTTATCTAGAAGCACACTCATATCCCTTTACCCTAGCACAAGTTTAGTCCGATAGGCTTAGGCCACTGAACACATTTTACAAAAGAAAGAAATAGGGAAGGAAGGAGAGAGGGAGGGAGGAAAGGAAGGAGAGAGACAAAGAGAGAAAAGGAGGGAGGGAGGGAAAGAAGGAAGGGAAATTTTATTGTAAATATAATGAGTTCTGTAATAAAGCCTCATATATATGTTCACAGCAATCACTGGGCTATGCAAAAATAAAGCCATAAAAGTCCACCATGGAGCTTATGAGGAAAGTTTGATTATGCCACAACATTCAAAGACTTCATCAGTGATATATTAAAAAAAAATAGAAGCCAAAAAGCAATGGTGGAAATTTTACACATTAAATGATTAAGAAGTACATAAATACCATATGCACCATACCATAAATCGATATGGCAAATTCTTTATTAAAAAAAGAGTCTGCATATCATGAATCATGGTAAAAGAAGATGGAAGAGAGGTTACCTGAGATCAGATGGAGTTGTAAAGCAGATGAGGTTGGGTGTGAACTCATGGAACACACATTGAGGGCAATATCTGATAGATCTTTGAGGTGTCTGCATGTATGTGATTTGTATATCCTAACAGGTTCGCTTCAAGAAGGGACAGTTTCCTATATCACTTACTGTTTATCACGGACAAAATTTCCACAAGTAAATGTGAAATTAATGTTTCAACTGAATTGTTCCTGATATATCAACCATCATGTTGGAATAGATTTACATTTTCAAAACAAATGTTAAAGAAGAACTGACTGTATTGAGATTGCTTAACTGACACATACTCTGATTGGAACTGGGAAATAAAGAAAGAAACATAAATCTGCAGAGAACTTTTATACTACCAGCAATTCATATTAAATTCCTTCAGTATAGGTTAAGTGACAAGTGTGTGTAAATTCATTCTCATCTACACCCAATAATAGTTACTATCTAAAGACTTTCATCAGAAAGAGCTGTTCAGGAACAACTGGTTTTCATTTGAAAAACTTACATCCTAAACGACCCAGATAGTCACGATGGTGTGATCTCTCATCTAGAGCCAGCCATCCTGGAATGTGAAGTCAAGTGGGCCTTAGGAAGCATCACTACGAAAAAAGCTAGTGGAGGAGATGGAATTCTAGTTGAGCTATTTCAAATCCTGAAAGATGACGCTGTGAAAGTGCTGCACTCAATATGCCAGCAAATTTGGAAAACTCAGCAGTGGCCACAGGACTGGAAAAGGTCAGTTTTTGCTCCAATCCCAAAAAAAGGCAATGCCAAAGAATACTCAAACTACCGCACAATTGCACTCATCTCACACGCTAGTAAAATAATGCTTAAAATTCTCCAAGCCAGGCTTCAGCAATACATGAACCATGAACTTCCAGATGTTCAAGCTGGTTTTAGAAAAAGCAGAGGAACCAGAGATCAAATTGCCAACATCTGCTGGATCATCCATAAAGCAAGAGGGTTCCAGAAAAACATCTATTTCTGCCTTATTGATTATGCCAAAGCCTTTGACTGTGTGGATCACAATAAACTGTGGAAAATTCTGAAAGAGATGAGAATACCAGACCACCTGACCTGCCTCTTGAGAAACCTGTATGCAGGTCAGAAAGCAACAGTTAGAACTGGACATGGACCAAAAGACTGGTTCCAAATAGGAAAAGGAGTACATCAAGGCTGTATATTGTCACCCTGCTTATTTAACTTATATGCGCATGAGAAACGCTGGGCTGGAGGAAGAACAAGCTGGAATCAAGATAGCAGGGAGAAATATCAATAACCTCAGATATGCAGATGACACCACCCTTATGGCAGAATGTGAAGAACTAAAGAGCCTCTTGATGAAATGAAAGAGGAGGGTGAAAAAGTTGGCTTAAAGCTCAGCATTCAGAAAACTAAGATCATGGCATCCAGTCCCATCACTTCATGGCAAATAGATGGGGAAACAGTGGAAACAGTGGCTGACTTTATTTTTCTGGGCTCCAAAATCACTGCAGATGGTGATTGCAGCCATGAAATTAAAAGACGCTCACTCCTTGGAAGGAAAGTTATGACCAACCTAGACAGCATATTAAAAATCAGAGACATTACTTTGCCAACAAAGGTCCATCTAGTCAAGGCTATGGTTTTTCCAGTAGTTATGTGTGGATATGAGAGTTGGACTATAAAGAAAGCTGAGCGCCAAAGAATTGATGCTTTTGCACTGTGGTGTTGGAGAAGACTCTTGAGAGTCCCTTGGACTGCAAGGAGATCCAACCAGTCCGTCCTAAAGGAGATCAGTCCTAGGTGTTCCGGAAGGACTGATGTTGAAGCTGAAACTCCAATACTTTGGCCACCTGATGCAAAGAGCTGACTCATTGGAAAAGACCCTGATGCTGAGAAAGATTGAGGGCAGGAGGAGAAGGGGACAACAGAGGATAAGATGGTTGGATGGCATCATCGACTCGATGGACATGGGTTTGGGTGGACTCCGGGAGTTGGTGATGGACAGGGAGGCCTGGCATGCTGCGGTTCATGGGGTCGCAAAGAGTCGGACACAACTGAGCAACTAAACTGAACTGAAACCTATATTTGGAGATGAACGATACCTTTATCACTGAACAAGCTCCCTATAGAGACTTTGTTGCTTGACATAATAGGTATTAGAGATAATGTTCTTCGGTAGAATGTGTGAAATAGCAAGAAATATTTAGATACTTCCTTATGTGCATAAAGAAGGTAGAAGAATTAAACATGTTAAGCAGGCTAGACTGCAAGACAGTTTGCTTAGTAGTCTGATAGATCTTGTGTCCAGAAATTTATAGGCAAGTTTTATCACCTTTCTAATACACAAAATTTAGCTAGAATACTGTTGCATGTGTCTTGATGAGGCTTTAAAGAAACTGTCAAAATGAACTAAAATAGTAGAAACCCAAAGCATCATATAACTGTGTGTTTTCTAGCTCTTTGTTTGTTGCATGAGGTAGGATGAATTTTAGACTTGCCTTCATCTTTATTTTGTAGTAAGTTTGTTGAAGAACAATCTAAAATCCCCACAATATGTAACTATGGAAGATTTATCTACATCTATCAAAAATCATCCAATAATTACAAATGATTAAACTGACCTGGTTAAGCTTACATCAATTATCATGATTCACTTGTTTTCTAACTACAGTACTTTTATTCTATATCCATTCACAGACATTTATCTATCTTATTTTTTCATAATTGCTTAATAAATAAATCAGATAATATAAAATTCATATATACCATATATTTATCTGATATATATATACAAATATATAGGTCAATTTTTCTATATATATTTATCTATACACAACCTGTATCTTCATAAACAGAAAATTTTATGCATAAGTGTTTCTGCAAAGACTGTCATAGCCTTTCTAAACCTTTTTGTATCCACATATAGCTTTATCATTTTAGATATACTTTGAGAGAGGAATCGTTTTCTCCATTTTACACATGAGGAAATCAGGGAAGCATTGGAAGGTCAAAGGTCTTTCTTAATGTAACTTAATTAGCCTAAGGCAGAAGCAGAGCTATTCATTGCTCATAGTCTCCTGCCCCATCCACTTAGGGCTCAGCCACAAGTAACACTCATATGTCTCATGCAGTCTTAGAATTTGGATTCACCCAGTAAATATTTTATTTCTAGATAGTAAGTTAGGGTTTGTGGAGTTTCGATTTTTGTTTTGGTATTATGTTATGATTTTTGTTTGGTGGAGATCATGATCCATTACAACTACTTAAATGACCAAGAAGAATTAAGACCCATCCCTAAATGACCAACTCAGATATGAAATACAAGGCAGATGATCATATCATATAACCACATGATTCGTTTTCTAAATCCTCTGGGGACTCTCTTAATGGAACCCTTCTTTTCATATTCTTACCACAATCCTTAGTCATTTAGCTGTGCTGTAGTAAAATGGACAACTGAATTTTCAGCCCTGATTGTATCTCTCTTACAGAGTCACACATTTATTCCCAGGGAATAATCTACCTCCTGAAAGGCTCCAGCTGCTTGTAAAGTGATTTTTCTCACACTGAGTTTTCTGTAAATCCAATACAAATCCCTAAGTTTATGTTAGTGTAAGAATACAAACAGCACCTGTAGAACCACATTCCTTCTTGAAACGTGCAGAAATTAGCTGTTGTTAGTAAATCCAAAATTATAACTGTTCAGGGCAGGTAAAATATGAGAACGGGTAAAATGACATTTGTGAAACAGTGCCTTAAGGCTGTGTTGAAGAACCACTCAGGGATAAAGTTCTCACTCATTCATGCACATACACAGTAAATCACCCTAGAAGTAAATTACAGCAAAGTGTTATACAATGGTAAAATTATTGATTTACTTTAGCTTTTATCCTGAGTTAGATGTGGAAGATCAATTGTTAATATTGTCTTGATCATTTCTAACAGTGCCCAGAGGCACATGAGCAACGACATGGTGTATAGACAGAAACATAAATAAAGGAAAACAAATACAGGAAGATGCTTCTGTTCCTAAATTTATTTTTTCTTTAGAATTTACCCTTTGTCCTCATGGAAGTGCTATGGACTTTCATTTGAACAGTGAAGACATTGTACTAAATGAGAGCTTTCTTTCAAGAAATACTAAGTATTTTAAAACTGTTTTTTTTTTTAATACAACACTCTGAAAAGTCATCTTTCCCTACACCATGATTTGAATAAAAACAAGATATTCTACTAAAAGAGTTTCCCAAACGCTATACATTGAATACAGAAATTAGAATTAAATGTATCCAGAACCACCTCACTCATGCCCCTTTATCTGTTCCTCTCATTTCTTGTAGTTAACTATTTGTGAAAACCTTAGTGGGTGTACAAAAAAAGATTCATTTATTTTGCTTTTATTTCACTATTTATCAATCCATTTTGAATTGCAAATAGACTAGTGCGAGAAAAAAAAAGAAAAGTTAGAGATCACAAAACAAATGTAACAACAGACCCCTGAGAAAATGGGAGGGTCTGTTATTCTATTCTAGAATAGAATATTCTAGAATATTCCATATTCTATTCATGCAGTTGACTTGCTCACTCCCTACTTCAATATCTTTTAAAAATCAACTGAAGACTTTTTGATGATGGCTGAACTGACTGGTGTGAGATGGTATCTCATTGTAGTTCTGATTTGCATTTCTCTAATAATGAGCAATGTTGATATCTTTTCATGTGTTTGTAAGCCGTCTGTGTGTCTCCTTTGGAGAAACGTCTGTTTGGGTCTTTTTCCCACTCTTTGATTGGATTGTTTGTTTCTCTGGCATTGACTTGTATGAGTTGCTTGTATATTTTGAAGTTAACCCTTTGTCAGCTGTTTCATTTGCTATTATTTTCTCCCATTCTGAGGGTTGTTTTTTCACTTTGTTTATAGTTTCCTTTATTTGCAGGGCAGCAATGGAGAAACAGACATAGAGAATAGACTTATGGACATGGGGCAGGGGGAGGAGAGTGTGAGATATATGGAGAGAGTAACATGGAAACTTACATTACCATATATAAAATAGAGAGCCAATGGGAACTTGCTGCCTGGCTCAGGAAACTCAAACAGGGGCCCTGTATCAATCTAGAGGGGTGGGATAGGGAGAAAGATGGAGGGAGGTTCAAGAGGGAGGCGACATATGTATAACTATAGTTGATTCATGCTGATGTTTGACAAAACAAGAAAATTCTGTAAAGCAATTGTCCTTGAATTAAAAATAAATAAAAGATAAAGAAATCAACTGTGATCACTGAGTGTGATATAAAATATGGAAGCTGTATACTTTGCTGAAGGGCAAAGCCCACAGTAATTAATATATTCATTTATATATTCAAGAAAACATATTTATTGAGCATTTATTATTTATCAGATATTGCTTTCAGATGCTAGGTCATCAATGAGTAAAACAGACAAGGCCTCTGCCCTCACGGAAATTATACGCTAGTGGGTATATTAAAATATCGAAACTACATTACAGACTTTTTTTTAAAACAAAGTATATACAATCCTAAGGAGTAACTCATGCTATGAAGATGAAGTGGTGTGAGAGCCAAGGGTTAAGAATTGCAGTTTTACTTAGAGTCTTCAGGAGAGGCTCTCTTCGAATGGGATGTTTTAGCAGATAGCTAAATGAAATAATGAAGCAAGTCAAAATGATAGATCCATAAAGAGTTATTTAAAGATCTCTTCATTACTCCAAAAATAACATATGGGGAAGTGGTCTACTATCCAAGAGCTAGCATTTGATTAGCTCACTAGGATTTGTACTATTCTGATGCTGAGTGGGTCTTTCTTTTTGAAGCCAAAATATATCATTTTAATAAATTCCTGAAATTAAGCAGAACAATGGGCAGTTCCCACTCTTTATCACTGGAACCAGCTCAATATCTTCCAAATAATTAAAATACAGACAAATGACACTCATCACAGTCACTTACATCCTTCAGGCACTTGTTAGAAGCTAAATGAATCCACATTAAATGAATTAGAGGTATCTGAAAAGTCACTGGTTTGATACAATCAAGAATATGGATTTTATAAGGTAGCAAGTGGCTTTATACTTGTTGAACCTAATTGATTCCATTTATAATGATAGTAAACCAAACCTCTTCTCAATGAAGGAATACTTACTTAGCTTAATTGGTAATAAAATGACAACTTCATACATTTAAAGGTTATTAAATTATATTATTCCTTCTAATGAATATATTCATAACAGAAAAAGAGAACCCTGAAATGTTCATTGCAACATAAATCTGTTAACCTTTGAGTGTTTAACATTTTATTCCTTGTTATCTTATTACTAAATGGTTTAAATTTTGAACAACTGTAATCCACAAGCATCTTAATATTGCTTCAAAATCAGAATGCAAAATTTGTGGTAGTACAATGATTTCCATGGTTACATTGAAATTTGTCATAAACACTGAAGAAATAACAGTATTAAAAGACTGCTACGTTGGAGCCAAATGTAAAATTCTTCAGTAATTAGAAATAACAATCAAGAAAACTAAAGGAAACTGTGGAAAAAGCAAAAAGCCTTCTGTAGAAGCAAACCTACCTTGTATAATTTTATTTTGGCCTTACTTTGGTTTAAATACTTTATAGAAATAAATTTGTATTAGTTCATGGCCTCACAAACCTTAGGCAAAGTTTCTTTAATACAGACTATCTTAATTTTAAGAATAGGGAGTTTGAAGAACAGTGAATAAACAGACAATACCAATGGGAGCTGGATAAAACAAATCACTTGGAAATAGAATGCTTGTCCACAAGAGATAAGTAAATTATTCTTTAAAGAGATAAGAGAATTGAATATTTCAAAATTAATTATCCTTGGGATTCTACTGCTAAGAAACATTTAATTGTATTCTATGGAATATTTTGATACTTTTATATTTTTCAATTAAATATAAACCTTGATTGGAAAATTCATCATTCCACAAAATATTTGCCTTAAAATATGTTACCAATTTGCTCTTTCCTAATTATTGCTATTGATTTTAAGTTTCAGAGATTTTTCTTGGGTCCAGATATTTCTCAGCCAACATTTTGTCTTTATTTTTTTAGATGACATGTATATGAACCTATTACTATCTATGGCAATAGTTCCGTTGGTTACAACAGGTTCGTGGAGGGTGGGGATAAGACATAACTTTGGGGTATTTTTTAGGTAATGTAATTAGTTTAACAATTTTAGAATGACCCAGTTTTCACCTCATGTTTATGTTATGACCTTAAGAAAATCAGAAGATTGCCAATTTTGTCTTTACTTCCTAATGGATATTAGGTAGCCTAGTTTTAAAGCAGAATATGTCATGCAAGTGAAATGACTAATGGGATGAAATTGACATTAAGAGAAAAATGACATCTAAGAGGCATATTTTACGAATGCAATTTATAACCAACCTCAAGACCACAAAGTATATTCCTCTCAAATATGTAAGGGATGTACCTGATATACAACTATAGATGTCAAAATGTCTAAAGATCTTCAAAATTAGCCTGTCATTGTTCTAATCCTCCACATCTTAAAACCTTGCTATTCACAGTGTAATTCAAGAACCAGCAGCAAAAAAGACACATTACCTGGGAACTGGCTCTACTTGAAGAAGCTCAGTTCCCACTCAAGACTTTGATTTGGAATCCACATATTCACATCACAAATCCACAAATCACATCATCTTGAGGTGATTTTCAGGTATATCAAATTTTGAAAAGCACTAGACTTTCTCAGAATCTTTATTAGAAATAAGCAATAAATATTGCTTACAGAGCCTATTTCCATGATCACTTTCTCTATATTAAATGGGTCAAATAACAGAAACCAATGTTTCAAAGTCTATAAGTTGTCTGACTCTCTTAGCTGCCAGTACTTTAGGGCACTGAGTTTGCAAAAGTATTTCTGTAATAGCCACTAGTCTATTGCCTCTGACAGCATTCTGATGCCTCTGATGATGGCATCAACAGATAGAATTATATGGGTAAGACATCTAGGCATTCTAAAGAGAAAAGAACCCAAAATTTAGTAAACATATTGGATTATTTAAGCTTTTTTAAAGTAACTACATTAAATATAAACTTGTGCTATAATAAAAGCATAGTTCAGTTCAGTTGCTCAGTCGTGTCCAACTCTTTGCGACCCCATGAATCGCAGCACGCCAGGCCTCCCTGTCTATCACCAACTCCCGGAGTCTACTCAAACTCATGCCCATCGAGTCGGCGATGCCATCCAGCCATCTCATCCTCTGTCATCCCCTTCTCCTCCTGCCCCCAATCCCTTAAAGCATAGTTAATATTTACCAATATTTGCATAATTTTGAAATATTGATAATTATAAATTTATTTAATATTTATCATGCACAGACAGTTGTAAGCACTTTTAAATGTATTAGTCAATTAATTCTTACAGGTATCTGATGATAAAGCTATCATAATTGTTTCTTTATAATAAAAGAATGAAAGCTAAGAAAAATTAAGTGGCTTTTCCAAAGTGACACAACTGGAAAGTAATGGACAAGGATTCAAACCAATAACTTACCACTAAGTCAGCATAATGTGAAATTTATAGAACTTTAAAATTTTAGAAAAGTCATGTAACATGAAATTTAAACTTTACCTCATTCTGTAAATTAACTTTTATGTGAGTTGCTTATTTGTATTCAGGCAGGTTTTAAAGGACAGGAGAAGTCCTTGGTCCAGGCACAGAAAAAAAGCTACCAAGATCAACTTGTGTGGAGTGATACAGGTAAACTGAAGATAAAAGGCATTAGCTCAGTCACAATGGGATGGAGTTGAGGTCAGAGGATGGGAGAAGGAAACCCAGGATGAAAGGTATAGGGTTTGTGAAGTCTTGTGGCTCAAGAGCCCAAGTTATGAATTCCAGGCATTTAGTACTTGCTGTTTTCCTTTTTTGTAAGCCCCAGAGCTCACTAGGGAGACAGTGGCTCCATAGTGGGGGGAGGGGGGGCACCCTGAGATTTACTTTAAAGTTAATTAATCATTCTAAGTATTTTCTTTGGAATAAAAGATATCTGGCTGTCAGTGGTGGCTCAATTCTAGCTCAGTCTTGAAACTAAAGGACAGTTCCAATTTGCAAAGTTCTTAGGCAAGTCAAGTCTCAACTTTACAGAATATCATTTCTACATAAATTTCTACAAAAATTTACAATTGCTTCCTTCACACTCCAGTTCTCATCCAACAACTACTCACTACTAAGACTCAGTGAGTCTAAACATTCCTTCCCTCTTCCTGACCATTTTTTAAGAGGAGTTGATAGCCAGCTTCCAGAATTCTTCCATTGCCTAATACTTTACTTTATTAGAAGACATTAATAATCAAGAAATTAACATTTATTAAATCTTTACTATTAATATATGCCCTGTGCCAGATTAAGTCCTTTACATTCATGATTTGCAACAACCATAGGACATTATCCCTGTCTTGGAGATGGCAAAATCAACTCTTAAAAGAGTAGTTAATGTCTTGGTGGTTGTGGTTTAGTCATTAAGTCAAACTCTTGTGACCCCATGGACTGTAGCCTGCCAGTCTCCTCTGTCTATGGGATTCTCCAGGCAAGAATACTGGAGTGGGTTGCCATTTCCTTCTCCAGGGGATCTTCCCGACAAAGGAATAAAATCCGGGTCTCCTGCATTGCAGGCAGAAGTAAGATTAATGTCTTATCTCACTTCAAAGAAGAAAGGAGTAAAAGCAAAAAATAAACTGAAGTCTGATTCCAAAGCTCTTTGCTGTTTCACCATACTATGCTACTTCCATACAATAGTATGAAATTCTCTCTTTTTCTGTTAGAGGAAGACACCATCTTATGCCAGTCACTTTCCTTACCATCAAACCATTAACCACATAACATTATACACTTCAGAAATACTAAATTTTATCCCTCAAACAAGCAACTCCACACATGGATCTTCAAGGAATTGCTTTTTTAATCCCTGAAAATTACAAAACATTTTTGGATTTCAAATTTCAAATAAAGTAGCAGGGAACCCATTTACCCTCCAAGCTGGAACAGCAAAAAGCAAACAAACACAATATATAAAACAATAGTATTTAAGGCAGTGAACATCAGTAATCAAAAGACAATGATCCTCAAAAGATGTAAGATGTGTTAGCTTCCTTTTGTAATAAATTACTGAAAATGTAATGGCTTAAAAGAGTTAAAAGGTCTCTTGCAATTCTGGAGGTCAGTTTCACTGAACTGAAGTAAAGGTACCAGCAGGGCTAATTCTCCCTGGAAGCTCTGAGTGGAGAATCCATTTTCTTACCTTCTTGAGCTTCTAGGTTCCCCTGAGTTCATCTGCCTGTGCCCTCAACTGCACCTCCAAAGTGCAACACTCCCTTCTCTACTTCCAGCATCACATCACCTTCTCCTCTCGCTCTGAAGGTTCTTTCATTCCTCCTCTGAAGAGCATAGTGATTATGTTGGGCCCACCTGGATAGCAGGTCAAGCGCCCCACTGCGAGACTAACTCTTAAATTAATTACACCTGCGAAGTTTCTTTTCCTGTGTAAGGTACTCACAAGTTCTGGAGGTTAGGAGGTAGACATCTTGGGGTGTGTTGGGGGGCTTTTATTCAGCCTACCACAGGAAACTAACAAGGGAAGCTCTATGATTGTCCAAAGCATTTATTTAAAGTCTAAAAAGAGGAGGACAAGATGTAGGCTTACAGTCTTCTTGAATTAAAGAATAGAGTGTTGAGCTCACAAAGACCAAGGAGCTAGAATTACAAAACAAACTCAGAAGTCAGGGTTTTATTTTGCTGTGGATTTTTGTTTGTTTTAGGGGAGAGGGTGAGATGGAAAGAGATAGACATAGAACTATACTGTCTTCAGACTTATGTACTAGATGAGAAGTAGTATATCACTTGACAGTAGATTATGTAAGTTAAAAATATATACTAGAAATCCTGAAACAATCACTTAAATAAGTACAACAGAGTTATGCTAACATTTGATCTAGAAAAAAAAAAATAACATTTCCACTGGTATCAAAAAACAATGATATATGTGGGTCTAAAACTGACTAAAGGTGTGAAAAACTGATAAAATGAAAATGAGAAAGTGCTATAGAGATAAAGACTGAAATGAAAGGCAAAATTTAGTTCAGAAGATTTAATATTGTTAAGATATCAATTTTCTCCAATGATCTACAGATCTGATATAATCCAATCAAAACCACTGCTAGTATTTTTTAATAAAAACTGACAAACTAATTCTAATATTCACATCAAAATAGAAAGACCCAAGAATAGCTAAAAGAACTAAGAGAAAAACCTGAAAAGTTTTATGTGATTTCAATACTCAATTTAACTACAGTATTTAAGAAGCTGAGGTCTGAGTATTAAGATAGATTAAAAAAAAAAAGAATAGAGCTCAAAAATAGACCCATATATACATGGACAATTGATTTTTTGGCAAAGCTGCAGAAGGCAATTTAGTGGAAAACAATAGTTTTTCTACATATTGGTGCTGGAACGATTTTAAATTAGATATCCACATACAAATCAAATCAAATCAGAGCTTTGATTTATATCTCATACCACATATAGAACTTAACTCACAATGGATCAAATGGATCATAGACCTAAATGTAAAACCTCAAACAACAGAGTTTTTACAAAACATATACGAAAATCTTTGTGAACTGGAATTAGGCAGAAATGTTTAGATACGATGCATAAAATTATTGAGGACAATAAAAATATTTACCTACTACCTTACAATTCTGTAAACACCAGGAGAAACTTCAAGGGTGGGCCAAAAACCTCAGTACAAGCCATGAGTGCAATTTGGTAATATTTTCAAAACAGGGGGAAAGTAGCCTCTTGTAAGTAAAACCCCTACAATGTTGTCCAATGTGATTTTATGCCCTTTGACTCAAGTCTATATCTCATATTTATACTGATTGATTTATAGGACTAAACACAGTATTTATACTATGTAGATATGGAATCAGAGAAGGCAATGACAACCCACTCCAGTACTCTTGCCTGGAAAATCCCATGGACGGAGGAGCCTGGTAGGCTGCAGTCCATGGGGTCGGGAAGAGTAGGACATGACTGAGCAACTTCACTTTCACTTTTCACTTTCATGCATTGGAGAAGGAAATGGCAACCCACTCCAGTGTTCTTGCCTGGAGAATCCCAGGGATGGGGGAGCCTGGTGGGCTGCCGTCTATGGGGTCGCACAGAGTCGGACACAACTGAAGCGACTTAGCAGCAGCAGCAGCAGATATGGAATAGTAGATATGGAATCAAGAATGTTCTGATTGTGTTGTGACTGATAATTTATACAGCTTTAAACTAGAAAATTGGACTAACTCTTCAAGGAAATATATGAGTTGTGTAGAATACAAAAAAAAAAAAAATGGTTAAAAGAGAATATGTAAGCCTTCAAGTACCTGAGTGTAATTCTCCATAATTCAATTTTCTTACTATGAGAAAAAAAAATTTCAAATAACAGATAAGGTTCTGCAGAGCTGCAATGGTCTCAATGGATATATAAAGTTGGAAAAAAAATCTCTAATCTTTTAATCCACTGAGAATCTGGCTGTTTGTTACTACAGCATAACCTAGCTCATCCTGACTGATGGTGGTGAGGAACAAAGGAAAAAAGACAACTCTGAATGAAGTCTTAGCCTTAGTACAAAGTGGCTCAAAGGAGTGGGCAAGAATGTTCTCTTTGATCTGAGACCTTATTACATGAATCTGTGCATATTTTGAAAATGTACTGATCTGTATACTTATAATTTAATATAACTGTATGTACAGATAAATATATACATAAAATCTACAATTCTAGATTTTTTTGTTTTGTTGTTGTTGTTTGGTGGTAGGTAGAACAGTTTGAACTCGTTTGCAATTTTGTGGAAGTTGGATAAATTCACTAAAGAAACAGGCCTGATGGGAGTAGAAGGCATTCCACATTATGTGAAAGACAAAACTATATGGAGACAGAACAAATAGACACTGAGAAGCTAGTGAGAATGGGATTATGGCAAATGGTTGTGTTCTAATCAAAAGGGAGACGTTTTTGGTGGAAAAGGAGAGGATTTTGTGAATCCTAGAGAGCATATTGATAATAGAAGCCATTAAATGTAAGATGACAGAGAGGAATGAATGCATTTTGTTCCAAGACGTTAGACCTTAAGCAGCATTTAGGTGGTCCCGAAGCAGACGGTGAAGGAAAAGTGAGTCACAGAGTAGAGTTCTACAAATAATGCTCTCTCTTCATTGCGGACAGTTGGGCTATGCACACATATACAAAACCAGAATCCTGAAGATAGACATAATCCTAGGCCAGGAAAAAGACCAGGTAGCATAGACCTAAGTTTTGTTTATTTTTTCCACTTTCAAATAACAAACCTAACACCAAGTCTTTAAGTGCAATTTTCTGAGTAACCTTAATCATCTGTTTTCGAAAGTTTTGTAGATTTTGCTTTTGCCAAAACTTCCATTTCATATAATGAATTAATAATATCTGCTGCTCTTAGTGGATTCTGAATAAAATGTCTAAAGGACCTAA
Organism: Dama dama; assembly: GCF_033118175.1. NCBI lineage: Eukaryota > Metazoa > Chordata > Mammalia > Artiodactyla > Cervidae > Dama > Dama dama. The sequence continues at coordinate 54,770,925 of NC_083697.1, forward strand.
AGTTACCACATTTTTTTAAGTTCAGCAATTTTGAAAATCAAACCCTTGATCATCAAAAACTAACCAAATATAGTTGTAGGAGAGTAAGATACACAAGCCTTGCAAGTTCATAATTAATCTGCACATTAAAAATTATACCCATAATAATTGATTTTTTTATCATGAGTTGATCTGTATTATTCTGTCCTGGACAAAGTAAAAGATGGAACTAGTGCCTGCATGGCTTCCCAGAATTGGACAATGAAGCCAAATCATAAAATGTCTGAGCATGCAGAAAATGTCTGAGCAGGCAGAAAATGTCTGACCAGAAAATCTCAGAGACAAACAATAAGTAGGGCAGAGCTCAACAGGTATTGGGCACCAAAAAGAAGAAAAGGAAGTACAAATCTTCAGAGACAGAGACTAATAACATGAGACATCATTGGCCTGAAGATAAGAGGAGCAGTGAACAAGAGGGAAGCCAAGTTAAACAGAGGAAAGGAACCAGCATAGCACTTGGGAATGACTTGAAATCCAACCATAGATTAGAAATCTGGAGTTGTTAAACCATTCTTTATATAGAAAGGGGTGACTCAGAAACAGGAGGCAACACAGGAAGTCCTACAGATGGAAATCAAGTGATGTCCACTGTTAGAGAAATAAACGCCGAAGCTGAGAATCACCATGGGGCTGATAGCTGATTGATTATTTATGAAATCACTTCTGTCTGCATTTGAACACATAGGCAATATCAAAATAGAGTTGTTGATCCTTGAAAGACTATAAGACTTGCATCTACTGTCTTGTTCTCAGGGCTATTTAAAAGCGTTCTGATGGCCTGCAAGGGCAGTGAGCCTCAAACTTCAATGTGCCTATGAATCACCTGAGAATCTTGGTAAAAGCCTGGTGCTGAATCAGTAGGTTTGAATGTAATCTAAGGTCTCTCTTTCTAAGATGCTCCCATAAATTTCCCTTGGTGCTGGTTCTTGACCTACCTTAGAGTAACAAGGTGCTAGAAAACCTTGAGGACTTTACAACAAAACTGAACAAAATAAAGCAAACAAGCCTGAAAATTGAAGCATAGCTATGGGGAAAAAAATCTAACAATAAATGCTTGATTTTTTTTTCCTCTGATTTTTCAAGATATTAGCTTTAAGTTGAAATAAGAGGTATCTAACCCAAGACATTTTAACCCTCTCTTGTGGTTGTGCTATTAAGAACTTTGTCAACCAGAGGTCTCTCCCAATGAGTCAGCAAAAGGGAATCTGAGGATGTAGTCTAAGAAGCCTCTATCTGTTAGGCAAGTATAGTACCATGGTTAATGAGTACAGTCTTGGACTATGCAGTCCTTGCTCCAATACACAGCTTACCTCCCATCATCAGTGTGACTCTGGGAAAACTCTTTACTTTCTGTGACTTGTGACCCTCACAGACAAAGGCAGATATTTCTTTCAAAACAGATTGTAAATTAGATAATATCAGGTATGTAAAATTGCTGCCATAACAAATGACAGCAATTTTGTTTTTCATATCTGCTAGTAATTGCTGAGCTTATCTTTACACACAGGAAAGACATATTTTCACCTTGAAGGAAAGCCACATTTTTGACTAAGGTCTTCAATTTTATGTGAATACTTTCATCCCAAAAAGTCAGTTTGTCCATGACTTGGAAAGATAAAATAAAATCAGAAAATTCAGAGTGACCTCCACAACCACACACAATCCATGCAATGCCAAGAAAATCAAAGGGGTTCTTTTCATTCAAGTATTTTAGTATTTATCTCCACAATGATCAACTACTTATGAAAACAAATTCGGTTAAAATTTGTTTAAACTCTTAACCATAGCTGTTGTCTTATCAATGTTAAGTAATTAATTATTACATCTATTTCTTGAGCACTAGCTATGATAATGGTATTATATTTAACCCTAGGACTTTCAAGACTGTATTTCAGAGTTTCAAAATATTTGTCATCCTGAGAAAATTCCTTTGGCTTTAGTGAATAAAATGAACGCAAATATATTTGACTAATAGATTTAATTCCTGTCAAATGTATAAAACTAATATATAATATCTAGCTCAAAACAATGCTAAATATTCAAAGATATTTCAAAAACATCTAGAAAGATGGATAATAGCTTGTTCATTTCATAATTAGTTCTGAGGCTGCTATGAAAGTCTTTAGTCATTAAATATCTGAAATCTATTTAACATAATTGATATACGTGCATATGTAATACTTCTGATTGTAATCGATTCTATAAATAATGCATGCTACTTACAGCACACATCATTTTGATTTGTTTTCAATATTTATCTTTATATATATATATATATGGTTTTTATTTCTGTATCTGATTTCTGAAAGCCATAGATTAAATATTCAAAGAATTTGTTTGCTATTTAAACATTACTTGATTCCTATTTAAATATCAGTCCTCAAAGTATTCAAACTAGAGGTATCATTAATCATCAAAAATACATTAAAACTAACTTTAACTAAGCCTCCTTGTTTTTAACATTATTTCACTCTTAAGAAGCAGATGAATGTATCTTGCAAAAATGTAAGCAGTTTGACTGCTCATTCTAAAAGCCCACACAATGTAGATTCTCATTTTGCATTTTTATTTTATTTTGGAGTTGTCCTTTGTTTCTGTCTTTCTGTTCATCCAATTTCCTTACCATTAGCTTGAAATCACTCTTACTAGTATGGTTTTGGCAGTGCTTTTTAAATGGACTTGAAAATCCCTCAATAACTAAAGGGCAAAATAAAACATTGACTAGGGACATTTTAAAGTCAATATCCTTAGAATTAACTGTCTAAAGCCCTGAGATCTATTTCTCTATCTTTTCTTCAACTTATCTAGGATTTTCACAAAAACAACAAATTGTTCATTAGTAACTGAAAATTCTTGCCATACTATACTCAATCCCTTTCATTTCTGTGTTGTGTTTCATAGCCCAGAAATTATTAGGAAAGTAATCCAAATTGAAGTAGAAATACAATGAACCTAATTATTCATTGTTTCACCAAACTGGCTATTCACTCTGCCCTGGCACTTTACTACATAAGATAAACAAGATGGAGTCCCTATCATCAAAGTGTGCGGTGTGGGCTTCCCAGGCGGCCCCATGGTAAAGAATCCGCCAGTCTGTGCAGGAGACCCAAGAGACACGAGTCTGATCCTTAGGTGGGGAAGATCCTCTGGAGGAGGGCATGGCCACCCGCTCCTGTATTCTTGCCTGGAAAATTCCATGGACAGAGGAGCCTGGCAGGTTACAGTCCATGGAGTCCCAAAGGGTCGGACACAACTGAGTGGCTGAGCAAACACAGTCCCTATTATCAAAGAGCATAACATATACCAGAAGCTTCCCAAACTGGTAAGGGCTATGATGGGGTGAAATATCCACCACTCAGGGCCTGATAGCTTACAGTGCACCATGTCAGATTTGTGATCTCTGAAGAAGATTTAGCTTCAGGATCAGGAACCAGGCTTGATCACTCAACATTTGTGTGGCAGAAGTTTTATCACAGTGAAAAGCGACAGAGGAAGCTTCTGACTTATACATCAGAAGAGTGCCCCCCTTATCAAGGCCTTATCTACTTTTACCAGATCCACTCCCACAACATACATCTTAAATTAAAAGATTAGGACTAACAATAGAAAGGTCTTACCAGACCCACTTCCACAACATAAGTCTTAAGATAACAAGATCAGTCAGAAGGTTCTTGTTAAGGAGAAACATGTCCTCAAGCAAAACACAATGTTGTTACATAATCATTAGCACAGAGCTTAAGGAAAGACATACCCTTTAGCAAGATGAGTTGTTGAGACATGTAATCATTAGCTCTGGGCTTAAAGAAAGTTAGTCTTAAAGACTGTTATCATAACAACACAGAGTTCAAGAAAAAAACCTCTTACGTGACTAAGACAAAGTAATGTAGGGAAAAAAAACATTTGTCCCTTTTCTCCAACTTGAGAGCCTTGGACCTCTTTCTCCTCCTCAAGGGCCCTTGAGTGAGTGAGTAAAGTCACTCAGTCATGTCTGACTCTGCGACCCCATGGGCTGTAGCCTACCAGGTTCCTCCATCCACGGGATTTTCCAGGCAAGAGTACTGGCGTGGGTTGCCATTTCCTTCTCCAGGAGATCTTCCCCACCCATGGATTGAACCTGGGTCTCCCACGTTGTAGGCAGACACTTTACCGTCTGAGCCACCAGAGAAGTCCCAAGGGCCCTTGACTCCTTATCAAACTACCTAAGAGTTAACTCTCTCAAGTCCAAACATGAGGTTCCCTTTCTAGTCACTGTGGGTTAAGGAAGTCTCTCTAAAAAAAAAAAAAAGTGATATGTAAAACCTGTCCTAAAAGATGGTCAGAACCAAAGTGGAAGAATTTAAAAAAAAAAAAAAAACCATTCTAGGCAAAGAATAATATGTAGGCCAAGGTTCAGAAGTAGGAAAGAACGTAGTAGTCTCAGAGAATGCTGGGTCATTCTTGGCAGTCAGGTGATTTTTCTTATGTTAAGTTGAAGATTTAAGGGTAGGTTTAGAGAGTGAGAATTCCTATAATCTTGGAGAGGTAAGCATTAGGAAATGAACTGAAAGTCTCTCAGTGATGTCCGACTTTTTGAAACCCCAGGGACTGTAGCCCGCCAGGCTCCTCTGTCCACGGAATTGTTCAAGCAAGAATACTGGAGTGGGTAGCCATTCCCTTCTCCAGGGGAAGCATTCAGTTCTGTTCAGTTCAGTCGCTCAGTCATGTCCAACTCTTTGTGACCCCAGGGACTGCAGCATGCTAGGCCTCCCTGTCCATCACCAACTATCGGAGTTTACTCAGACTCATGTCCATTGAGTCAGTGATGCCATCCAGCCATCTCATCCTCTGTCGTCCCCTTCTCCTCCTGCCCTCAATCTTTCCCAGCATCAGGGTCTTCTCAAATGAGTCAGCTCTTTGCATCAGGTGGCCAAAGTATTGCAGCCTCAGCTTCAACATCAGTCCTTCCAATGAACACCCAGGACTGATTTTAGGATAAACTGGTGGGACCTCCATGCAGTCCAAGGGACTCTCAAGAGTCTTCTCCAACACCACAGCTCAAAATCATCAATTCTTCGGTGCTCACTTTCTTTATAGACCAACTCTCACATCCATACATGACTACTGGAAAAACCATAGCCTTGACTAGACAGACCTTTGTTGGCAAAGTAATGTCTCTGCTTTTTAATATGCTGTCTAGGTTGGTCATAACTTTTCTTCCAAGGAGTAAGCGTCTTTTAATTTCATGGCTGCAGCCACCATCTGCAGTGATTTTGGAACGCAAAAAAATAAAGTCAGCCACTGTTTCCACTGTTTCCCCATCTATTTGCCATGAAGTGATGGAACTGGATGCCATGATCTTAGTTTTCTGAATGTTGAACTTTAAGCTGACTTTTTCACTCTCCTCTTTCACTTTCATCAAGAGGCTCTTTAGTTCCTCTTCACATTCTGCCATAAGGGTGGTGTCATCTGCATATCTGAGGTTATTGATATCTCTCCCGGCAATCTTGATTCCAGCTTGTTTCCTTAGGAAGGATCTTATTAAATGAGTTAATGTATATAAAAATCCTAGGATAATAAATCTGATTTAAAGAAAATATTTAATAGATGTTGGCTGTCATTATGCATGAGACGATCCCCTGGAAGAAGCATGGCACCCACTCCAGTATTCCTGCCTGGAGAATCCCCAAGGACAGAGGAGACTGGAGGGATACATTCCATGACGTCGCACAGAATGGGACACAACTGAACAGCTAAGAACATCACACATCATTATATATAGTAGTACTGCTTTACAAAATTATAATTTTGATCACCTACTGTTATGGGCTAAATGGTTATGTCTTCCACTCCCTAAATTCATATATTGAAATCGTAAGCCCTCCACCCCCATGTGATAGTATTAAGAGGTAGGACCTTTGGAAGTGATTGAGTCATGAATTGAATTCAGTTCATTTGCTCAGTCGTGTCTGAGTCTTTGTGACCCCATGGACTGCAGCATGCCAGGCTTTCCTTTCCATCACCACCTCCCAGAGTTTACTCAAACTCATGTCCATTGAGTCGGTGATGCCATCCAACCATCTCATCTTCTGTCGTTCCCTTCTCCTCCTACCTTTAATCTTTCCCAGCAACAGGGTCTTTTCAAATGAGTCAGATCTTCATATCAGGTAGCTGAAGTATTGGAGTTTCAGCTTCAACATCACTCCTTCCAATGAATATTCAGGACTGATCTCCTTTAGGATGGACTGGTTTGATCTCCTTGCAGTCCAAGGGACTCTCAAGAGTCTTCTCCATCACCACAGTTCAAAAGCATCAATTCTTCAGTGCTCAACTTTCTTTATAGTCCAACTCTCACATCCATACGTCACTACTGGAAAAACCATAGCCTTGACTAGACGGACCTTTGTTGACAAAGTAATGTCTCTGCTTTTTAAAATGCTATCTAGGTTGGTCATAACTTTTCTTCCAAGGAGTGAGCGTCTTTTAATTTCATGACTGCAGTCACCATCTGGAGTGATTTTGTAGACCCCAAAAATAAAGTCTGCCACTGTTTCCCCATCTATTTTCCATGAAGTGAATTAGTGCCCTTATAAAAGAAACCCCAAGAGCTCCCTAGCCCCTTCTGCCATGTGAGGACACAGAGTGAAGATGGCTGTCTGTGAACCAGGATGCAGGCCCACACCAGACACTAAATCTGCTGATACCTTCATTTTGGACTTTTCAGCCTGCAGAACTATGAGAAATGCCAGCTACCTGGTATATGGTATTTTGTCATAGCAGCTCAGACATACTAAGACATCTACCTATTAAAAGAAACCAAGTAGAAGAAGCGATGAGATAAATTGGTAACCTACACTTCGAGATATGTTAGTAAAGACAGACATTATGCAATCATTTATCAAAATTAATTTATGGAGATGAATAAATACAAAGTTGGAATGTGGCCTTATTAATTAGGAACAGATGATAATGTGGCCTTTTTGAAGTCAGCTTCCTACTACCTTAGGACCAATTTAGTACAATTACTGTTGATGAGTTTATTTTCTCTGTGCGTTTAAAAAAAAACACAACTACAGTTATTTCATGAGTGAAATTGAGTTCAAAAGAGGTGATTTAATTTGATATTGCAACCACCAGGTGTTTAATTCAGTCATACCTCATTATATAATGTTTCCCCATCACGAGAATCCAGCTTTACTGCAGGTTGAATCATGTTTCCCCATAGGTATTTTTGTTCGGTGCCTCTTTCTAACTGTTGTTTTATCAGAAGTAGATAACATGGTGGGGCAAAACTCATTTTTGTTTAAATGTTAATGTGTTTTGTTTATCTTCTAAGTATCACTTGTGTGATAGATGGCTCTAGCTCAATATAATACACATGTGCATTTTTCCAGAAATTACATTTTGTAAGAGTATAAAAAGAGACTATATATATATATATATATATATATATATATGCCTTTAAAAGTAAGTGGGAACTTGAAATCTTCCTCAGTTTGATGGAAAAAAAGCACTCGGATTCTATGAACAAAATCAGAGAGAAAATACCTCTGGCTGGCTAAAACAAATGTAAACATCCTTGTCACCTTTCAGAACATATGCTTCTTGTTGAAAGGAAGCATCCCTGAACATTGCCAGATAGCAGCAATTATTTCTTAAACAAAACTGGGTATATATGGCCAACTTCACTCAGAAGAAAACATAAAGCTCTTCAGAAAGAAAGTTCGTTCCCCAGAATTACTTTCAGTTCTGTGTATCTATAGTGATAGCTAATTTGATAAACTCTTACTTTTTAGCTTCTTGATAACATATTTTTAAGAAACACAATTCATTGAGTAATTACTATATACCATGTATTGTGCCAAGTATCCGATGTATGCTTTGTAAGGACTTCCTCATAACTCCACCCCACCTAGGGCAATAATTCCCTAAATTTTGAGTACCTAGTGCAAGAGTTTCTTTACTTTCTACCTACCTTGAGTCCAAAACTATTCCACTGTTGCTATAGTTAAAATGATGCCAAAGTCATCACAGAATATATTACACTTAAGTAAGCAGGGCAGTTGAGTGAAGTTATTATTTGCAAAAATAATTGATAAAAATAATTAATAACAAAGTGGCTGTTGGGAGTAAGCTGTGCACATGTTTCTTACGGACCTCTTGTGGACCAGGATTTGTAGAAGACCATGAGATAATGCCATGAAGTTACATACAATATGATCATATTTTGTAATCTGTAGTGTCACTAATGGGGCCAATCTCCTTGTGTCACTTGTTAATTTAACTCAGTTATATCCCAGCCCATTCAAAGGTCCTAACTTATCCACTTCTAGGTTCTGGGTGTGTCTGTGTGTGTGTTTGTATATGATATACATATGGCTCTGTTAGAGAATTTTAAAACATGGAGAAATAGGAAAAAAGCACTTATTAATTCCTAGTATATGTCACACCTTGTACTAGGTTCTTTCACATACAGTATTAATCTTGTTTTACAGTAGAGAAGAAAACATCTTAATAAATTTGCCTCAGGTCCCCCTGTCATATAAGCAGCAGTGATAAGGATTAAAAGCAAGACTCCTAACTCTAAATTCAGAATCCTAAATTCACCATGGTCTTTAAGTGTGGTGCCTTTTTCTCCGTACAACAGAGGGGTAATTTAAAAACAACAACAACAAAAATCTCTGGAGTTGCCAAGTCTCTTATTTAACAAAACATGGATGGGAGGGATGGGAGTTGTCTTTACCTGCCAACAATGGAGTTTTAAGGAGGTACCACCTGTATTAGCTATCTAGTGCTGGAAAAAAAAAAAAATTACAAACTTAAAAGTGATAAACTTTAAAAGTGTCTTGAGCACATTTTTTATGTCACAGTTTCTGGATTCCGGGATCTGCTCTTGGCCTAGTTGGGTTCTCCTCAAGGTTGCAGTCAATGTGTTGGCCAGGACTGGGTTTTCATCTGGGTCTCCCCCAAGGAAGGATCTGCGTTCTAATTGTAGACGTTAGCAGCTTTCAGTTCCTCAAGGTTGCCAAATTGAGATATCTCAGTTTCTCGCTTACTGCCAGGCTGAAGCTACATTCAGCTTCTTGTCACCCCCCACCCCCCACCCCCAATGTGGGTGCTCAAGACATGCTCAAGACATGATAATTCACTTCTTTAAAGCTAGTAGAAGAGAGTCCTCTAATAAGACAGATGTTACCATCTTATGTAACAGAATTCAGTGCAGATCATCAATCATGTATGTCCCATCATTTTTGTCATAATGGATTGGTTAGGAGCAAATCATAGGGCCCACACACATTTAAGGGGTAGGGATCACAGGAGAATGAACATGGGGAGGTGGGGACCATGTGGCTACCCTAGAGACCATCCACTATACCACCTGTTAATGAGTTTTTAAATGAGCTTAATGAGTTATAAATGAGTTTAATACAATTTTCTCATTTATAAAACTGGAATATTAACTGTAATAGTTCCCCGAGCTGTATTAAGTACCACAAATAGAGTGACTTATATAATAGAAATTGACTTTTCTCAGTCCTGGAGGCTAAAAGTCCAAGATCAAGGTGAACAGGGCTATTTTTTCTGGGGATGGGTAAGCAGATTCTGTTCCATGAATCTCCCCTAGCTGCAGGTGGGTTGCTGGCATCTTTGGTGCCCTTTGGCTTGTAGAAGCATCACCCTAATCGCTGCCTTCATCTTTACACACCTTCTCCTGGTGTTCCTGTCTGTTCAAATTCCACCTATGCAAAAGGACCCTGATTATACTGGGGTTGTTGTTGTTGTTCACGCTCTAAGTCCTGTCTGACTCTTTGTGACCCCATGGACTGCAGCACGCCAGGCTCCTCTGTCCTCTTCTCTCTCCTGGAGTGTGCTGAAACTCATGTCCATTGAGTTGGGGATGCCATCCAACCATCTCATCCTCTGTCACCCCCTTCTCTTCTTGCCCTCAATCTTTCCCAGCATCAGGGTCTTTTCCAATGAGTCGGCTTTTCATATCAGGTGGCCAAAGTACTAGAGCTTCAGCTGCAGCATCAGTCCTTCCAATGAATATTCAGGATTGATTTCCTTTAGAATTAACTGGTTTGATATCCTTGCTGTCCAAGGGACTCAAGAGTCTTCCCCAGCATCACAATAAAAAATCATCAATACTTCAGAGCTCAGCCTTTTTTATGGACCAACTCTCACATCTATACATGACTACTGGAAAAACCATAGCTCTGACTACATGAACTTTTGTTAGCAAAGTGATGTCTCTGTTCTTTAATGTGCTATCTAGGTTTGCAATAGCTTTTCTTCCAAGGAGCAAGTGTCTTAATTTCAGCTGCAATCACCATTTGTAGTGATTTTGGAGCCCGAGAAAATAAAATCTTTCATTGTTTCCACTTTTTCCCCATCTATTTGCCATGAAGTGATGGAACTGGAGACCATTATCTTAGTTTTTGAATGTTGAGTTTCAAGTCAGCTTTTTCACTCTCCTCTTTCACCCTCATCAACAGGCTCTTTAGTTTGTCTGCACTATCTGCCATTAGAGTGGTTATCATCCGCATTTCTGAGGTTGTTGATATTTCTCCCAGCAATCTTGTTTCTAGCTTGTGATTCATCCAGCCTGGTATTTCCTACGATGTACACTGCATAGAAGTTAAATAAGCAGGGTGAAAATATACAGACTTGTCATACTCTTTTCCCAATTTTGAATGAGTCAGTTGTTTCATGTCTGATTCTAACTGTTGCTCCTTGACCCACATACAGGTTTCTCAGGAGACAGGTAAGGTGGTCTGGTACCCCTATCTCTTCAATAATTTTCTAGAGTTTGTTGTGATCCACACAATCAAAGATTTTAGCATAGTCAATGAAGCAGAAATAGATGTTTTCCTGGAATTCCTTTGCTTTCTTCATGATCCAACAAATGTTGGCAATTTGATCTCTGGTTCCTCTGCCTCTTCAAAACCCAGTTTGAATACAAAGGATCATAAGAGACTACTACCAGCAGCTCTATGCCAATAAAATGGACAACTTGGATGAAATGGACAAATTCTTAGAAAAGTATAACTTTCCAAAACTGAACCAGGAAGAAATAGAAGATCTTAACAGACACATCACAAGCAAGGAAATCGAAACTGTAATCAAAAATCTTCCAGCAAACAAAAGCCCAGGACCTGATGGCTTCACAGCTGAATTCTACCAAAAATTTAGAGAAGAGCTAACACCTATCTTACTCAAACTCTTCCAGAAAATTGCAGAAGAAGGTAAACTTCCAAACTCATTCTATGAGGCCACCATCACCCTAATTCCAAAACCAGACAAAGATGCCACAAAAAAAGAAAACTACAGGCCAATATCACTGATGAACATAGATGCAAAAATCCTTTACAAAATTCTAGCAAACAGAATCCAACAACATATTAAAAAAATCATACACCATGACCAAGTGGGCTTTATCCTAGGAATGCAAGGATTCTTTAATATCTGCAAATCAATCAATGTAATACACCACATTAACAAATTGAAAGATAAAAACCATACGATTATCTCAATAGATGCAGAGAAAGCCTTTGACAAAATTCAACACTCATTTATGATTAAAACTCTCCAGAAAGCAGGAATAGAAGGAACATACCTCAACATAATAAAAGCTATATATGACAAACCCACAGCAAGTATCACCCTCAATGGTGAAAAATTGAAAGCATTTCCCCTGAAATCAGGAACAAGACAAGGGTGCCCACTCTCACCACTACTATTCAACATAGTGTTTGAAGTTTTGGCCACAGCAATCAGAGCAGAAAAAGAAGTAAAAGGAATCCAGATAGGAAAAGAAGAAGCGAAACTCTCGCTGTTAGCAGATGACATGATCCTCTACATAGAAAACCCTAAAGACTCTTCCAGAAAATTACTAGAGCTAATCAATGAATATAGTAAAGTTGCAGGATATAAAATTAACACACAGAAATCCCTTGCATTCCTATATACTAACAATGGAAAAACAGAAAGAGAAATTAAGGAAACAAAAAGAAATTGCAACAAAAAGAATAAAATACTTAGGAGTATATCTACCTAAAGAAACAAAAGACCTATACATAGAAAACCATAAAACACTGATGAAAGAAATCAAAGAGGACACAAACAGATGGAGAAACATACCGTGTTCATGGATTGGAAGAATCAATATTGTCAAAATGGCTATTCTGCCCAAAGCAATCTATAGATTCAATGCAATCCCTATCAAGCTACCAACGGTATTTTTCACAGAACTAGACCAAAGAATTTCACAATTTGTATGGAAATACAAAAAACCTTGAATAGCCAAAGTAATCTTGAGAAAGAAGAATGGAACTGGAGGAATCAACCTGCCTGACTTCAGACTCTACTACAAAGCCACAGTCATCAAGACAGTATGGTACTGGCACAAAGACAGAAATATAGATCAATGGAACAGAATAGAAAGCCCGAGATAAATCCACAAACCTATGGACACATTATCTTTGACAAAGGAGGCAAGGATATACAATGGAAAAAAGACAACCTCTTTAACAAGTGGTGCTGGGAAAACTGGTCAACCACTTGTAAAAGAATGAAACTAGAACACTTTCTAGCACCATACACAAAAATAAACTCAAAATGGATTAAAGATCTAAATGTAAGACCAGAAACTAGAAAACTCCTAGAGGAGAACATAGACAAAACACTCTCTGACATAAATCACAGCAGGATCCTCTATGACCCACCTCCCAGAATATTGGAAATAAAAGCAAAACTAAACAAATGGGACCTAATGAAACTTAAAAGCTTTTGCACAACAAAGGAAACTATAAGTAAGGTGAAAAGATAGCCCTCAGATTGGGAGAAAATAATAGCAAATGAAGAAATAGACAAAAGATTAATCTCAAAAATATACAAGCAACTCCTGCAGCTCAATTCCAGAAAAATAAATGACCCAATCAAAAAATGGGCCAAAGAACTAAACAGACATTTCTCCAAAGAAGACATACAGATGGCTAACAAACACATGAAAAGATGCTCAACATCACTCATTAATAGAGAAATGCAAATCAAAACCACAATGAGGTACCATTACACGCCAGTCAGGATGGCTGCTATCCAAAAGTCTACACGCAATAAATGCTGGAGAGGGTGTGGAGAAAAGGGAACCCTCTTACACTGTTGGTGGGAATGCAAACTAGTACAGCCGCTATGGAGAACAGTGTGGAGATTCCTTAAAAAACTGGAAATAGAACTGCCATATGACCCAGCAATCCCACTCCTGGGCATACACACTGAGGAAACCAGATCTGAAAGAGACACATGCACCCCAATGTTCATCGCAGCACTGTTTATAATAGCCAGGACATGGAAGCAACCTAGATGCCCATCAGCAGATGAATGGATAAGGAAGCTGTGATACATATACACCATGGAATATTACTCAGCCGTTAAAAGGAATTCATTTGAATCAGTTCTAATGAGATGGATGAAACTGGAGCCCATTATACAGAGTGAAGTAAGCCAGAAAGATAAAGAACATTACAGCATACTAACACATATATATGGAATTTAGAAAGATGGTAACGATAACCCTATATGCAAAACAGAAAAAGAGACACAGAAGTACAGAATAGACTTTTGAACTCTGTGGGAGAAGGTGAGGGTGGGATGTTTCGAAAGAACAGCATGTATATTATCTATAGTGAAACAGATCACCAGCCCAGGTGGGATGCATGAGACAAGTGCTCGGGCCTGGTGCACTGGGAAGACCCAGAGGAATCGGGTGGAGAGGGAGGTGGGAGAGGGGATTGGGATGGGGAATACGTGTAACTCTATGGCTGATGCATATCAATGTATGACAAAACCCACTGAAATGTTGTGAAGTAATTAGCCTCCAACTAATAAAAAATAAAAAAAATTAAAAATTAAAAAAAAAACAGTTTGTACATCTGGACGTTCCAGTTTCACATACTGCTAAAGCCTAAATCACTGGATTAGGACCCACCCTAATAATCTTATTTTAATTTGATTTCCTAAGTAAATGTGCTATTGTTAAGTCACATTCTGAGGTATTGTTATGAGTTAGGACTTCACCATATGAATTTTGGGAAGACACAATTCACCTAATATTACTGATACCCATCATCAGGCTGGTTGGGAAGATTAGTGATTGATTTTAAGTCTTAGTACATTGTGTCTCACATGATAACTTCTTAGTAAATATGGGATTATGATTACAATTAATTTTGGGTCTCGTATTTTAAGACTCATTTTTCAAAGAGATATAAGATGTCTTTACAGTATCAACTTCTAATCATGGGCCAAAGCTGCTGAGCTGAGAATAAAAGGTCATTATATCCCTCAATAAATTGAAAAAGCTTCCAGTCCCCTCCCTACAAGGCTAGTTGAGAAGTGCCCTTCCCACAAACACATCCTCACCATCCTCTGACCAAGAGAAGCCCCACTAGGCTCCAGAAGGTAAAAGAGTTTGCCTTTGAAAGAATGCAGTGTTTCTGAATATTGGAGAGGGATGTATTTTTTCCCCAAAGCCAAAAGCATCTTTACGAATAAGGAACAAAGATCATATAATGTCTTAACCTGCTCAAGCTGGCAAAACAAAATTACATAGGTAATTTAGGATAGCTTAACAGAATATTACTCTGGGAAGTTTAAGTTAATAGAATACAAGTTAAACTATCTGACTTTAGTTTGGGACTTTAATCCAATCAAAGTATCATTGTAGTTCTTCAGTTTTAAATGTAAGTTGTTTGAATAAGTGGAATTTTATTTTCTCACAGTTCTGGAGGTGAGAAGTCTGAGATCAGGGTGCCATCATGGCGGGGTTCAGGCGAAGGCACTCTTGCTGGTTTTTAGAGGACTGCTTCTCACTGTGTGCTCATGTGGCCTTTCCTGAGTGCCCTCAATGCCTGCACTGGAGAGAATGAAGGAGCAAGCTCTCTGGTGTCTCTTTTTATGAGGGCATTAATCCCACCATGAGAACCACACCCTCATTACCTCATGTAAGTATTTCCCGAAGTCTCCATCTCCAAATACCAACACCTGGGGGATTAGAACTTCAACATAGGAATTTTGCAGGGACACAAACATTCATTTCCTAAGAGTTAGTTTTGCAGAGTGGGAGCCTTCAGTGGGCAAGGATTGAATTTCCCCTGATGACTTTGGCCCTTTCTTCTCCTCCTCATCTTCCAGTGCCAGATGTTCACCATATTAATGAATGATCCTCTGGTGAAAGAATGTTCTAGACAAATGCCACTGAGGTGTGAGTGAAAGGGACAGGATGGCTCAAGTCTAAGCATTTTCTAAGGAGTTCATATCATCCATGGAAGACTCCTGGAACTGTTCTTCGAAGCTTGGTAAAGCAGTAGCATTTGCCATGGGCTCCTCTAGCATTCTGCTGATTGCAATTATCAATTGACATCAATCACCATCAACATCAATCCTACTACTGGTGGAGGAGTGAGAGTTTTGAAAATGGTAACTATTAGTCAATCCCTTGAATTTCCCACCTTTAGCTTTGAAGTTAATCTCAACACCCATGAGGTGAAGAAGGGAGGCAAAATCTTCCCTTGGGAACTCTGTACTTTTACAACAAGTGACCTTTCTCCCACACAGGCCACTACCTACAGTAACAGAAAAATAATTTGGTAGCATAGCATTTCTCCTGTTTGGGGCCTCTCACCCAGCTTAACAGTGACATGACACCAACAGCTGGTGTTTTATCTGACAATGTGTGGGACACTAAATAACTTTTGTTCCCAGATGTGGGTTTTAGTCATCAAACCATACACTGGGCAATTAACACTACTCTGTAAAATGAATTAGTGACAAGAATAGAACAATGGCCTTAGCAAGCATCAAAACCACCTGGAGGGGCTTTTTATTCTATAGACCTCTGGGTCCTGCCCCCACATTTCTGATTTACGAAGTTTGAAAGGGGCCTGAGAATTTGCCTTTTAAACAGATTCCTAGGTAGTGCTGTTGCAGCTGGTCCTGGGACCACTCTTTGAGGACCACCAGCATATTCTAAACCCAGTGCCTCATACATTCTCCCATAAGATGATAAATTTTCCATCACGTTGGTTTATTAATATCCAACAAAATATTAAATCTTCACAAAAGTTAAGATTTCAAGTCTATTTTACACTCGATTTTTAATTGTCTTACACTTTTTTTTTTAATTCTTCTATGCAGTATTATTTAAAATGCATGTAGATTTATTGATACAACACTAGATTTAAGTGTAATAACCACAGAGTTCTGGTGTGCATTTCACAATTGCTTGCTGTTAGGTATACCAATGAAACAGATTGACATCTACTTTTATTTGTAAGATTAAAATGTACTTAAATTATGTAAGATAACTTTCCTGTTATCCATACCCAATATTTCTGTTTTACTTTTAATCTTACTTTAGTTTTATTGAATTGGTAGTGATTTTTTTTTTCTTTTAAAATTCTGCAGGTAAATCCTGAATTTAGAGGAAAGGCTATCAGAACTTTAGTTACAGCAGCAGGGGCAACAGGGCTCTGTTATCTAGCGTTTTAATTATTTATTCACACCTGGTTCAC
This sequence comes from Dama dama, assembly GCF_033118175.1. Classification (NCBI taxonomy): domain Eukaryota; kingdom Metazoa; phylum Chordata; class Mammalia; order Artiodactyla; family Cervidae; genus Dama; species Dama dama. The sequence goes on from NC_083697.1 coordinate 54,787,511, forward strand.
CACTGATTAACAAAACCTATTAAGGCCTTCCCTTGAAGACCTTGCTGTTGACATGTATTTGCAGCTGTTGTTGATTTTTTTCCAAATTAGCACATTATGTGTTTGGAAAACAGACAAAAAACAGCTGCAGTGTCTGAATGCATTTATTATGTACTCTTCTCAAAATGCTATTTAGGTTTACTATTAAATGATGAAGTCAGAGTGAAATGCACAATTAACTCTGTACTTCTAGTACTTACGGGTCTAGCAGAAACAGAATACAAGGGAGTCACATTAAAACTTCAGCCTTCATTTTTGAAATGGATTCTACAAACTTCAGAAGCCAACTACTCAATAATATGCATTAAAAACAAGTGTCACTCTATAGCAGTTTCCCTTTCAGGTCAGCAAAGAGGTAAAATAATTTAAAATACAGATGGCTTTCAGTTCAGTTCAGTTCAGTCGCTCAGTTGTGTCCGACTCTTTGTGACCCCATGAATCGCAGCACGCCAGGCCTCCCTGTCCATCACAAACTCCCGGAGTTTACTCAAACTCATGCCCATCGAGTCAGCGATGCCATCCAGCCATCTCATCCTCTGTCGTCCCCTTCTCCTCCTGCCCCCAATCCCTCCTAGCATCAGTGTCTTTTCCAATGAGTCAACTCTTCGCATGAGGTGGCCAAAGTACTGGAGTTTCAGCTTCAGCATCAGTCCTTCCAGTGAACACCCAGGACTGATTTCCTTCAGGATGGACTGGTTGGATCTCCTTGCAGTCCAAGGGACTCTCAAGAGTCTTCTCCAACACCACAGTTCAAAAGCATCAATTTTTTGGCACTCAGCTTTCCTCACAGTCCAACTCTCAGGCTTTAGCTGGACTTATATGTTTATTAAAATAGCATTACCTTGACTTTCATATTATGCTATGCTGAATACTTTATTGGTCTTATATAGTCCCTCCTAAAGCCATCTAGTTTCAGGATGTAGTAATAAGATATAATTTTTAAAGGCTAGGTTAATAGCTGAAAAATATTTTTTAAATATATATAAGATCTTTATTGTTGCTATAATAAAGCAGTGACAAGCAAAGTATCTTTCTGAAGCAAGCTATCTGGCCTTTAGCAGAGTTCAGAAATCATTCCATCTCCAAAGAGGCAAGTACACATAGGCAGAAGACAACTTTCTAAAAGTCAAATGATTATTCTCTGTCATCCCCAGGTATTGTGCAGACTCATTCTTTTCACAAGGAAAGTAAACAGGACAAGGAGAGAAGTGAAGGAATCTTGAATTAAATTTGATTGAATCCACCTTTGCTCCCTTACCCTATACTCCAAAATCATGAAAAACTGGTTATTCTTGCTGATCTTTCCTCTATTACAAGTTCCACTTTCCAGTAGAAGCTATGGCATGGAGGACAGATGGTGTAACAGGTGGGCCTTCTTCCATTATCACTGCAAGCCCTGACAATACCACTGTCTTCCAGTTCCTAATTCCATGAAGATGTACAAAGCTTTTTCAAATTGTAAGACTAAAAATATGCACATTCATCTTTATCAGAGACAGGTGTTGTCTAATTAGCATCCTCTGTTTACTTCATGGTTCTTGTCACAGATATGCTTACTAGATCAGACATACACATCTGTTCATGTTATTAATTATGCTGAAAAATACAAAATCATTTTAAAATACCACAATACAGTGTAAGGATATAGCCCTCTGTTCATGCTGACTCCTTAACCTGGGACAAACTTCAAGTGGTTCTGTGCCTACATGATATTTGGCTATGTTAACCAAGTTGTTGAATGCTAAACGATTAACAGATGCTATCTTAAGCAAAAAAAGTAAATGTATTAGTAGCCCACAGAGTTACTAGGAGACTGGAAAACTAGAAAACCAAGAAAAGAAAAGCAGATTGGAGGGCCAAACAGCAGAGAATACATTGCCATATACCACCAGTACAAAGAAATGCATCATCTTTGCCCAATTTTCTCCATATGAAAAATTCTAGTTAGAAACTTTTGATAGACAAAATTATTCACTAGTGTACATCAGGACAGTTGGCATGGAAACATATTCCTTGGGAAGCAGGACATTTCTTCTTGCCAAAAAATACACAATTGAGAGTTCCCTAAATATTAAGCAGAAGAGTTACATATTTGTAGGGAAAAGAACAAGTACACTCCCCATTTTCAAGGCTCAGCTTGCTGCTGCTACTGCAGCTAAGTCGCGTCAGTCGTGTCCGACTCTGTGAGACCCCATAGACGGCAGCCCACCAGGCTCCTCCATCCTGGGATTCTCCAGTCAAGAACACTGGAGTGGGGTCCATTGCCTTCTCCAAGGCTCAGCTTAAGCCTCATGAAAAAGATGCTTCAGATTTCTAAGATAAATTTTCTTTGAGTGAAATGTCCACTCAGAAAAGGGAAAATAAGAGAAGACGAGTGCTTATATTGAGGGATTCATGCTAGAAATGTACTAATCAAACTCAAACTTGTCTTTGTCCCCCATGCCTTCCACTGGTCAAAATAGTATTACTTCCACTTCTTGTACATGTCATGACTTCTTGTACTTCATAATAGCAGGTAAACAAATCTGACAGCCTCCATCCCCCAGAAAACAATTATCACTAAGGAATTTGCAGAGTCTGACTTGACTTAGCGACTAAAAACAACGTTTCCCTTGGATGATTGGTAAGATGTCGTGGGCATATGGGATAAGAGAAAGAGATAAAAATCTTTCAGATACTCACATAAAGTAGACTGTGAACTGAAAATTTTAGGAAGTACTAGTCAAAAAATATGAAGGATATACCAGTTATTTTTTCTAGTTTTATTGAGATACTTTTGACATATAACATTGTATTAGTTTAAGGTGTACATGATAACTTGATACGTGTATATATTGCAAAGTGATTTACCATAATAAGTTTAGTTAACTTCCACCACCTCACATAGTTATTTTCCTCTTGTGAGAGAAATTTTAATATCTACTCTCTTGGCAACTTTCAAATATAGAATACATACTTGTAAGTTAAAGTTACAATGTTGTACATTACATCCCCGAAACTTACCTATCTTATAACTGAAAATTTCACATCCTTTCACCACCATCACTCATTTCCCCCATGTCTACTCCCATCTCTGACAATCATCAACCATTTATCTGTTCTTTGTTCATATGATTTATTATTATTATTTTGTTTTGATTTCAAACTATAAGTGAAATCATTTGGCTTTCTCTGTGACTTATCTCATTTAGCATAATGTCTTCAAGATCCACCCATGCTTCTTCAATGGTGGATTTCCTTTTTATTGCTGAATAATATTTCATTAAATATATGTGTGTGTGTGTGTGTGTGTGTGTGTGTGTGTGTGTGTGTGTGTGTACGTTATCATTCATTCATGAATGGACACAGCTTATTTCCATATCTTGGCTATTGTAAATAATATGGCTATTAGCATGAATGTGCAGATATTTCTTCATGATTTCTTTTTTAATTTTTTCAAATATATACACAGAAGTAGAATCACTGGATCGTATGGCACTTCTATTTTAAATTTGGGGCTGAGCCTTCATACTGTTTTCCACAGTGGTTGTGCCAATTTACACTTCTACTAACTAAGGATTCACTTTCACCACATCCTCATCAAAAATTGCTATCTCTTATCTTTTTGATGGTGACCATACTAACAAGCAAAAGATGGTATCTTATTTTGGTTTGCACTTACTGATGATTAAATAAGTAGTGAAGTTGAGCACCTTATCACGTACTAATTGGCCATTTGAATGTATTCTTTGGAAAAAGCTCTATTCAAGTCCTTGGCCTATTTTTAATTAAATTACTTGTCTTTGTTCAATTGTTTTGGTATTAAGTTATGAGCTCCTTAAATATTATGGATATTAACCCTCATCATATATGTTTTTGAAATATTTTCCTCCATTCTGCAAGTTGCCATTTTATTGAACATTTCTTTTGCTCTGCAGAAGATTTTCAGTTTGATATTTTCTCACTTGTTAGCTTTTGTTTTTGTTGCATGTGCTGTTGGTGTCATATCAAAAATGACACTGCCAAGACCAATATCCATATGTTCAACTTGGATTTAGAAAAGGCAGAAGAACCAGAGATCAAATTGCCAACATCTGTTGGATCATCAAAAAAGCAAGAGAGTTCCAAAAAAACATATATTTTGCTTTATTGACTATGCCAAAGCTTTTGACCATGTGAATTACAACAAACTGTGGGAAATTCTTCAAGAGATGGGAACACCAGACCACCTGACCTGGCTCCTGAGAAATCTGTGTGCAGGTCAAGAAGAAACAATTAGAACTGGACATGGAACAACAGACTGGTTCCAAATTGGGAAGGGAATACATCAAGGCCGTGTATTGTCACCCTGCTTATTTAACTTTTATGCAGAGTACATCATGTAAACTGCCAGGCTGGATGAAGCACAAGCTGGAATCAAGATTGCCAGGAGAAATATTAATAACCTCAGATATTCAGACGACACCACCCTTATGGTAGAAAGTGAAGAACTAAAGAGCCTCTTGATGAAAGTGAAAGAGGAGAGTGAAAAAGTTGGCTTAAAACTCAACATTCAGAAAACTAAGATCATGGCATCTGGTCCCATCACTACATGGCAAATAGGTGGGGAAACAATGGAAATACTGACAGACTTTAATTTTGAGGGCCCCAATCACTGCAGATGGTGACTGCAGCCATGAAATTAAAAGACACTTGCTCCTTGGAAGAAAACTTATGACCAAGCTAGACAACATATTAAAAAGCAGAGAAATTACTTTGCCAACAAAGGTCCACTAGTCAAATCTATGGTTTTTCCAGTAGTCATGTAAGGATGTGAGAGCTGGACTATAAAGAAAGCTGAGCATCAAAGAATTGATGCTTTTGAACTGTGATGTTGGAGAAGATTCTTGAAAGTCCCATGGACTTCATGGAGATCCAACCAGTCTATCCTAAAGGAAATGAGTCCTAAATATTCATGGAAGGACTGATGCTGAATCTGAAACTCCAATACTTTGGCCACCTGATGCAAAGAACTGACTTCTTGGAAAAGACCCTGATGCTGGGAAAGATTGAAGGCAGAAGGAAAATGGGATAACAGCAGATGAGATGGTTGGATGGCATCACTGACTCTATGGAAATTCATTTGAGTAAGCTCTGGGAGTTGGTGGTGGACAGGGAAGCCTGGCCTGCTGCAGTCCATGGTGTTTCAAAGAGTTGGATCTTACTGAGCTACTGAACTGACTGACTGAAGACCAACGTCAAGAAGATGTCTATGTTTCTTCTAGGATTTTTATAGTTTCAGTTCTCACATTTGAGTCTTTAATCCACTTCAAGCTAATTTTTGTGAACCGTGTAAGACGGGTGTCTAGTTTCATTGTTTTATATGTAATATCCAATTTTCTCAGCACTGCTTATTAAAGAGACTCCACTGAGAAGCCTTGGCTCCCCTGTCAAACATCAGCTGACCGTATGGGCATGGATTTATTTCTAGGCTTTCAACTCTGTTCTAGATGCTTCTGTGTCTATTTTTATACCAATATCATACTATTCTGATTACCAAGGCTTTGTAAAATAGTTTGAAATTAGGAAGTGTGATGCCTCCATCTTTCTTTTTCTTGCTCAAAATTGTTTGGGCTATTTGGGGACCTTTGTGGCTCCAAAAGAATTTTAAGATTATATTTTTCATTTCTGCAAAAAAATGTCATTGGAATCTTAACAGAGATTACACTGAATCAATAGATGGCTTTGGGTAGTGGGACATTTTGTCAATATTATTTTTTTCAATTCAAGAATATGGGATAGCTTTCCATTTATTTGCATCTTCTTCCATTTCACAAATGTCATAGTTTTAGTGTACAAATCTTTCACTTCCTTGGGTAAATTTATTTCTAGGTATTTTATTGGTTTTGAGGTTATTGTAAATGAGATTACTTACTTTTCAGATAACATTTTTAGTGAATAGAAACACAACTGATACTTGTACTTTGATTTTGTACCCTGAAACTTTACTGAATTTGTTAATTAGAGCTAACAGTTTTTCAGTGACATTTAGGATTTTCTATACATAGAACCAGGTTATCTTCAAGCAGATACAATTTTCTTTCTTACTTTCCAAATCAGAGGCCTTTTATTTATTTATTTATTGTCCTTGCCTGATTCATAAGCAATTACTTTCAGTAGTGTGCTGAATAAGATGGTAGTTCAATCAGTAAAGAATATGCTTGCAGTGCAGGAGGCCCAGGTTCAATCCCTGGGTTGGGAATATGCCCTGGAGAAGGAAACCGCAACCCACTCCAGTATTCTTATCTGGAAAATCCCATAGACAGAGGAAGTTGGTGGGCTACAGTACATGGGGTCACAAGAGTAGGACATGACTTAGTGACTAAACCACCATAGTAGACATCCTTGTCTTGTTCCTGATCTTCGAGGGAAAGCTTTCAATCTTTCACCACTGAATATAATATTAGCTGTATGCTTGTCATAAATGGCCTTTATTATGTTGAGATATAATCATTCCAAATTCAAGCTGTTGAGAGCTTTTATCATAAATGGGTGTTGAACTTTATCAAATACTTGTTCTGCATCTATTGAGATGATCACATCATTTTTGTCTTTCATTCTATTAATGTGGTGTCTCACATTTATTGAGATGCATATGGTAAGGCATTTTTTCCATCTCAAGGATGAATTTCACTTGATCATGGTATGTGAAGAGCCAAATAAATAAAATTATAAATGAAGGGAGGGACATCACACCTGATCCCACAGAAATACAAATGATCTCAAACTACAGTGAACAACTATATGCCAATATATTGTACAGCCTAGAAACAATGGATGCCTTTCTATTTATATGCAACCCACCATGACTGAAAGGGCTTCCCTGATAGTTCAGTTGGTAAAGAATCCACTTGCAATGCAGGAGACCCTGGTTCAATTCCTTGGTCAGGAAGATCTGCTGGCGAAGGGAGAGGCTACCCTCTCCAGTATTCTGGTCTGGAGAATTCCATGGACTGTATAGTCCATGGAGTCTCAAAGAGTTGATTACAACTGAGCAACTTTCACTTCACTTCACTACCATTACTGAATCATGAAGAAATAGAAAATTAGAACAGATTAATAATAAGATTGACTCAGTAATCAAAGATTTCTCAACATAGAAAAGCCTAGGTCAGATGGCTTCACTGAGTTTTACCAAATATTTAAAGAGGAATGAGTGAAAATCCTTATCAAACTCTTCAAAAATATTGATAAGGAAAAAATACTATCAAACTCATTTTAGGAGGCCAGTAATACCCTCACACCAAGGTCAGATAAGGAAACTACAAGAAAATAAAGCTACAAAACTACAGGTCAATATCCATAATGAATATAGGTGCAAAAATTCTTAAGAAAATACTGGTAAAGCAAACTCAACAGCACATTAAGACGATCACACACCATGAGCAGCTAATTTTTGTTCTGTATACAACTTTTGGTTCTGCATTCTTACCTCTTATAATACAAGATTTGTGTTTTTTTTTTGTTTTTTCCTGTGACCCATTTCATTATGGTAGACATAAGTTAAAGACACCGTCTCAATATAAGCATATATGACATAATACAATAGATGTTTTTCTTCTAAATGGGGTATAGAATGTTCTAGACTGAGTTCCTTAAAAAAAAAATGTGAGCATAAAAATTAGTGAAATAGGGAAGGATGAGGAGCACTTTACTGGTCTCTTGATGAGTGGTGAAACAATACAATCAGTGACAGGCAGATGTGTCCATTCAGCCAAATGGTACATATCCAGATACCCTAAATGGAGAGACCATGCCTCAGATGCATAGTCTTTGAGAGGGACATATTTCCATTAATCAAATTACTCCTGGCAGTAGACTAATTCCATTGCATTTCTGATTGCTTCTGGCTAAGTGAGCTCTCAAAATCTGGCTGCATGTTCCTGCTGATTATGGCATGTCATTCAAGTCTTGGAGGAGGACGCAAAACCTCTGGGTATGGGGCTGCCTATTCTAGGTGGAGGAGCCCCACAGACTAGAGCTGAGCTGCTTACTCAGCAAGCCAGAGTTTGAAGGTGCTAGAGGCAAATGCCATTCGAATCCAAAACAGTGTACAGAATGTACTATAAGCTGTCTGTAAATTAGGGTTACTTGAAATGAAATAAAGCAACACATTTTTGGTTTCTACATGTATCAGCATCATCTATGGATTTTGGTTAAATCCCACATAACTGAACTAGATGATTCTGACATTCTAGGGAGGGGAAATCACAATTTTAAAACTACTCAAGGTAGTCTTGAGATATAATTAGTTATCTTCTAATGTACTCGTTTGAAGGGAAAATACATTAATTCTATTTTTTATTTATTTTTTTTTATTTTTTATTTTTTTTAACTTTTTTTTTTTTTTTTTATTAGTTGGAGGCCAATCACTTCACAACATTTCAGTGGGTTTTGTCATACATTGATATGAATCAGCCATGGATTTACACGTATTCCCCATCCCGATCCCCGCTCCCACCTCCCTCTCCACCCGATTCCCCCCGGGTCCTCCCAGTGCACCAGGCTGGAGCACTTGTCTCATGCATCCCACCTGGGCTGGTGATCTGTTTCACCATAGGTAGTATACATGCTGTTCTTTTGAAATATCCCACCCTCACATTCTCCCACAGAGTTCAAAAGTCTGTTCTGTACATCTGTGTCTCTTTTTCTGTTTTGCATATAGGGTTATCGTTACCATAAGAGAAGAACATCTTCACGAAAGACATCTAACGTCTTTGCAAATATTTATGTGATTTTGTTTAGGTCTTCAAAAAAAGGATAATTCAAATGAAAACTGAAATTAAGTGACTAGTATACACTCATCTATTTTGTGCTCAAAACACACTCACAGACATACATAAATCTGTACTATGTTAAACATGCATATATATATATATAGTTATTATTCTGAAAGTACTAGAAACATTTTTTAGATCAGAACTATTTTAATTTTAACCTCATCTAGCCACTGAAATCTAACACAATTTCAAAAAAAAACTCAAATATCTGACAAATTTTCAAGAATATCCATTCTAAATAAAAAAGTATACCTGTGCATCATATATTTCTAATGTTTATTGGGAACTGATCCACTATTTTTTACTGACTCTCAAAACAATCAAAGTGATTATTTGAATTCTAACCTATTTCTCAACATACCAATTAAAATTAGAACAACTGTTTTATTTCTTTTGTTAGTTTCATAGAATGTAAATTGAATACTTTTTCTTTTAAAAAGCAAACTTTCTCTTTTCAAAAGAACAAATATGTCACTGAATTTAATTGTACACTTACATATATAAAGATTATCATTTTTATGTCAAATCTTTATTTCAAATCTCAGCACTTTTGTGGGAAAAAATACCTTCTGTCTAAAAATCATAAATATATCCACAGCAAAACAATAAAGAAAAAACGCACTTTGATTTTTTAAAGTATGAATGTCAACTCTCTATATAGGGAAACTTAATTGGTTTCAAATATTGAGTCAGAGTCTCCAACATTCAGTAGATAATTTAAAATCTATGTTAATTCTTTCATATAGGATTTATACATATGTCTATATATAAACTATTTTGAAAATTTAAAAATAAAAATTTTAAACATTACACTTCTGATTATTGGAAACTGTTAAGCATTGGTCAATAAATAAGCAGCTGTTTTAATGTCTCTAGAAATATACAATACTATTTTTTTAGTTCTTTTGCAATTTAAAAAATATTTTTATGGATTTACAGCATTTAATTCAGAATCGTGAACCCAGTATCTATATATAAAAAAGCAACTGATGAAAATGATGATGATAATAATAATGATGATGTGTTCATGATTTTAGTAGCTCTCATGTTCACATTTTTTTGAGAAATTCTTAGTGTATAATATGTTGCTTTTTCTTTTAGTAAGAACCTTTTGCTATTTCCAAGATCCACATAGGCTATGAATCATTTAGATATCCAGCGCTGTATTTGTACTCTAGAATTTGGTTTCTAAATCTACACAGGAGAGTTATGCATTATTATCTTCTGATTTTAAAACATTATCTTTCAATTTTCATTGTAAAATAAGTATTTGATTATTTTGGATCTACAAATGCATGTGATTCTTCTAAGCAACTGTGAATTACTTTTGTACTCTTCATTAGGAAAAAGCCAGTTGCTTATTTTTGAAAGAGAAAAAAAATCACCCTTTACAAATATAAAATACCATCATATAGAATTTAACAACATTATAATGAGTTTTTTGAAACTTTGTAAAGTCATAGTAGGAAAATCTCAGTTTCAAAGACAGATGTCAGGAGTATGGACTGCCTCAAACAACTACTGCTTCTGCTGTGTACACATTTTATACACATGTCTGACATCGAGCAGGTTACCTAGCTATCCTGCATTTCATTTTCTTCATGTATAAAGCAGAGATAATAGGGTTATTTTGAAAATAAAATTAATCAGTATGTGGAAAGCTGTTAGAAAAGTATCTGGCAAATGTCCAGTGATATGTAACTGTAGGCTTATGTCTTAGTTTATATTACATTTCACTGTCATTTTGTCTGAACATTTCTCACATTGACTCACATGAATATTTGTTAGGAACATATGTCACACTATTAAGTAACAGAAAAGGAAGAAGAATGTCATACTATGTATTTTATATTATGTATAATATATTATATATATAATATATACTCACATATATATATATTCTAGTTCTGTCTTTAAAATTTAATAAGACCAAGTTGAGCCTGAAAAATTCAGCCAATGTACTTATTTTTACCATTTATTTAATGTTACTTATCCACATGTTCTGAAGTTTAGATAAATGAATAAAAACTATTCTTCTTCAATTGATACATTAATTATATTCATACAATAACATCATGTACTCAACCAACAGTACTAAACACTGGTTGTGTCAAGTATTGTGTTAGGCTCAAGTAGTACATGGAAATTATCTAAAAGACATCTACCCATCTAAATATGCATGCAAGGAAACAAATCATAATACAAATTAGGAAAGATACTCTCTGTGGACACTAAGTGCTGGGAAGAACGGTTTTTGAGTAGGAGAATAGAAAGAAAGCTTCACAGAAGGATATATATTAAAGGATGTTTAGTAACAGACAAATATCTCATTCCCAGTACTCAGTCAACAAAACTGATTTAGCTTTTCTTCCAACTATGTCTTAAATTTTTCCTCTCCTAATCTTTTCTATCACCCCCCCCCCCAACTCCACCTCGCTGCTTTTACAAATTCATACTAACACTTACAATTAGTTCAAAAATTCTTAGCTGGCCTTTCCAATTTCTGTCCCAACCATGTCCAATTAATCATCTTATAAACAATTAACATCAATCTAAACTTCAAATGCTACACACATATCACCTCCCTCCTCAAAGCCAAAGCCCTTGTATTTAGTAAATCAAATCTCAACTCTTCAGCTTCATTTTTTAAAAATCAATTACAATCTAATCCTACTTGGCTTTTGAATATATAATACTCCCTTATTGGCCAACATAGACCCTCCATTAAAGCTGGAATCAAAATTCCTCATGACCATGAAGGCAACTTGTGACAAATCTGGAAGAATCTTCCTTACTGTTGTTTTTCCATGAATAATTTTCTTGTACCCATTCCTGTCCATATGCAGTCACTCAACTGGAAACCAACTTAAGTGCCAATTTCTGCTTAAAACTTCTTAATGGCATCTGCCTTCACTTATTTTCCCTATCTCTAAGTATTTTTAAACCACTGCACAGAATTTAGCATGTTTCTATGTGTCTGCTTCCTTGCTGTTTTTTTTTAATAGGATTCACAATAAAAAGATAGTACAAATACAAGATAGTAAATTCTCTGTTATCCCAGGTCTATGAACACCAAATTGGAATACAGTTCCCTATCATCTCATGTCAAAGATGCAGCATAAATGAAAAATATATTTTTGTAGTGGTTCTCAAAAATGTTGGTCTCAGAACGCCATTGCTTTCTTAATAACTGAACTTGAAAAATATTTGTTTATATTTATTTACCTATCAATAATTCCTATGTTTCAAATTAAAACAGAAATGTATTAAATTTTAAACTTTTTATCAGTTCAGTTAAGTTCAGTCACTCTGTCGTGTCTGACTCTTTGCAACCCCATGAACTGCAGCAGCTGTGTCTCCCTGTTAATCACCAACTCCTGGAGCCCACCCAAACCCATGTCCACTGAGTAGGCCATCCAACCATCTCATCCTCTGTCATCCACTTCTCCTCCTGCCCTCAATCTTTGCCAGCATCAGGGTCTTTTCAAATGAGTCACCTCTTCGCATTAGGTGGCCAAAGTACTGGAGTTTCAGCTTCAGCATCAGTCCTTCCAGTGAACACCCAGGACTGATCTCCTTTAGGATGGACTGGCTGGATCTCCTTGCAGTCCAAGGGACTCTCAAGAGTCTTCTCCAACACCACAGTTCAAAAGCATCAATTCTTCAGTGCTCAGCTTTCTTTATAGTCCAACTCTCACATCCATACATGACCACTGGAAAAACCATAGCCTTGACTAGATGGACCTTTGTTGACAAAGTAATGTCTCTGCTTTTTAATATACTGTCTAGGTTGGTCATAACTTTTCTTCCAAGGAGGAAGCGTCTTTTAATTTCATGGCTGCAATCATCATCTGCAGTGATTTTGGAGCCCAGAAAGATGAAGTCAGCCCCTGTTTCCACTGTTTCCCCATCTATTTCCCATGAAGTGATGGGACCGATGTCATGATCTTAGTTTTCTGAACGTTGATATTTAAGATAGCATATTTTATATAAAATATATATTCCAAAAAATAAATTGAGTGAGAAAAGTTGCATCCGGTAACATTAAATTTCTTTAATTTTGCCTTAGTAGAATAAAATTGAATTTTCTTATCTGGTTCTAGATTTAATAACTTGAAACATATTATTTTAATAGAAGCACATGAAGGAAATCTGGCTTTGCATACATATGTAGTTGAAAATGAGAGGAGTGTTTGAAGACTTTTCAGATAATTATGGATCTTACTCTTCAGTTAAGACAAAAATACTCAACAAATCAGTTTCTGAAGAGTTAATTTCAATAAGGAATCTAAAGTCATACCAATTAACTGTTTATACTTTGTTATTATTAAAACATTTCATCTATCCTGCATTTTAAATAGACATTTTTAATGAGGCACAATTATGTAATATCATGCATTGGTCATCTGGAAAACTAGTTTACTGAGTTATTCAGATCTTCCAGCTTTTGATATATTTTTTTAATTCAATATTTTAAAATAACAATTGTTGACATCACAAATCTCATCTGCAAAATCTCGAGGTATGGGGAGCTGTCAAGTTCACTATGGAAGATATTTATGATTTTCAAAATTATTTTTACTTGAAATCTTAATAATCATTGATCATAAAAGTTGTCAATTATTTTCCATGAAGCAACAGACCTTCTTCATTCATTTATTTTGGAAAATGTATTCTGAATACTCAATTTTAAATAAGCATAGATTTTCAGTAATTCATTCAAGTAAAAATGACATTTCTTTAAAAAGTGCTAATTCAGCCTGCAGCTCTATTATTGCACAAGAACTTTTCCTGTGTGACAATCATCATGCTTTTATGTGTAGTGGAAATGCATACTTCCCATTGTGTCACATAGAATATTGAAAAGCCGTGTACTCGAGGATCAAAATTTAATAAAATTGCTCATTTTTATACTTCATCAAGGACACTTTTAAGTGAAATTATCCTTTTTTTATTTTCCCATTCTGGCCAAAAAATATAATGAAAAATACGATATCTAATAATAGGTCAGTTTGAAACCACAGTCTTATCCATAACCTTGCATCATCAGTGCAAATGTTAACAAGGTTAAAGGTCAATACCATTTCAATATTATTTTGAAAGTAGGTTTGCCCTCACCAATACTCTGAAAGAGATCTTAGGTATTCCTATATATCCATGGATTATACTTTGAGCATCATTTTTTAATTGTGTTAAACTATGAATTTAGGACTTGCATGCTATTGCAGCATAATCTACATATCTTTATCAATATAAATACATACCAATTCTACAGACAACAAGAGAAGTAGTTTTAGTTAAAAGGAAGCATTTGCAAAGGCACAGTTCAAGAAATATTTCCACCCAACACTAGAGCACCTAAATAAATAAATCATTTACAGATATGAAGGGAGAAATAGACAGCAATACAATACTAATAGGAGATTTCAATACCCCACTTTCAATAACGTATAGATCATCCAGAAATAAATTCAATAGAGAAACAGGAAACTTGAACACTGATATAGAACAAGTTAACTTAAAATATATAGAATGTTCCACCCAAAGCAGTAGAATATACACTTTTCTCAAGTACACATGGAACATTCTCCAGGATAGCTCATATGCTAGTTTACAAAAATGTCTTAAAAATTAAGAAGATTGAAATCATTCCAAGTATCCTTTCTAACCACATGGATTAAAGTTAGAAATCAGTAATAAAGAAGCATAGGAAACTTCACATATATGTGGAAATTAAACAACACACTTTTGGACAACAATTGGGTCAAAAAAATCAAAAGAAAAATTAGAAAATATCTTAAAGCAAGTGAAATAAAAATATAACACTCCAAAACCTACTAGTACTGAGAGAGAAGTTTATAGCTACAAACATCTACATTTAAAAAGAAGAAATCTCAAATATACAATATAACTTTATAACTCAAATAACTATAAAAAGAGGGATCGGGTAGAGAGGGAGGGGGCAGGGGGGATCGGGATGGGGAATACATGTAAATCCATGGCTGATTCATGTCAATGTATGACAAAAACCACTACAATATTGTAAAGTAATTAGCCTCCAACTAATAAAAATAAATGGAAAAAAAAAAAGAGAACAAACTAAACCCAAATTTAGCAGAAAGAAGGAAATAAGATTAGAGCAGAAATAAGTGAAATTGAGAATAGAAAGACATTTGAAAAAATTGACTATGAGATTTAAAAAAATAAAAAACAAAATAAACTTTAACCAAACTAACCAAGAAAGAGAGGGAGAGAGAGAAGACTAAAAGAAAAGTAGAAATGAAAGAAGATATATTACAATGGATGTCACAGAAATTTCAGAGATCATTTAAAAAGTTACAAACACTTATATACCAACAAATGGAACAATCTAAGACATGGATAAATTCCTATAAACATATAGCATGCCAAGACTGAATCAAGAAGCAAAAGAAAGCCTGAACAGATCAAAAATAAATAAGGAGATTGAATAAGTAGTTAAAAACTTTCCAACAAAGAAAAGTCCAGGACCAGATGACTCATAGGTGAATTCTACCAAATATTTAAAGAAGAATTAATAGCAACTTTTCTTAAATCCTTCAAAAAGCTTGAAAAGGGAACATTGACAAAACGATTACATGAGGCCAGCATTAGCCTGATACCAAAACTAGACAAAGACGACACAGGAATACTACAGACAAATATCCTTGATGAACATAGATGCAAAAATCCTGAAAAAAATATTAACAAACAAAATTCAACACCTCATTAAAAAGAGCATACACCATGACCAAATGAGATTTATCCCTAGGATGATAAATTGTTTAACAAAAGCAAAGCAATAAATGTGATAAATCACATTAACAGGCTAAAGCATAAAATTTTATGATTGTTTCAGTAGTTGTAGAAAAAATATTTGACAAAGTTTAACATCCTTTCATGATAAAAGTTCTCAACAGATTAGGCATAGAAGGAATGTACCTTAATATAATAAGGACCATATTTGAAAAGTCCATAACTAACATCATATTCAATGGTGAAAAACTGAAAGTTCTTCCTCTAAGATCATGAAGGAGGCAAAGATACATAGTTTCACTGCTTTTGTTCAACATAGTGCTTACTGGAATAACTATCCAGATCAATTAGGCAAGAAAAAGAAATAAAATTTGACATCCAAATTTAAAAGGAAGAACCAAAATTATCTCTACAGAAGACATGACAGAAAACCATAAAGACCACACACACATGCACACACAAAGAACCAAAAATAAATTTAGTAAAGTTACAGGATACGAAAATCAACATACAAAAACCTATTGTATTTTTACACACCAAAAACAAACTATCCAAAGAGGAAATTAAGAAAACAATTCCATTTACAAAATCATAAAAATAATAAAATATTTAGGAATAAACTTAATCAAGTAGATAGATGACTTGAAAAACTGAAAATTATAAATCAAATTTGAAAGAATTAAACCCAACACAAATAAGTGAAAATACATACTGTTCATGGATTGAAGAAATAATATTTTTAAAATGTCCCTACAACTCAAAACCATCAATGGATTTAATGCAATCCCTATTAAAATCCAAATGGAACTTTTTACTTACATGGTAAACATAATCCTAAAATTTATTATAAAGCCACAAAAGATCCTAAAAAGAGAAAACAATTTTTAGCAAGATGAACAAACCTCAAGTCATCACATTTCCTGATTTCAAACTACATCACAAAGCTATAATAATCAAACAAGTATGTACTTGCAGAAAAACATAAATAAACCAACTGAACAAAATAGAGAACTCAGAAATAAAACAACACAAGTATGATAAACTAATTTTTGACAAGAGTGCCGATAATACATAAAGAAAAAGACAGTTTCTTCAATAAATAGTGTGAAAACTATCCACACTCAAAGGAAATGCAAATCAGGGAAATGCAAAGCAAAATCACAAAGAGAGATCACTTTTCACCTGTTAGAATGGATATTATCACAAAAACAAAAGATAATCAATGGCAAAGACGTGAAGAACAGAAATACATGGGAACTCCCTGTGGGAATGCAAACCGCTTCAGTCACTATGGAAAGCATCATGGAGGTCCCTCAAAATATTAAAAAAATAAAGCTACTATTAAATCCAGCAATCCTCCTCCTCCTGGGAATATATCCAAAAGAAATAAAAACAGAATTTCAAAGAGATATCTGCATTCCTGTGTTTACTGAAACACTGCCCACAATAGCCAAGATATAGAAATAACCTAAATGTCCATCAACAGATGAATGGACAAAGAAAATACAGTATATAGATATGATGGGATATTATTCAGCCTTAAAAAAACAGAAAATCCTCCATTAGTGACAACATAGATGAACCTGAAGGACATTATGCTTTGTAAAACAGTCACAGACAAGCATTACATGCTACCACTTACATGAAGATTCAAAAATAGTCCAACTCAAAGAAACATATAGAGTAGAATTATGGTTGGCAGGGGCTAGAAGGAGGGAGAAATGATACCAAAATTGACTTTGTAAATTGAGTAAAGCCTAGAGATCTACCATACTATATATTGTTTATGATTAATAACACTGTATACTTTAAAATTTGTTATGAGGATAGACCTTTTGTTAAATGTTCCAATAATAAGAATAAGAGGAGAAAAAGAAGATAAGAGGACAGGAAGAAACTTCTGGAGGTGATGGATCTGTTGATGGCATAGACTGTGTTAAAGGCATGAAGAATTCACAGTTGTATACATATCTCCAAACTCATCAAACTGTATATATTAAATACGTATACCTTTTTGTGTGACAATCATACATCAATATAATAGTTTAAATAAAAGATGGAGAAAGAGAAGATGGTTAGAGTGGCCTTCCTCACAAAGATGACATTTAAGCAAAGAGTTATCAAAGAGGAAGAAAATGGACTTATCAGTATCTGCAGGTAAAGCATTTCAGAGAGAGGGAATAGCCAGTGCAAAAGTCCTGCATCACAATAACACAAGGTATGTGAGAAAAAGCAAGGAAGCTGGTGTGGGTAACAGGGCGCGCTGAGGTGAGAAAATTCTAGGAGATGGAGTCAGAGAAGTAAATACGGTATGCTTCCTGTAGGACATTTTGGATGCCTATGTAGGAACGTTGCCTTTTCCCCTGAGTAAAAAGGTTGGGACATTACATAGTTTTGAGAGATGCCTTAAATTACTCTGGTTGACACCAAAGCTCTGTTCATAAGAAGAATAGGGAGAAAGGGATATAGAGTAAGCAACAATTTTTGTCACATCTAGTACCTATTGGGAGCATATTATGGATACTCAGTAAATTCTTATTGAGTGTGTAGTTACTGTCACTTTTCCATGAAAAAGTGGTTTTTTTCCAATTATAAAGCAATCTCTAATCAAAATGTTCAACTAAATATATGTGAAGTATTATTTTAAAGCTTCTTATAGTATGGCAAAGGTGGGTTAATATTTTAGTTACTTCAAATATGCTTCCAGCACTGTTCACTAACTTTCTTAACCCTCTTAAAGTTATTCACAACACATTTATATAAGCTTTATGCAACGAAATAACAAATGGCTTATAATACAAGTTGTGATGGGAGAAGACATGAATATTTTAAAGAGTCTTGTTCAAAGACCCATATTTGCTTTATATGCTATGAACTAAATATAGAAAAAACAAATTCATTGCAATGAGAAAATTTTCCGCAACAAAATGCACTTAAAAGAGAGCTTTCTGTTCAGCAGCATCTCCCTTGCACATATACGATGCTTTATAAATTTTGCATGATTTTGACTTATCCACCTCCATGTTGCTCTAGTGGTGAAAAAAGTTGCAACTATCTTGAAGGAGGAATCTTTGTGAATCAGATTGCATTTCTGCAGACTTGTAAATCCATTCAGTTCTTTCATATCACTTACCATTTGCATTAACACCATCATTCATATAATAATTCATTCATCAATTCCTCTCCTTCATTCACAGCTTCCAAGTCTACCCATTCTTTGAAAAATCTAAGTACTTGTCTCTTTCTCTTTATCCTTGCTATAATTACCACTGTATAGCTGTAAAAGTTACTTTGAATATTTCTCCAGTTGCAATCTATCTCATACACAACTTTTAGGCCAGTACTTCTGAATTAGTCAGGGTTCTCCAGAGAAAGAGAATCAATAGAATATATATATATATATATATATATATATATATATATATATATATATATATATATATATGAAAGTAAGATAGAAGAGGAGATTCACTACAGAAGTTGGTTCACACAATTAAGAGATCAAGAAGTCCCACAAGTTGCTCCAAGTTCTTGCAAGTCTTTGCAAGCTGAAGAAGCAGGAAAGCTGGTAGTGTAATTCAGTATGAGTCTAAAGGACTGAAAATCTTGGCTCTGACAAAATAGGTCTCAGTCTGAATCCGAAAGCCTGATGTTCACGGGCATAATGATGGATGCCTCAGCTTAAGCAGAGAGAGTTAATTTGCCTTTCTTTGTTTATTTTTATTTATTTATTTTTTTAATTTGCCTTTCTTTGACTTTTTGTTCTATGTAAGCTCTCAACAGATTGGATGATGCCTACCCACATTTGTGAGGGTGATCTTTACTTGGTCTACAAAATCAAATGCTAATATCTTTCAGAGACACCATTACAGGTCACAGGCACACCCAGAAATAACATCTTCCCAGCCGAGCATCCCTTAACCCAGTCAAGCTGACACATAAAATCAATCATTATAGTCTTAAAGGAGAATCTGGCAGGCCATATAGATACAAGAAGGAAGATCCACTTATGGTTGATGGTACCTTGACTACCTCCCAAAAGGGAAGAGCAGTTAGTTAGTGCCATGATAACTTACCTCTCCTAGAGATATCTAAGAGGTTTCACTGATGTGTGAACTAAAAATTTTCCTTTGACTCCTCCAATTATTGATCAAGTTTCCCTCATTATATTATTGTTTATTCCTCTTTTATCTGCCAAGTTTTTTATATCCCTGGTCTTTTCTGTCTTGTTTCTCCCTGGCTATTCACCCATACTTAACACTTATCATCTTCTCTTTACCTAGAATTTTCTTGTTTCAACTGCTGTTTGACAAAATGTTTGATAAGACTATCTAGGAATAATTCACCTTAGCACCATTGACTTCTGTGCTCAACATTACCACTTGAATCTGAAACATCTAAAGCTATATTACACCTGGTCCTGTCTCTTCACAAACTCTCAGGAACATGGTTACTTTATTTCAATTATAAAATAAAACTGGAAAAATCCTTTGATATTGTACAAAAGAGAAAGTTGTAGTTTATGAATATTTTCTATTGACTGTTAAATTGATTCTGTGAAGAAAAACTTGGGTTTTCAAACCAATAACTTACACTAGGTATTTTTCCAATAAAGTAATATTTATTTAAGACATCATGAGTCAGGCATAGATCTAAAGGCTTTGCTATGTTAATTCAACAAATCATCACAATAACCTTATAAATCAGAGAGCATAGCAGTCCCATTTTATAGAACAGACAACTGTTCCAAGTCACATAGTGTACAAAGTCAACGTTGTGACTGACAGCTTAATCCCTAAATCAAATGTATAGAAAATGATTCTCAGCCACAGTAATACTTAGATTTGAGCTCACTGACTGATGTAGTCATTTCTCTAAGTAGACATTTATGTTTTTCAGAGCTGGAGATATAGCTGACACAGTATTGACAATACCAACCATAGCCACTAGGATGAGCCCGGCCACCACCACCACACAATTCCTCACCCACATGTAGTTATCATTCCTCAACTCAAGAAAGAACAACAAAGTTTTCCCCTTACAGTGTAACCTATTCTTTCACAGGTTGACTCAAACCCAATTTCCATTTCTTTGGGTGATTCTTTAGCCTCATTTTTTTTTTTTTCTCATTTCATGGATAATCATTTAAAAGTTGAATCTGTGAAAACAGGTCTTAGACTTCAAAATTCTATCCTAGTGAAGACTTAAAGGACATATAAAGAATCTGGTGAAAAGTCAGGCAGAGGACTGTCAGCAAATGTTCCCAGTTGAGTCAAATCCCTAGATTATCTTTTGTAGCAAAAGTGAGGGAGGTGATCAGCGAAGATTCAAGTTATAGAATAGTAAAAAAAAGGACCAGAATAGGCAAGAAGCTGCACCCAGCAGAAGCTATTGTTAGCAAATCCCAGTCACTGGGAAGTAAAGTGGCCAGAAGAATTCTATTACTGAAGAGACTTCATAGGGAGTCAGGTCACAGGAAGGGCAAAGAAAACAAGATAGGATTACAGACACTAGGAGAGATAGATCCATAGAGGTTACCCATAGCTAATCAACTGAAAGACATATCATGCGGAAAAGGACCCAAATCACCAAGCGATTGGGAGAGTGGCACTCAAACTTCAAGCCAGGATACAAAAACATTTACTCAATTTTCCTCTAGGAATCACTAACCAAGGGCAATATAGGTATAGGCCCAGGTATAGCATTAGTATCAAACCCTGGAGCAATAGAAAAGCATTTATAGATACTGAGAAACACGGGATAGACCTGTGAATTGACTTCAGCATTCACCTTTCCAAAAGTTCTTAAACACCCCTCTGCATCTTGTTCAAAGAACAGGTAATGCTCAAGGCTGGAAATCCTTTTGTCCAGACAATCAAGAGAGCGGCTTTCTGATGTCACTTCTGCTACCGACTACAACCTCAGGTAGGTCAGAAACTTTCCCCCAAGTGAGAGCAGTTAGGCTAGCCACTACACAAGTCTCATTCAGTACAAACTCTCTGAAATTCTGAAACTAAGTAGAAATCTGTACCCCAAGTATGATTTTTAGAATGTTTGGATCAATTTGAATGTTGGAATATTCTATGCCAACAGGTTATTTTATTCATTCCACTGCTAAAAAGCAGCTCCTCTCTCTCTGATAGGGGCTTCATGTCACTTTTCTCTAAAAATAATTATTATTATATTTCAAAATAAATGGATTTAAACTACAGCTAATCAGAAAGACAGAAAGGAGTAACTGTCTTGGTATTAAATTTTAAAATTAAATCAGATGACCCAACAATGGAAAATCTTGAACTTGAGATTTAATTGAATGAGAATAAAATGCTATTGCCAGAAGACAAAACTACAATTATGTGCTTTAAACAATGACTGAATTGTACTATCCAGGTATTAAGTGGAAATTCTTAATTAAAAGATTCCTATGATATTGCTACAGGCCCTTAAATTTATGAAGTACCCAATAAGTGCAGTTTGAATTTAATGAGACATTGACTATTAAGTCAGTGAGCATTTACTATGTCCCTGGCACTGTAGGGCTTAAATACAGAAATTCAT
This sequence comes from Dama dama, assembly GCF_033118175.1. Taxonomy (NCBI): domain Eukaryota; kingdom Metazoa; phylum Chordata; class Mammalia; order Artiodactyla; family Cervidae; genus Dama; species Dama dama. The sequence goes on from NC_083697.1 coordinate 54,809,680, forward strand.
TTAATCCTTATAGCAACCCTATGAAGTAGATACATTTTACAAATGAAAAACAAAACAAACAAGCAAATAAATGATGATACAGAGAAGTCAAGTAACTTGCCTAATTTCATACAGTTAATAAGTCCAGGTACTACCGGTATATTAGCTTTACACATCCTTGCTCTGCCTGTCTCCTTTGATTGATGTGTGCCAGATTAGACTGTAAAATTAGAAGCTCATACTTCATAAATAACTATTAGTAATCTTTGCAAGGCTGAATCAAATATAAATTAGTTTTGCCATAATGCTGTTATTAATGTTAATTAATATTTTTAAAGCATTTATATATGTGACATTTTATGTGTGTGCTTGTGCTCAGTCGTGTCTGACTCTTTGCAATCTCAGGAACTGTAGATTACCAGGCTCCTCTGACCATGGAATTGTCCAGGCAAGAATACTGGAATGGGTTGCCATTTCCTACTTGAGGGGATCTTCCTGACCCAGGGATCAAGCTCTATCTCTTGCATCTCCTGAACTGCCAGGCAGATTCTTTACCACTGTGCCACTTCGGAAGCTTTACACCTCAGGGTAATGTTGAAGAATGTACTATTTATGCACCTGTTTCAAGAAAACAGACAAACAAAAAGTTCCCAGAGACTCGGCCGTTTATTTATTCTGATATTATGGTTGATCTTGTCTAGTGTTTAAAGCTGTTAGCATCCTGGGGTCACAAGTACTAAACTCATTAGAGTTTCTTTTTAACGTTTATAGTATGAAATCTCTCAATAGATTTGCATAAGAAACAAAGTGGAAAAAGAAGAAAATGTTTGGCAAATACAAAGTAAGCAAAAGGATTGGAAAGGGAAAATAGGGGAAAGTAAGTAAAAGTCTTGCAGTGTGTCCAGCTGTTTGCGACCCCATGGACTATACAGTTCAAGGAATTCTCCCAGCTAGAATACTGGAGTGGGTAGCCTTTCCCTTCTCCAGGGGATCTTCCCAACCCAGGGATCAAACCCAGGTCTCCCACACTGAAGGCAGATTGTTTACCAGCTGAACCACCAGGGAAGCCCAAGAATACTGGAGTGTGTAGTCAATCCCTTCTCCAGTGGATCTTTCTGAGCCAGGGATCAAACCAGGGTCCTGCATTGCAAGCAGATTCTTTACCAGCTGAGCTACCAGGGAAGCCCTAGGGGCAAGTAAGATGATACTAAAAATTGTAGCAAGCTTCTTTGTGTCTGGCCAACATATCATAAAACCCTTTAATAATGCATCTTCATTTCCAAGTCACTCCTCTGGGTCTTTCATATACAATTATATATATAAAAAAAAAACTCATAATAATTTTGAGGAACTAGGAACATTGCCAACATTTTACAAATACCCTGGACAAAGAACATTTCTAACAATACTTCCTATACCCATCAACAAATTTCTCTCCAGACCAATCTTAATGATATTTTTCTAGTTATATTCAGTTACAGCTCAGAGAAATTGGGTAACTTGAGCATTGAGTAAAATCCAAAGTCTCTAGCAGAGTTCTGGCGATAGGGTTGGATAAGGAAATGGCAACCACTCCAATATTCTTGCCTGGAAAATTTCATGGACAGAGGACCTGGCAGGCTATAGTCCATGGGGCTCAAAGAGTTGGACACAACTGAACTAAGTATGCACTGCTTGTAAGGGTGGTGGGCAGAAGAGGCAGACATTATTTTTTTCAACTAGATTAGAGTCCTTGAGAAACCCAACAGGCAGTAATATCTTGGTATATAAGGTATACAAGGAATAGAAAAAGCATGTAGGGCAAATCTCATTCCCACTCAAATATTTTTATATTGGGAAGAACTGGTTAAATATAGGAGGATTTGGTTAAATGTGATCATCAAGCTTATCACTGAAAAGACAGCAAAAAACCCCTAAATATTCCAGATACATATTATCATCATCTGGATAACTTCTCCGTTTTGAACGCCATGCTTCACCCTCAGAACTCCATGCTTTTCAAACAGACTATTCAGTGGACGAAGTAGTGACAAAGTGAATGGGCCAAGGCAATCAATCAGATTTGATTCTTTAGGGATGTCTTTATCCACAGTATGAAATGATTACATGGCAACAAACATAGGACTGGATGGGAATTTCCAGTTCCCATAAATCGTGCTGCTCCGGCTTAGTCACTTCAGTCGTTTCCGACTCCGTGCATCCCTATGAACTATAGCCCGCCAGGCTCCTCTCTCCATGGAATTCTCCAGGCAAGCGTGTTGGAGTGGGTCGCCCTGCCCTCCCCCAGGGGATGGTCCCAACCCAGGGATCAACCCAGGTCTCCTGCCCTGGAAGGTGAGTTCTTTACCACTGATCCACCGGAGAAGCCCCCCACCACCTCTCCTGCCCCGCCCTGTTTGATCCTACAAGCATATTTAATTGCTCTGCCGCTATGTCCGACTCTCTGTGACCCCGTGGACTGCACTACACCAGGTTCCTCTGTCATCCACTGTCTCCTGGAGTTTGCTCAAATTCACATCCATTGAGTCAGTGATGCTATCTAACTATCTCATCCTCTGTCAGCCTCATCTCCTTTTGCCTTCGGTCTTTCCCAGCATCAGGGTCTTTTCCAATGAGAAGGTTCTTCCCATCAGGTAGCCAAAATAATGGAGCTTCAGTTTCAGAACAGTCCTTCCAATGAATATTAGTGTTATAAAGATTAAAAAACAAACAAACAAACAAAAAACTGTGATCCAAATGTACTTTGCAAATATATATTTTGGGGAAATGAAAAGTTATTTTATTTATCTTCAGGATGGCCTTAAATTACCTCAAGCCTTTTCGTAGATGCTCAGGTACCTTTTTGTCCATATATAAAACATTCTCTTTTTTAAGCTCCCAAATAAAATAATAAATAACTCTTACTTAAAACAGTTTTTTTCCTTGCAAACTATTCAATCATATTGCTCTTCTTAATGTATGCCTCATCTTCTCCAATTATAAAATAATACAATTTTAATTTTTTTTTAAAATATCAGAAATGTATGTTTAAAAACAAACATAATATTACAAAACAGCAAAAAACATAACTTTCCTGATCATCTTTTTTTCCAGCTGCTGTGTAAATAATTGTCAACCTAAATAAATGTCTGAAGCACCTGGAGTTGAGAACCACCTGCTTAAGTGTATTTTACACTGCATATTTAATATGTTTTGTATCATTTTTTCAGAAGGATTATAAAGCAGAAAGATCATTTAATGCTTTTGGAAAGTTAGATATTGTAAGTATAATAAAAAGCTGTACAGTGCATTCACATGTAACATTTGTACAATCAAGGTCAGTTCTGTTTGTTTACCAGCCTCCCAAAAAAAGGGCAAATCTATGCATGATTCATTGTATTGGGCTCTTTAATGCCCAATTCTGATCCCTGCCAAGGTCTGATTGATTGTTCTATTAATACATCCAAGGCAAAAATTGAAGAATAAATCAAGCAATCCAGGATCAACTTAGTCATGCTACAGAGGCATGGTCTAAAAGCCAAAAAGCAAAATCCTTTGCAAAGCTTGGCTGAGTACCTATTGACTGCCTAGTAAATCACTATTGTCTTCATGAATTAGTCTGGTTTAGGGGAGGAGAGGGAGGACCAGAAAGGGCAAAGAGTTGATATGTACTAACGGTACCTGATGTAGTATTTGTAGGTACTATACTACATGTTCCCACCTGGCACCAGAGGTAAAGAACTCATCTGCCAATGCAGAAGACTTAAGAGATGCAGGTTCAGTCCCTGGGTTGGGAAGATCCCCTGGAGGAGGAAATGACAACCCACTCCAGTATTCTTTCCTGGAAAATTCCATGCACAGAGAAGCCTGGGGGCTACAGTCCATGGGCTTGCAAAGGGTCAGACATGACTGAAGCGACTTAGTATGCATACTACATGTGACCTCTATTTTCTATTATGAGATGCTCTGCCTTTCAAGCTAAGTTATTATCCTTCCAAAAATGTCCTTTTTAAAATCAAAGTATATCAGAGAAAGGTGACATGTTACCAAAAGAATTTGTCAGTGATAAGCAAGCCAGGAAACAGACAAGATGAGCTCTTCTCCTTTGAACAGTGCATATGCTTATCCTCAACCTCCTCACTTCCCATTTTTGAGCCTTCTGGAACTTGGCTTTAGTTCCTACCACTCCAGCAGAGATACTTTTATGATAACCATTTACTTTCTAAATGCCAAATTAAACAAGTGCATTTTATTGCTTGCCTTGCTAAAACTCACAACCACTTTTTAAATTTGTGAGTCATTTCACTGTTCTTGAAATTTGCCTTCCTTTTTCCTTTGTCCACACTATCTCTTGATGAATCTTACATCTTTCATTTCCTCATTCCTAGATAGCCTCCTCACACTCCATCCATTCCAGGATTTTGTTCTCAGAACTGTTCTCTTTCTACTCTATATGCTCAGGTTTTCAGCATGAAACACAATGTTAATTGTTCCTGAATCTATACCTCCAGCACAAAATTTATTATGGTTCTAAAAGTCATATATCCAACAGTCTATTAAACTGAGTAATGTTGTCAACCATTAACCATCCTTCTCTCATCCTCAGACCTCACCCATCACCAAGTAAGTCCTACTGGTTTTATTACTTAAAAAAGTGGCCTGCTCTTATCCTCTTCTCTGCCTCTTCCCCACTCTTCTCTTCCCCAATCACAGCCACCTCTATACTTGATTCTTGCTTCTCTCAAAGGATGATAGAGTCTCCTGATTTGTTTCTAGGTTTGAGCTCTTCAAATTTGTCTTCTTGAAATTTACTGTCTAGAAGAGGCAGACAATAAACACAATAATTAAATATGCTAAAAGGTGAGGAGTAAATAGTATAATAGTAAAGTATATTATATAACAGTATAATAGTAAAAAAAAATTCAGGATTGGAAACAAATGGTGGGGTAGAGCATTGCTCACAAAATGCCCCATAGGCTGACTCCTCCATGCCTCCCTGCCATTTTAACTTCACCTCCCCCCCAGTTTTAAAGTTTTACACCAAACTACCTGATTTTTTTTCTAGAATACACTATACTGTTTACTACTCCTATGTCTTTGTTTATGACAGCCTTTCTGCCAGCAATATTCTTTTCCTCTTCACTGAAAAATTCATACTCATTTAAGTATGATTGGACATACACTAGGCTGGCATGATGTTTGGACTTTTTAGTCCTGTATACCCTGTGTATTCCTAACTATGCAGTTAGGGCTGTAGATTATTATTTTCAGCTTATTTTTCTGTCTCTCACTAGGAGACAGACAATAAAACAGGGATCAGATCTTGCTCACATTATATTCCCAACACATTCATTCAAATGGTCATTGCTTTATTTCTATAATTTCATGATCATCCAACATCCACTTCTTTTCATATAGATGCAAGCTTTAGATACGCTATCTTTTTTCTCTATAATTCAGGATACAGTGCAGTGCTAAATCATTTCAGTCATGTCCGACTGTGCAACCCTGCGGATTATAACCTGCCAGGCTCCTCTGCCCATGGGATTCTTCAGGCAAGAATACTGGAATGGGTTGCCATGCCCTCCCCTAGGGGATCCTTCCAGCCCAGGGATCAAACACATGTCTCTTATGTCTCCTGCATTGGCAAGTGGGTTCTTTACCACTAGTGCCACTTGGGAAGCCTATATAATCCAGGATAGTTGATTTAAAAGATCTTCTATACTACAGTTTTCCTTTCTATGTATTGTAGTTAAATATTCAGAGTCTAATCTGTCTAAAGACTGAACAATCAGTCTTTCAACCATTTCCAAATTGCTGGGTTAGGATGAGATCGTGGGGAGGTCATACCACTGCAGTCCCTAAATCCAAAGAGTGCAAAAAATAAATGTGATTTTTTTTTCATTTATTTTTATTAGTTGGAGGCTAATTACTTTACAATATTGTGGTGATTTTTGCCATACATTGACATGAATCAGCCATGGATTTACATGTATTCCCCATCCCGATCCCCCCTCCTACATCCCTCTCTACCCGATCCCTCTGGGTCTTCCCAGTGCACCAGGCCTGAGCACTTGTCTCATGCATCCAACCTAGGCTGGTGATCTGTTTCACCCTAGATAATATACATGTTTCGATGCTGTTCTCTCAAAACATCCCACCCTCGCCTTCTCCCACAGAGTCCAAAAGTCTGTTCTGTATTTCTGTGTCTCTTTTTTGCATATAGGGTTATCATTACCATCTTTCTAAATTCCATATATATGTGTTAGTATACTGTAATGGTCTTTATCTTTCTAGCTTACTTCACTCTGTATAATGGGCTCCAGTTTCATCCATCTCATTAGAACTGATTCAAATGAATTCTTTTTAACGGCTGAGTAATATTCCATGGTGTATATGTACCACAGCTTCCTTATCCATTCATCTGCTGATAGGCATCTAGGTTGCTTCCATGTCCTGGCTATTATAAACAGTGCTGCGATGAACATTGGGGTGCATGTGTCTCTTTCAGATCTGGTTTCCTCAGTGTGTATGCCCAGAAGTGGGATTGCTGGGTCATATGGCAGTTCTATTTCCAGTTTTTTAAGAAATCACACTGTTTTCCATAGCGGCTGTACTAGTTTGCATTCCCACCAACAGTGTAAGAGGGTTCCCTTTTCTCCACACCCTCTCCAGCATTTATTGCTTGTAGACTTTTGGATAGCAGCCATCCTGACTGGAGTATAATGGTACTTCATTGTGGTTTTGATTTGCATTTCTCTGATAATGAGTAATGTTGAGCATCTTTTCATGTGTCTGTTAGCCGTCTGTAATGTGATTTTTAATAGGGAGAAACAAACTTTCTGGAAAATGGGGAATGGGCAGGGAAAAAAGAAGTATGGAGGAAAACACATCATATCTTTACTAATCATAGTCCCTATATTACAATAAAACTGGACTATAAAAGTGGGTGGCCAAGGACACTGCAATTTGAATGTTTTTCTCCAGATATTTAAGTGTGTCTCCCCACCACAATTTTAAAGCAGTGCTCTGTTTATATTATTTTTAACTTAGGTTGTCTGATTTATTGCATCTTTTTCTACTTCATATGTTTATATATTTATCACTTGCTGAAAAAGTATATATATATATATATTTGTGTATATACATACATTATTTTTATAAATGCTAAATATATATTTTAATATGTAGGAATAATATACCTTGAGTTATAACAATAATTTTGATAAAGGTAAACCTTTATTTTTAAAAATATTATAAAGTATATATATGCTCAACAAACATAGAGCAAAAAACTTCCAGTAAGTTATTTATGTAAATCAACAGAAATTTTAGTTCATTGCTGGTTATTAAAATTAGAAATAGAAAAGAAACAGCCAAAGGTAAATGTAAACTAATTTACAGTATCTCATTAAAAAGGCTTTATCAAAAACAAGATAGTCTCTTTCAAGTTAAAAATAATTGGACCAATGAATTAGTCTAGGTTTTAATTAAAAATTGAAAATTCAGTATAACTGTTACCTAATTTTATCAGCTAGAAAAATAAAGCATAATATAAACTGATTTAATATTTATATTTATTAATGAAGAGATATCTGGAACATTATGTTTGATCTACAATTTGCAAATTAACTACAATTTAGGTAACTAAGAAGATGGATATTTGAAAAGAAATGTGTATATCATGTACCATGTAATTTTGCTCACATCAATATTTTCTTAAATATCTTACAAAACAAACTAAAATGGCTTTTAAAATGTTGACTTTTAATAGTCTGCACTACCCTGATAAAGAATATACAATAAGCACAAATTCTAAAACGAACATTAATGCTTAGCCACAGACTAATGTTTAGCCATGGACTAGCTTAATACATAAGTGAGTAGATATATTCAAATAATCAAATAGCCTTCTATTTTCTAATATTTAATCTCATGTCAGAAAACAAGGAATATTTGTGTAATTTTCTTATTTTCACACTGGCTTCTTGATATTTTTTATATCCTTCCATATTTTCAAATTCATCATCACCTTTCCACCCTCAAATCTCTCTTACATTCCTCATTACTTTTATAAATGAAATTTGATGCTTCTAGAGTCTACATATTTTTCCTTAGCCAATGCTTGGTTAATGTTATTTCCATATGTGACATCCTTCAGTGACTAACCATTGCCTACCAAAGGAATCCCGATTTCCTTAGAATGCCATTTGCATCATTTATGACTTAGTCTCAAACTGTCGTTCTGCATTCAGCTCTCACTACTATATAACAAACCCCTGCAGTTAATCACATGTTATTGCACAAATGTATGCTTCTTCTTTTAAATTCTGAGTTCAGCCTGTGCTGTTTCTTTACTGAATAAGCATTTAACCTAATCTCTCACTCCCTTTTTGTCAGATCTCCCTATTTAAAATATTACCCATGCTTCAAGCCCTGTTTCAAATTTCAACTCATCCATGAATCTTTCCCATATCACCTAAGTAATTTTTTGTTCAACTCAATTCCTATTACAAGGCTGTACATGAATTACATTCCTGTGGACATTTGTATTTTAACACACCAAGACAGTTAGTACAAGGGATACTACAGTAAAGAAGAATACTGTACTAGAGTAGAGATACTAGACAAGTATGCAAATGATTGCAAATCAAAAAAGTGAGGACCTTTTCCTAAGAAAAGTACATAAAAATTCTGGGAGGATACTGAAATCTACTATTGAGGAAAATTTCATTTGTGATGACAACCGAGATACATCCTGAACAAAACGCAATAATTTTGGAAATCAGAGATAAGGTGCAGAATATTCCCAGTGAAATATGAATCAAGGTATGAAGATAAAAATATTCAGAGTATGCTCACGGATAGTGTTTTAGGCTAAACTCCTTTCCTTCAAAATTTATGTGTTGAAGACCTAACCTTCAGTATCTCAAAATATAACTATATTGGGATAAGGCCTTTAAAAGAGGTGACTAAATGAAAATGAAGCTGATAGGGTGGTCCTAACTCAATCTGACTGGTGTCCTTACAAGAAGAGGAAGTCTGGAACACAGAGAGACCCCAGCGATGCAAGGCACATAGACAAAAGGTGACGAAAGGGTACAGCAAGAAGGGGGTATCTGCAAGCCAGGGAGAGAAACCAACCATGCTGACAGCTTGGCTCCCGAACTGTGAAAAAATACATTTCTGTTGTTTAAGCCACCCAGTACACCTTTACTGGCAGCCCTAGCCAACTAATACAGATACCTCATTCAATTATGCAACATAAATAGCAAGTAATGGAGATAAAGCTATGTATGTGGGTGTTAACAATATAAATTAGTTAAGTGAACTGATACATATAATACATAAAAAAACACTTAGGACAGTATCTTGACTACTCAACCTACATTCTACTTCAGATGATGAATCTTCACTAACCATGGTCATTTGATGCCCCTTGCTTGCCAATGATCAACTCACGGACAGACTGTCTTAAGTCATTTTTGGCTAATGAGACATGAGATACTAGGGATGCTTTGGGGGACTGTTTTATTACCAATAAGAAAACAAAGGCAGATTTTTCCTTCTTGTCTCTAAGTATTGGGCCATAGCCTGAGGATGAAGAGATTCCTGACATAGAAGAGCAAGATAATGATGATGTCACTGACCTACTGCATCAACCTACTCTGTGTCTGTTCCACCTCTGACTCCCTATTAATTAAGATAGCAAGTTTTTCATTGATTTGAACAAACTGAGTTAAGTATAGTGTTCCCTGTAGCCAAAAGCAACTGAAACAAATACTAGGCTGAGTGGAGTATTGTGCCCTATATTCAAAGGCTAGTCACTAAAGAACTGTATTTAGTAGTCATATAGATAGTAACTATATAGTAACTATATTTAGAAGTAATATAGATGGGATTAGAGTGAAGAAAGTCATGAAGTGGGAAGACCGAGTGAAGAGGCTAAGTATCCTAGTGATAAGTTGGAGGTTTAAGCCTAGGAACGTGGCAGGCCTCTAGAGAAGGTGGCAGTGGGAGTGGGAAAGGGTAATGGGATTCTATTTCCAAATTCAATGTCGTTATTCAAATTCAAGTGCTCGTCCTTTCTTTCCCGAATTACTATAGTAGTCCTCACTAATTTGTGTTCCTGTCTTTGAGTTTACTCCCTTACTCTCACCCTCTTTTTCTGCCCTTCTAAAATTCATTTACCATATAGCGACTAGGGTTATTTTTATAAAAATATTAATTCCACTCATGTCATTTAAAATCTTTTCATTGTCTTTCCATAACGTTTGAGAATAAAATCCACACTACTTAGCATTCTATACAAGACTTTTCACAGTCTGTCCATGTAGGTCTCATCCTAACACACTGTTGTAGTTGAATTTTGCTCTGTCCCCGCAAAATAAAGACATGCTTTATGTCCTAAGCCCCAAAGCCTCAGAACAGAACCTTATTTGGAAATAGGACTGTTGTATGTAAAATTTGCAAGTCTCCTGAGCACGTCCTAATTCTCTGGCAACTCCTTTTTTTTTTTCCCACTTCTTAAATGTTATAGTACCCCAGTCTTCAGTCCTCACCATTATTCTCTTATTTGCCTGGATACACTTGTCCATTGCCAAAGCTTTAAACATGTACTCTGATCTGTGACTCTGAAATGTACATCTATAGTCATCAACAAACCTCACTAAATTTGTATATCTAACTTTCTACCCAATATCTCCAAATTACCAATAAAGAGCATAACCCTAATACATCCAATGAGGCTCCAGATTCTCTCCCACCCCAAGTCATCCCCACAAATAATATTTCCTATCTCAGAAATTGCTACAACTTTTGTGCTAGTTGCTTAGCTATCACTTCTGTTTCTTATCTTAATTTACATTTAATTCACTCAGTCCTCTCAGGTTTTCTGTCATAATCTCTGTTAAATTTGATCACTTTTAATCACTTCAACTATTAAACATCAAGAGCTCCTCTGACTTTAGAATGTACTTCCATGCTCTGTAGCCTCCTAAATGCCTTGTTTCCTATCTGGTTTCCTATGGTCTGTTTTCTACAAGTGACAAAGAGTGAGCACTGTTAAATATGAATAATTAACACATTACATATATTAGGCCATTTATTTTCACAATAGCCCCTTATATTTGCTTTTCCATTTCACAGATAAGAAAAAAAAAGTAACTTGCCCAAAATCATAGCTGATGATGACAGACTGAGGTTGAAACTGAGGCAGCCTGCTTTCTTAAACTCACACTGTTATACACTCACACCAATTGCTTAAAACCATTCAATGGTCTTTCACCATCCATAGTGGTAAAGTAAAACGCAAAGTAGAGACCAGACTTGAAAATTCCTTGAGCGGACAAAACCAATTAAGCCAGTGAGCGAAACTAAATCTGACTCTCTCATGAACCTAAGTGAAACTTAAGCTATTTCTTATAAATCCCTCTGATAATCAAAAGAAACTTAAGTCCTCTTCCTAAAAAATGATTTGAGATAACCACTTTTAATCAATCCCTGCCCCCTGGGGGAAACTCCACTGTAATAATCAGTCATTGTAAAGATTAAACAACTTCCTCATTTTCACTCTGTAAGATATCCTATAAGATCAGGCCTCTGAGCTTCTTATGAGTCTTGAATTTGAAAGCTCTCAGTTCATGAACTCTTATACACATAATAAACTCTTACTAAATACTGTTTTACTGATCTGGTAGGTTTTATTTTGCTATATCTGATTTTTTGATAATCAAACAAAATGTACACTTCTTACCATGACTGAGGTCTACATTAATTTTCTTGTGTTTGCCCCTGCCTACATCTCCAACTCATTGCAACCATTTCCCCTCAATCTTTACTGTTCCTCACATACCATCAAGCTGTATCAATCTCGGAGCTTCTGCACTTTGTGACTGTGGTTTCCTCTTCTCCCAGATCTTTGCATGACTCACTCTCTCAATTATTTAAGTATCAACAATCCCCAGGAAACCTATCTGAAACAATCTTCTCTCCCAGGGTTTTCTCTCTCCCCACACTTCACTCTCCATCCCTTTAGATGGCTGCATTACCCTCATCACTGCCTGGAATTAGAATATATTTGCTTAGTCTTTAACTGCATGATAGTGATACAGTTAGCATAATATTGTTTTCTTTACAATTTTGAGATCTATGTTTTGAAATAACTTTACACATTAAAGCATGTTTATACTTACTAATACAATCTTGGAAGAGGTCAGCCTATAAGAAAAAATGTATTTATCTATGCAAAGTGCCCACACAGTGTCATTCCTATTATAGATATTTGAAAAAGATATACTTAGAAAGTGAACACATGAACATTTAAAAATACATTTCAAAATATCATTAACCAAAATAATGATTTTCATTTGGGATGAATGTTCTCTGACAAATTTAAATTACCTACCTACGATTGCTGCTGCTGCTGCTAAGTCACTTCAGTCGTGTCCAACTCTGCTCAACCCCATAGACGGCAGCCCACCAGGCTCCCCCGTCCCTGGGATTCTCCAGGCAAGAGTACTGGAGTGGGGTGCCATTGCCTTCCCCAACCTATGACTGAGAGCAATAAATTATTTCAGGAAAAATAAGAATTAATATAAATATCCCTAATTCTGTGTCCTTAACTTCTCTTGCCTCCAATTCAAATCCAACCATGGGACTAACAAAAGTGCCACCGCACTACTATATCCATTTTTATTAGTTAGCACCACTTTTAAAAATAAGATAAATGTCTTACTTTAATGTGCTAGTACATCTCTTCAAGAGTTTTGAATTCCTTCATTTCTTAAAATAATAGATGAGAGCACAGTACTTATAAAGACAGAAAGTAACATGCAGAAGTTCGGAATAGCAGCAGGTATGTGAGGCATGCAAAAATAATGAGGCATATATATATCTGCTGATATGGACTTCAATAGCAGGCTGTTCTCCTGGGAAGGTGTTTTACAGACACTTCAATCATTTATGCTACTAGCTTTTGCTTTACCGGTGGGTGTTGTTTTGTTTTTGTTGTTTTTTTCCTTAAGTGGGTCAAGAGCACATATGTTTTAAGCACAGAAAAAATATGTTACAGTACTAAATAATAAGGCCTTGATTTAAAAACTATAGCATTCACAAGGATGTAGTTTAAGACTTTAGTTATTCCCAGTGTGACCTCCTGGGCTTACTTGATTCTCAGCAGAAAACCATCTGCATTCTCTACGATGTATGCAAATACTACCAACTGTTACTGGAGAAACTCCTGTTAAGCACATTACGTGTCAGGTAAGGGAAAAGGAGAAGTGTTTTTCCTCTTAAATTTTAATCTCCATCCTTTCCTCATTTCTTGTTCTCTGCAGTAATAAATCTGTGTGGTGTGGTGAGAAGGGTCAGCTCGTTCAGGCCACTGGAGTCCCATCTAATGCCCCTATGTCCTTATGCTTCCAAAGACTCTCTCAATGTCTCTCTCACTCCAGATTCCTGAACAAATTTATTACCTTCCTCTGATTGTGCTTACAAAATGGCCATTTCTTAGCATTCCAGGGAGACTCAGAATGAAAAATAAAATCACCATCCAAGGCAGAGAATTTTATGAGTTTACAGATTTGAAGAAATGATGAAAGTAAACATTAGAAGTCTTGACCAATGAAAATAGAAGACAAGGCAGAGTGAGAGAAAAGGCAAAGTTTGAGTCATGGATTTGTTGACAAACTGGTTAATCTTTTAGTCTAGGTATACAGGCCTTGCAATTCCCAAATATTTGGGCTTTAGAATTTCCTTTTTGGAAAAGTTGGTCTTTTCTTCATAAAACCCAAAGGCAAATGAATTGTCGGCTTGGTTATCTGGTATATGAATGATCGTCCAGAAAATTATGAAATTTAGAAAAATATTTTCATGGAGTAGATTTGGCCCTACTTATATATTTGAATAGCTTTTTCTCTTTTTTTAATTCTAGAAAGCTATGATATGCTCCTGTTCTTTCATTAACTGTCTAAAAAGTAAAAGCTACACTTACTGATGAAATAAATGTAACCCCTACATACCAGTTTGTTCACTTTTTTACGGTACTAAACTATAGATTTTCTTTAAAACTAAAAGCTTGCCATTCATGCTCAGCAGATGTTGTTAGGTTGGAGAATACATGTTAAGTGTTTAAAAAATATATTCGCTCTATGATAAATTTATTTGTTCATAAATGTCAGTTAGGCTTTTAAGCCTGGAGGAGGCAATGCTTGTAAAACTTTAAAGTTTTATAAACTTTTAACTTTAAATGTAGTCTTGAGGAATACAAATTAAGGCTGTTTTCTGTAAAAATGTACATGTTTTTTTTTCCCTCCCTTAGAGGTACTTCATTGCAAACATGCTGTAAGTAACTCAAGTCATACAACCAGGCTATGTTTTACTACTTAGTTGTGTGACAAGAGACTTAATCAGCCTGAAAAATGTTGACACCTCGATTGGTGTTAGAAAAAAAAATAATGCCTGATCGTTGGAACTTGGGACTAAAAGCTCACACTTTTCATTTAGTAGAAAATCAGACAACTATCCACAAGTAGGAATAGATGGTGCAGAAAAATTCAAATTAAATATGAAAGATGCAAATTGTCAAGCATTGGATTGTACAATTACTCTTGATTTAATGAACCCCAATGTCTAGAGAAAGACCTCTAACTTGTCAGGTTGTTCTCCATAAAATGAACATTTTTGCTGTACTACATTGCTCTTTGCAAAGGTTTATTTCTAACATAGCCCAATTTCTACAAGGAAGCTATTGGAAGCAAAATCTACAGACTTATAAAATACTTAGCAGTGGAACATATTAACTGACAACAAGTTGAAGGGCATATGTAATAAATATTTTGAATTCAATTATTTCTTAAGATACTTATTAAGGTATTAAAAGTATTAAATCCTGCTGTTCTCAGAGTAATACAACTGGTTCAGAACCCCATTCATTTCCTTCTTTGTTTACTAAATGGCAAACCACTCCAGGACTCTTGCCTGGAAAATCCCATGGACGGAGGAGCCTGGTAGGCTGCAGTCCATGGGGTCGCAAAGAGTCAGACACAACTGAGTGACTTCACATTCACTTTTCACTTTCACTTTTCACTTTCATTTTCTCAAATAATAATTAAGTGGCTAGCACATGTTAGGCTCTTCTTGGATTTTCAAGGGCATTTGTTTCAATCTCTTATGGAAGGCATTAGAGATGCTAGTAACTCTGGAGGTCAAATGAGCTTCTAAGACAATATTTTAATATCTTATATCTCCAGCAGGAAAGACAAGAACAAATCATAACAGCATCTTACAGCATGAGTTCAAATTCTAACAGTCACTTAGTGGTTGTATGAACTTGGTCATTTGAATATCCTAACTCAGTTTTTTTCATCTGTGCAATTAAGACTATGATGATACCTTCCCCATCATGTTGTGAGAGTTAAACATATGATAGAGGTAATAAGTTTAGAACAGTTCCAGCTACATAGAAAAATGTCCAATAAATATTGATCAGTCTTGATAGTATTTGCAGTAGTATTCAAAAGCAACAGCAATAGAATTTGTACTTATGCTATTGCATTTTAACATACTCTGTATATAGTTCACAGGTATATACTTATTATACATAAATAGCTTATGTGAAAAATATTTTGTGAATTCTTTTAATTATTTCTGTTGGATTACAACCTCCCAAATAAATTTCTCCATACACACACATATGCATATACATGCGTACACATATATGGGTGTTCCTGGTAGCTCAGCTGGTAGAGAATTTGCCTGCAATTCAGGAGACCCCGGTTCGATTCCTTGGTTAGGAAGTTCCTCTGAAGATGGGATAGGATAGGCTATCAACTCCAGTATTCTTGGGCTTCCCTACTGGCTCAGACAGTAAAGAATCCGCCTGCAATGAGGGAGACCTGGGTTCAGTCCCTGGCGTGGGAAGATCTTCTGGAGGAGGGCATGGCAATGCACTCCAGTATTCTTGCACAGAGAATCCCCATGGACTGAGGAGTCTGCTGTGCTGGGGTACAGTCCATGGGGTTGCAAAGAGTCGGACACAACTGAGTGACTAAGCACAGCATATATGTGTGTGTGCGCTTTGTGTAATATGTACGTGTGTGCATATATAGAGGGAGAGAGAGGAGGAGAGAAATTCATAAGGGAGCATCCAGTATCTGCCTCATTCTAAGACTTCATTCAAAGAAATGCATTATAGTTACATTATCTCTCTAATTTTGACTGATGCTGATTAACCTAAATTAACAAAATCTGAATTATAATACTCCTTTAAAAAATGTAACTTTGCTACCTTCATTAAAATTAAAAGCAAGCTACCTATGTATTATTCAGTAATTATAAATTAAATATTAACTATTTTAATGTTTACAAATATTAAATCTTCAGCATAGACACCACTATCAAGCAATAAACTATTTTTTTGTTCACACTGTAGATGAATTCTTATTGTCATCATCATTATTAAGGAATGTTCAACAACTTCTTTTTGTTTTAAAGATTCTCTATAAATAGGGATTCTATCCAAAATAGGGGGGTATTAATGTTATACAAATCTACAGAAAAATTAAAGACTTACATATGCAACAGCGAGCTAAGTTACAACTTGTAAAATTATTACAGACACCATGGTGATGCAATATGCATTAATGAGGTTTGGTTATGACAAGGAGAGTACGATATATTCTACTTCCCCAAGAAAAACTAAAAAAATGCAAATAAATTTTGTCCTGTCAATTTACTTAAATAGGCAATTTTAGTTAATAACTTCTATTAAATTATCATGCAACTCCATACAAGAGTCACACAAGGAATGTCAGATTTCTTTCCTTATTAATAACTATTGTTGGCATAAATATATTGCTTTTACTCATGTAATAATCTTTAACCTATTTAATTCAATCAACATACAGTGAGCTGTTATATATTTCATCAGAACTTCAGGAAAATAAAGGTAAGTGAAAGGTCTCAGCCTTCCTAAGGTCTTGCAAACCAGCAAAAATAATGGCACCATGATACAAAATAAAACAAGCCAAAAAAACAAATACAACATTGAAATTAAAAAATCCTGACAATATCAAGAGATTATATGGTAAAGAAAGAGACAAATAACCAATTAAATTCTGAATGAGGGAAAGAGTGGGGGAGATCACATCTGTGAGTTATCAAAACAGCTTCCCTCAGTTGAGCAGAAACAGAAAGGGGAGAAAATGCAGGGAAAGACAAAGCCCAGGACCTCTGAAACTGACAGGGGAAAATCCTCCCTTGCATCTTCTCAGCTTCTGCCAGTTTGCCAGCAATCTTTGGCGTATCTTGGCTTACAGTTTCATAACTCTGATCTCTGCATTTGTCATCACATGATATTCTCCACGCCTGTGTGGGTGTCTGTGTGGCTTCACATGGCTATCTTCTTATAAGAACATTGATCACATTGGATTAGATTCATTCTACTTCAGTATGATCTCATTTTTTTTTAAATATTTAATGCTTATTTGAGACATAAAGTAAGAAAATTTTAAACAAAGGTAATTCTATAGGACCATTACAATTTCTTTCCTGCCTCCTCCCTCCCCTCCTTCTCCTCTTCCTTCCCCCACCCCCCATCTCATTCCTCTCTCTTTTTTTTTTCATTTATATTTTTAGTTGGAGGCTGATTACTTTACAATATTGTAGTGGTTTTTGCCATACATTGACATGAATCAGTCATGGATTTACATGTGTTCCCCATCCTAAACCCCCCTCCCACCTCCCTCTCCATCCCATCCCTCTGGGTCATCCCAGTGCACCAGCCCCAAGCACTTGTCTCATGCATTCAACCTAGACTGGCGATCTGTTTCACACTTGATAATATACATGTTTCGATGCTGCTCTCTCAGATCATCCCACCCTCGCTTTCTCCCATAGAGTCCAAAAGTCTGTTCTATACATCTGTGTCTCTTTTTCTGTCTTGCATATAAGTATGATCTCATTTTGACAAATTATTCAATATTTTGCAACAATTCTATTTCCAAATAATGTCCCATTCTGAGGTCCTGGAAATTAGGACTTCAAGATAGCATTCTTAGGGGGGATATAATTAATCCATGACACTTAATATAAAAATTATCTACTCGGGCCAAAGAAAATTTAAAGAGAATTATGAAATTCCAATTGTGTGATATATATTGTTTGTGGTATGGTGAATTTGCACAACACCTTTGGAAAGTAATCAAACAGACTGCATTTAAAGTGACTGTAAGATGTTCATACATTTACACCAAAGAAATAACCCTAAATATGGGAAAAGCATTTTATGCAGAGGCTTTTATAGAATGCTTAGTGAAACTGCAAAAAAAAAAAAAAAAAGTTAAATACATATAGAGAAATTAAATTTTAGTTCATCCAATTCATAGAAAAATTAGACAACAAGAGGTTAGATTTAGAAAAGCTCATTACATGGGAAATATTTCTATCAATTGAAATAGGCTATACACCCACACACACACACACACACACAGTTTCTAGTCTTTAGATCAGGGCCAAATATGGCGTTTTATTGATCCAAAGATCCAAGAACTGAAAAGTCAAGTTATCCATCCGACAACACACACCACACACAGTGGTGGAATACAGACTGACCACAAGGAATATTTCCATTGAAACAGGATGAGAATGGAAACCAAGCATCATTACTAATATGTAGCAACACTGTGACCTCCCCAAGGAGAAATTGCAAAGGGCCCCCACCCTGAAGGAAGAGAATGTTCCTTAAATTAGGCCCTGCTTCCCTTCCCTGAAGGAAATGGCAACCCACTCCAGTACTATTGCCCGGAAAATCCCATGGACGGAGGAGCCTGGTAGGCTATAGTCCATGGGGTCTCAAAGAGTTGGACACAACTTCACTTCTGCTACTGGTTTCCCTTCCCCTAAAGTAAATCCTAGTCCACTGTTCTTTTGGTAAGTGTTTCTCCCTCTGGGAGATCTTTCCTTTTCCATTAAGTCTCCTAAATTCTCATCTGAAGAGAATGCTGAAGAGAATATTTTGAGCTCTACACAGCTTACTTATCTTTCTGTCTGTGGAAGGTGGGGGCTCCAAGTCTCAGGGAGTCACAGTGTATTTTAAATCTAGACTACTGATTCCTTTGGCAGTACAACTCTTTCAAAAGCTGAGTTTGCTTTTCTTCTGGTACCCAATTCAGACATTAGTAGCTAATCCACAGATTATCCTTTATTGCATACTTAATTGCAGGTACTGGGAAAGACAAGCCTTTATTCTTACTTCCTTGAGCAATTTGTCTAACAAGGTTTTCACCAGGCTTCCCAGGTGGCGGTACTGGTAAGGAATCCACCTGCCAATGAAGGAGCCAGAGGAGACAGGGGTTCAATCCTTGGGTCCGGAAGATCTCCTGGAGGAGGAAATGGCAACCTACTCTAGTTTGCCTAGAAAACTCCATGGAGAAAGGAGCCTGGTGGACTATAGCCGCAGAGAGTTGGACGTGACTCAGCACACAGACAAGGTTTTCATCAGGCACCACCTTAATCAATTTGGAGATTTTAATGAAGGGTTTCATGACCGTGATTCTAGTTTAATACTTTCAGAAGAGACTGAACTTAAATTAGCCTTTGTTTTCAACGACTACCTCAGTTTTACATTTGAAATGAGAAGCAGTGCCAGTTTTCATACCTGGAGGCTTTGGGAATTTCTGAGCTTTCTATATTCCCATTTATTTTTGCTTATGTGGTAGCCAAATATTTTCTAATTTAATGTTTTTGTTGTAGTGCCTGGCCAAAGCAGTCAATACCAACCAAGGCAGATTAGCAATATTCTCCTTCTTATTCACCCCTGTATAGCATTGTAATCATTTGTTGAGACTCCAATAACAGTTTCCTGGGTGCCATCAAAAGGAAAGTTAATGTGAAGTGTTATTGTGTTTATTTAATCAAAACTCCAATATTTGGTAAAGATTTTTATGTTCACTTTCATTAAGTGTGATACAGTAACAAAAATCCCAATTTTCAGCAATTTCCAAAAACAAATATTTATTTCTCTCCAGTGTTACAAGCATCTCATGAATCAGCTATGTTTCTGCTCTCCATTGATTCATATCAGGGTCTGTGCTGAAAGAGCAACAGCCCCTATCCGGATCATGCAGATTTCATAGCAAAGAGAAGAGAGCCTACAATAGCTCTACAGCTTCTGTTTTTTGGGAGAGGCATATATCACTCTGTTCATTTCATTAGCTAGATCAGTCATACATCCCAATGGTGTAAAAAAAACCTTCTTAAAGCAGGGAATGTTTGGTAACCATAATGATCTGCCATGGGGACAGAGCAATGCAGACATCTGCAGAGAAGTTCCAGGCATAATGAGCAGCCTGTACAAAAAGGGGGAATATGTCTAGCATGTCCACAAAATTGCATGGAGGACAGGGTGAATGGAGAGAAGCATGCAAGCTGGAAAGTTGTCGAGTGCAGAGATGGAGAAGGAACCCAATTTTGTAGGGCTTTGTAGGCTATTGGAATGACTTTGGCTTTTAGAGTAAGGGAGAATTTTGAGCACAAAGTAATGTGGCCTAACTTTTATTTTAAAAGAATCACAGTAGTTGCTGTAACTAGATGAAATAAACAAATGGTGTTAGTAGGGAGATGTTTGGATACTGCTATCAAAATGAGAAAGTGATGCTTTAGACGAGGGTAATAGAGATGGAGGTACCAAGACAACAGTCAGAAGGATATTGGAGATGAGCCACAAGTTGTTTGAGAGGGTTTGGTATGGGATGTGAGAGAAACAAAAGTCAAAGTGAGATTTAAGATCTGACTTCTAACTTGCAACTGGAAGTTGTCATCAACTGAAATGGGGAAGCTTGTGGATACAACAGTCTTAGGGAAGAGACTAGGAATCCACTTTGTATACGAGTTTGAGATGGCAATTAGATATCCATGTGTAGATGTCAAGTTTGGGGGAAAGAAGGAGGAATTTAAAAAAATAATAGTTTGAGTCTACAATTTTACTTAAAACCATTAGACTGAATGAAATCACCGAAAGTGTGAGTTTAATTAGAAAAGATGACAAGGTAACTCCAATTTTAAGAGATCCAGGAGAAGTAAATGAAGGAAGCAAGATCTAGTCTACGGGAAGAAAACTAATAGTGTGTGATATGCTGCAAGCTAAGAAATTGATGTGTTCAAGGAGGCAGATGTGATCAAATGGATCAAATGATGCTGCTAGATTACTTAAAAAGAAACCGAGACTTGCCCACTGGCTTAGCAATATAGAAGTTATTGTGACCTTGAAAAGAACAGTTATGTGAAGTGATGGGGGCAAAAATCTAACAAGAGTAATTTTAAGAGTGAACATGAATGGGAACACTGAGTATAGATAATGTACCTAGGAGAGAATGGAATGGGCCAGGAATAACTTTCATAGTGGATTTCAACTTCATATAAAATGGTTTATTCTTGTATAAAAATTGATTCTAACATTTGTTAATTTCTAGGAAACAAGATTCTAACATTTGTTAATTTCTAGGAAAATGACACACAGGTGTTTTCCAGCATGCTCTGTACATTTTATTTAAAAGAGGCAAAAAAAGGTAGAACAAAACTGAGTCCTTTAGAAGAGATTTAAGAAATTCAAACGTTAGGAATTTGACAGTTGCTGAGAAAATCACGTGAAGAGAGGAAATATAGGCTAATTTAGTGAAGAATAATTTATTACCACTATCTCTTTAATTGTCAAAAAAATCTATAGGGGTTAATTATAGTTATGGTGAAAATTAAAGTACTGGGTTAACTTGAAAGCTGGGTTCTGATTTGTAAAGATGAGAGGCAGGAAAAATCAAGCAAGACAGATGACATGCATATGCTTTATGAAGTCTGGGATCAAAGACCCATGGCCAAATAAGTCAGATTATCTGTGAGCATCAAGGGGACAAGCTGCAAGATTAGAAACCAGAGTCAAACAGAGGAACAGAGACCAAAGCTGAAGGTAATTCCAGACTCTGTGGGAAAAGCAAAGGGGAATAGTAGGTAGAGAACATGTAGATGTGAATTCGGACAGATGAACTGTCCTAGTCTGCTAAACTGTCCCTGAAGAAGTTAACTCTCCACCCATACTTCATAAAGAAAACCAAACTGCCTCTGGAAAACACTATGACCCTAAATTTTTCTCTGAGTTTGGTCAGACTGCTTCTGACCCCTTTCAAATACAGAGATAGAAAGGGAGAGAGAGAGAGATGTACCAGGGTGCTCAGTGGCTTCACTCACGTCTGACTCTTTGCAACCTTGTGGTATGTAGCCTTGCCAGGCCCCTCTGTCCATGGGATTCTCCAGGCAAGAATGCTGGGATGAGTTGCCACACCCTCCTCCAGGGGATGTTCCCAACCCAGGGATTGAACCCGCCTCTCCTGCACTGCAGGCAGATTCTTTACCCATTGAGCCACCTGGGAAGCCATATATATGTATATATACATGGCATTTATCAGGTATGTATGTACCATACCTGATATACTACAGGTATAAATAATGTGTGTCTGATATATATATATATATATATATAAAATAAATATAAATAAAAATAAATGTGTCTGATATATATATTATATATATATATATATATACATATATATATATATAAATATGCTGCTGCTACTGTTAAGTCACTTCAGTCGTGTCTGACTCTGTGTGACCCCATAGATGGCAGCCCACCAGGCTCCACCATCCCTGGGATTCTCCAGGCAAGAACACTGGAGTGGGTTGCCATTTTCTTCTCCAATGCATGAAAATGAAAAGCGAAAATGAAGTTGCTCAGTCGTGTCCGACTCTTTGCGACCCCATGGACTGCAGCCTACCAGGCTCCTCTGTCCATGGGATTTTCCAGGCAAGAGTACTAGAGTGGGGTGCCATTGCCTTCTCCATAAATATGCTACAGATATGAATTTACAATAAGATCCTTTATGGCAGTTACTTTGTTCTCTTATATGTATCAATCCCTCAATCTATGCTCAGAAAGTAGAAAGGATACAGTGAACATTGATGTTCTTATAATCCAAGGATAAACTCTGTAAACAACTTCAGATATATATATGTGTATATATATATATACATACACACACACACATATATATATAACATGTTAGTGAACTAAATCACATTTAAAGATAATCAAAGAAATTGCATTTCCAAAGAATATGATGGATTTCTTTTTAAGAAGAATATATTTATGAAATAAAATTTTATCTATAAAGCTAAATTTTATGTGGACACTATTTAGATTACAGATTTCATTTAGTGTTTCAAAATTCAAATTATTAAATATTTCTCTGAAAAGAAGTGAAAAATATATGACGAAAGTGCCTTTGGGGTTCTCTAAAAGTTAAATGTAATCAGTCAGGAACAGAATGTAACAAAAATTACCACTATATTGATAGTTACTTTAATTACACAAATAAAACAGCTTAATACAATTGATTTTTCATTCCAATGCATCAGCTTAGAATTAAGTCCAGTATATTAAATCAAGAGTTAATTGGAAAATGTTGTTAAAGTTAAATACAACAGGTTTTTCTGAGATTGAAGCAACTTTCTTTTAATAAACCCAAAGGTTACATTATATTTGAATAGGTTCCCCTTGAATATTTTGGAGTATTACTATGCAAAGATCAGCCTTTTAAGAGTTTTAAGCTGTCACCAAGTATGATCTCATTTTATCTGATATTTCTGAAGAACTCTTAAAAGTAAATAAGATGAGCAAACATTTAATTTGACATTTCTTGAATTTAAATATTCATAAGGTGATTGATATTTAAATATCATCTGCTGAAGAGCTCAATTTCAATGAACCAATCAATGTATCAAATTCAGATGTATTACTTTGGGATGATGAGGGAACAGTAAAAGAGAAAACCTTGTTTGCTTTTATTAGAAAATGGATTATATGGATATCTCTATATATGTATATATATCTACGTTCATCTCTGAAACCTGATTTTTAAAGATGAATCATATTTTCTATAACTAAAAACACTATTGTCTCTGTATTGCAATATTTGCTATATATTATTTTATTACATTTTAATTGAAATATATTTTGCTGTAAAAATTAAGTAGATATTTTAAAAGTGAATATAGGAAACAAAAACATTATTGACCTTGCACATGAACTTTACATAATTTGCACTTCATAAAAATGTATATCTGGAAACTGAGAAGATTACACATTTATTTCAAGACAACAGAAATTCAAGTAAGGACAGGAGTTAGAATATAAAATATAACTCAGGAAGTTAGATTTTTATAACCAATGGCAAAATGATCGCGTATTAAAGATCTTGTTGAATTTTCAAAATGATGAAGAAACTGTTACTAATATTTTCATACTGTTTCATAATATTTTGTAGAAATTAAGAAATTTCAATGTCTGCCCTTTAATTAAAAACAAAGTATTTCACATATTTTTTTGTTGAATTAGAGAAAATATTTCAAATTCAGTGTTTTATTTCAGTTAAGAGAGAATTTTTAAATCAATAGGGAAAGGATGCACTTTCAAGCAGAAAAGATGCCAAGATAACTGGTTTTGAAGGGTAATAGTATCACTCTTTGTATACAATGTGAAATGGTAAAAAGTAAAATTACTTCATCACTGAAAGAATAGATTTTATATTTGTTTGCTTGGAAGAAAAGGAAAGTGTACCTAACCATAAGCGCAAAGGGAGAAGCTATAATGTAAGATGGATTTTAATATATAGGAAATGTGAAATATTTTAAGTCAAATATTCTAAGAAACAAAGAGAAAAAAAAAATCATCATTTGTGAAAAAAACCCTTGCACTTGTAGGACAGAGACCTAGTATCATTACTATAAAGTAAACTCTCACAGATCAACAAGAAAAAGGAAATAACATAAAAAGGAAAAAATATCCTCAAACAAAATATAACATATGATTTATTAGTGGTATAAGGGGCTGGGTAATAGCAGTAGTAGGGAAAACGTATAACCTCACCAATAGTAAATACAGGACAAAAGAAAATCATAATCGGGGGCCAGCCTGACGACTTGCAGCTTAGCGCTGCCCTACCTGATTTGGTTTTTACTCCAACTCTTTAATATTTCTAATATGCGTCAGTTTACCTTGAACAGTTCTGGTATCAAAAAAGGGAAACTAGGGGGACCCCTGACAGACCCCCAGGAACAATGATTGAGCAGGTGTAAGTACCTTTGAGCCTGGAGCCTCTGGAGCGGTGGGTAAATCCCTATCGGATCCTGGATCGTTTTAGTTCTGAGATTTCAGAATTTTTTCGACTCATTTCTTTTTCCAGATTTGGTCCGGAAACCAGCCAGAATCGGAGGGGGTCCACGATCTGACCGGATCCGACTGAGAAACCATATTAGAGCCACTGTGAAGCCCAGGTGAACAAAATTTTGTTTTAAGCCTGAATAGGCGTCAGAAGCCAGACTGCACTGAATAAAGCATGCAAAAACGATGAGTTTATTGCAAAGATTCTGAGCTGCAAGCCGGCAAACTTAAGGCTAGGAAAGCAACGTGTTCTTGGTTGCTCGTAGACCCGTGACTTTTTATTGGGTAACTGCGAAGGTTATCTGCTTTTTTCAGCGGATAGGAGGCCTGGTGGTCTTTTTCCCTGTTTTAAGGATAGCTGAGTCACGCTCAAAGCAGTCCAGAGACGGCTTAAACTGAATTGGCGTTTGGGGATTTGCTGGCGTCCTCTGCTGATTTCTAAGAAGAACTGCAAATTTCTGCAACTTCTGGTAGGTCAAGTTTTATTTTCTTAACTGCTCCTGTGTTGGCCACCTCCACTTCGTCCCCAGTGTAAGTGACTCCATTTTAGTTTTGGTTCTACAGAGGTTAACCTTGCCAAAGATAAAAGTAAATTACAGTGGCCACAGTAGAGAACTTTTAACCTCTGAAATTGCTGGATAGGAACTTAGGCATGAGCAACTGACGGGTGGCCTAGTGAAAAAGATACCAGCTTCTCTAAACCCCACCTCAGACACATCCCAGTGCAGATCAGGAGAACTCAGATATGCTATTAATACAAAATTAATCACAGAGATTTTTCCACCTCTGGCATATGCACACTTGATGCACAGCTGTTGTCCTCCAGTGACCTTAGGCAGCCGGGAGGGAGTCCCTTAAGGGTTCATAAACATTCTGTACATACGTACATACATTTGATTATAACAGATTGAATTATCAGAAAGACATGTGCAGTCGAGGCTGTTGTTAGGTAACTTGCAACTGTCAATCGAAACCATCAGTCCATGCCCGCCCAGATGAATATGTAAGAGCCCTGTCTTAAAAACCTCCTATCTCATTCTTCTGGTGCCGGTGACTCTCTTGGCTTGGCCCAGCACTCCCTTCAGGTGTTCTTTCTGTTCTTTCTTCAATAAACTTGTTTTTGCCAGGGGTAAGACCTCAGATTCTTCTTTGTGTCCTTACCAAGAAGCAAGGCTCAAGAGGAAGGGTCCTCTGCGACTCTCCTATCCAGTAACAAGATAAGCTTATCCATTTAGGAGATGCCCTAGGGAGAAAGAGGTCTGAGCCAGGCACTCACTCTAGAGGGTAAAAGGAAAATTATTTTCCTTTCTCTGCAGTTTCTGGTGGCCAGAATGAGACTCACTGAGACATCCCACTGCCTCTGGAGCCTGCAGATGGCATCCTGTCAAAACTGGCAGAGGGTAAGAATTCTTACCAAAGTTAGTGCTTCCAAACCTTTATCTGTAGTGTCTGATCAAGAGAGAAAGGTAGAATTTCACACTGGCTCTTTCTTTCCAAGTTCAAATTGGCAGGAAGAAAGCATGGTTACCGATCCTTCCTTTCCCAGGGATAGCTATTGCCTTCTTGTTTGTCTGACAATTTGGCTTGGCCGCTGTTGGTGTGAAGGGCCCTCAAAACTATGGCTGGACAAAAATGTGGGTTGTCCACCATTTTGCAGGTAGGGGCCTACTGACTGCTGTAAGCTTCAGGGGAAGTATCTAAGTCTTTTTTTCTTGGTTTCTTTCTTTTCTCTCTTGGTTGTCTTTGGGAGTGGCTCTGAATCCTGGGAGAATATCTTTTGCACCCTGTTGGGGACCCTTATAGTGTACATGGAGTTGTTCAGTACTACCAAGAATATTTGTTGTTTGTCCTGACTGAAACTTGACAAGATAGTTTAAAAGGATTTTTTTTTTTTTTAGTATCTCTATCATCAGCAGTTGGCCAAATTGGAAGCTGATACTTAGAACCTGACTCACTCCAATAAGCTTAAGTGAAACTATGCGCCCAAAGGGAAAGGAATATATTCTGAAGCCACTGTAGACGGATTTACTAAAACATTACAAAGACATGCAGCTCTAAATCTAAAACATAGGGATTTTTTGATTTCCATCCTAGTTGAAGATCTCCCTAAAAGATGAGTTTGTACCATAACAAATATCTCCTTTACCTAGATCCTCAGCGCCTCTGGTATTTTGCTGCTGTTTAGTCACTAAGTCATGTATGAGTCTTTGTGAACCCTTGACTATAGTCCACCAGGCTCCTCTGTCCATGGGATTTCCCAGGCAAGAACACTGGAGTCTGTTGCCATTCCCTTCTACAGAGAATCTTCTCAACCCAGGGAAGAATCCTCATTTTCTATATACTGAACACAAGTCTTTACCACTGAGTTACCTGGGAAGCCCTCTGGTATTTTAGCAATTCCAAAACTTAACAAATAAGCCATTTGGCTAAAATAGTTTGATGACCCTTCACATATATTTCTTGACTTATTTAATATCTTGTTTGATTCATTAACAAAAAGTAAAATTGCAATGATGAGGTAATTATATTCAAATTGATATCCTTTTAGACATAATCCTATATCCAGTGTCAATTAAATGAATTTGTAACACCAGGTTTGTAACACATATCAGAATATTAATATTTTGATTCAGAAATGAATGCTACAATGTTAGAAATTTAGTCCAAGATAAAAATAAAATAAAATATACACATAACATGTATACACAAGAGTGGCTACTGGGGAATTATATGGGCAAAATTGGAAACAAATTCAATATATAAAAAATGCAACTAATTAAATAAATTTTCGCATATTCATGAACTAGAATACTCTGCTAACATTGGAAAAAATGTTTTATAAAAATACTTGATTCAAGGAATGTCATGCTAACAATGAATTTTTAAACTTAAAAAGTATGCTATAATAGGATTACCCTATGAGACCATTAAAAAATGATAAATATGTAAAATATGTCTTATATATGTAAATAGATGTTTATATGTACTCCATGGTGGGAGGGATTTACTAACAAACCCTTCCTGATTATTGCATTATTTTCTGTGTCTTTGATCTGATTTAGATAATTTGGGGAGATTACTTGGCTTGGAACATGCTTTTTAAAGTAGGATTTTTCAAACTTGCTTCATTTTTAAAACTCAGGAAAAGCTATCCTACTTCCTTCTCCACGTCAGCTTAAGTCTCAAGCCTTTGTACTCACAGGATAATCAGACCAAGGGCATTAGAACAATTTGAGAGCTTTTCAGAAAACTCTTAGTTCCACTCTAGATGAACTGCACTAGGTTCTATATTGTAACATGCTCAGGGGTAATTTGTATGCATACTGAAGTTTGAGAAGCACTTCTCTAAAACATTAAGAGGAAGTGAAAATACATACTAATCTCATAACAACTTTTCTGTTTTTGCCATTAACAGAATCATTTCAGAAAAAAAAAATCAAAGTTTAAGATAAACTTATGTGGTTGGAGTACTAATTAGTACAATTGTTTTGACAATTTGGAAATGGTATCAGAAATCTTAGAATGAATATACTTTCAGATCTAATAATATACTAATGGAAATGTATCCTAGTGAAAGAATCCAATGAAATAGTAAAAGCTTTATATACAAAGGTGTCCCCTGTAGCCTTATCTAAAATTGGAAAAAAAAAAAAAATTAGAAACAAACTATTTGTTCAACAATAGGAAAAAAAATCTGGTAATCTACTAGGTAGAGTTTTATTCAACAACCAAAATTGTGTTTTAAAAAGTTTATATTTTAAATACTTCTTTATCCATTTTAATAATGTTACTATTAGTTATCTTTTATATCTAATGTCATTGCTTCAATTACTTTCTTTTTTAGATATCCCTGGTTATTTTTTCCCACCCTTTATTTTCAACAATTCTGTGTCATTTTGTACTAGATGTGTTTTTTGTAAGCAGTTAAATTTTTATTTATCCAATCTGAAATGGCTTTCAATAGGTAAATTTAACCTATGGGTCTGAAAACATTTTCTAAAAAAAAACAAAAAAACCTGTTAGCTCTCTGCCCATACAAAACAGGCTATGAACTTGCCAACACCTGGGTCAAAGTTTAACCCTTTCAAATTAAGTAACTCTAGTTAACATTTATACAGAAGTTTCTACATGCTAGACCCTATCCTAAAAACCTTACATATAATAATTTAATAATCCCTAGTAAGAACTATTATTCCCATTATACAGATGAGGAAAGTGAGAGACAGAGACTTGTCCAAGTAGTGATGAAACTAGAATTTGATCCCAGGCCATCTGACTCCAGAATCTACAGCCTTGATCACACAGTATAATATTTCAACTTGTAGATTAAAGAATGAAGCATGTATTTTGGGAGTATAGGATAGTATAGTATCTCCCTACTATCTTATTTCACATTTTCTTTTACAATTGATTAGTTCTGTACCAAGAAAGTGCTGTGCCACGTCCATTATATGACTTGACAGTGTCAGCTTCCTGAATCTCTGGGAAGCTTATGTTACAAGTACCCCGGATGAGAACTCTTCATCATATCACTTTGGTTGCTTATACAATTATACCCAAATAAGTGTTGTGGCTTTCCTCAAATCGGAGCACTTTGGGGCACTTGTTGTCCAGTCTCTCAGTCGTGTCCAACTCTCTGTGACCCCATGGACTGCAGTACACCAGGCCCCTCGACTATCCTCCACTGGCCTCCACTATCTCCCAGAATTCACTCCAATTCATGTTCACTGAGTCAGTGATGCTATCTAACCATCTCATCCTCTGCTGCCCCCTTCTCCTTTTACCTTCAATTTTTCCCAGTACCAGGGTTTTTTCTCAATGAGTCAGCACTTCGTCAAGTGCCCACCTGAAGGCAATTAATGAAAATATCTTGGCCAAAAGAATTGTAAGAACCTTTTATTAAAGCCGTAGTTTCAGGGAGTTTGTGCTATAAAAATCAGTTGCCAACATAAGCTTATTTATTTTCCCCATTCCCACTGAATTACTGTATTCTCTTTCCTTAAAAAGTTCCTTTTTAAAATTATATGTTCAGTTTACCCTTATGATTGGGAAAAGAAAAGAATATTTTAAGCAGAAAACATTTGTTTACTTTCAGTAAGTGATACTTTCTAGAATAGTGAGAGCAATAAACATTCGTGGGATGCACTAAAGCTTAGACAGGGGTTAGAGAAACATTGGGTTTCCCTGGTAGTCCAGCTGGTAAAGAATCCGTCTGCAATGCACGAGACCCCGGTTCCATTCCTGAGTCAGGAAGATAACCTGGAGAAAGAATAGACTGCCCACTCCAGTAGTACATTGGGCTACCCTGGTGGTTCAGATGGTAGAGATCCACCTGCAGTGAGGGAGACCTGGATTAGATTTTTGGGTTGGGAAGATCCCCTGGAGGAGGGCATGGCAACCCACTTCAGTATTCTCGCTTGGAGAATCCCCATGGACAGAAGAGCCTGCGGGGCTATAGTCCACAGGGCCGAAGAGTCAGACATGACTGAGCGGCTAAGCACAGCACAGTTCTATATTGACTACTGTAACCAACTGCCACAAATTTAGTGGCTTAAAACAACACAAATTTATTATCTCATAGTTGCTTAGTTCAGAAATCCAGTGGACACAGTTGTACCATCTGCCGGGCCTGCCGGCTAGATGAACAGGTCGAGGACGCAATCACCAGAGCACCTGAGAAATAAAAGACTAGGAAAGATGGGGTTGAGAGGGATGGAGTCAGCTTGTGACTGATTCCGACGACTTTATTGAGGGGTAACATACATATATATACTAACAGGATTCACCAAATTTTAGATCAAAGACTTGCATACGTGCAGAACTGCAGACACTAGTTTTAGCTCAGGAGTTTTATCTTAACTCCAGCAGAGCATGGCACCAGCGTCTTACAATCAGGTAAAGACTACCTAGACATAAGCCATTCACAGGAGCCCGATAATCTTATCAGAGTCAGGAAAATGGGCAAATGGTGGCTGCAGCGATTTCCTTGAGGGAGGTGAGAAAGGCCAATTTGCACTTTAACAAATCAGGGGTGGCAGGACAGAGAGGGACCTTTTGATCTCTCTCAGGGCCGAGAAGGGGCCTGAGCAGTCAGGCCGGCTCCCCGCAACCATCTTCTTCAGGTTTTACAAGACTGACATCAAGACAGGGTTGCATGTCTTTCTGAAGGCTCAAGGGATAAACCCACTTCCACATTTACTCAGGTTGTTGTCAGAGTTGTCTCATGTAGTTATAGGACTAAGGTTTTTCTTTACCTTCTGGCCAGTAATTGTGCTCAGCTTCTGGAGGGTGCCTATGTTCCCAGGTCATGCCTCCTATCCCCTCCATCTTCAAAGTAATCAAGTAATCAAGAATTGAGTCTTTTTCAGGCTTCAGATCTCTCCTCCACTTCCTTTTCTGAAACCTCCACCCCTCCCTCTTCTGGCCTGCTCTTTAGCTTTTAAGGGCTCAAGTTTACCTTGGATCCACCTTGATAATTTAGAGTAATCTTCCTATTTTAAGGTTAGTTGATTAGTGACCTTAGTTTCATCTGAAAACTCCGGTCACATCAGTACCTGGATTAGTGTTTGATTAGACACCAGAGAACAGAAAGGGCTTTCTTTGATTTCTGTTTACTAGACTTTCTTTTTAATTTTTCTTTACTTTCCCTCTCTGAATTTCCAATTTGGAAATACAGTCTTTTAAAATATTTATTCTGCCTTTGATATTAAGTTAATTTTCCTGGCAAGAGAGTAACAGAAAACTCACTTCATCTCATTTGTTCCTGGCAAGAGAGTAACAGAAAACTCACTTCATCTCATTTGTGTTGCTTATCTTAATAAGTCCTTTCCCATCAGATCTTTAACTGCATTTTGAAAGCATGTATTTTCATTTCTCATAGGTTTTTAAAATTTGGGGAAATATAGTTTTAGTTTCATTCTGCTTACTTGGTCAGACCATTATATTAACTTTCCTTTTAATTGAACATACTGTATAATAACATTTTAAATAGGCAACTCTATTTACCTATATTCATACTGCTCTCACATAACCATTTTTGCATATTATTTTGCAATCTTCCATGTTTATATATTACATGACTGCAATCACAAGTATATAATGCTTCCTCTTTTTACCAGTTTTGAAACTACAAATGTAACTGATTATTTCTGTGAACTTTTCATTGCCTAGGGAAGGTACATGAGAAAGTAATATTCAACCTTCAAAGTGTAGTTTAAAAAGTTACCGAGACCTGGATCCTGTCAACGTATCCTCCCCAAACATCACTTCTACTCGTTTGACCCTCATATATTACATTTCAGCATAATGTAAAATTTGCATTTCTCACCTTTGTCCACACGTCGTCTATCTGACTTCATTTTCTTCTGCTAACTCCTATTTGCCTTTCAAGACTAAACTGATGTGTCACCTCCCTTCAGGAAATTTTCCTCATCCAGTTTAAATGACTTTTTTATGTGTACCCACAAAAGTCTTTGCATATTTTTGTCAGAGAATTTTCCATATTCAGTTATAATCATTTAATTATTTCTGCAGCTCTCAGGAGGACTTTAAAGTCCTTGTAAGCAAAGCCCATACACTACTAGTCTTTTACTTAGAATGAGTTAGGTTTGGCTTCAGTTAACAAACAACTCTCAAATATCAGTGGATTAAGTCAACACAGGTTTTTTGTTTTTTGTTTGTTTGTTAGTTTTTAATTTTTACAATTAAAATTGTGTTTTAAAATTGTGTTGGTTTCTGCCATACAACACCAACAAGTTTATATTGTCTTCACACCACACGTGCTCAATAGAGCAGCTGGAGGCTCTTCTCCATGCACTTTTGGCTAACAAAGCAGCCATCATCTCTAGGATTACCAGCTGCCTAGGCAGAGGATGGGGAAACGGTGGAAACAGTGGCTGACTTTATTTGGGGGGGCTCTAAAATCACTGCAGATGGTGATTGCAGCCATGAAATTAAAAGACGCTTACTCCTTGGAAGGAAAGTTATAACCAACCTAGATAGCATGTTAAAAAGCAGAAACATTACTTTGCCAACAAAGGTCCATCTCGTCAAGGCCATTATTTTTCCAGTGGTCATGTATGGATGTGAGAGTTGGACTGTAAAGAAAGTGATGCCACCTGATGCGAAGAACTGACTCATTGGAAAAGACCCTGATGCTGGGAGGGATTGGGGGCAGGAAGAGAAGGGGACAACAGAGGATGAGATGGCTGGATAGCATCACCGACTCAATGGACATGAGTCTGAGTAATCTCCAGGAGTTGGTGATGGACAAGGAGGCCTGGCGTGCTGCAATTCAAGGGGTCTCAAAGAGTCGGACACGATTGAGCGACTGAACTGAACTGAACTGAACTGAGGCAGAGGAAAAGAGAAAGCATGATGAAGTATATGATGTTCCTAAAACATCTCCCTAAAATGACATGTTATGTCTGCTCACCTTTCATTGCCAAAGAAAGCCCATGACCATTCCTATCATCAAGAGGAAAGAAGCTGACTCTTATAAATGCCAGAAGTAGAGAGAGAAATATTTGGTGAATAGCACTGCTGCTGCTGCTAAGTCGCTTCAGTCGTGTCTGACTCTGTGTGACCCCATAGACAGCAGCCCACGAGGTTCCACCGTCCCTGGGAGTCTCCAGGCAAGAACACTGGAGTGGGTTGCCATTTCCTTCTCCAATGCGTGAAAGTGACAAGTGAAAGTGAAGTTGCTCAGTCGTGTCCAACTCTTCAAGACCCCATGGACGGCAGCCTACCAGGCTCCTCCGTCCATGGGATTTTCCAGGCAAGAGGACTGGAGTGGGGTGCCATTGCCTTCTCTGGTGAATAGCACTAATTGCAGTCAACAGCCACAATCAGTCTCTCTAACTATGTGGACTAGATTCCTAGCATGGTCATAGCAAACTACCACAGATTGAGTGGCTTAAACAGAAATTTATTGTCTTACAACTCTGTAGCCTAAAAGTCCAAAATAAAGGTGTCATTAGGGTTGGTTCCTTTCTGAGGGATGTTAGGAGAAAATCTCTTCCAGGTCTCTTTCCTTGACTTGATGATCATCGTCTCACTGTGTTTCTTTTTACAATCTTCTCTTCATATCATATTGGA
This sequence comes from Dama dama, assembly GCF_033118175.1. Lineage (NCBI taxonomy): Eukaryota > Metazoa > Chordata > Mammalia > Artiodactyla > Cervidae > Dama > Dama dama. Next base: position 54,844,001 of record NC_083697.1, read on the forward strand.
CTATATGCTACAAGGACACCAGCCATACTGAATTAGGACCTACACTAATTATGAACTTATTTTAACTTAGTTACATCTGTAAATCTGCAAACGCCATCACATTCTGATGTACTAAAGGGTTAGACTTCAATATATGAATTTAGGAGGGACATAGCTCAATCCGTAACAGTGTATAACAATATCACTGACATGTAATAATATCTTCATTGCATCAGTGACTAATTCATGCCTGTTGTCATGTCCTTATAACCTTTATAACTATGATGGTAATGGATATGATTTAAGGGATATTTACTTTTCTAGGCAGGGTAAAATAATAATTATCACTGTTTTCTGTCACAGGAAAACCACAGTTAACACTTTCTTCTTAGAGTTTTTTTTCTCCCAGTTGGTATTTTGTTAGGATAAGGTTCCTACAATGGAATAACTGGTTATACATGGATTTATAAATTCAAATTGTAATACACATTCCAAAATAATCACTGGAGAAGAAAAAAGTCTGCTGATTAAGAATGTCTTTGGCAGTGATTAATACGGTAATTGTGGCCAAAATTTTATTGCCATCGTTCATTGTAATTCCATATTTACAAAATAATATCTTAAATTTGCTTTTGAATGTGTTTCATTACTACCTACATGACATTTCCCTGTGTGTGTGTGTGTGTGTGTGTGTGTGTGTGTATTTACTCTCCAGTTAATTTCTGACTGCATCATACTGTTCTGCTCAATGTTTTATGGCCAGTCCCTACTAAGACAGACAGTGTAGGGACTCACACAGTGGTTAGGAGAACAGACAGCTTATGTGGGAATGAGTGCTGACCCTACTACTTAACGTCAGTGAAATCTGAGTAGTTTTCTGTGCTTCCTTCCTATGCTTAGTTCCCTCATGTACAGAATAGGAATCATAATATTCTGTGCCTCACTGGTTTCCTTTAAAGATTGAGTTAGTGCATATCCAGTATTTAAAGCAAAGCTTATAAGATAGTAAGCACTGAGTAAATGTAGGTTTTTATTAAAACTCTTGTCATTCTGTACAATTTAGATATTTGTGGGCTTTTCTATATTTGCATTAAATCTTTTCAGAGTCTAAAATTCAATACTTTCCTCTTCCAATTGTTGCTTGCCATTTCTGAGTGCTTTTAAAAATCAAATTTGTCATGGTATGATATATAGACAAAAAACTGCCATCAATTTTAATTGTATATTTTGATGGGTTTTGAAATTATATATACCCAGGTATGCTCAGTTGCTCAGTCGTGAATGACCCTTAGTAACCCCATGGACTGTAGCCAACCCGGCTCCTCTGTCCATGGGATTTTTCAAGCAAGAATGCTGAAGTGGGTTGCCATTTCCTTTTTTCTAGGGTATATTCCTGAACCAGGAATCGAACCCACATCTCCTGTGTCTCCTGCATTGTAGGTGAATTCTTAGCCACTGTGGAAGCCCATATACCCATGTAATCACCATCAAGCTAGAATCAAGATTGCCAGGAGAAATATCAGCAATCTCAGATATGCAGTACCACTCCAATAGCAGAAAGTGGAGAGGAACTAAAGAGCCTCTTGATGAGGGTGAAAGAGGAGAGTGAAAAATCTGGCTTAAAACTCAACATTCAAAAACTAAGATCATGGCATCTGGTCCCATCTCTCCGTGGCAAATAGATGGAGAGAAAGTGGAAACAGTGACAGATTTTATTTTCTTGGGCTCCAAAATCACTGCAGATGGTGACTGCAGCCATGAAATTAAAAGATCCTTGGAAAGAAAACTATGGCAAATCTAGACAGCATATCAAAAAGCAGAGATATCACTTTGCTTATAAAGCTCCATATAGTCAAAGCTATGGTTTTTCCAGTAGTCATGTACAGAGGTGAGAGTTGGACCATAAAGAAGGCAGAGAGTGAAAGGATTGATGCTTTTGAACTGTGGTGTTGAAGAAGACTTTTGAGAGTCCCTTGGACAGCAAGGAGATCAAACCAGTCAATCCTGAAGGAAATCAACCTTGAATATTCACTGGAAGGACTAATGCTGAAGCTCTAAATACTTTGGCCACTTGATGCAAAGAGGTGACTCATTGGAAAAGACCCTGATGCCAGGAAAGATTGAAGGCAGGAAGAGAAGGGGGTGACAGGATGAGATGGTTGGATTGCATCACCAACTCAATGGACATGAGTTTGAGCAAACTCCAGGAGATAGTGAAGGACAGGGAAAATTGTCATGTTGCAGTCAATGGGGTCACAAAGAGTTGGACAGGACTTAGCAACTGAACAACAACAGCAGTCACCATCAATATATTGAAAGATACCATTGTTCAGGAATCTGTTCTCTTGTGCTCCTTAGCAAACAATCAATACCCCATGCCTGGCCCCAGGCAACAACCAGTGTGCTATGTGGCTCCCTTCTTTCTAGAAATCTGCCCTGCAACTTGCACTGGCCTCAGCTTCCCTGTACTTTGATCACCATCTACTCAATTCCGTGAATCCACTGAAGTTTGGGATTCCTCCCCTCATATTGTGTTTGAAAAAGTGCAATTAAGCAGAAATCAGCATATAATAGAACACATCATTTTTTTTCCCTTCTTTCAAGAACAACCCTGAAAATATCAGTTACATGGATTTTGTCCTATTTCTCTTAATTATGATCAAGAGGTTAAGTCTAGTCCTTTAAACCACCATGGCCATAAGTAGAGGTATATAATACTTATTTTAAAAGAATTTGTATTGTAGTTTATGATGTGCTTACAAAACTAAAATACTGAGGTACATCCATAAGTACAAGAAAATTCAAAGGCACATCTCTAAACAACCAAACCATGTCACACCCTCATTCTGGAAACAGTTTCCTTAGGAATGTAAAAATACTCATTCCCCATGAAAACTGAATGAATTAAAATATTCTGTTCCCCAGTCATTTCCCTTAATGAACATATTATGCCATCACTGGGTGCAGGGGGAGGACTTGGACTTTCTTTGCAGCATGGGGCATTACTCTGGGCTGAGGACGGGGCAGGGCTAGGTGAGGGTGTGGGGGGTGGTGGTGAGGGGGTTGGAGGGGTTTGGGGAGGGGGGGTAGGCCAGTGAGGAGACACAGAGGAGAATGACTGGGTCAGGGAAGTGGGGAGGCAGTGATTGAATTCTGGGCTCATGGGAAGCACAAGATGGTGGAGTAGAAGAACGTGCACTCATCTTCTCCTACAAGAACCCCAAAATTGCAGCTCACTTCTGAACAACCATCGACAGAAGATTGTTGGGTCTACTTCTGCTTTATTGACTACGCCAAAGTCTCTGACTGTGTAGATCACAACTGTGGACAATTCTTCAAGTGATGGGAATACCAGGCCACCTTACCTGCCATCTGAGAAATCTGTATGCAGGTCAAGAAGCAACAGTTAGAACTGGACATGGAACAACAGACTGGTTCCAGATCGGGAAAGGAGTACATCAAGGCTGTATATTTTCACCCTGCTTATTTATCTTATATGCAGAGTACATCATGCGAAATGAGTCGGTGATGCCATCCAACCACCTCATCCTCTATCATCCCCTTCCCCTCCTGCCCTCTATCTTTCCCAGCACCAGCGTCTTTTCCAGTGAGTCTGCTCTTCACATCAGGTGGCCAAAGTATTGGAGCTTCAGCTTCAGCATCAGTCCTTCCAATGAACATTCAGTACTGATTTCCTTTAGGATTGACTGGTTTGATCTCCTTGCAGTCCAAGGGACTCTTAAGGGTCTTCTTAAAAAGCATCAGTTCTTTGATGCTCAGCTTTCTTTATGGTCCAACTCTCACATCCATACATGACTCCTGGAAAAACCATAGCTTTGACTAGACAGACCTTTGTTGGCAAAGAAACCATATCCCACCCAACAACTTGCAATGTTTGAATACAAACACATTCAATTCAATTCCCTCAAAATTTACTCAAAACACATGTACATTTAGTATACACTTTCCTATGTTTAGGTATACTGATAAAAGTATGCACTAAGTACTTCTCAGTAAATTACTACTACAAGAAAAAGAAGATAGAAAGTAAAAATAGAAATATGCAAACTTTCAAAATATATATACAGCAGTATACTCACATTATTATATAAGTGGAATAAAAATGTTTTTTTTTTTTTTTAATCACAGTTTGGGTAATTGATTAGCAGCAATGATTCAAAAGTAAAAAAAAAATGGCTGAAGAGCTGTCTTTCAAATTGCAGTATTCATTTTGAAATAAAGAGTTTATAAATGCAGTTAATTCTATTCTTATTCCTTTGGTCCTTCAACAAATTTGATGGGCCCAATAACATATTTCCTTGGTTTTAATTATGCACAGTATGTATTTTTGATGTTGCCGTTTTTCCTAAAGAATAGCAAATGTTGCAGTTTATTCAATACCTTTGATTTTGTGCATTACATGCTAAATGTTTTATTCTTCCTACAACAACTATTAACACATGTTGACATCCACAATGTCCCAGCATGGCCAGGCATCCCTTAGGATGTCATTACTAAGAAAAACATAATTTTTGTGTTCACACTTTAAAAATAATATATAACTTGTCTTAAATAGGAAAATGATGGTGGAAATCTATCTAGGGCTGACATAGAAGTGTCTGTGCCTCTTTAAATCCTGTCTTATCTCTTCTCTCTCATTGTTCATTCAAATATACATGGACATGTGTATATGAGTGTCAGTGTGTCTGTATTCACGTGTTGCTATGTGTATATGTGCGTGTCACAAAGACATGCTGTTTTACAATGATTCTTGAAGGAGTCTTTTGGGCCTAGAAAAGAGAACAACAGTCTCAAAGGCCCCTTGCTGAATCATCTAACTTTGGAGAAAACAAAGCATAACTTTAGTTCCATCCTGATGCTCCAGGCCAGCTGCATCTATCTGGGACTTATCACCCCCTGTCCAGAAACCTACCACCCCCTACACCCGCCCAGAAGACTTATCACCCCCTGCCCAACTACAAGTGTCATCTCAACAAAAGAATACTCAAAATATCCCGCCTGATTGACGTTTCCCTTATCGCTTCCACAAACCTCCCTATAAGTATGAAGCCTCCCTGATCCCTTTCGGCGCTCAGCCTGGTCGTTAGGCCGACTGTCGCCCCTCCTTGCCTGAATAAAGGTAACCTACTTCTGTTGAGGTCGTCTTTCCTTTTCTGCCTCGCCTGAACTGTACCTTAAAATTCTAGGTATTCAAGACACCATTCTTACAGATGCACTATTCTGCCAAAGGTATGATGATATTGATGTTTGTTGAAATAAATGAGCTGATATATTTATTCAATATATTGGTTTATACTCCTTCACACACACACACACAAAAAGGCAAAAGAAAACATTCTCTTCCTCTCTATTCCTTTCTGTCTTGCATATTCATTCCCAGACAAACTAGTAAATGTACACATGAAGCTAAACCATTCCATACTTCTAAATACTTTTTTTATGGTGTCTTCCGAATGATCATTTGTCCCCTTTGCTTTCTGAATAATGGGAGCATTATATGAGCTACATGAAACCCACACAATATAGGTATATTTCAAACTAACTATGGTGACCCCTTTTTTTTTCAAGTAACATTAGGCGTTGCTGAAAAGCTCTAGTCAAAGTTTTAAGTTTTCTCTTTAAATGAAACACTTCAACAGTCCTTCTAGAACACTATCTGTAAATGTCAGGGTCAGTTGGGTGAAAATGTTTACAAATGGCTTTGTTTCATGTGGAAAGGAGTCAGGAGGAGGAAAAGGTAAGACCTTTACCCAAGTTCTCAAAATGCATGCCAAGTTCAGGCAGAGTCATAACTAAGTGCAAGTTGGCAGTGTGATTCAAACATAAAGTCAAAATTAACAAGAAGGGAGGGTTGCATATGGATGGATTTGGGATAGACAATTTGTCATTAACATGTGATGGTAGGTTGTATATTCACACACACGTGCACACACACATACATATTTACATACACATAAACAAACTCAGAATTATACCCATAGATAGATACGTAAATTGGATTCAGTGTTCAGGGTTCAGGGAGGGCAGTACGCTATTTTAACTTGTCTCCAGTTCCTGTTCCTAAGGCTGGTTGAGATGAAGAAGAAGCCTCACTAAGTGACTAATGGCTCACATACAACTAATAATAATTCATTGAGCATATATATTTGCAAATGCTGTGCTATGTATATTTTTTCTTTAATCCTTGCAATATTATAGTGAGGGATGTATAACTTTTATCCTGATTGTGCAGATGATGTAACCGAAGTTGGAGAAGAAAAAATATCTTGCTCAAGGTTTATAGCTACAAAGTCAATGACAAAGTCAGGATTTGAACTCAGGCCTCTCTGACTCTAGCCTTTGATGTCTCAACCTCTAGACTTCTACTGTCAAATATGGTCCTCAGTAGTCACCTGTGGTTATTTAAATTTAGATTAATTAAAAGTCAGTAAAAATTAAAATTCAGTTCCTCAGCCTCACTAGTTACATTTCAAATGCTCAGTAGTGACATAGATTTAGATACAACCACATTGGCCAAGACAGATATAGATTTCTGTTACTGCAGAAAGTCCCCTGAGACAGTGTTGCAATAGACTACACTGTTATATCAGAAATGATTATTATCTTACCTGATGGAACAGGGCTTATTTCAAAACCAAATAATTACCAGTCCTCTTCAAAGAGATCACAGTTCAGGTTGGCAAATCCTCTTTCCCTATGCAAGGCTTCTCTGCGTCAGCACTATTGACATTTTGGCTTGAATGTTATGAGGGGCTGTCTTGTGCATCTTAAGGCATTTAGTAGCCACGCCAGTGGCCTCTACTTACTGGATGCTAACAGCATTCTCTCCCAGTTGTGACAAACACAGACATTGCCAGATGTCCTCTGGGGAACAGAATTACTCCACTTCATGATGTCATTCATCATAATATGTGAGGAATGAAGCAAGTGCAGTGAAGTCTGAGAAGGAGACCTTTATTTTAAAAAATAACTTTTTATAAAATCTTTGCACTTCCTGCACCTGTAGCAACAGGAAGCCAGAGCCAATGAGGCCACCAGAAAGCTTCCTTTCTTGCCAACCTTTGTATTAATAACATTCAGGGCTTCTCTTTTCTCAGCCTGCTTGGTGAGCTGCTGCTGGAGACCCTGAGGATCTCTGAAGTAATAATACACTGACCAACTAACTTCTGAAGATGAATCAATGGATGACATAACCAAGAAATGTACAAATGTGCCACATTCCAGGACCTGACATTCTATGACCTTTTCACAATGTTACATTCTCATGGCTTTAATCTTAGTCTGGTTTTACCCCCAAAGCAGACCCTGAAGCAAGCAGGATTTGGATACAAGTAGTTTATTGGGAAGGTGGTCCTAAGGAAAAACCAGAAGTAGAGTGGGTTTGTAAGATAGACAAGGGAACATGAGAAGAAAAGTATGTATTATCAATTCAGTTAGCCCAGTAGGTAACTGGAACTTAATTCCACTGAGGAATTATAAAACTCAATAAGGATGATGTGTCTTGGAGTTAACCCACACAACCCACACAATAGAACTAGAATGTTCATAGACCAGCATGAGCCAGTCATGGAATACAGACTCATAGGAGGTGATAGGTGGTTTTTTAATTCCTCATCACTTCTAGCCTGCCCTGGACAAACAGAACAATATTAAGTCAAAGAAAGCTCTCTGACCATTACCAGGCCCAGTGTAACAGCTCTAGGAGATGGGGACAGGACTTAGTCTGCCAGAGCAACCATAGTAAATACAATGCATAGACACTAATAAGCCTACTTCTAAACCCCTATTTATATTCCTACCTTTGTATTTAGGTAATTAACCTAGAAGTTAGTATCTGTGATCATCAGAACTATTAATAGGTGCAAGTCCTTATTCCAGTGCACTTTCCTTAGTGCCTGGCATATATCAAGTCCTCTCTAAGTCCTCATATATCTCCCTCTCTAACTGTGAGGGGAGATATTCTCAAATAGGAAGGAATCAGCACAGATCATTATCTCCTGATCCTTCCACCTCCTTATCCTTCTACTCTGGCCAAGTTAGGTTCCATCTTTATTATAAATGGCATTTAATTGTCACAATGTCTTGGATGCATGTTCTTGAGGTAGTAATTTTACAGATGAGGAAGTTAAGGCAAAGGATGACTTGTTAGAGATTATACCACTAAAAAAAAGTAAACAAATCTAGGAAATCTGACCCCAGGAACCACGCTGTTAATGATTATGCTGTTTGACATATGATAGAAGAACGGATGGATATGTATAGTGAATTGTGCTATTTCTATTAAGAAAATGTCATTGGGCAAACCAGAAGTACAAAATAACCTGGACAAAAGAGGCAACACTCACAGAGGATGTTCATAATCATTCCAGAAAAGAAGGATCTAGTTTCTATCTTTGGACAGAGAAACATATAGATGTATAATGGCTCTCAAAATCTGGAAAATAGGAATGATTAGACTTAAGACAGAGGCTTAAATTTAAGCAAAATAGATTCATAAATATTTTAAAGCAAGTGACAAGAGGCAATCTTAAAAGCTTGCCTGAAGAGTCAGGAAGCTCTAGAGCGCTCAAGATATGGAGGAAGAGAGTGTCTTGCACTCACAGATTTAAGGTACAGAGATTCAGGATGTGAGAGTGGACAGCAGACCATCAGCTGAGAATTAAAGAGCCAGAAAATCAAGGGGACAATAGACAGCCTGACCAGGAGAAGCTATCGCATTGGGACTGGAAGAGTTCATCCAAAAAATAATAAAGAATTCCAGAATTCAACCCCATTTTATCCCCAGGAGCTGCTCCTTAATTCCTCTTCTTATGGAAAAGCACAGACTTTTTGATCTGGAGAGCACAGAAACCCCAGGTTATATATATTTATATGCCCTGTCCTCTGATGTAGAATAGGCATACATGAAGCTCCAGAAACAGTTCCAGAATCCATGGTTATCCTAAGTATGCATGTAAATTAATGCTTAATAATGACCCTCTACTGAATATTTAAATAAAATTTGAATAACATTTAAATGATTCAAAAATATAAACTATTGGCTAAGAAACAGGCAGATCTTTAAGGATTTCTCAGAAATAATCAGTGTGTCCATTTGAGCCACAATATTTTAGCAAATGTCAAAAAAAAGTCAAATTTTAGTATATGTGCTGCCGAGGCGAGCACCAAAAAAAGTCAAATTATACTTAAGTATCGCCTGCCCCCTCACCCTTGGCCCCACAGGCGTCCACTTAACCACCTTTGCTTGTCCCGCTGGTGTATTGCCAGGGTTTTTTATTCTAGTTTTGTGAAACTCAGAGTCTCCAAGTACCTTAAGGACTATCAGATTCTCATAATGAGATTAATTTTAGTTCACTTCAATTTAAAAAGCAAATATATGTCAGACTGTACTTTTAGGAAGAGAAAATGACACCATGAAATTAAAGGTCTTTGCCTCCTGGCAGGCTGACAGATCTGACCTTGAGCAGAAGTAGATAATACTTTCTCTGGGGCATCTTTCCCACCTCATGCTAGACAGGAGTCCACCTTTCAGGTGTCTCCTGCTATCTGTTAGGTTGTTCCCACCTGCAATGAAAAGGAACACAAACTGCATGCTAGTTCCTGCCCTGGGAAATTGGTACGTCACTGAGCTACATATAAACCCTGCAAGTTAGCTGTTGAACTCCTGCTTTACAGATTGGGAAAATCTTTCAGAGAAGTTAACTGTCTGGCTGAAATATCTTGAGTAATAAATGAATTGGCTTGAAATCAAAGATTTCTCTGGCTCCAAATCCCTTCTTAACATGCTAATGAGGAGAGAAAAATTCCTTTTGTTGTTGTTTTTCTTTTCTCTTTAACCTTTGCCCCAAAAGATGTTTAATTATACATTAGAATCCACCTCTAAAGCACTGCAAGGCAGGCTAGTCTTTCTGGAAACACCAAACCGAGGCGATGATAAAGTTTTGAAATAAAGATGTCAGGAACAATACAAACTGATTGGGTGATGGTGGGGTTCCTTTATGGAAACTCCCATAAAGGGACACAGGGCAGATGCAGACCATGGAATTGAATAATCAATAACCTAAAGAGCTATTATCTAAATGGTCTTAATAAAAAATCTCATAATAGAATAGAAACAGCAAAGTGGAAGAGCTCTAACTAGCAGAGTGAGAGGCAAGCATGCTCAGATAAAGTATCATTAGACAGATTTAGAAGAAAAATCAGGGGAAAGAAAGCAAGCATAACATCAGCTCTCATTTACTGACTCCTTACAATGAACCAAGCTCTATGAACCACATTTCACATTCATCATTTCACATAGCTATCAATGAGTGAGCAAGAGTCGCTCAGTCATGTCTGACTTTGTGCAACCCCATGGACTATACAGTCCATGGAATTCTCCAGGCCAGAATACTGGAGTGGGTAGCCGGTCCCTTTTCCAGAAGATCTTCCCAACCCAGGGATCGAACCCCGGTTTCCCACATTGCAGGTGGATTCTTTACCAATTGAGCCACCAGCGTTATTAAAACACCCAAAGTTCTTCTGATAGAAGTTGAGCCTAGATGTATCTGATTCCAGGATATTTCATACCCCCTTGATAACTAGAAGCAGAAGAATGTCCCCTAAATTAAATCAGATTTATAAGTGATCAGTTCTTTTATGACTGGTAACATCAAGGATTCAGTTAACAAGTAGTCAGTTCCCTCATCCTATGTAATCATGTTCACAATATTGCGGTCTATATTAAAAATTTTGTGTCATCAAGAAAAGTTTACACTTTGTGTAGCCATCTTCTCTTTGAAAAGCCAGAGGTTCATTTACTGTGTGATGGTTTTCCATTTTTATTATTGTTTACTTAATTGACTTATTGACACTTCTAAGAATAATCTTCAGTCTAGAGGATGAATTCAACATCGACATTTTTAATCTCACCTGTAGAGGATGCCCTTAATTGTGTCTGAGCAACATCACTCATAACCTACCTCCTTACTCTTGGTCCATTTTCTCACATTACAAATCCTCCTAATCTTTCCAAAGTACAGATCAGAAAATTCACATTTCAGCCTCCTCTGCAGCTGGATGCACACACATGACCTACTTCTGACAATTAGAAGGACCCACGGTGATGTGGCTTTTCAAGTGAACAACACAAGGAAGGTGCCACACGTGCCACACAGACTCCATCTCCCACAAAGGCAGTGCCCCGGATGACCAGTACTTAATTACAGATACGTCGCAGCAGTAGCAGCAGATTTTTGCCTGATGAATCCCCCCACCTCTACTTGTCTTACTGCTCCAACCCCTTTTCCTTCTGTGGTTTGGCGTAAGTCATGGAAACGTAACTTCCTAGCTTGGCTCCAGTCCTCCAGGCAATTCTAACCTGATGATCTCATGCTGTCACCTCAGTCATGTCCGGCTCTTTGCAACCCCATGGACTGTAGCCCACCAGTCTCCTCTGTCCATGGGATTCTGCAGGCAAGAATATGGGGGTGGGTTGCCATTTCCTTCTCCAGGGGATCTTCCCAGTCCAAGGATTGAACCTGCATCTCCTGTGTCTACTGTGTTGCAGGCGGATTCTTTACCTGGGGAAGCCCTATAACCTGATATGTGCTGTGTGTTTAGTCTTGAGTGCTCAGTTGCGTCCAACTCTTTGTAACCCCACGGACTGTAGCCCACCAGGCTCCACTGTCCATGGGGATTCTCCAGGCAAGAATACTGGGGTGGGTTGCCATGCCCTCCTCCATGGATCTTCCCAACCCAGGGATCGAGCCCAGGTCTCCCGCATGGCAAGCAGCTTCTTTACCACCTGAGCCACCAGAAGAAGCTCAAGAATAACTGGAGTGGGTAGCCTATCCCTTCTCCAGGGGAGCTTCCCAACCCCTGAATTGAACCGGGATCTCCTGCATTGCAGGTGGATTCTTTACCAGCTGAGTTCCCAGGGAAGCCCCTAACCTGATATACTTATAAACAAATGCAAGTTGTCAGGCCCCAACCCAGGCCTACTTAATCAGTAACTCTGTGGTTATTATCCAGAAGAGAGAGAGAGAGCACCTTATTGAAGCATAACTGACAATAATAATAATAAAAATCAGCCATTCATCTTTAACAAACAACAGCAAATATACTTGTGTGCTTGATTTAGCCAGAGTTGAGTCTGCAGTTTACAGAAAACAAAAACAATAGCAAAATACCCTGACAACAACCAAAAGCTAACACCGCCTCATAAAAGAGATGCTATAGAACTAGGTTTTGAAGCCCTGCAATATTAAAGGGTACAGGTTTAGTGGAAATATAAAATATTTTCTGGATACATACATACGGAAGGAAAGTTTGATCCCAAGAGCTTAAACTCAGAAAGTTCGAGTTTCAGTGGACTCAAATGATGGCCCTAGTTTGCTTGGTCAGATTCCAGTAAGGACCTTACAGAGTTGCAACATGAGCAAGCTCATTCCTTCTCTTTCAGTTGTTTCTATATTCATTATAAAAAAGAGATGAGAAGAACATTTAGGTTAGATACAAGTTCTATTTATAGAGAGCTGCTCACTGTTTTCATGTATCCGTAGGTCATTACAACCCCAGGGAGATGATGACACCACCTCTTACCTTGATTGATAGGGAGAATTCTCTTCTGTATCAAACAGACCACATTGCATTGTGCTTAACAAATGGCTCAGGACCTCTATCAATAATTAATTATGTCCCCTTGAGCATGCTATTACTTAGTCTCTTGCAAGACTTGGTTTCTTTCCTTGTATTTTGGGACTAAAATATCACTTATAAGGATATTTATGAGTAGCAATTCATGTATAAAGTGCCACATATGCAATAAGCACTTTACAAATGCCAGATATGCTATGAAAATATATGAATACATTTATAACAATCATTTACCTTCTTTTTTTTTTTTTTTTTTTGTTATAACAATCATTTACCTTCTTAAGCAGTTCTGACCTCACATTTCCTTCAGAACTTCTGGTTTCTATGACCTGCTGCCACAGCCTCCAGTCCAGTTCAAGCTAGATACAGTGAAAAGGCAGTCTCTAGCTTAGACTATTATGTCTTCATAATATTATGTCTTCAGCTGCCTTATTCCCAAGCAGAAGTTGAACTGCTAACTCTGTATAAGAAACTATATATTTGGGGGTGAGGATGGAGGGGGTGCTTATGGAGGGAAAAACAATGGTGATTTTTAAATATTACTCATAAAAATTAAAGAAGTCAAAGCACTTAGACCCATTATATGGAAGACGCCACATTGGAAATAAATCTTTAATGTGGCAACAAGAGTAGGTTTCACAATACACAGCTGTTTGGCTCTACACAGCCAGAATTACCTAACTTTTGATCTGGTTTCCCTGCATATCACACGTTGTTGTTCAGTTGCTCAGTCATGTCCATCTCTTTGTGACCCCATGGACTGCAGCCTGCCAGGCTTTTCTGTCCTTCACTGTCTCCCAGAGTTTGCTCAAACTCAAGTCCCTTGAGTCAATGATGCCAGTCCAACCATCTCATCTTCTCTCACCCGCCTTCTCCACCTCCCTCAATCTTTTCCAGCATCAGGGACTTTTCCAATGAGTCAGCTCTTCTCATTAGGTGGCCAAAGTGTTGGAGCTTCAGCTTCAGCATCAGTCCTTCCAAATATATTCAGGGCTGATTTCCTTTAGGATTGACTGGTTTGACTCCATATAATCTTAAATGTGCTCTAGTGTTTTCTCCCAGTCTATAGACTTCAGTGTGAAGCCCTGTTGACGCTGCCTTCTTATGCCAGGGCTTGCTTTATACCTTGCTGACTAAAGATATAGAAAAGAGGAGGTCAGCAAATTTACCAAAGGCAAGCCAATGTTCTTCCCTTTACCTGTTGGTAACCTCTATATATTACAGAGGAATTGTACCAAACCTTTCACAGGTTTATGCTGGACTATTCAAATTAGATGGACAATATCTTTTTCTGTCTAATGTTCATAGAGAATAAGATGATGCAGCTTCTCTTAATAGGATACTATGCTTAACAATTTGTATCACTAGCAAGTGGCTAGTATAAATCCCACAGGCAATTTATTAGCAACACTAATGAACTGAACTAGATGTCTAAAAGTTAATTCGAATATATTTTAGTATTGGCAAAGTTCATTGTGTACATGTTTGTTATTCTTGTTGCCCACAACTCTAACCTGTGTATAAATTACAATTCTACTTGCTTGTGATTTGTTCTGAGATTTTTCTGGCATCATCACTTACACTAATGAAATAATGATTTGGTTTGGAAAGGTCTTCCAACGGCTGAATTTAGGACTGAATTTACAGTCAACTTTTTTGACCCATGTCATTTTTCTTTGTTATACTTTAGAATGTGAGCTGTCTAATATTATAGTCACATGTAGCTATTTACATTTACGTTAATTAAAAATTAAATACCTTAGTTGTGCCGGCCACATTCACGTGTTCAACAGCTAGTGGTTAACTTATTTGGACAATATAGAGAGCATTCCTATCTGCAGGAGAAATTCTGTTTGCCACTGTTCTAAAAGAGATGCTAACAATTGTGTTAACAATAAAGCAAAGTGATGGTAATAAATTAATTAAAAATACTCATTATTTGCTTGGCAGTTAAGAAGGGATTGGATACTATTAGTATTCTTATTGTAGAGTTTGAAGAAGCTTGACTGGTGGGATATAATTACAAACAATTTAAATTGTGCCTCCCACTGCCTTTCAAATGCACTCAATGGGGTGAGTTTTCTTTTGACTCCCATGTGAAAATTGAGAGAGTGTGTGACTTTTCTTCCCTCCAAGAAATTTCTTCAATAACCTTTAGTCACAAAACATAGTGTCAATTCAATAATTAGAATTCCTGATCCCATGTAATTATTAAAGTTGTGAGGCTGATTTAAAATTGAGGCTTCTCCGCTCCTACAGTTTGGACCCATTGTTGGCAGGAAGGTGTCATGTGATAAGGAAGGTTTGGTTGGCTTCTTCCATGTTTTTGTACCTAGAACATGTTTTCTTCCTCCATCAGCTTGATTATAACAGCTGGTTCTAAGATAACATTTCTACCATGGTCTGATTATTCACAGAATGATCTCTGTCTGTTTCCAAGGCAAACCATTCAATATTACAATCATCCAAATGTATGCCCAACCACTAATGCTGAAGAAGCTGAAGTTGAACGGTGCTATGAAGACCAAGCTGGCATCCAGATTGCCAGGAGAGATATCAATAACCCAGAATTCATATGTTGAATCCTAACGTTCAATATGATAACAATAGGAGGCAGGACCTTTGGAAGGTGATTAGATCATGAAGATGGAGCCCTCATGAATGAGATTTTGTTGTTGTGCAGTTGCTCAGTCCTGTCTGACTCTTTGCAAACCCATGGAATGCAGCACACCAGGCTTCCCTGTCCTTCATCAGCTCCCAGAGCTTGAGCAAAGCTCAGCATCAGTCCTTCCAATGAATATTCAATACTGATTTCCTTTAAGATTTACTGGTTTGATCTCCTTGTTGTCCAAGGGACTCTCAAGTGTCTTCTCCAACACCACAGCTCAAAAGCATCAATTCTTTGGTGCTCAGCCTTCTTTATGGTCCAACTCTCACATCCGTACATGACTACTGGAAAAACAATAGCTTTGACTAGACAGACCTTTGTTGGCAAAGTAAAGTCTCTGCTTTTTAATATGTTCTCTAGATTTGTCATAGCTTTTCTTCCAAGGATCAGGCATCTTTTAATTTCATGGCTGCAGTCACCATCTGCAGTGATTTTGGAGCCAAAGAAAATAAAGTCTCTCACTGTTTCCATTGTTTCCCAGTCTGTTTGCCATGAAGTGATGGGACCGGAATGCCATGATCTTAGTTTTTTGAATGTTGAATTTTAAGCCAGCTTTTTCACTCTCTTCTTTCACCTTCATCAAGAGGCTCTTTAGCTCCTCTTTGCTTTCTTGCCATAAGGATGGTGTCATCTGCATAGTGAGGTTTTTGATATTTCTCCCAGCAATCTTGATTCCAGCTTGTGCTTCATCCAACCTGGCATTTCACATGATGGTGTCTGCATGTGAGTGAAATAAGCAGGATGACAATATACAGCCTTGACATACTCCTTTCCCAATTTGAAAACTGGGAAATTTCCCAGTCCGTTGTTTCAAGTCCGGTTCTAACTGTTGCTTCTTGACCTGCATACAGGCTTCTCAGTACTTGGGTGCAATCTCAAAAATGACAGAATGATCTCTGCTTGTTTCCAAGGCAAACCATTCAATATTACAGTAATCCAAGTGTATGCCCCAACCACTAATGCCAAAGAAGCTGAAGTTGAACAGTTCTATGAAGACCAAGCTGGAATCAAGATTGCCAAGAGAAATATCAATAACCTCAGGCATGCAGATGACACCACCCTTATTGCAGAAAGTGAAAAGGAACTAAAGAGTCTCTGGTTTTGGTATCAATATAGTGCATGATCTCATAGAATGATATAAGTATTTCCTCCTATTCTGTTTCTTTTTTTAAGTTTATAAAGGAATTGCATTAATTATTCTTTAAATTTTGATAGAGTTTACTAATGAAAATTTTATGTGGGTCTGGATTATTTGTGGGAAGTTTTTCAAATTACTAATTTAATCTCCTTGCTTTTTATAAATATATTCACATTTTCTATTTATTCATGAGTTGATTTGGATAGTTTATATATGTCTAGAAATTTGTTCATTTCATTCAGACTATCATATTTGCTGGCTTATGGAGTTCATAATATTCACTGATGTTGCTCTATGTTCCTGAAAGATTGGCAGTGATGTCCTCTATAATTCCTGATTTTAGTAATTTGAGTCTTTTTTTTTCTTAGTCTGTGTTATAGTTTGTCAATTTTGTTGATCTTTTCAAAGAAATAACTTTTCATTTTTTTCTCTGTTGTTTTTCTATTCTCTATTTTCATTTTCTCTCTAGTCTTTATTATTTTCTTCCTTCATATTTAACTTTCTTTTCTTTTTCCAATGCCATATGGTGGAAGTTTAGGTTATAATTTGAGATGCT
Source organism: Dama dama (assembly GCF_033118175.1). Classification (NCBI taxonomy): domain Eukaryota; kingdom Metazoa; phylum Chordata; class Mammalia; order Artiodactyla; family Cervidae; genus Dama; species Dama dama. Next base: position 54,860,999 of record NC_083697.1, read on the forward strand.
TTTTTAACACGATTACTCATGGGTATAAATTTCTCTCAGGAGCACTGCCTTCACTGCATTTCTTAAATTTCATTAGATTGTGTTTTCATTTATCTCAGAGTACTTTCTGGTTTTTCTGGTGTTTTTTTTTCCTTGTTGTATTGGTCATTTAGAATTGTATTGTATAATTTTTACACATTTGTGATTTCCTTTTTTTTCTCTTATTGATTTCTAACATACTTATCTGATTTTATTCCTTTTAAATATATTTTTGCTGTCTTTTTTTCCTTTTTTTGCATAGTGCCTTTGAAAGATAATATTCTGCTGTTTCTAGGGAAATAGCATTTTATACATATTCTATAGATGCCTCTTGGGGCTTCCCTGGTAGCTCAGCTGGTAAAGAATCCGCCTGCAGTGCAAGAGACCCTGATTAGATTCCTGGGTTGTGAAGACCCCCTGGAGAAGGGGTAGGCTACCCACTCCAGTATTCTTGGGCTTCCCTTGTGGCTCAGATGGTAAAGAATCTGCCTGCAATGCAGGAGACCTGGGTTCGATCCCTGGGTCACTTTGCCCACAAAGGTCTGTATAGTCAATGCTGTCTGTATAGTGATGCTTTGCATCACTTCATGCAAACAGATGGGGAAACAATGGAATCAGTGACAGACTTTATTTTGGGGGGCTCCAAAATAACTGCAGATGGTGACTTCAGCCGTGAAATCAAAAGATGCTTGCTTCTTGGAAGAAAAGCTGTGACAAACCTAGACAACATATTAAAATACAGAGACATTACTCTGCTAACAAAGTTCCGTCTAGTCAAAGCTATGGTTTTTCCAGTAGTCATGTATGGATGTGAGAGTTGGACCGTAAAGAAGGCTAAGCACCAAAGAATTGATGCTTTCGAATTGTGGTGCTGGAGAAGACTCTTGAGAATCCTTTGGACAGCAAGGAGATCAAATCAGTCAGTCTTAAAGGAAATCAACCCTGAATATTCATTGGAAGGACTGAGTCTGAAGTCCTTCTGAAGCTGAAGCTCCAATACTTTGACCACCTGATGCAAAGTGCTGACTCATTGGAAAAGACCCTGATGCTGGGAAAGATTGAAAGCAAAAGGAGAAAGGGGGTGGCAAAGACTGAGATGGTTAGAGAGTATCATCGACTCCATGGACATGAATCTGATCTAAGTCTGGGAGATAGTGAAGGACAGGGGAGCCTGGCATGCTGCTGTCCATGGGTTCGCTGAGTCAGACATGATTTAACAACTGAACACAGCAACAAATATGTGTATGTTTGTGTATATATACACACAAACGCAAGTTGTATGTTTGTGTATATATACACACAAACGCAAGTTGTATGTTTGTGTATATATACACACAAACGCAAGTTGTATGTTTGTGTATATATACACACAAACGCAAGTTGTATGTTTGTGTATATATACACACAAACGCAAGTTGTATGTTTGTGTATATATACACACAAACGCAAGTTGTATGTTTGTGTATATATACACACAAACGCAAGTTGTATGTTTGTATGAAATTAAGTAAAATTAAGAAAGCTATATCACCAGTGTGTTAGAATCTGTTACCTCAACGTGACACCTTTTAGGAAGGGAATATCATTACTTTTCACTTTGTACATTTGTATTGTTTGACTTGTTGCAAGAAGCAAGCATTACATTTCTGATTTTTAAAATCCAGTATATATTTCTGAAATATATATTTCAGAGATGTGCAAAAGAAACAGAATATGAGGGCAAAAGAAAAGAGAACAGCAAAAGAAGATGATAGAAGTATCACAATTAAGTCTGAAATAGAAGTAAAATCAGAACTTTGGGTCCGTGAGGACCCTTGGATGAGGAAAAGGGAACACCTGCAGTCTCTTTTCTCCACTGTGGGAAGATTTCCTGACCTTATTGAGCATCTTTCATTTTTACTCTGCTCATACTTGTCAAATAATACTTCTGCTTTCTGTGGCAAGTGCCATTCTGCATCTTCACTGCCCTTGAAGAGAGACACTCATAGTGTCAGGGACATCAAATTCCAATCAAGCTTCCTTCTGGAAATGAAACATGAGCATTTGGTTTTAAAATCAGTCTGGAGGATTCCCTCAGAGTGGACCATCACTGAAGCTAATTTGGTAGCTGGTCATAAAACCCAATCCCATGAGATAAGTTCATCTCTATAGGTACTATTTAATAATCATGCAATATTCTGTCTTTTTACATAAAAATGGCAGTGCCAGTAAAGGAAAGAAACAAGGGATGGGCTTAGAATGCATTCATTGTCTGTTAAACATCCCTATACCACCCACCGGTTGGCTTATTATTTATGAAAGCAACACACACACATAATGTCCACAAGGAGCAAGCTAGAAAATACGCTTTTGCAGATTTGGAGTATAAACCATAGTGAGTGATTCTAATGTTAGGATTTACAACCATCTTTATCTGGAAAGTGAATTTAGATACTATACACAGCAAAGAAAACTTTTTCTTTATTATAAATAGCAATGCCATCTTTTACAAATATCAACATACAGTGTTGGTAAATTTGTTAAAGATAATTTTTATGTTCTGCTTTTCCAAGAAAAGTCCCCAGGAGTTTTTACCTTAATATATAAAAAAAAAATGTTGTTCTTACAGATTTTAAAATGCACAGACTGATTTGGACTCAAGAGGTCTGATGCAGGCTAGAAGATGCTGAAAAGCAATTCTAGCAAAGTCTATTTTCTTATTGTATTATAATTCTCTGTATTTTAATTTACATATTTACCAAAGAGTCTTTATTAAATTCATTTTTTTAAGAATGCTCTAAAAATGAAAGCAGCAGTGGTAGTGTTTAGTGTTCCTCTAATTTTTTTATATGTGTTTTAGTTTCTGAATCCAGTCATCATTATATATTTTAAGGTCTATCTTGTGTCTGTCTTTTACTCCAAGCACTCCTTGTCTGTCCTTCTCAGAGTATTGGTACTGTGATTAAAGGCCATTTCTGTTCTTGGTGGTATTTCTCAGATGATGCCCAAGAGCAACATTGACTGTTTCCACTCCATTCCTTATTTAAGATAGCATAAATCTGGATGTAATTTCCTCTAAATATATGCTATTTAATACTCTTGACCCTTCTCCATTTTTACTTAAATATAGTCACAAGCAAACATGTACGTGTATCTCTAAGTATAACAAATTTAACAAAAGAGCTTCATTAAAATATTGATATTTATATAATTAGATGATGGACTTCCCTAGTGGCTCAGATAGTAAAGAATCTGCCTCCAGTGCAAGAAACCTGGGTTTGACCCCTGGGTCAGGAAGATCCCCTGAAGAAAGGAATGGCAACCCACTCCAGTATTCTTGCCTGAAGAATCCCATGGACAGAGGAGCAGGCTACAGTCCATAGGGTCAGAAAGAGTCGGACACGACTGAGAGACTAATACACAACAACAACATAATTAGGTGACAGATTACCTGTAAACTTCCATGCAAGAAGATTTCTAAATTAAGACAGCTAGCAAGTAATACAATTATATAGAAAAATATGATCTTCTCAAAGAGAAATCAGCACAAATGGAAATATGTCAGAACCTGCCTGGCTTGTAACTTCTAGTTCATGATTGGTCCTTTTCTTTGCCCCGTTATCCTGTGCATTTATCTTCTGCTGGTGTATGTTGGTGTACATCGTTAATACCACTGGTTCATGTTTGTTTCATATTTTCAGCTCAACACTTGAATGCTTGCTTAGTTCTCTGTTTTTTATTATTGGTGATATTAGTTGTGCTGCTTACTTTAATGAAAAGAGCCCTGGTGGCTCAGACGGTAAAAAATACACCTTCAATGCAGGAGACCCAGGTTCGATCCCTGGGTCAGAAGGATCCCCTGGAGAAGGCAAAGGCAACCCACTCCAGTATTCTTGCCTGGAGAATTCCATGGACAGAGAAGCCTGGTGGGCCACAGTCCACTGAGTCTCAAAGAGTTGGACACGACATGGGCGACTGACACATATCACACACACTTTAATAAAGGAATGATAATGATAACATGTGTTGGGGACTATCCCTGGGCCAGCATACTTCTAAGCATTACATAGATTTTACTTTTTCTTCTTTCCATAAGTAGCTTCTACGTTTGTTTTCATTTATAGAAAAAAAATCTGAGTTACGTAGAGTTTGTACAACTTGACCAAAGTCACAAAGTTAAGCAGCAGAAGACTCTTAACTCCAAAGTGTCAATGGTTAATTAGTAACTGATATCTACCATATAGAGTAGATGTTTGAAACGCAGAGAGTCGAAAATCATGCATATTAGACACCTATTTCTGCATAACACGATACCCAAAAAACCTAGTGGCCTAAATCAATGAAACGTATTATGTCACAGTTTCTCTGAGTCAGGAAATCTGGAGTGACTTATTTGGTCCGTCTCAAAGTGAAAGTGTTAGTCACTCAGTTGTGTCTGACTTTTTGTGACCCCATGGACTGTAGCCTGCCAGGCTCTTCTGTCCATGGGATTCTCTAGGCAAGAATATTGGAGTGAGTAGCCATTTCCTTCTCCAGGGGATCTTCCCAACCCAGGGATCGAACCCAGGTCTCCCTGCATTGCAGGCAGATACTTCACTATCTGAGCCACCTGAAAAGTCTTAATACCAAGTTGCAAATCTAATGATAACGTTTGGGGAGTTCATGACTGCCAAGCAGATACACAAAACAACACCACTTCCATCCAAATTGCTTCAGTACGGAGTATAGACACAGTTGTCAAAATAGAACACAATCTCAGGCAGTGTCTCTGTTATTATGTATATTTCCCTTCATATCTTCAAGTGAATCATGAAACAATCTCAGAATCAGCAGGAGAAACCCAAGAAGTATATTCAAGTAAAACATGTTTTTATTAGTTCTGCTTCTGTGATTGGAATTTGCTTGATATTATTATCAATTAACACATTGCCACTTACATCTGAGAAATCTGACCATTAACTTAGAATCCACATAGCTCCTTTAGCCAACACATGCTCAGTCCTATCCAACTCTCTGAGATGCCATGGACTGTAGCCTGCCAGGCTCCTCTGTCCATCAAGTTTTTCAGGCAAGAATACTGGAGTGGGTTGCCATTTCCTACTCCAAGCCAGTCCCTCTGGTTCTGATCTAACACAACAGTGCCATCAAGTTATCTGCTTGGTCTCAACTGAGAATATGACTGGGGAGGATCCTCCTCTAAGCTCTCTCACATGGTGGTTGGCAGGTCTCAGAAGCTCCAAGCCCATCTTAGTGACTATTTGTGGGCTTAAAGTTCTTGATGAATGTTGGCCAGAGGTAATAGTTCCTGTCCATTTGGGTCTCTCTATAGTGTTACTCACAACTAGCAGTAGGTTTCCTCAGAAACAGCAAAGAAGAGAACAAGAGACAGTCCAGGTGGAAGATATAGTCTCTCTTTAACCTAATCCTGGAAATGAAGCTTTCACTTTCACCATAAGCTGTTTATTAGGAGTGAGTCACTAGATCCAGCTCACCCAAGAGGAGATTACATGAATACCAAAAAGCAAGGATAATTAGGTGCCATCTTAGATGTAGTCTTCCAATCACGGGACCTCTATTTTGAATCTGGTACGAAACAGTTATGCTTTCAGAAAGTCACAGCCACTAATTTTCTCTTCAAGCTCATGATGTTAATAACCAGTCTGGCCAAAGTTGTGGGGCTATTCAAGGAATAAAAGAAAAATTATAGATATGAAAAATTAAGAGCTTGATATAAATATGACTTTACTATATTATTTTTCAAAGACAAGGGATTATCACTAACTCACTTTGATTAGATCGTATATCTTCTCCATTTATTTTCTCATTACACTGCACATCAGTGCTAAATTTCATTTTCTTCTTACATCCACAGATAAGCAAGTAATCAGCAAAAGTTGTGAAATGACCAACAGAAAGCAAACTAATATTTGTAAAGCATTACTCCTATGTTGATCTCTGTGCTGGGCACTTAATAGGCATGATCTCATTTAAATCCTCACAATCACTTTCTTAGGGGGTAGCCCATTTATTCCTTCTTCAGGATACTGACTCTTGAAGAAATACAGCTAGTGATCAGACAGAGTGGCTCTGTTTTTCCTTTCACTTGTCCTCAAAGGCAAGTCCATAATAGTATCTTTCATTTTGCCCCTTTCAGAGAGTTTTAGAGATGTAGAAATAGCTTTATTAATATTGATCATTTTTTTTTACTTCCAAGAAATACCACAGCCCCCCAAATTCCATAGACACCCATCTATCATTTTCTTTAAAATCTCCAGAGAAAAAAGTCTCCTTGTTTAACATGTCACATCACATTGGTTCAGTGCCTGCACTATAGTGGCTCAGATTCCCTTATATGTTGCTTCACATATATACATACATGTGTGTGTGTGTGTGTGTGTGTGTGTATCCTCAAGTTACATCAGAATTCTTTAAAAATAGAGATAACATTTTTTATAAAACATAAAATAATGAGTTTCTCACTCTCAGAAATACATACATACTTGCACACAACATACGTAACGTGTATACTCGTATGCATTCACAAACAAATCAATCGTTGGATGATTGGCCTCAGTATAGTCTATTTGAAAACTACATGTATCAATGAAATCTAACTTTGATTTTGACATTTCTAAGGGACTCCTTTTTTATAATTGCCTTCGAGGCTACATTTCCACACCACAAAAGACACAAAATAAGAAATTCAACTTGCTGTTTAAATAAATATAATATTGTCCAGATCTATCATGTATGTAGTTCACATGCAAAGGCTTTGAATGACCATTTCTAATAATCAATAGCACATTCAATGGAAAAAATGGTCACAAAAATGCCTCAAGTACCCTGAAGAGGAAATCCAAGAATGTTTGGGGTGCTTGCTGTATCTTGGGGTGTAGTCACACAATTTCTCAATGTGACAGATTTGAAGGTAGTTGCACTCATTAGATACTAGACTCTGATTTGCTAGCTTTCAGAAATGCCTTTCATAATTTCACATTGCATCATAGTTAGTCCTATCCTAGAGGACTGTTGTTCTCCACAAGAAATCAAGGCATAAGTAGTTTCATACTGTACAAATTAAATGTGTCATTTATGTGTGATTATATTCCATGCTGGTTAAGATAAAATTAATGACATTACTTGGATCACATCATATACTTCTGCATTTCCCATAATCCCTTGCTAATGGCTAGGTACAAAGTTAGTAAATAACATGAGTTTAGGTTAAATTTTTTGGTGAAACTGACTACCAGTGAGTTACTCTGGCATTTTCAAATGGTACATTCCAAAAGGTGCCATAATAATCAATTAATTCCTAGATAAAAATCATTCCCAAATGATATACATTTTAATGCTTCCTTTAAACAATTGCTGAGTTTAGGAAAGCATGAGTCTATGTAATGGAAACAGGTTACTGGGTAGATAATTTGAAAAACCACGATTCTGGCTGCAGAATTTCATTTAATGCAGTGAGTGCTTTGGTATAGTTGTTTTGCTTTCATATAATTGAGTTTTCCTATTTGAAATCAGGAAACCTAAAATCATAGAATGTAAGTTCTGTAAGTGACTTTGATATCTGGTTAAAACCCCACGTTTTACAGATTGAGACTACATCCATCAAAATGGGCTACATTTTGCCACTGAAACAAATATTCCCTAAATCTCAGGAACATAAAATAGCAAGGGTTTCTGTCTCACTCTTGCAAAGATCAAAAACTCAAGGTTTGAGTGACTATCCTGGGCAACTGTATTAACTAATTTAGTAAGGCTACAATTAATCAGGTACTACTAAAATACCTCACTCCCATAACCAGTTATTAGACTGAACATTTATTACAGTAGACCTTACCAAGGATGACTAGGGGATGTTTGTATAGTCTGCATGTTGGCTAAACACTCCAGGCAGCTTTAATCTTATGATGCATATATATTAACCTGCTGTAATGGTTAATTGTATGTGTCAATTTAATCAGGCCATACAGTGTCTAGATATTTAGTCAAACCTACTGGTAGGTTCATCAGGATGTTTTTAGATGAGGTTAACATTTGAATCAATAGACTGAGTAAAGAAGATTTCCCCTCTTAATGTGGGTAGCCCTCATCTAAACAGGTGAAGACCGGAATATCTGCATAGAACAAAAAGACTGAGGAACAGGGTTCTCCTGTCTTACCACTTGAGTTGGAACATTGATTTCTACCCACCCCCGACCCCCCAGTCTTTGGACTCAGGCTGGAATGGTGGCTTTTTTAGAGTCATGAACCTGCCAACCACAGATATTGGGCTTTTTTGGCTTCCAAAATTACTTGAGGCAGTTCTTTATAATCTTTCATTCTTTCTCTTTCACTAATATGTGAGATGTATGCACACATGTATATGTATGTATCCTATATCTCATAGTTTCTAGAGACTAATGTAATCAGATTTTGATACCAAGAGGAACAGAAATTTAAGGGTGAGTTTTATGAATTGCTTCTGAGGCCTCTGGAATTGGCTCTGTAACTTGATTAGATGTAAAGAGAAAGTAGTGATAGTCCATGGAGTGATCTGGCTCTAGAGGTTTGCCGAATTATTACCACTGGATACTCCTCATCAACCACAAAGGAGAAGCAAGGATCTTGATGATTCTCTATTAGATACTTTTACTAAGCTATATTATGAGATTGACTAGTTACTCCTTGCTTCGCTGGAGGTTTTACTTTTGTTTCAGGTTTGAAGGATGAGTTAAGAAAAGAAACCACTCATTACACACAAATAAATAATGTCAATATTTATTAGAGGATTATTTAACTTAATTTCAATATACAATTTTTAAAAGAAAAGAGAAATAGAAACAACAGAGAAAAGTAACAGCACATACATCACCAAATTGGGCTGACCAACACCCAGCCTTAAACAGTGTGCTGAAAGTGCCCAGTGACAGCAACCTGGAGTCCCAGGTGGGAAGAGACCCTGGGCAGTGTGTCTCCTCCATGGGTGAGACTTCCAGTTGCAGTTTCAGGGGTTCTTGCTTATAATCCCAGGCCACAGACTGATATCATTATCAGTTTGCATGCAAAAATGCAGGTCTGGTTTTACTTTAACATTATTTATGATGCTGCTTGTTTTATCTTGGAAGTCATAGGATTTCATGAAACCCTAGCCATGTTGGCCAGGCTTCCAGGGGCTCAAGAACTCAAAGATGCACTCTCCTTCTTATCTGAAGTGCTGCCTGACTAGTTGTGCTTGCAGCTAGGCATGGAATCCAGGCACTGTCCAGGCAGGTCAGAAGTAAGACCCAGGGCCTGCTTTCCTGCTTCTGAATCCTGAGCAAGACTTCCTCCATTTTAATTTCCCTAACACTCTCATTTTAGTTGGATAAAGTGGAAGAAATAAGAATGAGCTCAGAGATTTCAATTCTCAACTCGAGTATCATATTCATGACCTGAAAGTTTCTATATGTGACCTCAAGCAGATCCTTATCTCCTGTAGTTACAGTGCTGAGATGGCTGAAAATTGAACCAAAAAATATCCTGTAGTTTGGTTGAATTACAATTAACGTTGAATTCCCAGCTTTTCACGGTATCTACTGTTAAAGGCATTAACTGGGAAGAAATGATATGCTAATGTGACCTGAGCTGCCCATCATGGGCTGGGTCTCATGAAGTTGGATGTGCGCAGCAGTTCTCCATTATCAAATAGATATCGTTTATGCATATGATTAAACCCAAGCAGGCCCAGAAGGCACAAGTAAGTTACATTAAGAAGTGGCCCAAATATTCACGGTCCCCACTCCTCCTATACTGCCTTCTCCATCCAACTGCACCTCTGACCTCATAGGGAGTTTCCTGCAAGCAGTTGACAGAGGAAGAAAACAGTGTTTGGTTTACAAATGATTCTGCACAATATGCAGACACTACCTTACATTCCTCTTAGGGTACATCTCTGAATGACAGTGGTGACAAGAAGTCTTACTACTGATCAGAACTTCAAGCGGTACAGCTGTCATTCACTTGGCATAGAAGGAGAAATTGCCAGAGGCTTGGTTATAATGATTAATGGGCTATGGCCAATCGGTTGGCTGGATGGATACAGACCTAGAAGGAAAAATGACTTGAAAATTGGTGATAAGAAAATTTGGTAAATAGATAGGTCTCTCTGAAAAGGCAAAAAAAAAATATGGAAGTATGTCTGTCCTTGTTGTTTAGTCACTAAGTCTTGGCCGACACTTTTGCAACCCCATGGACTGTAGCCCACAGACTCCTCTGTCCATGAGATTTCCCAGGCAAGAATACTGGAGTGTGTTGCAAGTTCCTTCTCTGGGAGATCTTCCTGACCCAGGGATCAAACCCACATCACCTGCTTTGCAGGTGGATTCTTTACTGATGAGCCATCGGGAAGCCTGAGTGTCCTGTGTGAGTTTTCACCAAAGGGTGACCTCAGCAGAAATGAAATGAAATGAAATGAAATAAAATGTTAGTTGCTTATTCATGTCCAACTCTTTGTGACCCCATGGGCTATAGTGTGCCAAGCTCCTCTTTCCATGGAATTCTCCAGGGAAGAAGAATGGAGTGGTTTGCCATTCCCTTCTCCAGGAGATCTTCCCAACCCAGAGATTGAACCTGGGTCTCCTGCATTGCAGGCAGATTCTTTACCATTTGAGCCGAGGGAAGCCTGAATTCAACAGAATCTGAATTCTCAACAGAGGAGAATTTTAATAATCAAGTTGTTAATATTACCCATTCTGTAATGCCAGCTGGTGTATTTCTTCAGCCACTCCAGTTATTGCTCAATGGGCTCAAGAACAAAGTGTCTATGGTAAGAGGGATGAAGCTTATGCGTGGGCTCAGCAATGTGGATTTCCACTCACCAGGGCCAGCTTGGCTTTAGTCATGGCTGAATGCCCAATCTGCCATCAGCAGGACCCAGCACCATTCCTGAAAGCAATCAGCAAGTTACCTGGTGACAGGTTGATTACATTGGACTACTTCCATCATGGAAGGGACAGTCTCTTGTTCTTGCCTTAATAGATACTTAGTCTGGATGGAGATTTACCTTTCCTGAATGCAGTGCTTCTGCCAAAACTCTCATCCATCAATTTACACAATACTTTATCCATCATCATGGTATTCCACTCAGCATTGCTTCTGATCAAGGGATTTACTTCATGACAGAAATGTAGCAATGGGTTCATGGTCATAGAATTCACTGTTCTTATTGTGTTCCCTTTTGGAAAGGCAGCCTCATGTATGAAATCTTTCCACCCCTACTCTGTCATCTGAGAATGGGCCTTGGGCCTGGAACACTTCTTTACCAAGTGATAAAGAGCCCACACAGCCTGTACCAGACTTATCAACTTGTGTGGGAATATTTTTCTCTGTTTCTATCTCAATAAGAGTAGCTTTGTTCTACTTGGGCATGTACATCAATGGACCTCAAGAAGAACCCCATCTTTTAGTTTTCTAGATTCCATGGAGGATGGGTCAAAGTCCTTCTAATGTAGTGTGAGAGATATACACCCAGACAAATGACCCTTCTTCAGCTGCTTGTCGAAGCAGGATGGGGGGGATGAGATGGAGCTTGCTAATCATAATGAATGGACCAATGCACACTCCTGAAGCTGATTTTGCTCCATCTCTTCTCTGTGTAAGTAAAGCCCCATCCCATCCATGGCTTGACTGTATTTTGTTTACTTTCACAATTTTGATATCAAGATACAAGTATTTGATCTTCTGGCAATGTGATGATCTTTGTTATTCCCCCACATAATTTGAGTCCTCCTTTGCCATTGATTAAGTGTACAAGATGCTTTGCTGTACATTGTCCACCATCCTGAAGCAGCTGACTTGATAAAAGTGTGAAATAGCATTTTGAAGACTCAGTTACAGCGCCAGTTATGTGGCTGTGTCTTAAAGGGCTGGGGAAAGGTTCACTGGAAGACAGTATTTGCTCTGAATCAATATTCAACATATAATGCTCTTTTCATGATAGCCAGAATTCACAGAAAACGAGACATCAAGAATCAAGGAATGGAAATTCAACTGGCACTGCTATTACTCCTAGTGATGCATAAAAACATGTTTGCTTCTTGTTCCTGTTACCATTATTCTGGGTTTGTCAATGATGATGTTTTTGGTTGGGATTAACATTTTAATCAGTCGACTGAGTAAAACAGATTGGCCTCCTTAATGTGGGTGATTCTCATCCAATCTGTTGATGGACCGAATAGAACAGAAAGACTGAGTATGAGGGAACTTCTCCTGACTGCTTGAGCTGGGACATTGTGGCTTTTTTTTTTTTTCTCTAGCCTTGGAACTCAGACTGAAACATCAGCTCTTCTTGGGTAGAGTGTGCTATTTTTTAGACTAGAATTTATGCCATGGACTCTCCTGGTTCTCTCTCACATGTATGTGCACGCAAGAGAGAACAGATGTCAGTTATATATATTCTGTTTCTCTGGAGAACCCTAATAAAATGTTAAAGAAGAAAAGATGACACAGTGTGTGCTGGCTCTTAAATGCACCCACCGGGAAGACACATATCATTTCTGCTTATATATCATTGACCAGAGAATTCCTGTGGCCACCTTGACTTCTAGATACATGGGAGTATAGCCCTTTCTTTTCATACTGTTCATGGGGTTGGATGAGATGGTTGGATGGCATCACCCACTTAATTGATATGAGTTTAAGCGAGCTTTGGGAGTTGGTGATGGACAGGGAAACCTGGCATGCTGCAGTCCATGGGGTCACAAAGAGTCGGACACGACTGAACTGAGCAACTAAACTGAACTGAACTGAACTAACAGCCCTTCCTATACCTGAATGTGGTCAGGAATGCACTTTGGTGATTAATGAATAATGATTAGCACAGTAATTCAATCCATTTATGAAGATACTCTCAATTTGTAGTAAAGTTCTTGTCACATTACTTGTCTATCCTTCAGGCATGTAATGAAGGTCAAAGTCATAATAGAAGATGGAGAATTGAAATAAGTTACAAAAATCAGAAACATACATACAAATTTGAGGGATTTATGAATATGAATTCATTGGACCATTTATTAGATAATTTAATATATGTGAAGAGCCTAGAATTGCCCCTGGTATACTATAAGTTCTCAATTAATATTACCAAGTACTCATTATTGTTACAAAATAGTGCTCCACTGACAAAGTTAGATTATCAATAACCCTCTTAAAGATAGCCTCTTTTCGCAAATATCAAGACAATAATAATCCCTACCATACTGTGACTTATTGCCCTATAATACTCTTTTGTGGCCTGGATCACAAAGGTAACAAAAACATTACCATGAAGCAGAAATGAAATAATGGGATTTTTTCCATAAATATTTATTGTGTGTCATTTTTGGAAATAAAGCCCCTTGGACTGAGTATTTCCTTTAAAACATTCTGAATTAAATGAAGGGCCCTTAAAAAAAAAAATGAAGGACCCTTGAAAGTTAGGAACAAATGGCATACTTGCTTTGATCTGACATAAAGAAGATAGGTACATTTAAATACAGCCCTATTCTAAGTTTCAATCCAGGAAACTCTGAGCAAACTGTCAGTTAAAATCAGCTACACTGAAGACAGATTTTTAGGAGCGAGAACCCCATAAGATTAATTAAATGGAGTATACAAACAAGAAAGATGTTTGGAGCCTCTGCTTATGGGCTGCATAAACTAATTAGATCAGCTCTCCATTGTAATGTAAAGTATTATTTATAGTATATCAGGGCAAAGGTTTTCAAATATGAATGAACTAAATTGGATCCCTCAGCCTCAGTCACTTAATAGCTGTGATATCTCTTCATTATTTAACCTCCTTAGCCTTCTTAAATTTCAGTGTCCTCATCTTACTATGGATAAAATAATCCCCATAATCTGATAATTTCATAAGAAGGTTAGTAGGAAACTTAACTTCCTGAAGTCTCAGCATCCTCTTCTGTGCTACACAGAAAATAATCTCTGTAATGTAATAACTTTACAGGAATATTATATTAAGCAATAATCTTCTGAGATTAAGTGATAACCTTATTAAATGTGTTGAGAGTGGTGTCTGGCCAACAGATGAGCACAGTATGATAACAATTATCATTATTAAATCTAGTACTGACGTTCAGCATCTGTTAAATTTGCGAACAGAATACTCATGCTCCAACCATCTATTGCTGGGTAACAAACATCCTGAAACAAAGTGGTTTAAGATAATAAACTTTTATTAATATCTCACCCTAGTTTTGTAGGTCAAGCATGTGTGCCAGGCTCCGGTGGGTGATTCACTGGCTCCATATGGTGTCAACTGTGTTCTCAACCACTCAGTGGTATTCAGTTGTCAGATGAACTGTTCCAAAGGGTCCCAGATGGCTTGACTCTAGTGTCTCAGAGGATATGACTGAAAGTCAGGGCCTGGCTGAGACTGTCACCTACCATGCCTACGTAACATGAGGCCTCTCTAGAATGGTAGTCGCAGAGTAATGGGACTTCTTAAGCGGCAGTTTCCATGAAAATACTCCAAGGGACAAGAACGGGCATGATGTTACTCCCACTGTGTCCTACTGATAAAATCAGTCACAAAGTCTGTCCACATTCAAGGAGAGGGAACAAAGATGCAACCTCTCAGGAAGAGGAGTGACCATCTTTATAAGGTCACTGTAATAACCATCATTACAAGGTACACTGTGAGTTCTTTGTGTTGTAGTGAAAGCAGCATATCACTATGCATATGGATTATGTAATGTGACATGGGTGTCCTTGAGTTACAGTGTTATGGATATGGAGCTTTACATATGGAGCTTAGCAACTAATGTTCCATCTGGGCACTTACATATTGCAGTAGCTCCTTTCTCACATGGAATGTGAAATACTATATTTTTCAGTATTGTCACTATACTCATGAAATTGATATTCCAAAAAAGACATCAGAAAGTGTTTTCTGTTAAGGGTCAGAGAGTAAATAGTTTAGGCTTTCCGGGCCATATGTTGTGTCCCTCTTCTCTTTCTTTTGTTTTTAACAACTCTTTAAAAGGTGTAAAAATCAAAACAAAATATCCATGGCACAGAAGGCCATACAAAAACAAGCCAAGGGCCAGATTTGGTCTGAAGGCTGTAGTCTGCTGACCCCTGAACAAATGAAGAGCAATATAAGCATAAATGACTCCAATTCTAAACTATGAAAATGTGTACAAAATAGAAATGAAGATCTTGAAAAATCTAGGATATTCAACCCTAAGTCCTTAGCAGCATTAAGAAAAATAGAGTAAAAAAAAAAAACTTGTATTAGGAATTTAATTTGTTCCAAGCAGTATTAAGTTCTCTTATGAAATTATCACATTTACTACCCACAACAACCTTAAAGGTGACTTGTTGTACCCATTATATAGATACAATTAAAATATGAACTATTTAAAGGCAAGTATTAGAATTTACTTATGTTCAAAATCTAACACATAGACTGATATAAAATAGAATTTAAATACATGTTGGATGAATTTAATTAAATGATGAAATATTGGGGTTCAGAGTTATTCATCAAAAATCAGAGGTCCAGAGTGGAGGCCCTGGAATTCAAAAGTGGTTTCTTTATTTTCAATACTTCACCCAACTCTTTCTCATTGTGTGGCCACTTTAACAACTTCTAGCACCAACAATCTGATTTTAAAATAACTTATTATAGCAATATGATTACTGTCCTTAGGAAATTAAGCAGTATTAAGCAGTATTTATCTATAAATTAGGTAATATAAAGTCTTAACATTTGTTTTATTTTTGCAGAATTGAATTTATGATTTGGGAGAATCTTTGATGTCTATGGTTTATTTATTTAAACCACTCTCTGTCTATGCTCTTAATTATTACAAGCAAGGACAGGACAGAATCAAGTTTTGTAAACTTTACATATTTTGGGTGGCCTTCCTTAAGAAAAAGAATATAGAATAAGATACAAAAATAGTACAAAATAAATGTCTATTTAAAAACCACAAATTATAAGAAATTTCACATTTTATAGATCTGACAAATAAAAAAGTATCACAATGTTTCCCCTAAACCCATAACTCATTAATTAATGGGCTGACGTATGTCTATAATACTTCTTTTTTGAAATTTGGTATGACCAAAACTTCTGAAAAAATGATATATAGACTCAATTTGAAATTAAGGCATATGGAAGTGCAATTGAAATAGATTTTTAAGTGTTTTTGCACTGTCTTAAACTTAATAATTGAATAAATACAACATAGTTTGACATATTGATGAATAGCTTACAGTATGAGTTTGTCACAGAAATATTTGTTTCTTTAGGGTATCTTTATTGCATTGGTGAATATATGGTGTGTCATTTCATGTTCAAGTGGCAGACTTTGTCACTTGATGTGTCAGATATGATAACTCCAATACAGTGGGATGTAAGTCACCCAGCTACACACATTCTAACTCTGTTTGCAATATTGCTATACATTTGCGTTCACAAATACAGGGATTCTGAGAAGTTTCTGTATTTGTAAAATCTCTGCTTAGAAATTACACACACACACACTCAAAAGAATAGTGTGTATCTTCTGCCTTACTGAGTAATTCCTACAAGAGAGAATATTTGTTTTAAGTAGATGTCAAAGAGAAGCCCATTTTCCATTTGGAACTTTTTATCTAATAATTAGAAGTTTCGGCAGACTTGTTTCTGGCCCCATACACTGAAGCCTTGATTCCACTTCACCACCCATGTATTTCCAGGAACCCCCACTAAGGGATATTCTATCACTGTACAGAAGCCACGGCCCTGGACCATTGTGCCATCACACAGGTCACCCCGGCACAATGAACGTCAAATTCTTGGGAGCCATTCTGTGCCATGGTTGTTATTAATAGAAATAACTGTGAATGAAAAAGACTTAAATTCATAAAAACATTCTTAACACACCCAAATTAGATGTATCCTCATCTCAACTTTTCCCTTAACTAGATTGCCCAAAATTCCTGAGGCTCTTTAACACCATTTACACAAGAAGTGTGATAGAGGAAATTGAAGAGGAAGAAAGCAGTGTTAGTAACCTATTGTGTTAAAAATTCCTTCTTGCAAATTTAAAAATCAAGTGACTATGTAGGCATTGTTGCACCCCACCCCCTCACCATAAGGTCTTGGAAGAGGTTGATGCAAGTGACAGACCCTGAATGTTTGAGGCTCATTAGCATCACATTAATTCTGCCCAGGGGAGTAATTCAGAAACAGTGAAAGACAGATGGGGATGCCTAAAGAGTAACTTTTGATGGTTGAGGGCAATATTGGTTTATCAGTTCAGTTCAGTTCAGTCACTCAGTCCTGTCTGACTCTTTGAGACTCCATGGACTGCAGCACGACAGGTATCCCTGTCCATCACCAACTCCCAGAATTTACTCAAACTCATGTCCATTGAAGACGGTGATGCCATCCAGTCATCTCATCCTCTGTCGACCCCTTCTCCTCCTGCCTTCAATTTTGCCTAGCATCAGGGTCTTTTCAAATGAGTCAGTTCTTCGCATCAGGTGGCCAGAGTATTGGAGTTTCAGCTTCAGCATCAGACCTTCCAATGAATATTCAGGACTGATTTATTTTAGGATAGACTGATGCGATCTCCTTGCAGTCCAAGGGACTCTCAAGAGTCTTCTCCGACAGCACAGTTCAAAAGCATCAATTCTTCAGCACTAAGCATTCTTAATAGTCCAACTCTCACATCCATACATGACTACTGGAAAAGTCACAGCTTTAACTAGATGGGTCTTTGTTGGCAAAGTAATATCTCCGCTTTTTAATATGCTTTCTAGTTTGGTCATAACTTTTCTTACAAGGAGCAAGCGTCTTTTCATTTCATGGCTGAAGTCACCATCTGCAGTGATTTTGGAGCCCCCCAAAATCAAGTCTGTTACTGTTTCTACTATTTTGCCATCTATTTGCTGTGAAGTGTGAAGAAAGCTGAGCACCGAAGAATTGATGCTTTTGAACTGCGCTGTTGGAGAAAACTTGAGAGTCCCCTGGACTGCAAGGAGATCCAACCAGTCCATCCTAAAGAAGATCAGTCCTGGGTGTTCATTGGAAGGACTGATGCTGAATCTGAAACTCCAGTACTGTGGCTACCTCATGCGAAGCGTTGACTCTTTGGAAAAGACCCCAATGCTGGGAGGGATTGGGGGCAGAAGGAGAAGGGGACGACAGAGGATGAGATGGCTTAATGGCATCACCGACTCATTGGACACGTGTTTGAGTAAACTCCAGGAGTTGGTGACGGACAGGGAGGCCTGGCATGCTGCGATTCATGGGGTCGCAAAGAGTTGGACATGACTGAGCAACTGAACTGAACTGAACTAATGGGACCAGATACCATGATCTTAGTTTTTTGAATGTTGAGTTTTAAGCCAGCTTTTTCACTCTCCTCTTTCATTTTCATCAAGAGGCTGTTTAGTTATTCTTCGCTTTATGCCATAAAGGTGGTGTCATCTGTATATCTGAAGTTACTGATATTTCTCCAAGCAATCTTAATTCTAGCTTGTGCTTCATCCAGTCCAGTGTTTCTATGATGTACTCTGCATATAAGTTAAATAAGCAGGGTGACAATACATAGCCTTGATGTACTCCTTTCCCAATTTGGAACCAGTTTGTTTTTCCATTTCCAGTTCTAACTGTTGCTTCTTGACCTGCATATAGATTTCTCAAGAGGCAGGTCAGGTGGTCTGGTATTCCCATCTCTTGAAGAATTTTCCACAGTTTGTTGTGATCCATGCAGTCAAAGGCTTTGGCATATTCAATAAAGCAGAAGTACATGTTTTTCTGGAACTCTCTTGCTTTTTCAATGATCCAACAGATGTTGGCAATTTGATCTCTGGTTCCTCTGCCTTTTCTAAATCCAACTTGAACATCTGAAAGTTGGATCACAGTTCACGTACTGTTGAAGCATGGCTTGGAGAATTTTGAGCATTACTTTACTAGAGTGTGAGATGAGTGTGATTGTGCAGTAGTTTGAACATTCTTTGGCATTGCCTTTCTTTGGGATTGGAATGAAAACTGACCTTTTCCAGGCCTGTGGCCACTGCTGAGTTTTCCTAATTTGCTGGTATATTGAATGCAGCACTTTCACAGCATCATCTTTCAGGATTTGAAGTAGCTAAACTGGAATTCCATCACCTCCACTAGCTTTGTTCATAATGATGCTTCCTAAGGCCCACTTGACTTCACATTCCAGAATGCCTGGCTCTAGGTGAGTGATCACACCATCGTGATTATCTGGGTCATGAAGGTCTTTTTTGTACAGTTCTGTGTATTCTTGCCACTTTTTAATATCTTCTGATTCTGTTAGGTCCATACCATTTCTGTCCTTTATTGTGTTCCCTTTGCATGATGTTCCCTTGGTATCTCCAATTTTCTTGAAGAGATCTCTAGTCTTTCCCATTCTGTTGTTTTCCTCTATTTCTTTGCATTGATCACTGAGGAAGGCATTCTTATCTCTCCTTGGTATTCTTTGGAAATCTGCATTAAAATAGGTATATCTTTCCTTTTCTCCTTTGCCTTTCACCTCTCTTCTTTTCACAGCTATTTGTAACGCCACCTCAGACAACTCTTTTGCCTTTTCTCATTTCTTTTTCTTGGTGATGCTCTTGACCCCTGCCTCCTGTAAAATGTCATGAACCTCTGTCCATAGTTCTTCAGGCATTCTTTGTGTATCAGATCTAATTCCTTGAAACTATTTCTCATTTCCACTGTATAATTGCAAGGGCTTTGATTTAGGTCAAAACTGAGTGGCCTAGTGGTTTTCCCTACTTTCTTCAATTTGTCTGAATTTGGCAATAAGGAGTTCATGATCTGAGCCACAGTCACCTCCCAGTCTTGTTTTTGCTGACTGTATAGAGCTTCTCCATATTTTCTGTGAAGAATATAATCTGATTTGGTGTTTACCATCTGGTGATGTCCATGTGTAGAGTCTTCTCTTGTGTTTTGGAAGAGGGTGTTTGCTATGACCAGTGTGTTCTTTTGGCAAAACTCTGTTAGCCTTTGCCCAAGGCCAAATTTGTCTGTTACTCCAGGTGTTTCTTGATTTCTTACTTTTGTCATCCAGTCTCCAGTAATGAAAAGGACATCTTTTTTTGGGTGTTAGTTCAAAAGGTCTTGTAGGTCTTCATAGAACCATTCAACTTCAGCTTCTTCAGCTTTACTGGTCAGGGCATAGGCTTGGATTACAGTTTCCTTAGTCAGTCTCTCACAATAGGAAGCTTCCATAAGCCTCTTATCCTTCTCCATCAGAGGGCAGACAGCCTAAAAACCACAGTCACAGAAAACTAACCACTCTGATCAACCACAGTCACAGAAAACTAACCACTCTGGCCACATGGACCACAGTCTTGTCTAACTCAATGAAACTATGAGCCATGCCATGTGGGGTCACCCAAGACGGACAGGTCATGGTGGAGAGTTCTGACAAAATGTGGTCCACTGGAGAAGGGAATGGCAAACCACTTCAGTACTCCTGCCTTGAGAACCCCATGAACAGTATGAAAAGGCAAAAAGATAGGACACTGAAAGATGGACTCCGCAGGTTGGTAGGTCCCCAACATGCTACTGGAGATCATCAGAGAAATAACTTCAGAAAGAATGAAGAGACAGAGTCAAAGCAAAAACAACACCCAGTTGTGGATGTTACTGGTGAGGGAAGTAAAGTCCGATGCTATAAAGAGCAATATTGCATAGGAAACTGGAATGTTAAGTCCATGAATCAAGACAAATTGGAAGTGGTCAAACAGGAGATGTCAAGAGTGAACGTCGACATTTTAGGAATCAGCGAACTAAAATGGACTAGAATGGGTGAATTTAACTCAGATGACCATTACATCTACTACTGTGAGCAAGAATCCCTTAGAAGAAATGGAGTAGCCATCATAGTCATTGGTTTAGAGACCTTTGCAAAGCATGATTCTGTAGGGCAAGATAAAACAGAAACTGAGATGCTACCTTTGTTTTAGTTACATCTTTTTTTAATTGTATTTTTCTCTCATCCTCTCTCATATGTTTTAATTCTGTTTTACAAGAAAGAAGCAAACCTTCCAGTTTGTTAGATGAAAAAGAGAAGTTTTATATCAAATGTCATCAAAAAGACAAGGACAGGTACAATTTCTTTCCTCCAAACAGACAGACATGATCAGAAACAGAAAGATGTAGTAAACCTCTCAGTGCTGAATTCAGATATATACTGTTGATGATATATACTCTTACTAACCCCAGCTGTTAGTTTAATAATTCATCAAAGCACTTGATATTTTATTCATTGATTAGCCAAATCAAAAGCTTCTAATTACATCCATATAGTTTTTTTAAAAAAATATAGTCTTTTGGAGACACAATTGAAAATCAGTTACACAGGCAAAACAAGAATTAAAAAGAATAATCATAAATACAAAAATCAATATTATCTTTCCATCTCATGGTATGTCAACAATACTTTATCACAGTCTTATTCAAAGTGTTAAAATGCCACACCAGTTATTAAATAAAAAATAAACTAAATAAAATTTAAAAAAGTAAAAAAATAAACTACAGTGAAATGTGTCTGCTACTGTTGAAAATCACCAGATACAAATTTATATAGCTTTATGTATATAGCAAGTACTTGCCTTGCCATTGGAACTTGTATTTCCACCTGTGACTAAATAGAACAACTGCTGTTTTACAGGGATTATAGTTGAAACCCATATCATCTATTTGGTAGGGCTTTTAACCCAGCTTCACTTCTATAATTCATTAAATAAGTGCTGAAACAGTCACTTAGAACATATTACTGCTTTCAAAGTCAATGTGGGTCTGAAATGTATTGACAGTTTCCAGGTATTGGTCCTAGGTCAGGTTAATAATAATCAGTATAACTGACAGAGCTGAATAGTGATTTCATTTTAGCCATCCCTGTTCCTTTTGGAGGTGAACTTCCACTTCCACTCATGGTTACCCAGACCTAGTCAATGGCATCATCTAGCCACAAGGGGGCTGAGAAGAGTAATCCTATCCTAGGTCCAGAAGTTAGCCAGCAATATTGTATTTGGAGAAAGATCCCAAGGATTACCATATAAAGATGAGCAAATATCACTGAAAAATTCATTGCTGGTAAAGTAGTTAATCAAACTTACTATATTATCCATCCTAGAAACATTCTACATTTTGTATTTTCTAAATTTTAATGGGTTAAATTTGATTGAGTAATGTTTTATATTACCTGGTATTGGTAATTAACATAAGTGATCTAGTTAGCATAGGTCAACATAGGGAATAAAATTTATAAAGCTAATTCATAATTTTCAACCGTACTTAGTACATGCAAGGTCATTTGAGTATTATATTAATACAATCCATTATAAGATATTTTTTCTCCAAACCCTTAATATATTATCTAGGCTTAGAGGTCATTAGTTACAGTAGCATTCGACATATCCTGTCATGATAGTAAAGAAATGCCAAATGTCTCAGTTTCCTGGAAAGGGCATTGGAATGTTCAATTTTACCATAGGTAAAGACAGGGGACAGCCGCAGATGGTCAAAAATAATAGGATATACTGTTTTGACCTATCAAGTGTCTTTCTCCAAAAAACTCACCCAGATTTTGCAAAATACTGTTTTTCTCTCAAGCATAGATATTTGCAAATATATAAAAATTACCGTAAAGTTGGAAAAAATCCATAAATTATCTTGTAAATAAAAAATGCATTTGTCAGTTACAGTATCTGATTAGATATATTTCACATAAATTTTAAATCTATGTTAAACTGAATATATTTTGGCATTTAAAACTCTAGAAAAATAATCCCTCAATTTGTTCTGTGCTTAAGGTGAAATATTTCTATCAGCTGTCATTTTTAAACAAAAACACTACATTTAAACTGGCAAATCACACAGACTGTAAACTAATATTTAAGTAAACTCTTAAAATTATTTTCATGAATTTCTTTTTCTCTTAAGTTTTTGTACTAGACTTATGGAAATGCTTAATAGTTATTCAAATAGGCAGTATGAATCAACTTAGTTTAGTTCTTAGCTTGTGTTCTTCTACTACTGATATATTGCATTTTATGGCTTTACATTACATGATCTCATGATTTAAACGGTACAACTTGTTCTATTTCTTGGCTGGAGACCAATTAAATAACCACTGATGCAAGCAGTTATTACCTGCTTAAAAGGAAATCTGTGGTTTCCTTATTTAAACTGCTGAGTTTTAATGTCCATCGAAAAGTCTGTTATTTCAATGAATAATTTAGCCATTTACGTATACTGCACATTTTAACACTACAAGCATGAATTTAAGACTACAAAAGATTCCTGTAGTTACTCGCAGTCCCAGGAATCAGAATCATACTTGCTCTAAGTCGGGTTATACTTACTATTTAAAATAACAGAGGTTTAAGGGACAGTCATTTTTGATTATTTAGATAAAGAAAACTAAAGTATCAAGTTTACCAGAAGTAGTTGGAGAAATGATTGATCGTAAAGACCTCAAAAACGTGTTTACACATATGTAAGTGGATACAGATGACCGGTTCGAAAAAGATAAAAGGTCAACGGATTTGGAGATGTACGGGTGTCATTTCCTCAGTTTGTCCCTTGGTGGCGTTCTTGAGTCACTTTCTCCCTTCCCGTCAAACTGCTTTATATTTCTTTCCAGAACTGGCTATCATATTTACTGTATTTAACCTTTTTTTCTTGTATTATCGTAAATACAGCGTCTATAATGAATGAAAGCCCCCCAGAGATCATATCTCTGGCACCTACGTCTTTGTATTCATTCTAACCATAAACTTTTGTTGTTTTTCCTCTTCCTGTCTTTTCTTAAGGCTTAAACTACAACACGGACCCTGGATGCTATTTTTCAGCTCAGTCATTGAATTTTTTTTTTTTTTTAACTGCAAAGCAGTTTTAAGTAAGCAAGGTTAGTCGATAAATTTAAAAACGAAACCCAAAAAGTACCGAGTATTGAAAGATATTGGCATAGAAAATAAATCGTTGGCCGAGCTTTTATTAAGTGTCTGTTAGAATGGAGTGATATGTCTATAATAAATTGTCCTTTTTAACCTTCTTTCAAAAGGACATTTCTTTTTCTTGTCCTTTAAAAAAAACCAACAATTCAACATTCTCTCATACTTTGGTTCATACAAGGGATGACGTTGTATCTGATCAGGGCGGGTTTTAGGACACTGATCTCGTTTTCTCTAATTCTGGACGCCAAAGCAACAGCAGCGGCAGCGGGCTCTTTAATTTATTGCAGCCGGTTACACTTTCGATTCCATTTCCTTCTGAACCCTTTCCTCTCAGGTTGAGAAGATAAATGCAGCCTCGGGATTGAAGCCCGGGCGGGGTTTGTGGGTGGGAGCGAACCCGGACATCATCTTCCTTCGGTGAGGTCTTGTACCGCGGGGGATTTAGCCCCCCGGCTGCATTTAATGAAATTGCTGAGCACTTGTGACACTGGCTCTGAGACTGCGGAAATGGGGCGGGGGTGGGGGAATCGGCTTCTCGCCTCCATTCATCCTTCGCGCCGGCTGGAGGCTGGAGTTGGAGTGTCAGTCCCTAGACAGGGGGCGGAAGAGGACGCGAGCTCCGAGCGCGGCCGGGGCGCTCCGAGAGCTCTCCTCGCCTCGCCCACAGCCCTACCCCGCCCATTCAGCTCGCTTTCCCGGGAACCCAACGCACGACCGGGCAGATCTGCCAACACTCCTGGGCTGCTCTGGCGGAAAGGTCGGCGCCGGGGAAGGTGGGGGAAGGGAGAAGCCAGAAGGCTTCAAGGCCTCGGCAGTCTGGCCGCGCTCTTCTCCATGCAGGGCACGTCGGACCCATTTCCCACGCCGGTTTGGCTGCGCGGCGGAGTTGGTAGGGATGAGAGTGGGGAGGGCAGGCTGGTGACTCGCAATGAGGGAACCACTCCACTGTGAAGGACGCCGCCCCCCTCCCCACTCCACCCCACCTCCGGGTCATCTGGAAGGAAATTTCAGCGCTCCAGGGAAAAGCCGCCTACTCTCTTCGCCCCCCCCGCTGGTGTGCGCCTAAAGATCGCGCGTCGGAGCGGTGGGCGCACGGGCTTGTTCAAGTTTACAGTCTGGCGAGGCGAGAGGGAGTGTACTGTGTCTCTGCCTACGCGGCTGCCCGAAGTTTGCAAAATCTTCGGAAAGGCGGCGAGAGGACTGAGTGTCCTGCACCATATTGCCGCGTTATGGGAATGCGCGGGCTTCCGCCTTGGACCCTGGAAAAAACGGGACCGGGTGTCTCAGGGAGGCAGCGTTCTGATAAACCAGAGTTTGCTTAATAGAAGGGGAATTCGGCTTTATTGACACTTAGCCTGCCGCTTCTGCGCTGCGGCGCCCGCCCCCGCCCCCCGGCTCGAGACTGCGGCGGTGCGCACTGAGTCTGCGCGCCGAGCAGTTCTCGCTGATGCTGCAGATATAGAGCTGAGAGGCTCCGGTGCCTGCGAGGGGTAGGAGGTGGAGGGACCGGGGGTGGGGAGGCGGGTGGAAAGGCCGGATTCCCGGCCTGGCCTCAGAGGAGGAGCCACTACCTCCGGAGCGCTGATGTTTTAGCAGTCTGGAAAATACTCGCCATCCCCCTGGCACACACCACGATTGCTCCATCCTCCGCACCTCTACGATCCCCCATCGGGAATGCTTGGAAATCTCTGCCGCCTCTCCCCGCATTCCTGCTGGCTGCGCCCGCCTAAATAACCGCGCGCTATGTCCGCTCAAAGACTTTATTGGTGTTTGTCTTTAAATCATTCCGCCGCCTCACAGAGGTATCGTAAAGGCAGAGTACCTACTCTGGACGTATTTCTTTCTCTTTTCTTCTTTTCGCTTTAAATTTTCCTTTAAGTGGAGGACCTTTAATGCCTTTAAATTGAGCAAACCGGCTGAGGACTAACCAAAACCTAGTAGCAGCCCCCGTTCTTTTTTTGAGATGGTAAGAATTCCCTCCAAGTACCCACCTCAAGCCCCCCTAATCCTGGCTAGGCCCCCTTGTTTAACTGCCGCTGAAATAAATGAAGAGTAAATGTCTATAGTTCGGAAAACGCGACCAGACTTGAAATTCGATGAGGCGAGCTGCGGTGGCCTTGTCTGAAAACTGGGGAAGCCTCGCTTGGGGGAACACCATCTACGTTCCAGTGGCACAAAGTCAAAAGAAGGAGAGAAAAGGAGCTAGGGACAGTTTGGTACACAAAGTTGACATTAAAGTTTATTTCCCTTTTATCCAGATAGGTGACGCTACACTTTGCCAGTTACTAAAAGCTGCAGGTTTCTGCTCAGAAAATAATATCGAGGCTTCCAACATGTGTTTATTCCCCAGGCGCGCGCACACACGGTCTACCCCGTAAGCAAGCACAGCGACAGGAATGCCAAGCATTTAAACAAAGACAGAGCACCCTCCCCCTCCCCAAACCTCAGCCCTCCGAACTCTGCGCTCCCAAAAAAGGATCGCTCTCCCACTCTCCCAGGAGTTCGCTGTTCTTTCTTAACGACTGCAGCCCATCATGGTTTCTCAGAACACCCGCGTAGATCCCTGGCCACACGCTGGGTCCCCGAAGCCACAGCTGACCAAGCTTTAACCAAGAAGCTAATTCGCGAAGCAGAGACAGTGGGTGGGGGGCAGGGATGAAGAACATACTCTGAGAAGGGGAAGGAGAAACGTTTGCTGACACATGTTCGGCGCTCTCACACACGCTCTCGGCGTTAGCCAGAGCGAGAAGGAAATTTACCAGCCTCGGGGAGGGAAAGCAAGTTCCCCCAGAAGGCAGCGGCTGCACTCGCTGGGGAGGGAGAGGGACAAGCTTTGGCTTAAGGGGGACTTGTTAGGATTGCGCACACTTGGAGTGGGCCCCGGAGCTGAAGCTGGGCTTTCCGGAGCGGGGCGGTCGGCTAGTGCTCCCTCCTGTCTCCCTCCCCCCCCTGCCCTCCTCCCTCCTTTTCTGAGAGTGTGTAGTTTCCACGGCTCCACTGCTACGGCCGCCGCAGTAGCGTCGGGGACAAGCTTGAGCCGCAAGCAAGGCAGAGAGCGCCCAGCAGCAACCATCACTTTGGGCAAACTTGGGGGTTTCCGGCTCGCGGCGGGTGAGCTGGAGCTTCCCACTTGCCATTCAGTGTCTTAGAGCCGCGGCAGCCAAAGGGGCGGCGGGAGCGCGAGCACCAGACTCTCCCAGACACCAGAGGGGACGAGACAACTGCGGAATTCACCCGCCGTGCCAGGGCACTTCCGAGGCAACAACCGACTGGCACTTTTTCTCCCCTTGGCAAACTGTTTTTTTTTTTTTAAGCTACTTGGCAGCTGTCTCTGACTCCACCTCCCCCCACCCCGTGCCTTGTGCTTTTCTTCGGAAATCCGGACAGAATTGGGCATCTTTGTTAATTGCCGTTGGGGGAGCCCGGCTGGGGTCTTTGGCCAGGCCAGCGTCGCCTGCGCACGGAGCCTGGTTTGCTCACCTTTGAACTGCAAAGGGATCAAGTTCAGCTCGAGTAGCCAGTATTGGGACTGGGAGAAAGGAGAGGGAGCGTGAGGGAGAGAGGAGTGGGAGAAGGGGAAAGGGGAAACGGGAGGAGGGAGGAGAGAGGAGGAGGAGAGAGGGAGGGGAGGGATCGAGAGGGAGAGAGAGCGGGGAGAGAGAGAGGCTGCAATCTCCTCCCTGAATCGCGCACAGCGCTGCAGATCCCAGTGCTCTGACATGCGGGCCGAATGCAGGTGAGGAAAGACACGGACTCTGCGGCTGCGAACCCAAACTTGGGCACCGCGCGGTGCGCACGGCTCAGCCTTCACCCCCGCGGGCGAACGGCTGCTGCGGTTTCAGGCGGCGGCTTCGAGACTAATGACCTTGCGCAGAGTTGTTAAGAAAAAAGAGAAACCCGAGCTCTCTGGGTGAGACGGGACCGACACTCAGGGCGTCTCTGAAGATGGCTCGGGCTGCTTTTCCGCGCACGGAGGGGACCCGGACGCGAACGGCCGTGTGACTCGAGACGTCTCCACTGCACGGTGCCCGAAGCGACCTGCCGGGATTTTTCATTCCCAATCTGTTGACTGGCTCCCCCGCTGCCTGAGCGGAGACGGAGTTGAGATTGGCTTGTTGCTGGCCCTAGCACCTCTTGCAGGAAGCGACTCACGTTTGCCTGGGCAGCCGGCGCAGAAGCTGGGTCTGGAGTGAGTGGTTGGAACGGGAATTGGACTCAACTCGAGTAGCAGCAAAGACGAGCGGGGTTGGCAGGCGGGGGAGGCTGCAGGCTCGCTCCCGGCCGCTTCCCGGCTCCACCGCCCGCCTGCCGGAGCGGTTCCAGCCCCATCCGACTGAGCGGTGACGGGAGCCCGGGTTCCTCTGCCGGTTGCGGGGATGACTCTGGGGGGGGCGCCGAGCCCGCGGCGCGCAGTGTCCCGTGAACTGTGAGTACTGCGACTGAAAGGCGGCTGGCTAGCGGGCGATTAGCACCCATTGCATAAATTATGAAACAATAACTTTCGGAAGAAGCAAGAGGAGAAAAAAAAAAAAAAAAAAAAAGAAGGATCTATCGCTGGTCCCCCCTGGCCGACTCTGGACGCCGCTCTTGCCCCCTCCCTACGTTCCCTCTTGCTTCTTCCCTTCCCGGAGAGGGGAGAGGACTGGGAGGAGGGCAGGCCAGGGGCCCCAGAGGAGGGGGGCGCCGAGGGGCCGTAATTAGAAGGAGCAATAGCAGCAGCAGCAGGAGAAGATGCTGAGGATGCGGACCATGGGATGGGCGCGCGCCTGGTGTCTGGGCTGCTGTCTCCTCTTTCCGCTCTCGCTTAGCCTAGCGGCGGCCAAGCAACTCCTCCGGTACCGACTGGCGGAGGAGGGCCCAGCAGACGTCCGCATCGGCAACGTCGCCTCAGACTTGGGCATCGTGACCGGCTCCGGTGAGGTGACTTTCAGCCTCGAGTCGGGCTCAGAGTACCTGAAGATCGACAACCTCACCGGCGAGCTGAGTACCAGCGAGCGGCGCATCGACCGCGAGAAACTGCCCCAGTGTCAGATGATCTTCGACGAGAACGAGTGCTTCCTGGACTTCGAGGTGTCGGTGATCGGGCCCTCGCAGAGCTGGGTGGACCTGTTCGAGGGTCGGGTCATCGTGCTCGACATCAACGACAATACGCCCACCTTCCCGTCACCCGTGCTCACGCTCACGGTGGAGGAGAACCGGCCGGTGGGCACTCTCTACCTGCTGCCTACGGCCACCGACCGGGACTTCGGCCGCAACGGCATTGAGCGCTACGAGCTGCTGCAGGAGCCCGGGGGCGGCGGCGGCGGCGGCGGCGGCGGCGAGGGCCGGCGCGCCGGGCCTGCCGACAGCGCCCCCTACCCCGGGGGCGGCGGGAACGGCGGGAGCGGCGGCGGCCCCGGGGGCTCCAAGCGGCGGCTGGACGCGCCAGAAGGCGGCGGCGGGACCAGCCCGGGCGGACGCAGCAGCGTGTTCGAACTGCAGGTGGCCGACACCCCGGATGGCGAAAAGCAGCCGCAGCTGATCGTGAAGGGGGCGCTGGACCGCGAACAGCGCGACTCCTACGAGCTGACCCTGAGGGTGCGCGACGGTGGCGACCCGCCTCGCTCCTCCCAGGCCATCCTGCGGGTGCTCATCACCGACGTGAACGACAACAGCCCCCGCTTCGAGAAGAGCGTGTACGAGGCTGACCTGGCCGAGAATAGCGCCCCGGGGACCCCCATCCTGCAGCTGCGTGCCGCCGACCTGGACGTGGGGGTCAACGGGCAGATCGAGTACGTGTTCGGGGCGGCTACCGAGTCCGTGCGGCGGCTGCTGCGCCTAGACGAGACGTCCGGCTGGCTCAGTGTCCTACACCGTATAGACCGCGAGGAAGTGAACCAGCTGCGCTTCACGGTCATGGCCCGCGATCGCGGGCAGCCCCCCAAAACAGACAAAGCCACGGTGGTCCTTAATATCAAGGACGAGAACGACAACGTGCCGTCCATTGAAATCCGCAAGATCGGGCGTATCCCACTCAAGGACGGGGTGGCCAACGTGGCCGAGGACGTTCTGGTGGACACCCCCATCGCCCTGGTACAGGTGTCTGATCGAGACCAAGGCGAGAATGGAGTGGTCACCTGCACCGTGGTGGGCGACGTGCCCTTCCAGCTCAAGCCGGCCAGTGACACGGAGGGCGACCAGAACAAGAAAAAGTACTTCCTGCACACCTCGGCCCCTTTGGACTATGAGACCACCAAGGAGTTCAACGTGGTCATAGTGGCGGTGGACTCGGGCAGCCCCAGTCTCTCCAGCAACAACTCCCTGATTGTCAAGGTGGGAGACACCAACGACAACCCGCCTGTCTTTGGGCAGTCGGTGGTGGAGGTGTACTTTCCTGAGAACAACATCCCCGGAGAGAGGGTAGCCACGGTGCTGGCTACAGACGCGGACAGTGGGAAAAACGCGGAAATCGCCTACTCGCTGGACTCTTCCGTGATGGGGATCTTTGCCATCGATCCCGATTCTGGGGACATCCTCGTCAATACCGTGCTGGACCGCGAGCAGACTGACAGGTATGAGTTTAAAGTTAACGCCAGAGACAAAGGCGTCCCCGTGCTGCAGGGTAGCACGACAGTGATTGTTCAGGTGGCTGACAAGAATGACAATGACCCTAAGTTCATGCAGGACGTCTTTACCTTTTATGTGAAGGAAAATTTACAGCCCAACAGCCCCGTGGGAATGGTCACAGTGATGGATGCTGACAAGGGGCGCAATGCAGAGATGAGCCTGTACATAGAGGAGAACAGTAACATTTTTTCCATTGAAAATGACACGGGGACTATTTACTCCACGATGTCTTTTGACAGAGAACATCAGACCACATACACTTTCAGAGTCAAAGCTGTGGATGGGGGAGAGCCTCCCAGATCTGCAACAGCCACGGTCTCTCTCTTTGTGATGGATGAGAATGACAATGCTCCCACTGTCACCCTCCCCAGAAATATTTCCTACACTTTACTGCCACCTTCAAGTAACGTCAGGACAGTAGTTGCTACAGTGTTGGCAACAGACAGTGATGATGGCATCAATGCAGACCTTAACTACAGCATTGTGGGAGGGAATCCCTTCAAGCTGTTTGAGATTGATTCCACCAGTGGTGTGGTTTCCTTAGTGGGAAAACTCACCCAAAAGCATTATGGTTTGCACAGGTTGGTGGTGCAAGTGAATGACAGTGGGCAGCCTTCCCAGTCTACCACGACTCTGGTGCATGTGTTTGTCAATGAAAGTGTTTCTAATGCAACTGTGATTGACTCCCAGATAGCCAGAAGTTTGCACACCCCCCTCACCCAGGATATAGCTGGTGACCCAAGCTATGAAATTAGCAAACAGAGACTCAGTATTGTCATTGGGGTGGTTGCTGGAATTATGACTGTGATTCTAATCATCCTAATTGTAGTGATGGCAAGATATTGCCGGTCCAAAAATAAAAATGGCTATGAAGCTGGCAAGAAAGATCATGAAGACTTTTTTACACCCCAACAGCATGACAAATCTAAAAAGCCTAAAAAGGACAAGAAAAACAAAAAATCTAAGCAGCCACTCTACAGCAGCATTGTCACTGTAGAAGCTTCTAAACCAAATGGACAGAGGTATGATAGTGTCAATGAGAAGCTGTCAGACAGCCCAAGCATGGGCCGATACCGATCTGTTAATGGTGGGCCTGGCAGTCCTGACCTGGCCAGGCATTACAAATCTAGTTCCCCCTTGCCTACTGTCCAGCTTCACCCCCAGTCACCAACTGCAGGAAAAAAACACCAGGCCGTACAAGATTTACCACCAGCTAATACATTTGTGGGAGCAGGAGACAACATTTCAATTGGATCAGATCACTGTTCTGAGTACAGCTGTCAAACCAATAACAAATACAGCAAACAGGTAAGATGCATCCCACATATATTTAAATATCTAAGACAGGGCATCTTCTGCAAAGTCTTGTCTTCTCTCTTCAAGCTATTAGTTAAAATTTTAATAGCAGGAAATTGATGTTGGTGTAATTCTAATACCACTTATTTAGTAGAGGCCATTTACAAAAGGTACACCACTATAGTTTGCACCTTATACCAGAGTTTACTAAGCTACAGAAGAAAACACTGTAAGTGGTGTTTTACGCTTCTCTTGGTATCTGACAATTCTAATTCATCCTACATTTTTTTGTTTCCAGATAAATATGTGTGAATTGTCTGGATGGCTGGTTTTAACCTAAAATTCTTTTCTTTTGTACTACTAAGTGGATAATTTTATCCAAAGGCAAAATTTCTAAGGTTACTACTGTTGTCTATGCAAATTGGACACTAAAAAAGTTTTAGCTACGTTATATATTATGCAGAATTTTACAGATAAGCAGATGCTGATTCATGCAAATGAAGTACCAAGTCTGAGATATTGAAATGCTGACTACTTTGACAAAAATGCTGACTTAAAAATATTTAATGATATGTAAATGCCATAAAAAACTACATTTTAATATTTCAGTATCTATACAGTTAGGTTTTTATGAAGATATGCAGTTGGCATTTGTAGTATATGTATTTGGTATGAAAAGTTCATAAGCAAAAGTAAATTGCATGAATCATGTATTATTTAAGCCAAGTAACAAAAATGTTCATGTTTGGTGTAGTGTGTGTGAGAATATTTTGGTATGCATTGTGATATATTGCGACTATAAAGGTTATATGGAATATTTGACACAGTTGTTTCTCAGTGAAATGTGGAAACTAAAAAAAAAGGCAAAGTATATTCTGAGGTGAACTTCAGAAAATATATAATTTATTTTTGAAAGTTTTGTTTTGTGTAATGCGTGTGTGAGTGTATAACTCCCAAAGTTTACTTTTCTCACCCATCAACATTTGACATACAACAAATGAACACCGTTTGGAAACTTCTGTATCTAAAGCTGTAGCAACTCTGCTAATAAAATGTCACATATTTCTTACCGCCAGAACATTTCAGGAAACATTTATGTCTGTCAAGCAATCTCTGATAAAGAGTGTTCTATTAAGTATGTTTTGCATGTGGAATGTGTGATCTTAAAATAATTAAGGCAATGTAAAAAGTTTATTTTATAGCCTCACTGAAGATGTTATTGATGGGCTCATTAAAGGTATAGAAAAGAGATAAATATTAATTTCTTATTGTTTTCTATAATTTTAAAAATAAGCTTTATAAAGAACTGTTTTTGATGTATAGTCCTTTATTGTAGCTATTTGGATAAGGAGAAATAGACATTATACTTTTATATCCAGTTACCAATGCAATCCAAGAAAACACAGGTTTGAACTACATTGAATTAAATGACTTTTAAAAAGATGTCTTTTCAAGTACTGGAGTCTTATTTCCTTTAAACTGAAATATGCTAAGTGGAAAGTATGTTTGTTATCGCTTTACCTAGAATTAGAGGCAGATTTCTATTTTGTTTTTGGTGCTTTTATCTGTTTTATAAACAAGGAAGATTCCAGTTAAAAGTAACAGCACTTTTATAACATTAGTTATAGAACCCACAAATAGAGATTTGTAGAGATTTCTTTAGAAAATGGTAATTTGTCTTAACAAATTGAGAAAGCATGTGAAAAGATCTTTATGCAGAATACGTACTTTACTGTGATCTTAAAAGGACTTTGTCTCCTGTGGTTGACTAACATTTGCATTCTAAATTATGTAATCTTAAACTTTTGAGTGGACATATCAAGTGGCAGATTTATAGATATTTTATACAACTACCTCCTATGTTCTGTTTGACTCAGCAAATAGGGTTAGCTCTATATTCTTGAATATTTAAAACAGCCAATATCAAGAGTGTGGTGGCATCCTGTCTAAAAGGCAAAGTGATATGCTTATAAATAAACTAATGTATGGTGTTAGTCTCTTAACTGAACAAGGAAGTCCATACATCAGAAGAGAACACCTACAAAGCCATTCAAATAAACCATGCTGTTTGCCAAAAGTAACTTTGAAAAACGTGTATGTTGTTAAGCACTTGAAATATGTATAAAGTTTTAACCACAATAAACAACTGATCTAAAATGAAATAAAGGCAAATGAAATACATTCCCCTTAATGTAATTAGTGATAGTAATTGATATGCTTCATCTACTCAGTATTGCTGTCAGGAGACAAGGGATCCATTTACAAATTTACATTCTGTTTTGACATCTGGCATAATGAGATCTTTTTTGTTCTCATTTTTGTTTGTGCTGTAGATAGATGATTTTCTATATTTATTTTAAAAAGATATTGCCTTTTTAAATATAACCAAAATGTATTTTCTTTGATTAAACCGGAACTTTTTTTTTTAATTCAGAGTTTTCTTATAATTTCTCCCCTTTAATGCTGAATTTATGTAAAGAAAATCTTGAGAGTTGCCGTTTTTAAATTTAATATGGTAGGGATTAATTAAAAAATAGAAGATTTTATCTGACATAAAGCCTTTTTTAATTTATAATTTTTCTGAATTGCCTTATTATAGTTCCTTATTTGTGATACAATGAAAATGATGTCTATTCCAGTGTTATTATCTTCATGAGAATAAGTGTTGCTCTTAAGTTCTCTTAATGGTTAGGTTATAATGAGATAAACAGCTTTGTAGAAATGAAAGTTTGTAAAAAATGTCCCCTCCTCTCTTTTGTTTGTTTTCATGGGTTCTAGAGACAGTCAAATCAATCTCCTATAGTTACTCTTGGACAGAATCTGGGAGATAATGTGTTGCAGAGATACTGGAATTATTTCAGAAATCCGCACATTTGATGATGTAGCCCAGGTTTTCATAGTTCAGGCCTTTGCAAGTCAAACAAGAGCCCTTGTTCTCAACTAAATAATGTGTCTAATTGAGAAAAATGGGGATCACTGACAGCATTAAGTATCCACCTTTTCATTCCATTCTTCCTTTACTTGGTAAATCTGGCCTTGGTGGTTGTTAAAGTTTTGTGACCTGGAAGTTCAACTGTGCTTTTGATTTGTAAAATGAAAGCAGAAGCATTCTGTTTTCTATTCATTTTACTATGTGTTAAGTATTTTTCAATTGTCTTAAAAATAATATAATTTCAAAAGATTAATAGACAGTATAGAGCTATAGTTCCTACTTTGCATATTATTTTCAACTCCTGTTGAGCTTATCTTTGCCATGATGTTATTTAGATAATGCACTGGCAAGTAAAAATTTTATTTTATTTAGTAAATGGAAGGTAATGTACTTTATTTTTGGCAAGCAGATAGAGGATACAGCTTGAATAAACATTAACTTAAAACTCTATTTGTAGCTGATCCTGAAATAGTCAAGAAAAATTCATATTGACTGCAATGACAGTTTCCTTTGCCTAAAAGAACTGCTGAATATAGTCAGAATAATGTTCCCTTTAATTGATCAATTTGTGTTCAATATATCCATTGTATACTTTTAAAGATATGGCGGACATTATTTTTTTTAATTACTTAGATTTTGGAAGCAAGAAATGACTTGCCATCATCTATTACAGTTCTAAGCATAAGAAACCTGAGTATCGATTTATTTGTGAATGTATATTATACCATATGTATTATAGTAGAAATGCATTTGCATGGTGATGCCAACCCACAGCTTTCTGCTTTAACTCCATAAGCATTACTTCTACAATATGGTTCTGCTATCTATGACCAAGGACACTTTGAAGAGGCAGAATGAATCTGCATATGGTGGGATTTCTGTTACATATGGCCTGAAATCATAGACAAGAGGCTAGTGACTGATGAAAGTTAGACAGTGTCTTTAGTCAGGAGCTATCTACTAAACAGTTCTTGGCTTTCTGGATGTCTGTGAATCAAGGAAAGGGTCATTTACTGATTTGACCTGCAGTGAATATACAGTTTTTTTTGAAGTCCAGGTATGACCATTTGAACCTTATCCCAAACTTCTCCTAAGTCAATTAATGACTTTGACTTAAGACCACAAAGTCAATTTAATAATTGTAAGTAAATCATGCAGCTGGACAACTGTAACAAAAGCATTCTTTCTTATTTTCTTTTATCTTTGAGTAAGTACATACCTCATGTGGAAAAGCATGCTCCTGTGATAAATATGTATCATAATCTCTCTCTCTCTCTTGCTCTCTCACACACACCCATACAGACACACACACAGATATATTCATGTAAACTAACTATGGTGCCATTAGGCTCTTATTTACTGTGATATTCATACATTGGTATGTAGAAAAGACTTAAACTTTAAACACACACAAAGCTGACATAAAATATATCATTATCAAATATTTAATGTCAAAATTTCTAGAGATGTCACATTTTACCATTAAAAGATATTAACCAAACCAATCTCCTCACTTTGTAGGAGAAACTGAGGCTTAGTTTGAAAGTTAGTTTGACTGAGATCGTAAGATTATCAGGGATATAATGTGGACTAGAGTCCAACTCATGGAATGCAGAGTCCAGGGTTCTTTTTTTTAAATTATTCTACCAGTAGGAAAAAAAAATTAAATTTCTGTAACTTTTTCTGTATGTATTTCAATAGTGACAGAAATCTCTTGAGGTTTTCTTATGTAGGTATAACTATATATTTGGCTATCAAAACATGTTTTTTTACACTAGTATATAATTCTGCTTTGGGTTCTAGTTTTTGTCTGTAAAATTATTGGGGAAATTGTATTCCAAATTTTATAGATTTTTAACAAATTCATAGTTTTTCCCCCTTAAATAAGATAGCAATTAATGGCATTCATTAAAGTAACTTAACATGGTTTAGAACATATATTCAATAAGTTGAGAGAATTTTTCATTTTAGCAGAACAATGACAGTAGACATAAGCTCCTATATAGCATTTAGTATATCCTCAATAAAAACATATTTGTAATGGAAATGAATAAAGCTTTCTATACATTGTTTATGAAAAAAACTTTCTATGCATTCTAACTGGGATGATCTTTTACTTTTTCCATCAATAGTGATGATTCTTTTGGCTTCTACACTGTTTCATTTTGCCAACTTTGCAGATGCACTTTACTTGTTACTCCTTAACACACAATTGTGAACTATTTTTTTCCTCTAATTTTTTAAAGAAAGTGCCATTTTGTTATTTTTCAATTGAATTGCTTCCTTGATAGGCAGTTTACCAATCTAGCTTTTTCTATTCTAAATTTAACCTATCGGTAAAATATAAATTGGTCAATTTATTAATTTCAAAAGTAAAACCCATACTGTTTTGAAATCTAAATAAAATGTAACAAAACCATTGCTTTATCATAGCCACCAATGCTTTCAAATATTTTAACATCATTCCTTTTCCTAGAAGAGGATGGTAGTAGAGGTTATATATAGAAAATTTAGTATGATAATTGTTAAGAGTTTTATTTTTAACTTGTATATAACTGAATTCTAGGCTATAGCAAAGCTCATCATCCATTTATTTACATGTATGACTCTATACAAATAGTAGAATCTTTGTGCATATATATATATATATATATACATATATATGTGTGTGTGTGTGTGTATATATATACGCACATACATAGAGAGAGAGTCAGCTTTGCTTTTCTATCTTATTTATTTTAAAAGCCCTTAGAATCTTTCCTAAAGCAGCGACTCTGTTTCGGAACATTACACAGTGCTTTATTTAGCATTAGTGTTGTGAGAGAAATCACATTCCAAGAAGAATTGAGCTGAAACCACTAAAACTAATCTTAATTATCACTTCTGGTGAATTAATGTTCTAAAGGCAGATAAAGGGTTATTTTCAGGAATTTAGTGATGTTTGTATTGAACTCTAATGCTGTTTATAAACAACAACAACTTAAAACGATTACAGCTTCCAAGTAGGATTCATCTGAGTTGACTTTTTCCCACCTGAATGTATTTATTATTTACAAATGCATAATTTGCAAATAAAAATTCTCTGCTCCAAAACCTCCACCATAACATTCCAGTTTGGGGCATAAGCCATTGGGGAAATTTCTTCAGAGTTTTTTCTTTTTTTTTTTTTTTTTTACCTGCATAAATCTTTATTTTCCTTCTTTCAGATGCGTCTACATCCATACATTACTGTGTTTGGCTGAATTCCACTCAAATATGATGCTCCATTATGCACCATACTCTGATGACCTTGCTACTTCGAAAGCTGCTGGAGCCTGCCCTTGGCCGTGGGGTGTCAGCCAATCACTGCTTGTTCCATTTGTTATGCATTTGATTTTTAATTTTTTTTCTCATTTAAGGAAAAATAGTATTGAAATAAATAAACGTAAAAAAGAAAGAGTATTAATAAAGAAATATGCTATTAGTGAGTGTCAGTTACCAGGAACTACATTCTCAGAGAGGTAGTTAGCAGAATTTAATAATGAAGTCTTTAAGAAAAAATCTAAAAGTGTATTTCAGCAATGATTTTAAGACTTTGGCTTTGTGTAAACCAAGGAAAATTAAGTCTATGAAGTCTCTGTCTATAATATATTAAATAATGACTATGAATAAAATCCTAAATTACTCAATAGTTTTAAAGTGTTACATATTCAAAGCCTTTTCCAGCCCAGGGAGATAGTTCTGCTAGAGTGAAGGATAGTGTCTCTTGCGCATTCTGGGTGTATATTTCTAAATGCCACTGTGTGTATTTGTATGTGCTCCCACAGGTTATATGCAAAGACTTTGAGCAACATTTCTAACAAATATTTTCTCCAAGACAAATTTGAGAGATTTATTTTGTGCTTACCACAGGCACTGCCAATGGGTTGTTTTTTCCCTAATCTTGAAATATTGACCAAAATATCTGTAGAATTTTCACGACTTTGTTGTTGTTGTTAAATTTCTTAAGAAAATTTAGAACCTTTGAGTTAGATTCACAGAAGTCACCATGATCATATTCAGAAGGAAGTAGCTTTCGTTTATCAGAAGACTATTCTATTTGATGTCAGGTAACATAAGTTCAAGCAGCTTCTGAGAATTCAGCATGTTATAAATTTTTGAGAAAGCAAGTAGCTGAATTTTAGCTATACAAATAGTAATTTTCTAGGTAAGTCAAGAATTCTCTGCATGTTCCCTCTAACTCTCTGTTTATATATTTATGTCTCTATTTGTCATGTTGTATGTGTTTGTGTGCCTAAAATAAGTGTTCCATATATAAACTTTGATAATTTTGTAATATATTTATCATACCATCTGCCCTATTAAAGTTTCCCCAAGTTTTGAGATACTGACCAAGAATTCCAGATTCTTGAGAATTTTTTGGTGAATTATTGTCAATATAAAAGCCTTTAAAGGAAAAAAAATATTGGGACAACATAAATATACAGAGTGATAGGAAATGCTCACTAACACTTAATCACTAATGCATGTATTTCAAGT
This sequence comes from Dama dama, assembly GCF_033118175.1. Taxonomy (NCBI): domain Eukaryota; kingdom Metazoa; phylum Chordata; class Mammalia; order Artiodactyla; family Cervidae; genus Dama; species Dama dama. The sequence goes on from NC_083697.1 coordinate 54,900,309, forward strand.
TGTTTATTTTATTAGCTGGTTATTTAACTTTGCAAAAAGGAAATTTTCAGAAATATCACTGAGACTATAGTGAAATTCTTCAATAAAACCTAATTATCATTAATCTCTCATTTTGTTTTGAGCACAGGACCAGTGTAAGAAACTGGTAAAAAACAAAAACTTCTTACCACTTTTGGCTTCTTGGAAATATTATGTTTTTTCATCCTAAAGTAATAAACTTCCTTAGATGTATACTTAAAATCCTGGACTGAATCACATCAACTCAAAGACAAGTTACAGACAAAAAACAACAACAAAAAAATGTCCAGAATTTTGGGATAAACTAATGTGTAACCACATGGAGGGAACATTTATGAATACCTTCACAAAGAACATTCTGAGGCACAATTTTGCAAACTTGGGTATGTGATTCAATTTATGAATTTCTACCATAATCCGAAAGACGCAAAATAAAGCAGAAAAATTTCAAGTAGACCATTCATACAGTGAGGCTAAATATTTTCTTGTGCAATCCTTATTTCAGTTGTGTTTGTATGCCTGCATTAGCCCCTGCTTTTGGTTGCTATGTACAAAATTTGTCTTCTTCTGGAAGTAGCCCAAAAGGAATGAGAACCACCCCTTTAGATTGTTCCAAATGGGAAACAGTGGCTATTTACTGTTATGGTTAGAAAACATAATAAATCAAAACAAAAAAGTACTAATAATCCCAAGGATTTTAGTGTGCTTAGAAGCTGAATCAGAATAATCAACAGCAGCAAGCTATGAGATGTCTATTATCATCCCTCTGGTGTTTTCTTGTTGTTTTTTTTTTTCAGCTTTGAACATTTTGTCATTGGTTCTTGTCCCTGCACAGACTTCCCCTCTACCCTAACCCCCTGCTCCCAAATGTTCTCTACATCAGATCTCTTGACCACTCTCCTTTTCAGTTACTGGAATTTACCATTTAGGGAGGTACCTATGGACAAATGGAAATAGACTCAGAGCAATCCACCACCTTATATCTTTTAGCATTTGGACATTTTATTTTAAATGACAATGCAATACACTGCAATGGAATATGAGGGTGTTAGAGACTGATTTAAGTAAAGTTTATTTACTTTAACACATCCAATATCAGCTGATACTGAGTATGCAAAGAAAAATAAGTCTTTGTCTTCATGGAATTGATGTATTATAAAGAAGATTACAGAGCAGAAAAATGATAGATTGTGTTTGCCCTATGCTTCTAAAGTTTCAAATCATTGAATGCATGTTTGCTCCTCAGAGCAATCTTTGAGGAAAAGCACCATTATTATTTCTGAGGTAAGGAAACTGGAGTAATGAACAGCTTTTTCAGGACCCTGATGGAACTAGCAAAGAACTTGATCAAGTCTCAGAAGAAATAGCCAATCAGAATTCAAAAGTACTGAAAACAGTTGGTGGAAGTGGTGAAATTTGTGCTTTTGAATACAGTATATTTTTAGACTTACTTGGGTAGACTCTTCTCAAAAGAATTAGAACAAGCCCAGTTTTTCGAACTTTTTCTAGTCACAACCTACACTTTATACTATCAAAAAAACTGTTGTGGGGATAATGTGAAATCTAATCAACTACCCTATTTTGTAAACAACAGCCCCATATGAGATTAAAAACAGACAAACCTCAAGAATTAAGTAAGCAACCAAGATTATCATTTATTTTTGAGGCTCTCTCTAGAAAAACTACCAATATCCTCCAGAAGTAATTCCACAGTTTGAAATGTCTCTGGGAATTTCTATCTGTAATTTTGCAAAACACTTATCTTGGTTGTGTATAACTTTTGTAATCCATTTATTTTCTAGAGAATGGGTTGCTTTGCTTTCTCTTCTATACACTATGCAAGGCTTTGTAATTAAAATGATGGCCAAAACAAAACTCTTTAGTGCAAAAATAATACACTACTACTTAAGGCAAGGGGTAGGTGAAGCTCAGAGAGACTGCCCCCAAGTTTGTCTTGTCCATCAAGAGATTCCCAGTGCCTGCTAGAGTGCTCAGCATACCAGAGATACCCCTAAATATTTGTGAAACAAACAAAAGATCAAAGGGCCTGGGCTTTAGTGCTAAGGAGCCTGAAAATCCGTCGACATCAGGTCACTGAACTGTGGTATGGCCTCTTTGATTTCAAACTCTGAGAACATCCTAGTTGTTATTTTCTTTCCCTGCTGGGTGATGTCTCCAGGATAAAGGACTACCTGCCGGGTTGGCTCGAGTCCCTGCCTTCTCTGCAGGATGTCTCTCTTGTTTCTGTACCAAATGAGCAATTCTCTGATTCCCCCTCCTGGCTTCTTCTTAGTGGTGTTATAAACACCAAACCCTTCAAAAAGATTAAACTAAAGCACATGTGGGAGGGAGGCACTGGTCACACGGTAGACTTCTGATATATTTTGAGGGGCTGTGAAGAGGTGTGTAGACATATGGGTTTTCAGGATTTTTTGGGAGATCCTCATCTGTGAGGAAATATGGATACATGCACGCCCATGCAAATGCATGGGTCTCTGTATTCATCAATTTATATATCCCTGCAAGTATTATTCATTCACTGTGTCAACCTATGCTCACTGATAATGTATTATTTTTTTCCTTTTTCATTCTGACTCTCCCTGGGGAGCAGTTGTTTTTAAAGATGAGAGTCTAGCATATCTGTAAAGAGAAAGATGTACTTGATGTACTCAGGAAAGAAGTCTAGGAGAGGGGATATGTCCTTCCTGTAGACTGATGGGCAGCAAAGCTGAGAAATGCCTTACAACTCCAAAGCACTCCTTAGAAGTCCTGAGATTCTAAGAAGTGCCTCTTTTAAATTGCAAATGACCTCTGAAGGAGTTGATTCCGTCTTTGGCACACCTGGGTGTCAATTGCTCTAAGCGGATAATGAGGTCAGCACCTCCCAAAGATCAATAGTTCTTAAGAAATGGGGATTTTGATGAGAATCCTGAGGAAGGGTGAACAGCCTTCCCCAGTTTAGAAGACTGAGACCTCTGTTAAGGCACCATGTGTCTGGGACTCCAGCTGGGAGTCAGGAAGTAAGGTGAGATTATAGCCAAAAAGGGTATTCAGTCCTGATAAAAGCAAATGTTTGTGTCCTTGATTTTGTGACCGGAGGGCTGACACTAGATGTCTAGGTTTTATATGACTGTAAGACTGGTGTTAAAAAGTAGTCAAGTGTTTATTTTCTCCCATTTCTACTAGTTGTTTTGTTTGGTTTTGGTTTTGGTTTTCAGCCTGCTGTATCAGTGCTCTCTATCTTCATTCACTTTCTACCCCTGTACTTTCGTGAGAAGAAGAGGAACAAAGAAGGAGAAAAGAAGGGGGGAAAAGGCAACCACTGCATGGCTATACACTCACCTTCTCCCTGTTATTATTATTAGACTACTGTAATCAAAATAGTTGCCATGTAGCTGTTGCTTATCCTAATTTAATTAAATTCTCAGAAATTGAGTGCTATTAGGTCTTTACTAGGGCTTTTGCCTGGAGAATCCCATGGACAGAGGAGCCTGGTGGGCTACAGTCCTTAGGGTCGCAAAGAGTCGGACACAACTGAGCAACTGACACTTTGACTTTCACTTCAGGTCTTTACTGAGGGCTTCTCAGGTGGCTCAGTGACAGGGAATCTGCCAGCCAAGCAGGAGACACAGGTTTGATCCCTGGGTGGGGAAGATCCCCTGGAGAAGGAAATGGCAACCCATTCCAGTATTCTTGCCTGGAGAATCCCATGGACAGAGGAGGAGTCTGGTGGGTTACAGTCCATGGGGTCACAAAGAGTCAGACAGGACTTAGAAACTAAACAGCAGTGACAAAGGTCTTTACTATGTGCCAGAAACCTGAATTTTTAACACTTCCCCCTTCTCAATTCTGACTGCAGAGGGGAGGTCGGGCTATGAAAGACTTGAAGTTTAGAGTCCCTGAAATTCCTCACTTCTGCTTATTGGTTTGGTTTTTGACAGCCTCTGACAAAATAGAAAACTGAAGCCTGATAAGGTGATAGGAAAATCTGCCTTTTGCCCTGACTCTGTCGCTGACTGGCCAGTGCACCCTTGTATAAGTCCTATCAAGTCCTAAAGCTTCTCAAACGCATCTTCTGTCATTTTACATAATAACCCTTGCTCTGATTATGTGACAGGGTTTATGCAGGTCGCATAAACTGTTTGGGACTTATAAAACACTAGTGTAACTTGAGATAGTATTTCTCCATATCTATGAATTTCTCTAAGCCCTACTTAAACTGCACTTGCGCTTTTGGAGTATTTTCACTATTTATAATATTATATGAAAAGGGTTTTTTTTTTTTTGGTTTCAGTTTCTTGGCTCTTTTTGTTTATTTTGTCATAATCACTTATTTGAAGCCTCTGATGTTCTCTTATCCTGGTTGATTTCTTTGAAGTAATGTTGATCAAGGTGCAACTAGGGTGTGTACCTATCCATAGACCAGGAGACACTGGGTTTTGTCCAAAGTCATTACAGAGCCTATGACATCTAAATGGGAAAAGGGAAAAGAAATAGTTTATTGGAGCAAAGCAAGTAGCTTAGGAAAGACTCACAATAGTTTGTATCCATTTTGATACTTTTAAAATAAATTTACTACTTTTTAACAGTCCTTTCCTCTTCCATTCGGTATTTCCTAGAAGTTTTTCTTCCATTCCTCACGTACAGTCTCTAACACTGAATGATCATTTATTGAGCTTTAGTTCTGTGTCAATCACTCTGCAATGGTGTCTATACCACATTATAACATCGACTCCTCCTAACAGTTCCAGGAGACAGGTTCCATTATTTGCTCCTTGTGACACATGTAACCTGGGAAAAAGAAAACAGAAACTCATAGGTCCCATCCTCTCTATTTAAAGCAGGTGCATTCAGCTACTTGCAGTCAACTCTCCTCCAAAATAATTCTCTCTCCAAACCTGAGAGTTATCATTAACACAGTAGTCCTGATAGATTTTAATCTGTGTGCTTCTTTATTTAGGCTTTTGTGTGCATTTTGTTCTAGTCCACAATACCTGCTGTGTATCCCCAGCAGTCTTACAAGACAGAGTCTGTGTTAGTCTGCAAGGGCTGCCATAACAAAATACCATAGACTATGTGCCTTAAACCACAGTAATCTGTATTTTCACAGTTCCAGAGGCTAGAAGTCCCAGATCAAGGTGCCAGCAGATTCACAGAGAGAGAGAGCTCTAGTGTTCCTTTCTCTACTTCTAAGGAAACCAGTTCTATCAGATTAAGGCCTTAACCCTTCTGATGTCATTTAACCATAAATTAGCCTCAGAAAGATTCTAATTTCGGGTAAATCACATTGGAGGTCAGGTCTTCAACATAGAAATTTTGGGGGCACACAATTCACTCCGAAACAGAATGTATTCTTAAAGGATGTGCGCTCATCTTGTCCTGCCAGAACACCAGAATGTATTCTTGACTGGAGCAGAACACGTTGGACTGGACCACTGTTTCTTCGTGAGCTTGTCATTCACCACATACAGTCTGTACTTTGATAGTAAAGAAGTTAAAAGAACCTTCCATTTAAAACCTTTCCATTTTACAAGAACCTTTTTTTCCTATCAATTTCCGAAAGCAGACCTATAGATGTTCTTGGCATTGATGAAAAATTACTATAGCTTTTGTGAAAAAATATGAACGTGTAATGGGTATGCATGTGCATAAAATTTGAAGTTCATTTTTTAGCTCATTATGTCTAACTTTTTATGCACATCATTGAGTGCTTTTTGCAGTTTTCAGTTTTACAGGGATTTGTGATATTAAATGGGGCTTTCCTGGTGACTCAGATGGTGATATTAAATACCATCTTAGTTATTTCAATTTTGCCAACTGGTATGAGTTCATGCAGGTATAGTAGTTATGTAAAATCAATATTTGTATAAAATAGTCCAAAAATTGTTCCACAAATGTAACAGAATTTTTTAAAATGATGATGTTAATATTTAGTCTAAAATATCTAGTATATTATTAGCATTAAAGTTCGAATAAAAAGTAGTAGGAGTTAAGGGGTGGAGGGGGTCGGTTGAAACAGCAATCATATAGGCTTAATAATGCTTTCAAAGGACAGTTTCAGTGGATTTTCATGCATAGTGGCGTAATTGGTCTGACAATGATCCAGTGAGTCTGATTCCCCCTAGTATTTGGTGATGGCCAAACGTGTAACCGAGGCCGATCCCATGCTCTGAGTGACTCTTCACAAACTATTATTATGTGTGCATGCAACACGGTACATCAGTGCAAATCCATGGACACTTCAAGTTATTTTTTTTACCCCCATTGTGTCTTTTCATTTTCTTAATAAAATTAAAATTTCATGTGATAAAACACATAATGAGTAGCCTGGGAACTATATATATATATATGTGTGTGTATATATATATATATCTCCATTGGGCTGTATGAAATGGTGATATTTTAGGTATAACACGGGATAAACCCATCAACGTCAGAAAAAGGAAGCTCTTTTCTGTCCTTTAGTCAGAATTTCTAGGCGATGGAGCATAACAGCTGAAAAGATCTTTCCTAAGAAGTACAAACTTTCTGAGCTAACTTTACATTTGACCCCCAATATTAAAAATGGCAAGTTAAACAGTTGTTTTGTTCAGAGAAATGGCAATAAGTGTAGCCTAAATCTGAATTTTTAAAAAACCATGTCTAAATCTGCTTTTCAACGTATTTAACTGTTGAACACAAGGACCAGTTTTAGATACAGAGATGGCATTTCTATAGGGCATTAGGGACAAAAGATGGTAATGCCTATTTTTTCCAAACCAGTGCAAATGCTATTAGGTCAGGAGTATTAAAATTTACTTCATTACAAAAAAGTCTTACTTTTTTTTTTTAGTATTTTACCTTTCATAAGAAACTACTGTGTGTATGTATGTATGTATGTATCTGTATGTATGATATGTATATGCATGAATATGTGCGTGCTAAGTCACTTCAGTCGTGTCCGACTCTTTGTGACCCCATGGACTGCAGCCTGCCAGGCTCCTCTGTCCATGGGATTCTCCTGGCAAGAATACTGGAGTGGGTTGCCCTGCCCTCCTCCAGGGCATCTTCCTGACCCAGGGATCGAACCTGTGTCTCTTACATCTACCTGCATTGGCAGGTGGGCTCTTTACCCCTAGTGCCACCTGGGAAGCCCATGTATATGCATATATACATATAAATATATCCTACAAAAGAAAAGTAATACAGTTAACGTTGCAGAGAGAAAATACTTATCTTATGCCAATTAGGTGATTATATGCAGGTACTGTTTTAGGCACTGGAGAAATGGCACTAATGAACATAGACAAACATCCCTTCCCCCACGGAGATTCAATTACAGTGGAAAAATTAAAAAATAATAGCTAAACTTGCTGTGTTCTACACACTGGTCAACATATTTTACATATATTATCTCATTAAATAAGTACAACAGCCCTACAAAGAACACCTGTAATTGTCTTCATTCTGTAGATGAGGAAAGTGATACACAGAGTGAGCTGAGTAACTTGCTCATCATCCCACAATTTGCAAAGTGTCCGAGCTGAGGTTCAAGTGCAGACAGTCTGGCTGCAGAGGCCAGATGTGCATATGCCAAGTACAGGGAACACATCTATTTTATAGCCAACTAGTTCCGTAGAATGAAATTGAATTCACCGACTTCTCTTAAAGGCTTCAGTAATATTTCAGCCTTCCTATTTCAATACCTTTTACTGTGTTCTTGAAATTAGGTCACTCAGGCCAATTTTTTTTAATGGTACTACCTTAAACCTTAAAGTTCAAATCAAAAAATGGGAAGATAGATATTAGACTAGTCCACACTTCCCACTTTCTTTCTACCCATTCTGTTCTTTGGGGAACACCTCATAGATATATTTTCCCTTTTTTTGTTATTTTGTTTTAATGTTCTTTGTTTCATTAAGTATTTCACACATAGTCTGTTCTGTAAGTTATTAATACAACTAGGAAAAAACAAATTTATTAATTTTTGTGAATTGCCATTTGATTAGGATGGGAAATGCCTTTATATGAGAATAAAATTTTATTTAGAAAGAATTAAAAACCTACTTTGTGTTTGTTTTTGTTGTTTAGTCCCTTAGTCATGTCTGCCTCTTTGCGATCCCCACTGACTGTCGCCCGCCAGGCTCCTCTGTATATGGGATTTTCCAGGCAAGAATACTGGAGTGGATTGCCATTTCCTTCTCTAAGGAATCTTCCTGACCCAGGGATGGAACTTACATCTTCTGCTTGGCTGTCAGATTCTTTACCCCTGAGCCACCAGGGAAAGCCCTTTCTTTAAACTAGTACTGATTATTAAACATTTGATTAAAATATGACCTATGTCATTTTCAGTTTTTTTCTCTTAAAACATTTTATCAGTCTATTTCCTTACTTAAACTTCATATATGTTTCTTTATGAGACACATTTTTTCTTTTTTCTTTTAAATTTATTTTTTAATTGAAGGGTAATTTCTTTGCAGAATTGGAGGCAAATTTAATCACCTAAAATTCAGAGGGGTATCACTGAAGCCCATCTGAAATTGCTTCTTTGTGACAATAATGATGTACCCATTTCTGCCATGACAGTGTCTTCCTAATGTATTGATGATACTTTATTATAGGATGCTTATTCAACAGGTATATGTCTCAAAATATAAATCTTTGTAATATAACTCTGGATTCAGCTATATGTCTCTATACACTTGTGATCTGGACTGATCTTAGTATATGTTTAATATGATTTAAATTTTTTAAGTTTCAGAATTAGTGAATCAAATGTTTGAGGCTGTTATTTTCACACTCCGCCTAATAATTCGTAGAATTTTGTGTGTTTAAAAATAAGTATTACAAGTATCGCCATCCTTGCTGTTATTCCCTACTAAGAAGAAAATATGATTAACTGGTAAAGAACCCAATTAATAATCCCAGCCAGACCTCACATGAATTCTTGCAGAGCCCAGCAGATCACTTCTTTACCATTTGGTTAAAAGTTGAACTCCCACTTGAAAACAACTGACTTAAAGCCAAAGAATTCTGGAAATTAATCAGTGTTAGTCATTGGCCTGGGCTTCCCTGGTAGCTCAGCTGGTAAAGAATTTGCCTGCAATGCAGGAGACTTGGGTTCAATCTCTGGGTTGGGAAGATCCCCAGGAATAGCGCATGGCAACCCACTCCAATATTCTTGCCTGGAGAATTCCCATGGACAGAGGAGCCTGGCAGGACAGAGGAGTCCATGGGGTCAAAAAGATTGAGCTACAGCTGAGCGACTAAGCACAGCACAGCACAGCCATTGGCCTTATAAGTGTGAGCATCACATGTACGTCTTAACATCAGTGAGTCTTAAGAGTATAAGCAAAGTAGAGGATGGAACAGTTTGGTTTGAGTTGGAAAGATCATTCAAATTTAGTGTATGAAGATGGATAATTAGTGATGAATCTGTAAACTTCAATGTAGCTATTGGTGCACTTTCAGAAAAAGGAAGAGAAGAAAAGACAAAGAATGCCATGTGTTCGGCATAACCAAATTGTAAGGACCTGATGAAATCCACAATTCAGTCTGTATGTATTTTTGTCAGTCTAGCAAAATGTTTCCTGGATACACCTTGTAGTCTGTGTCTTTTATTTTTTAATCCACTTAGGGGAGGGAATTGTTTTCAGTCCCCAGAGATAATAGTATGAATACCTACCTTTGACAGTATGCAAGTAATAAAAATACATGCATATGTGTTCTTGAGAATGCATCTCTATTATTTTTGAACTTTTTGATTGTTTTTTTTGTAAAGCAAGAACAATTTTTTTCAGAGCACAGGTCGGAAACTCCTAATGGCAAGTAAGTTACAATTGTGTAACTGCCCTGTTTCACCCAAGAAGTGGTTCAGTGAAGAATTTACTTTATTGTATGCTTATGCTTTCAAATATCTATCATACTGTTTACCCATCACTAGATAATGTGAACCTTGAGGGACTTAAAGTGCTTGATATCCCCACTATGTCACATTATAGTTAATGGGATAGTATATGCCTATTGTGAAGGAAGGACAGACATGGCTTGTAAATATAAAATCAATCCATACACAGTACTTCTGTAATCTTTGCATGTCTGTATACATTTCTCTACATCAGAAATGCTCAGTTCTACATTTTAGGCTACAGAGGTGTCATGCGAAGAAAATGAGAGCGATTTGCATGAAGCCTAAACAAAGGAAATCCAGCCACGCTTCTAGCCTTTAATTAACTGTGTCATACACTCTTGTGCAACTTATCTCGTGTTCAGAGATGACCTGCATGCTGCTCTTTTGATCTCTAGCATCAGTAAGGACTAAAAGAGGACTGCCACTTGAGCTGTGAATTTTGTTTTGATATTTAATAGTATCAGAAAGAAAGAAATTATTCATCATAATCTATTTCATATAAAAAGATGTTGAAATGCAGACAGATGCTCACATCTAAAAGCATGACTTTCCCATATAATATGCCTCCGCATTAGTGAGTACAATCCTGGCTGAGAGGCAGATGCAGCTTTTATAAGGTTTATTTTGGTCTTGATCTCTGAAGTTGAACAGATCACTCAGTTTTTCTTTATCTCATTTTCCCAATGTATTCAAAACTCCATGGGAAATAAGAAACTGTAAAAATCAAACAGTGAAACTTTGGGTATTGATGAATGTCATTTCTATGGTAGTAAACAAGCTATCTTCAAGGAGGATGGAGGAAGATTAGGCAAAAATGAAGTAATGATGCCAAAGCTGAAGCTACATATTTTCCTAGAAGAGTCAGTTTTTAAAAATAAAGAATTCCTTGTTACCAAAAATAGGTGTTGTCATTTTATTCCTAGCACTCATCTGTGGAGGAGAATTGAAGACGTATTATTTTGTCACTCTGAGTAAAAACAGAAATGTCTTATTGAAGAAAGGAGAAAAAGAATATGCTTCAGAACCAAAGAGGAAAGTCTCAATTTACAGAAAAAAAAAATGCAGGATTTTGTTCAGAGGCCCCAAATATGTTTGGCTTCTTTCTTTCTTTCTTTCTTTTTTTTTTTTTTAATCATTTAAGCTGGTTTCTTGCTGGGCCTTTTTATTGAATAATTGAAAAAAAAAGAGAAAAAAAGGGGTGGGGGAGGAACTTTTTCAGCAAAGGCAAAAGATAGTAAAAAAATAAAAGAACTAAGGGAATACAGGTAGGAAGTTGTATCTTTCTGTACTTTAATGATTGCCTACATTTTCCCCCCAAAATTATAGTTGAAAAGGTCTGAAAAAATATCAAGCCCCGAGCAAAGTGTTGGAGAATAAAACATAACATTCTATGTACCTTCTACTTCCCATGTTCATGCTCATTTCTACTCTCTCTCTCCCTCTCTCACACACACACACACACACATACACACACACACACACACACACATGTCCATACTCCCACAAACTCAAATGACATTAAGTTTTAACACAGTCATGCATTTATCTTTGCAACCCCCCTCCCAAACAAATCAGTTTAGGGAGCGTTGAAATTTGGGGGCATGCTGGCATTTTTGAAAGCTGCTTTCAGAAAAATGATCATTAATCCTCTCAGTAGATTTCAAGTTGTGGAGGAAGATTGCTGGAATAATGGCTTCAGCAAAGTGGACATTCTGCGCTTGGCAGCCTTCTGCAGGACATCAGATTGTCGGCAATCTGTGTTTCTCAGACCCGCGGCATCCTCTGCAGCAGCCTCAGTTTGTGATAGTCTGAGGTGCTGCTCTTTTCTTCCCCTGTGGCATTCTGTAAGCTTTTACACTTGCTCTAGCTTCATTTTTCCCACCAAGCAGACTGAGTTTTCTCACTGTCTCAGAGGAAGTCAGATGTCAGTAAGTACCACGCAGCCAAGTGATAAGAATATTTTAAACACTGAATGTTTTTGACGTTTTCAGGATCCCAGCTGCATTGAGAAAGCTATGAAGGACTATTAGATTTAGGGTTTTCTCTTTTATCAGCAAGTTTCCAATATTCCTCGATCACATAACTAAAAAATAGTATAAGAATAAAGGTAGATCTCGAAGTTTGCCTCAGATGGGTCTCCATCAACCTAATTGAGGAGGGATGTTAAGTAAGATTGCCGGAAGTTACATGCCCAAATGAGTGTTGTTTATTCATCTATCTAACCCCCAATTATTGATGTCTCATGGAAGTAGGCATTTAAAACAGGAGGTCACAGTCTCATGAAAGACAGCCTTGTAAAGATATCATTTTAATATAGTATGGTAATGGCTATCATGGGATTTATAGGTATTTTGGGAAGGCCATAACTGATTCCTAGGAAGGTTGGTACTGGTTAATGACTTCACACAAGTTATAATATGGCTTTAATTTCTTTCTTCTGCATCAGCCCTGCACCAGTCTTGCATTATTGTACATAGGCCTTAACTGTTCTCATGAGAGCTGAATTGGAACCTCATCCTCCTTTACATTTCAACAGGTGTTTGCTATTTATGCATTTCTAATGGATTTTTTCTTTGATTGTTAAAATTAGAACCCGTTCATGAGCAATTCAGTTAGCCTCATTGCTTTGTTATTCTCTGTCCCGTTGACCAAAAACTAAACTTGCTCACTGTAACTGTTTGCTCTGAATTCTCATATCAAACTACCTTTAAGTGGGAACTATTACTCTCATTGAAGAGACTGAAAAAAAAGACACATGTGAAAAGCGATTTCCAAGAGAGGAGTCCTATAGATGCTTTTAATCAACATTGCTGGAATGTTTACACCCTCTTGAGGCAACTTCTTTGAAAAATAGAACAACTCATCTGAATCATAAATTGTGTTTTTCTAAAAACAGCCATGTAATCTTGTATTTTCATACCTTGTATTTATTTATGCCTTGATTATCAAAAGTGTTATAGCCTGGGAGATCCTAAGAAAAACCTTAATGATTTTTTTTCTTAAATTTCTAATTATTTTAGATGCCTTTTCATTTCTCCTAGTGTTCTCTCTTTTAGCCTAGCACCTTTCATGTGTTCTATTAACACTGGTACTTGTTATCAGCTGACTTCCAGATAATCCTGCTTAAGTGACTGGTTGATGATAGCTTTTAAAATATTGCCTCTCCAAGTTATATTCTATTCATGGAGGATTCTGGAAGAACAAAAAGCCCTGATGTGAAGCTTTCTAACAAAGGGATTTATATAAGTCATTATCCAGAATACAGAGAAAAACATTTGGAGATAAAACAATCCTAGTTGATCTTTCTTCTATCATACTTGGTCCCTTGATCTCTTAAAGGGGTCACTTCACAAAAGATTTTTAGTTTTTTGTTCAGGTGGCAGAAAGGAGTAAGATATTCCTTATTTAATGCCAGTGCCACCCAGCGTCTAATTTCTTAGTTCATTATATATATGTATATAATATATATATATATATTATATACATATATACATATAATCTTCCTGACCTAGGAATCGAACCCAGGTCTCTTGCATTGCAGGCAGTTGAATTACTGACTGAGCTATGAGGGAAGTCCTATATAAATAAATATGTAGTATAATATGTATGTATACGTAGGAGACGGGTTTGGTCGCTGGGTCCGGAAGATCCCCTGAAGAAGGAAATGGCAACCCACTCCAGTGTTTTTACCTGGGAAATCCCATGGACAGAGGAGCCTGGCAGGCTGCAGACCAAAGGGTCGCAAAGAGTTGACTACGACTTAGCGACTAAGCATACATATATATATATTCAGTCAGTTCAGTTGCTCAGTCGTGTCCAACTCTTTGCAACCCCAGGGACTGCAGCACGCCAGGCTTCCCTGTCCATCACCAGTTCCCGGAGCCTACTCAAACTCGTGTCCATCATATCAATGATGCCATCCAACCATCTCATCCTCCGTTGTCCCCTTCTCCTCCTGCCTTCAATCTTTCCCAGCATCAGGGTCTTTTCCAAGGAGTCAGTTCTTCTCATCAAGTGGCCAAAGTATTGGAGTTTCAGCTTCCTTTAGGATAGACAGGTTGGATCTCTGCACAGTCCAAGGGACTCTCAAGAGTCTTCAACACCACAGTTCAAAAGCATCAATTCTTCAGTGCTCAGCTTTCTTTATAGTCCAACTCTCACATTCATACATGACTTCTGGAAAAACCATAGCTTTGACTAGATGGGCCTTAGTTGGCAAAGTAATGTCTCTGCTTTTTAATATGCTATTTAGGTTGGTCATAGCTTTTCCTCCAAGGAACAAGCGACTTTTCATTTCATGGCTGCAGACACCATCTGCAGTGATTTTGGAGCCCCCCCAAAATAAAATCTCTCACTATTTCCATTGTTTCCCCATATATTTGCCATGAATGGGACCAGATGCCATGATCTTAGTTTTCTGAATGTTGAGTTTTAAGCCAACGCTTTCACTCTCTTCTTTCACTTTCCTCAAGAGGCTCTTGAGTTCTTCATTTTCTGCCATAAGGGTGGTGTCATGTGTGTATCTGAGGTTATTGGTATTTCTCCTGGCAATCTTGATTCCAGCTTGTGCTTCATCCAGCCTGGTATTTTGCATGATGTGCTCTGCATATAAGTTAAATAAGCAGGGTGACAGTATACAGCCTTGACATACTCCTTTCTCAATTTGAAACCAGACTGTTGTTCCATGTCCAGTTCTAACTGTTGTTTTTTACCTGCATACAGATTTCTGAGGAGGCAGGCCAGTTGGTTTGGTATTCCCATTTCTTTAAGAATTTTCTACAGACCATGAACTCCTTATTGCCAAATTCAGACTTAAAGAAAGTAGGGAAAACCAGTAGACCATTCAGTTATGACCTAAATCAAATCCCTTAATGATTATACAGTGGAAGTGGCAAATAGATTCAAGGGATTAGATACGATAGAGAGTGCCTGAAGAACTATGGACGGAGGTTTGTGACATTGTACAAGAACATTGGACGGAGGCAGGAGTCAGGACCATCCCCAAGAGAAAGAAATGCAAAAAGGCAAAATGGTTGTCTGAGGAGGCCTTAAAATAGCTGAGAAAAGAAGACAAAGGAGAAAGCAAAGGAGAAAAGGAAAGGTATATCCATTTGAATGCAGAGTTCCAAAGAATAGCAAGGAGAGATAAGAAAGCCTTCCTCAGTGATCAATGCAATGAAATGGAGGAAAACAATAGAATGGGAAAGACTAGAGATCTCTTCAAGAAAATTAGAGATACCAACGGAACATTTCATGCGAAGATGAGCCCAATAAATGACAGAAATGGTATGGACCTAACAGAAGCAGAAGATATTAAGAAGAGGTGGCAAGAATACACAGAAGAACTATACAAAAAGATCTTCATGACCCAGATAACCACAATGGTGTGATCCCTCATCTAGAACCAGACATACTGGAATGTGAAATCAAGTGGGCCTTAGGAAGCATCACTACGAGCAAAGCTAGTTCCAAAGGTGATGGAATTCCAGTTGAGCTATTTCAAATCCTAAAAGATGATGCTGTGAAAGTGCTGCACTCAGTATGCCAGCAAATCTGGAAAACTCAGCAGGGGGCCACAGGACTGGAAAAGGTCAGTTTTCATTCCAGTCCCAAAGAAAGGCAATGCCAAAGAATGTTCAAACTATTGCACAATTGCACTCATCTCACATGCTAGCAAAGTAATGTAGATAAAAGGTAACATTATATTTTAAATTCTGGGGTAAATTTTGGTCTGGAAGTCTCTCATCCCCCAGAGATAGCAGAAGCTGATAACTCTAATTTAGATGGTAATTTTTTAAAATTAGAAATTCTATTCATATTATTTTTGAAAAATTAAAGAGAAGCAGCACGCAGAAAGGTCACATATTTTAAATGCTCTTGTCGAGGCTTATGGTAAAAAAAAAAAAAAGACTTGGAAAATGTGACTTTTTGGAAGAACAAACTGAATTGATTTTCTAGAAACTGTTCTTGTTGTTCAGTCACTCAGTTGTTTTTGATTCTTTGCAACCTCATGGACTGCACCATACCAGGTACAAGGCCTGCAACGTGAAAGGAGAGCAGAGGGCTGGATGCTCTGGAATGGGCTTCACTGTGTAATTAGCCTTGGCTGCAATCTTCCCCTTCATATTTTGGCATCTCTGTTTCCTTGTTTTTGTGCTACCAACTTTTCCAGTCTCCTGAGGCCTTATTTTCAACAACTATTCCTGAAACCCACCCCATTCACTTTCTACAGAATTAACAGAATCTCTGTATAATTCTCTCAGGGCAACAGTTTAAGCCTATCCTTAAGTTGGGATATTCTATTGAAAGTATATTTACACTGGTGAATGTTAGTGGTTTGATATGTTAATATCACTAGCACCTGCTTGTAGGAACTGGAACTTACCTTAATGCTACAACATTCCAGCTAGCAATGGTTATTTCAACTATCTAAGTCTGGCTAATGTAAGAGAATTTTCTTTATTTTCCCTTCATTCTTTTTTCTTTTCCTTTTGTTTTTCTTTTTAAAAATTTTTTTTAATTGAGAAGAGTCTAGTAAACCATAGATAGATTTTTGTTGCAGTAGGCTTTTGAACATTTAGTAATAAAGTTTGCCTTTATCACTGGGTCTTTTATATCATTGGTATCATGGTGAATTACTTCATGAATCAGAATATAGCAGTATAATTAATCATTTGAACAAGATGTATGATGTGTCTTAACACTTTAAGTATTTTAATGCATTTTTGAATTATTCTCCATCATGGCAGTTTACATCATGGTTTTTAAAAAGGTGTTGGCTAAAACCATTTGTGTAATGATAAAATGTTTTAATACACTTTATATAGTTAATGTTGAATCATATCTAAGAAAATGGAGGCATTTCCTACTATACAACCAGAGACTTTAATTTATGTCCTATGAGATGTTGGCTAATGCAACTAATCACCATTTTCCAGGTATCTTCCAGGCCTTACTCTAGTCTTGAATTAGTTTTCTATTGTCTTTGTAACCAATTATTAATAGCATAATAACTTAAACAACGATTATTTATTTGTTATATATCTGATGGTCAGAAGTCAGAAATGGGTCTCCCTAGGCTATTATCAATGTATTGGCTGCCATGTGTTTCTTTTTGGAAGATCAAGAGGGGGATCTATTTTCTTGCCTTTTCCAGTTTCTGAAAGCTGCCTGTATTCTTTATCTCTTGTCTCTCGTCCATCTTCAAAGCCAGCAGTGGCTGGTAAAGAGTCTTTTTCATATATCACCCTGGCTGTCTTCTGTTTCTCTCTTAATCATTTAAGGATATTGTGGTTACATTAGACTCACTTGGATGATACAGAAAAATATTCTTATTTTATGATCAATTGATTATAAGCTAATTCCATCTGCATTTTTAATTCCTTGTGCCATGTAGGGTAATGTATTCATAAATTCCAGGGATTAGGATATGGACATCTTGAGGGGGAATCATTCTGTTCACTGTAGGTCTGATAGGCAAACATTCTAAAAACTTGATAAGTACAGTTGATAAACCACAAAATATTATTTGGGCAGTCTCCAGTCTGCCTTTTCCCCATGAAATCATCAAATAATTATTTCATTATTACTTCTGTATCTCACTTTTCCCTCAAAAGAATTTATTTGTATTTGAAAAAGCTTAAGGATAGAAAAAGCTGCAATGATTTTTTCTGTAAGATAAGCTGTCAAATGTTTTGAGATGTAATATGATTTAGTGATTTACTCTTAACTTTAATAACCATTTCTGACTGCAGCAACTTTTCACACTGTTTATTTATTGAACTTACTAATTAAGTACTAATTAAGTAAAATACTATGATTGTAGTTAGATAGGGTCTGACTGACTTGATCAACAAGAGGCAGTAAAGAGGTGAGATTAGCTTTAAAACAGAGTAAATTTGATTCCTCTTTGAGTCTTCGATATCCTCATCCGTAATTTGAGAATAACATTGTGTGCCAAGTAGGGATATTATGAGGGTTAATGGGATAATGGAGCACAGATCCTGGGACGTAACAGAAACTCAGCAAAGGATAGTGTCTTTACTCTCTCGGACTTGGCCTAACAGTGATGCAGCTAGAGGAATGACATGATGTCAGGGCTATCTCGAGGGCAGTAAAAGGTAATTATATCTGGCACTAGACGTAATTCCTCTCTTTCTAACTGCTGTGGCTGATGATTTGTTTGATTGCAGGAGCCCATACTATGGTTGGACTAGTAGTTGTCAAAAGAGGAAACGCTGTGCTTGGGTTAGAAAGGCCATTCATTCATAGCTTACTGATATGCATTCAGTTTAGTCCCACATGTATTTCCATTGGAGACTATGGAACCAAAATAATGTCCCCTGGGAAAGAAAAAAATAAATGTAGACCCTGGAGAAAAGATGCAGTTTCATCAATTCTCATCAATTATTGTTCCCTGAGATCCAAGTGGAGACATTACCTGCGGCCTCTTTGATTTCTGAACTTTGCAGGACACGTATATGCCAACATCTCTTGGTTCCTTAAAGTCTGATGGCAGTTTGTATCTCTTTGGCCGAATGAGCAAGTTTCAATAGGACTGGGTTTTCTATAAGAGGAGCAGAATGATAGAAGCAGTCCCTAGAAATCTGAAATGCATTAAACATCTTTCTTACTTTAATGTAAAATGATCAAATACTTAAGCATGCCTGGAATTACTCTATTTTTCTACTGTAATTCTGGTGGGCATTTTTGTAGAAGGGGTTCAGAATATATTATCTTTGAAGAGGATTTCAACTGTCAATACAACATACTTGCAACATTTTTCTTCTAAGGGTTAGAAATATATATAATAGATGACTAACTATATCACTCACATTTACTATAACATCCAAAAAATTCCATCATGACTTTTGCATTTCATAGGAAACTCAATGGCCCTGGTGATGAAACCCTGTAATTTAGGCAAATGATAATATAAGGAAATCTAGTCAATATATGTTTACAGTATGAAATGAAATTATGACTTTGATATAAAAACATTTTGTACCTATTATTACACTCTGTAGGATTTTTCCCAGTACATGTTTTTTAGTTATTATGAGTTTCATTTCCTCATCTGTGAAGGTAAGTGTTCTAATAATGTCTATTTATAGACTTATGCAGTTCAAATGAGATTAAATAGGTGAAAGTAATCTATAAATTGTATATTGCTCTAAAAAGATGATTTATATCTATTGGATAGAGTCCAGGAATGTTACTAAACATCATATAGGGCACAGGGAAGCTACTCATGACATGGAAATATGATGCTTAAAATGTCAACAGTGACAAGGTAGAGAGACCCTGCCCACTGAGTCCCACCTCTATGCTTCAGGGGAAAAGGAGAGAGAGAAGTTAATAGAATAAGGTAAATATTTAGACAGGGCTGCCCAAACTGGCCTTGGAGACTAGGAGTCAGGGAATAAATACTCTGACCTTTATCTTCTCTCTCTTTTTAGCCTGAGTCAAGAATTTCCACTGACTAAACCTGGCTATAAGCCAGAAAGAAAGGGATTCTGGGCATGTAATCTATATTGGGGGTTCGATGCCTGGGCTGGGAAGATCCTGTGGAGAAGGGAATGGCAGCCCACTCTAGTATTCTTGCCTGAAAATTCCATGAACAGAGGAGCCTGGAAGACTACAGTCCATGGGGTCACAAAGAGTTGGACACAACTGAGTGATTAACACACAATCTACACTGGTCAACATCTTGGGTGTAGAGCCTGATCATATGGATAAAGATGAGATTGGCCAGAAGAGTGTATGTTGGGGGGGTTGGAATATTTAACCCCATTCACAAATCACTCTCTCTAGTTAATATTCAACTCTGTGAGTCCATGAGGAAATGATGTCTGTGGCTTGGTTCACGTATATGCAGAGATAAGAGTCACCCATGGGTACAAATCTGAAGAGAAGGAAAATTCAGAAATCCATCTGTAAATTAATTCTTCCCCAGATAGTTTGTTCATCATATTAAAACACATTAAAACATTTTCATGTGCTTTGTTCAATGGTATAATGTTGTCTATTTGTGCTTACTCAGTGATTTAATTTACCAAGTTATTGAAATTATGTTGAGTACTAGGTACTGATCCAAGTGCAGAAGACACAAAAAATGAACATAAAATGGCCCACTCTGGAAGCATCTTTGATGTAGTAGGAGAGACAGCTATATAAACAAATTACTAAAGCACTTGGCCTTAGGAAGCATCACTATGAAGAAAGCTAGTGGAAGTGATGGAATTCAGTTGACCTATTTCAAATCCTTAAAGATGATGCTGTGAAAGCGCTGCACTCAATATGCCAGCAAATCTGCAAAATGCAGCAGTGGCCACAGGACTGAAAAAGGTCAGCTTTCATTCCAATTCCAAAGAAAGGCAATGCCAAAGAATGTTCTAACTACGGCACAATTGCACTCAGCTCACATGCTAGCAAAGTAATGCTCAAAATTCTCCAACCCAGGCTTCAACAGTACATGAACCATGAACTTCCAGATGTTCAAGCTGGATTTAGAAAAGGCAGAGGAACCAGAGATCAAACTGCCAACATCCACTGGATCATCAAAAAAGGAAAAGAATACCAAAAAAAAAAATCAACTTCTGCTTTATTGATTACACCAAAGTCTTTGACTGTGTCAGTTCAGTTCAGTTCAGTCGCTCAGTCATGTCTGACTCTTTGCAACCCCATGAACTGCAGCACGCCAGGCCTCCCTGTCCATCACCAACTCCCGGAGTCCACCCAAACCCATGTCCATCGAGTCGGTGATGCCATCCAACCATCTCATCCTCTCTCGTCCCCTTCTTCTCCTGCCCTCAATCACAACAAACTGGAAAATTCTTCAAGAGATGGGGATACCAGATCACCTGACCTCCTTCCTCAGAAATCTGTATGCTGGTCAAGAAGCGACAGTTAGAACCAGACATGGAACAACAGAGTGATTCCAAATTGGGAAAGGAGTACATCAAGGCTGTATATTGTCACCCTTCTTATTTAATTTAGGTTCAGAGTTCAGTTCAGTTCAGTTCAGTCGCTAGTCGTGTCCGACTCTTTGTGACCCCATGAATCGCAGCACGCCAGGCCTCCCTGTCCATCACCAACTCCTGGAGTTTACTCAAACAGATGTCCATCGAGTCGGTGATGCCATCCAGAGTACATCATATGAAATGCCAGGCTGGATGAAGCACAAGCTGGAATCAAAATTGCTGGGAGAAATATCAGTAACCTCAGATATGCAGGTGACACCTCACTTATGGCAAAAGCGAAGAACTAAAGAGCCTCTTGATGAAAGTGAAAGAGGAGAGTGAAAAAGTTGGCTTAAAACTCAACATTCAAAAAACAAAGATCATGACATCTGGTTCCATCACCTCGTGGCAAATAGATGGGGAAACAATGGAAACAGTGACAGAATTTCTTTTTGGGGACTCTATATAATCACTGCAGATGGTGACTGCAGCTATGAAATTAAGACACTTGCTCCTTGGGAAAAAAGCCACGCCCAACCTAGGCAGCATATTAAAAAGCAGAGACATTACTTTGCCAAAAAAGGTCCGTCTAGTCAAAGCTATGGTTTTTCCAGTAGTCACGTATGGATGTGAGAGTTGGACTATAAAGAAAGCTGAGCGCCGAAGAATCAATGCTTTTGAACTGTGGTGCTGGAGAAAACTCTTGAGATTCCCTTGACTGCAAGGACATCCAACCAGCCAATCCTAAAGGAAGTCAACCCTGGATATTCATTGGAAAGACTTATGCTGAAGCTGAAACTCCAATACTTTGGCCACCTGATGTGAAGAACTGACTCTTTGGAAAAGACGCTGATGCTGGGAAAGATTGAAGGCAGGAGGGGAAGGGGATGATAGAGCATGAGATGGTTGGATGGCATCACCGATGCGATGGACATGAGTTTGAGCAAGCGCCAGGAGTTGGTGATGGACTGAGCAGCCTGGCATGCTGCAGTCCATGGGGTCACAAAGAGTTGGACACGACTGAGCGACTGAACTGAACTGGACTGAAAGCACTCGGACTTCATATGTATGAAGTAGTATGGGAGAGGAAAAAAAGATACTAACTTTTCCTGGAATGTAGAAAGTGACCTTCATGGAGCCTTCAAGGTCAAGTAGGTGTTTTCTGGACAGGCAAATAGAAATACTTAGGGCAAGACTTCGAGGTGTCCTTTGTCACAGAGTGGAAATGGTGAGTGATGAAATAAGTGGAGTTCCGGTTTCTAAGGATTTTGTGTGCCATACTAAGATACTGGAACTGGTACTACAAAGTAGCTGAGAATCATTAGCTGTGTGGGTAATGCTAGTGCAAACTGACTTAATTTTTTAAAATTTTCTAACCTCTATACCCTTGTATAGTATTAGCCAATCAGAATTTTGTCTTTAAAACCTTTTAAGATGTCTTAAACGTGATGCTGTACCAATTCAATTATTTCTGAGTGAGCTTAATATAGTGAAGATTTTACAGAGGCATTTGGAAGTTCAAAAGTGATAGTACTTAATAAATGTCCTTTGCTGGGTTATTCTGATTAAAGTGTTAGAGGATCAAAGATCTCAGAAACATTTTGAGAATAAGAGTCCCTCTTCTGCTTCTCAACTAAAAAATGTTTCTTAAATCCTCACAGGCACACTAGGAAATATTTCTTATATCATTATCTTTTAGAAAGCTGTGAAGTAATCATAGTTGGGGGATAGTTGTATTGAAAGTTTTTCAGCTACATAATTGGAACTCAAGTTTTGTATTATGTAAAAGTGAGAGCGTCAGTTGCTCAGTTTGTGTCCAACTTTCTGTGATCCCATAGAATGTAGCCTGCCAGGCTCCTCTATTCATGGAATTCTCAGGCAAGAGTACTGAAGTGGGTTGCCATTGCCCCCTCCAGGGAGTCTTCCCAACTCATGGATCGAATCTGGGTTTCCTGCATTGTGGGTGGATTCTTTACCATTTGAGCCACCGGGGAAGTAAGCCCTTACAATGTGGATGCACTTAAATTTGATACTCTTTAAATGGGGTCGCAAAGATGACTAAGTGGAGCAGAGTACAAATATAAATGTATATATTTTTTTCTTAACCTGTATAAAATTTATTACTCTTTTTGTTCTCAGAACATATTTCCAAACCAAGAGAATAATGCCAGGAGTAAGGGGTATCAGCAGCTACCTGCTGTCTCTTCTCTTTAGTTTTGAACCTGAAGTTTGAAGGAAAATTTCACTATAATTAAGTAATTAGCCTCAATATTTCCACTTCTTAAAATAATGAATGTCCAAAGCTATCTTTTGGTCTGAATGTGACCAATGTTAACAATGCAAGAAAATATTAGAAGATGCGGGCTCTTCTTCTGCTGACCCTTTTTTAAACCTTCCTAAGTCCTTGTCTTTCAGTGAATCTTGTGGTCACTGGTGGCCACAGAAGCTGGTGATGGAACTTTGACCCAGATTCTTCTACACACAGTCTCTTGTGTTTCTCTTCCCTTTAGCATTCTTGTTTTGGGGTGTAGATGCCTGAAAATAAATGGGACAAAATCTGTGAATAAAGGTGTTTGACCCCACATACACTGTTACTATTTAAATAAATGGTAATTCAGTTTGCAATGGTGTTGGTAAATGATATGTTACTGTAACCCAGTTAAAAATATTAGACTTCAAAATGGGAGCATTTGAACTTGGTGTCACGGATTTGGGGAAGTTCTGAAAGGAATAAGTGCTTAGATTCCAGGAATCTCTGATTAAATTATATTAATGAAAGTGGAAGAGTTCTCAGTGGGCTGGTATGGAAGATAAAATACCATAAATGTCAGCATCATGCCTGGGCAACTCTTTAAGTCACTATAAACAATCACGGGCACTATAAAAGACAAGGTCAAAGCCTTTCTCTTAACTTTTTCGTACCAAATCTTTTTGTTCCTGGTACGTATCTCATTTCCCTTCATGTATCTTTAACTGCAAAGAGAGAGATAACCTTTACAACTCTTTTATTGATAAGAAACAGAATGAAAGTCTCTCAGTTTATATGCAGTTGCTGTAATCTGTGAACAGCATATTTTCCGAGTGGTAATGTTACGTTAGCAGAAATCTCATAAGAAGTATATTTTCACATAAATTACAAATTTTGCTCAGTTGATGTATGAAGATATATTGTCAACAAACTTGAGACACTTCTTGAAGTAGGCCCTGAGCCTTAGGAGACTACCAAGAGCTCACCATGTAAGGTGGTATTCCATGTAATCTATGGATTTTTGGCACAGGGCTCAGACTGAGTTTGAGCCTGGATTTCATGGCTAGGACCGTTTTTAGGCTATGTTAGAGAACAGATTGATTCTGTTATCATTCAGCAAATATTTATTAAACACCTACATTCTGTTGGACTCTGTTGTTCTCATGGTGCTTACATTCTCATTTAAAATGAAGCTATAAAAATTGTTATATATGTGATGAATTTTTAAAAATTGCAAAGTAGCCCATTCGAAGTATTAGTCTCAAAGGAGTAGTTACCAGTGCTTTGTAACTTCATTGCACACATAAATACAGAAAATAAATAATTATAATTTAAAATATTTGACTACTATGAAATTTACTGTTAAAATCTTCATTTTATTCAAAGTGTTACTGGCAATAGAAACCACTAAACATAACAGCACAAAATTAAAAGACACTCCTTGGAAGAAAAGCTATGACAAAACTAGACAGCGTATTAAAAAGCAGAGACATCACTTTGTGGACAAAGGTCTGTCTAGTCAAAGCTATGGTTTTTCCAGTAGTCATATATACAGATTCTGTCTAGTCAAAGCTATGGTTTTTCCAGTAGTCATATATACAGATGTGAGAGTTGGACCATAAGAGAAGGCTGAGAGCTGAAGAACTGATGCTTTCAAACTGTGGTGCTGGAGAAGACACTTGAGAGTCTTTTGGATAGCAGTCAGTCCTAAAGGAAATCAACTCTGAATTTTCATTGGAAGGACTGATGCTGAAGCTGAAGCTCCAATACTTTGGCTACCTGATGTGAACAGCTGAGTGTTTGGAAAAGACCCTGATCCTGGGAAAGATAGAAGGCAGGAGGAGAAAAGGGTGGCAGAGGATGAGATGATTGGATTGCATCATTGACTCAATGGACATGCATTTGAGCATACTCTAGGAGATAGTGAAGGACAGGGAAGCCTAGCATGCTTCAGTTCATGGGGTTGCAAAGAGTCAGGCATGGCTTAGCAACTGAACAACAAAATATATTTCAGAGTGTGTTTCTGAATCAGGTGTGACCTCTGGGTCAGAAAGATCCCTTGGATAAGGGAATGGCAACCCACTCCTGTATTCTTGCCTGGTGAATCTTCAAAGACAGAAGAGACATCCATAGGATCACAAAGAGTTGGACATGACTGTAATGACTTAGCATGCATGCATGTGCCTCTGAAATACATTTTCATAAGATACACTGAATCTCTATACACCCCCTTGTCAAATTGGGCTTCTCTTGTGGCTCAACTGGTAAAGAGTCCACCTGCAATGCAGGAGACCTGGGTTCAATCCCTGGGTTGGGAAGATCCCCTGGAGAAGCGAAAAGTTACCCACTCCAGTATTCTGGCCTGGAGAGTTTCCTGGACTGTATAGTCCATGGGGTCTCAAAGAGTTGGATATGACTGAGCGACTTTCACTCCACTTGTCAAATTGGAGTCAGGTTGGACTGTCAATAATAACTTAAGCCTCCTTTATCAGTTAGCACCACCATTGTCTTATCTACTCAGCCGTCAAGATATGCTGCAAACCTAGAGGGATGGGGTGGGGAGGGAGTTGGGGGATGGTGGTTCAGGATGTGAGGACACATGTACACCTGTGGCTGATTCATGTCGATGTGTGACCAAAACCACCACGATATTGTAATTAACCTCCAATTAAAATAAATTAATTTAATAACAACAACAAAAAGATATGCTGCAAACACTCTCTAGGTTTTTCTGGAAGGACCGGGCAGTAGTAGAATGGTTTACGCTTAGCCTCTCCCATGACTCATTAGAACATGTCCTGAAGTAAGTTCAGTTCCATATCAGGCAAGCAGCAAAGCATTCCCAAGCCATTTATCAAGTGAAAAGGAAGGAGGTTGTCATATTCAAGCAGACCTAGTGATATGAGCAAAAATGTATCACTGTATTATTTTTCCTTTCTTCTTTAGAAAACATTATATATTGATTTATTTTAGGTTGTTTAGGGTCTGAGGTATTTCAGGTTTGCAAAGGTTATGAATTAAAGGTCTTAAATTGTACAGTGTTAATGGGAATGAAATTCACACCCAATGCAGGAGATATTAGTTGGAAACAATAAATCTTGTCAGGCTCAAGGTACTTTTATTGCTGTACAAAAGTGAAGGTCACAAGATAATACTATTCAAGGAAGTATGTAAGACATTTAAAGAGATTCATCATTTATCATATGACATACAGATACCCTTTTAAAAGATTTCAGTATTTTATCTTCAATTTGATTTGGTATTTAAATATTTTAAGTGAACCCTTGAGAAACCCATATGTATTTTTTTGACATTATCTAATTGCATAGTTTAACAAGTGAATGGGTGGTCAAGACTTCTGATGAGTTTCCATAGCTATTTGGTGGTGTTCAGATAACTTCAACAATTATATTTATAAGGAGGCTTAAGGACATCCACATTGACAGAGGATCTGTTATATATCAGACACTGTGCAAGGTGTGTTTAGGCTGATTAGGTCATTTCATTCTTACAGTGCTGAAGGATATTGTTTTTGTGTTGGTTTTCTCAGGTAAAGAAACTGAGGCTCAGTCTTGAACAACTTGCCCAAGATTGTTTCGTTAATAAGGGATATAGCTAGACTGAAACCCAAGGCTCTGTGACTTCATGGATTCAACTCTAAGAAGTTGATTTAATAACACCAGGCTCACTTAACATCTCATAATATTCATGCATTTCTGTAATACTAACTGGGGCAAAAACTCAAATGTGCTTTACCTTAGAAAGTTGTACAACTTTATTGTTCAAAATTGTATATGCATCTCTGTTTTAAAATAAATAAACTGCATGTAAAAATTCATTTTCTAAAATTTTAAAACTACTGCTTTTTTCATCTCTTGGTGGTGGTTTTAAGTGATGCACAGTTCTGGTTATCATAATTGTTTATATCTAGAGAAGTTTACATGAAAGAAAGTGAAGTCTCTCAGTCATGTCTGACTCTGCGAACCTGTGGATTGTAGCCTGCCAGGCTCCTCCATCCATGGGATTTTCCAGGCAAGAATACTGGAGTGGGTTGCCATTTCCCTCTCCTGGGGATCTTTCCAACCCAGAGATCGAAGCTAGGTCTCCCGCATTGCACGCAGGCTACTTACCACCTGAACTACCAGGGAAGTTTACAGACAAGTTTCTTGTTGGGCCCTGAAATCTTCTACCTCCATGTACTCCTTCCTCACTGCTGCTCACAATAAAAAGTGAGGCCTTAGGCCTGAACCCTCAAAATATCTTTGTCCTCCTAAGTTATTTTCTCAGCAAGTGAAGTCTTCAGTAGCTTCCCATAGGATAAAGAGAAGACTGATGAGCAGAGGAAAAGTTTTAGCAAGTGAATTAAGTAATCTGTACTTCTTGATTTATTTCCCAAGTATGCTCTGCTCTAGCCACACTGAACTATTTGCTTCTTGCTCTGTGGAACATTTGCTTCATCAGCTCCATGCTTTTTGTACATTGTTTTTCTTCCGTCTGAAATGTCCTTTGATCCTTCTCCATTACTCAGCAACAGACATATATTTCATGACTTAGGGTCTCAGCTCGGTGTCGCTTCCTATGCAGCGTTTTCCCTAGCTCCCAAGTGAATGAGTTATTCTCCCGCTTTTGGTCTTTATTCAACATACAGTAATCACACTGTGTTCTAATTAATTTTTATATGTCTATTCCAACAACACAAGAGAAGACTCTACACATGGACATTACCAGATGGTCAATACTGAAATCAGATTGATTATATTCTTTGATTCTTTGCAGCCAAGATGGAGTAGCTCTATACAGTCAGCAAAAACCAGACCGGGAGCTGACTGTGGCTCAGATCATGAACTCCTTATTGCCAAATGCAGACTTGAATTGTAGGGAATTCTAGGTAAAACTACTAGATCATTCAGGTATGACCTAATTCAAATCCCTTGTGATTATACAGTGGAAGTGACAAATAGATTCAAGGGATTAGATCTGATAGACAGAGTGCCTGAGAACTATGGACGGAGGTTCATGACATTGTACAGGAGGCAGTGATCAAGACCATCCCCAAGAAAAAGAAATGCAAAAAAGTGAAATGGTTGTTTGAGGAGGCCTTACAAATAACTGTGAAAAGAAGAGAAGCAAAGGCAAAGGAGAAAAAGAAAGGTAAATCCGTTTGAGTGCAGAGATTCAAAGAATAGCAAGGAGAGATAAAAAAGGCTTTTCAGTGATCAATGCAAAGAAATAGAGGAAAACAATAGAATGGGAAAGACTAGAGATCTCTTCAAGAAAATCAGAGATACCAAGGGAAATTTTCATGCAAAGACGAGCACAAGAGAGGACAGAAATGGTATGGACCTAATAGAAGCAGAAGATATTAAGAAGAGGTGGCAAGAATACACAGAAGTACTATACAAAAAGATCTTCATGACTCAGATAATCACAATGGTGTGATCACTTACCTTGAACCAGACATCCTGGAATGTGAAGTGGGCCTTATGAAGCACCACTATGATAAAGCTGCTGGAGGTGACGGAATTCCAGTTGAGCTATTTCAAATCCTTAAAGATGATGCTGTGAAAGTGCTGCACTCAATATGCCAGCAAATCTGGAAAACTCAGCAGTGGCCACAGGACTGGAAAAGGTCAGTTTTCATTCCAATCCCAAAGAAAGGTAATGCCAAAAAATGCTCAAACTACCGCACAATTGCACTCATCTCACATGATAGCAAAGTAATGCTCAAAATTCTCCAAGTCAGGCTTCAATAGTACATCAAGCATGAACTTCTAGATGTTCAAGCTGGATTTAGAAAAGGCAGAGGAACCAGAAGTCAAATTGCCAACATCCGTTGGATCATCAAAAAAGCAAGAGAGTTCCAGAAAAACATCTACTTCTGCTTTATTGACCATGCCAAAGCCTTGGACTGTGTGGATCACAACAAACAGTGGAAAATACTTCAAGAGATGGGAATACCAGACTACCTGACCTGCCTCTTTGGAAATCTATATGCAGATCAGGAAGCAACAGTTAGAACTGGACATGGAACAACAGGCTGGTTCCAAATAGGAAAAGGAGTACGTCAAGACTGTATATTGTCACCCTGCTTATTTAACTTCTATGCAGAGTACATCATGAGAAACGCTGGGCTGGATGAAGTACAAGCTGGAATCAAGATTTCCAGGGGAAATATCAATAACCTCAGATATGCAGATGGCACCACCCTTATGGCAGAAAGTGAAGAACTAAAGAGCCTCTTGATGAAAGTAAAAGAGGAGAATGGAAAAGTTGGCTTAAAACTCAACATTCAGAAAACTAAGATCATGGCATACAGTCCCATCACTTCATAGCAAATATATGGGGAAACAGTGGAAAGAGTGTCAGACTTTATATTTTGGGGCTCCATAATCACTGCAGATGTGGCCTGCAGCCATGAAATTAAAAGATGCTTGCTCTTTGGAAGAAAAGCTATGACCAACCTAGACCGCACATTAAAAAGCAGAGACATTACTTTGCCAACAAAGGCCCATCTAGTCAAAGCTATGGCTTTTCCTGTAGTCATGTATAGATGTGAGAGCTGGACTATAAACAAAGCTGAGCACCAAAGAATTTATGCTTTTGAGCTGTGGTGTTGGAGAAGACTCTTGAGAGTCCGTTGGCCAGCTAGGAGATCCATTCAGTCCATCCTAAAGGAAATCAGTTCTGAATATTCATTGGAAGGACTTATGCTGAAACTGAAACTCCAATATTTTGGCCACCTAATGTGAAGAACTGACTCATTGGAAAAGACCCTGATGCTGGGAAAGATTGACGGCAGGAGGAGAAGGGGACGACAGAGGATGAGATGGTTTTATGGCATCACCTACTCAATGGACATGAGTTTGAGTAAGCTCCAGCATTTGGTGATGGACAGGGAGGCCTGGTGAGCTGCAGACCATGAGGTCACACAGTGCCGAACACAACTGACCTCCTGAACTGAACTGGTTCCCACAATGATAGGACTTGCTCAGGAAATAGGATTATATCTGATTAATCACTGAATACCTGGGGTCCTATACATAGTAGGCTCTGAATAAAAGCTTATAGAACAGTTTCAGTGGTCAAACTAATGAATGTAAGCAACCAAATTTTATTTAGGACATATTTAATATGTTGTATGCCAGACAGTGCTCCAGGCAATGGGATATGGCAAAGAACAGCATTGAGAAAAATCACTGCTATCGTATCTGCTGGAGGGATGAAATGGTAATTAATGATATAAGTATGTAAAGTATTATGATTAGATGTTGGCAATTGCTATGAAAATTATGCTGGGACAAGAGGTGTCAAGCATGCCATCCTTCTTCTTGGACAGATATAGCAATCACTCTGTTTATTTTCTGTCCTGATTCCTTGTTGTTTTTATACTTTTTATGGTAAAACAGAGGATATTGAGTTTCCTAGAATTGGTTGATCAGCTTTTAGGAAATTCTGAAAGTAAAGGTTCTTTGATAGTCAAAAGAAACCCTATCAAACAGCCAAGTTTATGTTGAGCTGTGTTGTATAGAGAAAGAAAAAAAACTCCTATTTTCTAGGAAGAGTGAAAAAATGGAGATTGAATACTAAATTATTGGATGCCACAGGTTTGCTGCTGCTGCTGCTGCTAAGTCACTTCAGTCGTGTCCGACCCTGTGCGACCCCATAGACGGCAGCCCACCAGGCTCCCCCGTCCCTGGGATTCTCCAGGCAAGAACACTGGAGTGGGTTGCCATTTCCTTCTCCAATGCATGAAAGTGAAAGTGAAGTTGCTCAGTTGTGTCTGACTCTTAGCGACCCCATGGACTGCAGCCTACCAGGCTGCTCCGTCCATGGGATTTTCCAGGCGAGAGTACTGGAGTGGGGTGCCATTGCCTTCTCCGGCCACAGGTTTATCATTATACAAAAATAAAATAAATTCTAGAAATATTTCTTTATCTTAACTACAATTTTATTGAAATACAAATAAATACATTACAATATATACATATATACTGTGTATATCTATATATATGTGGCTTCCCTGGTGGTTCAGACACCAAAGCATCTGCCTGCAATGCCAGAGACCTGGGTTTGATCTCTGGGTCAGGAAGATCCCCTGGAGGAGGCATGGAAACCCACTCTAGTATTCCTGCATGGAGAATCACCATGGACAGAATAGCCTGACCGGCTACAGTCCATGGGGTCACAGAGAGTCGGACACAACTGAGCGACTAAGCACTCACTATATATATATATATATATATATATATATATATATGTAATAGAATCAAAGGATTTTTCTACAATATTATGACCTAATTTAATTGAAATATTTTAAATTATGAAATAAATGCTACTTTACATCGGAAAATACCATCATTTAATTTTCACACACAAATCTGCATTCTAAGTACAGATGTATCCTACATGTTATTTTTTTGGTTAAAAACAAATGTGGCTCTAAAAGCTAGGGTTATGTTTCTCTCTTTATTTCTTTTAATTTGATTTCTACACTTCAGCCATCTTCATCCTCAGTAATGAAACTTAGTCCTATCTTTTCATCAGACTCTTCCTTTAAAATATTGGCATTACCTCTGTAGACTGGAAATAGAGTGTTCATGTACACATGCATGCAATTTTTATTACTGAAAAGAAAAATCAGATTTTAAAGTTTCCAGAAGTATGAGAGGTAAGCTTCAAGTTCCATTATTTTTTCTCAAGGACAGTATTCCCAGTGTTTCTGCATGTTAGTGGGTATTCCCTTGCCAAAATTCCTCCAGTGATGTCTGTTTCCTAACTGTTACTGAAGATGTTATAAGGGAAGAAGAGAGAAATGGGAGAAGAGGGTCTTCTATTGCTCCAAACACTCCTCAACACTGGCTTCCTGCCAGCCTTCCTCCTTCCTCCTTCCTCCTCACAGCCTCCTTGGAGTTATGAACTTGCTTTTTTCCCAAAATTCTTATTTCCATGTCCCAATTCTTCTCTCCCTTTCCAGGGCTCTGAAAAGTGTTGGCTACCATTAAGCTATATCACAGAGAATCTGCTGGTTTATTTGATCAATGATTGTCTCTTCTCGTTGATGTCTCATAGTTCTGTGATAGTATTTGGAAATTAGACTAAAACGTTCTATTTCTAAAGTGAATTATTATTTTTCTTTTAGTTATAGGAAAAATAATCATGTATTTTTTTTTCTGTTTGGATTTTCTTGTATACATTTAGCTTCTACTTCTGCTGCCTGTTATCACTTCTTTGATAGTTCTGTCACATGACAGAATAAAAATGTTCAAATTGAATAAACAACCAGGAAACTTTTAGTATAATATTATCAGAAAAAAATGGGCCACTTTTTCAGATGCAGTTATACTTGTTGTATGATTTTATATTAAACGAGTATCATGTATTAATTTTCCTCAATGTAAACTGTCGTTATTCTAAATTTGATTGAATTTATTAAATGCTTCACTTTACCATGATAGTCCTCAAAGTACAAATGACACTGATGAACCCTCCTCAAAGTACATGTGAGAAGCACAACTCAGTACAGCATCCCTTGGTTTTGACTCTTTCCTCCTCCTTCTGAAGCATCTCAACTGTGTGTCTTAGGGAGAGGTGTCCAAAAATGAATCACAGAAGAGTTCCTTCTTCCTCTTCATCCTCTAAGTAGTTCTGTCTGCA
This sequence comes from Dama dama, assembly GCF_033118175.1. Taxonomy (NCBI): domain Eukaryota; kingdom Metazoa; phylum Chordata; class Mammalia; order Artiodactyla; family Cervidae; genus Dama; species Dama dama. Next base: position 54,933,079 of record NC_083697.1, read on the forward strand.
TCCTACATTATTAAGAAAGACCCACTTGCTTCAAATCCACTTCTACTTCTCAAATCAGGTGTCTGCGAATTCCCCTCAATCCTGAGGTTGACCGTTTGGTCAGCCTTCCTAAGGGAAACTGTTAGTTGCTCAGTCGTGTCTGACACTTTACAACCCCATGGACTGTAGCCCGCCAGGCTCCTCTGTCCGTGGAATTCTCCAGGCAACAATACTGGAGAGGGTGGCCATTCTTTCTCCAGAGTATCTTCCTGATCCAGGGCTCAAACCCGGGCCTCCTGCATTGCAGGCAAATTCTTTAGCATCTGAGCCAGCAGGGAAGCCCTCCTAAAGTAACTGCTGGCTTTTTAATTGGCATCTCTTACTTATGTCAAACTATATTCTCACCGGACACTAAGTAGCAATGGTCAAATCTTTCAGGACTTCTAGACAGGACAGGATGAGGCTGGATGCTTGGCAGCATCTAACGTATGTTACATAGGGAAATGGTTTTAAAATTTTTGCCTACAAAAGTTTCACCAGAGGAGCTTTTAGAAGTACAGTTCTGCTTCTCTTCACCTCAGGCATGGGCAAGATGCCTACATTTTTAAAAAGCACCCTGGGTTATTCTTGTGGAAAATCCACTAGAGCAGCAGTATCTAATAAAATATCAATAGAAGCCATGTATGTAGTTCTACATTTTCTAGTAGGCACAATAATACAGTAAGAAAGAATCCTATAAAATTAATTTTAATTATATATTTTACTTAACTCCCAGTATCCACAACATTTTAATTCAATATTTAATCACTGTGTGTGTATTCAGTCACATCAGTTGCTCAGTTGTGTCCAACTCTTTGTGACCCCAAGGACTGCAGCCTGCTAGGCTCCTCTTCCCGTGGGATATTCCAGGCAAGAATACTGGAGTGGGTTGCCGTTTCCTCCTCCAGGGGATTTAATCAATATGTAATTATTAATGAGATATTTGCCATTCCTTTCATAAAAATTGTCTGCAGAATGTGGTGTGTGTTTTACAATGACAGCATATCAACTCATTTGGGACTAACCTCACTGCAAGTTCTCAGCAGCCACATGGAGCTAGTGACTACCGTTATCGGACAACGCAGCTTTAGAGAATTGCTTTCAAATTGGTATATAAGCTTTTGATGCTAAGTAAAAGCATGCTTTCTTGTGTGCTTATCATGTGGTTTGCACCAAGCTAAGTTCTTAAAACGCATCATATTAAATCCAAGCAATAATAATAGAAAGCAGGTATGGTATTTTACCTACTTGGTAAGAAAAATACCATGCTCATTTCTCAAACAATTAAATGAGACATGGCCTTCTTTCTAGTTTAAAGTCTTATACATGTTGAGGAATTGTGTCATATAAATATATCATAAAATAGAATGCAGAGGTAACTTATTATATTTATATATCAATCCCTCATGCCACTTAACCTTTCAGAACTGGAATAAGCATCCTTGGCATGAGCTGGTTGGGAGGACTGGACATAAAAACTGTTTATTATAAAAATGCCAAAATATTATGAGTAACTTTTTTAAAACAATTTTATATTTTCTTAAGATTAGTGTTTTCCTCCTCTGAGGCAATAGGAAAAATTATAAACAATAACATAAAAATGCCATTTACTGGTGACTATTAATTATCTTAAATATGAATGAATAAATAAAGAAATGCTGATGCTGAAGCTGAAGATCCAGTACTTTGGCCACCTGATGCAAAGAGCTGACTCATTGGAAAAAAACTCTGATGCTGTGAAGGATTGAGGGCAGGAGGATAAGGGAGCAGCAGAGGGTGAAATGGTTCGATGGCATCACCAGTCAATGGACGTGTTTGAATAAACTCCAGCAGATAATGAAGCACAGGAAAGCCTGGCGTGCTGCTGTCCATGGGATCACAAAGAGTTGGACATGATTTAATGACTGAACAACAACAAATAAAGACGTAAAGTGGGCCAATGTATAATAAAACTATAAAAGCTACAGTTTTTCAAGGGTGAGACTGTCACCATATCAGCATTTGTTCAAAGAAGGTTATTTGTCAAAAGTTATTTACTCTTCTTTCCCCTTGCTTCCTGAGCACATGCTATGAACATCTTCATTTGTTTTAATTTTAAGTTGGTTGATTAAAGAAAAAGGACTCCCTTTGCTTTTAATATTGCTGAATATTTGAGGATCAATTGCAGCTATTAAATTAAAATAGTTTACCCCTCGAGGACTTTCTAAGACCAAAGAAAATATTATTTTAAATGGAGAACATTAGTCTTCTATTGTTACTATCTTGGACTAGATTGCATTAGATCTTCACATTAAGGCTCCAAGTGCTTTGAAGATGTAAAGCCAGTGGTACTGTGTAGAATGAAGCATAAAATCAAACAAACATGTTATTTACCTTGGTCTTTGTAAGCAGAATCAACTTGTTGGATTTGTTTTTATCTATCAATAGAATGAATCTACACACAGTCATAATGTTCTCAACTTGATTACTCACTCAAATGAGAAGGGCATAGATAAATGGCAAATAGCAAGTTAAATATGTTATGTTTGGCCTAAAATGGGTATATAACTTTTAAATCTTTATTTTTCTGATCCTAAGTGTAAAGTGATATGTCAATGAATAAGATTTTTTAGAAACATCCTGATATAAAGTTAAATTAGAGTTAAAAGTTTTGTGTAGATGAGTCACCATTGGGATCTCTCATGTATAGACATTTCAGTGTAAATTATTTGAATATCAATGGCTCTCTTAAATTGTTTATGTAAAATTATCTACCCATGTATAAGATAAACATCGAGGCTTAGAAACTTCTCCTGATGTAGAGGCTACATTCATTACCAAGGGGGTAAATCACAGTGTTACATCAAGTACAGCTGTTTCCTCATGGGAATAGCTGTCTAGTCACAAGTAGGAGATATAATCCCAGGGTGCTCTGTTAGCCTGGGATTTCAGGATCAGTTTTGTTTTTGATCCCACTATTTCTCAAATCCCTTTTCATTAATGATGAAATAGGGTCTCAATATCCTCAGCTGCCACTTGGAAAGAAAAAAGGAAGATTATGCTGCTCACATCCTAGTCATTTGGTATCTAAGTTTCTTTTTTGCTTTACTATAAATACTTACTTGCATTTTGATAAATTTACACATTTTAAGCATAATTCACTGAATAACCTTTTCTATTTGGAATAAAAATGAAACTTAGAAACAGTGAAAAAGAGCACCAAGTAACTAAAAAAAGATGCTCCCAAATGTACTTGGGAAACCTCACATAAGTCACTGCTAAGTCCCTACTCAGAACCTGCTGCTTCTCGTTCATCCAAGATTGTACCAATGTGCTTATTTGCCACTCCTAGTTCAGTTGAAACAGCTGACTAGAATCTAAATGAGAAGTTATTAACACTACATATGTATTCTGATATCAGAGGTATCAAGAAATATTTCTCAAATGTGAGGGAAACATATGTATCTAAGAGAAAATCTTTTTCTGGATCCATAAAGTTACACATACTTCAGTAACTTCAGATGACACTAGCTTAGGCAGCCTGATTAGTATTTATAATGATCTCAGTCTCTTCATGTATCCTTTGTTTAAGAATTCAGGTCATTATGGAACACATTTTGGAAATTTTCCACCCCAAATGATTGAATGTGTGTTTAATGGGTACATTACTATATAGATTTAATTTTCATGAACATAAGTAAACCATATTTGTATGTAATTTTAAGTAATGACTCAAGAATTTCATATCATAAAGTGTTTATAGTTTACAATTGACCGTAACATGTTTGTCTATGCAAAAATGTCCAATCAGTTCATAACTGTAGATTTTTTTAAAGACATCAAAGTAAATATTACTGTTAAATTTTTTATATGACATTGAAAGAAATCAAGTATGCCAATAAAATGTGTTCAAATACTGGCCTTAAATTTCACCAAATCTTTGTTGTTTTGTGAGATGAAGATTGCAGTCCTAATTCTACTAAAATGCACACAATTGACCTGATTAACTGTTTGGTCTCTTATCTGTATACTTACATACATGATCTGCTTGGGGAATTTCTTTGTAACTAAGAGGCCAGGTAAGGGGAAGGGGAGTAGGTCTGCAGACACTTAGAATGGACTCAGGTACCTGAGTCTAAGTAAGATGGAAAGTTAAGTGACAATTATGTATTCAGGTGTCTCATTTCCTGGACATTGTTCCTGAAAACTACGTGGAATGATAAAGCCATGGTATTAGATAGCCAACTTGAAAACCCTTCTATTTTGATATACAAATCCCATTTTACAACCTGAAATCTAAGAGCAAGAAAGGCCTCTTTTCCATGATATCTGGTGGCTTTATATCTAATGGTCATAACCTTCTAACCTGGAATAGAGGCTATAAGTTATCCTCACAGAGATTTTTCTTTATCATTTTTAACACACTAATTTTTTTCTATGTTTTTACATTCTGGAATGTATCTTTAGGACTTGGTAACTTTAGGTAACTTTAGAATTTCTTCTCCAAGTTTCTGCTTTTTCTGATTTTGCACTTTCATGAGCTTCTTTTATACTTCTAATGGAAACATTGGCATGGACAGATGCTCTGTGGACCAAGGGGATAAGTTTTCTTTGTTTTCACTATTGTATTTTCTAGACTTTACAATTCTTTAAATTTTAGGATCTGATTGGTAAAACTAGGATGCCAAAAAAAAGGAACTTAAATATGCATATGTGCGCACACACACACACACACACATATATATATATATTTTTTTTTTTTTGGCAAATTCTATTTATTTTTTAAATGCTTTGCTGTTTAAGGAGAATGTGAGGTGTGCAGGTGCCATGGAGAGTGGGAGAGTTTAAAAGTTGGGAGAGTTAAAGAAGGTATCAAGGGATTTGAGTCAATAATGACTTCAGATATTCAAGTTGATTAATTAGTACTTCCTCTCTTACCTGTTGTTAGTGGTTTAGTAGGAGGCAGTCAGTTCCGTTTAGACAATGCAGCCGTCAAAAGGGTCGGTCAATTATCTAGCCTGCATATTTATAATTGGGAGGGAGTTGGGAGGAGCCAAACTCCCTTGAGACTGGAAGGGAACCCAGTGACGCCTGTTTAGAGACACTAGTGGGCTTAGAAAAGACGTCACAGGAAAGAGTGACTGGGGACTCCATACCAGTGGGATCTTTGCCTTTACATGCAGGAAAAAAAAAAGAAACTGAAAAGCCCCTCCTTAATTATTAAATGCTGTGTGTATTGTAAGTTTTGCAAGTAGCAGAAATTTTAGAGAATTTTATATACACTTTTTAAAAGGGCAACTAAAATTCAAATTTTGGTTGCTATTTTATTCTTTTGTAATATTTCACTTGCCAAGGGATTTGACCTGATAAGACTTGTGATGTGCTAAGTGATAACATTATGTGATTTGGAATTTAAGTTTTATGATAACTGCTTCATTGTGTCAAGGGAAAACACATGTGCACATGTGTTTAAATTTACTTAACTGAGAAATGGCTGTTTTTACAGATATTATATAATAATGTGTTATTTGTTGAAAAATTTATTATATAAAATCTCAAATGTAGAGGAACAATTATATATAAAATAGTAAACCAATGGCTTATTTAGGAGAAAAAAACCTCTCTTTTGTATTTTATTAATATTTTATGGTAAAAAATTAGCAAAAAGTGATTTTATAGAATATTATATCTGATTCATTTTTATTATATTATTGCCATTTTCATTACATTCTCTTCAAATTGCAATAGTTTGGAACTATTCAATCCTATTTTATTTCCATTATAAACAGATGCATAAATATATATTAAGAAGAGATGGTGCACCAGGGGAAAAGAAATATGTATAAAAATATTTAATAATCTCAAATATTTTGTTAAATTATTTTTCAATGTTTGTTGGGTGAGTTTGACCTATAATACATTGTTACTGACATTAGCCTGCATCTGATACATTTTCATAATGTCATATCAAATTTTAAAATTAGTGACAGTGAAAGTCACTGTCCTGTCTGACTGTGACCCCATGGACTGTACAGTCCATGGAATTCTCCAGGCCAGAATACTGGCATGGGTAGCCTTTCTCTTCTCCAGGGGATCTTCCCAACCCAGGGATCGAACCCAGGTCTCCTGAGTTGCAGGTGGATTCTTTACCAGCTGAGCCACCAGGGAAGCCCAAGAATACTGGAGAGGGTAGCCTGTCTTTTCTCCAGCAGATCTTCCCAACCCAGGAACTGAACCGGGGTCTCCTGCATTGCAGGCAGGTTCTTTACCAACTGAGTCACTAGGGAAGCCAAAACATAATTGGTTGTAAATAACTTAGTCCCATTAGTTAAGTTGCTCAGTCGTGTCCGACACTTTGCGACCCCGTGGACTGTAGCCCACCAGGCTCCTCCATCCATGGGATTCTCCAGGTAAGAACACTGGAGTGGGTTGCCATTTCCTTCTCCAGGAGATCTTCCCAACCCAGGGATCGAACCAAGGTCTCCCACATTGCAGGCAGACGCTTTAACCTCTGAGCCAGTACAAATCCCCACAGTATTGGGAATAACATGTGACTAACTGAAATCTTATCAGGATCTCTTTCCTGAGCAGCCAAACTTAGCATGATTTTACATTTGATGATACAATAGTCAGGTATAGACTTGTTAAAATGAAAAATAAGACGTATTTCCTGACTATGTTGTGTTTGTTCACTGTGTTGTCAGGTAAGAATTAGCAGTCTGCAGTCATCCACTTTATAAACTATGATCTAATCGGAACTCAAGAGCTAAATAAGAACATGGATGATTAGCCTTTAGTTAGGAGGAACCCCTAGGGAAAACTTCAGTGGAACAGGAAGTGATTGCTGATGATTTATTCAGTGGTAATCTTGCCTCTGAGAAAATACTGAACAGTGACCTTCACAGAACAGGGTAGTATCTGTTGGATATTCCAGCCAATTGGTGACCTCTTGCTAGCGGAAGTCTAAGGTACATTTTTAAAAGAGAAAGAGATCACAGTAAAAAATGTGAAAGTTTATTAGTAAAAAAATCGTGGACTCATGAAAATCTTCCTTTCACTGAGTGGACTGAGAATCTTCAGGGCTTCCCAGGTGGTGCTAATGGTAAGGAATCAACCCACCAATGCAGTAGGCACAAGAGACACAGTTTCGATCCCTGGGTCAGGAAGATCCCCTGGAGTAGGGAATGGGAACCCACTCCAGTATTCTTGCCTGGAAAATTCCATGGACAGAGGAGCCTGGCAGACTATAGTTCATGGGGTTGCAAAGAGTTGGACACAACTGCACACACACACACACACACACACACACACACATGTGAATATTCAGTAGCTCAGCTAACAATCAGGAAACCCTTAGTCTCCAAGAGGTACTGAGTAAGAAAACGATTTTAGAATGTAATAAAACAGCCGTGTCAAATCTTACTGGTAAAGTAGAATTTGGTATGTATTTTGCAACTTTGAACTGGAACCTTGAGAAAATTAAAGTTCTCAGAAAAACCTTTGTATTGCCCATTAATCCTTATTCCTTATTGCACTGAAATGAAAAACAGCAGAAGGGAAAATTCAAGCCCTACTACACTGAAACCATTAAAGTAGCTGGCAAAATTATAATCTAGGTAACTTACCTTCCATCCTACATTGTTATAATTTTATCAGTTGAAAATGATATCCATTTCATTGGAGAAGATTGTTTAACAAGCTTTTAATCATCATTGGGCCTTAACAATATGATACTGAGAATAATTTTTTAAAAATAGTTTTTGTGCTATTTTGGGATAAAAGATTCTTAGTAGATATAAATATATGGCTGCTATTGCCATATAATGGAATCTAATGGAACTTTTAAAGGCCTAGCAATTGTAACTTATACACTCTCTGAATTTATTAATTCCACAGTTAAAAATATCTTTACTAGATACAGAATATTCTAAGTAGTATGTTTACATCTTCATCTTTCATTAGCTTAATACTGGAAATCTCAGAACTTTAAAAAATAAATAAATTGTGTCGTAAAAAGAAAGTCAGGTGAAGAGCTTCAGCTGTGATACATTTGATTCCTTTTAGGCTTCCCCAGGAAGCTCCACTTGCAAAGGAGATGTGAACAGGAAGACCTCAGCCTGAATAGAGATTAACTCCCTGCAATTCAGTCATCCTAAAGCAGGAAATTGCACTCAATAAATATCATAATGGAGTGAAAGTTTTAGAGTAGGAAGTTTTCACGTAAGAGAAAAGTTCTTTGTGCAAATGATTTTGCTGTTTCTGATGTCAGTAAATTTATTTAACCAGATGCTGATGGGTATATCATACATTTTCCATCTTACTTCTGACTTGATTTCCAGTTTCTCTTATTCTGCTCTTTCCCCTGTGTTTTTAAAATTAACTAGAAACCTCTCTTAGAAGGACTTGTGTTTAGCAACACAACTACGGGCAAACAGGTGATGATATTTGCTGTAAAAACAAATAGAAATAATGCATTATTTTTAAAATACATTTCTTAAATTAAGTTTGTTTAAATCAGATTCTTAAATCAAATTTAGGAGATAATGATAGTTTCAGGTAACTTTCAAAAATATAAATTGTTTACAACAAAATCAATCTAATATTGATTAGCAATGATTTTGTTTCCACTTTCATACATTATTTAAAATAATTGAATCTGGTGAGCAACATGGATCAGGGTCAGATAAATGTTTTCATAGCAATTATTGGCAGCCTTTTCCCTTCTAATGTTTCCCCTGAATAGAAGTATAATTTGCTTCTAGTTAAGTATTGATGAGTCCCCTCGTGAGTTTTGTTTCTGCGTATTTTTTGAGACCCCACTCGCGGAGTTGCAGGCTTGTAGGGTCAGGACTTTGTGCACGCTGCCCCCAGCGCCAAGCCACATCTGCCTAAGGCCCCCGCGGGCTTGGCTAAGGCACAGCCCCCCAGGCCCTGCTGCCAGCTCAGGTGTGGAGATACTGCCGAGCTGTCACTCCGCATGGTTTCCTGCAAGTCAGCTATCTCGTTCCCATCTGTGTTGATATTCTTTCGTGGGTTTTTTTCACTGCTTGCCTGGCATGCATATATTTGTCTGATAAGCCTCAATTTGGCTTTAAGACTTGCCTTCTCAGGTCGTGGCTCAAAATGAAGTTTTTTCCTGGGTATGTTTTTCCCTTTAGTTGCACTTCTTATTGTTACATAATTCTTAACTTTGAGATGTTTCTGTCTTAAGGTACACTTTGTTAAGCTTATTCGGGTCCTTTTACATGTTGCCCATCCCGTTTTGAACGTCTTAATCCGTGAAGATCTCCCATAGCGTGAGTTTTGTTTGCTTTCAAGTTTAAATGACAGCAAAATGAGATTATTTAAATATATAATGACATTTTTCCCCTCTTCATTTTTATCTTACATAATTCTCTTTAGCCGAGAGGTCGCTTTTCAGCAGGAGTTTATTTGGATAGCTTTGATTGTTAGTATTCAGGTGAGTCTCCCTGCAAAGTCAGGGGTAAATTGCATAGTGGATATATTTAGTCCATAAAGGGCTTTTCTATATCTAAAGTTTGATTATTTGTGCTTTGCGCCATTAATTGGCAATTTCAGCCATGTTCTTGATTATGCAGCTAAAATTTACTCTGAAGTGTTCAATCCTGTAGGCTTTGTACTCGCAAAACTCCAATGAATTTATTGAGAATGGAGTACTCCTGATGGCCACTAGTGCAGACTTGGTGGGTATTCTGAGTTGAAAATGGAAGGGCAGATAATTTGAGTACACCATGCTCTGATTAAAGGGCCATGAACAGCTTCCTCCACTTACAGATTAACGTCATTTTATACTCTGTTTTCAAACAAGGAATATCTGTTCTAAAAGTAGATCCCACAGATAGCTGTTAATGCAGCAAGTTCCAGTTGCCCTTGCTTGAAATAGCCCATCAGGTTTTCTTTCCCTTCAAGAAATAAATCATTATGGCTTTCACGTCTTTTGGCAGATTTCCTTCCTTATGGGACTGTGGTTTGAAATTGGTTTATGATTTCCTGCTTCTTAACAATAAAAAAAAATAGTGTTGAGTATCTTAGCCCTGTTACCCAATGCATTTGTTATGGAAACTGTTTCAGGTAAGGTAAATGGAAAGAGAAATATGAAACTCAGGTGGGAATAGAGTGCTTAGTTATAGCATATACTCTTCTTTTTTTATAGATTCATTCAGCCTGTAAGTACTAATTGAGTGTCTACATCACGCTAACATCTCTTGTAGTGTAGAAGTTATAATTAAAGTTATAAACTGTGCTCCAGATGATTAGAAGCCCGTCAAAATTCCTATTTAAAAAAGTAGGAATAAAATGCAGCTTCCTCACTGAAAAACTGTAAAGCTGAATGAAAACTTCATTTAATAATTATCAAAAAAATCTCATTGTTTATTGTTGAGATTATACAATGAAAAACATTGTAAGGGGGAAATATAAATTGTCTTTAACGTGTCTTTAGAAAATCAGTATACACTTCAATGTCTATTATTAAAGAAACTATGTATGCTATAAGCTTATAGGCTTACTCTATATCACTATTATTTTTGCCACTGAATCCCACTAGTGAGCAGGTGGCTTAGATCTGAGCTGTGACAATTTAAAGTATCAGCATACTAAATATGGGTCTTCTCTGTTCTGGAAAGGATATGTCATTAAACTTCACTCCATTGACAGCTAAGATTTCACTGACAAAACCAGGTACCTGAATGTCTTAAACAGGACACATTTGATCTATTTATTACTACCAGATGGAAATATTTTCCTGTATTTCTCATACCTAATCTCTTCTTACTTTGAGCAAATTCAAAATGTTGTCCTAACTACGTGGAGCTGACCATATTTGAACAGCCCTACATCTGAAAAATGACTATTGTTAAACCAGGATTATAGTGAAACCCAAGAGTTTTCCTTTATTGTCAACAAAACAAAACAAACTGTACACATAAGCTCTTGCATTCTGGGACTCCATCCAAAAGCATTTAGCAATTTGGTTGTACGTACCTTCAGAAAACCCATTCTAGGGTCTGGATCCCTGATATACTCAGAGGATCCCAACATTCTCTAAATTGTCAGGGAGGGTTTAGAAGTTGTCAGTTGTGTTTTCCTGGCACCTAAAACCTGCAGTTTCTTATTCTGGCTGTTTGCTGTTCACAGGAGAGAGAAGTGGAAAGCTTCTTGTATACATAAATGTGATTTTTCATTTGACTTTATTTTGCAAGAAGACACCTAGATTAAAAATTTCAAGAAAATATTGTATAGCCTTGAGACTTTAACTAGTTTCATATTTTCTTTAATGATTGCAGCTATCAGGAATCAGAAATAAATAGAAACTATTTTTTGTTTTGAATCGTATAAAATTTTATTTTATAAAATTCTTCATGAAATTTTATCATAGAATCATAGAGCTAACATTAAACCATAGAAACAGAAGGGGATTATGTGTGACCTTTTCTTATACGGCTTTTATAGATTCAGATTTTATACAACTAACTTGGTAATACGTTTCAATGCTAAAACTAAAACAAATATCTTTATTTAGTTAGCACTCTTTGGTTGACGGGGCTTCCCTTGTGGATCAGACAGTAGTCTGTCTGCAATGCAGGAGACCTGGGTTCAGTCCCTGGGTCTAGACGATCCCCGGGAGAAGGACGGCTACCCACTCCAGTATTCTTGCCTGGAGAATTCCATGGACAGAAGTGCCTAGTGGGCTACAGTCCCTGGGCAGGACTGAGCAACTGACACTTTCACTTTCTTCGGTTTTCAGTAAGAGAAACCAGCTTAAAATATATCATGCTAAAATAGAAGTACATGGATCTCAATCTTCATAAATGTATTCAAAGTTCAATACCACCAGCATCTGTGCTCATGCTCTCTCTCACCCTCTTCCTCTCTTCCCCTCCCTTCCTCCCTCCCTCTTCTCTTCCTTCCCTCTCTCCTTTTCTCTCTTTCTCCATCTGTCTTTTCTGCACATCCACATGTTTCTTCTTTCATTGGAGATGATCCTTTTATATTTTTCTACCCTAGATGATAAACCATGGCTGACAGTTCTATAGTTATTTAATTTGCATGCTACTTGCCCACCTGCCACAAGACTAGTAACTTTTCTGGGTACCAATTCCAAATGCCTGCTAGAGAAACTCTGGCTGTGCCTAGCTCAAGATCTGACTTTTTCAATCAGCCATGCCTGAGGGAGAAGGTCATGAGCAAGATATTCTAGAGAAGATATGAGTAGATTATATGAAATAATAAGAATGATCATAATAAATAAGCACTTACTCTATGCTAGAAGTGAAGTCTCTCAGTTGTGTCCGACTCTTTGCAACCCCATGGACTGTAGCCTAACAGGCTCCTCCGTCCATGGGATTTTCTAGGCAAGAATACTGGAGTGGGTTGCCATTTCCTTCTCCAGGAGATCTTCCCAACCCAGGGTTGAACCCGGGTCTCCCACGTTGTAGGCAGACGCTTTACCATCTGAGCTACCAGGGAAGTCCATTCTATGCCAGAACCTGTGTCTAAGTGTTTCACTTGCATCATCCCATGAAAATAGTTATTAGTAAAACACTGTGCCTTTAAAGTGTCTTTGCATGCATTATATTAATCCTAAGAATCACTTCATCAATGAAATGTTGTGATTTCCATTTTATACTAAAACACTTTCGCTAAAACTTGAGTTATTATATGACAGAGTCAGAGTTCAAGCCTGTGTCTTCTGATTCCTGCTCTAGAGCCTTTTAAACATAAAAGTTGCCTCCTTTTTACAGGGTGTCAGTGATATAAAATTTTGTGAAACATGGCAGTCGATCAGATGCCAGTATATGGTGTGTAATCACAGGAGCCCTTATAGCTTATTTTCTTCTTTCTTATTCCCTCCCCCCTTTTGTTGGATAATCCTCTCTGATTTTCCCTTTAGCAAATACATCACTTAAGATTGCATTTAGCTGCAAGTAATAAATTAATCATGGTTAAGTGAAGGGTTTATTTTCCCTGTAACAAGTTTCAGGAAGCTGTGGGTCAGCAGGTTTTCCTGAGGAATCATGGTACAGCTGTTCTCCTGTGCCATCATCCTTAGTTTTTGTTTTCCTTTTCATATTCCCAAGGTGATTGCTGCTTTTCCTGGCACTCTGCCCCTGTTTCAGATTAGGAGAAGAAAGAGGGGCCAAAAGGAAAAGGGAAAAAGGAAAACTTCCCTTGATTCCATTTGCTTTCTCTCCTAAGAATGAGTCCCTCCCCAAGAACTTCGTTCTGTATTTTATTGGCCAACGTTTTGTCACATGGCTTCCCCTAGAAGAAAGCTAGATGGGAGTGAATGTTTTTCTTTCTAGTTTTGATGGTGCAGGAAGACAAGAGAGTGAGCCAAACGACACCCTATGCTTTAAGGGGCCAGAAAGCAGTAACTCAGTTCTGGGTTCCACATGCTGTGAGTCCTTGCATATTGGTCTGCCTCACTTGGGCATTTTCAGCATTTTCTTTGAGCAACTGAATGACTCCAGTTTCTTTTAACTTTCTTAATAGGATCACTTTCCTGCTTTGCTCTGACCTGTAGAGCCCCTTTCATTGATTTTTTTTTTTTAATCCATAGCTCTACAAATACCCACGAGTTTACATTCCTACATATTCCCAGGAGGTCACCTGAGAATCATCCTGTTCTCCCTCTGTCCCTCTTTTACATTTTATAGATGAGACTCAGAAGCCTGGGAAGGCAGAGATGCCTGGTAAGTGAGTGAACCTAAAATGCACTCCATGTCCCTGACTTTCAGGCCTGGCCTTTTCTAAGCATTTCTAAATAATATCTTTGTGTTTTGTATGTTAAAATTTAGAAGAAAAGTAAAACTGCTGACATATAAACTGTTTGTTACAGGAAAATGAAAATGATCCTGAAATGATGACTCTAAAATCTCAGTTCAAGTGCTAGAAATTGACCAGTAAAACAGGAGGCATTCTCTAGTCTTTCAAATAAGCAGATGTTTATTCAGTGCCTGTTAGGCCCTAAGCACTACAGAGGCCAGGGATATGGCAGTGAACGAGAAAGAGGAAGTTTTGCCCTCAGTTAAGTTTATATATCAGATTATATTTTATGTATGCATAGATTTTCATATTCTAATCAAATATTTACTAAAGGTTTACTCCGTGTCTTGGACTGTTCTCAATACAGGGTATACAGTTTATAACAAGAAAGACAAGGTTCTTATTCTTACTGAGCCACTGAAGCCAAAATTTACCCTGTTTTCTAGGGTTACACAATAAAAATCTCGGACCCCATCCTTTCCCTCCTGTTTATTAACCAATACAGTAAAAGAAACACATGCACCCACACACATTTAACATTTAACTGATAGCATTTCTTAATCTAGGGAATGCAGTAAATTCTAAGCTTCTTTTAGTTTCTGATACATATCTTTTGGCTGAGTGTGCAATTTAGTTGGTTTTAAAATAAATCTAAATTTAAGTGAAAATTTATTGGACTGAATTTGAACAACATTGACTCTCTCTACCTTTATTCCTTTGTTTTATTGAATTTAACTTGAATGAAATCTTTTTTATTTGTCTAAGTCTATTTCTGTCTAGTAAGGAAGTTGAAATTGATCATGCCTTGACTTTGTGGGCCATCAGAGAACCATGACATTCCAGCGTATTGATTTTGTGGTGTTAAAGGGTGACAGATCTAGTGTTAAAGTGCCGAGAGAGAATTGGGTTTCAGATTGTACACCATAAGCAGTCCTGGCTTTTGCTGAGGACTCGCTTTTTAAAGCAATGGAAAGAATTGTAAGTCTTATATAATTTTTACTGCATAAACTTGGAAAGATTAATTAAGCCAGAAGTGTGTAATCATGCATTCAGGAGACAAAGATCCACGTGTGATAAACATATACTCTGCATATCTATATATAGACAATTTAAAGTATGTACATATGTGTGAATAAAGGAAGTGTACTCTGTGCTAAGAATATTGAGTAATATTCAAGTCAGCATGACTGAACCTTTTCAAAACATGTTTCGTCTCACATTTTGGAAGTCCGTTGCTGATAACAAAACTTTTATTGTCTTTCACACCATTCTTATCATCATTATTTTGCATGTTGTTACATTGTGCTTTCACATAGTCAGGTACTAGAGGACGTGAATTATGATGCTCACAATTCAGAGAGGCCAGAGGTCTACCAAGTATAATGCTTGAGAATTTTTTGTTAACTGCTGGGACATGGAAGGTTGACAAGAACATTATAGTAGCTTGATATAGACATGATCTGAGGAAGAGTAACCATGGTCATCTTTCAATGTCCCATTTTCCTCTGTATTTATTCTTTTTCAGTTTAATGACCTTTCATGTATGCATTGAAAATAACATTTTGATTATATGATTATTGTGTGGAAAAACTTTACTGAGCTAAGTCCAGGTGTATTTCTAGAAGCTAATCAGAAGTGCACCAGATTCATTGACTTTCACTAATCCATCATAGTCATCTTTTATTTTCACATTTTCTTCCAAGTTTGCATTCTTGAAGAAGACTTTGACCTGCAAAGAAGAATAGAATGTGTTTTATAATGTATGTTTGTTCTGTTTTCTACCAACATAAGTATTTTGCTTAAGCAGATTTTCTAGAAAGTGACAGCTTTGAAAAATTGGACACAGGAGCTGCTGGAAGCATTTCAGTTCCAGACAATCTAAATAGTGCAGAAGGGGAAAATGAAATATCACTGTATTTTAAAGATGACAGTTTTGTCAAAGATTCCCTTTCACTCTTTGGCTTAAAACAAATGGAGTAAATCAGGTATATCTGTTCAAAATATGCATGTGCACTCTCTGAGGAAGCACTCCTTCCTAGCAATGTTCCTTCCGAGACAACCAAGTAGAGAATTACTTTAAAAACATGTATCACAGGGTGGGTAGACTATCATTTTCTTTGCTTCATTCTTAGTTAGGCACATTGTGAGGTCATGGGATTTCACAAGTTCATAGTGTGGCTTTATGAAGAAAGGAAAAAAGAAATCTCCTGACTTAACACCATCTGAGTATAACATTATGTACACCTATTGTATGTTCTTCAGAAATGTAATAAAGTAATTATTATTATGTGTTTGTTTGCATGTCTGTGTGTGTGAGAGAGAAAGAGAGAGAGAGTTTTAATAAACCTAAAATCATACGCTAAACATTTTCTGGTTCTATTAAAAATACAATAATACTCTACCTGAAAAAATGTTGTTGAGTATATTTGAAAAGGTATAGCAAATTTGATAAAACCTGCTTTTCAGAACAATTGTATCACTAGAGAGGCAGTAGAGAGTAGTCAGTTAAAAGCAGAGACACAAAGATGAGACTTCTTGGGCTTAAAATTCCAACACTGCCATTTTTAGAATTGTGTTTTAAGCAAGTTAATTTCTCTGTTCTTGAGTCCCTTCTTTGTTAAGTGAGGTTAATAATATTATCTACTTCCTAGGGACTGCATGCATTAGCCTGAGCTCTCGTAAACACTCAATAGAGTGTTAGTTATTATTAGCAATTGAAAACACTTATCATATTATGAAGCCAGGGATAGAAGCATATTTTTTTTAATTAATTCAGAAGACAAATTAAAAGCTCAAAATTTTTCAGAAAGTCCCTAATATATAGATTATGTTTCTTTAAAGACAATAGTAAATGAATAGTGATCACAATTTTTTCTTCTAACAAAAGAAGCACTGCTGATTATCCTTTATATCTTACACGCATTCTTTAACATACTTTAAGAATTATACTATAAGAAAGTCACTGGTAATCTCCACCTTTCAGATTTCATACAATAGTTAGTTAACTGATTTCATGTTCATAGGTTATTCTGTTTTTTGTTTTGCTGCTGTTAGAGATAGCAGTCTTGTAAATGACTGTATGTTTTAACTACAATTTCTTCGCACTCAACTGTGGCAAGAGTGGTTATGTTAGTATTGTTCCTCTCTGAAACAGCTTTGATTTAATATGCCACATTTGTTAGTTTTCTGTTCACTCACATGCTTAAATTGTCTCTTATCAAAGAGGTACCTGATAATATGCTTTATTTGGATTATCACCTAAATCTGTCCCATGAAAAAGATTGATTCATTATGGCTTCCATAAAAAAATCTTATAACATGATCTATTTATACATTTTACTTCATTTTAGGGCCCATCAGCTTTTCATATTAATAGGATTGTCATTTTTATGTATGGAAGGATTTTTGGTATGGTTTGGCCCTGAGCCATAATATTACCTATCCTCTTAACTCTTTGAAAACATTGACTTATGTTCATTGCATTAGTGTAGGCTTAATTTTATTTCATGTCCAAGATGACAAAGGTCACTTCATTAGGCACCTCATTTAACTTTTCCTCCCTGTAATTTTCTGGTATCTTATACTAAGTATCATAAAAAAAAAAAAAAAAAAAAGAATGTTCTGCTCCCATTAAGAAAAAGTGAGACGAGAACAAAGCCAATTATTTGCAGCACATAAAATCCTTATGATAATTTGGTAGACTTTAATTAAACTAATACATCACACTGCACGTATAAGACAAAGGAGCAAAAAAGAAGCAAATAATCTTTTCTATGTTAAAAACACCATATTGCTTTTTGATTAAGTTCCTTAAGACTTGTGACCTATTTTAAAGTGTAAGATTTGCAGTCCTTTTCATACAAAGCATATTAAAAAATTCTATGCAATATTGATTGGAACCATCCCCCAAAAAATTTGAAGTGAAGCTATAAAGAAGCTTGACTTAAAGTAATTTTTATTAATTTCTTAAGATTTTTCAAATGTTTCAAAATAAAAAGAGATTCTGTAACTTAGCCCACACAGAAACATTTTTGTTACAAAGAATCTCATTTTCGTATTTATCATATAATTGCCATTGGTTGTTTTTGATGAACCCACTGACATTATTAGTGCAAAGTCCACTGTAAATTAAAAAGAAGTCTATCCAACTTGTATGCCTTCCCTGCATTTCACAACTGAACTGTCCTGAAATGAGAGCTACTTGGTCTTTAGATCATCTCATCTCCCAGTTTTACATTTCTTTGAGAAGTAATTCTCATAAATTAAGTGGAAATAAACTACTGATTTGGGAGCAAGAGCATTTAGTTTTAGTCCTGTCGTGTCATCCCCCTGGGACTCATTGTTACCACTGGTAAAGTGAATAATTTGGTAGAGGGTGGTTTCAGGTGAGTTCCTTATCTCTGAAATTGTATTTCTGTATTAGTTGCAGATATAATATCTTTCTATGTCCTAAAAGTCATTATGTTAATATGCTCATGTCAGTCCTTAAATCAGTGCCACTTAGTATTTCTGAAAGTACTTGTAAAAAACATTCCTAGAAATTTCTAATGATCAGAGAGCATAGATTTTTTTAGAGCTGATCGACCACAAATCACATTAAAAGAGAAGTATATTCAACTTAGAAAGCTCTGGGAGTTGGTGATGGGCAGGAAAGCCTAGCGTGCTACAGTCCATGGGGTCTCAAAGAGTCAGACACAACCGAGCGACTGAACTGAACTGAACTACAAACACACTCGTGGTGCCAGTTCTTACACTTTTAACATTATCTTTCATGAGCAAGAAGCTGGTTGGTTGGATTTTGTAATTTTGTCCTATCACACATTTACTTTTTCAAGACAGTTAAAACTCATTGGACATTACCTTCACTTCCCTGGTAGTGTATCAGACTCTTAGTAAGTCTTTTCATTATCTAAAAACACTTTGGCTGCTTTCTACTCCCCTCTGTGAGTGTTTAAGACTCGCAAAGTAGATCTCAATATTTGGGGCACACAATTGCAATTTCAGTGGCTTTTAAGAACAGTCGAGATTGCCATTCACTTCACCTTTTCGTTAATATCTAGTCTCTCTTTTCTCCAGCAACTTATTGCTTTGGCACATGAATACTAGCCAGTTCTGCTTTTGTTTCAAAAGTGGTCAATACCATTCTCTTAGGAGGATAATGGTGACACCTTAAGGTAACATCATTTTACATTTTATTCTGAGCTTTAAGAATGGAGATGCATGAATGGTCAACTTTGACCACATGTAATTGGCACTGTAAGCTAAGGTTCAGTCGTTTCAGTTCAGTTGGTCAGTAGTGTCCGACTCTTTGCAACCCCATGGCCTGCAGCACGCCAGGCCTCCCTGTCCATCACCAACTCCCGGAGTTTACTCAAACTCATGTTCATTGAGTTGGTGATGTCATCCAACCATTTCATCCTCTGTTTCCCTTTTCCTCCAGCCTTCAATCTTTCACAGCATCAGGGTTTTTTCCAATGAGTCAGTTCTTCGCATGAGGTGGCCAAAGTATTGGAGTTTCAGCTTCAGCATCAGTCCTTCCAATGAATATTTAGGACTGGTTTCCTTCAGGGTGGACTAGTTGGATTTCCTTGCAGTCCAAGGGACTCTCAAGAGTCTTCTCCAACACCACAGTTCAAAAGCATCAATTCTTCAGCCCTCAGTTTTCTTTATAGTCCAACTCTCACATCCATACATGACTACAGGAAAACCAGAGCTTTGACTAGATGGACAACTGTTGTTAAAGCAGTGTCTCTGCTTTTTAATAAGCTGTCTAGATTAGTCATAACTTTTCTTCCAAGGAGCAAGCATCTTTTAATTTCATGGCTGCAGTCACCATCTGCAGTGATTTTGGAGCCTCAAAAAATAAAGTCTCTCACTATTCTCATTGTTTCCCCATTTATTTGCCATGAAGTGATGGGGCTGTATGCCAAGATCTTAGTTTTCTGAATGTTTAGTTTTAAGCCAACTTTTTCACTTTCCTCTTTCACTTTCATCACGAGGCTCTTTAGTTCTTCTTTGCTTTTTACCACAAGGGTGGTGTCATCTGCTTATCTGAGATTATTGATATTTCTCCCGGCAATCTTGATTTCAGCCTGATTCATCCAGCCCAGCATTTCACGTGATGTGCTCTGCATAGAAGTTAAATAAGCAGGGTGACAATACACAGCCTTGACGTACTCCTTTCCCAATTTGGAACCAGTCTGTTGTTCCATGTCCAGTTCTAACCTGTTGCTTCCTGACCTGCATACAGATTTCTCAGAAGGCAGGTCAGGTGGCCTGGTATTCCCATCTCTTGAAGAATTTTCCACAGTTTGTTGTGATCCACACAATCCAAGGCTTTGGCATAGTCAATAAAGCAGAAGCAGATGTTTTTCTGGAACTCTCTTGCTTTTTCGATGATCCAACGGATGTTGGCGATTTGATCTCTGGTTCCTCTACCATCTCTAAATACAGCTTGAACATCTGGAAGTTCACAGTTCATGTACTGTTGAAGCCTGACTTGGAGAATTTTGAGCGTTAATTTCCTAGCATGTGAGATGAGTGCAATTGTGCAGTAGTTTGAGCATTCTTTGGCATTGCCTTTCTTTGGGATTGGAATGAAAACTGACCTTTTCCAGTCCTGTGGCCACTGCTGAGTTTTCCAAATTTGCTGGCATATTGAGTGCAGCACTTTCACAGCATCATCTTTTAGGATTTGAAATAGCTCAACTGGAATTCCATCGCCTTCACTAGCTTTGTTTGTAGTGATGCTTCCTAAGGCCCACTTGACTTCACATTCTAGGATGTCTGGCTCTAGGTGAGTGATCACACCATTATGATTATCTGGGTTGTGAAGATCTTTTTTGTATTGTTCTTCTGTGTATTCTTGCTACCTCTGCTTAATATCTTCTGCTTTTGTTAGGTCCATAATATTCTGTCCTTTATTTTGTCCATCTCTGCATGAAATGTTCCCTTGGTATCTCCAATTTTCTTGAAGAGATCTCTAGTCTTTCCCATTCTATTGTTTTCCTCTATTTCTTTGCATCGATCACTGAGGAAGGCTGTCTCATCTCTCCTTACTATTCTTTGGAACTCTGCATTCAAATGGGAATGTCCTTCCTTTTCTCTTTTGCCTTTCTCTTCTCTTCTTTTCATAGCTATTTGTAAGGCCTCTCAGACAGCCACTTTGTTTGTTTATTTATTTATTTTTTTCATTTCTTTTTCTTGGGGATGGTCTTGCTCCCTGTCTCCTGTACAATGTCATGAACCTCTGTCCATAGTTCTTCAGGCTCTCTGTCTATCAGGTCTAGTCCCTTGAATCTATTTCTCACTTCCACGGTATAATTGTAAGGGATTTGATTTAGGTCATACCTGAATGATCTAGTGGTTTTCCCTACTTTCTTCAATTTAAGTCTGAATTTGGCAATAAAGATTTTATGATCTGAGCCACTGTCAGCTCCCGGTCTTGTTTTTGCTGACTGTATAGAGCTTTTCCATCTTTGGCTGCAAAGAATATAATCAATCTGATTTTGGTATTGACCGTCTGGTGATGTTCATGTGTAGAGTCTTCTCTTGTGTTGTTGGAAGAGGGTGTTTGCTGTGACCAGTGCGTTCTCTTCGCAAAACTCTATTACCCTTTGCCCTGCTTCATTCTGTGCTCCAAGGCCAAATTTGCCTGTTACTCCAGGTATTTCTTGACTTCCTACTTTTGTGCTCCAATCCCCTATAATGAAAAGGGCAATTTTTTGGGTGTTAGTTCTAGAAGGACTTGTAGGTCTTCATAGAACCATTCAACTTCAGCATTACTGGTCAGGGCATAGACTTGGATTACCGTGATATTGAATGGTTTGCCTTGGAAACAAACAGAGATCATTCTGTCATTTTTTAGATCGCATCCAAGTACTGCATTTCGGACTTTTTTGTTGACTATGATGGCTACTCCATTTCTGCTAAAGGATTCTTGCCCGCAGTAGTAGATTTAATGATCATCTGAGTTAAATTTACTCATTCCAGTTCATTTTAATTTGCTGATTCCTAAAATGTCAATTTTCACTATCGCCATCTCCTGTTTGACCACTTCCGATTTGCCTTGATTCATGGACCTAACATTCCAGGTTCCTATGCAATATTGCTCTTTACAGCATCAGACTTTGCTTCCCCAATTGAGTGTTGCTTTTGCTTTGGCCCCATCTCTTCATTCTTTCTGGAGTTATTTCTCCACTGATCTCCAGTAGCATATTGGGCACCTACCAACCTGTGGAGTTCATCTTTCAGTGTCCTATCTTTTTGCCTTTTCATACTGTTCATGGGGTTCTCAAGGCAAGAATACTGAAGTGGTTTGTCATTCCCTTCTCCAGTATTCTTGCCTGGAGAATCCCATGGTCAGAGGAGCCTGGCGGGCTACAGTCCATTAGGTCGCAAAGAGTCGGACCCGACTGAGTGACTTCACTTTCACTCTCTGGTGGAGCACGTTTTGTCAGTAGACTGAAGCTGAGGTTCAGTCTTGTGTTTTTGCTTCCTTAATGCCTAGCAGTCTGTTTGAGGACTTCCCTGATAGCTCAGTTGGTAAAGAATCTGCCTGCAATGCAGGAGACCCTGGTTCAATTCCTGGGTCAGGAAGATCAGCTGGAGAATGGATAGGCTACCCAGTCCAGTATTCTTTGGCTTCCCTTGTGGCTCAGCTGGTAAAGAATATGCCCTCAATGTGCGAGACCTGGGCTTGACCCCTGTGTTGGGAAGATCCCTTAAGAAGGGAAAGGCTACCTATTCCAGTATTCTGGCCTGGAGAATCCCATGGACTGTCTAGTCCATGGAGTCCCAAAGTGTTGAACAAGACTGACCTACTTTCACTTTCAGCCTGTTTGAATTGATCCCTGTCCCTCCCTTGTTTAGAAAGAGTGTTCCTTTAAAATGGTATTTAGAAATAAAACAAGAAAAAATAAAATTGTGAATTTAGTTGTACACATTTTAACCTTTAGGAATAGGTGGTTCTAGAGCAGGAATCCTCAAACACTTGATTGTGTTAGTTTTAACAAACAGTTGACTTTTGCTCTCTCTGACTTTTGACAGTTACTTTAATTTGTCTGTGTTTCTAATTTAGGATATTCGGGAGTTTGTTATCATTGCTTTTAATTATTACATTGCATCTAATATGTAGACTTGATCTAAGTAGAGAAAACAGCTAAGTAGAGAAAACAGCTAAGTAGAGAAAACAGCTAAGTAGAGAAAACAGCTTGGGGTGAGGTTGAATGGAATTACAGAAATCTCTGATTTAGGCAGGGAAATCCACTTACTGCCTCCTGACTTCACCACCCATCTCCCTCACAGGTTTCTTCTTGGAATGCAGTTTTCCCTCCTTTCCACAGATGTCAAGCTTATCTGACTTTTAAGACCCAGGAGCCTTCTTTCTCTTCCTCTCACCATAGTCTCTTCTCACTCTTCAGAGCTCTCATAGTTTGACCTCCTAGGTTCTTGTGTTTTCCTCCTCAAGATTAATCATTAGTTTATATGTATATATTTGTATACATAAAAATTTCCTCAGAGGCAGGACTGTGACTTTTGTTTCTTTGTATTTCCCCCATGCCTCCCACAATGTCTTTCACATGATTCGACTCTGTAACCTTTGGCATTCTTTCTAACACTGAGATTCCATGATTCTGACAGCCAGCCAGTCAATAAATATCGATTTCTTGGCTATCCAACCCAGGGCATTCTTTTGTTAGGGCCCACATCATTCGTATTCTGTAGTGAGAGCAAATTACCTATGATATGGAAGTGGTATGACATTATCCAATCCCTTTCCTTCCATGGCCAATTCAGAGATTGACTCACCATCTAAATGCCCTCTTTTCCACAGAATGTAGATTAAATAGTGCTAATGAATGGCCTTTGTGTGTGTGTGTGTGTGTGTGTGTGTGTGTGTGTGTGTGCACTCTTACACATGTAAATGGTTATAAACATCCCTTTCTTTGATTGGGTGGAATTTGTCTTATTTATTCCTTTCCTCCCTATTTTTTTTTTTTGTCAGTTTAGACAACCTTCAGATATGTTGAAGTTGCTTCTTATGTATTCACAAATTTAAGTAATTATGATAGAATCCTGACTCTGATAAATACACAGGCTTCTAGAACTGAGTTTTGTAACACACTCATTTATAATAGTATAGAAAGCTTGCATAGTTTTTTTTATTCCTGAAACAATGACAAAATAGAGACATTTTCAGGTATAACTTAGATGTATATTTTTAAAAGATTCAAAGTCAAATTTAAAAAATAATTATCTAGAAACATAATGCTGAGGAAAAACAATCTTTGATTAATAACCAAAGTCTTGGTTTGGGGCCCTGATTCTCCCATTATATATGTGATTTTTATATAAGAAGATTAGGCTCTCTGATCTTTAATTCCCTCATATGTAAAACGAGCAAACTTATAATTGCTACTTCACAAGGACTTTGTGAGGAAAAGTT
This sequence comes from Dama dama, assembly GCF_033118175.1. NCBI lineage: Eukaryota > Metazoa > Chordata > Mammalia > Artiodactyla > Cervidae > Dama > Dama dama. The sequence continues at coordinate 54,957,311 of NC_083697.1, forward strand.
AAATAATTAAGTGCAATCTTGTAATAAACATCTATGCAGATGATATAGTAACTAATAATTATAATTTATGAGTTTTGGTGCCTCATTTTATGTCAAAATGGTGTAAAACATCATATCATTCAGAATTATCCTCATTGTCCTCCATTCACCAAATCCCATGTTAACCTTCTGTCCCACTTTCTATTTCAAATGATTTTCCATTATTTTTTTAAATAATAAACTTTCAGTCTTGATGATGGCTCTCCCTTGACTTAGCTCTGATATTATGCATTTGCTCTAAAATATGAAAATCCACTTTCTGTTCCTAGATTGCAGAAACTACCATCAATTGCATTTTCTGTGTCATGGAATAGACTCTACTTTTTATATGATGCTTTTCACTTTCACCTAGATCTTAACATCAGTCAGAGAAAAAAAATAATGAATATTCATAGAATCCTTTTACATATTGCCAATTATATGCAAACACATTCAACAGACACTTGTACTTAAACTACACCAATTACGTAGGTGTGTGACTTAGTTTTGAAGCATGCCTAATAAAAATAAGTATAAAATAGATACATGTTCCTTTCAAAATATATACATTTCCTTGTTTATGATTGGAATTTTTTCAGAATTATTAAGAGTGTTTATTCCTTTGTATGAGTGTTCATTGTATTCTTGTACTTAAATCTGAATCTTATTCCTATTCTCTGCATAATTCAGCTTTGTTTTCCAAGCACTAGTCAGGGAGAAGGCCAGAGAAATCTGGAAAAGAAGAACAAAGCTTTTATCATTTAACTTTTTATTGATATTTTTTCAATTAATTTATTTATTTTAATTGGAGGGTAAAATGCTTTACAATTTAGTGATGATTTTTGATAATTAATTCCAAGCTTATTTCAGTCTCTTTGATTAGGAAATGAAAACTGAGTGAGATATAGAGATGGCCTGGTAAAACGTGCTCCAGGAATGGCTTGGTTTCATCTTTGTGTGTGTGTGTGTGTGTGTGTGTGTCTGTGTGTGTGTGGCTTGTTGCCTGGGTGATAAAAAAAATTGAAGAGAATGGCTGGAAGGGGAAGACAAAAGCTGCGTCTATACAACTCCAGCAGAATTGGACCTGACTGAAAGATTGGTTTGGTCTGATTTACTGGAGCCTATCTCCTCAGTGGCAGTGATCTAGAAATTGCTTCCAGGGCCATTTTAATTAGCTGATTCAAATCAAAACAAACCAATCCTGGTAACATCCATTTCTACCCTGACCCTCATCAATGACTGTTTGCAGAATGGTGATTCCTAAGTAGTTCTCCGTGAGCTCAATAAGTGATTTGAGGTATGCATTTTTGTTTTTAAACATGAATCTTTAATGGTGAGGAAAGAATCCACTTTCTTGGCTTTAGTGACAGGTGAATATTAGTGCACAGTGGCATTTGTTCAGTGCATCAAAGCTTGAAACCACAAACGTGAAACCTGCCCTTCCATAGTTAATTTATGACATGAGAGAGCTCTATTCCTCAGGAATATTTTAATAAGAGGATTTCATTATGTTTCATGGCAATGTGGTAAATGCATTCTGTGTTTTTGGGTATGCTTTTAAAAGTATGTCAAGTCTTGAAAATAGAAGATGAAACACTTTGATGCCTCTGATTTCCTATGTTTTTATTGTTTTACTTATTCGCTTATTGAAAACCTTGCAGAACATTTTAAATAGAATATTCCCTTTAAGGAGAGAAAAGAATGGCTGTTATATGGAAAAGGTTAAAAAGAGAAAATTAATGAAATTTTAAATGGACAGGCTAAGTTGAAAAAAATAGAAAAAGTGGGTAAAATAAAATGATAATAAAATGAAGAATGTTTACTACAGCTTAAAAATGTCTGTTTCATAATCTATCATATGACAAATAATAGAAAGTCAAAAACATGATTTCAAAATATTAAAATTAGACAAAAGGGGTACTATGATGTGACCAGTATTGTGATTTGTTTAGCTAGCTATTTCCAACAGGTATTCATTCATTAGAGCAGTTTTATTGAGAGACAACCATGTACCAACACTGAGAATAAAGTAGTAAACAATGGAAATGAGGTTTGTTCTCCTAGACTACATTGTAGCCTTGACAGGATGAGACAGTTAAGTGAATAACTTCACAAAGATAATTGTGTGTGTGTGTGTGTGTGTGTGTGTGTAGTGTTCCTGCTCAGTCGCTAAGTCGTGTTCCTCTCTTTGTCACCCCATGGACTATAGCCCGCCAGGCTCCTCTGTCCATAGGATTCTCCAGGCAAAGATATGGACTTCCCAGGTTGCTCAGTGGTAAAGAAGCTGCCTGCCAATATAGGAGTCTCAGAGAATGTGGGTTTGATTCCTGGATCTGGAAGATCTCCTGGAGGAGGAAATGGCAACCCACTCCAGGATTCTTGCCTGAAGAATCCCATGGACAGAGGAGCCTGGTGGGCTACAGTCCATAGGATCGCAAAGAGTCAGACGTGACTGAGCAATTTAGCATGACCATGATAGGTAGTACCTAACAGGATGATCTAATGTAGTCTAGTTGTGCATTATGGCTACATCATTCTCATTGATTTGAAAATAAAAAACCGTATCTGAAACTTTTAAATATATAGTTTTCATTTTTGTATAAAGCATTTTTAAATGACAAGTGTAGTGTATGGTTTGTGTTCTGATTAGATAATATATGTTCATCTTAGGGCTTCCCAGATAGCACTAGTGGTAAAGAACCTGCCTGCCAATGTAGGAAACATAAGAGGTGCAGGTTCAATCCCTGGGTGGGGAAGATCCTCTGGAGAAGGAAATGGCAACCCACTCCAGTATTCTCGCCTGGAAAACCCCATGGACAGAGGAGCCTGGTGAGTTACAGTCCATGGGGTTGCAAAGAGTTGGACAGGACTGAGGCAACTTAGCACATGTTCATCTTAAACTTAAAATTTAAATCATGAAAACTCACTTAGCACAGATTCCATGGTAAACTTGTCTTCTGTGTGTTATTGGCCAGAATACCTTAAATTTTGTTAAGTTTTAAAACTTGCTAGAGAAAGAAAATATACTCTTTTTATTTCTAAGAAAAGATAAAATTTAACTTAATAAATTAAGGCATTTTAAAGCTGCTTAAATTTATGCAGCTAATATGGATAATCTGTAGTCAGAACAATTTTTTAAGCATCTTATGCTCTTGAATATAAGCAATTTTTAAATTAGCCATTACTTTTTTGTTCCATTTACTCTCAAATGTGAGTTAGTTGATTATTCATTGAAAGAATTCATTTACTTCTTTTCTAACCTTGATTCTCATGTGCTGATGCATTGTGACATTGGAAATTAGGTGCAGTACTAATTTTTTCTTTTTTAATTCTTAAAACATTCTAATTCTTTTGGTAGCGAACTGTAGCATTTTTATTTTATGGAAGTGATTTATTATCCTTTTTGACAGTGTTCAAACTCACTAAAGCTTTTACTGACATCAATTGCATCATTAAACTAGAAACAATATTCTGTGCATTTTTTGTCAGAGAGCAGAAATCAGACTATTGGTCAGGCTCAGATTCAAAGCAGTAAGTATTCAACACTATTTAAAACTCAAATTGGCACCAAACATTTTAAAGGAGTATTATCATTACTTTCATTTGTAAAAAACAATACCTTTTTATGGTCAGGTTTTTGAAGGGGATAGTTTTAATAATTCATCCTTGACCATAAATCAGTGAACCATTTACTGATGATGTGTAAAATGCTCAGATTTCCATGATTGCATTTAGAGACTAGAGAGCTACTTTGATGGGTGTGAACATTCAGATCAAGCTCACCTCCCAGAGATTTTAGGGACAGTAAATTGTAAAAGGACTAATAACAAAATTACCATTTCATTCTTATTTGTATTTATAATATAAATAAAGCCAACAACACCTCCTTCCCTGACAGCCCCTCTCCTTTAAATACTCAAAGCCTGAAAAACAATAATTCAATGTTTCTTTTACCATGCAAATATCTCTTGTCAAAGACAGAATCCAAGAAATTAGCCAACAGCATTGATCTAGATGCCCTAGGGTTGTTAATTGTAACTGGAACTGTTATGTCTCTATGACTTCTAAAAGAGGTTATGGCCACTGCAAATACATCTTAAAGAAGGAAAGAATACTATCAGCCAAAATATGCATCCAAGTTTTGGATCTAGGCTAGCAAAACCCTACTCACATCCCTGTAAAGCAGACATATATTTTTGTATTTTTTATAGGTGGATACAGTGCAGACCACGAAACCCCCTGGCCACATTGAGGAATCGTGTAAAATGAATGTATGTGCTCGTAAGTGAAATCCATGGAATGTTCCAACTAAAGTTGTTGGATCCTAATAAACCTGGATTAGTCCTGTGTAAAAAGAAATCGATTCCCAAGGGGCAGGACCACTAGCTGAGTAAAATGAAGCTCTGATTTGGAAGAAAACAAAATAAATTCTCCGCAAAAAAGGAATCAAACTATAATTTGCAAACAGTTGAAAAAGAAAATTAAGCTCTCAGTATAGAATAAAGAAGGGATGTGAGAGAGGTTTTACAATCTTATCAATTACAATGGAGAAACTGAATCAAATATCATCACATTCAAGAGTATGAAAAGAACAGGAAATCCTTTTCCTTTGGTTTGCACTTGAAAGGACTCAAGCAAAGAGTGGAGAAACATATCCTCTTACTTACTGTTTATAGTTAATAAGATGGAAATTATTATAGATGTGATTTCATTTGCCTTGCTTGAACTAATTGGATGCATTGTGTAGAAATCACCTGAGCCTGTGCTAGACCAACAAAGAAAATGGAAACGTATACCTCAGGACTGAATTCTGAGATAATTAGATTGTTCCATACTATTTCACAAGGCTAAGAAGAAATACTACTGCCAATCAGGGAAAATCAGAAACTAATGGACATACGAGAAAATAAAATTTAGGTCAATCAGATACTTGTTGAAACAGAGTTTATTATGGTGTAAAAGCAGAAGATCAAGATATATCTCACAGACATTTGATACAATTTCTGATTGAATTTAGGGTAAACCCTGTTAAGTGTTATAGAAATGTACGGCCATTATTTAATAGGAAATTGGTCTTTTACATTTGTGGTCCTATGCATTTAGGTATGCAGAGGAGGACTTTTTAAGATTTTATTAAAGGTGAATTGCATGTGGGAAGTAACTCTTTGCATTATAGTTACTTACTCAATTGAAGAATCTGTATAAAGTCTAATTTGTGTATGGGTGTGAGTGTATATGTATGCATTTGTGTGTGTGCCTGTATGTATCAATGGGAGAAGGTAAAACTTAACGATTGACATTTGCACTTTGGTTTGTTACCTAGAATGTAAAGAGGTAGAGTAAACCGTCTTAAGCCATTTCCTATGTGTCATGATCATATTAAAGATTATTATTCACGAAAGAGGCAGTTCTGAAGATAGAATGACTACTGCAAAGGCTCTCCAATTAAGTATAATATTTAATGCAATTGAGCCATTTAAATTAAGATAGTACTGATGTCTGAAAATAATGAGAGTAGGCTCCTGTGAAATCAGTTTGAAAACAGTTGGAAAGTCTTACTATATTCCTTAAGATTTTTTTACTCAGCGACAGAGAATGTGAATCACGGATGCTCTTATAGATGAGACTGGGGAAATATTTGTGTTCTAACTTTTAAATATGCCAATAAGTTACATGTGTTTTTTTCCCCACTTTTTTTCAATCTGAATTATACAAGTGACCATGCATTAACATAGATTTGATAGTATTTCAAACAGATTGATGTATTTTTTGAGGTCACTATGTGCCATAATAATTTTGAAACTATTGTACTCTGGTATTTATGTTCATTTCTCTTTATCTTACTGATTAACTTTAGAGTTGAAATTTTTACCTCTTCTTTCTATGTGACAATCAACTGAAGCTGGTACCCTGTCTATACTATTACAGGGATTTTGGTTTTTATGCTATTATAATAAATTATAAGTCTACAAGCTGTATAATTCTACTGTATTGAATATTTTTCTGTGGCCAAAATAATAAAGAAGTCTACTTTATAAAATGTCTGTATTTTTAATAGTCTCTTAAAACAAAATGAGATGTAAAGTGTATTTATGTTGCTGGTTTTAAACTATATTTTCTGCATCTTTACAATTTGAAAGTGAAGAGCTTAGCCACTTAAGATAAAGAGAAAAGGTTTGACAGAGAGATATTTGAGAATGTTTGGAGAATAGCACCCTGAACAGGGTCAGGAGTCTTGATGCCAAATTTTATTCTGGTGCTAAGTAGCCAGACTTGAGGATACATTTTTTGCATTACCCGGTGCTAAGCTCTCTCACCCATAAATGATGGGTTTGGACTGAACTATCAATTTTAAAATCGTTTACATTCTTAACTCCTGATAAATTAACTTAATTCTTAGGTTTTGATATCTTAGAAATATTAACACCATGCTATAGAATAGTGATTATATCAATAATCAATAGTGATCATCCTTATTAAGAGAATCACATGCTGTTTTCCACTTAAATTGACCCAAATCTCAACCTATGCCTTAGGACCAAGAAAAAATATGAATTTACAGTTGTTGCTGTTCCAGCCTTAGCTTGACTTAATAGAGATATGCACTGACATACAAATAATCACGTCTGGAATCAATAGCTCCCTCTAAGTTAACTGAACCAAGCGGCACCCAAGTACAAAATCACTCAATTTATAATAGAGGAAACCTTTTTGTACTTCATTGAGTTGAATGCATTCCCTGGCAGAATGTATTAAAGATCTAGAACCAGTTTTTCTTGCTCTTTACCACTCAAGGATTGATCAACACAGGCAGGTCTCTATAACTTCAAAGGCATTTCTGGACTTGGATCAGCCTGATTGGTTTCAGAAGAGAAACACTAGCCCCTGATGTTTATTGCCGCAGGCTCTTCGTCTGATAGTAATTCTCTGTTTAGGAGAAGCAACAAGCAGAGAAGTCTTACAACTGTTCTGATTTCATGATTGTTTATTCACAAAGTGCCTCACACAGAAAAACAGTACTTTTATTTTAGTTTCCTGCTACTACTCCAACTGAGAAAGGTCAGAGAAACAGTGGGAAGCAAAATGAAAGCATATATATCTTGTGGATTTTTTTTCATTGCAGCATACTGACTTGCAAAATACTGTCACTTTCAATATCACAAAGATGGCATGGATAATCTTCAGGGATCCTTATGCAGAGATTGATCACTCTGAATTTTTTTTTTTTCATTTAGGTGAACTTCTAGCCATTTATGGAACTGATATTGATAATAAAATTTAATTTTGTTAATTTAGTCTTTATTTTGCAAGATTAAAAATTTAAAGGGGACCTGTTAAGCCTCTCCCAAGTCCTAGTATCTCTACTTAAAACTTCTATACTTGTCCTTTGCCTCTATCCATTTGGAAAAAAAAGAAAGGAGGGAGAGGAGACTAGACTTGGCTTCAGGGAAATGGCTACACAGAGCAGTATAATTGTGAATGGGAATTCCACTTGAGAAATTATGTCCAGAATCCATCAGATTGAATACGCATGGATAAAAAAAAAAAAATCATTGGGAATGAAAATTTGTTTTTAGTTATTGCTATTTTTTTGGGGGGGGGCTGCTATTATTCTACTTCACTGTTTTGGTATATATAGTCAAACAGATTTTCATATTCCTCTGATAATATTTTAAACGTAAGTTCCCAAGACCCTACTCTGTGCAGATGATATAGTAATTGCTCTGTTTAATATTTATATCAACCTCATGAGGTTAGATACTATTATTGCATGAGACCCATTTTACAGATGAGGAAAATGAGGAACAGAGAGTTTTGGTAAATTTGCAAAGCTACAGAATTAGCAGGAGATGGTGCTGAGCATTGAGCCCCGCCAGTCTGGTTTCAGAGGCCACATTCAATAGGTGGGTCACAGCTTTCATGACAAACACTATTGCAGTTAGGAGTTCAAGATAGGTTCTGAAACTATTTGGGGGTGCAGAGATAAATTTTGTGGTTCTCTAGATCACACATTTTTAACCTGTGTGAGGCAGATTCAGAATGCATGACTTAGATGTGAAAGGTGTTCAGATGTTCTAGTTCACTGAAATATTGGATAAAGATGGAATCTGTGATGAAAGGTCTGCTCTAAATACTGTATAAAGGGAAGAAGAGAAAAGTTTTTCTCTAAGTTGCTTGTTTTGCATGCTTGAAGTGTATTAATATAAATATGTACTATTTGCTGCAACTTCTTTTTAAATAAAGACTTTGCTGCTGGAATCTGAGTGGACTGAGGAATATGTCAACTGCATTCTTTGAATAGGGAGAGCTCCCAGTCTAATGGGAATTCCAGCCATGCAGGCTGAATGTTACAATGCCATGTGCTAAATGATGGGATATCACAGTGGTTAAGAGTTCAGGGTCTGGAATCTAGGCTGCCTGAGTTTGAAACATGGTTCATGCACATAACTTGAGTGACTTTTGAGCAAATAACATCTGTCTACCTCCATTGCTTTGTATGTAATAGGGAGTTAAAACAGTATCTACTTCATAATTTAGTTGTGATGATTAAATGAGATTCATCCAGGCAAAGTGAGTGTGACATAACAAGAACTCAATAAACAATGGTATTATTAATTTTCTTATTGTTTTTATAATTGACATGAATAGAATGAGGTGATTGTTGGCTGAGACGTTCATGGGCCAAAATAAACTCAGTATCACTGGCAAAAGTGAAATAAAAGGCACCTCACAGAAAAGTGTAATGCTAAGCCCTCACTATATTCTGTATGCTATGGTGTGAAACTCAGAAAAATTGTGCAGGTCCAAGTTCTCCAGGGGAATGCATCAGTTTCTGATCCACTACTGTTCAAATCTGGGAGTTCTGCGAGCTGTAATTTCTTCAGTCATAGACGAGTGAAAGGAAACTGTGAAAGCTGAAATCAAGCCTGTGTTACATGATGAAAGTTTCTAAAAGGTTAAGAAACAATTTTTGGAGATGACTTATCCACAATCATAAGGGAATACAATTCTCTCACATTATTAATAGCTTAAAAATTGTGAAACTTAAGAATGGGAACTATATCAGCTTATCATAAAAACTAAGGGTAATGCTGATTATGACAGTCAATCCATAAACAGGCAGTTGTTGTTCTTTGAAAATATTTAATATCTGTTAAATATGATGAGGGCTTTATTTTCAAAGTCCTTCATTAAGCAGAAGACAGTGCTGCTTTTATTGGCTGATAAGATTTGAATGTATGAAATACAAACTGAATACGTGCTGAATTGAATTGGATCATATTTAGTATCGGCGAAGGCAGTGGCTTTCATTTTAAGCATAGTAGTTGGTTCAGTAAGCATATTGGAGAGAAGAAAACAAATAAGCACTGAAAATACTCAGTTTTGCCTGTTTTAAACTACTTTCTAGATGAAATATATTGATAACTGTGACTTTGGAAAACATAGGCCTCAGAAGTGGCTCTGTGTTCTTGTAAACTCATAGAATTGCTAGTGAAAACAGGAGAAAGTTATTTTTAAGTTTAGATCACAGTTTAGCAACTGAAAAGAAAAAAAGCCAACTACAGATTTTTATTAAACTATGCATTTTATTAATTTCTACAGTTTTTAATGAAACAGCTGGCTACTGTGTATTTTTGTGGATGCTAATTCCCCTATAATAACCTATCTTATGCTGCTTTTTGTGAATTTCTGATGAGGAGTTAAGATTAATGTGATTAAAAATGAATATCTTTCTAGACTCAATCCTTAGATGTTGGAGGGAAAGTGAACACTTGCTGCTTTAAGAGATCGGTGTTCTGAGATCAGGTGCAGCTCAACCTTTTTTTTAAATTGCTATTGCCCAGTTGTGTCAGTGAAAATCTGTCTCAGTAGCAACTGAAGGGGATCTGGGTCTCTAATCTTTCTTCTCTCTGTGTCTAGCAGTTAAAAGGTAGGTCAGCAAGGACTTTTTCTCCCCTATGTGTCAGGCTTATGAAAGCAGCAGGCATTTGGTATATGCATTTCAGAAAGATCAGAAACCGGCTGCCTCTTGATAGTAGATTTCAAGTAGGTATAGCATAATCTAACTATTCTGCTGCTTGACTTTTAAAACCCCTTAATATTTATTAGTTACAAATCTGCCATTTATTTGAACCCCAGATTGAAACTTGGTTGGTAAAGTCATGTAATTGAAAAAAAAAATGTGTTAAGGAAAATACTGATAATATTGATGAAACAATTGATTATATGAGCCTTTTTAATAAAAATCCTGTGTTAACTTATCAAACAGATGTCTCACTATTTAGATGAAGATGTTTGAGCAAATGTTTTTGAGGATTTCTTGTTATTAGTGCCGTGTTAAAAGAGATTATATTCAAATGAATACCAAGGATCTGTAAACAAAGCATCTTTTCATCTTTCAATAAACCATTTTTAGTACTGGGAAGAAATGCAGTACATGTCTTACATGGGAGCTCCTCAGCAATCATGTGTTACTGCCATCTGAGATTAACATTTGGATTAAAGAGCATGATTAGATGATTCTAAATGAGTGGTTACACAAAAGTTGAAACAAAGTAATACAGCAATCTGCTTCATGCAGTATATTTCTTATACCAGTTAATTAGCAGATTAATTAGCATTATGTTTCATGTTGTGACCTAAGCCATTGTACTCCCAATGGGTCTAATGGAGACAAGGAAAAAAAAATGAAAGAGAGCTTTAGAATTGTTGATGGTTTTATCACATGCATGGGGTCACAAAGAATCGGACACGACTGAGCGACTCACACTTTCACTTTTTTTTTCACTTTTCATATCATATGCTACCAGAATTAAAAATAATTCTTCATTTTAAAAGAAGAGAACATACATACACTTTTTTTATCTGAATCTAGAACAGATTTTTTAAAGCATATTTATGGTATGAATCCTTCCATGAATTAAAAGTCTATCTAATAACTAAATGTGCAATAGTGTTAAATGAAGTACATTTTAAATTCCAAATGACCACAAGTAAATGTCTAAAGGATACACTTCAGTAAAAGAGAAGTTCTGCTTACAATTTTGAGAGAAAAAACATAAAAGATATGTATTAGGGTGATCATATTTTTGAATGTATAATGTGATTCATAGGATTCTATTAAGGGCCATTGAAATCACTTACAAAGGACTGCATTTTGGAAAGGCACAATGGAACTCTGCCTTTGGACAGCCTGAGGAAAAAAAATATGCGTCTTAGAAATAATTTATAAAGTAAATGACATGAAAGGAGTCTCCCACACCTCCTCCCCTCCCCAGTGAGAATGTATTCAGATTGTGTGTATTTGTCTTTATTACACAAAATGGAAGTTTCTGCTGAGCCAAAGACAGTCATCTGCCAGCTGATTGGTTCTGCCTTTTTACAACAGTATGAAGAATGGCTATAGTAGTTATGAATATAGAGGTATAAAATATAGAATCCTCTGGAGGTACTTTTTACACTGCTGATAATTCAGAACTTGCAGAGAAATAAAATATTTTAAGGAACTGACTAATGTACCTAGATTTTGTCAAGCTTTCTCTCCCAATCACTGAACTCTGCTGGCCACCTCCTCGTGGCTCTATCATTAGGCTATCCATTTCCTTTGACTTTGCATACTATAGAAGGTCCAGAGGCCTTTTTTTCACTTTCAAAAATTATTATGTAGCCTCCTTTGGCAGTTAATGTATGGATGCCATTTGGAACGTCACTTTTATCATGTTGCTCACAGATACGTTATTGTGCACAGAACTGAGTATTTATGGAAATCTAAAGACACTGTTAAGCAAAACGTTATAAAGAGGGAAAAAAACACTTAATTTTTTTTTCTCTTTGACTTTTGTCTAACACATCAGTTCAAATTGCTCCCTTATCATTTAGCATAAATTTTTGGCAAAGGGAATAGAAATATATAAAAATTATGAATTTTTAATTATAGTGCATAATCAATTGGAAGTTTTAGTTTCTGAGTAGGCAGCAGGGGATGAGATTGTTAGATAGCCTCACTTACCCAGTGGACGTGAATCTGAGCAAACTCCAGGAGATAATGAAGGACAGGGAAGCCTAGCATGCTTCAGCCCATGGGGTCACAAAGCATCAGACACGACTTAGTGACTGAACAGAAACAGTAGTTTTCTAAAATAAGGATTAATTTGACCTTGTGGTAAAAAAAAATAATTCAGTAAACATTTTTGCTAGGATGAACATAAAGATAAGTTATTCTTAAGCTTCTTTCTTTTTAATGGTGTTATTATGTCTTTAGATAATCAGAAAATTGCAATTTAATTTTTAATCTGTTACCTGATAATGATGGGATCTATGAGTGATCTTTCAGTTTAAAAACATTTACTGAACATTTGAATTGTTGTATTTTGTCCTCTCTTGGAGTTCCTGTGAAAATATAACTTGAAGGTATATATAATTCATGAATTAAAAATGTAGTGTTTACAGCATTGATTATGGACTAGTCTTTGAGACTTTGGGCAAGTTATTTAACCTGTCATGTATTTAAATGAAGATACTAGTAGCCTTACGGTAGCATTAACAAATGTGCATGCATGGATATGCTGTAGAAGTTGTATGTCATATAATGAGTAAGTATAAGTTGATATATAACACTTATGGCCATGCCTGGCATAAAGTGAGAATGTATAAATAACAGCTATTATTAAAAAAAGGCTCAGAAATGTTACACCAGTCATGTAGCCATTCACTAGTTGAACTAAGATTCCAGAAACAGTCTGAATGCAATTCACAATAGTGTCCACCATAATATATGTGTGTCCGAGTACTATTAAAAACAAACAGATTTGTTTTACACCAAAACACTGGCCATGATTTAGTTTGAGATTCAAACTTCAGATGTGCCTGACTTTAAACCGTGGTTTCCTTAAACCCTTACATGAATTTAAACTTGATTTTGGAATTATTTTTTGGTGTAGACTTCATAAACTTTATAAATAAGCCTGCTATTTAGTATGTCTCAGAAAGGCATTTGGGGGATAGTGTCGGAAAGATCCCCTGGAGAAGGAAATGGCAACCCACTCCAGTACTCTTGCCTGGAAAATCCCATGGACAGAGGAGCCTGGTAGGCTATAGTCCATGGGGTCGCAAAGAATCGGACACGACTGGGTGACTTTATTTTACTTTAGATTATTTCTATGTTTAGCATATAAACATGCTTATAAAACATAGTTATATTTATAAAGGAGATTATAGTAAAATATGATCAATTATTAACACATAGTTTGAACTGTTTCCAGGAATATCTCTTAGCATTTAGAAACTACTGATTAAAACAAACACTGGTGAAATATCTAACAGATTTATTTATTTATTTCAAGTATACTTCAGGAGGGTAATTTGGTGAGATCATATTCTTACCTCCACTTCCTTTGAATATTTGGAATTATATTAATAAAAATAAAGTGATTAATTATGTTAATCACTGTCATGATTGTGGGGGACATGTTTTACACTGTGGTATTTTCTTTTTGGCTATTGCTACATCATTTCTGTTGCCATTCAGTTTTGTTTAACTGTGAGGAATGTTTTATTCAGTTTTCTTGAAATAGTTTGCTGTAATTTTTCCAGTTAACTTGTTCTAAAATATATGTTGCAGTTAGATCTTTAGATTGATTGCTTTTCACATAGATGTCTCTAGCATCATCCTTCAGTAGTCACCATTACTTTGTGTTTAGTTGAATTAGAAATTGATATGCCCTGATAACTGTTATTGGAAGTTACTTCACTTACTGTGCCGTCTAGCAATACAGGATCATAAAAATATGTGTTAAATAATAAATGCTTTCTCTGTTTGCTGTTGACAGCTGATCAAGACTGTAAGATAAAATAGATCATGGCTAGGCATGGAAAGCATGCTTGAACTGCTATTAAAGTTGTGTACAAAATATGTATGATATCAGATATTACATTGAAGGCTGAAGTATCCCAAACATTGCAAGGACAGAACGACTTGCTTCTTCTTAGGCCATGCTCAGGAACATTTAGCGCCTGCTTATTTCTAATCAATTTCCAGTTTCTTAATTTAGAATCTCATTCCTCTGATTAAGAGAGGGAGCTCTCAAATTTTTACTTTTCATCCTTCTTTTAATGAACTCTATGCTCCAGTTAAGCCTGGTAACTTTTGAGTGACTTCGCCTGCTTCACACTTACTTACCAGTTTGCCTTAACCTTTACTTTCATCTCCTCCAGCAAATCTCTGTCTTCTTATTTTACATGAGTGAATCCTTCCTTCCTTGATTCTTCTTTTGTTAAACTGTTTCTGATTACCAGATCGTGAGTGCTAATTTAAAGTTACTTTATCTGCATGATTTTATGCTAGCTGGGGCTTCCTACCTTTAATGATGGAAAAGTTTTTGTGCATGTAGGTGACTATATCTATTAAATTTTATTTTATTGTTACATCATAATCTCTTCACAAGAGTGGCCCAAGTCTGACACATATTTGCCATCTCCCCTCAGTTGTGAGCAAAGTGCCTTGCTTATAGTAGGTTGAAGTGTGTGTGCTCAGTCATGTCCTACTATTTAAGACCCCAAAAACTGTATCCCCCCAGGCTCCTCTGTCCATGGAATCCTCCAGGTGAAAATACTGGAATGGGTTGCCATTTCCTTCTCCAGGGGATTTTCCCAACCCAGGGATTGAACCTATGTCTTTTGCATCTCCTGAATTGGTAGGCAGATTCTACCTGGGAAGACTGCCGATAGTAGGTTAATAAATTCTAAGTTAGTAAATGCTTATTAAACAGTGATTGAATTCATTTGATGATATAGATGGGAATTTTATGTGATTCTAGGTCATTCATTGAAATGTTTAAGTAGTTCCTCAATAAATATTTATTGCATTTCTACAATAGATTAGGTGCGGAGGATGTCACATTCCTATAAGGAATTAAATGTTGGGTAACAGTTAAGGTAATGCGCACCTATTTAGATACATATACGTCATAAATCATATAAGCTTTGTTAGAGCTTGTGTTCTGTATTACTCAGGATCTACTCTAGTGCAGAAATCCTGTTATTACAAAGATAACTATGTTAACCAGATGTGATGACTGCTTGGTGCCAAAAGTAAGGGGTCTGGTGGAATACAAGTAGATGCCAAGGCAGAATGGTCTAAAAGGAAACCAGGAAATAGATCAAGATATAAACAGCATTAGATTTCATGTTAAGGAGATTCAACATGATTCTAAGAGAAATGGGAGTCGGATGGCAGAGGTCTTTAAGTATAGGGGAGTGGAGGCCTTGATTTGTTAGGGGAATAACTTTCAAAGCTTTTTGAAGAAAAGGAAGAAACAAATATCCTGAAAGGGATCTGGATTGTTCTTTAACAGAGATATTTCTCTTAGACTTGGAATGCTGTGCTATTAGTGACCACACTTCATGTGGAATAGGTAGTGGAGACAGTCGCTCTCTTTGGTCATTTCTTGGTACCAGTACACTGCTCCTCTCTAGAGACTTATTTCCTTAGTAGAGGACTTAGTACAATAACAAAAGAAATGTTTCTAAAATCAATAGACTTGAAACTATTCTTTGAGCTTGGAGTTCAGTTCAACTTAAAATGTTTATGTGTGGTGCTATGGCAAATCTATATGATGTTTGCATAGAGATAGAAAGACTCATTTAAATATAAAAATTTTCTCGCTGAAATAATGACTGTCACAAAAGACTTCCCTTGATGTTAAGCTATGATCTCAGGTCAGTCATGCCTCAGAGGCTATCTTGAGGCTGAAGGCTGAAGAATTATCACTCATCAAATCCATGCCATCTCATTTCTACCCCTATCATTGTCTGAGCTCACTGTTCAAGCTATAAGCTGATTAGTATTTCACACTTACCCAAAAGTATTTTATTTTGACCTTGTAGCATATCATTAAAGTATTTTCAGTGATTTTTGCTTACTTTCTGTGTTTCATGGTTTAGAAAGAAAGAATTTATGCCACAGATAATGTGGATATGATTTTCACAGTCCTGCCCCTTTTAAGACTTACTGTTTTCTTTTGGGGAAAAAAAACAAAAAAACAATTCATAGGATTTTATTTGTAGTGAGACTGTTCTGACAGTTCTGTAACAGTGGAATTTTTAAAGATCATCAATATTGAAGGCACGACCTGCAAAGTTACTGTTTTTTTCTCTTTCTTTTTTCATCTTTAATTCCAATTAAAAGATACATATTCTATTAGACTAGATGCCTTCTGCCTGGATGTTTTCTGTGTGATCTTTGACTTGCAACCAAGGAAATTCAGCTTCAATCTGTTAGAGCTGAAAGAGCCCACAGCATGCCACGGGCTATCCAGTGTTTCAAGAATTTAGAATCCCTGGTCTGTGAATAATGATTAATATGTATTGCTCATATTGTTAAATTTTCCAACAAAGATGGCCTATAAAGTTATTCTGCATTGCTGATTGTTCTTAATATTCCATATAATGCAGATATTGCACATATCCTATGTATGCAAAATATTTAACTCGTTCTATAGACAAATATCCACATTCTCAATGAACAATTTTCAAAATGCCTGTTTTATATTTTAGCATAATATTTATGCAAAATCTTGTATAAATCACATTTTGTATGCTTTTTAATATAATTTTAAATCAAATGATTGTATTGTTTGAAATTTATATTGGGTTTGATAGGTTTCAGAAGGAATACCATCTTGTCTTTAATGTTACTGTTACCCATGGAGTGACAATTTACCATATCTTCTTCAATTGAAAGAATTAAATTTTTACTTTTAAAAATTACTTAGAAATCAAAATTGTCTTACTAATATTATTATGAAATGGTACAACTCTGATGTATCATATTTTCAGACTGTCTTACCATTGGATATAATTTAGAATTTTCTCAATGCTTGATATGCCAATTCCGAATATAACTTTCTTTGACGTCATAAGTAAAGTGTATCAGGAATACTAATGTCAGTGTTGAATCATATACTGATTGCTGAAGCATTAACCAATGGAGCATAAAAGTATAGAAATTCTGAATTATTTTGGATGCACATATGTGTTTCAATATATAACAAATACTTTAAATATTTATTTTCTCCTCATGTATGTATGTTTCACAGATTCATGTATATGTCCATATATATTATTAATATATATTCATGTACATATATATATAAATTTCAGGTTGTATATTTCTATTCTGAAGATCACTAGAGGGAAATAACATAACTACTCAAAAATAATTATTGAATACCTGCTTTATCCCAGAAACTGTGCTTGAGTCTGGGAATATAAATATTGGAAAGATACTATCTGTGCTTTCAAGGAACTCATTACCAAGTGTCAAATGTGTTACAGGTTCTACAGCACAACAGAAATAAAGAGAGAAAGTAAAGACTTTTGGGAATAATACAAACAGCTTTTGCATTGAGCCTTATATTAAATGTACTTACACTAAGGAGGGAAGAAAAAGGCATTTTAACTGGAGAAGAAATCATAAGCAAAATAATGAAAGCATCAAAGTTCATCATTTATTTGATAAAAGGCACATCACCAAGTGTGGTTAGAGTAGAGGGAACATGGGAAGAATGACCAGATAGAATTTGAAGAAATGTAGAACTTAAAATCATGTGGTGAAAAACTGGAAAAAAAATGGAAAGCATTTCTGTCCATAGACATAGTAATAATAACAATAGCAAAAATTGACTTAACTTTTACTAGGAACTGGACTTTACAATAAAAATATTACACAGAAGAGCTCATTTAATCCTAGTCATAAAATTTATTTTCAAGCAGTAAAAACCAAGTTTGCAATTTAGTATTTTAAACTGAAGATGGCTTTGGGAACCAAGAAGTGGAGATCAGCTCTTGTGGAAGGTGAAGATGCTCAGGAAGGAGAAAGGTCCATTCCAGCTCCAGAGGGTAGAAGTCAGTTCAGAAGGCAGTAGTGACTGGGAAACTATTCCTTTCAAGTTCACTGTTGGACTCGAGAGGGAATGTTGAAATATGCTTTTGGGGTTGCTTGTCAACTTTCTGGTTGACAAGAAGGGGACCACACTTTGAATAACAGTTTTGCCACACTAAATTCAGTGGGTGAAAGTAATTTGCTCAAAGAAACATGTAGTAATAGTAATGTAAATTGCTTCAGTCATGTCTGACTCATTGCAACCCTGGTGGACTATAGTCCACCAGGCTCCTCTGTCAGAATTCTCCAGGCAAGAATATTGGAGTAGGTTGCCATTCCCCTCTCTAGGGAATCTTCTTGACCCAGGGATAGAACCCAGGTCTCCTGCATTGCAGGCAGAATCTTTACCATCTGAGCCACCAGGGAAGCCCAGAGGAACCTGGAATATCCTTAAAATTGACCCATGCATCTGCAACTGAAATATGAGGGAACTAAATCCTAGGTAATTTAAATGCCTTTCAAAAATGGGGAGAAACAGTAAAGAAATGAATTTGTATTAAAGCCAAACTCCCAGCATTCAGATCAAGAAAACTGAAGAGCCAGAAAAACCTCTTTCTTATAGCATTTCTAATATTTTCATCAGCATGATGGCCAAGTAAGATTTCATCAGGTTGTATGGAATCAGTTTTAAGTAAAAAGACCTATTGAAACCAAGGTCCTTCGCCAAGAATTTTTGCAGAGAAGAAGAGAAAACAGTAATTTGCTGGTAGAAAAGGAGGAAAATGGAGGAAAAAAAGTTTGTTTGTTTGTTTTTTTTTTACAAAATAGGGAACTTAAGGTAGGTTTGTGGGTTGGAAGAAGTTTAGGGACTGAACAGAAAATAGAAACCCCATTGATGAAACAAGGTCTTGGCAAAGTCAACTAGGAATGGAATGAAAAGGTCAGATGAACAAGAGAATAAGGATTCTTCTTCTCAGATGCAAAATAAAGTCCTTATGAGTAAAAATACTGATAAATTTGGAGACGTAGAGGAGGGAAGCAGAGGGGAGTCACGCCTGATAGCCTCAGTATTCTCAGCAGGAGGAGGTGAGATCATGTTTTGGGGTTTAGGTGGGTGAGGGTGGGAGTGGGAGATCTGAGTAGGGTGTGGTGGGAACAGCTGCTGTGTGGAATGGGAAGACCAGCCAAGTAGGAATGAGTAATAGGGCTGCTAAGCAGCTCTGAGAGTTCAGCTGACATCGGAAATCATAAATTTGTAGCAGAGTCAATCAGCGTGGTTATTCAATTTTCTCAGTAACTCTTGGCAGCCCAGGATGAGGAGGAGAGTGAACAGATGGTAGGATTGATTTGGTAGTGGGATTGGCAAGGCAGCTGTGAGAGAAGGTCAAAGAATGGAAGAATCAATTGCACCCATGAAAATGTGTTATCAGGGGGATCAAAATGAAGCAGAGATGACAGTCAAGCCAGGAAGGATTGGAGACAGCTAAAATGTGAAGGACAAAGCAGTGGAAAGCATTAGCCTTTGACATTGAGGAGGAATTTTGTGGGCATGAGTGGGATAGAGGATGAGAGAAGAGAATTTCACAATTCTAGATAGTACGGTAGAGTGTTTTTGTTTAGAAACAACCCATTTTGTGTCTATGGGTGTGGATTGCCAAAGCTGTGTGGGAGTGTAGGTCACTGAATATAGGGGCAAAAGAATTTTGAAGCTAAAACAGATGAATGAGTCATCCAAACCATCTAGGATAGCAACAAGCAACAGAAGAAAAAAACAAACAAGGTAAAACAAGCTAACTGCCAAATCGGTGGAGTGAATTGATGAAGTACTTGTAGATGATAAAGTTTAGAAAACAGTTTGATTGATTGGGTTTTGTAGACATAGAGCTTATTGAACTAAGATGATAGAACAATGTCTCAGAATTGGGAGGGGAAGTTCAAGAGAATGTCCCTCTTTCTCTTTGCCTTGAGATAGGAAGATGATTACTGTTTTTTACAGTGTTCTAGCATGTAGTGAAATATATGTGAATAAAACTTAAAACTCATTGCAAGTAGTTCCCATGCATGCATGTGTACTCAGACATGTCTGACTCTTTGCGACCCCATGGACTATAGCCTGCCAGGCTCCTCTGTCCATGGGATTTTCCAGGTAAGAATACTGGAGTGGGTTGCCATTTCCTCCTCCAGGAGATCTTCCTGACCCTGGGATTAAACCCACGTCTTCTGTGTCTCCTGCATTGGCAGGCAGATTCTTTACCCACTTAGCCATCAGGGAAGCCCCCAGATCCCATGCATGGTAACTTACTTACTTTGTTTTTAGTCTTAGATATGTTCTAGTGAGTGAATTTCTTTTTCTGTACTAGGCCATGTAATTTTCATTTAAACATGTGGTAATATAACCTAACGTAAACACAAAGTTCCTAACTACTAAAAAAGAAAAAAAAGAGAAAGTTCTGTCTTAGCTACCATCTCCAGTGATAGCACCAAGTTTCTGATCTTTACCAAAACCTGTCAATGTCCATATTGTCATTCACCACTTGCTTACACCTTAAGCCTTTTTAATCCACTCCTGTGGGTCTTTTGTCCTTTCCATTCCACTGATATGTCTCTATCAAAGTCACTAGAATTCCTTTTGCTGAATTCAGTGCTCAATTCTGTCTCCTGGTCTGAATCTTGGCTGGTTGTTCACTCCCTCTCCCCGGAGCACTTCTGATCTCTATATTCACTTGGTTTTCCTCCTCCACTAATCACTACATCTTCTTAGTCCCCTATGCTGCTTCTACTAGATGTCTAAGGCATATGGTGCCCCAGGATTTTGTTTTTATGTATCATCATCCCAGGCTTCTCACCTGGGCTCCATACTCAATACAATAACCCATTCCACTTTTCCACAGCTAAAGGCAGCATTACACAGTGGTCATGCAGTAGGTTCTGGGAGCTGGTTCTCCTTGACTCTATCAGGGGCTGACTAGGGCAAATCTCTCTGTCCTTTAGTGTTCTTATCTCTAAAAGGAGGATGATAATAAGAACTACTTCATGGACTTCTTGGAAGGATTAAGTAAAAGACATAAATAAATAAAAATATATGTGTTTAGAAGTATACTTGACACTGAATAAGTGCTCAGTAATTGCTCCTATTAATATTATCACAAACATAAGAGAGTAAAAGTAGAACTATTGATTTTTTCCCCTCATATATGTCAGTTTTCCCTCTTTGTAAACCTTGCTCATGTGAGTGAATAGTATGGATGTCTACCCACTTTTTTTCAGAGGAAAACCCCTGAGATCATCTTTTACTTTTTTCCTTTATAAGCCACCTTAGTCAATCAGCAGTTTCTATTAGCTGTGCATCACAAATGTATACCAAATCTGACCACTTTTCATCACCTTCTCTTCTAAGTCTTAATCCAAGTCACCAACATCTGCTGTGTCTCTGATTCTCCTGCGCTCCCTACAATATCCTTGTAGTGATATTTCTGAAGTGCAAGTGCAAACATGTCCTTCCCCTGTTTCAAATCTTCCAGTGTCCTTCCATTACAATGAGAATAATATCTAATCTTCCGAAATGGTCTACAAGCATGGCCTGATTGGGTACCAGCTTGCCTTTGGGACCTCAATTTCTTTCAATCTCAGCATGATTCACTAAACCAAAGCCACTCTGATCCTTTTTTCTGTTACTGAAACATGCCGAAAGATTTCCTTCTTCAGAGCCTTTGAACTTGTTATGCTTGCTCTTTGGAACACTCTTTGTCCCCTCCAGTCTTTGTATACATGTCTCCTCTTTATCATTTAAATCTCATTTCAGATATCAAGTCCCCACAGTGGTTGACTTGACTGTCTTTACCATACTTCTCTGTTATATAATTTTTGTAGCACTCATTGGAACTGCAACTTCTGCCCAAATCTTAGTTTGCCCAAATTGATCACACTTAATCTGAAAAAATAAAAGAAGCTATCATAGAGTTTTATTTGATTTACTTGTTTACATTTTGATCACCAGAGTTATCAAGTTTTATTTTTTATATACTTGGTTATTTAAGTAAAGTGATTTTTAGATGGTACAATGGTGTCTGCTGTGCCTTACGCATTTGGAATGTTGTAAGCATCTCTAGTTTTTCTCATCACATTTGTAAAAGTTAACAGAATAGCATTTGTTTTGGATCTGGAGTTCTCTTGGAGAATTACTATTTTTGGAAAATATGCTATTATCCTTTTGATTTTTATACAAGGTTTAAAATCCCAGGTGGCACTGAGGGTAAAGAACCTGCCTTCCTGCCAATGCAGGAGAGTGAAGAGATGAAGGTTTGATCCTGGAGTCAGAAAGTCCCCTGGAGGAGGGCATGGCAACCCACTCCAGTATTTAAACCTTTGCTTGAAATGTAAATACTTTGCTCATTAGTTATTTTATTAATAGGGTTAACATATCAGAAGTTTCTAATTGTTATATCAGTCATTCTCCAAAGTGTAAACAATGAAATACAAACAAAAGCAAGATATTGTTTTCCTTACATTCACTTTCCTTTTGAGGAAAGCAATGCAAAACATGCTTCTTATTTTGAAGCAAGAATACATATTTACTTGGGTATCCATGTGTTGTGATTATAAATATCACTTGGGACTGAGACATGACCACGAAGGCATGTTCATGGATTACTGTTTTAAGGTAGATCTATGAGGATGTCAGGCATCATGAGCTGCAATCATGGGCTTTCCACTACAAAAATAGAACAGATTCTTATTCATCAAACATAATGCTATGTTTTGCAGTCCCAAGTAACTCTTTATAATCACTTAAGATTTGAATATAAAATTAGTCTTTCTACAAGTAGTCTGAAACCACAAATATTACATTTCTGGATTCTGGTTGCATTTTTAAAGATAGGATGGAGCAAGTGTTCTGAGTTAGTAACTAAATATTATTACATTCCTAGGCCTACCCCAGCATGGATGGTAACAGTCATCGTTTATTTGTAACAAAGAAAATTTGGTGGTTACTGGCACACTTTGAAAATTCCGTTTGATGGATGATGAGAGAGGCTTTCTGATGTTAAATATTTTGTAAATCTCAAAGCAAATGTTTAATTAGAGCATACATTTTTGTAGGCTCTCAAGAAAGAGAAGTTTCAACCCAGGTTCCTTTTTCCTGAAAGAGCCAAAGCTTGTGCAGCGACCGTGGTTTCTCTGGGGGGTGCCTACAGTAACACAGGCGGCTTCTTTTCTTAGCTGGTGTAGGAGAGAGAGGTGGGCATGTAGACATATCTCTGGTTGGTGTTTGCAGAAGATGAGAGATTCAGACATGTACAAAGACCGTGGGATGGTTGGAAGAGATGCCAGGACTGATTAAAGGAATAAACATTGAAAAGGGATTAAATGCCATTACCAATCATTTATTTTAGAGAGAGAATACAATTGATAAACTTCAAATATCACAGAAATACTACTAAAAATTGCATCTCCTATGATAAAATACTTGGTAGTCTTTCTTATAGATTGATTAAGATGTTTGAATAATAATAATTGTTTTCTGCTTCTTTATTGGCAAGTAAAGCCAGAAAACTTTTTCAGGGCATCTTGTTGAAAATTTTCTCTCTTTTCTTATTCCCACTTCAGAATAACTTCAGTGCAATTCCTAAAAGAACACCATTTGGCCAATTTCCATCTGGCATGCTTCCCTTCACTGAAAAGTGTGGAGTCTAGTTTTTAATGCTATCTCTGAATAAATTCAGCTTTCAACTCAACACCCATACTCCCTCCTTGTTTTTTATATAAGCAGTTACCTCATTTTGTGGGAAAAATAAATATAACTCTGGGCTCTGACTGGATAGAATCAGATAAAAACAAATCATAGAAATATGGATTCACCAATTTCTAGTAATCTTTTGTAGGCTTTAGAGTACAAATGTGTCATGTGAAAAGTTCTGTTTCTGCAGGAGAATTGAGTATTTTACACTCAGATAATTAGAAAATTGTCAAGACATATGTTGCCTTTTACAAACGATTTTGTATTTATTGTTTTGCAGATGAAATAAAAAATTATCATGATGCTGAATTATGAAAAACCTCTCAACTTAGAGGTCTTCATCAATGACTAATTGCTACTATTTGTAACCCACTTTAAAAGTAAATAAAGCACCCATCTGGTAATTCTATTAATGGTTTCTATATTAAAACAGCTATTGGTCCTCCAAAAGAAAATATGCAATTATGAAATATTCATATTGGTGTCACTATTGAAAAGCTTACAAATGTATCTGGAAAAAATAGTTTATCATTCTTTTTCTCATTTTCTATTAAGCCTATGACCTCTTAAAGAATCAAATTGGACTAATGATGTAGCAGCATATACTCAACAAAATGGAAAATTAATTGATTATCTAAATAAATAGAGGCAAAAAAGAAGCATTCATAATTAATAATTTAGATAGCAGTATCAACTCTCCCTTGCCCCCAACCCTCTATGTTGTCCACTGGAGAATTTATGACTTGAATAACTTGGTCTGTCTGTTCAAAAGAGAGAAAGGGAAACACTAGTCCTTGTCTTCTTTTGAAAACCTTTGACCTGATTATAAAGGCTCCATTCTGATCGTCAACCTCTAAGAGTGTCGTGAATATTCAGTCACCTTGCATCTCCTGCTGAATGGGGGCCCTATACAGACCTACAGGGAAACAACCATTTTCCTGCTTGTTTTCTGCCTTTGATGACCCCAGAGTCCCTCTCTAGTCTGGTTTACATTATGTATATAACGCAGGCTATATCCCTGATCCCAATGCTCTAGCACCTTTTCTGATTTTGTGATGCCATCTCACTCCTGTTTGCATTTGTTCATGCCTGAATGCCAGTTCTCTTTTCCTTCTGGTTGCATTTTCCTTGTTCTTCAATGTGTAGCTTAATTCTGTGTGGTATGATTATAGATGGGCTTCCCTGGTAGCTCAGCTGGTAAAGAATCCGCCTGCAAGGCAGAAGACCTTGGTTCAATTCCTAGGTCTGGAAGAGCCCCTGGAGAAGGGTTAGGCTACCCACTCCAGTATTTTTGGGCTTCCCTGGTGGCTCAGCTGGAAAAGAATCTGCCTGCAAAAATATTTTGTTCTTTATAATTCATGTTTTTAGTTCTCTTTCATGACTTTTGCCATTTAAAATGCCATTTGAAGATTTCATGAACAAAAACCTGAAGCACCTCCATTGCAAACCAAATCAGGGTCAGTTGCTCTGCTTACCTTTCATTAGCACAAACGTTCACCTCTCCTAATAATTATCTGAGTGGATAATATTTATAATGGACTGCTTATCTATCTCACTAAACTGAGATCTTCTGTCAACATATTTATATCTACTACAATGTCTATAATAGGCATTTATCACATATCAGTTGAATGGATGAACAAATAGTTTATGCATGTAGTTCATTTTAATTTAGTAAATAGATATTGGATGATATTAAACAGCTAATGATTAGATTTGCAGTTAATATGCTCCAAGTTCTTAGTTTTATTTTGTGCTTTTATACTCACTGGAAATCAGTGTTGAAAGATAAATTTTATTACAATAACAAATAAATCATAATAAGTAAATGAAGTATACTCATAAACTATCATTTTTAAGGTTACTTCTCATTCATTCATTTCTTTTCTGTACTGTATAAAGTATTTTCATCTTGAGGTGTATGGCTAAACCTTAACAGTCAAAGAGAGGCATTATGCCAATATGAGAACACAGCTCATTATCATTACAAATGATTTCTAGCTATTTGTGTATTTCAGGTCAGAACTGAGGATCAGACAACTAGATACTTTTCATTGACAATCCAAGCTTCAAACATTCCTCTCATGCGGAAAGTTAGTCCTCTCTATTGGAAGAATATTTTCTCCCAAGTGGCAGTCAGTGGCATCTGATGTGAGTTGGCAAAGATAAGCACAATTTCATTCAATTTGATAGATATTTACTATATACCAAATAATTTATGAGTCTCTGATATATGACAGTGCATAAGGCTTTGGCCCTTTCTTCGAGGAACTCACAATAAGTTTTAGGAAGGTAAAATGTAATCAATAACTGATAAAGAAATGGTGAAAATTTAACTAGCAACATTAAACAAAATTTCTTAAGGGCTGCTCTTTGCTTGGCACTGTGCTGGGTGTTAATAAGCACTATGGGAACAAGGTCATGTAGAATCTTTAAACTCTAGCATTGGAGAAGGATCCTGGAATAGAACTGATTGCTCATTGGGCACGATAGTTAACAATGCTTCGGATCCACAGTACATTTTAATGTGGGACCCATGACAATGTTTCAGTTTCTTTTAAAATCAGAAGAAAAACAAGGACCTTTTCAGTCAAATAAAATGTTTTAATGTATCATATTACTACATCCATCTTTATACCAACACAGTCATTACATATAATGGGTAAGATTTTTTTCATGATGGACGTGTCTGTTAAGGCAGAGGAGACTAGGGTCCATGGAAGGTGTAAGGTGACCCTGACTGAGGGCAGGTGGAAGCTAGAAAGCATCAGGAAAAGATTCAGAACACTGGAATTGGGCTCTGAAATACTATGCTGTACTGTGTTCAGTCACGTCCGATTCCCTATGGACTGTAGCCCACCAGGCTCCTCTGTCCATGGGATTTTCCCAGAAAGAATACTGGAGTGGGTTGCCATTTTCTCCTCCAGGGAATCTTCCCTACCCAGGGATCAAATCGTGTCTCAGATTCTTTTACTGCTGAGCCACAGGGAAGTCTTTTGTAATACTAGTACCATTTTACTAGGTAGAGGACAGGAAGGCCTTGTAGGAAGAAAGGTTAATCAAAAGCAAGGCCCAGACCTGTGAAAGCATAGGGTGGAATGATTCAGAAGTGCACAAGACGTGGTCTCTAAATTAAAGTTCAGTGAACAGAGGCAAATGTATGCAGAGTACCATTCCATAACAGAAGATACGTGCCTATTCCAAGATTGAGGAGTAAGATACCTGCTTCTAAATCTTTAAAATTCCTAAGAAGTAAAGATTTACAACCAGACAGCTTAAATAAATAAAATTGATTAAATAAGTCTACCATTGTAACATTTTCAATTTTCTGAGATGTGTAATATATTTGGGTGTAGGGTAGGTGGTACTATGGTTTTGAGACTATCATTAAGCCCTAAGATCTTGATATAGCAATAATTATGAATTTGTCACAATTTGTTTTATTATTCTCTATATACATTTTGAAAATATTACTAGCAAGATAGCATCTCCAAATTACATTAAAATGGACAGTCATCTTCTCCCTCAGAAATTCAGTTAGGGTTGAGTACTCTAGTCAAATATGAATCCTTAAGTACATTTTGTACAAATGTTCACTGACAAAGCAGTAAACTTTCTTTCTAGGACAAATTCAAAATCCAGATTTAAGAAGTGAGTCATATTATAATCCATATTGATGAATTCTGTTAAACGACTTTTAAAATTTTAGAGGGTAAAGTAAAACTTCATTCTAGTGTACACTATTTCTTTCATTCCACTCCACCTTCAATCAATTTCTTAAAGTATATGTTCTCTCCCTATTTTCTAAATCCTATTGTCAGTACTATCTTCTTTTCATCCTCCCTCACATAATGAAGGGAAAACATTATTTATCTAATTTATTTTGAGAGAATAACATTAAGGCTACTTACATTTTTCTTGTTAGTATAATAGCTGTAGTGAAAAGTAGGTGAGCTGATGAATTTAATTTTTCAACTAACTAAACATGCACATATTAAATTCTCTGTCATAAATATAATCAGGCCTTTAATTAGAAAATGAAGGAAACATAATTCTAAGCATTATGAAGATATATTGAGCTTCTGGAGGTTAACACATTTATGGATATGAGGTAACTCAATCAGAATGCCGCACTGTGGCTCTATTCTGAATTGAGCTTTTGCAAATCTATTATACTGAGCATACAGGAGAGCCACTGGAAATAAAAGGGTGTGCCTTTTTAAGGTAGGTGATAGCATCATCTTCAAACATAAGGGATACCAGCACCTCCTATAAATAAATCGTTGCACTGTTGGATATCATAATCTATATTGTTCAATATAGAGGAAAATCTGGCCTTTAAAAGACACGTTTTCATTGTTGCCTATATATTTGCAGCTCTGAAAATATCAAAGGGGAAGTAGATATAGGCATTAGTAAAAATTGAACTGTTCACTTTGGAGTGTGATACACTAGGTGATTTTTGCAAGGATTCCATCATTGTCTGGATCCCTTCAAATAAATGTCATTTACTCATTCAAGAAACCATTGACCTAGCAAAACATCATGCTAATAACAGGACTATAGGACTGAATAAGACACAATCCCTGCATTCAAGAAGTTTATAGTCTAGTGGACGCAACAGAAACACGATGGAAGCGCAGTACAGTATTGCTAATACTGTACCCTGAAGTATAGAGGAAGGGCAGGGAACTCAGCTCGGGGACCTGGGGAGGTGGCTTCATGAAGTAACTCAAGTGATATACATAGATTTATCTGTATCTGAAATTATCACGAAATTTTAACCTCTTCTATATATTATTTTTTAATTTTGATTAAACAAATATACTTTATGTCCCAATTTCATATTACCTGTTTCTACACTTTATGCATATAAAATATGTATATTTTTGGAAAATACATATATATATATGAAAAAAGTGAATATCACTGTAAACATATTTTGGAAGTTTTTTTCATCATGCCTTTCTGAATGCTTCTGTAGCTTTAATGTGGCTTTACAGAGCCATAGTAAACATTTCATTCATCATATGAATATCTATTGTTAGCTACCTTACATGTGATTTTCTTTATTTTAATCTTTAGTGAGTTATCTGAACTATGTGAAATGCTGCATCAACTCTATTTTATTTAGTCTTTCCCCTCTAAACATTATTGTTGTTTATATTTTTCTTCTTGTCCTGGCCTAAAAACATATTTCCTTTAACTTCCTAATTTTCTTTTTATCTGAGGAAGCCGCTTTGTATTAGCAATCTCTGTTGACTTCTGTTCACCATTCATTTTACTGCTGCTTAAGAGCTGGTTCAAAGATCTATGGAAACAAATCACACAGTTTCTTTCCCCTTGTGGAAGATGGCTAAGGGTTGAAATATTGATATATACTTTACATAATTTGTTATGTTAAGCTTTGGGAATAAGTTAGTAGCTCTTCACATTTAACTCATAATAAAAGGATGTAAGAGTGGATTAGAGTCCATTTTTCCCATAAATTTTTATTAAAGCAAATGTGTTAATGAAGAGTCATGAACTGAGCATCTGCTTCTCTATATTATGTTTGATGTGATGGGAATGTAAAAAGTATTATAAGACTCTATTCCAGTGCTGGGTGGGTTTAGAGAGTAAAGACAGATGAACTGCACAAGCTTTGAGACAGATTAACGAGCAAAGTTAAATAATATTGTATTAATAAAAAAGAAAATAAAACTAAAACGTAAGTTGTGTGATGGAGAACATAAATGTATACGTTCATTTTTATTTGTGAGTATGGATTATATATAAGTGTGTGTATGTGTGTGTGCGCTCAATGGTTCAGTTGTGTCTGATTCTGCAACCCCATGGACTGTAGCCCACTAGACTTCTCTGTCCGTGGGATTCTCCAGGCAATAGTACTGGAGTGAGTTGCTGTTTCCTATTCCAGGGGATCTTCCCCCACCCAGATATTAAACCTGCATCTCTTGTGTCTTCTGCATTGGCTGGTGAATTCTTTAGCACTGTGCCACTTGGGAAGTCAAAATATGATTAAAAAATCAAAAGGAAGTATACCCAGTATCTCACTACAGATAGAACCTTGAGGAAAGGTATTTGAAACAATGCAAGTGGATTCATTCAATAAATTGCTGTCTGCATCTATAAATTATATAGGGATACTTATCTTGTGAGATTCTTGATCAATCATTAATTTGAAATATTTTGTAGATGAATCAGTGATTTTGTTTATCGTATTAAAATATAATTTTATCTTTCTTTTTGGTAAATTTGGAAAAATACATCTAGTTAAATTTGAACAAATTGGCTTTAAATGTATTTTAAAATATATTGCACACATTTAAAGAAATTCAAATGATACCAGGTTTTCTCGAGTTTTTGTATAAAGCTGCTAGTAGCATATTTTGATTTAAGATGTATTTTCAGTTCTAAAATCCCTGAAGTACTTCTCTCCTACAGTGATTGACTTTGTAGAGAAATGTTTAAAGAGGAATTTAAATTTAAAAGGTGCAATTTGAAACACATTTTCTTGTGTCAAGTTTTGACACTGACCTTTTAAAACATGTAAGCAGGGACTTTCCTCTTTAATTATGTTGCTTCTTTTAAATTAAATCTGTATTGTAATTCTTTACAAAATAAGGTAAAATTTTGGAATGAGATTTATTTTACTTCTCCTAGATTTTAGAAGTTGAAAGTACATTTTTTTTTTTTTTACCATAGGGATTCAGAATGATTTTTGAAACATTTTTCTATCTCTTCATTTAGGCATTGAAAGGCAAAACCTGTTCTCCACAAAGTGATTGCATATTATACAAAAATATATACTGTCATTTCAAAATAAGTTTTGTTAAGTGGATTTCAATCAAGGTTTCTCTGTAAAGAGTTAGTGGAGAAAAAAGATACTGATGGGTGGGGCAGTTATCAGGAAGAACTAGGGAAAAGGGATATTTTAGGAATCTTTCTATTAAAGACATTTTGCTTTCATTCAAATAAAGAAGAACATCAGAAGGATTTTTCACGAGTTAGCATTGCATTCTATTTCTATATCACTTTGCAGAAATTCAGTGAACAAACCAATAAAATACAGATCAGTCATATCAAGGGAAGTTATTGATAATACTGACCATTCTTTGATACTGACCAGTGTTTGATTATTTGTGTTCAATCTCTATTTGGAGGAATTGAGATAAAAGAAAACAGCATCTGGAATTAGACACCTGGATCCAAATTGATGCCTGATATTTATTTGCTATGGACCTGGGATAGGTCATCTAACATCTTGAAGCCTCAGTTTTTTCATCGTCCTCTGTTTTATAGGATGTTTTGAGAGCTCAATGAAATATGGTTTCTGAGGCTTTTACTCATCAGTTGAGTTCAGTCGCTCAGTCATGTCCAACTCTTTGTGACCCCATGGACTGCAGCATGCCAGGCCTCCCTGTCCATCACCAACTCCCGGAGTTTACTCAAACTCCTGTCCATAGAATCAGTGATGCCATCCAACCATCTCACCCTCTGTCGTCCCCTTCTCCTCCTGCCTTCAGTCTTTCCCAGCATTAGGATCTTTTCTAGTGAGTCTGCTTTTCACATCAGGTGACCAAAGTATTGGAGCTTCAGCTTCAGCATCAGTCTTTCCAATGAATAGTCAGGACTGATTTCTTTTAGGATAGACTGGTGGGATCTTCTTGCAGTTCAAGGGACTCTCAAGAGTCTTCTCCAACACCACAGTTCAAAGGCATCAATTCTTCAGCACTCAGCTTTCTTTATAGTCCAACTGTCACATCCATACATGACCACTGGAAAAACCAAAGCTTTGACTAGATGGACCTTTGTTCGCAAAGTAATGTCTCTACTTTTTAATATGTTGTCTAAGGGGATCATAGCTTTTCTTCCAAGGCGCAAGAGTCTTTTAATTTCATGACTGCAGTCACCATCTGCAGTGATTTTGGAGCCCCCCAAAATAAAGTCTCTCACTGTTTTCATTCTTTCCCCATCTATTTGCCATGAAGTGATGGGACCAGATGCCATGATATTAGTTTTCTGAATGTTGAGTTTTAAGACAATTTTTTCACTCTCCTCATAGTGCTCAAAAATTTTACATTTCTTTCTCTTGGTTTCAGTGTATTAACTTGTTATATTATCTTAATATTTTAAAATTTAGTTTTTAGGCCTAGTTAATTACTAGTGTGTTGTAACATAAAAAAGCCTGCATTATATATTAAATATTTGGGTTTCAGTTTTTCCTTTTGTTTGCATATATCTGTTCCATAAATTTCATTAAGTAAGTAGGTGTAGAAAAATGTCTGTAGGGATGATATAAAGCAAATGAAATATTAGGGATTTATGTAAATTGTTGAAGAACATGCATTTTTTCCATCCTCTTTGGCTTTTCCTGTCCAATATTTATATTCATATCTTGGAAAAATTAACTGGTCAGCAATTGCATTTTTTCAGGACATTGTGGACTTCTGTTTAAGGGCTTTTCTTTTATTGTTTTGTTTTGCTTTTATACAGGGGCATGCATGCCTCAGTATTGTTTTGTTTAATTTTCTGCTATCTCTTCTGCATGGCAAAGAGTGTCTAAAAGACTCTTAATTAGTCTCTCTGCTTCTAACCCTGGCCCCTGCAGCAGTCTATTTTTAAAACTATAATCAGAGTAATTCTTGTAAAATATAATTCAAATTACTCCTCTGTTCAGAAGCCTCCAGTGGCTTCCCATCTCACAGAAAGTTAAAGCCAAAATCTTTAAGACTCTGCATAGTCTGATTTCCTCAGATCTCTGAAGGCATCGCTAACCATAATCCCTTCACTCCAGCCACACTCATCTCTTCTGTTCAAAGCCAGGTCCACTTCCCTCTCAGAATCTTTAAATCTGCCCTGCCTTCTGGGGCATTTCTTTCAGTCTCCACGTAGCTCACATTTTTCCTCCTTCTGGTCATCTTAGCAATGAAAACTTCCTGACCATTCTATTTCAAATAGCATCTTCCTCTTAGATCCCAAACACTCTGTACTTTTTCCCCCTTTGCCTCAATCCCCTTGAGATATGTATGTAAGTATGTATACATGTGTGTATGTATTGTGTGTGTATAACCTTTACAGATTTATTTGGCTTATTTCTTTTTCACCAGTTAGAATGTAGATTCAGTGATTTTGGGAATTTGTGTCTGTATGTTTTTCTACTGCTGTATCTACTATATGTATTAGAGTGCCTAACCAAGAGAAGATACTCATTAATATGCATCATGTTAAATGGGGAAATTATTGTATTTAATGTTTCTAAGTCTCCAGATATATACAGTCAGCATAAACAAGACCGAGAGCTGACCGTGGCACAGACCATGAACTCCTTATTGCCAAATTCAGACTTAAATTAAAGAAAGTAGGGAAAACCACTAGACCATTCAGGTATGACCTAAATCAAATCCCTTACGATTATACAGTGGAAGGGACAAATAGATTCAAAGGATTAGATCTGATAGACAGAGTGCCTGAAGAACTATGGACGGAGATTTGTGACATTGTACAGGAAGCAAAGATCAAGGTCATTCCCAACAAAAAGAAATGCAAAAAGGTAAAATGGTTGTCTGAGGAAGTCTTACAAATAGCTGTGGAAACAAGACAAGCAAAAGGCAAAGGAGAAAAGGAAAGATATACCCATTTGAATGCAGAGTTCCAAAGAATAGCAAGGAAAGATAAGAACTCCCTCAGTGATCAATGCAAATATATAGAGGAAAACAATAGAATGGGAAAGACTAGAGATCTCTTCAAGAAAATTAGAGATGCCAAGGGAACATTTCATGCAAAGATGGGCACAAAAAAGGACAGAATGGTATGGACCTAACAGAAGCAGAAGATAGTAAGAAGAGGTGGCAAGAAATAGAAGAACTGTACAAAAAAGATCTTCACGACCCAGATAATCACGATGGTGTGATCACTCACCTAGGGCCAGACATCCTGGAATGTGAAGTCAAGTGGGCCTTAGGAAGCGTCACTATGAACAAAGCTAGTGCAGGTGATGGAATTCCAGTTGAGCTATTTCAAATTCTAAAAGATGATGCTGTGAAAGTGCTACACTCATATGTCAGCAAGTTTGGAAAACTCAGCAGTGGCCACAGGACTGGGAAGTGTCTGCTTTTACTCAAATCCCAAAGACAGGCAATGCCAAAGAATGGTCAAACTACCTCACAATTGCACTCATCTTACACATTAGCAAAGTAATGCCCAAAATTCTACAAACCAGGCTTCAACAGTATGTGAACCATGAACTTCCAGATGTTCAAGCTGGATTTAGAAAAGGCAGAGGAACCAGAGATCAAATTGCCAACATCCACTGGATCATCAAAAAAGCAAGAGAGTTCTAGAAAAACATCTACTTCTGCTTTATTGACTATGCCAAAGCCTTTGACTGTGTGGACCACAACAAACTGTGGAAAATTCTTCAAGAGATGGGAATACCAGACCACCTGACCTGCCTCTTGAGTAATGTGTATGCAGGTCAGGAAGCAACAGTTAGAACTGGACATGGAACAACAGACTGGTTCCAAATCGGGAAGGGAGTATGTCAAGGCTGTTATTTATGTCA
Source organism: Dama dama (assembly GCF_033118175.1). NCBI lineage: Eukaryota > Metazoa > Chordata > Mammalia > Artiodactyla > Cervidae > Dama > Dama dama. The sequence continues at coordinate 54,991,511 of NC_083697.1, forward strand.
GCCCTGCTTATTTAAATAATATGCAGAATACATAATGAGAAACACTGGGCTGGATGAAGCACAAGCTGAAATCAAGATTGCCGGGAGAAATATCAATATCAAACCTCAGATATGCAGATGGCACCGCCCTTATGGCAGATAGTGAAGAAGAACTAAAGAGCCTCTTGATGAAAGTAAAAGAGGAGAGTGAAAAAGTTGGATTAAAACTCTGCATTCATAAAACTAAGATCATGACATCCGGTCCCATCACTTCATGGGAAATAGATGGGGAAACAGTGGAAACAGTGACAGACTTTTCTGGGGGGGCTCCAAAATCACTGCAGTTGGTGACTGCAGCCATGAAATGAAAAGACATTTGCTCCTTGGAAGAAAAGTTATGACCAACCTTGGCAGCATATTAAAAAGCAGACATTACTTTGCCAACAAAGGTCTATCTAGTCAAAGCTGTAGTTTTTCCAATAGTCATGTATGGGATTGAGAGTTGGACCATAAAGAAAGCTGAGTGCCAAAGAACTGATGCTTTTGAACTGTGGTGTTGGAGAAAACTCTTGAGATTCCCTTGGACTGCAAGGAAATCTGACCAATTCATCCTAAGTGAAATCAATCTTGAGCATTCATTGAAGGGACTGATCCTGAGTCTGAAACTCCAATATTTTGGTCACCTGATGAGAAGAACTGACTCATTTGAAAAGACCCTGATGCTGGGAAAGATTGAAGGCAAGAGGAGAAGTGGACGACAGAGGATGAGATCGTTGGATGTCATCAATGACTCGATGGACATGAGTTTGAGCAAGCTTTGGGAGTTGGTGATGGACAGTGAGGCCTGGCATGCTGCAGTCCATTGGATTGCAAAGAGTCAGACACAACTGAGTGACTGAACTCAACTGAACTGAGTTTCCATATCGTCACTTTCCATATCAGCTCAAAGGAAGCTTTGGGATCCACAAAGTAAGCCTTTATTTTTTTCCCATAATATGGGACTAGCTGTTGTTAAGATCTAAATACCAGGTTATTTCTTTTTGCAATGAATACCAGTCCTTTCCCTTTGCTTAGAGCCCAGGAAATCTCATCATTGTAATAATTTCCATATGTACGTATATGTAACCAGATAACCATAGTAACCTGACACTTGCTCCACAGAACTGGAAAATCAGGACTTCTTTATTGATAAAGACTTGAGGAAGCATCTCTCTAATGCCCCTGTTTCAGACTCATCCACTTTTCTTGGGAGAGTTTGAATTAGAATCTTTAACACCAGGTTCCCAGGGCAATTTTCTTTTCAAAATATTCAGCGTAATGATCCTAGGAAACCAACCCTGAAGGAATAACATGCGTAACAAATAATCATGACAAGACCTGGAAAATAAAGGATTATTTGCAGAAAAGATTTCAAAATAAAGCCTAACATTAAGATTCATAATCTTTTCTCTTTCCCCTATACCTACAGTTCTAAAACTTAATTTTATTGATTTCACTGTAATTATTCCAATTCTAGCCATTTCTGGTTTCCATCTCCTGATTGGGAAGGGTAGAGTAAGTCTTCCTGTTCCACAGGATGAGACAGAGGTGTCTTGAACTGTGGTCTACAGAACAGAACACTGATGAGTGTTTTTTTTCTTAAGGTAATGTTTTTCCTTGTCCTCTGTTGAGGCTATAGGAGCCATGCCTATATGAGCTCATTTAGAAATTTCCCATCTCTGTACTAAGACCAGCAATGTAAACTGTGTCTTCTAGGGAAGAAAATCAGTATCAACAGGATAAAAAGTTTTGATGGGAACTTATGCCTGGCTGTGCTCCACTCTTGAAATAAGAGATTTCACTAGTTGGGCAGAACAATGGCACTTTATCTAGAGCATTTAGATGTGCCCTGATCTAAATGTATTATGTGAAGACTCTATTTTAATTCTACATATTTAAAAGTATGTATATATACATACATACATATATATATATACACACACACACACACACACACATATATATATATATATATATATATATATACTCTTGGGATTTTATAATCTTTGGGTGGATTGTGTGATTCAGTTCAGTTCAGTTCAGTGCAGTCGCTCAGTCGTGTCCGACTATTTGCAACCTCATGAATCGCAGCATGCCAGGCCTTCCTGTCCATTACCAATTCCCAGAGTTTACTCAAACTCATGCCCATCGAGTTGGTGATGCCATCCAGCCATCTCATCCTCCGTCGTCCCCTTCTCCTCTTGCCCCCAATCCCTCCCAGCATCAGGGTCTTTTCCAATGGCCACCTCTTCACATGAGGTGGCCAAAGTATTGGAGTTGGATTGTGTGATTAATTAACTGCAAATGGCTTTATGCTTGTACTGGGATTTACCTTGTTATGGGGAAATTGAATAGATAAAGTAAAAATAGACTCTGTTGCCGTTTTGCTAAGGAAAAGTTAAATGATTCATCTTCAGATTGTCTATCCCTTTGTTGAGGGTGTTATATTATGATAGTTTCTTGAATAATTAAGTTCAAGTTGGTTATGAAATAATTTGTTTGGAACATTTTGCTCTGATAATTTTCAATATGTAGAACTTTTCTCCAGCAAGCTATGATGAATAAATTCCTGTAATTAGACTTGACCAAAGAGCTCATCTATTTTTTGGAAAGTAAATTCTCTAGAAAATTATTTTAAAAGTTTCTGGAAAGGGTTGGGGTCTAATATAAGCAGAGGGGTGTCTTCTGTCATGAAGAGAGCCTAGTGGCGATAGCTCCTCATAAACAAGTTCTGAATATAGCCTGGATGAAGTCACATAGAGTAAATATGAAACATGCTCTGTCTTCTAAATGTGCTCCAAAAATGTTAATAGCATCTTTAATTGTCAAAAGCAATGATCAGAATGATTAAGAGAGTAGAAGAGTTCTAATATAGATCAAGATTTAACATTTCAGGTAATACCTTGTACTTTCTTCAGTTAAACGTTTTAGACAGCTGGATGATAGGAAAATAGTTTTGCTATTTAAAAAAAAATTACAGAATGCAGAAAAAGGGAGAAACTAATATGAACACTTTTATAACAGGTCCAAAGTTGCAAAAGAAATAATAAAATAATTTTTTTGTTTGTTTGTGAAGATGTCTGTATGTACAAAAAGCCCCAGAAGAGTTGTGAGTCCCTAGTTTATCTTTGTTTTCACACCTTTGATACAGGCATTTAAAAAAATGAAAATAGTACTTTTTGCACACCCTAGGAATATGTAAAAAGTGTCATATTAATCTAAAGGAGTAGTATATTTGATCAGTATTGGCCTGTGAAGAACCATATGGGCAGCAACGTGTAGTGTAAAAGATGATAGATAATATTCAAGTGGATTTAAAAATAGTAGTATATTATTCTGATAAGAAACTGAGCATATTATTGTACAGAGAAAAAAACACACATTAATTAAACACTACGACTGAAGTGACTTAGCAGCAGCAGCAGCAGCTGTTTTTTAAGGAATAAAGAAATTCTGAGAATATGTAGGTTACAGCCAACACACCAAAACATCTTATATAAAAATGACTCTCAGAATATAAAATGCACAGTTCGTCTACGAGTGAATAGGGTTGAGGGTAGTGACAGATTTTAATATGAACGTAACACATTTCTTGAGCACTTATCATAAGCCAAGCCATTGGTCTAAGGACTTTGAATTACCACAATGACTTTGTGAGATAAGTGCTGTTGTTTAACCCATTTTACAGATGAAGAGGGCTTCCCAGGTGGTGCTAGTGATAAAGAACCCTCCTGCCAATGCAGGAGACAGAAGAGATGCTGGTTCAATCCCTGGGTCTCAAAGATCCTTGGGGGAAGTAATGGCAACCCACTCCAGTATTCTTACCTAGAGAATCCCATGAACAGAGGAGCCTGGAGGACTACAGTCCATGAGGTCATGAAGAGTCGGATATCCCTGAAGCGACTTAGCAGACACGCATACACAAATAGAGAAACTGAGGCTTACACAGATTAAATGACCCGCTGTGTGGTCTTGCAGCTAGTAAATGGTGGTGATGGATTCAAAGTTAGGTCAATCTTTACTTCCCTGTCTGCGTCACCTCTGCAGATGTAGTCTTTGCCAAGTACTGGTGCAAAACATGAGTTCCATCCATTTCTTGCATTTGAGGGCTTCCAGCAGAACTGCTATCAAGCAGAGGAAAGAGGTCAGCCCCTTTCAGATATGGAGGAAAAGGGGATGTGAAGTTCCAGTGTTGACTTAAGTATATGTGGTGTGTCTCTAGCTTGGCACCGTGTCCAGAAAATAAACATTTTCTGGCTAAACCGGTTCTGGGATAAAACAAGGGACCGTGGCCTTCTCAGGGTCTCAGATGCTGGGCCGAGATCGTGGTGTCCACTCAAGTTTTCCCACAACTTAGGCCGGTCTGAAATAAACATAAGGGACGTTCCTCTGCTGCAAATGCTCTTGCCTTCTTAAACTGAAACAGCGATACCTTTGTTCCTTCCTGGGTTTCCCTCATAATCTCCAGTGACAAATGGCCCCTGTTCACAGAGGGGCAGGATCTCCCTGCACGGGTTCTGTCCGCCTGTAGGAATTGCCAGCATTTGAAACTTTTAATTTAAACTCAGACCCATCCTTCTGCATACAATTGTATTGTGTCTAGGAATATGCAGTTGAAATGGCTTCTGCATACTGATGTAACCAGAATAGAAACAGTGGGAAGGATAAAATGTGTATCCCAGAGGCACTATTCAGAACCTTCTGAGCTATGTTCCCTGATGCTCAGTTTTTATTAACGGTTAAATTAAGAGGTAGATAAATTGAGTTAAGCCCCATCACAGAGCAGCACGGTAACCGGTGAGAGCAAACGATCAGTATCTCAGACACTGGGTGATAACATAGATAAAGTTCTTAAAGGACAGGCGGGAAACCCTAACATTCCTTCCATCTCCCAGCCCTGATTAATTAAACTTCTTGGTAGTGAGGTCATGGAAGCACCCCCAGCCCACCTCCAACCTAAGCAAATAGTTTCAAAGTGCACCTATTTTTAATTTATTTTCAAGAATCTTCTATTATTTCATTTCATTTTTACTCAAAATAATGAATAGACTTGAAGCCATGCCTAATGGAAGGCTGGATGCTGTAAATGTTTTACAGTGCTGGCCAGTGCAGGCTAGGTGTGGAATGTCACATGCCACATCCAAAAATGTTCTCTCATTGTCACGTTGCATTAAACAGCCACGACCTGGCTGGACTAAGAGTGGGCTGTGTAAATGGGTAGGTGTTCTGTTTTCATCTTTTGTTTGTGTTATTTTCCTGGCTGATAAATGGTGCTATAAGCCTTAAATAGCTACTTTGCATTCCTATGGGGATATTGTGTGCATCTTTATGCATCCATTTTGGTTTACTTATATTGTGATTCCACCTCTTTATATTAAAAATTTATATTTTTCTGTTAGATGTTTCAAGGATGCAGCTTTTAAGCATCAGTACTCCTTGTGGTCATTGTACAAGGAATGTCCTTCATTACAGAATGCAACTATGGGGAATGTTGGTGAGCAAAGGACAAACTGCATCAGGTTTTAGGACCCTGGCCTTATTCCTGGTCTAGCTCCCAGTTTTCAAGAGAACCCATTTGACCTTCAGTCTTCCGGAGGTAACAGAAGCCTTTAGAAATCATGTGAAGAATTCATTCCCTTTAAAAAGCAACGGGATCTTTTCCATGCATTATCTTTCCCTTCATTTGCAGAGTTCCGCATTTTATATTTGGGTAAGAAGAAAAGAGAACAGTGAGCATTAAATAGCGAAGATAAAAGCCTTAGAGCTTGGATGTAGTAGCAGATGACAATATAGGCATTTCTAAAGATAAAATGAGCTTTGGGCTGATATTAATATAGTGATGAGTTCGGTTACAGTGTGTGATGTTTATCATAAATTAAAACATGGAGATTGTCCAAGGCAGGCTTTTTGGCACACTTTTATTTCCTAGATTTGATAACATGGTTCACCTAACTCTCAGCTGATAAAAATATGGAGGCACGACCGGATATTCTGATTTATCTCTCTGTGTTGTTGTTGCTCCCTTCTTATCCCTTCCACTCCAGTGCTCCTGTCCTTTGGTATATTTCATAGCCTGACATGAAGCTGTAATGGTTCTATTAGCTTCCACAGATGTGCTGAGCTTGCTTTTTGAAGCGAGCATGTCGTCACCGGCACTTTTTTGCAGTTCCTTATTAGTATGTGCCCTTTACTGACTCTGCAGGAGCCATCACCTAGAATTAAACATTTTCTGCTAGACCTGTCCTTACTCTGTGCAGAATGATTATAGTCCGTTATGCCACCTTCTTGCTGACAACCAGATACTGCTGAGATTACAATGAAGTCTCTGCACATTTAAAATAGGATGCTTCCTGGGTGTACGGGGCTTTGATAACAAGAACCATTTGACGAAATGCCTTCCAGAGAGCAGAATGTGATAGAGGCTCCTTGAAATCATATTATGAAACTCCTGATTCTTATTAGACTGATAACATCAGGAGCTGGCATCTTGGTGTTTAGAGTAGTTGAAAATCTACCATCCTTAAATGATCTCAGAATGGGACAGGTTAACTCAGAGCAGGTTTGGGAGTGCTGCCTCTGCAGAATGAAAAACACCCAACCCAAAATGAGAATTTCCAGTTTCTCTAATTTTAGGGTTACAATTTACATCTCACTCTAAAAGTGCATTTTTCTCATTCTGCTCAGCAAAAGCAGTTTCCTTTTATTCTTCAGCAAATTTGAAGTAAGGAACCCAGAATCTCAAAAGAGGCCAGTAAGTCAGGAAAATTTAGAGAACTATCAGTCATAGCAAAGGCAGCACCTCTCCTGATGGCTATCTGTCTGATAGTATGTAATTAAAACAAGATTTCTATTTTATTTCTTCCTTTTTATACGTGCTTCTTCCTCCACCATCTGAGAAATATTTGTCATTTAGCTCTTCTTCATGATAGTTTTAGAAGTTTTCATTATCTTCTTTTTAAGTCATTGCCCATCAGGTATGACCCTTAGGTACCCCCATCCTAAAGAGCAGACAAGATGACACTCCATGCTCTGAAATCTGATTTGGCAAACTTCAGATTTGTGATTGTGGTATTTTTCTGAGAGGACAGTGAAGACAATTTAAAGACATTTTTCCTTAAAAAAAAAATGAATAAGCTAATATTGACACCTTCCACATATGGATGGTATACCTTGACTTTGCAATTCAAAGATGAAGCTCCCACAATCTGTCTCGGCCAGTTAATAGAGATATATGCCAGAAATTACTGAAGGACAGAGAAGTGAGATACTGCCTTGCCTTGCATGAAGGGTCTGCTTCAGAGAAGAGTGGGTATTTGACCATGACTATGAGTAAAATTGTATTAGGCAGAGAAGGAGGAAACAACACAAAGAGTTGAAGAGCAGGGAAATGGTTTTGAGCCGTGAATATTCTGTTGTGGTTGAGGAAGCAGAAGCCTAGGACTGAATATTACTCCACAGGGAAAGATAACCAGGATGTGACAGGTAGCCTGGAGCCAGCTGAATACCATGAAAAGGTGTTCCAAATTTATCCTTTAGGAAATAGGAAGTCATCAGTAGTTTATAAAGAGTAATTATTTGATATTTGTATTATAGGAAAACAATTCTGAGAGCAGATCGATTGGGAAGACAAGAGTCTGTGGCAGAGTGACTGAAGAAGGGTCTAGGAGACAGATGATGAATAACCGAGCAAATCAGGTGACAGCGGTCAAGGAAGGCCAGGGAGAGGCACACAAGGAATGTGTAAAGATGGATGCATACAGCTTGCTGAATAGGTGTGGATAGGCTGTGTTCATGAAGAGGAGGCGTAAAGATTACGTTGTGGTCCCTGTCTTATACAACGGGGCAGATGGCGATGCCAGTAAATGAGGGACCACACAGAACACTAGGAAATGTCATCAGTGTGACTGGTGACACCAGATATTACTTTCCCCCTCTCCAGCTTCAGCCTTGTTGATCCGTGTCTTGGTTTATGGACAAAGTATGCCACGTCAATATTTTTCAGTGTCGACCTTGAGAATCTGTGACAGGAACCAAAAGATTATCACTGATATTATGTTTGGGTGTAACACAGTACCATTTCTAATTTGCACTTTACAGAATGTGTTTAGATAACTAAACTTTCATTTTCTTTTCAGCTGTTAGCTGTCTTTCCTTAGTGTACTGCCCGTGAACCTTTAGGAATCCTGAGATAGATCAATGCCACATTAAAATTTAAGGAATGACTTCATGAAAACCACATGCTTCATTTCCGGAGGATTGTCAGCAAGCCAAGGGAAAGAAAACATGTCAGCTCTGTATTGTTATTGGTGCTTCTTGCTTAACTGCCGCCTTGCCATTATAGTAGTCCTTAGTAGCTGCTTCTCTGTAAAGGCACGAAGAATACATGCGGCCAAGACAAGGAAAGTCAAAACTTCATTAGGGAGATTTGAGAAAGAGCTGCCATGGCTTAGGTGCTTAAGCCTTTGGATCATTTTCAATATATCGGAAGACATTAATATGCTTTTGTATGGCTATTTTTCCCTTTTTAAAAATTCTAAAATGGCAGGTCAGACCAGGCCAAGCATTGACTGGCTTTTTAGATTCATGTTTAAAAAGATGGAGTGGCTGCCAGTACCTTAAAAGAGTCAGGAACATGACTTGGATAGATGTAGAATTTTCTTGTAAATTTGGCTTTTGGTTTGTATCTGGCTAGAAAAGTTTTTTTTTTTTTTTCTCCTTCTTCTTCCATCCTTTCTTCTTTATACCCTCTCTCCCTCCCTTCTCCCTTTCTTCTTTCCTTCCTTTCCTTCAAGTATTAGTGTCTTTCTTATTATTCATGCCTCAAAGAAGGCTTCTCTCTTAGCTAACCATTCTTTAAAACCTAATGGCAAATCTTAAGCTCTTCTCCATTTGATAACCTCATTAAAACCAGGGAAGCACTATAACATATTTCTTTATTTATTTCAAGGACCTGTGCTGAGTTTAGAATCATCAATATTCATTGCGAATTTTGTGGAAGGGAAGAGCGACTGAAGGAAACTCAGTGTATTGTGTCTTATTGTGGTTAGGATTCTCTGGGACAAGGATAATATATGTAAATAAAACAAATGCACTGAACATTGAGACAAACTTAGAACAGACCCTTGTAAAAACAAACATATGCTTTTGAAAAATGAATAACAGAAATACAGTTTGTCAATAATCCATCATTAGTGCAACTGAGCTTCTAGGGTATCTGGTATTTTAAAAGCCATTCTGGGGCTTTTTCCCAGCATGCTCTACTTTAGGGAATGTTGACTTATAGTATCCCACTAGGAAATATGAACCAGGAAGTTTTGTTTTTTGGACCTGTACCCAGAAAAGGATATACCTCACCTAAGAACATCTGGAGATTTCTAAATCACCAAATGTTGCAGACCATGACACTTAGAAGAGGCTGTCATCTGAGAATGCTTAGAGATACTATTATTTGGCTATTGATTATTCTCAATAGCCAAACTTTAATTTTCAACTTAACTTCCCAGCGCTACTCTAGATTTTACTTTTAAGTACCCCACTTCTTATTGTCAATTTGTATATAAATTATGTAAATACACTTCTACTTCAGGATTAGAAAGATAAAAACACCAAAGAATATCCATGTATCGAACCCAAATAAAGTCAGGGCTAAACTTCATTTATATGTTTATTGGTTTTTCATTTTACCTCACTTCCTTGGAGAAAGTCTGAAAAACAATTTTTACACTCACTATACTGTGCTTACTTTGTGCCCACTATTATTATTTTTTTTTATGTAGTCTCATTTGAGAGCTGAGGCAACTGAGGCTCATGGAGGCTAACTAAATTTGTCTAGCTCTTATAGGTAGTACTACCCACAGTTGTAGAATTGGGGCACAAACCGTACTCTGTAAAGACTGAATTTCTCATTGTTTTCAAGAAGTAAAAATTTGTGTATTCAGGACTGTCAGGGCATTTTTAAAAGAAGAGTTTTGGGAATGATAAGTGCAGAAAGAGAGGTCATTGAATGTGTATCTGGGTGTCATCTACTCAGAAATAAAAAATGAAAGGGTAATTAAACTGGATGGGTATTTGTGTCTTGAAGCATAAAATATTCAATGCATATCTGTTAAATTTTTAAAGTTAAAACGTTATCACTTACATTATCCTCACAAGGCCATTAATCTATGCAGGCATCCATGCATCTACCGCACACTGGCTGCGTGCACATCAGTGCAGAAGTGGCCTGCAAGAGAAGACTGGGAGACAGAGTTTGGTGTGTATTTTCAAGAAGCCTGCAGTCTGGTGTGTGTAGAGATATAAATTCTGGAAAGTTCTTGGAGGAGTGTTAAGGATTAAGTTGTTGAAGGAACAATCTATGCACATTTTTTTGTGAAGTGTCAGGGCCCCATTGTTAAGAATGCAGGTTTTTGTATAGGTGGGAAGTTTGAAGAAGAATGGCCACATGAACATGGCTGAGTCTCTTGACTATTCACCTGAAACTGCCACAACAGTTAGTCAGCTATACCCTAATACAAAATAAAAAAATGTTAAAAAGCATAAATAAATAAATACAAGGGAAAAAAGAATGCAGGCTTTGATGTTAAACTGCTGGTATTTGAAGTCCAGCTCTATCACTTACTAGCTCTTGATCCCAGGGAGCTCCTTAATCAGCCTCTGCTTCAATTGCTTCATAGGTAAAATGAGAATAACAAATACAACCTATTTCATGGGACTGTTTGGTAAAACACTTATGTAGTACTTTCTATGTGCTGGGCAGGGACCTAAACATTTTGGAAGTAGTAAATTATTGAATTCTCGGCAGAATTAGGTAGGTACTATTATTGCTGGTATTGAGAGAATACAAAGATTTGGTACATACAAAGTATTTAGAGCAATGACTGGCACGTAGTAAATATGTATGCAGTAAATGTAACTTAATAAATATCATCCTGAGCAAAGAAGCAGGGAAATATATTGGAAGCAGGAAAATAGGTGCATAATCTTTAGAGGTAAGAGCAAATACGTAATATATGCTTGCTGAAGTCACAAGCCTAAATTTGGTTCTGGTGATCAATAAAGAGACATTCTCCAGTTGAAGGTGGAACTACGAACTTCTTAATTTCCATTGTCAACTTATGAGATATGCCCAGTTATTCACATTTTAGTGGCTTAAAAGTAGTAATTATTTCATTAATATTTTTCTCTTTAGTTGAGTAGGCAGTCTGCATAGTGAGAATACATATATTTATCACAGTTTTATTACAGGGATCTGATAAAATGTAATGAAAAAAAAGTAAAAAATGTGGTTCATAAATAAACATACTTTTTTTTTTTTTTTTTTTTTGGAATTGCCTCTTGTGAGAAAAAAAACAGAAAACAAAGCTGGTGACCACAGTCCAGGACATGGTTCTCTGGTTACAGTGATTCTCCTTTAACGCAGTGGTTTGCTTTTATCTAGTCAATATGCACATTCATTGTGGGGTGTGTGTAAACCTGTGGCTGCCCAGATGTTTGCTGGCTTGCCATCCTGTGGACTCTGAGCAGTGTACCTTTTCCTTGACCGTGAGTTGTTGTTGCTGTTTTTTAACCGTAGATATTACTAAATAACGTTTAATCAGTACATTTCTTACTCATTCATAATAGTCATTTGACGGTTTTGTAAGTGCTTCTGATGGTCTCTAAGCCCTGGAGAGCACTTTCTAAATGTTGCTGCTGCGGCTTGTTTTTCTTTAAGTAAATTAACCTGGACATGGAGGTAGATGCTTGAGTTTAGTCTGGATTCTAGCTCATGCGCAGCTGCCCATGTCTCTGCACTTTGTTACTTTATCTTTCTGAGCTGGAGCGGTCCATCCAGATGCCATTGTGTTCTGTGTTTGGTTCCAGAGGGGAAGGAGATATTGAGGAACTGATATGGGGGTTTGTGTGTGATAAAACAGAGAGGGGACTCTACCCAGGAATCATGTGATAAGCAGGAAGAATGAATGGTTCTAGTTATATTATCCAGCACTTCATTCCACACACATAAATATTATATATAAATTACACTTTATAATGTAATTATATTTTTCTATTTTTCTAGTTACCTAACAGTAAAATCCATATGTGTACAACAATAAATTGAGAAAGCAAATTATATGGATTAACAGAGAGGAAGTTGAGGGGCAGTTTTAGAAATTTCCCAAATTATAATCAAACCTGGAGAGTAAAATCTCTATTAATAAATCAGATTTTGTGCTTCAGAAGCAAAATGGTTGGTGGATAGGATATCAATATATCAGTATTTAGAAGCAACAGCCTAAGTCCACAGCTACAGTTCTATTTCTTGAAGCAACTGTCAGCAGTAACTAATTGATGTCCATAAAGTACTTCTGCAAATGCCAACTGTTAACAAAAATTCTCAGAACTCTCTTAACATCAATAAAGGGAAATTCTTCTCCCACCAGGTGTCTAGATAGAAACCTTATCACATGCTACTGTTTGAAATACATAAGAATTTTGCAATGCAATCTATTCTGGCTTTCAATAAACTGGTCCAGGGGGGAGAACCAAATAATTTGCATGGTGCATAATTTTTAGAAATATGGCTACTAAAATGTAGGAAGCTTTATCATCTTATTGCAGACAGTTTGCTCTAAAATAGAAGGGGAATGGAAACACAGTGATGATATATTGTCATGTGGACCACTTTATGGCTTGCATTCTTTATGATACAACAGTTGCTCCATTGACACCAAGTTATTTATTGAATAGTAGGGCAAATAGACCAGTAAATCGTGGTTTCACTCCTAGCCAATCAGAATCAATCCTGGTTTTGTGGAGTGCTAATTTTTTAAGCTTATTTATTCTGCTTGCTTTCATTTTTCTCTTTATTAGTCTCTATTTTACAACAATCCTTTCTTTAATAGACTTTAATCTGGAGACATTTTAAAATGTGCCACATGTCAAATCCAATTCAACTAAGATACTTAAAGGCATACTATTTAAATTAAATATGAATGCTTTCAAAAATGTATACTTGTATCATAATTGCTTAAAACTGCATTCCCACATTATGTATGTTATAGATTTGAATCTTTTCAATATATTCAAGAACCAAAGTTAGATTAAAAAGAAACAGAAAATAAATTATTCACATCATATATGTCTATACATCTGATAGTGTAATTAGCAATCAAAAGTACTACATATAGTGATGTAATAGAAGCATTATAGTTTTGTACATCCTGCTGTTGATGGATTTAGGTACCACATTTTACACATTTTCTATTTCATTATTTTTGACTAAAAAAGATAAAAATAAAATAACATGTTTTCTTTATTTTAGTCTAACCTTTTTAAATCATCCTTCACGCTTCTTTTGCTTTCCTTCCGTGTCTGGCCCTCACTTCCCCAGTTTAGATAGGACTTGTTTTTCTTCATTTATCTTTACTCTTTCCTGCTCTGTAGTGCTAACACTTATAATAACAATAGAAATCTTGCATCTAAATCTGGGGGATTTTAGAGGGCATTGAGGTTACTTCTCTGCTTTTAGTTAGCTTTCTAGCCATTCCAGAAAAAAATTATCTGTGCTCTTCTCAGTATCACCATAATAAATTTCTTGCATTTCCTAAAAGTTTTATGTATCCTAACATTGATAGTTATAGTTAAAATATTACCTCTCCTTATTTCCTCATAAGGGCTACACATTTTCACTACTTTCTTCTGTGAAGTCGCTCAGTCGTGTTTGGAGTCTTTGTGACCCTGTGGACTGTAGCCTGCCAGGCTCCTCTGTCCATGGGATTTTCCAGGAAAGAATACTGGAGTGGGTTGCCATTTCCTTCTCCAGGGGATCTTCTCCACTCTCCCACATTGCAGGCGGACTCCTTACCATCTACCTCAACATATTTCACTCTTTTTTTTTTTCTCTTTACTAACCTGTTCGACTGATCTCTGTTAGATATATCAAAAGTTTAATCACTTTTAGTAAAGTGAGAGTACTTTATCAAAATAGTTTTCTGAGAGTGTGTATACTCAGGCATCTCACTATTTAGACATTTCCCACCAGTGGCTTTAGGTTAGTGTTTATACTTTTCTACATCCTCCTGTGAACTTGAGCTAGCTCTCTCCTGCATTCGTCCTGTTATCTGTGATATTTCAGCTTCCTCTCCAACTGACCGGATCGTATCCCTCATAATCTTCATTCATTTATGCCTGGGCAATTAAAAAGACAAACACAATCATAATTGAATTTTATTCATATGAGATATTTCTGTTGTTTGCTACCATCTTGAGAACTACTCTAGAAAAGACAAAAAGTATGGATTTGATTAACTATGGAACTGGGCTCACACCTTGATACTGGCTTTGAGTAGGAATGTAACAAATCTCATTTGTAAAATGAGTATAAGAACTGTCCATATATTAATACAAGTTTTAACCTGAATGAGACAGCATTTGTAAAGTTCTTGGCACGATTTGTTAGTGATTGGTCATGGTCATTGGTCATGACCAATGATGAGGTCGTGGATATGAGTCTGCTGACAGATTAAATAAAAACATTTTTTCTTCTATTATTTAAATATTTGATGAAACTTTTCTTAATTGATTGACTAAAACAGAAACAGAACTAAAAACAAACATAAAAGGAAGAAGGAACCCCTACTCATTTTGCATGCTCTCCCCTCCCCCATCAGTTACTAGTTCCAAACCAAGAAGAGATACATTGGAGGTAAACTTAGCCATTGTTCAACCAGTTGTGGAAGGCTTGTTATCCTTCCTAGCTATGGAGACAAAGTTACATCTGTAAAATGGACATGAACTACCTTCTCATAGGGTTATTATTTCTGTGGATACAATCATCAATAGAACTTCCTTGTCATGCTCTGCTAGGCAAGTGTTCTTTCTGCTAATAAATTCTGTTCCTAAAATTAAAATTATTATAGATGGTTCATATTTCAGATGTCTTATAATTTTCGTGAATCTATATTTTTTAGTGCATGCCCTTTTATTGAGATCTAGCCACATATGAATCTGTCCTTCAGTGATTTGTCGTTTTAGTAAATCCCTAAAAGTGGCAATTTAAAATAGCACAGTAACTCACACATGGCTAAATGGGATTTGTTAAATTTCTTTTGAAAAAAGTACAGATTTATTCACATCTAGACGTGAACTCCACATCACAAGCTGAAACAGAATGGTGAGCTTTTTCTTGCTGTCAGTGAATAAAACTGGGTTTCAGCTAGAAAAGATACAACCTATGATAACATAAAAATAGATTCTGTGACTCCACTATTGAAGAATTTTATCTCACCTATCCATCACATGCACAGGAATGGTGTCTTTTAGGCTCTTGAAGAGTTTTTTTAACTATCTTTTATGCTACTGGATATATTCTGTGAACCCTGAAACTACTTGTTAGCAATTCTTGGTTAATGTGGTATTACAGTAACTGAGAGCCATGAAACCTGTTGCGCTTTCACTGGTCAGCGTTTAAACTGGGATTAGAAAGCTCTAAGGATTCATAATCACAAGCCTGGATTTCTGAATTAGAAATCCATTTCTAACTAATATCTACATTTCTAACTAATTCTTACTATCCATTTCCAACTAATATCACCAAGTAATATAGCGCTTATCTCATAACATTGTTGCTAGAGTGAATAAAATAGAAGTATAAATTTACCCCAGTGTGTGTGTATGTGTTTGTGTGTGTGCGTGCACATGTGCATGCTTAAAGAATTTTCTCATTCATTAATTTAAATCAAGAAAAATCAAGAAATATTGATGGATCTGCCATATGTCATGCACTATCATGTCATGGATATGGAGATATGAATAAGGACACAGTCGCTGTCCTGCGGGCCGTCCCTGTCTAGTGAATAAGACAGATAGGTATATTAACTATCAACTAATGTAATCCACACAATAATAGAGGAGTCGATTCAGTGCAATGAAACACTGTGAAGGGTTGAAATTCTCTGTCTAAGTCAAAGAGGGCAGGCTCTGCATTTCTACTGAAATATCTTTTTAGCCGGAGGTGAGAGCTCCATTGTGGAGTGACTTCAAACAAGAATAAGCCTGCCTTTGTGAGAGTTATTTACTCGATATTAGGAACAGCAATGTTCAAAAGTTTATCTGGAATGAGTGTGTTTGAATGTGTGTGTGTGAATACACACACACACTGGCACACACACCACACACCTATATATAACTGTTTACTCTCCTATTGCTGCTGTAACAATTTCCCAAACTGAGTGTCTTAAATCATCGCAAATTTGTTATCTTACAATTCTGGAGCTCAGAAGTCTGCAATGAGTCTCAGTGGGCTAAATCAAGGCACCAACAGGGTTGCATACTGTTCTGGAGGCTCTCGGGGAGGATCTGTTTTTCCTTTCCCAGCAGTAAGAGCTGGCTAGATTTCTTGGCTCATAGTACCATCTTCCATGTTCAAAGTCAGCAGTGACCAGTAGAGGGATTCGCAAATGTGATTACATAGACCTACTTGGTTCATCTAGGATAATCTATCTTATCATCAGCTGATTGACAAACATAATCCCATCTCCAACCTTAGCGTCACCCACCCACCACTGCCAACTGACATGACACATTCATGGATTCCAGGGATTAGGATGGGAACATCTTTGAGGGGAGCCTTTGTTTTGGTACCACAGAAGTGTATATTTTTTCCAGTTAAGAATTGGATATTAGAGAGAAAATGTAAAAAGAAATAAACAATAAACTAAAAGTCTTGTCCCATCTGCACATTAAAGAGAAGACCAGGACTTGAATCTTTTGTTAAAGAACTTTCCAGTTTCATATACCATGTACCACATTGAGACAATAACTATAGAGGTAAACAAATGGAAAGTACCATATGAATGCTATATGTCTATATATATAAAGGATAGAACTCACATTTTGCATATTTTCTGTGAAGGAAAGGTGGAAGAATATGATCTCTGTGAAATGAAGAAGAGGTGGTGCATTTTGATGTTGTTGTTGTTTAGTTACGAAGTCATGTCTGATTCTTTGCAACCCCAAAGACTGTAGCCCACCAGGCATCTCTGTCCATGGACTTCTCCAGGCAAGAATATGGGAGAGGGTTGCCAAGATCTCCTCCAGGGCATCTTCCCAAGCCAGGGACCAAACCTGTGTCTCTTGCATGTGTCACCTGCATTGCAGGCAGATTCTACCCACTGAGCCACCAGGGAAGCCTGCATTTTGGTAATGGACCCCAAATGAAGAGCAGATGCAAAGAACATTGTTACAAACTTGAGACTTTGTTCAAAACTGAGATCTAGGCAGCATCTAAAAAAACTGCCATTTTCCTTTATATTTCTTCCACTTTAAGTGAAATTGTAAACTCTATAATAATAATCAGTTCAGTTCAGTCGCTCAGTCATGTCCAACTCTTTGCGACCTCATGGATGGCTGCAAACCAGCCTTCCCTATCCATCACCGACTCCCGGAGCATGCTCAAACTCATGTCCATTGAGTTGGTGATGCCACCTAACCATCTCATCTTCTGTCATCCCCTTCTCCTCCCTCCTTCAATCTTTCCCAGCATCAGGGTCTTTTCCAATGAGTCAGTTCTTCACATCAGGTGGCCAAAGTATTGGAGTTTCAGCTTCAGCATCAGTCCTTCCAATGAACACCCAGGACTGATCTCCTTTAGGATGGACTGGTTGGATCTCTTTGCAGTCCAAGGGACTCTCAAGAGTCTTCTCCAACACCACAGGTCAAAAGCATCAATTCTTCAGCACTCAGCTTCCTTTATAGTCCAACTCTCATATGCATACATGACTACTGGAAAAACCATAGCTTTGATTAGATAGGCCTTTGTTGGCAAAGTAATGTCTCTGCATTTTAATATGCTGTCTAGGTTGGTCATAGATTTTCTTTCAAGGAACAAGTGTCTTAATTTCATGGTTGCAATCATCTGAAATGATTTTGGAGCCCAAGAAAATAAAGTCTGTCACTGTTTCCATTGTTTCCCCATCTATTTACCATGAGGTGATGGGACCAGATGTCATGATCTTTGTTTTTTGAATGTTGAGTTTTAAGCCAGCTTTTTCACTCTCCTCTATCATTTTCATCAAGAGGCTCTTTAGTTCTTCTTTGCTTTCTTCTATAAGGGTGGTGCCATCTGCATATCTGAGGTTATTGATATTTCTCCTGGCAATCTTGATTCCAGCTTGTGCTATAATAAAATAACAAACTAACACTATTAGTACATGACACCACTTACTATGTGCCAAGCACTCTTCAAATTGCTTTATAGATATTAATCATTTGTTTATCACCAGGGCTGTCTTCTTGAGCATCAGTCGAAATACTTACACTGTCCCCACTCAAAGAAGCCCCTCCTGCACCCTCACCCCCACACCTAGTTTAATCCTGTGTGGTCAGTCTCTTGAAGTTTTTGACTATTTTAAAATGAGTGGGGCCTACATTTGATCATAGGCCCTGTAAGCCTGTAGTTGGTTGTGCTCATCACACCAAAGCTATACGCTAAATAGAATTATTACCAGAATTTTGTAGAAGAGAAAATGAGATAGAGAAGGGTTAACTTGCTAAGATCACCCTGATGGCTTGAAGGAGAGCCAGGACTTGAACCTGGGGAAAATGAGCCCTGAGCCATACCTGCCTCCAACTTCTTGGAAGGCCGAGATAATGTCTTCTTCCCAAATATGCTCCACTCTCTGCTACATGGTTAACTTTGCTAAGTTCTTGGTGAACTAAATCATATTTGATGGTCTTAGGTAAAAATATTCACTTCATTTTTCAACTAAGAGAGATGAAAGTAAAAAAAAAAAATAATTCTGAATCTTTTCCAAGACATTTGTTCAAGCAGACCAAAATTGGCTTTTTTCCCTTCACTAAGTCACATGCCTAAGGATATTCAGTTCAGCTGCTCCATCGTGTCCAGCTCTTTGTGACCCTATGGACTGCAGCATGCCAGGCTTCCCTGTCCTTCACTGTCTCCCGGAGTTTGCTCAGATTCATATCCACTGAGCTGGTGATGCTATGTAATCAGCTCATCCTCTGCAGCCCTCTTCTTTTGCCTTCAGTTCTTCTCAGCATCAGGGTCTTTTCCAGTGAGTAAGTTCTTCATATCAGGTGGCCAAATTATTGGAGCTTCAGCTTAAGCTTAGAGATATTACCTTGTTCAAAAGTCCATTATTTAGTATTTATTAGTTAGATTTGATATTAGTTATTAGTTAATAACTAGTTAGGTTCATATTAGCAAAATATTCTGGAGAGATCTGATAAAACTACACAAAGCAATCTTATACCTTCATCCTAATTTATTCTTAAAAAACTTAAATTTTAGAAATAATGGTTTTATATATTTCCATTGATAGAATTACTCTAAGAAGTATAATTTCATGTAGAATGAGAATAGAAAAGCCAGATTTAATAATAAACCATTAGGATGGGAAGAGCAGTTGAGAGGGCTTGTTGGTTATTAGGCTTCAAATTAATTTAATATGCATTTTCTTGGGTTTGCTATGTGCTAATGCTAGGCTGTATGAGGGAATTTTTAGTAATAATTTTATTAATTAACAATAAAATGTCATCCTCAGGGAGCCCAGAGTCCCACGGGCTGAGAGACCCAATTATTTGAGAGTCTCATCAGAAAAACTCTATGGCAAGGACTGGAAACGATTCATAGTAAGACCGTGAGGCCAGCATTTGGACATTTTAATGTTTATTTTACCAACAGATATCATGTGTAACTTTGGGCAGCTCACAGCCCAAATACAATCAGTATCTCCATTTCACCCTCTGAGGACTGGCACTAATATTATCTTTCCTACCTACTTCATGATGTGATGTAAGTACTAAATAGATCCATGAATGTGAAGACATCTTAATGTTTTTTTTTTTTTAAAGGGAGGAGGAGGAGGAAGGTATTAAACTAGGTGTTTTTCTTGCACTAAGTAGTTTCAAAGAAGACATAAGCCATAAATCACAAAGTATAAAAAAAGAAGCCTTATTTCATATTAAGTACAGCTACTTTACTGTAATCTCTATTTTACTACTTTACTTTGGCCATGTTCACTTGACTTAGATGGTTATTGGACCAAAACAAAAAAATTGAAGATGTTAGCAGTGCTAAGTTACTCTAATCCTTAATTCACAATCCTATATTTATAATTCATATTTGGTTGACTCAGTTAATAGAGAAGCCAAAACATGAAACTAACTTGTTTTATTCATTTAATCATGTTATTGGGCATTTATTATTTATAGGGTGTTGCACATAATATGGTGGAGAAGGAAATGGCAACCCACTCCAGTGTTCTTGCCTGGAGAATCCCAGGGACGGGGGAGCCTGGTGGGCTGCCATCTGTGGGGTCACACAGAGTCAGACACGACTGAAGTGACTTAGCAGCAGCACATAATATGGAGATAAAGGAGATAAATAAGATATAATCTGTACTTTCATGGAAAGCATGGTTTCCTAGTGATAATAGGGATAAAATGCATGCATACAGGGCCAGATGCACAAGTTCTATGGGATGACTGTGAAGATTCTCAAAAGGAAATGAGCATAAGAAATAAAAAACTATATAACTAACCACCTGGATTTATATGTATATATATTTTGTGTGTTTGTCTAAGAAAAAAACAGTTAAAATCAAGCATTGTGGGAGAAGTAGGAAGTGTAGGGGAAGGTATTATTATTTGACTGAAAACCCCTGCTATTTTATAAGGACGAACCAAAGCTGCCTGGGAGACTGTACATGTTGGTGAAGTTTTTCATAGCAACTTTTATTGTGGCTTATGAAAATTTAAATTTCTCTCCTGAAAGGTTTATTGTGAGGAGTAATAGTTTTGCAAACATGATCAGTAGATCGAGGAATAAATTAATTTTATGATAAAACCTATAGCCTGGAGGTTATGATAATGGGGAGAAAAAATGTCTGGCTCTAACTGGTTCAGATCATTTCAAACGATGTTATTACAGTATCTGCAGGTTTCAAATACTAGAGGTAAAGTCTCCTGAAGAATACACCCATTCTGTGTGTATAATAATTTCCACTATTGGGACTTTGAATGGTTGTCACGTTCACTCACTGTTGAACTTCACTCAGTGAGAAGAGTGTCATAGAGTTCATTACAGCTGACTCACTTTAAGCCAAACAGGCTAGCGCAGTAGGGCATTCCGGGCCCCTCCTTGAAACACAAAACATTTTACAACAGGAAGCTAGTTTTTGGCTGCCACTGTTTTCAAAAATAAAGTAGCAAGTGACAGACGCAAGTCTAGAGTGGCTTGGAATATAAGAACTACTTTTTTTTTTTAATACTAGATCAGCAATTGTATGGTAAGTAGTCTAACAGGAATTTCAGGAACAAACATGCCCCAAAGCACTAGATTAGACCTGAGCAAAAATTATTAAGATTACTCAGGGTCAAAGACTTTGTTCCTGTTGGACACCTGCAGTGTGTAGTAATGCCCTTTTAACGTTCTATCAAGGTCCCTGCCTGGACTGTCTGACTTGACATTGGACACTACTAAGAGGAGACAAGCGTGCAGAGAGAGTGATTAATGTAAGCCCTTCTGCAACTAGCCAGAGGCCTAAGGAATTCTTTTCTGCAACATTCCGGAGATAATTGCCCACCATTTTATCTCAGAGAGTGTTAAGTCAATAAAAAAATATGGCATACTGTGACATGCAAGGGGGTGGTGTTACTCAAAGAATGAAATAAATAGCAAAATGGAAAATTGAGGCTAAAAAAGAAAAATGTGAGTCTGTAGAGTCTTTAAGTGAGGGTAGGGTTCATTTTACCAATGTATATCAGTTCTTTACATTGATAAACTCAAGAGGGTTTACACAATTTCTCTTTTACAATCTGATAAGCTTCATGACTTCCCTGAAAAGGTACTGTTTTTATAAGTAGAATCAAATATACTTGCCAATTGAAAACTTACTTTCTCCCATTTCTATAAATTAATTCTCTATTGTTAATGACTCTATAAATGAAACTAAACAAAGTTCGTACTTTAAAAATAATTGATTAGAAATATGTATAACATTATTATGTTTGAATCCATTACTGTCTTATATGAGATCAATTCTGTTCCAATTTGGCATCCACAATCCACAAGAGCATCTTCGGTTCCAAAATATTTTAGCCAAATATCCTCCTCATCATGCTGGGGCTGGGGGCTAGGGGAGATAATGGACTTCAGTTGTGTTCAGAACGCCCATGCGCGCCATATGGCCTATTTTCCATTGGCAAGTTAGTCCTTAAAATCTTAGGGGATTCCACAACATATGCATAAGTATTATAAATTAATGTTCTAATGTGCTTTGAGGCCCTTGCTGAATGAATGACAGGCTGAATAAAAAGAAAAAAGAAAAACATATTTTTTTGAAAAAAATCATAGAGGTGTGGTTCTCCCCAGGCACTGGAATTAGGAGTTTAAAGAGAGTCAAGGATTTGATCCTTCCTTTTCTTGAATTAACTCCTGGAAGATATACAGAAATGAGGCAGTTTTTTGTTACTTCAGCTTTCAGAGATGGCTGTAATCATTCCAGTCTAACTCCTTACATCATCTTAGCCTATTGCCATCTTTTTTTTTTTTTTAACATATTTTAAAGGTCTTCTTTTCTTTGCAGTTTTAAATAAAAACAAAAAATACATTTAACCACATGGAAGTGATCAATCAGCAGGTTCATTTGGAAAAAAGCCCTCATTTAATAAATGAGTCCCTGGCTTTGGTAAAGCAGTGCACAAATTCTCTCTTTTCTCTTTCCTTCCTTCCTGCATCCCCATCTTCCTACCTTCCTTCCTTTTCTCTTTTAATGAAAATTCAAATTCCTTCTCTCTATATGCTTCCTGGAACTGTAAAGCACTGCAGACCTTATTTTCTATTGCAGAACAGTGATTTACAGGAAAAATAATTCCACCAAAGACCACCAAATAAACAAAGTGTAGCACTCAGGATTTTACTCTCAAAGCAGGGACCAAACTTCTTGCAAATCAATTCGCCACTCACATTCAGAAATCTGATAGTAATTTGCGGACTGTGGGAACAGAGCATCACTGCCTTCTCTCTTTCATTCCGTTTTTCCATCCTTCCTTTCTTTAGGGTGTTTGTTTTCGATTAATAGACTGATGGCTTCCCTGGTGGTTCAGATGGTAAAGAGTCTGCTTGCAATGCAGAAGACCTGGGTTTGAGCCACACTGATAGACACAGACTGAATAAAATCAAGTAACAATGGAATGCTAGTGCTGAATGGCATTGAATTCATATATTCATATATATATATTCATATATATATGAATTCATATATATATGGTTATATATACCATAATATATAACCAATTAATAACTTTTATGTACATGCTATGTATATGTGTAATAACTGCTGTGTATTATATAATATGGGCTTCCCTGGTAGCTAAGTGGTAAAAAACCCACCTGCCATTACAGGAGATGCAGGTTCGATCTCTGGGTTAGAAAGATTCCCTGGGGAAGGAAACGGCAACCCACTCCAGTATTCTTGCCTTGGAAATTCAATGGACAGAGGAGACTGGCAAGCTATAGTCCATAAGGTTGCAAAAGAGTCAGACACAACTCAGTGACTGAACAACAACACCACCAAAATTATATGGTATTATAAGTGCTATATATAAAATATGACAAATTAATTAGTAGATATTTTAATTTTAATTATCATTGTTCATTAGCAGAGATCAGGTCATGTAAAGGAAAGAAAAGGGAAATTTCGGTCAAGCTGATGTAAGTTCAAGTGCTCTCACTTCTTGGGCCTCATTTCTTCTTCTGTAAAATGAAATTAACTATTCATAGTTTATATGGCTATTGTGTATATTAAAAGCCAGAAAATATGCTACGTACCTAAAATAGTGTTTGGCACACGTACTTGCTTAGTAAATAGCAGGTAGTATTATTATTTCATATTATGCAAGTTAAATACTTTCTGGTCTCCTTGGACCATCCTTGGTGGGTGGAGAGGCAGTCGAGTAATTTTTATTTTCTGCCATAGAAACTACAATAAGGGAAATGTAACACTTACTCAAGGTCACCCAATAAGTCACTCTCTGTCATTAGGACTTAAGGGTTTTCAGCTTCGCTGTCTGATTTCAGTCCATTAGGCCACAAAGTCATCAAAACAAACCAGAAAAGAGCACCATCAAAAAGCAAAAGTAATAAAATCAAAGGATCCTGGAGGAGTATTGTACTAAAAGCCATCTGCTATCTAAGTCCACATTCTCAACCCTCTTGAAATGTTATTTGTAAAGCTTTAAAAGGTTTGACTGGAAACCTTCATGTCTTTTTAAAGATACAGTATATCTATTGCTGACTCATGCATGCTGAATTGAACTGTAATATAGATTTTTGAATGTACATCAGAGAAATGCCAATACTTTTTACATTGCCAAAGCCCTTAGGCTTTGCTGTTGAGAAAGATTTGTGATTAGCTAAGCAAATGATTCTTGCTATAGCAGTAATGGTGAGATGAATTTGTGTGTGTGTGTATTTGTGTACATATTATAAGTGTGTTTGGAGAATGGAGATAGTTGCAACATTTAAACGATAAATACTAGTATGCATGAGCTTCCCAAGTGGCTCATTGGGTAAGGAATCCACCTGCAATGTAGGAGACATGGGTTCAATCCCTGGGTAAGGAAGATCCCCTGGAGGAGGGCATGGTAACTCACTCCAGTATTCTTGCCTAGAGATTCTCATGGACAGAGGAGCCCGGTAGGCTACAGTCCATGGGTCACAAAGAGTTGGACACAACTAAAGCGACCAAGCATGCACAATGCACTGTATGCATATTTTTTTAGTTCTTTTTTTTAACATCCAATATTCTTACCAGCCTACTAGAATTTCTGTGTCATAATCAGGTGAAAAAAAAAAAAAAAGATCCATAACTGCTGTCTTAGTGTTTCCACTTGACTTTGGTACCTTGTCTCCCTGCCTTGCTCTGTCAAATGCCCTTATTCTTCCCACTCCTTTTTTCATTTGGGCTTGGCAGGCACACTTCTGCTCAGCGCCAGAGTGGTAACCTTAAACTTGCTTACTTAAGTGGCTGATCTCACATCTTCCTTTATGTGGTTTGTGGGATTTTTTTCCCACTCTTTGGCTTATTATTTCCTTCTACCACCTTGTAGATTCGCCTCTCTCATTGTACTTCTGTTATTGTTATCTTTTACAAATAAAATAATGAATATTTAAAACATAAAGTCTTTTTATAGAGGCAAATATTTTTATGTGAACAATAATGAGGAGGAAAAATGGATTTCTCCAAGCTTTATAAAGCCCCAACAAGGCAGAGAGCAAATTCTCAAGTTACAGGATTTTACTTGTCCTATTTCTAAGGAGCGGAGCAAAAATTTTTTTTTTGCAGATATTTTAAGAGATGGCAAAACAGGGAATCAAACCAAAGTCATCACAAAAGGCTCCCAGTGTAGACCCAGCCATCTGCATATAGTTCACAGAACTCTTCTGTTTATTTATGAGTCGTGGAATGTGTAAAGCCAACTTCTAGCTGTAAAAGGACATACAGTTGCTCTCATATAATTTCTTTGGGCCTTTTTATCTGCAAAATCAGGAGTTTGCTTTCTCATATACAGAGAAACACTGCCATGCATAAGGATCCAGTTTTTGGAAATTCAAATTCCTTTGCTAAAGCATTTAAAATGACAGCTAAAAAGTATATTTAAAACATAAGTGTATAGTATTTAAATAAATGCAACTGATCTTGATATGTATATACTGAAGTTCTGTACCTGTCAAGAATACTTTAGAATACCTCTAATATACTCCAAAAAGGATAAAATTAAATCGGAGACAGAAATATTAAATTTCTGGATAAAATTTGGTTCTTTTCATGATAATGATCTTCGATTGAGAGGCACAAATGAAGACAATAAAAGAAGTCATATATTTTACTTTAAGATTTCACAACGTTCTTCATAGCAAGATTTTTTTTCCAGAGGCTTACGTATGGAAAAATTATTTCTCAAATTTCATCATGATATAATGAGTTCAGAGCGCTAAATTGTTTATACATGAAAAAATTAAATGTCTCTGCCATTCTTGTTCTGCAGCTCTGGGCTCTATCTTCCTAGTTAAAAAGAACATTATGTTTTGCAGGCCAGCAACTTTCTTGATATGATGTTTTAGTTTAATCTATCCAAAACATTACCCTCCAGCCATTCTAAGAAAGTTGTTTTTCTGACATGATGTGATTTTATGATCTTATTGAAACATTTTCAGCCTTAAGCATTAAACACAAATAAATGGAAATGGGTGAGAGCTTGAGTGTTTGACCTCTAAATGTGTGTTTGGAGTTACCTCCTGAATAGGTGAAAATGTAAAATGATACATATACCCAGAAATATAAAAATATAAACAAATTCCACACTAGGCCAGGTCAGAGTTATCTAACTCTGACTTGTCTTTGTCTCCTTATAATTTTCAGTGGATCTTGCCTAACATCTGGGGATGAATAGAGCACATACAAAGGAGATGTTACTACCCACAAAAAAGGATGCAACAAGTGTTAAATTCTCTAGAGTTTTCTATTGCCAGACAGAAAATCTTCCTATTTGTACATTTAAGACCTTTACCATAGGGGAGGTGTCAGCAAGTAAATGTCTTTTTTTTTTTTTTTTTTTTTTAAAGTGTGCAAAGCCTGAGATCAGAATTTCATAAGCTTGGAGGGAAAAAGGCAAAGGCCATTGGTCATGTGAATTGGAGTGAGGATGAGAGGAGAGTTAGATATGAAAAATAAACTTAGCAACAATAAAAACAAAGGGGTTTTTTCCTCTGCTTTTGCAATAATCTCAGCTATCTAAAATAGGTTAGGAGAAGATATAGACCCATTAAAAATAATTCTTGTATCATTTGTAATTTTGTATGCATTTATGCTAAGTCCCTTCCATCATGTCCAACTCTGCAACCCTGTGGGCTGTAGCCCTCCAGGCTTCTCTGTCCATGGGATTCTTCAGGCAAGGATCCCAGAGTGGGTTGCCAGGCCCCCCTCCAGGGGATTTTCCTGACCCAGGAATCGAACCCACGTTTCTTATGTCTCCTGCATTGGCATGCAGGTGCTTTACCACTAGCGCCACCCGGGAAGCCAATATAGAGTGAAAGTGAAGTCGCACAGTCGTGTCCGACTCTTTGCGACCCCGTGGACTGTAGCCCACCAGGCTCCTCCATCCATGGGATTCTCCAGGCAAGAATACTGGAGTGGATTGCCATTTCCTTCTCCATTGGAAACCCAGAAATAACCTGCCCTTGAGGAGTGCAAAAGTTTACTGAACACATAAAAACACCTAATTAAAACATATAAAGATACATGCCAATAGGTGCTCAATTGTCATTTCTTTTGAGGATCATATCCCTTTTTATTAATTCTGATGATATCACGT
The DNA here is from genome assembly GCF_033118175.1 of Dama dama. Lineage (NCBI taxonomy): Eukaryota > Metazoa > Chordata > Mammalia > Artiodactyla > Cervidae > Dama > Dama dama. The sequence goes on from NC_083697.1 coordinate 55,018,907, forward strand.
TCTTCTCTTTTGAAACACTTTTCACATTTGCAATTGGTAGTTTCTTTGTGGGATCTGTTTTCCATACCAGAGTTTAGAGCTTATAAGGAAGGGGCCATGGGTATTGATTTGTATCAACAGCACGTACAGGCATCCCAGTGATTATCTTCTTGAATGGGTGGATGTATGAATGGATAAATGAAAGTGATGTGCAATGTGACATGGTACTCTTTGCACGGAATGTGAGGTTGGAAGGGGAAGGGGTGAGGAAGACAGGTTTTGAGGATCTGAAATACCATAGATATTAGACTATGTCCTATAGGAGGTGATTAAAGAATTTTAGCAGGAATGTAACACGTAAAATTGATGATTTAGCAGGTGATTGTGAAGGTTATGTAGAGGATGAATCATGAGAGAGGGCAGCATGGAGACATTGGAAGTGTACCTGTAGTAATTACCATAGTACTTGATTTTTTTTATTTTCACAGTACTCACTTCTCCCTGATAATTTGCTTACTTATACATTTATTATCTATCACATCCTGCTTATCCTTTTGTGAGAGAAGAGATGATGTCATCTCATTCAGTGCTATAGGCCCGGACATGTTAAATACTGGCATAAGTTAGGGATTCAAGTAATGTTTACTGAATAAATAAGTGAATAGTTTTTTGTTTTTTAAAGAACTTGAACATAGTTAGCAAACAGTTTGTAAATGTCTGCTTCGCTATATACTGTATCTTATTTCTACCTACCCTTTTAAAAGTGAAAGTGAAAGTCACTCAGTTGTTTTCAACTCTTTTGGGAGTCTCCAGGCCAGGATACTGGAGTGGGTAGCCATTCCCTTCTCCAGGGAATCTTCCCAACCCAGGGATTGAAGCCAGGTCTCCTACATTGCAGGTGGATTCTTTACTAACTGAGCCACAAGGGAACCCAAACCCACCATTATGAGAGGACTGGAGACTTTAAATAAACTAGACATAATTCTTCCAATTGAGGATGTAGCAATCATTTTCAAAGACTGTCAGGCTTTCTGATTTGTATCTTCACTTTTTTCATCCTGTGTTCTGTTAGACATGAGGCAAACAAACAAAGGAAAACCTACTCAAGCTAATTTTAACACATAATCTAAAGAGGCTTGCTTCTGCAGCCCCTTAGATTTTCTTCTTTAGAGATTTGTGGTTTATTTGGGCTGAGATTGCAATTTACCTTTTCATCAAGATTAGAATAGCCTCTTATCAGCACAAGAATCCATTTAAATAAGTTTACCACTGCATTTTCTCTTAGTGGAAAAAAAAAAAAAAGACAAACTCTGTGCCTAAGCATTTAAAATTCTTTCAAAACCTCAGGCAGAAATTCACAGTGATAATTTTCTTGCAGGTGTCTGTTATAAAAGAAATCATAGTGTCCAGAAGCAAATAAATAACCTTGACAACCAAATTCTATTTTCCACTAAAATATGGTTCTCTTGTCTTCAATGTCCAGGAATTTTCTCAGCTGAAAAGTTGGGAAAATCAGTTTATTTACATATGTGGCTCATTTTGAGTCTACATTGTGGATGGTTCCCAAGCACTGGAGTTTTATAGGTAGGATGTGAGCATGTTTATTCACTGTTACTAAATAAACACATATAAATTAAGCATGAACAATATGTTCTGAAAAATCAACAATTTGTATAGAGTTTTCCAAAGTCTTATAGTATTACCCAAAACTGAAAAACTTACCTTATCATTGCTAAATTGTTGCTATAGGACTAAATAAAAAATATGATCAGCAATTTAATTCTTTTCATATATACTTAGCTATAATTACCAGAATAATAAGCTTTTCAAATAGTTACATTCTAAAAACCATCTATGAACTCTGTAGGTTCAGATATGTAAGTGTGGACTTTTATTGCCTCTTTTCTATTTCGTACTTGGCCTTTCCTAACATTTTTAGAGCCTTTCATAGTTGTTCTAAGGTAGATGTTGAATTAAAGTATTTGGAAAGAAAATCAAGTACTCACAGAAATTGTATAATCTATAATATGTATGTAAATATTGTTTCAAAAAGAATTTGAGCACATGTCAATTTACATATTAACAAAATAAGCAAACTAGTTCTGGGATGTGGTGGGGAATACTGAAAAAAAGTGCAAATTAATATATCTAATGACTAAGATATAGTCATTCAAATTGTGTTGCATATAATTAAAGTCAGGTGGGACTAGTCAAGGCACCCTTTTTCTACACTTTGAGGGGAATTGAGGGGAAAGACACAGCAGATATCCCAAAGTACATCTTAGGATGTGTAATATCCATGCCATACCCCCAACCATCTTTTCACCTACCATGGGCATCAGTACGACTAATCTTCGGGGGAGTTTTGTAGATAGTCATTGCTTTATCAGTGAAGTCCTTCTAAAGAGCTTAAATACTTAAGTGATTTCCCTTGGAGCAGTAATAATAAATTATGTGGTGCTCTAATTGTGCTATTAGTTTATCTAAGCTAAAATGCAATCAACTTAATTTGAGGGTTTTATTACACATTGGTCTCAAAAGGTGAAACACACTAAAAGCGTATTGGTTCTTTTAACAGGAGGTTAAGCCTTTTCAGATGGATGAAAATATTGTGTCTTACATTTACTTTGAATGTTAGTGTAAGATGTTTATTTTGATGCAGAAATGTAACTTCAAAAATTGGTAGGATACTTGTTTAATGTTTATTAATTTGTTATCGTTTGTGGAGTTGAAGTTACAGTTCTTTCAGTAAACCCTATTCTAGTCTTACAATGCGTTGAATCAATATACAAATTCATTATGAAACTATACCACTTACTTTGTGATGTGTTTAAAAGTTAAAAACACAGGAAATAATTACAAATAGGTAGAGCAGAGAGGATTTTTAGTGCAATGAAACTAGTCTTTGTGATATTTTAGTGATGAATATACTATTATAAATTTGTCCAAACCCATGGAATATATAACATCAAGAGTAAACATTAAGGTAACCTATTGATTCTAGTAATAATGATGTGTTAATATATGGTCATTGATTGTAACAAAAGTACCACTTTGGTGGGGGATGTTGATTGTGGGGGAGGTGTGTGTGAGTGTGTGCACATGTGCGTGTATGCACAACACGTGTGTTTGTGTGTAGGACTCGAGGTACATGGAAAATCTCTGTAATTTATGTTCAGTTTTTTTTTTCAATTTTTCTGTTCAGTGAACCCAATACCGCTCTAAAAATCTATTTTTTAAAGGGAAAAACCAGTTCTGCATAAAGTTAAAAGTGGACTGGGATGATTTACCATCTATTCTTATTTGAATACCATAAAATGGGCAATTGACTCCATGCTATAAAAAGTGCTTTAGAAATGCTGTATTTTTTAAAATGAATTTTCATCTTAGAATTATCTTTAATTTGCAGATATAACATTTATCAACACACTAAATTTTGACTTAAATAGTGATAGCTACATGTCTGTATATATAGCTATATAATCATGTATGGATGTGAGAGTTGGACTATAAAGGAAGCTGAGCCTTGAAGAATTGATGCTTTTGAACTGTGGTGCTGGAGAAGACCCTTGAGAGTCCCTTGGACTGCAAGGAGATCCAACCAGTCCATCCTAAAGGAGATCAGTCCTGAATATTCATTGAAGGACTGATGCTGAAGCTGAAACTCAATATTTTGGCCACCTGATGTGAAGAACTGACTCATTGGAAAAGACCCTGATGCTAGGAAAGACTGAAGGTAGGTGGAGAAGGGGACGACAGAGGATGAGATTGTTGGATGGCATCACCGCTGTGATGAACATGAGTTTGAGTAGGCTCCAAGGGTTGGTGATGGACTCCTAGAAACCTGACGTGCTGCAGTCCATGGGGGCGCAAAGAGTTGGACACGACTGAGCAACTGACCTGAACTGAACTGAACATGTCTGATTATATCTGGAAAAGGGTTTTTTAGCCTCGGCACTATTGGCATTTTTGACCAGATAATTCATTTGCGGGTGACTGTCTTGTGCATTGTAGGATGTTTAGTAGCATCCTTGCTACACATCCATTAGATGCCAATAGTACCACTCAAGTTGTGAAAATTAAAAATACTTCCAGATTTTGCCAAACGTCACCTGAGGAGAAATTGCCTTAGGTCAAGAACTATTTTTTTTTTTTTTTCGGTAAGAACATATGCACAACTCTATTTTATTATTCAAAATATGTGGGATGAGTGTGTGTGTGTTTAACCTCCCAGTTCTTTGTGTAGAGATCAGGTTTTAAAAAGACAAGAATGCAGAGGCAAATGAATACTATTTAAGCTTGTTGATAATTTACACTGCTACTATCAGACTGTGCTTTTGCCTCCCTTTTCCATGTGGTAGAATGGCAAACGATGTATGTAGCCTTTTACCCGCTTGCTCAAAGAGCGAGCCGGAGTGAGAACTTGTTACCAGTACACTGAGCTCTCCTTTCTGCATTCGGGGCTGCTTCCAACTAGCTGTGCTGCAGGCCTCCCTGTGCTTCACACCAGAAGGCTCTAGAATAAACATTTGGCGGAAACATCTTTATGGGATGCATCCAGCTGTCCTGTGAAGGAACTATTGCCCACACCCACGTGCATTAATGTATGACTTTCCAAAGTGTTTTGTTTGTCTGCACATAGACAAAGACACAATGCAAATGTGAACAGTATGCTGTTAAATGATCATTCCTTCAGCCAACCCAGTGACCTTGGAATGTGTCCGTATATATCATAGATGGTTTAGTGAACCTTTTTCTAAAGTATGAGGGAAATTATTAGCTGAAATTTAGATGAAAATAATTTAGAATTATTATTTCTAATCATAACAATTGATATATTTTTTATATATTATAATATATTCATTATATTGGACTTCCGAGGTGGTGTAGGGATAAAGAATCCACTTGCCAATGCAGGAGACATAAGAGATGTGGGTTCAATCCCTGGGTCGGTAAGATATCCCGGAGAAAGAAATGGCAACCTGCTCCTGTTTTCTTCCCTGGAAAATCTCATGGACAGAGGACCCTGGTGGGTCGCAAAGAGTCAGACACGACCGAGCAACTGGGCACACATACTCACGCACATTCATTATATTTATTATGTCATATTGCAAAATAAGAAATTATAGTAATTATATAATACATAATAATAATATTAGAAATTACTAGATGGAAATAATTTTTGCTGCGAATCATGATTCTAAGTTGCTCTTATAGTGGATTTTAATGCTACAGAGGAGTTTTGCAATTAATTATAGTACAATTTTTATTTCATTTTGGAGAATGACATTATATATTTTACAGTTTTTCCATTTTAACCCTGACTCCTTACTCAAACTCCTCTTCCACCTTTCCTGTATTACTTTGTTCATATTTTCTACTACTATTGCAACTCTAAATTGAGTAAAATATCAATGGGAGCATGAGATTCAGAGTCGACACCAACGAAAGTACCACATTACTTTAAAACAATTTTCAAGAAAAAAATGCAACCCTCTTTCCATTTTGCTGCCGTTAATATGTATTTAATAAAGTACCTTGCCTTATGCCTGCTCTGCCTTTAGTGAGCAGTATTATCTTCACTCCCATAAAATGTGCATCTAGTTAACTGTGTATAAATGGATTGTATACAAACCCTGTAAACGTGAACTTGTGCAATCGTGCGGTCGTATTACCTTCTCACATCAACTGCATTCTAAAATAGTTACAGTGAGGGTAGCAGTGGCAATCTGAAATTTTACTTAAACATAAAACTTTGCAGGTAGCATCTCTTAATATACTTTAAAATTTGAAGTGTTTTGTATAAACGACCATGTGATCCAAAAAATACAGTACAGTACAGATACTATATCATCAGTAGTTCTCTGAATAATTATGTTTTTAATGTGCATTTATCGTAGTTCTGGCATATTTAATGGTGATTTTTAGGCATTTTGTAAGATTTCTGTAGCAAAGTTCATTCCTTCCTTTTTCATTTTTCCTTCTTTCAGATGAGGACGGATGCAATGAGAGCTGTGTGCCTAAATGAATACTTGTACTCTTGACTAAATTAGCTTGGCATAAACACAGCCCTGCTAGCTCTCAGTACGATTGAAAATAAGAGCTGTGGTTCAGAGGTCTTTCTTTTCTGAGTTCTGCTAAATCATGCTTAAAGTTCAGTTTGTGTTCCAATAGTAGCATTTAAGACAGCATAGTTAAGAATCTCTTAACATTTCCATTTACAACTTCTCTCCCTTCTAACATTTTCTTTATTGATTTTAGGATATTTCTTGGTAACAGCTTATCAGTGGTTATACCCAATGACCTAAACATGCAATTAAAATTGTCCTATTTTAGCTAGGTGACAAACTGGCCCTCACTATGTTGCTTTGGGAATACTATTTTCTTTCATCAAGATTTCTTCTTATTACTAATTATAAAATGGAAAAGCACATTGCTGAAATCAAACTCTTTGGAGAAATCATGTTAGGTTCTATATAGATTCAAAAAACGAAGCTGTTTAAACATTATTTTGCCTTGTCAATAATACTTACTGGGCTTTAACATTCAATTCCAACTGAAACCGTTCATTTATTTATAGTTTGTGAATGCGGAAAAATAGCACGCGGATTCCTGTTTTTACAATCAAGTGGTCACATGGAAAACTGCCATCCAAAAGAACATAGTGTTACATGAAACTTGGCCTTTTGGCAGTCATGTGTGTGTGTGGCCCTCTCTCCCCAACCAAGGGAAGAATCATAGGCTATTATAATGAAAACTCATTGTAGCTCAACTTCCTTATTTTAAAGATGAGACAATTTTCTTCAAATCACCTGAATAATGAAATACCAGTCACAAAATGGCTTTCCTGACTCTCAGTATAGTTAGATGCCAGTAATTTAGGGCTTTTGTCCATTTCATGTTATTTCCAGACTTCTTTTCTCTGATGACTCAAGGTATCATAGGACAGATTCTCAGCAGTTTAGAGGGTTCTGTTTTACTAATGGTAATGACTCACTTATACTATAATATGTGTGGGTGTCTGTGTGTGTATGTGTGCATGTGTGTTTCTGGATAAGGCTAGTTACAGATAAGATTCAACTTCTGCTCATTCAAATGAACTAGCTACGTCATTTTCTTAACTTATTTTGCCTTCTAGGACTTCATTTTCTTTGTCTGTAAAATACAAATATAACCCTGCTGATTGTTTTGAGAGAGCTAATTCACTAAATTCAAAGCATTTATTGTTTTCCTTCACTCACCACCCTCTTCCACATTGGCCTCCTCTTCAAGTTCCACATTCTTGGGGTCCCTGTTCTCCCTTTCTATTTTTTCTTTAACCTCTGTTTCTTGAATCCCAGGCAGAAAAGTTTCTCCTTCTTCTGTGAATACTCATGTGTCTCTGTTAGTCTGAAACCTAGGTCTATATTTAATTTGTTCTATGGAAAGTTAAAATTCTATGAGGTGCCTGGACTTTGTAACATGACTCTGCCTGTAGCATTATCTCCTTTATTCTGCAAAGGAACCAGTCTCCTCCGCTTCCTTTGGGCTTCATCTGCCTTCCTAGATCCTTTATTCTTTTCTTACCTTTGTCTTCATACAACTCCACAGTGTCTTTCTCCACAGACACAAGCTATTTTATCTTCTAATGTCATCCTATGTTATTACAAATTCAATTGAATTACAATTTTTGTGAAGAATTCAACTGAGAAGTTATTTTTGATATGTACACATATTATCTGTGGTTGGAGGACCTGATTTTTCTGGATCTCCATGTCTGTGCTCAGCCTTCATTGAAGAAATGGGAAGGGCTTTTAAACTACAATCTGATGGCTAAACATTGAGTCTACATTGTTATTGATTTTCCCTTCATTCTATTGTCAATTTTAAGAACTACTCTTTTCATTCCTTTGACCAAGCCATAGACTGTTTGTGCTGGAAATAGCTTTGAGGTAATTTAGTCTCATCCCATATTATATGTGAGAAAACTGAGATTCAGAGACCTGAATGATTTGTGCTGAATCCACTCAGAGTCAGGTCCAGAAACCAGGCTTCTGTGGTTTTGTTGCCAGAATATCGCTGCATCCTTGCCTTGTAACTAGTTGTTTAACTAGGTTGCTACCTTTGGTATCTATGCTTGAGGCATGACTTTTCTCTTTCTAAGCTTCTGAGGGACGGAGAACCCATGTCATGGCCCTATCCCATGGCTAGGGCCCTACCCCAGCACCAGATACCAGACTAGCCTCATGCTTACTGTCTTCTTACCCCTAGTACCCAGCCTTTGCCTCGTTGATTGACTCATCGCTTGGTAATTCTGTGTGGGTTCCATGAGGCCATCTTGGTTTTCGTCTGATATTACCTGCCAACGTGCTTTGTACTAAATTTAATTTTCTGCATTTTCTTCAGTTGTCTGCCTGAGAGCAGCGTTATGTTTGTTTGCTATTTTTGACTTATCATTAGTTCTGACTGATGGAGATACTGAAGGAAGCCAGTTTCCCTGGAGATTTTTATAAAGTGACCCAAAGATTGCTTTTTGAAGTGTGAAGCCTTGTTTAGGGTGAGGAACATATTCTTCATGACTTTGCAGCTTTCCTTCAGTTGTTATGAAACAGAAAATAAATGTATATGTCTTTCTATTGAAGTACCACACAAGTGATTAAAAAAAAACATGATGTAATTGGAGGGATTCCTTTGAAGAGATTGTTACAGTGGGTTACGTTTGGTCCTGGGAATCAGATTCACCTCATTTGGAACCCAGTTCTTCCAATTACTTGGAAAAAAATTATATGTTAAGTGCCAGAGTTGGAATTCAAACACAGCCTTACCAAGCTCTAAATACCTATGTATTTCACACACCATGATGTCAGACATACTCTGCTTGGGAACATTCATTTAACACAACTGAAGAAAAGACTACTCATGAATTTTTGCCTTTAGCATGAAGGGCAAATGGACTTTGACTTGTGCATGCTGAGTTGCTTCAGTTGTGTCCAGTTGTTTGCGATCCTGTGGACTGTAGCCTGCCAGACTCTTCTGTCCATGGGATTCTCCAGGCAAGAATACTGGAGTGGATTGTCATTTCCTTCTCCAGGGGATCGGCCCTATTCAGGGATTAGACTGTCATCTCTTGCATCTCCTGCATTGGCGGGTGGGTTCTTTACCACTAGCACCAATTGAACAATTGGCCAAATTATTGAACTTCTCTGGGCCTTAGTTGCTTCAGTTTATTCAATTATTATTCTACCTTCTCTCCATTCTAAGAAATTGAGTAGGGTACAGCTTTTCTTTTAAGTAGTGATTATGACTTAGTCTGTTTGGGCTACTATAACAAAATACCACAGACTAGATAACTTATACACAGCAGAAATTTACTGATCACTGTTCTGGAAGCTGAAAGTCTGAGAACGTGGTGAAGGCCCTCTTCTGGGTCACAGACTTCTCATTGATCCTCACGTGGCACAAGGGGAAGGAAGCTCTGTGGGGTTTTATATACAAGAGCACTAATCCCGTTCATGATGGTGCGACCCACTGACTTAATCACTTTCCAAAGGCCCTGTCTTCTAATACCGTCATTTTGCATGTTAGCATTTGAACAGGTGAATTTGGGGGGACGGGACACAAACATTCAGGCCACAACAAACAATCATTAATTTGACTTTCAAGTATATTGTTTAGACAGTAAATTTGATAGCCACTGTTGTCAAATACTTCACTAATGAGATAAATAGGAATGATAATGTCTGATAATTTACTCCTGAAAACTAATGCACACATCCAGAAGAGAATCAGCTTATATGTAATGGCTAGATGAAAGTGGTGAAATTTAGTGTTTTTCCCTAAAAGAAAACCTAAAATATAACCTAGGAAAAGAGATTTGTTGAAGGAAAGTAATAGAAAATATATACAGAAGTTATCATTTAATACTCTGGTATTTTATGGTATTTACTTCAACAAAGCACCTAAGAATAGTGTTTTCCTATTTAAAAAAAGTTGTGATGTAAGCATTTCTGTTTCTGGCTAGGGAGTTGAGTCTCTTTGTGTCATTTTAATATTTTATATTGAAGAGGCTATGTCAAAATATATAACACCTTGTTAAAGCACTGGTTACCAAGTTACAGAGTCACATCAGATTCAATAAAGGCCATTTGTTTGTCTTCCCAGGTGGCTCAGTGGTAAAGAATCCACCTGCCAATGCAAGAGATGGAGGAGATGCATGTTCAGTCCCTGAGTTGGGATGATCCCCTGGAGAAGGAAATGGCAACCTACTCCAGTGTTCTTGCTTGGAAAATCCCAAGGACACAGGAGCTTGGTGGTCTATAATTCATAGGGTCATAAAGAATCAGATGCATATTCATGTAGCATACAATTTAGCAATTGCATTAGAGTCAGGTAAGGAGAAGGCATGGATACAGGGGTGAAGGAGAATCGAGAATAGGGGAAATAATTATTCTAGACCTAGGCAGTAGCCCAGGCTACTGAGGGCTTCAGATGTGTCAGAGGAGAATTTGTCCTTCAGCACTACTACTTCATCTAATCAGCCAGAATCCTAAACTATCTCTTGAGACTCCTTGAAGTAATCTCAAGTTATTAATATGTTAACCAAAACGATGGTAGAGTAGAAAACCTCTTGCTGATCAAATCAAATAGCACTACTTGACAATTTTTATTGAATCATAATAGTCCTTCTGAAAAATCCTTGAAGGAGGAAAGACTTTAAAACTTTGCATGTGAAACTTAATAATATTGAGCCCTCCAAATTTCAATACTTTCATCCCAGAATTCAGGTGCTCTTGTCTAAGGTAGTGGGAGTAAGGTGAAGAAATTCATAGAAATTGATGTGAAACTATCAGAATCAGAACTTAACTCAGGTGCACCAACCTCATGTCTTCCCAGGTGGCTCAGAGTAAAGAATCTGCCTGCCAATGCAGGAGACACAGGAGAGGAGGGTTTGATCCCTGGGTCAGGAAGATCCCCTGGAGGAGGAAATGACGACTTATTCCAGCATTCTTGCCTCAAAAACCCCTTGGACAGAGGAGCCTGGCAGGCTATAGTCCATGGGATCGCAAAGAGTAAGACAGGACTGAGCGTCTGAGCAAGCACACACGCATGCACCACCAATCTCAAGGGAAAAATTTCTGTTCGACAATGTTGACCAACCTCAGTGAATAACGGCATTCCTTACTTATGCTTTTAGTGTTTATCAGGGATGGCAAATGGATTTCATTCAACCTGTTGCTTTATAAGGATTAATTGGTAATGGCTTGCTGGAATGTTACGTTTAGAAGGACTTTATGGAAAGTGGAAAGTGTTAGTTGCTCAGCTGTGTCTGACTCTTTGCTATCCCGTGGGCTATAGCTTGCTAGGCTCCTCTGTCCGTAGAATTCTCCAGGCAAGAATACTGGAGTGGTTTGCCATTCTTTTCTCAGGGGATCTTCCTAGCCCAGGAATCGAACCCCGGTCTCCTGCACTGCAGGCAGATTCTTTACCATCTGAGCCACCAGGGAAAGTGACATTATTGATTAGAGAGATTTGCCTTGGAATGGGATGGAGAGGATTCTTGCCAATACTTACCATTTCTAGATTGAAATAAAATATCTAGGAGTACTTGGTGAGAATTAAGTATTTAAGCAATGTTATTTATCTTCCATTTATTATTAACCTCTTCTTCTAGGTGTAGCCAGAAAGAACTTTACAATGGGCTTAGTACTGCCCATCTGGAGAGCCCTAGAAGGCAGGGTGGCAAGATGAGCTAGGTACAGGAAGTGATTCTGTGTAAGGTACCATGCTGGCTCCTAAGAGGAATCATTCAAGTTTTATATATTTATATGTATTTTAATTAAATACATTAGGATATTCATAAAAGGTAGGTAGCATATTTTCTGAGTAGGGGAAATAAGCTGAAGCTATATTTTCTCTTCTATTTATCACCATTTTATAGTATGCCTAGGACATTTGAGAAGACAACCAGAGTAAATGAGGATATATTTTACTCTTCTTTTAGCACCCCTTATTTTTTATATTTAAAGTTAAATGTGACTTTAATATAAAAGTATGACTACCACATCAGCCAGGAAGTTTTTATACCATTGTGTACTCAAAAGCCTATTTTCTCTCTGAATAACTATGGAAGAATGGGCTCCTGAGAGACTAGATTAATCAAATTTAAAAGCAAATGTAAATTTAAATCAACCATGGAACCCTGCTGTATAGCAATTAACATTTCAAGGTAAAATGAAATGTGATGATAGTAAATACCAGTTGCATGCAGAATTGGAAGCATATTCTGTTTCATGGTGTATTTGGGCAGAGAATGGAAATTTGAAAGGAAAGCCATTATTAATACCCTAGGTTTGACATTTCAAATATAATTTAAACCTGATTACAATTTCTATTAATTTTTTTTTTTCAATTTTCCTACCTTATAATTCTAGATATGTTTCTCAGTCTTGGCATTGTAGACATTTTGGACTGTATAATTCTTTCTTTAGGGACTGTGCTTTGTATTGTAGGACATTAGCAGAACCCCTAGCTTCTGCATACTAGAAGCCAGTGGCAACTTGCCCTCTCCCATCCTTAGCAGTTGTGATACAAAAGATGTCTCGAGATGCTCAGCATAGATTGGGGAATTAAGAGAACTGGGTTACCACTGACTAGCTCTCATACTCACTAACAGTGTAAACTTTGTGTGGTACCCTATTCTCCCTAGTCTAAAAGAGAAAGAGAAGATATTCTAGTATGAAAAGTAGGTTCAAGCAATATTAAGCATTAATACAATTCCTGTACATCCACAGAGAGGGAGGAAACCTTGTCCATTAAAAAATGAAAAGTAAGTACTCCAAAAGATTACTATAAAATAGTAACTTAGCACTATTAGAAAAAAAAAGCAATATTCCAGAGACAGAAAGTCCTTGAGGATGATCCTTGGGAATTAAGCTGAAAGGAATGTTAAGCATGGGTTAAATTTGGCACAGCAAAAGCAAAATTACTGGAGTCATGCATATGCTTTATGAATGTCACCCAGGAGTCTGAATTTTCATAGTTGTTCTTGGTTACCATGGAAATCTATATGAAAGGATTGAGAGTGGTGGAAGGGAAGGCTGGAAGGCTGTGGGAATAGGTGAGGGGCCATAAATTTGAGAGGCATTCAAGAAGTAAAGGATTATCTTTGATGTAATGCTCACAACTTTAAAAGCTATTTTCTGATAACATCTATTATTATTTATATATTTCTGATTAATATCTCTGTGGTTCTAAGTGACTCAACTAAAATCATGATCTAGTTATTACCCTGGTTCAAGAATCTTTTTTTTCTTTTTTGCTCAAGGAGTAGAGGTCAAGCATTCGCCTTCTGAAGCCAGAAAGTTCACTGTTAATTTTTAATGTCCACAAAATCTGCTGTTGTGGTATTTCTGGGTCTGCTGACAAGGACAGGAAGCTCCACATTGGTGAAAGTGCCTATGTACGGGCAGCACTACCGATGGATAATGGAGATTTTAATTTAATCAGCCTGAGTTAAGGAGAGCAACATAAATGAAAGCTTTCTAAAGATGTTTGGTTTGTCATACTTAGAACAAAGCATCAAGGCACACCTGCTCCTTCCTCGTTTATGGTTGTGCTTTGGTATATTTCTTACCACTTGCCCTTTCCTAAGACATCAGTGGGCCGCCTCGCCATCATGACTGCAGCATGCACAGTTGGTGTGACTCTTTGGCTGGCCAGTAGGCACTGTTTCTCTTTGCAGCAAATGTATCTCCCCCCTCTCCCTGCCTTCCTAATGAGAAATCACTTTTACTGGAAGTTATCCTTAATCACCAGTCAAATGAGCCTCTCTTGAAATCTGGCTTCACGTTAACCTGCTGCTACCACCTTACCGTATTGGCATCAGAGTCATATATCAATGCAAGTTAATTTCTTAAAATCTGTTAGATAGGGTGATCTTTTGCTCTGTGGCATGCAGATTATGTTGGTAAACTTGGTAATGCATGGGAGTTAACCCAGAAATTGTACAGTTCTGCTTTTTCTTGTTGCAGAGCCAGGGGACAGGCAATTTATTATACTCTTATTCACCCTGAATAGGTCAGAACCGTGAAATTTGAGAATCCTTCATTTGAGGCCATCAAGTCATTGGGGAGATTAAATCTACATTGTTGTTTAATCTGCGGGATGGCCACTGCCATCCGTAAAATGTCGGATCTGTCCACATTGTTAATGTGAGGGGCACTGTCTGGGTGATCATCAGCTGAATGTGGTGACAAGTAATTTTATTGAAGGATCAAGTGAGAACTTAACCCTCTTGATTTTTTTCCCTTGAACCCATTTTCTTACTTTTTGATGGAATGAGGACATTTTTAGAAAATACAGTGACTTCTACGGTGGTTTTACACAGAATGTTGCTCACCCTTACATCTAAATTTAGTTTATCTGAGAGGTTATGCCAAAAGGAATGAACACATTGCCAAAAAATAAAAACAAAGAAAAAATGTAATTTTCTAAGAATTAAAGAACTCTATTTTTCTAGCTTGTGCTAAGTCACTATTTTATAGTAATCTTTTGGAGTACTTACTTTTCATTTTTTAATGGACAAGGTTTCTTCCCTCTCTGTGGATGTACAGGAATTGTATTAATGCTTAATATTGCTTGAACCTACTTTTCATACTAGAATACGTTCTCTTTCTCTTTTAGACTAGAATTTAGGCAGGCAAAACAGGAAATATAGATTAACAACAGATTAACCTTAGAGCTTCTTAAATAATTCAAGATTATAAGATTCCTAAAGCTTAGAAGTCAGATAGCAAAGATAGAACCCATATTCTGCATTTGTCATATACCAATATAAGCTTGATCACAGTTTTATATTTATAAAATAAGAAATAACAATTTTACACACACGTGTGTATATATCCTATTAATGCTTAGGGGAGTATGCGTGCATAAGTGGCTTCAGTCGTGTCCAATTCTTTGCCACCCAATGGACTGAAGCCTGCCAAGCTCCTCTGTCCATGGCATTTACATTGATTTATAATTTTTTCACATATAAGATTAAAAAGAGGTGTATATATGTTACTTACTGAAAATATGAGTTCAATTACTTTCAAAATCCACATTTTACTGCAAAAAGGGTAAATAATTAGATTTACTTTCTGAAAACCAAATTCTATAATATTTGACTGTGATATTGTACATCTAACTCTTATAAAAATGGGAAAGCTTTTTTTTTTCCTTTTTTAATCTTCAAATGACTCCACTTTGTCAGATTTTTAGTTAAGGAACAGCGGTGGTGGTGGTGAGTCAACGTGAAGGTTGAAATAGAGGGGTAATAAAATACATCTGAAATTAGAAAACAAGGTTAATGGTGATGTTTGAATGAAACCTTTTCAAACCCACTGTCAAAACACAACTTCTTTCCCCTCTTGTTTGACTCTCATGGCAGCCTTGCTACCTTTTACAGCGACTTCCCTTCTGGGGTGTGTTTTCTGAATGCCTTTCATTTAATAGGCATATTTTAGAAATCTAATTTCACTGTCTGCTTCAGATCAGCGATGCTGTAGAAACCTAACCATTTTAGACTGTCTGGATGCTGTTTTCATCAAGTCATTAACATTATTATTGAGGGTGACAAGGAAGTTATCTCCCCTTGCTCAGAGCATCTTATTTGTTAAAGAACACAACCCCTTAACCTTTTTAAAGGATGTGGTTTCACCAAGCTAACTTTTTATGTAGAGCTGTTTTCCATTTTAATTTCAGTTTATATCTGTCTGCAGTGCTTCCTGCAAAACGTACAAGGCTTTTTCATGTCAGTAAAGCATGGCTGGGTTATGTATAGGTGTTCTCAGGATCTTAGTTTCTTAGCACATTAGAGTTGAGCCCAGACTCCTCATTTTCAAGATGAAGGAGCTGAAAACTCAGGTTGTCCTGCCGAGCAGCATCAACGTGACAAGTTCTATTATGATATCCTGACACTTCATCAAATGTGTTTTCCCTCTTCTACATCCTGCCCTTTTGCACCAGTCTTAACCTTTGTTAGAATATTTTGAGACTCTGAAAACCAAGTAATTTGTATTAGCCTTTTTGTTCTGGATCATTTCTCCTTCATTTTTGTTAAACCACAGCACAGATTCGAGCCTTTTGCTTTATGCCATAATTTATTTGGGCCAAATTCTAACACGAACTGAAATGCAGTTTGTTATGAAAGGAGTATCATTGCTTTTGTAAAAGTAATATATACTTGGGCACAAATTTAAAATAATACTGGTATAAATAAATAACATACTAAAAATAAACAGAAATTACACCAGTCACTCAAACCCATGTTTAATATTTTGGCAAACATACTAACAATCATATACTTGTGCAAATATTTATTATTCATATACGTATGAAATTTTGCCTGCATTGATTTATACCATGATTCAGCACCAATAATGCCTGAGGCTGCCATTTCCTTTAACATGGCTAACACAGATCCTTGCCAATTTTTAAAATATCTACCATTCTGAACTCATGAGAAACAATTCTTTTATTTTTCTAGTTCATATGAAGCCTTTAAATCACCTTTTTCATGTATTTTGTTCTTATTTGTATGCATACAACCACATCCTTTTAGTTTAACTGATTTGTTAAATTTCTCTGTTTGGCCATTTACTTTTTATATATGATACTTTGCAAATAGTTTTCTCAGTTAAAAAAAAATGCTCCAACTTGTTATATCTTCTTTTGTTTTTGTTTGTTGTTTTCTGATGTTTGCTACCATAAGTTTTCCTTCAGAGTAAGGATACATTATTCTAAACCATGCAAGCAATTAATTGCAAGAATTATAATCAGAGGTAGGCCTATAGACAAGCATGTCAATAGTTACTAACACCATAAATTATTTTATAATATCTTATGTGTAAGTAAATAATGTTGATAACATCTCTGTGGCAAGGAGAGGGTCTTTTATTAGGCAAGAGTAACAAATGCCCAAGTATATGTAACGAAGCTAATTAGCTGTTTACTGATTTCCTACCATTGTGTTTGTATCCCTTGGGCCTTTAGTTCTTCATCTTGTTATTGTCTTGATACTCCACATGAAGCATGATATATATATATATATATATATATATATATATATATATATATATATTTACCTTGTGTATCCTGTGTGAGAGTAGCTTCTAAGCTGAATATATTAAATTTCTGCCTTGAATTTTTCCATATGCTATTTTCCCATGGAATATAGGAAATAAGATCATTTGCTTGGAAGAATTCTGTGTTGTCTGAAGACTTGTTGCCACAGATCTATTTGGTCAACAGAGTTAGTGATCTCTGTCTCTCATGTTGGGCCCCACAGCTTATGATCTGACACTTACTTTCTACAGATGTTTATCGTCCTTCTGTTCTTTTATTCTATTTTTGTTCTTTCCTGTTGCTGCTTTTGCTGTAGTCAAGTTGTTCATTTTGTTTTTAATACAGTGCCTTCTCTTTTTTTAGGATTTTCCATTTGCCCCTTCAAAGTTCTGTTGTTTTCTTTCTGGGCACTTTCAGACACCAATGAAGTCAAGTTGAATGCTAGGTAACAAAGACATGGTCAATGTGTAAGGACAAGTCAGCATTTAAGGATTTTATCACCTTTTGAGTTACAATTAGGAGATCACATTGACATCAGATAAAGCCTATCAGTATCGCCTAATGCTTGTATACTGTGCTCTTTTCATGCCATGTTTTTTAAAATAAAAGCTATTAATTTTGTTCCCTTGTATATGCAGTGGTGAGGGCTCTGTTATTTTTGCAGAGCAAAATCATTCCAGGTTAGAAAAGAAGAGAATTGAGATGACTGAAGGATATTAATAGTCACAAATATTTTGCTTCTAGCAGTTATAGGAAAGTATAGACGGGGTGAATCTCACTGAGAAGAACAAGAAAGAAGTCTCTTGATGAGTTGATGCTTGGAACAACTAGTTCAGAGGGAAAACAGTAAAAAGAAAACTTTTTAACTAAAATGTGACTGAAGCTGGGAATCTCTTACATTTTGGGGGAGGGTAAATACTAAAATTCAAGGCAAATTGGAAGTGGTCAAACAAGAGATTGCAAGCGTGAACATTGACATTCTAGGAATCAGAGAACTAAGATGGACTGGAATGGGTGAATTTAACTCAGATGACCATTATATCTACTACTGTGGGCAGGAATCCCTTAGAAGAAATAGAGTAGCCATAATAGTCAGCAAAAGAATCCGAAATGCAGTACTTGGATGCAATCTCAAAAACGACAGAATGATCTCTGTTCATTTCCAAGGCAAACCATTCAATATCATTTTAATCCAAGTCTATGCCCTGACCACTAATGCTGAAGAAGCTGAAGTTGAGCAGTTCTATGAAGACCTACAGGACCTTTTAGAACTAACACCCCAAAAAGATGTCCTTTTCATTATAGGGGACTGGAATGCAAAAGTAGGAAGTCAAGAACACCTGGAGTAGCAGGCAAATTTGGCCTTGGAGTACAGAATAAAGCAGGGCAAAGGCTAATAGAGTTTTGCCAAGAGAAAGCACTGGTCATAACAAACACCCTCTTCCAACAACACAAGAGAAGACTCTACACATGAACATCACCAGATGGTAGACACTGACATCAGATTGATTATATCCTTTGCAGCCAAAGATGGAGACGCTCTATACAGTCAGAAAAACAAGAGCAGGAGCTGACTGTGGCTCAGATCATGAACTCCTTATTGCCAAATTCAGACTTAAACTGAAGAAAGTGGGGAAAACCACTAGACCATTCAGGTATGATCTAAATTAAATCCCTTATGTATATACAGTGAAAGTGAGAAATAGATTTAAGGGACTAGATCTGATAGAGAGAGTGCCTGAGGAACTACGGATGGAGGTTCATGACATTGTACAAGAGATAGGGATCAAGATCATCTCCAAGAAAAAGAAATGCAAAAAAGCAAAATGGCTGTCAGAAGAGGCCTTACAAATAGGTGTGAGAAGAAGAGAAGCGAAAAGCAAAGGAGAAAAGGAAAGATATACCCATTTGAATGCAGAGTTCCAAAGGACAGCAAGGGGAGATAAGACAGCCTTCCTCAGTGATCAATGCAAAGAAATAGAGGAAAACAACAGAATGGAAAAGACTAGAAATCTCCTTAAGAAAATTAGAGGTACCAAGGGAATGTTTCATGCAGATGGGCTCAATAAAGGTTAGAAATGGTATGAACCTAACAGAAGCAGAAAATATTAAGAAAAGGTGGCAAGAATACACAGAAGAACTGTACAAAAAAGATCTTCACAACCCAGATAGTCACAGTGGTGTGATCACTCACCTAGAGCCAGACATCCTGGATGTGAAGTCAAGTGGGCCTTAGGAAGCGTCAGTACAAACAAAGCTAGTAGAGGTAATGAAATTCCAGTTGAGCTATTTCAAATCCTAAAAGATGATGCTGTGAAAGTGCTACACTAAATATGTCAGCAAATTTGGAAAACTCAGCAGTGGCCACAGGACTGGAAAAGGTCAGTTTTCATTCCAATCCCAAAGAAAGGCAATCCCAAAGAATGCTCAAACTACTGCACAATTGCACTCAACTCACACGCTATTAAAGTAATGTTCAAAATTCTCCAAGCTAGGCTTCAGCAATACATGAACTGTGAACTTCCAGATGTTCAAGCTGGATTAAGAAAAGGCAGAGGAACCAGATATCAAATTTCCAACATCTGCTGGATCATCAAAAGAGCAAGAGAGTTCCAGAAATACATCTATTTCTGCTTTATTGACTATGCGAAAGACTTTGTGTGGATCACAATAAACTGTGGAAAATTGTGAAAGAGATGGGAATACCAGACCACCTGACCTGCCTCTTGAGAAACCTGTATGCAGGTCAGGAAGCAACAGTTAGAACTGGACATGGAACAACGAACGTGTTACAAATAGGAAAAGGAGCACGCCAAGGCTGTATATTGTCACCCTGCTTATTTAACTTATATGCAGAGTACATCATGAGAAACGCTGGGCTGGATGAAGCACAAGTTAGAATCAAGATTGCCAGGAGAAATATCAATAACCTCAGCTATGCAGATGACACCACCCTTATGGCAGAAAGCAAAGAATAACTGAAGAGCCTCTTAATGAAAGTGAAAGAGGAGAGTGAAAAAGTTGGCTTAAAGCTCAACATTCGGAAAACTAAGATCATGGCATCTGGTCTCATCACTTCATGGCAAATAGATGGGGAAACAGTGGCTGAATTTATTTTTCTAGGCTCCAAAATCACTGCAGATGGTGATTGCAGCCATGAAATTAAAAGATGCTTATTCCTTGGAAGGAAAGTTATGACCAACCTAAATAGCATATTAAAAAGTAGAGACATTACTTTACCAACAAAGGTCTGTCTAGTCAAAACTGTGGTTTACCCAGTAGTCTTGGATGGATGTGAGAGTTGGACTATAAAGAAAGCTGAGCACAGGAGAATTGATGCTTTTGAACTGTGGTGTTGGAGAAGACTCTTGAGAGTCCCTTGGACTGCAAGGAGATCCAACCAGTCCATCCTAAAGGAGATCGGTCCTAGGTGTTCATTGGTAGGACTGATGCTGAAGCTGAAACTCCAAATCTTTGGCCACCTGATGCAAAGAGCTGACTCATTTGAAAAGACCCTGATGCTGGGAAAGATTGAGGGCAGGAGGAGAAGAGGACAACAGAGGATGAGATGGTTGGATGGCATCACCAACTCAACGGACATGGGTTTGGGTGGACTCTGGGATTTGGTGATGGACAGGGAATGCTGGCATGCTGTGGTTCATGGGGTCGCAAAGAGTTGGACACGACTGAGTGACTGAAGTGAACTGAAATACTAAAATTAGTGAACAAAATGAGAACTAGCATTTGTCGATCACCTACTAACAGACATCAATAAGGCACTGGATTCTCTGTATAAAGATGGCTTTCACTAATCCCATCTCACAGGTGGGAAAGCTGAAGTCAAAACCCAGGTCAAAGAAGTCAAACAATGTGCAGTGTTTTTAGCTAATAGTTGAGCCCCAAATCTCTTTGGTTTCAAGGGCATGATATTTCTGTCTCCCCTCGGGGTCTTAGAAGGGAAATCTCGATGGAAACCAACTCTGGTTTGGTGAGAGTTTGGTGAACTCTCAGATTGTCAAAAAACACACTACTGAGCAGAAAAAGAATAATCTCTTTGTGCTACCTTGAAAAAGCATATTGGTAGGTGTTGGAGATATAAATGAATGGCTACTTAGTGTTTTGTTTTTCATGTCTTTGTTCTAGTATCATCTATATTTTCAAGTTGGAAGATTTCAGGTTATATTCTCCAAATATGATTTGTCTCAAATTGAAAGTCACTCAGTTTTGTCTGACTCTTTGTGACTCAGTGGACTATACAGTCCATTAAATTCTCCAGGTCAGAATACTGGAGTGAGTAGCCTTTTCCCTCTCCAGGAGAATCTTCTGAACCCAGGGATTGGACCCAGGTCTCGCACATTGCAGGCGGATACCAGCTAAGCCACAAGGGAAGCCCAAGAATACTAGAGTGGGTAGCCTATCCCTTCTCTAGCAGATCTTCCCAACCTAGTAATCGAACTGGAGTCTCCTGCATTGCAGGCAGAATCTTTACCAACTGAGCTATCAGGGATTTTACAGCTTGTCTATTTAGTATAATTTTCAGGTTATGCATCATTCCTTATACATGTTGGGAGTCTATGTGAACAAGCATGTACAGTTCTCAGCTCTTCTGTTTGTCTGCTCGGAATCTTCTCTTCTCAAGTGATACCTTCCCACTCAATCTGCTGCAGGCCTCAACTAGTATTGTTTGTTCTTTTTTAGTGTTCAAATTTTGAAGTTATTAAATCTATTTAAAATTTTATGCAAAAGTAAATATGAATATATGAGGATTCTTTTTTAATCTTTCATAATATAACATGTGACTCTTTCACTGTACAAATGCAGGCTAATTTCAGTTTTGCTCATTAGAATCTAGGTTAATGGAGGAAATAAAACATTTTTTCACTTGTCTAAATATAGCATCTAGTATGTTTGTACCTGCTTTTGAATTCAATTGTTTTAATGCTGTTTAGTTAGAACATTTTTCTGTATCAAAATCATTAAAAGGAAACATTGTGATCTACATATTTTCAGTTCCTTTCAGTTCAGTTGCTCAGTCATGTCTGACTCTTTGTGACCCCATGGACTGTAGCATGCAAGGCTGCCCCGTCCACCACCAATTCCCAGAGCCTACTCAAACTCATGTCCATCGCGTTGGTGGTGCCATCCAACCATCTCATCCTCTGTCATTCCCTTCTCTTCCTGCCTTAAATCTTTCCCAGCATCAGGGTCTTTTCCAGTGAGTTGGTTCTTTTTTTTTCCTTCCAATGAATATTTAGGACTGATTTCCTTTAGGATTGACTGGTTGGTTCTCCTTGGTGTCCAAGGGACTCTCAAGAATCTTCTCCAACACTGCAGTTCAAAAGCATCAATTTTTCTGTGCTCAGCTTTCTTTATAGTCCAACTCTCACATCGATCCATGACTATTGGAAAAACCATAGTTTTGACTAGACAGACCTTTGTTGGTAAAGTAATGTCTCTGCTTTTTAATATGCTACCTAGGTTGATCATAGCTTTTCTTCCAAGGAGCAAGCATCTTTTAATTTCATGGCTGAAGTCACCATCTGCAGTGATTTGGAGCCCCCCAAAATAAAGTCTATCACTGTTTCCTTGTTTCCCTATCTATTTGCCATGAAGTGATGAGACCAGATGCCATGATCTTAGTTTTCTGAATGTTGAGCTTTAAGCCAACTTTTTCACTCTCCTCTTTCACTTTCATCAAGAGGCTCTTTAGTTCTTTGCTTTCTGCCATAAGGGTGGTGTCATCTGCATATCTGAGGTTATTAATATTTCTCCCAGCAATCTTGATTCTAACTTGTGCTTCATCCAGCCTGGCATTTTGCATGATGTTCTCTACATATAAGTTAAATAAGCAGGGTGAAAACATACAGCCTTGACAAACTTCTTTCCTGATTTGGAACCAGTCTGTTTTTCCATGTCCAGTTCTAACTGTTGCTTCTTGACCTGCATACATATTTCTCAGGAGGCAAGTAAGGTGGTCTGGTAGTCCCTTCTCTTCAAGAATTTTCCACAGTTTATTGTGACCCACACAGTCAAAGGCTTTGGCATAGTCAATAAAGCAGAAGTAGATGTTCTTCTGGAACTCTCTTGCTTTTTCAATGATCCAGGGAATGTTGGCAATTTGATATTTGGTTCCTCTGCCTTTTCTATATCCAGTTTGAACATCTAAAAGTTCATGGTTCAGGTACTGTTGAAGCCTGGTTTGGAGAATTGTGAGCCTTACTTTGTAAACATGTGAGATGAATGCCATCGTGTGGTAGTTTGAACATTCTTTGGCATTCCCTTTCTTTGGGATTGGAATGAAAACAGACCTTTTCCAGTTCTGTGGCCACTGTTGAGTTTTCCAGATTTTCTGGCATATTGAGTGCAGAAAATGAGTGCAGCACTTTCACAGCATCATATTTTAAGATTTGAAATAGCTTAACTGGAATTCCATCACCTCCACTAGCTTTGTTCATAGTGATGTTTCAAAGGCCCACTTGACTTCACATACCAGCATGTCTGTCTCTAGGTGAGTGATCACACCATCATGGTTATCTGGGTCATAAAGATCTTTTTTGTATAGTTTTTCTGTATATTCTTGCCACCTCTTCTTAATATCTTCTGTTTCTGTTAGGTCCCTACCATGACTGTCCTTTATTGTGTTCCTCTTTCCATGAGATGTTCCCTTGGTATCTCTAATTTTCTTGACGAGATGGCTAGTCTTTCCAATTCTATTGTTTTGCTCTATTTCTTTGCATTGATCACTGAGGAAGCCTTTCCTATCTTTCCTTGCTATTCTTTGGAACTCTGCATTCAAATGGGTATATCTTTTCCTTTCATTTGTCTTCTTTTCTCAGCTATTTGTAAGGCCTCCTCAGACAACCGTTTTGCCTTTTTGCCTCTCTTTTTCTTGGGGATGGTCTTGATCACTGCCTCCTATACAATATCTTGTACCTCTGTCCATAGTTCTTCAGGCACTCTGTCTATCAGATCTAACCCATTTAATCTATTTCTCACTCCCACTGTATAAGTCTAAGGAATTTAAGTCATACCTGAATGGTCTAGTGGTTTTCCCTACTTTCTTCAATTTAAGTCTGAATTTGGCAATAAGGAGTTCATGATCTGATGCACAGTCAGCTCCCAGTCTTGTTTTTGCTGACTTTATAGAGGTTCTCCATCTTTAGCTGCAATGACTATAATCAATGTGATTTCGGTATTGACCATCTGGTAATGTCCATGTGTAGAGTCTTCTCTTGTGTTGTTCGAAGAGGGTGTTTGCTATTACCAATGCGTTCTCTTGACCATATTAAACATATTGGCTTTGGATAGACCTTTGGAGTTTGTGGCTAGACCTTATTTCCTGATTATCAAGTAAATGTGGTTGCAGAGCAACAAAAGAGAGAGAGAGAGAGATTCATGAGTTTTCTATGGAATCTGTTGTCTTACAGCCCCATCTTATCCATTTACAGTTCTGTCCTTTGAATGTGAGGATGACGACTCTAATGAGTCAACATCAGCATTACACGATCTTGAGTTGTCTTTCTGGTGGAGGTAATTACGGTTCTCTGATTCACCCCCACTCTCTTGATTCTGATTCTCTAGTGATAGGCTGCTTGTACCTATAAAATGACTGGCTAGGTGCTTGTTAAATTATCTTAACAATGGTCTGAGCAATAGTGCATTTTTTTTTTTGTCTCCACATGATGTTATAATAACCACTTGAGCAAAATAGCTATATGTACACATTATGTTTATAAAGCAACAAAATGACAAAGTAGACAATGAAAAATATTTCTATTTTCGGCTGTGTAGCCCTTATTTCATTTCATGTCCATTGGAAGGATTTAGGTTAGATGATTTTTTGGCTATTCTCTAGTTCTGAAAACTTATGGTTCATAAATTCAATATAGTTAAACAAAACATCTCCATGCACTAATTCCTCACATTGTGCTATATTATTTAATAGTTTTAGGAACATTGTTTTCATTGTTTATATTTAGGAAATAAGCAAAATGTTATTATTATCTTCAGATAATGTACATATCAAAATAACATAATGCAGATTATTCATAGTTGGTATATCTTCACTGTACCAAGATTATAATCATTTTTTAGTCTGCTGTGTGTTATGTCTAAGTAACATAGAAGTAGAGTATTTTGGCTTTTTGCATTTGACTTTTTTTTTCGTAGTTAAACTTCTGATTCTCTTTGGTCCTTATTAGTTTCAAATTATAAGCTGTGTATAAATTCTAAGCATGCAAAGATATAATCCTATTAAGGGTACATAAAGGAGTCTGGTCTATCTTGTAGGAAAACTGAAAAGGTCCATAGAAATGACAGCTGGTAAGACCTTACTTTATGGTTGAACAAACAGGTCAAAACAATGTTGTGCCTCTATTTAGCTTCCAGGGTTCCCTGAGTTTCTAACCCTTAGTTTTCCAGCTTATCCATGATACATTCTTTAAACTGGAAAATATTTAGGAATAAGATGATGATGATTAGTGTATAAACCCAGTGGAAATTCCTAGAGGTGATTCAGGCCAAAAATTGTTCTGTGTTCTCCAGAAATTTCAGCGAGAAGTGCCAATGGTGTGAAATTCTCTGTAGCTTGGCATATTTCCTTTATAGGACCCAAAATTGTCAGACTTATGTTATTCTCTTCACAGAAAACTTTCTTGTCATTAGTAGTCTCTATCTCACAATGTATAAAATGCTGAGGAATTGGGTAACTCTTATTCATATGAGGAGAGAAGAGCTTTGCATCCTAATGCCTTGGCCATTGTGGAATATAGAAATTAGTCAATGAAATAGTCCTCTTTGAAATACACATATGGTGAGATATCACAGAATTATGTTTCAGAATTGATAGTGTATTTTGCACATTGTTTTTACCAAGATAATATCATATGCCAATTATAAATATCCTTCCAGTGTTTGATGTCTCTGCTGATTCTTTAGTTACTGCAGGTTTAAAATAAATATACTGAGAAAAATCTTGCTTTTTATTCTTTTCTCAGTAGTATTTCTCACCTAAACAGCAAAAGGGTCAGAAGTCAGATCAGGTGGTGATCACTTAATATTAGTCTTTCTACTTGAAATGAAAATATTTGTTCTCATACATTCTGATGTCTGCACCACTACATTTTTTAAGTACCATGAGGTTGATTTAGTATAGCTCCAAAACCCATGCTTTTGGAAGCATAATTCTGATCATAAAAAATTATTGCCCAAAGTGAGTTAAAGAAATAAAAAAGTAAGTAAATAAATGATTTTCTGGTCATATACAAGAGAGATACACTAAAGAAAAATAAATTCTTTCATGTTTATTAAGACCAGTTAAGGGAGATGTTTTGACTTGAAAGTTTTAACATTGCCAATAAATGTCTCCCTTTTAAAATTTTTAAAGCTTTCTTCAGGTTCATTTGTGTTCTGGCATTAGAGTGCAACAAAGGGAAACTGGACTTTTGCCCCATGGTTATGGAATAACTTTCCCTTGCTCCAAAATTTAATGGGATGAAGAAGATACTACATTGGTTTCTTTCCCAGAAAATGCTTCTTCATTCTGTGATTAAGCAGTTAGCTATTCTCCATTTTTGGTAACCCTGAACTGCCCGATGTGTCTCTAATATGGTGGTTCTTAACCAGGGGTTATTTGACCCCCAGAACATTTGGCATTGTCTGGAGACATTTTTGTTTGTCACAGCCCGGGTGGTACTCTTAATATCAAGTCACTAGAAGGCATGGACGCTGATGAACGGTCTACAGTCACGAGCCAGTTTCTCGCAGTAAAGAATGTCCCAGCTCCAAGTGTCAGAAGGGCCCAAGCAGAGAACCCTTGCCTAATGTTTATCACATTGTATCATCATCATCTGTTTACTTGTATCTCATCTTTACTGGCTTATATGATTTTTACTGGTTGGTCAAGGACTAGTCTTCTGCCTCCTAAAGTATTCTCAACATGAATGAGAATATTGAATGTTGAATGACTGTCAAATATAAGTCTAATAGTGATTTCTATCTGTTAATAATTACACTTTTCTATCTATTAACAATTATACTTATGCAATTGATGAGGTTCAGAAATCGTTGCTTTTATTTTGTATCGACGTTTGGTACAAAAAAAAATGTACAAACTTTAAATGCATTGGTCAGTAAGGCATCAGAAAATGAGCACATTAATATAACTACCTCATAGATTAACAAATAAATTTGGCCAGCCTGCAATAAACTGTGTGTTTTCCAAACATCATTTCCTACCACCATTTCAATAGTAACTACTATCTTGACTTCCAACATTTTCTTGTTTTAAAATTGTTTTCTGGTTCAAAATCACAGAATATTTAAGAGATTCATCCAAGTTCTGTATAGCTGTAAGTTGTCCATTTTTATTGTTGAATAGTATTTCATTGGATTAATATAGTATATTTTTTATTCATTTAATTATTGATGGATGTTTTGGTCATTTCCAATGTCCAGCCACTATTGTTAATAAGACTATAAATATTCTTATGCATGTATGTTGGTGTGTGTATACACACGTTTTTGTTTAGTACATACTAAAAATGAAATTAATGGATCATAGGGGAGTGTATATGTTCAACTTGAAATATAAAAGACACAATCATAGGAAAAATAAGCAAAATAATTATTTTTCCTACTGCTGCATAGGATAGTTTATAAGGAATTTGTTGTATTAAAAATAACCTTTAACATCAGTGGCTGAGGCAGAAACTTAATTGCATGAGAGCCTTGAGTTTTTGTTTTATTATCTTCATTGTCTCCTATCATTTTAAGCCTTTCTGATTCTGCTATAATATAGGCTTAGTCACTATGACTTGATTTTACAACAGTTAATGTTAAATATGGAGAAGGCAATGGCAACCCACTCCAGTACTCTTGCCTGGAGAATCCCATGGAAGGAGGAGCCTGGTAGGCTGCAGTCCATGGGGTCGCTAAGAGTTGGACACGACTGAGCGACTTCACTTTCGCTTTTCACTTTCATGCATTGGAGAAGGAAATGGCAACCCACTCCAGTGTTCTTGCCTGGAGAATCCCAGGGATGGCGGAGCCTGGTGGGCTGCCGTCTATGGGATTGCACAGAGTCGGACACGACTGAAGCGACTTAGCAGCAGCAGTGTTAAATAAGGTATATTTATGACTTGAATTAAGTCAACCACCGTCCCCACAATACACACATCTCCACTATGTTCCACTTACCTACTGACCCTTTATTTTGAACCTTTTGTCCACATGTGTATCTGCTGCATTTTTCCTCTTTTATCTTCCTTATTCATAACATCTTTATTCCATTTCATCATGATAAATTTTCCTCCAATTGAACTCCATGCTTCTACAACCATATATTAATCACATGTGATATCTACTTGGGCACTTTGAGAGGAATTATATTTAACATGCTGTGTGTAATTTCATAGTGATTACTTAAAACATTAAAATCGTATAATGTGTTAAGCTTATAGTATTTTAAGCCTTTAAAAAACTTATGAATTATTTAGTACAAGACTCTAATTTTACTTTTGAAACTCATGGGAAAATTTAAAGTGACTTGTTGAAAAGAAAATGGCTACTTGGTAGTAGGACTGGGGCTGCTCCGGGTCTCTGGGATTTAGACTCATTGTCATAGGCTCCTTCCAGCAAAGAATTATGTTGCTCAGTAAAAAGAGATGGAAATGGCATAAGGGAATTACTCAATTTTTTTAGAGGACACTAGAGATGACTATAATCTTTAGTAGGCAGAAAAAACTTGTCATAGGAAATGTGCCTTTTTCATACAGAAACATATAAATAGATATTCTTAACTGTTTTGAGCAACTATTGGTGCAAAATATATTCAGGTTTAAAGAACACATGCACAATTTATTGGTACCAAAGAAAGAAATTCTTACAGAGAAATAGAAGTGATTTTTCTATTTTGGAAAGTGTGTGTGTGTGTGTGTGTCTGTGTGTGTGTAGGGGAATGGTACTGGAGTTGGTAAAGTACACTAGGATGATATAATGAGAGTTTGTTTTTTTTTTAATGAGTGATGTTGACACA
Source organism: Dama dama (assembly GCF_033118175.1). Lineage (NCBI taxonomy): Eukaryota > Metazoa > Chordata > Mammalia > Artiodactyla > Cervidae > Dama > Dama dama. The sequence continues at coordinate 55,048,005 of NC_083697.1, forward strand.
TATCTATTCAAACAAATTAGAACCCCATTGTGATGAAGTCTCTAATGGAAACCATTAAAATCAAATTCAAATAGAAAAGTGGGAGGAAGCACAAAAAGGAGAGAAGTAGAAAAAGCATTTACAAATTTCCCGTACTGTGAGTACTAGCATTTTTTTTTAAATAGCAGTTCCGCTAACAATTTAATGTTTGCTGCTTCTTACAGTCTAGAAGAGAGTTAGAAAATAAGTTTATTCACCAATGCCAGCTTCCTTCACTTCATGGTTGTTACAGGGAACACTATTTTGGGAAGATTTCTGAGGCCAACTGCAGATTTATTAAGGAGTGACAGCAACCATGCCAAGTATGTGCCATCTTGCTGGAGACTAAAAAGGCTAGTGTTCCAGTTTCGTTCTTACCATCTCTGCGTGGATTTCTCATAGGCATCTCAAACTGAGCAGATTCGTAAAGGAGCCCCTGATCTTTTTTCCTAGGCTGCTTTGCCAACGTATTTTTCATTTCAGTATATGGAACCATTGTTAGTACCAGTGACTGGGAGTCATCGCTGCCAGCTCTTCTTTTCTCATCTCACCTCTAAATAATCAAGTCCTATAGAGCCTACCTCTCAAAAGGATCCTGAAATCATCTCTTTCTCTCCATGTTTTGCAGCACCAGCCTCCATTACCTCCAAGCTGCACTGCTATAGCGTCCGACACAATTTTCTATGGTTACATTTTCTTTCCCAATTCAATTCTTAATCCAAAAAATGAGCCTAAACGATCTTAAAATACAAATCTGATTATATGTCTCTCCTATGTAAAGCCCTCAGAAAGTTCCATTGCCCATAGGATAAAGGTGAAAATCTGTATTATGGTCTATAAAACTGTGCGTAGCCTGATCTCCAGCTATTTTCCTAGCATTGCCTTAGGCCCCTTCTTCACAAAATTGCTTTGCATCATCTACCGTGGCTATTCAGGTTTTAAGCAATACCAGCTTTCTTCTCTCCTCAGATCATTCATACATGCTATTCTCTGTTCCTACAAATATCTTCCATTTTCATTTCACTTCATTTGAAATCTCTTCCTTCTCCGAAATCTCAGCTTAAATTTCAGGGAAGCTGTTCCTAACACCTCAATTTAGGTAGGTTTTCACAAGTACATATGCATAGCATTTTCTAAAAATTTTTATTCTATGTTATACAATTGCAGTTAAAATCTAATCTGATTGGTTAATTTTTGAAGGTCTGTCTTAGTCTCCTATTGCTGCTGTAAAAGAAAAAACTACTGCAAACATAGTGGCTCAGAGCAACACAGATTGATATTTTACAACTCTCCAGATCAGATGTTCTAAACATGTCTCATGGGGTTGAAATCAAGCGGCCAGGAAGGTCTACATTTCTTTCTGGAGACTATAGGAGAGAATACCCTTTATGCCTTTCCTGCTTCTAGAGGCTGCCTCCATTTCTTGTTGTGGCCCCCTCTTTCTTCTCCAGAGCCAGAGATGACCAGTCAATTCTTCTTCCTGATGCCATCTCTCTGGTTCTGATTCTTCTGCCACCTTCTTCCCCACATAATGACCCATGTGATTACATTGGACTCACCTAGATAATCCAGGATCATCCACCTCTATTGAAGTCAGCTGGTTAGCAATGTTACTTCCATCTGAAACCTCAGTTCTTTTTTGACATGTAACATAACATAGTTACAGGTGTGATCAGGGTGTGGATATCTTTGTGGGACATTCTTGCCTAACACAAGTTCTCTCTCAATAAATACATTTTAAGTTCCTTAAGGGCAGGAACCATATTTATGCTTTGCCTGACACTTGATCTCCAAGGCCAGCTACATTGCCCAGTTCACTGTAGCATTTCATAAATATTTTTTAGATGAAAGAATGAATTCATAAAGCACAATTATTATCAGTTATCAATGGTAATAGAGACAGGTAGCTAGTTTCAAGGAGGGGAATAGACTGCATACTAATTATGATTCATCAAGCTATTGTGGAAAGATACAGGTCAATTGTTTGAACTTCTTTATCCAAATCATCTCATCTACTTTGAGACTTAGAAAGCAAACTTAACATTTTGTTTTGAAATGCTTGTTGGTTTTCTCCAGCCCTCACCAGAATGAATTTCATAATTATGTATTCTGTACAGAAATATCAACATAAATGTTCTTTCCTGAAGCATGCAGCTGCTATCACTGAAGCTGACTGTTACTCAGACATATGCTGGGTGGCAGCAGATAAGTTCGGAATTAGTTGTGATAGGTAATCCACAAAATAGCTAGACTGCATGCCAGTAATCAAGAATTCACTGTAATTACTTTAATCTGTAATCGGCTCAGCACAGTGCACAAAAGACTGGCAGACAAATTCTGCAACCAGGGAGAAAGTTTGGTTAATTATTCCAAGACCATCTCTTTGTTACCATATTGATTTTGAATTGTATGACCTTTTCATTCATTCATTAATATATTTATTCATTCAGTGGAATGTGTTAATTACAGCAGGAGTGTATTAATTACATTTGAAACAAAAACCAATAAAAACATGCCCCTCACTTCACAGGACATCCAGACTTATTGTGAGAGACAGACATGTAAATAAACCCATAAGTGCAATATTAACTCTTTTCCTTTCTTATAAAAATAGGAAATTGTAGACTCAAAGTTAGCAAGCAATTACTATGAGAAAGTCCTTTAACTTTTATATTAGAATGATAAGTTATTGGAAAACATACACATACATAAGCATACATCATGTTGTTTTCAAGGGAGCCAGTTTAGTTTACTAAGGAAAAAAAAATTTTTTTTCATTCCTGAATCTGCAGGCTATAGATTCTATATTATACTTAAGTGGATGACAGCCCGTTTATTGTACAATAAAGTCCATAAAAATTAGGTTCTTTTGTACTCTCTTCATAACAGTCATCTTATACGGTGAATGAAAAAGTGTGTATGTTCAAAGTTCAGCTGAGGAAACTCCTGATGCTGTCTCACATTCCTGGTTACCAGGATACCAAGGCTTGGTTCAATGTGTAAACATCTCAAAGTGAACAAATGCAAAAGGTTCCTACAGGCTGGATAAAGGATGGGGTCTTACAAGATTCTATTTCATTCAGATAATTCAAACTTTTTTAAAAGGTAATGTCAAATAAAGAATGAGGGGGCTTACACTTTGAGAGCAACACATGTGAAAAAATCTTCAGGAATTGAATGTGATTATAAGTTTAACATAAGTTAGCACTGAGTGTAGCTCTTGCAACAAAATGAGCCCCTGTGATTTTAGAATGCTTGATTAAGATTATAGCATATGAGAAATGGAGTGGAGAGGGCCCCACACTGATCAGACCCTGCTAGTTTTATTGTGGTTGGAGAAGGTCACCGAGAGGGTAAGACTTCTGATTGACCTGAAAGCTGGACCCAGCCAATCACAGGCTCCTCAGCCCCACCTTCATCCTTGAAATCTACTGAAATGTGGAAATCCACCATTTCCACAGCAGGCTTTATTTTCAAGAATGCAGTCTTGAGGGAGCGAGGTGTTGTTGAGACCATCAGGACAGCATCTGTGCCTGAACCCATAAAGGTCTCTATACAGACTTTTAAGATTCTGGCAAGGGGCCATGGAGATCTACTCATGGGTAGAAACCTCATAGGTAAGTTCCCTTGCTTCTTAAACTCATCTCCTTCTAATCTAAGGTGAAATGATTTCCTTCTTTCTTTAGTGTCTCCTTGCTCTCTGTGTACAGAGTCCAGTTTCAGATTTTACCTGGAAAGCGCTGAAAATCTCAAACCAACAATTGTGCTTCTTTTAGCCTCTCAGGTAGGGACAAAAAGCACTAAAAAAACTGGAATCATTTTTAAGAGGTAGGAAGTCAGGATGGTGAGAATGTCATGCAAAGAACGGTTGACAATATTCATAACATTTGACTTGGATGTTTATAAGGCTTCATTTTAAGACCTAAAATCATTGCAGATTTGTCATGTTCAGGAATAATTAAGATGTAGTAAAGAAAAGTAAAGGACAGTCAAGAAAAGTTACAGACATGGTAGCTTCTGAACAGTATTAGAACACTCAAGTGGACGTGTCCAGAAATAAAATGAAAACCTGGAAAGCAGTGAATGCCCTGCCTTCTATGACCCTAAACAGGGCCATCATTTGGTAGATGCTTCTATGTCTCACAGAGGGGATCTGAGCAATGCTTACTTTAACCATGCTAAACATCAACTTCTCATCTTGTAGCTGTGACAGTTAGGTCATGAGGCAATCATTGAAAGTAAATGATCATTTGTACATATTCTTAGTGATTTATAGTGGCATATTTTGAGTTGAATGACCTTAGAAAACCTCATACAAAAGAACAGATAAAAGATGTACATACCTTGTATCTTTCCAGCACAGCCATTATTTTCTCTGGTGATGACTAATTGACTCTTCAGTTAGCTACCAGCCAAAGTAATTGGCATACTAGTAGAATATATTGTAGGAAAACTATGTGTTATTTGACCCTTGAATCACACTTGGCAGAGAAAGATCCTTACATGCTGAGATCCATTCCTATCATCTCACATCTGGGGGCATATATTCATGGAGTGGAAAATTGGACACAATTTTGTACACAGTCTGGTCTCCCTCTGTTGTTTTATTTTTTTTCCCCTGAAGCCGCATAGTTAAATTCTCATTTGTTAAGTGAACATGATATGAGTCCACTCTTGCTTTTTTAAAGCTCTGTTATTCACTGATCATCTTGAGCTCAGAAATAGCTCAGTGTCACACTGCGCCTTCCAGTTCCTTTTTTACCCTCATTGTTTTACTTGGTAACATAAATGAAGCTGATATTTTCACACTAAAGTAACATATCAGGACATTTAACTTCATTATACACAGGTAATTAGAGGTGACTTGAAAAGTTAACCTTCACATTACCTAAGAAGTTCACTTTTGTACAACAAATCTATACAATTTCATTAAATTCTCTAAACTTCTCCAAGAAAGTATTATTGTTGTTATTATCATTATACTGTTACTGTTACTATTGACATTGTAAATGTAAAGGTCATAGGCTGAAACTGAGAAAAAGCTTGGGATCAGGTTGACCCCAAAATCCACTTGCTTTTCTGTCATACATTGCTGCCTCACTTATTTGACTCAGACATTTTTAATAGAGGCATTTTTAGGCCAGCAGGCTATAATGTTAGATCAGATTTACTCCAATTTCTAACTTTTCTGTTCAGTTTTTCAGGTTGCATTTCTGCAAAATGAAGTGAATGACTATTTTGCTTGGACAGCTTTGCTGAGTAATCATTTGCTTTCTATCTATGACCATAAATGGAAAATGCTTTCCACAAATAGTATCTTGGGCCAAAAAGAAGTATTGTTCTTTTTGATGAGTTTTTAACTCCTCTGAAATCCTTACATGGTAAACTGCAATGAGACAATGGTTTATAGAGAAATAGGGCTTTAAAAGGAAAGAGGAAACCCTGCAACAGCTAATGAAGAAGTTTCTGTATGTGGCTCTCATTTGAAAGGGCAGCAAACCTGCAATAATTTTTTCTTTTTTTTCCCTCCAGAACATAGAGTAAGATAGAAAGGGGACCAGGAAATATAGCACTATCTTTAAGTGTTAAGTTAAAACTAAGATTCATGGGCTAGAAAGGGCAAATGTCTTTCTAACATCCTCACTTGCTGCTATCTAGAGTTAGAGATGCTGTTTGCTTAGGGTGATGAGATCAAATAAATATGTCAGCCCAGGTTTTCTGTAAGGGTCCATAGATCAGAGCTGTCTGTGGCTTTTCAGAAACACGAACCACAGATTGAGAATTATTGCTTGTTTGAACTTTCAGTTCTGATTTGATTTGGTTATTCCATGTAGAATTAGCCTCTGTGTGTGAAGGTAAGAGAAAGGTGGGGCTGGAGTTGAGGGGCTAATTTAGTAATTTCCCAAAGGGCCTCCCTCCAGGAAATTGTATGATTTTTAAAGGATGTACTCCAAGCAGGAAGAAAATGCATATGGTTTGTGATGTGCAGTGTGATAAGTTAGAACATTTGTCATGCACTTCAGGGCACTTAATAATAAAATAATTGATGAGCCAAAAAAGGCAATGAAAATAACCACTTTTGAGATGGGACATGACATACCCAATAACTTTTACATTCATATTTTCATGTTTTTCTCCTGTGTCTCATCAGCAAAGTTGTCAGCTTCTTGGAGAAAAGAAAAGCAAGGTTTTATACATTTGAGAATCCATCTGAGAGCCTGGCACAGGCCTTTTACTTGGTAGCGGCCCACAGAAGTTTTGGTAATTCACTGGTTTTGCCATTTTCCTTGTGATAAATGGGGAGACAGACTGCAGGGGTGATGTAGAATATGCCTATTTTGCCCTGTCGCCCATATGGATCAACTGAGGGGAAAATAGCATTCATTATTCAGTCTGATGGTAGAGCTATTCAAAAGAACTGTTTGAATATTATCGGTGACGAAATTCTTATTTTGCGAAACTAATGTATAGTGTCAGATTAAGATGCCCTCTAAAAATCTCATGGTATTTTTAATATATGTTAACACTTAGGTCTGTCAATCATGGTGTTTCTATAAGAGAATGCCATAAAACCGTTCCCTAAAAAAGGCCTAAATTTGAAGCCACATTAGTTATTATTAATAGTTATTATCCATCATTACATGTCTTGTATAATCCATCATTTTCACTACTTTACAGTAGTGCTGTCAGAAATGTATTCTGACAGAAATAAAAATTCATGCATGACAAACTAGGACTTCAGTTAATGATACCAACTGTTATGAATACTCACTTTTTCAAGATACCATTTCTGGCGAAATTCCTATATGCCAGGCATGGTGCTAAGTGTTTTACATACATCACCTCGTTTAATCCCTATTATAATGCTATTTTAAAGAGGAAGAAATGGTGATTTAGGTTCATTTGCATGCTAGGATCATACAAAATGGTACAGCTTGCAGAACTCCAATTTTAAGCATTGCACTGTTGACTTCAGTTCCTTGCTGAATTGTCTCTTCCTTTTTCTGAGCACTTAGGAACAGGCATTATATATTTTCTAATGTAGCTACTTTGTCAAGGAATCTTCAGTGTTTTCCATTTGATGATGCTTATCTAAAGACTTCTGTTTGTGTAACAGGAATTCCAAGTGCTTAATTTTTTTTTTCTATTTTTTATTCCCCGGGTGCCTTTATATCATATAACTAAATGATAAAGCCCTGATGGAGAAAAGAAAGATCTATGTTTATGTAAGTGTGACTGATGAAAGCCAGGATCTAGTATCGAAAATTCTTGGTCCCTAGCATAGGCCTATTGTTTGAGAACCCAAGGAAACAAAAACAATTTGTTCTTTTACTCAAGAGCGCATCCAGTGCAAAGCTGTCAAACCCGAAAGTATTACGATGCATCTGCATTGCCATATGTTGACAGATGTTTCTGTCTGTAACTCTAGCTTTCTGATGTACAGTGTGACTTGCACTCCAAAATTTTTCACTTTACTTCATGAATTTTCATCTGCAGAAGTAGTTCACCCCTATGAAAAAGAATTAGTAAAATGAAAAAGAGTGAATTAAAATATATAAAATCAAAAGGAAGCCAAAGATGTTACCAACCTTTATTTTTACCCCAGCTAGTGATAGAGAACAAGATAATCGTGAATTCCTTCTGTCAGATAGCACAGAAATATTACACAGGAGAGTACCAGTTCCAAGATGGTGGCATAGCCACCGATGGTACAGCAGTGTGCTGCTCCAGGAGGATAAACCTGCAGTCTCTTTAGGACTTATTGTAAAATAGGAGGTTTGCAATCACATGCAAGGGAGATATTAATAAAAATCAACTAGCAATTCAAAGTTTAGCTTATGCAAATTCAGAAAAATAATCAAGTAAGCAAAAAAAGAAAGAAGTTAAAAAAAAAAGAAAGGAAAATCATATAATGCATCGTTTGGAAACTTTTGCATTTAATGTCTCATCTTCCTTTACTCGGCAGATAAATGTTCTTTTGAGTCATAGACAGCCTCCATGGAGTGCAGGTTTCAAGACCCATCTCTGACAAACAGTGTTCTGTACATATGTTATCCCATTCAGAAAGTGCAAAAATAGCACAAATTGATTTGCCACTGCACCCGCAGAAAGATCACGTTGTGGCATCACTTGGAAACCATCGTTCACAGAAAGGAGAGTTTGTGACTCACGTATTCTCACCTCTTGTCTCTCGTTTTGCTTCAAGCTTAGTCTTAGTATGTATCACACTGATTTTTTGGCTGTGTTTCTTTCCTGGATATCCCCAACTAGGTCTTATTGCTAGATTGTATACTTCCTGGTACCCATAAACATCATCTGTGGCCAAAATTTTGAGAGTTTACACCTTTGTTCACCATGGAGCTGTAGTCTGGATGTTCTTTTGCCAAAATTTTATATGGCTCTCTGTGGCCTTTATGCTGATGGCAAGTGTTGCTTGAATTTGGGCTATTATATCTTTGAACTTTACATCGGTGATGACCTTCTCCATTTGGTTTTCAAAATATTTATAGGGCCCTCATAATATAACACCTCTGAGGAGTTCAAATTTCAGAGAAGTGAGAAACTTGATTTTTTGTTTTAATAGTTCATGAAACTGATGTAATATTAGCTGATTTAACATATAAAAACATTCCAAGGGCTTCACCTAATACAGATTTACTTTTTGCCGACATAGGGATCAGTTGGGAGGGTTTTATTCCATGCATATTTCCAGGGCCTGGGCCCCTTCCATCTTGGCGTTCCACCACCCCTCAAACTTTTGAGTCTCTACATCCGGCTTCAAGAACACAGACTGCTTCCTTAGTCACTTTGGTTATTATACTTCTGGTGACATTCTGTTGATGAGTACAAGTCTCATGACCCTGACTAAAGTCAGTGGGGGCAGGGAAACGTTTCCCCGACTGAATGGATGCCTCCCAGTTATAAGTCTACTAAAGAAAAGCAAATTGTTCATGGTCAGCTGGTAACCTGTGATAACTATGCAAAGTCAGTCATTTCCTGCTGCCCTGTGTCTCTGCATATCCCGAAGGGCACTATGGTCATCTCCCATGGCTGCCAGAAGGAAGTGCCCCAAAAATGGCTGTACCAAGCAACAGAAATGTATTCCCTTATAGTTCAGGAGGCTGAAAGTCTGGAGTCAAGGTGTCAGCAGAACCATGATCCCTCTCTGAGACTCTGCTTGCAATCTTGCCCTGCCTTCTCCTGGCTTCTGGTGGTGGCCACCAGCCTTTGCCATCCTTTGGCTTGTAGCTGCATTTCCCTAGTCTCTCCCTTCATCATCACATGATGTTCTCTTTCTATGCCTCAGTCTTCCCTGGTGTTTTCCTCTTATGAGGACAGCTGTCGTATTGGATTGTGGTACATACTAACAACCTCATTTCAACTTGATTTCATTTGCACAGACCCTATCCTCCAGTGTCACATTCATGGTACCAGAGATCAAGACTTCCGGACATCTTCTTGGGAGAAACAGTTCAGCCCATAACAGGAATTTGGGGTTCCTTTGTTTTCTTAAATGTCTTTAGCAATTTTTGCTTCTTAGTAAGGTGGCAACTATAACCATAACAAAGTTCTTATCATTCTTATAGGAATCTCAGCTAGGGACATCCTAGACCAGAGGTCAGCAAACATTTTTTTGTAAAGGCCCAGACAATGAATCATTTCTGCTTTGTGGGCCATATGGTCTCTGTCACGATTTCTCCACTCTGCCCCATAGCAGAAAAGCAGCCACAGTCAATAGCAAATGAATGAACCAGGCTCATATAAGCTCCAATAAAACTTTATTTACAAAAACTGGTAGCAGGCTGGATTTGGCCTGCAGGCAGTAGTTTTCAAATGGCTGTGCAAGACTATGGCCCATTATAATCTGGATGTGAACACTGGAAAATGGACCCCAGCTGTGGATTCAGACATGCATAAATTCAAATTCCAGCCATGGGTAAGTAGCAGTGACCTTGAACAGCTTAGCCTTGCTAAGTGCTAGTGCCTCATCACAGAATGATTTACATTTCACGTAAATCATCCACATAGTGCTTAGCTCATTGGAGGCATTCAAATGAGGCTTTCTATATATGTCTCTTTTGCAGAGGCAGTGTAGCAAAACGGGTCTAAGCAAAAACTATGAAGCCAGAATACCCTTTGCTAGTGTTTGATCTTGGGTAGGTTCTTTTGTTGATCAGTATGCTTCATGTTTCTCGTCATTAAAATAGATACAATGATAGCCTAGCTTTTAGCTTGCTTAGGAGTTAATATGTGTAAAGGAATTAGACAGTGCCTGGCACTTACTAAGCACTCAGTAAGTGTAGCCTTACTTGTATTGGTCATCATTGTTATAATTGGCTTTGCTTGTTACTCAACACAATAGCATGCTTTATTGAAATTTATTTCTTCTGAATTTATGTCAAAGAGAGAACTAAACAAATACCTGGTGATTATTCAGGTCTAAGTAATTTCTATTTTGGATTTGTTGGTTATATTATATTAGGGTGAAGGCTGGTTTCTCTTTTATTCTCTATATTATTTCTGCTCAAGAAGGGATGACAAAACTACCAGAGTGTTCAGACAACCACTCTGTCCTCCAGTCACACTACTCCTGAAGTTTTTCATGTATGTTGCAATATGAATTTAAAGGAAATTGAAATATAATCATTGGAATATTTCTTTAGAGCCAACTTTGGTATAAAATATTTACTTATTCCATCTGAGGATTCAAATCCTATTTAAAAATTCTTTCAACTGAGGAATATATGAAATTGGATGTTTTGCTAATGTATAGTTGAGTTTTCTTAGATCCGCAGCAGAGGAAAACTACATGGCTGATGTATTTTTTCTTGGTTATATTAACTTAATAATTTTTCAGAAACTTGCCTTGTTCTATAAAAAAACAAATAAGGATGATTAATTTTCAGAAGAAATAGTGTATCAATATACAATTAAAATCAGAGTAGTGAAACAGAAAATTACAAACTAAAATACTTTTATTGCCATGCCTAGTGGCTTGTGGGAACTTAGTTCCCTGACGAGGGATTGAACCAATGTCCCCTGTAGTGGAAGCACAGATTCTTAACCACTGGACTACCAGGGAAGGCCCACAAATTAAAATACTTAAACTTTTGTTATTAGTAACTTAAACATGTAAATTTAATTCAGAAATGTGTATTTCTAAATAATGAGAACTCCTTGCAGAGAACCTGTAATGATGATCATTTAGCTAGTTTCTCACTTTCCATAGGAAATATGGGTCATATTGTGGAATTCATTGTTTAGCAGTATATTCATGGGGTCATATGCTTCAGTTTAAAATTGCAATTTCTATTTCTATGTTCACATACTGTTGAAGCCTGGCTTGGAGAATTTTGAGCATTACTTTGCTAGCATGTGAGATGAGTGTAATTGTGCAGTAGTTTGAACAATCTTTGGCATTACCTTTCTTTGGATTGGAATGAAAACTGACCTTTTCCAGTCCCATGGCCTCTGCTGAGTTTTCCAGATTTGCTGGCATATTGAGTGCAGCACTTTCACCGAATCATCTTTTAAGATTTTAGAAATAGCTCCACTGGAATTCCATTATCTCCACTAGCTTTGTTTGTAGTGAGGCTTCCTAAGGCCTACTTGACTTCACATTCCAGGATGTCTGGCTCTAGGTGTGATCACACCATAGTGGTCATCTGGGTCATGAAGATCTTTTTTGTACAGTTCTTCTGTGTATTCTTGCCACCTCTTCTTAGTATCTTCTATTAGGTAAGATATCCGTTAGATATCTTAGTATCTTTCTGTTAGGTCCATACAATCTCTGTCTTTTATTGTGCCCATCTTTGCATGAAATGTTCCCTTGGTATCTCTAATTTTCTTGAAGAGATCTCTAGTCTTTCCCATTCTATTGTTTTCCTCTATTTCTTTTGATTGATAACTGAAGAAAGCTTCCTTATCTCTCTTTGCTCATCTTTGGAACTCTGCATTCAACTGGGTATATCTTCCCTTTTCTCCTTTGCCTTTCACTTGTCTTCTTTTCTCAGCTATTTGTAAGTTCTCCTCAGACAACCATTTTGCCTTTTTGCCTCTCTTTTTCCTGGGGATGGTCTTGATCGTTGCCTCCTGTACAATGTCATGAACCTCCGTCCATAGTTCTTCAGGACTCTGTCTATCAGATCTAGCCCATTTAATCTATTTCTCACTTCCACTGTATAATTCTAAGGAATTTGATTTAAGTCATACCTGAATGGTCTAGTGGTTTTCCCTACTTTCTTTAATTTAAGTTTGAATTTTGCAATACTCAAAATTCTCCAAACCAGGCTTCAAAAGTACGTGAACCGTGAACTGCCAATGTTCAAGCTGGATTTAGAAAAGGCAGAGAAACCAGAGATCAAATCACCAGCATCCGTTGGATCATCAAAAAAGAAAGAGAGTTCCAGAAAACATCTACTTCTGCTTTAATAACTACTCTAAAGCCTTTGACTGTGTGGATCACACTAAACTGTGGAAAATTCTTAAAGAGATCTGAATACCAGACCACCTTACCTGCCTCCTGAGAAATCTGTAATCAGGTCAAGAAACCACAGTTAGAATTTGACATGGAAAAACAGACTGGTTCCAAAATGGGAAAAGAGTATGTCAAGGCTGTATATTTTCACCCTGCTTATTTAACGTATATGCAGAGTACATCATGCGAAATGCTAGACTGGATGAAGCACAAGCTGGAATCAAGATTGCCGGGAGAAATATCAATAATCTCAGGTATGCAGATGACACCACCCTTAAAAGAAAGCAGAGAAGAACTAAAGAGCCTTCTGATGAAAGTGAAAGAGAAGAGTGAAAAGTTGGCTTAAAACTCAGCATTCAGAAAACTAAGATCATGGCATTCAGTCCCATCACTTCATGGCAAATAGATGAGGAAACAATAGAAACAATGACCGACTTTATTTTTTTGGACTCCAAAATCACTGCAGATGGTGACTGCAGTCATGAAATTAAAAGACAGGTGCTCCTTGGAAGGAAAGCCATGACCAACCTAGACAACATGCTAAAAAGCAAAGACGTTACTTTGCCAACAAAAGTCTATCTAGTCAAGGCTATGGTTTTTCCAGTAGTCATGTATGGATATGAGAGTTGGACTATTAAGAAAGCTGAGGGCTGAGGAATTGATGCTTTTGAACTATGGCTTTAGAGAAGATTCTTGAGAGTCCCTTGGACGGCAAGGAGATCAAATCAGTCAATCCTAAAGGAAATCAGTCCTGAATATTCATTGGAAGGACTGATGCTGAAGCTGAAACTCCAATACTTTGGCCACCTGATGTAAAAAACTAACTCATTAGGAAAGATCCTGATACTGGGAAAGATTGAAGGCAAGAGGAGAAGAGGACGACAGAGGATGAGATGGTTGGATGGCATCACTGACTCAATGGACAAGAGTTTGAGCAAGCTCCAGGAATTGGTGATGGACAGGAAAGCCTGGCATGCTGCAGTTCATGAAGTCACACAGAGTCAGACATGACTGAGGGACTGAACTGAACTAATTTCTGTATGTTGAATATGTCATGTGATATGCTCTCTGTTCATACTGTAAATACCACATTCCATTGGTTTGGATAAATTCAGATCTATAGAAATATGGTTTTGTGTTTTTGTTATTTATATTTGGAGACTTTTTAAATTTTTAAGAATACAAATGGGAATAATTTTACTAGTATTTTGAAGCTATTTAATTTAGTGGTCCAGAAAATTCTTATTTGTTTCAGTTGAACTGTATTAAACAGTGAACTTGGAAAAAAGATGCCATTATCATTTATGTCATGTTAAGACATTGTGAATCTTTAGCCATATTCTCATGTTGATTCTTTTGTTCTTCCCTTTCCATTTTCTACCATGTGCTAGTTGTTCAGTTGTGTCTGGCTCCTACAGCCCCATGAACCATAGCCCACCAGGCTCCTTTGTTCATGGAATACTCTAGGCAAGAAAACTGGAGTGGGTTCAGTTCAGTTCAGTTTAGTCACTCAGTCGTGTCCGACTTTTTGCGACCCCATTAATCACAGCACGCCAGGCCTCCCTGTCCATCACCAACTCCCAGAGTTTACTCAAACTCGTGTCCATCGAGTCGGTGATGCCATCCAACCATCTCCTCCTCTGTCGTCCCCTTCTCCTCCTACCCCCAATCCCTCCCAGCATCAGGGTCTTTTCCAGTGAGTCAACTCTTCGCATGAGGTGGCCAAAGTACTGGAGTTTCAGCTTCAGCATCAGTCCTTCCAATGAACACTCAGGACTGATCTCCTTTAGGATGGACTGGTTGGATCTCCTTGCAGTCCAAGGGACTCTCAAGAGTCTTCTCCAACATCACAATTCAAAAGCATCAATTTTTTGGTGCTCAGCTTTCCTCACCGTCCAACTCTTACATACTCCATACATGACTATTGGAAAAACCATAGCCTTGACTAGACGGACCTTTGTTGGCAAAGTAATGTCTCTGCTTTTTAATATGCTATTTAGGTTGGTCATAACTTTCCTTCCAAGGAGTAAGCATCTTTTCATTTCACTGGAGTGGGTAGCCATTCCCTTCTCCAGGGAATTTTCCCAACCCAGGGATCCAGCCTGGGTCTCCAGCGCAGGCGGATCCTTCACCACCTAAGCCACCAGGGAAGCCCCATTTTCTATCATAACAGTCCCATTCCTTGACTACTTTGGCTTCATTAAAAGCATTTAGCATTTCCTCCTCAGCTATAGCCTTCAAAGATTTTTATAAATAAATTATTATTCTTTCTTCCTCTTTTTTAACCATATCTCCTGAATATATACTATTGCATTTGCTTGTTCTTAGACTTAATATGGGTTTCCCTGGTGGCTTAGATGTGGAATCTGCCCACAATGTGGAAGACCCAGGTTGGATCACTATATGACCTAAACTACAGAGATGTATTCTGTCAAAGTTTAGGAGGCTAGAAGTCCACATTCAAGAGTTAGTTCCTTCTGAGGGCCATGAGTGGAGGACTTGTTCCAGGTCTTTCTCCTTGACTTGTATGGTCATCTTCCTGTATGTGTGGTAGTTTCCCTGTATTATAGCTCTCTGTGTTCAAATTTCCCTTTCTTATATAAGGACACTAGTCATACTGAATAAGGGTCTACTCTTATGTACTTCCTTTAACTTGATTACCCCTGTAAAGATCTTATCTCCAAATATGGTCACTGGGGGTTAGGACTTCAACATACAGATTTTAGGGAGATAATTCAATTCATAACACAGGCTTTTAAGAGAAAGGCTGGAGAGGCTAAGTGACTAGTCTAAACTTATCCACTCCCTTTGTGGCAGAATCTCAATAATGATTCTAATTTCTCTTCTACTTTCCAGAGTGATCAGTTGCCCTTCTGTCTGCATTAATACATAAATCTATTCTACACAAATAGACTGAAAGCTTCTCAGCACTGGACTCACTCAGGTTTTCTTTGAATTTATGTGGAAGTGATGGAGGTTCACCTGAAACTATACATGTTTTGTTGGTTCTTTTATTAAGGTTTTTACTTAACGATGAATTTGCTCATTAAATTTTCTATGTATCTGGTACACATAGTTCTCATTTATTCATTCAGCAAACATTTATTAAGGAGCCTTATAGTCCTGCAGCTGGATAGACCTGAGACTGTTAATTTCAACAGGACCTGCAAATGTTGTCTTCTGTCCTGTGAGGGAGGGTGAAAATTAGTTTCCCTACTTTTTAGAAGTATGCTAATAGTTAGGTAAGTAGTTTCTGAGGTCTATTGTTCTCCCAGGAGCATTTGTGACTTCCAACCAAGTATTTCTATAATATTCATGAGTACTGATGGTGCTCCCATGATGCCAGTGAAGAGTATCAGTCCTAAGAAATTTCAATTACCTTCCCTCCACTTCACCTTGGGCCACTCACACATGTATCAGCCAGTGAAGGTAATAGATTGCAGTATGCATTAACATCATCCTATAGTGTCAAGAGTCTTATCTTTTTTTTATCTACGTAATAGAAAGTACATCAGAGTGAAACATTTATAAGCAAAGTTGCAGTAAACATGCACCAAGTATGTGATATATTAAATTTATATTTATTTTGAGCTTAATGTGCATAGGATCTGAGAAGTTAAAACAACTGTTCTTATTATTACCTTTTTGTATTGAAGATCCAAAATGTTCTAAGGTAAAGCTTGTGTAGATCGGATTGTATATACAGCGTGCTTAACACATTCTGGGATACTTTATTACAATACTGTACATTTGCATTGTACTATTCCAATTGAATTTTGAGGTACATTTGTTAAGAGCTTTAGTTTAAAATTAAATTTTAGTTTAGACCCCACAAAGCATATATTTGCTTGAAAAACAAGTTGTAAGTCTTTTACCTACGACATATATTTTATAATACATTCTACCCCTGCCCTGGCAGATATTAGCATGTCCTTGTTTTCATCTTTTTTTTTTTTCTCCATCAAGTTTCCTAAGTAACAATTGAGGGGCGTTATTAAAGTTTTAAGAAATGTTTTGTGAGGATAATAATGAATATTAGATTTAAAAAAAAAGACTACTTAGGATGAAAGCACAAAATTAGGCTAGGGCATGTTGCTTTTTGGGGAGGGTGATAGGAATAAAGCCCACCACAAATGCTTGACAGGCCAGGGCTGAGCAAAAGAAGTTGGACCAAGGTGTGGAGAGCAAATGCCTGTTAGTGAGAAGGAGAACTCTCTCTCTAGTGTCAAAATCAGAAAATAATTAGGGAAGAAATGTGAAAAGTGTCAGGAAGTGGTAAGAGTCTTATAAAAAGGAAATTACTCTGGCACCTCATTGTGTATTGATTAGTGAGAGATGAGTGGTAGGAAGAGGAAGTTGTAGCTATCAAAGAAGAACATGCCTAAGGCAAGAAGGCTTGTGCTTAATAAAAATAAAATAAAATAAAAAGATTGACCTGAAAGAAACTAGGCAGCAAGCCAATGATAAAGGCAAATCAGCCATCCCTCTGGCTTCTTCGGAGATTCGTCTCTCCCCCCCATTCTAGCTCCCACACACAAATTACATCTCCAACATGTTGCTTTCAACTCTACCCTATTATCTTTTACATAATCTATTTTCCTAATATTTCATTCTTATTTTTATGCTGCTTGCTACATGGTATTCAGTGGAAATTTTAGTACATTTGGTTTTAAGCAAATATTTCTGTTCTCAGACAAGTTACGTTGAAATCAATAGATAGAAATGGAAAGGTGTCATAGCCAATTCTTTCCTGGTTATGGAAATTTGGTTTGTTAGATAAGTAAAAGTTTTGGAGACAATTATTTGTGATTTTTTTTTTTTTTGTAATGGGAACTCTAAATTTCTATGGTCCCTTCATTTATTTTGCTTGTAACAAATAAACCAATATGAAAAAAATGTGGATGAAAGGAACTTATGTTTTATTGGAAGAAAAGTGGGAAGAAGAACAGAAAGTATTGTATTGATGCAACAGTTAGGATTTAGGCTCAATTGCTGTGACATAAATTTGTTTACACAACATTTACTTAAACAAAAGTTGAATATGCTGTTTCTCACATAAACCCATTTACTGATACAATGGCTCTCTGGTGTCAGGTATTTGCTCATGTGCTCAGTCGTGTCCAACTCTTTGGGACCCAGTAGACTGTAGCCTGCCAGGCTCCTCTGTCCATTGAATTTTCCAGGCAAGAATAATGGAGTGGGTTGCCATTTCCTATTCCAGGGGGTCTTCTCAACCCACATCTCTTTTGTCTGCTATATTGGCAGGTGGATTCTTTACAAGTGTGCCACCTGGGAAGCCCTGTGTTAGGTATAGGCTTCTATGTTTTCATCCTTCACCACACTCATTGGATTGCTATGGCTCTCCAAGATGTCTGGAAGAAAGTAAAAGGCAAGGGAAGTCACCTCTGGTCCTTTAAAAGCATAATCCAAGTTTTGTATATCACTTTTGTGCACGTGCATTTGCCTGTAAATTAATCAAATAATCTTACCTACCTGCAAAAGAGCTTGGGAAATGTGGTCTTTCTGACATTCCATGAGGTTCATGTAATGGGAAATAGACGGCTAGAATGGATATTGAGGGGTAGCCAGAGGCCCTGAACAAAACTGAGCTTTTGGATAGTGTGACAAAACAAGACGGGAAGAAGCTGGGCATCCCAGTAACCATCTGAAGAAGAGGTCACTGCCAGCTTGGATCCCTTACCTTTAGACCTTGATTTAAAAGAAACAGATTTCTGACATTTTAAGATGCCCTGCGTTTTTGTTTTACTTTTGATCTCTTTGTTTCAGCTGCCTATCTACCAGTCTCCTAACTAATGTAGCTAGTTGAGGGCAAATGTCAAAAGTAGATCCTTTAACAGTAATCGGTAAAATATATTTGAATATTATAAGATAATTAAGAAATGGAGTACAATTAAAGAAACTGAATTTAAAGGGAGATGCGAATTTCTCTGCAAATAACCAGTTAGTGTAAAAAGTGCTCTTTCATCGTTATTCCCACCCTTCTCCCTTCTTCCCTCCTTCCTTCTGTCTTAGTTCCTTTCTCCTTCAGTAAATGACTTGAAACTGTGATCTAACCCTAATTTCTAGATATAAAAGCACCAAGGGCAATTATTCTCAAGGATTAACATAATTGAATGTCCATTAAGAGGAAAATCTTTATATAAAATAAACTTCAGAACTGTGATCACATAAGTCATTCTAGTGTATTTTTGAAGCATTTTATACTTGAGCACTGAATTCTTACCATTTATTTGATGGTATTCTTGAAAGTTTATTAATTTGCCTTTAATGCTCAGGTCTGTCTATACTGAGCTTAATTGTGATATCATGGACATACGCTTCTTGCATTTAATTCTTACTTGGGTTACGTTTCCTGGCAGGGACCCTGACCACTGAACAATAAAGCAATTATTACTGTGATGATATGCAACATTTAACAGATTATGTCATGGTTAACTTTGCATATTCATAACTCTACCACCTGCAGATGCTAACATTGTACTAAAGCTGGTTTTCAACAAAATAAATAGAAAATGGAAATTCTGTGAACATTTACCCTCAATTTTGCCTTCAAAAGATCAAAATCCCTCTGCTTACTCCTGCTTAATAACTTTTTTTTTTTTTTTGCATTATAGATCTTTTCGAGAATTTGGAAAGGGCTGGGATCTTTTCCCTGAGGAAAAATATACTCAGATGTATATTTCTGAAATATTTTTCATACAACTTCAGTGGTCAACAGTTTTCCAAAAGCCCGTTCATAGTTTCTATTTCAGAACCTAATATTTGGAACCCACAATCTTAATATAGTAGATTGACTCATAAAATATTGAATGGAATGTCCTTAAGCATATTATAGTTTAGGATAGCTTTTAACTTCTTAGCAAGATGTAATACCTAGGAATAGTTGAAGAAATCTAAGAATTTTAACTAACTTCAGCAAAATAGCCAGTAAAGAAGAGATGGTATGTATTGTTTCCTGGGATGGTCTGTACTGTGGAAGTTGTCTTCAACCACAATCGTATAGAAAATCAACTACACAAGAAAGAGAAAGAAATTAAACTTTTAAGTTTTCTATAAAATGTTTACATTGCAAAGCACTTTTCATACAAAGAGCTTGATTATAATAGTCTCAATAACCAGATCTTCATGCAGTTTTAAAGCAATATGTAGAAAATATGTAACTGTTACAGGACACAGAGGTATCATAGTTGTGAGTCACTGAAAAACAGTGAAATCACTATTAGAATAGCTCAGTAGAAACATCTCTGCATAGAATTTCTAACAAAGTTCTTTATCCATGAAGTAGCATCTGCTTTGTGCCATACAAAAAAATACACAGGAACAGGAGTTTTGTCTCCTTAAAAGTTTATTTTTTCTTATTTATTTCAACATTTAATATATATTTTTAAATATTTTTAGGAAAAATAAATACTCCCCATTTATTTAACTTACCTAAAGCCTCATAGGCCTACCTCTCTCTTTCTCCTTTTTTTTTTTTATTAGAAAAAATGCAAGCAAATGGTTTTCTTTTTGGATAACAAAAAAAATTGTACAAAATACCAATGATCAGAGGAGGGAAAAGTGAATTTGTGTAAAACAAACAGAGGGTGCAAAATTGAACTGGTTGACAAACTCAGCTGGAAGTACAGAGGCATTGTCTTGCCAACACTTATGGCTGGGTCTGGGGATGCAAGCAATAACATCAAGATTTGGTTGCTTCTTTATATCTTTACTCTCCTCTGTACGACATCACTGTCTGTCTTCCATGGAGGTCTCCATAAACTCAGATTTACACCTTCTTAACTGCAAGACTGAGCTTACTAGGTGGCACTAGTGGTAAAAAAAAAAAAACCCACCCACCAATGCAGCAGACATAGAGACACGGGTTCCATCCATGGGTTGAGAAGAGCCCCTGGAGGAGGGCATGGCAGCCCACTCCAGTATTCTTGCCTGGAGAATCCCATGGACAGAGAAGCCTGGTGGGCTACAGTCCCTAGGGTCACAAAGAGTTGGATATCACTGAAGCGACGTAGTAGGCACGCACAACCTCAAGACTATCAGGTTAGCTCTCTGTGAACCAATTCAGATCACATAACTTTTCTGAATCAGTTTCTTTGAGCAGGATCAGTATAGATTACCCAGATATTCTTTCAAAGTGGACCAATCACTGTGGTAAGATAGATGGGAGAAAAGCCTTGAGCAGGTTCTACTACCCTCCTGGAGTATTTGGTGGGATCAGTAGAGCATAACCACAAGTCCAGGGAGTAGGGAAAGAGTGAGTGCCCTCAGAAACAATAGTTCTTATCCCAGAAGAAGAAAGATCTATGTGTGCAAGTCAAAGGAACAACTACCCAACTCTCCACACATGCTCAAAAACAGGCATATGTGGCTTACCACATCCAGAGATCATTGAAGGGCTTAGTTTCCCTACAACTTAGGAGACAATTTTGCTGAGTTATAGTGTCTTCCACCACCATTTCTAGTTTGGTGACTAAAGTAGGTGTCTGAACAGCTTTGGAAGGAGAGTTTTGTGTGCCTAAAGGAGTCCTTTCATTTAAGAAATTACTTTGCCTAGAAAATTGAAAAATGCTTTCAATAAGTCATGCCATCTGCTGCTGTCATATTAACTTAAAACTGGCCAAAATTGAATCTTCATTAATGTGACTTGTAGGTTCCACCCTCACTTTTTTTTTTTAAGCAGTGTTATCTGAAACTAACCCTTCAAAATAGTACTTACATGAATGGTATTAGGATTTTGTGCATTATTTTGCCTATTTATCTATTATATTTTGGTATAAATATGGGTTATACATAAAGTAACAAATGCAAAACTTTTTAAACGTTTGTAATATAACTGGCCAGAAAGCAGAGGGCCTTACAGGCCACCACATGGGGACACACATCTTCTTCTGGATGCCACATTTTGAGGCCAGCAACTCTGAGAATGCTTATTTTCTACTGCTTCAGAGGATGTTTGCTAGAAACCTTTTTTTTATATTTTTTGTAACAGTTGGTAAAATAAATAAAATATACAGTCAGTGAATCTACCATCTCTGAGCTTTGGTCATGTGGGGAAATAAATCTTTCATTGCGTGCCTTGCTCTTTGAAGAGCTGAAAGAAGATAAAAACAAAGTAAAACTTTTGCTTATGGAAGTCACTGCCTCAGCAATAGCTGCAATTACTGAGGATTGAACCCATGCCAGAGGTTAGTAGGCAATGCTTCTTAGCTGGCACACCAAATATCTCTCTGTATCTGCAGAAACTACCTCATTGCTCAAACACTTCATATTTTCCGTTTTATCACCCATTTTATTGTCCACAAACCCAGCGAGGTGATAGGAAGAGCCTGTGATCTCAGAAGCCATGATTTCTTTCTCGTTGTGTCACATACTTGGCCTTGTTATCTCACACTTTGCCATTCTTTTTGTTAGCATGGGTTTCTTCCTATTAAGCAAACACACACATGCACACACACACTGTCACACACATGCACACCTTTCCCTCAACTATGTCTCTAAATCACTACACTGAATTCTGCCTAAATAGCTCAGGGTCCCACAGAGGTAATTCGAGAGAAGGAATTGTTATCTTCTTTTTTATAGAGCAAAAACCCAAGGAACATAAAATTTAATTGATGTGTCAACCCACTCACTTGTTAGTGATGATATAACCATCAAGCCAAATTCTCCTAGTACTCTGGAAATGTGAGACAGAGCATAAACTGTACACTAGTCTATCTATATGCATCTATGTGTGTGTGTATGTGTGTGTGTGGTGTACTTACATATTTTGATTTTTTTTCTTTTTCTTGAGGTACTCTAAGAATATGTGTAGGTCCAAGCATTATTGGATTATGAATCTAGTAGTTCAAGTATCAATAAATAATGGGTTGGCCAGAAAGTTCCTCTGGGTTTTTCCATAACATCTTACAGAAAATACAAAGGAACTTTTTGGCCAACCCAGTATTTGTTTGGCTATTACACTAATATGAGGAAGGTTTCATGGTTCTGTGAGTATCTAAATTTTTTGACCATTCCAGGCATTAAGAAATACGGCAACTCAGTAGACCCGTGGATAAACACATGCACATATAACTGCAATACTTTCACCAAATAGTATTGGCTTTCACTCCATATGATGTACACTAATATTCCCTGGTCACAATCTACTAAAAATGTGTGATGACTCTTTAAACTCTATCACGACCTACAGTGAAAAGCACTGGTATAGTGGGAAAATGATGTCAAGGAGTTACAGTTTCAAATCTTCCTGATTTTGCCTTTTTTTGTGTTAATTTGAGTAATCGTGTAGACTCGGCTTTCATGACTGTAGTATGGGAATAAGAACACTTTTCTTTTGATTTGAAGTGAGTATTAGGTAAGGTAA
Organism: Dama dama; assembly: GCF_033118175.1. Lineage (NCBI taxonomy): Eukaryota > Metazoa > Chordata > Mammalia > Artiodactyla > Cervidae > Dama > Dama dama. The sequence continues at coordinate 55,070,888 of NC_083697.1, forward strand.
CTATGAGAGTAACAGATGCTCTTTAATCTTCCTTGACAAATTGGTTTATTTCACATTTTATAGCTTTTCATTTCTGTGGGAGACATGAGGAAAAATAGTTTCCTCTGATCACTTCATTATCTACTAATGTTAATATTATATTAGTAGATATGGTGTATCCCCTTGTTCAGAACAAAATACAAACGTCATTGCCTTTGTTTTGGGCATATAATGATAAAATAATAGCTAACATTTTGAGCACATTACTACTTGCCAAACATCGTACATACCCATTTTCATGAATCCTTTCAGAATTCACGCGAGGTGGGTGCTATGGATCTTCACCTTTTACAGAGGAGGCATAAAGCACGTTGCACAAGGTCATGAACCCAACCCAAGCAACTTGACTCCAGTCCAGATAACACACTTAGCTTCTTCTCCCTTGTTTCTCCTCTGCTTGTTTTGATAAAGAGGCAGTCGCCATACAGGTGTCATACACACAGCCCAGTGTGATTCTTGACTCTTTGTGAGACATCACACGAGTTGCTGAAACTGTTCTCTCGGATATAGTAATTTGTATTATGACTTGTGTTGAGTCAGTTAAATGAATTAATAGGTGCAAGCAGCACATGCCACATGAGAAGAAATATGCAAATATTAGTATCATTTCCTCAGTCCCTTTCAAAAATCCCTACCCTCTTTTAAGATAGCTCTCTGTGTATGTGTGTCTGTGGGTGTCTGTATGTGTGTTTGCGTGTGTGTGATTTAAGATCTGTGAATAGGGTCAAAAATCTTAATCTTGGCAAATAAAGCAGTGTGATGCTAAGGCACCTATGTCTAGATAATTCTCTACTGATAGTAAAGATATCAGATTTCTTGAAATTATCCTTGTCTTTTTTCAACTTGAATTTTTAAAGCTGAGGTCGATATAAACATGCTTATATCATAATAAGATTATAGCAGATGCCATCTATGTGTATGTATCTCTCTTCCATTTCATGCTGAGTTATACTGAATACTTCTCAAGTCCCTGGAGTCCAGAACACTAGAATACAGGGAATACTCAATAAATGAGTGTGCTGCTTTTAATACAGTTAACCACATTTTTAAGTGCCAAATGCATTTTAGGGCTATAGCAAAAGGTAAACTGCATCCACTATCTAAACACACATTCATTATATAAAGTACACAAAGTTTAGCCATGAAATGCAAGAGCCATGCTTTTCTTTTTCTAGAACTTATTTTTTTCATAAGACATTACAAAAGCTATTAAAATTTGATCTAATATAATTGCATTAATCTTATATTAAATAGTTTAGGTATGTTTCAAACAAAACATGAAATTCAATCTTACCTATGAAGGATTGTATGCTAGACTGTGTAGGCAAATTAACTAGCAGTCAATGAAATGTATAAGTTTGTATCCAGGGGGCATTTATCTGATTTTCATAATAGAAGCAAGTGAGCGTTTTCTTTTATAAATGGATTCATATAATGGATCCATCATGATTTTAAAATGCAAACATTGAAAATACTGTGGGCATCTTCTGTGAAGTAGTCTTATAAAACACAAACAGGATATGATAAGCCTACATATAACCATAGGTAGAAGTGACAGGTTGAACTTGACCACAGGAATGGAGTCAGTAAAATCCAAACTGAGATAATGCAGTAGCCAATAAATAAATAAATATTCTCCTTGTCAACCAGTAAGTGGTAAGACAAAAACAGTAATATAGAATACCTATAGATTAAGAGAGGGATGGCTTCCTATGTTGTGCAGTGGAAAAGAATCCACCTGCCCATGCAGGAGATGCAAGAGACCCAGATTTAGTCCATGAGTCAGGAAGATCCTCTGGAGCAGGAAATGGCAACTAGCTCCAATATTCCTGCCAGGAAAATTCCACAGACAGAGGAACCTGGTGGACTACAGTCTGTGGGGTCGCAAAGTGTTGGACATGGCTGAACACACACACATGTGCATGTGTGCATGTGAACACACACACACATACATGAGAGACAGCAATTTAATTACTGTGCTGTCATGTATGGAAATCATTTTGATCCTACTTTAAAAACATAAAAAATGCAATTAAGCATGTAAACTCTCACTGGATATTTGATAGTACTAAGGTATTAATATTAATTATTTAAGGGTGATAATGGGGTAGTAACTTGGTTAAGATAGTCCACAATTTATAGATATAAGTACTAAAATATGAATGAGGAATTGTGTCTGAAATTTTCTTACTAGCATTTGGAGAGGGAAGAAAGAGGACAGAAGAGTGGTTTGGGCAGTTGTGCTCTTGAGATGACAGTTGTAAGGACTGGCTTGCTGATTATACATGGCAACTCATATTATTTTGTTGAATTTTGTGTATGTTTTAAAGTATCCACAGTAAAACAAGTTTGAGACTTGTGGATTTGCCTTAGTTCTATCCATTAAATTAGACTGAATTAATACATTTAAAAGAGGAGGTACTTAATCAAACATTTATAAAGTATTTTAAAAGTAACCAAGTGATAATATTAGAAATGATTTGCCATATATAAAGGCAATATATTTCACTACTGGCTTCTTTGCAAAGCTACAGCAAATTGACCTTAGGCTATATAGCATAATATTTAGAGTCTAAAACACTGAGTGCTTTTGTAGTCATGTTCCATAGCATGAGACTTGAGGATAATATTATAATAAATTTCACAGTACTACAAAAGAAATGTTCTGTGCTCAACAACAGAGACGTTTAGCCCTCACTAAATGAAAATTCTTAGTAGGCAGATAAATACATAAATATAGAATTGCAAAACAACAGAATAAATACAGTACTAGAGGTGTGTATTGAACATGGAAAGATGGTGATCAGTTCAGCTTGAGCATCAACGTGTGCATGCATGCATGCTAAGTCGCTTCAGTTGTGTTGGGCATCAGTACTGACATTAAAGAAAACGTAGTTATGTGTTTTTGTTATGTGATACATGCCGTGTTCCCGTGTGGTGATTTAAATTATAGACCAAGAAGATATTGTTTGCAGACTTTCAGGAATAAAACCTTTGGAGTAAAATTTGCCATTGACCAGTGTATGTAAGGATCTCTTTTAAAATAGAGAAAATGAAAATCACTGTCAGAGAATTATAATTTATATGCCAAGTGTGTCTGATTTTCATTTAATGCAATTCATATTTGTTTAAATTGAAGGATTCTGAAGCTGAGATGATAGGAAAAAAATGTCTTACACACTTAGTATACTTTCATTTTAATTGCATGTTTAACATAAATACCTTAGACTAATACATCATTTTATTTATAGTTCACTTTGTTCGATGGGCCTACTAAAAGATGGAATTGCATTAGATTTCGTTTGTTATTTTTTGATCATTGTGTATTCAATATCAACTGTTGAGTATTAAATTTTTTGAAAACTAGCATATCTAAATGTATGTTCAACTTCTTTTTTATGCAGTTTGAGCATTTTTCCAAAGAGTTAATCTGTTTTGATGCATTATTAATGGGAGTTCAAGCCACTAGTTTATCTTAATAGTTTTCAAGGTCAGAGGGAAAAATCAATAATCTGATAGATTTCTTGGGATAGAAGGAGGTATGGTATACCTATGTAGAGATGCATTGTACCAATACTCTTTTGAAAAGAAATCATGTAATTTCTAATGGTATCTTATACATACCTAGTGTAATAAATGATGCCAGTGATGTTTTAATAATATCCAAAGTGAACTAACATTACTCAAAAAGGCAATGTTTTCTTTACAAGTAGTGTAGCAACTCAATTAAGTGGACTCTCTTTGTTATTAGTCATAGGGAAGCTACATAGGGAAGCTAGACAGAAAGTTCCCCAAGGTTAGGCACAGGCTCACAGTAGGTGCTCCAAAAATGCATGATGAAAACTCAAAGCTCTCATTATGGTCATGTAAGGTTTTGTTTCATACATTCTCTACCTGCATTTTTAAAAAATCACATTCTCTAGGGACTTCCCTGGTGGTCTAGTGGTTAAGATTCCACCCTGTCAATGCAGGGGACACAAGTTCCATCCCTGGTCAGGGTCCTGAGATCCCCTCATGCCTTGAGGCATGGACAAAAAAAAAAAATCATCTTTAACTGTTTAAATGAGGGAAGCAGTCTATAATTACCAACTGTCATTTTAAATCATCTGTTAACCCCTCTCCAGTCATTAAAATAGTTAATTGGGTTTCCAAGTTCATTTAATCTCATGATACAGTGAACAATTATATCTGTCTTACCAGAGATAGAATACATTGATTATATTTTGGAGGTACATTAACTATTTGAGTCACTCCAGGAATGAAAGTAGGCTCTTTACTAAATGGACTGAAAGCGTTGCTTTCCTCCGGAAATTATCTGGATTCTGGTGCTGTAATTTCAGTTTTTTGCTTTTTAACATGAAGTGCAATATAGAAATACTAAGTATGATTTTCACCTAATCCAGAGAGCCACTTATATATGCGTATACATATGTGGGCTTCCCTGGTGGCTAAGCTGGTAAAGAATCCGCCTGCAATGCAGGAGCCCTGGGTTCAGTCCCGGGTTGGGAAGATCCCCTGGAGAAGGGAAAGGCTATCCACTCCAGTATTCTGGTCTGGAGAATTCCATGGACTATACAGACCAAAAGGTCGCAAAGAGTAGGACATGACTGAGCTACTTTCACTTCACATACTTTTGTGGAATAACATAATTAGAGCACCAAGTTAGATGTGGATTAAGTGACTGGGTTAGGACCTAGGTACCCATAAAAACTTCCCTGTAGCTTAAATGGTAAAGAATCTGCCTGCGAGGCAGGAGACCAAGGTTCGAGCCCCCGTTTGGGAAGTTCCTCTGGAGAAGGGAATGGTGTCCACTCCACTGTTCTTGCCTGGAGAATTCCATGGACAGAGAAGCCTGGTGGGCTACAGTCCATGGGGTCGCAAAGAGTCGGAAATGACTGAGTGACTAACACACACACACAAACATAAAGAATTCCTCTTCTTGCTGAGGAAATGATTACTCCCTGTGAGTGACTATATTATTGTGTCTGATCCAAATCCATTCTTTTAAAACATTAACTAAATACAACAGCAGCAGCAACAAATTCCATTAGAGAAGGAGGAAAGATGACCAAAAATCACTTACTGACTAATATAAAGCTCTTAATTGCATGTTGCAACCAGCTAGTTTATTGTGTGTGTGTATTTTTGTTTGTTTGGTTTTCTTCAGTTTTCAGTTGGCTATTTTATTCTATTCAGAGTTAAATTGCACTTCCCAGAGTTTACAGTATATAAATTACTTCAGAAAGCACTACAGTGACATCATTTTTCACTTATGTGACCCATCAGACATTCTACCAATTTTAAAGGGGAACATTTTCCCAAGAATTTACATGAACTTATATTAATTTAACATAGGATAGTTAGGAAAAGAGGGATATTCTGTCAAAAATGTATGACTGAATGAAAGTAAGTGAATAGTTTTTTTTTATGGTATCACCCTAAATCTTTACTGGGTAAGATATGGAAGAAAATTGGTAGATATTATTATCTGTTAGTTATAAAGTATACTATGTGGAGAGACAGACTTTCTAAACAGCATATACCATATGTATATGAAAAGGGAAGAAAAATAAGAAGAATGATTCCATATTCAGCTATTCCCAAATTAATTGAGAAGGTATTAAAACTCACTGGAATATTTCACAGTGAATTAAAAACTGAATCAAATAATACTAGCAGAGAAAAATAGTTATTCTAAACAGAATTCTAAATTGGAGCCTTTTTATATAGTATATTGTACTGCATAGATATGTGAGAATCATGTATGTTAAATACACCAGGTGCTTTTTCTCTCTGGATTTAAATAGTGAATCATTGTTAAATGAAGATACTTTTTTGTGAGATGAATAATCATATCCTAATACGTTATTCATATGACTTTTCTCTTTCTGTATTGAATATAATGTATGTAGAAAATAAAAGAACAAAGTAAGCATGTGTATGTATATATGTATTATTGTATTCTGTTTCCCAAAATGAAAATATATCTGATGAGCCTTTCCATGGAATAGGATCTTGGACAATTGTCAAATAAGTAGTATTACTGACTTCTCCCACCAATTAATATTCCTGTTTACCTAGATCACTTTTTCTTGTCACAATTAAAAAGGTCATAATTCTTTCTACAACCAATCCCTCTAACTCACTATGGAAGCTGCATCCTTATCATGTCTGACAGTTATGTCGAAGTGTGATTACTATTTTTCAAAATTTATATGAGTATTGTAGGGCCATTTTTCTCAATAAATTTTTGTGTTTTTCATAAGAAATTACTGTCACACTCTGCATATTTTGTGTCACATACTATATAATCTTAAAAATGGAAATTTCAAATAGATTGTTTTCCATGACAAAAGAAACAGGGGATAAGTTATCCAAGTATTAAAATGAAACTATTTTCAATAATTAAAATTAAAATACTATTGTGATTATTTTTCATAGTCAGTGGTAACTTAATAAGAGTAGGTTTAATTTTACTTTCTGGAACATATCTAACCTAAATTAAATATCTGTAAATTAGCATTCCTCTTGAATTACTATTACATTTCAAAATACCATATGTAAGTATTCAGCGGACTGCAATGAAAGTAGCAAGTCTGTCTTCCTATTTCTGGACATACTTATGGCTATTTCCACTTTTGGATTTAAACTCAGCAATTTAGTACATATTCAGGTTTGCAGAGATGTGAGCTAATAACCATGCAGAAGTGTGACTGTGCTATATTTAATCTGGAAGGTTCATCTCCTGGTGATAAGGTTCATTTAGTTGAATATGAGTATCTGGCCAAAAACATTATCATGTTTTCAGAAACTACCATCCTACTTGTGAATTAAACCAGAGGTGAATTTCATTTGCAACAAAATGTGCTGTTTATTACACTAATTGTTCCTTAATACATTATTTCTCACTGAAGGACCAAATGCTTTTCATATGAAAAATGGTCTCTGCTGCTAACATACACATACCTGCATGTATCACCATGGTTGAGTATACCAGATTAAGTGTCTCAGTTCAGTTCAGTCGCTCAGTCGTGTCCGACTCTTTGCAACCCCATGAATCGCAGTACACCAGGCCTCCCTGTCCATCACCAACTCCCAGAGTTTACTCAAACTCATGTCCTTCGAGTCAGTGATACCATCCAGCCATCCCCTCCTCTGTCATCCCCTTCTCCTCCTGCCCCCAATCCCTCCCAGCATCAGGGTCTTTTCCAATGAGGCAACTCTTCGCATGAGGTGGCCAAAGTATTGGAGTTTCAGCTTCAGCATCAGTCCTTCCAATGAACACCCAGGACTGATTTCCTTTAGGATGGACTGGTTGGATCTCCTTGCAGTCCAAGGGACTCTCAAGAGTCTTCTCCAACACCACAGTTCAAAAGCATCAATTCTTCGGTGCTCAGCTTTCTTCATAGTCCAACTCTCACATCCATACATGACCACTGGAAAAACCATAGCCTTGACCAGACGGACCTTTGTTGGCAATGTAATGTCTCTGCTTTTTAATATGCTGTCGAGGTTGGTCATAACTTTCCTTCCAAGGAGTAAGTGTCTAGGGAGCAGTAAATTTCAGGCCATTGCCACTAAGCAGCTGTGTAATAAATATGGTAGAAGGAGGCCACTAAAGACTGAAGTCGGTCATTTTCCTTCAGGTGACAGTGCAGGATACCAGACAGACACCTGTATGCTTTCTGGGAAAATTGGATATGGAATCTTTCAGTCTTGATAATGACCTATTCACTGCCTGGGCTATTTTATTTTGCTTTTAAGAAATTATCCCTGTAGGAAAATGAGCCTAACATTCTAGAGAATCAGCTTCAGAGAAAGTTATGGAATCTCAGATGTTTAAGATTTGCTTTACACTCAGGCTTTCATTGCCATCAAACCAAACAGCGCCCTAAAGTGAACCCTTGAACTTTTCTCCAAGAGCAAGTGTGCTGGATTAATGTCCTGTCAGGTGAGTTGTAGGGAGAACAAGTTTTTAGTGTCTGTGGCAAAGTATGCACTAGTGAATGATGTTTTTCAGTCTCACTGGAAATTTAGCTTCCCTGACAAGCACTGTTGATGAACATGTGGTATGAATGAGGCCAAAGCCATGATCTGGAGACCAGTTACCCTTGGGAAAAGAAGGGTCTATGGTATACACACACATATGGACACATATTACTGAAGTACAGTTGACTTGCAATATTATCCCTGCAGCTTATTTATTTTTTACATAGTAGTTTGTGCCTGTGCGCCTTAACCCCTTTCCTCTATCATGCCCTTCCTTCCTCCCCGCAAGTTGTTTTCTGTATCTCGAGTCTTCTGTTTAGTTTAATCCTTCTTTGTTTTATTATTTTTAGATTCCACATACAGTCATAACACACAGTATTTATCTTTCTCTGATTTATTTCACTAAGCATAATATCCTCCAGGTCCATTCATATTGTTGCAGATGGCAAAATTTCATTCCTCTTACAGCTGAATAATATTCCATTGTATATATACCATATCTTCTTTATCTATTCACATGTTGATGGATACTTACATTGTTTCCATATCTTGTCTATTGTAAATAATGCTGCTATGAACGTTGGGTGTGTGTATCTTTTCAAGTTATTGTTTTGGGATTTCTTTAGACATACAGGAGTGAAACTGCTAGATCATATGGTCTTCTATCTTAGTATTTCAGGGAACTTCCATACTGTTTTCCATAGTGTCTTCACCAGTTTGCATTCCCATCAGTAGTGTACCACAGCCCCTTTTCTCCATGTCCCTGCCAACATTTGATATTTGTAGACATTTGATTACAACCTTTCTGACAGGTGTGAGGTGATATCTCACTGTGGTGTTGATTTACACTGATCTGCTGATTAGCTATATTGAGCATCTTTTCTTGTGCAGTCAGCCATCTGTATATTTTTTTTGAAAAATGTCTGTTCAGGTCTTCCACTCATTTTTAAACTGGGTTATGTGTTTTTTTTATATTGAGTTGTATGAGCTGTCCATATACATATTTTAGATATTAACCCCTTATCAGTAATAAAATTAGTAAATATTTTCTCCCATTCTATAGGCTGTCTTTTTTATTTTATTGATGGTTTCCTTTGCTGTGCAAAAGCCTTTAAGCTTAATTGGGTCCCATTTGTTTATTTTTGCTTCTGTTTCCTTTGCCTTAAGAGGTAGATCCAAAAAAATATTGCTAGGATTTATGTCAAAAAGTGTTTTGCCAATGCTTTCTTCTAGAAGTTGTGTGGTTTTTCATCTTATATTTAGGTCTTTGATCCATTTTGAATCTATTTTTGTATATGGTGTGAAGATTCTGTATTTTGAGGTCATAAATTTATTATTTTATCCAGTATATGATCTTGACGGTATAAGCATTGGTCACAAGCAATATTTAATGAAAAAATACAGATGCTGTAATATGGATCCTGCACAGCTATTAAAAAGCAACTTTACAAGCAGAGTTATCCAGACCCTGGCATTGCATTTTGGCTCTACGCCTTTGTGTTTGAGTATTGAAAGGTTACTCAACCTCCCTGAAACTCAGCTTCATTCTCTGTAAAATGGAGGTAATAATTCATATGCCATATGGTTTTTGTGAGAAATAAATGAAGCAACATATGTAAAACCTCTAGCGTTATACTTAGCAAGTTGGTAGGTGCTAAATAAACTATACTTATTTTTATTACATTGTTATTTTATTTTTATTACAGTATTATGTCATGCATCAGTTTCATCTTTTTATACCAAGGATATATATAGCCTTCCTCTTTACAGCGAATGTTAAATCAATATATATTTTTATTTTTAAACAGTTCCATTTTCAATATGAACATGATAATTTCAGCAAAAATAACAAGTACCCACTTTATACCATAGCTGTGGAAATGGCAAAGAAAGATAAAATCTAGTGTCCTGGGGAATCTTTCAGTCTATTTAGAAAGATATTCAGTGCATAACTGGAATAGGAAAGGGCAACCCATTCCAGTATTCTTGCTTGGAAAATCCCAAGAACAGAGGAGACTAGCTGGCTACAATCCATGGGGTTGCAAAGAGTTGGACACCACTGAGCGACTGAATGTGTGAGCATGTGCATTGCATAATCCATACAGGTTTTAGTGCGTTTTACCATACCTTTTCATGTATATAGTATTCTGCAGTATTCATCTACAGTGTTCATGACATCAGATATGTTGAACAATAGGAGAACTTATGTATCCTATGTAAAATAACCAGAAAATGCAAGTGATGTTTAAAAACTGAACACCTTACAAACATTTTGAGAACGGGAACATATGATATATTTCTAATGTGAAGTAGCATATAGCTGTCTTACAATAGTGTCTATCTCACTCTTTTCCCCTGCTCTCCTACTATGAAAGTTATTTTCCTCTATTTATCTTATTCCCAAAAGGAGACAGAATAACACTTCTCTTTTCAAATAACCAGTGGTAAAAGTTTGAGGAAGTCATTTCCTACTTTGCTACTAGCAAATCCACGGTTATGGAAAATGCATCTCACTTAAAAAAAAAAAATGTAAGAACACTGGTGCCAGTTGCCCTGGAGGACTTGACTTTGTCCTGGTCTAGTGCCTGACAGACTTCTCATTTAATGTCACCTTACTCAGCCTGAATTTATATGACAAATAAATCCAAATGACAGTAAACCCATACAAAGTGAGGCTCAGCGCATGGAGCGATGGGCCATGGAGATATCTGCCTGGTGCAATGAACATATCAATAATTCAAAACTCTTTATTGATGCCTGATTTTTTCCGTTTCATCTAGTGCACCAGACAGAGAACTCTGGTTCAATGTCAAGGCTATTCAAAGAGTTCCATGCACTCTTACAAACAAGAATGCTTTTCACTACCTAAGTGATGATGTGTTGCAGAGGTTGTTGTTTCTTTCTGAACTTTGCAACATAACTAAATATTCCACTGACATTTTACTCCTCTACTTTTCCTCACGTCATAAACAACTTCTGGCTCAGTCCAGTTATATTTGCATTTTGGACTGCAAATTTGATCTGTCTAAAGTGCATTTAATTTACAATTTAGTTATATGGATTTGAACAGTCACTAAATTCTTGCTGTGAAGTTGGCAACTAAACAAAATATAAAATGTTATGTGTTGAAATTTGTATTTATTCCAATGCCGCTTAATTGCTTTTGTGGATTTGGACAGCTATTCTGATTCCGAACTGATTCTCAATTGTTTGTTTCTATAAATGTTATCCCTGCCCCGGACTCTAACCCACCATGATGATTAAAAGCAATAAAGCTCTATTGTTATAAATGTTATGAACTATCTAATACTTTGAATATATAGCACAAACCTCATCATGGGAGCAAGGAATTATTTTCTTTCCTTTTTAGTCTTACAGATGATCAGTTATTTAGACAGCAATTTAATGAATTAGGTATAGTAAAACTGCACTAATTCAGACTAACTGTGTGGTAAATTTAATGAAGAAGTGAAAAATTTGATAAAGAAGTTTTAAATGCAGGTTTTTTTTTTCCTTCAAAATATTTACTATATCTTATACTAATAACTAATTGTGCCATGATAGTAACTTCATATACCACTTTTTGAAGCAGAAACATGTAAACTATTTGCAGTTTATCCTTGTCTTTGCACACACATCAGCCTGCTTCTGAAACATTAGCCAAGCACTTCCCTGTTTTCCTCTGCCCTCTGTCAGTCTTTTTGTTTTTAACTCTAAATTGCCTTGTGCTAAATTGTTTCAGTCATGTCCAACTCTGCAACCCTATGGATGGTGGCCCATTAGGTCCTCTGTCCATGGGATTTTCCAAGCAAGACCGGACTGGGTTGCCATTTCCTTCTCCAGGAATTCCTTCTTAAGAGATAACGCAAATATCTAGAGGACTTGAAGATACACAATTTTAAAATAATTTCTTCCATTCATAACAATATTTCATAAATGTTATAGTCCACTAAATCATAACAGTAGTTCAATAACTTGAGATATTTTCTGTATCCCGGCCAAAGTATTTATGAAAGTTTTTTAAGGTTATTTGAAGGGAATTCCCAATGTAAAATATTTCTTAAGCTGCATGGTTGTCTCCTTTAATTATTAGTATAAAATAAGTGATTAGTAACATGTTTTAGTAAGATCATACAAAGGTATTTAATTTGGATATTAGTTGTATATATTTCGATTGATTACAGACTTTTAAAAGAGGGGTAGCCTTCTGTGATTCTTAAATTCCATGACAGAAGCTATGTGAATTATTCATTTTGTTCTTGATGATAGAGAATAAACATAATGAGACATTGTAGGCAGATTCTTTACCATCTAAGTCACCAGGGAAGCCCATAATCAGGCTGACTAAGCTAATTAAAACACATAATAGTTGTTTATCTTTCTGAAATAAATCATATATGTCAATACTGTACACAAATAAAATGTGTTGTATTTACATTTCTGTGATGATACCATGTGACTGATAACAAAATTGCTTTTCATTTTATTGAGAAATCGTTTCAAATTTTAGCTGATTTGTATGATATATAAGCTTCTTCCCAGGTGGTGCTAGTGATAAGGAACTTGTCTGCCATTGCAGGAGACCTAAGAGTTGTAGGTTTGATCCCTGTGTCAACAAGATCCCCTGGAGGAAGGCATGACAACCCCTTTCAGTATTCTTGCCTGGAGAAACCCCTGGACAGAAGAGCCTGGCAGACTACAGTCCATACATAGGGTCGCACAGAGTCGAACATGACTGAAGTGACTTAGCACACACGCATCACATTCTTAGGTAATAATAGGAAATATTTTTACAACTTGGTACAATCAGCTCTCAACCCTGTAATGGTCTTCTTTACTCATGTAATTCCAGAGTATATTATAAATGCTCTCTCTTTCCTCCCAAAGGTACATAAGTAGTTTAACACTAATAAGAAAATTGAAAAGCTAAGTTTTCCAATTTGCAGTAAGATATTTATGCATTAAAAGTAGAGTTCAGTCAAATTGGTTTAATGTGTTCCTGTTTTCTAACCATAAAAGTAGCCTCAAGGGGGAAAAACTCTGCATGACATAAACTGTAAATTGCATTTAAGTTTTTTGTTGTTTTGCTTTGGTTTTTTGGTTCTTCTTGAGTTGAACTGTGAGATCTATACAAAACATGAAAGGATTTAAAAGCAGGGAAATCTGAAGATGGTTGTGAATTTATGTCTGGCATTTCCCTTCTGGGGCCTCAGTTTCTTCACCCGTTCAGTTTGGTTCTAGGCATGCAGTTGAGTCAGGTTTATTGTCGGCTTCAGTTCTGGAGTTTAGCAGAGGAGAAGCAGGCAGGAGCAGGAAGGAAGAAGGCATCAGGGAAGTGAGATCAGCTGTATCTGAAGGCAGTTTTAACTCTAGAGATCACTATTTCGAGAGATCAGAATCACCCAAAGTCCTGATGCCCACCCCTAGAACTATTAAATGCACATCTTGGGGTGAAGGTAGAACTATAATCTTCGTTTTTAACAAATGCCATTTTTTTTCTCATACTGTAATTAAAACCCAGTAGTGAGGCATAAAATTAACTGAGTGGATCTTAATGAACAGTTTTAAATTAAAGAAGAGAATGAAATGAGATGGAATATATATATATATATATATGCATATTAAAGTATACATATATGTATAACATATATTAAAATATGTTGCACGCAGTGAAGAAAAGCATTTTTTTTTATCATGTTTCCCTTTGTGTGTGTGTATGTGTGTATATATTTAACATACATATGGAACAGGAATGCAAAATTTATTTCTTACTATTGCTAGTGACTTAAGAAAAACAACTTTGAAGGTGACTACCCCAGAAATATCTTACTTGATAGATATTAGTTGACAGATTGGAAATGACCAATAACCCTACCCTATCTTACTTGATAGATTTGGAAAATGACTACCTAGAGCAATGCAAATTCTAATATGTTCCTATCCCTTCCAATCTGAACATAGATAAACTCACTTTGTTAAGGAGAAGTCCTTGGGGTATAGTAGTATTTCAGATCCTAAATAATAAAAATTGCCCTTACTTTGAATTTCCTAGTGTCAAATTGTGTTGCTTCTGTTTAAATAATCTCCCCTCACCTAATTGTCCATGCCTGTCTTATCTCCAGGCCCTTAGGGTCTCTCTCATCTGCCACTGCCCTCTGTTAGGCCTTCCAGCCAATGGGGGAAGTAGGAGCATAGCTGCCAGGACAAAATTGTCATCTGGAAGTTTCTAAGATGTCCTTTTTTTGGATTTCCCTCTTCTATTGCTTGCATCTTACAAAATGTGTCCTTAACCCTTCCTGGAATCTTTCTAGAATAGAACCTAATTGATTATGACTCTACCCTGCCATCTTTCAACAGTTCTTCACCACATGCATTGGTTTATATATGAGGTTGGGAAAAGCAATGAATGACCGACATTCTTGGTATTGATTCTTGTGGTTGTTCTGTTGGTAAGTTGTATCTGACTCTTTCAACCCCATGGACTACAGCTAGCCAGGCTCCTCTGTCCTCCACTGTCTCCTGGAGTCTGCTCAAATTCATATCCATTGAGTTGGTGATGCTCTCTAACCATCTCATCCTCTGCCACCCGCTTTCCCTTTTGCCTTCAAACTTTCTCAGCATCAGGATCTTTTCCAATGAGTTGGCCTTTCACATCAAGTGGCCAAAGTATTGGAGTTTCAGCTTCAGCATCAGTCCTTCCAGTGAATATTCAAGATTGATATCTAAATCTGATAACTGGTGAGTCTGACTGCCACTTTATTGCCTGCTATAAGGAGCATCACCATGTTAGCTGTTAAAATAATGAGAGTGGCGACAGTTGTAATATTGATAAAGGAAATAATGTGCTCAGGGTTTTACATGGTTTATACCAGCAATTCTCAAAATTTAGTGTGCAGCACAATAATGTCTTTTTTTTTTTTTTTTTTTTTTTTGCTCAGCAAACATTTTCTGAATGTGGGGCTAGAGGGTTTTTGAGTCTTGAACAATTTTTCAGATAATTTCCAAGCACTCTGGAGATTAGGATTCATGGATTGTGTAACCTAAATACTAGTTATACTATATTGTAAAGCACTCACACTTTCCCCCATATTAGAGATTAGGAAATTGAAGCTTATGGGAATTAAGTGTTTTGCCTTAATTCATGGAGTTTGTGAGTAGTAAAGTTCACATGAGCAAAGTTAAGAATACAAGAAATGTTTTTGAAATGCTCTGATATGAGAAATCTTAGGTATCAACTTCAAGCCCAGTGTTTTTTCTAGTTGAAGGAAGAATGGGTAAAATACTTACCACTTTAGGAGTTTAATCTACTTCCTCAAATTTCTCTTAATCCTTTTGGTATGAAATTCTTAAAATTTACATCACTCATGGAAGATTTTCTTAAGACACCAAGTATTTTAATCAGTGTTACTATGTTATCTGAGGGAGCAACACATTGTCTAGAAGGCAAAACATAAAAACTCTGGCTCTCATTACCATGAATATCCATAAATCAATGCACAGAAGTCACAGGACAGACAAGATAATTTGCCATGGACGGTTGATGCAATATTGTTAGGAGAATGACATATTTAGGAGAAAAAGAAAGTGAAAAAATATGGTGCAACAAATGTTAAAAGGAAGAAGTGATACTAAAGATGATTTTAAAAGTGCCTGATAATGTTGTCATTAATGGCATTATATCTGAGAATTTCCTACTCTTGAAAAACTAGCAAACTATTGTATAGAAATAAAGTTATGAATAACAATACACATCTATAATGATAAAAAATAGAGTAATCACTAGTTATAGAAAACTAATCGTTAATTGAGGAGCAAAATAGGTCATACATGTCTTATGATGGGCATTAGATAACTTCATGGAGGTGAATGTTCTAGTGTTTTTCATGGCATGTTGATCATTCCCGTGCCTAGGCAGGCTAGGGGCGTGCTCAGTCACGTTCATCACTTTGTGACCCCGTGGACTGTAGCCTGCCAGGCTCCTCTATCCATGGAGTTTTCTGGGCAAGGATACTGGAGTGGGTAGCCATTTCCTACCCCAGAGAATTGATCATTCCCATACTAATTAATAAATAACTCTCTTAGTCTTCTTGTTTTTGAACAAAACCCCAAATATGCTGATTTTAATTACAAATTACTTTCTCTAGAATGTGTTACAGCTTTTAGAAAAATAACACCCAAGTCATTTGTTTTCCCAAAGTAAAGTGAATGATAAGAAATGCTCATTTTAAGTTTTTTTGTAATCATCTTCAAAATGTAGGCCATCTGCTCCCAAAAGGATTTGGGATATTTTATGATAAAACAAATTTATAATGAGATGTTAAAATAGAAATAATACCTCAAAAACCACATAGAAGAATAAGGAAATGTACCTACCCTGCTTGGGCTTATAAATAGATGATGATTGATTGCTGAGATTCCTCATAGCCAAAGCACATAGAAGTTTAGAATGATTTTTCCATTTTATTTCAGGGTTAGAGTGGATTTGCTGAGCTCTATCCCAAAATAATTTTAGGATATGTTCCAAGTATCAATACTCTTTAGGTGGGAGTATTGAATTACCCTTTGCTACTGCTAAGTCACTTCAGTCGTGTCCAACTTTGTGTGACCCCACCCCTGGGAGTCTCCAGGCAAGAACACTGGAGTGGGTTGCCATTTCCTTTTCCAATGCATGAAAGCGAAAAGTGAAAGTGAAGTCGCTCGATCATGGCCGACTCTTCGCTTCCCCATGGACTGCAGCCTACCAGGTTCCTCTGGCCATTCCAGGCAAGAGTACTGGAGTGGGGTGCCATTGCCTTCTCCGAATTACCCTTTAGGTGAGGGTAATTCAAATATATAAGCAGTGCAGAGAACAGCTGACTTGTGTAAAACAAAGCTGAAAGGTTTATTAGACTTTAAGAAAATTACTTAAGTCCCACATGATAGAAAGTGAAGTATGTGCCTTTTCTTTATACTTGGCTTAAATGTAACAACAGACCACATAATCTCCAATAGAATTCAAATCTGAATGTCTAATTTTCAGCCTAAGGAACCCCTATCAGAAGTGGCTGAGATAATCAACTTTTTTCTCCTGAGCACTTGTTTTCTTATGTAGTCCAGGTTCTATCATCCTTTTAAGTAGGCTGATCTGTGCTAGAATACAAATTCACTAAGCCAGTACTCTTGTGACTATATGAGCAAGCCTCAGTGTCTGTTGATCAATTTCTCAGGGTTTAATCAAGGCAAAGCTATTGCTTGGTGAGCAAGAGCCAAACTATGGATCATTTAGCCACTATGTGACTACAGGCAAGTTACTTCCATGGGTACTGGCTTCTGCATTTACCTCATAGTGCTATTGTGAAAATTAAATAAGCTTTGAATGGACACATGGTAAGAAATCAATGAGTGTTAGGGAATATCATTATGCGTTTTAAATGCAGACATGTTATCAGCTATATCATTAAGGAGGCTTTGCCTTCTTCCAGTGTGTTCTGGGAAATGTCTGCTACCAATTACTGATTGTCCCCCTAGAAAGATTTCTCTTTGCATTATACAGTTGCAATATGTAAGTTTCTTGCTCAGTAAAGTATCTCTGACTTACTTCAGGGCTTTCTGTCAAACTAGGTGAAGACAATACATGTTATCTCTAGTTAATTCACAATCTGCCAATATGAGCAGTTGTTACAAAAACTGAGCTTAAATATTTAAAAAAAAAAAGTTTCCCCTAGAATACAAGAGGTAGCTTAATGTGGTTTATTATTAGTTTTATTTCTTAATACACAGAATGTAATGAACTTCCCAAACTATGAGTGCCAGAGGGTTATAATTTTAGCACTTTTAAAGTGAAAATTAAGATATCAGGGAAGCAACGTGTACAAAATGCCAATGTATATGAAGTGTGAAAAAATAAAAAGATCAGAGACTTGGAAAAGGTCATAAGGTAAAAAAAGAAAGGAATAAAATATTTGTCTTTAGATATGGTGCCCCATGTATCTTCTAAATATGAAATGGAAACAGACTTAGTCAAATAAGAATACTAGTAATAAAATACGATGGTCCTATGATGTTATGGCCTTATGGACTTGTTTTTCCCTCATGCTTAAAAATGTGCATTTGCTAGCAGCTTAAGAATTTGACCATTTTTCTCAAGGAGGTGGTAATTGAAATAAGTTGTTCTTGTGACATTTAATATTGAAATAATATATGGCAAAGTTTGGATAATCTTGATTATATTTTCAAATTATGGCTGAAAATTAAACTCCAGTCAGTATTTCAGACTATCTGCCCTACTGTATAATTATCACATTTTTTAAATTTATTTTTTTAATCAGAGAAAAATTGCCTTACAATGTCATGCTGGTTTCTGCCATGCAACAATACAAATCAGCCATAATTATACATATATCATGTCCCTCTTGAGTCTCCTTCCCCTCTCCGCATCCTACCCCTCTAGATCATCACAGAGTGCCAAGCTGGGGCCCCTGTATTATACACCAACTTCTCACCAGCTATCTATTTAACACATGGTAGTGCATATATGTCTATGCTACTTTCTCCATTCAACCCACTCTCTCCTTCCCCCACTGTGTCCTTTGAGTCCCTATGTTAGAGTCAAGTAACAAGTATCTTCTTTTCCCTAAAGAATGATGGAATACAAACATGCTTACTTATTATTTATTTGTTGAATTTATTTTCCACTTTCCTTCTGAAAAGTTAAAGTTTTAATAGAAAGAATTCATCTTCCTAGAAAGTTTTTTCAATACACAAGTGTAAAACAAAGAAGTAAGAAAGTAGTAGACAACAGACAATATCTACAAATATGGTAACTCCAATTAGGCACCTTCAGTATTTATTAACTCTCTCCAGTGTAGATGAAGCTATTCTCAAAAATCAAGACATTCCCTATCTTTCTTTATGCTAGCATAGTGGGGAAAATATGTTTCTTCCAAGTTTATGGAATTTTTTAAAAAATATCTTTTATCAGCTCCATACATTTTTGGCTTATGGACAAAATTTGAGCTCAATTTACCATTATAATGTATAGGACACTCTACAGTGTACTCTCAGATTGGATTTCCATTGTATCCTTTAAATGGAGAGATTACCATTTATATTTACAGAAGTTGAATCCCAGCTCAGAAGAATTAAGTCAATAGCCCAAACCTGTTCAAATTCTAGTTGACATCAGGAAAATAAATTCTGACTTCCTGATTTGGAAGTCTGTGGATTTCTTCAAATACAGTATTAGTAATCTGATGAGAGAAGACTGAAATGCAAATTTGAAGTAGTTCTCCCCATACGAATGGTGAACCAAGACCTAATCCTTTCAGTTTGGTGTTATTTGGTACTAGCACTTTCACTGTATTAAAGGAATAATAAATGTGAAAATAAGGCTATAAAGATTATTTTCAACATTTTTACAGTTTTTAGACCTTTCCAACATAAAATACATAACAATATATTTGAATACTTTATAAGATAAGTACAATTATTAGAATCACATGCTGGTTCTCTATGCTTTACAGGTGGAGTGATACAGGAATGGAATACAAAATTAAATTTGAATGATGACTAAGTTTTTCTATAAATGTGAAATGTAGGCCCAACTGCTTTACTTCTTTTTTTTTTCCCAACATACTTCAGGCTCCATGGCCCACTACATGTTTCTTATTGCTGCTATAACAAATTACTAAAATTTAATGGCTTAAAATTATAGCAATTTTTGATGACAGAAATTCAAAATAGGTCTCTCTGGGCTAAAATCAAAGTGAGACAGTGTTTATGCTGGAGTTTTAGAGGAAAATATGCTCCCTTCCTTACCTTTAATATCTTCTAGAGGCCACCAGCATTCCTTGACTTGTGGCCCCTTCCTCTGTCTTCAAAGTTTGATAAGGTAAGTATAGATCTTACACTACATAACTGTGACTTCCTTTTCCACCTTCCCCTTCTTTTAAGGAAGATCAGATTCATTAGTACCATCTTTCTAGATTCCATATATATACATACATGTATATATACATGTTAATATATGATATTTATTTTTTCTCTTTCTGACTTACTTCACTCTATAATAGGCTCCAGGTTCATCCACCTCATTAGAACTGACTGAAATGCTTTCCTTTCTATGGCTGAGTAGTGTTCCACTATATATATCTATATATCTATATATATATATATACACACACATGTATACACTACACCTTCTTTATCTATTCATATGTCAGTGGACATCTAGGTTGCTTCCGTGTTCTAGCTATTATTGTAAATAGTGCTTCAGTGAACACTGGAGTACATGTGTATTTTTCAACTATGGTTCTCTCAGGATATATGCCCAGTAGTGGGATTATTGGGTCGTATTGTAGCTTTATTCCTAGTTTTTCAAGGAATCTCCATACTGTTGTCCATAGTGGCTATATCAATTTACATTCCCAACAACAGTGCAAGAAGGCTCCCTTTTTTCCACACCCTCTCCAGCATTTATTGTCTGTAGATTTGTAGGGCAGAAATGGAGACACAAACATAGAGAACAGACTTATGGACACAGTGATGGAAGGAGAGGGTGGGACAGGTGGAGAGAGTAGCATGGAAACATTTATACTACCATAGGCACACAGATGACCAAAGGGAATTTGCTATATGACCCAGGGAGCTCAAACCAGTACTCTGTAGCCACCTAGAGGGGTGGGATGAGATGGGGTGGGAGGTGGGAGGGAGGTTCAAGACGGAGGGGGAATATGTATACCTATGGCTGATTTATGCTGATGTATGGCAGAAACCAACACAACATTGTAAAATAAGTATCCTTCAATTAAAAATGTGAAAGTGAAAGTTGCTCAGTTGTGTCCGCCTCCTTTCAATCCCATGAACTATACAGTCCATGGAATTCTCTAGGTCAGAATACTGGAGTGGGTAGCCTTTCTTTTCTCCAGGGCATCTTCCGAACCCAGGGATTGAACCCAGGTCTCTTGCATTGAAGGCAGATTCTTTACCAGCTGAGCCACAAGGGAAGCCCTCAATTAAAAATAAATAAATTAAAAAAAAAAGAAACCTCTGATTACATTGGGCCCACCTAGATAATCTAAAATAATATCCCTATTTTAACATCGGTTGATTAGTGAACTTAATCTATCTGCAATCTTAAATTCCCCTTTTGCATGTACATTCACCAATTCACAGGTTCCAAGGATTAGGATGTATGTATCATCAGAGTCCACTTTTCTGCCTTCAAAGTCCACTTTCACTCATTTTTCTGGAGTTATTTGAATTCTAATAGGGAATGAAAACAAGCATATCTGGCCATTGAATACATTTTTCCTCAGGGACCCTTGTAACTTTTCTTTTAAACAAAGTGCAAATAGATGGGGAAACAGTGGCTGGCTTTATTTTTCTGGGCTTCAAAATCACTGCAGATGGTGATTGCAGCCATGAAATTAAAAGACACTTACTCCTTGGAAGGAAAGTTATGACCAATCTAGACAGCATTTTAAAAAGCAGAGATATTACTTTGTCAACAAAGGTCCGTCTAGTCAAGGCTATCGTTTTTCCAGTGGTCATGTATGGATGTGAGAGTTGGACTATAAAGAAAGCTGAGCACTGAAGAATTGATGCTTTTGAACTGTGGTGTTGGAGGAGACTCTTGAGAGTCCCTTGGACTGCAAGGAGATCCAACCAGTCCATCCTAAAGGATATCAGTCCTGGGTGTTCATTGGAAGGACTGATGCTGAAGCTGAAACTCCAATACTCTGGCCACCTGATGGGAAGAGCTGACTCATTGGAAAAGACCCTGATGCTGGGAAAGATTGAGGGCAGGAGGAGAAGGGGACGACAGAGGATGAGATGGCTGATGGCATCACCGACTCAATGGACATGGGTTTGGATGGACTCCGGGAGTTGGTGATAAACAGTGAGGCCTGGCGTGCTGCAGTTCATGGGGTCTCAGAGAGTCAGACACGACTGAGCGACTGGACTGAACTGAACTGAACAGAGGAAATGAAACAAGTAAACCAGCAGAGATGGCAGAGGGATGTATTCATGTGGGTAGCAGGAGTTTCATGTGGGTAGCAGAAGATTCGGCTTGAGTTAGGTTTGAACTCCTTTCACTAATTAAATGCTTAAGTAAAACTTCAGAGCCTTATTCCATTTGTCTATCTTGATTTCCGTCAGACACCTGAATCCATTCAGACCAGGAAAAGCTACTTAAGGACACAGACCTCCATTGTGTACAATATGAAAACATAATGTTTTTAAAATCTATGTAGCTTCCCAAACAAGTTTTACCAGGTGCAGTTTCAATGTAATGTCTAAGATAGAAAAGGAAAAAAAAAGAGAAAAAAAATATGGAGCATCTGTTTGAGTGGATCCTAAAATGCAAGTTTCATTTTCATTCATTTTAGGATGAGAAAATTGATTCAGGTGTTTATGAGGCAGGCTCCTGTCTGTGCTTCTAAACTTCTATGTGTTTTGTGTGTGTGACTGTTAAGTCACTTCAGTTGTGTCCAACTCTTTGTGACCTTATGAACTGTAGCCTGCCAGTCTTCTCTGTCCATGGAATTCTCCAAGCAAAAATACTGGATTGGGTTGCCATGCCGTCCTCCAGGGGATCTTCTCCACCCAGGGATCAAACCCACATCTGCATCTCTTGAATTGCAGGTGGATTCTTCACCACTACCGCCACCTGGAAAGCCCCTATGTATTTTAGGAGGTAGCTTTTAAAAGGTTTTTTTTTTTTTTTTTTTTTCCTTTTTCCTTGTTGCTGTTGTTTATTTGTTCAGTGTTAGTATTTTAGTAGTTGGAAACCTGGGCAGTTCTTTAGGAGTTCCAGTTGGTTCTTCAGCATTGCTCCCTTGAACTGCTGCGGTCTAACTCCAACAGTGTAGTTTAAGACACAGGTTTTTATCAACCTCATTCAGCACTTGTGGAACTCCATGGGTATGTAGAATAGTCATGCAAAGCAACTGAGAGGTTTGTGAACTGAGCTTTTGATGATTATCACAATAGCAAAAAGGAAAAAAGAAACCTTTGCTTATATTCTGTGAGTGCTTTTGTATGATTATTCTACACTTTCCCAGCTGAGCTTAATGCCTAAATTTGCAGCATGGAGATTTTTCGGCGCAGTGGCAGGCACAAAGCAAGTGCTTAATAAGCTTTTGTTGAATTGAGTATCATTGCAAAGATAGTCTTTTTCTCATTAGCTGCCTGTCAATATTCTCTTTTCCTAAATAGGACTCCCTCTGCCTCCTGTTTCTCTGTACATGTAAACATAGAAACTTACAAGGAACTGTGTAGGGTCTCAAAGGAATTGGGAGGTGAAATCCAATCAACAGCCCAGCATGTTTTCACCACTCAATTTCATACCAACCTTGCTAACCTCTGCTATTCAAAGCATGCCTTTAAGAGATGAATGAGATCTCCCAGTCTCTAGCACCCAGTAGGAACTCAAGTTTGTTTTTTTTTTTCACTTGAACATTTTTTGGGGAGTGAGTCAAAGAAGAACTCACAGAAGAGGTGTTTTCAGAGGATAAGGAACATTTAGACAAGCTTTTTTCATGGCACTGACATTCCAGAGAATGTCTTTACTTTTTAAAAACACCTTTCACAAAGATGCTAAGTCATTTTTGTAGCTTTTCATTAAGATGACTAAATGTTTTGCTATTATACATATGTTTGTTCATGATTCTCGCTTCATGAATAAACACATTCCAAGTTGCTTTAATGTTTTGAAGACCATGCAGTATACTAAGGAATTTCTTAAAGGGTGATAAAGAGTAGTTTAAAATCACACATTTCAGCCATTTATTGACTTATTGAACAAACCTATCTTCTTATAGTTTCAAAGAATTAAGGAACTGGAAAGGATGTTAAATATCATTTGTTAAAACTCTTTCCTTTTAAAATTGAAGATGCTAAAACTGAAAGATTAATCTTTCCACCAGATTTTACACTTAGTATCAGAGCAAGTACTGGATTCCATGTCTGCTGATTCTCTACTTCAGAGTTATATGTGAAAAAGACAATAAATATTAAAACAAGCTAACAAACAACAATTGAATATAAACTATTTTCAAGACACTGTCATTGAAACATATAATTGATACACACTGTTTATGAGGACTTTACTCACTGGTTGAAAAATATACAGTAATTTGTAAAATGTTAATACAACAGAAAAAATTGTATTTTTTACATTTCAATATGATTAAAAATTTAAAAACAGCATTTTATGAATCAGGAAAATTATATGAAATTCAATTTGTTGTTTTAATCAATAAAGTATTATTTGAACCTAGCCATTCTTATTCATTTACATATCTTCAAAGGTTGTTTTTTCAGGACAGTGTCAGAATGAGTAGTTGTGACAAAGACCCATGACCTACAAAGCCTAAAATATTTATTTTCTGTCCCTTCATAGAAAAAGTTTGCCAAATTCTCAACTAGGCTCTATGGAAGTCAGCAAAAGGAATAAATAGATCAAACAATGTGTCCATAATACAAAGGACTTACAATTTGTGTTTTAGAGCACAGTATCTTATATAGAAGTTTTCAGAAAATAATATTTGCCTACTAAACTTTTAGGCTTTTTATCTTTTTTTCTGATATTTTTCACTGAAAAAATATGAGACAAACTTGTATTTTTAGCTTAGAGTAGTTCTTGCTGTAGTTTGAATATTAAGTTCATTATTTTTTTCTCATTTTCAAAATCAGAATATCAGTATGACCCACACATGAGGAAAAGTGACAACACAAGTGAAATGAATAGCTACTATTTTTAATATTATCATTATTGTTCTTTTGCAATATTGTGGAGAAGGAAATGGCAGCCCACTCCAGTATTCTTCCCTAGAGAATCACATGGACAGACTAGCCTGGCAAGCCCCAGTCCATGATTTCGCAGAGTTGGACATGACTGAGCAAATAACACTTCACGTTTGTGATCTAGTGGACTAAGAACTATTAAGTATAACCTGCATTTTTAGTTTCTGCAGAACAAATATATACAACAATGTCAAATATGTAATTGCATGCATGTCAGAAGAAATACAATTATTTAACTTCTCCTTCCCCAAATGAGTGTTTTAATTAACCAATCCAAATGTCTCAACATGTTTCTTTTTAATACCCTTTCATCTGCTATTGACTTGAAAGAAAGAAAAGTGATTTGAAGTACAGAATAAGCTTAAGATGTTAGCAAAGGGAAGATGCCCCTAAAAAGTTAAAAGACCTCATTAAAGTTTGTTTGAAGATTCTGCCAGACATATTTCAACTAATGCACTGGAATCTCAGATATGTTTGTTCAGTAGCCACTGACACTTGTTGAAAATGTTTGCAGATAATCAAGTACCTGTTCATTTGCAAGGAAAGATCTCACAGTTTTAGTTCCTTTTAAAATAAAAAGCAAAAGCAGTACTCTTTTTAATTTAGCAATGTTCTGCCCCATGACTGTTTCAGCACTTAATGACTGACAAAGAGAGTCATTAGAAGTCTGTTTGATGGACATAACTAAGTGAATTGGAAAAAATAGTAAAGCCTTTTCAGCCCATTCAGAAATAATTGATGTGACTGAGACAGTTGTATGTGAGTTCCAGATAAGAAGAGATTTATGGAGAAACTATTGAAACTAAAAAGGAAGGTACAGATTTAAAGTTCCCAATAAAGTTGTCTATAAGACACAGGACAGCATCCAACAGGGAAAGCAATTTAACCTGTAGTTCTTTCCAGCGTCATTTTTTGGGTGTTATCCTCTTGCAAATGAAATCCCCAAAAAGGTCCTGTCACTAGGTTGATGGACTCCAAGGGGAAAGTTTCTCCATTGTTAACCTGATGCTGTGTTTTCTTTTTTATTGTAAGCATTATGTATAATAGGATATTCCTAAAGTTCAACTCTTTTCTTTCCCTTTTCAAAAATTAGCCCCTGCCCTATTAGAGAACACAATCCATTATTGTTGTGCAGATTGTAACTTAGAGGATTTTGTTAATGCAAGTGGAAGGTCAATATTTTTAACTGTATCTGATTGTGAGACTTAATATTTATTTATGGTGTGATGGTTATGTTTTAAGCAATCTAACAATTAAGAATGGATAAAAATAAATTTCTATTATTTTCATATTTTTGTGAATATGCATCTGGTCTTTATTGCTTTTCTTCGAAACTGTAAATGAACTTTGTGACAAAGATTTTTTTTAAAATAGGTAGCATCTGGAGATGTAATGCCAATGACTGAATTCTGAAAACAGAATAACATATTACTGTTAATTTCAGAATGAATTTCCTTAAAAGTGCAGATTATTTATAGTGTATGCTATTATGTCAGTACTTTCAAAAAAGGAGGGCAGTTATATGGTTCTCTAAAATTAAAAAAAAATTAAAATGAATCTGCAAGATAGACAAATAAGACAGTTGGACAATTTGACATCAACTTTCTAGGCTTCCCTGGTGACTCAGATGGTAGAGAATCCACCTGCAGTGCTTGAGACCCTGGTTCAATCTCTGGGTCTGAAGATCTCCTGAAGAGGGAATGGCTACCCTCTCCAGTATTCTTGCCTAGAGAATGCCATGGACAGAGGAGTCTGTGGGGTCACAAAAAGTTGGACATGACTGAACGACTAATACTTACCCTTTCTAGATATTAAAAAAAAAAAAAAAAGCTTTTTAGAAAATTGTCCCAGTCCTCTAATGAATTTGAAATGTATGAACTTAACTTTCTGGGAACTCTCTGAATAAAGCAGGATGAGACTTGGCTTCTACTCCATATGTGAAGTAAAGTAGGGATTGTGATAACTTCTTATGTGACCTCCAGAAACCTGCTGGATTGCCTAGGTTTACATTTACTGTTTGGTAATTCACATTTGCAATTGTGGAGATGAAATTTTACAAAAAAGAAGAATGAATCAAGTGTTCATCACCTTTTCCTGTCATGAATGCCTCTCACCTTGCGATACTGTCATTAGAACGCAAGCCTTATTTCTGTCATCCACACATATCCTAAATCCTCTCCTCATCTAAGCAAGGTATCTTTTTCTTGATACCAAGTTTACCTATATACCATTTTAACTACTGTTCATGTTTTTCAAATTTAAAAAAATCCAAAATGTTAATAGGCAAATGCTTGTACTAAATGTGTTACAATGTGTATCCCCCCAGCACCCAACTTTATCCTTATTTGCTCTTTTTGTCCTTCCAGGTTTATTTGTTGTTGTTCAGTCACTCAGTTGTGTTCGACTCTTTGCAGTCCCTTGGACTGCCGCAAGCCAGGCTTCCCTGTCCTTTACCGACACCAAGAGGTTGCTCAAACTCATGCCCACTGAGTCAGTGATGCCATCCAGCCATCTCGATCTCTGTTGTCCCCTTCTTCTGCCTTCTGTCTTTCCTGGCATCAGGGTCTTTTCTAGTGAGCTGGCTCTTCACATCAGACGGGAAATGTATTGGAGCTTCAGCTAGGTTAATTTTATTTGTGGAAATGATCATGGCAATTACATGTCCCTCATCTTGGGTGTATCAGAATTCCCGCTGAGGAGAGGAGGGTAAGAAAGGACAGCCATATTTATCTACTCCACAGCGTGAGGACAAGGACAGAAGGGAGAGGAGCTCTCCTTTCATGCCTGTGTCCACTTCCCACGTGACCTCTAGATTTCAAAATAGCAAGGGAATAAAATTATATAAAGAATGGATAAGGATAATATGAAAAACAGACTGATTCCCAGTCTATAGTTCAGTTCAGTCACTCAGTCTGAATCTGTAAAGTGTCCGACTCTTTACAACCCCATGAATCGCAGCACGCCAGGCCTCCCTGTCCATCACCAACTCCCGGAGTTTACTCAAACTCATGTCCATTGAGTCGGTGATGCCATCCAGCCATCTCATCCTCTGTCATCTCCTTCTCCTCCTGCCCCCAATCCCTCCCAGCATCAGGGTCTTTTCCAATGAGTCAACTCTTCACCAGTCTATAGTAGTTTAAAGCAAAGTCAATTTTAATCCATTTCCATCAGTTGGGGCCTGGCATGAGTATCAAAGTACATCCCCTGCCCCGGGGATTGGATATTACCCAAAGTAACCTTTTAAGAAAATTATTTATTTATTTTGGACTGTGCTTGGTCTTTATTGCAGCGCAGGCTTTTTCTTTAGCTGTGACAAGCAGGTACTACTCTCTAGTTGCTGTGGGCTTCCCATTGGGGTGGCTTCTCTTGTTGCAGAGCATGGGCCCTGGCGCACTCAGGCTTCAGGAGTTGTGGCTCGGTCCTCTAGAGCGTGGGCTCTATAGCGGTGGTGCCCGGGCTTAGCCGCTTTGCAGCATGTGGCATCTTCCTGTATCGGGATGAACCCATGTTTCTGCATTGGCAGGCGGATTCTTTACTACTAAGCCATCAGGGAGGCCCCAGAGTTACCTTTGAATATATGTGTGTTTTCAAGTGAAAGTCTCCACTATGTCATAATGGAAACAAAAATTAATTCATGAATGTCACTCTTAAATAATTAAACTTATAGATGTTCATACTCAGTAAATGATTGGATTCAAATATTTTTTGAAAAATTTGGGTGTTATTTGTGTACCTATTTGTTTCACAAATAACCTGCATTTAGAAAAAAAAAATCAGTGCATGAATAGGAGACTTAGGTTGAGATTTCACATGGATTTTTTAAAATTATATTTAGAAACTTTGTAAATTATTGGACCAGCTCTTTACTTTCTGGGGGGGAGGAAAAAAAAAAACTTAAAACATAGTGGGAGATAGTTCTCATTATATAGCTGTGGCCTGAGGTATAATACCTTTTATAGTATATGTCTTTGAGGGAGCTTAAGGCTCTTTGTAGAAGCTATCTCATTATTTCTCAGAGAATTTAAGTTAGTAAGGGATAGGTATTATTTTCTGCATTTTACAGACCCTGAGCCTAAGGCACAAGAGCCAGAGGTCAGTCAACTTTTCTGAGGTCAATAGGGAATCCATAAGGTTGCTTGGAATAGAATCTTTTTTTTATTTTTCTGTTGTTTCTAACATATATATATATATATATATATATATATATATATATATATTTTTTTTTTTCTCATTAAACACACACACATGGACCATGCATGCAATTCCCCAACAAGTTTTACTGTTTGCCTTGCCTTTGTGATTTTAATTTTATTTCTCTATTAATTCTAGTTAATTTTCTTATAGTCTCTGATTTCTTTCATTTTGGACAACTTTATATTATTAGACATATTTTTTGCTTGCCATTTTTGCTGGCATCTTCAACTACTTACCCTAAAGCACTTTTTTTCCCCCCAATAACAAGAAATACAAAAAAATAGATAAAGGTTTTACATAAATCTTATTCCTTTTAACTGCCACCCGACATCTCTCTTATACCATACCATTTTAAAAATTAGAAGCCTACACTCTTTTTCACCATGTCTTCTTATGTTTACAAGTGGGTCTTTTACTTCCTCTGGCTTAATCTCCTAGAATTGTTCCCCAGGGTTTAGAGATTTTATAACAAAAATGCCTTCCTAATGAATGAATCCAATGGACTTATAATAATCAATATTCTTCTCACCATCTCTGATGCCTTTGATCACATAAGATTTTATTTGCTTTCCAGAAATTACCAGCTTCCTTGGTTTCTGAGTCTCAAAAATGATTTGGCTTTCTTATTAGTCCTATATTTTATTCTTTGCCCTTGTTTTCAAATTTGAAGTCTATAATCAGTCCTCAAATATATATTATCTATCAAAATTATTTCAGAGATCTCAACCCAGAAACCCCTTCTTTGCAATGCCTGCCTGAATTCGTAAGCAAGTTTCATGGAATTTTGAGGGGAGGTGCCTTTATGTTGTTGGAAACTTAATCATGTTATATTTTTGGCTGTTTTTATATACCTATGAGATTTTGAGTTTCTTAAATCTATAGAATTATTGTTGGAACATCCTTGAAACCCTGAGATACAATGGGACATAACAAATGTAGGTATAATGACTAGACCCAGTCAGCCACACAGGTTTGCTCTGTAATGGCCTTGCTGAGCATTCTTATTGCTGTTTCCCCATTCTTTTTTTCATTCTTTTTAAAAACTTTTATTGGAGTATAGTTGCTTTACAATGTTTTGTTAGTTTCTGCAGTACATCAAAGTGAATCAGCTTTACATATACATAGACCCCCTCTATTTTGGACTTCCTTTCCAATTAGGTCACCACAGAGGGACCTAATTAAACTTAAAAGCTTTCGCACAGCAAAAGAAACCATAACCAAGACAAAAAGAAAATCCCCTCTCTTTTTTAGCATAATCCTCTGCCTTCAACCTTTCTTCCTCCTACCCTTTTGTAGGGAATGGTCAGACCATGTCTTTAATCTCACCCCTTTAATTAGGTCATTTATTTGCCTAATAAAAATCTTTGATTTCCACCCCCTCTTGTTTATAATTCTCACACACATACCACTCACAATTTTTGGACAAACTTTCTTGGAGACTTCATCTTTTAAGATTTTTTTTTTCAATGTGGACCATTTTTAAAGTCTTTATTGAATTTGTTACAATATTGCTTTTTGCTTTTTTTTTTTTTTTGTATTTTAGCAATCCTTTTTTTTTTAAGTAATTAATTTATTTATTTTACTTTACAACATTGTACTGGTTTTGCCATACATTGACTTGAATCCACCATGGGTGTACATGTGTTTTTGTTTTATGTTCTGTTTTTTTGGCCACGAGGCATGTGGGATCTTAGCACCCTGACCAGGGATCAAACCCGCAGCCCCTGAGTTGGAAGGCAAAGTCTTAACCCCTGGACTGCCAGGAAAGTCTCTTCGAGACTTCTTTCTTGCATTACTTACTTAGTTTTCAAGCACATCTTCATTGTTTCAAAAAGCTGGGAAACTGACATGCTTCCTCAAGCCCTTCTGCTTTTTCCTGTTTGCATAGACAGTGAGTTTGGCTTTGCAAGACATGTCATTTGTCACCCTAGACAGAAAAGTCAAAAGCTCACACACCTCAGGTCACTAGATATCTTCATACCATACTTTTGCATCTCAAGATGGAACCATGCTTCTGTGACTTTCCAGGGAAAGTCTATGAATACTTAAAGGACCATCTGGCTTCCTGAAGCAGTTTGACTTTCTGACCAAATATTTAATTGTAGGATTTCAGCTTCCTCTCTGTGCCTCGCATCACCCTGAGAAATATTAGAAATTACTGATACCCAGTTCCACCCTGAATGTTGATTCACTGGGTTTAAGTTGAAGCCAGATATTGGCACTGTATTTTCTCACAAGTATTCTGGATGTTTCTAAGACACTTCTAAATTTAGGAGTCACCACTTAAGCCACTCTGCTTCAGAGTATTAGTCATTACCAAATTCATTCTCTCTGTCACAGTTAACACAATGCTTACATTTCTGGTTTATTCAATATATCTCTGGTATGTAAATATTATATAGTCTGTGTCATAACTTCTGCCATAAAGCCTATCTTCTCAATAGACCCAACCCATGGTGAAGGATGGTGTGTAAATACTTGTCTGTCTCCCTAACTGTCTGCCTATCTGTCTACCTTGTTATCTAAATCTGTAATACATGTCTGATTTATTACTGAATTAAAACTTAGTTCTTGCATTAATGGGTTCTTTTTCAGAATTCAGAATTCTGTACTAATTTGGTTCACATTACCAACAAACAGTTTGCCACAGATTTTTATTTATTCAAAATGATCAAAGGAGAATTTGAGAGATAGTAATGTAGTATTTATATTGTATGTAGAATTCTATTGGAATTTTTTTAAATGCAGATAAAAATGATAGGGCATTTTATGATCCATTGGGTAATATTTTTTATTTCACATTTTATTATGTCATTTTTCCATTCATTTAGATATGATTTTAAACGAAAAAGCTTTATATGCAAAAAGGAAGTATTAATGGATCTGAGCATTTTCTAGTGTATATATTGATCTTAGTATTTTAAAATTACAGCATTTTCATTCTATCATTAAAGTTAATATGTAACCTACAGTAATTCATGGGGATTAAAATATTCACAATTAAAATAGGGTACAGAATCTAGAAAGTAAAATGCAGAGATTCATAGCAGTTATTATATAATGCGTGATAGAAAAAGGTTTTTTGACTTTTTTCTTGTAAACATAGCCTATCTCCTGTCTGTGATATTTTAGTATTACTTTTAGTAGAACCAGCATTTAAGCACAGATTATGAGATTAACACCTTCATTCAAACATCACTTTCTTTTTTATATCATAATGAAATGTTTTCTCTCATAATTTCTTATTTCTCTTTATCAATCTATTAGCATAATTTACCTATTTCTGTATTCATTTTGAACTTTCTCCTTGCATTAGTGGACTGATTCTAAAAGATTTGAGAATCATTAAAATAGAATTAAAAAGCCTTTGACCCTCTTGTATTTTTAACGTGATTTTCTTAATCCATTGCTATGTCTTGAAGTGATAATATGTTTTCATGACCCATAGCATTATTTTCTAAATTCAGCATTGTCATTAAAATTTTATTGTTCAATATTATCTGCTAAGTGGCTTCTATGTGCAAAGCAATGTGGTTTTAGGGGACTGTCATTGATTCCATTTCTGAGGTGATACTGAACATAATTCACAGAGGGTTTGCAGTCAATTGGGAGTGATAAATGGGAAAAAAGAAAGAAAAATATGCACACATAAGATAAAGCATGCTAAATACAAATTGATTTCATATTTATTAAGAAATAAGGTAAAATATCACAATTATACTACTCTAAAGCAATGTGAGAATTAATAGTGAAAAAAGGAAAATGGTTCTAGAGACTTTGTTGCTAGTAAATTTTGGCCCATGGTGTGTGTGATGTTTATCCTAGTAATATTTTGTAATTATTTTAAAATACTGCAGTCCCAATTCAGGGAAACATTATAAAGAAGAGAACATCCTTTAAATATTTCCAACAGAATTCAGAATTTCCTAAAGTTTGATTTTGAATTAAATGGAAAAGTAGATTTTATAAAGACTATACACTCTAATAAGTACATTGAAGGAGAGGTACTTGGTTAGAAATATGAACAATAGACAATATTCCTGGCCAGCCTTCTATCTGAGACAAAATAAAGGGAAGTTTTGTGGAAGCATGTGTTTGTCTCTAGTAAGACCAATTTATAAATTTTGGGGGAAATGTCACAGTTCTTAGCTTTCCCATTAATAGCCTATGGTATGTAGATTAGACTTAACGTTTTAAAAAGTCTGCTGGTTCCAGTTGTGATGGGTGATTTGTAAGACTAGTATGCAAATGTAAAAGTGCAGAAAAGGTTCTTTACCTTTCTCACTATTCTGGCAATATTAGTTTTATCTTTATATTAGGAAAAAAAATCTGAGTTATAGGTTCAAAGATCTGTACATTTATGCCACTTTCAAGTCATATAAGATGTTAATGAATACAATGTTGCCAAGAATAATATGAAAGAGATATTATAGAACCTTTTATATTGGTTCTACCCCAAAATATTATGTGTACATATATCCTTGACAATGTATGGCATTAATTTGTTCCCTTAATGAGCCTAAAATGTTTCTGTTTTATTATGTAGTTACGATAACCTTTAAATCCCATGTATAGTAAGTATTCTATTCAGCCAACATTAGTAACATATTATATTGTGATGTCCAATGGGTCATATTTGCAGTACTTTAAATACTACTTAAAGATGGTGTATGATGTTATTTTGAGCAAACTGTGAATTAGTTGTAGTAAAAACACATAGAATTGAACTTTTTTAGTTTATTTTCAATTCCCTGTCTATTCAATTCCTTGTCTATTATTTCAATACTACCCTTACACTTTTAGGGTCAATAGGTAATATTTTTAATATGAATGAAGTAAGAAATGTATTCCAATCTGTTAGCACTTCATCTGAATTCTTATTTATCAGCTGTACCTTTAACAGTTGAAGTCAACTCCCAGAACACTTGATTTTAAAGCATCTCCTGTAAGGACAAAGTATTTAAAAATGGTCTTCTTGTGATGGATTAGTTCTATATTTATTGCTTTCCAAAATCACTGACCCTTGCTTTTATGAGTCTGATGGTGAAAAATATATTTGAAGTGAAGACTTCGGAATAGAAAAGTGGTGACTATGTGAAAGTACCATAGCAAATTTCTATGTGTGTTTCGGTACCATTGCTGTTTTCTTATCTCTATTACAGAAAGGAATATTCAGTTTTTCCATAATAAGATCAAAGCTCTATGTGTTGCCTCAGAAAACAGAGTTAAGCTAATACATTTCCACATGTCATATTAACTATTCTGTATTGAATTAGTTCTCCGTCGACCTTAATGTATGCAATTGATGTATTTTTAAAATAAGATCATTTGCCACCTTCTACCTTAGTGACATTCAGAATCTTTTCTCTTACAGCCGTTTCGTAGAGTGACGTTTTCTGTTGTGAGTCAGCCCCAGGACCCACATCAGGGGTCCCTGCAGAGTTGCTATGACAGCGGGCTGGAGGAGTCAGAAACCCCAAGCAGTAAGAGCTCCTCAGGGCCGAGACTGGGCGCCCTTCCACTCCCAGAGGACAACTATGAGAGGACCACGCCGGATGGCAGTGTTGGTGAGGCAGAGCATATGGAAAATGGTAGGGGCAAACACAGCATCCACACACACAATCACGCTAGCGAGCCGCAATAAGTAGACTCTGGAAGGTCAGTCTAAAATCAAAATCAAATAGCTGACACCACACCTGTTTTCTCTGAAATAATCAATATTTGCTAAAGTATAGAAATGCCAAATAAAGGAACATAATTCTCCAGATTAAATTCACTGAACTTGCTCCATCATTTTAAACCAGCCTGTCAGAAATAAACACCTTGACCAATAAATCAGAGTAGTACCTGTCATGGGAAAAACTAAACTAGTATAATAGCTAAACTATAGCCACGGAGAAAGGGCTTGTGTCACTGTTTTTTTCTCTTCATTTTTGTCATGCAACTATTTCTTCAATTGTAACTGTCCAGTCTTGGTAAAAGGGAATGACAATAAACACACTTGGTTCTGTTCTTTCTTCTCCTAGGTATTAGAAAAGCATTTTCAAACCTCTCCTTTTCAAGCGATAACAGAAATGGAGTCAAAGGAGGCGAACAGTATCATATTATTCTCCAAAACACACTGTAAATGCTATTAGAACTCCCCTCTCATTTAATTATAAGGTTGTTTTTTTTTTCTCTCTCTCTCTCTCTCTCTTTTTTTTTGCAAGGGAAAGGGAGGAAGGAAGATTATAGCACCCTATATTCTTATTCTATTGTGAGATGGCTCTCATAATTACCACAATTGGCCCGTGTACACTTTCCTTTAAGTTACAATGTTAGATCGCAAGTAGTGCTTATGACACTTTTCACATTTGTTTCTGTTCCCAAAGGTTGTAAGTAAATGCCTGAAGAATAGATTTATGTCAAATAATGGAGTGGTAAAGTTCTTGCTAACTTTACTATTTCATATGTAAGAAGAAACTTGGTTATATGCAGAGAGAGGAAGAGGAATCACACACATTTTTATCTCTAATGAAACCTTGAAGTGAATTTATGTCTTTCACCATCCCATCCCCCAAGTGAAATAACAAATTTTAACTTTTTGTTATATACCAGTTTCTTGAGTGACAATATGTAAATAGAACCTATTACTTTGGGAGAAAGTCTTTTCTTCTGGAAGCTTACATATGAATATTAAAATCCAGCATTAGAGAGTAATGTATCATACATAACTCCAAATCAAATTATTGTTAAACTAAATCATGTAAAATAGTTATTTTTCCACATTGTTATCTGGCTAAGTAGATAATGATATCAGGGTCTGCTGATTGAAATCCTTCTTGATTAATTATCCAGATATTAAATGGCATTTTGCCTTATGGCTATAGAGGCATGCTTATCTGTGTGTATGGTGGTGTGTGCTTATGTGGATGGGAGTTTGATATGGTTTTTAAGAATTCCTTTTTTTTTTTTTTAGATTTTTTAAAATGCAATTTAAAATACAATTTTGATATATATGAACTGCAATGCTGATGAATGTATATTTAAGGCAAATATGATCAAAATCTTTGTAGAAAAATAAAAATTAAAGTAAAAATGCCACAAAATGTTTTATATATACACACACATACACCCACACACTCTAGGAAGGCAGGATTCATTTACTTTAAGGGCTTTACTATATTTGTATTACCTTTTTATGATATCGTATAATTTTATATGTATTTTTAAAAGGACTTTCTCACTATAAACAACATACAGTATAATTAAGTCTTTATTTTGGGGGTGTCAACTATCATTGGCTTTATAATCATATTTTAATGTCAGTTTCTCTTTTCTGAGTTTAGGGAATTCAGTGCCATTAAAATAAGAAAGAATGAATAATAAACATATTATATATGACAAATACACAGTGGTTACTTTTTAGGAAACAGACATATCTTGGAAAACTTAAAAGATGAGCTTGTTAAGAGGCTAGCAAGTTGACTGAGAAGCATTTCTTAAAGACTTTTAGTTATTATTTATGTTTTCAGTCGTGTCAACAGCCAAGGAACATAATCATGTAACTGATTTTTCCTGATTTTATGTGACTGACACTTGAAATTTGGAGTTTATATAACCACTTGTCATCTGCTCAGTGTGATTCATGTTAGCCCTGATCTATAGGTAATGACAGAGGAGATGTGATTCACTTTGCATGATCCAAATGTAGCAGTTGACATTTAAGAGTTCCGTTTGTGTTCATTTTCAGACTATTATCTAGTCGTAAAGTGTAGTTGTATTGCTTGAATTCTGGTAGTTTAATCTCCAATATTAATGGATCATTCTGACATAAATAGAATTGGAATTGAAACCTGTCAAATATTCATTTGTCACATTTAATTGGAATCCAGGTAATCTGCAGTGTTTTGCTTGGTTAGGTTTTAATCAGGATTTGTATTGGATTTTACATGAAAATACCATTTTGGATGTTGTCCTAGTTCCTAACTATTATTACCTCAAATATTTTGAATTTTGAATTTTAACCTATAAGAATTTTAACCTATTTAGAAACAATGCTCTTATAACTAATTCCTTGGATTAACTTTCATTGTAAAGTTTAGGAGATAATTTCCAGTGCAGTAACTTTATAATATTCCAGTGTGATGATGGAAACTGGGAATAAGTTGGTACAGCTAATGATAAAAATAGTTATAGATGCTGTAGTAAGGAAATAACCAAAATAGGGGAAAATTTCAGTACATGGATAGTGAAATGCACTCATGTTTTACAAAAGCTTTTATCTCTGCCTTCTATACTTTAGCATAACAAAATTTTATTAAGGGCTTATGGGTTAGTTCTCTTTTTAACAAGCTTTACACTATATTCCAAACCACATTAGTGCCAAATGATGAAGCTTTATTTTCTTATTAGCTTAGGTAAAATAATCCAGTGTAAAAATAAACATAATTTCTTGAAACCAGAATTTATTCATTAAAATAAAACGCCCCATTTTGATAATTTCAAACCTGAGGAAACATGAGTTTCTGGAAAGGAATAATTAAAGTTATACATAAAATATTTTTTAAGAAAACCATCATAAATTATGCATTAATTAATGACAAATATCACTAACATATTTTTTAACTTATTATTATTATTATTTCATGCTGATCCTTTGATAAGATTGGAGAAATTGGTTGTTATTTCATTAAAATGTGCTTATTGGAATTACATATTTTAAAATATAGAATCCATGGTCAGAAGTTAAGTAACAATGAAGAACATTATTGATAAAATAATTTAATAAGTCAAGTGAAAACCAGATATTAGGCCTAAAAGCACAATCACATTCAAGGCAACCATTGATTATGCAAAGGTTTGCTCTTCTCTTAATTAGTAGTAGTCTTCAGACTTTCTCTTAGAATGGGGCTAATGAATTTAAGTATGCTGTAAGTATTTATTTTGACCCCTGCCTTTGTGCCAAGGTCTACTTATTCTTTCAAAAGTCCTCCTGAATCAGATTTTCAAGGCTAGTTTAACTATGTATCACTGATCACATGATGAGTTTAACAGCTCAGATATGGAAAACACCCAACTTAACCTCTAGTCATGATTTCCATTTAGGATTGGGTAGGTCATTTACTTCTTTAGGGTCTGTTTCTATCATCTATAAGGCAAATAGCTACATTAACTATAAAATCATACATAGATCCAATAAACTGCAATTATTTTCTTACATCCAGTTTTTCTTATATATTTTATTCTCCTGAACAGAAAGAGAACTTTGGATCTCTTAGTGGGATGGTGAGTGAATTTGATAATATGTAGTATAATATTGGCCAATCAGAAGTAATTCTAGGGCCTTCCTCACACCCATATAACACATGTGCATTGTAGTAGTAGATAATGAATGTATTACATAAATCAAATAAATGAAAAGGGTCAAATGGCATGATTTCTGGCCAGGTACATGAAAAAGTTGGTCCAATAGTATGTCAATATGGGAGACAATTTTGGAGTCTCCCCAAATTGTACTATCCAAGAGGCATTTATAGGTCTGATCTGGCTCTGAGTACAGTGCCTCCAAAGCCATTAATTATGACTAAGTGATCTCATAATAGAATAGGCACATTTACTTTCTTATCTGACAGTGTAAACTTCGGTCAGAGTAAGAGTGAACAAAAGGTACAAAACAGTATGTGTTTTCCTCTAGTTAAACTTTCAGATAGTATAACGTAGAAATAAATCAAAGTAAGAAAATAGCTGTTGATCCATAAGTCAGATTTTTAAAAGTTAAATGGTCTGAAATTTGCCCATCCTAACTGCCTAATTAATTTTATGACTCTTGATTCTCTCAAATATTTAAATATAATTTTGGTTTTTAATATATTAATTTTTTAAATTTCCCACTTCCACACTTTTTATAATCTATGTATAAGTTAGGCATAATTGTTTTATTCATTCTTCTCACTCCACATGCTTTAGTGTTTAGAGCACATTTTTCTTGAGGGTTGAAGCATGGTGCATTTCACTGTGAACCATTTCTGTATCTGCCATGGACTTTTCACATTGGTTTCAGAACTAAATAACAGTATATCGGAAATGTCATTTGGGAATGAAGCATCATAGTTTTATGACCAAGGTCAACGAGAATAGACACTAAACTCATACCCTTGTGTGAGTTAAAGGACCCTCTACTTTCCACTTTTCTTTTACCTACCCAATTTTCAGCACTCATCGGTAAGATACTGTACTCTAGAAATTGTTGATTTTTGCTTTTTTCATTTAAATTGAATTAACAATGCTGTCTCTTCCAGTCTCCCAAAGACACTCATATTCTTGTTAATAACATATTCATAATACCGCAAAACAAATGCCCTGCAATTTTTGTGTGTGTGTGTGTGGGAAAGAGACTAATATATCTTGGAAAGGATTCATTTTCTTGGTTTAGCATTTCACCCTGCCTAATTACTAATCTGACTGTATTTTTGACATTTCTAGCCATCAGTAAAATTCTGTACCTCCCAAGGATCCCCAAGTCCACATGCCTTTCACTTCTGGAGGGTCCTATTTACTCCTCCTTCTTCATGGTAATTAGGGAAAGTGATAATAGAGATTATCTCTATGCAGTCTCAGCCAGTCAAGATGTATGCTGCAGCAGCTTTCTAGCTTTCCAGTGATGAGCAACACAATCTAAAAGAATCTAAAGAAGACATTATCCTATAGACAATGTCCTACATTACGTATGTAATGTAGTAGACAGAATGTACTGGCTTAAAAAACCAGGTTTGAAATCTAGGGACAATTAACATTAACAATGTTAATTAAATGACATTGATCTATTTGTTGTTGTTCAATCATTCAGTTGTGCCTGACTCTTTGCAACCCTGTGGACTGCAGCCTGCCAGACTTCCCTGTCCTTCACTGTCTCTGGGGGTTTGCTCAAACTCATGTCCATCGAGTCGGTGATGCCATCTAACCATCTCATCCTCTGTCACCTCCTTTTCCTCCTGACCTCAATCCTTCCTAGCATCAGGGTCTTTTCCAATGAGTCAGATCTTCGCATCAGATGGCCAAAGTATTAGTCTAATTAACATTGATTTAAATCCTGATTTCCCATTTTACTGTGTAATTTTCTGACATCTCATAGCCCCACTTTCTCCAATAATAAATCATAGGGAAGTGGAAGACACTAAGTGAGATAGTAGCACTGAATAATGTATAAATAAATAATGAGTGCCAATAATTTTACTATATTAGTGATCGGACTATTTAGTACTATTATTTAAATAGTAATAATAAAATAATTATGGTTATTATTAACTTTAGGTAGATTTGACATGACACAAAGGCTTGATCATGAAAGCATCAAAAATACTTAGTCTCACAAAGATAGCATTCTGAAATGACTGGTAAGAATGATATTCTCACCTTTAACATTTCCCAGTTAATTTCTAATTTTTGTGGGATACCAAGGGATGACACCCAGGAGCAGTAACATTTAAACATATCAAGGATCTTAAAAGAGGGGAAAGAAAGTCTATCCTTTGGTATCAAATCAATCCAATTTTTTGTGCTCTCTGTCAATCAAGGTGAGAAGTCATTATCTCCCTGTATTCTCTAATCTCTTTTTTAATGTTTTTACATTTTGAAATGTAAAACAACCAGTTTTCCAGTTGAATGCATTATTCTGCAGGTATATACTTCCTTTTGAACTGCTTCAAAATATTCAAATTGACAGAGAAAACGAACAGAAAAGTGTCCAATTAGTATGCTTACCGAACTTCAACCCTTTCTTTTTAATCTCAGTATTAATAATTAACACTGATAAAATGTGTGGCTATATTACCCTTTTTATTCTAATTTTGTCTTTTAAAACTGGATCACTCTGCTGAACCTTTATGACATTTGAGGAGGGAATGAGCTCTCATCAAATCTCAAAGTGACTTTGGAGGTCAGTTAGTGGGCTCATTGCCTCCAGACTCTCAAAGCATTTGCTTATCTGAATTTCAGCACACTTGTTAGATAATGAATTCTGGGTTTAGTTCCTTATTAAGTTAAGAAATAACCCCATATTTCTTGTATTCGTCTTTGTTTATACATTGTGTATATTTCTGTTTTTCCTATGATTTTTTTTCCCCTTGAGTTATGTATAAAATACTTGTTGCTGAAATGTCATGACACTTTAAGCATCCACTGTGTGATTAAAGGTACTCTGGAACCTGGCTCTTAAAGTATAGTTAGCTCTCAACCTCAGAGGTCAGTCCACTTATTGAGACTTTGTTTCATCTCATATTCCTCTGTTAGGTTAAAGAAGTCACTATTGTTACTTCTATTGCAGGTTTTAATTTTTTTTTTTTGGTAAGAAAAACATTCTCTTATTAAGTAAAGTAAAACAGAGTAATATCCTCCTTGTCTCTTGTCTTTTAGTGGGTTAATTATATAGTGACAAAGCTGTGGTTATTCATTTTGATCCAACAAACATGTATAAAAAATAAAACATGGCCAAGACTTTCTAAGGAAGTAGAAGTGAATGAGAATCTCTGCTTTTGTGGCGGGCATCTTTAGGTTGGGGATATACAACCCTGATTTCAGTAGCTTCACTATGATGTGAAAGGAGAAAGCTCAGAGAAGCTCAGAGTGGTATGAAGCAGAGAATGGAGTAGAAAATTATTCAGATGAAACAATTATAAATGCACTTACTGAAATTTTTACATTTTATAAATAATATTTTGGGCTGGAAGAAAGCCAAAAGTTATTTGCATTGTATCCTCTCTTTTTACCTACCTGTCTTCTACATAATTTAAAAATAAATACTTTATTGGCCTGGAAGCTTAATGTCAAGCCACATGAAGTTAAACTCTCCATGATTAGTTCCAAAACTCCAGAATTTATCATTGGTAGAAATTATCAGCATATGGTAAATCTAGATCTCATCTATAGAACAAATTACTCTTAGGTCTCTTTTCTTTCCCCACTCATAAATGTGGACAGTTACTAAAAATATGTGTGCTTTAAATAAGGCTTTTCAAACTTAATAAGATCCTGTAAATAATCTTTTGAAGTTCTTGGGATGTTTTTTCAGAAAACAAATTGTATTACTCAAATCAGATGATTAGGTTAGAGTAGACCGATTAGATTAGGCTTATTTTTTTGAAAACCAGATTCATTCCTTGAGTTGTGGCTGCCTATTGTTTGTGTAATTGCTATCTCAAGGTTCCAGTTAAGTTTCTGGATGTTTGTCTTTATGTCACATTCACTTTCTATCTGAAATATAGATAATAGGCTGCCTTGATTAAAATCTTGTTTCTGATTAAATTTTACTTAATTTATGCAGATGTATATTTTTTTGACATCAGTCTCATTATTTTGTATGCCTTCTGATCACTGAACCAGAAAGGATAAGTTCATTACAAAGTGAAAAAAAAAAATGAAATACATGCACTTTTAAATTTAAATCCTTTAAAACAGATAGCTGCTAAAATGTGATAATCACAAGAGAAACAAAGTTTTGATATAGTATATTTAAAACAAATCTGCAAGGAGTGAAAAAAAAATGTTTTGTTAATAAAAAAATAGAACAGTAGCCTATTGTTTGAAAATCATCTATTCATTCATTTTCATTGAGAAACATATCTTCTATGACTTTATTTCTGCTCTGAAATGCTCAGCATTTCCATTGTTGAGGTCATTGGTAGACCCACATATAATCTGACTGGTCTGCTTCTCCGAGGTTGCATTCCTGGGAACCATAGCGCCCTATACTGAATTATGCACATTGTTTCTATTCAGAATGAAGTTGCATTTCACCAACCCAGTTTTTGCAGTAAAAGGTCATCACAGCCATAGCTGAAAGTTTTTACAGTGAACAGGGAATTTAGAGTATTATGAGAATTCAAGTTCAATAATTATTTCTTGAACATTTACTCTATGCAAATTCCCATGAAAGATCCAAAGGTGAATGAGACATTCTCTTTGCCTTCTACGTGTCAAATATTGTGATGGAGAATTGTATGTACAGAGTATATTTTTTAAAAGTAAAGTCATGAGAAGCTCTAGGTGAAAGGACTAAATGTTACCAGAATTAGAGGGTATGAACTGGAGATATGAAAAACTTTAGCCAAGCTTTAAAGGATGGGTGAGTAGGAATTTGATAAATGGCAATAGAGTAAGGTTATAGGGAATAGTAAGTGACACCAAGGATATATCCTGAGATTGTGGGAAAACAGGGGTGCTACTTCCCAAGTTGGGAAAAATGGAAGAAATAGCACCTTTCCAGGAGGACAAGCTTGATTAAGACATGTTGGATTTAAGGTACCTTTGAAAAATTCAAATGATATCTAGCAGCCTATTGAAAATGTACTCCAGAAACTTGGGAGTAGAAATCAATAGCAGAAATACAACTTTAAGATTCATTGGCACACTAATGATTAT
The DNA here is from genome assembly GCF_033118175.1 of Dama dama. Classification (NCBI taxonomy): domain Eukaryota; kingdom Metazoa; phylum Chordata; class Mammalia; order Artiodactyla; family Cervidae; genus Dama; species Dama dama. The sequence continues at coordinate 55,114,295 of NC_083697.1, forward strand.
GAAACTTGGGGAATAGATGTGACCATCAAGTAACTGACACCAGATAAGAGAGATCATACCCAGAATCTGAAAAAAAGACTGAAATATAAGAGAATAATAGAGAAATAAGTTTCAGTAAAGGTGACTGAGGATATTTTAAAATAAAAAAAAGTAAAACCAAACAAAGCAAGGCAAACTAAGGAGAAATTTAGAATTAGGGTTGTACATCTAGAATCCTACACACAGATGTTTAAAAACTTTGTTGAATTTTGTTATATGGACTTGGAGCCCAGTGTTGCTGATAGAGATTCAACAGAAGTGAGACAATTGAGAAAGCCAAAGACCAAGAGATGCCGTGTAAGAGCACATTCGACAATTATTTCCCCAGGTCAGCAAGTCCATTATAAAGTCTTTGTCAGAGACAGGGGTATGGTTGCATCCTTCTATAGCAATCTTAATAAATTTCTAACCAACTTATAATTTATGCTATGTTCGTAATTTTTGTCGCTGTTTCTACAAAATTTTCCGAAAGTGCAACAGAGTCTGAAATTTCTGTAATAATAGCTTTTGTTATCTTTCCTTGAGATATAATAATTACTCTTTTAAGTGAATTTTGGCCTCTCATATAACTTCTATGCTTTATTTTATACTAGGTCACCATTTGTCCATCTCACTGGCTTGAAATTAAAATAATATCTAATTGCATTTTTGGTGAGATCCAATAATTGATATCAAACATTTTTAGTCATCATCAAACATTTTTATTTGTGATTATAGAATTCCTGACACTGTATTAGTGCTATCAGTTATTAGTGGCCTTACACAAATAGATAAGCTTCAAAACAGAAAATAATGAAATAGAATTTGCACAAGGAATAAATTCAAATTGTATAGTAAAGGATTGTTCAGTTCCAGTCACAGAAATCCCATGTCAAAGATGCTTACCGCAGCTAGTACATCATGCAAGGGAAGAACAGCCTTCAAATGTATTATGTGTGAACTAACAATGATTTGCTAGGCAGGTGTCACTTTTGATGTTGTTTTTTGTCTAAGAAAGGACAACTATCAATGTCACATAAATGTATTCTCCTTTCTCTGTGTTCATCATTGCTTAGTAGGAATTATACATAGGGACTACATTAATAAAACTAGTCTTCCATGCCAAGATCATCTAAGTAATTGCTGCATAATAATTTCCCAATAAAAATTCAGCATCTATTTAATCATGCATACATTTATTTAGCTCATCAAAAACCTCTAGAAGTGTGCATTTGGGGGCCTGGCATATGTGCTCCCCACTGTCCTGTAGCATTGACTAGAATGTATGAAAGTCTAGTGTGTGTCGAGAGAAGATGACCTGTCTGGTGACTGAGTGGTCTCTACGTGGCACCTGGAAGATTTTTTCTAGATCCAAGTTTTGGTTTTACTAGTGTGCAGAATTGAACAGAGCCAAGGCAAATTCCAAACATTATTGCAAGATCTTAATGTCAAACTGGTGTATTAGTTTATTAAATTTTGAACAGGAAAATATCCCATTGAAGAAATTGGAAAGGCCCCACTTCGTCTCCAAGACAATATTCTTTATCACTAAGGTGACCCAAGGAAAATCAGTGTACCTCTTAAAAGATTGCCTGGCGAGGATGGAATCAGAAGAGGAACTTTTGCGTCCAGACCCAATGAGGTGGATAAGGTGTGTCGTAACCTGTCTGCAGTTGACTGAGATCTCCTGAGAAAAAAATTGCTTTGGTGCCCTAGATTCAGGGGCTCTTTTAGAATATAAGGCACTAACTACAATTCCGTGTCTCTAACTTGTAGTTGTTTTTGTTGTTTTTTTTTTTTCTCTTCTCTTTAGGGCTATTTCTTAGGGAAAAATTCTATTTAAAATATGCAAATGATTTTCTCAATATCAGCTATAGGCATGATTAAATGGCCAGACTTTGCTTCCCTCCTTGCTTCTGGTCCATTCTGTAAGATATCGTTGCATTATCTAAGCATTCAATTAATTATCCATCAATGAAATTGATGGATACTGGGCAGAGTTACTTGCTGTTCTCTTTAAGTAATACCTGACTCTCAACAAACTGTGTCATAAACATTTCACAGACTGATATGTAATTTTTGAAATTATTACTTATATAGTCACAATTTCTCAGATAATTCTTTCCTAAAATAAACTCAATTTTCAATTATATGAGTATTTGAGAAAATTGAATTTAGGGCTCAATCTTTATTCTTTCCCTGCACTTTGGTCAAGGCAATGTTAATCATGCAATATCTTTGAGCAAGTGATTAGAAAGCAACATGTTCACATAGAACCATGTGTTATCAGAGTTTTTTTCTTTTCCTCTTAAGCTTACTACCCTTTATTCAGTGTGGTCAGTTGTACTCAGCCTTTACGAACTCAATTTTAAGAGGCACTTCTAGTTTCCTGGACAACATTGGTTCATCTCTTTTTCCTAGAATAATGAAGATCTAAAATCTAATTCTTGCCTATCTCAGCCCCAGTCTGTTTTTATCCTCTTTTGTGAATTCAAACCCATATGTTTTTCCTTTGCAGCCCATGTCTGAGTATTATCTATGTCCCCAGAATCAAGTAGCTATTAAATTAGTTCTATCAATTGTCTCTGGGCTTAGCAGTTCCCATGTGTGTTTTTCTCAAGTAGCCACATTTTATTTCAGAGCACAAAGTACGACTTCTGACTTGATTACTTAGCCTCTGGTCTTTATGTTTTAAGTTTTTGAAAATAGCAGGGAAAATGCATTACTCTTCTTTACCTTAATGAAAAGTTCTGAGCTCCTCTGACAGTCATTTCATTTCTGAAGGAGGATTAGAGGACTGTCCCAGAGACTGACTCTGAGATTTTAATATTTTTCTTTATTTTATCCTTCTAATAACCTTACTCCTTTGCCTCTCCCAACCACACCATCCTGTGCACACGTTCTCCCTTCTAATACTTTACCTGTGACATTTTTGAGGATCAAGTAATTCATTTTCTCTACCAAATGGCATTATTTGAGTCATTTCAGACTATCAAGTTTCTGTATTCTTTGGGGGATGCTTTTTGGAAGCATCTGTTCCATAAATTTTCAGTTTTAAAATGTCCTTTTTAAACTTAATTCTGCTGTGTTGTGGTATGCAGTACAATAGGTACATTTGCAAGGAATTGTTGCCAGAAGTCTAGGTCCTAGTTCAACCTCCATCACATTTTCAAGAAGGGAATTGAGATCAGTTCATATAATGTCTCCTTCCCTTATAAAATGGAAACAACAATTATAATTACAGCCCTATGTTAAAGAGTTATTGTGCAGATATACATAAACATATGTTTAGGCAGTTAGCATTTAATAAAAATTCTATCAGATTACTGCTTCACTATGTTGATTTTTTTAAAAATACCTTAAAATTTATTTCTAGTCCTATAGTCCTTTTTTTCCTCCAAATCAAATCAGATCCACAGTGTTTATATTTATTAAATACATGATGTTTTCTTGCTTACAAAAGTGTTCACTGGCCTCACCGGTATTTTGCCATTAAGGCAAGTAGTTTCCTGGCCTCTCTTGAACTCCTTATTCGTTTCCAAGGCTAGGAACACATGTCTCTCTATCCACTGTGAACAAATACCAGTGTTTATAACAAATAAAATTCTGTAAAATCATAGACAGAGAAAGCATATTAATAGTTTCACATTTATTTTCTTTGGCTATATGGCTTCTGTCTTTAAGAGACCTGCATATATTTTCCTGGATTTACTGTTAAGGAGAAGTAAATAACAGAAACCAGTAACTCACAGAGAAGTCATCAAATAATTATTAAAAATCATTCAGTGCCCAGTAGCAAAGTGGTTCCTAAAAGACTGAGATTACAGTCAATTCTCAAAAATTCATGGCAGTGAGAAAAGCCTTGTAAAAATGATTGCCAGTCACAGAATGTAGATAGACTCTGCCAATTAGGTAGCAATTCATAACACTCATCCACATCTCATTTTAAACTGCTAATTAAACCAAATACATTTATAAATGTAGAAATCAACTTTTATGGGTATTTGGAGATAATTTTCAGATCACAGTATGAAACACCCCAGTTACAATACAACTCAAACTTAAAGGGCTGAAGGGACTTTAACGGGGCCAAGTCATCACAAAGTATGTCTAATGTCAGAGACAAATGAATTATAGATTCATTCGCTCCCTGTCACACTTACACACACAGAGAGAGAAGCGCCAGAAGAGAGCAAATATAGCGTAAAGAGGACAATCTATCCATCAAAAAGAATGATGAACTCATATCTTTATTAAGTATCTAAAAATAAATAAGGGTGAGGAAAAATTGAAATAATAAATGACTGCTTTTGCAGTAGACAGCAGCCCACCAGGCTCCGCCGTCCCTGAGAACGGGGGAGCCTGGTGGGCTGCCTATGGGGTCGCACAGAGTCGGACACGACTGAAGTGACTTAGCAGCAGCAGCAGCAGTGATGACCTGAGGTTCTCTATATTCATTTGCTCCATAGAATTACCCTGAGGAAGGTAATATATGCATTTTATAAGTGATGTAACTGAGATCTAAAATTATGGTTAATACCTGATAATACTAGGTGTTTAATATATACAGCAACTGTTATCATTTATTATTCTTGCTTTGTTACTATTAGCCCCAAAGACTATATTTATATTACTACATTCAAAGCTCAGGAAAACCTTTTGTAGCCATTAGAATTATTTCTATTTTAAAACATATTTAAGAAGGAAAAATTTAGGTTTCATTTGATACATATATGATATAAGCATTACTGTATTATGCAGTTTTGACCAAATCACTGATCTTGTCTCATCTGAAGCAACCAGTAATTCATTCATGCACTACCTACTTTTCAGGGACATTAAGGGGTTTCCCCTTTGTATTTACATGCATTATAAAAACTGTACTTTTGTAATTATGTAATCACAGGGCATAAAAGTAGTAGTATATGCCATTTTCAAGAATACTCTACATTGTGGCTTGGCATAAATGTTGATACCTAGGATCATAAGTGAAATAATCATGTTCATATCACAAAAATTAAAATGTTAATACATTTTTCCCTTCAAAATACTAAGATAATAGATTCAATATAATGAGTTACTTAAAGAAATACAGTCTGTCCAAAATAGGGTGAGAATTAATACCAGGTGCTTTACTCACTGAGTAAACTAGAGAGTTATATTCTTTATGCCTATATTTCGTTGGTAGTTCATTCTATACACACACACACACACACACACACACACACACACACACTTGTCTTTGTTGGATCCTTCTGCCTAGGTAGGGAAGGTAATTCACTGAGTAGAATAATGAGTGTGTATAAGAAAGTACAACACTAAAAGCCTGCTTCTGGAGTTGGTCCCTTGACTCCCTAAGATTGTGGGAACAGAGCAATTAACTTTTTAATTATGCACACCATTCAATAAAGCAAGCATTAAAAAGATACTTAAAGTTTATTTAATACTTTAATGTCTCAGTAATGTTGGAATTTTCAAAATAAGCAAAAAGCAAGCTAAATTTGTAAACTCTTAGAGAAATTTTCTTTCAAATATTCTTCTTTGTAGGGTAAATATAGGATAAACACTTATATCACTATATCACTACATTCAGAACTACTAGACTGTGTTAATGGAGAAGGCAATGGCAACCCACTCCAGTATTCTTGCCTGGAAAATCCCATAGAAGGAGAGCCTGGTAGGCTACAGTCCATGCTGTCTCGAAGAGTCGGACACGACTGAGTGACTTCACTTTCACTTTTCCCTTTCATGCATTGGAGAAGGAAATGGCAACCCACCCCAGTGTTCTTGCCTGGAGAATCCCAGGGACGGCGGAGCCTGGTGGGCTGCCGTCTATGGGGTCGCACAGAATCGGACACGACTGAAGCGACTTGGCAGCAGCAGCAGCAGCAGACTCTGTTAAATAATAGAATTTTTATAGTACATAATTGAATTAGAAAATAGCTATTTCAGGACTGGGGCACACTTTAACTGCAACTTAAACCCCTGCCTCTCTAGGGATATTTATTTTGATTATGCCTATCAGCTGATCTAAATGATTGAATTTGCTCAAAGGTACTTAAGAATAAGAAGCTTCCTTAGATACAGTAGCAAGTTAAAATAAATTGAAAAATAATTTCAAAACCACTGTCATAAATAAGTAATAGGACATATATGTCATCTGTACAAAAGATTTTTCAAGTCCCTTTTTCTCCAGTAGTATAGTTAATTAATTTTTTTTTTTTTTAGTATTTAGAAGACATGCCTTACAAACATAGGTTGATAACACAATTGGTGCTAGCATTTAAGCTGTTATAATTTTATTTTCATATTGAAAAAGAATATTGCTTTTTTATTTGACATATAGAATCACTTCATGTATTTAGGAACATGCAGAAAAGATAATGCATATTTCAGTGTGGGATTAAGTGAAAATAATATGTTTTCACTGAGAATTTGGCATGTTTAGTTTGCTAATAATTGACCTAGTCATAAGGTAACTGAAAGCCCCCATCTGTGCTTGCTGCTCATTTGTATCTATTATATATATATTTTAGCATCAGTGCTAAGGCCTTCATTTCCTTTCCTGGGATGAAGGTAGGGCATTTCTGAAGTGGTTAAGGCAGTTCTCCTGCCTAAATAGGGAAGAAAAGAACAGAAAATGTAATATAGCTAAATGGAGAGATGCCTGCCTCTGAGATCTTTTCGTTTTAGCAGTTTGAGAAATATTGGTACATGTTATTGCTCAGACACACATTCTTTCTAAACAAAGGTTATTGCCATTGATTCCAAAGAGTAAAAGGGTCCATTATAATATTTTTTGCACTTCATTTAGCTAGTGTCCTTATTGATTGGACTTTATGAACTATCTACTTGTATACCTGATATGCCTTCCTAAACAATTTTGAGGACAGATATTTTATTTGGTGGCACAACATGTGGAGAATTTGACTTAGTTACTGTAATTTTTGGAAACTCATTCTGAAATTTATGAGCAAATTTTAAGAAGACTCAGCATTGCTCACCAAGGAAACAGATGCGCTCACACACACACACACATGCATGACGCACCATCCTTGATGGGCTGGGCTAAGAAGCCTAAAGCACTTCTTGGAAATAATTTGAATAATAAACTATGCCTCCAGAAAGACTCTATTTTGGAACTGTTCTATTAAAGTCAATAGTTTCATCATTTGCAAATTTGACAGCCTCCTACCATATAAGACTTTGATTATAAAAATAAGCAATACTCCTGTATTGAAGTAAGTTTATTAAATCGCAAATAGAAAACATGTAGAACAAGTGCCTTTACAATTTGGAATATTTTCTCTGATTATTTAACATGAGAATTTTGAATTCAATATAATCCTTTAGGTAAAAACCAACAAAAGACTATAAGTTTAACTTAAGGCTGTAGTTTTCTAATATCTTCTACTGCTTCCCACTGCCCCCCAGTTACTCCCTTCCCCCACCAAGAATAAGATGTATACTTGTGTTTTTATAATATACGCTTAGGGAATTGTGCTGGATAAGTTAAAAGAGCTGTATTAAAGTATTTTAGAGTATTTTAGAGTTAGAGTATTTTAAAATATTGCTTTAAAGTAATTTCATTGGACCAGTCAAATATTTCATCATTTCAAAATATTTTTTACACCTTAAAGTCTAATTTTCCTTACAAGGAATTTTGTTTTATAATATAAACATGAAAATCCTTTGGGAGCACTTAGGCCTGACTCTGCTAGTGCACAACAGGTCTCAACAAGAAGCTCTGCGCCCAGAGATAGATACTGACAGAGTTGGCATTTGACATTTCTGTTGAAAATATATGATAATCTGATGTAAATGTACCAGTTATTTATAATAACAATTTCAGTATTGTGGTATATTAGGCTTTTCAAGCTCTTTCTCTCTTCACTGGAACCCAGCCATAACTCTGTCCTTGGCTTCTTCAGTGCTTGCTATAATAAAGTCCTTCTGACACTACTCATAATAAACCTTCATAGAGGCAATCCAAGACAGACCCTACTGATAACTGAATTCTCTTTAATCGTGAATTGTATTCTTGTGAGATTCCATTCCTTTAGAGTTCAGGGTTTTTGCTGAAATAGTATTTATTTATTTATATCACTGAACAGTCTCACTGCTATGACTAAGAAAATTGCTCCATAAAGTACTTGGTAATGTAAATGTGAGAATGAAAGTTATATATCTGGTGATTTATTAAATTTATGGCTTGTAGGAACATGACTGTCTCTATAAAGGAATCTAATATACACATTGGGGAATATTCTAGTAATGCCTTGTAAAAAAGGGATGGTGTTATAATTTGAAGTCTCAAAAGAATGAACCACTATAAAGGTTTGCTTTCAGCATTTGTAATCATACATGGCCTGGCTTTGCAAATCTACATTTGATGTAGGAAAATTTAGAATACATAGTATCTTATTGCTCTTACACAGGATATAGCTTTCTATGTACCTGTCTACTCTCAATGTATTTCCTTACCTGTTTCTTTTACTGACAAGAAATGGAAAGGTCCTTTACAAGTAGGTAGGAAGTTTAATTGAGTTCGTGTTAGAGGAAAATCAGATCAGGGTTGATAGCACATGCCTAGAGTTTGAGGTAAGTGTTTACCCCAGAATGAAGAATTCTGGTGAGCAGGCAAGAGGGACTCAGGATTATAACCAGTTCTCTGAATCTGCATTTAACATATTAAAATATGTTCAAACTCTTTCTTCATCTCCCAGGAATTAAACTTAGTAGTTTTGGTCCATATTTTAAAAAGTAGATATTTCTTTTGTCTTGAACTTTCAGAAAACTGTTATCATCGTACTTCCTGAACTGCTTTTGACTGAAACTCTATTGAGAAATTCAGTGTATTTTGTCAGTAAAACTTTAACTTAAAAAATGGTGATTTCACTTTCTTCTTACAATGAACTTCTATTAATTGACTGAATATTTTAAAGACGAGAAATTTAAGCATACAATATAAAAATTTTAAAGATTTTATTTCTATAAATGGAAAAGTATGTGACATATTTTGAGTATTATGTACATCTAGAGAAGGACACTAAGACAAAGATTTCAAAGATTTGGTTTCTTTTTACACAATACTCTTAAACTTAGCCAGGAAATGTATCACTTAATTGAAAGATAAAAGAGCATATATGTGGCAGGGGAGAGAAAGAACAGGTTCTTCTCATACATTATCAGGTCCATATGCTGTTTATTAAATTTAATGCTGTGCAACTAATTCAGACAGCTGACTCAAATAAGAAATCAGCAACTTAGTGGAAATGCGAAAACATGTGCACGTGCACCATTCTAATGCAGTTTTATCAGCTGTCAGATTTCTCAAGAAGATACCATATTTTATAGGCTTGAAATAAAACATTGTGAATTAATACATCCATAATGAAATAATATATATGCTTCAAGGGAATAGCATTGCCCAAAGTTGGCATTTAAGTTCATGTAATTTAAATGACAGTAGTGAAAAAAAGTGTTCTCATGTATTCACTGAATTCCAGCTTAGAACGTGTTGCCTACCTCTCAGGTTGTACACAAGTATGCTGAGAAGAAAATAATACACAGAAAAAGTTTTACTAAGCATCTGAGATGTTTTATAGTCAAAGAACAACTTGTGTTTTAAAAATAAATTAAAATACATTAACTGCACAGTGGGCAAAGTATTCCAAATGAAGGATAGAGTGAACAGACTGTTTTACTTTCCTTCCATTCCACAGATCTATGAATAATCATTCCTTGAGGTTTAAAATTATAAATAACAGTGCAGAATGGAGTTATTTCAACTTTACAAAGGAAATCATCCATTTTGTTTTCATTTTCATTTAGGTAAACTCACAATGACTTAGCGTAGCTTCTGCTAAACTTATTCAAGACTAAAGCATTCTTGATCAAAAAAAAAAAAGGTTCTCAATTGTGAGTAGGTAACTACATTTATATGGCTAAATTCACACAGAATTGACAACTGTTGTTTGACTTGACAAAGTTAGAATATAGTAGTTGATACCAAGAGAGGGGAGGTAGTGAAAAAAAATGTAAAGAAAAGAGAAATTTCAATGAAGAAACTGTATGCAAATAGTGCTATAGGGGAGAATGGTTAAATAGGGATATTTTGTCAGGTATATTTTATACCAAAGTTATCACCATCAGTTGATTATGCTTATGTCCTACCTTCACATACATGCACATGAGACCTGAAAATGAAGGTAAAAATTAATCATGTATATTTAATTTCAGCCATTAGTATAGTCATTTGTAAGTCCTGGATGATGAGTGCTTACTTACATGGAGTTAGACACCTATCTTTTTGGACATAGAGCTTTACTATCCATATTTACAAAGTCAGAATGTGAAAAGTTATAAAGTGAAGAGCTTGGTCTCATTTTTACAGTATATGTTTTTTACAACAAAATCCTCCTGAAAATAATTTTTAGAATTATTTGTATGTGCACTGAGTGGAATAAAATTTGTATTTACTTATTTATAAAATATCCTACCTACTTGTGCTACCAGAGGATTGAGATCATGTTTTTATGCTCTTTTTATCTCAGGCTACTAAGGCAGTGCCTGACATAAACTAAATATTTGCTGAATGAATTAAAGAATAAATTAATATTCTCTGGATCCAAAGTCCAACCATAATTACCATTATTAGTTAGTTAGTTCAGTCGCTCAGTCGTGTCCGACTCTTTGCGACCCCATGAATCGCAGCACGCCAGGCCTCCCTGTCCATCACAAACGCCCGGAGTTTATTCATACTCACGTCCATCGAGTCAGTGATGCCATCCAGCCATCTCATCCTCTGTCATCCCCTTCTCCTCCTGCCCCCAGTCTCTCCCAGCATCAGGTTCTTTTCCAATGAGTCAACTCTTCGCATGAGGTGGCCAAAGTATTGGAGTTTCAGCTTCAGCATCAGTCTTTCCAATGAACACCCAGGAATGATCTCCTTTAGGATGGACTTGCAGTCCAAGGGACTCTCAAGAGTCTTCTCCAGCACCACAGTTCAAAAGCATTAATTCTTCGGCACTCAGCTTTCTTCACAATCCAACTCTCATATCCATACATGACCACTGGAAAAACCATAGCCTTGACCAGACGGACCTTTGTTGGCAAAGTAATGTCTCTGCTTTTTAATATGCTATCTAGGTTGGTCATAACTTTCCTTCCAAGGAGTAAGCGTCTTTTAATTTCATGGCTGCAGTCACCATTTGCAGTGATTTTGGAGCCCCAAAATAAAGTCTAACACTGTTTCCATTGTTTCCCCATCTATTTTCCATGAAGTGATGGGACCAGATGCCATGATCTTAGTTTTCTGAATGTTGAGCTTTAAGCCTACTTTTTCACTCTCCTCTTTCACTTTCATCAAGAGGCTTTTTAGTTCCTCTTCACTTTCTGCCATAAGGGTGGTGTCATCTGCATATCTGAGGTTATTGATATTTCTCCCGGCAATCTTGATTCCAGGTTGTGCTTCTTCTAGCCCAGCGTTTCTCATGATGTACTCTGCATAGAAGTTAAATAAGCAGGGTGGCAATATACAGCCTTGACGTACTCCTTTTCCTATTTGGAACCAGTCTGCTGTTCCATGTCCAGTTCTAACTGTTGCTTGCTGACCTGCATACAGGTTTCTCAAGAGGCAGGTCAGGTGGTCTGGTATTCCCATCTCTTGAATAATTTTCCACAGTTTATTGTGATCCACACAATCAAAGGCTTTGGCATAGTCAGTAAAGCAGAAATACATGTTTTTCTGGAACTCTCTTGATTTTTACCATTATTACCTTGGCTTTAATGCTTTATTTTCTTTACTCTCTCTTCGGATAAGTTAGGCTGGGTTTAATTGTGGTAGTGAAGAAATCAGACAAAATGATAGGTTAATGTAAAAGATACTTTGTAAAAAGAAGGAATAGGTCTTGTTCTAAACTCTTTATAGATTATTGCAAATGTTCTTATCTAAAACTCACATTGTTCTTACCTGTCATTGGCGTATTACTACAGCCAGTGCCTGTACAATGAGCCAGGATATTTATTGTGTTTTATAAATTTCTAAACCTGGACCTTGATGAAGAGTTAATTTTACATTTTAAAACTGTGCTTCTCTACTAAGTATATTTTTTTCTTCTGTGCCATAATTGTCAGAACTAAGGTGAATCAGCAGAAAATATTTTGTTGTTGGGAAATAGTTTTTAACATTCTATCGATGTAGTCTTGAAGATCAAACATAGCATCTGGATGGTACATACCAGCATGGGGAAAAGTCATAACATTATCTATGTACCACACTCAATAAAAGTGTTTTCTAGAAAAGTTGAAATCAATTCGCAGACTTTATGAGTCTCCTAATTTTCAGTTCCAAGTTGAGAACATCACAGTTGTGAGTTCAGATTCTTAATACATTATTCATATGGCTTTAAATATACTTTTATTTATATCCACTCATTCATTCATTGCTAAGATTAATTGAAATCTAATTTCATAGAGACATGGAAGATTCAGGTCAACTAAACCTCTATAAGCGGCAAAGTGGTTGGTTAAATTTGTCTTGTTTTTCATCACCCATTTTATTTTTTACATATTCATTCTATATTTACGATGATAGTGGAGTAATTCATTTTTCTAAAACTCGAGTTTGTTCATTTGTATGTATTCCTGGGAAAGGATAGGAGGGCATTAAGTGGAAATTGAAATTTTCTATGGGTTTGCTAAGGCCTGTGTGAGAAGTGATTCTCATTGGAGTTTCCAAGGTAGTTCATTTCATATTACTGTGTTTCTGTCTTTTTTAAGTCACTCATATCCACCTTTAACCTCCACACCAGCTCTTCTTTTCTGCTGTCCTTTTCACTCTTGTTTATAGCTTCCATTATCCCCGCTACATCTCATAGTATTTTATGCTCTCAGCATGATAACCAATTCACTGTCCTTAAATATGCAACAAACTACATTATATTACTGAGTTCCAATTAACTGCCACATGTGAAAATATTTTCATTTTTCATCTCAATTCTCATGACATTCTTAATCTGTAGGTTCACAAGAGAGCAAAGAGAGGCTCACAGACTTTAGGTGATTTACTCAAAGCCATATAGCTAAAATAGCTGAGATGGAGTTTGAGGAAACTTTGTCAAACAAACAAACAAAAAAAATCCATGTTCTTTTTATTACAACATGCTCTGTTTAGCCATGCCCTTCTTTTACCAGAATGGTCTTAACCTCTTTCACCAATGTTTCCATCCAGCCAGTCAAGTCTTTCTTTAAAGTTTACTTCAAGTATCACCTATTCTGTGAAGCCCAAACTGACCTTATCCAGCTTTGCTCTTTTCCTATCACAATCTATATTAGGATATATCATAATGTCACTCTTCTAGCTTATTTTTGGTTTTATAGAGTATGGTAATCATTTTTCATAAAAATATTTTATTTTGAAAAGAAATGACTTTATTATGACTATTTTCAAATGCATTTACAATTAATTTTTAAAATGTCAATTTTATTTTTGAATATACTGACTACCAGTATATTCAATGTATATATATCACATAAAAACAATGTATCTCACATAAAATGATGTATCTCACATAAAAACAAAAGCACTTTTGGGTCATTTACAGCTTTTAAGAGGCTAGAGGAGTCCTGAACTCCAAATGTTTAAGTACTACTGATTAAAACAGTGTCTAGCACAAATTGAACACTCCTTAAATATTTGATGAACAAACCTAAATAATCAAATTGATATGACAACTTTTAGTTGCAGAGACTAAAAATGTTGTATGTGAGAATTTAAGATTTCCATAGTTTTATAAATTTACTCAAACAATTCTATGTCAAGAAAAAAAAGAGCAAAATCCTCATTAAAATATATTTTGTAGGGAAAACTGAATTTAGAATATTAATTATATTGAGTGAATCATATATTAATTAAAATTCTAAGTGAATATTATTGCTATCTTAGATACTAGGGTAGCTGATTTGTTAGTTTGTATGAAGGACATAGTGGGTTATGCTATTATAGCTATAAACCGAGAACTTACTAGCAGATTGGTAAAAAGTTAGGAATTTGAAATAATAAAGTGGAATATTATAGACTTGCTAGAAGATTTATAAAATGTTTTCAGTGCAACAAAATACTGAAATTTTAGTGAAATTGTCAGAAAAATGGATTACAGGTAGAGATCTGTATGGCAATACTCTAATTGTCATCATGAAAATTTATTGTTAGGATGTACTGTGTAGTGTTTAATTTATTTCATTAAATAAAAATAATGAACATTTTCAGTTAAAGAGAAAAAAAGACCAAAAAAATTATGTTTTTATTGAGTTAAGAAATTTTAAAAATATACCAGGGTACCAACAAACTCCACCCTGCAGAAGCTAGCAGCAACAACCAACCTGACCTCTTCATGCTCCAGCCCTGCCTAGAAACACCATTGTTGTTAGTTGCTAAGTCATATCCTACTTTTTTACAACTTCATGGACTGTAGCCTGCCAGGCTCCTCTATCCATGGGACTCCCCAGGAAAGAATACTGGAGTGGGTTGCCATTTCCTTCTTCAGGGGATCTTCTGGACCTAGCGATCAAACCCACATCTCCTGCATTACTGACAGATTCTTTACCACTGAGCCTTGGGGGAAGCCCAGACACACCCAGCATTAAGATGAATAAAATTTCCTTTTGATAACTATCCAGTCACTCTTAGCAAGAAGGAGAATGAGGGAAAATTGAACTGTTCATTGGAATGTGGTAGACTGTTCCTATTCAGGCTGCAGTTCATGGGGTCTCAAAGAATCGAACAGGATGGAAGTGTCTTAGCACACATGAATATGAGACTCAGGGAAAATTTTAGGGTCAAAACCAGAGCTAAAATATCAATTTTCTAACTCTTAGAGAAAATGTATTTTTAAGATAGACCTCACAAATAGGATAAGGATAACAATACTGTTACCAGGAATATTTATGCTGTATGGTAATGGCCTTTTCTCATATATCCTTGTACCAGACAAGCAATGTTTTGATGAAGGTTTAAGGTCATCAAGCAGAGAACAGCAGTCTCATTGCCTAATTAAGCTCTCACTTTATATGTTGTTTGATGTGTCTCTTCTACTTATCAAGGTATGTTGGTTCCCAACTGTATTATATGGTCCCACCATATAACCTGCCTGGTTTGACTGACTTCTGACTTGCCAACACTAACCAACCTTCTTCTCACCACGTTACATTAGGCTCTGTCAGTTTCCTTTTCTACAAACTGTTTTCTTTCTTTTATCCTTTATCCACATCCGACACAGTCTTGAAGAAGTAGCTCTGTGTCTCTTTCTCAAAGTTCATCCCTTTATGTCTTTGCTTTTAGCTTCTAAACACTGAGAAATTTGACCTTATTTTTGTTCCCCACATAATGATTATATTTTTTTGAGGATGTGAAGCAAGTCTTGTGCCTTATTCTTGGGCCCTACAGCTTGACATTGTGTTCTCTGTATCAATATGTTAGTATCGGTATTTCTACTTTTATCATACATTTTTCTAAGAACAGAACCACAGACAGCTGAACCATAGCATTCTCTATGATATTCTCATTTTATCTACATGACTGAATTCCTGTCCTTTTGGAAAATCTCTTTACAAATTCTCGATTGCCAATTCTACTCAGTAAGATCACAAATCACTTGTCTATCTACTTTTAATTTTCATGCATCATATTGTATATTTTCCCTTTTCTAGCCAGGTAAAAATCTAGCTCATAGGATTGCCTATAAGCATATTCCTAAGGAATACCCCGTTAGTACCAGGGATAATTTTGTTATCCTGGCTCCTACCTCTTAAATAGGAAAAAAATAGCTTTCATTTTTATTTCCCTTAATCCATGAAGCTCTGTTCTCCACTCTATGAATTTATGACTCAAAAATTTCTGTTTAATCTTTTTGATTACCATTCTAAGTTGTTTTAGTTATTTATAAACTCAGATATTTATAAAATCATTTTATATTACTTGTTACACCTTGATAAGTTGTACTGTGAGCGTTCATCTCTGTTTTGTGTGTGTATATTTATTTTCCAAAGTTTCTCATAAGTACACCTTTGGTTATTTTTGTATCTTTCACAGTGTGGTGCAAATTTCCAAATACATTACCTCATGATAATCTACCCTTCCTAAGATCAAAGGAAGAACTTAGTGTATATAAAATCCTATGGTATTAGGGATTCATGTACAAAAACTGCTGTATTTCATGCTAGACTCAAGTTTTTTGCCATAAATTAAGAACATGTGAGCCCCTTTTATATTCTGCCTTGGAAGATTCACACACTTGATTCTTCCAAAGATAAAAAGCTGATCCCCAACTAATCAATCAGGAATATTTAAATGTAGGAATAATTAATTATAACTTTGTTACTTTGATATTACTGGAATATGTGGCTTTTAATTTTGGAGGGGAGCTTAAATTTTAAAATATGTGTGATGGCAATTAATATTTTTAAAATTAAATACAAAATTAAAATTTATAAGAAAAAAGCAAAGCTATAAAAATTATGTTCAGTCATATCAAAATAAATTTAAGTTTACTACTTTGAGTTTATTTATTTTAATTCAACAGGCTTAGCTAATGAATGTGCCTTCAGAATTCTTTAATGCCAATCTATCTGATAACCAATTAGTTTCCAAATTTGTCAATTCAAGGCTGACTAATACCATTACCTAAGTATTAGATGGATATGTATTTTAAACAGAGATGATGCCTAATAGTAAGCAGTGTGTCAGAGACCAAGAGAGTTGAGTAACTGGAAAGTTTTGAGACATCCTGTCTAAATAGGATTAAGGCAAGACCAAAAGGATTATCACGCTGCAAACCTCAAAGATCTCTGTGATAGCTGCTCTCCTAAACATTTAGATTAGTGGTCAGAATCACATTCAGAAGCAAGAATGCAAAGGTATTCACATAAATCCCTGTCTTTAGAGAAAAACTCAAGAATATCCCAGCCCTTCTGTAGATATTACACTAAGAAATGTATGGGTGTGAGGAGTCAAAACCATTTTTTTTAACCCCCAAAATTAATTCTATCCTATCTTTTACGTTACAATGCTTAAGGCTTTTTTAAAAACAGTTTAGGTTCACAAAAACACTGAGAGGATGGTACAGAAATTTCCCATACACTCCCTGCCTCTACACATGCATAAACATCTCCATTACTAATAACCCCAAGTGGATGACCTCTTCTTTTCTTCAAAAATATACATATTTTTAATAAGCTTATCTCCAGGATGTATAAAAGCTTCCCTAAATCTTGTAAAATGTCATTTCTCATATGAAATTTATATTTCAATATAAACATACAAAGGCAAAGATTTCTCTGAAAACAAATATCAAGAGCAAAATATGTAGCAGTATGTGTTTTTCAGGTGGTATTGTCTTTTATATTGATTCCTTAAACCAGTTGATCACTACTAAAATTCAAAGAGTTTAGTATTTTCATCAATGTTTTATGAAAGTTTTTCATTGTACTTCTTTTCATATAACTCTATTTGCTTTAAAAAATTACATATAGTTCAGATTAAACCATGTCTACAAAAATAAAATTAAAACATAAACCTTTTTACAACTTTTACTAGTTTGGTCTCTTGCAGTATATAGGGATTCTACTAAATCGAATTCTTTTTTGTTAAAATAACAAGTTGAAGTTGTTTTGATATCAAAACTACACACCCTTAGGAGAATATAATAAGGAAGATGTGTTGTGAGCATTTAGATGTATGGCAATTAGACGGAGGCAGAACAAGTAAATGGTAATAATCCTACTGTGTGTTGGGGGAAAATATACATACCCATTTGGTACTATTTATCCTGCAGTTTTTTCCTTAAATCTGTTGTAAAAAAGAAAAACAAAAAAGAAACAAAACACTATACCCACATATCAAAGTCCTGCCTAGTCCTGCCTTAAGCGACCCTGTCTAGTCAAAAAGTGAGAATAAGACGGTAGCTCATTACATGTAGCAGCCCCCATGTCCCAGACTCAGGAGAGGATAGTTGGTAATTGGAGAGTGATGAGATTAACGCCATTCAAAATACCTAATTTGTTTAAATTATCTTTGACATTTATCTAGATTTTTTAAAAAAGAAAGAAACAAGCTCAGGGTTTTCGGAAGTTGTTTCATTGGCAAGGCAATGGATGGACACCGTGGTGTAGAGGCTGCTGATTTTCCCTTTACATATTTCCCCATCTCCCTTCCCCAGGTGTTGCTGCCATCACTACCTTTCCCTTCCTCCCCTTTCCTCATGGCAAGACGCATGGAAGAAGAGTGCTGTTAAGGCCTCTCCATTAACCAACAGGTATGGTGGTCCTCATGAAGCAGTGCAGCTGCCCCTCTTCTGCATTCTCTGTTAATAGTCTATCTCTTTTATGTCGAGAAAACTCATGCGTCCACTACATAGAGCCTACTGATACAGGAGAATTACACAACTTGAGTAAATCTTTAGCTATTTCAGCATGCTATTTCAGAATTCCCTGCACAGTTGTAGATGATTTTTTTTAAATGTAAAGGATTACATAAAAACAACCTGTATCATTTTGAGAGAAAGGTGATATGCAGTTTCCTCAACTGATTGTATAGAAAAAAAAATGGACTTTTCAATGTTTTACAAAGACTTTTTATATGACATATCTTTGGAAATTGTAAAATGAGAATATTTTGTGAGTTCTAACTCAAAACTCAATTATTTTAGCATTTGAACTTTCAAAAGCATCACAGAAAACTGTATGTACTTTAATTATAATGCTTATTCATCTGGTTATAGAAAATTAGGTATGAGCCATTTCAGTTAAATCTAAACACTCCACAAATCAAGGTCATCCAGATGTGGGAGCTGAGTGTAGGCTAATGGCTTTTTTGCAAAGCTTTCTTTTGTCAGCTCAGCTGGTGGCATTTGAGGGAGGTGGGGGAGGGCCTTGGTCCTCCAGCCAGCTCAAGTTTACCTCTTTCAGGGTGATAATTTTGAAAGGAGCTAAGCCCTCAGGGCTAAAAACTCCAGCGGAGTCTTAACCTATAAAAACACAAACTCTTAAGTCATTATGGGAAACGCCCACCTTCTTGATTTCCTTTTTCACCGGGGGAACTGGTCCTCCTTGCTCCTGCAGAGGCTTGTTTTGAGGGCATGTTGGGCTTTGCACTACACCTTTGTGACTCTATTAGGATCTTTGAGGCAAGGAACTAGAATACTGCCTTTGGGCTGGGAAGATTATTGGTAAATGTCTTTAAAGAAAAACAGTGAGTGTGTCTATAGGCGTGCCTGTGTGTGGCAACACTACTTATGGTATTCCTTAGAATAGTAGCCAAAGTAAGACTTGTTTGTGTATATAAATGAAGCAAATTCTTTACAGGAATTTTCACTGATGTAACCATGGACCATTAAAGGCTGGAACATAAATCTTATCCCTAAAAGCTCTGAAATCATTGGTTGGCCTTCTTGATCTCAATTCTACCTACATTTCTAGTCCTTACTTTATGCACTTACCCTGGATGTACACTGTTCTGGCCTACCCCATCTTTCCCAACGGCTAGGCTATAATCTTCCTTGCACACAGACCTTTGCAATGTTGGGTCCTTCCATCTGGAGAGCTGTTTCCCCAGGTCTGCTTGGAAAATTCACACCAAAAGCAGTAACAGGAAATGTGTGGAGGGTTTTCTGTGCATCCAGCACAGTGTAAGTAAGCTTAATAATCCCTATTTTCTTAATTCATTCCACACAAAGGAACACAGTTAAAAATTGTTAATGTTCATATTTAAATGATAAACAGTGAGACTTGGAGAAACCTAAAGTGGCCAAGATTACTCAGAATTGACTAAAATGCACTGTGTCTTTTGCAGAGTCTCTTGTTTCCTCCCCAGCGAAGCTGGGCTTCTCATTCATGTTCAACTCTTAGGTTTCTATGATTCCACCTTATCCTTTATGAACTCTGTCCACAGTGTTTGCTACTCACTAAAGGTTGAACAGATGAATGAATTTTTCGAACACAGTCATTCTTCTTTTCACTTTTGTAGGGACCCTTTTCATCCACGCTTACCTCCACCCTCTTTATTTCCCTTCATTTGTAGCTCTTGACTGTTATTAGCTTCACAGATGACTTAATATATTTTATTATAAAAAATAAATCATTTTTCTCCCTAAGTTTAGGACCTACAATTAAAAACCAAGTAAGTATAATTGAAAACATAGACAAAAAGATCATTTAAATTTTATAAAATTTATCAAATCTAGTAGTAACAAAAGAAGCATAGATATCCTTCTTTCTCACATGGAAAGCAGACAATTCAACCAAAATATTTTGAAGTTTTGAGAAAAGGTTGTCAGAGAAACTTTTTTTGTTGTTGTTATTTTATAGATAAATGAAAGAAATATGCACCATACAGCTAGAGTCTTAACAGGTTACATACAAGAAAAGAAAGAAATAGGGGAGTAAAATTAGATGAGAAAAAGAAGGTAAACTGAAAAAGAAAAGAAAAAATCTTTGAGAATTTAGAAACAAAAAGATCTGGGGAAAGTGAGTACGCTGAAAAGCAATAAAAAATTGAAGGAAACAGATCACTGAAAACCACAGACACTGAGAGGACTTTAAAAAAATATGAAAGAAAACTTGCAGGGGAAAAAAAAAATCAGTGCAAGTAGAGAAAAAGGACTTTATTTATGAGTTCATGTTGCCTTTATTCTTAGAAAAGCCTTTGAGGTAAAATGGCTGAAAAAAGAAAGGGGAGTTAAGATACATTGCTTTGTGTACACTGTATTTTTCTAGGATTTTTTCTGTGGAAACAGTGCTTTTGATAGCAAGATAAGGGCTTAAGCATTAACTTGGAGCTTTGTACTTAGAACTAAAAAGGTTATGCCTAGAGGGCACAATTGAGGCAGGAATTAATGGAAAATTAGGGTACAAGTCAAAATACCCTTTCTTAGACTTTCAACCAATAAGATCTAGAATTAACCAATTCATTAGCTCTGTGAATATAAGGATCAGTTTATTTCTATTTTTGTGTGAGTGCCTGGAGCATGGAATGAATGTTTGCTGAATTAATCATGGAATTTTAAGAGTTGGTAAAGAGATTATCATCAGCCAATCTGGTTTTAGATTATTCATGCATCCCTCAACACCATCATAAGAATCACTAATCTCTGCTTGAATGATTCTGGTGACAAAAAATCTAGAGGTAGCTCACTCTATTTGGGGACATCTTTAACTTAACTTTTCAGCTTTTTCTTATATTGAGCCAAAATTTGCCTTCCCAGAACTTGACTCCATTTATCCTGAATTTTTCCTTTGGGAAAACACAAAATTTAAGTACCATTCCTTCTCCAAATGTACTCCAAAAGTACTTCCAGCAACTGAAATTCAGGTAGACACTCCATCATAATGGCTAGTTATATAATGTCTCTGTTTCTCTTTTTTCTAGTGTATAGCCCCAGTCTTTCAAATTGTTCTGTTAGTTGGTTGCAAATTGTTTTAGCATTCTGGTTATTCTCATTGAGTACAAAATACTTTGTCAAAAAAAAGATGGAATGCAGGATGGTCTCCTTCAGTTTACATGTCTATATTTGTGCAGTATGAAGAACCCAAAAAAATCTGTTTAAATATTTCAGGAAACAAAAAGAGGTACAGTTTAAAGCTGCATATATTAATACCTTTTATCTGAATTATATACAATAAATGTGTGATTTGGCTAGTATATAGTATAATATATGAGTAAAACTAATACAAATGCATAAAAATTAATGAAAAAAATAGAAAAAAATGAAATAAAAAACAATATTTGATGAAAGTGAAAGAGTTTATATGTCTCAGTGATAAAGAACCCACCTGCCAGTTCAGGAGATTTAAGAGATGTATGTTCAATCCCTGATCTGGGAAGATCTCCTGGAGAGGGCATGGCAGCCTATTCCAGCATTCTTGTCTGAAGAATCCCGTGGACAGAGGAACCCTGAGGTCTCAAAGAGTCAGACATGACTAAAGCAACTAAGTGCACACACAGAAGTCTCTACTTTTTATTTCTTAATTGATTAAATATTTTGGTTTGAGTTGGTGCCTGAAATGAGTTTTCCCTTAAGATGCTCATTCATCATTCTAACATTTTTGACACTAAAAAATACATGGCTTTATATGGATAATATCAGTGGAAATAAAAGACAAACAGAAAAGCAGAAGAAAGCAAAAACTATTTTCTCAATGCAAATTATTGACTTTAATGACTAAATATGGGCTCACACATGGACGTCAAACTAGAGCAAAAGAAGTTTGAAAGATGTGTAAAGGATACTTTGTCAGATATGGAGTTTGCTCAGTAAAAGCTAATGTAAAGTAAATTCTCCATGCATGTGAACACTTTTTTAATGCCAAATTGCTGTCAGTGTCCTTTGGTGAGTCCTATTTATGAGTAGATTACAGCACTGTCTCAGAAGCACTGCACGTCTGCCTTTCTATGAGTGTCTATACAGAATATATGGCCTTTTCTAGAACTGGGAGATTCAATTAATTTGCTGGCAGAGAATACTTTTTATGCTACATGACTTTTCCCTGACCCTACCCAAGATTTCAATTTTCAATGCGCTTCATATATTATAAACCTACATATTCTTAATGAATGTCTTCCACATGGTAATTATAGTGCTTGACTTTATATTTTCAAAAGCTCTAGTGCCTACATAAATTCTTCCTCTATCATACTCAATGTTGCTTTGTATGACCAAAGGAAGTTCTCAGAAAAGTTCTACTTTTCTTGGATTCAGTTCCCAAAATAATACCCTTTTGATATTTGGTTACACATGAGTCTTAGGCAAAATTCTTAAAACAACCTTTGTTTTAAGGTTGCTCTGTCTATCGCTGCTATTGAAGATGTTTGCTATGTGCATATATGTAATTTAATATTTTAAAATTTCTTTTAATATTTTAGAAAGAGAGTAGTGAAACATAGGAAATACAATGTTAATCATTTAACCTTTCAAGACCTCACTTATTTCACCAAAATAAGGAATTTAGCTAACTGATCTTTAAAGTATCTTTCAAATTTTTACAGAATATAAAAGACTAGGAATTTTTGAAATTGGGATTTTGGTCTTGGTTTGCCAGTGAACAGTATTTAACCTCCTGGGGAGCATGGTTTCCTCCTCTGTAAAATATGAAAACCAAGGTAGATGAGGGATGTAATCTTTAGTGATAGCATGTGTTGACCTATTTTTCTTTCTGGAGCTTTCTCTTGAGAAGGATTCTGAGAATTTGCATTGACTCTGTGGCATGGTTGCTATGATCATGTGATCAATTAAAATTCATGTTACAGGCTTCTTAATTTCTAAGAAGTCTTCTAATTTAAAAAGAGTTTGATGATTGTTATCACTTAAGTTTTTATACTTTTTCCCTTTTGCATGTATATACAGGTACTTTTTGTGCTTTTAAAAATATGTGAATCCAAGGAAATGTTTGATGTACTGAGGAAGACAGGTTGAGGAGATGACAGTCATTTAAAAGATATCTGGAGCACTTTAATGCAGAAGAGAGACAAAGGATTTAACTTATTCTTAGTGATTCCTGAAGGCAAGAACAAATGCTAGTAGGTGTAAATGGTAGAAAATTACTTCCTTCTAAGGAGAAAATGTATTATCTTAAGAAATGCTCAACAAACTCTGTTCCATAGAATAGTCAGTATTCTGAAACCTTTGTCATTGAATGTATTAGGGCTAAGGTTCCATAATAATTTCCCAAAATCATTATTAAAGGATTTCATTCATAAGATTACAAATTAGACAACACAGATTCCAACACTCATGCTCTATGATTCTATGATAATCATGAGATATAGTAACAATAATTCTGTGCTAGAATCTGGATAACATAATTCTCAAAGATTTCATTGGATTAAGAATTTTTAACATAAGTCATCTAATTTTCAGCCAGTGCTACAGTGTTCTGGTGACATGCTTTTATCTTGTTAAAGCTACCCTTTGAAGACAAAGTTACTAATTTTCATTTTGGAACCATCACTTCTTTTGCTTCTGAAGATATGTCTGTCCTCGTTTTGAATGCTGTTTATCTATTATAGTGGAACTTACTATAACGGAGTTCTAATAACTTGCAAAAGTAATTTAGTATTTGATGATCTTCAACTTATTAAGGTATGGAATATAAAACATTCACTTCGAATCATAAATTATTTTCTCTGGAAGAAATTATTTTGTCTGAAAAGTCCTCATTTTGAAATCTAGTTAATAAAAAAAAGTAATTTTTCAAGGTCATTGAATTAGTGAGAGAGCTGTGATCCAGACTTTTGAATCCCAGTTGGGGGTTACCAAATTTATTGAAGTATCTTGCTTAAAAGTAGAGATCTGGGTGAGTTGAAGTTGACACTTCCTTTTATGTCCTCGGATGCACTGTTTATCTGGAATCAGCAGGATGAAATAGGAAAGCAAACAATTTTATTCATAAGAAACAGAAAAACACTCAGTAGTGTAGCCTGCTGTGCTCTCGGAGAGGCACGGAAGTTGGCATCCTTTTGCAAAGCTTGACTTTACAAACATTCTTTGTATTCAACTAATAGTTTTTGCCAGAAGTGAAACCATTCAAAGATACGCTCCTCCAACTTAAAGCCAGGAGCTGCCTAATAGGAACCATTCACCACCATTTGTGGCTGGGGACGCCACACTGCCGCAGCCCTAGAGTTTACAGCAAATAGAGCAAGTTACCATAGATTCCAATCAGAAGCCTTAACCAGACTCAACCATCATTATTTAAGCTTGCCTGTCCACTCTCATCAGGACAACAGGAATCAATTAAATAAATAGAATATCCTATTATAAAGAGAATTGTTAACACAGGCACATTAGCTGCTTGTAATAGGATATTAACTAACTGACAGGGGGGGAAATGTCCTTAGACACCATAGTGCATATTGCTCAGGATTTTAATTCTTTGTGATCTTTCTTCAGTATAATACCATGTTAAGCCAATGTGTTTAAGTAATGAAGAAAATGCAGGAAAATATTTTTAAAATGAAGAAATGTAGATTTAATTTAGAAGTTGTGCCACTTTTGTGAGGCTAATGGAAAATGGCCATAGTGCTAAGGGTTTACTGATTTCTGAATTTATAATTCAGAATTAAAAAATGAGATTGGAAAGACTGGTGGTTTTCCAAAGGTGTTTTGAATCACCTATTTTAAAATTTATTTATTTATTTTTTCTGATAAGCACCATACTATCAATGACATTTTTCTTATTTCTGAACTGCTTATCAATAAGACATTGTATATTATATGTCTTTAAATATGTAAATTAAATAAGTTTTGCATAGTAAGTATCTTTTAGTATATATCCATAACACCTTTTCTTACAAGGAGCTAAATTTCTAATCTTATCATGAAAATCAATGGAAAGGTAACTTTCAGCTTAATCCATTAATTTGCTTTACTGAAAACTCTGCTGGATCACATTAGGTTACGGGAAAATATCCAAATAGTTTACACTTCAATAGGAATGAGGAATCAAATCATTTGGTGATGTTCTGTCATGCTTGAACTTAAGAATTCAGTGTTCTTGACTCAGAGACTGAGAATGTATCCTGAACTGTGATGAGTAGACGGTTCTTCTAGAAGAAAGTAAAGACAGGGCAGACAAAACTAGGCAGAGCAAAGTACATGTGCGTGGAAAGAATAAGTGAAGTAGGGGGTTACAGTTTTTACATATGTTTATCTTTTAGTTAGTTTGTTGTGTGACAAGACAAGCAGGTGGACTGGGAATGTGGGAAAGTAAGTGAGGGAGGAAGGAAATTCATAATATCCTGCCAGGCCTGCTCAAGAGGCCTGACTATAATCTCTTCTCATATTTCCAGAATATATGTCAGGGATATATGAGTGTTATGTAAATAAAGCAACATATAAAAAGAAAATCAAAGAATACAGAATCTGTATATGACCAATCAGGTTGCCTTAATAGTGGTATCAGGCTATTATATATCACAAAAGAAATACATTTTTGAATGAGTAAATTTGTAATTCATTGCTTTTGGATTTAAAGAATAACTTTAGAAAACGAAATATATTTTATGTAATAAGATTCCCCTTTTGACAAGCCTCTTTTAGTTTAAGGAGTTTGTGTAAGTTATGAGGAGAAAAATCTTTATGTATTTTTGTCCAAGCACTTTAAGTCAAAATTTCATGAGAGGTTCTTTAAATTCCTTAGTGCTTTGCAATTTTCCAAAGTTCCACATGCAAGATGTCATATAATCCCATAATAACACCTTATTATTCTCCTACTCCTATATTTTTCCTTGTATATACTCCTGTAATTTGAGAGAATTTTAATATTTGTCTAATTTAATCAATAAAAGTTAGACCAATAATTTCACAATATAAAGCATTGGTATAATTAAAATAGTGACTGGTAAAAGCCAAAATTCAGATCATCTCCTTACCTATTTTAAGAATAATTCTTTTAAGGAAAGAAAAAGTACCTTGAACAGATAAACATAAAAGTATTTTACTAAGAATGTAATAATATATTTTTCCAAATGTGTATATTTGTTAGCTATTTTATGTTAATGTAACCAATAAATTAAGCTAACAGTAGTTAAAGAATGTATCAATTGTTTAAATGTTTGCCTCACTTTATAATGGGATCATGCTGCTTATTGTCTCAATAGTGTGAGACTCGAAGCACTAGATTAGCAAAATTAGATGATTGAGAAAATTTAAGAAAGTAATGAATCATCTATGACTTTATATAAGCAACACTGTCACTTTCCAAAAATGTCATTTATTAGACATTGCAGTGATGCTATAATATATGTTTAGCTTTTACCTCCAATTGTAGTTTATTTATGAGATTCAACAATGAAAATGACAGTGTTTTAAAACTTTGCTCATAAATTGAGAGTCACTAAAAGCAGCATTTTAGCAATATAAGGATTTTTTAAGCCAAGGATTTATTATAAATAACTGTGAGATTTCAGAGTAGTTTACTCTAAGGAAATTTGTTGTATAAAAGCACCATTACTAATTAAAATGATTAACTATTTTCAGGACTCTCATAAAGTCCAAATATCAAAGATACAAATTATTGGTCTTATTAGACAAGTTATATAATTTTAGGAAAAACTAGTATTAAACATCAAATTGCTCCTTGCTGAAGATTTGGGGGGAAAGAAAAGCATAAATGATATTTATTAACTGTTGCAGAGTATACTTTGGCCTGGCTATAGTGTATATGAAAGAATGTTTTTTGTAGTTGCATGAAAATTATATTTATAGTAAAATGCATATATTACATATTCTTCCAGAAGTCTTAAGGCATTAAATCTGTTTTCAAGTGTTTGTGGGTTACTTGCCATGCCTAGTACCCTGGCACATAA
Source organism: Dama dama (assembly GCF_033118175.1). Lineage (NCBI taxonomy): Eukaryota > Metazoa > Chordata > Mammalia > Artiodactyla > Cervidae > Dama > Dama dama. The sequence goes on from NC_083697.1 coordinate 55,141,674, forward strand.
GGACTTTGTTGGCAATGAAACTTTTAGATACTTAAACTGCAAATGAAAGATCCTTTTTTTCTGAGATAGTTTATAGTGCAAAAAAATGTATGCCTTCATCTACTTTAGTAAGTGGTACAGTGCAAAAAATTATGTCTTCATCTATTTTAGTGAGTTGTTAATATTTCTCCCTTCTACTTTGAATCTATTTTAGTGAAGCTATTTTGTTATTTACTTATTTCTCCCTTTTATTTTGAATCAAGAATTGAGAGCTTCCATTTTATTTAGCACAGTCCTAACTGACAGGGAACAGAGATTTAATGAGTGATTGACTGGCAGAGCAAAGTACTTACACTGAATTGTCATCTATTAAATTTTGATATTCAGTCTAACCACTCTTTGTTCTATTTTCTCACCTGTAAGATGATAACGTAGTAACATACATCAAGCTCCCAATAGCTTTTGTAGGCATTATATTCTACTGATGCTTTCAAACAGAAAGGGAGGGGTAAAGGAGGAAGGAAAGAAACATTTTCTACTGTCTTAGAAGAGGGTCAGTGCCCCACTGCATGTGGAGATGCTGCATCCCCGCAGACAGGGCATTAGCATTGTTGATGTTGTTTAGTTACTAAGTCGTGTCTGATTCTTTGCAGCCCCGTGGACTGTAGCCCACTAGGCTCTTCTGTTCATGGAATTTCCCAGGCAAGAATAGTGGAGTGGGTTGCCATTTCCTTCTCCGGGGATCTTCCCAATCCTGGGACTGAGCCCTCATCTCCTGCTTGGCAGCAGATTCCTTACCACTGAGTCATTTGGCAAGCCCCAGAGAAAGCATAGAGTATGGATATAATACAGCACTTCACAGTAAAAAATGAATTTAAATGTCGATAGACTTAAAGAAATTCTCTTAGGAATGAAATGGAAAATGAGAATTGGCTGCAGCTAAGAGATGAAACAGGGAACCATGCAGACACTAGGAAGCCAGGCAGCTTATTAATGAGCAGAATGCTCCCTGTAGCACTACTTCCTACTGCTAACTGTAGGTGGATCTCCTTAGACATAGCTACTTTGGGGCATAATCTTCTAGAAAATTCTTACACGGGTGGTCACAGTAAAAATATGGTGAAGAAATGTTAAGTTTCATGCCAAATGTTAGAGGAACAATCCTTGCACGTATGATTGTTTATTGAAGGATAAAAGAAGATGAATCAAGTGTAGAAAAGGTTGGGCTACAAAAAATTTGCAAATAGAGATGAACAGACAAAATATAAACATGAGACTGAAAATTAGGTGAGAACTCTTCATTCTGGAATAAGAGTTTATTAAAGTATCACTTATTTCTGTGCATTTTATTTCCTGTCCCAGAATTTTCTAGTTGTTATTGTTGAAAATCAATTTTGGATGCTAATGGGGCCTCCTTCATTTTTCATGTGAATTTCAGTTATAGTCACATGATTTTTACACAATGTAAAATGAGAAAATAATAAGTAGGGCCATATATGAGACCAAAAATATCTCTACTGATTTGAAAAAGGAAAGAATTTATTTTTAAATGTTTTAATCTGAGTAAACTGAGTTAGATCTCATTTTGAATATGGAAAAATTTAATTACAGTTGATTCTGTTAAAGAGTCTAGATGACTAAAATATATGAATTAAGAGAAGAAGAAGGCATAGTTGTTATTTTACATTGAAATGAAAATATATAGGTTTATGGATGTTGTAGGTGGACTTTTTTCTCTCAAAGGTCTTTGCTTGCCATATAAATACCGTCACTTATCATTTCTTGGGAACATTTATAAGATGTTGACTATATTCTTAATAACACTTTTAAGTTAATGCATTTGTATTCACATTTTATCCTTCAAAAATGATTTAAAGTGGCTTGTAAAATGTATTATAAAGCCTTGACAACTTGTCATAGTTTTATTATGACCTTATTATGATTGAAACGTATCTAAGTCTACCAAAACCACAGCTCCCTTCACCTCCTCCACTTACTGTTCTTGTTATTTGAAAATGTCATCTTGGTGACTGCTCATCTCACATGAGTGTTGTCAACTGGCATGAACCATACTGGCATGAAACTTATCTGTTGGTGTCTTGACCTGGTACCATCTCATTGTTTTTACTGCCATCCTCCTGCCACAAAGAGAACCAAACCATCTCATCTGTCTCGTGGATATGAAGAAGCTGTCTGCTGCTGCCTTGTTCAAACAGAACATGCCCATAGAGTGTTGTTATTTTACATTTCATTTTAATAACTTCAGAGCATTTCCTGTGACCTAACTAATCTCTCTCACTCACCTCTCTACCCACAGAGGAATGTTGGCAATCTACATTTCCCTTTTCTTAATCAATACTCCACATTTATTCAGTGCACCTGTTCTGAACTTTATATTGAAAATGAAAGTGTCAGTTGCTCTATTGTGTCTGACTCTATGACCTCATGGACTATAGCCTGCCAAGCTCCTCTATCCATGTGATTTTCCAGGCAAGAATTTTGGAGTGGGTTGCCATTCCCTTCTCCAGGGGATATTCCTGATCCACGGATCAAACCTGGGTCTCCCACATTGCGGACAGATTCTTTACCATCTGAGCCACTCCTCTTCTGAGCTTTATTTTCAGTTCAGTTGCTCAGTCATGCACACCAGGCTTCCCTGTCCATCACCAATTCCCAGAGTTTACTCAAACTCATATCCATTGAGCTGGTGATGCCATCCAACCATCTCATCCTCTGTTGTCCCCTTCTCCTCCCACCTTCAATCTTTCCCAGCATCAGGGCCTTTTCTAATGAGTCAGTTCTTCCCATCAGGTGGCCAAAGTATTGGAGTTTCACTATCGGTCCTTCCAATGAATATTCAGGATTGATTTGTTTTGGGGTTGACTGGTTGGATCTCCTTGCAGTCCAAGGGACTCTCAAGAGTTTTCTCCAACACCATAGTTCAAAACCATCAGTTCTTTGTCACTTAGCTTTCTTTATGGTCCAGCTCTCACCATCCATACATGACTGCTGAAGAAAATATAGTTTGGACTATACAGACCTTTGTCAGGAAAAGAATGGCATAGTAATTTGGTAAATGATCAGTTCAGCTCAGTTCAGTCAGTCATGTCCAACTCTTTGCAACCCCATGGACTGCAGCACACCAGGCCTACCTGTCCATCATCAACTCCTGGAGCTTACTCAAACTCATGTCCATTGAGTCAGTGATGCCATGCAACCATCTCATCCTCTGTCATCCCCTTCTCTTCCTGTCTTTAATCTTTCCTGGCATCAGGGTCTTTTCCAATGAGTCAGTTCTTTACATCAGGTGGCCAAAATATTAGAGCTTCAGCTTCAGCATCAGTCCCTCCAATGAATATTCATGACTAATTTCCTTTAGCATTGACTGGTTTGAGCTTTTTATTAGGAACAACAAAATACTATTGAACAAATGCACATTGTTCATGAACAAATGGAGTTGGTCTTGGAGGAAACAGACTATTTGATGTAAATTCATTCTTATATATGAAAGATTATGAAGATCCTAAAACAGGGATATTTGCAGCTTTAAAAACATTTAATAAGCAGATGTGTCTGTAATTGATTGAAATTCAGGATGCATGAAAAAATGTTGGGGAAATTTTCTGACATTGTAATAACAGAGTTATACAGCACCAAAGATACCAGCTACTCTTGTTCAGGTTGGATAGCCTAAGTCATTATGTTCTTAAAATATTAACCCCCCAAATGTTAAAAAGCTGTAAGATGTGTGTATGTGTGTGTGTGTTTGTGTGTGTGCATGTGTTTGTGTACTTACACATGTATGTTTCCAATTTAGTTAGAAAAGTGATCAGTTAAGTGTAGTCATTATATATAAATCATTCATTCAAGAGCTGTGAGATTGCTATAAGAATCTTGGCTTAATATTAGTATCTGTCTCTTTATTTCTGCTGAAGCGCTAACAGCTCAGCTGGGCTTCCACCATGAAAGCAATAAGCCTGCAGACCAAGTTGTATTATCATCTGTGTTCTAATCAGCCAAGGTACTCTTACCACTAACATTTCATGTGTTTCCTATTATAGGAAGTATTACAGCTGTTGTCAGGGTGAGAAATGCAGAAGAGAGATGCTTTGTTCCACTGTTGAAACTTTCATATGAAAATCAAACCTTGGCTAATGGTGGCTATAATCAGGAAGATCTGATAAGGACTGACTCACTGATTCCTTTGGCTTTTGGCCTAAATCTCGTCAATCAAAAATAAGGTTTCCAAGTATAAAATAGCATGCCATATGTTGACTAAGCATATGTTTTGAGGTTTAAAAGTCATGGGAGATTTCATATTCCTTTCTAACTTTGGTAAGTTGCTTTATCGGGATAATATTTTCTGTTTTTGTATATGTGCTTCCTCGATATTGGGGATCTCTAAATAATGAAAATTTCCCAATTCTTGGTGATTGTTTAAAGCCAAATAATACATTTGCACTGTTACAGTATAACAATATGTGCTTTTACAAAAATAGTGGCAATTATTTTCATCTAATAAGAATGATATAGAATACCTTCTTTGTGCCCAATCCTGTGCTAGATGCTGTATTGAATTTATAGAATTTAATCTGTTACTTATATTGTTTTTCTCCCTTTTTTCTATTTCATTTTAAATTGAGTACTTGGGTATTTCTGCATTTTTCACACTTCACAGACAGTAAAGTGATGTATAAATATGCAGTGCTTTTTAGAATTTATGATACCTGGCAAATCTGAATGGAATATCAGAAAGGAGAAAAAAAACCCAGCAGAACCAAACAAGCCACTCCTTTTTCTCATCTCCAAAATAAGTTTTTCAGATCTAGGGGAGTTTTGACATGAGTTACAATGTTTCTCAGCTTTGTGAACCAGGCTTCATCCAGAAGATCACCCTGAGTCTTATGGATCATGATAATATCAGAGAAGCCATATATTTACATGGATAAATCATTCCAAGATAAATTCTATAGCATATTAGGTACAAACACATTATCTTTCAATTTCAAACACTTATATTTTATCTTGCTCCCTTGATGTATCTTCAATAAATGCATGCATTTTGGCTTTATAAGAAATACTCCATTTTGAACTAATGTTAAATTAAGTGCACATTATCTTATCCCAATAATGTTATTAAACAGAGTCTAGATTGTGCCCCGGAGGTCACTTTCTTTGGAGAACATCTCATTCACAGCTTTAGTTTGCCATAGGGGAAATGATAGGCTGAATTAAGCTCCTTTGGTGGCAATAGTTATATTTATTTGAGAACTTACTGCATTTCACTTTTTATATCTTTGCATATGAGAATCTCAAACATCCTCCTTTTCCTAACTCCCTGGGTAGGCAGAAGTAGCAGAAGAACACGTGGACTTTCAGAGCTTTGGGCAACGCAGGGGCAGTACTGAGAGACCCAGCACACAAGAGACCAAAGTGAAATTGTTCTATACATATTTTTCCTCACTCAGGCAGTTCACACACAAACTAGAAAGCTTTTCCACTTTCCCACATTTTTGGGTGAACTGCTTAGTTTTTATTTGTTCTTTAATGCTATTCCCAATTGTAGAGAGTAAAGGGATGCTTTCCATCCTTTGCCTAAAATTCCCTTTCAAGGAACATGAGAGATATTTAGAGTTATTGCTGTAAGTTTTGCTTGAGTGCTTATTTTTTAATTCATAATTATATGCTTTCACACAAAGGACTCCAGGCATTCCTTGGAGTCCATAAGAAATAATAAATATTTTCTGAGCTTCCCAAGTGGCACTAGTGGTAAAGAACCCACATGCCAAGGCAGGAGACATAAGAGATGCAGGTTCAAATCCCCGGGTTAGGAAGATCCCCAGGAGGAGGGCATGGCAACCTCCTCCAGTATCTTGCCTGGAGAAGCCTAAGAACTAAGGAGCCTGGTGGGCTACAGTCCATAGAGTCGCAAAGAGTTGGTCACAACCGAAGTGACTTAGCACACACACATGTGTTTATTAGTTTACATCAAATTATTTTAAATTCAATAACTCTTAGTTTCTATAGGTTTGTATTGTAATGTGATTTACAATACTTGTGTGGTATATATGGTAGATGGTCTTTAAGATGCAGTCATTTATAAATTTTAATTATATGTAAGTCTATGTAGAATAAAATATGATAGGTATTTTCTGCAATGTAAACTTATGTTTGATGATCCTGACTCATAATTGGGAAATGAAGCAATTTGAATCAGCCAATGCATTAGGATACATAAATTGTTAAATAGTTCATATTTCAATAATTCTAATTTATAAGATAGCATCTTTAAAATTATTGGCTAATTTTTTTTGGAAAACATTAAATTTTTCAACCTTTTAGTGTGCACTGAATCACTGTTATCAAAATAATTTTGCTTTAAATATATTTGACTCAAATATTTTATCAAACTTCTGCTTTTCCCTGAAACTATTCCCTCTATAGATCACATTATAATATATCAAATCACCTTTCATCAGTCACGCAAAGCAGATCTTCAAAATTCTAAGCATTTATCTCTCATGAAAGATGTTACATCATGCTATTGAATCTTTCCATACAAATTAGGTTTATTCCTAGTTATACATCAACACTGAAAGAAATTAAAGAAAAGAAAGTAAAAATCTTGCCAGCTGGAAATGGTTGTGTTAAATATTTTGCCCTCTTGTGTTCTTGCATCTGTATCCTTCCATCAAAAACAAAATAATCTTTTTGTGAAACTTCAAGAAGAAAAAATTTTAAAGGAGAAAAAAAAAAAAAGTAATGTTTCCCTAAATTTAGAAGCAGCTACAGCCAGGTTATTATGGATAATTTTCATGCACTATCTAAACAGGATGACCGTTTTCATCCAAAAGCATTTCTGTGTAGTGAAAGAACATTTTTCTCTTGGAATCTTTCATGGTAATTAATTTTAAGTTCACACAGGTGATTTAGGTAGATAACTTGGCCCTGTTAAACATGTATGCTGTTTCTGACCATCAACATTATAACTCATCAGGCTTTCCAAAGCAAGAGCTGTTTAAATCAAAGGATTTTCATTGCAGATCCCTGACTGCTGCTGGCTACATGTCAGAGCTTGGAAGTAATTGTAAAGTACTGTTATCCAATCAGCATACATTATTGCAGAGCAAGAACTACACTGTCAGAATATCTACTGAAGTTTTAACTCAGTCATTTGAACTGTGCGTCATATATACTTAAATGTCTCTACTGGATTAAAGGCATGTTACCTTCTTCCCTTTATATAATGATGTTCAGGACAAAAATACAGTCTTTTGAGTTCTTGAATTATACACTGAAGAAAACTGTAATTGTTTTTGCAACAGGATTTAAAATCCATAAAGTGTTTCATGTTAGCTGAGTATATAACTCAAAGGACACTGGAAATTGCGAACCTTTGGGTCTGAGCAGAAAGGAAGAGCAATACATTTAGTAGTTTGGTTTGGTTTAGTCTTTTGTTTATTATTATTTTTTAGAAGAGTGGGAGATGAATTAAGGGAGGTATATATTAATACATATACATTTTTGCCTCCAACTTTTAAGAGTAGATGTAAGAAATCACTTATAAAATCTTCAACTTTTACATAAAGTTTTTGTAGGATTTGTAGCTAAAAAAGAAGAAAAGCCGCCTGTGTTGATATTGGCTATGTTACAAATAGGGAGTAAAAGGTCCTCCAAGACTATGCATCATATTACTGTTAAGCTGAAGTGAAAGTTGAGGTCATCAAAATTGCTTTTAAGGACAAAATTCTATTATTCTTGTGAGGGAACATATTTCAGTTTGAAAAGCATGAAGACCAAGAACTTTCTTCTAAACACTTCTTGGGAAATAAACCAGATAATCTGCTAGCCTCTTTATCCCTTAATTTCCATATTGTGAAATTATGGAATTGGGCTAAAGATTTTTAAAATTCCATCTAGTTTTGAATTTAATTTTTTCTATGTGCTGGATATTTAAAAATTAATAAAATATGAATACAAAATTAATAAAATATCAATATCAATATAAATAACAGATATTTCAAGTAAAAACAGTTTATCATAAAAATTATAATAATTTTAAAACTATTTGAAAGTCATATAAAGATTGTGGCTAAGGAAGAATGTTGAATTCATGATGGGAAAGCTATGATTGACATTATAAAAAGAAAAAAATCAAAGTCATAAGCACAATTCATTTTTACCCTGTTGCTTTTTTGGTTTTTATTTGAATTGTACTTTTAAAATGCATCATAAAAGAGCCTAAAGGTTAGCAATAGATATTTTCTAAAATTGGGCCAAATATAATTTCCTGCACATTTATGATCAAGCAATTCTTTTAGATCACATTGTTATCATCGGTGGACAGTCTACAATGTGATGTCTTTCTGACTTTTCTCTGTTAAAAATGATAGTTTATGATTTTGCAAGAAGACTACACAGTCTTTGATTGACAGAAAATATAGACAATCATACAAACCAAAGTATACTAATGGGATCACTGACTCAATGGAGTTGACAAACCCAAATGAAGCAGAGAGTTTTGTTCTTATACCTACAAGACCAGAATGTTTGAGCAAATTCTGGGAGAGAGTAAAGGACAGGGAAGCCTGGTGTGCTGCAGTTCATGGGGTTGCAAGGAGTCGGATATGACTGAGCAACTCAACAATAGCAATACTTTAAACAGTAGAAACACCAAGTCATATAGAAACTCCTAAGATCCGAGAGGTATTCTTATATATATATATTTTTTTTCTCTGATGTATATACATATATATGCAAATATATATGTGAGAGACAAGAAAATATATAAATATAAGTATGTATTTATATAACATAAGCACTGATTGATTATACTTGTTCAAACTGAGCCATTGTACAATGACACAAAAAATAAATACATTAATAAATAATAGTCTTCAGAACCAAGTGCTTTGAATAGCATTTCCCAAAACACAAGACTCAAAAGAATTTTGGAAATGAAGCATCCATGCCCTCTGCATCCAGAACTTTATCTTCCATTCGATAGTCCTTTCCCCAGTGAAAGCCCGCCATTGAGACTTTTGTCCTGGAATCCAGTAACGTGAACTGGCCCAGCTGCGTTTTACACAGCTCCTGGCAGAGCCCATATCACAGCACAGAGGAGCCTTAGGCTGGGCGGCTGACTCTTGCACTAGACTGAACCCTAAGGCAGTCCTGTGAGTAAAGGACAGTGACTGCATCTGCTTCACTCACAACTCAGTGTCTCGTCTTTAGAAGGTCCAAATATACATTCGTAGAGTAGCGGTAGTTCCTTGATTTTATCAAAATTTGCCCTTAGAAGCCAAATAACAGACACAAGAACTCTATTCTCTCTAAATCTCCATTGTTCCTCTTTGTTTATTTTGCAAGTATTTGTTGAGTGGACACTGCATTCCAAGTATCATTTAGCTTTCAGGAAGGAAAAAAGATTAGCCATTTGGAATCCTTGTCCTGGACAAATTCAGGATTCAGTGGAAAGAACATAAACATTGATAACAGAAAAAATGTGATCAAGAATGTGTAGGAAGAACAATGGCAGAGTGAAAAAGTGATAGGGCAACCCATTTTCAGGTCAGGGTTAGAGACTTTGATGGAGGAAACCCATGAGCAGGATTTTTTTTGCTTCTTTTCTGCTTTAGTCTCCTAAAATAACCTATAAACCCATGCTGCTCACACTTTACCTTCTGTTCACAAAATTGTGCAGGTGTTTTTTTCACAACAATTTTTTTTTTAAATGAGGGATTTTGAAAAGATAGTTGATTTTACTTGACAGTTATTTTGAATCTAGCTTTAATAAAGAACTGCCTAATAATGATTCGTTTTCATGCCTCATTGTGAACATGTATGTTACCTGAACATTATAATAATTCTTATTAAATGTTGTAAAACTGATAGTGGTTCATAATAGTTTATAGTGACATCAGATAACTCCAAGTTTCTCAAGCATACATGTGCCTGTATACTGAGTTTCCATTGCCTTATTACAGTTTTTCTCTCTTTTCTTCCTGGACAACCCTGATCCATGCATTAATGTTCGCAGGTATTACTTCTTTCCATGAATTTATGTCACAGCTTTAGGATCCTGCATGAAATGATCATCTCTCCTTCCCTTTATAACATTTGGTATGTATCTCGGTCAGAGAATATTTACTGAGAGCCTGTTTTGTTTAAAGCACTGTGCCGGGAACAAAGAGTCATTTCAGCTTCACAGACAGAGCTGTTTTAGGCCAGAATGCAGAGCATAGACTCACTGGTTATTTACAGCCACTGTCCATTCTGTAAGACTCATGCCCTTGCTTTACCAGTGGTTAAATATTTTGAATGTTGCTCCTATGCAACACATAAAAAACCCCTGGCCATTTAAGATGTGCCATTTGTGCTTCTTTCCTTGAAGCTTTACTGTTGTACCTATGTGGCAAATTCCTCAATAAGAAAGAAGTTTGGTTTTGTTTCACATTTTTCTCAGAGGTTCCCTAGGGAAGTGTTAATTCCTCTTCTATGAATCCTTCAGGAACTGAAGGACAACATCAGAAAAACAATTTAGGAAACATGTTGACAAACCCAAATGAAGCAGAGAGTTTTGTTCTTATACCTACAAGACCAAGAAAGTGAAAAAAAAAAAAAAAAAAAAGAAATGATGGAGGAGGTTGTGCACATTTGCAAGCTATTTCTTAAGCCTCATCTTTAAACATCTAGACACGTGTGATTTTTGAGTCTCGTAGATCCAAGACTGCTTGGGAAGAAAGAAAGGAAATTAGGCTAAGAGAGGAGAAGAAATAAAAAGAGAATGCCTACAACTGAAAACTCAGATTGAAATACATGATTATAAGATATCTCATCTCTCATCAAAATGTATAGAACAACATTTGAAGCTTTATTCTCTGATTTTCAGTAACAATAGTGATTAAAATTATGAATGTCAATGTCAAAATGGACTCATGTTCAGATCTCATCTTTACTTAGAAGTTGAGGATTGCAGACACTTTCATGACTTTACTGAAGATCTCCTTCTGCAGATCATTTTTGCACGAATTAAAGAGATAACCAGTTTGATGATCAATCACTTCCTGTGCACTAGACTTTTCTCTCTGAATTGTGTTAATTAATTCAAAAATAACAACAATTCTATTATCCTCATTTTACATATGAGGAAACTGAGACATAGAGTTAGTTACTCATTTGCCTCATTCACCCAGCAGATATGTTCACCCCAGTGATCAGACCAGAGTCTGAACACCGTGAACTGTACATACCTCTGTGTCTCGCCTGCTTCCTGCGTGCCATGCCTGGCATGTAGTAAGTGCTATATAAATAGTGTTTTATTAATAACAATTTTGAAATAGACCTATTATGTTCCCAGTATTTTATTGTAAATTACTACAGCATAGAAGTGTGACAAAGTGGTAGTTTCTTTCTTTCTAGCACATATAATATTTCATATGAGTTGAATGATACCTTTTAAATATCAGACTTCTTTTTTTCCCTCCTATTCCTTTTTGGAAGACAGAAAAGGAAAACATTGTTTTCTTTGCTTCATCTATGTAACTAGGCAATCAATACTGGTTTACAGAAGATATTGCTAACTATTAAATAGATTTGTCAGATGGAAGAGGGGTTTTTTATATTTTCTGCAGCTGCAGAGCAATATGTAAAATGGTGTTATTGTAGTATAAAGTATTTAAGAGCCCAGGTTTTCATAATCTGTTCTATGACTTGATGAAAATCTCTTCATCTGCCTAAGCTTCAGGCTCCTCATATGTAAAGTATAGTGTAAGTTCAGATACAAATGACACATAGCTCTAAGATCAATGATACTGTAATTTTGTAGCTAAAGTTCTAGGAAGGAATATTACATACACTTCAAGAGGATAATTCAGGTTATCCAAATATGGAATCATTTACCTTTTAAAGTAATCAGGTCCACGTCATTATAAATATGCAAAAGAATTCCCTCCCAGAGGTGATTTAGAAGTTACAAACTGTTAGGTTGAAACTTAAACTATGTTAGTTCGTAGAGTTTGTTTCTGACCCCAAGTTTCTTAACTTGACTGTATAAACTAAATGTATATATAGTTAGAGAAACCTTAAGAAAGGGCAAACAGAGTTTATAATCAGGTTTTTTAATCTCCAGGAAAAATAGGACAAAACAAAACAACATCTCTAAGTAGACTGAAACCAGGGCTCCAATTACTCTCTGAATTCTGGCAGCAAAGCAGTAAGAAAATAAACCCAAACACCTGCTGTGTGTTTATGTAAATCAAGTTTAGGCAGGATTATTTCTCTAAAATGTCCCAGGTAATTGTGGCTCAGTAATTCCAGCTTTATTGGTAACTACTGTAAATTTGATCAGCATTTCTGAAAATGTAGTTCTCAACCCATCTGTATTAGAATTACCCTATTAAAACTGCAGATCCCCAGGCCTCCCAAAGTTTTGAATCAGGATTAGAATCTGTCTCTGTAAACAAGCTTTCTTGTCAGTGATTTTCAAACATTTTTGACCAAAGTACATAATGAATGATATATATAAGTCAGTGTTTCCTTTTAACAAAGTGCTTGTGTTAGTAGCTACACTAACCAGAAAAGGTCATATGTGACTAAAGCAAAAGCTACAAAGATCATATGAACAACAACAACAAAAAATTAAGATGACTCTATTTATAATTTGCTTAACATTTATAGAAAATCTAAGAAGTTCCAGTCTTTGTGATAATGAATGTTAGTCATATCACTTTTGTAAGATGAAAAGGAAAATCTTTCTATAATTAAAATAATTCTCTCTTTAATTGTCAGAATTATTATTATGGAAATGAAAAGTGTTCCAATTTTCCTTACTCTGAACACCAGTATTTCATTTGCAGTTGCTAAAATTTGTAGGCTATTATGGTAATTTAACACAATGTTTCTTTTGATATGAGTCAGTCGGCTGACTTGTTAGATTACTTGTGTGTGTGTGTGTGTGTAGATTTTTTTTTTTCCAGAGGTTATTTCAATTCCAAGTTGCCCTACAGTAAGATGGAGATTATGAAAGGTAAATAGGAGAGGCTACTACCATATAGGAAATAAAGAAGTTTAGTAACATGACCCACCGAAGTCCCTTCCAACTTGAAAATTCAGTCATTTTCTGATGTAGGTGCATTCAACAGGTCTCACAATGAGTGCACCACTCTCACAGAGTGAGGTAATCAGGACCATTAAAATGCCCAACCTATTTTTTATGTAATTGTCCTCTACAGCATAAACGAATTATCTCCAAAACTCAATTACACTTGACAGATCTTATTTTGCTCTTGAAATCACTGGCCTCACCCACATCATCCCACATTCTAGGCTAAGATCATGCCACCTAAGATGACATAAAATTGCTTATGTAAAATCAGGCTTGGTCCACCCGACCTCACCCCATAGAGATAGACTCACTTGACAACACAGACTCACTTGACAACATAAACTCACTTTCATCCTCAAATGAAAAAATTCTAAAATATATTCCTCACCATCTTTTGTGTTATCATGTTTCTTTCCTTCTAGTTTAGACAGCTTAATTCTTACAAATATTTCTAGAAAACTTGCTAAATGAGAAATAAGTATTATTAAGGGATATGAAGAAATGATAGATTACTTTGCTGACCTCTGAAAAGATGACATGATTGTGAAATTAAGATATCCAGAAACAATTCCCTAAAATATATGGGACTGTGGTGTTGCGCACAGATTGAACTCATAAAAAATTTGCTCTTACGTAAATGTACCCAGAAAGAGTGAGGATGCAGCATGAGCAGGGATTGAGAAATGCCATGACATGTTTGGGGACAAGAGGGGAGATTGGTTTGGAGAAAGTATTATTTGGGAAGATAAATTTGGGTAGACCAGTTAGACTTAAATTATGGACTCATGTTTACCAGATCAAGTGGTTTAAGTTTGAGTGTGATAGTGTTAGTAGCTTCAGTCATATCTGAGCCTTTGCGACCCCATGGACAGTAGCTCACCAGGCTCATCTGTTCATGGAATTTTCCAGGCAAGAATACTGAAGTGAGTAGCCATTCCCTTCTCCAGGGGATCTTCTCCACCCAGGGATTGAACCAGGTCTCTCAGAATACAAGCAGATTCTTTATCATCAGAGCCACCAGGGAAGCCCTTGAGTGTGATAAGTGATTGCCTACAGATCTTGAACAACAAACTACATTACTGGAATTTAGGAAAGATGTTCTAGTAACATTCCAATAGAAAAAGTGATAACTGAGGTCGTCCTGAGAATGGGGACTAAAGTCAAGCATTTCTGCATGCTTGAATGCATTCAATATTGATGGTAATAGCAGAAGGATAGTGGATGAAATGAGATGAATATGGGGGTAAAACTGCACTGGACAAGATATGCCAGGATTGCTGTGTTATTAAGGTTCAAATCACCAGATTTTTTTATAGTTTAGTTCAGATCCCATTGTATCCAGTTTGTTGTTAAGGGTGGAAATTTTATTACTTTCTGTTGTAATAACTCTCAAATTTCCCTTAACAAATTACTCAAATGGATTGAGTTAATTTACTTCTTAAAAAAGTATAACCTGAAATTTGCTGGAAAATGTTTGTTGAATTTTATGCAAATTTATTTTCTGTCACTGAGAGAAAGCAAGTCTTGTTTAATTGCTAGCAAAACAGCAAAGGCAAGAAGGAAGATCTGCAGGAGTAGGAGCCTAGATTCGGGGCAGATCTAGCCCAAGTGTCTTCTAGAATTCCACCAAAGAACAAATACTGCTAGAAGCCTTCCTGTTTCTCAAGACAAGTCCTAAGTTCTGGTGTCAGCAGATTAATTCCAATCAGAGCAATTTTTTTTCTCCCTTCCTTCCTTCCTCCCTTTGTTCCTGCCTTCCTTTCATTCTTAAATGTAAATTTCTCTCTTTGATTACTAGTTATAATGCTTTGGGTGACCTAGGGAGGAAAACAAAACAGAAATTCTTCACAAAGACTTAATGATTTCCTACTAAAATATAAAAGTTCTTTTTTTTTTTTTTTTTTAATTCAAGCATCCTTCATTTCATAACCAGAAGTCAGATGCTTAATGAACTAAATTAGCTAATAGAGACTTTCGCTGTGTAAGCCTACCATTTTTCTTGATAATGATAATGATAAGAAATAGTGGAAGCTGTCTTGAGAGTTGACTAACTGGAAATTACCAGTTGTGTGTTGGGTACTTAAAAAGATTAATCTTTCCCTCAAGCTAATTTCTGATAATTAACCAAAATATCCAGGAGTGCCAAGACATATTAAGCATATAAGGTAGTATTTTATAACCACCTTTGGAAAGGATAGCCCAGCTCAGGAGTCCCTATTGTGTGGCCATATTTAATGGCCATGGCAACCATTTAAAAAATGCTGGCATATCACTCTGTTGCTTTTGTTGTTCACTCGCTAAGTCATGTCTGACTTTTTGTGACCTCATGGACTGTAGCTCACCAGGCTTCCCTGTCCTCCACTATTGCCGGGAGTTTCCTCAAATTCAGGTCCATTGAGTCTGTGATGCTGGGTAACCATCACACCCTCAGCCACCCTCTTCTTTTGCCTTCTATTCACTCTATTTAAAGTATATTTTATGAGGTCTATTTTGAAGAAAATAGAGTTGGATGTGGGGTGGGAATTAGTAACAACAATAGAGGAAGGACACCCTTTATTTAGTTGGCTTGTATTTCCCTTATTCTGTCTCACTCTTACTAGCCTAATTTAAGTACACGGGTTATATCTCTTTGGAACTACCGTATGTAGTTCTCTGGCCAGTGACTGATTTTGGAGCTGGCAGCTGGCTGACAACCAGCAGAGAGAGTCCAGGGAGCAGATAACCCCGTAGAAAAATAGAGCCAAAGCAGTACTTTACAAATCTACTCTGCTTCCCTTTCATTTCTCATGTGTGTGGGTGTGTGTGTGTCTGTGTGCGCGTGTGCATGCGCGCGTGCATACGTGCGTGTTGGGTTCTCCTACCAGGAACTGGGAAAAGTTGAAGTTTCACTGAACTTTGATTCAAAACGCTCATAGGTTGGCTTATAAGACAGCCATGAAACAGATTTCCAAAGAAGACATATCACTCTGGCATGTTCTAAAAATGTGTAATATCATATCTCCAAAATCATTACAATTCTTTTTTTCTCCCTCATTATTTAAATAATACAGAATGTCCCTCACTCACACAGGGAAAATCGTTATATAAGAATAGTTTTACTTACATTAAAAACGCTGACATTCTTAGTGTTTTTTTTAATATCCGAGGAAGACTACTAAATATTCAAGCAGCGGGCATTTTCCAGAGATAATATTACCTGTGCCCGTTTGTTTTATGTTTTTAAAGTACTTCTACTTCACAAAGCAAGATGATGCCAGTTTAACCCAGCTTTACTTGCCGCATTTATTTGTTTATTCATTCATCTATTCATTTTTAGCTCCTGAACACCTTTCGTACTCTGAAAGCATCTTAGAATTGATTCACTTTTCATGTTACACTAGTGAAAAAATGCTCTTTGACCTGAAGTTACAATTACTTTAAAATTTATCAATGCCTATTATCTCTGAATGTTGAAGCTGGCCTCCCTCCCACAAAACTTTGTCTAAGTATTTAAACTAAACAGGAACTTGAGTGCTCCCCAGGCAGTCCATCACCAAATCTGGGAGCTTGCTCAAACTCATGTCCATTGTGCCAGTAATGCCATCCAATCATCATATCCTCTGTTGTCCCCTTCTCCTCCTGCCTTCAATCTTTCCCAGCATCAGGGTCTTTTCCAATGAGTCAGTTCTTTGAATCAGGTGGCCAAAGTATTGGAGCTTCAGCTTCAACATCAGTCCTTCCAATGAATATTCAGGACTGATTTCCTTTAGGATTGACTGATTGGATCTCCTTCCAGTCCAAGGGACTCTCAAGAGTCTTCTCCAACACCACAGTTCAAAAGCATCAATTCTTTGCATTCAGCTTTCTTTATGGTCCAACTCTCATATCAGTAGATGACTACTGGAAAAACCACAGCTTTGACTAGATGGACCTTTGTCAGCAAAGTAATGTCTCTGCTTTTTAATATGCTTTCTAGGTTGGTCATAGTTTTTCTTCCAAGAGCAAGTGTGTTTTCATTTCATGGCTTTCATTATTTGTGAATAGTTGCCGCCAATGAAAATATGTGGTTATTTTTTTAATCTGAATAACTTTTAATTTAAAGACTTCAATCCATTTTAAACATGTAATACTGATAAGCAGGCATTTAGAGTATCATCCTTCAAAAGCTTTCTATGTACAACAGATATGAAAAAAAAAACAGTAATATTTAGATCAGTTTTCTTATTTGGAAGATTTAGAACTACTCTCTAGGTAGGTAGCACTGGATTCTTTTCTCTGTGGCACCTATTTGTCCTCAATCTTCTCAGCCCCTCTCATTTTTTTCTGTCTCTAACGTTGTTTCCCAGATAATTCGTCCCATTTCTGTCTATGAGGGCTCAATAAGGTGTTTTGTAGTCAAAGACCTGCTTTTTCCAATACTTTCTCTTGGAGCCAATATGCGATTTTTCTTCTGCTCCCGCTTCTCTTTGCCGTCTGTCTCTGGAGGACTTGTATGGAAGCAAAGTTTGCAATGTGTAGAATGTTGAGAGATATCACCAAATGCAAATCTGCAAGCATGATTTTGTTCTCAGAAATTATCTGAATTGCATTTCAGGATTCATATTACTCTTCCCACCTTTCCCTTATACTGTCAGAGGCATCGAAATTTCACATGGCTCGTTATTGTGAGTGAAAGTGTGAAAGTGTTAGTCGCTTCACTCGTGTCCAGTTCTTGCGACCCCATAGACTGTAGCCTGCCAGGCTCCTCTGTCCATGGGGATTCTCCAGGCAAGAATACTGGAGTGAGTTGCCATGCTCTCCTCCAGGGGACCTTCCCAACCCAGGTCTCCTGCCGTGCAGGCAGATTCTTTGCTATTCTGAGCCACATATTACAAAGCCTAAATCTCAGGCTTCTTCTCTCCCCAGCCCTCTTCTCCTCTGGCCAATCATGCCCTCTGAGCTACCAGGAAAGCCCAGTCATCTCTGATCTGGTGCTTTTAAATGTGTTAAGGACTCTGACTATCTTTTCCCCTCTCAAACACCATTTTGAAATAAAAATTGTTTGGTACTTAAGTAACATGGTGGAGACTGTTGCACTTTTGTTGATGCATATATCCTGATGTAAAGATGTACATGCCCTGTCTTCAAGTAAATCTAAAACTTACCAGCTGATTATTTTTTTCTTGCATACTCTGAATTTTCTTTGTTGTTTGGCCATATTTCATGAATATAGTTTAAAAGGCCATTATAATACTGCAATGAACTAGATATTATACATATATGTGGCCCAATCTAAGTTCATAGGGGCCTGACTCTTATCCTACGGTTATTGATGCATAAGAAAATATACATTAGTCAGGACCTATCAATATCCAAGAGAACTGGTTTTCAATCCTGACTCTGCCTCCAGCACGCTGTGTGACCTTGAATACCTTCTATCCCTAAGGTACAAAGCCTTGTACCTTTCTGATCTTTGATTTTCTTATCTGTAAAATAGAATGATTATATGTCACTAAGTATTTTTCAAGTACTTTTTCCATGGTAAGAATTGCATTTAATGGTAGAATTATTTCTGAGTCTCACCATTGGATTAGATTTTTCAGTAGTGAATATACAGTCCTCATAAATTACTTCCTATGTTACATGCTAGCACGTTTTTCTTCACAGAGGTCAGTTTGATGGTATTTATTTTCCTATACACTGATATGGCATCGTGGCCTCCACCCTGAGAATACGTTAGAACATTATTAAAGAGAGTTTTTGTCATAGTTATATTAAAGTCTCAACAACTGTACTTCTCGTTTCTTTTCCATTCTTTGAACTATTAGAACAACAATATTGATAGTTTTGGGAAATAAAGGGCCTTTTGCTTTCTTTTTTTTTTTTTTTTCACTGCATAGAAGCTAAAGATGCTTCTGCTTTAAAATAATTACAAAAAAAAAAAAGTTAAAGATAAAGTTGTGTGCATGCTCAGTTGTGTCTGACTCTTGGTGATCGCATGGACTGTAACCCACCAGGCTCTTCTTTCCATGGAATTCTCCAGGCAATAGTACTAGAGTGAGTTGCCATTTCCTACTCCATGGGATCTTCCTGACCCTAGGATCAAATCTTCACCTCTTGAGTCTCCTGCATTGGCAGGCAGATTTTTTACCACTAAGCCACCTGGGAAGCCTATGGGGTATCAATATTCACTCTATTTCTTACCAGTCTCACATAATATAGCCCTATATGCAAAACAGAAAAAGAGACACAGATGTACAGAACAGACTTTTAGACTCTGTGGGAGAAGGTGAGGGTGGGACGTTCAGAGAGAACAGCATTGAAACAAGTATACTATCAAGGGTGAAACAGATCACCAGCCCAGGTTGGATGCATGAGATGGGTGCTCAGGGCTGGTGCACTGGGAAGACCCAGAGGGATGGGATGGGGAGGGAGGTAGGAAGGGGGATGGGATGGGGACACATGTAAATCCATGGCTGATTCATGTCAATGTATGGCAAAAACCACTACAATATTGTAAAGTAATTAGCCTCCAACGAATAAAAATAAATGGAAAAAAAAAAACTCTAAAAAAAAAAAATAAATGGAGTATAAGCTATAAAAAAAAAATAATATTGGGCATAGAAGAACTCAAGAGAACTGTTTACATTATAGCTTTCTGGTAACAAAAACACACTTTTCCATAAGTATCAGATTAATAATTCAGAGTCATAATAATCTGCAACTCACGAGATCATTATCTAGCACTAAGATGTTACAAACTATTTTTTTTTTCCTCTGAAGAGCATATTTAACTACTAGCACAAGCACGGGATTTCCTTTTATACCTAGCAGAATTTAATCTTGCCCATGAAGTACTGACAGACAGAATGAAGCCAAACATGGACATTAAGGACTTCACAATTCATATTTTTTTCTCTAATGGATTCTGAAGAGAAGAAAACATAGGGCTTGTAAAGAAATAAATGAATGGGATATCATGATCACTCAGAAACAGGTGATTCATTCATATTGAACAAGGGGAAGACACACTTCTAGTGATTATAATTAAATTGCTTATTTTTTAATTCTTATAAGTTTCAAATTTTTCAATAATTCTTAAATTCTTAAGAATGGAATCAGGTTTGATTAATTTTGTGTAAACAGAGTATGAAATTTATCAGAATATTTATTTACCTTTGGTTCTGTTTGCATATTTATTTATGATCATGAAAGATTAAAAGAAAAGTATAGCTCCAATGATTGGGATATGGTAGTCCCTCCCATGACTCATTTTCCTATTTGTATATTCTATTAATATCATTATCAAAAACCAAGATCAATAATTTATGAAGAATTTAAAAACCACCAGAAAGTGTTGTAGCATTTGAAGTCTTATTAAGTTGATATTGACAGTAGATTATTGTTGAGAAACACATTTCATTTTTGGATGCCTAGATTTATGACAGATTTAGTTACAAGGGACATGAATTTGATGTATAACACCGGAGTCTTTGAACTGCATGGGAAAATATCACAATTTTTCATAATATTAATGTCTTACATTGAGCTATCTGCTGCCTTGCTGCCCAAGGTTGAAGCAAATATTTTATTAGAAATCAAATCAATTTCAGACAATAAAAAGCCCATATTCCATCACTGAGTAAAGTACAAGCTCTTCAAAGTTGTTCTTTTAAATTAATAGAGTGTATCAGTTCATGTATTAGTATATAGCATCCAGGAATAATAAAGGATTAAGTTTTCACCCTTCTTCTTAACCTTGCTGTTTTATGTGGAGTCTTCTGATGCCAGTGTTGACTGATATGAAAATGCTTTGTGCTCTATGTCACTGAGTTGTTTTTTTTTTTTTTTTTAATGTTGCTCTTTTTCTTCTTTTTTTTTCCCAGTATAGAGATAGTCAGAATTCATATTTTTTACAGTTTAGAGTACTGTTCACTCCCCTTTGTGGCCAGGTTTTGTTCTGACTCTATTGCTGGTACATGGACTCTATTAGAATGGAGAATTGCAGTGGTGGAGCAGGGGAGGGCAGGAAGGGAGAAGAGGGAACACTGGGTACACGTGTCATTCTCTAGTTCTTTTTCCCTTTTCACGTGCCACTCTCCTTAGGAGTGTTCACAAATCTTTCCAGTGAACTCTCCCATCTCCAACTTCCTTCCTAGTTTTTACTACTTCTCTTCTCCATCCCTGGGCTTCCCTGGTGGCTCAGATGGTAAAGAATCTGCCTGCAATGTGGGAGATCCAGGCTCGAACCCTGGGTTAGGAAGATCCCCTGGAGAAGAGAATGGTTACCCAGTCCAGTATTCCTGCCTGGAGAATTCCATGGACAGGGGAGCCTGGCAGGCTCTAGTCCATGGGACTCCAAAGAGTCAGACACAACTGAGCGATTAACACTTTCACTTTCTTTCTCCTCCACCCACTTTTCCTGGTGGATCTATCTCTGCTCTGGCTTTTTCTTTCAAGATAACCTCCACTATTTTCTCACCCATAGGAGATAAAATCATGGTGCCTCTCAAGCCTGACACCCACGTTTGATTTGATCTTCAGAACAAAGCTAGCATCTCTACCCAAATCCCTAACTTGAGATTCCCTTTTCAAAATTCCTTCTTTTAAAATTAATTAATAAAATAACCCTTAACCCTTTTCATATACGTATGGACTGCTACGTTATGTGTTAAATGCCATCGAGGATTCTTTTCAGCTACTTTACTGATCTCCTTCACATTTAACAGTAACTTCTCTGTCCATTCTGTTTTTGAGTGTCATTTCTTGTTACTGTCCTTCATATCTACAAGATAGGAGGGGCGCTTGAGTCTAGGTCTGATGGCACCTAGAACATTCCTGCAGAATTAAAGAGGAATTTAGAGATTTTCTGAATTATTGATTTTTGAGGAGTTAAAGATTAGAAGAAAAATATTTCAGTGGTTTAAACATTAAACATTAATTGCAGTTGGGATCTGCCAGATATACAACCTGTTCTACTCACAAAACTCAATTTATCATGTGTAAGAAAGCCATTGGCAACATGCCTCTACATTTGTCCAGACATCTCTTGCCTCTTCCTGAGGTCAAGGAAGTAGGGCAGGGGGTCCCTTGTGTAGCTTTACTTTGCTCTCTGACTGCATCTGTACAAGAAATCAAGCTGATATTACATTGGCCAAAGAATTTGGAAAATACTGTTGTTCTTATATACACATACATCTATATTTATATGTATACATGTATCTTCATCTATCTAATCTATACTGTAATTTTCTTTTTAATAGAAAACGGAAAATATATCAACTTTGTTTTAAACCATTCTTAGTATGAATCAAAGGATTTCTGGTATTTATTGGGCAAAGATGAAAATCAATCTCCCATAATTTAAGAGAGAATGGTAATTTGTTTTAAAGTCAATACATGGGTTACTAACTTTCAAATCAATGACGCTGTTTGTTTAACAGAGAGCTAACTTGAGAAGTCCAAAAAGCCGTCTGCTTTCTCTGATTATCCCAAAATTCTCACTGAATTTACATTTTCCAAAATAAAAGCAAAGCAAACTTATCAGGATTGGATCATTTATGTACAACTGGAAATATTTCATACTCAGAAAAATACTATCATTATACATTTGCATCAGCATTGATAGTTTTGTTTTTCACCAGATTTTATTGCAAGCAGTGTAGGAGAGATTTCTTAACCCTAAAATGTTAACACATTTTGTTTCTAAATGTATGTGTCCTAGTATAAATCAAGTGGCCATATCAGTATGCATTTCTTGTAGAATGGAAACATAAGTGACATTTTGAAATATTTTAATTGCATGTTCGGAAGTGCTAGTGGATATGCCAAAGTGAGAATACGATCCTGAAACTAATTAATGTGGCTTCATTGATCAAGAGCACTAGAGCTCTTTAAATACTAATAATAGCATTGTAACAGTGTATTTCCGTTTGTCTGCTGACATTCTGTGCTGTAATAGTGCCTCACACCATTGAGTCAAAGAAAGTCTTTGTGTGGATTTAACAAAAAGCATTCCACATTGTTTTGTAGTAAATTTATAAGACTGCCTACACTTCTAAGACTTCTTATACCTGGTAGTGATCTTACACTAGTGTCTATAGTACTGAGATTGATGGACTTGAAAAAAACAACTATTTCATTGTTTACAGAGTTGGAGAAATAAAGGAATCAGTAAAATACATTCTACACTCAAATGCATTAATTTTTAAAAATATATGAAATACAAAAAACAATCACATGGCTCATCTGTGCAGGAAGTAAAGGCGAGCTGAGGGGAGCGATCAATGTGGAGGGGTTAGTTTTAATATAAGGTTTTGCTTCTTAAATAGCACTACAATGAAACAGAAAAGTCTGTTTAAAATGGCACTCTTGGGTAATGGTCAGCCTTCATTTCTCATCATTAAATATCTAGGAATCTTGGCTAGGGGAGTGTTTGTCTATCACTGCAGTTGTGTTTGGAATGGAAAGAGTACTGGATTAGGAATTCTAGATTTTTATTTTTTTTATCATAGGATTTTTTTTTTAGTTGGAGGATTTATTGTTTCAAAATGTGTTAGTTTCTGCTGCACAACAGTGGAATCATTTGTAACTGTACATACATCTCCTCCCTCTTGAGCATCCCTTCCAACTCACCCATCCCACCCCCTACATCATCACAGAGCGCCATACTGAGCTTCTTACCTTGGACAGCGGCTTCCCCCCGTCTATGTGTTTTATCCGTGGTAGTATATCCATGCCAACAGTACTCTCAATTTGGCCCGCCTTCTCCTTATGCCACTGTGTCCGTAAATCCTTTCTCTACATCCGTATCACTATTCCTGACTGGCAGATAGGTTCATCAGTTCTAGATGTGGTCTTGGATCTTCTCTTATTTGGAAATTTTTTTTCATCCAACGTTATTTCTCAGGTCTTCATTTTCTTCATACATAAACATAAGGAAGCTGAAGTCACAAATGTTTAAGGCCTTCTCAACAAATTCTAAAAGACTGTGATTTTGG
Source organism: Dama dama (assembly GCF_033118175.1). NCBI lineage: Eukaryota > Metazoa > Chordata > Mammalia > Artiodactyla > Cervidae > Dama > Dama dama. The sequence continues at coordinate 55,165,716 of NC_083697.1, forward strand.
AATCATTAATATAGGCTTCCCAAGTAAAGAATACAATGAGAGCAAAGTTAATTGAATTATACTCAAGAGAAAAAAATGCCTGTCAATGTGTAATTCGAAAAATTATTTGTGGATCCTTTATAGTCATCTAAAGGCATCGAAGGCAACCAACTTACTCCTTTCTATGGCAATGAAATTTCCAAGTACAGAGATCTCCATGGGCAATAAAATAATCCAAGTAAAATGTGGCAAAGGCGTGTTAAATCCGAACAAAACTCTCATATTGGAAAAGAAAAAAAAAAAAAACAGCCATTAGGAAGCTAAATATGTATGAAAAGAAATTCCGCTCAGACTTGAACTACATTAGTCATGTGGGGCAAAGGCTAGGTTAGTAACACCGTTCAAGGAAAGTAAGGCCACATTTCTGCATTGTTTGTCCTCTTGCTAAAAAGTTTCATTTGTCTTTGTTTTGAGCCTCAAGTGCAGTTAGGTATTTATTGAATTTGTATTTGATTCCTCTTCAGGAAGCTTATAAATCATCACCCTCATTATTTCAACAAATATTATTCTATATTAGTTTGGTTATAGAACTGGCCATCAATGTTAGTTATTTTAATGTGTAAACTGGGATAGGAAAGAGGAACACTTTGGATTTTAGTGGTAACTACGCAAACAACTTACAAGCTTTGTGACCCTGGACAATTTACTTAGTCTCTTGGATATTCAGTATTCTCATTAAAAAAATTAACAAAATCCATAACCTCCTGAATTAGAGTGAGATGAAAACAATGTACATGAAGGATGTATCATAGTGCCTATCATAGAGCAGATCTTCATCAATTCTCAGTTGATCTTCCTTTGAATTACTCATTCTCATATTGAAATAAACACATTTCTTAATTTTTGAAATTTGTAAATCAGTGATTTGCTCCTGGCTTTGCTGCCAGCTGTGGGACCTTGAGCAGACTACTGTCCTTTTGCACTCCAGTGTTCTTATCTGTAAAAGACGATCTGAACTATATAATTTTAAGTACTTCACTACCCTTTCATTTAATTTTATTTCTTTTGGTCTTTGTAGTTTTAAATGAATGACAACAAAAAATAGATGAACTACCATTTCCTGATTATGCAATAAAGTAGAATAGTTTCCTATGCAACATGTCATAATCCAAGAGTATATTATACTAATTATTGTAACTTTCTTAAATTCTTACCAGAAATAGCTAAGAGACTTGAAATAGGTATTTTTAATCTTTCTTAAAAACAAGGAAAATTTAATCCACATGTTTCTTAAGTTGAAATTTTCCTCCCATTAATAATTTCTATTGAGTCATACATATCTAGGTTTACGTTTCTTTTGGTCTGCAGATGATTTTGCCTTGTCTTCTAAATGATAGCTACTGATTACATTAATATTCAGATCTCTGTCCTGTCTTCCCAAAAAGGTCACTTTTTTCCTCTTTTTAAAAAATTAAGCTCTTGTATTCCTGAGAAGAGAATTATTATTACCCATGAAAATAGATTTTAGTTAGAAGGGCCTTTCTAAAACCATGCAAATGAACAAAATACTGTATCCACATTAGATTATCAAATGATTCACTTTTATGTAGATGTTATATCAAATCTGCAAAGCAAAATCTGTGAGAAATGCACAGACAATCCCTATTTCACATGATCCCTGCCCCCCGCCAAAAAAATGACTATAGTATCATTATGAAGAAATGGTTGAACAATGACAAACGTGATCTTTGTACAACTCAATTTTTTTTTTTTTTTACCTAAAATTTAAAAGTACTCTAATATATTCATAATGTATTTGAAAATATCTTTGGGCATAATATCCCATAGCATATTGTGATATATCACACATACATGGAAATTACAATTTCACAGGTTATACATTACAAAGAATGACTTTTTCATCAGTCTATTCCTTTATGATGGGGAAGCTAACCAGTGCTACTCTCGTACCACACTCCAAAATCTTCTGCTTTTCCAACTCACAGGGTAAAGTGAACAAAAAACAGCAGCAACAAAACTTAATCCAAGGACAAGAATTCTTTAATTAATAAGTAAATGCAAAACTTGTCATTTTACCTGCTCACCTTTATTGAATATCATGTCATTAGCCACTTGAAATTTAGAAGTTAGGTGAAGGTAATAAACTATATCTATTTCCTCCCAAGTTTTCACTTTAAAATGCTTTATTTTTCTTGTTTATCTGTTCCTGATATGTCTTTTCTGTAAGGGCACCTGGTTAATAACTTAAAAGTTTCTAAGTATAGGTAGCTATCAGATTAGCTCCATGAAGCCCATTTAGTACTTATAAAATGTTGTGGATACTACTTATAATATCTCTGGGAAATTTTGTCACTGATATTTCTCAAATTAGATCACATTGTTTAAAATCATGAGATTGGTTCATAAAATAGCATTTTCTTTCTTTTCCAGGTAGTCATATAAGATAAAATAGTCTGAATACATTAAATATTTCTATATTTTGGAAATATCTGAAAGCATGGTAGTACCATAGAAACATGTTTTAGTTTAAACATTAGTTGGAATAGGAAACAAAAAATAAAATATCAGTGCAGAGTTACCTACTAATGACTTAGGAAGCACTTATAACAGGCAGGCTGGGACTATGTTGCCAGGGAGGAAGGAGCATAATGCCCCAGGTACATTAGGGACTATTTAATGTTCAGGGAGTCCATTATATTGCAAACAGTGGTCATTCACTAGGTCTCTGTTAGGAGGAGACTGAGCTAAAACAGAAATATCAATTATTTTAAAGGCTTGACTTGCTGCTTTGAAAACATCATCTGCCCCTACCCCTCCCTGAGAAGCACATACTTGTGGTTATATGAAAATATCCACTCATAAAAACAGTGTGTTTCTCCCAATTTGGCCATATGAATCACCACGGGAGAAAGGACTATTCATTGTGATAAGCAGATGGAAACTTCATGATAATAGCAGGTGATTAAAAAAAGGAATATATTTCTTAGAAGTCAAGGTATTTTGTCATGTTTATGCCCACAAGTGTATAAAAGCCACTACATTTTCTTACATGGTAAAATATTGGTAATAATTAGATTTAGAAAAATGTATTATGCTAGATGGATAGATAATAGAATTTTCACCTACATACTCTGAGTTATAAACAGTTGTAAACACTACAGTCTGAATGAAATTTAAACAGAATTCTCAGAATATGAGAAACCCGACATTTTCCATATGCACTGTCATATTCCATTCTTTTTCTAATATTCATATTTCATTAGCATTTAGTACACAGGCCTTGGGATTTTTTAAAAAGAAATATAAATATATTCTAGTTTGGTATTTGTGAACTATTTATCATTTAATTTACCATCAAGGCCTACTTAATTTTGTTTAAGACACTAAATTAATTTAAATCCCACCTCTTTTACTTTTGATATGCAAATATTTTTACTTTGATGTTGTAGCAGTACAAATTGAATTTTGCAACATGAACCGCTAATGCTAATTTGATTACTTCTGTATTAGTGTTGAGTGCTGCTAAAATAGCAAGAGATTGTTTAAAAAATGAAACTGGGAATGGAAGAACTCTTTCTCTGCAGGCCCTCTGCAATGATGGTAGTATTAATGCATGTACATTAATGCTTGATGATTCTCATACAGCCATGAATATTAATTTTAAAGACAAACAATTTAGGATTTTTAAAAAAACCTGACAGCTTGATTTTTTATTGAGTTCATCAAAAAGTCCTGACTGAACTTTTTAATAGCTCAGAGAGTTTGAATCCATTTAAGATATTTATTGCAGACTATTTAGACCATGATTTCTTTTTAACAGTAAAGATGTTCGTCAAATATAGTGAAGACAAGGTGACTAAATTATGAATTCAGTACTTTTTGGATGGAAGTGAATCAGGCTTTTTTAAAAAAGAAAGAATGAACCTTTTTAAAAAGATCTATTTAATTGACTTATCTGATAAAGTTGAGATTTCTAATGACCTGTAACAAAAAGGATGACATAAACATCTGATTACAACTCGAGATAAGACAAGAATACCCGACAACTGTTGAAAAATGATTTTTCCTTTTTTTAAAATAGTACTTGTAAGTATTATCTCACAGGGGGAAAAAACCAAAACGCATTTATACACGTGATCTACAAGATCACCCGATGGTGGAGCTGCAGTAATATCTGCCACCTGTAGCGTGCCTGCAGCGTGCATGTTGCTTGTCTGTTTATCAATGAAATGTCTGTGTATGTCTGTCTGTAATTTGCATTATGCCTGAAAGTCTCTATGCTCATTAACCTTTTACAGGTGCCGCACCATTCCAAGGAACTGCAGGTACTAAAACAAGGGCAGTATTCTTGAAGGCACAGCACACTTTGAGCTCCACCTTCTCCTCCTGCCTACCCTCAGGCAATGTTTTGGAGGCCATTCAATGAGTTAGATATTTGTGGCCAAGCTAAGGAAATAAAAAAGGAGTAGCTAGTGACTGAATGAGGGCACTGTATATTTTCCACATGTTACCCATCCTCTGACTATAAAAGGAAAGGTTTGATATAAAAAAAGAGATGGAGAGAGATTGAGAGAGATGGAACAATCATTACTTTATCAAATTATCAAGAGTTTTTCTTTAGGATGTGACTAGAAAAAATATTTTAGAATGTATGCACATACTGTCAGTTTTCTTAAAAGTTTCTCAATAGTGTATGTGGTATGTGAACATATAATACAGTGATTAACTAGGTTAGAATGTTGATAAATAGAGATTACTAGGCTGAATATTATAACATTAATTATACTGAGAATAAATATTAAACACTACTAGGTTGATTCTTTTTAAACCTAGAATTTTTTATGTAATGTAGTTTTAAATAAGATCAAGCATTCTGCTGTTCCACACCTGTGGACATTCACAACTTGTATACTTAAGGAGGAAAAAATATGGTTTTGCATAAATATTCTTAACCTCCATGTATGAAAGAAAAAGATTCTGATTCTTTCCAATCAGTGCCTCTGAAAAATCAATTTTCTTTTTTCAAATTAATCACAAATTTCTTTTGTGAAATTTCTTTTGTGAATGTGTTCTTTATATGCAATGCAAAGTTTCAAAAGAATTTCAGTCACTCTACCATGGGCAAAGCCTTATCAAATAGGCATTAAATAGACAAGCAAACCACTAATAAATTCCAACAGCCTTATAAAAGTTGGTGAATGCTACTGTGATTGTGAAGATCATTAGTGCTATTAAAAATGATGATGCTATTGATACTAGTCTTTATCATTGAAACTATTTTCAAGGGCTAAAAATGGGGGAAAGCATAAATTGAGCCCACTTCTTAATGAGTTCACAATTGAAATTACCGTCTTGTTCAACCTCCCATTTTGAAAATGTAAACTCGTTTATAAGTCACTTACGGGAATTGTTAAACATAATAATAGCCCATCTCCTTGTTTTCATAATGATTATAGAAAACTATCTAAAATTCTTTATATATATAATGAAAATAATCAGGGTTGACTATAGTAAGGACAGATGACAATTTATTTTCCTTACTTTAAAATGAGATTTTATTGATATAAATGTTCAATGCTTGCTTATCACTTCATCTCTATCTCACACTATTTCTTTCTGTTCAAAGTCATGCTTTTCAAAAAAAAAAAAAAACGTTTTAGAATACTTCCTCTTCCTGGTAGCCCTCAAGTCATCAATGAACTGTGTCTTAAATTGTTATCTCCTGAAATATACCACTAGCTCATGCTAAAAGAAAACTGAGCTCTACTCCTCACCCTCAAGTCTTCATGTCAGTTCTTATTTTGCCCATCTTCATTTTCATTTAAGCAGCCCACTTGTCCAGTGGATCCTGTTAAAGATAATGTGAAAATCACAATTTGTCTCATTCAGAGTGCAGGGTTGTGAGAAGGGGAAAGAGAACAGTGACTACAAAAGGGGAAAGAATTCGTGTAGAACATCCTTGATAAAAACATTGCTTAGTTCATCCTTAGTTCCATTTAGATTGGTACTCATGTGACAGGAACTAGTTTTTAAAAATTTTATTTAATCCTTATTTAAATTTCAATAGATGCATTTGGCTAGTGGTTACCATGTTGCACAGAGCAGATTTAGATACTCATGTTCTCATTTCATTTTAAAAGACAAAGACTAAATGTTTTCAATTTAGCCTTTGAAATAGATTCCAAAGAATAAAACTAGTCATCATTCTTTTGAAGATTCATTGCTCCTTTTGTTAATATCAGATGACTTATCTTAGTTTCTGTGCTTTTAATCTCCTTCTTCATTGAATACAATTAAAATATATCTTCCAAATTAGGATTACACACATGTATATATATGCATAAGCATGTGTGTGTGTGTGTATATATATATATATATTATATAAAATTTCATTAGTGGGATTTCAATAAACACATATAAAATTTTATGGATATTAGCCATAGAGTTGTCCTTAAAACTTCTCTACTGTGATTGTTAAGGTCATGGCTTTGGAGTCAAATAGACATGGGATCAAATTCTAGTTCTGTGACTACCTGAGTGACTTTGAGAAATGACTGATCTTCTTAAGTCCTTATTTGCCTCTGTGGGAAGAAATAATAAACCTTCATACTGTACATTGTAGAATTGTGGTGAAGATTAAATGAGCCAGTACTACAAACATATAGCATTGAACGTCTCTCTAGTGTTCTGTAAATGTTAGCAATGTCAGCCAGTATCATTCTAAATGCTATGTAAGGGATCTTCTGAGTATAGTGTATCCTTAGAAGGATTTGTATCCTTAAAAGGATTTTTTTTTTTTTCCTTTTCTGCTGCCTGGCTAATAATGGATAATTCCCAACCCACATGAATATAAATAGGGTCTGTGGGTTTTAGCATTTTCTCCTCCACTAGCCACTAAGGGTATGTGGTGATCTTACAGAGTGCCTCAGCATAGCAACAATCTTATACAGTTTGGAGAAAATGATACTGTTTTCAAGTGCTTAAAGAATTGTCCCAAGGAAGGAGGAATAAATTTTATTCTTAAACTTCTAGTTTTTGCTTTAGTAGTAAAACTGTGGAACTATGTACCTGGTGGCTGAGGGCCAATTCAACTGGGGCCAATTTCCTAATTTCAGCCAAACTTAGGGAATAGTCTTCACCATTTGAGAAGCTTTCAATCTGTGATCTTATAAATAACAACATCAGCTGAAAGAGAAAGAGCTGACATTACAAACTGGAATGGAAAAAATTGACTAGCACTAAAATACACATATCAATAGTAAGTTCTCTCTCCCCCAACTGCATCATAATGTCAATATGCAATGAAGGCTATCTCCTACTCTTTTTGGCAAACAATTTCCAGGAATTGTCTGCCACTCAGACCTTCCTCGGATAAGGCAATGGCAACCTACTGCAGTACGCTCGCCTGGAAACTCCCATGGACGGAGGAGCCTGGTAGGCTGCAGTCCATGGGGTCGCTAAGAGTCGGGCACGACTGAACGACTTCACTTTCACTTTTCACATTCATGTATTGGAGAAGGAAATGGCAACCCACTCCAGTGTTCTTGCCTGGAGAATCCCAGGGATGGGGGAGCCTGGTGGGCTGCCGTCTATGGGGTTGCACAGAGTCGGACACGACTGAAGTGACTTAGCAGCAGCAGCAGCAGACCTCCCTAAGATGTTCACTTCTTGTCACTTCCGCCCTATGTAAAGTTGGAGGAGCTGAGATGCGTGCCACCCTGTGTTTCTTCTGAGTCTAGTTTCTGTGTTTTCCATTAGAAGGTCCTCCATGGGTAAATACTGCGGTTGACAAGTTTTCTGGAGTAAATCTAAGGAGCAAGGTGTTCATATACTTTGAAATCAGGTTGTTGTGTTTTCCTTTTCCAAAGTGAGTCATGGTGCCTGTGGGGCTAATGCATCTACGACCTAGACTGAATTAAAATAGAGAGTGAAGGGGCCATCGGAGTGGCAAGATACTATGGAGACTGATAATGAATAACTTCATTCATAAAGTGGAAGGCTTTGCTAATTCCTAATATAAGTATTAGACAATTGTCAAAAATAGCATACCCATATCTGGGCATCAGCTAGACTGTATTAGGTTTTGTTACAGCCTTAGAGGAAAGGTAAATTAAAGCCGGGGAAGGTGGGGGAAACAAGTGGGAGTTTTATTTTTATAATGTATAATAAAGAAAATATTTTAAGAGCTTTGAAGAACACCATCAATTTAAGGGTTTTTTTTTTTTTTTTTTTTTTTTTGCCAATAGTGACTATCCTTTAAAAAAAAGTCTCAAGTTGGAAGATTTAGCTCATTATAAATTAAACAGAAGATTGGGATAGAGTTAAACTAAAAACAACAACAACAGCAAAACTCACTACAGTGGCCACCAAATATTCAGAAGAGGGTGTTTCTGTACGGGCATATGTTCAGTTTATAACATCCCTAAAGATGTAAGTTAGGAAACTAGAAAGGGAACAAAAAATATGCTAGGCCGATAGCTATTTAGATAGAATGTATATGTAGACAGTGAGAAGGACTGCATTGCCTTGTTGAGATTTTCAAATATCAGTATAGTTACTTAAAATTCTGGTTGAAGTGTCAGCTCTATTTAGGAAAACAAGAATAATGGGGAAAAATCCTGCTACCTGCTTAAGTTGAAATAAAAACCTTCAAGATTATTGATTCCCATAATCTACACTTGCTTATATTTCTGTGAAATGTCTATTTAAAATGCTTATTTAAATCATATTAAGAATAAACTATGCAGTTTATCTTTGTATAGATTATCCCAAATTATAAGCAATTGGAATCCTGTAGAATTTAACCAGAGCTGGAAAAAGATCTTCTGATATACCTGTGTTTTCACCTGTAATACTTTGGCTATTTCAGCTTCCTATTCCTGAGCAGACACCATGACCCATGATAGCTTTGCGGCAGCTGTTCTGTGATATGAATAAGCAGCTCTTCAGAGTAGATGTAAAGAAGCAAACTCATTTTATTTTAGTTTGTTTTGCATTAAACATTTTATGCCTCACTTGTAAGAATAAAAATAGAATAGGTAGAAAGAAATTCAAATTGGAAAAATAGATGATAAAACCCAAATTTATATGCGACTCAAAGATCAGCTTTCCAACATGCCCACCTAAATTTTTGAATGGTATTTAAATATTCTACTTACTTATTTTAAAAGAATTCATAGATTGATATGGTCTTGTCAGCATTTACATTTCTGTGTTTATATTTAGTGTCTTGATTAAGTCAAATTTTTTCCCTGTAAAATATATAAAGAAATCACTATTCTTTATTAAAAACAGATATAAATTCATATTATAGTTTTTAACCACATAAGTATATTCAAAGCTATCACCAAGATTGACTTCAGAAACTAAAACGTCTTAATATTTAGATTTATATTGCCCAATACAGCAGCTACTAGCCAGTTGTGATAATTGAGCAATCATTATGTGATTAGTCCAAAGTGAGATGTGCTATAACACACACATCAGATTTAGAAGACCTGATGCCAATTAAAAGAATGCAAAATATCTCAATAATTGCATGTTGATTACATATAGATATGATACATTCTTGTATATTTGAGGTTGAATAAAACATGTTATTAGAATTAATGCCACTTGTTTCCTTTTATTTTTTAAACAGAGACACAAGGAATCTTTACAGAGACACAAGGAATCTTTACATTATGTTTATGACTCTTATGTGTGATTTGAATTATATTTGTGCACTGGCATTGACGTGGATGGTGTTTATCTTTAAACACAAAAGAGAAATTCTCTAATTTAAACAATGAGGCAAGTATATGTACATGTATGTTTATTTTCTATTGTTGCTTGAACTAATTTTACCACAAACTTAGTGGTATAAAGCAACACAAATTTAGTATCTTGTAGTTCTAGAGGTCAGAAGTCAATAGTGGATCTCGCTGGACTAAAATCAAAGTATTAATATTAGGAAGACTGCATTCCTTTGATGGGTTCTAGGGTAGAATTCTTTTTCTTGCCTTTTTCAGCTTCTAGAGGCTACCACTTCACATTTTGCGAGTGGCCCCATTCTTCCGTCTTTAAAGCATCACAGGGAAAGTACTTCTAAGGCTGTCATCCCTCCAGTTCTCTCTGCCTCCCTCATTCTTCTACTTGTAAGGACCCTATGACTATGGATAATTCAGGATAGTCTCCCCATCTCAAAGTCAAGTGGTGTGCCACTTTAAGCCTCCCTTTGCCCTTAACCTAAAAGGATCACAGGTTCCTGGGATTTGGACATAGACATCTTTGGGCAGCCATTCTGCCTATCACAATGTGTATACATATATTTATATTTAGCCTAGCAGATAAATATGGGGTTTCCTAGGTGGTGCTAGTGGTAAGTAAGTAACCTGGTAAGTGGTAACCTGCCAATGCAGGAGATGCAAGAGAGGTGGGTTTGTTCCCTGGTCGGGAAGACCCTCTGAAGGAGGAAATGGCAACTCACTCCAGTATTGTTGAATGGGAAATCCCATGGACATCTACAGTTCATGGTGTTGCAAGGAATCAGACATGACTGAGCACAATAGATAAATATATAAAATCTTCCTTCTTTCCTCCTTCCCTCTCCCTCTCCTCTCCATTTCACACCAAAAAAGTCCTTATTTTCCTCAGATTTTTTCCAATGTTTTCCTTTTGGCACTACTTCTTCTTATCATTTTAAGTCTCGGAAAAGCTTAGGGTAATTTTTGTGTCACCCAAATACTCATAGCTAAAGACCAAGACGTAAAGAACAACTGCATTGTTCCTTTTGGTGGTTCTAATTAGGGAGGAAGCCGGCAGAATGTGGAACTGTTTGCTAGGATCCTCAGGTAGGGTAGTAATTGACACTGCAGCCCCATGAGAAGGAAGGGAATGTGAATTCCAGCAGACAAGCCTATTTTTCAACACGGACAGACTGAGTAAAACTTTCATGAAAATGAAAAGGCTTTGAAACAAAGCCAAATAAAGTAAAGAGACAAAGCACTTCTCTGTCTCTCTGAGAGACTTTGTTAGTTTAGCACACCCGCTCAGACCTTTTGAGCTTATCCTAGGACATGCTTCTGTGAATTGACAAGTGGGTTCCTCAAGAAACTGTGTAAACTTGGCAGAGACGTGGTAACATCTCTTCACCTAGTCAGATACCTGGGAAAAATCAATCTTATTTTTAAAGTATAGTTGATTATAGACAGTTTCATCATGGCTTGTATAATATTGGGGGATAACAAAACTTACTTATAATTGATGAGGATGGAGTAGTCCTTAGAAGTCTGAATTTGGCCCCAGCCTTTTTTTTTTTTTTTTTAAACAAAATGATTCAAAGGCTTTTCCAAAGGTGATAATCCATGGTTTTAAATGAAACCCATCTTTCAAGATATTACACTCCCTATTGCAATATTCACATTGCTTTCTTATCAGTAATGAAAATGATTTAACTAGACTTAGAAAACTCTCAATTTATCCTGTTTATTCGACAAAGCTAAATTGGCCACCAGTTTCCACAGAAGTATAACAGTAAAATCAGTGAACTCTAAACATGATGATTTAAGCATATGCTGGATATTTTTGTTGTTATTGTTCATACCAGAGCAATTAAAATCAATCAGTCAGTCTGAAAGTTTTACCTTATTTCCATGTAGGTAATTTACGGGGAAAGGTACCAGCTAAAGATACACATGGTAAAATTAAGTGCTTGAGGAGAACAAAATACATTTATTTTGTAATTCTGAAATTTATAACATTGTCTTTTCCATTATATAACAAGTTATTTTTTAATTATATAATAATATTAGTAATAAGTTGTGTCATGGAAGGAAAGGATTTGGGCTGTACATTTAGTCCTTAATAATTTCAGTATCAGTTTGGATGGAGCTTTTGTTGGGTTTTAAAATGCATTTAGTATAAGAGATAATGCTTTGATGGAATTAGAATTTATGTCTATGTTTAGAAAGCATAAGTGTGGAAGGTAGTAAATTCCAAATATTCATGACAGGTAAGATCCTTAATACTGATGATGAAGATAGGCCAAATCCTCAGGCATTTATTAAGATACAGTCTGTGTATATTTGAAGACAAAAACTTAAATCACACAAAAATAACTGTCTATTGATTTAGACATTTGTATCTCAGAGACACATGCCTACACAAGTTGTTTTTCTAAATTCGTGCGGATAATGTTGAACTCTTTCTTCAGTACGGCTCTGCATTAACAAGCACGTTGGAGGTGATAATATATGCTGAATGATATATTTGTAATCAAGTCATTTTAAAATAATACTTAATGAAGTATTGGTCAGCAGGCCAAACAAGTTGTCTGTTTCTCCTAATTTGTAATGGGGGATGGGAAACATTGAAGATATTTATTTATTTATTTATTTTAGTGGAAAATTTGGCTCATAAAAATAAACCCCCCAAAGGGATCAAAAGTGATAATTAAATATAATATAGTGAAAAATTCAATTGAGTTAGTACTAGGCACAATGTGAAATCACCATAGGACATTATGAACTTTGCTAGGAGGCATTTGGCTATATTTAACACAAAAAAATATGAGCTTTGAAAAAAACTTTGAAAGTTCAATAGGAGTTGGACAGATTGAGATTAAGATGAGCATTTTATGCAAGGGAGACATCCTGGAAAAACAGAAGAATGTGGTAGGTGAAAACTGTAAGGTGAAAGTGATTACCTTGCTTTCTGGTCAGTAGAATACCATTGGAGAGATTCAAAAAATATTAGTTGGGTAATTTTATCAGATTTGTGTTTTCACTTATTAAAATTGTCCAGGATAGACAGAGGATGGGAATGAGAAAGGCAATGGTTGATAATTTTTTTGTGGTTGTCTGGTCAAGATTTGAGGAGAGCCTGGCACAAGGAGTTGACAAGAATGAAAGGATGCACTAGACTAATGCCTCTCAAAATGTGGTCCTCTGATCAGATGCATTGACATCACCTGGAGATTTGCAAAGAATGCCAATTGTCTGGGGCTCCATCCAAGACCTATTGGATGAAAACCTCTGATGCAGGGTCCAGCAACCATTTTTGCTTTAATTAAGATATAATTCATATATCAAAAACTGCGTATGTTTAATGTATAGCTCTTGCTAAGTTTGGACATAACAGAATCACCAGAACCAAGGCAGTAAGCATTTGTGACCTCCAGCTACCTATGTTTTAACAAGTTCACCAGAGAATCTGAAGCACACTAATATTTGAAGACAACTTCCCTAAAGACAGATTTCTAGAGTTGAAATAGAATTGAGGAATTCTTTAGGTTTGGGGGTAAGGAAGATGGAAGAATCAGGAAGAGCTAAAATTTATATTGTACGAACTAAGTAATGAGTGACGCCATTAAATGAGATAGGATATATGAGAAGAGAGTTAGGTTAGTTCAAAAGGTACTTTCAAAAATATTTAATTGTCCAGGAAGCTGTCATTACAAAAAAGGCTAGGTCTATGGTCAAATATAAGGAAATGATTTTGATTAGACCAATCTTGGTCTTCATTGAACCAGAGAATGTTATTAATTTGTTTACAGTTTTGCTTTAGAGAGAAAAATCCTGGCTAGGGGCAAAAACACCATTAGAATCTATGGTATAGAGGAAAACATTTTGGACTTGGAACCAGAGGACCTGAAATATGGCCATGACCTGGAACATCTGTAACACTACTTGGCTGTGAACACTAGCTCTGTTACCTATGGAAAGTCACTTAACTTCTCAGAGCTCTAGGTTTTTATTTGTTTGCTTCTATTTTTCATTTTTTCCCCTAGGAAATATTGCCTATATTTCATAATTATTGTGAAACATAATGTGTACAAGAAAGTGTTGTTCGTTGTTCAGTTGCTGTTGTGTTCCACTCTTTGTGTCCCCATGAACTGAAGCACACCAGGCTTCCCTGTCCTTCACCATCTCCCAGAGTTCAAACTCATGTCCATTGAGTTGATGATGCCATCCAACCATCTCATCCTTGGTCACCCCCTTCTCCTCCCATACTCACTTTTTCCCAGCATCAGGGTCTTTTCCAATGAGTCAGCTCTTCACATTAGGTGGTCAAAGTATTGGAGCTTCAGCTTCAGTATCAGTCCTAATGAATTTCAGGGTTGATTTCTTTTAGGGTTGACAGGTTTGACCTCTTACTGTCCAGGGGAATCTCAAGAGTCTTCTCCAGCACCATAGTTTGAAAACATCAATTCTTTGGCACTCAGTCTTCTTTATGGTCCAAATGCCATATCCATGCATGACTACTAAAAACTCATAGCTTTGACTCTATGGACTTTTTTTGGCAAGACATGACATAGAATAAATGGTAGATTCCTTATTTCCTTCTCAGCTTCTTACTGATTACATACTTTTTTTTCTTTACAATACTCAAAAATGTGACTGAGAATTAGTGAATTATGAGGATGAAGATGGAAGAGAGAGAAAAATATTTTTCAGAGTATTCTGGAACATAAAGAAGACCAAATAGTCACCTGGAAACTTACTGCATCCCATATGTAGTCTTGCATAGTTTCCTAGAGAAAATTCTTGAGCAATACATCTGAAAATATTTACTAAGGCATTGCAGAAATGGCTAAGGTTCCTTCAGAGAGACATGGGACTAAAAGACATATTACATTTTAAATATAAAATAGCAGTGCATTGTAATGTTTTGCTATCAGCTATACCAATTAATGCAGATGATGCTAATTAAAAGCAAATTTAGAGAGTGATTAGGTTCTTTCACCATTGTTAAGGAGAATTGATTCTTCTATAGATCTAATATGTTAAAGTAAAAGTTAATGATATATTGATGTATTTTAAATCACCTAATTTAGATTATAATTCTGAGGAAAACATTTGTGTTAATACCGAATATTAAATGACAAACTCTTTCCCTTGGAAAAGAAATGGCACCATTTGTGTAACCCTAGAGCAAGGCACATGTTGATGTTTCAAATAAATTATTGTGTATGGCCATATAATCTCAATTTTAGTCTTATAAAACTTATAGTACAAAAATTCTGTTGCACATGTGCTCATTTATATGGCAGTATACAGCTGTGTGTGGCATAATAACTTTATTGAACAAAATTATGTGCTGTAGAACTTGCTGCAAAAATTTCATGGTCCCATCTGGACTAGCTTTGCAACTGAGTAGGCTGAAGTGGGCAAAGATTTTTACAGAATTACAGAAAACAGCAGTAGCTTTCTGCTGTCAATTTTAACATTTAGAAAATAATGTCAGTAGGTGTTCAAACTAGGAGGGTATTTTTTTCAGACTCAAAAAGTGCTTTCAATTTGGAACAAAGGCACTCTCACTATCTGAAGGCCCTTATATAAAGATAGACATCTGGCTCATACCTAAATGTATTGGCCTTCCCTTACAGTATTCTTAAAGTCTTATATCTTAAATGCATCAAACCTGTTGATTCTTATATTTCATCAAGATAGGCAGTTAAAATAGCTATGATCCTGGAAAATTATTTTCTGAGGTCTTAAATTTGGCTCACGTTATGTAAAACTTAGCTACCCAATCTCTTTTTAATGGGGAAAGGGCTCAATTAAGTCTGAGGTAGATTAAATGGCAGAACACAGCATTCATTTACTTTTATGAATATGTTCCATCTTTCTTTCCCTCTCCTTCTCCTTGCCTGTCTTCCTTCCTCATTGCAAACAAAATGCATGACAAAAAGAATGAAAGAGAAATAAAAGAAAAGAAGTGGCAGCATAAGGTTCATCTACATAAAATCTAGTAAAACTGAGTTTGGAACAAAAAAATGGTGTAGTCCAAAAAATTAGCTCTTATATCTAATAAAATGGTAACAAAATGGAAGTGCTATTATCATTGTCTTCAGTGTTAACTAATGATGGTATGTCTTATGTATTTTGGAATCTATGTGTGCACCATATACACACTTGTATAAAGATGGGGAAACTTCAGGAAATGCATTAATTAGATGGTGAAACTAGGACTGTGAGTGGTAGTATTGAAGATGAAAGCAAGTTGATGATAAAAATGTCCAATATAAGTTAAATCCAACATAAGTTATTACTTTCAAAAACTATAGCCATCCTTAACAAAAGACTGTGGGCAAATAAAAAGTCCATGAAATATCACACAGACTGTCTCCTATGTTCTCATTAAAACTAGACAAAACCAGATAATATATTTTGTTTCTAAAAACAGAAAAAATAAGACAAATATTGCCTATTTGTCCATATGAGTTCAAAATTTTCTTTAGCATATATTTTAAAATCATTTACATGTTCATTTCATAATACAATATTAATCATATGCTTTTACATATGTAGTGAATAAGATTAACAGAACATATTTTATGTTTGAGGGGATATGAAGAGGGCACTGCAACGCACTCCACTATTCTTGCCTGGAGAATCCATGGACAGAAGAGCCTGGCGGGCTACAGTCCATGGAGTCGCAGAGCAATTAAGAATAGCACAGCGTATTATTTATAATCATTGTACAAATTACAGTCATATGAGGAGTTCTTTCACTTAGATGTAAAATTTTGTTAATAATGTAATTGTCTTTATGTATATAGTTATATATCTGATGTGTTTGATGATCATATATATATATATTTTTTTTTCAAATCTGTATGGACACACAAACTTCTGTTCAATGAAACACAGCTCACACACACATTTACCAGCATGGATTTACATTTTAAAAGGAAGTTAAAAAGGACGCCTACTAACACAGCCATTAAATCATGAGGTGAAGAAGCGTGAACTGAAATCTGATTATAGAGAAGCTGTTTGGACCAGTACCTTTCAGTGTTATTTTTTATTGTTGGGAGTAGTTACATAAATGAAAGGAAAAATCCAGTAATATGTTCATATTTGATGTTGGGAACAAAAATATTTACCCTTTCTTCTACGATTAACACAATATTTTCTTAACAAGTATAATATTGAAGTCCAATTAAAGAATTGTATACAAAAAACAAACAACAAAAGCATCATTTGGACTGTACTACTTTAATTATAAACTCTTGAGAAAAAAAATCAGGGCTGCTGAGTCAATATGATAGAACATAGCTTCTTCTAATATGTAGAGAAAGCTGCTTTGCTTTTATAAACAACCGTAGCAAATAATACCTTCTCCACCCTTACAAATTCTGTTCATCTAGCTTTCTTCACTTTAATGGAGAATCACCAGCATACTTATAAAGTCACATACTTGAAAAATATTAAATGAAAAATAGAGAATCTTTATTTAACTTATAGGGGCAAAGGAGGACAGGCATGATTAGAGTCAAAATTTAACTCTAGGTATATATTAGTGTCTCAGGGGAATAAAATGATAAGCATTCTGGCACCATGCACATTTTACCCCAGAACATGTTCACACACTTCCAAATCAGACTATTGCTCTTTGAAGCAACGTGCACTATTTAATACTGTTAATAGCCCAGCAGTTTCACCACACCATTGAAAGTGCTCCGATATTTAATGTAGACTGTCTTGTTTAAAGTAAATTGGCCTAAAAACAAACAAACAAAAACTTGCTAGAATTTTAGGCTCTACTTAGATGGGTCTAGAGAATAGAGGCCAGGATTTTTGCAATGATGCTAATCCAATTAGTTTCTTATCCATGATTTAAATAGGAATAGAGATATAATCTGAGAAAATGAAAAAATGCACTAGAAGTCAATAACAAAATGTCACTAAAGTAGAATGTTTCTTTAAATAAAACTGCTTTACTGATTAATGCAAATTTTCCTGCAATTTTGACATGAAATAATTATTCTTTGAGGTATTCTCAGCTCAACTTAATAGAAAAATCAAAGGGGAGAATGATGCTTGTGTCTGCTATATTGATTCTGTCTATAGTTATAGCCCCAAATATTTTGACATGTGCATTCCTGTAATATCTGAAGCTCTGTTCCATTTATAATAATAATTCTCCTGCTGAGAGCATGGCTGTGCTGATGCCAGCCTGTGCCTCTCTCCTTGAGGTCAGAAGAGAAGTAATTTATATATTTTAATTAGTCTAAACTTTAGCTCTGAGTCGATGACTTTATCTTAAATCATAACACATCCATAGATAGATGCATCTCTTTGAGAAAAAATGCTGCTTCCACGTTATTATTCATTCACATGCAGCTTTTTGAAAAGGCACAGTTGGTTTGGAAAAAAATAAATCATGCTTGTTTAAAATTTCTTTTAAAATAACTTACCAAGTGTTTATATGTTTAAGCCTCCCGATCACCTCACAACCTTCCTGCCAGAAGCAAACTTTCATTTAAATGTGTTTATTTTCGGTACTTTCTTCTTTGCTGACTTTTCAACTGAAAGATTTTACATAAAGGACAATGAATATAAAAAAATGAATCTTAAGTAGTAGTAGTGGTAACTTACTCACCAATAATTTTTTTTTCCCCTGTCGGAAGCTTCCACACTATAAACATTTTACAGGGAAAAAAAATGTTAAAGAAAAATTTCTTTAGAAATTGCAACTGTCCTCAATGGGTTCCAACCTCCCCACCTCCCCCATTTTTTTTTTTCCATTGCTCATGAAATATATTGAATAGGTTTCTTCACTTTAAGTAACATTAAATGAAATAGGTTTTCTTTCCTTTTGCATAGATCAGCACTAGCCTATCAGGTTGTATTGGTAAAATAAAGCCATTTTCCTGAAACTCATTTGAATCCCAGAAGGGTGAAGACAATCCCACTAAGGTTTCGAAGAAGATGAACTTCATTTTTGTCCTTAGAGATTTACTTCACAGCTACTGGGGCCACATTTCACGTAACCTAGTGGTTGGGGAAAATCTTTCCTGTCTATAAAAAACTGGCACATTGGAGAGAGACATTTGATTTCATTCCACATACAATCTATGTTTATAGCCTATATGCTGCTGCTGCTAAGTCGCTTCAGCCTGTGTCCAACTCTGTGCGACCCCATAGACGGCGGCCCACCAGACTCATCCGTCCGTGGGATTTTCCAGGCAAGAATACTGGAGTGGGTTGCCATCTCCTTCTCCAAGCCTATATGCCACATTACAGTAAGTTATGTAAGGGAAGGAGAGAGAGAGATAAATATGGGATAGAGACCTGGCCTGAAAAAAAGACTGAATGAAGAAGCCATACACGCCTTCTATAACTAATTCCCAATGCAAGGGAGAATATCCTTTGCTTACTAGACTATGAAGTATGGGCAATACTAAAATAAGGAGTAAGACTAATTCATAAGAATAATAAAGTAATGATAGTATACAATATTTATTGAACATTTACTATATACCAAGTGCTGTTTGATATACTTTCTATTATCGAAATCTTTTCAGTAATTTCAAGAAGTCAGATCTATATCATTCTCATTTTAAAGATGAAAAAAAGTGATTAATTAATTTTGCTAACATCACACAGTTAAGTGGCCAGAACAACTCTAAAAACAGGTATCTGTTTTCAGAGCACATAGTATGACTTATTATAAGGAGAGGGCAAAATGAGAGTCCAAACAGCAATATAAAACAAACACCCCCCACATCTTCATTGGTGACTTCACTGTATGAAATAATAATTCTATGAAAACTGGGCAAGTCAAATTTCTGAGTTTAGCCTTTTCTTTCAAAAGTGTGTGACTAATTGTATTTGGCCAAAGCTTGTAGGATTTCTTGAATTTCAAATGGTTTATCTTGTAAAAGTACTTGGTAAAATTGCTCTGCAGATGTTAGTGTTTTTATCTGTTATTGAAGTTTCCTTTTCCTTTTTTTTTTTTTTTTCCCAATGAGGAACTAAGTGTTGCTTCAAATATTTCTAACAGGAAGTTTGGGGAGGCTGGGAGACACACTTCTTTGCATTTATTTTCTATGAATCTCTTCTAATCACAGGGTTTAATACTGAAAATGATATGAAAGAAGGAAATGAGCATGAATGGAGGTGCTATGATCAGAGCCACTCTGTAAGGAAGTCGTAGCTGTCTGCCCTGCCCTTGTGAAGAAGCTTCCTTCATAACTGAATTGAATTGAATACAAATTCAGTATCACTGGCCTTTCTTCACAAAGGCATCAACTTTGAAAGGGAAAAAAACAAGTTCAAAATAGGTTCCATAGTAAGTTAAATTAAGGACTTTCTTCCCAGTAACATATTCTGTTAGGTTAGCAGGATAATACAATTTCAAAGATATAAGATTTTAAAAGAAGATATAAGATTTTCCTCACTGTGCTTATTAACGTAATTTTGTTGAAAATCTGATAAAAGACTCTAACCATTTTACATGTAGAAGCAGAAACAAGCCCAACATATATATACATATATTATATATATAAATATATATATAATTTCTCTATATATATATGATTTCTATAAATATATATATATTTTGAACTTTTTATTTTGTATTGGGATATAGCTGACTGACAATGTTGTGATAGTTTCAGGTGAACAGTGAAGGGACTCAGCCATACACATATATACACATACAGGCCCAACATATGTATTTTCATAAAATGAACCAATTGCAAGTATCAGGCAGTATAGCTGTCGTGTCCAACATGGTAACCATTCGCTCATATATGGCTATTATTTTAAATTAATTAAAATTAAAAATGCACTTCCTCAGTCACACTAGCCACTATTTTATAGCATACTCTATTACTGCAGAATGTTCTATTGATAATGCCAGTGTGCAGTTGTGGCTAACAGATCAAGCTGGACTGTAGATTCCTGTCTTTCAGTCTGGCTTCATTTGCTACAAGTGTGAGCTTGGTCAAGTTTATGTTGCATTTCATTCTTCATTTGCAAAATGAGGATGGTACGGATACCTATCTCATATGGTTATCATGAGTACTAAATGAGATAATATATGTAAAATATTTAGATCAGTATTTTGTACAAACAGAGGACTTAATAAATGCTGGCTATTATTATTAGAGGTTAGCCATTAAATTAAGTATCATTCATTGGTTAGAAAACAATTGATTGCACATTTCAAGATTAAAATCAATATGCTAATAGGAGCCTATAAAGTTTAAAAGTAACATATTTCACTTCCATATATTCATATATGTTTGCTCATTTTCAGAATGTATTTGAGGCTATTAACTAAATTTTTAAAGGACAAATACAACAGAACTGAAAATGATTAACCTAATTTTAGAATGACAAATCCAAAATTGATGATGAGGGTGGGAATTTATAGAAGACCCTGGTTAAAGGAAGCTATTGCAATTGAACAGTAGCAAATATTAGCTGAGGCACAGGCTTAGAATTTTTTTCTTAATTTAGATTAAATCCAAATAGATAAAAGAAATGTTTCAAAGTTGCATTCAGATACAATGTGACTCTAACTCAACCTCATAGAACTGGTAGAAAATGTCCTGTTACATATATTTATTTTAATAGCCAACTATTATTTGCAGATTTAAAAAAAAAAAAAAGATATAATCAATACGCCCTGCTAATTATCTAGGAGAAAACTCCCAGAAATTAGCTAAGTGTATGTGAAATGCCAGCTTAGAAGTAGAATACTGGTATAGCACAGTGGTTACAGCAAAGAAAGTCAAGTCTGACTGCTTGGACCTAATCTCTCGACTACATTTCAAGCTGAATAACTTGGAAAACTACTTAATCCCCCTGTGTCTCATTTTCCCATCTGTAAAATGGAGATGATAATTGTAACACTCTCATGGGTTTTTTTTAAGACAATAAAATTGCTGGTGCTTATCAAGTAGACTGCCTGATACTTAGTTCGTATACAATACAAGCAGTGTTGGATGTTAGTCAACAACATGGAATGGCTAACTGTGATTTTGGAGAATTCTCCTAATTCCCCTCTTCCTTCATTTGCCTCCTGAAAATCTGGTACAGAAGCAGGCTTGTCAGTTGTATTGCAAAGATGATCTCAGTATAAAATAATGCATTATAAAATTTTAGTATAAAATATAATAAATTTAATTTTCAGATTTTCCTAAAAAATGCTACTCAGTATTTTCATGTATTCTGATCCTTCTAGAGGGTATAGTTTTGTGTCCTTTTGTGCTGCTGTTATCATCTTGTTTCTTTTTTAAAAATATTTGGGCCCTCTCTGGGGTAATTGTCTAAAGAGATTTTCAACTTTAGGGGAAAAATAAGAGCAAGAATATATGCTAATGGAAATTACTTAGAGAAACCTGAGTAAATCTAGTAATTGTGTGCCATCTGTGGTAAGGAAATTAAATAGTGCACTTAACATGATTCAATAATTAAATATGTATTTATTAAATCATTTGTAATAGCTTTAGTGTATGACCTCAGGTCTCAAAGGCAACCACAGAGTGATTACCCTTGAAGCTTCACTGAGAAGTGAATTACAGAATCAGCTTTCTTTTCTTTTGCTGCCTGAACATGCTTTACCTTGAAATCTCATTGTAAAAAAACTTCTGGTTACTCACAACTTTTGTACAGGACTTCATCACTGCAGGACAATATGGGGTGGGAGTTGCAGGGGGAGAGAAGCAGAATGTCATGAAAAGTTGACAATAAATAGAAACAGTCAGAAAATTACCTGTGGGAGATGGCAGATGATCAGAGATCCTGAGACAGAAGGCAAGCGCTCTGCACAGCAGCTGGAGAGGAGAAAAGGTGCATTAGTCAAATGGATTAGGAAAAAAATGAAACCAAATTCCAGAGAGGTGCTGCCATTTTCTTAGTATTGTTAGGTTTTTTCAGACTTTGAGATATATTCTTTAGTTGCCCCTCTCCTTTTTCACCAATGTATTACTTAGGGAGAAATTTTTGAATTTTAGCATTTGGGGAATATAGAACTTAAATCACCAACTTAGGAAATGCCATGTTTCATGAAACTTAAATGATCTGAACTTGGTGAACTTGATTGATTTATTTTTAAAAAATCACATTTTCACAGATCATTTCCAAATTTGTTCTATAAATCCATGAATTAAAACATTCAGAATGTATTTTCTTACTTCTTAAACTAGATTTCCTGGGCAATATGGTGAAAATAAAAGTACCACAAAATTTTTAAATGCATGTTAGTATTCCTCTTCCTGATTTTCTCTTGCTAATTTACAAGATTTCCTGTTAAGGAATAACAGCGGTAAAATATCCTTTGAAACTCCAATTTAACCTCTTTGTCCTATTTCCTGAAACCAGGTGAATGTTTTATGATTCTAACTCGTGCCCTCACAGATTGACATGCTATTTTATGCATCTTTATTTCTTACAGTTCAGTAAAGTTTGTATTAAGAGAAATCCTTTCAAAAAGTAATTTTGAGTAAAAAGTTTCCCTTAAGCTAACATAGTTCTTATTTCTTCTATTTCCAGCTTCAACTCTTAACTCCTTTCCACGGTATTCTCAAATTTGCAGAGTTATGTAATTTTAGATAAGTCCTGTGCCCATTACTTACTGTTGCCACACTTTACATTCCATCAAATAATGTACCAAATCACTTTGCACCTATGACACAGTTCAATCTGGGTGCTTTGATGGTCAAAATAAAGAGATATTTTGGAAAATCTGTGACATATAAGTGAGAGTCATTGAAAACAAATCCAATTTTTATAATACTCTGTGTAATTAAAACAGAAAATAATATTACCATTGAAATAGTGTGTCATTTCTAATAGCTTATAAATTTAAAATGACAGATTAGCTTTACTCAAGTAATCAATTGTGAGACTTCACTTCAACAGGATAATGTTTCTTTTAATACATTTGTCAACCTACTTCATGTTTTGGCATTGGAAAACCTCTCCATTTAATGGAAATAGTGAAGAAGCTGTTTGCACTGTCCATAGAGAAGTATTTTTATTTTTTGTTGAAAGCAACTAACTGACTCAGATGCAAATTGAAAGTGCGCACACATACATACACACATACACACACTGTATATTTTGTTGGTATCAAAACCCCGCAATTTCTGCATAAAACATGCTAAGGAGTTACAGCTGAAACAACTTTCAATGTGGGAGAAAGTTCTGGCACCTTTTAATTGAGCAAAATTGAAGTCACTGAATTGGATATATTCTGAGAATTAGGGATTTGTCATTAATTTTCATTTAATTACATTGTTATCAGAAAGCATATTTTTATGTCTGAATATATTCACCATCCCTACCCCCACTCTGAACAGCAGTTTTGTACGGGGATATTTTCAGAAAATTAATTTGGGCTGATTTCCCTGTTAACTAGTCATGAAGATTTTCCCTATGCTGAAACAAACTCCATCTTTGGTTTTGCCTGAAGTATGTTGCTGCAGGTGATAAAGACAGAATTGAATAGTTGATATTCATTGACTGCTGAGGTAAAGATGAATTTTCTGGTAAAAACTCCAGGGAGCAATTCTTTGGAGTTAAAACTTTTTTTTTTTTTTTTTTTAAATTGACATAAGGCCAAAGGTGAATGTTTGGGGGAGTTTAGATAAAACGAGCTTTGCCACTTTTGAATTATATGCTAGAAAGGAGGGAGAAAATGTGTTCCCTACTGGACCATAAGACTCCAACAGTTTCTTTTGCCTACAAAATTCAAAAATGCCTTGTGGTATAAACCTCAAACTCAGAATATTGTCCTCCTCATTGTATTGAGAAAAATGCATTGAGAGCAAAAGCAATCCAAATTCACATTTACAAAGCTGAGAGAGTTTTGAAATCCACGCCTGGGTAAGCATCATATAAGCATTTTTCTGGCTTCTCAAACTGACCTTTCCTTTCTACTGTTAGACTGTATTAAAAATAAGAAACTTAAGGGAAATCAAAGGCTTAAATGTAAAGAACATATTTGTACAAACCCTCTTTTTGTTTAGGCTTAACAGACTTTTTCATTTGTTTATTTGTTTTGTGCTTTTTGTAAATCTTTACCTTTTTCTTCTTTATTTTTCAAAGTTAAAATAGGTCATTTAAAGCAACATTTACCTAATGATTAGATCAGGCCTAAATAAAATGGAAAATGTGAGATTAGTTGAGGAACATTAATAAGAATCAACTTATCTTGATCTGATTCTCTGCTGCTGGACACTGTGAATTAGAAGTCAAAATTACATTTTTAGAAGTGCTCTAACTCAGAGATTGTTCTTTACATTAAAAACATATTTGCATTTCACCTAAAGTAAAAGCAAGAACATTTGGCCATATAATAACTTTCGATGTTTAATTCTTGTCACATAATTTAAATAGATAGAGTAGTTTCATAGAAAAGGCATCTAGATGAATGTTTAATCAGTCATGCATATATAGGCTTCTCAGCTGGTGCTAGTGGTAAAAACCTGCCTGCCAACATAGGAGATGTAAGAGACTTGAGTTCAAACCCTGGAGGGCATGGAAACCCACTCCAGTATTCTTGCCTGTGGAACCTCACGGACAGAGGAGCCTGGTGGGTTACAGTCCATGGGGTTGCAGAGTCGGACATGACTGAAGCAACTTAGGTCACATACACACAAATATAGAAGAACTAAGGAAAAGTGTGGCAAAAGGAACTTGATAATTTTGAGCCTTATTTTTCTCACCGGTTTTAAATAAGTAAATAAGTATTTAAATTTAATATTTAAATAAGCAAAATATTTAAATAAGTAGATTTAAATAAGTAAAACAATTAGGATGATAATTCCAACCTTTAGAGCAGTTTAGAAACAAACATATTACAGTATGAATATGATAGATAATAAATGTCAATTTCTTTCTCGTCTCCTGATAAATATGCTAAAATATATATTTTTTCTCATTCAAATAGCTGGCCTCTACTTCTGGATCTACACAGAAAATCAAGCCCATTATCACTTTATGGGTTCTTATAGCTCTTTTTTAATAATTGTGGTCAAAATAAGTCAAGGTAAATAGCAGACAATAGGTTTCACAGACAAGGGCAACCATAAGGTCACAGTTTTGTAGAAGATGTGGAATGTATTGATAGATTATTCATCAAAGGAATCAAATAGGAAGATAAAAACGCATTAAGCCATTTTACAAGAAGGTATTAAAGAACTATGGTGCTATAAGAAAGTGAATCAAATTGCTTTTTTATTCAGTATGCCAATTGAAATATGGATGCTATTCTTGGAACTTGGTCTGTTTGTAAAATTCAACAGGGATCTTTATTCTTGATATTTGGCTCCTTTCCAAGCCTGTTAAGTGCCTGGTGAAGTATCTTAAATTAAAAGCTGATAAATGATACTTTTAATACAGTTCTAGGCTTTGGGACCATCTCTTTTCCTCCTTCTCTTCTTTCCTTCTTTTCTCCCTTCCACACATTTAAGATACTTTAGAATATATTTGTATATATTTTATTTTGTTATTGAAATATATTTGACATACAATATCATGTTAGTTTCAAGTGTGCAACTTAATGGTCCCCCAATCAAATACATTATGAAAAGGTCACATGTCCAGTAAATACCTGTCACCATGCAAAGTTATTACATTACTATTGACTATTTTCCTTATGCTCTGTATTATATTCCTGCATTATTGTATAACTGGTACTTTGTATCTCTTATTTCCCTTCCCCCATTTCACTCAACTCTTTGCATCTATAAATTTGTTTCTGTTTTGTACTGTTGGTTTTGTATTTTAGATTCCACATATAACTGAAATTAGTATTCATTTTATATCAGAAACTAACTGAGGTTGGAATTATGATGTGATAACCACAAGGACCAGGGGTATAAGTGGATTATTTGATTTTTTAAAAAAAAGAATAATTAGGTACAATTTAGTTAACACCCAGCTAGCTATCAAATAACTACCATGTTTCAAAATTTTAGACATAATTTATTTACTTATAATGTTTGAGAGTACAGTAGTAAAAAAATTTACAAATCCATGTACAAAATGGAATAAAATAGATTTTGAAAACAGTAACCCTAGTATATAATGATTTAGTATATAATGATTTTAAATTATTTTTCTCCTGACAATGTTATTTAAATTAATGCAAAACAAATATTATTTTTATTTTAACATTTTTGCTTTTTAGTCAAGTATTTTAATTATATACACAGTTATTAAAAATAACCTGCTATTTATTCACTCATGCATCAATCGAATAAGCAAAATTTCAGTTATCACCAAGCCATCTTTTTAGAAACAAATAGATGCAGTTTAAATCTCAAAGTTTTCATTTAATGTTCTGGTAAGTGGATTAAAAGCTGAAAAACATAGTCTCAGGTAAGAGAGACTTTTTCTTTGTGATATGCGTATATTGTTGTCACTGTTTAGTTGCTAACTGTGTCCGACTCTTGCAATTCTACGGACTATAGCTTTCCAGGCTCCTCTGTCCTTTGGACTTCCCAGACAAGCATAGTGGACTGGGTTGCCATTTCCTTCTCCAGGGGATCTTCCTGATACAGGGATCAAACTCACATCTCCTACATTGACAGGCGAATTATTTATCACTGAGCCACTTGGGAAGTCCCAAGTGGTCCCAATTGTATATATGTGTGTATGTATACAGTCATGCCATGCTCTTTCTCTGGAAAAAGAGACTGGCCCTAATATACATAGAGAACTGTTATGGTTTATTTGTTATTTGTGACATAAATTCTGTATGTTTACTGGGCTTCCTTGGTGGCTCAGATGGTAAGGAATCTGCCTGCCTGCAATGCAGGAGACCTGGGTTCGATCCCTGAGGTGGGAAGATCCCCTGGAGGAGGGCATGGCAACCCACTCCAGGATTCTTGCTTGGAGAATCACATGGACAGAGGAGCCTGGTGGGCTACAGTCCATGAGGTCACAAAAAGTCAGACACGGCTGAGTGACTAAGCTCACAGCGCTCCTTAGTTCACATTTACATTCACCAGTGGTATGTGATGGGCTTCCCTTGTGGCTCAGCTGGTAAAGAATCCACGTACAATGTTCGAGACCTGGGTTGGGAAGATCCCTGGAGATGGGAAAGGCCCTTAAACAATGAAGACGACCCTGTCTTGGAGAAAATGATTAAATAATTCTGGAATTTAATGATTTACACGGACAATAAGTAAGATATCTTGTAATTTTCCTGTCACATAGAATTCCATTCTATACATTAACATTCATGTTGTTTATCACCCCTTGTAAGTGGAATTTTTTTTTTTTTGGCAATTTCCAGTTAGGCTGCAATTTGCAAGTAATTATCTCAGGAGTTTGGGCTAATATTCATAAAGGAGTAACATAGCAAATAAAAACTTATAAAGACTTTTGAAAAAATATTTTTAATTATGATTTGGATAATAGTAAGATTGTTTTTAGTTTAAAGCACATAATGTAGTGTAAACTCATTTAAAATCTTGATTTACAAGAAGCGTGCATTGCTATAGAAGAGAGGAAGTGGCCTATTTAAATTTTATAGCAAAAATCTAGCCAGAGGTGAAAAAAGAGGAAAATAAAACATAATTATAAAAATGTTTGAAGTGGTGCTATTATGGTGTAAAATATGTATAGATATGCTTAACTTTAGAATCATAAAAATTGAGACATTTCATAATGTTATCTGCTGAATTCTTACTCAGAAAGTTACCTAAAATCATCCCTGTACCACTTCCTAAAAAAAGGCTTGTATCAGTGTGTTTTGGAATTATTTATTTCTATAGTTAATGTATTACAAGCAGCTTGTATTACACATAGTGAGATTTCAGATAGAAAACTCAAAGAAATAGAAAAAATACACAAAAAATACAAAAGAAGAGAAATAAAGAGAAAGGGGGGAAGGAGGAATTGAAATGACTGACAGGAAAAGAAGGGATCAGAAAGGGAAATGTAATAGCATATAAGCTAGTTGAAGAATCATACAATTCTTTTGCAATTCTACATTAATTTTATCTTAACAAGAATTGTTATGGCCAAAATATTAAATAAGAATACATTTTTTTCACTTCCCAAAGATGCATAGAACATAAAACTTGAGATATATAATGAATTTCTTTAAAAGCTAGTAATAGACTTTCCTTAAATCATATCACAGAAAAATAACCTGTTAGGACTGTAATATCACTTAGTTTGCAGGTAAATGTCACTTTAAAGAAGTCTCTTTGGCCCCCTGTTCATTTTGTGTCTTGTCACACTAGTTTAATTTCCTGCACTGGATTTATCAATACCTGATAAGTACTTGTTTGTTTATTTGTTTCTTATGAGTGTCCTACTACTGCATGTAAACTAATGAGAAGGGAGATTGTCTTGCCTGGACTATGGAAGACAATCAACACTTATTGAATGAATGAACAAAATAAATCAATGTATATTTTAAAATTTGACCAAGTCCTTTGTCAGTGAAGGTGTAATTTGCCATGGCACCATATCTGTACTTGAATATGCATTGATGGCTGAACTCTCCAGATGTGCAGTAAGAAAGTTTTTTAGGTTTCATCATTCTTTTTCATAATGGCACCATCTCCATTTCATGCCCTTTTTCTATCAGAAAATCAGAATGCATAAATTCAGCAAACTACCAGTTTCTTTAGTGCACACAATTACAACTGGATGTCATGGTTTCAAATCAGCACTTTATGATGAAATGCCAAGTCCATGACAATTGTATAATGCACCTTTACAAAGAGGTACTGTGAATACTCAGGTAGTATTTTACAGATTGTTGACAAAAGTGGTATGTCTGTCAAATGGAAAAAGTAACACAAACCATACAATATTTTGTCACTATCAATCAAGAATTGCCTTCCCAATATGTATTTAATAACATATTTTTCAAACATAACATGGAATATCCTTGTGCATTCATTAATTCTACGTCTGCTATTAATTCTTCTGAAATCTTTCACTACCCAGAATCTAACTCTCAACTCATACAAAAGTCTTTATTCATGTCTGCATTCTTTCACTTAACGCATTCTTTTCTAATAGAGTAAAACTATTAGTGTGTGAGTATTCAATAAAGCTAGTCCCCTCTCCTATACTACAAATATTCAAAGGTAATGACAGCATTTGTTTTATCTTTACCTTTCTCAAGCTGCCCAGTATAATGCCTCATCCATAGGAAGATATTTAGAAATAATTAATTGAATTATAGATCACGTGTGTAAGAACAGACTTTAGTTAATACATAAAATGTCAAAATCTAACTTAAATTTATTTTAGAATCAAATCTATTAATTATACTCATATATGCATTCATTAATTTTCACAGATTAATTTTGTGATGTGGTTACAGTTACCAAGATACATAGCTTCTGGCAACAAAAAGGATGGGCCTGGAATGGTGGGTGTAATATAATCTATTATATTTTATGCAATTAAACTACTCAAGACCAGCATTCCACCTGCCAAATGTAATGAATTGGTTTCTAAATGTCCAAGAATATTAAAGTATCATCTATTAAAGGCTGATGTTCAGGTTTTTTTTTTTTTCTTTTTATAGTTTCTAGTTAATGTGCAAAGCATGTTTAAATTCTCAAATGACCCAATGAAAATATATGCTTTGTGTATCTGTAATTGGCAATGCAATACTACACATTCACTGATATTAGATTACATGGTAATACGAGTCTTTAAAACCACTTTAAAGAGAGAATGCTTTGAGTAAGAAACAGGTTTGAAACATTCTTTGAGTTTTTTTTAAATGTTTTTTCCTGAAAGTTGACTCTTGGTATTTTTACAAACACATGATTTACTATAGAAGCTTGCAAAGCAAATAACTGGAAAGACAGATTTTGCTGACAAAAAAGCACTATTGGTTTTGTTAGTCAGGAGAGGAGAAAAAGTAATCATTTAAACCTACGGCTCTGCTATGGCTTGTGCATTGAATAACCCCAAGGGCGCCATTCACATGAACTACAATGGACATAGTGCCATCGGATCCATGCAATGTAAAGGCTTCGGTAGGCGGCAGCTATCAAGAATACTGTCATTGTAAGATGTAGAGGATTTGTTGAGGAAATTAATATTTTGTGGTTTGTTTGTATAAAATTAAATTTTTAAAAACAACTTTTCCTAGGATAATTCAGTTGATGCAACTCTCACATGAACTATCCTAATTCAATATCTCATGGTGAATAGCTGAATATAAGGGTTGTTTTGTAGTGTGTGGGTAGAGGTGTGTGTGTGTATTTGTCTGTGTTTAAGTTTTGTATTCCTTTTATTTACAATCTTGTGGTCTTATGGACCATGTATGGCTAATAACTTTACTTAGTTAATGTGAGAGTTCATTTAGAGAAATGTGGACATGTGGTGTGAACGAGCAGGCCTAGTTGCTGAACAGACTGTAAAAGCTATCCAAGAAGGAGTTCTCGTGTACCTACTCCTTCTAGGTGTAGTCTGAATACTGCTGTCTTCCAAAATTCTACTTTTAATTCTATCTTTTGGATTAAATTTGACATGAGAGATAATTTATATGACTAATGAAAAGTTGAATTAACTGCTAGTTATTATTTTTAAATGATTTAAATGCATTCTGATCATAGACTTGTAAGAGCTAAAATTTAAGCTCAGTGATGGCAAGGACTTTGTTAGCTGTGTTCATTCCTATATAGCAGGTAACATATATATATGGAAACATATAAAAGATTCCAAGCACATACTACGTAATGGGCACTCACTTTCAATTATTAACTGAATGAAGATGCAAGAGAATAAATGGGTAATCTTTACTTTCCTGAAACCTATGGTAAAAATATTCATTTAGCATATATATATATATTTATAATATACACACATGAACACATATGTGTGCCTGTGTATATATGTATATGTATGTCCATGTAGATAGATAAATGAATAGGTAGACAGGTAGTTAGATATACTCGGTTAGCCGTGGTGAAGGATGTCTATGTAAATGCATCTCAGCAGATACCGTAGTGTGAACTCATACATGCATACACACACATAAAGTTTATATAAATGTATTCATTAAAATTCAATATGATACACACACACACCATCACCACCAGCACCACCAAACAACAATAGCTATACAGTTAAAACAAGGCTTCCCAGGTAGCTCAGTGGAAAAGAATCAACCTTTCATTGCAGGAGATGTGGGTACGATCTCTGGGTTAGGTAGATCCCTTGGAGTAGGAAATGGCACCCCACTCCAGTATTATTGCCTAGAAAATTCCATGGATAGAGTAATATGGCCAGCTGTAATCCACGGGATGGCAAAGAGTCGGATACGACTGAGCAATTGAGCAAACACACACAATCAGATAAAGCAGTGTGGTTTTTTTTTGATTAGTTGCTGTAGTGAAAGCAATATAGAGAGGAGAAAATTAAAATAGTGCTTAGTCAAAACTGGGAACAAATAAGGAACTCTTACAGAGTTGAGAATACTTCGATTATATCCTTGAGTATAAGGTAGAGTTTTGAAGAATATATGACTTGCAATGATGGCAGTACAAAGTGTAGTTACTAACACAAGACACTTTTTATTTCTTACCTCAAATAAATACAATAACCCTTTTACCCAATAATATTACAGCAATACAACTTTCCATTTAACTTAGTAACTTAAAGTCAATTCCAACCTTGTTTTAATTAGAAATTAGACAGTTTTAATAATTCCCTGACTTATAAGATCAAAGCATGGAACTTTATTTTTTTAAACCTTTGGCATTTATGAATATTTGGAAATCTTAATTAACTTCGTGAAAAGGCTGGATAAGAAGATTATCAGCATGTGATGACTGACAGGATAATGAAAATTTTCTTCTGCAAAATTCTGATATATTTAGCCTGACTTGAGTTTCTTCCTATATCATCAGTTATCTCAGTTTTATTTTTAGTTTAGCCGAATGAAGAAAAGTAAAATATTCATCAATGTAGTTTAAAAAAAGTTCAGTAAGAAAACAAAGGTCACTGAACCTAGACAGAATTACAAGTGTTAAGCAAACTAAGTTTGCCAAAGAAAACTTTGACAAACTCATGATTCTGTTCAACATTTTTTTCTCCCCTGTACCAATGTTTTCTTCGCTATCCATCAGCTGCATCTTCACTGTCATTCACCTTTCTCCATAAAATGACATCATCCTTGCAATTTTAAATTTAAAACTTAAATATGATATCTAGCCTTGTCTTTCCTTGTTTTAGTCATTTACAGTTTGACAAATACAAGCAAAGCCTTGAGGTTGTCACACATTGTATTCTGCATTCCTATGAGAGTTACTTAGAAGCAAAGTTATGACCAAACTAGACAGCATATTAAAAAGCAGGGACATTACTTTGCCAACAACGTTCCATCTAGTCAAGGCTATGGTTTTCCAGTGGTCATGTATGGATGTGAGAGTTGGACTATAAAGAAAGCTAAGTGCTGAAGAATTGATGCTTTTGAACTATGGTCTTGGAGAAGATGCTTGAGAGTCCCTTGGACTGCAAGGAGATCCAACCAGTCCATCCTAAAGGAGATCAGTCCTGGGTGTTCATTGGAAGGACTGTTGTTGAAGCCGAAACTTCAATACTTTGGCCACCTGATATGAAGAAATGACTCATTGGAAAAGACCTTGATGCTGGGAAAGATTGAGGGCAGAAGGAGAAGGTGACAACAGAGAATGAGATGGTTGGGTAGCATCACTGACTCAATGGACATGAGTTTGGGTGGACTCCGGGAGTTGGTCATGGACAGGGAGGCCTGGTGTGCTGCAGTCCATGGGGTCACAAAGAGTCAGACACGACTGAGTGACTGCACTGACTGAACTTATGAGATTTAAGATACAGGTTTTGCAAATTATGTGTATTTTGGTAGAATTAGAAATTTGGGCCAAAATCTGCAATCACCTGGGATCCTGACATGAAGGTTCTAAATCCACTGAGAACTTCCAGCATTTCATCTATAGCACCTGACACACATTGAGGCAATTGTTTCCTCAGAAATTTAATTTTGCAGCTCATTTCTCCATGATTTTTCATATCTCCTACTCAGTTTATAAAATGATCAGGATATATTTTGAAGTTAAATCCTTGTTCTAAAAAATACATCTGAAAAAGGCCAAAAGTTATAGAGAAATCTATAGATGTCTGAATATCTCTAGATTTTTCTCCTACATGACTTGTAAGCATCTTCTCCAACATCACAGTTCAAAAGCATCACTTCTTCAGCGCTCAGCTTTCTTTATAGTCCAACTCTCACATCTATTCATGACTACTGGAAAACCATAGCTTTGACTAGATGGACCTTTTTGGCAAAGTAATGTCTCTGATTTTTAATATGCTGTCTAGATTGGTCATAACTTTCCTTCCCTCACTTTTGTAAAGGTGAAAATATAGGCTTAGTGCCCACTTATGAAAAAACAGAGGAGAAATACTTATATTTAGTGAGACTACATAGATCTATATTATATTATACTATATATTATAGGGGACTGGAATGCAAAAGTAGGAACTCAAGAAATACCAGGAGTAACAATCAAATTTGGCCTTGGAGTACAGAATGAAATAGGCCAAAGGCTAATAAAGTTTTGCCGAGAGAATGCACTGGTTATAGCAAAAACCCTCTTCCAACAAGAAAAGTCTGTACACATGGACATCACCAGATTGTCAACAATTAAATCGGATTGATTATATTATTTGCAGCCAAAGATGGACAAGCTATATACAGGCAATAAAAACAAGACTGGGAGCTGACTGTGGCTCAGATCATGAATTCCTTATTGTCAAATTCAGACTTAAATTGAAGAAAGTAGGGAAAGCCACTAGACCATTCAGGAATGACCTAAAAGAAAACCTTTATTATTATACAGTGGAAGTGACAAATAGATTCAAGGTATTACATCTGATAGAGTGCCTGAAGAATTATTGATGGAGGTTTACGGCATTGTACAGGAGGCAGTGATCAAGACGATCCCCAAGAAAAAGAAATGCAAAAGGCCAAATGGCTGAGGAGGCCTTACAAATAACTGTGAAAAGAAGAGAAGCAAAAAGTAAAGGAGAAGAAGAAAGATATACCCATTTGAATGCAAAGTTCCAAACAGTAGCAAGGAGAGATAAGAAGGTCTTCCTCAGAGATTAATGCAAAGAAACAGCAGAAAACCATAGAAGTGGAAAGACTAGAGATCCCTTCAAGGAAATTAGATATATTAAGGGAACATTTCATGCAAAGATGTGAACAATAAAGGTCAGAAGTGGTATGGACCTTACAGAAGCAGAAGATATTAAAAAGAGATGGCAAGAATACGCAGAAGATCTATGCAAAAAAGAACTTCATGACCCAGATAATCATGATCACTCGCCTAGAGCCAGACATCTTTGAATGCAAAGTCAAGTGGCCCTTAGGAAGCATCACTGTGAACAAAGCTAGTGGAGGTGATGGGATTCCAGTTGAGCTATTTCAAATCCTAACAGATGAGGCTGTGAAAGTGCTGCACTCAATATGCCACCAAATTTGGAAAACTCAACAGTAGCCACAGGACTGAAAAATGTCAGGTTTCATTCCAATCCCAAAGAAAGGCAATGCCAAAGAATGCTCAAACTACTGCACTCATCTCACATGCTAGCAAACTAATGCTCAAAATTCTCCAAGCCAGGCTTCTACGGTTCATGAACCGTGAACTTCCAGATGTTCAAGCAGGATTTAGGAAAGACAGAGGAACCAGAGATCAAATTGCCAACATCAATTGGATCATCGAAAAAGCAAGAGAGTTCCAGAAAAACATCTACTTGTGCTTTATTGACTATGCCAAAGCCTTTGACTGCATGGATCACAACAAACTGTGGGAAATTCTTAGAGATGGGAATACCTGACCACCTTACCTGCTTCCTGAGAAATCTGTATGCGGGTCAAGAAGCAACAGTTAGAACTGGACATGGAGTAAAAGACTGGTTCCAAATTGGGGAAGGAGTATATCAAGGCTGTACATTGTCACCCTCTTTATTTAAATTATGTACAGAATACATTGTGAGAAATTCTAAGCTTGATGCCAAGATTGCCAGGAGAAATATCAATAACCTCAGATATGACACCACACTTATGGCAGAAAGCGAAGAAGAACTAAAGAACCTCTTGATGAAAGTGAAAGAGGAGAGTGAAAAAGTTGGCTTAAAACTCAATATTCAGAAAACTAAGATCATGGCATCTGGTCCCATCACTTCATGGAAAATAGATGGGGAAACAATGGAAACAGTGACAGACTATTTTTTTGGGGGCTCCAAAATCATTGCAGATGGTGACTGCAGCCATGAAATTAAAAGATGCTTGCTCCTTGGAAGAAAAGTTATGACCAAACTAGACAGCTTATTAAAAAGCAGAGACTTGACTTTGCCAGCAAAGGTCCATCTAGTCAAAGCTATGGTTTCTCCAGTAGTCATGTATGGATGTGAGAGTTGGATTATAAAGAAAACTGAGCACCGAAGAACTGATGCTTTTGAACTGTGTTGTTGGAGAAGATGCTTCAGAGTCTCTTAGACAGCAAGGAGATCCGACCAGTCCAGCCTAAAAGAGATTAGTCCTGCATATTCATGGGAAGGACTGATGTTGAAGC
Source organism: Dama dama (assembly GCF_033118175.1). Lineage (NCBI taxonomy): Eukaryota > Metazoa > Chordata > Mammalia > Artiodactyla > Cervidae > Dama > Dama dama. The sequence continues at coordinate 55,202,047 of NC_083697.1, forward strand.
TGAAACTCCAATAATTTGGCCACCTGATGTGAAGAACTGACTCATTTGAAAAGACCCTGATGCTGGGAAAGATTGAAGGTGGGAGAAGAGGGGGACAACGGAGGATGAGATGATTGGATGGCATCACCGACTCTGTGGACATGAGTGAGTAAGCCCGGGGAATTGGTGATGGACAGGGAAGGTGACGTGCTGCAGTCCATGGGGTTGCAAAGATTCGTATATGACTGAGCGACTGAACTGATTATATACAACCTTTTAAGTGATAGTTCAAAAATATGTAACACAGATATTTATGACTAATGCCCCAATATTCCAGCTTGGGTTATTTATCCAAAGAAGGAGATAAGTGCTCAAATGTATAGGTGCTTAGTCACTTCAGTCATGGCCGACTCCTTGGGACGCTATGGACTCTAGTCCACCATGCTTCTCTGTCCATGGGATTATCCAGGCAAGAATACTGGTGTGGGTTTCCATGCCGTCTTCCAGGGGATCTTCCCGACCCTGCCATCAAACCCATCTCTCCTGCATCTCCTGCATTGCAGGCTGATTTTTTACCACTGAACCACCAGGGAAGCCCCAAATATATATACTACACTGGTATCCATTGCACTGCTATGAGAAGCTGAAAAAGAGAGAGAGAAAAATGCCTGCATGGAAGCATTTTTAAAGGAATTGTACCCATAACATGAAATATATAATCTTAAATTTTGCTAGAGTTGTATTTATTGACAGAAGGTTTAAACGATTTTAAAAAAGCATGATCACATTTTATTCATGTAATCTATAAAAATGTTTATTGAATTATACTTTGTATGTGAAGCCATATAGCCCATGCCAGAGGATAAATAGAGAATTCCTGCCTTCATGGAGTGCATAGTAAATGGAGGAAACATTTACTGAGCACACACACACACACACACACACACACACACACACACACACTTACATAAAGGCGAAACTCTGGGAGACCCTGGAAGAATAGTACATAGCGTGTGGTGTGCTCTGCTGGGCACCAGGAGCTGGAGGTCCCCATGAGAGAAGGAAAGAAGATGTGAACAGCAGGAGGAATTTTGGAAGGATATTCATCTAGATTTTAATAGTAACTCTCTCTAGGCAGTAGGATTTCTGGTAATTATCTCTCTTGAAAATATGTTCAGTAGTTTTAGGAATTTCTATCGTGAGCACATATCACATTTATTCAGTTTTTCATCTTATAGACACTTTGGTAAACAAAATGAAGTCACTTATTAATAAATTCAGAAATAGCTGCAGCTGAGTGTTAATTTTTTTAAAAGAAACTTTTTTATGTGTAAAACTATATAAATAGATTGCCCAAGCCCCACTGATACAAACAAAAATAACCTAATTTCTAATCTACATTTCCATTTCAACATTGTAAAAAGTGACCAGAGATCATTGTGAACAATGAACAATCCTCAGAAGATCCAAACACATGTTGAAATGAATGGAATCTCTTACTGAAGATTCTATCATGCAGTGACCAAATTTTTTAAAAATAGGGCATTTTTTTTTTTTTTGCATTCTAAGATGATTTTTAATAGAATGTCAGAGTAATAAATATTATCTTTGGGAAAATGTAGAAGGTTAATTCCAGCAAATCCTCCTAAATTAAGACATTTTTATTATTTGAATTCTGGTTTCAAAATGTATGATTCTGTGTGTTTGCCTGATATGAATAGTTTAGAGACAGTAGATATTGAAGCAACCTTTAACATATAATGGACAAATCAAGCTCCACTTTAGCAGTAAACCTGGGAATCACTGCAGTTGTTTAATAAGACCTCTTAAGCTCTTTCCAGCATCCAGTGCTGTCTTTCAGAACAAGGAAAACAATGAAAGGACAGGAAAATACTCCACCACAGGTTGGCAAAAAAGTTGTGGATTCAGAAGCTAAATCATTGGCTCTAAAGTGGCATAAATTTTAACACCCAGCAGTTTTGGTTTAGTAAATTATCAGTAGGATCCTGTCTGCTTCAATATAAACTCAATCCAGGCCTCATTACAATTGTTCACAATAATACTAACCATTTGTTTGAGTAGTGTAAGGCTGTATATATTCCCACTGTGAAATCTAGTTTTGACTAGGATTTGCATTGATTTCTACCCACTGATTATGCGCAAATTCTCATCCAAATTGATTGTTTTTCCCCCCTCCTCTCTTTTTTATTTTGTGTTCTGAATGGTAGAACTCAAAAGAAGATATTTGCATTCTTTGGAAAACATTGTTTTTCTAGACCATATTTCAAAGTAAAAGACCTGTTCAGAAAGTGATTGTGAGGAGTGTTGGGAACAACAGATATTTCATGCATATTTAATCAGGCTATATGATGAAATCATGCATGATAAAATAAAAAAATCTCTATGGAAATTGGCTAGTTTTGTTTGGCAAGTAATGGGTATGACTTAGGGACCTTCAATGGCAAAAGCCTAGGAAATTAGATGTATGACCTCTAATTCATTAAGACACTTTCAATTGTTTTCCTAAGTGAGCTCATGCAGCCCCTAGGAGTTAGCATAACTAACATACCCTAGACCCATCACAACTCAGACAAAGACTTAATTTCCTTCTCCCTTCAGACAGTCTTTGAGGGATCTCATCAAAATGGCTGCAAGAAAAACCTTAATCAAGTTAAAAGAACTATACACTTGTAAAAGGGCTTCCCAGGTGGGGCAGTGGTAAAGAATCTGCCTGCCAGTGCAGGAGGTGCAAGAGACACAGGTTCGATCCCTGGGTTGGGAAGATCTCTTGGGGAAGGCGATGGCTACCTACTCCAGTATTCATGCCTGGAAAATTCCATAGACAGAGGAGCCTGGTGAGATACAGTCCATAGGATCATGAAGAGTTGGACATGACTGAGCACACACATATACTTTTGAAAAGGTATTTCTGAAGTTTTATTGGTTGGCATAGACTAAGTGTTGTAATAATCCCAGAATTTTAGTGATTTAACTCAACAGACCTTGATGTTTTGCTTATATAATAGATTGGCGATGTTCTGGTGATGACTTTCCATTGGATTCAGAGACGCAGTTTCTTTCCATCTTGCAGTTCCAGTTTCCCCTAAGACCTTGGCATGCTTTCAATTCCTCAAGGAGATAAGGAAAGGAAAATAAACAGCACTATTAAAAAATATGAATTAGTTCTGGAAATGGCAGGTATCTCTAGGCCTCACATCACATTAGCCAGATGGTCACATGCCTATGTTTAATTTCAAGGGAGGTGGGGAAGTGTGGTCTAGTCTGGAGCCCTGGAAGAGGAAAAAAAATGTTGGATGAATGTAATAAGCTTCTATCACTAAGAAACTTCATTGAGAAAGTTATCCATTTTCTTAACAAGCACAAAACAAAAGCAAAACAGCACCTTTTATCTTTGTCAAATATATCCTCAGTTGTTTTGAAATGATAAAATGCGCGTGCCTTGGATTAGAAAATTTACACATCTTATTTTGCATAAGTGATATTTAGTGAAATCGCTGTCGTGTCCGACTCTTTGCAACCCCATGGACCGTAGCCTGCACCAGGGTCCTCCGTCCATGGGATTTTCTAGGCAGGAGTACTGGAGTGGGTTGCCATTTCCTTCTTCAGGGAATCTTCCTGACCCAGGGATTGAACCCAGGTCTCCTGCATTAATAGACAGACGCTTTACCATCTGAGCCACCAGGGAAGGGAAGACTTATTTTCATATAAAGATACGAATGAGCTCTTTTGAAGTGAGTGTTTAAACTGCACAGACTCCTTATTAGTTAATAGTAATAGCCTTTTGATTTTCTGTAGCAACAGATTCTGCTTTCAGCTGATCGTGTGCAGGTGCCCTTTGTGTATTAATAATGATTTTTAAAAATCTCATGTGTTCCACATGCAAAACAATTCCTACGTTTACTGATAAAGGTATTCTTGGCTGTACAGAGATTTTTGTGATTTTGCATAGTTGATGTCTGATTATTTCTAATGGCAGAGTAGGTAATGACTTTAAAAATTCACACTATAAGCTCTGAAATTCCTAGTGTTTAGTTTTATTGTATGTAATTTTGCTTACTGTATCATTAAATCTATTTAGGTAATGAGGCAAAACATTTTCTGAAGCATGGTGGGGAAGTAGAAGAATATATTAAGAATAATGCATGATTGAATATTCTGTATGTTTCTTATTTATCTATTTAATAAAAAATATACTCTTGGATCAAAGATATACTACCCAGATGTTTAAAGTGATTTCAACCTAGATATTTAAACTGTAAATTGTATTTATCATCTTTAGTGATAAGTGTAAATTAAAGTTCTCTCTCATGCCTGGGATTAGTTTTTCCATGGAATGAAACATGTAAATACTTGATGTATCTCTATTTTGATGAGTATTGATTACAAACTCTTATGTGTAAGCCATCACTTTAGGCCTCAAGACAATGTGATTTTGTAGATATGATCATAAGGAAAATGAAGCTAAAAGTTCAGGAATTAAGATTAAGGAAAAGAATGGGGAAGATAAAGGAAAAACATTCAAGAGGAAATGTGAGTTTGAGATGACAGAAATGGAAGTAAAGTCATCAGGAAAATGATGTCAATTATTTTTGCTTAGAACAAGAGGCTTGAGTTAGTAAGGTAAAGCAAATGAGAAAAGGAAACTGGAAAACATTTTCAAAGACATTGGAATGAGACTTAGGGAAATGTTAGCATGTCAGTTCTGACTTTAAGGAGGTGATGGGCTGGCAGGTGAGATCAAGGTCCAACAGCAGAGAATGAATTCACAAGGATGATATAGTTGGAAATAGTAGAGTCTTTGACTTCCACATTCAGACTTGATTGTTCGCAAGGCCAGAGCTGCTATTTGTCTGGAAGCAGACCACAGCCTGAAATGTGCTGGAGGCTGTAAAAGCAGACCCTGGAACTCAGATGATGCTCTGCACATATTTTCTGTTTCCTTTTCCCTATTCTTATCCTGACATCTAAGCCTCCCTCTTCTAGGAGAATTAGCAGGAGGAACAAAAGTTTTAGAGTCAGACCAGGATCAAATCCCAGCTCCATCACAAATTAGCAGTGTAATTTCAACATTTCTTTGTTCTCAACCTGAAATTGCTATTAAATAAAACTGAGGATTCCTAATTTGCAAGCCTGTTGTTAGGAGTAAGTGAAATAATATATGTGTGTGCAGGTAAGAACCAAAAACAATATAAGCACAAAGGAAGTCTGGCATAATGACTCATTCCCTTGTTCCCTACTTTCATGTAAAGATCAGTTTTTTCCTTCTTTTCTTTCTTCCTTCCTTTTATTTGAAATTACAGACAAAGAGTTATGTATAAAATACATGTCACAATTTTTCTGCCTTACATTACAGTATAGCAAGAAAGACTGTGAGTCTATAATAAAGCTTCCAGGAATAGTATTTAGGATTTAGGAGGAGTTGGGTAGAGAAGAATGCTCAGAGATAACAAAAGAGATAAATTTCTTAACCCAAGAAGGACAATGTCATAGAAATCAAGGTCAGGGAATTCAATGAGGCATGGCTTAGGAGAACCATGGATAGAAGCTTTGCAACTTTGATATCCATTTGGGTGGAAGCATGAATTGATGCTTAGGAAAAAGGGCATTAATACTTTAAAATGTTAATTTCTGCAGTGTATATCGATGGCCATTTGATTGAAGAGTTCTGTGTTTCAAGAAAGATATTCTCCAGAAAAGTGAGGTGAGGTGGAGAACTGTGGAAAATAATATTTGAAGAGTATGCACTTTTTTTCCCAGAGCACTGTACTTGTCATTGAATAAAACAGGGTTTTCTTTAATATTTGAAAACACTTGCAAGGTAGATATTATTTATATTTTCATTTCCTTTTTTCCCCCTGAGCCTCAGTTTCTACATCTGTTAAAAACTAGGATTATGATACCTATGTAACAGGATTATTGGTGGAAAAAAAGAGAGTTGATGACACAGAGCACCTTATTCAGTGTCTGAAATATATTAGGTTCTCTTCCACATAGGTAGCTCTTATCATTATTCTTGTTATTGCTATTTAAGAAATACAGACTCTGAGGATCAGGAGGATTTCTTAATCTAAGATCATGGCATAAATAAAAATCAATCAGTACCAGAATTTAAATCTGTTTGATTATATCTGTACACTTGCCATTTATTTTTCACTTTTCTCAAAGCATTTATTCCTTGAAACTATACACTATAGCTTCCCTGGTGGCTCAGAGAGTGAAGTGTCTGCCTGCAATGTGGGAGACCTGGGTTTGCTCCCCGGGTCAGGAAGATCCCCTGGCGAAGAAAATGGCAACCCACTCCAGTACTCTTGACTTGAAAATTCCATAGATGGAGGAGCCTGGTAGGCGACAGTCAATGAGACTGCAAAGAGTCACACACGACTGAGCAATTTCACTTCTCTCATACACTATAGCGATAATACTCAGAAAAAGAATTTTTACTTAATTCATAGTTATTTTTAAAAAATCTAATAGTCCATTAACTTTCTGTGATTTTATAACTCAAGTTACATAACAAATAAATTTACTAAAAAATGTTAATCCTATTCATGACTGGTAATAGCTTGTTCTTTTGGGGGCAGTTTATTGAAAAGCACAACTTTGTGTCATTTTTCTCCCAAGAGATAGCCAAGAAAGGAAAAGGTTAACAAACATTTCACAGATTTTCAGAGAAATTGCCTCACATATAGGACACATTGCATTTAACATCTTGAATAGCATCTGCCCTTAATTTTCAGCGTTGAAAAGCTAAATGAAATGGCTATTAGTGTACAAACAGCATTAGGAGAGTGACTTGTTTCTTAATGCAGTTCTAATAAGAGTTGGAAGAAATCCCAACTCTGGCATAGAGTATAAGGATTTGGAAGAATTTTTGTTTGCTTGTCATTTGACTGAAATGTTTTGAACCCACTTAGCCAGGATTCACAGTGTTGTATTGTTCTTTAAGTACCAAGCAAATCTATGAGATTTGTTTTGAAGTGGATAATTTATTTCCTAATTATCGTAGGTAGTTGCAGATGAATGAAAGTAGAAATGTTTCCATTTGCCTATTATTTAATAGAAAATTTCTCTAAAATGCCTATTTATACACTATACAGCCCAACTATGTTTTAAGTTGTTCTTTCTCAAATGTGTCAAGGTCCAGTTTCTCCATTATTTCATAGATTCTAAGTCTAGTGAATTTTAATTAAGGTTGTATTTTGGAAGTTAAGTGTTTGTAAAGTTTTGTAAAACTTAACAGAATATGCTTTATTGCACCCATTGAAAATGTCAGTATTACAAACATCTGTACTAAAATCTTTGTGGAAAATGTTGGAAGTTTTCTGGATATACAGACTGAAAAAGTAATGATGTTTAGCACGTGAGATACTAATATTTGTAGGAAACACTTATGAGGTAAACATGTTTGGAATTTCATACGATGATCATTCCTATTACACATCAAGTGATTTATCAATAACTGCTTTGTGGCGTGTCTTTGCTGCCATTAACTGAAATTACAAGCATCACTGAAATTTCATTGACTTTGGAGTAACCACTATGCTTTTTAGGATTAGACTTGTATTAATGACTCATTAATCCCCCTGGACTTTCCCCCTTTGTGCCCAGTCATCTATGGGATTTTCCCTGAGTTCCTTCCAATTCTAGAAATGTTATTTGAATTGTCTAAGTACGGTTTTATTTCCCTTTCCTTTTGTACCACACGTTGTACCTTTGATGTATTTACATTTAAACTTCTCGTTTTGATGTGGAAGTGAAGGAACACGAATTCCTGAGGCTATGATCTGAAAGACAACAGCCAGGCTAGCAGCAAAAGAAGGTGAGATAACAACAGTGGGCATACCAAAATGAGCATGCTGTGAAGACACGTTTCCTAGTTTTATGAACATATTATGGAGCTCACAGATGCTATGATAAATTTGTATAAAGACATTGTCTGCAGCATAATTTTTATGTATTCCCTTTAAAGCTGTAAGTGTGTGTGTCTGTGAGCAAATATGTATTAGCATACATGCCATTCTGCCTGCCTCATTTACTTTCTTTGGGATACAACATTCTGCCACCTTGGCAATACACAGAATTAAAAGTTTCTACACATCACTGATATTTGTAACACCTCTTATTTTCACCATAGAAAAAATATGTTGCATTGTTTGGCTTTCCTTTGGAGAAAAAATGTAAAACACACACAAACACGCACACACACCTGTGTTTTTAGATCTTGGCCTAATGTTGAATGTCTACAACATTAAAATAAATATATTCAGTGATATCACAGAGCCGAATGGCTTAGTTGGTTTGTAATTTGATTAACTAATAAAAGTAATTTGTTCGATAGTCTTCTCAAAAGGGTTTCCGATGCCTGCATTTTAAATAAACGTTAGAGTAAGCAGCTAACGACTATTTCTAAGCTTTCTTACAAAGCTAATCTAATGCAATTATTGCACAAGAATCTTCTGCCCGAGTCCCACAGAATGTTCATGATTTGCCATAAGGAAACCCAGCCCAGGCTTTGCTGACTGTTAAGATAAATTTATCTTTTCCATACTCCACTCAGTGCTTCTCTGCTAAGTCTTGATGAAGAAGCTAAATTAATCCCTCCAAGGACTCTTTAAATTGCCAGCTGAGCTTCCTTGGAACCTTCTCACAAACAGGCATTATGTTCTGTGTGAAGAAAATTCTGTTTTGCATTTGATCAAACACCTTAGTTGTTTGAGTGTTGATATAGTATCCTACACTATTCTTTACTGTATTCTATTAATATGCTATTATTTTCCAAATTCTGGAAAAACCCTAGATTTACATTTATATATTTGTATGTGTATATATTCATTTATATATGAACAATACTCAAATATATGTATGTATCTAAGTATATATTTATTGAATTGTGTTAGTAAGGGAAATATGGCTCTGTGAGCTCATTGAAATTGTAGTATGTAATCTTTTACAATGTGAGCAAACCTGCTTTGTGTCATTCCTGCTTATTTTTTACTAGCATTTTATCAACTTGATTCAATTTAACTGCAGAAATACTTGGATTTCCTGTGGAAATTAAATTAACCAATTGAATTTTAGATTTAGCAACTTTTTATATATTAATAGCTATGATCATTTAATGCTTTTTATGACTTTTAGCTGTAATTTAAGTTTTTTTTCTTTTAAAATATAAAAGAAGTTATCTAAGAAGTTTTCTTAGTAGAGAGAAATTATTTATTTAATATGATACTGACTTTGAACAGCTAAATATTATACCCACTAACAAGGTTTTAGTACATTAGGATATATTAAAAATTGATATGTTATTAGTTTTATAAACATAGGGATATTCTTAGAATAAAACTATTTAAATTTGATCTTTAATAACTTCATTTGTTTCCTGTTTTGATGCTTATGCAATATACTTGGCTCAAATTTGATTATTTAAATATGATAATCTTCTTTAAAACAGAAGAGAACAAAATTATCCAAAAATCAAGATTAATATTGCGGTTATTTAACTAGGTGTTTTAATTTTAGCTTTACTTAAACTGCAGTTATGATGGATAACCTAGGAGATTAAAAGCATTGAACAATGTACTAATCTTGTAAAAAGAAAGTACACATATTGTAGAATAATCTGAAGATTTGGGAAGTGTAACAAGTATGGAAAAAGTTAAGCAAATTCTTACGTTACAAACATAACTACCCCAGTAGTCAAAAGCAACCCCAACTGACTGTGTGGCTTTGATTTATATTGATAGGTGACTACGCTCAGAACAGCTAATAAAGGAGGTCTAGAAATGTTGTCAATTGGTGCAAGTGGCAGTATTTTTTTATAGATGATTACAAAATTTTATTTCCTATCCCCTGGAGGATAGCAAATATTAAGCATATCTTTGACTTTGGAGGGCTGGTTAATTCATCTTGCTGTAATCACAGGTGTGGTTATATAACCAGAAAGAAAAAAAAAAATGCTAGAGCATATTAATGCATCATCAGCAAATTTATCCACATTTAAAGCATATAAATCTATTTTTTGTGTGTGTAGAGATATATTATGCCTATTTTGATTAACGTAAGACTAACTAATCATAATGTGTAAATGGTAGCTGTCTTCTGAAGTTTGTGTGTCTCGAATATGAAAACAGAATCAGAAATGTCCTAGATATCCAGATATCTTGATAGGTCTCCGCAGATGGTGACAATGGAATCTAGAGCAATGTTTTTTGGGGTAGATCCTGAGTAAAGCATGAAGACATGATATCTGCAAGCATTGCTGAGAGCCTTAAGGGAATGTTCTCCAGCCTTATTGGGGAAACAGCGGTACCTGGGTGTCGCAAGCCTGGTCTCCTGGTTCTAGGAAGGAAATTTATAGAGAACTTTGAATTCAGACATATTTGAGTTTGCAAGGTAGATCTGCCACTCTTAATTTATATTATATCCCAGATGATGTGGTTCAGAAATCCAACAAGTGACTAGAATGCTGGAATGAGGAACCTGAGTAAAATGTGGAAATGCCAAGCAGGCAGATAGGCCTTGTCATGAAGGTCAGATATCAAATAATAGAACCCTAAGCGCTAGGGTGGCGTTCAAGTTTAAGAATTTAGTCCTTAAAGGTCATATATTAATAGAGACAGACCTTAGTGTCCAGGTAGTTTATGAGAATAAAGAAAGAGAAACAAACGCTAATGCAAAAGTAGTTTTAAAATGAAACAGACCAAAAACTCATTCCACAGAGGGTTATGTTCTACTAAGTCTTGAAAGAATGTCCAGTTGTCTAATGATGAATGGATCAGCTCCCTTAAGAGCCCAGTGTTGAGCTGCCACCTGTGAAGTCAGCACCTCTGACTATGATTGAGAGGATAAGCTGTCTGGGTTGTGTGCGTGTGTGTGTGTGTGATGGGTGGTCAGTGTTGCTGGTATTATTTGATTGTCCTGTAGGTCCCACTTTGTCACATCATCTCAGCCATCCTTCATGTACCCTCAAATTGCATTGCCTTCCTTATGGCCTCACCCTGGAGCTAGAGGACTGGGAGCACTCATCCTTCACTTGCGTCAATTTTAAGACGAAGGGGACTAAAAGTATCTCTCCTCCAGTCCACTTCATTTGTTTCAAAGACTTTCCTGACCATTGATTTTCCACTTGATTCAAAATTTCTTTCATTCTGATTGTCTTCCCTTTCAGACTTCAATTAGCAATCTAGTTCTAGGATGTTCTGCTTCCTCACAAATAATAGAACAAGATGTGTAGTTATTTGCTCTCCTACTTATAATAACACAAAGTTTTATAGTTAGGAATCCTATCCAAACACTAACTAGGCTTGACACAGACTTGGAAAGAAAAAAGAGAGAAAGACAGAAAAAAAAGAAAAACATTGGAAGTTTGTTATTTTAATTATCTGTCTTCAGGCTGAGAGGCAAGTTACATTTTTAATTCATATATTTAAAAAAAAATCATAAGCAGCGTAATTTCATCTTTTTTTAAATTGTTGATGCTTAGAAAAGAACAACTAGGAAAAAGTGACTGTGAAAGTTTCAGTGAATTCCAATTACTTAGGGCTTAGCAGCAGTAATTGAAAAGCTAATTTGTTTAGTAATGAACTTTATCTGCAGAGAGAAAAAAATAAGACCATTTCTGAATTCAACAGCAAAGACTTACTCTCAAATTTTAAGCAATAAAAGGGAATGGAACGTGCCTGTATCATCCTTCAGATTGATTAATATTAATCATGTTTTGCTTTTTCAAAATATATAGTACATGTAGAACAATGATGTGGAGGCTAAGAGCATGGTGATGATGGTAATAGTGACTGTTATATAACAAATATCAGACACTATCTGAGCAAATAAGAGCTATATCTTGGGATAAAGCTCTCTTGGAGACACCAGGGAAGAAAATGCATGATCCCAGTATTAAACTAGATTTCATAATGATGCAGGCAAGCACTGAGCACAAATACTTATAATAAGAAAGAGTGGGTTGTTTGAATATAATACAAACAACTAGTAGTTACAATAGTAGTATAAGGAGGCTACAAACATTATATTTGATCTACATCTGAAAGGTGAATGATGGTTAAGATTTAATCAAGTATGTATGAAGAGATTAAGCAGTGATTTTTAACAGGAGGCAGTTTTAACTTACATCCCTTCTTCCCACTCCCTGGAGATATGCAGCAATGTCTGGAGACATTTTTATTTGTCACAATTCCGAAAATGAAACTGGCTCTTGGTGAGTAGAGACGGATGCTGCTAAACATCCTATAATCCATAAAACCCATAAGAGAAGTATACTAAAAGGCTACTGGAAGAGTGTAGTAGGGAGAACATATTCATTTCACTATTTATTCGTCAGCTGTTTTCCCTGGATGAATAAAATTATGTTTTTGATAAATCGACGTTGTTTTCTAAAGTTGTTAAGTTTTTGTAGGAAGATGTTCCCCCAATCTAAGCGTGTGTGCTGTGTGTGCTTACTCAGTCATGTCTAACTCTTTGTGACCCCAAGGGCTATAGCCCGCCAGGCTCTTTAGTCCTTGGGGATTCTCCAGACAAGACTACTGGAGTCAGTCGCCAGGCCCTCTGGCCCGGAATCTTCCCAACCCGGGGGTTGAACCCAGGTCTCCCGCACTGCAGCAGGATCTTTACCATCTGAACCACCAGGGAAGCCCAATCTAGGTATAAATAAGAAAAACGAAAGATATCTCTTTTAAATTAGAACTCTTAAGAAAAAACTTTGTTAACGGAAAATGAAAAACAAAAAGCTGACCATGATCCCAAAAACTAAGGGATAAAGAGTTAAGAGATAAGAAATCTGGAAGAGTTAAGAGAGCAGACGCAAGAAACCCAAAGGTTATGAGCTTGGGAGTGATAAGGCGGTTTCTGCTGCCTTGTCTAATGGATATAATTCTGAGTCACCAGCCTTTCTGAATAGTTAGCACCATTCTTGGATGACTCTAGAGAACCTAGAGAAGATGGACAAATTGCAACAATTTCAGGACCTTAGAACATGGAGAATTTATTACTTGTATTATTTTATTTTTAATAAATTGGTTTCTTGTATGAATTTATGAATAAATGCTATAAACACACACACACACACACACACACACAAATACACTGTTGTGTAGTGTTGAATCCATACAGGCTTTGTGTCAGAAATCTAATTACACCTCCTGAAGCTGTTCCCAGAATCACTGGTGGCAACTCATGCCTATTCAGTCAAATGGGATGAGCATAATCTAATAAGTATCTGAGGACTGGCCACAGTCCTTAGAAAGTGATGGCCATATGGAATTCAGTTTCTTCTGGGGGGATCATTTTCTCATCTTTCTGCTTTTCCAGATATTAGAGTGGCTGCCACAGAGCTAAATTGTTGTGTAATCCCCAGATGTGGCCCCTTATTGTCTGCTTAATTCTTTATGTGTTTTTCTCTCTGAGAAAATATGTGTGTATAGCTCACATTCTGCAATTAATACTTTATAGTTTTATAGATTTCAAACTAAAAATACAGTTGAAGTGGGTTTAAAAATAAATACCAAAGAAATCTATTATTAGTACAATTATGAAAATAAAAATTGTTGTAGGAATAAAGAGGGGAAAAAAAAAAAAAAGACAACCAGCCACACGAATGATCCAGCCCAAACTGTCAATACTGCCCAAGTTGAAAAACCTTGGAATAAAGAATATTCCAAGTAGAAGGATGAATACTCACAAAAGCAAGTCTTGGGACCTTTGATAAATTCTACTGGACTCAGTTGCTTGAGGTATCATATAGATTTCATGAAGGAGTGTAAAACAAGTGAAGGCTGGAGAAAGTCTATGATAAACTCAGTGCTGGTTAAAGCATTTCAACTTCTTAATTAGGTTTCCTGATATCTCCTAATAAAATATTTCACATCTGATATCATAGAATGTAGGAATATCTTTGATTATTTAAATAATATTATTTCAAATATTCAATAAGCTTCATTCTTCTCAAAATATTTCTCCCTTTCTTAGTGTAAGGGATTAGCAGGGCATTTGGAAGCAGTCAAATAACTCCTTGGAAAAATGTTCTTATCATGTGCCAGGTTCCTTCAAACTTATTTACAAAGAATAAACGATAGTTTCCTCAGATAAGTTCTAAAATTCTAATTTAAGCCTCATGATTCTGGCATGGCTTCCATCCATTACATATTTAATTATTTTCATGGCATTTTCATGATTATTTTAATTACACATAAGTAGAGTGTAATATCTGCACAGGGCTAACTAGTTTTGTTGCTCAGCCTCAAGAATCAAGATAAAATGTGTAGTCACTTATTTCATTTTCAATTAACTTTTTAAAAAGCTTTACTATATCTGCTTTAGTAAAATGATTTGTTTATAATTACCTGTATATGTCAAGTTATGATAAAATACTTCTTAAGATTAGAGAAGTTTTTTTTATCAGATGATACACCCTTCTTAAAAGGTTTAGCCTCTAATTACAGAATTACATACAAGTATATTATAGGTAACATCATATATATGTAAGAATGCTCATATAACCTATTCCCTTTCGAAAACCAAGATAAGTTTTCTCAAGATACAAATATGATTTGGTTTAGGAAAAATACATATAATTTTGAACATTTGATATTTATACATAATGTAAATCCAAAATAAATTATTTTAAAACTGAATTTCAAATACTAAAATAATCCACTTTTCATAAGAAGTTAAAAGATCTGAATTCTGCCACAGAATGATGTTTTACCATAATATCTAGTTAATGGATAGTAACAAATCTTAATAGATTTTATAAGATAGCTGTTTCTTATCTTCAAGACTATGTCTGTTTTGGTTTTTTTTTTTGTATTTAGTGGCATAATAGTGCTTATCACTTTCTTTTGTAATTCCTCTCTTCTGTCTTCCATTGAAGGTTACTCAGGAATAGGTATCCTGGTTAACTCAATGCCCAGTGAGGCATTCAGAAAATGTTTATAGAATGAGTAATTTTAAAGTAATCTTATATGCTTTCTTTCAAAAGATAGCTTCCCCAAAATACAAAGCATAAACATAAAATGTGAAATAAGAATGATATTTAAGTTTCATTAGTCCACTCTGTTATTTTTTTTTAATACTGTGCAAAGCCAATAGAAATGTGTTTTTAAGAGTCCATTAGCGGTGGGGCTCACTGATGATAACTTGCAACAACATACACCACTTAGATCCATCAGACTACCTGCAGTACTTAAGAAAATTAGAAAATATTGTTTGGAATTATGTCCTTTCCAGTGTTGCTGAGAAAAAGATACTAAGATTGAGAATTCTTGACTCACTTAATAAAAGTAGCGTTTCAGCATATTTTGTGGGGAAAAAAGAAAAAAACAAAACAGAAATGTATCAAAAATGAATACAGGATGAGGAGAGGCATCAGAGAGGATAATTTTTATTGTAGAATTTGCCTCTAGATTCTCCAATCCCATCATGTTATACAGTTGGATTCTACATTGGCTTTAAAAACTCAATTCAAGAATTCAAATAAATTTTCTACATTTTAAAAAAATTTAGACATAATCCCTTACTTATATTGCCAATTTAATACTCACAGGAAATAATTTTCACCAGTTTTATATGTTTTCTATCCAATTAGTTCCCACTTCCTCTGCTTCCCAAAGATCCTGCCTGCTTTTTAATATTCAATCGTTGATTGTTAGCTTTTCTGTAGCTTTTTATGTTGAAACCTTTCTAGATTAATCCAGTTAGGTAAAAGCCCAACTGAACACTATCTTGCCCTCACTGTCCTCACCCTGATCAATTTCTCATGCTCCAGACACTGACTGTTAAATCTGTTCTACATTTCAGTTGGGTTTTCAAGGCTCCTGCTTAGAACTTTTTGAATGTTCTTTCCTTTTTGGTAAGTGACACCTTCACAATTTAAGGAAATACTTCTTTCTTTTTCATCAGTTGCTCATTTACCATGACGATCTGTCACCTTCCTTTTCTACTATCTCTTCCCCTACAACACACCAACTTGAACCTGGGCTCCAAAGGCACTACATTAAAACACTTCTGTTCACATAAAATTACCTTGTCTCATTTAATTAAAAAAGAAAATAATTGTTCATTACTCAGAATACATTTTAACCATCATTATCATGTAAACAGCAATTGCATGCATTAAAATATTTAGGTATTTGATTTTCACATTTCATCATACATATTAGCATGACTGATGCTGCCTATTTTAAAAATACATGTTAGAATGAAAAAAACTGAAGCCTAGCTGCTCAGTGCCTTTTCAAAAATTTGTATAAACATCTAAATTTAGAAATTGCCATTATCTAAGTGTCATTTACCTACAGGTAATGCAATTTCAGAACTTTTAGAGTTGTAAAAATCTATCATCATTTCTCTACCCACTGCTTCCACATTCATTCTATAATCTTGCCATCTGCCTCACTGAAATGGCAGACCCAGAGGGCAGGGAGCATATCTTATCTGTGCAACGCTGTATGTAAGTGTGGGTTCTCTGTCAGCATTTAAGAAATAATAGAACTTCAAATAGGGTTGATTTAAGTCTCCCTAGTCAGCAGTTAGTTTTGGTGACATGAATCACTCTTTCAAATGGTAATTTGCACCTGTTACCTTCATCCACAGGTTGGAAAATGCTTACACCTTAATTAATTACACCCTTGCCATGTGGGAGATTGTATCCTCAACTCTGAGACAGGGGGACTGGGGCATAGAGAATCAACAGCTTTTCTGAAATTTCAAAGTAGATTTTGGAGAAGCAAATTAGAATTCAGGTCACTTTTCACTGAGTGACAGATGAAATTCTTTAGGAATCTGTGTCTCTTGTGGCATATAACATGGTGATGCCATCCCTTCCAGTAAGGGATGTAGTTGTTCTTAGCTTATTCTGCAGCATCAATTCAGTATGACCTCAGAGAAGATCTATGCTTCTTAATAGCACATTCCCTCTCTGCATTTGCAGTGGCTGATGTCATCCATGGAACCAACCAAGCAGGTGGCATGTAAATTGCTTTTAGGTGAACATGGCATTAAAATATAATTCCCCAAATGGTGGTGCCACCATGTAATTAAACTATAGCTAAGTGAGGAGTATCTGGCATCAGATAATCATTTAATAGAGGAAAATAGGAGGCAGTTCATTATTTTAAAATGTGCTTTCTTTAAAGTTCCTTAAGGATGTAGAAGGATTTTCTTGGCATTCAAGTGATCTTAAAATGTTTGTGTATAATTTTTGGCACATTTAATAAAATATTTATGATAGTGATAAATGTTCTCTTGGTATGTATTGTTCAATGTTCAAAAGAGCTGTAAGTTGACTTTAACCTTTGATTTCTCACTGTCAGAAAATATGTTGTATGGATTTATATGCATTTTATTCCTTGAAAAAAATTAGGAAATACTAAGATAGACACTTGATAAGGTATTACAGATGCCTTTGGATAAATATGTGCTGTGTGTTTTTATTACTTTAATTAATATAATTGCTTACTCAGTATTTAACTCAGTATTATTTGATCTTTTTCACTGAAGATAGAAGCTAAGAATTTATAGTTTTGGATATGTAGCAATAATAGATTCCATCTCCAAAAAACTCTGAAACCAACATTTTAACATATATTTGAGGTCAACATTGTGAAATTGTGGACAAAATTAAGTTAGAGAGTAAACCATGTGGTAATTGTTCTCTCGTAGAAAATATTTCTTCATAATCTATTTATTACATGCAAGGCACTCTATTGCACTACTAACTCTAAATTAGTAAAACTAAAATTTCCATACCTCATTACCACATTTACCTCTCCATCATGCCCTTCATTTTTGAATTAACTTCATGTAATCCTTAATTTTATAACTTAATTTTCTTCATCATCACAACTCCATCTCTGCCTCATTCCCAGACCTATTCTCCATCATTGAAGACTCTTACCAGATTTGAATTTCAGTTTCTGCAACTGGGTGTGGGACTAACAATATAACATAGCAATTGTTTGAGAATTAAATTATACTTGGAAATCATTTCATTTAATTATTGGCAAATACAAGTTAAACAGTAATAATGTGTTAACTTTATTGCTAATGATTGATTTTATTCAAGATTTAGCTTAGATATCACAAGCTCTCCTAGAATGGAGTTCTTCTAGTCCTACTGTGCTGTAATTACACTTCTATTGCGATTTGAGGCAAGTTCTATACTTTTTCCCATACAATAATTAGTGAGCACATTGAGGATATTGGCCATGTGTTCTTAATTTCTATATTTTTAGTGGCTAAAACATTCAAAAGTCTCAAAAAATTGGTCAACTAAACAATTGAAGAAATGTTCTGAAAAAATATACCTATAGTAGACATCAGTGGTGAATATTTCACCTTCTTATGATGAATGCAATCATCTTTCCTACCTTGCTTCTTTTCTAGAAGACTGAAGGGTGCACTCCAGAGAGTATTTAAGTGACTCTTATTTCATCCATCACTTCCCTGCTATGGGGCCAGCATTTGCAGTGTGGATTTTGCTTTAAATGGTGAAAACCAAATTATAATATCACAAAAGTATGTTGATAGAAGGAGACAATGGCTCAATCAGACAACAGGTAGATGACAGGTGATGTGTGTATTTCCTGGCAGCTGGTTAGAATTCATCAACAAAGGAAGATGGAAACAAGCAATTTTCAGAATTTAGGCAGGCAAGTAAATGGATTCAATAATGTCTGGCAGTAGATGGTTGGGGCCGAGGCCAAGACTTCTGAGAGCAAGGCTGACCTGCAATTCTAGAAGTATGGTCACAGCAGAGACCTACATGTAGAAAATAAATTACAAGATATGGGAGAGTATTCTCAATGATATTCCCAACCTACTTGAGCCTGGGGGAAACTTTAGAGTAAGCTGATGTCTAGTAAGTAAGTCTAAATCAGGCTTCGACTGACATTTATCAGTAGCAAAGGAAGTTAGCACACATACTTTAAAATATTGTTCTATATGCTTAGACCTAAACATTTATTAAAATATACTGTTAGAATCATAAGGTAGGAGATGAAAACACATGTAATTTCTTCCTTAGTGGTAAAAAGCTTAAACATAAGCAAGTTAAACACAAAAGTAACTGGAGAACAATTTGAGAGAGAATAAGAAATTATAGAAAAGGAATGTTTTATTAATATTTATTTTCTTTATGATTTTAACAAATAGGTATGTATGCCCTCCAAAAACATATTGCTTTATGTTTTCCATTTATGACTTGTATATAAATATTGTGTGTGTGTGCATGTGTGTGTGTGTGCGCTCAGTCATTCAGTCATGTTTGACTCTTTGTGACCCCATGGACTGTAGCCTGCTAGGCTCCTTTGTCCATAGGATTTTTCAGGCAAGAATACTGGAATGGGTTGCCATGCCCTCCTCCAGGGGATCTTCCTGACTCATGAAGGGAAACCTCATCTCCTGTGGCTCCTGCATTGGCAGGTGGATTCTTTACCACTGAGCCACCATATAAATGTTACTGTAATTTATATATTCTTCTGTGACTTATGCATCAGAAATTTTGTTTGTGAGATTAATCCATGTTGATGTGGGAAGCTGTGGTTCGCTGATTTTCATCGTTGTATATAGTATATTATTGAAATCTTGTAACAGAGTTTAGCTATCACTTCTTCTATTGATAGACTGTAGAATTATTTCAAGTTCTTTGCTGTAAAGATCAATAATTCTATGTATGCACATATGCAGTATTCTATGGCACATGTGCTCACTCGCCTCAGTCATGTGCGACTCTTTGCCACCCAATTAACTGTACCTGCCAGGCTCCTCTGGCCATGGGGCTTCTCCAGGCAAGAATACTGGAAGCGGTTGCCATGCCTTCCTCCCGGGGATCTTCCTGACTCTGGGATCAAAACCACATCTCGTGTTTCCTGCACTGGCCAGCCGGTTCTTTATCACTAGTGCCACCTGGGAAGCCCATTCTATGGCATATGTATTTTAAAATCCAAGTGCCGCTACAAATCTGTTAAACTTGAGAAAGTTACCTAATTTCTTGAGTTAGACATTTCTTATAAGCAATGAAGGAATGATCATACTAACTTACTATATAGAGTGTTTGCAAAGATAAAATATTAGATGATACATGCCATGTGTTTAGAAAAGCACCTGCCCATAAGTGCAAAACAGATATGAACTATCATTATTAGTATCATCCCAAAACAGTGAAATCATTTCCATGTTGATTGTTGACCCTAAAGATCCGAAGGTCTGAGCTTTCTTACTCCATAGAGTAAGAAGATCCACACTTTCTTCCAAA
This sequence comes from Dama dama, assembly GCF_033118175.1. Classification (NCBI taxonomy): domain Eukaryota; kingdom Metazoa; phylum Chordata; class Mammalia; order Artiodactyla; family Cervidae; genus Dama; species Dama dama. Next base: position 55,222,313 of record NC_083697.1, read on the forward strand.
GTGTGGTTTGGAACATCACAATCATAGATTCAATTTGATATTTATCTGTAGTATTTTAGAATTCACTATACTTTTGTGAAGGTATGAGGATATTTACATGAGAGTCATATATTGTATATAAATTTTCAGTAATAATGTTCATCACAACTTGCTCCACCATCATTTGTGACCATTAGAGCCACTAAGGCTGAAAGCCAAGTGAAGGCACTTCTCAAGAGGAGGGGACATGTTTTGAAGTAGGACAGTCTGCTATCTACAGTTTATGGTTTTGGAGTCTCTTTTTTTATAGACCAAAAATTTCCTCCTAATGTTCTCTGTTTCTTGCCCTTTATTCTTATCTCTGGAATAACATAAAAGCATCCCTTAACTCTGTACATTTTAACTTTGTTAGAAGAGCAATTAAAAGGTTTATTTTGTCCAAACATATTTTTTGGTGAGTGTTTATGTAAGCACACTTTATAATTGAAAAAACTCAGCCACATTTCCTTGTAAGCAAAGAGAATAAATTAGAATCAACAGCCTGATGATTATATACTCAAAGCAAGATAGATAGATTTCATTAATGCCAAGCCAACAGACAGAACTGCTAGGGATTGCAGAATAGGGTCATGCTTCCCTAACCTAGAGTCTGCACTCAGTTCAAAAAAATCATAAGCTTAGATATAAGCAGAGTTTCTGAAAGGGATTCTAGATAATTTAGTGTTGCCTTCTTTATATCAGAAGAGTAAATGACCAGGGCTGAATGTTCATTTTTTAAATAAATTAGCTTTACTGAGATATACTTTGAATAATTAACATACAATGAAATGTCAGATTGTTTTGCAATGTATATTTCAGTGAGTTTTGACACTTATGTAAATGGATAAATCCATCACCCCCCATAAAGATATGAAATATTCTTATCACCTCCAGAAATTTCCTTGTGCTCCTTTTCAGTCTTCCCTCTACTCCTCCCACATCTTAACCCATCTTAACAATCATTGTTGTGATTTGTATTACTATTTGTTGTACCTGTTCTAGAACTCCATGTAAATGGACACACACTGATGTAAACTTTTGTATCTGGTTATTTTTTTCCTCAACAATTTGGGTATGACATTCATAAGAGGAAAGAATGCCTTTAATTTGTTTTTTGCTATAAAATTATATTCACTTAAAATGTGTACATGTATTGTGATTTAAATCACTTTAGTTCAGATCACTCTAGTATTTTGAACTAGTTGCCATAAATGATGAAGGCATTCATTTGAGTGCATAGAACATATCTATCATGAATCAGAAACTAGAAACATTTCTCACTTTTAGGTTAGGTTAGCCAAACCAAGATGGGGAAATTTCAGTCTTTGAGCAATCTGTTAGGTAGGTTTTTACTCATTGTATGCTCAACTGTCCTCAAAATTTATTAATATTCTAATAATTTAGATCATTTCAGCTAAAACTGATGACATTCTTTACTGTCATTAAAGATTCAAATTGACCAGATAAATGGTCTCTTGTATTTTTTTTTTTTTTTTTGGTTTGGAAACTGAAAGGCAGACTAAGAAAAACTAAGTCATATGCCACTTGGTAATGAAGTGTTTTCTTCCCAAGTGTCTATTTACCTGACATGCGAGATGAGAAAATACGTGGACTGGGAAAGCATGTGGGGGTACAGAGTTGGGAGGAGAGAGTGAAACAATTTTCTCAAATTTCTGAGAAAGAACATGTTCAAGTGAGTTTTGATAGTACTGACTTCCATTTGACAAGATTTGCATTGTAATACTCATTATTAATCTTAGAAAATTCCATAATGCTAAACAAATTTTGAACAACTCTTCAGAGATTCACACCTAGGATGAAATTCTACAGCTGAGTAAGAAAAAAAGAGAGCAATATGCATTTTCTTCTGGAAAATGTTTCTTCACAAGGGAATTGCCTAGTGCTTGGTTTCTACCTACTCTTAGAATTGTTTGCTTGCTTATTCTTCGAGGCATGCTTTATGAGATACGGAAGTGGTTTAGTGGAGCACTGGCTTACTGTTCAGATGACGGTACTTTATTTCCTTCTCTTCCACTCAGTACATTTTATTTTATTTTTTCACTCAGTACATTTTAAAGAGCAAGCTCCTTGTTTAACATGTTGAAATCTGGTCACTGCTAATTATTGTGCCTGCAGTTTCCAACTTCACAAGTGAAAATCAAATCATGGACCCTTGCATGCCAGAAGCTATGCAATTCTGGGAAAATCCCTCAAGGAGCACAGCATAGCATGCAAGTTAAAGTCCAGCCAGCACTGGCATTGAGCGGTTCTAGAGATGGGAATTTCCTCCCAGCAGACCAAGCTTCAGTTGGCATTGCTCTGCAAGTTATTTGCATTTTCATTAGGGCAGGGTAATTCCCCCTCAAACAAACTTTTCCCATTTGCTTATGTTTTTTTTTTTTTAGTCCAATCAGTGTGCTTCTTCCTATTGAAGAAGATGTAGAAATGCCACAGATTTATTTTTTCAAAAGGTGATTTTGTTTTAAAAAGCACATTTTCATATTTCAAGGGAGAAATAAATGCTAAGGGACATTAAAAAAAAGAATTTTTAAAAAGTTTTCTGTTTATGGAACTGAGTACCTTTTCTTTCAAAAGAGTTGTGTGCAACAGGGGACAAGTGATAGAAATGGGAGTAGGAAAGTTAATCAAAAAGGTAATCATGTGAATCGAGGCAGCATTTCCTCCAAGACTAGACCCCAGTGTTCCTGACTGACAGAGTGCTCGGTGACTCAGGGCTCTAAGGTTTCTACCAACTGAGTGTGCAGACTCTCTCAGTGATGGGAAATGCAGAGCACTCAGTCATTCATATCATTTGAATATGCACAAGTGTTTCAGGCTTAATTTCTATTCATATGCTTGTTTGAGTGATTGTCATTTTCTTTCTATCTTTTTTTTAAATAGGTAAGAGTTTAATTTTATAGATAAGAATATAAGTGAAAGTGAAAGAGGCTCAGTCATCTCTGACTCCACAAGACCCGGTGGACTTTACAGTCCATGAAATTCTCCTGGGCAGAATACTGGAGTGGGATCTCTAGGATCTCCAGGGGATCATCCCAATCCAGCAATCAAACCCAGGTCTCCCACATTGCGGGTGGATTCCTTACCAGATGTGCCACAAGGGAAGCCCGGGAATACTAGAGTGGGCAGCCTAGCCCTTCTCCAGGGGATCTTCCTGATCCAGGAATCAAACCGGGGTCTCCTGCATTGCAGGTGGATTCTTTACCAACTGAACTATCAGGGAAGCCACATAGGTAAGAACAGAGAATAGCAAAGCCTAGCAATGCTTTTCTTGGTAATCAAATCACTAAAAGCAATGAGTCAGATATTTTCTTCACAAAGACTCTTCTCTACAGGAGTCTCTCATCTCTTTCTGATCTTTGTATGTTGCATTGATGATTGTTAATTACAATGACATGGAAAATATTTGATGAATAGTAGGCTCCGAATCTGCCTACAATACAGGAAACCTGGGTTTGATCCCCTGGAGAAGAGAGTGACAACCCACTTCAGTTTTCTTTCCTGGAGAATTCCATGGACAGAGGAGCCTTATGGGCTACAGTCCATGAGGTCGCAAAGAGTTAGACACGACTGAGCGACTAACCCTTTCCACTTTGTTTCCACTGTAGTAATTCACTAAAACCACCATATGTGTGTGTGTATGAAAGTGCATACATATGTATGTGTGTATCATATTTATGAATAGTCGATGCAGGTGGTCTCAAGTAAACAGATTTGTAAATTGACTCCTAGATTAGTTTCTCTGAAGCATTATGACAAGCCCTGAGAAAGGAGTGTGTATGGATGTTCATTTCAAAGATTGTACTCTTTTGGGGGAGAAAACTACACAAGAATACATATAATGTTCAACAAAGTGTAATAACTGCCATAAGAAAAATACAGTTAATATTCAGTGATTGATAACAGAAAAAAGAGATTGCTTTCAGCAAAATAATACACACAAAAAACTTAGTGTAAATGTTTGACTTAAAGCAGTGTTAGTTCCTGGTATTGCCTTTATGGCAGAGGATTAAGCAGACATTTAGAGAGTAAGTGACATTCAGAGGGGGAAAAAGAGAGAATTTTGGTAATATGAACGTTGAGAAAAGGCATCCCAATAGGCAAGAATAGCTTCAAAAGATGAACAAAGGTGAAAACACTAAACTTGTGTCAACTAATATTACAATTGCATGATCATAGGGCACACAAAATATTGGAAAAAAGCAAAATGGGGCCACATTATATAAGGATTTATATGTCAGTTTAGAAAAAAAAAAAAAAAAAAGACTTTAACTTATGCACCATGGCAGGTTATTGTACATTTTTCAGCTTTAGAAAGACTAATCTGACAGCAACAGACATTCTGTCTATTGTGAAGAAAGACAGAAAGAGGATGGCTATTTAGAGGACTGTTACAATATTTCCATTAGAAATGCACAAAGACTATGAAACAAGGTGGTAGTAGCAGAAGTTATAAATCATAAACATAATAAAGAAAATGTATAAAACATGATAACAGATTTGATGAGAAGACAAAAGAAAGGGAGGTGTACAAGAAAATTCTTGGAGATTTGAAGGCCATTTAAAACATTTAAGGAGTAGAAAATAGAGGAATGTTTTATGAAAGATGAGTGTATTGAATTGTTACAATAATATTTGAGCTACTTAAAATATTGTAAACATAGAAAGATGACCAGGAAAATAAGGAGATTGAGAGAATAAAGAATTAGAATCTAAGACAAAGATAAATTTGGTGATATACAAATCATCTTTATGGTGGTGATGTTTTAAATCTATAGTATTGCTGAAACAGCTTTTATAGAGAGGAACAGAAAAATGTTATGGGGAACAATTAAGCTTAAGGGATGCGTGGGGGTGGGTGGAGGTTAAGGTCTGACACAACAGGAGAATTCATAGAAGGGAAATCAAAGAAGTATGAAGTTACAAAGGCCAAGGAGTGTTCAGCTGGCTCGGTATTTTCAGATGATTAAGAGGCCTGTGCAGGCTATTGAGTTTGTAAAGTAGATCCTTGTAAACCTTTAAGAGAGCAGCTTTGATGGGGTAAAGGCATAGGTCAAAGTGTGAGAAGCTTAAAATTGAATGGGAGAGAGAAAATGGAGATTGCCGGATTTGGTTTAACTTTCTCTAAGAATATATAATCATAAGAGAAAAGAGAGAAGACGGAAGCTTCAAATGGAATGGACGCTTCAAATGCTGCTTTGCTGAAAGTAGCAACCTTCTTAACAGAATTTCTGTCAGTTTAAAGAAATAATTAGATAAATAATTAATGATAGTAGCACCTTCCATTAAGACAAAATAATGAGAGGGTTCATGGAATATAACAGATTCCACATTTTAGCAGGTGGGAGGAAATCTGCAGTTTGTACAGAAGGCCAAGTGTTCTCAGCATTAACCAAGTGGATTCCAGAATTTTTGTTCAAGTTTGTGCAGAGAAGAACCAGACAGTATAATACTATTGCAACACATTTTAAAACCATACCTTTTTTTTTGCATCAATATATTGTAGTTTTATATCCCATATTTCTATGATGACAATGATTCTGACAAAAAAAAATATATTCGGCTTCCTTTGCTCTTCTTTTCTTTCTTAATTATCAACAGTATGTACACATAAAACAGACCAGCAAGACACATCTTTATATTTTGTTAATTGATATTTCTGTTTCTTCATGCTTAAGGGCCAAAGATTCGGAATCTTATATATTTTATATGAATTTTTAAAAGATAATGATCAATTACTAGAGGATAATAAATTGCTACCATATTTATAAACTACTAATTTCTACTATTAATACTAAAGGATGAAACAACAAAAATATGTTAGTTATCTTAGTAACATAATTAGGTTTTAACAAACAATTACAAAAGAATCTCCAAGTTAATTAATTGATTATTTTCAAAAAGCTTAGAGTAGTTTCTTGGGAAAATAAATATAAGATCCATTGTAGTTTCCTTTCTTTTTGTAAGATTAACTTCTTATATATATTTGTCAATTTTCCAGAGCTGAAACACAAATAAAGAAAGTAATTGCAATGGCATTTTAAACTCTCAGTGTTAATATCCAGCTACCAAGGTTTGGAGGTATATCACCCCTACGCATATAATTTTATTTTTTATTTTTCTTCTTATCTCTCTTATGGCCTACATCAAATCTGAATAACCAGCTATATTTTTCAGAAAGTAAGGTAGTCTCTAAATGAATTACTTGTAATTTCCAAGTATTTTATGAATTTGTTCTAACACATAAGAATTACTTTGATTTTAAGAAAGAAAATCCATTAATGCATTTAACTCTCTTCTTGCTTTCTTATTTTTCGATTAAGAAGATTTTCAAATGGAATCCCTGAATTGCTGTCTTTCTAATTAAACTCAGGCTACTTTTCTTTTGGTCTTCTCTCTGTTTGGCAGGTTTTTTAAGATCACACTGAAGTTGTTTCATGAGTATTTGTATTGTGAGGGCAAACCCTCTATGATGTTAAACTTAAGGAAGGCATGTATGTTTGTGTGTGTGTGTGTGTGTGTGTGTGTGTGTGTGTGTGTGTGTGTGTGGCAGTGTATTGGTGTATCTGTGTGTATGTGTGTACAGGGGACAACATAGAGAGCCAGAGGGCACTCTCCTTTCTAGGAGCATAAAGGTTCTAGATCAGAGAACTAAACCAAGATTACCATGAAACATTCAGACTGACTATTACATTCTTTCTGTTAGAAGTCATGGCATTATTTTTTATTTATTTATTTATTTTAACTGGAGGCTAATGACTTTACAATACTGTGGTGGTTTTTGGCAAACATTCACATGAGTCAGCCTGGGTGCACATGTGTTCCCCGTCCTGAACCCGCCTCCCCACTCCCTACCCTTCCCATCCCTCAGGGTCATCCCAGTGCACCAGCCCTGAGCGAAGTCATGGCATTATAAGCAGAATGGTTACCTAACACAAATTTAGCATACTTAGAATCTTCTGTTGAGTACAATTCTGAATTTATTATAGTTTAGTATGGATACATATTCATAAAACATTTTTTAGTTTAAATCCTCAGTACCAAGCCATAAAGCTCTCTCTATATTCAGTTATTGACACATCTCTTTCCTATAGTTATGGAAACCTAAACTATGCTAATTCTGTATTGTTGCATGAATTTTCATTGTATTACAAAGGCTACCTTTTGAGGAGAAGTTTGAGGAATCAATGTGAATAGTTCTTTCATTGCATCACATTTTCTTAAAATCATAAAAATAAAAGGCATTGACTCCAGGATATGGAAAAGAAGATCAATTTACCTGCAAAATTCTTAGGTAACTGGTGTCAAATTTTAATAGCATCCTCAAGAGGGCACTGTCACCTGTTTTATATAGTTTATAATTTGTGTCTTTTACTGATAAGACTCCTTGCAATACTTGAAGAGTGATTTTGATCTCTATTTATCTGAAATGCAATGTTGCATCCTTTATATCATACACAATCCTGCTGTTTATAGCAACCTCCAGCTGTCTATTGTTACAGAGCTTGGGTTAACTCATGTGTCAATAAGATAGCAACTTTTGACTGGCTTTGCACCACTAAGTGTGTTTACCATACCATGCACATGTCAGTAACATTTTATAGATTGTTCCACTTACCAAGATAATTAAGGCTATTTAAATCCTAGCTATCAATTAATAAAAAGTGTTTTTTGAGTACCTCCTTGTGCTTATTATTTGTGCAGTTGATATGTGTTGGTAAATTTTGGCTGAAATTAAATGTGAGGCTTGGCTGAGATAATAATCCCGTCTAGACCTGCTTAATAATGCACTTTGGAACATCTTCATTTAACATTGAGTCTTTTCACTTTTCTATTAAGCTATAGCTTATAAATGATTTTACTTTCAATAATATGTATACACACACCAAGGTTGACAGTGGGCGTTGGACTTCTTGAGTTTAAATAGCAGCTCTATTACTTAGAGAATGTGAATATGGACAAATGACTTCTCCTTAGGTTGTTATGAAGGTAATATATCTATGTAGGTAAATAGATAATATTAAGTTAATTTTATTAATATTGCACATTTTCAGAGTTCTTCATTGCACTTGCCATGACTCAAATAATCTAATCTATAGTTTGTGTAATGTGTAGTTGGTCTCTGATGTTTCAAAATGTTCAATTAATTATTTGAAAGTGTATATAATGCTTTTAGTTACTTAGGCAAAGAGTTAAAATATCTTCAAGTTTTAAGGACATTTCATACATACACACATCGTTTTGTGGAAATTCTATTCTAAAGTAACTTAGATTGAATTATTCAAAGAGGTATGAATTAAGTATTCGTACCTTAATTCAAATTCAAGAATTTTGAATTAAGTATTCCAAAAATGAATTAACCATTTGAAATAAATTATTTTTGTTTGAATGGTACTTATGTCTATTAAAGTATTTCCTTTTCAAGTGTTGTATAAAAGGAAAAAACCTGACATGATTTTTAATTTTGCACAGAAATAGTTGTAAATTTATGTTATAAATTCAACACAAGAATTGTAAACACAGATATGAATTGTTTACTTCAATATTTATTTAAAGGGGTAAAAGAGAATGAAAAGGCCACAGTTGCTACTATAACTTTCTATACACAATGGTGCTTATTTATATTGTTTGATAATATGTGGGCAGTTACATTTTGTTTTGAGTTAAAATATAATTTAAACAAATAGACTTATTTCGAAACTTTGTCCTCTGGATATACAAATACCTTATAACAGCAGTTTAAAAAACAGATAAGATGGACTCAAAATATTCTCGAAGATAACTAATGAGTAACTTCATGTGGATTTCTTCTCTATTTTTGAGAGCAAATATTCAAGAATAAATCCCCCTCCATTTGTACCCCATCCTATAACATGATTGTCCATTCATAAGCTTCAAAGTGCAAACCAATGCTCTCAAACTTTGTCATCCTTTTCATTTAATTTTTTTTAAATTTTATATTAGAGTATATTTTATTAACAATATTGTGTTAGTTTCAGGTATATAGCAAAGTGATTCCATTATACATATACATGTATCTATTCTTTTTCAACTTATTTTCCCCTGTAAGTTATTACAGAATACTGAGAAGAGTTTCTAGTGCTATACAATAAGTCCTTGTTGATGATCTATTTTAATATAAGTATGTGTACACTTTTTTTAATCACAAGATTGTAAGCAGAGGAGCATGTGCAGCTGCATGTTTGGACAAATGCTCACTGTGATAGAGTCACTGTCTCTGCCTTTCCCTGATTATCTAATTACTATTACTCCATAAAAGTCAAACAATTGTCATTTCTCCCTTCTCGAGAAGTACTCCTCAAAATGTATTGTATTGAGAAATACATCTGTATTGAAAGAGAAATACAGTAGGAGTGAAGAAAGAGACTGTTCAGTTCATTTATTGATTGATTGGATGGCTGATTGATTTCAGAGCTTCTTTTGTGAGTTCATCATTTCTACATTTCAAAACCAATGATGCTCTATCAAGTTCTAATGACCTTACTTAATTAGATGTCTCTCATAATTGCAAAGGCAAATATGTCAGATGTCTTTACATATACTTCATTCATTTTGATCATTTCCTTCCTTGAGGCTAGTTTTCATTTCTGTTCTGAGAGCTAACTTGAGACATAGAAAAGTGGTTAAGTTCCTATCTGATGGCAAATCTGTTTGATTTAATCTGTGTAGTGACTCTTTCAATTAACACTTTTTTTAAACTCTAATTTTTTAAAAATACTTCACAGTTTTAATTCTGGTCCATATTTTACATTTCAACAATCAGTTACATTTTAGAATATTGTAAAGGAGTGACATTACAATTGCATGTTTATTTTACATTTTCTTCCAGGTATTCTAAAATCTTAGGACCATACAACACCTTGAAGGAAAGGAAAATAATACTTTGTCTTTCTCTGCTTCTAGACATTCTCCTTTGCTTATTTGAGTTTCCTTCTGCTTATCTGATTAAAACTATTCCATCATACCTGATGTGATAGGAAACACCACTTATTTTTATCTCATTAAAAAGCATTCAGATGACCTTCATTTCCCTCCCAGGTCTATTGGGGTAAAATTGACAAAGTTGCATGATTTTTAAGCTATTTCAGTTATCATTTTTAAAGGTCCACAGGCATACATAACTTGTGCCTTGGAATATATTTTAACAACGATTAATATATATTATAGTTGCATAGTATTCCCACTGTTCTAAACTTTAAGCAATTATTGTGCAAGTATTAGTAGAACACGAATTCCATAAGGAGAGGGGTCTATTCTTCCTCTTTCACATAATTATGTTTCTACTATTCAGTTCAGGTTAAATGCAGTGATGGATACTCAAGAAACACTTTCTTGAATAAATCTATAACATAAAGCTACCACTATTACGAAAACTATTAAATGACAGGTACAGGATAAGAACATCTCAGAAGTTTTGAAAACTGAGTGATTAATGGGAGATATTTCTTATGACTATGACTATAGTGTCTCCAGACAAGAAAGTGTATATATATATATATATATCTCAAGTCCAAAATCATGTTAATAGTCAGAGTATCAAATTATTAGGTAAGACACAGATATTTGATTTTGAATAAAGATTACATTTTACAGAGGAATATAAATGTTGACTCTTTATGATCCATGGTGATATAATTATTGCTAGTCCTTAGGCTCAATGCCAGTTAGAATCTTTCCATGTCAGTAGAATCCAAGACTAATTTGCTCTGATTAGCAGAGAATTGCTTTGCAGACTTTCTGTTCATTTATGCAAGGACAGTCCTGTTAATTCCATCCCAGTGAATTTATATGGGATGTCCACAGAAGTCCTCAAAAGCCTCAAGCTTTTACTACAAATAGTTGATTTTTCCATATGCCGGATACTCAGATTTTCAGAAGAAAACATCCAAATGGTGCTATTAAAAAGAGAGGAAAGGGAAAGCTTAATTCCTTAAGTGAGGTTGCTGTTTCAACTCAACAAAGGAAATGCACTTAACCCAGTGCAGTGTAAGTTCTTTCTTCCAAAGGATCCAGTAAGAACATCACATCAGAATGTTATCCTAACAGGGCTCCACAATGTAAAAGGACAAAATACCCTTGGAGAATAAAAGTACAAGTGAGGAAAACGACAGCTATGATGATATGGTGTAATTGAACTATAACCCAGAAACAGGAAAGCATGCTGTGGGTATAATTTTTAAAAAGTGCATTTTTATTTCCCACTTGAAAGGGCCTTAACAGTAGATAAAAGCTAAAATGAGAATAGGGTAACTATGAGCATCAGGTCACATAAAGACTACTTAGTATGGATAAGCATAACCCATCCCTTACAAAGTAAGTCTCTGACAGTGTGTGACGTAGAGATGAAGGGTATATAGGTTGGTATGAGCCAAGTATAGATATGTCAGAGAAACTCAGACCAGGAAGGGTAGCCAGGAAAGCAGTAAGCAAAAAATAAGATACACTTTTTTTCTTGCTAGTAACAGGGAGAGGGCATAAATCATTAATATTGATTGTGTCTGTTAATTACATTGCAAGTGACAGGAAACTTGACCCAAATTAGCCTTAATCACAGAGAAGTTCATCAGCTTTGGGATCTGAAAATTTTGGACTCTGACCTGACATGACTGTATACAAGGTCAAACATAGTCACTAAGCCCCTGTTTGACTCTCCCCACTTCTTGACCCCCTTTTCCATCCTCAGATAATCATTCCCTCTTTGACTAGAATATAGAGTCTTTTGGCCATTTCAACACAGTCTCAGGTTTCCAAGGGCATCACGTGGACATACCAAACCCAACCATGTGGATGGGACAAAGTGGTATTCTGATTGGTTTAGGTCTGTATCATGTGTCTACGTTAATACTAGAGATAGAACTAGCTTTATGGAAACAGCATGAGCCAAAAGCTGAAAGGGGATAGTTTTTCAAAAGGAAATAGTGTATTTGCACTAACAATAGGGAAGTTGGATGCTGGTGTCAAAAATACAACAAATGTCTACTATATTGGCCAGTATGTCAATAGTTTCAGAGGGATCCATCTCTGACCGTGACAGAAGGTGCTCAACACTTCCTTGTGAAACTTTCTGCCTTCAGTCTAGAATTTGACTTCAAATATGCTTCAGGAAGATGTAGGCTGAGAAGAAGGCCCTCAAGCAGCAGCAGCAGCAGCTGCTGCCGCCGCTAAGTCGCTTCAGTCGCGTCCGACTCTGTGCGACCCCATAGACGGCAGCCCACCTGGCTCCCCCGTCCTTGGATTCTCCAGGCGAGAACACTGGAGTGGGTTGCCATTTCCTTCTCCAATGCGTGAAAGTGAAAAGTGAAAGTGAAGTCGCTCAGCCGTGTCCGATTCTTAGCGACCCCACGGACTGCAGCCTACCAGGCTCCTCCATCCATGGGATTTTCCAGGCAAGAGGACTGGAGCGGGGTGCCATTGCCTTCTCCGTAATAGCTTATGAGTGTATTCTTATTTTGGATTGGAAGTGCACTCTGCTGGAATGACTATGACACTATTATTTGTTATGCTGACTATATGTGGATGTAGGTAAATATGAAAAATATTTCCACATCACATAATAACTGTACTTGCATGAGCTCAGAAGTAAAATTGGGAGGAAATTAAAATATATATACTCTGAAATTGGAGGGACAATTGTTCAGGTGCTATTTGGTTGTAAATGACATCTCTTAAATATGATCCATGCTTTATCATGGATGCCCTTGTTCAAGAGTTAATATGCTTCATAGGAATTAAAGACTATATGTATTATGAAGAGACCTTACTGTATGTTCCTCATATTTTACTGAAATACAGTTTATATTAAAAAGAAATATGAAGTTTTCTCCTTGGCCTTGCCGTTTCTAAGTATGTTTTTATAATTAAGTGACCTCTATTTCTATACTCACTGGACAAAAATAGGGATAATCAGGTAAATAATATTTGTAAGATGATTTAAAACATACAGAAGAGATTTATATAATTTTCTTAACAATCCTTTGAATTTATTTTTAAAATCTATACATTGCAGATTGAAATTGGGGCTACATAAATTTTCCAGGGTCGCTTCACTGTCTTGCATTGATGGCCAGGCCCTCTGCCTCACATCATCTGTTCTCTGTTCCACTGATGTCTTTCCAGCTGAGGGTTATTTCTGAGAAGTACCTGAATTTTGTCATTTATCTCACTTAACTATTTATCATTTTCTTTCATTGATTGCTACAAAACCTCCCTTGGCAACTCCAATTCTTTCTTTAAAATATTGTTCACAAGCCACTTTCTGTTTAAGACCTTGAATCCCCAAGCAAATATGCCTTGTCTATCATCACAGTCCCATTGTACAGGCATCTGTTAGCACATCTCAATCTATTATAATGATCTGTTTACACAACTGTAGACCCAACTGAACAGTGAGTTTTTGAAGATGGAGATTATGTTTCATGGATCTGTGTGTCCCCAGTCATTAGTGCTCTAAAAGCATCTGAGTTAAGCAATCAATGTTTGATGAATGAATGAATGAACCATAAATACTGAAAACACAGCCACTGCAGAGCTGTATGGATAGAATGCCTTGCTAGAACATGCTGAAGTTAGAGAGAAGTAATTTACTGCCATGGTGTAATATATTTGAATTTTACGTAGGTTTTTTTTTTTTTTTTTTCTTCTTTTTTTATCATATAGTTAAGTTGCCATCTTAGAATTACAATAGAGTTTAATTCAACTTCTTAATCTATATATTAAAATACTTCAATAATGCCCTTTGTTTTAATAGTAGTTCTTAACAAGTACAATAAAACAGCACTAATTCACATGCTTTTCATGGGTTGCAGCAGAACTTAAACCTTCCCAGAATAAAAACAGCAATCTTGAGTTGACACTTCACAGGTATGCAGTCTTCTGAAGAAAAATCTTACACTTTGTCTTAAATAGGAGCAGACTTGATCTTTTTAAATTTAGCATATTTGTGTGTGTGTGTGTGTGTGTGTGTAGAGGGGAGTGGTTCATGATATTTCAATCATTTCATATAGTTTTACAAGAAATAGATGACCATTAGTCCTGTGATCTTGATATTTGAATTTTATGGCACTAATTTGCTTATCTTTACCAATTCAGTGGCATTCTAATAAATTATTTTGTCTATTGTTTCAGAAGAAAAAAATGATAGTTAATTTGGCAATTATCTGAACTAAATATTAAGATTATTTCTTTATATACCAATAAAAATCTATTGGAATTTTTTGTGTCTTGGTACTGAATATAGCTGCTGGCTTTGTGTATAAGATAGGTGTAAGGATGGGTTCAGTTGATGTAGAAATGGGATCTTATGCTAACTGCCTATCAACCTTGGTTTAACCTAGAATGTCCTCTCTATATAACGATCTCAGGACCAACGTTTTGAGTTTTTATTGACCTAATACGGAATTTTATAAGTACTGTCTAAGTGGTAATATCTTCACCATTAAGCATTTTAAAACCACAGAAAGGATTTTATCATTGTTATACTGAACATCAAGAACATATAGACTCTTGGAGTTTACAATGTGCTTAAGGATGTTTTATTCAATTTTATTGAGAGGTAGTAAGCAATAATGCAATGATTTCGACCCAAAGATCATTTTGTGAAGAAAAGATTTAAAATATATCTTTTCTCAAGGGATATTAGAGTTCCAGTTATCTAGACTTTGCCCTCAGGTCACTCTTTAGTAAGTAAAAATGTAATAAGTGACCAGGAATCAGCAAATTCTAACAAGCACGAGTGATTCTATAAAGTTTATCTGCATATGCAATTATGAAAGGACCTTTGTTTCTGATACACTGTAAGTGTTGTTGAATATGAGGCTGATGCTTCCAGCCTCTAATCACATGGCTTATCTTAGTAATCGCTTATGTTAGATTGAATTTCAGATTCATCTAAGGAAAAGAACAAATGAAAATAATATCATCAAATCATATCCCTTCAGAATAAAGATAGATTTCATAGTTTTTTTTTTTTACTTAGTAATTTTTCCTCTCTTCCCCCTCAACTTTTTTTACTTTTAAGTAGTTAAATGTTATGTTGTGACTGCTATCTCTCCTTCAGGAACTGAATTACTTTTTTAGCAGAGCTTTGATGGCTTTTTTTGAGAAACCATTTTCCAGATCACTCTCTTTACAACAGTTAGGATACCTTTTCTGTTGGCAGTTTATGTGTTTCTTATAGATGCTAAAAAGCAGATACGACTTATAAAGGCAAAAAGTGAAGCTACTTACTCCCCTTTATTTTCACTCCCCTCGTTGTTGACATGAAATCTGTCAGTCTCCCCAGCTGATCTCTCTGCTTCCCTTCCTTCTCATTTCCACAATTCAGCATACCTATCACCCGGCTAAGCCTGTGAAAACACCGTTTCAGTAATGCCACCATCCTCATTCAAAGTTCTTCACCCCCAGCCCTACCCAAAATTCTAATCTCATTCAGACTTTTTTCAACCTGTCTTTCCAAACTTTACATCGTGCCCCCCAAACAGAACAAATTTCTCTTGCTTCCATACACTTGGCCTTTCTGTTTCCTCCGTCTACATCATCCTTCTCACAAGGCCACCAACTTGCTTCCTCTTCACATGTCACAGCTCAGTTTGATTTCTTAATCATTTGGTGAGTCTTGCCAGCACTTCTCATGTTACTGCATTCTCTTTTTTGTTGTAACTTTATGACACTTGGCACTTAACACTGAATTGCTCTTTGTCACCAAAAACTGTTCCTGTCAAGGATGCACACTCTGTCTGGTCAGCTACATTTTACTTTGTAGGAGTTAGAGATGTATTTTATAATTCTTTTGATTTTTCCCATGCCATTAAAGTGTATTTAAAAAACTGATCGCTGAGGAAGGCTTTCTTATCTCTCCTTGCTATTGTTTGGAACTCTACATTCAAATGGGTATATCTTTCCTTTTCTTCTTTGCCTTTTGCGTCTTTTCTTTTCTCAGCTATTTGTAAGGCCTCCTCAGACAACCATTTTGCCTTTTTGCCTCTCTTTTTCTTGGGGATGGTCTTGATCCCTGCCTCTTGTACAATGTCAAGAACCTCCACCCATAGTTCTTCAGGCACTCTGTATCTCAGATCTAATCTCTTGAATCTATCTGTCATTTCCACTGTATAATAGTAAGGGTTTTCCTTTAGTTCATATCTGAATGGTCTAGTGGTTTTCCCTACTTTCTTCAATTTAAGTCTGAATTTGGCAATAAGGAGTTCATGATCTGAGCCACAGCCAGCTCCTAGACTTGTTTATGCTGACTGTATAGAGCTTCTCCATCTTTGGCTGCAAAGAATATAATGAATCTGATTTTGGTGTTGACCACCATGGTATTGACATTCCATGGTGATGTCCATGTGTAGAGGCTTTTCTTGTGTTGTCGGAAGAGGGTATTTGCTATGACCAGTGTGTTCTCTTGGCAAAACTCTTAATATTTGACCTGCTTTATTTTGTACTCCAATGCCAAGTTTGCCTATTACTCCAGGTATCTCTTGATTTCCAGCATTTGCATTCCAGTCCCCTATAATGAAAAGGATATAGAATGGGAAAGACTAGAGATCTCTTCAAGAAAATTAGAGATACCAAAGGAATATTTCATGCAAAGATGGGCACAATAAAGGGCAGAAATGGTATGGACCTAATATATTAAGAAGAGACGGTAAGAATACACAGAAGAACTATAAAAAAAAGAACCTCATGACCCAGATAACCACGATGGTGTGATCACTCACCTAGAGCCAGATATCCTGGGATATGAAGTCAAATGGGCCTCAGAAAGCATCCCTACAAACAAAGCTAGTGGAGGTGATGGAATTCCAGTTCAGCTATTTCAAATCCTAAAAGATAATGCTGTAAAAGTGCCACACGCAATATGCCAGCAAATTTGGAAAACTCAACAGTGGCCTCAGAACTGGAAAGGGTATGTTTTCATTCATCCCAAAGAAAGGCAATGCCAAAGAATGCTCAATCTACTGTACAGTTGCACTCATCTCACACGCTGGCAAAGTAATGCTCAACATTCTCCAAGCCAGGCTTCAACAGTACGTGAAGCGTGAAATTCTAGATGTTCAAGCTAGATTTAGGAAAGGTAGAGGAACCAGACGTCAAATTGCCAATATCCGTTGGATCATCAAAAACGCATGAGAGTTTCAGCAAATCTATTTCTGCTTTATTGACTGTGTCAAAGCCTTTGATTGTGTAGATCACAACAAACTATGGAAAATTCTGAAAGAGATGGGAATATCAGACCACCTGACCTGTCTCCTGAGAAATATGTATTCAGGACAAGAAACAAGAGTTAGAACTGTACGTGGAACAACAGACTGGTTCCAAATCAGGAAAGGAGTACATCAAGGCTGTATATTGTCACCCTGCCTATTTAACTTACATGCACAGTACATCATGAGAAACGCTGGGCTAGAAGAAGCACAAGCTGGAATCAAGAATGCCGGGAGAGATATCAATAACCTCAGATATGCAGATGACACCACACTTATGGCAGAAAGTGAAGAACTAAAGAGCCTCTTGACGAAAGTAAAAAAGGAGAGTGAAAAGTTGGCTTAAAACTCAACATTTGGAAAAGTAAGGTCATGGCATCTAGTCCCATCACTTCATGGTAAGTAGATAGGGAAACAGTGGAAACAGTGGTGAACTTTATTTTTTTAGGCTCCAAAATCACTGCAGATGGTGACTTTAGCCATGAAATTAAAAGACGCTTGTTTCTTGGCAGAAAAGTTATGACCTGCCTAGACAGCACATTAGAAAGCAGAGACATTACTTTGCCAACAAAGGTCTGTCTAGTCAAGGCTATGGTTTTTCCAGTAGTCATGTATGGATGTGAGAGTTGGACCATAAGGAAAGCTGAGCATCTAAGAATTGATGCTTTTGAACTGTGGTGTTGGAGAAGACTCTTGAGAGTCCCTTGGACTGCAAGGAGATCCAACCAGTCCATCCTAAAGGAAATCAGCCCCGAATACTCATGGGAAGGACTGATGCTGAAGCTGAAACTCCAATACTTTGGCCACCTGATGTGAAGAACTGACTCATTTGAAAAGACCCTGATGCTGGGAAAGATTAAAGGCAGGAGGAAGATGGGATGACAGAGGATGAGATGGTTGGATGGCATCACCAACTGGATGGACATCAGTTTGAGTAAACTCCAGGAGTTAGTGATGGACAGGGAATCCTTGCATGTTGCATTCCGTGGGATACCAGATTTGGACACGACTGAGCAACTGAACTGAAGTGATTTAAAAAAATAATAGGTTACTCAATTAAAACTTCCTGTTTTTTTAAACTTATTTTCAGCAGTTTTGATAATAAAATACTCACAGGAAACAGGTGCAAAGCTTGGACTCCGGCACAACTTTTGATCCAACCATCAAAGTAGAATTTCCTGAGAACAACATGTAAAATCAGAATAGCTATCACATATTTCACATCAGTAACAAATATTGAAGATTAATAACATGTCCAAGTGAAAGTGTCCATAAAGAGTTAATGATTATTAATCTTACAGATGGAGTTACAACAAGCAAGGAGATACAGACTGAACTTTCCAATGGTTAGGAATTTGTGTGAGTGATGTCTTGAGTTTAAACCACACCAACTGTGTAAGGAGCTGTCTTGAGTTATGTAGGACCTAACATATTTTAAAATTCTTTCAAAACCTACATTCTCTGTAAGGAGATAAGGAATTGAATAGTTTAACTTGACTCACTTAACAGAAGTAATCTGATTGCCATTAGATTAGCAAGACTAAAGATTCTGGTTTTTCCTCATGATGATGTGTGTGTGTGTGTGAGATTGGTCATTCAGTTATATCTGACTCAGTGAGAGATTTTGAACTGTGGTCCACGAGGCTCCTCTGTTCATAGGATTATACAGGCAAGAAAATCACAGTAGGTTGCCATTCCCTTCTCCAGGGGAGCTTCCTGACCCAGGGATGGAAACCTTGTCTCCTGTGTTTCTTGCATTGCAGGCAGATTTTTGACCTGCTGAACCATGGTAATCTGAATGCTGTTATCAGGCAGAAGAAAGATTTTGATTCCTCCACATGGTGCTATTATGTGGGAAAGGCAAAATGGTTAAAAGTATCAGATGGGTGCATCTGGTCTGATACATCCATAGTGCCTTTTTATTGATTCTGGTTAGGCTAATGTAATCACCGATTTCTCTTTAGAACTGTTGATTATTTGAATTTTTCCTGATAATGATTTGTTAATTAATGTTTTGCTGTTTTTTAAGATGAAGTGTAGGATATTCATTAAATGTTTTGATCAACCTGTCATAATTTTAGTTTCATCCAATTTCATCTTATTTTCTAACTGCTATCAATGTCTTGTTTTTGCTGTCTTTTTTAATATTACTATATGACATTATAGCTATGTGTTTTGTCCCTAGACATTATGGGAACATATGAAAAACAAAGCATTTATGTTTCATGATAGCAAGTACGGATTTGACATGGAAAACCACTCATTTTAACTTTGCAATTAATTGCCTTTGCTCCTTTTCTCCTTAACTGATGCTTTAATTTCTTTTATATGATTCATCTTCAAGTGAAATATTATATTTTAATATTTTCCCCTACCAAAATAAAAAAAATTAGTTATGTTTTGAGATTATATTTTTACGTTTATAAAACATTTTCTTTGTTAAACTTTTTAAATTTCAGAGAAATTTAGTAGATCCTAAATAATACTTTAAGATTTATAAATGCTGGTTTTCAAGATTTCTTGTGTAGTAGGTAAATATATTAGGTAAAAGATTCAAGTGATAATAGGCCTTTGTAAATCTAACACTAGACTTTAATGACTTTGGGTAGTAGCAGACTTTGAATGCTTCAAATGACAACTATTTAATTCACATCAGTAAACATCTGGCATCATATTAAGTTATTGAGTTGAGCCTTATAATATAGTATAATATAAGTGTAATCTCCTTAAAGTGCTTTCACAGGAGATGCCCCTTTATCTTTGTCAAAGAAGCACTAGATCAATGATTGGCACAGCATTATAAGTAATTCTTAAATTTTATAACTAAATTATTTGTAGTTAGTAATGTTTTTCCTTGAGGCTAAGAATATATCCTAGCAGTGGGCTAAAAAATAATGAGTCAAAAGAATGTGTTTAATCAGTTAATTACAAATTTCACATTATACTGAAGGTATCTGAATCCAAGATAAAGAGAACATCAAATTCTTGCTTTGAATCTTGTTTATAAAGGAATGTTAGATGTTCACCTAATTGTTAATGTCATTAAACACTAGGACTCTAGTTGGATATACTCACCCTCCTGGAACATAACTGTGTTCTAGTGTAAGGGAGACATCATTTTTATGCACAGATTCTAGAATGTCACTTTCATCTTTATAAACACTGGATAATTGCATTTCTCTCTATAACATTGTCTTAAGTTTTCATCCATTAATCAACCAAATAAGTCAAATTTTATACATATGTATGGTTGTTGATGAATATTTCAGTTACATCATGTACATATTAAT
The DNA here is from genome assembly GCF_033118175.1 of Dama dama. Lineage (NCBI taxonomy): Eukaryota > Metazoa > Chordata > Mammalia > Artiodactyla > Cervidae > Dama > Dama dama. Next base: position 55,242,861 of record NC_083697.1, read on the forward strand.
AATTTGTTTATTTTTAGAAAATGTCAGTGTTTAGGAAAATGTTTTTATTTATTAACAAATTTGGTATTTAGTTAACTCCATTCATAAAAGCACACCTAGATGTGCTTTATTTAAAATAAACATGTGAGATTTTTTCCATCTTACTCTCTGGTTTTGCCAACAAAAACATTTTGCTTTTCATAAGTAAAAGAGCTTAGTCATATTATCTTGTTCTCCTGCACCTACCAGAAAAAATTGATATTATTTTTCTGATTCTACTTAAATAGTCATCTTGTCTCTGATTTTCTTCAAAGTAAAATCATTATGGAAAATAGAAAAAATGAGAACTTGCTCCTAGAATACAATCTGTTAGATAAACATTGTCAGTTTTCACAGTCATGATTCAGGTAGAAAACTCAGGCTTTCAATAGTTAATTGTGTGAATTTCTATACATAAACAGATATTTGCTTGTCTGTTCCAGTGATTAGAAAATAAATAAAATGTTGCTGTTTGTGCCTGTGAGTGAGTTGGACTCTAATGATACACCTGATAATGAGGATCACATGCTAACTGGCACATAGGAATCTTACTGAATTCAACTGCCAAAGTAGCAGTATATGTGCTAGGAAAGAGGATAAGGGCAATCATTTATAAAATACATCATTTAAAAATCTTACTTGATTTAATTTTTTTTTCATTAAAAATGTTCTTATCTGGAAAAGTCACATTTGCAACTCTAAATGCCTTAAGAGAGTTGAAAAAAAAATTTTACTAGGTATTCACAAAAGATTCTTAGGATTTAAATATCTAATTAGGTAGAAATGAACTTTGACAACTGAAAGCAGTGACATTCTGAACAAGAAACTGCTATGAAATAACAATTTGCATGCTGAAATATTTTTTATTAGAAGCACTAGGGAAATTTTTGGCTTGATATAACACAATCAGTACAAACACAGAGAAAATAAAAACATAAGTAGGAAACTTCCATTAGTTAATCCCAGCCAGACATATATCTATGCAAAGAATCAAGTGTCCCACATTTTCACTTAAAGAGTTACTACTGTATTCTTTCTTTCAATTCATTCTGTTTGATAGGGTATTCTTAATGGTCAATTCCTTTGAAATCTGTCTAAATATTGTTGATGGTGTGTAAGCAATATTAACTGATTTCTTAAATATTCATTTACTTATGCCAGTCTGTCAAAGTTAATTTTAATCAAAAACGTATAAACCTAACAAATAGTAATCAACTAGTTATTCAGAGTTCATTTAGCTGAAATGTAAATGATATATATGACCTTTAGTTATAAAGATAGTTTTCTAAACTTTTATTGCTTTTATTTTAATGAGCTTCCTGAGGACAATAAATATAATTTGACAAGTGATTTATTAAAGAGGTAAAAGACCTTCTTACAATCTAGGTAATATTTTTGGAAATTATTGAATGAAAAAGTTAATTGTCTGGCAGTCTTTCACACCAACTGTGCTGGCAATCTAGTGGCAAACCTAATAAACAGTCTCTCATATAGACAAATATGCTTCAGATAATAATAGAGTCTTTGAGTAGGGCATTCTAGATACTCATTCAAACAGGGAACAATAGAATAAGCAGAGCCAAGTTGAAGAATCAACAGAAGCAGTGATGCACAGAATTGTGAGGCTATTTACAGCTAACACTCACTGCCTCATGTAACTGACTGTAGATCTAAAACCTATTGTTTCATTCTCATGTGGCAAAAACACAGGCCCTAGTACAAGACTCAATAGAAATTGAAGCAACTTTCCCCTTTATTCAGAGAAACCCAATGATTCATAAACGTTTCCACTGTGTTTCTTAGAATTTACATTTGAAAATGGTGATAGTTATCTTGATTTTATAAATCATCATTATTTCTTTAGATCATGTTCATATTTGCTTGCTTTAAATTTTGTTTTAGAAGTTATGCCTAGTTATATTTGAATTAACTTGAAATAACAACCAATTATGAAGCAAATCTTCTGTCTGAGAAGAAACATCCCATGAGTCCTTCATGACATCTAGTATCTATATGACTTGCATAACTTCTTAAACATATATTTTATTCAAATCAAAATATTTTTTACTTAATAACATTTCTAACTACATTGTGCAATTATTAATTTTTAAAATCATTTCAGGTGTGGTCCTTCAGCTTTATTTTGACACTCTTTAAGAACATGATAGTACAATTGTATAATTTGTCATACTTATTCATAATATTCATTATCATTTACATAAGTATTTTTTCTAATTATTAAGCTCTATGTCATTTCAGTGTTATTTTATTTGCCCCCCCAAATCATGCAAATTAGTTTTGACTATATAGCAAAATAATATACTCCTTAAATTGACTTAGGGAACCATACATTGTCATTTTTACAATATTCTAAGGGTCTTCCTATAGCTCACTCAATAAAGAATCTACCTGCAATGCAGGAGACCCGAATTCAATCCCTGGGTCAGGAAGATCCTCTGGAGAAGGGAATGGCAACCCACTCCAGAATTCTTGCCTGCAGAATCCCACGGACAGAGGAGCCTGGTGGATTACAGTCCATGGGGTTGCAAAGAGTCAGACAGGACTGAGCTACTAACTAAAGTAAACAGTGATTTATACTTAGGACAGGGAAGTTGAATTAAATATCTAAATTCAAATTTATGCTCTTATAACCCAAAGGAATTATAATCAAAAGTAGTATTTTCTTATTAATCTTATATTGTCTCATCTCCAATGATTTATATAACTGAAATATTCTATATATATTTACTATATGAAGTATTCTTTTCTTACATGTGTAAAATAATTGAGTTGAAAGTACCTTAGAAATAATTTACTCTAGATTCCTTCTACAGGCTGAAGAGATTAAGCTACAGAGAGGCAAAATGGCTTGGAAAACTCCACAATTATTCAGGCATAATGAAAGCTGGAATCAGCCTGCCTTTTTGTGGTTGTAACAGCATATATGCTTGGTCAGGCATATCAGACCAAAAAATGTAGAGATTGTGTTGTTTTCTATTAAAAGTTACTTTTATTTTTACATACAATTTTATACTAGTCTGGCTAAATTCTATGAAGAATAAATCAGTTGCATCTGGTAGTTAGTTCATTCTCCTTTGCTTGTATATACAGATAAAATGCAGATGCTTTGTGGATACATGGTACCCAGTCTTGGTTATGGGGCTAAATACCTATCTATGGTAACAAATTACTTCCCTTAATGTTTAAATAGCTAAGAACCCACCCAGTAAGAGTTAATTTATTTAAGGTTACTTAATTGTAATTTTCCAGCATTTAATTTAAAAGAGAGAGGGAGAGAGAGAGAGAGAGACCCTCCTAATTTTTATATCTCCGAAGAGCTCCCAGTACCATTAGATTCTTAAATGCTTTTGTCTTGTGTATTGCCGTATTGTTTGGATGGCCCTTAGTGACCAAACATTTCATTAAAGCCCCTTAAGGGGATAGTTTTTATTATTTGTTATTGGACATCCGCCAAGGCTCATTTTATCAAGCCTTTGCTGTCTTCTTGGGCTACTTCTGAGTATATTTTTAATACTGCCCATATGCCTTAAGTTTTAAATACTCCCCAAGAACAATAATTTCCTACCACCTCCAAAGTCTAAAAATATTCAACTTCAGTGTATTTGAATGTTAGTGTACAATTTCTTCTTGTAATTTGATTATAAATTTATAAATTGGTGATTTTTCATTATATTTTCCTTAGAAGAGCAGGAAACCCCCAGCCTATGGACGAAATTGTTGATTTAGCTAACTTACTTAACAGGCAATATTGATACACTGATAATAGCTGTTGTTTATCAAATGCTAATTTTCAATAGTCTCTGTAGGAAGCACATGGCACACATTATTTGGGTTAAATATCATTACAAATTTAGGGAATTTTTTTTTCGTTATTCTCAATAAAACAAGACTCAGGCTGTTAAGTAACTTGTGCAAGTTTATTTCACTTGTAAGAGGGAATCTTGGTTTCTATCCAGACCTCTCTGAATCCAGGTTGTAACCATTTCACAGTACAGTCTTCTCTTTGAAAGAACATGCCTGGTCTCTTCACTGACTTCTCTTTATTGTCAAGTTGGTTTCTATGGACTATAAAATACTAGACCATGCATAGGTTTTAAGAAGGCTTTGAATTACAGAGTCTGTATTTTTTTTTTTTAACTACTTTGTGTTTTGCACATTTTTGGTGTCCCATGGACTGAATATTTGTAATTTTATTGTAAAATCTATTTTAGCAGAAGTTATCAGGTGATAATTGATATGCTAGGTTTTCTCCCAACACTGCATGGTTCATGAAACTTTTGTTTAATTTGCCTTTTTTCTTTTTTGGTTATGTAATGTATAAGATGTTCAGATAGTGATATGATGATGATGCAAAATCCAAAGATTATAATTTTAATTGTTTTCTAGAGAGTGAATCTTTATTTTTTCTAGTCATATCCAACTCTTTGGGACCCCATGGACTGCAGCCCAACAGGCTCCTCTGTCCATGGAATTTTCCAGGCAAGAATACTGGAGTGGGTTGCCATTTCCTACTCAAATGGATTGTCCCAACCCAGGGATCGAATCCACGTCTCTTGTGTCTTCTGCACTGGCAGGCGGATTCTTTACCACTAGCATCACCTAAGAAGCCCTATTTTGTCTAGCAGATCCTAATTTGTTTAGTCTCTGAGATTATAACTATCAGAAAATATAAAATCATATTTGTTTTCCTTCATTATAAAACGTATCTATATTTTCTCAAAGAAAAACATGTCTACTTGAACTTAATTTCTTTCTTTTGTACTTAAAAGAATATCCTGAGGCAAGAAAAAGTAAAAAGAATATTAAAAAGGAAAAAAAAACACATAAATCTCAATAATTTTAAACTCAGTGTTATATAATTAGAGGTTTTTTTTTTTCCTGGAATAATTTCATCACCTATAATATTCAAATCATGCACATTGAAAGTGAATGGTTTACTGTGTGCTTTTTTTTTTTTAATTGATTGCTAGTTTGGCTGGGCTGACCTTTGTTTTAAATCAGAATTGATTGACCAATTGAGTCAACATGGTTAAATTGGTTGTGCATATACACAGAGACTTTGTTTATTGAATTTAGGATATTCTGAGCAACATAATTTCCCTCTGCTTCTCTTCTGCTCCAGGAAACACTCTGCTTTTTGATTGCATTTAATAATGTGTCAGAAAGCAAATGGAAATAGAACCATACACAAGGGAGAGGAACAGTGGATTCAGTAACTGTTTAACATCTAAAGAAAGGATCCTTACAGATCCTTTCAGATTCACATAGTCTGTATGTTACACATATTTGCTATATTAAAGACAGTATATGAAATTTGGCTTCTCTAAAGTTATCAGAAAACCAAAAGCCATTGACAGTATGATAACCATCTATTATAAGTGTATAATTTCCAACATTTAAAAAAATTCAGAGAGCCTCCTAGAACAATGGGATAAATCTGAATGCACTAAGGTTATTGCATTCTGTCTCTGTGTTTCCAAGTTAAATTTTTACTGTTGTAACAGGTTAGCCTTGTGTGCAAAAGAAATTAAATACATAGAAGTACCAATATAGATTCTAAGATCTTGTTGGAGGATGGTTCTAAAAATAATAGTTTTCTTGTTCTTTTAAAATATCTAATTTCCTTTATTTTGTCCTGGTTTTTATCATTTGAACATCAGAAAAAGGTATGAAACCCAGAAATTAATAATCAGAAGGATATGAGAGGCAGCCTTCTGAAAGCTAAAGGTAGCCTGCTTCTCAGAGCCAAAATTACAACTGATTTCATAAATTTAGTTCCTGTGTTATGAACTGTAGTGCCAATGAAAATCAATAAAAACAATTTCCTACTACATTCATGATCCCCTCCTCATACTCTTTCTTCATATTCTTTTCAGGGCCATTTTGTCAAAATGCCACAGGGCCATACAAAATGTAATTTTGTGTTTCTGTGTGTATGTCCCATGAAACCTGATTTTTCACGTGTGCATTTGATTTGGTATGAAGTGCAACAGGGACTTTAGGCAAAGTAAAGTTGTTTCATGTTTTCATATTTTTAAAAATATTGAGGGAAACACTGTTTTGTTGTTATTTTTGACATACAATTTGATGCTGCATACAATTTATTAATATATACTATATGTAGTATATTCATATAGAGAGCATATGTGTTTATGCAATTATATGTATGTATAATGTAATATATCCTGAGTTAATCCTTATTGGATGTCTGAGAAGATATTGATGGAACTAAGATTAAAATGCAATTTTAAAAGGATTGTGCTGAACCCACAAATCTTTAACATAGCTGAAAACTCAAATACCTCCAGATAGGTTATTATTGATTCATTAATTCCCTCACTCATTCATGTATTCATTTATTCAAAGCATTTATCAAAGCCGTGGGCCATGTGGATTGCCATAATGGCAGGGAGAATATACGTGTATCTTTTCCTTCAAAAACTTATGTAAATAACCAGATGATACTATAACTTTAATACAAAGTAACCAATACATCATTTCTAGTTATTCTATTAGATATATGTGGTCCACCTACATTTAATTCTTATGGATTGATTCCTCAAAATAATTCATGAAGATTCTGCAAGGGTTGCATATGCTACTAAGCACACAGTGTTTAATCCAGGGTCTGAACATCACCAGATTCAATAAATGATAGTAGTTATTATCAGTATTAGTATTTTTCTAAAACTCTCCAAATGAGATATGTATTATTTTTTCCATTTCAAAATGGAACAAACTGATTTTTAGGTTAAGTAACTTTTAAAAGAGACTGCACAAAAAAGGGCTTCCCTGGTAGCTCAGTTGGTTAAGAATCTGCCTGCAGTGATGGAGACCTGGGTTCGATCCCTGTGTCAGGAAGATCCCCTGGAGAAGGAAATGTCAAACCACTCCAGTATTCTTGCCTGCAAAATCCCATGTCAGAGGATCCTGGAGGGCTACAGTCCATAGGTTGCAAGAGTCAGACATGACTTAGCAACTAAACCACAAACAAGCACAAATAAAATGGTGGTACTTACATTCGAAGCAATAGATATTGATTTTAAAGAATGGTATCTTCTTTATAACAAGGGGATAGATACTCACAGTAATTCATTCTTTAAATTGTCACAGAATGTAGGGTATAATGTTATTAAAAGTGAAAGTTGCTCAGTCGTGTCCAACTTTTTGCAACCCCATGGATTATACAGTCCATGGAATTCTCTAAGCCAGAATACTGGAGTGGGTAGCCTTTCCCTTCTCCAGGGGATCTTCCCAACCCAATGAATCGAATCCAGGTCTTCCGTATTGCAGGCGGATTCTTTATGAACTGAGCTATCAGGGAAGCCCATAGTGTTATTAATACTATCTAATATTTAATGAGCATGCATGTGCTAGACCTTGAGCTAAGCAATTCTCATATGTTAGCTCTTCAATATATTATGACATCTCAGGGAATGTAAATTTTTTATAAATATTGCCATTTTGTAGATGAAGAATCTGAAATTAAGAGAGATTTAGCAATCCTCCCCAAATCATATAGCCAGTAATCTTTGGAGAAGAGATTTAATCCAGTTCCAACTGAAAAGTATGTACTATTTTTAAGTTTGATGTACTGATGCAAAGTCTATAAAAATGTGTTGAAAGCTTAAGATGATTTGAATGTTTAGGACTTTTTACATGTCTTTTACAATGTAAAAGCAGGTCTTTTACATATCAAAAAGCAGGTAAATGGACCCAGCATTATGTTTTGGGCCATATTTAACTATCAGTACTGCTTTCAAAATAAAAACTTAGAATTTTAGGTACAAAGAAATTTAGATTATGAGTAGAAGAAAATCAGATAAAATTTTGCTGCTGTCCACTTAGCCATGATAGAGACAAGCCCTTGTGTGATTATTTATTACATACAACAGAATGACATATTTAATCTAGAAAGTTTGGAAACAACATACACGTAGCGTCGCATTCTCTCCTATCATCTAGAGATAACAACTTTTAAAACTGACACATATCCATGTAGTATTCTTATTTTGGTATATGTATGGGTGGAGGATGTTGTGGGTAGGGTCGGGGGGGTGGTGGCTTAAAACAGCAGAAATTTATTCTTTTGCAGTTCTGGAGGATAAAAGCCCAGAATCAAGATTTAGCAGGGCCACGATTCCTCCATCGTCCCTATACAGACTCGTTCCTTGCCTCTTTTTAACTTCCGGTGGTGGGAGCAATCCTTGACTTTCCTTGGTTTATGGCTGCATTGCTCCAGCTCTACCTCTATCACGTGACGTTCATCATGTGTGTCTGTCTTCACATTGTCTTCCCTGTTCTTATAAGGATACCAGGCCTATTGACTTAAAGGCCCAGTGTGAGAAGATCTTAACATAATTACACTGCAAAGACTGGATTTCTGAATAAGTTCACATCCTATAATGGGCGGGGATAGTTTGGACTTCAGCATATCTTTTGGAGATACAATTAATTCCATAAGAAACACAATACTTATAAAATTAGAGTTTTGTTTACATATTATTTCAGAGCCTTTTAACTCACATGGTCATTAGTGAAGATAGTTACCTTTTGATTATAGTTCTCAAGTTGACTTACTTTGATCCTGGATGTGGTTAAAGATCTTTAATTTAGAATTCCGTTTCTCAGATAGTATAGTAATGTATTTTATCACCCCTTGGGGCTTTTATGAGAATTAAGACACTCCTTTGAGGGATGCTGTGTAAACCTGACACGTTACTATTTTCCTCTGGCAATGCAGGGACACTAGACATTTTATTTGTTCTCATCCTTTTCCCTGCATATTGGCAATAAATATAAGATCCATGTGGCAGCTTCAGTCTAGTGTACTTGGCAATGAGTCATCTTAACAACCAGGAGAGCAATTCTTGGGGAGGTGGAATGAGCAGTGCTTAATAGCAGTGCTTAGTTGGAAGGCTGTCTGAGAGGCAGAAAAGAGATTTTAAATTAAATGGACTTTACAGAAAATTGTCTTCACTTTGCAATTTGGAGTCAGAGTTGCAATTTTCAACTTTCTTTTCCCTCACTTACCTGTTGCTAAGAGATCACATTCAAGATAAAATTAATGCTTCTCCAATTACAGAGCATGTAGTCAGCAGTGGAGGAGGAAAGATAACATGTGGTTCGTGTATGGGTTAGGGCTTTAGAAAAATACGTGGCCTTAGAGCAAGAGTCATGTGTACTGTAGACATTTAACAAATAATTATTAAATGAATCAGCAGACACTGAATTGCAAGTATTAAGGACCTGTCATTGTGACTGGATGGTTTTTGCCTTATCTTCTCTGATATTTTCTTTCTTCAGCTTTTGAACTCTTAAAAAAATTGAAAAGAATTCTATCAAAGTAGAGTTGACAGCTGTTATTATCCACTAGAGTTCATTGTAATATTAACAGAATTGCCTATGGCTCTAGAATCTGTCAGAATCAGCGAAAAAATTACTTTATATCAGGACACTTTTCATTGTATAATACAATTTCAGGGTTAAAAATTGAGTTCCACTTGTAATAGAGGTGAAACTGGAAGATACATGCTATGGTGTGATTAAGGCATAGACCTAGTTAGTATTACCATATTTTCCCTGAAGTGTTCTTCAAAGCTCGAATCTCCTATGTGGGTATTCCTTGTCATACCCTCAGAAGCATCATGTGACCAGGATCATCCTCCAGTTCCACATCAGCCACATCATTCATTCAACAGATATTCACATCTAACTCAAGTAAAGCGTCTTTTGAGTTTATGTGACACTACAATTCAGTGAAAGATAAGACTTTTTTTTTTTAAGATTCACTATCTAATTTGGAGATAATACCTGCAAATAATTAAAAGGAAATGCTCCATTTCTCCCATGTTAAATGAAGGGCTTAGAGTTAGTTCAACTTGAATATTGTTTTAATATGATGAGTTTTATAATACTAATGGTCTATAACATAAGAATAAATGTACTCATAAACCAATCCCCCTTAAAAAGACATAGTTTGGTTTTCTCTGCCCAAACACTGAGAAGCTTTCAGAAAAATTATATACCTTTAATTTTTCTCTTCATATTTAATGTAAGATTTTAAAAAGTAAGAATTCAAGTGGCAAATTAGTTCAAGTGGCATTATTAGCCAGTCTCACTCCCCAAAGTCACATCCTCAACATGTAACAGTGCTTCAAATACCTTCTAATGGGTTTTATTAATCTGTTCTGTGCACCTTCCCCCTTTGGAATTTCACTATGGGATTTCTCTTTCAAAGGTGCTTTGACATGAAATTTGATTTTAAATGGGGTTTAATGTACTTTGGTCAGGCCAGAGACACAATACTGAACAACCCAAATATGCTTTCCTATATGGAGGGTATCATCCGTGGTATAAAATATTTTTTTCATAAAGATTCCATTGCTCCCTCTGTTTCCTTTAACCAGAATGATAATAGACAAAGCATAGTGTTTCATGAGCATTTTAAGCAAATTTTTCTCAATAAACGCATTCATTACATTCAAAGTTTCATAAAGAAAAATAACTAGAGATGTTACAGAATGCAAATTTTTGTGCCCAATGCACAGTGAGGCCAAACAATACCAAAACATCAATGTTTGGGTAGAGAAAGGTTTATGCAGGGCCATTCAACAGGAATGGCTGGCTTGTGCTCAAAAAGCCCCTGAACTTCCCCATGGATTTCAGAAAAGTATTTATAAAGACCAGATGAGGGAAGGATGCCCCAGGGTGTGTGATCAGCCAATGTGCAATTCTCTGATTGGTTGATGGTGAGGTAACAGGCAGTTGACATTATCAATTCTTCAGTTCAGTTCAGTCGTTCAGTCATGTCCGCCTCTTTGTGACCCCATGGACTGCAGCACGCCAGGCTTCCATGTCCATCACCAACTCCTGGAGCCTACTCAAATTCATGTCCATTGCGTCGGTGATGCCATCCAACCATCTCATCCTCTGTCATCCCCTTTTCCTCCCACCTTCAATATTTCCCAGCATCAGGGTCTTTTCAAATGAGTCAGTTCTTCGAAGGCATCAGGTGGCCAAAGTATTGGAGTTTCAACTTCAGCATCAGTCCTTCCCATGAATATTCAGGACTGATTTCCTTTAGGATGCACTGGTTGTATCTCCTTGCAGTCCAAGGGACTCTCAAGAGTCTTCTCAAACACCACAGTTCAAAAGTATCAATTCTTCGGCTCTCAGCTTTCCTTATAGGTGTGAGTAATTCTGTGGGCTATTTGTTCAAGATCATCAAGTAGTTTATATCTTCCATTTGGTGGTGGTTTTAGCATGTGAAAAACTCAGGAAACAGGCATATGATACTATCATCCGGGGACTTCAGAGAGGAGTTACAGGGAGTCTGTCCCCGGGAGGCCCCATGGGCCCTGCTTGGTTACAGAGAAAATAGAGACATAAACAATAATTGTACAGTCCTCATAAGAACTAGTTGCTGATCATGGTAGGGTAGAAAAAAGGATTGATGAAAGGAGAAGCCTGAACTTTATTCCTCTCATCACAAACCCAAGTCTCAGCTGTCTTCATTTCTAAAATAAGAGATCTGGAAATGTTCCATGATTTCCAAACCCACTGCACAACATTCAGCTGTGAAGCGTGTTCAAAATACAAATATCTTAGCTCCACCCTAGTCCAGAAGAATCTGAATTTAGGACCAGTGCCCAGGAATCTGTGTTCTTTGCTCCACAGTTATTCTGATGCACAATGAGATTTGGGAACCACTATTCCAGTAATCCCTAAAATCTATTTCCATTCATCTTGCATATGACCCATGAAGACTAATTCAGAGAAATTTCCTCCAAGAGCTATAATATGCTTAATTGGGATTAGAAAGGCCAAGATTGGACTCTGAGCTCTGCTGTTAACTTGCCTCATAAGGCAAGACTTTAAATTGTTAAGACTCAATTTCTTTCTCCAAAAAATGAGAATAGTATTAGCTACATTGCCCTGGATTGTTGCATGCATTATAGTACCTAGTATAGTGTCAGTAAATCTTGGCTGAAAGGTTAGAGGCAATGAGAGAGAAAAGTGACCAGGTCACAGAATGAAACATTATCAGGCACCAGAAAGAAATATAAGTATATATGAAGTGAGTGTGAGGTAAAATAATGTTGGTAAGCTTCCATTATGTCACCAACTAAATTCATTTGTTAATGAGTTGACAACACCTTTTTACATTTTTTCAATGAATCAAATAGGCATCTTTATTTTAAGATCTGTGGGGAATATTGATAAGTTCATTCTAAGATATAGTAGAAGATTGTCCAGGGAAAGAAATATTATACATGCAATGAAATACTGAGAACAGCAAAAATTCTTTCTCCCCCATTCTTTTTTCCGCACCCCCCCATTCTTGAAGAAAGTATATTTTAACCCTCACAATCTCTCTCATAGAGAAAGATACTTTTTCAGTCTACCTATTCCTTAAGGATCAAATTGTTCTTGACTGTGTGTATTTTTGTGTGTGTGCTTTTATTTATTTTTTAAATTAATTCATTTTAATTGGAGGATGCTTACTTTATAATATTGTGATGGTTTTTGCCATACACTGACATGAATCAGCCACAGGTGTACATGTGCACCCCCATCCCCACCCCATCCCTCTGGGTTGTCCCAGAGCACTGGCTTTGAATGCCCTGCTTCATGCATTGAACTTGCACTGGTCATCTATTTTACATATGGTAATATACATGTTTCAATGCTATTCTCTCAAATCACCCCACCCTCACCTTCTCCCACTGAGTCCAAAAGTCTGTTCTTTACATCTGTGTCTCTTTTGCTCCCTTGCATATACGGTTGTCCTCACTGTCTTTCTAAATTCCATATATATGCATTAATATACTGTATTGGTGTTTCTCTTTCTGACTTACTCCACTATGTAAAATGGGGCTTCCCTGGTGGCTCAGAGGTTAAACCATCTGCCTGCAATGCGGGAGACCCGGGTTCAATCCCTGGGTCAGGAAGATCCCTTGGAGAAGGAAATGGCAACCCACTCCAGTATTCTTGCCTGGAAAATCCCATGGATGGAGGATCATGGTGAACTACAGTCCACAGTGTTGCAAAGAGTCAGACACGACTGAGCGACTTCACTTTCACTATGTAAAACAGGCTCTAGTTTCATCCACTTCGTAACTGTTTTTAAATATATAGTTTCTTTCACCCATGGACTTAATGCATGGTTTGATACAATACACACACATTTACTTTTAGAGAAGATTGTACATGGGGATAAGACATTTCAAATGTATTGGTAGTTTTGTCTTGTGGGAAAACGGGAGTTTAATATTTTTTTCTACTTTTTGAAAACATTCCAGTATATTTTATTAATGTAGTCTGCCTTTAGTGTCTTTTTTTAAATTAATTTTTATTGGAGTGTAGGTGCATTACAGCGCTGTGTTGGTTTCTATTCTACAGCAAGGTTAATCAGCTATGTGTACACGTGCACCCCTCTTTGGTCAGAGTTCTTCCCCGTTGAGGTCACCATACAAGCACTGAGTACATTTCTCTGCTACGCGATGTGGTCTCATTGGTTACCTGTTTTATACCTGGTAGTGTATGTATGACAGTCTCAATCTCCCGGTTCATCCCACCCTCCGCTTCCCCTCTTGGTATTCATATGCTTGGTCTCTACACATTTGTCTCTATTTCTGCTTTGCAAATAAGTCAATCCATATCATTTTTTTCTACTTTTGAAATGACAATTCTCATAATTTTAGTCTTCTTTTTTTCATTTGATTTTGTTAACTCCAGAAAAAAAATAGAAAAAAAACCACAATGGTATTTAACTAACACATTGTTGCTCTATAAAAATTTCCACACAGCAAGATGACTTGTAAGCTGAAGCTGGGCAGAATGTATCGGAACTGTATTTAGCTTGTAGGGTCCAGCATCCATACGCTGGCACAAAGAGCATTTCAGCACAAAGAATTTAATAATCTGACACTTCTCTTGTGAAGTGCATTATTCTGCTGTAGAGAAAATTGCTATGGCCAAATTTGTCAGTAGGATTCAATTCTTTGAAATGGCCCAGCAAGGTCAGACCTCAAACAAAGCTGTGACCTTCCTTCCATGTCCCCTCATAACTACGGAGGACTTGTAGGGAGGTAGGAGGTCTCCCTAACCCGTCTGCTGGGATCCTTAAGTTTAGTTCAAGTTATAAGAAAGGAAGCTGTGGCCACTGAACTTCTCCTGACATCGTTCTTTGTCATTGTAGCCTTAACTTCTGAATATTTGTTCCAGGGCTAGAGTATAAATAGGATGAACGGTGCCTAGAGCAGCTTCTGTGACTCATATAAGCCATAATTACACTGGCCATGCAACTATTTCCAGAACAGACATAAGACCTATAATTCAGAGAATAACGTTTGTTTTAAAATATGATTCCGAATACTCCCCTTGACTTTGTCCTAGAAATGTTGGGGTAACAGAAAAGATGACCTCTTTGTTGGTACCTGTAATTTCTTAATATATGTGTATTTACACATTGAAATAGATGTTTTATCTGAACTCAGTACTAAACTGATAGGCACTATAAATGCTTTTTTAAAAAACTCTATGATTTCCTCCTCTCTGTCTTTATTTTTAGGGATAAAAGGGGGTTTTTAAAAGGGAGTTTACTTCCACTATAAGGCAGCCCTCTGCCAACTGTTGCAAAAGAGGCCTTTCGACTTTCAGAAACATTAATCCATGGAGGACTTGCTTTATTCTGTTCAATCAGAACATCAAAAACCTCATCCAATTCATTCACTTTGCTGAAATAAGGAAGTCTTCATGGTCCCTCATGCCTCAAGTTTCCTTAGAAAATTTCTTTCCTTCTCAAGGGATTTAGGGCATTCTCTGTGATCATTTGAAGAATTTTATAACAACAACAAAAATATATCAGATAAATCCCATGGAGAAGGAGTGGATATCACTTTACATATTAAAAATAATGCTAAGGAAAGCAAAACTGAGATTGCAATACCTTTTCTTCAAAATGATACTTTAATTGGATTCCTTTAGAATAACCATTAGTTTTTGTTTAAAGCTTACAGAGCAAATGATAATACAAGTTGGATGTAATTATACCAAACTTTCTTAAAAATTGAAATCTTTCTACAAATAAAAAGTGAGGAAATTTTTTTATTAGATCACCTATCCATCAGACATAATATAGTATTCAGGGTGTTCTAAAGCATTCACTTCACCTGTAGTATGATATATCGATTGACCAACACACATGCTTATTCAGTGTTACAATTTTTAACGTGTTTCATGTAAACAAAATGACCGTAATTATTTAGATGGACATCTAACAATGAATACTTTTCAGACTGATTGTGTAACGTTTTTAGTATCATTGATCCATCAAGATAACAGTAATAAGACTGACTTTTTAATAGAATTCTTTCTTTCTCTAATGTTCCACTCCATTAGTAATAAAGAGAATTGTTCAAGTTCCATAGATGTGTTCTCAAGATTAATAAAATACAGACATCTGTGCCTATACGTTGAATGTTTACAGGTAGACATTTGCTTAAACAAATCACTTTGTTGTATGAATTGAATGACCATTGTTATTAAGCTTGTGTAGATGTAATCATATTTTTTAAATGGAGGCTATAGAAAATATTTCTCAAGGGACATCAAATCATTTTATCTTTAGGTTTTTTTACAAAGACTATAAGAACATGTGTAAAAATATCAAAATACATAATCAGAAGTTACTTTTACAGAGGAGATTTTATTTTTTTCTCCTTCTGAACGTCCGCACTTTAAGTACATTAGACTCCTAGGGGTAAACAAATACAACTGATTGTTAATGCACTGTTGCAAGGTAAGGACATTTAGACTTATTCAGATACAGCTTATATAGGGTCCTCCGAAAAAAGACATTATGTAGTATTTTGCTGAGTTTGTGTAAAATACTGCACCTGTCTCTAGGATGTCTTTCCCTTGTGGGAAAGAAGCTTAATTCTGCCAAGGCAAGAGTGCAGAGCCCCTTCCTGCTCGTGTTTGCTTTTAGAGACTCACGCTGTCAGAATGATAAATGGACTTTGACAGAAGCGAGGGTAATTCAAGTCTCATTCACAGGTATAATAGTCGTCAATAGATTTTTTTTTAAGTATCTGGAAGAGGAAAAAATATACATAGAAAATGCATAGTATTAATTCACTGTGAGGCTGTTATTTTCCCAAACACCAAAAGCACATCATCTCTCTGAAGCTGTTTGGCTTAAATTCATCTTAACACACTTACGTGTACATGTGTGCCTATTTATTTACAAACAAAGGATGTTTATTTTTTATCCATATGAAAGAAAATCAGTTATTCACCAAGGAAAAAAGTTGGTAGAAAATGAGTGTTTTGGAAGGTGATCTTTTATAAGCTGAGTACTGTTAAATACATCTTTCACAAGATCACTCTAACAGAACTGTATTTTGGAATTACAGAAAAAGTTAAAGGTTTAGCAAAGATAGGTAAATTTTAGTTCTACTCTCTCTGCTTTTGATGTTTGACAAACGAATTCATTAAAGATGAAATAATGGGGTATGTCTGCAGAGAGAGCTCAATTCATTGCATTTATCCCACCCACCTTAGCTCATCTGCAGAGCTGGTGCTCTGGTTTTGTGAGACAATATTCCCATCATCCTCCCTGGTATAAACCTTCACCTTTCCCTTAGATTTGCAATATTAAGTAAGCCATTCCCTTTTTCTTTTGCTCTTTCAGCAGTGCAGAAATATAGCATTTAGGTTCAGCATTTAGAAAGAACCTTTCCTGCAGTGTTAAGTGGATTCTGTAATTGGTAGTAGATACCAACAATAGAATATCTGCATCCCTGTGTATTCTGAAGAGTGAGAACACTCTCCTTAGTTGTTATTACTTTTAGATTAGCTCATATAAATAACTACTTTTAGTACTAAACTGGTGTCAGAGCTATGACTCATTTTTACTATCTTTGTTTTTCTAAGTATGGACATGTAACAAAGCTAATTTTCTTTGGAAGACAGTATTGGAGCACCCTAAAACGCACAACAGAAGCACATTAGCACATTTCCAAATAAAAACAAAACTGGTATAAAACTCTAAAGAAATCTTTTGGGCAAATAACAATGCCCAATTCAATGAAAAGTTTTGCTGGGTCTTGTCATGTTTGGCAGAAATAATATACGATTTCTATTTTAAAAAATGCAAGCAGGATGGCACTTACAACTCCCTCAGTTATTCTCCTGAGCATGGCAGTTACCTCACCCTGAAATATGTGCTCCTGTATGCAGCTATAAGACAGTAGTACCAAGAAAACCATATATGATCAAATCTGAAGAGCTTGTAATTTGCATGCAAGCATAAAGGCTTGAGCACCAATAATTGTGATTTAGTATAAACAGACACACTGTAGAAAGAAATGAGAAAAAGGGAAGCACTGACAACGTGTGAACGAGTACAGAGGCAAGCGGATGGCTATAGGACTCAGTTCAGTTCAGTCGCTCAGTCGTGTCCGACTCTTTGCTGCCTCATGGACTGCAGCACGCCAGGCTTCCCTGTCCATCACCAACTCCTGGAGCTTGCTCAGACCCATGTCGATTGAGTCGGTGGTGCCATCCAACCATCTCATCCTCTGTCGTCCTAGGCTGTTGGATTAGGAGCAAGGAAAACTTTGTGGAGGAGTGACTATTTTAGATAGGTTTTGGAAGCTGGATAGGATCTCACATTAGCAGACAGAGGCAGTTGTGAGACCAGAGGCAGTGGAGACACAGAGTCCAAAATCTGAAGGCATTTCCAAGAACCATGTTATCTCAATCACATCACACAGAGCATATCAGGGGAATGAGTCAAATATGAGGCGAGAATGATTGCTGTGCACAATAACTTGTTTATTCACTCATTCATGCAGTCCTTGAGTTCCTGAAATGTAAGTCCTTGATATAAACTAGTGATAAGTTCAGGGAAAAAAATGAATAAAATATAACCCTTGTCCAGGAGGAAATAATTCTTTATTGTGGACTATGGAAGTAAAAAGAGGTCTTATGAAAGGGAAAAGAGGGTAAATCATAATTCCTTTAAACATAGATATTCATTTTTTTGTTTAAAAATCCTCCAACCCATCTCTCTGAGAAAAATCTAAATTCCCTGCTTTGCCTTATAAATATATTCCAGTACTCTGAACCCTGCTTAATCTTGACCTCATTTCCTGTCATCCTGTTCTGGGTCATAGTTCAATAAACTGCTTTTCTGGAAATAAAACACAGGCATAAGGTAAATCTACTTGGGAAATCAGGAAAAACTTAATGGAGAAATTGACATTTGAGCTGGATCCTGAAATGTGTGCAAAGATGAGAGTGGATAGGGAAAGTGTAAGATGAATTGTAAACACTATGAACAAAGCTAGTGGAGGTGATGGAATTCCAGTTGAGCTATTTCAAATCACAAAAGATGATGCTGTTAATGTGCTGCACTCAATATGCCAGCAAATTTGGAGAACTCCTCAGTGGCCACAGGACTGAAAAATGTCAGTTTTCATTCCAATCCCAAAGAAAGGCAATGCCAAAGAATGCTCAAACTACTACACAGTTGCATTCATCTCACACACTAGCGAAAAATGAAGTCCCTCAGTCATGTCTGACTCTTTGTAACTCCATGGACTGTAGCCTACCAGGCTCCTCCATCTATGGGATTTTTCTAGGCAAGAGTACTGGAGAGGGTTGCCATTTCCCTCTCCAGGGTATCTTCCTTACCCAGGGATCGAACCCAGGTCTTCGACATTGCAGGCAGACGCGTTACCATCTGAGCCACCAGCAGAGCCCCAAAGTAATGCTCAAAATTCTCCAAGCCAGGCTTCAACAGTACATGAACTGTGAGCTTTCAGATGTTCAAGCTGGATTTAGAAAAGGCAGAGGAACCAGAGATCAAATTGCCAACATCTGCTGGATCACTGAAAAAGCAAGAAAGTTCCAAAAAAGCATCTATTTCTGCTTTATTGACTATGCCAAAGCCTTCAACTGTGTGGATCACAACAAACTGTGGAAAATTCTTAAAGAAATGGGAATACAGACCACCTGACCTGCCTCTTGAGAAATCTGTATGCAGGTCAGGAAGCAACAGTTAGAACTGGACATGGAACAACAGACTGGTTCCAAATTGGGAAAGGAGTACATCAAGGCTGTATATTGTCACCCTGCTTATTTAACTTATATGCAGGGTACATCAGCAGAAATACTGGACTGGATGAAGCACAAACTAGAATCAAGATTGCCAGGAGAAAATCAATAACCTCAGATATGCAGATGACACCACCCTTATGGCAGAAAGCAAAGGAGAACTAAATAGCCTCTTGATGAAAGTGAAAGAGGAGAGTGAAACAGTTGGCTTAAAGCTCAACATTCAGAAAACTAAGATCATGGCATCTGGTCCCAGCCCTTCATGGTAAATAGATGGGGAAACAGTGGAAACAATGGGAAACTCTATTATCTTGGACTCCAAAATAACTGCAGATGGTGACCTCAGTCATTAAATTAGAGGCTTGCTCCTTGGAAGAAAACTTATGACCAGCCTAGACAGCATATTAAAAAGCAGAGACATTACTTTGCCAACAAAGGTCCATCTAATCAAAGCTATGGTTTTTCCAGTAGTCATGTATGGATGTGAGAGTTGGACTATAAAGAAAGCTGAGCACTGAAGAATTGATGCTTTTGAACTCTGGTGTTGGAGAAGACTCTTAGAGTCGCTTGGACTGCAAGGAGATCTAACCAGTCCCTCCAAAAGGAAATCAGTCCTGAATATTCATTACAGGGATTGATGCTGAAGCTGAAACTACAATAATTTGGCCACCTGATGCCAAGAACTGCCTCATTTGAAAAGACCCTGATACTGGGAAAGATTAAAGGCAAGAGGAGAAGGGGTCGACAGAGGATGAGATGTTTGGATGGCATCACCGACTCAATGGACATGAGTTTGAGTAGACTCTGGGAGTTGGTGATGGACAGGGAAGCCTGGCATGCTGCAGTTCATGGGGTCACAAAGAGTAGGACATGACTGAGTGACTGGACTGAACTGAACTGAAGATGAATTGTCAAAACAGATGAAATAAATACTTGTAAATAAAGGCAGGTATTTGTTACTATTGTTTAGTTACTAAGTCATGTCTGACTCTTTTACTACTCTATGGACTGTAGCCCTCCAGGCTCCATGGGATTTCCCAGGCAAGAATACTGGAGTGAATTGCCATTTCTTTCTCCTGGGTATCTTCCTGACCCAGCGATCAAACCCACATCTCCTAAATTTTCAGGCAGATTCATTTCCACTGAACACCTGGGAAACCCAAAAGCAGGTATAGAAAGGCATAATTTTTCAGGAGCAGTTGACTGAGTGCTCTACTTAGGAGCTAGGGCTTTATTCTTTCATCCTATGGACTTTGCAATTATGTGAGTAAAGAAGTGAAAGAGCTGAATGTTAACACAACTCTTTGGACCTTAATTTATATCCTACATAGACAAACAAAATGGGTTGCAACACATTCAACTCACTAATATCTAGTACCTTATAAATTATACCCATATCTTGGACCAAGTAGAGTTTATACTTGGTCAATCATTAAGAATGAAAAGAAGAATCAATTTGATAAATGATTAGCTCAATTGCTTCATCCCAGTTTACTAATACTAATTTCTGCATTTCAAGAAGAACAGAGCAAATGAAGGGAAAATAACTCATTAAGTGTCATAAGAAACTCAATGGCCACATGAAGATTTTAGAACAAGGTTATGGCTGTTTCTACATAAGGCCAACAAATAGAATAAGTCTGAAAATAAACACATCTGCTATATGTCATGTTAGTAAATTAGTTCCCCTGACCTCTGCCTTACTTCATATGAAGACTCAATACATCTTTGTGACATATAATGGTTATATGGAAGGAGTGTCTGACTATGTTCATATATAATTATAGAACAAAATATCTTATTTAGGTAGGTAAATCATAATCCCTCTCAACATAGATATTCAATTTTTTGTTTAAAAAATCCTCCAACTCATTTTTCTGAGAAAAATCTAGATTCCTTGGCATGCCTTATAAATATTCCAGTACTCTGAATCCTGCATAATCCTGACCTCATCTCTTGTCGTCCTGCTCTGGGTTCATAGTCCAACAAGCTGTTTTTCTGTCTTTTCCTCCAACACACCAAGCTTAATACTCCAGGGGCTTTGCACTTTCTCTTCCTACTCCACACTTTCTTTTTTCCCAAGATGCAAACAGCTATTTTGTCTTTCAGATACTAGCTCAAATGTCACCACCCTATCTGTTCTAAATTAGATAGACACATTCTCCAGTCCCAAAGCCACAGTCCCACTCAAGCATAATATCCCTCTTACCTGAAATCATTCAATTTATCTCTTGGCTTATGTATTTATTCTGATTCTCCCAGCATTGCTCCCTAACACACACACACACAAACACACACACACATGATTGCAAAATATAATTAATTGCCTGTTAAGGTTATGAGTGTTTTCGTGTGGGGCTAGGACAGTAGGTGTTCAACTGAATGAACGAAAAAATGGTGCTCTCATATACTTATATCATTATTTCCAAAGATAGTTCTTAACAATGAGTACAAATTATTTCTGGGTGTGCTGAAAAGAACAATGTATAACACTTGGTCCTTTGTACACTAGGCAAAAAGGTTCTTGGTGCAGTTGAAAGTTTCATCTATTTGAGCAGCCTAGCCTGCCACTTTACATATAAGATTCACTCCTGCTGATACATTGCTCATCATTTGTACCAGGAAAATTAATAGGAATTAGGAGGAAATGTTAGTGGCCTTTCTTCTTCTCCTCCTACTCTAGCATATAATCAACCATGTCCTTCTCATCTGCAGAGTACTTATTAAGGCTTTACTGAAAAAGGGTTTGAAAAGGAGTCTGCATTAACGAAATTACATGACTGTCTGGACCTCACCCTTTCTTACAAACAGAGACAGATGTGGATAAAAGTGAGGGTATCGTATTTGTTATGTGCATCCTTTGTAACAATATGTTACCTTACCCTCAACGTTTTTTTTTTTTTTAATATGTTGTTCCTGTTGTCTTATTTTGATTTATTCAGCTCTGTTCTGTAATCATGCATACGACCTTTGCATTTGCCTGAAAGTGTTTCTTTTACATGGTATGATACTAATCATAGTGATGATAGAGTGCTGTTTGTAGATTAGCAATGTACTCAGGATAGAAACAGCCAGAGACTAAATCAAAAGGGAAAATAACAGATCACAGGGCTGCTTCTGCTACCTGCCCAGCTCGGACCTCTAGCATGTATGTCTCTTAGTCTCCAGAGCCTACATTTCTGGTATCTTCCCTCACAAGAAAAAGATCTGTAACCTAAACGAAGATTCTGATTCTTTATGCCCGAGATATGTATGCTTTTCGGAAGACTCACAGACAATTTACCTATGGATCAGGTTTGAGAAATGGAAACCCACTCCAGTATTCTTGCCTGGAGAATCTCACGGACGGAGGAGCCTATGGGACTGCAGTCTATGGGGTCACAACGAATCAAACACAACTAAGCAACTGAGTACACGGCGTTGAGAACCAGAGGTCTGGATTATGGTTTGAGAACCTCAAGGCAACCGGCCAACTTTCTTCCTGGCTCATAATACTAGCCTTGTCACAATGGAAGGCAAAGGTCAATGTCTATCTGGATATGGGCCTTATTTTGTCTCATGGGTGATGACATCTGTGACTACATTAAATTCAATGAGAAATGTGCATTGTTCATAGATTTTTAAAACCAAAATTTCCTTCTTTCCTTCCTTCCATTATTCTCTGAATCAGCTTCACTGTTTCACTTTCTCTACTAGAATTTTCTTCATTTTACCTCCATACATCTCAGAAGCAAAGTTCAAACAGCTTTAAATTCAAAGGTGGGCACACTATACCAGCAAGCCCTGGCCTAGCTCATGGAGGCATAAACAGGCATGTGTGTTCCAATGTGCATTTTGATCTCTGGATGCTTGTATCTCTTTAATCTTCTTAAGGTTAAGTAGCATGCAAATACTATTTGGCACATGAATTTTATTCTAGTGAGGCAGTTATTTTGCTTCCCCTATGTTGTGGGAAGCCTGAGAGCATGCTGTTTTTAAAGCTCTTAGAATAGAATGAATGTTGACTGTTATGACACAGTATGTCCGAGGGACCAGCTCTGGCTTATTCATCATCAGGTTTATGTCACCAACACTCTTAATGTGTGTTAAATTATATCAATTAAACCTACATCCAGAATATAACATGTTCACTTTTTGTGGTAGCATATTTTATTAAAAAGGATCATTTTAATTCATACTTTACTTTTGAAGTCTGTTAGTATTTTAAAAAACATTTAAAAATGCATTTCTTTCATATACAAATGTTCCAAAGGAAAATCTTAAAGATAGAAACTTATTTCTTTCTACTTTCCTAAAACATAAATAAGACTTTGATTTAAAGTAACAGTACTAAAATATACTGCCAGTGTTGGTGTTTTCTCGTCTAAATTGCTTTTAAATCTTTATATTTATAAAATTCCCTATACTGTATTCAAACAAATATTGAGTCAGCTACATTTTACTCTTATTTTCTCAAATTATTCATATGCCAAAGGAAAAAGCCAAGATTGTACTTTTTAACCATGTCAGTAAAGTTAATATGATTATAGCTGTTAATTTTAGAAAGATCTCAACAGAAAGTTATATCATATATGGAACATTATTACACAGATGTAATTAATGTAATTCACCACATTGAAAAATTAAACAAGGATAAACTAATGGTCGTATCAACAAATGAAACAACTAATTCATTTCAAACAATACCTTAGCAAATAGAATAAAAGGAATTTCCTCAAACCTCATGAACTGTGATAATTAGTGATGGGACACTGGAAGAATGACTTTAAAATTGGAAGCTAGTCAAAAATACTAATTATTACTGTTTCAATACATCTTACTAGAAATCTTTAGTACAATAGGCAGAAAAAGAAGAGAAGAAAATGTAATGACTGGAAATGTTGTCTATCTATATCTATATACACATTAATATGATGATATGATATATATGTAAAAGTCTAATGAAACATATGAAAAGCTTTTGCAAAAAGATGTTAAACTGAAAGTTTACAATTAATTGAAGAGACATCAGACACCAAAGAGAATGATAGATACACAAATTGCAAATTTTCAAAGGAAACATTCAAAATAATTTACATCCTGTCTCAATATTCCTCATCATGACATGCTTATGAGAAAGATTTAAAAGGGGATTGCAGGTAGTTAGAGACCACATAAAAGCTTGTTTTCATTAGACCTGATGATATATGTCCTTCTAACCTACCCTCTAAAGTGGAATTGATAAAGACAGCACCTTCTACATATCAATATGCCCCAAAGGAAAGCCTTCAAGGACACTACCTGGAAAATCTGAAATATGATCCTGATATGTAGAAAGTGCATGGTCCACTGACTGAATCCTAAACAGAAATATACAGAATGACAGAGGAGAGGGGATAAAATACTTTGATGAAAGAATTAAAGTGAGGTAGCTTATTTAGGATCAGCCTTATCCCCAAATTTATTAGGTTAAGAGCATAAGTATTTCCCAAGAATTTTTACTTCCGTCTATTAGGAGTCATTTGTGGAATTTAACAGTAGGAATCTGTACCATCCTGGAAAACTAGGGGGACAAGGCCAGATGTAGAAGCTGGAAAAAATGGTGTGTCACCCATTTCATGGTAGTGGTAGAAGGACAGACGCCAGCAAAGGAGCTTGTGTGGAACTTATGAAAGATCCCACGATGGAGTCAACTTTGAACATCTACCAGACTTAAATGCATTTTTCAGACAATTTTACAAGCTGATCTTGTAAAAAAATTTGATTACCAAATTTCTTTGGGCTTCAAAGGTGCAAAAGTTACCAAGATAAGTTTTAAGAACAAAACTGATGATAGAAACTTTCTGTACCTGACATTAAACCTTATTTTAAAGCCAGAGTAGCTAAGAGTATGGTCTTAGCACATACACAAAAAAATACACAAATGGAACAGAATTAGAAATTATAAAATAGATCCACATATATGTGGGTAATTAATTTGCAAAAGCTCTATTGGGAATCAGGGGAAGACAATGTTTTACAAACAAATGATCTTGGGATAACTTGAGGTTTGGGATGGATAAAATTCTACATCACAAAATACACAAAATAAATTATCTGCAAACATTAATTATGTGTACATTGGAGACCTAAAATTTAAGGATAGAAATGGATAACTTATAGATCAACTATGAAAACTTAGTGGTTTCTGAGTGAGGACAGATTTGGCTTTGCTTTTTTTTTTCCCACCAAACAAGAAACTAAAATTACAAACTCCAAATAAAATATTTAATAAACTTGACTTTATTAACATTTGAAAGTTCAGTTCAATAGAAGACTCCATAAATGAAAGTGAAAAAAAGAATGCCACATAGTGCAAAAAGACATTTAAATTAATTTTTAAAAATAGACAAAATAGAAGTTGATGTGAGAAGATAGCCAAATGGCCAGTAAATATGAAAAGCTGCTCAGTCTCACTAGTAATAAAGAAAAAGTTGCTTGAAATTACACTTAAATATAATTTCACAACTATCAGATTCCAAACAAGGTTAACCTCTGGCAACACCAAGAGCATTGTGAGAAGGTGGAGAAATAGAAATTCTCATATACTGTTTGACAAGCAAAAGCTTGGAGTGAAGTTTTGTTGAATCACTTTAGGGCTAAATGTAACAATAACTAGTAAAGTTCAAGATTTCTACACCCTACAGCACATTAATTTTTCTCCTAGAGACCTTGGAAGAGCCCTGGTACAGAATGTGAAGTGCAGCTTTGGAAAGAGCACAAATGTCCATTATCAGGCTTCTAGATTGACACAGTTGGGTGGATTCATACAATGTAATATTCTACTGCAGTTAAAATGAGTGAACCCAGAAATAGAGGAGAGTATGGTGTACACTGGAAGAAAAAGGGATAGTTATAAAGGAGGATAAAGTGATGAGGGCAAAAGGACATAATACAAGAAAATGCCAGTAATAAGAGTAAACACTCAGTAAGTCCTTTCTTAAGCTGCACATAATTTCCGCCCCCCATCTGTTACCACCTAAGCCCTTGCTTCAGAGAGCATAAAAGTAAGGTCCTAGAATGTATATTTTAATTTAGCTACTAAATCCTTCAGAGTGCTCTGCATAAATCCTATAATTAGAAACATTTAAATATCAATGGTAAAGGCTCCTCTACTACTTGAAAAACACTAATAAAATATTTGAGTTATAAAATGTCACCTGACTGATTTTTCCTAAAAGTTTATAGATATTATTAAGCTTGTTGTGAAAGGTATGTTTAAATAATAGGATATGCATTCTTTGACTCAGACTTGATTGAATCATTTAACTTTTTAAAATAATAATATGTGCAATGAATATAATAAAAATGTCAAAATTTCTGGATTATTTAAAAATGATCTTAATTATATCTTTTCACTGTCATGTATAGAAATTGATGTGTAAAAGTATTAGTGAGTTAAAAAATTTTATTAAAACTGTAATATTTAATCATTTGATTTATTATAAACCACTGGGACTCACTATTAAGTAAATAACTAGTTAATGACAATTGGCATAAGACTGTTCTCAAGAAGAAAAGTAAAATTCTTCTTCTTTGCACTTATCCCTGTTTTTAAAAGTCATCTATAGGAAATTTTTCTTTGAAGAGGCAAAGCCACAAAAACCTGTGTGTTTTATAAACTTACCCCCAGCCTTAGTAACAGTTCCAAGCTAAACTGTAATACATACATAACTTGTGGTATTTTGGAATAATAAAGCAAAATCTTAAAAGGATTTCTGGTGTTAAAATAGTTTTTCATACTATAGATTTCAGAGTAAAGAGCTGCTTTCAAATTCTATTACTAAATAGTAAGCAACCTTTCTTATATTTAAGATTCTGAAGAAGATTATTAAACTCTAATCAAGGAGATACCAAGCTACCTCTCATATTAAGCATGTATTTCTAAAACTGACCACATTGTATATTTCTTAGATTATCTACCCAGTTAATTATAAATAATCATATGTATATTTTGATATTTTATATGCAATTTTATAGTGGAAATATGATTGATTTAGAAGCACTGTATAATATTTTCTCTTTATGATACTTTGGTTTCTTTTCCTTAGAACTTCACCATAAGTCCCAGTGATATACCCCTACAATAAGTCACATTTCTCTCTTTCGATATTGAAACATTATTATTTTAGGTTCCCTTTATGATTTTTGGCCAAGATAGCTGAGATTACATGAGTTTATCTCAGGAACATTACCAAAGTTCATTTATGTCATTCCACAACTTCTTATTTAAAAATAAAAAAGTCAAAGCTATCAGATAGTCTTTTAAATTTCTTAAATATAAAGCAAACTTGTTTAAGAACTTTTCTTTTACTTTATTCTTATTTCTAATTGAAAATTAATTTATGAGAACTTGAGGAAACAGACACAGAATAATACATAAAACTAACTATCTTTGAAAGTCTTAAGACTGTAGATACAAATCCTAAATGACTCCATATAGCTTCTAGGCCAAACTGTCCAATTTTACAGCAGAATTCCTAAGCTAACAAACACAGAAAAAAATGCGACAACTCTAAAACTAGTGTAAATGGAGAACCATACATTAAATATGCATACAAAGCACTTTATATTTATTTTCCACCAACTATGAAACATAGGGACTTTCCTGGTGTCTCAGATGGTAAAGAATCTGCCCACAATGTTGGAGACCCGAGATCCCTGGGTCAGGAAGATCCTCTGGAGAAGGGACTAGCAACCCATTCCAGTATTCTTCAGTTCAATTCAGCCCCTCAGTTGTGCCTGACTCTTTGCAACCCCATGGACCACATTATGCCAGGCTTCCCTGTCCATCACCAATTCCCAGAGTTTACTCAAACTCATGTCCATTGAGTTGGTGATGCCATCAAAACATCTCATCCTCTGTTGTCCCCTTCTCCTCCTGCCTTTAATCTTTCCCAGCATCAGGGTCTTTTCAAATGAGTCAGTTCTTGGCATCAGGTGGCCAAAGTATTGGAGTTTCAGTTTCAGCATCAGTCTTTCCAATGAATATTCAAGACTGATTTCCTTTCGGAAGGACTGGTTGGATCTCCTTGCTGTCCAAGAGACTCTCAAGTCTTCTCCAACACCACAGTTCAAAAGCATCAATTGGTCAGCGCTCAGCTTTCTTCATCCTCACATCCACACATGACCACTGGAAAAGCTATAGCCTTGATTAGATGGACCTTTGTTGGCAAAGTAATGTCTCTGCTTTTTAATATGCTGTCTAAGCTGGTCATAACTTTTCTTCCAAGGAGCAAGCCTCTTTTAATTTCATGGCTGAGGTCACCATCTGCAGTGATTTTGGAAACTAAAAAAATAGAGTCTCTCACTGTTTCCACTGTTTTACCATCTATTCGCCATGAAGGGCTGGGACCAGATGCCATGATCTTAGTTTTCTGAATGTTGAGCTTTAAGCCAACTGTTTCACTCTCCTCTTTCACTTTCATCAAGAGGCTCCTTAGTTCTTCTCCACTTTCTGTCATAATGGTTCTATCATCTGCATATCTGGGGTTATTGCTGCTTCTCTCAGCAGTCTTGATACCAGCTTGTGCTTCATTCAG
Source organism: Dama dama (assembly GCF_033118175.1). NCBI lineage: Eukaryota > Metazoa > Chordata > Mammalia > Artiodactyla > Cervidae > Dama > Dama dama. The sequence continues at coordinate 55,271,588 of NC_083697.1, forward strand.
CCCCGTGTTTCTCATGATGTATTCTGCATGTAAGTTAAATAATCAGGGTGACAATATACAGCCTTGACGTACTCCTTTTCCTATTTGGAACCAGTCTGTTGTTTCATGTCCAGTTCTAACTGTTGCTTCCTGACCTGCATACAGGTTTCTCAAGAGGCAGATCAGGTGGTCTGGTATTTCCATCCCTTTAAGAATTTTCCACAGTTTGTTGTGGTCCACACAGTCTAAGGCTTTGGCATAATCAATAAAGCAGGAATGGATGTTTTTCTGGAACTCTCTTGCTTTTTTGATGATCCAACGGATGTTGGGAATTTGATCTCTGGTTTCTCTGCCTTTTCGAAAATCAGCTTGAACATCTGGAAATTCACGGTTAACATATTGTTGAAGCCTGGCTTGGAGAATTTTGAGTATTACTTTGCTAGCATGTGAGATGAATGCAATTGTGTAGTAGTTTGAATAATCTTTGACATTGCCCTTCTTTGGGATTGGAATGAAAGCTGACCTTTTCCAGTCCTGTGGCCACTGCTGAGTTTTCCAAATTTGCTGGCATATTGAGTGTAGCACTTTCACAGCATCTTCTTTTAGGATTGGAAATAGTTCAACTGGAATTCTATTACCTGCACTAGCTTTGTTCTTAGTGATGCTTTCTAAGGCACACTTGACTTCGCATTCCAGAATGTCTGGCTCTAGGTGAGTGATCTTGCCAGGAGAATTTCATGGCCAGAGAAGCCTGGTGGGCTACAATCCATGGGGTCACAGTCAGACCCACCTGAGCAACTAACATGCAACCCATTTTATTCTGAATTGCATAAAATAAAGTATGGTAAAATAAGGATTTATCCATCCACACAACACAATTCAGATATTTTCAAGTTTTTAAATGTAACTGAACTGAACTGAAAGTTTGAGTGTCTGAACGGTTAGTAGATATTGATGAGAAAGACCTTTTTAAAAAGCACAAAGGGGAAATTCCCTGGCAGTCCAGTGGTTAAGACTCCATGCTTCCACTCCAGAGGGCATGGGTTCCATCTCTGGTTAGGGGATTAAGATCCAGCAAGCCAGGTGGTGGAGTGAAAAATAAAATAAATAAAAATAAAGTTAAGCACTTCGATCACAAGGAAAAACAAATAGAAAGCAGCAAGGTTAAAATGAATCTTGAAATCAGAATTTGATTTTATTTTAATTTTCAGTAGTAATTAGAATATATTATTGGTGTTTAGAAATTATTCTCAATCTTGTGATATCTTTTGCACAATATAGATATGAGCTATAGCTTGTCATAGTCAATTTTAAGAATGGATTTTAAAAATCATGTCCTTTTTATCTTTGTCACCCACCTGCTGAGTTGTTTTGTTTTCAAAATCATTTTTTCCCTGAAACTTACCTATAGGATAACTTTCTGCCATCCTTTTTAAAAGTGAAAAACCTAACTTCACTTTTGTGTATGTGTGAGCCAAATTTTAAAGGATTACGTTCTTATTCTTGACATTCAAAGGAGACATCCCGTGATGTTGTAAATGTTCCAGCAGGATTAAGGAGAGAGACTGCAGTGTCTCTGAGAGCACTCCAATGTATCTTCAATATGCTCATTTCTCAGTGGTGGGGCAGGGCGGAACAGAACTTCTACATCCTTGACCTCCTCAAAGAAGTCAGCTGTGTCAAAGTGTGACTACCTTTAATTTATTATGTAATGCCAAAGGAATTAATGCAGTAATTAATTTTTGCTTGTGACACTTTCCTCCCCAGTCCTAATCAGTGATGTTGAAATAATAGAAAATGCCTAGCATCATAAATATTTTTAAGTGTAAATGAAAATTAAATTTAAAAATCCATAATCATATATTATGTATAGGGTACTCTGGCCAATACTTTTTTCCTAAAGATTTATTTGTATAGTTTATTTTATTTTGGGCTGTGCTGGATCCTCACTGCTGTGCTTGCTCTTTCTCGGGCTGCGGTGAGCAGGGGTTCCTTTTCATTGCAGTGCCCAGCACCTTCCTGTTGCCGTGAATTCTCTTGTGTTGGAACACAGGCTTGAGGCATGAAGGCTTCAGTAGATCCGCACATGGGCTCTGGGGCGCTGGCTCAGCTGTTGTGGCACGTGGAGTTCGTTGCTCTGTAGCACGTGGGATTGTCCTGGAGCGGGGATCTAAGCCATGTCCCCTGCACTGCCAGGCAGATTCTTAGCCACTTGGACCACCAGGGAAACCCCTGGCCAACACTTCTGACATTTACTCTATTCGTTATACTTATTATATCCAAAGAATAAATATTACCCAGGAATTCCATGCAGAGATTTGATTTACAATTTTGATTCAGGTGATTAAGAAATGCCTCTATACTTTCTGACAAAAGTATATTAAGACGGAAACTAAACTGCGTAAATGATTGGTATTTAAATACTAACTGAAAAGTAAGGCTGCATTTGCTTTCCAGTGAGGTGGCTCAATATAGGCAGATGACACCACCCTTATGGCAGAAAGTGAAGAAGAACTAAAGAGCCTCTTGATGAAAGTGAAAGAGGAGAGTGAAAAAGTTGGCTTAAAGCTCAGCATTCAGAAAACTAAGATCATGGCAACTGGTCCCATCACTTCATGGGAAATAGATGGGGAAACAGTGGAAACAGTATCAGACTTTATTTTTATGGGCTCCAGAATCACTGCAGATGGTGATTGCAGCCATGAAATTAAAAGACGCTTACTCCTTGGAGGGAAAGTTATGACCAACCTAGCTAGCATATTAAGAAGCAGAGACATTACTTTGCCAACAAAGGTCAGTCTGGTCAAGGCTATGGTTTTTCCAGAGGTCATGTATGGACGTGAGAGTTGGACTGTGAAGAAAGCTGAGCACCGAAGAATTGATGCTTTTGAACTGTGGTGTTGGAGAAGACTCTTGAGAGTCCCTTGGATTGCAAGGAGATCCAACCAGTCCATCCTAAAGGAGATCAGTCCTGAGTGTTCATTGGAAGGACTGTTGCTGAAGCTGAAACTCCAATACTTTAGCCACCTCATGCGAAGAGTTGACTCGTTGGAAAAGATCCTGATGCCGGGAGGGATTGAGGGCAGGAGGAGAAGGGGTCGACAGAGGATGAGATGGCTGGATGGCATCACCAACTCGACGGACATGAGTTTGAGTAAACTCTGGGAGTTGGTGATGGACAGGGAGGCCTGGCGTGCTGCCATTCATGGGGTCGCAAAGAGTCGGACACGACTGAGCGACTGAACTGAACTGAACTGAACTGAAGGTGGCTCAAGTGGTTGAAAAAATCTGCCTGCCAGTGCAGGAGTCACAGGAAACAAGAGTTGATCCCTGGGTCAGGAAGATCCATTGGAGGAGGAAATGGCAACCCACTCCAGTATTCTTGCCTGGAAAATCCTGTGGGCAGAGGAGCCTGACAAGTTACAGTCCATAAGGTCAAAAAGAGTGGGACATGACTGAGCATGAGTTGGTAAATGGGGTTGGATGGGGAGGATGTATTTTATAGACAGATTGCAGGGAAATATTTAAAGGTTGAGAAATATATGATAAGTTCATTTATAAGGATGGAAATTTAATTTCCCTGCATCAATAACCTGAGATGTGAACTTAGTTAAATGTATGCCTGTTGAGTCCTGTTATAGAGAAGTTAGCATTGTGGTTGAATTCGATCACTTGTTTCATCTAAACAAGTGTAGGGTGTTTTTGTCAACTTTACTAATTCAGCAGTTGATGGCTAGAAGTGTTAAACAAGTATCTTGACTTGGAAACTTCTAAAATTGATCATAAAGTCCAAACATTTTGTGACATCCTCCTTATCTATTCTTTTGTTCATATTTTCTTCTTTACTCCGATATCACAGGCTTATTTTTCTACAAAAGACATTGTCAAATCTGTTGATGGTAGATTTAATGCTTCCAGAAGACTCTCTTTAAAGAATACCAGAAAGTAAAAAAGTAAGTTGAAAAAGATGAAGAGTGGATTTTTTCCAGCTAGGTAGGCATCAGGAAACTGAAGACTTTGAATCATTTAATGTAGTTCACTCTTGGTTTTGCTTTGTTTGGAAAGGTAGAATCTTTTTCTTGTAGCCTTATAGAGGCTTGTTAGATGAGGCAGAAAACTGAATGAGATTTGAGTTCCTGTTCTCTGTGAAGCCTGTGCTATCCCTATTACTCTTTCCTACCATTTGTCTTTTTGTTGTCTTGACCTATGTAAAAAGAAAGTAGAGGAGAGTTGCTTTTATTAAGTAAATAAATTAAAATTGCTCTAAAAAGTTTAATCCTTGATCTACAGTGTTCAAAAGACTTTTCAGATGATGGTCTCCTTTATGTATTTTAAGAAGTCTGTATTTGCATGCAATGTAAACATCTGCATCATGATCCCATCTCATTCTTATACAGATGTATTATCTAAATACATTAGTATTTATATGCTAAAAAAGATTCTTAATCCTATATACCTTGCCTTGAATAATAAACATCTTATTTTGGTTTGCAAAATTTGAAGACAGGTGTAAATGTATACGATATACACAGAGAAATATAATATAGAGAAAATTACACTTTCTGGAAACAATTGGACCTTGTAGGAATAATCATATGTATATGTTTCTCTCTCTATTAGTAGAAGGCTATTTTATATTTATCTGTGCATACAAACATACAGTCTTGGGCATCTCTTTTAAGACAGAACCATACAATAACAAGCATGGTATCTTTGTAACTCATGCTAGATAGAGGTCAGAATTCCAAAAAGGTCAGAGCCAAAGCAAAAGGAATAATACATATTTGATCAAAATTCACTTGCAGGCTAGGAGATGATTGGCAGAGAACAAGCAATATTAAGCACCTAGCTCTTCTCAGAGAAACCACAGTGAATACATAGCCAAGAATACCATCTGTTGAATATGAAAATCTTGGATCAAGACTTTATAGATACATTTCCCCAAACAGCAGGGACAGAGTCTTTCTGGAAACAAAATCACAATAGGGATGCAGAGACACCAAGTGAGATAGTGGCAAATAACTGTTCATGGCATTGTGGGGAGCAGACTTCACTTTTAGTGCAGGATGTGATTAATTACATGGCATGGTTCATGATGCCAGTAGTAAATAAATGTAGTCACCCTGTTTGAATAATTTCTAAATCAGTATGTCAACTACCAGCTGTAGGTAGATCAAAATAATTTTATCATGTGTGGTGTCTGTTTATTCACTCTCGGAATTCATTGTGCTCTCTGTCACTTACTATGTTTTGTAAAGAGAGTAGAATGATGGCTGTGTGCTATTCAATGAGAGATTTAAAAAAAAAAAAAAATGAATGATAATTGTCCCTAAATTGAAACTCAGACGCAATTCTACACTTTATGCTTGAATCTGGTGTTCTTAGAAAAGGTGTGTTTTTCTATATAATAAAAATAATTGCCTTTACTAGAATGTGCCTAAGTTTGACTCTGCGTCCTTTTTAGGGAAGCAGTCTGATATCTGGATAAACAACTGGTAACGTAGAAATGACCTCTGCTAATGAGAAAGGCATAGAACAGAAAGTAGGAAGAGCAATGAGCATGGTAAGAGAAGTAATAATAGATGTACAAATTTTAATAAAACTATTCTGATTCCTTTAACTGAACTCATTGAAAAGAGTTGGAACCAATGTGGAGGGGACTAAAACGTTGGTTGATTCAACGTCTGGTGATCTTTTTATTCATTCAAACTAATTATATGCAAATGTTTTATTTGGGTTTCTTGGAAATTTGGAAATCTCTGTATTGTTATTCAATTTTCTGGAACATCATACTTTGTTATTAGGACACGACTATTATTTTAACATATAGTAGGTGTTCAATAATTAGTTAATGAAGGGATTAGAGTGATGACATAATAAGAACATTCTTTTAAGCAGTTTATATGTATTAATTTATTTAATTCTTAAAAGAATTCTAAGGAGTAGATGCAATTACTATCACCAATTGTTTCCATAAGAACGCTTGAGGCAGAGACTTGAAGCGAAAGGCCAAATGTCACTTAGTACACTGATTTAAATCCAACCCTCTTTTTCCACATGCTGTGCGTCTAACCACCTTGAACTATTATATATGAAAAGAGCCAAGGTACCATTTGGATATAGATGTCTTTAGGTCCAGAGTATACTACTGCTCTGTATTCATAATGAAGATGTTTGTCTCTTATACTTCAGTAGATCATCCATTGGGACAGTGCCCTGATATTATCCATGCAGAGGGATATAATAGAAAGGCTCATTTTCTTCCAATAATTTTGAGAGGTGTATATGACTTAGAGAATTTCTATTAATACTTCTATAAACAGATTGCAAGTAAGGCAAACAGCCGCATGGTTATTTAGGTAAATTCAGACTTGTAAAATAAATAACTAAAGAAAGTTTTGTGACTTTCTCTTGATTTTCCCCAAGCCTGTCTTTATAACTCATACATGTCATACCTTTTGTGTTATAAATGTATATGTCTCTTTCTAGTCTTCTTGAAGGCAAGAGTCATTATTTAATGGTGTTTATTACTCCAAATATTGCTAGTGAAAAAATACATGAGTCAAGGATAGCTGTGATAATTCCCCCAGTTAGCAATGTAAAGAACATTTTACATTGTATTTTGACTTAAAACATTACTGCTGAATCCTTTAAAGTGCGTAAAAGATAGAGATGGTAAAAGTGCATCTGCTCTCTTAGAAACTTTGTACCAGGTCTGCAATTTTTTCAGTGTGATCAACTTATTACAAAAGAGTCAACTTTTAGAAATAGGCTTTCATAATTCTATACACCTACCTAGTAGAGGGAACAATGGTATTACTAAAGTCTGATTTTATGCTCCAAGACTTATTTTAGTTACATGATATAGCATGTGTAACACCCAAAATATTTTACACTCTTAGGTATCCCATTTTTACTTCCTAATATGGTGCACTTGCACACTACATTTTTAAACTATTTCAGACACGTTATCTTGTAGTTCTGACTCAGTCAGAAAACAGCTAAGAGCACTACTTGTTTGCTTTAGATAAATGAGTTCCTGGTCATTCATCACCTCTCTGCTGAAAATGGCCACACTGCAGTGACATTGTGTTGTTGGCAAAGTTGGCAAAATTATACCTGTAAGGATAATTGGCCAATGTCTTCAAAACATTATTTCTGTAGTTTAAACTGTAAAATGTTATGGTTTCTAAGGCATATAAGATGATGTATCTCAGGAACAGAAAAAGAATTTGTAATAAATACAGAAAAAAAATAAATGCCTCTTAAAGGCCACCCTGCTATTTTAACAACTTAAGGATTTTTTGGCTACTTCACCAAAACATAAAATGCCAAGAAAAATTGTTCTTATTTTTTTCATTTTCTTGGCATCCCTTATGTATGAAGTTGAGTAAGATTGTAAATAAAGCTCTAGGCTGATAGGTGCTGTATTAAATGCAGTGTGTAAAATATCAGGAATGGCTGGAATCATAATTGTGTTTTTACACTTTTCAACTCCCAGTTTAGAAATATTAAGGTTAAATTTAGAATAGTTACATATTTAGAGATGTTTTCTGACTTGAAGATCTCTTTAAAGCAATTTATAAAAGCTTCCTATAAAAGTTTTCATTTTCCCCCATAATTCTACTTAATGATGCTCTCTGAATAGCAATTTTAGCTAATGGAGAAGTAACATTATACTCAGAGAACCATCAACTATCAGAGTCTTACAATAAGGAAAGATCCTAAAAAATGGCCGTGTTAATGAGCTCCGCATTTTAGCTTTCATACATTTCTGTTGAGTAAAGTGAGCTAATTTTCCTTTTCAGGCTTCAGATAACTTAGTAGGATTTTAGAGCTGCTTGTCAAACCGTAACTTGACCTAATAATTACCCCTCAAGATGTGATTAAGAAACACCTGACTCAGATGTCCAGTACATATGCAAACCACGAGTCATCACCCCTTCCTCTCCTTTGATTTCAGTGGCTAATAGCCAAGTCAGCAGGCTGAGAAGTGGCCTTAGGAGTAACCTGCCAGTTTAGAGTTTATTCAGGTCATTGCACTTATGCCAAACATACCTAACGAGAAGAGAGTCCTCGATGTGTGCAAACATGACATGTACGCGTTGTTCTGAAAGACTTCATGGGGGAGGAAAGGAATTACTGCAATCTTTCATACAAATGCTAACAATTACTAAAACTGTAATTCAAACAGTAAGAATATTTGCAGTTACAGTAAAGTAGGTGTGTACTACTCTAAGGATGCCAAAAAAGATTTTTTTTTCTCTAGAACTGGACACCTACTTTACACATGAGAAGATTGTTTTTCAATCTTTGAGATCTACAAATTGATGAGAAGTATGTTATTTTTATGCTCATTCTTTACTGTTTTCTGTTCTGAACTCACTGATCAATGTTTAAATAAAATGTAACCCCTTGTCTCCTTACAGAATATCTATGGAAGGTGCTATCTAGATCCTTTTTTTTTTCTTTTTTGCTTCTCCAAAATATTCCTTTAAATAGATATCAGAATTTTCATGAATACAAAACTTGTTCAGTCAAAAAACTTTTATAAAACAAACCTGACATGTAGCATAATTACAGATTATCTCTTAACATAATGAATATTTTTATTGATATTCTGATCAGTTATTTTCAACTTTTTTCATTTCTAGTTTAGATCCTTTTTTTTTAAACTCTTATTCTCCAGAAAAATATTTCTAGACAGGCTATGTTATTACATTTTGTCATCAAAATCTGAAGACAGTCTCCTGAGCTTGCTGATATTTTAAAATCTGCTTTATATATGTTTATGGACTTCATTTATTTGTGGATTGCTACAACAAAATGTAAAAATGATTAAGGAAAATATTTTTAAATTTAGAAAGGGACTTGAATTATGAGATTAAGGATATGAAAATAGATGATTTTTTAAAAGTTATTCACTTTTTGTTATCCTATTTAACATGTGGATTCACACTGATTTTTCAAATTTTGTTAGTCAGTAATTAATTTATGTTCTATATTTTGAATGAAATCATAGTAGTAAATATTATTAAAGTGAAAAAGATAAAGTAAAAATGAGTTGGATAAAAACGATAGCTTCATATCCTAGTTTGACACTCATTGATTTTCACAATTATTGTAAGGAAGGTTTGCTCAGCCAAAAAAATATAATTATATGTAAAATATAATTCTCATTCCACTTACACATTTATGAATAAAGTTTTCACTCAACTCATGAAGAATTTCACAACTTAAAAACACAGAAAGTGAGATTCTGGATGTATATAATTAAAGAGTGGAGCTAAATGCTTGTGTGATTAAAGGAAATGAAAAATTACAAGTATTTATAATGGTTGAATTGTGAAATTATAATCAGGCTCAATTTGAAGTACTGTGATTTCCATTCCGGTGGTCGCTTCAGTAATCTCTCGCCTGATGGAGTTACTATTCTTTCCCCATGCACGTGTTCAAATTTCTGCATACTTAACACTATAAGAAACTGCCTAATTCCATGTTCTGAGAAGTGTTTGGTACAATGTTGATATGAAATAAGGTTTCTCTTTAAATAAGGAAAGTAATGTACAAATATTTTTCATAGATACATACTCTAAAATATACATGTTTCTTTATCTCTAAGAAATGAGATTATCCTTTTCCAAATAAATATAAAAAGGCAAATGCCAAATCTTTATCTATGTTGGATATAAGGATTATATAATAAATGAAATTCAAAGAGTTTTGTAGGGATAGACATTAAAGAAAGAAAAAGATGAATTAGAAAAAGCTACAAAAATGGCATGTTTCAGATCATACCTAATGATCCAAGTAGGATCCAACCTAGTAGATAAGTTCTCATCTATCAGCAGTGGTAACATTTCTGTTCACAAAAGAGGTTGGTTGCATTCCACTGAAGCTGTTGTATTAAATTCATAAAACATTACTACTGAAAGGACTTTTGCACGTCAACTAGCCCAGTGGTTCTTAAATAACTTGAGTTTTAATGTGCTCTGTAAATACAGTGATGGTTTAAGACCCTTTCAGTGGAAGGTTACACACTTGCCAGAAACAGTTTTGCACGCAATTATGTGTACATTTCCAGGAATTCTAGTTAATCCAGGCAACCCTTAGACAAGATTTAAGAGCCTCTGATTATTCAAAGTTCACTACAGTTCCAGAGAGAGAGGAGAAAAAAAAAAAACAACACTCCTTAATTCCAATTCTACTGACCTTTTACTACCTCTCAAGTTGTCTAGCCATCTGCAGTGATAATGTTCCAAACAGACTTCCACTTAATGCTCATTTTTTTCTATTTCTGTAATCAAAAGAAATGAAAATATGTGGAAGTAACTTCAACTTTCCATTAGAGACTAATCTAGCTTCACCACCTAATTTTTTCTTTATAGGTGGAAAAGGTGTTCTGTTCTTTCTCTTTCGTACAAGTGTTTGTATATGTATGTGTGTTTATGCATGGCCATCACCATTTCAGTGCCTAAACTAAGTTGTCCCATCTTTCTTTCAAGTGTTTATTTCTGCATCTGTCCTCCAAAGAATAATGTAGGAAAGGGAATTTGTCATTCAGTGGCAGGCACTTGGATGTGGTATTCTTATTTTTCACAGATATTACCTGATTTTCAAACAAGATAGGATGTTCTTTTGTTATAAACAATAGGATTTATCCTGAACCTCTTAGAGTAAGAGCTTTGCAACAACTAAAAAAATAGCAGGAGTCACTTTTACCATTTTCATTTAATTATAATTTAAGGGAATGTCAATGTCAGCATCACTTGCTTTGAGTGACAGTCAAAAGGTAAGTTCTATTTTTTGTATTACTCTTGTTAGAAAAGATGTTCTGTGAAATTTGGTAAGGAGAAAATGACTTCCAGGTTTCTTTCCACTCCTTAAAAATACATATCTCTGAGCTTATCTCTTGAGATAGTGGAATATTGTGTGGAGCTGAGATTTTCTTGAGCAATGTGGGAAGTGTATTTTTCTTCTACCACTTCCTTTGGAAGTTATAGAAATGAAATCACAAAGTAGAGATACCTTTCTGTCTATACATCAGTTGGAAGACAAATTGATAAACTTAAAAATCAAACATAAGTTTTTTTCTTAAAGCGTCACTGCAGATGCATCTACTACATTATGACTCGTCTTTGTTTAATCCTGTAATCAAGTTCCTCCTATAACTGTGATCTTCTAAGACAGTGAAAGGCAGCAAGATGAGCCAGAGTTCCTTCTTTCCTTTATGGTTTGTGAATATTAAATGGGATAATATATGGAAAATCCTATTATAAACAAAACATTGCAAGATTGTACAGAAACTATTGAGAAATTTTTATGTGTCATTTGAGTCTATCATCAATGAATAGCTAGACGCTAAAATGATCTTCACATTCCAATTCTTCCTTTCTAGTTTACCATGGGCACTTTGTTGGAAGATGTGAATTCAAGGTACTGGTCACTGTCTTTGGGGATATTCTGTAACTTCCTTTTGAACAAATTTCACATTCTCCAAATAGTGATTATAATACCTGCCTGTTGAGAGTCCTAAGAAGAATTGAGTGAAATAATATAGGTGAAAACCATTTGCCAGTTACTATTGCTAAAGAGAAAAATGAGGTGACAGTTCCACCATCTAAAAAATCTTTCAGTAAAGTCATCAAAACTAATTCAGTCTGCAGAACCAAATATTTGAATCTGTGCAATGATCTCTAGAACAGAAATATCCCTGGCCTCCCGACACAAAGCTGAACCAATCCATTTAGATTTTGTATTATAGAGATAGCTGTAGGACCATTGCTTCACCCGATATTATATAAGTACACGTTAAAACCAATCAATAAAAAGTTACCAAATGGGCAAAGCGTGTCTTCAAGGCTGAAAAACCTTCACAATGGATTGTAAGGAGAAACATGTATTTTCTTGCTAAGAAATGTTTTAGTTTATACTGCAGAATCGCACATAGGTCATACTGAGATAAGAGAAGGTATTTCTGATAAACAGAAGTAAAGCAGCAAGGCACATCCAGCAGAGGTCCTGGGAGCAGTTTCACAGCATCTGTTAGAGGCAAATGGAACTGGGGAGAGCTTTAGAGAAAATCCTGCCCTGGGTCCAGACACCGCTGATAGGGAACTCAGCAACAACAACAATGAAAGGCGGATGGTTCAGCCAAGGGCTGCTTCTCCAAACAGTGCCTGAGGCCCATGCACATTTTCCTTTAAATCCTTTATACTTTCAAGTTCATTTTTCTGATCAATATTACCAAAAAGTGTTGTGCCTTGAGGGCAGTTCTTCAGAGTTAGCATCAAATGTCAATTTGCCATGTGATTCTTTTGTTATATGAAAAGACAAGATCCTTGGGCTTAAATATTGATAGCCAAACTAGTCATCAAACTAGTAAAGGTATAGCTATAGGTGAAAAATCAAATACAGAGGTGGAGTGTATATTTTCAGAAACAAACAGACAAACAGAAATCTTTACCTGTATAAGAGCCAAAGATGTAATAGAGAGCTGAATTGTAGATCTACTAGACAGGGTATTTTTATGGTTGATACCTTAGCTTTAAATATCGCTGGTGCCATTTTCTTTCCTTTTATTTCAGGCTATTAATTGTGGTTGTAAGGATTGGTCCCCTGGTAGATTTTGTACCTAGTTTAAATTACATTTCTTTGGTCTAGTGAGTCCCTCTCTGCTACACTCACCTTTACCCTGGAGTATTGAATCTGAGGATGATTAAGGATAGGGAACCAAAGACAGTGGAGCCGTTCAACAGGGGCGCAGGCAGGGGATTTTATAACTTTTCTATTCCTACTGAGAATCGACTAACTGAGCCTAGAGCAGTTCTTTGAGTGCCCTACAAGGAAGCCTTGTTTCTTATCAGACACTTGTATTTGTTCTGTCTTCCAAAATAACTTCTGTTGGTATCTTTTGTCTGGGTCTCTGTTTGCAATGAAGCATTTTGAGAAATTATTCATATTTATTTTTTCAAAAAATGTTTTCAGTATATTTCTTTTTTAATAAAAGAAAAGCTTCTGGTCCCAACAAAGCACCAAGTACTGGTAGATTGAGGCTTGGAAGTAAAGCAATCAATTGAAGTTTTCTGCATGGGAGATAATACGTTTTTGAAAAAAGATTTAAGAATCCCTATACACTATAAATTTAGGAAATTTTCTGTTCATTTGTAACCTAGCTGCAGTGCTCGATTCAGCAGCACATATACTAAATTGTAACCTAGCTCTGTTTCTTCTGATAATTATTACAGAATAGTTGTTTCATTCTATAATATATAGATCCTTCATCAATGTATTGTTCCTTTGTTAACATTGAGCAGGATATTATAAATTCTTACCTCATTAAGCCTGAGGTAGTCTTGCCTTGGTGCTCGCATCATCAGATGATTCATTTTCCTTAATGCTACTGACCTAAGGTGGTTCTCCCAGATAGCTTAGTCTTAAAGAATCTGCCTGCCAACACAGAAGATGCAGGAAACACAGGTTCAATCCCTGGGTCGGGAAAAGTCCCTGAAGAAGGAAATGGCAACCTACTCCAGTGTTCTTGCCTGGGAAATCCCATGGACAGAAGAGCCAGACAGGCTACAGTCCATGGGGTCGCAAAGAGTCAGTCACTACTAAGCAACTGAACACACTGTGATCCGGGGTAAATAGAAAATTGTTGTGTGGAAATAAACTGCCTAACATTTCAGGCACTTAATAAGTGCTGAATTATTATATAACATCACAGGCAATGCATATGATAGTCTAAAACATACCAAACCATGTGTGCAAAAGATATCCTCTAGGCCCCAAAGTATTCTCAATTATTTGCATTATATAAAATTATTTGCTTGTTGTGAGAAATTTGGCAGAATTATTTCTAGTCTTTAGAGTGTATTTTGCTTAAATACTTAAGAATATCTATTTTATATTTTTTCCAAAATTTGAGTCACCTTTCCAATATAAAAAAAGAATACAATTAAGCTTACATGAAACTAGAAAGTTGAATCACTGGATCTGGAAGGGGAAAAATCGGGAAGTATTTGAAGGATATAAAAAGGACTTGATGGACATGAGTTTGAGTTAGCTCCAGGAGTTGGTGATGGACAGGAAAGCCTGGCATGCTGCAGTCCATGGAGTTGCAAAGAGTCGGACATGACTGAGTGACTGAACTGAACTGATATAAAGGACCTAGAGAAGAACCTCCTTTTTACCTTGCTCCAAAATGCTGGGTAAAAGTAGACATTCTCAATTAAAGGGTAGCAAATTTAGAATTTCCTTTTGTAGCATATAATCAACCTGTGGGATATACAGCCTCCGGATGTTATGTTAAATTGACGTCTAGAGTTTAAAAACAAATAGATAATTTCATGGCTGTAAAAGTGATGGTGTAGGAATAATCAAATCTCATGCCTCCAGGCATAAAGTGATATATGGACAAGGAAAACCTTTTCCCAAAGTAAAATATAACTGAGGACACGTTCAAACCTTAGACATTTATCAGTGTGAGGTAAAGAGCAATCCAGGTGGGCAGTAGATTCTGTCATCCTTGCTCTCTCGTCACAAAATTTGTTATTGAGTTTATGTCCTAGAAGAGATCAATAAGCAAAAAAGAAAAATCCCGTAAGTATACTTTCTCTAAAATCCATAATTGATCACCTTGAGAATGATGATAAAAAAATACATTCTTTTGAGTTTTTATATGTTTACTGTCAATGGGTTTTTCTTTCTATGTGTATATATTGCTTTTCCATTAGGCTGTGTGTGTGGAGAAAGAAAGAGAATTGTTCACCACTATTATGTAACTTCTGTTTCAGATGAAATAAGTTTTTCCGAGGTTGTCTCATCTAGACATCCACTAAACTATGACAAATGGATGGCATGTGCCTGTTATTTATTTAGAATATGACATGATGATATATTTCTATCTTAAAAAAACAAAAAAACCTTGTTTTCTCAACACACATGAACTATTTACATGGGGCTATAGTTTTCCCCCAAAATATGTCATGGATTTTTTTTTTCTGTAATTCCCTAGTGAGGCTTAATGACTTTATATGCAATTTGTTATGTACCTGATAAATCCAACAAGTATCACGAAAGTATAATGCAAAAAGAGCTGGCCTCCTTTAAAGGCAGGCCAGGCCTTTATATGTATATGCATATTTTTCCCTATTCAGATGTGAATTGTTAGGTACTTGTTTAGTCACTAAGTCCTGTCTGACTCTTTTGCAACACCATGGACTGTAACCCACCAGGCTCTTCTGTCTTTGGGATTTTCCAGGCAAGAATCCTGAAGTAGGTTGCCATTTCCTTCTCCAGGGGATCTTCCTGACCTACAGTTTGAACCCATGTCTCCTGCATTGCAGGTGGATTCTTTACTGCGTAGCCACTAGGGAAGTCCCATTAAGTACTTGCTCTTGTCTTAAAAATACTTCTTTTAAATGAAAGCAAAGTTATCAAAGATCTGACATGCTGAAAGTGTAGGCTGCTGCTATTTTATCCTCATGAAGAAATTTATATGTTTTAAGATGATTCTTAACCTAAATATGTAATTTTCTAGGAAAAGTCTTTCAGGCCATGGATTATCCTAAGTCATTATATTTGGGAGTATCAGGGAATCCAAAATTCTTCATCTACTTCTATTTAGACAAACGTAGGCTTGTTTTTTCACCCAGAAAGAACAAACATGGACCAGAATCTTGGATTTATGTCCCACAGCTGCCAGTTACCCTACAAAGTGATGTCACTGCCCACATAGGCAGGCCAGGGACACCAGTTAGCTTTCCTGTTCCCATATTTAAACTGTATTATCATCTCTGAGGTTATTTTAGTTTCTAGTTCTTACAGCTGACCACTGGAATAACACAGGCTTAATCAAAGCTATTTTTATGAAAGTTATTTCTAGTACAATTTGAATTAGTGTTTAGAAAATACTATGCGATAATAATTATCATATATTGAGCACCTGGTGTTTACCAGTTTATATACAGTACTTCTGGTCTTCCTTACAACTTTGCAACGTAAATATTATTACACTCCATTTGCAAGGACTCAAAGAGGCTGGCTACTTGTTGCAGAGTCCCCAAATTAACCACTGCTAGAAGTACACTTCCCTGGTAGCTCAGACGGTAAAGCGTCTGCCTACAATGCGGGAAACCTGGGTTCAACCCCTGGGTCAGGAAAATCTCCTGGAGAAGGAAATGGCAACCCACTCCAGTACTCTCGCCTGGAAAATCCCATGGATGGCGGAGCCTGATAGGCCACAGTTCATGGGGTCGCAAAGCATCAGACACGGCTGAGCGACTTCACTTCTCTTCACTTCAGAAATATAGCAAGAACAGTACTGAGGTTATAGTACAGGGTCTGCCACCAGACCATGTGGGTTCATACTAGTTTGGTCACTTTAGGATCATTTCAAAGCCAGTTAACTGGTAAATAGTGTGTGCATGTATATTAAGTTGCTTCAGTTGTATACACCTCTTTGCGACCCTGTGGACTGTAGCCTGCCAAGCTCCTCTGTTCATGGGAATCCCCAGGCAAGAATACTAGAGCGGGCTGTCATGCCCTCCTCCAGGGGATCATCCCAACCCAGGGATAGAACCCATGTCTCTTATGTCCCCTACATTGGCAAGTGGGTTCTTTACCACTAGTACCACCTGGGAAGACAGTAGATAGTAATAGCAAAAAGTAAATATGAATATTGATTGTCTTCCTTGCTTCATTTATTAGAAAGGTAACTTTGTTTCTACTAGTTCCTGCTGCCTCTAAAATAGAATGCACTCCCTGGGTTTACACTTGACCAGTATTGTAATGTGGGGTGTATTTGTTTGCTGGGACTGCCATAACAAAAACCTGTGGGTCTTAAACAATAGGCATTTGTTTCTCACAGTTCAGGAGATTGGAGGTCCAAGACCAAGAGGTTGAAATGTTTGGTTTTCCATGATACCTTCTCCTCTGGCTTGTGGATACCCTCCTTCTGACTGTGCGCTTGTATGGCTATTTCCCTTGCATGCACGCTCCTCGTGTCTCTCTTCTTATAAGGACAGCAGCCCTGGACTCATCTAACTCTAATCACCTCTTTAAAGGCCACATTTCCAAATATTGGGGCTTAGGGCTTCAACATCGGAATTAGAAGGTAATACAAATTGGTCCATAACACAAGGGGAGAGAATATAATTTGATTTGTTATTGACAGAGCCTGGGAAACACTGGAGTACTTAAGTATAGACTATGGATGTTGCATTAGTTCTGCAGCCAAAAAGGAAGCAAAGGTGGAGTCACTATTACCCTATATTGTGGGTCTGGGTGTGGTTTAATCTGCTAAGTAACGTGGATTTCCTTTAAACAAGCAGTGTGTGTCTACAGAAGGAATCTGCCTAAAACTGTTTTGCTCTGATGGACATATCATACACTCAGAAAAATGTTATGGAAACCTGGGCAGACATATATTTATTATAGTGTATTTGAATTTACAAATATTATCTGCAACATGCAAGATATACATTAAGAAATGCTTTTGATAATGGATGAGAGGCTTTGTCTCAAGATACATACAGTTGTGTGGTACACATACTGATATCTTTAAAAATATATCATGTGCAGTTGCTTATTGCTTACTGTGTCAGGGACTGGGTTATGTATCTGCTTAAGTCTTTTAAAAGAGGAAGAACAAAATATTATTTTCCTTATTTCACGTATGGGAAAGTTAAGCCCCTGAGAAGATAAGAAACTTATTGAAGACCAAACAGCTGGCAGTGGAGTAGGTATGTCCCTTACATTTCTCAGTCCATGTCTCTAAACCATACTGACCAACAAACCAAAATATGAAAAGATTTCTTGGTATGTGTTTCTATTAGCTTTCATAGTAATGTCTTGTCTTTCATATCTACATGTTCCTGTCCCTTCTTGCAAGAAGGGGATATGATTGATTCTTCCTTACATTGACAGTGTTTAGCACCATGCCTATGCCATGGTAAAGCTGAGGTAAAGAGTGGACCAGGAAGGAAGGGGTGAAGGATGAAAGGGAGGTTTGAACACATACCTGAGTATGGTTTTCATTCTTGCTTCTCTGTCTTCAGTTCAGTTCAGTCGCTCAGTCATGTCCGACTCTTTGCGACCCCACGAATCGCAGCACGCCAGGCCTCCCTGTCCATCACCAACTTCCGGAGTCCACCCAAACCCATGTCCATTGAGTCGGTGATGCCATCCAACCATCTCACCCTCTGTCATCCCCTTCCCCTCCTGCCCTCAATCTTTCTCATCATCCGGGTCTTTTCCCATGAGTCGGCTCTTCGCGTCAGGTGGCCAAAGTATTGGAGTTTCAGCTTCAACATCAGTCCTTCCAATGAAAACCCAGGACTGATCTCCTTTAGGATGGTCTGGTTGGATTTCCTTGCAGTCCAAGGGACTCTCAAGAGTCTTCTCCCACATCACAGTTCAAAAGCATCAATTCTTCTGCGCTTATGCCATGAAACTCCAACAAGCATCATATACAAATGCATACAAATTCTTACAAATTGTAGCTTGACACTTATTCAATTAATAGCTCTAGTTTCTTTAGTTCAGGAAATATCCCAAGAAGATAAAAATTGCAACTGAGGGTTCAAAGAGTGGTAGATATTGATAAATAGATTAGTTAGAGAGAAGTAGATTAGCTGATATACATAAATGTTGTAAGGAGATCAATGGGGCTGAAAGGGGCTTGAAGAAAAATAATGGGAGGTGATTGAAGTCAGTGTCAAACAAAAGTGTAAATAGAAGGCTAAGTATTTCTATAGGCAAAGACCTTTAGTAAGACTGAGCTGAGATAATCAGTCCCAAAAGAAATGTACTATCGCATGATTTTTATTACATGAGGGTATGGTATGCTTGCTCTTGATATCTGAAGTATAACAACTGGAGAAATTTTGATAGAAAACAGGTTAGGCAAGATACTTGCCCTTTCTCACCTGGTTAGCATTGGAAGCCAGAAGCAGAATTTTTGAGTTTCTTGCTGTTTTAGGGATCATCTGGTTTTTCCTCTGTTTTTAGAGAAGACTGATTTATAGAGAAATTAGCCAGAGCTAATTCAATCTTATGGAGCAGAAACAGAACTGGATTCTAAAATACCTGGTTCCCTCTTCCGTGCTTTTTTGACTCCAGTCCAATTTTCTGTGCCAGTTATCAGTGGATGAGTCAGGAAAATAGAACTGTGGTCCGATAGAAATTGTCCTTAAGGTTATAGAAAAATATTCTTTTATCTAGATAGCTCTGCACATGCATTTACTAATATCTTTGGCATGTGGAAAATTGGTTTCATAATCTCAGGAGAAAGGTTGTTAATTTCTGCCTGGAGCCTTCTCTCTGCTGATTTCTATCAGAACATTTGCAACTCAAAAATTAATTTTACCCTATTTACTATGTTGGTTGTAATGAATCATATTCAAAATCACCAAAAACTTATATAAAAGACTGCACAGTAGAAAAAAAAAAATACACCAGGTTTTCCCAAGCTGCTTCTCTGTTGATTATTACTAGGTAGCATTTTTTTCCTCATTTCTTATTCTCATTTATATGAAAATCCAAATAGAAATGAAAGTAATGTATTAGCTGTTTTGAAAAAAAAAGTTAGGTCGATTATACTCTTGCAAGATTTATAAGAACTAAAGTGAGTTTAAATTTGAATTGTCGAAGGAAATTTTACATGCATTAAGCACTCAGTAAGATCCATCATATATATTTAATTATTACTGGGTTTTGAACTGCTATATCTAAAGTGGAATTTTTATCTTATTTTATTTTTTTAGAGATGTTTTTAGAGAACTTTTTCTAGGCATCCCTTGAAATTACACGTATAAATAATTCAGGTATTCATGCATTTAGGTGAGAAGATTTGGAGGTGGTGGAGGCTGTGTGTGTAGGTGTGTATATGCGATGTAACCAAACACAGCTTTTTTTTTCTTTTTTACAGTAAGCATACTTTGGGAAAAAGCAATTAACAATCGTCAAGTCCGTCAAAGTTCAAGTGCCTTAAGCCTTATATATATTCAAGTGTCCTGAAAAATCTATTCTTTGTTACTCTTTAGGTTCCTAACATTATGTGTGTTGAAAGTCCTGCATGGTGGGGTGTTATTTCTAAGTATGAAATGTCTTATCTTAGCAGAGTAAGCATTGACCTTTAAATCTCCCCTTCAACTGAAATGTTAAAAAACTGAGCATATTACATAAATGCATTGAGCATACTTTTTATAAATGCAAGGCACCACAAAGCATATTGAATGATTCAAAGATATATGAGATGGTCCCTGTGTGTGTATGTTGCAATCTGTACAGTCTCACAGTAAAATATGGACGAACCAAGCATAATTCTATATTACAAATGAAAAGACATGGGAGGAATACTTTGCCATAACGAACTCATCTCTTTATGCATGAAAAACTTCACATAGCTCTGACCCTAATGACTTAAATATTACCCCTGTGGAGCATTTTTCAAGCCCTATTAATGTTTTCATATCTGCCAGTAGCAGAGAATTATTTAAAATGAAATAAGATATTGAGAATTCCAGCAGTAGGCAATCATTCTTAGAGTTGTTACTTTAAATGAAAGCTGGTAGATAAGGTAGTCCCAAAATGTAGCCACTTTTGAAATGATAATTTTATCTTTTATTTTACTCTCTTCTTCCCCAAACAACATCCACAACCCAAAGTATAGTGTCACCTGGTATCAGTCTAAGCCAAGTCAAGTGAAAATGTAGAAATGAAATGTCTTATTTTGCTAGCCTCTCTAGGGCTATTGAGATTAACAGAAAGAGGCAGCATTTCTGGGAGCATCAGTGTTTATAATATTGAAGATTTCCTCTGAAAGTGGGACAATGAGGAAAAGTATTTGAAAACAAAAATGAAAATAATCATGAAAGGGATGTCAAGATGACAGTCAAGAATCATGCTAGGGGATCCCTGTAAGTGTATCTGATATGTAATAAAAACAGGTGGTTTTCACCAGTCCTGTGCCTTCATTGGATTGTATATATTATAAGTGGTAATAATAATCTACTTTTGGAGACCGTAATTTAGAGTCACCATAAGATCTAGATTATTCACATTGGATAATAACTACCTTTTCCATGCTATATTTTACAGAACTATATAAAGAAATATGATTTAGTTGGTATAATGCATAATCACTGAAGGGTTATAAATGTTTGGGAATAAGTTTTTTTTAATTAATGCTTTCATTACTATTCTCATGTGGCAGAGAGAAAATAATAATGTCCATTATACTATCTTCATGGTTGAATATTTAGTATTAGCTATAATAAAGTTCTGTTTAGAAACCATATTGTTAATTTTCAGACAAGAATCCATTATCATTTGAGAATTATATTGCTTGAGAGATATCAAATTATTTTATACATCTGTTTTCTTGTATTTCCTGGCAATGTTTCTATAATTAGAAAGTTTAGCTGATGTTGAAGGATATTTTACTTATTTATTTAATTTGGAGATAACTTTGTATAGTCCTTTCAACTCTGTATCAAATAAGCAGCAATAATATTTTACTATTCACTTACTTTTAAAAGTATGTTTGATTTAGTCGTCTTTGATTCTTTATTCTACGTTACTCCCTATGTTTCAAATTACTGTCTTTAAAATATTTCTCCAGTTTCTCTGCTCTTCTCCAACTGAGTTGCCGGTGCTAGTTTACCGAGATTACCAGAATATTTTATCTGTTCCAGTCCAATCTCTACAAAGTAATAATGCTCCTCTCAAAATAGATCTCATTATTGTTGTTATTGTTCTGTTGCTAAGTCATGTCTGACTCATTTGCCACCTCGTGGCCTGTCGCCCGCCAGGATTGTACATAGGATTTCCCATGCAAGAATACTGGAGTGGGTTGCCGTATTCTTTTCCAGGGGATCTCCCCAACCCAGGGATCAAACCCATGTCTCCTGCATTGGCAGGTGGATTCTTTACCCATGAGCCACCAGGGAAGCCCATATCTCATCATACCACATATTATTTAGAAATAAATAAGTATTTGAGATGGGATTGGCATGGCACTAAAGAACCTTTCCTACCTCCTTTTCTAACCTTATCCCCTCATATAACCTGGACTATCCATTCTGAATCCGTTTAGGAACCCGCAGTACCTGATATCACGTCATGCCTCCAAGCATTCATTTTGGCTGCCCTGTCAATGGAGTGTTCTATTAACCCCTACACAATTCCTTGGTAGGCAGAAGTCAATCATCTCTCAATCTAGATTAAATCTCAGGCAAATTTCTTCCCTCAGATATAGGCTTCTATAGTACAAGAATTTGTGCATTTACAGTTTCTCAGTATTTGTGTTATCTCATAT
This sequence comes from Dama dama, assembly GCF_033118175.1. Classification (NCBI taxonomy): domain Eukaryota; kingdom Metazoa; phylum Chordata; class Mammalia; order Artiodactyla; family Cervidae; genus Dama; species Dama dama. Next base: position 55,293,888 of record NC_083697.1, read on the forward strand.
ACTGTAACTTCTTACAGTGCAGACACCAAATTCTATTTATTTTTCTACCATTATAGCACCCAGAATAGTGATTTTAATGTCTAGTCTGTTCAAAGAGTTTCTACAAATTTGTGTGAGGTCCTAAGTAGATTCATTCATCTCTAATATTACCAATTTATACTTCCCACCACCAAATACATCTATAACAAGTAAAAAAAAAAAAAATCTACTTGTCTCATAAATACCCCTTCTGTCCTCTCCACCTCTGTGATTTAAATTGGGAAGAAATCAGTTTGTTCTTATAGGTAAATAATATGGTACTTTATTGAAGCAGTGCTCAGTGCTTCTTGCCAGAATGTTATCGTTTGCTATAGCAGTGGCCGTGTCCAAGAAAATGTTAGGTTTTGTGTATAAAAATATATAACCATGCACTCTGTCTTCCTAAACTATTTTGAGCAACAACTTGTAATGATTTAATTTGCAGGACTGTGTTCCTAATAAGCTTTCTGTTTAAAATCCTAGCACTGAGCGTTCTGAGAGCTACGTGGTCTACATCTAAACTCTTTGCAAACAGCATCTGAATTGCAGGCAGAGACACACATTAGGAGCTGCCAGGATTGTGTTTGTTGTGGCTGCCTGGTTAGCTGCTGCCTGAACAGCTGAAGTCTGAGCCTATTGATCGATTAGTGCCAGCTCAAACAAGGAGTATGCCAACCTAAAGGAAAGTCAGAGTTGTGTGCAAAGCTATGTTGGTGAAATTTGGCTGGCATAGATGGTAAGAGGTTGGGACAAACTATTCGATAGGAAAGCATGAGTATACCTTAAGAAGTGCATGACAATTTGTATATGATATTTCAAAGATAGCATTTCATTTGCAGTAAGTGGAAAAGAGATTAATTTTGACCAAGAGCATGGTACTTGCTTTCATATGTAATATAGATGGGGAATGAAGTTGCTTGTGTAAAGAGTCCAGTCTAAAACTTAGCTTTGAATGGAACTATTTTTGCTCTAATTGCCATAATTCACTTATTTCTTTGTGGCTCAGCTGGTAAAGAATCCACCTGCAATGCAGGAGACTTGGGTTCAATCCCTGGGTTGGGAAGATCCCCTGGAGAAGGGAAAGGCTACCCACACCAGCATTCTGGCCTGGAGAATTCCATGAACTGTATAGTCCATGGGGTCGCAAAGAGTCAGACACGACTGAGCGACTTTCACTTTCTTTCACTTTTCATAAACAAAGGATGCTTTAAATATAAAGCTATTAACCCAGTTTCGTAACAATTACTTTATGAGCTCTGCAACAATAAAGTGAAGTGAAGTTAAGTGGCTCAGTCGTGTCTGACTCTTTGTGACCCCGTGGACTATAGCACACCAGGCTCCTCCGTCCATGGGATTCTCCAGGCAAGAATACTGGAATGGGTTGCCATTTCCTTCTCCAGGGGATCTTCCCAACCCAGGGATCAAACCCAGGTCTCCTGTATTGCGGACAGATGCTTTAACCTCTGAGCCAACAGGGAAGCCCAATATATCTATTGCAACAGTAAAGTTATATGTTAAATCTGGCTCATGAACAACTATAATAATAGTATTATTTTTAAAATAATGCATGTGGATGATTCACAAAATCAAGGTTGTCTGTTAGGGACTTCCCTGGCGGTCCAGTGGTTAAGACCTCACCTTCCAATGCAGGGGATGAGGGTTCGATCCCTGGTCAGGTAGCTAAGATCCCACATGCCTCGTGGCCAAAAAAACAGAACATAAACAGAAGCAATGTTATAACAAAAAGACTTTAAAAATGGTCCACATAAAAAAGGGGATTATGTCTGTGTTAGGGCTTCCCTGGAGCTCAGCTGGTAAAGAATCTGCCTATAATGCGGGAGACTCTGGTTCAATTCCTGGGTCAGGAAGATCCACTGGAGAAGGGATAAGCTATCCACTCCAATATTCTTGGGCTTCCCTGGTGGCTCAGCTGGTAAAGAATCTGCCTGCAATGCAGGATATCTGGGTTTGATCCCTAGGTTGGGAAAATCCCCTGGAGAAGGAAACTGGCTAATCATTCTAGTATTCTGGCCTGGAAAATTCCAAGGACTGTATAGTCCATGGGGTTGCAAAGAGTCAGACATAAGTTAAATTCTGCCTGGATATAAGTCAGGGAAACATCAAAAGAACATTTAGAAAATCATCAACTGTGTATTAGAATTTAAGTAAAGAGTGAGAAAAAACCTGACTGGAATATTCCTACTGGGACTATATTCTTTGGTAATGCCTGTTCTAGAAACTTGCTCTGGTTACTCTGGGGAATAGGAACTTTACTGCAATGAAGAAGTAAGACTCACTAGTACAGAATATTTTTGATAACACTGCCTGTAGGGTATGTGTGTGTGTGTGTGTGTGTGCGTGTGTGTGTTAAACTTGGAGCTGTCATATTACAAATAATTGTAGAGCTCATTCTACGTGATTTGAGCTCAAACATGGGATGCATAATTTTTAAAATGTTAAATGTTATGTAGTAGGAGCATTATGTTAATTTTATGTTGTTTAAGACTGAAACTAGTTAAAACAAATACTTAGCAGGGTATGTTTAAGATAATCATGTATGTTTCAGTCCAATTTTTATTCCTTTTCATCCTGAGGTTTTTCCCATATCTTTTCTTTTTCCACCTTCCCTGACCTTGTGTCTATGCTGGGAAGTGACTTTCTTGAGTTGAATCCTTAATGTTATTTGCAGAAATGTTCAAACTCTATACTGGCATTTATACAAGAAAAAAAAAAAAAAAAAACCTCTGAATATACAGAATCTTTATATGTGCTTCTGTGAAGAATTTGCTTTTCTTCCTTTGGTCTCTGCAGTGTGCTGGCCACCAGATACATGTCACGCATAGAACAGAGCTTCTCTTGCTATGTGCATGGCTCTCTCTGAGTCTGATGAAGTGAGATTTCCCTGTGTCCTCTGGAGATGAAAAGGAGGTTTAATACTCTGCTCTTTTAGATGGATGAACCACTTCCTGATTGGATTCTGTGCTAAAAGTGGATCTGCCTTTGGGCTGAAACATAAATGCCATGATCGTTTCTATTTAATATTATTAACCATACTTCCTGGCCCCAGAAAACCAGTATTTGACTATTTATTTCACATCAGTTAGCATAAATTATTTGCAAAATTAAAAAGATAGTGGATAAAATGGCCACACTTATTTTAAAAGGATCTTATGTAGACTTGTCCTTTCAGGTCAGAAATATGAGTCATTTAGAATAGTGTTCATTTTCTGAAAGTGGCATCCAGTGTGATTTATTAAAAAGCATGGGTTTCACCCTTGATATTAGTCAGTACATTAAAAAGTTTAATAAGGATGCCATTCTAGCTTCTCTTAGTAATCCAATATGGTTTTCTAAACACTAACCTTTTAACTTCTTCATCCAATTGATATTTGTAATCTCTACTAACTTTTGGGTAATTATTTAAGATAATTACTCATAGTATGAAAACCTAATATTGTTTACTTATTATCTACATTTTCTTTTGTCATTTTTAGTTTTCAAATTGTTTTTCCATAATACCCCTTGTTGTAAAACTTAACCTTATCTGCAATGTTCACACTTTCCCAAAGCAGTGTGCATATATCCGATAAAATTACCCAGACAATTTTTGTTATAGCTGAGCACTAAACTATACAAGTAATGATGTGAATACATGGGTGATAGAATGTAAATTGAAGGCTAAATGGCAATAGAAATGCATTTCACATTTGCATTTTTTTTTATTTTCACAATGAAAAGGGGAAGGGTGATACAAATGTATGTGACAGAAGACCCATTAGCTGGCATACAAAATCGCTGAAGCACCGTAGTTCAGTGGAGAGACCAGAGGTGTGTAATGAGAGTGAGAAAATAGTTTTGATAATTAGAATGAGTCAAAAGCAATCTCCTGCCTGCTTTAGTTTGTACCGATGACGGGGAAGGAAAATGTTCTTTTCTTCTGAGATAGAAGCAGGACATCAGTCAAAATGATAAGAGATGTCAGTATAATATTCCTTTGAGTCAGGTACCACTGAGCTAGGCGTCTGAGACTAGCGTTTCTAATCTTTTTCTTTACTTCAGTTTTATTTTGGGCTTTTTGGGAATAGATTCCATTATCAATATATATCTAAAAAAGTTAGCAGTTCTTAGTTGGGAGAAATAAAAGGAGCTTATAGTCTAGTGGGGAAATAATACTGTTTGAAGTCAGTGAAAGTCAGGACTTCTAATTTTTTTCCTATGTTATCTTGAATAAGGAATTTGTAATCCTTATAATGGGCCCAAAATGACCTTTCTCACTGTAATTTTATAGACATTGATAATTAAATATATGTAAAATGCCTTTGCATGAAAGAACATGATTAGCAGATATTTTTTGTTTGTAGCTGTGATTAAATTCACTTACGAAATGAGCAAAAAGTGAGTAATTTTATGCCAGCAAAATGAACCACCTTAAATTAAAACCCTAATATACTTGCTTCTTTTTAGCTTGTATTTATAAAAAATTACAGAGTAAGAAGTGTGTATCACTGATGACAGCCTGAAGAAAAGCTTATCTTGAAATTACCTTAATCTCCAAGGCTAAAATAGACCAAGGCCATGTTTATAGTATGGAATTGGTAAATGTTCACTCTATTTCTATGCTTCCCACTATAAAACCTGAACTTTTCTTTTTTAAATATGAAATTTATGACAGTAGAGACATCTGGGCTTCCCTGGTGGTTCAGGCGGTAAAGATTCTGCCTGCAATGTGGGAGACATGGGTTCGATCCCTGGGTTGGGAAGATCCCATGGAGGAGGTCATGGTAACCCACTGTATTATTCTTGCCTGGAGTATCCCCATGGACAGAGGGGCCTGGAGAGCTACAGTCCATGGAGTCACAAAGAGTCAGAAATGACTGAGAGACTAAACAAAACACAGCACAGAGATACCTGAAAAAGTTACTAATGAGAAATTTGCAGAATTCAGCCACTGTATACCAACAGTCTAAAAATAGATCTAAGATTATTGTAAACTGTAACATAAGGCATCCAGCAAAAAATACAGTGTCTAATTAGAAAGAGAGGGGAAAAGGATTCAAAGCAATTTAATTATCCTCTTAATTAAGTTAGCCACTAATTCAGTGATTCAGTATTTGTGACACGTGGAAACCTGGACACCCATTCTCAATGAGAATTCCACAAGAAGAGACAAACTCTGTTTTTGTGATTCCATAGGCACCTAGCTCACAACCAGAAAGTAAGGCGCACCATTGCTATTTTTATTGGTGAGGAAAAGAATGGAGACAATTTATGTAAAATATTTGGAATATTCCTGGCACAAAGTGACTTGGAGATAAATTATAGATATAATGTATTAGCAAATATTGATTGATTCATTCACTTTTCTCCCAATGAGAATTACATGCATTAGTCATATAATGAGAAAGAAGAAACTGTTCGGAGGACACTCCAAGACTTAGTGACTTAAGACAATATGCATTTATTAGTGGTTGGGTGCTTCTTCTCATCTGGACCATGGTGACCTCTTGCTGGCGGGGCTCTCTCTGCCCCTCTGGTCTACTGGGGGTTGTCTGGGGGTTGTTTTACTTGGCTAGACTCTCTCACTTGTCTTATGCTGGAGCAACAGGGTGACTCTACCTCAGAAGGTTATATTTTTCTCATGGCTTGGTCAAAACAAAACAAAAGCCAGGAGTACCCAACCACTGGAAGTGTTGCGGTGTTGCTTCTACCTCATTCCACTGTCCAAAACAAGTCCCAAGGCCAGGCCTGATTTAGTCGGGGAAGGCACACTCTTCCACATGATGGGAGGAGCTGCAAAGTTAAATAGCAAAATAGGCAGAAAATCGTACAGGAAAGGGGAGAAAATTGTGAGCATTTTAGGAAATTTCTATGAAAATCACACTAACGAATCATTGATAACTCTAATTTTGGAATATCTATAACAATTTTTACTACTGTGAAGCTGTCATCCTATCTTTTCCCACATAGAACAGCACAAACAAACAAGAACAAGAAACCCAAACAATTGAGCCATAAAACAAACTGATAGATATAATAGGATCAAATTTGTTGTTAAGTTGCTCCATGAGGGAGATTAATTTATTCAGAAGTTAAAACACCATAATGAACTTAGGCTGACTCTTCACATTTCAGTTGAGTTCAGTTCAGTTCAGTTGCTCAGTCGTGTCCAGTTCTTTGCGATCCCATGGACTGCAGCATGCCAGGCCTCCCTGTCCATCACCAAATCCTGAAGTTTACTCAAACTCATGTCCATTGAGTCGGTGATGAGTTAGTTCTTCCTATTAGGTGGCCAAAATATTGAGGTTTCAGCTTTAGCATCAGTCCTTCCAATGAACACCCAGGACTGATTTCCTTTAGATGGACTGGTTGGATCTCCTTGCAGTCCAAGCGACTCTCAAGAGTCTTCTCCGACACCACAGTTCAAAAGTACCAATTCTTCGACTCTCAGCTTTCTTTATAGTCCAACTCTCACATCCATACATGACTACTGGAAAAACCATAGCTTTGACTAGATGGACCTTTGTTGCCAAAGCAATGTCTCTGCTTTTTAATATGCTGTCTAGGCTGGTCATAACTTTTCTTCCGAGGAGCAAGCATCTTTTAATTTCATGGCTGAAGTCACCATTTGCAGTGATTTTGGAGCCTAAAAAACTAAAGTCTGTCACTGTTTCTACTGTTTCCCTATCTATTTGCCAGGAAGTGACGGGACCAGATGCCATAATCTTAGCTTTCTGAATGCTGAGTTTTAAGCCAACTTTTTACTCTCCTCTTTCTCTTTCATCAGAGGCTCTTTAGTTCTCCTTTGCTTTCTGCCATAAGGGTGGTGTCTTCTGCATATCTGAGGTTATTGATATATCTCCCAGCAATCTTGATTCCAGCTTGTTCTTCATCCAACCCAATGTATTCTCCTGATGTACTCTGCATATAAGTTAAATAAGCAGGGTGACAATATACAGCCTTGACGTACTCCTTTTCCTATTTGGATCCAGTCTGTTGTTTCATGTCCAGTTATGACTGTTGCTTCCTGACCTGCATACAGCATTCTCAAGAGGCAGGTCAGGTGGTCTGGTATTCCCATTGCTTTAAGAATTACCCAGTCAAAGGCTTTGACATAGTCAATAAAGCAGAAATAGATGTTTTTCTGGAACTCTCTTGCATTTTCAATGATCCAGCGGATGTTGGCAATTAGATCTCTGGTTCCTCTGCCTTTTTTAAAACCAACTTGAACATCTGGAAGTTCCTGGCTCACATACTGTTCATCTTCACATTTATTTAAATTTTAGTATACAGAGGATAGGACAAAAATATGTTCCTTGCCATGGGCTTCTCATAAGTATAACAATTTCAGGGACTTATTTGAAATTTTAAGCACACAGATAGTCTCCTGTTTGAAACTATAAAAGACATGGTTTGCTTTCCCAAAATTGTGTTACTGAATACCCAATATGAGCACTCTGCCCTGGCTTGCCATCGATACAGGCAGTGTTTCACCTGATACTGATAATCTAAGTGATAGATTCATAAATTATTCTTTCATTTTTCTATAAATTAGGAAGATTTCATAAGAATCTTGCCTTAGACTTATGAAAGCTATCTGGTATTTTTAGCTTTAGTGTGAACTGACTGGTGTCAAAGGGAATATGTGGTGTAGCTGAAGGCTCAATGTTGTTCACCAGAAAATACGGATAGAACAATCACCATCAGAGCATTTACTGAATACTCAAAACAGCTTGGTTGCATGAGTCCCCTCTAAGTTTGTTTTATGTATTAGTCATTGAATTAAATATTCAAGCAACAATGCAAGATATGGGCTAAACTATTTTTAGCCTAGTTTGCGACTAAGGAAACTCAGGCAAAGAGTATTAAAATTTTCCCAAGGTCATATATCTTATTGTTGGAGCTACGATTCCAATACAGACATTGGCTGCAAAGTTACAACACTCACCATCCTGGATAATGGATGTGCCACCTCATGCAAACAACCACCATGAAACCAATGATTTATTATTGATTATATAGTATTTTCCTGCCAAGAAAATTGATGCCAGATACTTAACGTGTGGCTGAGATTAAGTTCAATTAGTGACTCTCTACTGGCAAAGTTTACCATGCCTGAAAAATTAAATAAGAAATATAGACTATGTTATTGTTGTTCAGTCACTAATTTGAGCCCGACTCTTTGCAACCTCACGCACTGTAGCATACCAGACTCCTCTGTCCTCCACTATCTCCCATGGAGTTTGCTCAAATTCTTGTCCACTGAGTTGGTGACACTATCTAACCATCTCACCGTCTACCACCCTCTTCTCCTTTTGCCTTCAATCTTTCCCAGCATCAGGGTCTTTTCCAATGAGCTACGGAATATGTTTATTTGACTAAGCTGTTTAGTGGAAAGAGGAAAAAAGACTCATCAAATATCTGATACTTTCTTACAATGTGAATTATGTTAACGACTTGCTGGCAACCCTTATGTTTTGTCATTTTTTCCTGAAAAGCATCTGCAAATATTTTATTTGTTCATTATGGAAACTAAAAGATGTGACGTTCCATTAGACATAAAATGAGTTGTGCTGATTAAGCTGAAAGATTGAAAATGAGTCTGTCATCTCATGTATACCACAAAAGATATTGCTGAGGGAAATCTGTTGTTTTCACCAAACAGTTCATGACTTTGGATATCAGAGAACAAATCTTAAGACTTAGAACACCAAAAGCAATCTATATCATCTAAGGGTCAAGTTAATATTCATATAGGAAATGTTGTCATGACCTGTTTAAAATTATTTAAGTCTGTTTTTATCAATAGAAATTCATATTGAGATTCACATTACAGATATAATAGAATCTCCTTGAGGTCTACTCTGGTTGAGATCGGGATATTTGTGATTTCATAAAGGTTTAATTCTAAAATATGTGGTTCATACTTATTCTTGAAAACTGAATTATTCTCACAAGTTACAAATTTCTCCATGCCTCTTGTTGTTGTTCAGTCGCTAAGTCATGTCTGACTCTTTGTGATCCCATGGACTGCAGCATGCCAGGCTTCCGTGTCCTTCACCATCTCCTCATGTCCATAGAGTCAGTGATGCTATCCAACCATCTCATCCTCTGTTGTCCCCTTCTTATATGTCCCTTATATGTGGCCTAAAGCATATTTTGTTATTTGCAATAGAGAATAATATTTAAGAAGAAGTTCAATATTTTTAGTAATTTACTACCTTAAATATAAATAATATGTATATTTATTCCCAGCTTTCATATGTGGACCTCTCCATTCATGATAAAATAAACAAGAATAGCAGGAACTCCACTCAGAGGCACAGAAGTTCAAGCATCATATATTCTGATGATAATAAGTCATTCTGTGTTATGGACACCCTAAGAACAAGTAGTGGAAAATGAGGCATCTCCCAACCCTAATGTGCCTTATAGTAATTAATTCGGAGTTTCCCCTATGTTGAATCATTCCCATAAAGAGTTATAGTTTTTATATATTTTTCTTTTATACTCTAGCTATTGGCTTCAACTTTACTGTTAGGATGTCATGGACTCAGGAGATAGACTGAGTTCGAATTCAAATGAGAGCACTAACATGCAGAGATGTGGATAAGTGACTTAACCTTTATGGGACTCATCAAAACTGGTATCAAAAAGTGAGGAAAAAAATTAAATGGGTTAATAAATAAGCATTTAGAGCCATGGCTGGCATATAATAGTGAAAGTGAAAGTCACTCAGTCATGTCAGACTCTTTGCGTCCCCAAGGACTGTAGCCTGCCAAGCTCCTCTGTCCATGGGATTCTTCAGGTATATAAGCAGTTTATAAGCATTCTATAAATGCTATAAATTCTAGGAGTTTAGTGTGGGGAGAGATGTTAGGTAATTGAGATGTCTATTTTTCTTGAAGTTTCTTTGAATGCCATTTGTCTGCCTTTTTATTTACTCACCTACAACAGCAATGGAAACATTCCCTCAATTGACTAAACTGATCAGGTTCAGTGATTTTGTGTGTCGTTCTTTAAGCAGATAAGATTTAATTGCTAGAATGTGATACCAGAACCCTATAGACATGTCATCCTTCCAAAAATTAGATATGTATAGGTTTGAAGTCCTGTGTCCAGAGCTGTCTTATCTAAATGTTTTTCTTGGAATTTATGTAGAACTGGTGTATTTGATTTGTACAATGATTTGTATCTCCATAAATGTTATTACTAGGAGAGCAAAGAAAATGCAATATTTAGAATTACTATAAAGAATCAAAGCCACTTGAATCTCTACTTAAGGCCTTTCATGAGGCAAAGCATTTTGGAATGAGAATCTGTCTTTATCATTAGTATATGTTCAGTTGGCGTAACATGCTGTGAGTTCTTAGGATGAAGAGGAATCGCAAATCCATGAAGCAAAGCCTCTTTGTTGTTTACAGTTTTTAAAATAAATTGTTTCAGTTCTCTGTGGGGTTGTTGCCTGTTGAGAAGAACCTCATAATTAAAAACAGCAACTGGAATGGAATCATAATGCAGGTATTTTGACAATGAAGGCACCTGGTATATTGTCTTGAAATAAACTGACCTGTGGTTATTATCGATAGTGTTCTTTCTAGGCGGGATTTGCATAACTACAGAGAATTAGTCCCTCTGCCCATCCTTTTGAAAAGAGCACAGAGTATTTAGTAGAGAGGAGATAATTATGCTATTTGGGATAATAGTTAGATTTACTGTCTAGGACTGCTATTCTTTACACTACATGAATTTCAGGATAATTATTCAGATCCTGTTTAGATGAAAGCTGATTCATTTTTTCAGGTTTTCCTTTACGCTCCCTTTTTATCCTTATTGTTATTTTTTAAGCAAACAAGTCTAGCATTGCAAGCAAAAGTGCTATTTAATATTAAAATTGACCTTCTTTTGTCTGTACTTAGAATTCATCTATTGAAAATTTTGAATTGTCATAGATCAAGTCTGTACAAAGTCTGACTGTTTTTTTTTGTTCAGTATTTTGCTAGAATATCTCTTGCCTAGCATTTATGAACTTCTAAGGGCTTCCCAGGTGGTGCTAGTGGCAAAGAACCCCCCTGCTAATGCAACAGACACAGTTCAACCCCTGGGTACGGAAGACCCCTTGGAGGAGGGCAGGGCAACCCACCCAGTATTCTTGCCTGGAGAATCTCATGGACAGGTAAGCCCGGTGAGCTACAGTCCATGGGGTCGCAAAGATTCAGACATGACTAAGCAGCTTAGCACAGCACAGCACACGGTAACTACCTATGCATGTATGTGTGTGTATATATATGTATGTAAATTCCTTCTTCAAATGGAATGGAATGTATATCAGCCAGGTCAAATGACAAGCTGAAGGAATCATTCATTTGACTTTCTATTAAGAGACAACCGTGGAATAATTATATTATTAAAGTTAAATATATTTTTTGTGTTTTAATATAATAAACTATTTATATTTTATATCTGAAAAACTTAACCAGAATAAATCCTTATCTACAAGAACATGTTGCATATTATTTCCTCCTCTTCTACACTGGTAAATTAACTCTGACTTTTGTGACATAGGAGAGCTAAAATTAAGCAATTTTATGGCTTGTTCTGTAAATTATCCATTTATAGTATCATACTGCATAAGCCAACCCAAAAGTTTACTTAAATACAATCAGACGTTTACTTTATTCTGTGTAGTTTCAAGAATTATGTTTAACATGTTCCCATAAATAAAACAGGATATTTTACAAATTGAATTTTGACCATGTGATTATGAGAAATTTTGCAAATCACAAAATAACTCAGTGATAATCTGCCATACCCTTAAAGCATTGTCAATTTATAGACAGTTTTATAAATTTAAAAGTTAAGCATTGTAAGTACATAAGCCTATCTTTAAATGGTTTTCATATCATTCTGTCTTTATTTTTAAGTTAAAAACTTGTCTAATCAAAGAAATCACCTCATGTAATTACAGCTATGCTACTACTTCTGACATTTAATTGATGGGTTATTACATATTTGTGTGGCATCTGTGGATACATAATAAATGTATGCATTAATATCATTTGAAACATCCAGAATCCTTGAGATACTGCCTCCCAGGTAAAATGATCATAATCCTATTAGTCTTTCAAATCTGTATTCAAAATACTTTCCTTTTGTGAGAAAGGGAGAGATAAGGGGATAAAAAAGTGGGAGGGAGTGGGGAGAGAGAGAGAGACTTGGGCATGTACAACTGTTACAACAAGCAGAACTCCTATTATTAAATCAGATCCCTTAAATAAAATATGTGAGAGCTGTCTTTCAAAGACTTCTCTTAAAGCATGAAATTGTTATATGGCATCCTAATTTAGCCAGTCCACAAAGCTATCTGTGATGGCAGAAAAAGGTTCTTTCTTAAAATGGATGCTTCAGTCTTTTCCTCCCAGTAGCTATTCAACGTTCTTTGTCTATTTATATTCATTATTGCCGCTGTAGGAACAGTGCGGGTTTTCATTACTTCATTGGCATGGGATGCACTGATTCAGTTTTGCTGTCAGTTCTGACCTCTTTCCTTCCCTCCCCCACTTTCACTTACTGAAAATCTACAAATAAAAGAAACAACATACACAGTATAATATAGTACAAAGTAAATAGCACATCACAAATTAAGTTGTCATGTTTAGCTTGAATTTAACAGAACTGCATCTGTTGAACAAAGAACACAGAAGCTGATGAACAAACAGTATAATTTGATGATTTTTTTGTATGTAATAATTTTTTAAACGGTGCTCAGTATTATTATCATTCCTTTGAATTTTTGTTGTGTTATTACAGTGGATATTTTTTATTCCACTTAATATATTCAATTGGGGAAGAAAAAGCAGTTTGGTAAGATGATTGATATGATAACTTCACAGTTTCCTTGTGAATTATTTGCAGCTATTTAGTATGAATTCTTTATTTTCAGCTCGTTTGTTAATTTTCTGTGACTAGCATGATCATCTAACAAATTTTATTTTTAAAAGCTTATCATATGTGTATATTATATAAGCTATATTCATTCATTATATAGAAAACTGTAGGACTCTTTGTTTTCCTTAAATTTTACTGTAATACTATGAATACAAGGTAATGAATTCTTTATCATAACTCACAAAACTAGGAAAAGTATTCTTTAAAAATGCATATTCTGCGCTTTCCTTCCTTCTAATAATCATGGACAGGAGAAAGTGATATTGAATTTTAAAGCAGTTTAACAAAAGTAATTGGGTCTTACACAACAGAAAATCACTTTAAAATATACATTTTGCTAGCTCAGAGAATTCAGTCTGTTATTGCTATTGAATTCACATATATTCTTTTCTTGCAAAATGGATAAGAAAAACCTCCATTGTATCCAGATGCCTTAGGTATGGTTTAATGCTTCTCTCTTTTTCTCTCCCTCCAAATAATATTATTTACATGAGCCTAGAAAAAAAGATAATGATGTGACAACTCTTCATTCTCTTATTCCTGGGAGCTATAGAATACATTAAAAAAAATCCTCTGGGTTTAGTTTTAAAAGATACCTACAAGATCAGGCCTGGTCAGGGGAGGGGAAAACAATTATCTTAAGAGGACTGAGCCTTCCTCCCTAAGAAAGCACTCCTGACCCTGACAAAGTCTGTCTTGTACTTAAAATATCTTGAAATGTCTTTTCATCTTTGTTGAGTCTCTATAAGCACCATCATATCTTATACCCTTAGAATAGTAATTCTCTGGAAAAGCATGAGACATCTTTGGTTTAACATGAATTTGATTATGAAAAGGTCCATTAACACTGTTTTACACTTTTCTGACTGTTAAAGGCAGTAACCAAATGCTATTTTTATGAGCATTTTGAGTTTAATACAAACCTGTAACCTCATGGAAGCCCACCAGCATTTGTCCAAGGCTTCACCTCCCAGTACTGACATCAGACTTGTCAGGTCGTGCTAAAGAACCTGCCTGCCAATGCAGGAGATGCAAAAGACATGGGTTCAATCTCTGGTCAGGAAGAAGCCCTGGAGGAGAGCATGGCAACTCACTCCAGTATTCTTGCCTGGAGAATCTTATGGCCAGAAGAGCCTGCAGTCCATAGGGTCACAAAGAGGCGGACACGACTGAAGTGCCTTAGCACACAAGCACTGATACTATCACTTCTCATCTGGGAGAACTGAGGTGGATAGAATTTGTGTCTTGACCTCTTATGTGGCATTTTCAGCAGTATTGACTATGGTTTGCACAAGTGGTTTATGGGGCTGCTTGAAAAACTCCATTCGGGTCATGATGACTTTGTCATCTGTAGAAAATTCTTGCTCCTTCCTTTTTTCTCTCCATATAGTTTAAAATGCTAAATGAATAAAGGAGGCTGAGTAGGATGAAAAAATAAAAGCAAAACAAAACAAAAAACAGTGAGCCTTACTACAACTGTAAAATATGTAAATCAAGCTAAGTGTGAGCCCCGCTGTTAACTGAATTAGAACATTCTGACTGAAATTCTGTGAATTTTATTATCATGTTTGCTGGATTGTGTTTTGCAATTTTAGGCCAAAAAGAAAGACTTAGGGCACTTTGGAATCTGTCTTGAGTAAAAGGTTAGTTAACTGATTTACCTAGGCTATCCTCTTCTTCCATACTACCATAGGTTCCAGCTCAAACCAGCGATGAGTGATATATGTTAGAGCTCTTTATTTCCTTTAGTTCTGTTAAAGGCATTGAGCTTTTCAACAGGTAATACTCAAAACTCATGTATATATTTGATACATTCAACTGAGCAATAAGTATCATAATACTGAGATGTAGTTAATATTTTATTATTCATTAATTCATTTATTCCACAATTATTCATCATGTATCTAAATGTGCCAAGTTATATTCTAGGAAGGATATTTCTCAAACCAATATTTTTTTTTTCTTACTAGTATATTAGCATCATTATGATACTGCTAAAAATGCAAGATTTCCAACTTGGATGAGGCTCTGCTTCCCTATAGAATAAAATGACAGATGGAGATAATTGGCTGAAATTTACAAGAAAAAATATCTCTTTCACCATATTCAAGGGTGAAAAAATGGTTTTGTCTTTCATCCAATACTGAGTAATGATGTTTGGAAGGTCTTGGAAGTAGAGGTCAGTCTTAGTGTTGGGTAGGCTGAGTGGAGATGTTATTAATGATGTGTGTTTCGAATGTGGGTGGGGACTATTGTGGACTAACCTAGACATTTTTAATGACAAGGTCAGTGAAAAACTAAAATTTATTTATTAAAAGGAGGATTCCTTCAACTAGCCATTTGACTTTTCTGATATACAATTGATTCACTCTGAATAAGAAATTGATATCTACATACCCAGTGATTACCAAGCAGTCTGTATAAAATGGAATATATAGAGTTTGTTTATTTCCTAAATATTTAAGACAATGCCAGACATGTTACTGAAATACTAGACCCAAAACAGACAGTCATAGTTTTAACAAATTTTGATCTATGATGACTCAAAAATTCCCAATAGATAGTTTCTAAATACAAAAAAGATCAGCAATTCACATAATTTATTTTACTTCTCTTATGAAAGTCATTGCTCTCTAACTGGATTAACTTTCTTCATACACTGTCTTCCTTTCCTAGATTCTCTGGATCTTAAGACAGAATCCATGTTTAAATTAGTAGTGTAATTCCCACAATGACTCGATAGGAGGAGGCAAGTAACTATTTCTTGAGTAAATCACTGAGTGTAAAGTTTTATACTTAAGTGAGACTACCCTCTCCAAAGTCTTATAAAAACTCACCATTCCCTTTGAAATCCACATCCACCATGATAAGATAGTAGCAAAGCTTGTGGAAATTGACAAAAGTTCTGCCTTCATTATAATGCTCAGATTTACTATGAAAGGGAACTGAAATCAGCCACTGGGAACACTCTATACCCTCTACCAATTTTAGGTCATTAGCTGTCCTTTAGGAATGTTAAACCATTATCAAATAACACTTTTTTTTAATGTTATTCTAAAATATATGCTCTGCCTAGACAAGTCATTTGGAAGTTCTTCCTTTCTGAGAAGCTAATTCATCATATTTTCAGTTAAAAAACATGCTTTAGTCCAAAACATGCTTAGTGTTTAGAAACTCCTAAAAAAAAGAGAGAGAGAATGTCATCCTGACTAGTATCTAATTTAAAACCTGTTTTCGGATGTTCTGCCCTCAACGGAAAGCTGTAATTTGAGTACTGACCATGCAAATGAACAAAAGCTAAAAACGGGCCACAGGAAGACCTTCTGACCAATAGTGATATTTTTTATTGAAAACACTTAAAACACTAAAGTTAGAAGAAGCTTAAAGTACTTATGTTCTAACACAACAAAGGGACTGGTTAAGACATCCTGCAAACGCTAGATGAGATTTGATACTTGAAAATCCAACTGAAAGAAATAAAAGGAAAAATTGTAAATTTCATTATGTATTTAACAGCTCCTCTTGCCTTACCCCTTTTTTAATCACTAGAGCACAGCTAAAACTTTTTGAAATGAAAGACAGATGCTGTAAAATGTGCAAGTTTTTTGTATCATGGATCTACACATTTTTTTTTCCTAATGCAGTTTTTTGTTTCTTATTTCACCCGTGGTTTTTCATTAACTTGTCTACCACGTGCTGCTTTTAGATTCATTTCAAAGGCTTTTATATATTTTCTTTCTTTATGATAGGAAATGACTGATCAACTCACTCATTCTCTGTTATTTTTCATGCTGATGGGCTAATGTAGAGTCATTTTTTAAGTTATGTTTTAGGCTTACATTACTGCCTTCCCATACACATAACAAAGAAGGGGACTGCTAGCTACAGCACAGCTTCTAATGGATTTAACCTAGGTTAATCTGTCATAAATCTGTAACCCTTGAGAGTCAATGTTTGTAGTTAATCTACACACTATATCTTAAAGCAAAGCTGAGAATCTATATAAAGCTAGTGATAAATATAAATTCTTCCACAGGTCACACATCAAGCTGAGAGACTCATTATCTTTCTCTATTTTGTTGCCTGCCCACCCCCCCCCCCCCCCGTTTTTTTTGCTTTATTTTCATTTCTTTCTTCTTTAATTTCCTCCTAATCTTTTCTCCTTTCCTTTTTTCCTTGTTGCCATCCCCTTTCCTCTGCCTTTTACTGTTCTTTCCTCCCTACTTCTCTCCTTCCCCCTGTGTATTCTTTCATTCTTTTTCTTTTAATTAATTTGTCTTCCCTGACTTTCCCACTATTTTCCTTAAAGTTTTCTTCTATTACTTTTCTTTCTTTGTATATTTTTCAGTCTCTATGTTATATTTACCACATGTTCGCTGAAGACTAGGTAGGCATAATGGAAAAAAAATAGATGATAAAATGAAGATCCTGGCCTGCTTCCTTATTCCCTTCATTCTGTTCTTTCTTAAACATGTTTATTAAAAACATGTTATGTGTACGTGTCTAGTAATGTGAGGTACAGAATTGTGTTTTTCTTCACAACATTCCTAGAAATATTTAGGGAAGCAGTGATTAAACAAAGTTAATTAGCTTGCAACAAGCTTATACAATGAGTGGTTGGATTAGAACGTGACCATCCACTACAGAATCCCAGCTGAGCCAAATTCTTTATACCTTTTTCACTTTATAGATTTCTTTTTTTAGGCAAATCACTTGACAACTGTTTCATAATTTTAGCCCTCTGGGAAATGGGCACAACATTTGCCTCTTTATCTTCTCAGTCAAAGAGATGACCTAGTCTCTAGAAGGTGATTATGATGATGCTTGCTTGCCCTTACATAGCCTTGCGTGTACCCAAAGCAGTCCTTATCACTTTATATTGATACATTCAATCCATTCAGAGTGGCAGTTTACCTATTCATCTTAATGAACATTGCTGCACTGAGTATAATTAGCACATGGTCACTATTCACAGGGCTTCCAAGGTGGCACAGTGGTAAAGAATCCCCTTGCAATGCAGGAGATGCAGCTTCCATACCTGGGTCAGGAAGACCCTCTGGAGGAGGAAATGGCAACCCACTCCAATATTCTTGCCTGGAAAATTCCATGGACAGAGGAGCATATCAGGCTACAATCCATGGGGTTGCAAAGAGTCAGACACACCTGAGCGATTGAGCATGTGCACTATTCCATATTTAGACAAAAAGATGTCTCCAGGCTATTACAACTTGTGCAAATTGTGTCCTTATTTCCATGTCCAGGTGCTGCAAGGAAAAAAAAAAGGACATTTTCAACCAAACTCAATTTAAGTTGAATAGAATGTTGATTTAAGACAAATTTGAGAAGAGGAAGCAATATATATGAATTGGCAGGCTATTTTTTTTTTTTAATATAACAGAAAAGCATAAGAAAAGAAGGAAAAGTGAAAATACCAATAGCTATGGAGAGTTTTCTTCAGTGTAGAGGAACAAATCAGAAGGACTACCATGCAAATGATAACTTAAAAATTCAAGAATAATTAATTAAAGAGTAACTTGGTTATTTAGAGCTGATATGCTAGGTTTGTACTAAACAGCATTGTAATATTCTGGGGATGCTTAGCTATTTAAGGTATTTTATTTCTACAGACTTCTTATGTCCCTATATCTCTTGAGGTATAGTCAGGCAAACATGATTACTAGTTGAGAAATTGTAGTTGTTGTTAGTTTTCCTTATTGAGAAAAACATTCCCAAACTCCAAATAGGAACTACACTGAACATTTTAGAACAATTACCAGGTGAGGAGGTAAGACATATCACACACCAAAAATTATTTGCTTTCAGTTACTTAAAACTTCTTATCATTTGATATAGTCAAATCTAGCATCATGATAGTGGCTTGGTGATCCTCTGTAGGTCCAATCTGTAGCAAAAGAAATGTGGATCTTTTCATTTATCCACAAGCTAGCTGGTTTATTGGTCTTTCCTAACAGGAAAAAATTTACAGTACTTCTTCTTGGTTGGTAGTGTGTGTGTGTGTGTGTGTGTGTGTGTGTGTGTGTGTGTGTGTGCTCAGTTGCTGAGTCATGTCCGACTCTGCAACACCGTGAACTATATAGCCCTCCAGGAGTTTCCTGTCCATGGAATTTTCCAGGCAAGATTACTGGAGCAGATTGCCATTTCCTCTTTCAGGTGATCGAACCAGTGTCTCTTGCATAGGCAGGTAGGTTCAATGGCAACCCACTCCAGTATTCTTGCCTGGAGAATTCCATGGATAGAGGAACCTGGCAGGCTACAGTCCATGGGGTCACAAAGAGTCGGACAGGACTGAGCGACTAACATACACAGGGTTAAATATTCAACATCATCATTATTACATCTGAATCACTATTTACCCAGAAGTTTTTTAATGCAAAGAAGGAGAAGCAGGTCTGATGCTGACTATTTTGGAATGTTTAGCCCTAACTATCTGGACACACCATAAGCACGAGCATGTTTTATTTTACTAGTTTCCCATATTCATGAATAATGTATAACTAGTCATACTTCTCAGATCATCTTAATTCTGAATCCTCAACCTGACTGCAATTCTTAAATGCATTTAATCATGCCAAATCCCCATGTGTTCTTTGGAAGCCATATAGGCATATCATGAGCAGATAATTAGTCCTTATTTTGACTGGACAACATTTTAAATAGTTAAATGACATTTCTTAATACAGCCTAAAGGAGAAATGAATCCCTTAAGTCACTGCTAGCTTTTATTCAGAGAGGCAAGTTCTCCTTGACAGTTACTTTAAAAGACAAGTTGTCTCAAGATATTTGTTTTCCCTTTTAAATTCTCTTGCTTTTTCACTTAAGCTCTGCATTATTTAGGCTAGTTAACATGCAGAACAGAAAGCTGTTTCTTAACTTTTTCCCCCTCTTTTGAAGATAATTTAATTCACATTAACTGAGATTCTGCACCTTTTATACTTTCTGATCTGTTTAAAGATTCTTTAAACTCTTCTTTTTTTTCTTTTAAATGCTGATACACTTGTAAAGTCCACTCAAGTAATAATTTAAAGATTATACTGTGTTGAAGGCACATAATCTCTTTAACTTTCTCAATTTTACCATCGTTCCATGGCCTTATATTTTTTTAAAGCAGCAAATTAGAATTTAAGCAGTAAAAATGTGATTTTAAAGTGAGAAAAATAATAATTATGTAAAAATTGTTTCTTTGGGAGAAATGAGAGATTATACCTAGTTGAGTAGATGACAGAGTACTAATTATTATTTACAGCCTTTAATATTGTATTCTTGCAAGTAACAATAGATTGTTTCAATTAGCATTGAAAAGCTGGTAATTATAAAATATAATGCTGTTTGTCAGAAAAATCGCTACCTTATGTATGCGTAATCTGTGAAATTAAATTACTCTGTATTTCTTCTTCTGTTTCCTATAATATGCATTTTTTACATGTATTGATTTAAATAATTTAAAAAGAAACTTAAAAGATGTCTTTTTTCACAAACTATTTTGGGACTTTATTTAAAAGATATTTTTTGGCACTCTAACTGATAATGCAAAAACATGAATTTATAATCTTTCATATGTGAAAGTGGGCTTCCTCTTAGGTGGCGCTATTGGTAAAGAACGTGCCTGCCAATGCAGAAGACACGAGATTAGGGTTTGGTCCCTGGGTCAGGAAGATCCTCTGGAGGTGGGCATGGCAAACCACTCCAGTGTTCTTGCCTGGAGAATCCCATGGACAGAGGAGCCTGGCAGGCTCCAGTCTATAGGGTTATACAGAGTTGGACACGGCTGAAGCAACTTAGCGCACATATGTGAAATATTTTATGTATTTCTGTATAATTAATTGGCAAATATTCTAAAAATGTAACCTTTAATTATACCAAGAAAAGAGGACATTTATAAAAATATGTATTTTTTTGATAATTTGGAGTCAGTATTCTCCCATCTAAATATATGTGTGGATAAGACATAGAATAGAAGTTAGAACAACAGTAATGATAGCAATAGGAAAATATACCAAGTGTTTCTATATGTAGATCCTTATGCAAAGCACAAAACATGCTTGTCTCATTTAATCCTCAGAACAACCCATGAGATAGATGCCATTAAGTAACTTGCCCGAGGTTACTTTGCTGGTAAGTGGCAGAATGTGGACTCAATCGGACTTCCTTAGCTTAGATCCCAGGGTGTTAATCACACTGATTCATTGATTCCCACTAGTGTAGGAATGAAAGTAAAGATTTTCCCACAGTGAAAGTAAAAGTTTGCACTGTGTGTGGTTCCTTGGTTTGGGCTCCAAGATACTATCATGAAAAAGTGTGACGTGTATTAAGTATACTTGAAGGCACCACTTTTACCTCATTCTCTTTTAATATACATGCATTTTCCTCATCCCTACAGGTTAAATCTCAGACTCATGGATTGCATCTATATAGTCTCAAGTCATCTAAAAATATGTATGCAATTACCTGATTAATACAGGGTTAAATAAGTATGGCTCAAATATCTCTTTGTGTTCATTTTCTCTTAAGAAATCAGTACAGTCAGGTTTTCTTTCCCAATTTAACCAACCCAATTGTGATTATTATGTCCTACATAATCTCTCTGATGCTTTGTTTGCTAGAAATAACCATCATACTTCTTTCTTCTATTCTTAAAGCATTTATTTCCATTTCTCACATTCACCTCACCAAGGAGTGGCTTGGCATCTCCTATTCTCAGAAGTTCAGCCCAGCATGCTATGGTTTCCAAACTTGGCTTTTCTGTCTCTGGGATGACAGTGATCCAAACCTCATAATTGAGGTGTCTTTTTACCATGTAGAATTAAAAATAGACCAATGTTGTGAAGATGCAACCTTTTCTTAGCTGAATATGGCTTTAATAATAGGAGAAGTTTGAGGCTTTTTACCAACATAGTAATTTAGACTCCTTATTTTGACTTAGATACAAAATTCTTCATCCATTCAGAGACCAACTGAGGGATAGCTGTGAGAGAAGGAGCCAAGAAAAACAGTCGTTTCCCAAAATCATTTTGGTCCTGGAACCTCTACGCACATGCTTCTTGAGTTTTCACCTTTCTTTCTGTCCAAACTAAAAATGTTCCCCTTATTTCAAGCTAAGTCTATTGAGACTCTTAGTATACCTGAAGATACTGTTTTTCCAGCTTTCTTCTCCTATGGATAGGAAAATGCTTTTCTGCTTTAATTCAGCTTAGAAATAGATAATTCTTTTCAAGCTTATGACACGAGTTTGCAGTATGTTAATGTGTTATTAATGGAACGGGAGTATGTATAGCAGTTAACAGCACAACATTGAAGTCAGAATGTCTGCGTTTGCAACCTCATTCTTTCATTCTTTAGATGCAAACTTGTGAAAAACTCGTTTAACTTCTGTATGTCTTACTTTCTTCATCTGTAAAATGGGATCAGTATACAACCTGTCTCACAAGATTGCTGTGAGAATTGAATGAACTAATATATCTTTTAGAATAGTGCCTGATATATCAATATTTCCTGAGTGAATGAATATACTTTTTCAGGTTATGTTACCATAGTGCTATCTACCTTCCCTGAACCTGAAAGCTTCATGCCAGCTTTGTGAAGGAGAGTTCATCTCTTATTTTCTCTGCATAGTGGAAATTCCTCTGAGTTCCCCTGTCCTGCCATAGCAAGCCCTGATTCCATTAGTCCTTGGCTTATTTGCAGACAGAGAATATTGACAAATTAGCAACATTCTCACCAAATAATTCACTGAAGTACTCATGGGGTACAATCCAATGATTAATATAGTACACGTAAATTTTAAGTATGTCATTTAAAGGAAATTCCCAAAGCATATGCCTCAGTGATGATTCTCATTGCAATATTTGTAGTTTTATCCTTTTTTTCCTTAATTTTTTTTTTTTTTTTTTTTGTATAGGATTGACACATTTGAATCGTACAAGACTCAGGGCAAAACAAAGCTTGCTAAAGTTAATTCCATCCAACCAGTCTTCTTTGCCTAAGAGCCAGTGAAGCTAATTCACTGAACACATGGAAAAATTTGTTTACACCATGAAACCTCTTTTCCTATGCGATGCCCACTACTGGCAAATTCCAAACTGACAACATTGGCAGAAAATTAAAAAAACTTAAATAAAAAGCATGCATGGCAGATGGTAGAGATAAATAGTTGATCATCACTGTCTGCTAATCTCACTGTACTCTGCATTGTTGCATTACCATAATTTTGCAATGATTATCTGTGAAATTATGTTGACTGTTAAGCTCTGATTCATGCATTTCTCATGTCATCTGCAGAAGAGATGACATTCTAATTGCAGTCCTGATTTTTTTTTCACTCTGAGTTTGTTAAGCGCAGACACATTTTACTTAAAAAAAAAAAAAGAAACCTAAATGTATGTAATTTGACATTGTGACAGATTAATACTTAGGCGTTAGACCAGTGGTACAAGTAGACAGCTTAAATGTGTCCTACATCTTAATGTCTACATGACTTTTAAGAAGTCACATTAAGTCCTCCTTTTTTAAAGGGTCTGTTGCCATTTTGCTGATTGAAATAAAGTCTATCAGAGGATTTAACTGGATTATGAGAAGGCTCATCACAATTACATATAATTCTAGGAAATTGGGATCTGGAGAATTAACTGTAAATTCAGAATGTCTCAAAATAAGAGACTGTATTTACAGTAGACTTCCTGAAGTGATTATTGAGGATGTGGCTAACTCATTCTTTAAGTTATCTGAAATCCTTTTTAATAAGGATAGCACTTTAGTCTCTAAAGTACAATTTGAAATGACAGCTAAAAGTACAATTGAAAATTAACCTGACATTGTGTGCAAATTAAAGTTATGTTTTATATTAGATATCATAGAATATATAACTTCCTCAGAAATAGCCAAATATACTGATTTCCACATGGTATTATTTGAATTATAGATTCAATGTGGCCCAGAAAAATATGTCTACTTTATATGGGGACCAAGTACATATATATAAATTTACATACCCTTATTGAAAAATCTACAATAAAATATTTGCAAAATAATGTGAACATAGTATGAGCCAGTTATAACCTTATAAATAGCTTCAGCCACCAACCAGGTGATCTTGGTTCTCTGTTTGAAAAGTACTGATCTAAACTGCCCATGATCCTACTCACTTAACATGTACCCATAAAGTCACTATGAAAAGGCAAATAAAATTTGTTGAACTGAAATAGGTTGGCACATTGCCTACAATAGTTCCTATTAAAATACACCCACATTACAAGAATGAGAGAAGAGAGCTTTCTTCTTTTCATTTTCCATCACATAGAATACCTTTCCTTCATGCTTTGAAATTTCTCTTCTATGATACAAGCTGTGTATAAGCCAGAAATAAATTTCATTTCCCAAGTTTATTATTGAAAGATTCATAGAACTGCCAACTAGAGGTCCTGAAAACATTAAAGTAACTATAAAATAGCTACCACTTGTGAGCAAAAAAGCTTAACAAATTAGTTCATATGTGTAATCTTGTGACTACTAAGTATAAGCTTTTCTCATTAGACTTTACTTTGCACCCACTACTGCTTCTAGTGATCCCACTAGCCTGCCCCAGGCTGAGGACTGCATTTTGTTCTCTAAAATATATCCATGGGCTATTTCAATCAATTGCATTGTTCTACTGGAAAATAAATCTCAGCTAGAGAAATTATAGGACAGGCTCTGAAAGGGGGTAAGGAGAGTGGGCGGGTTCAGTTCGGTTCGGTCACTCAGTCGTGTCCGACTCTTTGCGACCCCATGAACCACAGCACGCCAGGCCTCCCTGTCCATCACCAACTCCCGGAGTTTACTCAAATTCATGTCCTTCAAGTCGGTGATGCCATCCAGCCATCTCATCCTCTGTCATCCCCTTCTCGTCCTGCCCCCAATCCCTCCCAACATCAGGGTCTTTTCCAATGAGACAGCTGTTTGCATCAGGTGGCCAAAGTATTGGAGTTTCAGCTTCAGCATCAGTCCTTCCCATGAACACCCAGGACTGATATAATTTAGGATGGACTGGTTGGATCTCCTTGCAGTCCAAGGGACTCTCAAGAGTCTTCTCCAACACCACAGTTCAAAAGCATCAATTTTTTGGTGCTCAGCTTTCTTCACAGTCCAACTCTCACATCCATACATGACCACTGGAAAAACCATAGCCTTGACTAGATGGACATTTGTTGGCAAAGTAATGTCTCTGCTTTTTGATATGCTGTCTAGGTTGGTTATAACTTTCCTTCCAAGGAGTAAGCATCTTTTAATTTCATGGCTGAGGTCACTACCTGCAGTGATTTTGGAGCCCCCAAAAATAAAGTCTGATGCTGTTTCCACTGTTTCCCCATCTAAGGGTAGAGAAGTTTATTCAGATCTGTATATAGTGAACAAACAAATAGAATCTACTTCACCTTCTGTGCTTGGCCAATTGCATTGTGTTTGTGATTGGCATATGTCCTTATCCTCCTTTTACCTCTTTTTACCCGTGGCCATTGTGGAGTTAGACAGAATCATCAGAGACGACATGCAATCTGTTTCCCCACCACGTTTTTCATCCATCATTCAAAAAGCACATATTGATTATATTACCAGCTTGGTGCTAGCATCCCAAGTACACAGTTTAGTAACTTGTGAAGTGAATTCAAGCCACGGGGAGTATCCTTTTACAGAAAAAGTCACATGAATGCGTAGCAGATTTCAGTGCAATATATTAAATGCTGTGGTAGAGAGAGACGGGCTTCCCTGGTGGCTCAGCAGTAGAGAATCTGTCTGCCAACGCAGAAGTCTTAGTTTTGATTCCTGGGTTGGGAAGGTCCCCTGGAAAAGGGGATCTGGAAAAGGAAACAACAACCCACTCCAGTATTTTTGCCTGGGAAATCCCATGGACACAGAGAAAGGAACCTGACGGGCTACAGGCCGTGAGGTCACAAAAGAGTTGGACACAACTTAGAGACTGAACAACTCCAAGGGAGAGACACATGATGAGGACTAGAGACATAAAGAGAAGTCAGAGTTAGACAGCCTGGTTAGGCGAAATCTCAAAGTTGACATGTTGAAGCTAGGTTTTGAAGAATTTGTGGGAGACAGATGACAAGCCAAGGAATAGCAGAAGAGGCAGCACATCAGAGCCATGAAGGCATGGAACAGCAAGGGACTTTCTAGAAATGACAACTACAGTAGGTCTGTTGAAGTGGTAAAAGGGAACATGTAAGACTAGAAAGAGATCAGGGTCAAGAGTAGGCAGGATTCAGATCTTGAAGGAATTTCTATGTAGAAATACAAAGTTTGAAACTTATACTGAAATTTTCAGAAGAGAGTTTTAAACTAGGGAGAGAGTTATTCTACTTACTGTTCTTAAAATAATCATAAAGTTCCTTTTTTTTTATTAGAAGCTCTCCTACTAATTACTAAGAGGGAACAGGCTTAACAAAGAGACAAATATGACACAAGGAATAAATATCAGGAAATCACAAAAGCATCATAATAATTTGACAGAGACCTCATTAAGATTGTACTCTGGTACCTGGTTCTCCTTCCTGTATGTTATGTCAAGTTCTTTTTCTTTTCTCTTCTGGGGAATCACACTACCCAGAGAGAGAAAGCCTTAATAATTCCCGAAACAGCTCTCACTGAGGAACTAGGAAGAACATGGTATCACTCAGAAAGGTGAGCTGTTAGTACTTTGCTGAACTTTATTGATTGGTCAGATACAAATAATTTGGACAATTAGATACTAAGGTATAGAAAAATTTTTAAAAGTATAAAAAATCCTGAACAGAGTAAATATAACTCAGAAATCAAAGTTTTTCTACTCCATTCCCTCTAATGGATAAATATGGGTAGAAAGGACCAAATGCTTCAAGTCTACCCTGATCGTCCCCTGATCTTCCTCTCTGAGAAGTGGTGGGAGTATATATCTGTTGCCTATTGCAACTTAACAAATTACTAAAAACATAGTGCTTTGAAACAACAAAAATGTATCTTCTTACAGTTCTGTACCTGAGAAGTCTGACCTGGGTCTCTGGGGGCTAAAATCAAAGTCTCTGCAGTGCTGCCTCCCTTTCTGGAAGCTGGAGGAGACAGCCTGTTTCCTTATCTTTTTCAATTATTAGTGTGTGCTCACATCTTTGTTTTATAACCTGCCACCTTATAAAATCCCTATTTTAAGGACAGGTTATTAGGAAACTTAATACCCCTTGCCACCCTAATTCTCCTTTGTCCTGTCATCTAACAGGCTCACAGATTCTGGGGACCAGGATGTGGATATTTTGGGAGGGAACCATCTTTCTGCCTACCATAGTAAGGTTGTGGGCGAAGGATGGCATTTGCAGCATACCAGGGGGCGTTAGAAGTGCTTCTGAATTCATGCCGCATGAAAAGGTATAATGCAAGCATGAGAGGATCTCCAAAGCTTGCTCATCCTCCCATCACAGGCTCCAAGGGAGGATCAGCAATGAGGCTTCACCACTCTCTGAAGAAATTGGAAGTAAATAAAGGAAAACATTTCAATGAGCAGCAAAAATCAATGAAGCAAACTGATCCAGTGTTGCTTCATTGATTTCCCCCATTTGAGCTGCTCATTGAGTCCTGTTTGCTAGTAATCAGAAATCATTTCCTTCTTTTTTCTTCGATTTACCTGCTCTAAGCTCCCAAGCTCTTCAACACTCTTTTGGTCCTAACTGTGATGGCCAATTTTAGTTTTAACTGATAAACTTACTGATGAGAGTAAGGAGCCAGCATTCCAAAAGTTTTAAAACTCTCCTCATAAATGGTATTTCAGCGCCTATTAAAAGCCTTCAGGATCTCACCTCTCAAAAGTACTCCAGAACTCAAGACTTTTGTGAAACCGTCCTCATAAAGAACACAAAGGAGGAACTCTTTGTCTTTCTCCTCAATCACAATAACTAATGGAATTCTGTTACCACTCAACTTCTTGTTACAGGAGTGTTTTCAATAGATACGCCATTGTATGATTATGATACATTTCAATAAGTAATTCCATGCAAATAACTTGAGAATGTATTTTTAAAATGGTCATATCATAACAATAATTGTATAGTTTCACAGGATCACTACACTGAAGGAGAAAATGAAAAGGTATTGTGATTTTTGCTGCATATATACAATAGAATATTACTCAGCTGTAAAAAATGAAATATTGATATCATATGTTATATGTAGAAGCAAAGATAAAATGGGCACTGCCTTTAAGACTACCATTTAAATATAATATTC
Source organism: Dama dama (assembly GCF_033118175.1). Taxonomy (NCBI): domain Eukaryota; kingdom Metazoa; phylum Chordata; class Mammalia; order Artiodactyla; family Cervidae; genus Dama; species Dama dama. Next base: position 55,322,100 of record NC_083697.1, read on the forward strand.
TTACAGTTAATAGAAACTTTATATATTATTTTTAGAATAAATATCCATTCCAAAAGTTAACATTTATTGTAGGATATATATTTTACAATTTTACAATCAATATTGAAGACATTAAAGATTTAAGGTCATTACAGGAAAGTGATTCTAAATAGATACTTTCAATTCTTTTAGAAGTACCCACTTTTCGCTTTACCATAAAACTAATGTGCAGTGGCTAACATGTTTTATTAATTAAACAACTCATCTGGATCATTATTGTTTTGTATATAATTCTTTCATGTCAAGGATTCGTTAATTCATCTCCCTTCTCATGGTGAGTGAAGATCCTGCAGCTCACGATTCAAGACACTGGTGCAATTGGATGTACGTTCTAGGAAAGAAATACATATCAAGTTGATCAGCAACCAGTAAAATCTACCCGCAATTATTAATCTGCTATCAACACAAAGCTTTATAAATTATTGGGGGTTTTTAGATAGAGGCATTTAAATGACTTACCTGCAATATTAACATAACCAAATCTAAATTGTTTTCCTCACTTCTGTGTTGCAGAATTTGTTTGTTTTTATTTGTTTGTTTTAAATCTTTCTGTCACTGAGGGCCAATTTATTTTCCACATGTAAATTTCTAAATTTCAAGGATAGATTATGATTTGTTAAATATTTCTTAATCATTGATTTAAACTCAAAGGAAAAAAGTACAAATGTAAAAATTCCATCCATAAACATGCTGCAGCCCTAACTGGCATCTTGAACTCCACTCAAATTTTTATGCAAATTTTATGGACAAATTTTATCTTAGTTTATGGAGGGAGGCAATGCTTCTACTTTTCATTAGATTACTAGTCTTTGACACCCAAAGCAAGTAATTTCTAACTTAAAGAAACCCAAGAGACTAGGAAAAAAAAAAAATCATGAAAACTTTTATTGTTGCAGTGGAAAAGCAAACATGAATGGCCTGAATGACCAGAATTCCATCTATTTTCAGTGGGATAATCAATTGTCAACTTGTGTAATAAATATCCTCAATCTTTTTTGGGGTTTTATAAACTCTTCTGATCAATATTAGAGCATCTCCGCATTTTCCAGCAACTCCTTTCCTTTCACTCTCTTCCCTTAATATTCGCTTAACCTCCACTACCTCACCTCAAATTTTGCATTCGTGAAGAGTGAAATCAAAGTGAAGCCCCATCTTTGAAGTGTGTAAATAGATCACTCTCCAGCAGTCACCATACATTTTTCTGCTGCAGTGCAGTTTTCATGTGCCAACCAGCAGAATCATATTTGAGTTGATTCAGCAGGACTGCTTGAAATCTGGCCTGCAGTCTCCACTGTATATGATAATACCACATTCAGAATGACATTGGTCTAAGCCTCAGGGCAGTAAATGCTTCTTGAGATACATTCAATTGCTATTTAACTGAGTTTAGCCTAAGGTCCAGAGAAAAGTTGCTGATGCTTCCAAACATGTTTAAACATTTTAATATTGTCTTAGCATGCCAGCCTGAACTAGAGCACTCTTAGGTGAAAAATCTAGTAAAATCCTATAATCACAGGATCAAAATTTCCAGATGTCTATGGGAGCCCTCTACTTGAACTTCAAATTAAATGTGCTTACATCCTTGAAAATGTTTATTCTTTCTAAAAGTTTGTTTGCTCAGTTTGTTGCCCATGATCAGAAGACGTAAAAGTAGAATATATTATTTCTATATGTCAGGCTGTTTTTTTTTTTTTAATCACAGATAATACAATATATCCATGATCATGACCTCAGAGATCTGTTGACACATCAAGGAATTCTCCTCACCCTCTAAACAATCAAAAACAAACATAACTTAGGAGCTTCAAACAACAAAAAGTGATTGCTTTCCATGTTTCTGTGGTTTGACTATTGATTCTTCTGCAAGTTTTGTCTGGATCACTCATGGGGCTGCCATCATCTAGGGGGCTGGCTGAGGGTAGGCTCTGCTGGACCAACTGAAATAACTGGGTCTCTCTCTCTCTCAAAAAGTCTTTTATCTTCAAAAAGGCTAGATCATGCTTTTTGTCAGGATGGAGATGGCAGTCTTTCAAGGTCAAAAGCAGAAGCAGTGAGGACTCTTGAGACCTATCCTGAAAATTGTGCAGTGTCTTTCTAGTTGTCAAAGCTAGTCCAGCTTCAAGGGCTGCAGAAACAGAAGCTTGACAGAAGTGATAGCACACTCCAAAGGGCTGTGTATAGGAAGATGAGAGGAATTTCTGGCCTCATTTTGTGACTTAAAGCAAGCATATACATACGTCATAAAATCCATAAAACCTGAATGCTTTTGTTTCATAAATTTTGATATCTGAAGGGTGCATTGAAGGTGAGGTATTTTCCCTGCTTTTTATTCTCTTTTCTAGATTTTCAAACTCTTTGTCTGAGGTTAGCTTATTACTAATTTTTAACATGTTAAAATGAAACTCACTCTCTCTTTTTTATGTTGTGGTCTGTGCAGGCAAAGCAAAATAGCAACCCAGTATCTCAGGGGCAAGTCTCTTTCAAATGAAAATGAGGAATCGTGGGGTTGATCTGTTTATGTTGTAAAGATAACTGCAACTAACAGAATTTGCTGTTCAGTTTTGAGCAACTATGACATACCCTGAATAAATCTTCTCTGGCCAAATCTTAATAAAGATGTGTTAAGGGGAATATCTGATATGAAGTAACCCATGACCACTGTACTTTCCTCAGTGGGTGGTAGCTCTGGTATATTGCAGACTCTATCAGCATAAGTCCATGAGTGCTACTGAAAAAAATAACTCCAAATACATGTCCGTTTGACTGATGATTGCTGCTAGATCCACAGTAAGTTATCTGAAACCCTTGAGAACAAACATATTTTTAAAATAAGAATTGTTTATATACCAGAAAAGGTAATGTCATGCATCTATATTATTTGGGGGGCTTCCCTGGTAACACAGCTGGTAAAGAATCCACCTGCAATGCAGGAGACCCTGGTTCAATCCCTAGGTTGGGAAGATCCCCCGGAGGAGGGCATGGCAACCCACTCCAGTATTCTTGCCTGGAGAATTCCATGGACAGAGGAGCCTGGCAGGCTATAATCCATGAGGTCACAAAAAGTTGTATATGACTGAGTGAACTTTCACTTTCCTATTATTTTGAAGATCTAAGAGTCTGAGATAGAGCCTTTAATTAAACACTATTTCTCCTTCAAAACATATATTCACACTATGTGAGATAAATAAAGATGAAACATAATATTGTATTAAAAGTCAGGTTTATTGTAAATATATAGGGAAAAAAACTTTTGGTTATTGAAGCTATTTTGAGAACTGAATTGTGGATAAGGGATTGTACACTTGAAATATCTAATATTTATTGAGGGCCCATTGTGTGTCAAGAATTCTTACTATTAACTTTACCTGTGTTAATACATTTAATCTTCATAATTATCCTGAGAAGTTAATTCATTCTTATGTCTTTTATAAAGATTAGGAAATTTACATGAATCAAGTAACTGGTTTAAAGTTACATATGGACTAAGTGACAAAGTTAGGATATGAATTCAGGGATCCTGGTTGTGGTGCCTATTCCCTTAACACCCATTTCATTCAGGGAAGACTGCAGAGAGAAAAAATATATATATATGTTTTTACATCTCTCCAGGGGCTGTGACATACTATATACCTAAAATACATACAGCATCAGACACTATGCTATAAACTTTATATACATTACTCGTTTATCCCCATAAAAATGGCAGAATAGGTATTATTACTTCACAAATGAGGAACTTGAGGCTCAGAGAAATTATATCCAAAGTCACACAGCTTACACATGATGGACCCAGAATGACACTGAAAACAGCCTCCTGTTTGCTCCACGAGTCCCATTGTCCCTTGAAGCAAGCACTCAGGAAAGGTATAGACGAGACTGAAGTAAGGGCTGGTTGGATAGATGACACTTATCTCTTATAATTCAATAGAATCAAGTGATTTCATGATGAATTAGAACACAGTGTAGAAAATTATAACCACCTAGTAGTAGATCTGGGAGACACTTGCATAGCTACAAATTTCCCCTTCTTACAGAAACTTCTGGAATATTCAGAAGATCATCTACTGCTTGTCCGAGGCAATGATTTCTCCCTTCTCCATAATCTCTTAATGTGCTCACTTTTCTAACCTTCCTAAATTCCCCAAACAGACAAAAGGCAAGGATCTTTAGTTGAGTGTACATGCTAAGTTGCTTCAGGCGTGGCTGACTATTTGTGACCCTATGGACTGTAACAGGCCAGACTCTTACGTCCATGGGATTCTCCAGGCAAGAATACTGGAGTGGGTTGCCATGCCTTCCTCCAGGGGAGTCTTCCTGACCCAAGGATAGCACCCTTATCTCTTATGTCCCCTGCCCTGGCAGATAGGCTCTTTACCACTAACGCCACTAGAGGAAACCCTGATCTTTAGATCATTTATATAAAAAGCCAAGTCTAACTCAGTATGCACTTTTTTGATCTCATAACCTCATTCCTAAACTTCACTGACTATAATAATAATGTTCCAATAAAAGGTTTATGTAGTTATTTGTTTGCAGATCTATTATATAAGGCAAGAATAAATCATGTTCTGACAGCTATTTTAAAATACTCTACTGAATCACTGGAATAAAAATGATACTTTTATTTGAATTAAAGAAAATAAAGTTAATATTAAAATATTAGTTGGAAAATCAACAAAATTTATCTGCTGTTTTTGCTGTTGTTAATTTTTTTGTAAAACCTGTGCCTTGTCCACCAAATTCCACCAGAATCAGGTATGTCTCTAGAAAAGGAAGTCTTCAGATAATAGGAAGTCAAGCCAAAGAACAGAAAAATAAATTATTTAAAAAGGCAAAAGGAAAATGTGCCTGTGTGTGCTTTTTATCTCCCCCAAAGACGAGAATAGCACAGTCTTTTATTTGCAAAATTTTGTCAAGTAATGTTAAGAATGGGCTAAGTGCATGGGAAGGGTGTGACTGTCTGAGACGTCTACATGTCTGTTAAGAATCCCTTTATTTCATGCGATCAGAGAATTAAGTGATTTGTATTTTTAACAAATAAGTGATTGATGCACATAGCTTTAGGTATCTGAGGTTAAAACAAAACAAAGAAAAAACTCATTGGAAATGTTTAAAAACTAAATGAAACATTTTCACAATTCTTTTAGGAAATGGAAATATCTTTATATGTTCAGCCCCAAGACAAGGGCCTGGAATAGGAGTGGGTGATCAGGATTCTGGCAAAATGCATAACTGAGTCTATCCAAATCGTCACTGGTACAGAGCTGTCTTTGAAAGCCTTAACAATACCACTGCTCTCCTGTAAAACTGATTCCTCTAAAAGTTTCCGAATTGCATAGGACAGATTCTGGAAACATTAAATGCCTCCTTAAATCTGGGCTTTCCTTTGTATTTCTAACGATGCTGCATATTATCTGTCACTTCTTGCTGAGGTCATTGTGTAGCAGTATCTTCTCACCACCTACTCATCTGTCCTGCCTAGTAAGATGAAGTACATTTCTTGGTAGAGAAAGAACTTGATTTCTTAAATTAGTTATAATTTCCTTCACATTAGGAAATGTACAGTTGTTAAAAAGGTTGAATTATTTTTAAAGTATTTTTAAAATTTTTGTCTTCATGACATCTCATTCCTGTCTGCTTAGATTTTTTTTTCCTCTTTCTTAGGAGACTGTAACTTTTTCTTATGGCTATGGGTAGCAGTAATTGACCTCTAAATAACTCTGCTGTTACATTTTAAGAAGGAACAATATGGTGTTATGGGAAACACTAAAGTGAAAGTCAAAACACTTGCTCTTTGGCTTCAGCTCTCCCATCGTCTGAACCCCTCGCTACTTCCATCCTGCTTGCTGTTGGATTGAGGTGATAAGTAAGAAGGAAGAAGTTCAGGGAATTTTTTTATGTGTTATACATTGTTTGATATTATGATAGCTGGAAACTCTTTACTTTTGAGGGGATAATTAACTTTATGCCTAAGAACAGATTTTAACTTTCCAAAGTTATTATATATAATGTTTCTAGTAAATAGCATAGCTAGCTGAAAGTGGAAAACTGCATATAATGCTAAAGCAACAAGACCTAATGAATACCAGTTTGACTTTCAGTCATCTCAAGATTTAATATGATTAAGTGCATGTGAAGGGGGGACCTCTGAGGAACTCACTTACTTACGGAAAATGCTGATAGAGAATACAATATTTCGATACAGAATATTTTGCTTTTTTAATTAATTTACTCAGTACCGTGTAAAAAGAGTCATGATTAACTATTTTCCGTCTTCACTCTGGTCAAAATGAAAGGGAAGAGTGCTAAACTGAAGTGGGCAATAATGTTCTTAGATATAAGAAAACACCTCCTTCAGTGAAAGACTAAGAAGGATTACTATTTGTGGAAGATCTGCCTCTACAATCCCACAAAAAGAAGACATTTTAGGAGTGTATCTTCTAAGAAAAGGGAGAAAAAGTGTGTTTAATAATTCTGTAAGACCCTATATAACTCCTGTCTTTTAAAAATATATATAGTATCTACTTGCAAAAATAAAATAAGGAAATACAGAAAAAAATACTATTCTACTCATGCCTTCCCTTAATAAACTGCATCGTAATACAAATTGCATTTGTTAATCATTGGCATTTCTTTTGAGGATTTGAGTCATCAAGATTAGAAGTTTTGATTGCTTGTGATGAATCTCTTATAGCCTTTCTTGATTATTTTCTAAATTTGATGACAAACACTGCAACATGTCTCAGCCAATTAGGCTTGTCAAACTTCCACTGTGGTCCCCAATCAAGTGTTTGACTTTGGAAGTGACAGGAGATCCTTATTAAAAGTCATCCTTCTGGGATAGAGATGTGGCAGCCCACATGTGGCTTATGGCAGAGAAGATAAGCTGCCCTTCCTTAAAAGCAAAAAGAGGAAATCAATCTTAGCAGGAAATAATCCGGACTATGAAGTAAAGACTGATAGGAATGAACTGAAGAGCATCTCATTTCTAGTTGACTGGAAATTGAGTCAATTTAAATGAATATAATTTTTTATGAGCTACTGGGAGTTCAAGGTACACAAATTAAGTATAACAGGTAGAAAGAGGTGTTAGAGTGTTAGGGTATTTTTGTGAGCTATCTCTAAGTACATCTCCAACAAAGGATACACAAGGTGCTATGAATTTCAGACTGGAAACACAAATTAATCCCCAAAAGCAGCGACCTGTGTAAGTCATGGTCTAAGTAAATTATCATACTTAAGTAAACGCAGAGATGTTTAGAGACAATTCTGTATCATCCCTGCAGGGAATGACAAACACATTTATAAAGACCTTTTCCTACTTCAGTAGCTAAATTTCTGATTACTGTCTTGTGTCCTTGGTAGGCACTCTCATAAGAGAAAAGGAAAAACTTGAACTTATTAAGGCAGTGAAGAAGAAAAGGAATGTTTAGAGTAAAAAGTAGATCTGATCTCACACTTTGCATTTTTATAAGATTTTTTTTTTTCCTGTTCAAAGCGCTTAGGTCAGCTTCAAATAAAGTATCCCAAGACAGGAAATATTCCAATAACTCAGTTTGCTCATTTAAACTAACCAGATTACAAAAACCATTCATAAAATTTGTCAATACTTTGATTTTTTTAAAAAAATGCATCTAAAATTTGTGTTTGAGAGACACAGAGGGAGTTTAGCACATACACAAAAATAGGAATGTGCTTTTTCTTTTGATGATAAAATTAACAGGATCTGTCCACTTAAAATCAAAGAGCAGCATTTGCAACCGCAATAAATAATTATCTTTGCATTTTGCCTTTGGAAAAGAGAAAAGCAATTCTGGATTTCCTGTGAACAATGGCATTTTCTTGCTGAACTCTGAGCACATAGCATAAAAATCTCAGGTCACAATGGTTCAAAAATCATTAAGCTCACAAATATCAATATTTCAGTTAGCCACCCATTACTAAAGTGAAAAAAAATGACATGCAATATTGGACTGACTTGATTTAGGAGTTTCAATGATGTGAAACTTCTGAAATAACCTAATACAAATGATAACCAAATGAGAATACCATTTTACACTACAGGAGTTGATGTACGGAGACGAAAGCAGTAGGTTTAAATATATCGGGAATAAGTTAAATAACTCCTTCTTTTATTTTAAACCAGTCTACCCAGGATGCATATGCAAATGTCATGGATTTCCTCTGTTGTGAAAATATTTACAGAGGTTAAAATTTGTCAGTCTTTTAAGTCCCAAGCCTTGTAATAAAATGATACCAAACGATATACATTGGAGCACAGTCATATTATGTTCTTTTGTTTGGCAGTAAAAGAAACTATCAAATATATTAAATAAAACCCTAGAGGTTGTTTTCTTAGAATCTGTTGAGGTGAGGCAGGTTTTTCTCTCTCTCACTCTCTTTCTCAAACAAAAACAAATCCGTTAAAAAATATTTGTAATAGTAAGAAAATATATAACGATTCTCCAAAGACAGACACATACAATGATAGTACAGCTTTATAGAAATAGAAGATATTCCCCATGGTATTAGGCAACAATCTTTAATTAGGAATACGTGTCATTTCATCAAAATTTTAGGAGTTTGATTCAGTTTACCCAGTACATTGCATTTCACATAGTATTTCCATTCAGCAAATGCACTGACAGGTATATTTCTATGTGAACACTCAAGGGACTATCCTACAGCACATTAACAAGGTCATTAACAAGGTCATTAACAAGGTGGGAGATGGGGTGGGATGTGGGCTCGGGTCGGGTAAGTGCTAATTCTGCTAGTATGCTCACACTTGAACCCACTGGTACTTTCTTTTTTTTTTTTACTTTTTAACCACACAATGTGCTGTCAATTTAGGTTCTACCTCTGAGTCACCCTGATGTTTTATAATATATTTTAAATATAAGGTTTTGCATATTTGCATTCTATGAATAATGTATAAACGAGAAGCAAAGCAATTCAATTGGCAAAAGTACATGATTTCTGGGATAATTTATAAATACAGAAAATTATATTTTGGATTTAATAACTTATGACTATGGAAAAATTTACTTCTGTACAAATATACTTGCATGCTTTATTTCTATGTGAGAACATGCACACGTACCTGTCCTGTAACAAACCCATATACCTGTTGTCTGTTCAACACACACTTAAATTTATCCGTTTGTCCACTTCTCTCTTTCTATAATATTTGGAGTTTTTGCAAAACCTTATCTTTAATGGATATGAAATAAAAACAGTTCTTTGGAATAATGAATTGCAGAGTGTTGAAAAAGGGGATATGGTAAAGGGAATGTATATGTAATATAATATTATACATAACTGCCCCCCCCACCCCAGTTTCATATAGGTTGGAAAAGGCTGTTGAGAAATGGCCTGCTTTAAAGGCTCCTTCTCCTTGAATTTCAGATTCAAGACCTCTTCCAGATGTAGCCCTGACTGGGAAGTGTACCCGCGAGTGTGACGAGTACGGCCATTCAGACTCCTGCTGGATGCCCGTCCGCACGTCTCCAGAGAGGAAGAAGAGCCAGCCCAAACTCTCCACTTTCATGCCTGTTGATGAACGAGGAAGCCAGGAAAAGCTGGCTAATGGTGAGGCCGCCATCATGGGCGACCGCAACAGAAACCTCCTGAACAAAAAGTTGACCTCATCCTATGAGACCTTCAGTGCGGCTAGTTTCAGCAAAAATGAGGATGCCAACACTGAGGATATTCCCCTTACAAAAACGGGGGAATACAAGCCATCTCCTGTCAATACTCTCACTAGAAGAGAAGTTTACCTGTAGGCTATACAGAAGCAACAGCAAAGTTCTTTTCATGTATGAGAAGGAGAATAAGGGGTGAACAACCTTACAAAATGAAACCTTGTAATCAAAAAGAGGGGGCTACCAAAGAGACAAAGCTTTGCCTGCCACTTCTGCCTCCAGATCAGGCCTTTAGTGAGCGACACTGTTCAGCCTGATTGAAATGTACAATGTAGAAACCATCCTTGTTACTTGCATGTCTAACCCCCTCACTGATTCCCCAAACCCTCTTTCTCTCTTCCCCACCCCACTCCAAAAACCAGAAAAACAAACAAACAAAAAAAGATGGTTGCAAGTTTCTTTCATGGTAAAAAGCCTGATTAGCAGAACACACATACTCTCATTATCCCTAAGCTGAAACATGATTTTAGTCACTTTGATTCAGTTCGAATGTCATCCGGTTGATCAGAAAAAGCAGATCAGGTGAAATGTATTTCAGATATACGATCAGAATATGATGAATAACCATGGAGGGCAATCCCTCAAACATGATAGAGTCCCTCTAATGGCACAGTGCTTATAGAGGGGAACTCCAGAAGAAGTGTTTGGGGGAAGATCACAGCTTTAACATTCTAACAAAGCCTGAAAAAATAAACAATACCCAGTCAGAGACATCAGTCCCAAATTGGCATAGGTTGTTTTTCTCAAGTCGGGAGCATCAATGTCAGCATACATTTACTGAATATTCTTAGTATACATGCTACTTTGATCACATGAATTACACTAGTTATAACTTTTAAAAACTATATATGTTATTGGAACGGCACCACTATTATCAACTAACAGGAACAATTGTATCATTAAAAGGCCAAAGATCATAAGGCAGATCAGGGAAATCATGGAGTAGATTTGGTCTTGATGTGGAAATCCATTAAGCGGGCACACAGAGGAAACCCTCAAAAGCCAGTTTATCTTACATTTTCTCTGCACCCAGAAAGCATGAATTTTCTTTGAAAGTTCAGAAACTGAAAAACCAGTGAGACATATGTTTGGTACTATAATAGGCAATTGATTGAGGTTAAAGTTTAGTTTCTAAAATGTTATCAGGGAAGATTCTACTTTTTAACATTATATTTATGGGTAGGTAGGAAGAGAAAGATACATTGGCATAACAGTCTTAGTTAAGTTTACTATGATCATTTGAGAATCAGTTTGTACTTACTGGTCTCATCCCCATTTGAAATAACCAAATGCATTTTTTTACATGTTCAGTGTACACTTCCAAGTAACAAAAGTGCATTAATTTTGCATTCTGTGCAATATAGTACTATCTCGAGACTCACAACTTTGAAACAAGGTGACACCCCTAGTTGACTTTGTCACTAATGTGATTTTGAGCATTGTTTAACATATCTCTTTAACTAATCCAGACTGAACATGAAAGAAATGAGTTCTGGGCAGTGACATGTCTCATGGTATACGCATCTCAAAGTTCAAAAATATGCAGTCTTTTTTTTTTTTTTTCAGTGTAATATGAAGAAAGAGAATATGCAGATTTTAGGGTCACTTCCTCTCAAGAGGAGAATTTAGTACAATGGGAAACTAAGCTGGGGCATTCAGAAAAAGTGACAATCCAGGGACAGGCTAGGGGATAACAGGTGAAGAGAGCAAACATTCCTATTACTGAATGTTTGTAACCTAGTTAAGGCATAGCCTTGATGGCTCTTTAGCAGACTGTAGAAACATGTAGCTCTGGGTAGTTTCATGCTTTGCAGTATTTCTTAGACTACAAAGTGAAGCAGCCTGGTATACAGGTTGCTAATTCACTATAGGTCATCAAAATGCTTATCTTTGAAAATCACCTCTCTGTTTGGTGGGGTACTCTTTGGGGTCATTTCCTTATACTCTTTCTTAAATGGAATTTTCATTTTGATGTTAGTTTATGTATAATAGGATGAAAGAAGATATGTAATTGAAGAAAAAATCATTGGACTAAAATATCAATAATTGAAAATGTTTATGGTTGATTATTATTTACATTATGGAAAGATGCAATTCTAGTACTTTGTTAGGAAACTGCATTAAAGCAGTTCTGCCTTGTATAATCTGTAAGTACCTATTAAGACAAAATACTTCTAAAGATACTTATGAAATGTATACATATTTTTTCTTGCACGTTACAAAGGAAATATTCAATTGCATAACACAGGTGTGCAACAGACTTTTTTTAATGCATTTTTTTCTTTCATGATACACTTGAAACATTAGATAGCTCATTTCACTCTATCTTAAAACCCTTTTGTTGTCTATAAAGCTAATACGGGTCATATGGGACCTTTGGATTAATTGGATCCACATTCCCCAATGACATTTGCACCACATACAAGATAGCCATGTCATCATCATTTAACTCGTGAGCCTCTTTAGAACTAAAATGGGTGTGAAAGAATAAAATTCAGTGTACTGTAAGTATTCGCAGTAATTCTAGTAGAATTAGCTATCATAACATGTTTATTATTATAATGAGCTGGCATGACACAGAAATCTATTTTGTGTTTGTATGACTTTTATTTTGAATAGGTTAAATCTGGTGCCACTCCATATATAGAGTGCTTTTGAAAAAAATCTATAAAAAGAAACAAAAAAATAATAAATGAGTGAATGCAAAATAAGCAACTGTGCCTTTTATACCTGTTGTTATGGTAAAAAAACGGTTGTTGGGTTTCGACAATGAGGGGAAATGGGCTATTCCCAACTTTTTTGATCCTGTATATTTATCCATGCTTATTTTCTGAAAATAATAAATAATATATTAAAAATTTGCCTTCTGACAAACTCAGATAGTGGACCAGTCTTAAATATCATTCATTCATAAAACAAAATTTATATGGGCTGCTTAATTTGGTCTAGAAGGCTAATGAATTTATTGTAATAGTAATACAGAAAGAGATTATCAGGGATGAAATCAGTCCATTTTGCAAGGTAAAATACTGATTTCCCATTTCTATTCTTCTTTTGTTGTTATTTTTCTTTTAGCTGCTGTTTCATTTTGGTTGTGCACTATATAAACCATATTTGTTTTCTGTACCCAAGAAGCTCAAGTGAACTTTGCATGCATTATACATTAGGACACATTTATAAATTGAGTAACTATATAAATTTATGTGTATTAAAACATCTTTAGCTTCAGTCTAAAATCCGAACCTCTGAGGCTCATTCTGAACCTCCAGATATCATTATGGTTTCTGACTGGCCTGCTGCCTGTGTTTCAGAAAACAAAAGAGGCACTATTTTTATGGGAAGAGAAACTAAGATGGTACTGAAGATGTCTGGCTGAAAGGTTACCCTAGGAAGCTGTCTTATAGGAAAATAAAACAGAGAGACCAGAAGAAACTGCCAAGAATCAAACAGCTATCCTAAAACAGACATGAGAAATCTGAAGACCTCAACAGCTTTAGATATATTGTATCAGCAGTAAATATAAGAGGAGTACTTAAGGGGGAAAAACAAAGCAAAACAAAACAGTGAAGATGATGATGAATATTGTCAAGTTGTTCGTTGTGATCTGGCAGAGGTATATATAATATCTGGAGGAAGGCATCATTTTTTCAGCTACCTAGGGTTTACTTTCAGACAATTTTTCCTACATTTTAAAGCACTTGCATTCAGTGTGGTACGATCCGTTTGTAATGTTGATCATTGACTCTTGTTCTGCTACTTGGATGTTGATAGTGAAGCAGAGAACAATTTATCATCATTTCTTATGGGTCACTATGCACGCAACTATGCTAAACATGGCGAAATGTATTAAACACTCGTCCAACTATTTATGAAATACTTTACATAATTTAATTTGCTTTTGTACAGTTTTATGTAAATAAATTGCTTGTCTTTTTTGTCTCTGCAAATTAAAATATAACATGGTCAAATGGTTTCACACTTGTAAGTCTGCCTCTCTGTTGACAGGTCCATTCGGTTTTGATTGGAGGAGAAGTGAATGGATGCATATACCTCTTGGATTTTAAATGGTTTGATTTCTGCTAAATTAAGATTGAGTGAGGAAGATAATGCTGCAGTAATTGTTGATCTGGAGGGCACTGGGCATAACTGTTTATTACTTTGGCTTGTAATAAAATAGAACTTGGATTTTTAAGTTTCATCAAAGTAATTCCTGAGACAGTTACCTAGATGTCTTTGAAACCTTATGTCTACAGTGGAAGAATTTCTCATCAGTAATGTAAAAATTGACTTTTTTCAGGTGTTGTCTAGAGAAATTTCACATTTCAGATAAACTTAATTCTACGTCAAAATATATCTATGTTAAGGAATTTTTTTTTTTAATCTACAGTAAAGATGTATACAAAAAGAGACTTAAAAAGACCCTTTAATCATGTGAGATATAGAAAGACATGAAGCAAACAATAGAATTTTTACCTGACTTATTTTTCTGTAGGTTAATTGTCTCTACTTTTTATATTTTTTCGATCATTTACTATCTTATTATAAACTGTTGCACTTACTCTCTGTTGTCGGATTATAACTCTAACTATAGTGTTTATTTCGTTCATTAAATTAGTATTTATTCAAGCAAGCAGCTTTCTCCAATCTAACTCAGAGACTTGAAAAGAGAAAAAAAATGACTTCCCTGGTGGTCCAGTGGTTAAGAATCAGCCTTGCAATGCAGGGGACACAGGTTTGATTCCTGGTCAGGAAACTTAAGATCCCATGTTCCATGGGGAAACTAAGACCATGTGCTAAAACCAAGACAGGATGCAGCTAAATAAATACATAGTTTTAAAAAAGAGAAAGAAAATACTTTCTAAATAAACTAATAGATTGAAAGGAATGTTTGCCACATCTCCCAACTCCTAAAATTTACAGATGTGAAAAAAATAAATATTCTGAAGATGCTTGCCTTCAAGTTTCTCTACCAGTTTTTCCCTCTCTTTTGGTTGAAAATTCAAAGTAATTTATGTGGAATGACACATTGATTCTTAAACCAAAGATATCTTAGTAAACTGATTTTGCCTGGCAGCCTTCCTTCTCTAAAGAAGGAATTAAGGATGAACTATGGTTAGCAAGTCTGATGCAGGTTGTAATAAGGTGAACAAATGATAAATGTGTTAATTTGTTTTGTGATCATCTAATGGTGAGACCCAAACATCGGTACAAAGATAGAACATAAAACCACTATTTTTCTTTTAAATTCTCAATTTAGATTTGACAAATATATGTTACTCTTTACCCTGAGATTGCATTCTTGGGTTATTTTTTTTTTTTTAATCATGAACATGTAAAAATACAGGGATACATTTTAGAAAGAAGATAGACATAAAGCAGGCCAACAAAAGTTGTGTGTATTGCTTCTGACTTAAGTGTGATTATTCCATCACCTCTGATTCCTTAAAGAGTTCCATCTGGTTACTTAGATGCTTGACAGTGCAACAATATGTCACGTACATAACACACATTATGGTTTATAAACATTTTAATAAGTTTATTTGCATAATACTTGTGACATAACCCAAATGATCTATTAGAACAGTCATGTATGAAAGATTTTACTTGTATTAAATTATTTTTAGATTAAAAGCAAATTGAACACAAAATTCTGCCAGAGTTAACATTTTCCCTCCACTAGATTATGTACTAATGAAAACATATTCCATAATTTAGCAAATGACAAAGAAAAGGAACTCTCTCAATTTACCTGAAAAAACAGGCATTTGGTAAAGTGGGAATAGGGGTGAAAACGTGGAAGTGATAGTCACTCAGTTGTGTTTGACTCTTTTTGAGACCCATGGCCTATAGCTTGTCAGGCTGCTCTGTCCAGGGAATTCCCAGGCGAGAATACTAGAGTGGGTTGCCATTCCCTTCTCAAGAGAATCTTCACGACTGACCTGGGGATCAAACCTGGATATCCTGCATTGTAGACAGATTCTTTACCATCTGGGGTGGGTTGGGGGGGGGCACCAATTACTCTGATTGGCAAGTAGTTTTCATCACTTGACATCAGACAACCTACCCTGGTAGTAATGTACCTTATATGGAATTTCTGGCAGCAAACTATAAATCTTGAAAATATCATAGCCTAACTTTTATGCTGAATACCCCTAGCCTAATCTATGAGGCAATAAGGTTTCAGTGCACCTTGGATGGATAGTCATTCTAGGACTGAGAAATGAATGATCACAACCAACAATTAGCACTGTTAAAATAGATCAGATAATCATAGAATTCCCAAATTTACTTTTGCTTCAATAAGCTGATTTCACAAAGAAATCTGCTCATTGAATTTTTGTTTTGTACCTTTCTTTTCTACATTTCACCTTTTTGTGTCCTCATCTCAAAGCCCTTTTCCCTATTCTCAGAAGTTTATTTATTCTCTTTCAAAAGAGTTTATTTCCTCTTTCAAAAACAAACCTAGTTTTCCCTGGAGATGGAGGAATGTTAGGTAACTAACCAAGAACTAGAGGATTTGCAACACAATCAGCTTTATTTTAATAGAAACTTACAATGTCACTATTTGAGTTCTTAGGAGGCAGAGTGAACAGGGACTGAACTTACATTAGTTTATTTTCTTTCATCTTTATCCCTACTTTAATACTTGTTTATAAACTGTGTGGAGAAAAGTGATTAACCAAGATATATAAATTTCCTAAGCTGCAGGGAGTGAGGAAAGGATATGAATGTAAATGTGAAAAGCTAAAAATTTATGCTCTCCTTTATCCCTAACTTCATTTTTTCCTGTCTTGCTGCTGTTAAATATAAATTTTCTTCATTGATTGAATTTAATATGTGACAAAGAAATAATTTTGTCTTTTTTACTTGACCTCCTGTGGGAAGATGTAGAAGATGCTCAATTGGTCATAAATGTAAAATTTACCCCAAACATCTTCAGATGATGCTAGACAAGAATTATAGTTCACCTGTGATACTCAGTTTTATTTTTTCTATTAAAAGGTATGATTCAAATGATGTCTCACCAAAAAGGCTATATGATAGATGCATGAGGTTGACAGAGAAATGCAGATATAATCTCGGAAGTTAGAATGGGCATTGAAAAACAAAAATGCTAATCAAGGTGCTTAATTAAAAAAAAAAATAGTCCATTGAAATGAACATCTGAATGATCAATCTAAAGAGAAACAAGATGTTTTATTCTGGCAATTTAATTGAAAGTACAGTACAACTTCCCAGACTTAGTAAAAGAAGTACTAAATTGATAGGACAATGAAGTTTTTTCTAAATGTGCTTTATGCAGTAGTACATGGAATATTTTTATTAGTTTTATGGCTTGTTATAAAAATTTGGCCATGTATTTAAATCATTTTATAATACATTTATGAAAAGGAAGTAATGGCAAAAATACTAGAAAAATACTAGAAATGAAGTTAGTAGATGCCTAGGAAATTTACTTACAGTTTTAAAACCTGCCTTTAAGAGAGAAACACTTACCTGAGTGCTTTTCCAGACCCTGTAGTACAGCTGGAATATACTAAAATGATATTTCTTAAGCTGAAAGTTTTGGCTCACTGAGTTTTAGAGATCCAGGTATTTCATGAGAATTTTTAAAGTTTTGAGTTTTATTAATATGATGATTAGAGTAATCTTTCAGCAGTTTTCAGTGATAATTTTCAGTTGAAGCTAAATTTAATGAAATAAAATATTTACTTTGCAAATCAGTATTTAGCCATCGATTGTGTGAACAATTATATTCTCTAGAGTCCAAAGGAAATTTTTTTTTCCTCTTTACAGTGGTCCATATTTTAGTTCAGTTGTGAGAAAAACCAAAATCAGAGATTTGGATAAGAAGCAAAGTCTTAAACAATGTGAAGGATTGGCCTAGAAGATACCAGCAAACACAAACTTTCTATAAAGGGCAAGATAGCAAATATTTTAGACTTTGCAATTCAAGAATCAAAATCAAGGATATTGTGTAGAAAAAAAGAGACTAGATTTTTTTCAGCCATTTAAATGCATAAATACCATTCTTAGGTGAGGAGACATACAAAAGAAGTGGGTTGGATTTGATCAAGAAATTACTTTGTTCATCCTGGAAAAGGAAATGGCAACCCTCTCCAGTATTCTTGCCTGGAAAATTCCATGAACAGGGGAGCCGGGTGGGCTACAGTTCATGGGGGTTTCAAAGAGTTGGACCAGACTGAACACACACAGACACACACACACACACACACACACACACACCCTGATATACTCCAAACTGCTGCAATTGAGATTAATTTTAGAATTCATTACTAAAATTCCTCTTCTTCATCTTACTTCAGGATTCCTCTGTTTGACCTGGACTGTGCTAGTATATGGCTTTATCCTGCAAACTCACTAATAATCAACCTTAGGTGTTAGACTATGTGATTACCCTGGTTACCAGAATCATTTCTTCTCATTGATCAGCTACATAAAAGTCTCATCCTTAGATCACAATAGGTAATCTCCTTAAGAGACACAGGTTGATGTGTGAGACATCCTCAGGCATCAGGAAAATGTCTCATTAATCTTCTCAATGAGGGGATTATCACTGTCCACTTCAGAAAAACAAAAACAAAAACAAAAACTAAGAGTCCTGGAATTTACCAGTTTGGTTTAAAGGTGGGGAGCTTTGCTTTGGATTTTATCAGATCAAAAGCTTTAAACATTTTTCCTTTTAAATGCCATGGACAGGGCTGATTATTTTGTCTATGCAGTTTATTTGTGTTGAGTAACAAATAATATGAAGTTTTATATTTAGAACACAATAGATATACCATAAAAATAAATACTGTGATCAATGTACAGGCATTTTTGGAGTGAGGTGTTATTTTTAGTTCTTTTTTATGTTTTCCAAATTGTATATGTAAATATATTTTATATGAACAATATAACAAAGTGAGCATTTCAAAGTATCCTAAAGTTATGTGCAGTTGAATGAAAAGAATAATAAGATAAACAATTTAATTTTAAAACATTAAATACTTTTCATATGTTAATACCTCCAAAGAAAACTGCTTTTAAAAAAAATATTAGATTATCATCCTTGTGAGACATTTGACATTAGCTATTTCCTATCTCGGCAAAGTAAATGTGATATGCTAAATAACTTCAGCAATTGTTGTTACTGAGATAGTGCAAAGGAAATAATCTTATAGAAATCCTAAATATGAACTAATATACTGCTAAACCTGTAAATTAAATATGAAGTTTACATTTTGAGAAAATGAACATATAACCACAAAGAAAAAAATCAGAAGCTACAATGAACCTATTGTCTAAGGTTAGATAAACATAGAGAGTGCAGAGTGCTTCAACTAGTAAACTGTATTATATCAATATATACTTTCCTAATATGACTATCCCTAAAGTTTCAATCTGGGAATTATTGTAGAAAAACTTTTACTGTGTAGTCGTCAGCACTAGTTGATTTTGTTAAACCTCGAGAAACAAAGCTATTGAAAAAAACTACTATAAAAATCTATGCCTGGTCTAGAAACAATAGATGTTCTCATTGATTCAAGTAATCTGTGAATGTAACTGAAGAAAAGAAAAGATAAATTTTCAGTCATAACAATGAGTAGTGCCAGTCTACAGATGGTTTAAGAAATAGAAAGGGCAATTGAGAATGCTAGCATACTGGGAAACACTTCAAAGCTATAGGTGTTATTGACAAAGAGAAGATGAACAGGACAAGCAATATAGCCCTAATCCAGAGAAATTCATCTTTCAGTGAACTGTCTTTTTTGTAATACTTATGCTTTGCTGCTGCTATGTCAAATACTGGGATGCGTAGTGAGATGTTTAGTGTACCGCCTATTGACTTCTCTCTTTAAATTGCTTGGAATACTCCAGGCTCATTTTTTTATTAGATGAAAACAAACAGTATAACAGGTGATTTGATTTTTCTCTCTGTTTAGGATTTATATGTGTTTCACAGCCAGTGTTTTGTTATCCTCAGGTTTAAAGCCTTTAAGTCATCAGAGAAACACTCCCACTTGACTGTAAATATAAGTCAGACAGTTATAATGCCAGTGTCGCAGGTGGAAAAATAATCTTCACCCTATTGTAATTAGACCCAACACTGAGAAGAATCATGCATTGCTCTAGTGCTTCAGTGGAGATGAAGGCACCAATTTATACTTTAACTCTTCAAGAAGGGCAGAAAGATATGTAAACAGGAGCATATACCCTGGTTTAATTTCAACCTGAATTACAAATATAAAATAATTTTTCAGGATAGTGGATTAAAGCTGTTGCCAGAAATTAACTTGGAAATATCATTTGCATTTCTTTCTTTCATCTGACTCATGAAGAAAAGCCTTGATGTCTATACCACTTGTTACCCCACAAAACCATGGCAAAGAGTTCCCAGAGGTGTCCCTCTTTCCACACAGGTTTAAAATAACCAGCATAGAGGAGTCAGATGGAACATATTGATTCTACTTACACTGTGGTCAACTTCTACAGGAAACTCTATATGTTCCTTTTAGTCCTAAACTTAATTTTTAGCTGTAAATTGATGCAATTTTAATCAGTGGGAAAGTCTTAGCTATGACTATGTGAAGCCTACCATAATTTCCAGGCTAAGATTCCAATCAGAAAGTGTATTCCAATAACCTCTTCTTAAAAATGGGATGCCACTTTTCAGCCTTCTCCAGTTGTTCAGGGAAACAACATTTGGGAAAAGTTAACTATTAAAATGGTCTCTGTCATTGTGATTTTTAAAGATATTTCTGTTCATTTTCCAAAATATAAGTTAGGTAACTTAACTCAGAATAACATTTCTAATATGTATCATATCCTTGCAGAAAAATTGCTAATAAATCTTTTTCCCTCTGAAGTATTTAACATTGTGCACTTCCTCCAGAAAATGTTGGTATAGTTTATTAACTTAAAATAATGTGAGGTATATAAAACACAGTGATGGAATTTTGATGTACATAGAGCAAGAAACAAAGGTGTCTTCTCTTTTCCAGTTCAGTCACTCAGTCATGTCCTAAACCTTGTGACCACATGGACTGCAGCATGCCAGGCTTCCCTGTCCATCACAAACTCCCGGAGCTTACTCAAACTCATGTCCATCCAGTTGGTGATGCCATCCAGCCATCTCATCCTCTGTCATCCCCTTCTCCTCCTGCCTTCAATCTTTCCCAGCATCAGGGTCTTTTCGAGTGAGTCATTTCCTTGCATCAGGGGGTCAAAGTATTGGAGTTTCAACTTCAACATCAGTCCTTCCAATGAATATTCAGGACTGATTTGCTTGAGGATGGACTGATTGGATCTCCTTGCAGTCCAAGGGACTCTCAAAAGTCTTCTCCAACACCACAATTCAAAAGCATCAATACTTTGGTGCTTTTCTGGGCACCTGATGACCTCAGCCAGCAATCAGAAGTTGTTTTGTGACGTTTGCTCTGCATTCAGTTATTCTGTTGATGAATTTGTAGGAGAGAAAGTGGTCTCCCCGTCCTATTCCTCCGCCATCTAAGCAACCCATTGTCTTCGAAAGGAGGTAGGACAAAATATAAAAGATAAAAAGAGAGACAAAAGAGCAAAGGATGGAGATCGTCCCAGGAAGGGAGTCTTAATAGAGGAAGTTTCCAGACACCAGGAAACCCTCGCACTGGTGGGTCTGGGGGAAGTGTTTGAATCTCAGACGGCAACCTGACTGGGAGGGGAACATAAATAAAACCCGCATATTATGAGCCTAAAAGCAACTCCCAGCAGAAAAGTACCTCAGAAACCCACATCCGCCACCAGCAAGTGGGGGCAGAACAGAGAGGAGCGGGTGGCATTTCTTAGGGTAAGGACCGGGCCTGAGTGCCCTGAGGACAATCGAAGGGAGCTTTTGTGAGTTACCAGCTTAAACTGTGGGACAGCAAAAGAGAGAGAGAAAATTAACCGGCCCGAACACACTGCCAGCCGTCCGCAGAACAAAGGGACCGAGCAAGTCCAGAGACGAGCTCGCAGGCTGCGGACCGGCCCAGACCCGCCGGAGGCAGGAGGCAGGGGGGAGGGGAAGGAGGCAGGCTCGGCCCCAAGGACCGCATCCCCTGCGGCACTGCAAACAGGCCTCCAGTTTCTAATAGAAGACCTCCTGAGATTCTGGATGGTTGACACCCGCCGGGAGGGTCGCGGCGAGACACAGGGTGCAGGCACCCGACCAGCGCAGGCGGGGACTGGGGCTGGGGACGCGGAGGGCAGAAGGCAAACGCACCTGACTGACCCGGGCAGAAACTGAGACTGGGACCGCGGAAGGGAGTGGGCGCACCGCACCCGGAGAGAGTGCGCCCGTCAAGCTTCTGGCTGCCTGGACCGCTCTGACGGGGAAGGCACAAAGAGCAGGCGCAGCTTTTTATTCTGCACTTTTGTGGAACATCTGAGGGCTGGAACCGCGCGCAGCGCCGGGCGCGCTCCATATAGAGCAGCCGGGAGTCTGAGCAGCGCAGACGGAGAAAGCAGCGGCAGCCCCTCCCTGCAGCGCCAGCCCCTCCCCGCAGTGCCAGCGCCGCCCCCGCAGTGTCAGCCCCTCCCGGCAGCGCCAGCGCCGCCCCCGCAGTGCCGGCCCCTCCCCGCAGCGCCCGCCCCTCCCTGCAGCGCCAGCCCCGCCCCGCAGCGCCGGCCCCTCCCTGCAGCGCGACGGAACTAGCTACCTGAATAAGAGTCCACCTCCGCCCGCCTGTGTCAGGGCGGAAATGAGGCTCTGAAGAGACCTGCAAACAGAAGCCAAATAAAAAAAGGGAACCACTTCAGAAGGGACTGGTGCAACAGATTAAAATCTCTGTAGAAAACACCGACTACACCGGAAGGGGCCTGTAGATATCGAGAAGCGTAAGCTGGAACGAGGAGCTATCTGAAACTGAGCTGAACCCACACTGACTGCAACAGCTCCAGAGAAATTCTTAGATATATTTTTAATTTTTTTTTTTTAAGTAAGAAAAAAAAATTTTTTTTTCTTTTTTCTCTTTTATTTTCTTTTAAAATTCCCTATTATTCCCCCATTACTCCTTAACTTTCATTTTCATAGATTTTTATGATCTTTTTAATTAGGAAAATTTTTGTTTCATTTTTTTCTTCTTTTTTTTTCCTTTTTCTCTTCTATTTTCTATTTTTCTTTTTCTCTTATTTCTTTTTAAAGTCCTCTATTACTCCTCTACTGCTCCTTAATTTTCATTTTCATTACACTATAACCTTACAAAAAAAAAAAAAAAAGAAGAGAAGTCCTATTTTAAACTGAACTTCATATATATTTCTAAAATTTTTTTGTGTGTTTTGGTTTTTGTTTTTAATATAGTATTTTTAAGAGTCTAACCTCTACTCTAGATTTTTAATTTTTGTTTTTCAGTATATGATATAAATTGTGAACATTTAAGAATCCAATATTCAGTTCCCTTTTTTATTCAGGAGTGTGTTGATTATTCTCTCCAAATCTTGACTCTCCGTTTTCTACCTCAGAACATCTCTATTTCCTCCTTTCCCCTTCTCTTCCCAATCCAATTCTGTGAATCTTGGTGGGTGTCTGGGCTATGGAGAACACTCTGGGAACAGACAGCTGTGTAGATCTGTCTCTCTCCTCTTGAGTCCCCCTTTTTCTCCTCCTGCTCATCTCTATCTCCCTCCTCCCTCTCCTCTTCTTCATGTAACTCTGTGAACCTCTCTGGGTGTCCCTAATGGGGGAGAATCTTTTCGCCATTAACCTAGAAGTTTTATTATCAGTGCTGTATAGTTGGAGAAGTCCTGAGACTACTGGAAGAATAAAACTGAAATCCAGAGGCAGGAGACTTAAGCCCAAAACTTAAGAACACCAGGAAAGTCCTGACTACATGGAACTTTAAGTAATAAGAGACTGTCCAAAAGCCTCCATACCTACACTGAAACCAACCACCACCCAAGAGCCAATGAATTTTAGGGCAAGACATACCACGCAAATTCTCCAGCAATGCAGGAACATAGCCCTGAACGTCAACATACAGGCTACCCAAGGTCACACCTAACACATAGACCCATCTCAAAACTCATTACTGGGCACTCCATTGCTCTCCAGAGAGAAGAAATCAAGTTCCACACACCAGAACACAGACACAAACTTCCCTAACCAGGAAACCTTGACAAGCCAATCGTCCAACCCCAACCACTGGGTAAAACCTCCACAATAAAAAGGAACCACAGACCTCCAGAATACAGAAAGCCCACTCCAGACACAACAATCTAAACAAGATGAAAAGGCAGAGAAATACCCAACAGGTAAAAGAATATGAAAAATGCCCACCAAGTCAAACAAAAGAGGAGGAGATAGGGAATCTACCTGAAAAAGAATTTAGAATAATGATAATAAAAATGATCCAAAATCTTGAAAACAAAATGGAGTTACAGATAAAAAGCCTGGAGACAAAGATTGAAAAGATTCAAGAACTGTTTAATAAAGACCTAGAAGAAATAAAAAAGAGTCAATTAAAAATGAATAATGCAAGGAATGAGATCAAAAACACTCTGGAGGGAACCAAGAGTAGAATAACAGAGACAGAAGATAGGATAAGTGAGGTAGAAGATAAAATGGTAGAAATAGATGAAGCAGAGAGGAAAAAAGAAAAAAGAATCAAAAGAAATGAGGACAACCTCAGGGACCTCTGGGACAATGTGAAACACCCCAACATTTAAATCATAGGAGTCCCAGAAGAAGAAGACAAAAAGAAAGGCCATGAGAAAATACTCGAGGAGATAATAGCTGAAAACTTCCCTAAAATGGGGAAGGAAATAGCCACCCAAGTCCAAGAAACCCAGAGAGTCCCAAACAGGATAAACCCAAGGCGAAACACCCCAAGACACATATTAATCAAATTAACAAAGATCAAACACAAAGAACAAATATTAAAAGCAGCAAGGGAGAAACAACAAATAATACACAAAGGGATTCCCATAAGGATAACAGCTGATCTATCAATAGAAACTCTTCAGGCCAGAAGGGAATGGCAGGACATACTTAAAGTAATGAAAGAGAATAAACTACAACCTAGATTACTGTACCCAGCAAGGATCTCATTCAGATATGAAGGAGAATTCAAAAGCTTTACAGACAAGCAAAAGCTGAGAGAATTCAGCACCACCAAACCAGCTCTTCAACAAATGCTAAAGGATCTTCTCTAGACAGGAAAAGCAGAAAGGTTGTATAAGCGTGAAACCAAAACAACAAAGTAAATGGCAACGGGACCACACCTATCAATAATTACCCTAAATGTAAATGGGTTGAATGCCCCAACCAAAAGACATAGATTGGATGAATGGATACAAAAACAAGACCCCTATATATGCTGTCTACAGGAGACCCACCTCAAAACAAGAGACACATACAGACTAAAAGTGAAGGGCTGGAAAAAAATATTTCATGCAAACGGAGACCAAAAGAAAGCAGGAGTCGCAATACTCATATCAGATAAGATAGACTTTCAAATAAAGGATGTGAAAAAAGACAAAGAAGGACACTACATAATGATCGAAGGATCAATCCAAGAAGAAGATATAACAATTATAAATATATATGCACCCAATATAGGAGCACCGCAACATGTATGGCAAACGCTAATGAGTATGAAAGAGGAAATTAATAGTAACACAATAATAGTGGGAGACTTTAATACCCCACTCAAAACTATGCATAGATCAACTAAACAGAAAATTAACAAGGAAACACAAACCCTAAATAACACAATGGACCAGCTAGACCTAATTGATATCTATAGGACATTTCACCCCAAAACAATCAACTTCACCTTTTTCTCAAGTGCACACGGAACCTTCTCCAGAATAGATCACATACTGGGCCATAAATCTGGTCTTGGAAAATTCAAAAAACTTGAAATCATTCCAGTCATCTTTTCTGACCACAGTGCAGTAAGATTAGATCTCAATTACAGGAAAAAAATTGTTAAAAATTCAAACATATGGAGGCTAAATAACACGATTCTGAATAACCAACAAATCATAGAAGAAATCAAAAAAGAAATCAAAATATGTATAGAAATGAATGAAAATGAAAACTCAACAACCCAAAACCTATGGGACACTGTAAAAGCAGTGCTAAGGGGAAGGTTCATAGCATTACAGGCTTACATCAAGAAAGAAGAAAAAAGCCCAATAAATAACCTAACTCTACACCTAAAGCAATTAGAGAAGGAAGAAATGAAGAACCCCAGGGTTAGCCGAAGGAAAGAAATCTTAAAAATCAGGGCAGAAATAAATGCAATAGAAACTAAAGAGACCATAGCAAAAATCAACAAAGCTAAAAGCTGGTTTTTTGAAAAAATAAACAAAATTGACAAACCATTAGCAAGACTCATTAAGAAACAAAGAGAGAAGAACCAAATTAACAAAATTAGAAATGAAAATGGAGAGATCACAACAGACAACACTGAAATACAAAGGATCATAAGAGACTACTACCAGTAGCTCTATGCCAATAAAATGGACAACTTGGATGAAATGGACAAATTCTTAGAAAAGTATAACCTTCCAAAACTGAACCAGGAAGAAATAGAAGATCTTAACAGACCCATCACAAGCAAGGAAATTGAAACTGTAATCAGAAATCTTCCAGCAAACAAAAGCCCAGGACCAGATGGCTTCACAGCTGAATTCTACCAAAAATTTAGAGAAGAGCTAACACCTATCTTACTCAAACTCTTCCAGAAAATTGCAGAAGAAGGTAAACTTCCAAACTCATTCTATGAGGCCACCATCACCCTAATTCCAAAACCAGACAAAGATGCCACAAAAAAAGAAAACTACAGGCCAATATCACTGATGAACATAGATGCAAAAATCCTTAACAAAATTCTAGCAAACAGAATCCAACAACATATTAAAAAAATCATACACCATGACCAAGTGGGCTTTATCCCAGGAATGCAAGGATTCTTTAATATCCACAAATCAATCAATGTAATACACCACATTAACAAATTGAAAGATAAAAACCGTATGATTATCTCAATAGATGCAGAGAAAGCCTTTGACAAAATTCAACACTCATTTATGATTAAAACTCTCCAAAAAGCAGGAAAAAAAGGAACATACCTCAACATAATAAAAGCTATATATGACAAACCCATAGCAAGCATCACCCTCAATGGTGAAAAATTGAAAGTATTTCCCCTGAAATCAGGAACAAGACAAGGGTGCCCACTCTCACCACTACTATTCAACATAGTGTTGGAAGTTTTGGCCACAGCAATCAGAGCAGAAAAAGAAGTAAAAGGAATCCAGATAGGAAAAGAAGAAGTGAAACTCTCGCTGTTTGCAGATGACATGATCCTCTACATAGAAAACCCTAAAGACTCTTCCAGAAAATTACTAGAGCTAATCAATGAATATAGTAAAGTTGCAGGATATAAAATTAACACACAGAAATCCCTTGCATTCCTATATACTAACAATGAAAAAACAGAAAGAGAAATTAAGGAAACAATACCATTCACCATTGCAACAAAAAGAATAAAATACTTAGGAGTATATCTACCTAAAGAAACAAAAGACCTATACATAGAAAACAACAAAACTTTGATGAAAGAAATCAAAGAGGACACAAACAGATGGAGAAACATACCGTGTTCATGGATTGGAAGAATCAATATTGTCAAAATGACTATTCTACCCAAAGCAATCTATAGATTCTATGCAATCCCTATCAAGCTACCAACGGTATTTTTCACAGAACTAGAACAAATAATTTCACAATTTGTATGGAAATACAAAAAACCTCGAATAGCCAAAGTAATCTTGAGAAAGAAGAATGGAACTGGAGGAATCAACCTGCCTGACTTCAGACTCTACTACAAAGCCACAGTCATTAAGACAGTATGCTACTGGCACAAAGACAGAAATATAGACCAATGGAACAGAATAGAAAGCCCAGAGATAAATCCACGAACCTATGGACACCTTATCTTTGACAAAGGAGGCAAGGATATACAATGGAAAAAAGACAACCTCTTTAACAAGTGGTGCTGGGAAAACTAGTCAACCACTTGTAAAAGAATGAAACTAGAACACTTTCTAACACCATACACAAAAATAAACTCAAAATGGATTAAAGATCTAAATGTAAGACCAGAAACTATAAAACTCCTAGAGGAGAACATAGGCAAAACACTCTCCGACATAAATCACAGCAAGATCCTCCATGACCCACCTCCCAGAAAATTGGAAATAAAAGCAAAAATAAACAAATGGGACCTAATGAAACTTAAAAGCTTTTGCACAACAAAGGAAACTATAAGTAAGGTGAAAAGACAGCCCTCAGATTGGGAGAAAATAATAGTAAATGAAGCAACAGGCAAAGGATTAATCTCAAAAATACTCAAGCAACTCCTGAAGCTCGATTCCAGAAAAATAAATGACCCAATCAAAAAATGGGCCAAAGAACTAAACAGACATTTCTCCAAAAAAGACATACAGATGGCTAACAAACACATGAAAAGATGCTCAACATCACTCATTATCAGAGAAATGCAAATCAAAACCACAATGAGGTACCATTACACGCCAGTCAGGATGGCTGCTATCCAAAAGTCTACAAGCAATAAATGCTGGAGAGGGTGTGGAGAAAAGGGAACCCTCTTACACTGTTAGTGGGAATGCAAACTAGTACAGCTGCTATGGAAAACAGTGTGGAGATTTCTTAAAAGACTGGAAATAGAACTGTCATATGACCCAGCAATCCCACTTCTGGGCATACACACTGAGGAAACCAGATCTGAAAGAGACACATGCACCCCAATGTTCATCGCAGCACTGTTTATAATAGGCAGGACATGGAAGCAACTTAGATGCCCATCAGCAGATGAATGGATAAGTAAGCTGTGGTACATATATACCATGGAATATTACTCAGCCATTAAAAAGAATTCATTTGAATCAGTTCTAATGAGATGGATGAAACTGGAGCCCATTATACAGAGTGAAGTAAGCCAGAAAGATAAAGAACATTACAGCATATTAACACATGTATATGGAATTTAGAAAGATGGTAATGATAACCCTGTATGCAAAACAGAAAAAGAGACACAGAAGTACAGAACAGACTTTTGAACTCTGTGGGAGAAGGTGAGGATGGGATGTTTCAAAAGAACAGCATGTATATTATCTATAGTGAAACAGATCACCAGCCCAGGTGGGATGCATGAGACAAGTCCTCGGGCCTGGTGCACTGGGAAGACCCAGAGGAATCGGGTGGAGAGGGAGGTGGGAGTGGGGATCAGGATGGCGAATTCATGTAACTCCATGGCTGATTCATGTCAATGTATGACAAAACCCACTGAAATGTTGTGAAGTAATTAGCCTCCAACTAATTAAAAAAATAGATAAATAAATAAAAAAATAAAATAAAACCCTTTTTACAACTAAAAAAAAAAAAAAATACTTTGGTGCTTAGCTTTCTTTATAGTACAAATCTCACATCCATACATGACTACTGGAAAAACCATAGCTTTGACTAGACAGACCTTTGTTGGCAAATTAATGTCTCTGCTTTTTACTATGCTGTCTAGGTTGGTCATAACTTTTCTTCCAAGGAGCAAGCGTCTTTTATTTTCATGGCTGAAGCTACCATCTGCAGTGATTTTGGAGCCTCCTCCCCCAAAATAAAGTCTCTAAATTTTTCCACTGTTTCCCCATCTATTTGCCATGATGGGGACATGGCATGGACTCAGATGCTGTGTGGACCCAGATGCCACGATCTTAGTTTTCTGAATGTTGAGTTTTAAGCCAACTTTTTCACTCTTCTCTTTCACTTTAAGCAAGAGGCTCTTCAGCTCTTTTTGGACTTCTGCCATAAGTGTGGTGTCATCTGCATATCTGAGGTTATTGACATTTCTGGAAATCTTGATCCCAGCTTGTGCTTAATCCAGCCCATCATTTCTCATGATGTACTCTGCATATAAGGCTGACAATATACAGCCTTGACATACTCCTTTCTCAATTTGGAACATCTGTTGTTCCATGTCCAGTTCTAACTGTTGCTTCCTGACCTGCATACAGACTTTTCAAGAGGCAGGTCAGGTGGTCTGGTATCCCCATCTCTTTCAGAATTTTCCTCAGTTTGTTGTGACCCACACAGTCAAAGACTTTGGTGTAGTCAATAAAGCAGAAGTAGATGTTTTTCTGGATCTCTCTCGCTTTTTCTATGATCTAACAGATGTCAGCAGTTTGCTCTCTGGTTCCTCTACCTCTTCTAATTCCAGCTTGAACATCTGGATGTTCACAGTTCACATACCATTGAAGCCTGGTTTGGAGAATTTTGAGCATTACTTTGCCAGCATGTGAGATGAGGGCAATTGTGTGGTAGTTTGAGCATTCTTTGGGATTGCCTTTCTTTGGGATTAGAATGAAACCTGACCTTTTCCAGTCCTGTGGCCACTGCTGAGTTTTCCAAATTTGCTGGCACATTGAGTGTAGCACTTTCACAGCATCATCTTTTAGGATTTGAAATAGCTCAACTGGAATTCCATCACCTCCACTAGCTTTATTCGTAGTGATACTTCCTAAGGCCCACTTGACTTTGCGTTCTAGGATGTCTGGTAGGTGAGTGATCACACCATTGTGGTCATTTGGTCATGAATATCTTTTTTTGTATAGTTCTCTTGCCACCTCTTCTGCTTCTGTTAGGTCCATGCCATTTCTGTCCTTTATTGTGCCCATCTTTGCATGAAATGTTCCCTTGATATCTGTAATTTTCTTGAAGAGATCTCTAGTCTTTCCCCTCCTATTGTTTTCTTCTATTTCTTTGCATTGATCACTGAGGAAAGCTGTCTTATCTCTCCTTGCTATTCTTTGGAATTCCGCATTCAATGAGTATATCTTTTCTTTTCTCCTTTGCTTTTCATGTTTTTTCTTTTATCAGCTATTTGTAAGGCCTCCTCAGACAACCATTTTGCCTTTTTGCATTTCTTTTTCTTGGGGATGCTCTTGATCACTGCCTCCTGTACAATGTCATGAGGCTCCATCCATGGTTCTTCAGGCACTCTATCAGATGTAATCCATCCAATCTATTTCTCATTTCCACTGTATAATTGTAAGGGGTTTGATTTAGGTCGTACATGAATGGTCTAGTGATTTTCCCTATTTTCTTCCATTTAAGTCTGAATTTGGCAATAGGGAATTCATGATCTGATCACAGTCAACTCCCAGTCTTATTTTTGTTGACTGTTTAGAACTTCTCTATATTTGGCTGCAAAGAATATAATCAATCTGATTACAGTATTGACCATCTCATAATGTCCAAGTGTAGACTCTTGTCTTGTGTTGTTGGAAGAGGGTGTTTGTATCTTTTGTAGTGCTGTGAAATAGATGGATATATCCAGAGGAAAACAAATATTGAAACTGATAAGAACTTGTCATGGTCAATGATGAGAAAATAGAAGTTGCTTGGGATAACTTGTGCAACATTTATCCTTAGAATTTTGTAGTAGGAATAACCACTCAGAGAATTCTAAGATCAGAAATGAAGATGGATAGAATGAGAGATGAAGAGGTTTTACAGGCAAAAATAACTGTGTATAAAGAACAGGGCTCAGAGAGAGCAGGAAAGTTTGAAGAACTGAAAGAGGTTCAAGATAGTGAAATGACAGAGGAGGACGGGTATGCACAAATTGGGGGTAGAATATGGAAGGACAGGGAGTAAGTATAATGGGGATAATGGTAAGAAAAGGATGAACCACCCAGAGGTTGCTCTCTTCTCCTTTTCTGGAGAAAAATCTGAATATTATGATTGAATTATTTAGTGTCCAATTTCAAAGAACCGAGACATTCTCAGATTGTCCCAGTTGTGACAAATAAGAACATACAGAATCCATCTTAGCAGCTGAATCTCTGTCTCTCAGAGAATTGGATGTTTATTCATTAAACCATCCAGTTTCAACACTTACATTTACCTGACTGCCATGGATCACCTTATCCATTCTTAGCCACAGCTATGACTTGACTCATCTCTTCTGCTGTCATTTTTGCTGTTGTGGTCCATAGCTATGTTTTTTAGATGTACTCTGTTCAATATGGTAGCCACTAGCCACACATGGCTATTTAAAAATGAATTTAATTCAATTAACACTCCTCAGTCTCAGTTCTGTTATAGTCTGACTAAGACAGAATGATTGAGCTCATTGGCTGCTGCAATGAGCAGTGACCTTGCTGCAGTGACCTTTGAGGTCATTCTGCTGCAATTGATTGAGTAGGGGGTGAGGTGAAGGAAAAAATTATAACCAAACCAGAAGGAAATCCTTGAATCTGCTGCTTTTAGTGGCAGAAGGAGGCTACAGGCATCATATCATATATATTTCAACAAATATTTGCTATGATTAATGCCAAAGATACAACATTGAAGAAGACGTGCTCTGTGAACTTAAAGAATGTGTTGGTTGGAACACTGGTAATACTAAATGCAATAGAAATACCACAGTAGGGAAATACATATATAAGATTGTTAGGGCATAAAAAGACTGATCTGGCTGGGGAGGCTAACAAAGGAGGCTCATTAAAGATTCACCTGGAAAGATTAAGAGGAATTAGACTGTAAGAAGAAAATAGATATTCCAAGCAGAGTGAACAGCAATGCTAAAGGTTAAAGGTAAGAAAACAGAGAAATCAGATGTACCTTCCAGGGTCCAGCACTCCAGGAGAACAGTGTGGAAGAGAGGCAGGTGTCCTTATAGCCCAGCATCCAGCTCTATGTTTTAGTTCCATTTTTTATACTCACACTGTATATCATTTAATTTTTCTTCCACACTATTTTGATACATCACTAATGGCTCTTTTCATTGGCTCTTTTCATCAACAAAGCAGTCTTTCTAACTTCTTTTGTTAAAAATCACCTCACTTTTTCTTTACCAGTTGTTTGCATTAAAAGGGTTTCATTTTCTCTGGTCACATATTGGGTAACTCATGTTGGGCTAATCTGACCCTCTCTCCAATGCAGAGGAGAACCAAAATCAGAAAATGATTTAGCTTATCGATTCTGATTGTGTCATGCTGAAGATTATTCCTTAGTGACTGCTGCCTAGAGCCCCAGGGCTGTTTCTGAAGAGCCCTGTTAGAGTTTACCTACTACTTACCTTTTATCAAATATTTTAATCTTAATACCTGCAATATGTGCTTAATGATATTCTTTGAGGAAAAAATCAATACTGGAAAATGGATGCATATTATCAGTGTTTTATTCATTCAGTTTTATCTTTCTACCTTTTGAGTTGAATCTTCCTTAATCTCTTCATGACCACTCAGTGCCCTAGTTAAGCATCTTCACTGTTTCTGAATTTGCCTGGGAGATTTCAGGCTCTAGGTCATTCTCCCCCACCCCCAATTGTGTACCCCCAAATCCTGCCCACTGTACAAGGCCTGGCTCAGCCTTAGATTCCCCACCACTTTCTCTGATTGTTTCAGCTCAAAAATCATCTAATTCCTCGAAACCAATTTGGGAGATAAATATCATTTCTCATTTCCTATAGGAGAGAACTTCACAAAATCCTCGACTTCTTGCCGCACATCTCGCTCCTTCTCACAGCAGCAAAGTAAATTGATTTGTGGATGAGACACAGACATTTGCCCATTTTCTTTCTTGAATCCAAAGAAATTTGCTTTTCTTTTTCAATTAAAATAACCCACAGGGGATTATTTGATCAGAGGGGATTATATTTTTCTTTCCTTTCCCTGGTAGAACATTTGCTTCTTGCATTTATTTACATCCCCATCCCATAGATTTTGTTATAAAGCTAAGGCTGTTAGATAAAAATGGGGTTGGAGATGGAGACAGAGATAACCTACAGATTTCTAAGCATCTTCTGCAGATTTCTTGTTACATGAATGCTAATGAAAACAGTGTCTCCCTAAGACTCCCAAGACTGATAAAAATTTCAAGCTCCCCAAATTGGTAAAATACTTACTATAATATCATCTTTGCTTTTGAGGTCTCTTTTTAGTAAGGAAAATCATGTCCCGATTCTGAAGAATTTCAAGAGTGACATTACATGTAGTTATGGAACAATATTCTTGGAAGTAATTGAGCACATTTTCTGCTAAATCATTCAGCATATTTCAACAGTCTCAATATTCACTAATGCACTAATTTTGAGTGACTGATTGCTGATTATAGGTATCTTTATTCATTGTTCATGAAAAGTGACTGTGATTTATAATAAGGCAAAGAGCCAAAAAAGTGGGTCATAATGCTTTTCTTTGAGATTAGCTTCACTATTTATGATACACTTTGGCAAAACTTTGAATATGTGTTTTAAAATCTGGAATATACAAGAAATAGCATTCATCCCTAATGTTGCTTTGAGAATAATGTAAATTAATTATATCAAAATGTTCTTTGTTTTAAGCTCCCTTAGACCCATTACTGATTAATATGTTCTGAGCTTTATATTTAATAATCTGTTAGTACAATATACACACACATCCTCTGCCTGCTCTTTTTAATGTTTTTATGCAGCATCTCAATTTCTAGAGAGAGATATATATATACACAAATACACACATATAATATACATTAATACTGTCAATTCCAACTGAAGACAAATAGCTATCTGCATGCTTAGCTGTAACATGTATTTTTAAACCTAGGGAATGACTATGAAGTTCATAATACAAAAGAGCATGTCTTGGTGAAATAGTGGGATAGAAATCGATAAACTTATAAAAAACTAGAAAGAAGTGAGATAACAGGAGATTCTGTGCTTATAATAAAAAATGCATTTTTAATTTACATTTACATTTCATAGACTCTATTATGCCTGCATACATGCTCAGTCGTGTCTGACTGTTTGCAATCCCTGGACTGTAGCCCACCAGGCTCCTCTGTCCATGGAGTTTTCCAAGTAAGAATACTGGAATGGGTTACCATTTCCTACTCCAGGAGATCTTCCTGACCCAGGGAGCAAACACATGTCTCTTATATCTGCAGCATTGGCAGGCTGGTTCTTTACCACTAACACCAACTGGGAAGTCCATATTATGTTATAACTGAGGTTAATTTCAGTTAATTTGTAGAGATAGGAGGAAAATTACTGAAGGCTTAGAAGTTTCTTTCTTTCTTTTTTTTTTAATTTTATGCTTTCAGAATGATAACAATAAAAATAACATTAAAAGCCACCATTATTTGTCAACTACCCGTGTTCCAGGCTCTGAATTTAATATCATCCCATCATCATATCTTAGTACATAAGTGAGTTTTTATTATCTCCATTTTCAGATGGAGAAATTGAGTGTCAATCAAGTTAAAATACACTGCTTGGCTATTAACTGAAAGAACTGGGAATCCCACAAAGTATCAGAATGACTTCAAGGTTCATACTTCCATGTGCTTAATATCATCCCCCATCATCTTCCAATGCAGACTTTCAAAACTGCTTTAGTAGTTGTGCTTTGTGCAGAGAATTCTCCTAATTAGCACAGCACACACTGTGAGGACAGGATGAGAGGTCCTTTCTAGAGCAGAATTTCTCAGCAGTGACACTGTGAATATTGCAGCTCAGATAAATCACACACAAGGGTGTTTAGGAACATCCCTGACTTCTACCTGCTAGATGCCAGTAGTACCTCCTCCTCAGTGATTACAATTTTAAAATGTCTCCAGTCCTTACCAAATATGTCTTCTTCCCAGAATGAGAGAATTACCCTTAGTTGAAAACCACTGTTATAGAGGTCATTTTCTCTTTAATCAGGCCAAATTCCAGGACAATACTGAGAAATACCTGCTCTGCAGTATCTTACATGGTGCCCATAATGTAGAATTTTTAAATACATATTTTCTGAAACCAGTATGCCATTTAAGAGAAAGTGAATACAGTAGATTATTAATGTTCTGAATTGGAGTCAATTTTATAAACATACATTAAAGAAATTGTTAGAAAGCTATCTCTATTTCTGTCACTGTTTCCTTTTCTGTATCTCCTTACTCATCCTGTCTCTATACTCTTCCTTTCCCTTCCCTTCTTTCTTTCCTCCTTCCCTTGATTCCTCTCTTTATCTTCCTCTCTCCTTCCCTTCCTTCCTTTTTTCCTTCTTTTCCCCTTCTATTTCTTCCTTTTCCCTTCGTTTCTCCTTTCATTGCTGAAACAGGTTAAAAAGAAACACAATGACAAGTGCATTTCAGCAGTACATGCATATCTTAGTCTTGAATGTTCTAGTCACTTCAGCAATTGGAGAGAAAAAAAAAAAGCTAAATAATTGGGAGATTGTGAATTTGCATGAGAATTTAGACTCCAGAATGACTCATACCATATTTTCTACAAATAGTTTTGAAAAAGACTTTTATTTTAATGGGAAATTACATACCACCATTGGAATTGAAATAAATCAATTGCTACAAATGATGCTTGAATTACAACATCTATCTGTACTGGTCTTAATTTTCTGTAGATAACAGTTTCCTGATATATTTTCTTTTCTTTTTTCACCAAGATAAAATGCAATAGAGAGTGCTGGGTCCAGCAATTTAAATGGTACTTATTAAACACAGTAAGCCAAGTATATTTGGAGTCATTTACTACCTAGTTAAAAAGCCATTTCTTCTTTCTGTATGCAATTCCTTTGAGTCAATTGGAGCTACAAGATGGTTATATTGAGAGTAAATGTTTCTTTCTTAAATATTTGCTGTCTTTTCTTATTTGATGAAGATACTAAGAGTTTTTAAGTGAGAAGAAGAATCCATATGCTAAGCTGTGTTCGACTCTACAACCCCGTGGACTGCAACATGCCAGGCTTCCCTGTCCTTCAACAGCTCCTGGAGCTTGCTCAAACTCATGTCCATGTGTCAATGATGCCACCCAATCATCTCATCCTCTGTCATCTGCTTCTCCTCCTGCCCTCAGTCTTTCCCAGCATTAGGGTCTTTTCCAATGAATTGGTTCTTCCCATCAGGGGGCCAAAGTATTGGAGCTTCAACTTCAGCATCAGTCCTTCCAATGAATACTCAGGGTTGATTTCCTTTAGGATGGACTGGTTTGATCTCCTTGCTGTCCAAGGGACTCTCAAGAGTCTTCTCCAGCATGACAATTTGAAAGCATCAGTTCTTCGGTGGTCATCCTTCTTTATGCAGTAATTTGAGTTAAATAAAATGCAGCAGACCTTAAGCTGTTTAGGCAACAAACATGACATTTAAAGTCAGAAGAGTATTTTGCTCACTTTGGATTACCTTAGCTACTTACCATTATCTTAAAAAATATATATATATATAGATGTGACTCTCTAGTATTGAAATACATAAGTAACTTGTAGGAAAATATGCTATTCTCTGAAACTAATTTGAAATCTTAGCAAGTTATTGAGGGGAAAAAAACATGCTTCTTACAGACATGTAAAAAGATCACATATCTCTCTGTTCTCTTGGAGTCTGCCCACTTCTTACCTCTTTAGTGAATTTAGGTTTAAAGGTAATGTTACTCACATCTCTAAACTCGGTAGAGAATGGTGCCATCTCTAAATGGCACCATTTTGTTGGTTTTAGTTAGAATTTCCTCCAATTCATGTGAGTGTTAGTAGGTCTGCTACTAAAATTCAGAACAGGCATTGACTGAATGATCGGAATATCATGCTTCGTTGTTTAGATGTATGGAGTAGGGGCATACAAATTAGAACTAAGATAGAGAAGATTAGGGCTAGAACCCCTCCTAGTTTATTGGGAACTGATCGTAGAATTGCATGTGCAAATAGGAAGTACCATTCGGGCTTAATATGAGGGGGCACATTGAGTGGGTTTGCTGGAGTATAGTTATCTGGGTCTCCGAGCAAATCTGGTGCGAACAGTACTAATAGTATTAGGAAAAGAATTAGAAGTAGGACACCTAGAATATCTTTGATGGTATAGTAAGGGTGGAATGGGATTTTGTCTGCATCTGATGGGATTCCTGTTGGATTATTGGATCCTGTTTCATGGAGGAAGAGTAAATGGACTATGGCAAGTGCTGCAATGATAAATGGGAGAATAAAGTGGAAGGCAAAGAATCGAGTTAGGGTTGCTTTATCTACTGAAAAGCCCCCTCAAATTCATTCGACCAGGTTTGTGCTGATGTATGGAATTGCTGAGAGGAGGTTGTTGATGACTGTTGCTCCTCAGAATGATATTTGTCCTCATGGTAGGACATATCCTACAAATGCTGTGGCTGTCACTGTGAATAGAAGAATTACTCCGATGTTTCATGTTTCTAGGAAAGCATATGACCCATAGTATAGGCCTTGTCCTACATGTATAAATAGGCAAATGAGGAATATTGTTGCTCCTTTTGCATGTATGTATCGGATAATTCAGCCATAATTGATGTCTCGGCAAATATGGGTAACGGAGTAGAATGCTGTTATTGTGTTGGATGTATAGTGTATTGATAGGAATAGGCCTGTTAGGATTTGTAGGATTAAGCAGATTCCTAGCAGGGAGCCTAAGTTTCATCATGATGAGATGTTTGATGGAGCTGGGAGGCCAATGAATGCGTTGTTTACACTTTTTATTAGTGGGTGGGATTTTCGAATTAGTGTTCTTGTAGTTGAATGACCACGATGGTTTTTCATATCATTAGTCATGGTTAGATTCCATGTGAGAATAATGATAACATACACTGTGTTTATTTGAAGTATCATTTTTGTGCTTGGTTTTGTGCTTTAGTTGGTTAACTAAAATAACCAACAGAGTCCTTCTTGAAATTCTTTGTGAATTTTGCTTAACTGCTTCTGTGTCTTAAGCCTGGTCAGTAAGAATATTACATCTGGAAAGATTTCCTCTACCTAGAGCTAACTCCCCTGGAGAAGGGAATGGCAACACACTCCAATACTCTTGTCTGGAAAATTCCATGGACAGAGGAGATGGGCAGGCTACAGTCCATGGGAATGCAAAGAGTTGGACACAAATGTGTGACTAACTTTCACTTTCAGAGCTAACTAGGGCGACTGGGGACAGAATATTTCCTCTGATCTGTATTTGGGAAAAAATAAACAAACAAAAAAAACCCAGAAGCAATTATTACCCTTAAGATGTTTTTTTGAGGGAGAGATGCATTGTGAGCACTGTCTTCCACAGCTAGTACAAGAAATAATCTGAGAGAGAGTTTTAAATGACATTTCCAGTGTCATTTCTGTATGGCTTCTTTCTTGTTCTGGGCTTCCCTGATTGCTCAGATGGTAAAGAATCTGCTGGCGATGCAGGAAACCTGGGTTCGATCTCTGGGTTGGGAAGATCCCCTGGAGAAAGAAATGGCTATCCATTCCAGTATTCTTGCCTGGAGAATTTCATGGACAGAGGAGCCTGGTGGGCTACAGTCCATGGGGCTGAAGAGTTGGACGTGACTGAGTAACTAACACTTTCACTTGTTCCAGGTTATTTGACCTAGAACTACATACTTTTTTTTTCAGCTTGCTTTTCTTGATGTTTCCATTCATCCAGGAGGTATATCTGTCTGTAATAAGAGAAAAGGAAGTTTCAAACCTGTGGTTATTTGATTATTTCTGGGTTTCTTTGTTCATGTCAGCAACAGCTCATTTTCAAATTAGCATAAAGTAATCTAGCATGTACGTACATACACATACACACACATAAACATGGCTTACTATATATCTGATACTATTCTGAGAGCTTTATTAATAGTAACTTATTTAACCTTTGAAAAAACCCTATGAGAAAGTTGCTTGTAATTATGCCACTGTCAGGTAAGAAATCTGAGATACAGAAAGTTTCGGCAAGTTGACCAAGGTCACCCAATTCAAACCCAGGCCATTGGTCTCTAGAGTCTGCCCTTCACCACTATCTACTACCACCTCATTGACAAGTAAAGTCACATTCACTCCAGCTCTTCAGACACAGGATAGCTGACTATTTGCACATGCTTCTCAGCAGCAAGACAGACTTTCTGGGCTCTGGATATATATCTCCTTCAAAAAATATTTCCTGTAAATCAGAGGCATCTCATGCTCTTGAATAATCTAGTGGGCTTCAGTTGCCAGGGAAAAGCTGACTTCAGAGGTGGTCCCAAGTGGACAGAGTACACAGCTTTATGGTACAGCATCTTTGCAAAGGAACTTAAATAATTCTGGAGGTGCTATGAGCACAGTTTTTGGCCTACATAAGACTGCTGAATTTCTGTGAATTATAACTTCTATGTATGTTTGATTATAATTCACAGAACTCAAACTTCAAAAGTGAGATTAATAAAAATTCAAGATATAGGGTTTACAAGACATAAATCCAAGTCAATAATATGATTATTCAAATCTTAGAAATATGTCTCAGATGGTCAACTTTAGACTTATAAGGACCTTACTTCAACATAAGTAACTACAACAGATTCTAAGTTCCCAGAGGTCAGGTCGCATATCTACATGACTCAGCATTTAATTAACCCAGTTCATGGCACATAGTTGATGCCCAATATCAGGTGACAAAGGAAGGAAGAAGAGAGCATGAAAAGAAAGGTGGAAGCAGAGAGGGAGGGAAGGAGAAAATGGGAGGAAAGAAGACAATCTTTTAACTAGTTTCCCCTGCTCTCTAATGGAAAATTCCTCAGATGAACGGTCTTATAATTTTCACTATGAACATCTTCAGATGCGTTAGCCTGCTTTAGAAAGGATGAATTCACCAAAATTACCTCTCCATTCTAAAGTTGTTCAAATTATCTTGCAGAAAAAGAAATTCTCTCACAAAAATCTATTGTTGTTCAGTCACTAAGTCATGTCTGACTATTAGCAACCCATGGACTACAGCATTCCAGGCTTCTCTGCCCTACACTATCTTCCAGATTTTGCTCAAATTCATGTCCACTGAGTCAGTGATGCCATCCAACCATCTCATCCTCTGTCGCCACCTTCTTCTCCTCCCTTCAATCTTTCCCAGCATCAGTTCCAATGAGTCAGCTCTTCACATCAGGTGGCCAAAGTATTGGATCTTCAGCTTCAGCATCAGTCCTTCCAATGAATATTCAGGGCTGATTTCCTTTAGGATTGACTGGTTTGATCTCCTTGCTTTCCAAGGGACTCTCAAGTGTCCTTTCCTGCACCAAACTTGTTCAAATTATGTTGTAGAAAAAGCACTTCTCTCACAAAAATCTATAGACATCTATAATTTCCATGTAGGACATACAAAATTATTACAATTAAATACACCATTGTCTTTCTCTTTTGGTTGCCTCTCAAATTGTAGCTCTTAATATTTAAAACTTGAAGGTATATCATGGATCATATCTAAGAGTTTATAAAGGCAACAAAGACGGCAGATCGATTGCAACAAAATGAATTTTGATCCAGGTTCTGGGAGTGTTCTTATGTAGAGTCTTAAAACCAAGTTTGAGTTCTTCCCTATTCCAGGCAAAATTCCATTGTCATATTCTATTCATTCAAACATTTAGGAATATTACAGCATGGATCTTGGATCTTGGATCTTCATCCAAGATTTGTCTAGGATTTTTACAAATAGTTTCTGTCTTCTAAGATAGAAGCCCTTTCTATGATTAAGGACATTTAAGCTAATGGAGAATAGACACACTCTTTGGATTCATTTTGCATTCATGAGATCATTCAAGTTCTTTAAGAAAAGTCATCTTCTAATCCGAGCATGACTAATGCATTTCTAGGTTGTGGTCAAAACACTTGAGGCTGAAAAAAAAAAAAAAAAAAAAAATTAAACTCTTAACTTTAGATGTTTTGCCTTTATGTTTGCCACCAGTGGAAGGTTTTTAAAAGTTTGATCAGAACAGGGCTTGTTTTACAGAAGTTTTTCCTGTGAAAAGGAAGTGGGTGGAGGGAAATGAAAGTTAATGCATGAGCAGAGTTCAGTTACTCTGCTTCTCCTAGAATTTATGCATTTCTTCTGAGTTATTTTTAAATAGATATGTTAGATGTCCTGTTATTTTGAATAAGTGTCTAGTTTTAATTAGGCAAGGTACATAAGTGTTTTAATTAGATATCCAAATACATCATCTGAGACTTTTTCCCCCAGAAAATAAAAGTAATTTGATTTCTTCTTCATTAAATATAAGGGCAGTAAAATCTTTTGAATATATTTTCAACTCAAGAGATTGAGATATTTTCCATTGGACTATAATATATGCATAGATTATTTCATCTTAAATTTCTGTAAGCTAATGAAGTGCATGAAAGTAATGAAGTTAAACCACAACTTGTTAAGTGTGATGCAATTTTCCAACATGACAAAAAAAAAAAAAAAAAAAGAGTTATTAGGTTAATGCCAGTGCCCTGAATTAGAGTCTACTTTGTTCGCTTGCTTTTTAAACTCAGTACAAAAAAAGTGCAAGTGTGTTTGCATGCTTTCTATGAGATAAAATGAGGGATAGCATCCTGTCATTCCACTGGAATATATCTGTCACTCTTTTTTTTCATGTCACTATGTATTATTTAACTTGAAAATTAGAGCATGACGGTAGGAGAAAAGATAAAAATAAAAAATTGGACACAGTACACCTTGCTTTTGTCAGAATGTCTGGAAATATACAAATCACAGGGTTTCCCACGTGGTTTTCACTGCAATCCACCGACTAATATTTGCTGTTTCTCACACAGAACTTAAACCCTGAACGATCGTGCAGGTACAGCAAACACTAGCTTCTGAATGGGGCTGTGATGATTGTCAAGTCCAGCTCTTCTCCTCATTGGTGGGGCCCCAAGATCCATTATATGATCTATCAGAGACCCATTTTTCTCATCCACACATTGGAGACTCTACCTTTTGCTTGTTGGAAGAGTCACACAGGGTGTCAAAAGGCGCCTGTTGTCAAATGAGTCCTCATTAAGCGTTATCCTCAGTTTATCATCTTCGCTCCACAACCATTTCTTTCTCTTTCTCTTCTATTGTTTTCTTTCATTTCCACTGTCTCAGCCTCAGCTCTCTCAGTGATTGACAATTGCTCACACTTAATATACAAAAGCATCTTTTCGCTCTTTTTAACAGTAGTCAAGGGGAGTCATTTTGAATCATCTGAGACTGTCTTCATCGTTCCTTTTTGTGTGGCTAATCTGAGA
Organism: Dama dama; assembly: GCF_033118175.1. Lineage (NCBI taxonomy): Eukaryota > Metazoa > Chordata > Mammalia > Artiodactyla > Cervidae > Dama > Dama dama. Next base: position 55,364,873 of record NC_083697.1, read on the forward strand.
TGCACAACATGGAGCTAAGGTTAAAGTACTATCTTTAATAACTTTTACCATACATTTAAAGACATGCTTAAACTCCAGATTTACATATGTTTCTGGGGGGACTCACTTAAATTATCTATATTTCTATTCATTTTTTTCAGAATTGTTATTGAATGCATCTTGAAAATCAACTTTTTTTGTGTTTTTGAGTGAGAGTATTTTTCACACTGGGCTTCCCTGGTAGCTCAATGGTAAAGAATTCACCTGCCATTGCAGGAGACACAGGTTCAATCCCTGGGGAAGAAGATCCCCTGGAGAAGGAAATGGCAACCCACTCCAGTATTCTTGCCTGGGAAATTCCATGGAAAGAGGAGCCCGGCAGGCTACAGTCCATGGGGTCACAAAACTGTTAGACACGGCTTAGCAACAACAATAGTTTTTCATATTATTTTTTTGTGACTATGTGTCTTTAGACAATTCTATTTTATCTTTTTGTGATTAGTGTCTTTAGACAATTCTATTCTTGGGAAAAGTGTGTCTCTGAATGACTGAGTGCGTTCAAATAAAAGCAAATGTGGCCCTAAAGCCATGTAAAACCTAAGTAAATTAGGATAGATTTCAGACTCTTGACATCTCCTCTTTGATGCATGGCTAAAGTTCTCTTCCAAGGTGGTAGTCATATTGTAATGCATAAATGAGTCACATCAACACAGTATACACTTTAAACATACACAAGGTTATATGGCAATTATATATCAGTGTTAAAATGGTTATTTTTTTAAGTTTCCATGTGTATCAGGAATGAAGAAGGGTATGATTTGGAGAGACCAAAAAATCCCTAGGTATTATCTAGGGGAAAACATTATGTTTTTTATACCAGTTTTAGAAAGCATCTTTCTTCTCTTTATGCCTGGTTCAAGGGACAGCTCTGTGAGACTGTCCTTGGTGGTACAGAATTAATTGCTGTTTCATCCAAGTCCCTGTAGTACAGTCTACATATTTTGATTAAAATATATAGCACAACCCATTTTAGTGATTGTATGCAAGTATCTGTTTTGCTAAATTTAGTCTCCTATAAGTGATTGTTCTTTTCTTTTCTTGTCTCAGGAATGCACCTGGGCAGAATAACCCCTCTGTGGATATTTATCAGACTTGCAGATGTTATAGAATTTGATGTCTTCTTACTCTTAAACATTGATATGCAACCTGTCCTCCGAGGGTAATTCTACAAAGTAGTCTTTGTGGAAAATTATGTAATAAGTTAAGAATTGATCCAGAAATTCATAGACTAACATACTTCCCAAGTGGTGCTAGTGGTAAAGAAAGTGAAAGTGTTAGTGCTCAGTCATCATGCAAATAGAGGTATTTAGTTCAAATTCCTAAATTAAATGTGTTGTTTTCATCTCTCTTGTAGTTGCAAAATAAGTATTTACTGAAAAAAAAAAAAAAACAGGTAAAATTTCCCCAATGTCCTCTGGACACTTTTCTGAGTTCCTTGCTCAGGTAAAATCACAGTTTGCTGCATTTTTCTAGTAGTCCTTTGAGTTGTAAATAAACTAAACATATGTGCTTTTAGGGACTGTTTATGTTCTGTAATATTATTTTTAAGAGTACACAAGCCCTCATTAATAACTGAGGCAACTGGATTTAATTAGAGGGGTCTCTGACTACATGAAATCAGTATAAGATCAAATTAAACCATTTTACTTTACATAAAGTCTTTACTACATCCTCAATGCCAATGCCCTCAAAATTGAGTTGCCAAACCCTATTTTCTCATAGAACTAGTGATATTCTGCAAAGCAAAATGTCTGGTTTTTAATGGTCAAAAAGATCTTAAATATATTAATACATTTAGCCTACATATTTAAAATTTTTTTTTATTTGTATTTTTAGGTTCTGCAAGGATAAATCAATTCTACCAGCATTGGGTAAATTTCCATATAATCCTCTGACTGCGGCCCACTGTTCAAGAACAGAATATCTATGATCAAATTTACTTTTGTGCTCCATGTTAGGAAAGATCTGCATGTGTCTGCTTCCTCCCTTTATTCTCCCATGTCTACACATTTATGGGTGTGCATGCCATGTGTGAAACATGAGAACATTCTTATCTCCACAGCTCAGCTAATTTTGTTAGAGATACCAGCAGCCATAATAACATAAGGAGGTATTTTTGGATTCAGACACAGAACCAAGCCAAATATTTCATGTAATGCAATGAGTCCATACGGAGCTGAAAAACATAGCTTTCATGTTTCATGGAGGCCCTTAAATTGAAACAAATTTTAACTAGGCTGCAAAGTCAGCAGAGAATATGTTCCTTTTCTTTCTTCTTCCGTGAATGTGGATATCTAATTCACATAAAGAATTATCCTATATGCCTGTAATAGCTTTCTTATATTAAGTACTTTAAGGCTTCCCTGGTAGCTCAGTGGTAAAGAATCTGCCTGTCAATGCAGGAGACACAGGCTCAATCCTTGGGTCAGGAAGATCTCCTGGAAAAGAAAATGGCAACCCCACTCCAGTATTCTTTCCTGGGAAGTCCCATGGACAGAGGAGTCTGGTGAGATATAGTCTGTGTGGTCGCACGCGCACACACACACACACACACACATAGACACACACACAAACCAGACACTGGTATTCTTTACTATGTGTGGATCCTTCTGGAAATCATGGTTGCTTTTTTTCCCCAGAAAGTTGCAGAGATAACTTGTAGGGATTCACTCGGCTCTTCCCTCCTACCACCTTTGAGAGTCGCTTCCATGTATACTATGTTCTTTGACTTTTCAATGCACTTCCCTTGTTGTGGGATACAGCCTCCCTCATTCTTTATTAACCACACAGCTCTGCGGACCTTTTTCTTTGAAGAGGCATCTGATATTCTTCCCATGAGAAAAATAGAGGTAATAACAAAATTAACAGAGAGGTTTAAAAGTTCATAAAATAATAATTCTTCACCTACTGCTCCCAGTTCTTTCGCAGAAAGTAAGCTGAAAACTTAACTGGACTTTGAAATTCAAACCTCTTCCCTTTCAAGACTTGGTGAAATCACATTGTTCTTTCCTCCCTTGATTATGCTACTTTTGAGATGATGTCACCGCAAAGTCCAATTGATTGATCTTGTGTTTCAAACCAATGACTAGAATCTCTGAGTATTCCAGGGGAGCCAGCACTTAATTCACCAGACCTTTGCCCTGATGAGAAAGGATTTCTTTAAACATTTCCTCATCATTCTCCTTTTGACAAAGACTTATGAGTTGTTATATTTATAATCACCCTAGGGCTTCCCTGGTATCTCAAACAGTAAAGCGTCTGCTTACAATGCAGGAGACCCGGGTTTGATCCCTGGATCGGGAAGATCCCCTGGATTAGGAAATGGCAACCCACTCCAGTACTCTTGTCTGGAAAATCCCATGGATGGAGGAACCTGGTAGGCTGCAGTCCTTGGGGTCTCGAAGAGTGGGACATGACTGAGCAGCTACACTACACTTCACTTCACCATGTATTAAAAATTCTCACCCTTTCTTTTCCCAATTTTGAATCACTCAGTTGTTCCACGTCATTACTGTTGTTCCTTGACTTGCATACAGGTTTCTCAGAAGACAGATAAGGTGGTCTGGTAGTCCCAGAATTTTCCACAGTTTGTTGTAATCAATACATCGAAAGCTCTCATGTAGTCAATAAAACAGAAGTAGATGTTTTTCTGTAATTCCCCTTTTTTTCTGTAATCCAGTGGATGCTGGTAGTTTGATCTCTGGTTCTTCTACCTTTTCTAAATCCAACTTTAACATATGGAAGTTCGCAGTTCATGGACTGCTGAAGCCCTTGTTGCTATCCCATCACTCAGTCATGTCTGACTCTTTGTGGCCCCATGGACTGCAGCACACCAGTCTTCCCTGTCCTTCACCATCTCCTGGAGCTTGCTCAAACTCATGTCCTTTGAGTCAGTGATATCACCCAACCATCTTGTCCTCTATCATCCTCCTCCTGCCTTCAATCTTTCCCAGCATCAGGGTCTTTTCAAATGAATTGGCTGTTTGCATCAGGTGGCCAAAGTATTGGCACTTCAGCTTCAACATCAGTCCTTCAAATGAATATTCAGGGTTGATATCCTTTAAAGTTGACTGGTTTGATCTCCTTGCAGTCCAAGGGACTCTCAGTAGTCTTCTCCAACATCACAGTTTGAAAGCATCAATTCTTCAGCACTCAGCTTTCTTTATGGTCCAACTCTCACATCCATACACAACTACTGGAAAAATCATAGCTTTGACTATACAGACCTTTTTTGACCAAGTAATATATCTGTTTTTTAATATGCTGCTGAGGTTTGTCATAGTTTTCCTTCCAAGAAGCAAGCATCTTTTAATTTCATGGATGCAGTCTCCGTCTGCAGTGATATTGGACCCAAGAAAATAAAGTCTGTCACTGCTTCCAGTTTTTCCCCATCTATTCACCATGAAGTGATGGGACTGGAGGCCGTGGCCTTCACTTCTTGAATGTTGAGTTTTAAGCTGGCTTTATCACTCTCCTCTTTCACTTTCATCAACAAGCTGTTTAGTTCCTCCTTGCTTTCTGTCATAAGGGTGGTATCATCTGCCTATCTCAGGTTATTGTTATTTCTCCTGATAGTCTTTATTCCAGCTTGTTCTTCATCTAGCCCGCCATTTCACATAATGTTCTCTGCACAGAAGTTAAATAAACAGGGTGACAATGTACAGCCTTGACGTACTCCTTTCCCAATTTTGAACCAGTCTGTTGTTCCATGTCCAGTTCTAACTGTTGTTTCTTGACCTGCAAGCAGATTTCTCAGGCGGCAGGTCAGGTGGTCTGGTATTCTCATCTCTTTCAGAATTTTCCACAGTGTGTTGTGATCCACACAGTCAAATGCTTTAGCGTAGTCAGGGAAAAGAAGCAGATGTTTTCCTGGAATTCTCTTGCTTTATCTATGACCCAATGTATGTTGGCAATTCAATCTCTGGTTCTTCTGCCTTTTCCAAGTCCAGTTTGTACATGTGTAAGCTCTTAGTTCACATACTGTTGAAACCCAGCTTAAAGAATTTTGGACATTATCTTGCTAGCATATGAAATGAGTGCAATCATGTGGTAGTTTGAACCATCTTTGGCATTGCCCTTCTTTGTGATTGGACTGAAAATTGACCTTTTCAAGATGTGTGGCCACTGCTGAGTTTTCTAAATTTGTTGGCATATTGAGTGTGGCACATTAATAGCATCACCTTTAAGGATTTGAAATAGTTCAGCTGGAATTCCATCACCTCCATTAGCTTTGCTCCTAGTAATGCTTCCTAAGTCTACATGACTTCACACCCTAGTATGGCTTACGCTAGGTAAATGACCATGCCATCGTGGTTATCCAGGTCAGTAAGACATTTTCTGTATAGTTCTTTGTATTCTTGCCACCTCTTCTTAATCTTTTCTGCTTCTGTTAGGTCCTTGCCATTTCTGTCCATTATTGTGCCTATCTTTGCATGAAATGTTCTCTTGGTATCTCTTCCTTGAAGAGATCTTTAGTCTTTCTCATTCTGTTTTTTTTTTTCTTTTCCCTCTTTATTTCTTTGCATTATTATCTTAAGAAAGCTTTCTTATCTCTCCTTGCTATTCTTTGGAACTCTGCATTCAAATGGGAATATCTTTCCTTTTCTCCTTTGCATTTCACTTCCCTTCTTTTAACAGCTATTTGTAAGGCTTTATCAGACAATCATTTTGATTTCTTGCATTTCTTTTTCTTTGGGACAGTTTTGGTCAATGGCTCCTGTACAATGTTATGAATCTCCATCCACAGTTCTTCAGGCACTCTGTCTACCAGATTTAATCCCTTGAATCTATTTATCACTTCCACTGTATAATCATAAGAGATTTGATCTAGCTCATACCTCAGTGGTCTAGTGGTTTTACCTACTTTCTTCAATTTAAATCTGTAATTTTATCTTATATACTGAGTACATCATGCAAAATGCCAGGCTGGATGAATCACAAGCTGCAATCAAAATTGCCAGGAGAAATATCAACCACCTCAGGTATTCAGATGATATCACTCTAATGGCAGAAATTGAAGAGGAACTAAAGAGCTTCTTGATGAGGATGAAAGAGGAGAGTGAGAAAGCTGGCTTAAAACTCAACATTCAAAAAAGGATGATCATAGCCTCTGGTTCAATCACTCCATGGCAAATAGATAGGAAAAAAGTGGAAATAATGGCAGATTTTATTTTCTTGGGCTCCAAAGTCACTGCAGACAGTGACTGCAGTCACAAAATTAAAAGACACTTGCTGCTTGGAAGAAAAGCTATGACAAACCTAGGCAGTGTATTAAAAAATAGAGTCATCAGTTTGTTCACAAGCATCCATATAGTCAAAGCTATGACTTTCTTCGTTAGTCATGTATGGACATTAGAGTTGGACCATAAAGAAGGCTGAGCACCCAAGAATTGATGCTTTCCAACTGTGGTGCTGGAAAGGACTCTTGAGAGTCCCTTGGACAGCAAGGAGATCAAACCAGTCAATCCTAATGGAAATCAACTATGAATATTCATTGGAAGGACTGATGCTGAAGCTTCATACTTTGGCCACTTGATGCGAAGAGACAACTCATTGGAAAATCCCTGATGCCAGGAAAGACTGGATGATGGAGGAGAGGAGGGTGACAGAGGATGAGATGGCTGGATGTCATTGACTCAATGGACATGAGTTTGAGCAAGCTCCGGCAGACAGTCAAGGACAGGGAAGCCTGGTGTGCTGTAGTTCATGGGGTCAAAAAGAATCAGACACAGCTTAGGACTGAACAACAGAAACAACCCTTTTCACTGGACTTTTGAAGTGCTCTGCCTCATCTGTGTGGCATTTCCTACAAGATTTTATTATCCCCTCTAATTTTAGTCACTTAATTTAAGCAGCCATACATCATTTTTATTTTGCCTTTTTGTCAGGCATCCTTCAAAATATCTTAACAGTGTTGTCGATCTCTCTGATTTTTTCAGAGACCAGACATGCAAGGAGCATGTCAGGAATGCAGCATTTTTGAGATATCCAGTTGATAAAATAGCAAATAACAAAGCTTTTCCTTGTATATATTTTCCCTTATGAAATCTACTCAGCTTTTAATTTTGATCTAAAGTTTTTTCTTAGTTCACTCAGGATTGGAATTTAATAAAAGACATTCTCCCAATTCTGCTCATGGAGAAAGGTATTATTTTGATTTATTATATTAGACATAGAATGAATTTTTGTCTATTAGACATAGACAAAAAATCTCAGGAAGTGCATATAAACTGACCAATAATCTTGAGTTTTATAAAATATCACCTGGCAAATCTACTGCCCTAAGAAACTAGACTTGTTATCTCTAACTCAGAGTGGGTCAGAGAAGGAGCTGTGCTCCCCAAGGGGTTTTGGACTGGAATGTACTCTTAATCCTGGATATATCTGGGTATTGTGGAGAGCTTGTATATGGGCAGTCATGTGTTTTTAACCACTTACTTAAGTGTCTTTCTTATTTTGGAAATATCCACTTACTTGATAAGTATTATCAATTTAAAATTAGGTGTTCATCATCCACACTACCATCTATGAGACAGATAACCAACAAGGGCCTCCTGTATAGCACAAGGAACTCTACTCAATATTCTGTGACACCCTATATGAGAAAAAAAAATATAAAAAAGAATGAATAAACACTAAATCAATGCCTATCTGTCCCTTCCCGCACCCTTCCCTCCTGGTAACCGAAAGTTCATTCTTTAAGTCTCTGAGTCTATTTTTGTTTTGTAGATAAGTTCATTTGTATTATCATTATTATTAGACTCTGCATATAAGGGATATCATACATTTATCTTTCTCTGGCTTACTTCACTTAGTACAATAATTGGGAGTTTGGAATTCACATGTACACACTGCTATATTTAAAATAGATAGCCAACAAGGACCTACTATAAAAATAAATAAAATAAAACTTTTAACTTTGACAAGAGTAAAAAAGATGAATATATGTGTATGTATAACTGAATCACTGCTACTAACACAACTTTATAAATCAACTATACTCCAATAAAAACAAATACATAAATAAAGCTGTTTACATAAATTAGAAAGTTTTGTTCCAAGTAGTAAAAACAAACTTGAGCTAGGTTGGCACAAGGGAGGATATGTTCTAAGGACATAGGTGTGTTTTTTTGGAGCTCATAGGAAGCAGTGCAGGTATCATAACAGGAAATAAGAGCTTTCTAGAATTCGAAATTTCTCTCTCAAACCCCAGCTGGTGTCTCCTCTTACCAGTTCTAAATCCCGAAGAAAGGAACTCTGACTCAGTTTGAATCATCTGCCTGGTGCACTGGTCAAAGCCTCAGGTGGAGACTTGGTTCTGATGAAACTGATGAGTCTGGCTGCTCATAGAAGTCATTCTAGGCATTTAGGAGCAAAAGCATTTACAGGTGGGGCTTCCCAGGTGGCTGAGTGGTAAAGAATCTGCCTGCCAACGCAGGAGACATGGGTTTGATCCCCGGGGAAGATCCCTTGCAGAAAGAAATGGCGACCACCTCAGTATTCTTGCTGATTAAATCCCATAGACAGAGGAGCCTAACCCAGTGCTTAATTGACTGAAAAGTTGGCAGTGTCCCTCAACCTTGAATATTGTGCTATATCCTTATTTGTTAAGCATAACTGGTAAACAGTGTCACAATTGCCAGAGTAGTCAGAACTGGAACTTTTTGAAGGCACAGTTCTTTGTCTACTGTTCTTTTTTTTTTTTTGCAGTGAATTATATATGACTTTATTTTATCTCTCATCCAAACATTGACAGCCTAAGAAATGACCAATCATAATTATATTGTTACCTTTAATTGGATATATTTAAAGTGTGGAGCTTGATAAGCTTTGCCCATCACCATAATTGGGGATTTTCAGGGGCTCGGTGGTAAAGAATCTGCCTGCAGTGCAGGAGACATAGGAGATGAGAGTTCAACCTCAGGATTGGGAAGATCCCCTGTAGGAGGAAATGACACCCCACTCCAGTATTCTTGCCTGGACAATACCATGGACAGAGGAGCCTGACGAGCTACAGTCTGTGAGGTCACAAAGAGTCGGACATGACTGAGAGACTAACAAACTCACACTGACATCACCATCATCAAGATAACAAACATCGTCAGCATCTCCAAGTTCTTCATGGCTGAAAACAATGCAAAAATCTTTGTATTTTGTAGAGTGGTACATTTGTTACAATTGATGAACCTACACTGACACATCATAATCATCGGAAGTTCATGGTTTACCTTGGGTTTCACTCTTGCCATTGCACATTCCATTTGTTTGAATAGGTGTATAATATTATGTGGTATCATACATAATATTTTTCGCTGTCGTAAAAAAATCCTCTTTGCTCTGCCTATTTATCCCTCTCCCCACCATAATCCCTAGAAACCACTGATTTTTTTTTTTTTTTTTACTTTCTGTATAGCTTTGCCTTTTCCAGAATGTCATATAAATGGACACATACAGTAAAAAGATGGACATGCATACAGTGTGAAACTTTTTCAGATTGGCTTCTTTCACTTAATAATATGCACATAAATTTCCTCCATGTCTTTTCATGGTTTGATAGCTCATTTCTTTGTACCACTGAAGAATATTCCATTCTCTAGTTGTACTACAATTAGTTGTTCACGTACTAAACGATAGCTTGGTTGATTCCAAGTTTTGGCATTTATGGATAAAGTAACCATAAACATGTAGGTGCAGGTTTTACTGTGTATATAGGTTTTCAGCTCCTTTGGGTAAATACCATGGAGTACGATTGCTGGGTTGTATGGTAAGAGTATATTTAGTTGTGTAAAAACCTGCCAAATTTTCTTTCAATGGAGCTGTACCATTTTGCCTTCTCATCAGCAAATGAATGAGAATTACTGTTGTCCCAAATCCTCACCAGCATTTGGTGTTATTATTGTTCCAGTTTGTAGCCATTCTAATAGGTATATAGTGACATCTTGATATTTTACTTTGCATTTCTCTGATGATATTGTAAAGTGTTGAGCATCTTTTCAAATGCTTATTTCCCATGTGGATATCTTCCTTGGTGAGGTATCTCTTAAGGTTTTCAGTTCATTTATTTTTAATCAAGTTGTTTGTTTTCTTGCTGTTGAATTTTGAGCTCTTCATATATTTTGGATGAGTCTTTTATCAAATGTGTCTTTTACAAATATTTTCTCCCACTCTGTAGCTCACCTACTTATTCTCTTGACATTGTCTTTTCCAGAGTAGATGTTTTTAATTTTAGTGGGGTCTAGCTCATCCATTACAAAGCAACTTCAAAAAAAATCTTCAATTAAATACAGTGAGGATGCATCACAGCTGCATTTTACTGCCAAAAATTAATTCATATATCATGTACAAAATAGAGAAAAAATATCCTTTAAAATGGTGTAGGCTATTTTACCCAATATTCTACTCAAGAACGAATGTTCCAGAATTACCATGAAAAACTAGAATGTAAAGATGTTTTTCCATTACTTGGCCTTGGTTCCCATATATATTACATAGTGTGAACTGATCACCATACTGGGTGGGTTTCTAGTATTTAGAGATATGCATTCTTGGCAGCATTCTCCTAAATACAATCCAACTACTTCACCCAGTGTTCAACTTAAAGAAATCACAATTTACTCCAAGGATGAAAGTTATACCTTCAACTGCCTGCTAACTTGAACTTAATGAGAACAAAATGTCTGGGAATCTTCAAGGGTATTATTGACTGTATATGACTATATGCATGTCTTTTCCTTGGTTGATGTTTTTTAACTCTATGGTTTACTGTAGAAAACCAGAGTAACTAACAATGTGTAGACTATTGAAGAACATCAGATGCCAATAACATAACATCTAAGATATGATGATATGCTAGTCAACTTAATTTTTTACAAACCTATTTGGGCATTGATAGACAAGTGTGAACTAGTTTCTTAAAAGTTGGCACCCATTCTCTTATTTCAGAATTCATTTATATTCATATATTTTCTAATTTCTTCTTTTGGAATATCCTTTGAAGCTTGTTCAAATCATTTAAATTCAATTAATCTTGGCATATGGCCATTCTTAACGAGTAGACTTGGTTTCTAGTAGTAGTCAACATTCATCTCATGCAAGTGTTAGGCACTTAAATTGGCAAAATTATTTTAAGACAAAATGTGCTGTGTCTCTAGATTTACAAAGCTGCTTCATTCCTGAGGCTCCTAATCTAGCTCTGAGAGCAAGACATGGGAATGAATTTCAAATTGCTGATGGGAATGTCACTGGAACTAATAAATAAATATGATGACCATTTTGCAAGAAACACATTTGGAGCTAATAGTTCTAATACATTTCCTTAAATTTTTACCCTCTAGTGGCCACATCTTTACTTAAAAACAAGACTTAGCTTCTTACAAAAGACAACTGTAAAATAGCTTTACTCCTTTACCCGCATGTTGTTTCCAAGGGCATGAGGATAGGATAATTATCTTCCTCCTCTTAGTCCTATTCCATTTTTAAAGAAAAACTTCAGTTCAGGTTTTTGCTTGTCATTATTTCTTTATCTGCAACTCTCCAAAAGACATATGGCAAGGTGTCCTTGAAAATCAGATTTGCAGAGAATGCTCATTGGGCATGCCTGGACTTTTCTATGAATCTGATCGTATAAAATTAGAATAGATTCATACAGCATAAGCCTGGGATTAGTTGAGGTGAGTGAGGCATTTACTGCAGGCACAAAGTTTAAGATGCCTAAAATACTTAATCATCAACATAAATAATATTATAAAGCAAGTTATTAAGCAAATCAAAATCAATGCAAAACTTCATGCTGTCCATAATATTAACTTTTAAAAATAAAATGGCATTTGTTTATTCTCTACCCTGCATAATTTTGCAAAAAAAGAAAAAAAAAAAAAAGAAAACTATCAGTTTGAAATTCCTATGCTGGGTAGATGTCATGGTCCCACTGGGTTAATTTTGAGAGCCGACATCAGTGAGGGAACAGATTGGATAATATAGACTGTAATGCATCGTCATGTTTTTTGATTGTAGAACTTCCATTACATTTTTCCAACTGATTCTAAATTAGATAATATCATGTAAGAATATTATCTAAGTGTATGTAAGACAGCATATTTTCTACAGGCTCCATTTTTCCCCCACAACTGCATTTGCCTTTTGCTGCCAAGCACAGAGGTTGTTCAGTCGTTAAATCACGTCTGACTCTTTTCGACCCTGTAGACTGCAGCATGCCAGGCTCCTCTGTCCTCCCACTATCTCCCGGAGTTTGTTCAAGTTTATGTCCATTGACCAAGCACTGATAGTCACTTTTTTAGCTCCCCAGAGGTTGTGTACATGAAATTCACCATCATCCTGTGTTATATTACATAACGGAGAAAAAGTACTGTTGGTGGAAATCAACTTGAATATTTATTTAAACAAAACTGTTGTTATATTTTAGATTGATATATTGTTTCACAATAATATAAAAGTACATAAAGGGCAGAAATAATGTGAACATATAAACATCAAAATATAAATACTATGATGTGCCATTATAAAGAGAAAATTCTGCTTACACTTCAATATTTAAAATGTTTGCTATTTATTCAGCATATGACCTGATTAAAATTATTTACAATTCAAGTATTTGTTTCTACTATGGAGCTTGTTTTGGCTGTTTAGTCTAAAATGGTTCTCCTTGTTATTTCTTGTATACTGTATCAACCTAGATTAGCATAATCACTGTGATTAACATTAATTGAGGAGCAGAAATGAAAATGGTGGCTGAAAACAGTTTGGCTGATATGTACAATGGTAAAAATTTGTATTACATGAATACTCAAATTATAACATTTGACTTTAGTTATAAAATCTCTGAAGCATTAGTGGGAAAATAGAATTTTGGGCATAGATGAATATACAAATGTATGCTAGACAAAGATGCAGATGTGATCTGTATAGGAATATTCACTGCTGTCCTAGTGTATTGCTGGAAAGCACTATAATATGGCTGTTAGGAGTATAGACTGTACAATTACACTCAAACATGAGTCAATCTTTGCTTTCATTGTTAGCTGTGTAACTGTGAATCTATCCAGAGCTTAATTTTCTTACTTGTAAAATGGGGATAATTAATAAACTTAGTAGGGTGGTTGCAAGTCTTAAATACAACTCTGTAAGCAAGCTTCTTGGCATCATGTTAGCAAATGATAAATGCTTTCTAAACACTATGATCCATCATGTATTTGTTTTTTTTTTTTTTTCTGTTTCATTGTTTAATGTCACATTCTTGTTCACAGTTCTGCATTTTATTTCATACCCTTTCCGTGAATAGCTTTCACTCTTTGTAATGTTACTGACTTCCATGAATTTACTTTCCTTTTCATTCCTATGGAGAAGTTCTGAAGTCTTCTATATGTTTTCTTTGACTTCTGTCTATGTCTATGCTTATTGTCCCATTTCTAATCAAAAGTGTTGTGACATTGACCTGGTTTTCCTTTGGAAAACACACTAAACTCTCCTTGGAAAACACATCTAGCATGTGTTCAATGAAAAATGGCCTCCCACTGTTTATTTCAAATCAATGTAAACTGGATAAATCTACCTCAAAAATATAAAAGACACCTGCATTGAAAATATCTGTTTTGGAAGGATAACCAGTGGGGTTCATTACTAACTGCTAAAAATTATAAACATAAACATATTTACATATATGTATATATATACACATGTATATATGTAACATTTAACAATTTGAAAATATCTTTTGATTTGATTTCCTTGACAATCATTTTTGTTTGTAATGGATACTAATAAAAGCAGAGAAAGTTATGAGACTACTTATCATATAAGAAATGATAATAAACTTCAGTATTCTGACTATAGGAGAGATAATTCTTCTTTCTCTTATCAATCACTAAGAAAAATTTGCCAGACTTTATAACTTTTGTAAGACTGTATCATAAGGAACACATCCAATTGCTAGTAACATTAAAAAATTATAAATATAATAAATATTTTTTCTTCTACATAACAGTTTAGACATGAAAAGTTGGTAGTGTGAGCTCAACTATTCAGTGTATCACAAAGAACTCAGGATTTTTCCATATTTCTTCTCTATGAGCCTCCAGAATTTTGGCTCTTTAGTTTCAATAAGGCTACTATAACTCCAGATATCAAGATCTCATTCTAAAACAGGGCATATAAGAAGAGCAGTAAGACAATTTCTCATGTTGCTTTCCTGCTTGTAAAATTATTTTTGTCCAAAGACCCTTGGCAGAATTCTCTCTTGCATGAGAAATGGAAAATGACCATCCTCTAAACAAGAATTTTAGGCCCGCTTTATCTGAGATCAAGGGATCTCTTCTTGAGGCCTTGAGAAAATGATGGCTCTGTTAGCAAGGCAGTGGTGTGTGAGCACCCTTTATTCCTGTCACATAGGTGTACACACACGTAAACATACACACAGTAGTACTCTACAGGAGGAACCACGAGGGTCACAAAGCAGCTGTCATCTCTCTTCTCACTAATTTCCTGTTTTTTCTTTTGGCTCTAAAAATGTTAAAAAAATGTTTACAGTGCTAATAATCAGTTAATTATTGTTTGAGCAAATGTTCAAATCAAACTGAACCTGAAGTTCTAATTAGAGAATATAACTGATTTTTTGAGGTAGCTGGTATATCATTCCATATCTCATAAATCTGGAATATAAGGATTAAAAAGAAAATACATGCAAGGAAATAAGATGGAGAATACATAAAATGCATGTCAATGTCTTCTTAAAAGTTAGCCATAATGTTAGTTTTAAATTTCTTGGCAGCCAATAAGAAGAGGAAAATCAATCAGCTCAAAATATTCATAGTATCTGTAAGACAGAAATGAACTCCAGACTCACAGGAAACCCAGCTAATCTGGAAGAATCCAGAGGCATTTTCCCCAGGGTTCTGATAAAAAGAACAATGTATAACCCGGTGAATCTGGTTCCACTAACTTCTTTACAGAAAAAACATTGCAGCATTTCTCAGGGGCAATTTCTTATGAGCTCCTTCAATTTGAACAATAGCAAACTACCTAAGTATGATTCAGATAGCACAATTTTTGGTCAAGGACCATAGACCTGGCAAATCCCCAAACAGGAAGGATAATAGAAAAACATGTAATAAATCTATCTTCCTTTCTGGCTTTTTGCAAATTTATCTTCATAAAAGAGTAACAGACACAGGAAATGTCTGGCCTCACAGTTGACAATACATTTGGTCAGTTTTGGTTAGTTTATTACCTTTAGGTTATCAAGATCTCAAAAGCTAGTGCTTCTTCTCAGGTTTATGCTAGTGGAATTTCAGCAATTACTAAGAACACTTTAAAAAATGCAGTAGAATAGAGACCATTAGATTCAAGTAATTTCTAAGAATAAGCTAGAGTTACCATTTGACTTATTATTTTTAATAATTTACTTACTTATAAATATTTCCTAAAAATAAAGATTTAGTCATAAAAGACCCTGATGAGCAATAGTGTGTCAAAAGATTGCCTTCGATCCTGACCACAGACTTTTATATCTGTAAGTAATTAAATATTTAGGGAGTTAATTCATTTCCAACCATTAATTTTCATCTCAGGTTAAGTGGTTTGTCTATTTGACTTCATTTCAAATTATCAGGACTTGAACTTAGACATCATTTGGCAAAAGATAAAAATCTCAAGGGTCCAGGAGCCCAATTATTAATCCCTGTTATGGAGGTGACCATTTAGGTTGCATAAAGGACATGTATTCAATGTAAACTTTTAACTTTCCATGACACACATAAAGACAAAAATAGACATAATTTATAAGATGTTTATAAGATTTAGGAGATAGATAGCTTATTGTTCTTAAAATGATACTTTTTTAATATATAATAATTGTATGTAACCCTTTTAAAATGATCTCTAAGTTTGTTGTATTTGTAAGGACTGCCCTTTTGGAAAATGTCATCATTATTTTATAATAAAAAGAACTTAACTTTTTCACTAAATCAATTTCACCTCACCTATTGTTTGCCTCTAGATTCACCTTGGAAGCACACAAAAATTTTTTTGAAGACCTTAGGCAGGAAAAAAATCCACAAAAAACCTTCTATCTGGTAAGCCTAGCAAGTTAGAAATATGAATAAAGAAATACACATTAATTGCAAAAGTTCAACATAATTGCATGTGCAAAAAACACAGGTATAAATAATTAACCTCTTGAGCAGGAAATTGGTTGATTGCGGGTGCAATTATTGAAACAGAATAAAGAAGGAATGGTGGAGTTCTGTTAAAAATGTAATCTCAAATTGTATGGGTTTTCAAACTACATTGCAATCAAGTTAAAAAGTATTGTTAATCATGTTGATGGATGGCAGAAATCAAACCAATATTGTAAAGCAACTATCCTTTGATTAAAAATAAAGTAAAAAAAAAAAAAACAAAAGGTAGTGTCAAAGTTTAGAAATAATAGGAACAAAGACACTGACTCAATTGTTAATCTAAAGGAAATAGACTGCCAAATATCTCCCCAAAAAAGATGGGTTTGTTTGTGATCAGCAAAGGATTTCAGTTTATGCAACCATGGTGAGTCACATGCAAGTATCTACATGGCAAGGGAAGAACACTTTTATAGAGAGGAAAATGAAGTTGGAGGGCTACAGTTTCATTGGCTGCTTCCTTTCCAAGAAGAGGGGTGTTTTCTGTTGGACTCTACTGTTATTGCTGGGTGCAAAAGTTCCCCTTTCTGTTCTCCTGATACTCTTTAACTGAGGTTTCTGTTTATTAGTGTTTTACACACTGAAGAAGTAATTAGTAAAAGTGCACATATCAAAATAAAACCAGTTGATAACCTAGGAGCACTCAAACCAAAATACGAATGAGTCTCAGAGATATTGACATATTTGCTATATAGCAATTTATATGGTGAGAAGGAACTGACTGTTTATTCTTCCCAGAGATTGATCATAATATTAAATTTTACTTAAATGATAGAAAATTGATCAGTGGTTACCTCGTATCAACCTTAGGAAACAGTAAAACTTTGCTTACAATTTCCAGAGGTGTAGATGAGAAATGAGCCAGATCAAGTTAGTCTTGCAAAATAGGCTAAACTAAGTTTTGCTTGTATGACTAAATTGGTTTTGTCTGCTCAGGGAACTTTCAAGATTGCTTTCCATTTTTTTTTTTTTTTTTTTTTTAATTTTATCAGTTGTTGTTCAATTGCTAATTCTCTAAGTTGTGTATGAATCTTTGTGAGCCCATGAACCACAACATGCCAGGCTTCCCTGTCTTTCACTATCTTCCAGAGATTGCTCAAACTCATGTCCCATGAGTCAGTGATGCCATCCAAACACCTTATCTTTTGTTTCCCCTTTCTCCTCCTGCCCTCAATCTTACCTAGCATCAGTGTCTTCCATGGAGTCTGCTATTCACATCAGCTGGCCAAAGTATTGGAGCTTCGGCTTCAATATCAGTCCTTCCAATTAATATTCAGAGTTCATTTTCTTTAGGACTGATGGGTTTGATCTCCTTGCTGTCCAAGAGACTCTTAAGAGTTTTCTCCAGTATTAAAAAATTAAACTTGCTAACATTTGGCTTTCATAGCATCTATCATGTAGTAGTAAAGAAAACTTCTGCTGTTAATAAAAATCATAGGCTTTTCATATTCTTTGCCTTTCAAATAAATTTTAATTCCTCAAGAATAATGTTTTTCTGTATCTGATCATAACAAAAATCAATACAAAATAGTTTGATATCTGGATTATTGCTTATTACCATTTTGAAGATATGAGACCCAAAAGATAAAATCCATTTCTCTCCCATTCCAATCTTCCCTAGTTAACTATTTATTTTTTAAATGAAAATGTCAATGTAGGGACTTCTGGAAAGAGCAGAGCTGTGTAAACTTTTATCTAGCCCCTTT
The DNA here is from genome assembly GCF_033118175.1 of Dama dama. Lineage (NCBI taxonomy): Eukaryota > Metazoa > Chordata > Mammalia > Artiodactyla > Cervidae > Dama > Dama dama. Next base: position 55,382,805 of record NC_083697.1, read on the forward strand.
CCTTCCAATAGTTCAAAAGAAAAAGTTTCGATTTTGAAAGAAAGTTGAGGACTTATTTCAGAGATAAAAAAAAAAGGATAAGTTATATTAAAAATATCTAAAATGGGACCAAAAAAAAAAAAAAAAAACTGAATTGGAGGAAGCCAACTTAAAAAAAAAAAAAAGTGGAAAAAGGGCCAAGTGGTAGCAGATGTCAAAAAGACCAGAAAAACATGTTTCCTGCAGATGAGGGCAATATTATAAAGTGTAAAAATTGAATCTCTTATGAATGGTGTGTGGGTGCATATGTGTGCTTAGTCACTCAGTAGTATTCAATTCTTTGCAACCCCATGGGCTATAGCCCTCCAAGCTCCTTGGTCTATGGAATTTTCCAGGCAAGAAAACTGTAGAGGGTTGCCATTACCTCCTCCTGGGATCTTCCCAACCCATGGATTGAACTTGCATCTCCTGAGTCTCCTGCATTAGCTGGCAGATTCTTTACCAATGCCACCTGGGAAGCCCCTTATGAGTGGTAATAATTGTGATTTTGGAGTAAAGAGGGATAGCAAGAGAAGCCCTCCTGGGCAGAAGACGATAGGGAAAGAGTCAGAGCCGTACAGAGTTTAACAAAGTTGTATTTGAAAGTTGGTCCCTTTCAAAACTGAAGAAATGAAGCTTTATTTTGTCACCAGAAAGGTGATCTTGGTGCCCTACTTTCTATATATTCCATGGGATTCTTCTGAAAAAGGTTAGTCACTTAATAAGGGGTAGTAAGGAAAGTAGCAAAGATAACATTAAAACAAATACAAGAAGTTGGAAAAAGGATGAAGAATTTTAAAAAAAGATTAAAAAATTGCACCCAAAATGTGTTGTTTTGAGAAAGCATATGAAAATTATAGACTAACATTTAACCAAGACTTTTTAAGAAGAAATGAAGCAATCACCTCTTTGAAGGAAAAACAAGCAACAGAGATGCAAAATCTCAAGAAAGTGATACTAGTATAATGAGAGGAACAAAAATTGGGAACAGAATGAAGGAGAACAAATAAACAATATCATTATAAAAATAAAATAAACAAGGGTTTAGGAGCATAAGGGAGAATTACAGTGTAAGTAAAAGGAATAAAAGTGAGAAAAGCAGAAATAAATATAGGAAAGGTAAGCAGTAATTATAAAAGATGCATGAAGGAGGTTCAACATAAGAATGAGTTTGGTACCTAAAGAAGAAAATCAGAAAATATATTATTTAATTATAACCATATTTGAAGTACAAAAGTATATTTGGAGATGAAACTCATGACACATTTCAAGAAAAAGAAAAGGAGACAAAAATTACATTGCTAGAATATTAAAAAAAAAATAATGTTGTTGTTAGTGAGGAAAAATTGATGGGGCATGGTTAACACCAAGATGCAACATAAAAAATATAGGAATTTAAAGGCAGAAGCTCTTACAGGGGAAAGTTAAAACCTTAGAATTTCCCTATAGCAAATTCAATCAGTGAAGACAGGGAAACAATGTCTGTAATACTTATGGAGAAAAAATGTGAACCGAGATTATCTATCTAGCTCTATGGTCTTTCTAGAATGAAGACTACTGAAAACAATTTTAACCATGCAAGAATCCAAACTAAATCACCCTGAGATACCATTTTTTACATTCTACATTGACAAAAATTTTAAAAATTCATCACCATAACACCTAAACTAAAAGGCAAGTTTTATACAATCAATGTAAGAGAATAATTTGATATAGTCTCTGTACAGGCCACTTTGTGTGCTGTGTGTGCTACATCACTTCAGTTGGGTCTGACTCTTTGTGACCCCATGGACTGTAGCCCGCCAGACCCTTCTGTCCATAGGATTCTTTGGGCAAGGGTACCAGAGTGGGTTGCCATGCCTGCTTCCAGGGGATCATCCTGACCCAGGGACTGAAGCCAAGTTTCTTACATCTCCTGCATTGGCAGATGGGCTCTATACCACTAGTACAAACTGGGAAACCCACAGGTCACTTTAGCAAAATTAATCAAAACTGCAAACACAAATCCACTTTGATTAAATAATTCTGTTTCAGGGATTATATTATACAAGTACCCTTGCACTGTGGAAATAATATGTGAAAAAGTGTTATTTACTCAATAATATTTGTCCTAACAAATAATGAAAAATAGATCAAATGTTTATTAAAATATGACTATATAAACTGTAGTGTTCCACAGGATGGAATACTATGTTGCTATTAAAATGAATAGGAAAGCTCTTTATGGACTAATATAGAAAGATTAGGGCTTGCTGGATGGCTCAGCGGGTAAAGAATTCACCAGAAATACAGGAGACCTAGGGGATGTGGATTCAGTCCCTGAGTGGGGAAGATAACCTGGAAGAGGAAATGGCAACCCACTCCAAGTGTCAGCAAAATCCCGTGGACAGAAATCCATCTCATCCTCTATTACCCTCTTTTGCTTGTGCCTTCAATCTTTCCCAGTATCAGGGTCTTTTCCAATGAGTCAGTTCTTTGAATCAGATGACCAAAGCAGTGAAGCTTCAATGTCAGCAACAATCCTTCCAATGAACATTCAGTTGGTTTCCTTTATGGTTGACTGGTTTGATTTCCTTGCAGTCCAAGAGATTTCAAAGGTCTTCTCCAAAAGCAAACTGTGAAAGCATCAATTCCTTGATGTTCATCTTTCTATATGGACCAACTCTCACATCCATACATGACTACTGTGAAAACCAGAGCTTTGACTAGACAGACCTTAACTGGCAAAGTGATGTCTCTGCTTTTTAACCTGTTGTCTATGTTTGTCATATTTTTTCCTTCCATGGAGCAAACATCTTTTAAATTCATGGCTGCAGTCACCTTCCATTGTGATTTTGGAGCTCAAGAAAATGAAAATTTTCACTGCTTCTACTTCTATTTGCCATGAAGTCATGGACCAGATGTCATGATTTTAGTTTTTTGAATGATGAGTTTCAAGCTAGCTTTTTCACTCTCCTTTCACCTCATCAGGAGTCTCTTCAGTTCCCCTTTGATTTCTGCCATTATGGTGGTATCATCTGCATATCTGAGGTTGTTGCTCTTTCTCCTGGCAATTTTGATTCCAGCTTGTGATTCATCCAGCCTGGCATTTTGCATTATACTCTGCATATAAACTAAATAGGCAGGGTGACAATATACAGCCTTGATGTACTCCTTTCCAAATTTTGAAACGTCTGTTGTTCCATCTCTGGTTCTGTTAATTCCTGACCCACATACAGGTTACTCAGGAGACAGGTATGGTGGTTGGGTAATCCTATCTCTTTAAGAATTTTCCACAGTTTATTATGATCCACACAGTTGAAGGCTTTGGCATAGTCAATGAATAAGATGTTTTTCTGGAATTCTCTTGCTTTATCTATGATCCAGCTGATGTTGGTAATTTGATCTCTGGGTCTTCTACCTTTTCTAAATTCAGCTTGTGCATCTGGAAGTTCTCAGTTCACATACTGTTGAAGCCTAGGTTGAAGGATTTGAGCATTAACTTGCCAGCATGTGAAATAAGTGCAATTGTTGTAGTTTGAAGGTTCTTTGGCATTGCCCTTCTTTGAGACTGGAATGAAAACTGACCTTTTCCAGTCCTGTGGCCACTGCTGAGTTTTCCAAATTCTCTGGTGTCTTTTTTTTTTTTTTTTTTAATTTTTTTTTTTTTTTTTTTTTTTTTTTTAATTTTTATTATTATTTTTTTTTTCCAGTGGGTTTTGTCATACATTGCTATGAATCAGCCATGGATTTACATGTATTCCCAATCCCGATCCCCCCTCCCACCTCCCTCTCCACCCGATTCCTCTGGGTCTTCCCAGTGCACCAGGCCGGAGCACTTGTCTCGTGCATCCCACCTGGGCTGGTGATCTGTTTCACCATAGTTAGTATACATGCTGTTCTTTTGAAATATCCCACCCTCACATTCTCCCAGAGAGTTCACAAGTCTGTTCTGTATTTCTGTGTCTCTTTTTCTGTTCTGCATATAGGGTTATCGTTATCACCTTTCTAAATTCCATATACATGTGTCAGTATGCTATAATGTTCTTTATCTTTCTGGCTTACTTCACTCTGTATAATGGGCTCCAGCTTCATCCATCTCATTAGGACTGGTTCAAATGAATTCTTTTTAACGGCTGAGTAATATTCCATGGTGTATATGTACCACATCTTCCTTATCCATTCATCTGCTGATGGGCATCTAGGTTGCTTCCATGTCCTGGCTATTATAAACAGTGCTGCGATGAACACTGGGGTGCACGTGTCTCTTTCAGATCTGGTTTCCTCAGTGTGTATGCCCAGAAGTGGGATTGCTGGGTCATATGGCAGTTCTATGTCCAGTTTTTTAAGAAATCTCCACACTGTTTTCCATAGCGGCTGTACTAGTTTGCATTCCCACCAACAGTGTAAGAGGGTTCCCTTTTCTCCACACCCTCTCCAGCATTTATTGCTTGTAGACTTTTGGATAGCAGCCATCCTGACTGGCGTGTAATGGTACCTCATTGTGGTTTTGATTTGCATTTCTCTAATAATGAGTGATGTTGAGCATCTTTTCATGTGTTTGTTAGCCATCTGTATGTCTTCTTTGGAGAAATGTCTGTTTAGTTCTTTGGCCCATTTTTTGATTGGGTCATTTATTTTTCTGGAATTGAGCTGCAGGAGTTGCTTGTATATTTTTGAGATTAATCCTTTGTCTGTTCAACAAGTGGTGCTGGGAAAACTGGTCAACCACTTGTAAAAGAATGAAACTAGAACACTTTCTAACACCATACACAAAAATAAACTCAAAATGGATTAAAGATCTAAATGTAAGACCAGAAACTATAAAACTCCTAGAGGAGAACATAGGCAAAACACTCTCCGACATAAATCAAAGCAAGATCCTCTATGACCCACCTCCCAGAATATTGGAAATAAAAGCAAAACTAAACAAATGGGACCTAATGAAACTTAAAAGCTTTTGCACTACAAAGGAAACTATAAGTAAGGTGAAAAGACAGCCCTCAGATTGGGAGAAAATAATAGCAAATGAAGAAACAGACAAAGGATTAATCTCTGGTGTCTTGAGAGCAGCACTTTAGCAGCAGCATCTTTTAGGATTTTAAATAGCTAAGCTGGAATTCTGCCACATCTACTCACTTTGTTCCTAATAATGCTTTCTAAGGCCTAGTTGACTTCACACTACATGATTTCTGACTCTAGGTGAGTGACTATACCATTGTGGTCATCCAGGTCATTATGACCTTTTCTGTATAGTTCTTCTTTGTATTCTTTCTACCTCTTCTTAATCTCTCTGCTTCTGTTAATTCTTTACCATCTTTGCATGAAATATTCCCTTGGTATCTCCAATTTCCTTGAAGAGAGCTCTAGTCTTTCCCATTCTATTGTTTTCCTCTATTTCTTTGCATTGTTCATTTAAAAAGGCCTTCTTATTTCTCCTTGCTACTCTCTGGACCTTTTCATTCAGTTGGATGTATCTTTCCCCTTCTCCCTTGCCTTTCACTTCTTTTCTCTCCTCAGGTATTTGTAAAGCCTCCTCAGGCAACCGCTTTGTCTTCTTGAATTTATTTTCCTTTGGAATGGTTTAGGTCACTCCCTCCTGTGTAATATAATGAACTTCTGTCTATAGTTCTTCAAACAGTCTGTCTACCAAATCTAATCTCTTGAATGTATTTGGCATTTCCACTGTATAATCATAAGAGATTTGATTTAAGTCATATATGAATGGTCTAGTAGCTTTCCTTACTTTCTTCAATTTGTCTGAATTTTTCAAAAAGGAGCTCCTGAGCTACAGCCCAGGTTTTGTTTTGTTTTGTTTTTAACTGACTATATAGAGTTCCCTTTTTGGCTGCAAAGAATGTAATCAATCTAAATTTGGATTCACCATCTAGTGATATCCATGCATAGAGTTGTGTCTTGGATTATTGGAAAACGGTGTTTGTTATGACCAGCATGATCTCTTGACAATACACTGTTAGATTTTGCCCTGCTTCATTTTGTACTCCAATGCCAAATTTTTTTGTACTCCAATGCCTATTATTCCAGGTATCTCATGAATTCCTACTTTTGCATTCATTCCTAAGGTGAAAATGGCATCTTTTTAATTTTTTTTTTTTTTTTTGGTGTTAGTTCTAGAAGGTGCTGTAAGTCTTCATTGACCTGGTCAGCTTCAGCTTCTTTGGTATCAGTGTTTGGGGCATGGACTTGGATTACTATGATGTTGAATGGTTTACTTTGGAAACAGACTGAGATCACTCTGTTGTTTTCAAGATTGCACTGAAGTACTGCATTTCAGATTTTTTTTTTGTTGTTGTTGTTGTTAACTATGAGAGCTACTCCATTTCTTTCAAGGGTTTCTTGCTCATGGTAGTAATTTAATGGTTATCTGAATTAAATTCCTCCATTCCCATCCATGTTTCCCAGGTGGAACTAGTGGTAAAGAACCCACTTGTCAATGCAGGAGACTTAAGAGACACTGGGTTCAATCCATGGGCTGCGAAGATCCCCTGGAGGAGGGCATGCAACCCACTCCAGTATTCTCACCTGGATAATCCCTTGGAGAGAGGAGCCTGGCAGAGTATAGTCCATAGGGTTGCAAAGAGTTGAATGCGACTGAAGAGGCTTAGCATGCTTGTACACATTCATTCCCATCCATTTTAGTTCACTGATTCATAAGATGTTGGTGTTCACTCTTGCCAACTCCTACTTGACCACATCCGGTTTACCTTGATTCATGGATCTAGCCCTCCAGACTCTTAGTCAATGTTGTTCTTTATAGTGTGGGACATTACTTTCACCACTAAACACATCCACAGCTGAGCATCATCCCAGCTTTGGCCCAGCTGCGTCAATCTCACTGGAGCTACTAGTATTTGCCCTCAATTCTTCCTCAGTAGCAGGAGAAGGCAATGGCACCCCACTCCAGTACTCTTGCCTGGAAAATGCCATGGACAGAGGAGCCTGGCAGGCTGCAGTCCATGGGGTCGCTAAGAATCGGACACGACTGAGCGACTTCACTTTCACTTTTCACTTTCATGCATTGGAGAAGGAAATGACAACCCACTCCAGTGTTCTTGCCTGGAGAATCTCAGGGACCGGGGAGCCTGGTGAACTGCTGTCTATGGGGTCACACAGAGTCGGACACGACTGAAGCGACTTAGCAGCAGCAGCTTCCTCAGTAGCATATTGGAACCTTCCAACTGGGGGGCTCATCTTCTGGTGTCATATCTTTTTGCCTCTTCATACTGTCCATGGGGTTCTTCAGGCAAGAATACTGAAGTGGGTTGTCATTTCCTTCTCCACTGGACCACATTTTGTCAGAACTCTTCACTATGACTCATCCATCTTGGGTGGCCCTGCACACGTGACTCCTAGCTTCATTGAATGACACAAGCCCCTTTTCCAGACACGGCTGTGATCCGTGAAGGAGACCCTGTGTGGCTAAAGTTTGGTTCAGTACAACACTCAATGAGATGACATTTTGTTGTCTTAAGATGGAACTTACCTGATAGGATCCTCACAACCTCATAAGGCACCTGATTACCTACTTAATAACTCATCAAAAACTCCCATAATAAAATGCAGTCAAATTTTCTGTGTGTTCCTTTTTTTTAATCTAATAATGTTATGTCTACACTTTGGTCCTTAAAAGTTTAAGCCATCTCCATAGTACAGCTATTCAAATATTATAAGGAAGTTGTAATGTTTTCTAATAAACTCTTTTCTTTTTTCCAACTGGTATCTTGTGTATTTTTCTCCTTCTATTTCTTTGTCTTTTAATTGCAGAAAAAAAAAGTTTCATTAATTTTGCAAATTTTTGAACATATATGCTCTTAAATTTGATTTATTAAATTTGATTGGTTCTATTTTGGCTAATTTGGCTTCAGAGAAATTTTATATAGAGTCATGAAAATTGGTTTACATGAAAAACGCTAATGCAATTATGCATGTCCTCTTAATAAAACCAATTTCTGTTTGTATGCTTTCAATATATGTCCAGGAACAGAGATTTGGAAATATTATATCTTTGTAGTTTATTCTTTACTTACATGCTTGAAATTTGCAGTGAATTAACAAAATAGAAAGCAAAATAACCCCATAGTTCTAAATTTTCTTTAAAATATAAACTCAAGAAATAGAAAAGTACTGATGTCACCAGATATAGTTAAAAGGAAGCGAAACACTAATGAAGAGGTATTTTATTACAATCAGACTTGAAATTCTCTTGAAATTGAATTTGTAAAAGACACAAAGTAACTTATTTGATTATTTGATTGGAAATTTTACAATAAAACCATCTGTTATATATTTTAATGCATTCTTAGTGCTCCCACTAGATTATATGGCATGTGTTTTCAAAAATAATTTCCATATTTTGAAATATTTGTGTAGAATATTTTAAAGTGGTCAACAGTTTAGTCAATAGTTCTTCTAAAAGTAGATTGTATTTGTAGGAAGCAGAGTAGCAACCATACTGCATGAAATGCCTGGGCAATGACAGTTAAACCCTATAAAGGGAAGAATTCCTGCTCCAGAGGGTGCGGTGCCAGCTCGTCAGCTGGTCTGCAGCCGAGTTGGAGGCATAAAGGAAAAGAATGGGTTGTGGCTCTAGGCCAGAGCTTTTCAAAGAGAAAAGGAAAAAAAGAACAGTACTAGACTTGATAATCAGGCCAGTGGTACTGTACATCCCACTGTCTCCAGTGGTCTTTTTTCTTTTTTTCAATTCCCACCCTAAAGCCAAGAAAGAAAATGAGAATCTCTTAAAAGAACTCCCACAGCATATCATTGGGAAATCTTTGGGATAAGTTTTTATAAGCCAGGGAGACAAATGATACGAAGATCATGGATCAAAAAAAAAAAAAAAAAAAACAAAACAAAAAAACAAGAAAGGACTAGAAGGAGATGGCTTTTAGAGATTTGAAAAAAATATATAGCAAATGCACTGCATTATGTTATACAAGTAGTAGGCAGAGGACAAATGTTATTGGAGTCTGCTGTTACTTCTGGGTGTATAGATAGCAAGTGTCCTGGGATATTTTGTTGATAAGTATAGAAGGACATTTATATCACTCCCTCTCTAAGGTTCTGATGTGAAAAATTGTGTGTGTGTGCGCTCAGTCACTCAGTCATGCCCAACTCTTCAGCTCTATGAGCTCCTTTGTCCATGGAATTTTCCAGACAAGAATACAGGCTGCCATTTCCCACTCCAGGAGATCTTCCCAACCCAGGGGCCAAACCAGCATCTCTTACATTTCCTGCATTGGTAGGTGCATTCTTTACTACTAGTGCCACCTGATATGAAAAATGGTGGCATTTAAATATGTAGGCAAAAATATCAGCCAAATTTTGGATTTAGTATAGATTCACACATTCTGATAACCAAATTATTAATGCAAAGTCAGAAAGAATGCAAGTTGTTTTTAACAATTTAAGAGAGAATGTCAGTAGGTAACCATCTCAAAGGGAACTTATTAATTCAACAAGCAGTTTTAAAGTATTTTATCTGTATAGATCACTATAATGATGAGACACTCAAAGTTTCTCTTGGTTGATTCACTCATGGGTTCAGTCAATCACTTATTTACAAATTTATTTGAGTAATTAAATTGTTTCAAATATCACAGGCAGTAGAATTTGCCCAGTTAGACATGTAAAGTTTCTTTGATTTTACATGTCTCTACATATACTACTTGGTACCATAAGTTAGTTTTGCAAAAATGTAGAAATTCCTTTGCCTCGGTTTAAATGTCATTAAACTGTAAGTTGATACATTGATGGTTTAATATTCACATCAGTGAGTCTTTACCTCTATCTAATTTTCTTCATTAGGTCCAAACACTGGACTTTTGAATATTTATGATATTTTTTATACTGTTTACACTATATATACATAAAATTTTTCACTTTTTCCCATATAAATGGTAGCACAAAGAGATTACAAATATAGGAGGAAAGACTGTTGAAGGTGACCACAGAGATAATTTTCTGATATGAAATTTTAATAGCATAATAAGTTTTTAATAATAAAATGTTATTCAAGTTGAAAGTCTGTTTTTCTATAAAGACTCCTAATGTGTGATAAAGACATTAGCATTATACTATAGCAGAATAGTAGAAATCTACTATTACTTGTACCATAATAACTGTTGGTTTTTTCATCCTTTTGATAAGGGAAATGCAAAGTTAATTCCATGTTGGTCTCTTTGTAACAGAAGCTTAAGCTATATTTTAACTAATGAAAGACTCTATCATTAGCAGCTTTTCTACTGCTGAAAAATTATTTGGTCTTTTTGGATTTCAGTGGATTAGACATGCTCTAAGAATTTTTCCAGCTTGAAATGTCCATGATCCTAAAACTAAGTGTTTATGTGAATATAAAACTAATAAAACTAAGTGTTTATATGCAGAGTACATCATGAGAAATGTCGGGGTGGATGAAGCACAAGCTGGAATCAAGACTGCCTGGAGAAATATCAATAACCAGATGTGCAGATGTTACCACCTTTATGGCAGAAAGTGAAGAAGGCTTCTTGATGAAAGTGAAAGAGGAGAATGAAAAAGCTGGCTTAAAATGCAACATACAAAAAACTAAGATCTTGGCCTCCTGTCCCATCACTTCATGGCAAATAGATGGGGTAACAATGGAAACCATGAGAGACTTTATTTTCTTGGGCTCCAAAATCACTGCAGATGGTAACTGCAGCCATGAAATTAAAAGATTCTTGTTCCTTGGAAGAAAAGTTACAGCCAACCTAGATAACATATTAAAAAGCAGAGACATTATTTTGCCAACAAAGTTCCGTCTAGTCAAAAAAATGTTTTTTCCAGTATCATGTATGGATGTGAGAGTTGGACCGTAAATAAAGCTGAGTGCTGAAGAGTTAATGCTTTCAAACTGTGTTGTTGGAGATGCTTGAGAGTCCCTTGGACTGCAAGGAGGTCAAACCAGTCAATCCTAAAGGAAATCAGTCCTGAATATTCGCTGGAAGGACAGATGCTGAAGCTGAAACTCCAATACTTTGGCCACCTGATGCGAAGAATCGACTAATTGGAAAAGACCCTGATGCTAGGGAAGACTGAAGGAAGACAAGAGGTGAAGGGGACAACAGAGGATGAGACAGTTGGATGGCATCACCGATGCAATGGACATGAGTTTGAGCAAGCTCCAGGAGTTAGTGATGGATAGGTAAGCCTGGCATGCAGCAGTCCATGGATTTGCAAACTATTAGACACGAATGAGTGACTGAATTGAACTGAACTGAATAATTTTTCCACCTTGAAATGTCCATGAACCTAAAACTGCTTGTGTGAATATAGGAAATCATTGGTATCTCTTACCATAACCATCCCATCTTCACAATGCCTGAAGGATCAAATTAATTTAGGGAGATAATTGTATTAATATTGTCTGGTAAGAAAAGTTCAATTTCAATGTCTACCTCTCTTTTCAGGCCCCATGAAGAGACTGATATTACTTAAGACCCACACTTGGAAGCTGTGTAACATCAGTGCATATTAGGATAGACCACTAATTGCTCATGTACAACATGAGTGCTTGAAATAGGGAAGGACCCAGAGAAACATGGGCATCAGAAAGGAAACTGAAGGAGAGAAACATTATTAGAGAAAAATAGAAGAAAATGTAAGTAGTGAGACCTTCTTTCATTGGAAATAAGAGAAAATGAAAGAGTAAATTTAAAATAGAGATTCTTTGGTCTAACACATTTAAAGAGCATATTCACTGTGGATGGTTGAGCATATTGCTGGTTTTCAATAGAGCTGTTAAGTGACTATTGTGTTCACCTGATTACTGTATATAACTAATGAGGCCAAAGTCCAGTCCCCATGTGGGCCAGTTAACTGCGCCCTCTTCTGCAACCACACAGCATGCCACTAACTTTGGCCAGCTGTCTCCAGAATGCATGTTCTTTATCACAAAAGGGACCTGGTATATGTGGATCAGTGAAAATCTATTCTTACCAATAGGAAAAATTCTTAAGCCAGATGGTAGGTCAGGAATGTGACTTTAGCATATAAAAGATGGCATGTGTTCTGATTTTGAAAAGTAAAATGGAGATTTGTCAGGTATCCAATTGTAGTTGAATATTTGGGCTACAAACCCAGTCAAGTTTAGACGATCAACATGGTGGTTTATGCGATATACTAAAGGCACTGCCATTTCAGGGTCTCAAACTTAAATGACTTTGGTGACCAAAGAGATATACTGGCCTTCTAGATGACATATGGGGTGGTGGAAATGGCATTGAATTGGGCAAATAATGCTGCACCTAATTTGATAGAAAAATAAAGTAAGAAAATCTCATTCACCAGACACCTGACTTATTTGGGTCAGTTATCCAGAGGAATTAAAAAAAAATCACACTGCATATGGGTAAGTGTCTGATAATAGAACAAAATATGTTGATTTTATAAAAAAAGATACTCGTAATACTTACTATTTTTTATTTAAGAATGTGTATCACCTCACCAGATCCTGAATTCCACAAAAAGGAACACAATGTCTTTCTTGTCTTTTCTACAGTAGAACATAATATGAAATATAGAACCCATGCAAAAAAATGATAAAATTTTTTCTAATGCATAGCTTTAATGTAAACACAAGATTGTATAATGGTCTCAATTATCTATATTAATTTCATTTTCTTAAACATACTTAAATTTTGGTGTGTTAGAAATTTATTAGAACAAATAGAATTAGATATGAAAAATCATATTCCCAGTGGTAGACAACACAAAACTAAGAGTTTACTTAATCTGTATAAATTACAACAATTGAAAAGTACATTTACTCTTACTTTAGAATTTTTCAAGGTAATTAAGTGGACTTCAGTTTAGTGTACATCTCATTAGAAACATTAAGAAAAGTATTTGCTTAGTTGCTAAATTGCATTTTCCAAAGGCAGATGAAGATGAAACAAATAAACAGTAATTAAATTGCACAGAAATTTCTGTATGAAATAAAACAATTCTTTACAGTTTCTAGGTAATGGCTAAAGTGTTTCTGGCAAGAAAAGCATAATTAACAGCAGTGTTAAAGCTTTGCTTTACATTCTTTTGGCAATTGAGTCTACTAAGTTGAAAGCTGTTAAACAGAGTATTTGCGTTTTATATTAATTTGCATTTCACTTGCCTGCTTTTTGCTGTTTTGCAAGCATGAAGCAGGGAGGTCTGGGTTCAATGCAACAAATTACTGTATAAAATAAAAAATTGCTACCCAAGCAGATTTGTGTTTCTACTGGGTTTGTCATGCTGTGATTAAAAAAAAAAAAAAGAAAAAGAAAAAAAAAAGGGAAAAAAATAAAAAAGAAGTGTTGATTCTTTTAGAGGCATCTCAGCACCATATCTGCACTATCAAAAATAGTCCTCAAACATAGAGTTATCTAGAAATTCAGCAGTTTGCAAACAAATGCACTAGGGAGTACTTTTTTCACACTAAAATATTTTTGCTACACATCAGCAAGTCCTTGAGCAGAGCCTGCTGGCTCCAAAGGGCTGCCGCTTGCTGTTGAAAGAGCAGAGCAATAATATTTAGTCAGTGCCAACAGTGAAGCCATGATGAGTCTGCTCTTCATGGTGACTATTACATTTGACCCCAAATGGTTGGCCCACTAGTATTGAAAATCAGGACTTCATTTTAATACTTACTTCTTAACATTTGACATCCTTTATTATAACTTTAAGAAGTGTTAAGTATCCATGCCACCTGTTCTTTCCATAGACAATGATCACAACATACAGAATGAAAGACAGCTGATTTAAAAAATAAATCCATTCTAGTGTTCGTGCTTTTCCACTAAGGTGCTTCAGTCATGTCTGACTTTTTGTAACCTCAGGGACTGTAGCCTACCAGGTTCCTCTCTCCCTGGCATTCTCCAGGCAAGCATACTGGAGTAGGTTGCCATGCCCTCTTCCAGGGGACCTTCTCGACCCAGGGAACAAACCCTAGTCGTTTTGTCTCCTGCATTCTTTAACCACTAGCGCCAAACATATCCTTGATAGTATGCTGGTGTATGTACTCACTATCAAGGCTATGTTTTGGTTAATAGTGGGCAATCGTAAAATTAAAAACAAAGAGAATCTTGCTGTGAGGGTATTATTACCTGAGTCTGTTAGTTCTCTGCATTGTTAGAAACAGAGTTAGTGCATAATAATATTCTTCAAGTCATTAGACTATTTCAGCTTCCCTTTATCTATATCACTTTCTTCCTACTTGTTAATCTGGGTTTCAATAATTATATATTAATGTAATTAATTCATATGACTATGGCGTAACCTAAAATATTTTAAGGTTTTGACCTCTGAACTTTTTATATTAATGCATTCCTATTTTTAAACTGAAGACCCGCAAGAGAACAGCTATGTAACAAACACGACTCTAATAAACAAGGGGATAGAAATTCTTTATTGAAGGAGTTTTTATATTGGCAGCTATCTAGATGGCTAATAAAGTTGTTTAAATATTTGCTCATTAGTGAAATGAAATCATATCAGTTTAATTCAGTCTCGTTTCATGTTTCCTAAGTTTCAAAGCAACTTTTTAATATACACTCCAAAGGATTTTCTGGAGCTTTTGTGTTGTAATTTGCTTGCTTTTTCTAACTAGATCTATATTGATGTAGTCATACCAGATGAGGTGTTGGGCTCCTCCTAAAATCTTCCTATTCATCTGTTTGAGTTTGACTGTAAATTTCAGTGAACTGCAAAATCACACCATGTACATCACTGGCAGGACTCAGGGCCTGAGATATGTGAACAATAGAGACCTTAGGTGTCAGATGGCTGATGCATCCCAGGAGTACTTAGGGTGGCTAAGAGCCTGTCACAGAGGGAGAAACTGCTTATAGCACTAGGTTTATCTTAAGACATTCAGACAGGGAGATAAAATGCATTTTAATCCCTAAGGATAAACAGTGTTTGCTGTTGTCCTGGATAAGCATCTGTTTTGTCAGATTTAGCCTAAATGTGGGAAAATGGAGAAAAATCAGTGGTGGATTATTGGAGGGGCGCTGGAGCTGAGAGAAGTAAGTTTTCAGAGTAGAGGATGGTGTCCACCACACCCTGGTGGTACACCCCAGTGCTGTCCTGTCCCACCTTTACTGACACATCTACATTTTGGGTAGCCTTAAATAAAGTTGATATTTTCATTCTCTTCTGACTCCTTTTTGCTCAGGCTTTCCTAAGTGGAATCTAGAGAGAAAGAAGGTCACTAATTGATGTCTCCAAAACAAGTGTCAGGACACTTTACATAGTTTCTTGAGGTTAAGGATGTTGCATTGTCGAGTACCTTTTCTCTATAATGTCCAGCCTCGTATCAGAAAAAATAAGTCCTGCATATATATTTTTTGAATGAGTATACAAAGGATTATGATGTTTTTATCTTCTGACTAAGGCCATCAATTGTCTTGTTATTTTGATTTTTTCTGTAAAGGAATATTGCAAAAATCAGACCATAACGCCTGTAGATGAAGCGGAGCATAGAGTTTTTATTTACTCAACCATATTCTCGTCCTCATTCTCAACCTACTTTTACTTGATCTTTCCAAAAATGCTAAATAAACATACCTGCTGCAATACAAGAGCAATTTTAGCCGTAGCCTAGGTCACTGTTAGCACCAGCAGAAGACAAGATTTGGAACAGATGTCCAAATAATTATCCATAAATTTTGAATACTGCCTTAACAGTTTTGCTTAGAGAAAAGATTAGATGACTTATTTTCCTTTCAATTACAATTATTTCATAATGAAAAATTTAGAACCAAGGGGATATATGGAATACCGACTAAATTTCCATTCAAACAATGCATTTTTGGAAAATGTGTTAAAATGAGTCTTTAGAAGCTGTGCCTACTTTTGCAAGATTAATTCCGTAAACACCCAGTTGATAGATGCTGTATCTAGTTCTCATATACTAGATATGGAGCAAATATTTTCAGTGACTTAGATATACTTCCATATTTATGTTTTACCTATTAACAATATTCTATTTTTCATGAAGTCTTCTGAATACTTCATCTTAGTCTTCTTCTCCAAAAGCAAATATAAGAATAAGTGAGGTGATAGAACAAAATTATTTTTTAATACTGATTTCAAATCCTTTATTGATCACGGATGCTTTCCCCTCACTGCCTGTGGGAACTTGTTTCAAAGTTGAGATTCTGTCTGATATATTTCCTTGTAACTTCTGTACTGTGTATGGGGCAGCCCAGCCATGTCCAAGATGGCCCCCAATAAAACGTGCTTTCTGATATTCATTCTCTTGTGTTGTCTCCAGCAAATTGTATCAGGATTGCTCTGTGTGACCAGTAGAATCTATAATGGTTAAATAAATTTATACTTCTACCTTATTCTCCTAGATAATTCACTTAGGAGGAAGCCAGCTACCGTGTCAAGCTTCACTATTGCGATAAACTGTGGTAAGAAACCATAACCTCCTGCCAAGAGGAAGAATCTAGTTGCCAGCCATGAGTAAGAAATCATGGAGGGGGATCCGCCATGCATACACAAATTTGCAGATAACTGCAGCCCCTGACATCTTAACCATAAATTCATGAGACACCCCATGCTAGAACCAGCCAGCTAAAACTATCCCCAAATTCCTAATCCACAGAAACCGTGAAATAATAAATGTTTATTTTTGTCTAAAGTAATTAAATTTTGATGTAAGTTATTACATAGCAATAGGTAATTAAAACATCTGCCCAATAAACTTTGCTCTCTGAAAGATTTGAAGGAGTGATATTTTAAGGATTCAAGAAAATCTTAATATACAAATAGTCACTGCTGTGGTCAATGGGATAATTCATTCAAGGGTGAAAACGATTTTCCCTGCTGTAATGGAAAAAAAAAACAACTTCCTCCTCTTCTTTTTTAAAAGTGTGTCTCAGGTTTATAATATGGGCAATTAATATGTTTACACAACTTATAATCAATTGAAGAAATTATGCTAATGAAAATCATAGGATTTTTTTAAAGCCCAATAGCGTAGGCAGAAAAAAATGGTCTCCAAAAGACACCCACATCCTAATTCTTGAAATTTGTGAATATATTGCCTTTCATGGTAAAAGGGACTTGACAGATATAAGACCACCCCCACCCACAATTTTATAGAAGTTAAGATTCTTTGTTACCCCATGAATTGTAGCCTGCTAGGCTTCTCTGTCTATGGGATTCTCCAGGCAAGAATACTGGAGTAGACTGTCATTCCCTTCTCCAGAAGATCTTCTTGACCCAGGGATTAAACACAGGTCTCCTGAATTGCAGGCAGATTCTTTATTGTTTGAGCTTCAGGGAAGTCCAGTTTTACAGATATTCAAATAAATGTGGGTTCATGGGCCCAGAATCACAAGAGGATTATTTCCAGACCTCTGAAACAAAGTGGGATTTTCCAGGCTGGATTTTGATATTAGTACTGGTGATTTCCTTTTTCCCCCTCTTATTTTCTTACTTTTTGAATGGGGATGTTTACAACTTTTGTCATATGCCAGACAACTCTAGAAACTAGAAAAGATACATTCTTTTCTAGCACCCTCAGAAAGATTACTGACTTTCTACATTTTTATTTTAGCCCAGTGAAACCCATTATGGACTGCTGACCTCCATAGTTATAATATGCTTGTTTTGCCTTGAGACACTATGTCTGTGATAATTTTTTACAGCAATGATTGGAAACTAATTCACTCATGTTTCCAAAAAATGTAGCAAAATTTAAGAGGTTACTACTGTACCATCTTTATTTTGTTTCCTTCAACAAAGTCTTAACTAATATTGAAATGCCAGACTCAAACATAATACTGACAAGAAGCCTTTTTAATTTCTCAAAGTGTTCTTATTCTCTATCCTGAAGATAAAGGCAAGACTTCAACTTAGAGTTAACAATAAAATGTATTGTACTATCACTTATATTGGTATTTAAAATTATTATTTAACTTGTGTGTGTTCTCTTTCACTGTAGTTAAAATATCAGTTACTTGAGAAGAGCTTAAGCATCTTTTTTTGCTGGCATAGACTACACCTCCATCACCTGGAGACCCTGCTCTTATTCACTCAGTAAATACTTCTTGATTGGATTATATGTAATTTCACTTTTTCTTTGTTGTTATAGTTTTCCTTTGAGGTGTAATTTACATAAAATAAAATTCACAGGTTTTAAACATTCATTTGAATGCATTTTTGAATTTATGCAGTAACATAATCACTATGCAAAATGAAATACCAAACATTTCCATCATCCCCAAAAGTTTTCCTCTGTTCCTAACAATCAATTCTTATTCTCTGAGAAGCCAATTACTTTTGACTTCTTTCATTCAACCAAATGTTTATTACTAGTGGTGTCTCATGATATGATTACAATACAAAATATTTATTTGTTCTCTGGTGCTGATTTAAGGGAGATATCTATTTAACTTTGGCGGACACTGATGACATCACAACAATGCTCCAAAGTTTGCCATTTTACAATCCTCTGTCAGCAAGGATGAAACTTTGTGGTGTTCTACATTCTTGACACTATTCAGTACTGTCAGACTTTAAAATTTTAGCTATTCTAATGAAAATGAAATAGTATTTCATCATTGATTTATACACATGTTGTATATTTTGGTCCTTTGAAATTTATTCAGTTTTGTTCTTTGGCTTAGTGTATGCTCAGTCTTGGTGAATGCTCAATATGCACTTGAAAAAAATATGATTATGTTGTTGTTGTTGTTGAGCATAGTAGCCTTTCCATACCAAATAAGTTAGTGGATAATTCTACTCAAATCTTCCATGCCATACTATTTTTTTCCATTAAAAAATATCAGTTTCCATTAAGAATATTATGTATCCAACCAGGATTGTGGTTTTATATTTTTCTCTCTTTAGTTGTGCTATTTTATTATTTCTATATTTTAAAATTATTTTACAGTAATTTTTATAAAGTATATCTATAGCCACACACAAACATAGGTGTGTACCAACACATATGAATGCACACATACACATATATCTATAAAAATAAACATAACAAAAATCTGCTTATTTATACGTATGAATAACCTTGGTTATTTCTTTCTTAACATCCAGAGTTCTGTGTTTTTGTTATTTTCCACCTGCCTTCAGCATGAAGAACTAAGTACATCTCTGCTAGAAGCATATATTTTCTGCTTTTGTCTGAAAAATGTTCTTATTTTATTTTCATTTTTGAAGAGTATTTTCACTGGATATAGAATTCTTGCTTGGTATTTTCTTTACTTTAAGCACTGCGGTAATTCTGTATCATTTTCCTCTGATCTTAACTGTTTCTAATGAACTGTCTGCCTTAACTCTCAGGATTATTCTAAATGGTATGTGCTTTTTCATCTTTATCCAGTGATGAAACTTTTGATTGATTTTTACTTTATAGACATTTAACTATGTGTGCCTAGGTATAGATTTTGTTGTATGTATTCTTTGTGAGCTTCACTGACCATCTTGGTTATAGCATGCGTAGGTTAAAATATTTTCATTAAATTTAGAAAATTCTTAACCTTTTATCTTTTAAAGTATTGCTCTACCTTGTTCCTGTTCTCATCTCCTTCTGAGAGTTTCATTTCACTGTCTATATCCATATTTCTCCATACATCTTTAAATATGCCCAGATCTATAATAATCCAGTAATACACACTATCTTTCATTTATTCTCCCTTCCTACTTGGAAAATGTATACTTATATTTGTAATTTTTAGGTCTTGGATACGCTTTCTGAAGTTAAGCAGTTATAAGAATAAGATAAATTATACCTTCAGTAGCCAAAAGTGAAAATCTAAAAAGGAAAAAAGGAAAAAATAATAACAAATAATAAATTGGAATGGCTAAGTGAGCTTGATGAGCTCTTGACGTCTTGTCTGACACCTTTGAGACTGCTCAGAGAAGCAGAAGACATATGTTCAGTTCAGTTCAGTCACTCAGTTGTGTCCAACTCTTTGAGACCCCATGGACTGCAGCATGCCCGACTTCCCTGTCTATCACGAACTCCCAGAGCTTGCTCAAACTCATGTTAATATGAGGTAGCTATATTTTTAAACATAAATGCATGTTCAAAAAATTCAAAAATGAAAATTTAATGTGAATTCATTGTAGCATGTTAAGTTTTCACTTTTTTGATGAACTATTACCTTTTTTGTCTGTTTCCACTGAGGGCTTTTTAGCTTATATTAATCAAAATACCTCAGAGTAAAAGATAATGTGGAGTAGGAAATAGCAACCTATTTTAGTATTCTTGCCTGGGAAACCCCATGGACAGAGGAGCCTGGTGAACTGCAGTCCATGGGGTCACAAAGAGTCAGATATTACTGAGCAACTGAGCATTGATACAAAAGATAATGTACATGGAATTCAATGATTCTATCAGTTCAGTTCAGTTGCTCAGTCGTGTCTAACTCTTTGTGAGCCCATGAATCGCAGCACGCCAGGCCTCCCTGTCCATCACCAACTCCTGGAGTTTACTCAAACCCATGCCCATTGAGTCAGTGATGCTATCCAGCCATCTCATCCTCTGTCGTCCCCTTCTCCTCCTGCCCCCAATCCCTCCCAGCATCAGGGTCTTTTCCAATGAGTCAACTCTTCACATGAGGTGGCCAAAGGATTGGAGTTTCAGCTTCAGCATCAGTTACACAAATTTTGTAATGCTTGTCTGGGGTGGTTAAGTGATCCTTCATCTCAGTCAAGCACAAAATACTTGGCTAATCAATAAAGGAATTGCTCTAAATAGAATGACAAGTCCCCAAATGACTGAGTTTGCTATTCATTATCCTCTTTTATGGGCTTCCCAGGTGGCTCAGTGGTAAACAATCCACCTGTCAATGCAGGAGATGGGAGAGGCAGGTTTGATGCCTCGGTCGGGAAGATCCCCTGAAATCAGAAATGACAACCCACTTCAATATTCTTGCCTGGGAAATTTCATGGACAGAGAAGCCTGGCAGGCTACAGTCCATGGGGTCTCAACGAGAGACACCTCTGAGAGACTGAGCACACAGGCATTCTCCATTATTAAATTAACTCAAGCACATATTTTAAATAAAAACAAATATATCATGTGGGATACTCAAAATCACTACACTAAATAATTCATCTGTTTTAATAAGGGTAAGATATATAATCCTATAAAGAACTAAATTTTATGAGCAATATTCTTATATCTATAAAATATATGAATTATGTGAACATAATAGTCAATTAACAATTGAATATTAGAGTAGATACTAACTAAAATTTAACTAATTTTAAATTCTATTGAAACTGGAGCCCATTATACAGAGTGAAGTAAGCCGGAAAGATAAACACCAATACAGTATACTAACGCATATATATGGAATTTAGAAAGATGGTAACGATAACCCTATATGCAAGACAGAAAAAGAGACACAGATGTACAGAACAGACTTTTGGACTCTATGGGAAAACGCAAGGGTGGGATGATCTGAAAGAACAGCATCAAAACATGTATATTATCAAATGTGAAACAGATCGCCAGTCCAGTTTGGATGCATGAGACAAGTGCTCAGGGCTGGTGCACTGGGATGACCCAGAGGGATGGGGTGGGGAGGGAGGTGGGAGGGGGTATCAGGATGGGGAACACATGTAAATCCATGGCTGATTCATGCCAATGTATGGCAAAACCCACTACAATATTGGAAAGTAATTAGCCTCCAACTAATAAAAATAAATTAAAAAAAAGAAAAAAAATTTATATAGAGCCTTATAGGTGTAATGACAGAATAGGTGTCAAGACCTACATGCCTATTTAAAATGGAAAGAATGGCATGTGTAAAATCATTAAATGTGATACTGTTGTTCGGTCTCAGCCCTGTCTGACTCTCTCTAACCCCATGGACTGAGACATGCCACATCTCCCTGTCCTTCACCATCTCCTGGAGCTTGCTCAAACTCACGTCCATTGAGTCCGTAATGCCATCCAACTATCTCATTCTCGGTTGTCCCCTTCTCCTCCTGCCTTCAATCTTTCCCAGCATCAGGATCTGTTCCACAGAGTCCACTTTTTACATCAGGTGGCCAAAGTATTGGAACTCAGCTTCAGCATCAGTCCTTCCAATGAATACTCAGGGTTGATTTCCTTTAGGATGGACTGGTTGGATCTCTTTGCAGTCCAAGGGACTCTCAGAATCTACTACTTTAAAACTGTTCCTCTGTCCTTCAATATATATTTACCAGGAGAGTTACATTTCCTTTCATTCTTTTTCAAACACTGACTCCTCTTCACCTCCTTATTTTCTAATTTGAGATGTGATTCAATTGAACCAGAAGTGAATAAAAGACCCAGTTTGCATGAATTTTGCTCACAAAGAAACTGGAGCTGGAACTGAGAGATATCTAATGTGGAGAGATGAAGGAACCTAGCCTACAGGGAGAAAGAGAAAAATGAGGGGGAAAAAAGGAAAAGGCAAAATTGAGCAAGTTCTTATGCCACCTGAGTTTAAAGCTACTTCTAATGACCCAGCTCTGTCCTGAGCCTACCTGTACAATGTGCTTGGATTTTAAAGATATTTTTCACATATTTAAGTTGGCATTAATGGATACTAAAGATCAATTGAGACCCATTCAAAATTTCAGTTTATTCAGGTATGTGTCAATTTCAGCAGGGCAGTGCCAAGCTGAAAGTGGTTAGGAATGACTCCACTGGCAGGAGAAGGTAGGGGAAAGGTTTATATGCAGAAACAAAGGAAAAAAAAAAAAAAGATTGGTCATATCTTAAGTAGTTGCTTTATTTGGGAAGGCTAGTTGACTGTGATTGTCTTTTCTCAAATTTCACTTTGTCAAATTCAAGTGCATTGACCCTGGCTTAGGTTTTGTTTTGCTTATAGAGACTACCAGTGCTTTGGAGCCACCTCAGTCTAATGGCCTCCTTATTTAATTACTTAAGCACGGTTTTTGTTATTTGTAACCAAGAGTCCTGAGTAATGCAATCATCTACAGCAAGTGATTTCCCCAGTAACACATATGCATGTTAGCTCTATATGGTAAAGCTCCAGAAGTCCTTATACAAAATATCTGCTTCTTTTTGTATCATGTATTTCATTGTTGGTGTTCTCTTGGCATCGTATATTTCTTTCTTTCCTTTTTGTTGCCTAAATATATGTACAAATAACAGAAAGGCACAAGAATAATAATAGTTATAATCTTATTTCCTTTATAACAATCCCTGCCCATGTTTCCAGAGAAAAAAATATCATCAGGAGGGCAGTGTATATAGTTCTAGTCTGTGTTTTACATAGATATATTTTTATTTGTAACAATTTTACTTTGGAGTGTGACATTAAAAAAATACAGATGATGATGGGACTTGATTTTTCATTTATTTTATTTAAGTCTCTTTCACTTTCTCTGTGTATGTGTCCATGTGTGTGCACCTCTCTGTCTCATTATATATTTAATATATTATTGTTAATTGTTCCATTAGTATTCCACATTCTATTCATCTGTTTCTCTAATGATGGGCATTTAGTTATTTCCAACTTTCAGTGACTACAAACAATGCTGTGATTGATCACTCTCCAGAAGTTCAGCCATCTGCTGTGATTTCAACCACTGGATGATTTTCACCATGGTTCTGATTTGCTTTCTAATTGCATGGCTGGGCATTCACCCATCGTCCTACCTGGATCCCCCTCACCATGGTAAATGCTCTCAGCAATAAATTTCTGAAGAAGGGACTTTGGGAGATAATATAACTCAGTATCCTGAAGCTGAAGCTTACTTGGCTCTTTCTCAGCTCAAATAGTTTGTGCAAGATCATGAATCAAAATTATTATTATCATTTTATGGTTTCTAGTTTTTCCTGTTCAAGTAGTGGGTATCAAAGTAAAATTTTCAGTTTATGTGCCTCATTTTAAATGACTTGGCCATTAATTGATACTCATCAATTTTTCTCATGAATCTAGCTTAGAAATGAAAGATACTTTTGTTGTTTTCCCTAATATTTGTTTTTGATATTGTAGGTGGATTCAATTCAGGAGGAAGATGCCAGTTGAGCATTGTTTGAATGACAATAGTTTCTCTCCCTCTTTAATAAAATATTGTGCATTTTTGACAAGTATTTATGGTCAATTCACTCGAAAAGGATAAATGGGATCAGAATCACCAGGACCCTACTTATGACCATGTTTGCATTATTAGAGTCTTGTGATATTTTACTGTTGAGTTTATGCCTACAGTTTCTCTGTTGGACTCTCACCAGGGTGCTCCAAGATTGCATATATAAAAACACGTGCCCAGGCCCTGAAACATTTAAACTTGATAAAATCAATTTTACCTATGTGATTCCCAGCTGAATGCCACTTCTGATGTACATCAGCTTCAAAAGAAATTAAAAGATAAGTAACATGATTACAATCAGATTAGCTTGTCTAGGCAGACAAACAAGACTGTAGAGTTATCTGAGTGAAAATACTTCCTAGCAAGACCAGTTTACATCACATTAAACAAAAATGAGTTTCCAATATGTGTACTATATAACAAAACAGGTAAATGGAAAATTGCACCCTTGTGACTGAATATGAATCAGGGAAACTGTCTGTTATTTTCTAACTTTTTGAGAATTTACTGCCTGTCGGAACACTTTATGGGGTATCAAAGAAAAATACCAGAATTATTCCCTGAGATTTGTTGCTTAAGATAAAAGAACTATTTCTTTGATTAATGTAGCTCATGAAAGCCAAGAGAGGGAGACATTGAATGGGGGAAAATCTTGAATCCCAACTGACTCTACATGGTAGAATAGGATAATGAAAAGTATTTAGAGGCTAATTCATGACAAAGGTCATATGTAACCAGAAAGAGAGATACATTAATACATTAATGATTACTAACTGGACAATGTACAAGAATTGTACATTGGGGTGGACTCAGTTATAATTAACATAACATCTATGGTGAGGAAAAAGGCTCCTCTCTGTCTTACCTTATTAATAAAATGCTTTTTTATTGAGTTGCTTAGAGGGAAAAACAAAACAAAGAACAAGGAAAGTTGTATGGGGCAAGTAGAAAATAATTTGGCAATGTTTGTTCAATCAAGTGTGAGAATGCATTTCTAAGCTATTTTCTTTTTAGTCTATAATTACTTTGGTTATAAAGAAAAATATTCAGAAAATTAAAATAATTTGTGTCTCAATGATTGGACAATAATATAGGTAGGTGCCTTAATCAAACAATTCCACAGTAACAAAGTTTGGCAGCAAATTTTAAGAATTAAAAAGAGCAGAGCATGTGACAAAGTTCTGGAAGTTAAAGTAAGGGGATAAAGGAAAGAAAGGAGCCTTGTGAGAGTGAACCCTAAATAAGAGAAATATTTTTACACCATAATGGAATAGCCAGTTTTCCTAATCACCAGTTCTGTTTTTTCCCTTTAATGTCTTATGATTGCAGAATTCCTATACTTTAAGATTTCTTCAAATTGCGCAGAATCTTAGGGGAATGTGTCTTGAAACTAGTAGTGTATTTAGAATACTTTGCTGGCCAAACTGTTACTAAACATCTATTTAGAATTTATGGTTTTAACTAATGCTTGCATTATTCACAAAAGGGAAGAAAATTCTAATGTGAAACATATGCCATTGGCGTAATTTGACCTTCTTAGGGAAAGTGCCACTATACCTTTTCTTCACAAAAAAATGTTAAAGGAAAAGGAAATCTAGGGAAATGATTATTGGGGAGGAATCATGGGAAATATTTCAAGTAAATTTTTTTTTCTTCTAAATATAAAGCAATACCTTGTAGCCCTAATTTTAAAAAGTCCAGTTGTACATATAACCTAAATATCAGATTGCAACATGCCACCATTTTAAGAAACTCTTCGATCTCTGGTTTAGATCTGTCTTCCTTTAAATTAAGCATAAAATATATTACCAGAAAAAGATGAAGTACTCATCTAGTGCTCATCAGGAAAAAGCCACATAAGCTTTTGACAAAACACAATGCTCCTCATGAATATATTTTGACAAATATTTTGACAAATATTATTAACAATCATTGGTTACTACTTTTATGATCTAGATATTTGATTTCTAGTAGTTCTTTCCAGAAATAATTGGCTTACTTTTCAGTATATGACTTTAAATGAAAGTCTTTCTAGAACTAATTAATTTTTTTTCTATTTAATGATAGATTTTAGGAACCATTTGGTAGTGGGACAATCATCTTGGAATTCTTAGTGGAATGTATAGCCCTGAAGAAATAGCTAAAATTTTTTATTTCAGTTTTCCTGGGCCTTTGACCATAAGTCTGTATCATTTTTTCTGACATTCTTTCTTGTTTTACTCTCCTGTTTTTTGCCTCTAAGCTACAATTTTATCATTTATTAATGGGCATAACAATATCTCCTCATGTGGTGGTTGTGATGATTAAATGAGTAAATCTATGCATGATGCTTAATGCATTACCTAATACATAGTAAATGTTCAGACAATATCTATTGCCATTATTCTTTTAATCTAGCACATACCAGGTTTATTACCTACAATGTAATGTCAACTATATTATACTATGTAAAATGTGTATGTCGTAGGGAAGAACAAGTTACTCACCAAAAGTATGCTGCCTATAAGCTTAAAGTACACATAATGGCCCATCTCTAGGAACCCTGTCTCTGAAGTAATGGCCATTAACCTAAAATACCTTTGTATAGCTTACAGGAAACATCCTGACCAGTCCCACCTGTGAATCTGTGAATGGCTGCAGGAAGGAAATAACACATTCCCCTCTGGAGTCTGACTAAATCAGGACCTCTCCCTCCCCTTTTATAAACGAACCTGGAATTCTAAGTCCGGGAAGATCATTCTTTGAAAAACTAGTCTACCATCTTCTGGGTTTGCTGACTTTCTGAATAGTCATTACTTTTGGGTCTTCCTTGGGGGTTCAGACAGTAAAGAATCTGCCACAATGCAAGTGACCAGGGTTCAATCCCTGGTCCAGAGAGATCCCCTGGAGAAGGGAGTTTCTACCCACTCCAGTATTCTTGCCTGGAGAATTTCACGAACAGAGGAGCCTCTGGGCTACACTCCATGGGGTTGCAAAGAGTCAGAAACAACTGAGTGACTTTCACTTTCATTTACACACCAAAGCAAGCTTATTTGAGATGTCCTTGTGATTTAAAGTATCTTCAAATTACAGGTTGTCCACCATAATTAAGGTGCAAAAGTGGAGATATTATGCTTTATTTAAAATATTTTGTTTATAATTTCTCCAGGGCATTGTTTTGCTCCCCTGAATATTTTTTTTTCTCTCTCTCTGTCTCTCTTGCTCTCTCTTTTAACTTTCCTTTAAAATTGTATTTCATCCTTTGTATTTAATTGTATTCAACTTGCTGAAAGATTCTATGTCTCTAAACCACTCTTTGGAGCCATAAATTCAGTTAGGAATTAGAAATTCTCAAGATTATTATGCTACATCTCAACCTATCCAAATCTCACATCCCATTATAGGCTTCTGTTCTATTTTCCCAAGTTAGGACTACATTGGTTTCATCTATCTTTTGAAATAAAAAAGCTCAATGAATGCTTTACTTTGCTGATTGGTTTCTTCTTCATTTCATGTTTTGTGTGTGGTGCTGTGTGGTGTAGGATCATGAAAGACTTTAGCAGGAGATAACCATGGTCTTAGATTTCTGTCAATCACCATTCTAAATCATAAAAAATTGTCCCTGCAATCAGATTCAGATCTACTTTCTCTGAAGTATCTTGGACAATATTAAATTTAGTTTTTCTCCTTGATTATATGTCTTCAGTATCCACACTTGAAACCAAAACATTTTGTTTATCTGAATATCTGACTCTAGTTTAATACCCACATATTGAGTTACTTAAATCAATAAGAAGCTCCTCAATAAAAGGTGGATTATTATTTCTCTGTGACTCATTGATTATAGGAAAGTATAACTGTCTGATTGCTTATGTTTTTCACATCTTCTGAGTTCATTTGTGTTTTAAATTATCACCTTGACCCTTTCATATACTATTAGAAAATTTCTTCTCTTTAGTAAACATCTTGGTTTGGGTTATGTTTTCCATTATGCTATTCATTCCCAATTCCCCGCACCCCCCTCCAAGAAAAAAACTTGGTTAAAGAGATGACTTGCCTTGAATGCATAAAGCAATATACAGCTCCTTTCTTTAATTCTTTTTTTTGGGGGGGAATAAGTATGAAACTTATTTTCCTCTGTCTGCCAGGTTATTAAACCCTTGAGACATAATTAGGGAGACTAAGGGTCCAGCTGGTAAAGGAACTGCTAATGCTTAGCTCACTAACAAGGAAATTTTTCAGAGAGCTTCAAGGAGAATAATTCTCTGATTCTTACTATAAAGGAAGTCCTTGGAATATCCTAATATTTTTCTTTCAGAGAATGACTCAATACACTCAATGTAGTACTCCTTATTGTGGAGACACTGTACAGCATTTATTTAAAATCATGTATATATATCAGGACGCAGAAGCATAGTTCAGTTCAGTCACGAAGTCCTCCCCGACTCTTTGCGACTGCATGAACTGCAGAACGCCAGGCCTCCCTGTCCATCACCAACTCCCGGAGTCCGCCCAAACCCATGTCCATTGAGTCGGTGATGCCATCCAGCCATCTCATCCTCTGTCATCCCCTTCTCCTCCTGCCCTCAATCTTTCCCAGCATCAGGGTCTTTTCCAATGAGTCAACTCTTCACATGAGGTGGCCATAGTACTGGAGTTTCAACTTTAGCATCAGTTCTTCCAATAAACACCCAGGACTGATCCAACACCCAGTTGGATCTCCTTGCAGTCCAAGGGATTCTCAAGGGTCTTCTCCAACACCACAGTTCAAAAGCATCAGTTCTTCGGCGCTCAGCTTTCTTTATAGTCCAACTCTCACATTCATACATGACCACAGGAAAAACCATAGCCTTGACTAGACAGACCTTTGTTGGCAAAGTAATGTCCCTGCTTTTTAATATGCTGTTTAGGTTGGTCACAACTTTCCCTCCAAGGAGTAAGCATCTTTTAATTTCATGGCTGCAATCACCATCTGCAGTGATTTTGGAGCCCAAAAAAATAAAATCAGCCACTGTTTCCACTGTTTCCCTATCTATCTGCCATGAAGTGATGGGACCGGATGCCATGATCTTAGTTTTCTGAATGTTGAGCTTTAAGCCAGCTTTTCCACTCTCCTCTTTCACTTTCATCAAGAGGCCTAATAGTTCTTCTTCACTTTCTGCCATAAGGGTGGTGTTATCTGCATATCTGAGGTTATTGATATTTCTCCCGGCAATCTTGATTCCAGCTTGTGCTTCATCCAGTCCAGCATTTCTCATGATGTACTCTGCATATAAAATAAATAAGCATGGTGACAATATACAGCCTTAATGTACTCCTTTTCCTATTTTGAACCAGTCTGATGCTCCATGCCCAGTTCTAACTGTTTCTTCCTGACCTGCATACAGGTTTCTCAAGAGGCAGGTCAGGTGGTCTGGTATGCCCATCTCTTTCAGAATTTTCCACAGTTTATTGTGATCCACACAGTGAAAGGCTTTGGCATCGTCAATAAAGTAGAAATAGATGTTTTTCTGGAACTCTTTTGCTCTTTTGATGATCCAGCAGATGTGGGCAATTTGATCTCTGGTTCCTGTGCCTTTTCTAAAACCATCTTGAGCATCTGGAAGTTCATGGTTCATGTATTGCTGAAGCCTGGCTTGGAGAATTTTGAGCATTACTTTACTAACGTGTGAGATGAGTGCAATCAGACAGTAGTTTGAGCATTCTTTGCAGTTGCTTTTCTTTGAGATTGGAATGAAAACTGACCTTTTCCTGTCCTGTGGCCACTGCTGAGTTTTCCAAATTTGCTGACATATAGAGTGCAGCACTTTCACCGCATCATGGTTCAGGATTTGAAATAGCTCAACTGGTATTTCATCACCTCCACTAGCTTTGTTCATAGTGATGCTTCCTAAGGCCCACTTGACTTCACATTCCAGGATGTCTGGCTCTAGGTGAGTGATCACACCATCGTGATTAGCTGTCGTGAAGATCTTTTGTGTAGATCTTCTGTATATGCTTACCACCTCTTCTTAATATCTTCTGCTTCTGTTAGGTCCATACCATTTCTGTCCTTTACTGAACCCATCTTTGCATGAAATGTTCCCTTGGTATCTCTAATTTTCTTGAAGAGATCTCTAGTCTTTCCCATTGTATTGTTTCTTCTATTTCTTTGCATTGATCACTGAGGAAGGCTTTCTTATCTCTCCTTGCTATTCTTTGGAACTCTGCATTCAAATGGGTATATCTTTCCTTTTCTCCCTAGCTTTTTGCTTCTCTTCTTTTCACAGCTATTTGTAAGCCCTCTTCAGACAATCATTTTGCCTTTTTGCATTTCTTTTTCTTGGGAGTGGTCTTGATTCCTGTCTCCTGTACAATGTCACGAACCTCCATCCATAGTTCATCAGGCACTCTGTCTGTCAGATCTAGTCCCTAAAATCTATTTCTCACTTCCACTGTATAGTCATAAGGGATTTGATTTAGGTCATACCTGAATGGTCTAGTGGTTTTCCCCACTTTCTTCAGTTTAAGTCTGAATTTGGCAATAAGGAGATCATGATCTGAGCCACAGTCAGCTCCCACTCTTGTTTTTGCTGACTGTATAGAGCTTCTCCATCTTTGACTGCAAAGAATATAATCAATCTGATTTTGGTGTTGACCATCTGGTGATGTCCATGTGTAGAGTCTTCTCTTGTGTTGTTGGAAGAGGGTGTTTGCTATGACCAGTGTGTTCTCTTGGAAGAACTCTATTAGCCTTTGCCATGCTTCATTCTGTACTCCAAGGCCAAATTTGCCTGTTATTCCAGGTGTTTCCTGACTTCCTACTTTTGCAATCCAGTCCCCTATAATGAAAAAGACATCGTTTTTGGGTGCTAGTTCTAGAAGGTCTTGTAGGTCTTCATAGGACTGTTCAACTTCAGCTTCTTCAGCGTTACTGGTCAGGGCATAGACTTGGTTACAGTGATATTGAATGGTTTGCCTTGGAAATGAACAGAGATCATTCTGTCATTTTTGAGATTGCATCCAAGTACTGCATTTTGGACTCTCTTGTTGACGCTGATGGCTACTCCATTTCTTCTAAGGGATTCCTGCCCACAGCAGTAGATATAATGGTCATCTGAGTTAAATTCACCTTTCCAGTCCATCTTAGTTCACTGATTCCTAGAATGTCGATGTTCACTCTTGTCATCTCCTGTTTGACCACTTACAATTTGCCTTGATTCATGGACCTAACATTCCAGGTTCCTATGCAATATTGCTCTTTACAGCATTGTACCTTGCTTCTATCACTGGTGCCATCCACAACTGGGTGTTGTTTTTTCTTTGGCTCCATCCCTTCATTCTTTCTGGAGTTATTTTCCACTCATCTCCAGTAGCATACTGGGCACCTACCGACCTGAGGAGTTCATCTCTCAGTGTCCTTTCTTTTTGCCTTCTCATACTGTTCATTGGGTTCTCAAGGCAGGAATACTGAAGAGGTTTGCCATTCCCTTCTCCAGTGGACCACATTCTGTCAGAGCTCTCCACCATGACCCGTCAGTCTTGGGAGGCCCCACACGGCATGGCTTAGTTTCACTGAGCTAGACAAGGCTGTGGTCCTGTGATCAGATTGGCTAGTTGTCTGGGTTTGTGGTTTCAATCTGTCTGCCCTCTTATGCCTTCTCTCAGTGGCTATCATCTTATTTGGGTTTCTCTTACCTTAGGTGTGGGGTATCTCGTCACAGCTGCTCCAGCAATTACAGCCCCTGCTCCTTACCTTGGACGTGGGGTAGCTACTCTCAGCCACCGCCCCTGACCTTGGACGTGGGGTAGAAGCATAAAGTACTTCCAAAAAATAGTGAGTAAAAATAAAAAGTTGCAGAGAATATGTAAGTGATGTCCTTTATATTATACAAACATTATATATATATATATATATATGTATATATGTAGATACATATATATATATATAATGTCTATCTATGTATCTATCATCTATCTCTCTGTCACAAACCAAGATAGTGAATATTGTTCTGTGGGCACATGGATATGTGCATAAATGTTGAGAGACCTCAGGGAGATCTCAGGGAGAAGGGCTAGTAGTAGAGGAACAGGGAGATGTTAGTATAGTAGTGGTAGTAGTGAGACAAGAGAATAGATTTATTTCTAATACTTGAATTTTTAAAGAATAATATATTAATGTATTAGTTTAGAACCTGAAAGAAGTTGATTTGAAAAAAAAAAAAAGCATTTGTACAATAGGCACTATACTTTTAATTTTCTACCACTCCCTCCTTCTCATATTTCCAAAGAGAGATTGGAGTTGTTTAGTCACTAAGTATGTCCAATTCTTTTGAGACCGCAAGAACTGTCACCTGCCAGACTCATCTGTCGGTGTGATTTCCTTGACAAGAATACTGGATGGGTTACCATTTCCTTCTCCAGGGGATCTTCCTAAACCAGGGGTTGAAACTGCATCTCCTATATGTGTCTCCTGCATTGCAGGAGGATTCTTCACCGTTGAGCCATCAGGGAAAGAAGACTTAAATAGATGGGCATTATGTTTGCTTCAAGGTATGCACTTCCACGTAGGTTTTGTTTCTAGATCCTTAAGTCAGGCTGAGTATATGAGAGAATAATCAAGGCTCAGTCCATTCTAACTTCTGATGCAAAATGTAAAATAGCAGGAAGAAAATGGGCCAGGAAGGAGGAGATTTGATTACAGTCCCAGCTTGTTCACTCAGCAGTTGTCAATGGAGGTAGGGCCCTTAATATCTTTGGACTTTGATTTCTTCCTTCGTAATATTGGGATAACAATTCTCAGTCATATTGCAGGCATATAGTGTCAATCAACACTATATAAATGTTTAATTTACATTTTATAAATCATACAATATAAGTTAACAAGTATGCAAATACTTATTTAATTATAAAATATTCTTAAGTGATTTATCAATATTATTATTCTAAAGTTTAAACTTTGGTGATAAAAACATAAAGCAACCTAGGCTCATTGTCCTCTTACTATTCTTCGACAAGAATAAGCAAGATCTTGTTCTTGCCTTTGCCTTACTGCACCAGCTGTGCCTGGCATGCTGTTTTGACAGGATAATCTGCAGGGCTCATTCTCTTGCTTTATATCTCTACTGAAATGTCACTGTATCACACAGGTATCCCTTCCCTGACATCCTCTGTCAATTAGCAACACTCACCCAAGTACCACTATCTCCCTTATCATACCATATTTTATATCAACAACTGAAACATTATCAAATTATTCACATATCTATTTTTTCTATCTAATACTCTTTCTTCAACACACACAAGTGTAAAATCCATTAGAATAGTGATTTTGGTTTGCTTTACTATGATCCTTAATCCCCTGAAGAGGGCTTGAACTATGGAAGGCAGACACAAAATGTTACTGATGTTGTTGCTATTCAGTCACCCAATCATGTCTGACTCTTCGCAACCCCATGAACCAAAGCATGCCAAGCCTACCTGTCCCTGACCGCTCCTGGAGTTTGTCCAAGTTCATGTCCACTGCATCGGTGATGCCAACCAGCCGTCTCATCCTCTGATGTCTCTGTTACTTAATGACTGAGCAAACTTACAAAATTGTCTGATTTGAATTAAAAAATGTAAGCAAAATAAACTTTGCGACTCTTTTTATCCTACAATAGCTCACTTAATAAGTCTTTACACTTACCAAGAAAATACTGAAATCTTATACAATGAACACATTATGTCAAAGTGCCAAAATTCCTTTCAGTTTATTAATATGATTTATTTTTACAAAAGTATAACAATATCTCTTGCAAGGAGATGCCTTGGTGCTTGCACCATGTCAAAACATGAAACAAATATGCCATTATTATGGAACCATATCTACAAGAATCAAAGGATCCTTCACATTATAATGTCAATTATCTAAAAATAGATAAATCCTAATTATTCATACAGCCAGTTTGGAAACTATGGGAGACAATAATAAGCAAGTAACAAAGTTAATTTTATCCGCTTATGTTAAATGTCATGTTTACCTCAGTTATGCACATATGGATATGTTAAAACCATGTTGGGTGACTTGAATTTTATATCATTTACCCTCAGGTTCTTCAAAAGAGTAAAGAAATTGATAAGGCTAAAAATAGTTTATTTAGAATAATGTGAAGCAAGATGCAAGCCACAAAAGTAGTATGTTAACAAGACAACAATTCTAATAAATTGAAATTTTACTGCATATAACAATTTCTCTATTCTTTTTGGTGTACTTTTAGAAGGCAGCAGCTGGGATCAGCATACCTTTGATTATGTAGTGCTCTTCAGGATAATGTATTATTTGGAAAGTCGCCTATTATATGTTGAACTTGTTATATGCTGATTTAAAAACAAACTTTTTGTCAATTTCTAACAATACCACCAGAAACTGATCATCTCTTCAATAAAAATAGTTTTAACATTTCCAACTGAGTCTTGCCTCTTTATATTATAAAGTTGCAACATTTCTCGAAATACTAAATGGAAAATGTGAAAGACTAAACTGATATATGGTGTATACTGTGGCTTTATTTATCAAAATGCAGCAAATAAATTCCTTCCAATTTACATAAGGGGAATTTAATAGCACACAAAGGACTAAGCTACCATTTATTTTAGCATGAGTCTGTTGAAGATATAAAAGACACTTATAATCTAGGTAAAGTTATGAACTGTGTAAAAAGTATGATAGTGCCATTCTCAGAGTTAATGAAAATTTAGAAAGGTCATTATATTAACTGATAAATGTTAAACCTCAAATTCAAGGAGTTTTAAGTTAGGAAAAGAACTTCTAGTAAAAGTCCTCACGTGAAATCTGGAGAAAGCTTGGATTTCATAGGGTCATCAGTGAACTTTAAATAACACCATCAGCTTTAACTCTAAATTAATTTTGATCTGCAAATGCTTTCCAAAGGTGAGAGTGTATGTGTGTGTGTGTGTGTGTGTGTGTGTGTGTGTGTGTGTATGGATGGAGAAATAAGTGTATGCGATTGTTTTCATTTATATATATATCCATTTTTGATGCTCCCAGATGGGGAGCTTTTAACTCCATTGTAAATATGTGCAGTGGCAACATTGAGTAAGCATATGAGTAAGTTGTCAAAACAAATGTTTAAAGAAAATTTAGGAGAATTTTAGAAATAATGAAACTCCTCCTGGCATCATGTGGCAATAATGAAAACTTTTTTTTCTTCCCAAATGTGTGGGGCTGATATAAATACAGCATCCTAAAGAACTTTAGAGTACATTGTTAACTATCCATAGAATAGATGAGGACAGAATTGTGCCCCCAAAATAGTGTCTGAAAAAGGCACAATATAACTGTGTTGACAAACATGTATTGAAGCAGTGTGCCTCAAACTTCTCAAACCTAATAGCTGAGGGAGAGGTGAACTCAAGCATTAGGAATCTAGGGACATAATATCTCATATGAATATCTAAAGCCAGATGGTTCTGTTTGAAGTTATCCATAAAAATATATAATATTTGTTTTATATACAATATTGTAAGTTATCAATAAATGATAGGATTT
Source organism: Dama dama (assembly GCF_033118175.1). Classification (NCBI taxonomy): domain Eukaryota; kingdom Metazoa; phylum Chordata; class Mammalia; order Artiodactyla; family Cervidae; genus Dama; species Dama dama. The sequence continues at coordinate 55,418,398 of NC_083697.1, forward strand.
AGTTTCTTACTTATCTTAATAGTAAATGGAAGAACATCTGTTTGTTACATTGAATGCATCAGTTAAAAGAAATGGCCTGGGATTATAATAGGTTACATCATTCTGGCAAGTTTTTTCATTGTTATGTTTTCATAGTACTTTGATAAATTTACATGAATAAATAATTGCAAGTAATAACAATCATTTTTTCAATCATTATGATCAGGTAATAACCAAGTTGTGTTGTCTAAGAAACTAACCAATAAATAAAAACATTAGTGGAAATTTTATTTTAGGGGGTGGTGGGAGAATGGGGAGGGAAACAAAGTTGTTTGCTCTGGACCAAACTGAACAAGTTTTTAACTCACTCAGTATTTGAGGGCATCAAGTCAATAATTACCAAAATGTTTTATTTTTCGGTGAAGAAAAATAATTGGCAATGCTATTCTTTACCTTCCCATTGAAATTGCAATTTAAACCACATGCAAATGAATTGAGTTCCAAACAGATCATAGTCCCCATAATCATTTCTCCTTATCCACTTCCTATGCTTTATTGTTTTTGTAGTTTTGTTGCCTTATTCTTTAGTTTTGCTTTAAACCATAAGCAAATTTCTAACTTTTGCCTTGAAGTTGCTCTCTAGGAGTATTTAACCTTGGAAATATGTCCACAAAGCTACCTTACAGAATGGGGTATTGCTCATTAAGGAGAAGACTGAATTAATTTCATTAATTGAATAAAGTCCTTTGCATCTTCTTATTTATTTATTTTTCCTTTTCATAAGGAACAAACAAGATCAGCAACAAGAATTAAACTCTGGGTTCAAAAATTGTCAACACTTTCCATGTGCTGACAGGGTGTAGCAAGGTGCCTTTCCAAAAATTATTTCTACTGTATTATACATTTGTTTCAAACACAAGAATTAAAACTGCTAGCTTTTCTTTGCAAAAAACTTCCTATTTTATCATTCCATTGACTCTCTTGTGATAATTAAGAGATGATGCATTTGAGACATCGCTGGTGATTAATGCAGGTAATAATCTGGGTTTACAAAAATTTTGTTTAGAGATGCCACTCACATTCTTTAGCTCTACATAGTTTCAGCTCCATCTGGCTTTGGTTCCAGCATTTATTATTATTTTTTTATTCTCAATTTTGCTTGCTAAGGAAATTCATATATCTTGTTAAAATATCTTCCACATCTTTTTCTTTTTAATAGAACAATTTGCAAATTAATTGTTCTGTAGAGTCCCGGGTGTTTATTGGAAGGACTGATGCTGAAGCTAAAACTCCAGTATTTTGGCCACCTCATGCGAAGAGTTGATTCATTGGAAAAGACCCTGATGCTGGGAGGGGTTGGGGGCAGGAGGAGAAGGGGATGACAGAGGATGAGATTGCTGGATGGCATCACCAACTCGATGGGCATGAGTTTGAGTAAACTCCAGGAGTTGGTGATGGACAGGGAGGCCTGGCGTGCTGTGATTCACAGGGTCGCAAAGAGTTGGACACGACTGAGCAACTGAACTGAACTGAACTGAGAGACTATTGTAAATATAAGCAAAATGTAAATATAATAACTACTATGAACTGAGAAACTATCTTTCAATCTACAGCTCAAGTATACTATTTAAATGCATCATTAGCTTTTCAAAATAAAGTCATCTTTTTTCAGTAATGCTTCTTTCTGATGCAAAACTAATTCATCTATTAAAAGTAAAAAAATTAACCAAACTTTCTCCTGTTACATAAGCTTTTCCTAGAAGTTCATGAAACTGATAAATAAGACAATTTTAGCTTTTAAAAAATTAGCTTGTTGACTTGAACTTGTAAATATTGTTTCTAGGCAAGGGTTCTCTCATTTTAATTGAATAAAACCCTTATTTCCATTCAATTTTTCATTTTTAATGGAAATAACTTTCACATGTTGCAGCAAGAGCAATGATTTCATGCATGTGGTAGATTGTTTTCAAATGTCTGCAATTCCCATGTCTGATGGTGTCTCTTGAGACCCCATGGACTGTAGCCTGCCGGGCTCCTCTAACCATGGGATTTCCCAGGCAAGAATACTGGAGTGAATCGCATTTCCTTCTCCAAATTCCCATATCAACCCCTAAGAAAAGCAACTTTGTTATTCATAGCTCCCATCAGGAATTGCAGGCTATATTCTCTGGTCATGGTAACAAATCACCATAAATTTGGAGACTTAAAGCAATAAAAATTATTCTCTCATTGTTCTAGCTGCCAGAAATCTGAAATTAAGGTGTCAGCAGGATCACACTCTGAAGACTGTAGAGGCGAACCTTTCCCTGTGTCTTCCAGCTTCTGGTGGCTATCAGCATTCATCTGTGGCTGCGTCACTCCGATCTGGACCTCCATTCTCACATGCTCTCTTCTCTTCTCAGTCTATCTTCTCTTCTATTGTCCTTAATATGGATCCTCATCAGTGGGTTGGGCTTTGCCTGAAGCTGTCTAGGATGGTCTCATCACAAGATCTTTTAATTTAATTACATCTGCAAAGACCCTTTTCCCAAACACTATCACATTCACAATCTGATTATACAGACATAAATGTATCTTTTGAAAGGTTGCCATTCAACACACTATACCATCCTTTAAATCTTTTGGTCTTTTGATGAGCTTTGATTGACAGTTTATGGCAGAATAAACATGGGCTTGAGTGGCTTCTAGCTTCTGCTTTATCTTCCTTGAAGGCAGTCCTAAGAGTATTATGTAAAAAAGTCCAGTCTAGCCTATTAAGTCACAAAAAGTCACGTGGAAGACAGACTCTTCCTATAGAAGCTCATTGGTCTCCGCCCAGCCCAGACTGCCAGGCGTGAATGAAGATAGGAGAGCACTGAGCCCAGACAATTGTCATGTAACTGTAGCTGCATGTGGGGATACAGGCAAGACAAGCAGAGGAACCATCTATCTAGGTCTAGCCAAAATTGCTGACAGAATATTGAGAAAATTAGTTTGTTTTCATCCATCAAGTTTGGGGTAGTTTTATTAAGTGTTGATAAATAACTAGTACAGATATTAGGACCTAGATGTAAGATAGTGCCATAACAAAAATCCCAAACAAGTCATTGGCTTTGAGGTAGGACGGTGAAGATAGGCTGGAAAAATGGCAAGGCTGGAGAAATGGCAAATGAATTATTTCTGGACACTTGAAAAATAGTGAGAAAAATGCCAATTGAAGCCGAAAAACTAGTGATCCATATTCCATAGTTCTGGAAAAAAAAAAAAAAAAAAAAAACTTAACATGATCATCCTAGTGATATGGAAGGTAAAAAAGTATTCTAATGAACATACAGATCTAAGGAGGTTTCAGGCCAAATATTAAAGAGGTCAACTGATTTATTTTAGTGTATTCTCATAAGCTTTTGATGTTCCAAGATTTTGAAGGAATGCTTAGTAATAAACATACTGTATCAGAGGTTAATTGCTGTGTAACAAAACAAGCCCCAAACTTGGAAGCAAAAATAGTAACTTTTTGGTCAAGATTCTGAAGGTCACCTTGGCTTGGGCTCAGCAAAGCAAGGCATGGTTTTACTTAGGTTCATTCAAGCAACTGTGGATTTGGCAAATTCACTGGGGCTCAGTAATCTAAGATGGCCTTATTTATGTATGTTGAAGTTGTTGCTTGCTGTCTGATGGTTGCTTCCTGTGGCTTCTTCACCATTAGATAAATTAGGGCTTCTGTATGTGGTAATCTCAAGAAAAATTTCTAAGAGTGGTAGAATAAACGTTGTAAGATCTCTTGATGACAAAACTCTAGAAGTTGTAAAATAGGTCTATTGAAATTAACTAAGATGTATCTCCTTGATAATAAAGTATATACATTAAGTAAACATCTAAATTATTCTATTTAGATAAACTACTGCTTCTACGAATTTACTAAGCATAGTGATATATATGGTTGTGTCTAACACTTTGAGACACCATGGACTGCAGCCCACCAGGCTTCTTTGTCCGTGGGATTTCCCAGGCAAGAATACTGGAGTGGGTTGACATTTTCTCTTCCAGGAAATCTTCCTGACCCAGGTATAGTACCCATATCTCTTGTGTCTCCTGCATTGGTAGTCAGATTTTTACCAACTGTGCCATCTGGGAAGCCCAACAATAACTGGTGTAGTGCTAAGAGATTCATTGCAAACATTGATTCCTCCACTTGAAAGGTGACAGCATGTCTATTTTAAAGCTTAATAATTTAAAATGATTTCTAATTTCCCTAATTCATTTTAATAAGTTCATACTGACTGAACCAGGGCTACAGTATTAAAGCCACTGTGTCACATGAGCACACAAAAATAGCCAATATTCCAATACCTGATTGCATAGAAATACTGTTTTATTCATGAAAGAAAAAAAATATGATTATATTGGCTAAGCCAGAAAGCTAGGTCTGTAGTTTTTCTTATCTGGTTTTAGTATAAAAAATTATTTAAGTTCTTTGAGTAAAACTCAAAGATATTTCCTGAAGATTATTTTTAGAGGTTATATGGCCTCACTGATCCCCAGGCTAGTCTTTGGCTATCTCTGTTTTTAGCAAACTTTGGTTTGAGAACCACAGCTTTAGAAGGTGAGCTGGACTGTGGTCTTTGCGGAATATGTGGTCAAAGAGAAATTATAGCCTTGTGATTGGTTTTAGAGGGTAGGATGAACATAGGATCATGAATCCAAACCCCGAATTGGGTAAATGCAAATATAAATATCCAAAGTCAGCCAGTGCACCAGTGGTGGCAAGAGCAACAGTCGTAACAGAAGCAGCAGCAAGGACTTCTTTTAGAGCTAAATCTTGAGTTAGTGTTAAGGTAAGGTTAGACTGTCTTGAGGTATGTATGTAGCTGACTTTGTTTTCTCAGTTCCATTCTCTGGACAATCTCCATGCTCCTCCCAAATTTCTGTGTATTCTTGTGCCCTTGCATTCTTGTGGGTTCAATCCCTAACCCAGTTGATTTCAGTCTTCTGTGTCAGTTTGCTATTGCTCTCATAACGAATTGCCACAAACATAGTGATCGCAGACAACATAAGTTTATTATCTAATAGTTCTAGAGGTTAGAAGTGTCAGAGAGCTAAAATCAAGGCATCAGCAGGACCACATTCCTTTCTGGAGGGTCTACGGGAGAGACCTCTTGCACTTTCCAGTTTCTAGAAACTGGCCATATTCTTTGCATCCTAGATTCCTTTCTCCATCTTAAAGTCAGCAAGAGTGCTTTGAAATCTTTACACTGCATTACTCTGATGAATTCGTTGGCCTTTCTCTTCGATTTTAAATGGCCATTCTGATCACACTGGGCTTGTGCATATAATCAGGTGTGTGTGCTCTGTCACATTAGTCATATCCAATTCAAACATGTGTCAGGAATCAAACCTGCGTCTCCTGCGTTGCAGGCAGATTCTTTAACCAATGGGCCACTTGGGAAGCCCTGTATAATCAAGATACTCTCCTTATTTTAAGGTCAGATGATTTAGCAACCTTTATTTTATCTACCACCTCTTTGCCATGGGAAATCACATAGTCACAGGTTCCAGGGATTAGGATATGTACATCTTTGAAGGACTATTATTTTGCCACCACATTTTCCATGGCTGTTTTCTTCTGCTTATGCTAAATTTTGTCCTATCTGGACCTCAGTCCCTGATTTCCACAAAGCAAGAATAGGTATGAAAGACAATTATGAATGTTTAGAGTGACAGTTTACATGAATAAAGCCAAACTATATGATACCAAATTTCGTTGTTGTAGCAAAATAGCATCATGTCAACTGGGAAATATTGTTTTTTTTAAACTCATAAGGGAGCAAAAAGATATTCTTACTTCTTTAATAATTTGGAAATGGGAACTTGTAGAGAAACCATGAGAAAAAGTTTAGTCTCATATGACTATCATTTTGAACAAACAATGCTGGATGCTGGGGAATATATGCTTCTATCCTGAAGAGAAAATGGGGACCACAGCACCCATGACAAGTTGCCAGGTCCCTTGTCACATGGATGGGAATAGGAACTAGCCTTTTATGGAATATTCTACAGAATTTTGAAATTGCAACAATACAAGGAAAACTTCTTTTGGTTTTAATGCTCATTTAAGAATAAGTCTAAGTCATGGTTGTTGAAATGCTCATGTTATTTGGTTGACAGCCACCCCCAAAGTGGGCTAGAGTTAAATGTGATACAATATTAAATTACACTTCAAATAATGATATCCCCTAAACCCTAATTTTGTTCTTTAGCAATAGGATGTAATTTTTAGAGATATATGTTGGGACCAAGACCCAAGGTATAAATGTTTATTAGTCAAACAGTCATGCCTCTCCCATGCATACATGTGTGCTACGTAGCTTCAGTCATGTCCAACTCTTTGCGACCCAATGGACTGTAGTCCACCAGGCTTCTCTGTCCAAGGGATTCTCCAAGCAAGTGGAGAGGAGTACCATAATCTCCTCCAGGGGATCTTCCCAACCCTGGGATTGAACCTGGGTCCCGTAGGTCTCTTGCATTGGCAGGTGGGATCTTTACCCCCAGTGCCACCTGGGAAGCCCGCTGACCCCATACTCTGTTGCTAATAATTGCCTTCTTGTAGGAGAGGAAAAGACTCAGTTTGTGGCCATGGAAATCCATTTATTTCATCTATCTCTTTTCTTCCTATCTTGAGTGATATCTAATAAGGACCGGATCATAGAGATCATCTTCTTACTTTAAGGCTGAGTGATCTTCTGAGAATTGAAAGGGGAAAGATGAGAAGGGCCTTCATGATATCACTGAACCACTGGACCAAAACTGGAACTACATTAAATTGACTCCTTGATTGACTGAGAGAATCAATGGCTTTATTGTTCCACCTACTTTTATTTCATATTCTGAAGCTGCTGCCAACGTATAATAAGGGCTGGGGAGTTCTACTTAAAACAACCAAAAGCATTATAAGAATTTGAAATGCAGCAAATTTGAAAATCTGAAAGAAGCTCTTAGTCAGCTCACACTGCCGTAACAAAATACCACAGACTAGGTGACTTAAAAAACAGAAATTTGTTTCTTACACTTCCAGAGCCTCAGAAATTCAAGATCAAGGTGCTGACAGATTTGGTTTCTTATGAGAGCTTACCTCCTGGTTTGCAGATGTCAGACTTCTCACTGTGCACTAACATGGTCTTACCTCTGTGTGCAGACACCTGGAGCAAGAGTAAGCTTTCTGATATGGCTTTTTATAAGGACAATAAATCTATAGGATCAGGGCCCTATTCTTCTGACCTCATTTAATGTTAATTATCTCCTTAAAGGCCTTATCTTTAAATACAGTCACCTTGTAAATTAAGGTGTAAATATATGAATTTGGGGAAGACACAAATCTTCAATCCATAGCAGAAGCTAAATATACAAATGTGTTCAATATACGATATAAAATACATAGCATTTAATTATACTATATTTGGTAAACTTATAGTCAAATATGGTAAACTATGTATAATATATAATATATGATATAAAATGTATTATGTAATATATTAAGATAATATGAAATATATTTCAAATGATAATATAATATGCATGATATAATCACAACATAAACAACATTTTAGGTCTACAATATACTACATTTGTTGTTGTTCAGTTGCTAAGTCATGTCTGACTCTTTGAGACTTACATGATATATAGTTATACTATGTAGGTATTACATATGTGTGTGTTAGTCGATCAGTTGTGTCCAAGTCTTTGAGACCCTGTGGACTGACTGTAGCCTGCCAGGCTCCTCTGTCCATGGGATTCTCCAGGCAAGAATACTGGAGTGGTATTCTCTCAAATCATCCCATCCATACATTCTCCCACAGAGCCAATTGTAGCTCAATTTAAATGAAAATGGGTAGGTTGGAAATAGATTTAATAGGCTGTGTAGAAAAATCAAAGGTATTGAACTGACCTAATGGTATTTATTTTAGGAAATATTATCTCAGGCAAAAGTAATAAATATTATATAATTCCATATAAAATTCTGTATTCATAGACATGAAACAAAAACTTCCTTAGGGTCGACAAAACAGCGGGCCATAATTCCTGCTTCCTCTGCTGAAGCTCCTAAAGAGAAAATGGAAGTGGAGACAGGCCTTGGCTGGTCTGCACTTTACGAAGATTTCTGTGATTCTTCCATCAACTTTTCATCAGTTAAAAATCTCACTGTAAAAAAAAAAAACCAACTCACTGTGTGGGATTTCACTGTTGCAAAAAAAAAAAGAGAGAGAGAATACTGGAGTGGGTTGCCATTTCCTTCTCCTGACCTGGATCTTCCTGACCCAGGGATCAAACCTGAGTCTCCCACATTGTAGGCAAATTCTTTGCCATCTGAGCCACCAAGGAAGCTCCTAGATATTATACAGTAAAACTATATTTTATACAGTCTATTCTATTTAAATATATATATTAAATTATAATAATGATCATATTTACATATTCTTACCTCCCTATTAAGCTTGAAAATGCATTTTAAAATTCCATTTTAATATTTTCACTTTTAACCATGAGATTTATATATTTTTTGCTGTTAAAAATAATAGTATATTGACATTGTTGTATATACATCTTCATTTGTACCCCTGAATATTTCCTTATGATGAATTCCTAGAAGTAAATGATAATATTTTTAAAAATTTGGTTCAGGATAAAAATTAATTTATACAAGTATTAATGATGTTAAGGATTAGTTGGGTTTTTTTGAAAGGCACTGAACACATTCTTTTATTTTTTCACTACCCAGCCATATTCTCTTTAGTCTAAGATTTACATGAACTTCACATTTCAATGTTTTCAATGTCATAACATAAAGTATTTTTGCCAGATTTCTTTTTAAATTTTTTTTTTATTTAAGAAAAGATTAAGCAATTGCTTATCTTTATGAAAGTACTAGGATTTTCATTACTTTTAACTTTTCATTTTGATAGTAATAAAATAGCATCTCATTTTTGTTTTCATTACTTTAGTAACAGTGGTATTGAATTCAATTTCATCAGATGGAGCTTTATTTTTATTTCAATTTATATATATGTATTTCCTTTTAAATGAAAAATAATTTAAACTGTGAAATAGCAGGCAACTTTCTGAGATGTTTAAAGTCTGGGATGTAGCCTTGCTATTGCTGGAGAACTTGATTCAGGAACCAGCAGAGCCTGATGTTTGCAAATATTCACTTGAACAGAAGCACATTATATTGTTTGCATAATTTCAACTGACAAATGATGTAAACCTGAATATAAAACTGCAGTACATAATAAAAATTGAAGTGTGTTCTCTCCTCTGGCAGGATCAACAATCATTCCCCCAAACAGCACACTGTATGAATTAGAAACAGCCCCTCTTTAGGACACCTCACTGTCTGCAATCTGCCAGCAAACTGTCCAATTTACAAATCTACAGTATCTACATCAACAAATCTACAAGCACTATGAATGCAAATTTTGTCCCTTGGAGTGGTGTCATACAAATTTACTCATATAAGGACCAATTAAAGGTTTAGCACTTGGCCAAAACATGGGTTTCAAAGTATTTTCAGAGACTTTTGATCAAATTTATTTCCATGTGTGTGTGTGTATAAATATGTATTGTATATATACACACATGTATAAACATTCAGTGTAAATGTTTGTGTATTTATATTTTGTATATAGTTACAGACTGAATGAATATTTGAGTTGCTCATCCCCCTGCCCCTGCCAAATTCCTAAATTGAAATCCAGTCCCTAATGTGATGATATTTTGTAGGTGAGGTCTTTGAAAGGTAATTAGGTTATGAGGCTTCCCAGGTGGCATTCATGGTAAAGATGCCAATGCAGGAGACATAAGTGATGTGGGTTTGATTCCTGGGTTGGAAAGATCCCCTGGAAGAGAGTATGGCACCCCACTCCAGTATTCTGGCTTAGAGAATCCTCATGGACAGAGGAGCCAAAGACTTGGACGTGACTGAAGTGACTTAGCACACATGCAGAGTTCTTGGACTGCCTGAAATTTGCAAGAAGACACTCTTCTCAGAAGCATTATTGGTAGCTCAGTTGGTAAAGAATCTGCCTACAATGCAGGAGACTCTGGTTCAATTCCTGGGTTGGGAAGATCCCCTGGAGAATGGATAGGCTATCCATTCCAGTATTCTTGGGCTCCACTAGTAAAGAATCTGCCTGCAATGTGGGAGACCTGGGTTTGAACCCTGGGTTGGGAAAATCCTCTGGAGAAGGGAGCAGCTACACACTCCAGTATTCTGGCCTAGAGAATTTCATGGGCTGTATCATCCATGGGGTTGCAAAGAGTCAGACAAAACTGAGTGACTTCATGTCACTGGTGACTCAAACAGTAAAGAATCTGTCTGAATGCAAAAGCTCTGGGTTTGATCTCTGGGTCAGGAAGATCCCCTAGAGAAAGGAAATGGCAACCCACTCCAGTATTCTTGCCTGGAGAATTCCATGGACAGAGAAGCCTGGTGGGCTATAGTGTCACAAAAAGTCAGACCATGACTGAGCTACTAACAATTTAGGTTATGAGGGTGGAGTTCTCACGAATGGGACAGCTGTCATAAGAAGAGGCCAGAGAGATAGCTCACTCTTTTTCCACCATGTGAGAAAACAGGGAGAAGTCAGCTTTGGACCATTCTGAAGAGGGCTCTCTCCAGAACTCAATCACACAGTTGTGCAATCATGCTGACACCATGATCATGGACTTCCATCCTCCCAGAAATATGAAAAATAAGTAAATACTTGTTGTTTAAGCCACCTAGTCAATGGTAATTTGTTACAGCAGCCCAAATTGACTTAGAGATATATATGTATATATATACATATCTATATCTATATATATATATATATATATATGGTATATATATAGGCATGCATATACACCTACATATTTTTCATGCACCAGATCTATTAATCTTTTCTTGGAGTTTCCTATCTGTGTAGTACAAAGAAAAACTTTATATAACCCATGAATATATGTATGCAATTTCCTTCTAGGTCATTTAGGCTTTTTTAGTGAAAATTGAATTTATTTTAAAAGAAAATAAAGTTAAAAATACCTTCTCCCCTCCCTTATTTGCAGGTGCAGTCTTAAGAGGAATTATAGAAAAATTCATCTTTTTCACGTGGACATGAAAGTTTTAGTCTCTCTCATTGTGTCTTTATAAATATGTTTATTTTTATGTTTTTCTCTGAGTGTATATATATATATATGTATACACACACACACACACACACACACACACACACATATATATATATCCTCAGTGGCTCAGTGGTAAAGAATTTGCCTGCAATACAGGAGTCGCAGGACAGGAGTTCTACCCCCAGGTTGGAAAGATTTCCTGGAGGAGGGCATGGCAATCAACTGCAGTATTCTTGCCTGGAGATTCCCATGGACAGAAGAGCCTGGAGGGCTACAGTCCATAGGCTCGCAAAGAGTTGGACGTAACTGAGCATGCATATTAAAGTTTTACTCTCATCAAATTTCAATTATATAACATAACATTATCGACTATAGTCACCAGGTTATACATCAAATCCTCAAGTTGTAATCACCTTATAACTGAACACATGAGGCTTTTGAGGTGACTCAGTGGTTAAGAATCTGCTTCCCAATGCAGAAGATGAAGGTTTAATCCCTGGGTTGGATAGAAGAACCCTGGAGAAGGAAATGGCAACCCACTCCAGTATTCTTGCCTAGAAAGTCCCATGGACAGAGGAGTCTGGCTGGCTACAGTCCATGGGGTTGCAAATGATTCTGACATGATTTAGTGACTAGACTAGACAAGACAACAACAATAAGCTGAACATACAAAGAACTCAGACCACTTAACGGTGAAAAAAAAAAAAAAAGCTTTGAAAATTGGCAAGAGGAACTGAATACCCATTTTTCCAAAGAAGGTTTACAAATGGCCAACAGGTACAGTAAAATGTGCTCAACATTTTAGGAAAATGCAAATCAAAACCACAATTGGATATCATCTCGCATTTTTTAGAATTATCAGGAAAATGCAAATCAAAACCACAATTGGATATCATCTCGCATTTTTTAGAATTGCTATTGTTAAAAGACAAGAGGTGACAAGTGCTATCAAAGAAGCAGGAAAAAGGTAGCTACTATGGAAACCAGTATGGAGGTTTCTCAATAAACTAAAAAGATAACTACAGTATGATCCAGCAATTCCACTTCCAGGTGTATATCTCAAGTAATTGAAAACAATTTAAGTGATTTGTATTCCAATATTCATTGCAACATTATTCACAAAAATCAGATATGGTAACAATTTAAGTGTCTACTAATGGGTGAATGAATAAAGAAAATGCAATATATATATATACTATACATGCTTACAGTAGAATGTTACTCAGCCATGAGAAGGAAATTCTGCTATTTTCAACAACTTGGGTGGAAGGTGAATGCATTATGTTAAGTGAAATAAACCAGATAGGAAAAGATAAATACTGCATTATATCCTTACATGAGGAATCTTCAAAAAAATCATCAAACTCATAGAAACATGGAGAAAGCACACTCATTTTATAAGGAGGAATAAATAAGGCTAGAAAGAATGGGATGAACAGGAGTGAAAAAGTCAGGTGGAGATCATCAGTCAGTTGACTGGGGAATGTTTTTCCTAACATCAGCTGATTTCTGGAGGGACTGTTAAAGAGAAATTATTTCAATGTTCAAAGGCATGCTCAGTTCCTAGGGCTTGTGGGGAGGGGAGAAACCAGACTAGCTAAGTCAAGTTATTGAGTATTTTGTCCAGTTTGGCCAGTAGGAACAAACAGTTCAACTAATCATTTACGAATCCAAAAATGGGAATTAAGGTCTGTGTCTGGCCTTATTGTAGGCAAACAATTGGGTCATCTGTGAGTTCTTAAGTCACATGGGAAGGATGGTTCTGTATAGGAAGCAGTTTCCTAAAATATAAATTTTGGGAGAAATTCTATCTTCTTGTTTTTTACTGAAGTATAGTTGATTTACAATGTTGTGTTAGTTTCAGTTGTACAATAAAGTGATTCAGTTATACATATGCATATATATATTATTTTTAAGATTCTCTTCTTTATAGGTTATTATACAATATTGAGTAGTTTCCTGTGCTATACAAGAGGTCCTATTTTATATACAGCAGTGTGTATAACTTAATACCAAATTTCTAATTTATCCCTCCTCCCCACCCTTTCCCTTTGGCAACCTAAATTTGTTTTCTTTGTCTGTGAGTTTGTTATCACTTTTTATAAATCAGTTTATTCATATCGTTTTTTTTAGATTCCACATATAAGCAATATCACTGAAGCAGGGCATGTTAACCCCCTCCAGTATTCTTGCCTGAAGAATCCCATGGACAGGGAACCCCTTGGGCAGACTATAGTCCAAAGGGTTGCAAGGAGTCGGATATGACTAAGTGACAACACGTAAGCAAATATATGATATCTATCTTTGGCTTACTTCACTTAGTATGATAATCTCTAGGTTCATCCATATTGCCTCAAATGATAATATTTTATTCTTTTTATGGCTGAGTAGTAGTCCATTGGTTACATATGTACCATATATTTATTAATTCATCTGTCAATGGACATCTAGGTTGCTTCCATGTGAAAGAAAGTGAAAGTGTTAGTCACTCAGTCGTGTGGGACTCTGCGACACCATGAACTGTAGCCCGCCATACTCCTCTGTCAATGGAATATACCAGGCAAGAATGTTGGCATGGGTAGCCATTACTTCTCCAGGGGATCTTCCCAACCCAGGGATCAAACCCCAGTCTCTTGTATTGCAGGCAGATTCTTTACTATCTGAGCCACCCAGGAAGACTTTTCTGTGTCTTAGCCATTGTAAATAATGCTACAGTAAACACTGGGGTGCGTGATCTTTTTGAGCTATAGTTTTCTCTGGATATATACCTAGGAGTGGGATCACCAGATCATATGATAGTTCTATTTTTAGTTTTTAAAGGAACCTCCATACTGTTCTCTGTAGTCGTCCCACCAATTTACATTCCCAACAGTGTAGAAGGGTTCCTTTTTCTTCACATGCTCTCTAGCATTTATTATTCATAGATATTTTGATGATGGCTATTTGAACCATTGTGAGGTGATATCTCACTGTGGTTTTGATTTGCATTTCTCTAATAATTAGCAATGATCATTACTGTTTTCCAGGAACACAGATTTCAGGTTAAGTACGAACTGAAAATTATGTCTTCCAGTTTCCAAAACTGTGAATTGCAAGTTGTCCCCTTATCATGTAATGATGAGTTTTCTCACCTTAATTTTTTATCTGATAAATATCAATAGCTCTGCTTTCTTCTTTTCATTGTTAACTATCTGATTTTTCCCTCCTGAATCTTCACTTTGAACGGTTTTATTCATTTGTTTTAAGTTTTTCTGTGAGTGACTTTTAGATTTTTTCAACGGGAAATTTTAACTCATTTATACATAGTGTTGGAGAAGGAAATGACAATCCACTCCAGTATTCTTACCTGGAAAAACCCATGAGCAGAGGAGCCTGATAGTCTATAGTCTATAGGGTCACAAAAGTTAGATGCGACTGACAGATTAAACCTACCTATACAGAGCATAATACATTTTTATTTATGCCAGCATTGCACATTTATGACTATATTTTTCCATTGTTTCCCATTTTTTTGAATAAGACCATTATTTTTCTTTCAATGAGTTTATTTTTTCTAATTATTTGAAAAGCATATTTTGCATTTTAGATTCTGGTTTCAGTGGAAATATTGGCAAAATTCCATTTCTTTGTCATTTGACCTATTTTCTTTTCCCATGTAAACACCAGTTTTAAATTTTTTTTAAGGTTTTAAATCACCAGTACCTGTCTAGTAGATGGTCAGTATTGATTTCTTTTGGCTTATAATAAGGTCCTTCAAAACAGCTAAATGCTAGTCTTCCTTCACTTGAACTTCAAAAAAATCTTTAAAAATATTATTTTTATTCCAATTTTTGTTCACACAACAATAATAATTACCGATATATTTTATATTTTATGTCTGTTATTAGTTTTATGTATTTTTAATTCTTTGATTTTAAAATTCATAGCAGTGTCATTATATGTTATGAAAGTGCTATATATCATTTTTATAATAAATCTAATTTGATTTTTTTGCAACATAGTTATCATGGCTATATTCTTGTTTTGCTGCCATTTTTGAGGAGATGATTCAGAATGGTTAGACTGACTTATCCTATTTTTATTTCTTTTGGGTCTTGATACTTAAAAAAATAGAAATTTTATAATCCCAACACAAAGAAAACAGTTTTCATATGTCCTTTTACTTTCCTTTAAATGCAGTGATGAAATAACTTAAAGCAGTTTACAGTGCTTTTTACTATAAGCAAGATAATTTATGTCATGTACAAATACATAGATATATATGTTTAGACAGACATAGCTACATAAATGAAAAAAATTTGAATTATCATATAAAATCTGCAAAGTTATGAGATATTCTTGTTCTATTCCCTTTAATCTATTTTTATAAAATGCTGTCATGACATAATACATTCATTTCAAGATTCAATATTTAGAGGTATCCTGCAGTTTAAAATGCACTGGATGACGTTACAGTGCATTGTTGTCAGTACTCTAAGAAAGTATAATTGTTAAAATGTCTGAGACCTGAGCTGGTGATGTTCACTCTTGTTAGGGACAAAAGGGGCTGCCACTAGCCTTCAGCTGCATCTCAAGAGGAGATTTTGGTCTCCCACTTTAATTAGTCCTCTCCCGTTATTGAGTTCCCCGGGTTTGAAGAGCATACAGATTGAGATGAGGTAGAATCTACTCACATCTCCCTGTCTCCTTAATAAGATTTTCTAGGTAAATTCCCATTAAGCATTGCTCAGGGGAATCCTCTGAGTGCTTAAAGAAAGGTATGGGGCTGCTCCTAAGTAGATTAGGTACACATAGAAGGATAAAACAAAAAGAAACTTCAAGCTTGGAATCAGTATTCATTCTTTTTCAGTGGAAATTCATAGACACTTTTAGCAGTTGTCAGGATTCATTTGGTTGTCAGATCAAATTGATGAAACTCAATCAGCATTATTTAAAATGAATTAGAAGAAAACAGAAAATGCCAGACAGCATTACACATAGTATTGCTTCAGACAACCGTCACTGTGTATGTGTGTGTGTGTGCGCGCGCGCATGCATGTGAAGGCCTAAGATCATGATGTAAAATGTCATTTTCTTTCTAGATAGTGGTCATCAAAGTTTGAAGCTCCCGCCTTGTGAGATATGGTATAGAAACTTTAAGCCCAGCTTGCTACAGAAAAATATTTATGATACTCATTTTCTGTGTCCCACGAAGGGGAAAAATCATCACATAGCTAGAGCCAGGGGAATTCATATCTACATTTGCATATTTTCTTTCAAATCTTGCTTCTTCTATCATTTACATTCTGCTAAAGCATCATTTGTTTCCTTAAGTTTCTTCCCTAAATCTGACAGCTAACCTTCCATTTCAGTCTGTATATCATCAGCCTACCTTTTATCTCCAGCTTCATAAAGTGTATGTTTTATTTAACTTCATGGGAATCTCTAAGGAGATACTACAGAAAATTTCTCTCTCCCCAGCAACTATGTTATTTTCCTCCTATTATGTTACCTCAGCTATTTTTTTAAATTTATTTATTATTTTTTTTATTTTTTTTGTATTGATTTTTTCCCTTTGTTTTTCCCCCACTAACTCACTCTTGAGCATAATGAGGTCTATCCCGTCACTCTGTTACCTACCAAATACTATAAGTAAATTTCCCTTGATTCCTTTAAACATTTACTTGGATGATGTTAGGTCTTTCATATAAGATCAAAAACTGGAGAGTTAATGGATGTAGGTCAGTGTTAGCACCTTAGAGATCGCAGCCTGAAGAGACCAGAAATAGAAATGTGGAAAAGTCACCACTTAAGAGGAAAAGGTGTATGTTGATATTATGCCATTATAGATCTGTTATTTAGCAGAAATTTACAAGTGATTTATAGGGTGGATGCTATGTTTTCCTAACAATTTTTAAAACATTTTTAAGTACAGTTAACTTGCCATGTTGTGTTAGTTTCAGGTGTATAGCAGAGTGATTCAGTTATATATACATATATAATATAGATACAGATATTTACATATATTTTTAAAAAATTATTTTCAATTATAGATTATAAGATATTATAATATTGTAATGCTATACAGTAGGTCCTTGCTGCCTAACAATTTTTTTTTTTTTTCTCGTGAAAGTTTTTTTTTTTTTCTGGTTTCTCTCCTGTTTTCAAATTTTAATATCTATTTTCACCAGTTCTGGGAGGAAGGAATTATACAATGTTAAAACTAATATTTTTCTGGAAATAATTATCATCCTTCCCTTCAATGTGTGTGTACTTATCTTTGAGTAAAATTTATCACAGTGCTCACAGTGTCCTGTTTACAAGAAATGTTGCTATCTGTGGCTTAATTAAAATAATTTTCCATTTTACTTCTTAGAACTTAAACCCATTAGGGCTTTGAGAGATAGCAGCAACAGCTAAATTGAATGCAATTTGTGTCAGGCAGTCTGCTAAGCATTTTATGTACATGTGACAAAAACTGCCATCTATCCCCAGCCTCCTTTTTTCATTCTTAAGCACACAGATTATATCTCTCGGTATTTCCTGGAGGTGAGTACAGTTACGTGACTGTGAACTTAACATATGTAATTCACCATTGTGGGCCTTGCTAACAAAACCTGCCGTGTGCAATTCTTCTTTTCTTTTCTCTCTGTTTGTTCTCTACTGACTTAGCTATGGTCAGTCTAGTTCTCTGATGATGGAGAGATACTCACTAAACCTGAATATCTAAGAATTTCGTATAAATAAGAAATAATGTTGTAGTCTGTTATGCCACTGAAATGGGGCCTTATTACTTAAGTAGCATAATCTATGTTCCCTGTCTCATTTATTTCTTATGACAATATTGATGACTAGGTATATATTCATTTTACCATGAGGAGGCTGAATTATTTAAGAGAGAAGTGCAAACATCCCTATTTCAAACCCAGTTTGCTCACTGCAAAATTTGTGTTCAAAGCTGCCTCATTTTATAAGTGAGACAGCTGATTGTAACCAGATTATTGAGGAATATCAATTTAGGAAAGTAGAAATATGAAATGGATTCATTTTTTCCCCCATGAACACCAATACTTGTGCTCTATTAAATCTATATTTCTCTTCAAGTTACTGGAAAAGTATGACAGCATCTTATCCTAATTCTATACCTTTTAAAACACCATTGGGTATTAAAACAGACTTTTATTTCTAAGCATTTATTCTGCTCATTGGGAAAATTCAAAATTAATCAACTGAAAATGCTCCTCCTATGCTCCTTTCACTGCAATCTAGCTGTGTGGATGGTTTCAAGTGAAGAGAAACATTGGCATTACCTAGCACAGTTTAACCATGTTTCAGGAGAGATGCTGCCTAGGTTAGACCCCACCTCTAGCAGGTACTGGCGGTGTGACCATAGACAAGTTATATCATTTCTCTGTGCCTCACTACTTCTATCTGTAAATAATTGGTACCGATTCAGTTTCAATAGGTGGGTTTGTCTGTGTGTGTGCGTGTGTGTGTATGTGTACAAAGACTAAATGTACTAAGTACTGACTCAATCACTGTACAAAACCTCAATAAATGTCGGAGTCTTAAATTTCAGGAGTTTGCTTTGGTTAGTGGCATTGCATCACGTTCCTCCATGTCACCATCATGTTGCTCCCCTGCTGTGTTCATTCAAGACAAGGTTGTGGCCACCAGTTGTGTTATTCTCCACGTGAACCCCTCGACCTGTGTTCTCATGGAGGATTCAGTTTGGATGTCACTTTAAGGGCCTGCTCATTTACAGTGGAGTGATCTGGACTGTCCTGCTCTCCCTGTCCCTAACATCATTTTAGGATGTTTTCCTCTACTGCTCAATACCAGATGGGATATGATCACTCCTCCCCCACTAGTAAAGGGAAAATGTTTGCAGTTCTGCAGACTTAATTTTCCCTGAGTCCTTGACCCAAGACTTTATAGAAAGAAAGAATCTTGCCTCTTCTAAAGGAAAATAAGGAAACAGGATGACCTGTCTGTGCTTACTTTGGTAAACTTTCGTGTTGTGTGTGCTTAGTCACTCAGTCGTGTCCAACTTCCTGCGACCCCATGGACCATTACCCGCCAGGCTGCTCTGTCCATGGGGATTTCCCAGACAAGAAGACTGGAGTGGGTAACCATTCCCTTCTCCAGGGGATCTTCCTGACCCTGGGATCGAATCTTGGTCTCCTGTATTGCAGGAGGTTTCTTTACCATTTGAGCCACAGAGAAGGCTAAACCTTCTCTCCTCCCCAAAATCTTCTTATGTCTTCATGTGTTCCTCTTGCTTATATCAAGAGGAATTGCACAATTACAGGGAATGTATAAACTCTAATAACAGTTGTTCTGTTTGCAGTTGGTATGTGGAAAACTGAATGTCTTTTATTCTTCATTGTGGAGTCCAATTGTCAATTTCAGGGAAGCAAGACCCAACTCAGGGCTAACACTACCTGGTTGCATTTTAATTAAATGGCTTGGTCAAGTTAGAGTCATGGAATTAGCTTGTGAAATGCTGTTTTTGTTTAGTTGTTTGTTTAGTCATGTCCAAATCCTTTTGTAACACCATGGAGAGTAGTCCATGAGGCTCCTTTGTCTATGGGATTTCCAGGGCAAGAATACTGGAGTGGGTTGCCATTTCCTTCTGCAGGAAATCTTCCCAACCCAAGGACTGGACCCGTCTCTTCTGTATTGCAGGCAAATTCTTTATGGCTGAGCCACTGAGGACACCCAGCTTATGACATAGTGAGGATCTCTAGACTCTCACTACAGTATTCTTTGTAGAACTTTATGAGTGCCTCTAGAAAGATTTTGAATAGAAACAAATAAAAAAGTCAACGTGTATATATGCTACTTATTTCACTTCATTCCGGTCTGACTCTGTGTAACCCTATGTTCTGCAGCCAACCAGGCTCTTCTGTCCATGGGATTCTCTGGGCAACAGTACTAGACTGGGTTGCCATGCCCTCATCCAGGGGATCTTCCCGACCCAGGGATCGAACCTGGGTTTCCTGCATCACAGAAGGATTCTTTACCCACTGAGCCACCAGGTAATCCCATGTATGTGTGTACATGAATATGCACATATATGTATATATTTTTTGAAAAAAAAATATCTTTGCCTCCAGTTCACTTTACAGGGAGGAGAAAAGATTCCTCCAGGTAAGTGAAGACCATGAAGAAGCAAGGCTTTTTCACCATGCTAGAAGAAGAAAGAGAGAAGGCAAGAGAAAGCAAATGTCACTGTAGCAATGATGTTTTTCATTAGCTTGAGAGCACATTTTTAATCTGGTAGATATCAAGATCAGGTCCTTTTTCTATAATAGAGCTTAATACGGATTTCAGCCTCACAATATTCACATACTTAACGTGTATTTATGAGAACAGTTTCAGAGGATGGTCTTTTCCAGGCTCTTAGTTGTTTCTGTTAAATGTCAACTTGGGTTTAAAGCTGCCATTGCGGGCGAGCCCTAGAGCAGCCAAATTCCTTTTCTCTGGACGTAGTAATACTGGAGCTTTCACTGCAGCTCACAAATGCAGCACCCACATATCTGAAATCTAGATCCATAAAGGGCAACCTCAACTTAGCCTGCAGAAACATGTTTTCAATTCACATTCCTTTACAACACAGCTATACATAATACAATGAGCTGCTGGTTTAGTGGAAGAATGTTTTTATTCTTTTATAAATGAGAATTTGAAATCAAAGATAACATGTTTCTTGTGAAATTTGTATAAATGTCTCAAAATGAAAACAAAGTAATAAAACATGTTTCTTCCAGCAGAATTATGACTACATATCTGTGAGCTTTTGTTTTTGTCTCTATTCCCAAACTCAGTCTCCAAAACATTAGAGACTGTTTTGAGGAAACTTAAACTATATAACTGCAGTTATCTTTACAACTCTGATTTACGATTTAAGTTTTGTTTTGGGAAAAATTTGTTCCTCTAAAGTTTGGGGACCATTCAACCTTTCAATCTTTTCTCCTTTGTCTCTCTTTTTTTTTTCTCAAACTACCTTTCAGAGATAAGTATACTTGGTAGGTTTTAATTTTAAAATTAGAATAATTAAAATAGTCTTATTTCAGTGGGTTTTCCATATTCCATTAATTTTGATAAAACTGGTATTTATTTATATCAGTTGACGGTTGAAAAATTAAAATTTATTTTGTGGAGAATTTTAGGGAAATCACTTTTGAGGAAAGGAGAAAAAGTAAGTGTGAGTTGGTAATGAAATGAAGTTGTTTTCTTTGGTTGTGCACTTTGGTATTTAGAAATCACCTTGAGTAAGAAAAAAAAACAAACAATGAGACAGCGATAAGGAAGACATGTTCAATATATCATCTTGTGATAATAATCAGTGAGCCAATGAGTACAAAGAAACAAACCAAATACAGTACTCTCAAGTGAACACCATTTACTTTACTACAAAGTATGCTATTACTGTTTATGGGAGGCATCAAATAATCTCTTTAAATGATATCTTCAAAAAAGGTATGTGTGCATGAAGTTTCATGCATTTTTTAACTAAGAACCTATAAATATATGACTGGGCATAGCTGCCAAAAGCCAAATAATGTCTATGCAATGAGTCACTATAAAGAAAAGATGTCAGGTGCATCGCATATTTTGCACTTGTTTCCACAAATCTGGTTATTCAGAATTCTTCAATGACTTCCCATTGCTCAGAACAAAAATCCCAAATCTTGAATATATACGAAAGGTCCTGTCAGACCTTTTGTGTCCCTTCGTCCCCGGTTGTATCTTGTGCTGTTTTTCTCCTTAGTCTCTTCCTTTTCCTACCATGGCCAGATTTGCAGCTCCTGAAATGCACCAGTTTCCACCTCAGGGTCTTCACATACAGGTCACAGATATCCTTTCCTCTATCACTCACACCCTCCTCCTCACTGTTCCCTCCATCGTCCACCTTTCTATTTGCTCCTAATGCAGCCTTCAATTTCAGTCAAGGATGATGGTTTTGGTAAGAGCCTATGTGAATTCCACCCCAAATTTAAGTTTGATTTTCCCAGAAATATTCTTTTAGCCTTCTGCCATTTCATAAGATAGCACATAATTATATATTTATGCATAATAGTATGCACTTAAAGTATTATTGGCTACTAGGGAGTAAATCCCTTGATGGCAGGAATTCGGTTTCTTTTGTTGATCAATTTTGCATGAAGTGCTAAACCTAGTAATGAATACAAAAAAAGGAGTCTATGTTTGCATTAACTAAGAAATAATTGAAGTACATGAACTATTTAAATGATAATTTAGAAACACCTTGAAACCCTGGAATTTGTGAAGATCTAGATAACAAAGGGAGCAGGGGAATCTCTAGATGGGGTAGAGCTAAAGATAATTGGCCAGAGACAATTATCAGCTTGGAGGAGAAGGGCTCTCATTGTGTGTATGAGATATCTGCCTTCCGAACTTTCATCTGTCGGGTTACATTCCTGGGCAAGATAATTCTTTTAAAATATTGCCCTTAGTGGAATGAAGGCTGAAATGTGTAAGGACACTCTCAAGGAATAAAGTGTAGGCAGTTTATTTTTCCAAAATTTAGGGCAAGATGGCCTTTCTTTTTTAATAAAAGAAGAAAGGGAAGGAGAGGGAAGAAGGGGAGGGAGAGAAGGGAGGGGGGGAAAGAAAAAGGAAAAACAAAGTCAGGCTCTTTCCTGGCACAGAGAAATTGAACCAAATCCTATACTTCCTCTGCTCTTTGCACCACATCTTCATACATTGCTCTACACTATAATTTATGTTTACATGTCTTTTCTCTATTAAGTTCCAAGCTCTTTTGAGGATAAAATTATATATACTTATATATATATATGTGTGTGTGTGTGTATAGATGTGTGTGGGTATATATATATATATATGTATATATACATATACACATACACATATGTATGTATGTATGTAGAGGTATATCGATTAATTCACTAACTTAGATAAGAGCTCTACAAACTTAAGATTCTGATGTTCAAGAAAGGGTATATTTTACTGTTCAAACAAATGTGCCCTCTCCTCCCCCCACATATATAGCTGAAACTATATTATTAAAAGACAATATTATATTTACTCTGTGGGTAAACGTTATATTTAATCTTTGGGCTTCCCTTGTGGCTTAGCTGGTAGAGAATCCTCCTGCAATGTGGGAGACCTGGGTTTGATCCCTGGTTTGGGACGATCACCTGGAGAAGGAAAAGGCTACCCACTCCAGTATTGTGGCCTGGAGAATGCCATGGACTGTATAGTCCATGGGATCGCAAAGAGTAAGCAACTTTCACTCACTCACTCAGACACTCTTTTATTTTCTAATCCATTTTATTGTATTTTGATTTTTGAAATCCATTATTTATTATGTACTGGCTGTGCTTGGTTGCTCGATCACGAACGGCTCTTTGCTACCTTGTGGGCTATAACCCGCCAGGCTCTTCTGTCCATGGGATTCTCCAGGCAAGAATACTAGAGTGGGTTGCCATGCCTTCCTCCTGGGGAATCTCCTCAACCTAAGGATCAAACTCAGGTCTCCCACATTGCAGGAGGATTCTGTACTCTCTGAGCCATGAGGGAAACCCAAGAGTACTGGAGTGGGTAACTTATCCCTTTTTCAAGGGATCTTCCCAACCCAGGAATCTAACTGGGGCCCCCTGCATTGCAGGTAGATTCTTTACCAGCTAAGCTACCAGGGAAGCCCCATTATATATTATAGATCACCCCAATTGATTTGATCATGAGCCATGTCTACTTATCCTCAATGATTAAACACAGATTGGCCCACACTAAATAAGATAAAAAAAAAAAAAAGAATGACTGCAGATTTAGTGCTTAGAAATACTATATGGCATTTCATACCTGGATATTGAATGAACATGTTGAGAAAGTCTCCCAGATTTTGAAAAAGAGGCCTGGGACACTTCTTTTTTTTTTTTTTTTCTTTTTTATTAGTTGGAGGCCAATCACTTCTATATTTTGAGTTTTCTGGTGTAATATAAATAAATACATGTCAAATAAAGTCATAAAATTTTAGAAAGTTGAAACGTTTACTTTGAATTCCTGAACATTTAACGCTAAAGTTAAAATGAAATAAAATGATGCAATTTATATCATTAGAGGACTTATAAGATCATTAATGCAACCACAGACATTATGGCCCACTATTGAGACACAGCATGAATTTAAAGCTGTTTGATGAACATCTGAATACAGTACTTTTGGCAAAAATTTCCAAGCTCAACTGTGAGATCATTCAAGAATACGAGGCACCCTTCACTTGTTTGGTTTTCTTTAATTATCATAAAACAAAATTCAGTGCCATTAAGTTCTAACTTTAGGAAGAAATTTCTCAATTGAGGAATAGCTTAGAAAATGCTTTTGCTATTAATAAAATGCAAATTGAAAGTAGTATCACGTTAAATAGTAAAAAGGGATACAAGTAAGTTGATATAATTAAAGAAAACATTTTTAAAAGGAAATAAGTTATTCTCTGTTCAGAAAGATAGTTCTAGCTAGAACATGATGACTACTCTTATAAGGCAACAGGAGGGCACCAGAGATCATGAAGGTCCTGGGGGTGGTGTTGACCTTTGGAAAAATTAAGAAATGTTTAGATCCAAATATTTCTGTGCACCCACTCTGTCCTTCAGTATTCTGTGCTGGTTCTTTCACTCATCCCACTGCTCCTAATAGATCTGCCTGTCTGTGGCCTTGTTCTTCCTATACTGTCCCCAGAGTTAGCTCTTATAAATCCAAAGCTGGGAGGTCCCTGGTGGTCCAGTGGTTAAGACTCCTTGCTTTCAATGCAGAGGGTATGAATTTGATCCTTGGTCAGGTAACTAAGATCCCACATGTTGCCTGGTGTGGCAAAAAAATAAAATAAAAATCAATCATATTACAGTTCACCCTGGAAGAATGAGGGGGTTCAGGGAGCAAACCCTGCCAAAGTAAAAAATCCATGTAGTTCAAACCTGTGTTAGGCAAGGATCAGCTGTATCCTTCTCCAGCTCAAAAAGTTTTAATGATGGCCCATGGCTCTGAGGAGGAAAAAATCATACCACAGGATGAGATGACACAAAAAGCCCTACTAGGTTGGGCATGTGTTGACCTCCTCTCCTTCTCCCTCCATTTCCTCAAAAGCATCCATGAATATCACCCTCAAAACTGGGCTTTCTACCCCCTGTGTATTGTCTTTATTTGGGTTAACTTTGTACTGGATATTTACTTTCCCTAGCAAACTCTCCCTTCATTTGACTACTTTTTTTTTTTTTTTTTGGCATTTTCAGTTCTTATTCAACTTTAAAACTTCATTTACTTGGAACCTCCTCTATGAAGTACCCTCCAACCCCAGTCCCTGACCCCTGCAGCCATAAGACTCAACCAAACAGTGGCAGGTAGAAATATAGCAACTGCGTAGATGTTCAGTGGAAGCAGCCACTATTAGATTCCAATTCAGATACCATTAAAACCATGAAACTTGAGCAAGTTACTTGGTTTCCATGAATTTCAAATTTCTCCATAGAGTAGGGAATACAGTGCTGCAGAGTTTTAAAATTTATGGGGATGATGTGTATACATTTTAAATAGATTATCACTTTTCTTTTCTTTTTGTTGTTGTTCAGTCACACAGTAGTGTCCAACTGTTTGTGACCCCATGAACCGGAGCACACCTGTCTTCCCTGTCCTTCACCATCTCCTGGAGTTTGCTCAAACTTATGCCCTTCGAGTCCCTGATGCCATCCAAACATCTCATCCTCTGTTGTCCCCTTCTGCTTCCACCTTCAATCTTTCCCAGCATCAGTGTCTCTTCCAATGAGTCAGCTCTTCATATCAGGTGGCTAAAGTATTGGAGCTTCAGCTTCAGCATCATTTTTAGAAGGAGCCTTTCTGTGTATGTGTGGATACATGTTGTGTATGTGTGGTCAGGAAGGTCTCCTGACTTTGAGGATGAGAAATAGGTGATCTGGCAGGTTTGCCTATCCTCCTCCTTTTTTTGGCCTGCTATGGTGCTAGTGGTTGAGAACCTGCCTGCCAATGCAGAAGATGTGAGAGATGTGAGTTCAATCCCTGGGTTGGGAAGATCTCCTGGAGGAGGGCATGGCAACCCACTTCAATATTCTTGCCTGGAGAATCCCATGGATAGAGCCTGGTGGACTACATTCTTAAGTTGAACAGTTCTATGAAGACATACAAGATCTTCTAAAGCTAACATGGAAAAAAAGATATCTTTTCCATTATAGGGGACTAGAATGCAAAATAGGAAATCAAGAAATACCTAGAGTAACAGGCAAATTTGGCCTTGGAGTACAGATGAAACAGGGCAAAGGCTAATAGAATCATGCCAAGAGAACACACTGACCATAGCAAACACCATCTTCCAACAACACAAGAGAAGACTCTACACATGGACATCACATCATGGTCAACACCAAAATCAGATTGATGATATTCTTTGCAGCCAAAGATGGAGAAGCTCTATACAGTCAGCAAAAACAAGAGTGGGAGCTGACTGTGGCTCAGATCATGATCTCCTTATTGCCAAATTCAGACTTAAATTGAAGAAAGTGGGGAAAACCACTAGACCATTCAGGTATGACCTAAATCAAATCCCTTATGACTATACAGTGGAAGTGAGAAATAGATTTTAGGGACTAGATCTGATAGATTGCCTGATGAACTGTGGATGGAGGTTTGTGACATTGTACAGGAGACAGGGATCAAGACCATCCCCAAGAAAAAGAAATGCAAAAAGGCAAAATGATTGTCTGAGGAGGCCTTACAAATAGCTGTGAAAAAAAGAGAAGTGAAAAGCAAAGGAGAAAAGGGAAGATATTCCCATGTGAATGCAGATTTCCAAAGAATAGCCAGGAGAGATAAGAAAGCCTTCCTCAGCGATCAATGCAAAGAAATAGAGTAAAACAACAGAATGGGAAAGACTAGAGATCTCTTCAAGAAAATTAGAGATACCAAAGGAACATTTCATGCAAAGATGGGCACAATAAAGGACAGAAATGGTATGGATCTAACAGAAGCAGAAGATATTAAGAAAAGGTGGCAAGAATACACAGAGGAACTGTACAAAAAAGATCTTCATGACCCAGATAATCACGATGGTGTGATCACTCACCTAGAGCCAGCCATCCTGGTGTGTGAAGTCAAGTGGGCCTTAGAAATCATCACTACACCCGATTCCTCTGGGTCTTCCCAGTGCACCAGGCCTGAGCACTTGTCTCATGCATCCAACCTGGGCTGGTGATCTGTTTCACTATAGATAATATACGTGTTTCGATGCTGTTCTCTCAAAACATCCCACCCTCGCCTTGGATCGGGATCAGGAATACATGTAACTCCATGGCTGATTCATGTCAATGTATGACAAAACCCACTACAATATTGTAAAGTAATTAGCCTCCAACTAATAAAAATAAATGGAAAAAAAAAAAAAAAAAACGAAGAGAAAAGAAATCATCACTATGAACAAAGCTAGTGGAGGTGATGGAATTCCAGTTAAGCTGGTTCTAATCCTGAAAGATGATGCTGTGAAAGTGCTACACTCAATATGCCAGCAATTTTGGAAAACTCAGCAGTGGCCACAGGACTGGAAAAGGTCAGTATTCATTCCAATTCCAAAGAAAGGCAATCCCAAAGAATGCTCAAACTAGCACACAATTGCACTCATCTCACATGCTAGTAAAGTAGTGCTCAAAATTCTCCAAGCAAGGCTTCAGCAATACGTAAACTGTGAATTTCCAGATGTTCAGGCTGGTTTTAGAAAAGACAGAGGAACCAGAAATCAAATTGCCAACATCCACTGGTTCATCGAAAAAGCAAGAGAGTTCCAGAGAAACATCTATTTCTGCTTTATTGACTATGCCAAAGCCTTTGACTGTGTGGATCACAACAAACTGTGGAAAATTCTGAAAGAGATGGGCACGCCAGACCACCTGACCTGCCTCTTGAGAAACCTGTATGCAGGTCGGAAGCAACAGTTAGAACTGGACATGGAGCAACAGACTCGTTCCAAACAGGAAAAGGAGTACATCAAGGCTGTATATTGTCACCCTGCTTATTTAACTTATATGCAGAGTACATCATGAGAAACGCTGGGCTGGAAGAAGCACAAGCTGGAATCAAGATTGCCGGGAGAAATTTCAATAACCTCAAATATGCAGATGACACCACCCTTATGGCAGAAAGTGAAGAGGAACTAAAAAGCCTTTTGATGAAAGTGAAAGAGGAGAGTGAAAAAGCTGGCTTAAAGCTCAACATTCAGAAAATGAAGATCATGGCATCTGGTCCCATCACTTCATGGAAAATAAATGGGGAATCAATGGAAACAGTGTCAGACTTTATTTTTGGGGGCTCCAATATCACTGCAGATGCTGACTGCAGCCATGATATTAAAAGACGTTTACTCCTTGGGAGGAAAGTTATGACCAACCTAGATAGCATATTAAGAAGCAGAGACATTACTTTGCCAACAAAGGTCCTTCTGGTCAAGGCTATGGATTTTCCAGTGGTCATATATGGATGTGAGAGTTGGACTGTGAAGAAAGCTGAGCACTGAAAAATTGATGCTTTTGAACTGTGGTGTTGGAGAAGATGCTTGAGAGTCCCTTGGACTGCAAGGAGATCCAACCAGTCCATCCTAAAGGAGATCAGTCCTGGGTGTTCATTGGATGGACTGATGCTGAAGCTGAAACTCCAATACTTTGGCCACCTCATGCGAAGAGTTGACTCATTGGAACAGACCCTGATGCTGGGAGGGATTGGGGACAGGAAGAGAAGGGGATGACAGAGGATGAGATGGCTGGATGGCATCACCAACTCGATGGACATGAGTTTGAGTAATCTCCGGGAGTTGGTGATGGACAGGGAGGCCTGGCGTGCTGCGATTCATGGGGTCAAAAAGAGTGGGACACGACTGAGTGACTGAACTGAACTGAACTGAGGGGTGGAGGAGGTGGGGCCATCTGCCTCCTGCCTCACCTTCTGTCTTTCAAATACTCATCACACTTTACTGAAAATGCCATACTGTATCATTCTTGTACCTTCATTCTGGATACGACCTCTGATTTGAATTATCTCTCCTCTCTTGAATGGCTTAACAATTACTCATCCTCTAAGGCCTGGAATTCCTTTACCCTTTCTGGGCAGAATTAAATGCTCTCTATTCTGCTCCCAAGCAGGATGACCCTCTGACAGTATATCCATTGCTTAATTAAGGTGACTTGTTTGAATTTTTATTTTTCTTTTCTGGATAAATGATCTTCTTTGCACATAGCCATGTCTGGGTTTCCCTGGTGCCTCAGATGGTAAAGAATCTGCCTGCAATATAGGAGACCTGGGTTCAATCGCTGGTTCAGGAAGATCCCCTGGAGAAGAAAATGGCAACCCATTCCAGCAGTCTTGCCTAGAGAATCCCATGGGCAGAGGAGCTTGGCAGGCTACAGTCAATAGAGTTGTGAAGAGTTGGACATGACTGAGCAACTAACACATTTATATTCATGCAAGTAACCAATATATCATCTAACATAGTGCCTGGAGCATGGCAAGTATTTAAAAAGTGACAGTTTGGTGTCTGAGCTATCCACTATCACTCTGGGTAAGAACTAATTAAAATAACTTCATAATGGACTTGTTTTCTCTATATTTTAATTTTACTGTCTAACTAAAATGCCTAGAATTATTTTTTCCAGTCTAAATATTTAACAGTTATTTGAGGAATGCAAGTGATTGCACATGAATAAGCTGAGTGATATAAAGGTATTATTTTCCAATTTCTCTATCTGCATCACTTCTGGAGCACTCTACCATTAAGAAAGACATGTTTATATGTCTTGGCTAATTCCTTCATGAAATTAAGTGAGATTAACAAATCCTGGCTTTGAGAATTGCTGATTGTCAGAATTCAAATTTATCTCCAAACCTGTGTTATATTTACAATCTTATAATTTTCCTAAAACTCTATACCATTTCTTGAAATCAGCATACCTTCTATTAAAACCAATTTTAAACTTCAAAGGAACTCTCTTTCATCTCAATCAACATCCAGAAGCCTTGTATATCTACCTTCCACCCCCTGAAATGCATTATTTGTTTGTCAAGATGGAGCAAATTTAAAATACACTGCTATATTACTGACCAATAAATTATTTGGACAGAAGTGTTAAAAATTGCTTGAGAAAGAAGACATTATTATATGATTCAATTTTACAAAATGATAAAAGGAAATTCACACTAAAAATGACATTTGAAAGCCATCTCCAAAAAAATTTTTTTAAGTAATTTTGTTTGAGAACGAGAAATCCTGACATTAAGAGGATGTATTAAAACATTGTTTACTATGGAGCAGGACACCTCAGTTCGCCAGAACTCAGGCTTCAGCTGTTTGCAGTGAGGTCTAGTTGCTGCACTATAATAATGATTTGTCTTTATTTATGCACCTACTCATTGTCTTTGTAGTCAGGTAATAGCTGCAAATCAAATGGCATATTCTCATTCCTTGTCACATATCCTGCTCCTTACACATTAGGATAAACAGATGTGGCTTCACCAGGGCTATTGTTGACAATAGACCATTTTCAGTGACCATAAATCTTTCCATTAATGACATTAAGGGACAGAACTGGTCTTTTGTACTTTCCTCTCCCTCCACTCTATTTTACGGTAATGCTTTTTTAAACAAATCCTAAATAGTGCAAGGTATTACATGGTATGGAATAAGCTTGATCCATTATTATGTTGTGAGGTTGGGGCTGAGAAAAATAAAAGGAAAGAATGTCATTAGTACAGGAAGAAAAACAAAAAAAAACAACTTTGTAAAACATAAGCAAGCTATCAAAAAGCGAAATGGCTTAGTTTTATTTATAAAAGCCTTTACATGTTCCTACATTTATTAAAAAGTGACCCTCTTGAACTCAGTCTGAATGGTATTAAAATGCTAACAGAGAGATGAGAAAGAAGAGTCCGCCAAAACATTTTTCCATCAATAGTGATGTGTTCCGTTTATTTCACCCTGGATGAAAAAGAAAAAGGGAATCAGAGATTTGCGGCTTGTCATTTCAATAGCAAATAAACACCTACCTAATAATACCTCTGAGAATGTTGTTGGAAATTTATTTTTTATAAGTTCTCATGCCATGAGGGGGAAAAATGTTGGTTTACCTTGATAAATGGCATTTAAACCTCTTAATATCTCTTCTATGTAAGAAAACAAGAGAGTAATTGCTATTTCATAAGGTTTGATCCCATATAGAAAGTAATGGAAAGCGGGAATGGGATGAATTGGAAGGTGGAGATTGACCTATATACACTACTATGTACAAAACAGAGATCTAATGAGAACCTACTGGATAGCCCAGAACTGATGAGAACCTAATGTAAAGCAATGAGAAGTGCTCAATGCTCTGTGGTAACCTAAATGGGAAGGAAATCCAACCAAGAGGGGATATATGTATATGGGAAACTGATTCACTTTGCTGGACAATAAAAATTAACAGAACATTGTAAAGTAACTATACTCCAATACAAATTAATTTAAAAAAAATTTCCTAAGCATAATAAAAAGTAATGAAAATACAGGTAAGAACTTTGATTTACTTCAGACACTATCCACCCTTTTCAAAGAAGGCGTCAGGATTGGCTTTGCAATTTTTCTCCCCTTCTCCCCCGCTTCTCCTCCTCCTTCATTTCCTTCCTCTTCTTCTTCTTCTTTTTTTTTTTTTTTTTTTAGGAGAAGCTCATTTTTACAAAAGATTGAAGAACGTGTAATCTAGGGCTTTAAAAGAGTAAAAGTTAACCAAAAAATTTTAAGACATTGAACCCATCCTCTTATATGTTGTTGTCTTTCCTTTGGTTTGGTCTGCTGGAAATCCTTCCATAGTTCCTGTTCATCATTCAAGTTCAGCAGAAGAACTCTCCGAAGTCTTGGGAACATGATTATGCTCTGAGCACGCAGCTCCCTGGGCTCATTCCCAGCAAAACGCCTAACATATGAGAATTTTGATTCCCTGTTGTGTCAACATCTTCCCTCAGTGACAGCTTGGGAGCTAAGGACAGAACAGTGAGAAGCATTTACATTTCAGATGAGGAGTGTAGTGAAGAACAAATAGAGATGAGAGAGAAGGACTAGGGATGTGTCTGTACCATGGAACCAAAGGACTAAAAAGTTGAAAGAAAGAAGGGGCTATAGCAGCATTAAATTCTACAAAGAGTTTGAAAGCAAAGAATCACCACTGAAGATCACAGGAAACCACTGGTTCCTTGAGAATAATTTCCCTCTGGTGAAGTATGGAGAAAAATACTGCAAATTTCTAAAGGTACGTGAAGGAAAGAGGAATTAGGTGTGAGGACATAATATTCTACAACAATATTTGGCAATGAAAGGAGCACAGTGGGCTAGTTGAAGGGAGACATGTTTATAAGGAATGGCAACAACAATTTCTCTAGGGAATGGACACGACATGCCATGAAAGATGGGGAAGGGACTGGTAAAAGGAGCTGAAGCATCTATCAAAAGGGAAGGGTATCCAAGGAAAAAGGTAGAAGTGCTGGCTTTGGCAAGAAAGAATGAAATTTGTTTCTCAGATTTGTGAGTTGACAGAGAGAGGGCTTACAGCAGAGATAGCTGAGCGGCAGAGGAAGGCCAATGCTCTCATACAATTCTATCAGTAGCCAATTTTGTGTGATGAGAATAAGAACATGAAGGATGAGCATGAAGATTTGAGATGAGGATGATGAGTTTGGAAGAGTATTTTTGGGGGATTCTGAGAGGCAATTAGTAAGTAATCAATAGGCCACACAAACTAACCAAGTTTAGGAAGCAAGTATTTGCCATCTGTTAGATTAGCAGAATTTCTGCAAAATTCTAGCAATACCAGGTGACTTAGGAGAGAGTACTGAATACAGAAAATGAGGATTTCCCAGAGCTGGCAATCAGCGTGATTTGTGGGCTTTTGAGGTATAGTGGACACAATCTTCTGTATACTCTAGAGGCAGGGTGAGGTACCAGGCTGCTTATAGTCTGAAATGGCCTAGATCTCACATTGTCATTTCTCATACCAGGTATGAATCTAACCTGTTGTGTTTGATAAAGATTTCCCTGGCCCCATGGTAGATTTGCTAATTCAGTGAGAATGAGGTGCAACCAGGTTTCTGCATTGTAATGAACCCCCCAGGTGATTCTGACACAGGTGCTCTGCACCACATATTGAGAAATAGCGTGCTAATCACACATTGAGAAATATTGGCTGGATCTTCTAGGGAGTAAGTCAAGGGGCTACAGGTCATAGTGATAATAAACAAGTTGGTGGCAACTAGAAAGAGCCTAAGTTAAAAGGAAGGAGTTTTAAAAGAGAGGTTAATTATAAAGAGTGAGCATTGGAACTCTTTTAAAAAGTTTATTATATTTTAGAAGAAAGAGAAAGACTTTCTTTTGC
This sequence comes from Dama dama, assembly GCF_033118175.1. Taxonomy (NCBI): domain Eukaryota; kingdom Metazoa; phylum Chordata; class Mammalia; order Artiodactyla; family Cervidae; genus Dama; species Dama dama. Next base: position 55,451,928 of record NC_083697.1, read on the forward strand.
TTACCCTTCTGCCTTGCTTGTGACAATCCAAGAGGGATTTATTGATATTTGGAAAGAATTCAGAACTGTAAGTTAGCCACATTTAGCAGTGGTTGGAGCTATATTGCATTAAACATTCAAGCACATAGTTATAGTATCATTCTTCTTTCTCCTTCCACATTGTTGACAAAGAAATAAGAGACTTCAGACCTATTAAAAGTTTTATCAAAAAGCCTGGATGTGGGAAGAGGTACTATTCAGTTAATAGACCTGCTGTGGTATTTTTCAATCATCATTACTTTTGTATGCTGCTTTTCCTTGAGAAATATCTTTAAAAGAAAAATTCTAAATTTGAGCTTTCCTTGATGCTCTAACAAAATTCCATTTATTAAGATACCAAACTACACCAGACATCAGAGGTCAAAAACTTCCAACAAAACCATAAGTTTGCCACTGAGAGAGTCAATTCCTAGGCAGGTTGATAAGAAGTCCGGGTCCCCTGAGAAGGAGAAAGGGGTCTGGTACTCTGGAAGTGGAGATAGGGGTCTGGAATTCTCAAGGAGGAGGAAAGGACAAACATTTTTTTTTCCCTCTACATTCCTTAGCCTTAGTCACATAGAACACTCTTTTCTAAACTGATGATTACCTAACCAACAGCTCAGTTCAAACTCTGTACTAAGGATTATATAACAACAATGTATCCTGCTTGAGGACAGTTTCCTTTTTCTGAAAGTTCAGTTCAGTTTAGTTCAGTCACTCAGTTGTGTCCAATTCTTTGTGACTCCACGGACCACAGCAAGTCAGGCCTTCCTGTTCATCACCAACTCCCAGAGTCTACTTAAACTCATGTCTATTGGGTCGGGGATGCCATCCAACAACCTCATCCTCTGTTGTCCCCTTCTCCTCCCACCTTCAATCTTTCCCAGCATCATGGTCTTTTCAAATGAGTCAGTTCTTTGCATCAGGTGGCCAAAGTATTGAACTTTCAGCTTCAGCATCAGTCAGTCCTTCCAATGAATATTCAGGACTGATCACCTTTAGGATGGACTGGTTGGATCTCCTTGCAGTCCAAGGGACTCCCAAGAGACTTCTCCAACACCACCGTTCAAAAGCATCAATTCTTTGGAACTCAGCTTTCTTTATAGTCCAACTCTCACATCCATCCATACATGACCACTGGAAAAACCATAGCTTTGACTAGATGGACCTTTGTCAGCAAAGTAATGTCTCTGCTTTTTAATATGTTGTCTAGGTTGGTCATAACTTTTCTTCCCAGGAAAAAGCATCTTTTAATTTCATGGCTACAGTCACCATCTGCAGTGACTTTGCAGTCCAAAAAAAAAAATAAAGTTTGTCACTGTTTCCACTGTTTCCCCATCTTTTTGCCATGAAGTGATGGGATTGGATGCCATGATCTTACTTTTCTGAATGCTGAGCTTTAAGCCAACTTTTTCACTCTCCTCTTTCACTTTCACCAAGAAGCTCTTCAGTCCTTCACTTTCTGCCATAAGCATGGTGTCATCTGAATATCTGAGGTTATTGATATTTCTTCTGGCAATCTTGATTCCAGTTTGTGCTTCATCCAGCCCAGCATTTCTCATGATGTACTCTGCATATAAGTTAAATAAGCAGGGTGACAATATACAGCCTTGGCGTACTCCTTTTCCTATTTGGAACCAGTCTTTTGTTCCATGTCCAGTTCGAACTGTTGCTTCCTGACCTGCATACAGGTTTCTCAAGAGGCAAGTCAGGTGGTCTGGTATTCCCATCTCTTTTAGAATTTTCCACAGTTTGTTGTGATCGAGACACTCAAAGACTTTGGCATAGTCAATAAAGCAGAGATAGATGTTTATCTAGAACTCTCTTGCTTTTTCGATGATCCAGCAGATATTGGCAATTCGATCTTTGGTTTCTCTGCCTTTTCTAAAACCAGCCTGAACATTTGGAAATTCACGGTTCACATATTGTTGAAGCCTGGCTTGGAGACTTTTGAGCATCATTTTGTAAGTGTGTGAGATGAGTGCAATTGTGCGGTAATTTGAGCATTCTTTGGTATTGCCTTTCTTAGGGATTGGAATGAAAACTGACCTTTTCCAGTCCTGTGGCCACTGCTGAACTTTCCAAATTTGCTGGCATATTGAGTGTAGCACTTTTACAGCATCATCTTTTAGCATTTGAAATAGCTCACTGGAATTCCATCACCTCCACAAGCTTTGTTCACAGTGATGCTTCCTAAGGCCCACTTGAGTTCACACTCCAGGATGTCTGGTTCTAGGTGAGTGATCGCACCATCCTGGTTATCTGGGCCATGAAGATCTTTTTTATATAGTTCTTCTTGTGTGTTTTTGACACCTCTTCTTAATATTTTTTTGCTTCTGTTAGTTTCATATCATTTCTGTCCTTTACTGTGCCCAGTTTTCCATGAAAAGTTCTCTTAGTATATCTAATTTTCTTGAAGAAATCTCTAGTCTTTCCCATTCTGTTGTTTTCCTCTATTTCTTTGCATTGATCCCTGAGGAAGGCTTTCTTATCTTTCCTTGCTATTCTTTGGAACTCTACATTCAAATGGGTATATCTTTCCTATTCTCCGTTGCCTTTTGCTTCTCTTCTTTTCACAGCTATTTGTAAGGCCTCCTCAGGCAACCATTTTGCCTTTTTGCAGTACCTTTTCTTGGGGATGGTGTTGATCCCTGCCTCCTTTACAATGTCAAGAACCTCCATCCATAGTTCTTCAGGCACTCTGTCTATCAGATCTAACCCCTTGAATCTATTTCTTACTTTCACTGTATAATTGTAAGGGATTTGATTCAGGTCATACCTGAATGGTCTAGTAGCTTTCCCTACTTTCTTCAATTTAAGTCTGAATTTAGCAATTAAGGAATCATGATCTGAGCCACAGTCAGCTCCCAGTCTTTTTTTTTTTTTTTTTTTTGCCAACTGTATAGAGCTTCTCCATCTTTTGCTACAAAGAATATAATCAATCTGACTTCAGTATTGATCACCATGGTATTGACACACCAGTGTGATGTCCATGTGTAGAGTCTTCTCTTGTGTGTTGGAAGAGGGTGTTTGCTATGACCAGTTTGTTCTTTTGACAAAACTCTATTAGCCTTTTCCCTGCTTCATTCTGTACTCCAAGGCCAAATTTGCCTATTAGTCCAGGTTTCTTGACTTCCTACTTTTGCATTCCGGTCCCCTATAATGAAAAGCATATCTTCCTGAATATCTTCCTGGAAACATTTTGACTAACCTTGATATCTTAGAATGTATATTATGGGAGTGGATTTGCTAGGATCTTTCTATTGTTAAGTTTTAATCCTGTTTATCCTAAAATGTAAATTGTGGATGTGGGTCTGGTAAAATTTTTACAATCTTGAGACATTCTTTTGATTTATTGTAATAACTAATTTAAAAAGTATGTAACTCCCTTAGTAACACTAGTGAGGGGGTCACTCTCTGTCCCCCTTCTGATGTCTTTGTCAAAAGCTTTCTCTGTCCCTTTTTCACTTTAATAAAACTCTGCTACACAAAAACTCTTGAGTGATCAAGCCTGGTCTTTGGACTCAAAGCTAAATCTTCTTTGGAAATCATGAATCTGACACCATTTCCTGTAAGCTATTGCCACCTTCTCTTCGTCATTTTTTTTTTTTTTTTTTAATTAGTTGGAGGCTAATTACTTCACAATATTTCAGTGGGTTTTGTCATACATTGATATGAATCAGCCATAGATTTACACGTATTCCCCATCCCAATCCCCCCTCCCACCTCCCTCTCCACCCGATTCCCCTGGGTCTTCCCAGTGCACCAGGCCCGAGCACTTGTCTCATGCATCCCACCTGGGCTGGTGATCTGTTTCACCATAGATAGTATACATGCTGTTCTTTTGAAATATCCCACCCTCACCTTCTCCCACAGGGTTCAAAAGTCTGTTCTGTACTTCTGTGTCTCTTTTTCTGTTTTGCATATAGGGTTATCGTTACCATCTTTCTAAATTCCATATATATGTGTTAGTATGCTGTAATGTTCTTTATCTTTCTGGCTTACTTTACTCTGTATAAGGGGCTCCAGTTTCATCCATCTCATTAGAACTGATTCAAATGAATTCTTTTTTAATGGCTGAGTAATATTCCATGGTGTATATGTACCACAGCTTCCTTATCCATTCATCTGCTGATGGGCATCTAGGTTGCTTCCATGTCCTGCCTATTATAAACAGTGCCACAATGAACATTGGGGTGCATGTGTCTCTTTCAGATCTGGTTTCCTCAGTGTGTATGCCCAGAAGTGGGATTGCTGGGTCATATGGCAGTTCTATTTCCAGTTTTTTAAGAAATCTCCACACTGTTTTCCATAGTGGCTGTACTAGTTTGCATTCCCACCAACAGTGTAAGAGGGTTCCCTTTTCTCCACACCCTCTCCAGCATTTATTGCTTCTAGACTTTTGGATAGCAGCCATCCTGACTGGTGTGTAATGGTACCTCATTGTGGTTTTGATTTGCATTTCTCTGATAATGAGTGATGTTGAGCATCTTTTCATGTGTTTGTTAGCCATCTGTATGTCTTCTTTGGAGAAATGTCTGTTTAGTTCTTTGGCCCATTTTTTGATTGGGTCATTTATTTTTCTGGAATTGAGCTGCAGGAGTTGCTTGTATATTTTTGAGATTAATCCTTTGTCTGTTTCTTCATTTGCTATTATTTTCTCCAAATCTGAGGGCTGTCTTTTCACCTTACTTATAGTTTCCTTTGTAGTGCAAAAGCTTTTAAGTTTCATTAGGTCCCATTTGTTTAGTTTTGCTTTTATTTCCAATATTCTGGGAGGTGGGTCATAGAGGATCTTGCTGTGATTTATGTCGGAGAGTGTTTTGCCTATGTTCTCCTCTAGGAGTTTTATAGTTTCTGGTCTTACATTTAGATCTTTAATCCATTTTGAGTTTATTTTTGTGTATGGTGTTAGAAAGTGTTCTAGTTTCATTCTTTTACAAGTGGTTGACTAGTTTTCCCAGCACCACTTGTTAAAGAGGTTGTCTTTTTTCCATTGTATATCCTTGCCTCCTTTGTCAAAGATAAGGTGTCCATAGGTTCGTGGATTTATCTCTGGGCTTTCTATTCTGTTCCACTGATCTATATTTCTGTCTTTGTGCCAGTACCATACTGTCTTGATGACTGTGGCTTTGTAGTAGAGTCTGAAGTCAGGCAGGTTGATTCCTCCAGTTCCATTCTTCTTTCTCAAGATTGCTTTGGCTATTCGAGGTTTTTTGTATTTCCATACAAATTGTGAAATTATTTGTTCTAGTTCTGTGAAAAATACCATTGGTAGCTTGATAGGGATTGCATAGAATCTATAGATTGCTTTGGGTAGAATAGCCATTTTGACAGTATTGATTCTTCCAATCCATGAACTCGGTATGTTTCTCCATCTGTTTGTGTCCTCTCTGATTTCTTTCATCAACGTTTTGTTGTTTTCTATGTATAGGTCTTTTGTTTCTTTAGGTAGATATACTCCTAAGTATTTTATTCTTTTTGTTGCAATGGTGAATGGTATTGTTTCCTTAATTTCTCTTTCTGTTTTTTCATTGTTAGTATATAGGAATGCAAGGGATTTCTGTGTGTTAATTTTATATCCTGCAACTTTACTATATTCATTGATTAGCTCTAGTAATTTTCTGGAAGAGTCTTTAGGGTTTTCTATGTAGAGGGTCATGTCATCTGCAAACAGTGAGAGTTTCACTTCTTCTTTTCCTATCTGGATTCCTTTTACTTCTTTTTCTGCTCTGATTGCTGTGGTCAAAACTTCCAACACTATGTTGAATAGTAGTGGTGAGAGTGGGCACCCTTGTCTTGTTCCTGATTTCAGGGGAAATGCCTTCAATTTTTCACCATTGAGGGTGATGCTTGCTGTGGGTTTGTCATATATAGCTTTTATTATGTTGAGGTATGTTCCTTCTATTCCTGCTTTTTGGAGAGTTTTAATCATAAATGAGTGCTGAATTTTGTCAAAGGCTTTCTCTGCATCTATTGAGATAATCACATGGTTTTTATCTTTCAATTTGTTAATGTGGTGTATTACATTGATTGATTTGTGGATATTAAAGAATCCTTGCATTCCTGGGATAAAGCCCACTTGGTCATGGTGTATGATTTTTTTAATATGTTGTTGGATTCTGTTTGCTAGAATTTTGTTAAGGATTTTTGCATCTATGTTCATCAGTGATATTGGCCTGTGGTTTTCTTTTTTTGTGGCATCTTTGTCTGGTTTTGGAATTAGGGTGATGGTGGCCTCATAGAATGAGTTTGGAAGCTTACCTTCATCTGCAATTTTCTGGAAGAGTTTGAGTAAGATAGGTGTTAGCTCTTCTCTAAATTTTTGGTAGAATTCAGCTGTGAAGCCATCTGGTCCTGGGCTTTTGTTTGCTGGAAGATTTTTGATGACAGTTTCGATTTCCTTGCTTGTGATGGGTCTGTTAAGATCTTCTATTTCTTCCTGGTTCAGTTTTGGAAAGTTATACTTTTCTAAGAATTTGTCCATTTCATCCAAGTTGTCCATTTTATTGGCATAGAGCTGCTGGTAGTAGTCTCTTATGATCCTTTGTATTTCAGTGTTGTCTGTTGTGATCTCTCCATTTTCATTTCTAATTTTGTTAATTTGGTTCTTCTCTCTTTGTTTCTTAATGAGTCTTGCTAATGGTTTGTCCATTTTGTTTATTTTTTCAAAAAAACAGCTTTTAGCTTTGTTGATTTTTGCTATGGTCTCTTTAGTTTCTTTTGCATTTATTTCTGCCCTGATTTTTAAGATTTCTTTCCTTCTGCTAACCCTGGGGTTCTTCATTTCTTCCTTCTCTAATTGCTTTAGGTGTAGAGTTAGGTTATTTATTGGGCTTTTTTCTTGTTTCTTGATGTAAGCCTGTAATGCTATGAACCTTCCCCTTAGCACTGCTTTTACAGTGTCCCATAGGTTTTGGGTTGTTGAGTTTTCATTTTCATTCATTTCTATACATATTTTGATTTCTTCTATGATTTGTTGGTTATTCAGAAGCGTGTTATTTAGCCTCCATATGTTTGAATTTTTAACAATTTTTTCCTGTAATTGAGATCTAATCTTACTGCATTGTGGTCAGAAAAGATGACTGGAATGATTTCAAATTTTTTGAATTTTCCAAGCCCGGATTTATGGCCCAGGATGTGATCTATTCTGGAGAAGGTTCCGTGTGCACTTGAGAAAAAGGTGAAGTTGATTGTTTTGGGGTGAAATGTCCTACAGATATCAATTAGGTCTAGCTGGTCCATTGTGTCATTTAAGGTTTGTGTTTCCTTGTTAATTTTCTGTTTAGTTGATCTATCCATAGTTGTGAGTGGGGTATTAAAGTCTCCCACTATTATTGTGTTACTATTAATTTCCTCTTTCATACTCATTAGTGTTTGCCGTACATATTGCGGTGCTCCTATGTTGGGTGCATATATATTTATAATTGTTATATCTTCTTCTTGGATTGATCCTTTGATCATTATGTAGTGTCCTTCTTTGTCTCTTTTCACATCCTTGAAAGTCTATTTTATCTGATATGAGTATTGCGACTCCTGCTTTCTTTTGGTCTCCGTTTGCATGAAATATTTTTTTCCAGCCCTTCACTTTTAGTCTGTATGTGTCTCTTGTTTTGAAGTGGGTCTCTTGTAGACAGCATATATAAGGGTCTTGTTTTCGTATCCATTCATCCAATCTTTGTCTTTTGGTTGGGGCATTCAACCCATTTACATTTAGGGTAATTATTGATAGGTGTGGTCCTGTTGCCATTTACTTTGTTGTTTTGGGTTCACATTTATACAACCTTTCTGCATTTCCTGTCTAGAGAAGATCCTTTAGCATTTGTTGAAGAGCTGGTTTGGTGATGCTGAATTCTCTCAGCTTTTGCTTGTCTCTAAAGCTTTTGAATTCTTCTTCATATCTGAATGAGATCCTTGCTGGATACAGTAATCTAGGTTGTAGGTTATTCTCTTTCATTACTTTAAGTACGTCCTGCCATTCCCTTCTGGCCTGGAGGGTTTCTATTGATAGATCAGCTATTATCCTTATGGGAATCCCTTTGTGTGTTATTTGTTGTTTTTCCCTTGCTGCTTTTAATATTTGTTCTTTGTGTTTGATCTTTGTTAATTTGATTAATATGTGTCTTGGGGTGTTTTGCCTTGGGTTTATCCTGTTTGGGACTCTCTGGGTTTCTTGGACTTGGGTGGCTGTTTCCTTCCCCATTTTAGGGAAGTTTTCAGCTATTATCTCCTCGAGTATTTTCTCATGGCCTTTCTTTTTGTCTTCTTCTTCTGGGACTCCTCTGATTCGAATGTTGGGGCGTTTCACATTGTCCCAGAGGTCCCAGAGGTTGTCCTCATTTCTTTTGATCCTTTTTTTCTCTTTTCCTCTCTGCTTCATTTATTTCCACCATTTTATCCCTCTTCGTCATTTTTAAAAATCATTTTCTCTGAAAATAGTGCTTTAGAAAACATGAATGAGAGAAAAAGATATAAAACAATAAACAGTATACCATTACAGTATACTAACACATATATATAGAATTTAGAAAGATGGTAACGATAACCCTATATGCAAAACAGAAAAAGAGACACAAAAGTACAGAACAGACTTTTGGACTCTGTGGGAGAAGGCGAGGGTGGGATGTTTCGAGAGAACAGCATCGAAACATGTATATTATCTAGGGTGAAACAGATCACCAGCCTAGGTTGGATGTATGAGACAAGTGCTCTGGCCTGGTGCACTGAGGTGACCCAGAGGGATCGGGTAGAGAGGGAGGTGGGAGGGGGGATTGGGATGGGGAATACATGTAAATCCATGGCTGACTCATGTCAATGTATGACAAAACCCACTACAATATTGTAAAGTAATTAGCCTCCGACTAATAAAAAACAAAACAAAACAAAACAATAAACAGGGTGTCTTGTTGGTAGTAATTATCTTGTAGCTAGTCAGGCCTCCCTTGTGGTTCATTGGTAAAGAATTCGCCTGCTATGTGGGAGACCTGGGTGCAATCTCTGGTTTGGGAAGATCTCCTTGAGAAGGGAAATGCTACCCACTCCAGTATTCTGACCTGGAGAATTCCCTAGACTGTATAGTCCATGGGATCATAAAGAGTTGGACATGACTGAGCGACTTTCACTCATTCACTCTTGTAGTGAATATGTGTAGTTGTGTGTGTGTGTGTGTGTGTGTGTGTGTGTGTGTGTGAATGATCAATTACTCAGTCGTGTCCATCTCTGTGACCCCATGGACTGTAGTCCGCCAGGTTCGTCTGTCCATGGAATTTTCCAGATGAGACTACTGGAGTGGGTTAGTAACTACTGGAGTTACTCCAGGGGGTCTTCCTGACCTTGGGATCAAACCTCTTGTGTCTCCTGCATTGACAGGTAGATTATTTACCACTGCACCACCTGAGAAGCCTCCTTTTAGGAGTTCAGTTCAGTTCAGTTCAGTCACTCAGTCATGTCCGACTCTTTGTGACCCCATGAACCGCAGCACGCCAGGCCTCCCTGTCCATCACCAGCTCCCCGAGTTTACTCAAACTCATGCCCATTGAGTCAGTGATGCCACCCAGCCATCTCATCCTCTATTGTCCCCTTCTCCTCCTGCCCCCAATCCCTCCCAGCATCAGGGTCTTTTCCAATGAGTTAGCCCTCAGTAAATAGTCCTGTGATGAGGGAAATTAGTGGGAACTTGTCTTGGCATTTCTTGTATCCATTCCAGGAAGGAGATACCAGGATGACTTGTAAAACCACTTAGTGTGGATGAAAAGTTACTTGTTGATTTGGGCCTCCATGACATAAAATCATTGAAAAACAGGATGACAGAAGCTCTGTCATTCTTAACATGTGGCTTCTCAGACTGTCTAGTCCATTGACACTTAGTAAATAGGAGGGGAGAAGCATGATGTCACAGGTCACGTAGAGAGTTTATGAACCATGACCAGAAATGGTGCACATCACCTCCCTATTCCATTAGCCCAGGACTCAGGAGCAGGGCTGCACCTTACTTAGGTAGTCTGGGAAATACTGTGTCTAGGAGAAAAAGACAAAAATAAAAGATGTGGAATCTGTAACAGTCTCTGCAAGGTCATTACCACAAAGGCACCTGTTCAGATACTCCCAACAGGACATTTGAGTGACTCAAAGTCAATGTTGGTTAGTTTACCATGGCTCTGGTGGAGTCAAGAGGCCAGCAGAGAGGAGGAAAGCATCCAGTGGGACAACTCTATGTGGGACCCAAGCGGGTGGTTTCTGTGGCAGAATCTTAGTTGAACCTCGATTCCCTCCAACCTGAAGGGTGGCGGTTCAGTCTTTCTCCTGTTTTCTCACATTGTCTATGAGATAACTGCAGACTCCCCTCTCACAAATTTCATTATCTGAGAAGGTTTTGTTGTCTTTATGGCAATACCCTCCTTTCTGAAAATTCTCCTCAGATTCTTGCTGTTGTCACAGAAACATGAAGAATCTCCAAGGGCAGGGTTTTTCTTCTGGCAGTGGTTCTGTTTTGCCAGCCATATGGTGTCCTGTACTCCTGGCTCTTCATTATATTCATCCACCAAATCAAAGCAAAAAAAAAAAAAAAAATACCCAGCTACCTTTTTAAATGCATGCTTTCAGACTGCCTTATGCTTCCACCCAACGTCCTTGTGGTCAATACCCCTAATTTACTAAAGGTTTTATTAGTTAGCTCACTCTCTGTGACCTCCATATTAGTAATCATTCTTGGTGTCTACAACTTCCATAATGCATCCATCACCCTGGATTCTCATTTACTTAACCTCCTCACTTTTATTGATATTTTACTCACTCCTTTCAACCATTCCCATCTATATTTACAATCTTGATGTCACTAGCAAATATTCTTTATTTCAAACATCTGATTTTCTCACCATCACCTTTTTCAACTGTCTTTTTAACTCAATACCTCTAATCTTGCTTCTTGCACTATTCTTCAATTCCTTTTCAGCACCCTCAGTATATCCCATTATTTTTTCACTGTCCATTACCCTCTCATCTTATTTTCTAGCTTACTTAGTTTAGATCGCATGACCCATCACTACAATCCCTCCTTTGCATTCATCCCAGCTTCTCTGTGTCTCTTCCCCTCTGTAATTCTTGCTAGGTAAACCAATAGTTTGATTAAACAGAATTATGTGTTGTATCATACTTGCATTCAAGTAGATAAGTAATTACTGGAGAAAGTCTCACAGTGATGCAAATTGTTTCATGCAGTTTGAATGTGAAAGAGAACACTCAGCATTGTCAGGCAATCCCCTATATTTTTAAGAAATTCATGTTTATTTTCCAAAGTAATAATTTTTGATTTCTCCCTTCTCAGACTACAAACCATCTACTCAACATTTCTTAAATTCAGCTAACATTCTGTACCAGTTTTAAAGAAAAAAAAAATTAATTTATTATCCTTTTAGCAAACTTACCTTCTTACCTTCATCTTATTATAATGTTATATTATGTCTAATACAAGGATGCTTTTGACTTGTGAGAAGCAAAAGATCTGCCTTAATGTGGCTTAAACCATAAAAATGTATTCTCATAATTGGAATCAGGAGGTTGAGGAGTATATCATTCAGTATTCAATTGAAAATTTAAAGAAAATAAAACAACAGTCAGGCTTATGTATAAAGGAAGGGATTTAATACAAGGGAATTTAATACAAAGGATAGCTTAGAACAAATATTGAAAAGCCTGGTAAATTAAATTCTAGGCTGAATTTCCAAAACGGTCTTCCTGACCACTGGTCTTTCAGGAATACTGCTGCCTCTGTTACCATCTCGAAGTGAGGATACTCGTCTCTCAAACAGACATTCTAGAACAATGCCACCTCTACTATTAACCAGTTGATCCCATGAACACTGGTTCCCAAAAGCTTTTATAATAAGGTATTACAAACCGAGTTGCTTAAAACAGTAAAAATGTATTCTCTTACAGTTCAGCAGGTCAACATTTTGAGATTATAGTGTCAGCAGGGTTAGTTCCTTCTAGAATCCCTAAGGGAGAAACCATCCCAAGCCTCTCTCCTACTTTCTAGTGATGTCCAGTAAGTCTTGATATTCCTTGGCTTTGAGACACATCAATCCAGTCTCTGCTTCCATCTTCTTATATCTCTGTGTATCCTTCACTCTATCATATTGACACTCCACTGGCTCAGCATAATCCAGAATGATTTCTGCTTTATCCTTGCCTTAACTATGTCTGCAAAGACCTGATTCCCATATTCTGAAGTTCTGGGTGGACATGAAAATCTGCATAAAATTTTCTGCATGCCAGAAGACCTGTACTCTAAGATCATAAATAAGGGGGGGGGGGGGGAAGAGTTAGAGGTTAATGCTAGAGACAGTCAGATTATAAGGATGTGTAGACTAATGAGACTGGATTTTACGTGATGTGAGTTGAAGTCCTTTGGAAGATGTAGGCAGAGGAATAAAACCATCTAACTCTAAAAGGTTACTCTCATTAATGTTTGCAAAATAGATTGATGGGGTGTGATTTAGGGGTGATGATGACAGTAATGGAAACAGTAAAACCGATGCCATTTTTGGTTGTCTAAGTGTTGCAGAAACCAGTACTCGTGAAATCAAGCCCCACCTTCAGAGAGTTGGAGAACTCAAGTTTATAACGTTGGAGGGCCCAGAGGAGTTAACACTCCAAGCTCTGAGCCCTGAACAGAGTTTTTATGCAGGATAGGCATGATTAAGTGGGTTTGCAGGGGCTGGGTAATTGCAAAGAGCAGGACAAGGGTTAATGAGATAAGTTCTAGTTCCTGGTATTGTGAGTCCCCACTTTATGAGACTATGTGGCCTGTGTGATCCAGACTTTTTGCAAGGAGCAAGCTGAATTACAGAGGCAGGGGGAGCAGGAGGTTATGTAAAATTTTAACTTTTCCTCTTCATTCCCCGCTCTTGATTCTTCTATCACTCATTATAGGAAGCATCATCTCATGTTCTGGTAGGACATTTAGAGCTCCCCATCGTTCAGGGGGCTATATTAGACTATTACCATTTGTAACTATGAGTTCAATTCAAGAGGTTATGAACATTGAGGATACAAGGGCCAAACAAGAGAGCTGCAAAGAGCAGGAAGGGAGGACATATTAAAGGAAGAAGCCATGATGTCCAACTCTAGATATTGTTCCAGTTATCCCAGGAATTAGCTAGTTTCCCTCTTCTTTTTATTATTTGTTCCCTTAGCTGTTGGGCCATTTCCCTGACTATTTCTGATTGGTTTACGTAAAAGCAGCACTCTTCCTTCTGGAAGAGGCAGAGTCCTCCCTTTTTAGCTGTCAGTAGGTCTAGCCCTCTCCTATTCTGTAGAACCACCTCAGCCAGGGAGTCTAGTTGGTCCCGTAATGAAGAACACAGCAATAATACCGATTAGGGATAGAGGCCAGAGTTGACAATGGAAATCCACTGATGTTTGATAGCCAGATCCTCAATCTTGCACCGTGCATTGACCAACCGCCTCCTGGAGTGTGGCTGGAGCAGTGCTGAAGAATCCTCAGGCTTCTGCTGTGCGTGGGCTAGTCAGCTTCGGGAGTGACTAGAGCAGATCTCAGCGTCTTCTGTGGGTGATGGCTGTTGTCTTTGAACCAGAACTTGGGGAGATTTGTGGGGTCCCAAACTGCTTTCCAGGCGTCATCATCACAGAAAGTCTCTGCCTTCTTGACTCTGGTGTGGTGGGTCCAAGGGATGACAGCTATAACTCTAACAACAATAAGGTTTGCCAGGACGACTGTGTGAGGGCCTGTCCAAACTGGCTGAAGTGTTTTGTCCCCCCACTCCCACCCCCCCCCCCCGCCATCTTTAAGCCATAATTCATCTCCTGGCTGATAAGGATAAACCTAATTGCCCAAAGGAATGGGTGTCCTTTCTAAGGTTTCTCAGGTGATATGGTAGATGACTTTTCCAGTTCCTGAAGATGTCGGGACATCTCCAGGCCAACTAGTTGTTGGTGGTCTCCTTTGAGCTTTTTTTTTTTTTTTTTTTTAATAACTGGGAGTGGTCTCCCATTTAAAATCTCAAAGGAATAAAACTTGAGGATGTCAGGGTGTATTTACGGAGGGAGATGAAAGTCCACAGAATGATAAAGCAGCTTGTTTTAGCATTGTCTGGGTGCTGAATGGGAGATAGTCTTATTATACTTCTACCTGAAGAAACAAACTTCACAAGAAAGTTAAAGATATATGGCCCAAAGATTAGATGCAGGAAAGCTGCCAAGGAGTTAACCAGGAGAACCAGGTCCAGACACTGAGTCTTTACATTAATGTTTTTCTAGGTATGAGAAAGTGAACGTGAAGTCATTCAGTCGTGTCCAACTCTTGCGACCCCGTGGACTGTAGCCTACCAGGCTTCTCCATCCATGGGATTTTCCAGGCAAGAATACTGGAGTGGGTTGCCATTTCTTTCTCCAGGAGATCTTCCCGACCCAGGGATTGAACCTGGGTCTCCCACATTGTAGACAGACGCTTTATCATCTGAGCCACCAGGGTATGAGAAGATGCATGAATGTGAACTCATAAAAATCTTTACCTGAAAACAGCTGACTATCTGAAGGTCTGTGTTTTTTGTTGTTGTTGTGTTTGTTTTGCTTTTTTTCCCAGAGCATAGAGTGCCTTATTTTTTGTCTCCACCCTGATCTCCTTTCAAGAGGGTGTTGAAGGTCAGCATCTTGTAGTGGTCATGGTTTAATCTTTGTAGAGGCAGCTGGCAAGGGCCAATATTCAGTCAGCAGGGCCCCTTCATAGCCACATATTTGACCATGTTTTGGGTGCATTTCATGGTCACTGTGTCCCGCGGTGTAGGAAGGCTCATTCCTAGGTCTAACAAAGATTCCATTGACAGGCCACTCAATGTGTTGTCACTAGACCAGGCTTTGTAAGTAGCAAAAGTCTCTGTACCATACCTATCTTATTAGCCTCTTGGTCTAGGAAAATATTTCCTTTTGTTGCTTCTTCCTATATCTAGAGCTACATTATTACAATTATTGATCTCATATGGAACTGCATATCAGCATTTTATCACAGGCTCAGTCACACATTTGATAATGTAAGAAATAATCTTCTGAAACAAGCTACATAGAAAATAATACCGCTAGCAGTTATTTGTAAGGTCACAAGGAAGAATTTAAGTCAAGAACTTTCATTGGGTATAGCCTGATATACCCTGGGTCATCTGACTCAGTTAAATGATTATAGCCAAGTGTTAATCTCTTGATTGTATATCATGTAGCATCTGATCTTTATCCAAAGACTGGTTACTGAGATAAACCTTAGAAACAATCTTAGAGTGTCCTTTTTAATAACTTAATTAAATCTTTTAGCAATATAATTTAACAAGAACTATTTCAGAAGTGAGTCTTAGTAAGCACAGACCTTAACAAAACTAGAGCTTAATATTCAGTGAAATATAAGTATTTCTTTTTTTTTCTTTTCTTTTTTTTTTTTGAGAACACATTGTGAGGGCATTAACACTGTAGACAGGAAAGGTTTTAACCCATCAAATAAAAATAAGGTCTATCAGGGAGCCAGAAAAAGCCAAGTAGTTGTCTTGGATTTCCCATAGCCCTGGTTCTTTGATTTTCAGCTGTTGTTTATCCATTTTTAATTTCTTGGTTTAGGAGCA
Organism: Dama dama; assembly: GCF_033118175.1. Lineage (NCBI taxonomy): Eukaryota > Metazoa > Chordata > Mammalia > Artiodactyla > Cervidae > Dama > Dama dama. The sequence continues at coordinate 55,467,569 of NC_083697.1, forward strand.
GACTATTGCCATGATTTAAGAACATCAGGGTAGCAACAGCCTAACTGTGAGGGGTTATTTTTCTGTAGAAGCAGAATGAGCTTTGTCTACATGTCCCAGAATATTAAATAATCTTTACTTACTTTACCAAAGTAACAAAAAGATTTAAAAAAAAAATGTAAATTACTTACAGGCAAAGAAATCCATAATCTGTTATCAAAACCTGCATTCTAAGAAAACTTTGTTCTCTAAACAGAGAGAAGACCAAATTCCTGTCTGGTACCAGCTTACTGTTAAAAACAAAATTTGTTTATCTGCTTAATCTTAGAAAGTATTTTCCATAAATTTTAAAGAACTAGCAGTATTCTAAAGGCACAAGAGTAAAACCATAGAAGGCATGTTAAAATCTAATTCTATTGCAATTGACAAAGAAACCTGGTCACAACACTTTAACATGATAACTAGAATTATATTTGACCATATTTTATCAGGACATATCAGATCTATATGAATTTCACACACTTTTAGGATATCTATATTAGTAACATCAGCCATACAGTACAATCTGAAAAGATTTATCACACTTTCAGCAGTACTTCTCATATAATTTAACATGTCCAATGAACCCAGGTAGCTTAATAGCTCTTTGGAATGTCTCAGGGACCTTTGAAGCATTCGAAAGTTAGCTAGAAGTCAAGTTATTTAGGAATTTTTGTCGATAAATATCAAAAGGGTTTATAACAGTCAGGTAGGATCATATAAGTCACTGTGAAATAATAGTTATTTACTTAGCCAAAGGTAACAAAAGGTTTCAAAAGTAAATATAAAACAAATCAATTAAGAGGTAAAGAAACAAATCTATAATTAAAAACAGTTCAACATCTGAAGAAAATATATCCTCTTAGCAGAGAGAAAGGCCAAATTTAAGTTTTTGTACCAGCTTACTTTATACTCATTTAGGTAAACTTATTTAAATTTATTTTCAACTTAGTCCTAATCAGGAACAAAACTTTTTTCAGGGTCCACTTTCCACAAACTTTTAATCACTTTCTGTAACAGCCACTTGTAAGTCAGACCTACTTTCTTTTCCCTTTATAAAATGTAATTTTATTTTTTATATCTTCTTTATTAAAAATATACATCCTACTTCCTTATTAGATTAGCAAACATTAATACTAGATATTTAATATAGAATATATCCAAGTTTACATGAATCTGAAATTTATTTAGGGTAATTTTTCTTGTATTTAGAATAGCATTTACTTTTCTTTAGGCCAATTAAATTAGAACTCATTCACAACTTCAACAATATTATCAGAAAACATCAAAAGACATAACACTGAGGCATACATAAATCCAGACAGACAGACAGAGATCTTATAGTCTTCTGTTTGAGATTTAAAAATATCTCTTTGACCCCCTTTTTTCTTTTTCTTGGCTTGAAGTTCTAATTTGTCCAAGGCTGAGGTCTCAGGCAAAGTTGGCTCTGCATTTCAAGGACATGGAAAGGGTTAGCTTCAAACTTTTCCTTACGCAGGCCTTTTAACAAGCTAGTTGTTTTTAATTGCATATGCAAAAAGAATTTTTTTTTTTTTTTTTTTTTTGCAGTTTCCAAAAAGAAAAATTTCTCTCACTCATCAATCATACACTGACAATCATTCAGAGGCTATCATAATGCCTCCCTTTCCCCAAACCCCCAGGTTTCCTTAACTGTTGCTCCTTTCCTGGGAGCTCCAAGAAGGTGATCAGTCTCCTCTTCTACCCATTGGGGTAGGACTTGACTGGGGACTGGCTCCAGGACCTTATCTGTGGCCATTCCTAGTGAGTAGGTCCATCCCTCCAATGAGTCTGGTCAGGGCTCGGCCATCCAGAGAGTCAGAACACCAGTCTGAAAGAGAACCCAGGATACCATCAGGGGGCACACCTCCTTGTTTGTCTCAGGGATCCTTTGCTCTAGCCCAACCGAGCCACCAGTCCGTTGACTCAAGGGGCTGGCGTGGTTGGAATCTCTCTGAAGCCTCCGGAAATGTTGCAGAAACCAGTACTCGAGAAACCAAGCACTACACTTGGAGAGTTGGAGCACTCGGGTTTGTTATGCCGGCGGGCCCAGAGGAGTTGACACTCCAAACTCTGAGCCCCAACAAAGGGGTTACAGAGTTTTTATGCACAGACAGACGTGATTAAGTGGGTTTGCAGGGGCTGGGTGATCACAAAGAGCAGGACAAGGGTTAGTGAGATAAGTTCCAGTTCCTAGTATTGTGAGTCCCCACTTTCTGTGACTACATGGCTTATGTGATCCAGACTTTGCAAGGAGCAAGCTGAGTTAAGAGGCAAAAGGAGTAGGAGGTTATGTAAACTTTTAACTTTTCCTCTTCGTGAGAAGGAGATAATGGTGTTAACGACTGGTTGTCAGGTAAAAAAGGTAACAACTAGTTTGATTACAGATATATTTTAAAGGTACGGCCATTGGACTTTCCAAAGGATTTGAAGTAAAGGTTAAGAAAAGTGAGAAACTAAGGAAAAGTTTTGGATTTTTGTCTGAACAATAAGGTTAAGTTTGGTGCTATTGCAGCCACAGGAAAATGTGGGGCAATTAGATTTAGTGTTTTTCTTTTCTCAGGGTAAAGGGTGATAGCAGGCTGAATTAGAGGATCTTTTAGCCAGTCTGTGAAATAGATGAGAACCTCACCTGAGGATTTGGAACTGAAAGCATTGTCCTCTACATTTAGGCTGGCTGCAAACATCTGAGTCAACAGGGAAAGATTACTGCTCACATTCAGCTACATTAACCTTCAATATTGCTATTATTATTATGTTTTAAAAGGAATTTACTGATTCCAGTAATTAGGAAGTAGGTGGAGAAATCTGGCTTTAGTTACATTTCATTCCAGGAGCTCAAATTATTCCAATAGTTATCTCTCTTTCTCTTTCTCATTAATTATTGTTTCCATTCTCGGTTTTTCATTCTTACTAGGTTCTGTTTCCTGATGAATATTGCCTCTGTGATAATAAAAAGTTCTTGTAGAAAATGATTGCTAATAAATTTACATTAATTATATTCCTTCTTTGTAATCATAAGTATTTTAGGAGAACACATACATACACACAAATAAATAATCTTTGTTCTGATATTTTATTTAACCCTCCAAAAGACTTTTTTGGGTCTCACTTGTCTTAAGTATCCCTTCTAAAACAATATTGATCAATATTTCAGGACTATTAAGATTGGCCTAGAATGAGAAATGTGCCCAGTTTTTGTTCGGGAAGAACTCAGCACCATGATTGAAAAATCCACCCTTACTATATAATGGCATGGAGGAAATTTCCCAAGTTTTCAAAGAAAAGGGAATTGAAAAGGACTGTTGGCCGGAAAATTACTATAATTACCACGTGTATATGTTTTCATAAAACTTTTTTTCATATTTTTCTAAATTATTTACTTCTCCCTGTCAAAAGGATAATTGAAGGAAAATGATACTGTTGTCTTTTTGATAATTAAACATTTACTATGGTAAGTGAATGAATGTAAAGTGAATGAATCAATGAATGAATCATCATGATTCTTCCATTAAGAAGAAAGATAATACCAAAAATAACTATCACAACATATTTTTTTACAGATGTATAATCTATCTTACATATTCTTTGGGAGACTAATTATTTTTCTTATAAAAAGTGATTTAAGCACATTTCCTGAAGGGTCTAAAGGAGAATTTAAAAAACTCAAACAATATTAGTAATATTAATAGAGTTTGGACAAGAAAAAATTGATGAACTGTGATTTTTATTAAGTGAAAGCATATCACTTGTTTATCAAAAATTGCCATTTGCTTAATTTCCTATTAACTAGAAGAAATTAGGCTCCTATTAAATGGATTTCCCTGGTAGCTCAGATGGCAAAGAATCTGCCTGCAATGTGGGAGACCTGGGTTAGATCCCTGGGTTGGGAAGATCCCCTGGAGGAGGGCATGGCAAGCCACTCCAGTAGTCTTGCCTGGAGAACCCCATGGACAGAGGAGCCTGGCAGGCTATACAGTCCATGGGGTGGCAAAGAGTTGTACACAACTAATGACTAAGCACAGCCCAGTTATTTTTTAACTGCTTTTGTCAAGAAGACAATGTAAACCACTAGAAATTATACTATAGTTTATATAGTATAGTATATTATAGGCATATTTAATAGAGGAAGCACTGGATAACTAGTACATTTATTATTCTATATCTACATCTGTGTGCTCAGAAGCATCCAACACTCTGTGGCTCTGTTAGGTAGTTAGACTAGGAAAAAGAAGTCGAAAATGTCAATGGCTAAAAGACAAAGGGAGAAGCCTGCAAAAATGGAACAAAGGGTGGTCCGAGGACCAGAGTGAGAATCTCAGGTGAAAAAAAAATAGTCCTCCTGGCTAGCCCAATTTACATAGGGCAGGCTCAGGGGGAGGAGAAAAAATACATGAAAAGAGGAGCCAAAACTGAGTCACTTTTATCTTCTCTTCTTTTGTGTTGGCCCACCTTCATGCCTCAGAGGATGTATTTTCCTTTGCTTGCCTAATAAACTGAGCTGTAATACTGGTTTGCTGTTTAAAACTGAGTTGTAACCTAGCTGTAACACTGGTTTGCCATTTCAAATTGTTGCTGTGGTGAGACAGAACTGAGGAACTTACACACTTCCCCGACAGCCCCATGAACAGTAGCCCACCAGGTTCCTCTGCCTATGACATTTTCCAGGTAAGAATACTGGAGTGGGGTGCCATTTCTTCCTCCAGGGGATCTCCTGGACCCAGGGATTGAACCCATATCTCCTGTCTCTCCTGCATTGGCAGGTGGGTTTTTTACCACTAGTGCCACCTGGGAAACTTACACTTATTATTAGCAAACTACAAAAAGAGTATTAAATCTGTCCTGTTCTTCCTTATGGAACTATCTCTACTAAGATTCTCATATCATTATGCACATACATTTGCCAACATTTTAGCCCAAGAAATATTAGACATACTAAGTGATAGCTCAGTTGGTAAAGAATCTGCCTGCAATGCAGGAGACCCCAGTTCAATTACTGGGTTAGAAAGATTCCCTCGAGAAGGGGATAGGCTACCCACTCCAGCATTCTTGGGCTTCCCTTGTGGCTCAGCTGGTAAAGAATCTGCCTGTAATGCAGGAGAGCTCAGTTCGATTCCTGGGTTAGAAAGATCCCTTGGAGAAGGGAACAACCACCCACTCGAGTATTCTGGCCTGGAGAATTCCATGACTGTACAGTCATGAGGTCACAAAGAGTCGAACATGACTGAATGACTTTTACTTTCAAGTATATTATAACCTAGAAGTGAGTTTTTCCCCCAGTGAGGGTTCATTTAAATTTTTTTTTTTTTTTTTGTAATCTTAGGGGGCTTTTCTTTTTATTTTGCAACATAGCTTGTGGTGAAGAAGCATTGGTATCCACGGTCCCTGAAAGTGTTAGCTGTTCAGTCATTTCCAACTCTTTGTGACCCCATTGACTGTAGCCTCCCAGGCTCATCTGTCCATGGAATTCATCAGACAAGAATACTGGGTGAGTAGCCATTCTCCAGGGGATCTTCCCAACCAGGGATGAAACCCTGGTCTCCTGCATTGCAGGCAGATTCTTTATGGTCTGAGCAATCAGGAATGCAAGGAGAGATAAAAAGTGGTAGGGAAGAAATGAACACCTGCAGGAGTTGCTTTGTTTTGACTAAAGAGGCACTTTGATGTTCAGCGAGAGGGAGGAATATGCAAGCAAAATAATGTAGACAGTGATTAAAACCATGTTTCTTTGCCAGTGGGGTTTCTATACATGTTTTATCACTGTTTCTGGATGTAAAACAAGAAGGTGTGTAACCTTTGCATCCCACTGCCACAGCATTAATCACCCCCAGAATGAAGACAGAAGGTCCCAGTGTGTGGTGCATAGAACAGATATATTTTAATAGGCCGGAACTTGATGCTATCACAAACAATGGCATTTGCCAAGTTTAACTTGAAATAAAATCTAATCTTACAAATAACTGAAATAGAACAAAATGCATAAAGCAACTGTTTTCAAATTACTGTATTGTTTATAAATCAAATAAGCCACTTCCTAACTCAATCAACTTGTCCTTGTGAGTTAATGGGCTATGATATCAATCTTTTATACTAAAATCCATTTTAAGGTGGTTCTTATAGCTTTTAGCTCAGTGCTGCTTCTCTAGAAAGGAGAGTTTATCTCCTGGAAATTTCTATGGTCCCCACTTGTTCAGAAATATTGCATGTGGTTTTGCAAGTATGTGAACACCTAGCCTAGCATATTTGAGGACATGTCTAGATGTATAGAAAGCTATCATTTAGAACATAGCATTCACTGCAAATTGGGTAGAAGAAAGCAGATTTTATTATCTCTTTGTTTTATTTTAGTTTTCTCTGTGCTGGGTCATCATTGCTGCACTTAGGCTTTCTCTAGTTGCAGGGTGCAGGCTTCTCATTGTGGTGATTTCTCCAATGAGCTCAAGGCACATGGTCTCAGTAGTTGCTCCTGGGCTTAGCTGCTTTGTGGCATGTAGAATCTTCCTTGACCACGAATTGAACTTCCTGTTTTGGCAGGAAGATTCTTAACCATGGGAACACCAGGGAAATCCAGAAAATAGCTTTTAAAAAAGAGTGTCTTTGGGGTTGTAAGTGCTTTGTTTACAAAGTCTCATTTATTCATCCTTGATATTATTTGGATACTATTTCTATAATCATATCTCCCTTTTTATAGAAAAATAAATAAAATTTTATGGAGAAATTTAAGTAACTTAATTAATAAAGCTAAGTCATATAAGAACTGAGATGTTAGCCAAAATTCCATCACATAAAATATCTATCAGATAAAATAAGCATCCTAAAAGGATCAGGATATCAAAAGTCCATCAAGATGTATCTTTTCTCCAATTTGGTTATCCCTACTGCCTCATTTAATTGCTACACTGTTGACCACCTTGAAGTCCAATAATATTCAATCCAAAAATGAAATATAGCTTTTCAAGTTAAAAATCTAGCTTCTTTTAGATGTTTAGTCTCAGCCAATATTTAAACTAAATCAATTCAAATTTAAACTTTATATCAAGACTGTCTTCCCATTTAAACTCTCTCCATTTTTTTCCTCATTCTTTTCTTTCTTCTACTGCTCGTGCTCTCAGGTTTTGGGGAAAAAATTGGTATAACTTCAAAAGCTTGAGAGGCAGGAGGCTATTCTGTATCCTGTTACCTCTTTCTTCCTTGAGCCTGCTGGGATGACTGAATGCACAATGACACCTATTGTGTATTCACCTCTAATCCCTGTTCACCTGTTTCTAATGCAACTCTCCCTCATTGTGTTGGTGATATATGTCTCGGCTTCCTAACTTGACCTCTGATTATGGGATTTACCTATTTTGAATTTTTCCGTAAAATTTCCCAGGCAAGAATACCGGAGTTGGTTGCCATTTCCTCCTCCAGGGGATTCTCCAACCCAAGATTGAATCCGTGTCTCCTGTGTCTGTTACATTGGTAGGCAGATTCTTAACCATTGAGCCCCCAGGGAAGCTCAGTCACATAGCTCTATTCTTAGTCAATTTGTTGATGTGTCATGGGGATATGAATATACACAAGACACATATTAATGTGTGCCCTAGTGTGTGACTGTAAAGTATTTGCACGCAGGATGGTTTACATAAATTTTTCCTGTTAGATATTAACTTATGTCTGAAGGCTTAGATTTGGGACACCATTCAGAGCAAATTTGGAATGAAAATTCAATTCAGTGGTGTATATTGCAAGACAGCTTCTTGTGTCTAGAGTGTCATGGACCAATCTGCTGATGAGTCACTTTAAGTGCAGAATTCACACAAGAAGCTCTTCTGCTCTGGAATTCAGCCAGTTCCCTGGGGTTCTCTAGTCATCCCTGCAGAATGGTGGCCCTGTGAAGTCAACAAGGAAGCTCCAAACAAATCTCATAATGGTCTTCCTCCCCATATTCATCTTCACTTTTCAGCTCTCTGATTCCCTCCTTAAGTTAAGAAGTATATGTGTTCTCTTTCCTGTTGGATATGAGAGTGTTGCATTCTCCACTCCAGGGCTTTCAGCAAAACCTCAGTGCTCTCTCTAATTTCACTCATGATCTCTTAGACACAAACTGATCCAGATTTTTGCAAATATCAAATCCTATAAATCAAAAGGTCCTTTAGTTTTAAGCTACTTCACTTTCTGTGAGTTAAAAAAAAAATACAGAGAAGCTATACTGAATACTTTGTAATAATATTTAATAGGAAAGAATCTACAAAAGAACACATATGGATGCTTTTGAATTGTGGTGCTGAAGAAGACTCTTGAGAGTCCCTTGAACTGCAAGGAGATCAAACCAGTCAATCCTAAAAGAAATCAAGCCTAAATATTCATTGGAAGGGCTGATGCTGAAGTTGAAGTTCCAATATTTTGGCCACCTGATGCAAAGAGCTGACTCATTGAAAGAGACCCTGATGCTGGGAAAGATTGAAGGCAGGAGGAGAAGGGGGTGACAGAGGATGACATGGTTGGATGAGATGGTTCAATGGATATGAGTTTGAACAAACTCCGGGAAATATTGAAGTATAGGGAAGCCTAGCATGCTGCAGTTCAAGGAGTCACAGCATCAGATGTGACTTAACAACTGAACAATAACAACAGCAACCACACCCACACACACAGACACACACATACACACACACATACACACACATATATGAGTGTATATGTATACATTTATACATGTACATATACATATATCTGAATCACTGTAGAATCTAACACATAAAGAGCAAAAAATTCACTTAGAATTTAACGTAACTTTTTTTTCCCAGGCTGTATCTACATAGAGTAATAAATGTCAATACTCTAGTAGATGGTAGTCATAGGACAGTAGATATAGAAAAAGAAAGCTAATGGTTTAAAATGTACAAATAGTATTCCTTACATGTGCAAAAGATCGTGTAAGTATTTGGAAAATACCTTCTGTTCAGTAATTTTTTACCTATTTTTTCTGCTATGTTTTGAGTCCCTTTGTTTTGACTGCCACCTGTCTGCCAGATTCACTTGATTCTGTTATTTCTGCTCCTTAAGATTTGGACTTTCACTGGTAACCTGTTGCAATCTAGTTAGGTCTGTGTATTAATTGGTTTCCAGAATCTGGAAGTCATCCTGTCTCATTTGAAACTTATTTCTGATAACAGTGAGGACCCCGTATACTAGAGTGAAATATCTTTTAAAGAAACATATCATTGTAAACATTATATATATAAACAAGAGAGTTGAAAATATCTTCATGGACTCAAATATTAATTCATTTTTATATAAATTAATTCAATTATTTAATAAAGTTCCTACTGTGTGTTACAATGAGTCTGATTTTCTGGGATATAGCAGAGAAGCAGACAGAAAAATGTTTTACTCTTATTCCTTCATTCTAGTAAGGCAAACAGATACCAAGGAGATTAAAACATAACAATTTCAGATAGTGACAAAGAACATAGAAAACAACCAAGATACTTAGCTAGAGAATCACATCTTTCTGAGACCGTGAATTTTCAGAATCATGCTGCCATTAAATAATAAATTCTAGGTAGTGATAATGAAGGTTACAGTGAGATTTAAATTCCTACTGATTTTAAATTATGATGAATTGGAGGAGTAATGATTTCAGGAGAATTTCATTATTGTTTATAGTTATAATATTTGTAAAGAGTGTTCATTCAGAAACCTAGCATGGCCACCATTTATTTCCTGTTAAGAACACAATATTATAAATTTATCTCAAATTAGAAGATTATGACTCTACTAAACATTAGAGGATTATTCACCCATCAGTTTCCTTGGAAATTATTAATGAAGTCAAGCTCCTATAACAAAATATCACAGACTGCGTGGTTTATTTATTTTCTTATAGAAATTTATTTTCTCACACTTCTAGAAGTCCAAGATCCAAATGCCAGCAGGGCAGCTTCTGGTGAGACCTCTCTCCTTGAGCTGCAGATGGCGCTTTCTCAGTATCCTTACATGGCCTTTTCTCTGGATGGGCATGCAGAAAGATTGAGAGAGATCTTTGGTGTCCTTTTCCATGATGAGGCCACCAATCTTATTGCATTAAGACCTCACTCTTCTGTCATTACAGTTTCACTAATCTAAGATACATCTTTCCGTTTTTAATGTCCAATGTTTTCTCCTTCATTAATGATAAAAAGAAAAATTCAACCTACTTGAGAATATTGCCTTGACCCTGCAGAAAATAGCCATTTGTCTTGTTTTTATCCTTACATTTCTTTAAGATTGTCTCTACAAATAATTTCCCTTAAATTTCCTTGGCTTTCAGTTAATCAAATTCTCAATAATTTTAATATAAAAATTATGTATACATATGGAATGGGGCTGCTGCTAAGTCGCTTCAGTCGTGTCCGACTCTGTGCGACCCCATAGATGGCAGCCCACCAGGCTCCCCGGTCCCTGGGATTCTCCAGTCAAGAACACTGGAGTGGGTTGCCATTTCCTTCTCCAATGCATGAAAGTGAAAAGTGACAGTGAAGTTGCTCAGTCGTGTCCAATTCTTACCGACCCCGTGGACTGCAGCCTACCAGGCTCTTCAGTCCATGGTATTTTCCAGGCAAGAGTACTGGAGTGGGTTGCCATTGCCTTCTCAATGATTGATACATAAATGTGTTGCAACAAAAGAAGGTATGCAGATATCCTAATAGGATAGACCTTGTAGATATTTATACCAGGAGCACACTGAAAACATTTTCTTTCTTTAATATTTTCATTGATATAACTAGGTCACTTACTTGCTAGACTGTGTTTAGCAAAGAAATATGCCCTTCTGTAACTGATGCAAGCAAAAACTGTTGAAATCAAATAACCAGAAATTTAGTAGCTTGCCAATTGGGGAGATCAGTAGAGAGGGAAGTGCATTTGCAAATAGTAGTCACTGCATTGGTCCTCAACACTGATCCCAGGAAACACTGTGGGACTGTGATTCTTTAAAAATCCAGACAGAATTTAGACAGTAAGCAGGGGAAATTTGGCCCCAAGAGGTTGAATCACACCTAACTAAAAACCTAGTGAGACTGGGAGAGACACCAGAAAGAAAATGCTACCACATGGATCAGAATATTTTTGTCACCTAATGCCAATGGGAAACTACCACATAATCAGTAAAAAACAATATTTTGGATTTTCTGTGTAATTCAAGAACATAGAAATAAGAAATATAAAGAATAGAGAATGAAAACGTGAATTTTATGGGAATTGAAAACTACACACTGAGCAAAACCTGAAGATAAGGGGAATTGGCCATGTTGGATGTTTGAAGGCATCAGGTTAAGCTAACTGGCCATAGCCATCTGATGGTATTTGCTATCTTGTTAATAAGTGGGAAATGATACTTATGGGCTCCTGTGATTTATATTCAGCTCTATCCTTGTGATAAACTGGACATCAGAATGAGAAATATTCAAATTCCCATGGCTAGTGCTTCTAATACATCCACTCAGCCAATGGTGGAATTAAGCACTGAATTTAAGTGCCTCTGACTCTTACTGGTTTCCCTTTTTGATAAAATAAATCCTTCACTTATATATTAGCATTTTCAACAGACTCCTACTGTCCAGGGAATCTATTTCTTCCCTTGACTTTATGTGTGTTAAGTCACTTCAGTCATGTCTGACTCTTTGTGACCCTATGGTTTGTAGCCCAATAGTCTCTGTCCATCAGATTCTCCAGGCAAGAATACTGGAATAGGCTGTCATTTCCTCCTCCAGGGGACCTTTCCAACCCAGGGATCGAACCCACATCTCTTATGCCCCTGCAATGGCAGACAGGCTCTTTACCACTAGTGCTACCAAAATTTAATTCCCAAAGGGAACTATCACCTTCCTCTTTTCCTAGCTCTAGGGACAACTTGCTAGACTCCTTTCCCAATGCTAATGAAACCAATGATTTGATCCATTAAACAGTAGTAAAATGTTTTATGTAATTTTCCATCTAGTAAGTGGTGGGGCTTCCCTGGTGGCTCAGATGATAAAGAATCTGCCTACAATGCAGGAGACTGAGTTTCATCTTCTGGATTGGGGAGATTTCCTGGAGAAGGGAATGGGTACCACTCCAGTATACTTTTTTGGAGAATTCCACAGACCAAGGAGCCTGACAGGCTGCAGTTCATGGGGCTGCGGAGTCAGATATGACTGAGTGACTAACAGTGAGCGGTATAGATGAGAATCTTCGACTCAGAGACCATTTATGTCACTTATTAACAGCTGTGTTGGTAGACTTAAGTATATCATGTGTCTGATTTTTATCTCTCTTCTTGAAACATATGCTTCTCATCATTACTCATTTTATTATTTCTCACAGTATCTAGCACTACGTCATGCTCTGAGTACAAGCTCAAGAAATGGCTGCAGAACTAAACTGAAAATCAACTAAACTGTTATTAGCCATTGTCAAAGAGCTAAATGGAGCGAACGATATGCTCTTTTTCATATTTTGATATTTCATAAAAACAGATGAAATACCATTTAAAGTAGTTAGAATGATCAAAATTCAGACAGTATGGATGAACTAATAAGGAGGGAGATGTCTATTGGGAGTTTCAGGATATGTACAACTTTCAAAATGTAATCTACAAAATGTCTTGAAAATATATGTAGCATTTCAGGAACATATCTCCATGAGAAGTCTTGTTTCAGGTTCTGTATGCTTGTATGAAATTGGTCTGCAAATATATGAAAAGGAATACAAAAGATAATGCAGTAAATATGCTCTTTCATAGAGATTTCTCTTTTGTGATTAGAGACAGTAACATAGTATTGAAACATTGAGAATGAAAAAGGGGGCAAAGATTTAAGTCGAAAAGCTTTTGATGCCGTTAACCCTTAGAAAATTTGCAGAGTGAGAAATATGATAAATGACTGCTCTCCAGTTTTATCCACAGTTGACCTTTTTTACATGATACAAGAAAATTTGGAAGAAGCCGACTTCCAAAAAGTACAGCTTACTGTCAGCAAATTTGAATTTCATTTCCTGAAATGTCATTGGAATAAAACATATCTTCATTGTTAAAGGGTTTCTCATTGTAGCTGGACAAATGTGCTAGTGTTTGACATTCAGCAAAAATAACCTTTCGTGTTTCAGATCTGGTTTCAGAAAGCACTACATCCAACAACGGGAAAAGGGGAATTGTATCATCTCATCTGCCATGAACAAAGCCCCAGAATCTCGTTCCATGGGGGAATCTTGTCACTGGCGCTGACTACCATGGCCACAGAAAATTTATCAAAAAGCCTTTAGCCACAGCAAGAGGCTCTCAAGGTGAGGTGGTTCTCTAGTTTTATTACCTTAACCATGCCTGCATAATAAAACCATTACGAAGCCACAGTAAATATTGTAAATCATACATTCTCACCTACAAAAGTTCATAATGAACTGAGTATAAATATCAGCAAAATATATGAATAACAAAACTACTCAAATACATACTGCGTGTTAATGAAGACTGAAGACAATTCTTGACTTCTCTGGGGTGCAGCTTAAAATACGGTTTCCAAAAAAAATAAAATAAAATAAAATATGGTTGCCAGCTGGAGAAACCTAGTGACACAAATTAAAGAGAGAAAACTGAAGGCTGGAAAGCGGTGAAATCTCATTGTAGTAACCCTGTCACTACTTAGAGCAAATTGCATCAGTTAGATTTTGAATGTGGGATTTATCAAATTTCATTTGGTTATTGCATGTATTCACTTAAGAGTCACTGAAGTAGTTTGTTGCCAGTCCAATAGCAGTCTCTATTAGTTTTTGTTTACAGAACCCTGAATTTTTTCAATAATCTACCTTCACTGGATTATGACATTGTCCTTTAAAGGGTTAATTCTGATGAATCTATTCTAATCAAGTAATTATATTTCTCTTGCCAGTGACTGGTTTATGAGTGAATATGGAATCAAACTTAGTCAGTGCCATGTGGTTTAGGGACTCTGCTGGATGGCTTGTATAAATATGCTATGAAATGTTGGGTACAGCAGGCTCATGGTCCATGTCAACCATTTTGATATTATGAATGGAACACATGTTTAGATTAAGCTAATATATGAGGTTGGCAGAAAGACAAATACAAAGAACGTAGTCTATAATGTTAGTAACCTGGTTAATCAGCTTAGCTTTGAGCTTCTAATGTGAGATAATAAATGGGATTAATATTTAAAGGAGTTAAGTTATGGTTTTTCTATTACTTGTAGCTGAAATCAGCCTGATTGATCAATACAAGCAGATTTTCAGAGGGAAATCACAATCTACAAAAAATGCTTATGTCAAAGACAATTATTGAAATATTTTTAATGAAATCTGTGATAAACTATATCATAAAGTAAGTACAGAACAGTTACAACAAAGTCTATTTGGGTTACATGGTCAAAAAAATTTAGGTTATATATATCCCACAGTTGTTTCTATAGAAAGTTTGTTTATAGTATACATTATTCACATTTTCAATAATTCTTAGTAGCTTTCAATTTGTGGAAAATCAGAAAAGTGCTATAGAATTTTGAGAAGAAAACCAATACTAGAATATTTTAAAATAGAATTTTGAGGAAAATAATTTTTTTCATTTTATGACACATTATGATTGTCATTATTCCCTAAATGTTAAATTTTATTTATTTATTTATTTATTTTTATTTTATTTTATTTTTTTCATTTATTTTTATTAGTTGGAGGCTAATTACTTTACAATATTGCAGTGGGTTTTGTCATACATTGACATGAATCAGCCATGGAGTTACATGTATTCCCCATCCCGATGCCCCTTCCCACCTCCCTCTCTACTCGATCCCTCTAATGGGTTAGATAAACAGATTATCTGGATTCCATAGAACTTTTACCCAAATCATGATTTTATAGTAGTACACCATTTACTTTTGACTATGTTTTCAGAGCTACAAACTTGCAGTTTTAACAAGTTAACCAACAGCTAACTATACCACAGTTATTTTGGGGTTCATATTTAGGAATCATGATAACAATAAGCCCTTGCATGTATTGTCTCATTATGACATTTCTCAGACTAATAACACGAAGTTGTCAGTTGAAGTCATAACCTTTGTAACCAGGATATTATGTAGGGCATGCCCTGAGATGGGTTTATTTTCTTTTAGCCTATAATTTTCTTAAATCATCTTTAGTTAAAATACTAAAAAACTGACATATATGCCAAAAAACAAAAACAACTTACTCTTCAGATGCAGTGTTTTATAGCATCAATTCAGAAGTTAATATTTAAAGTTCTGATTAGATGTTTTCCACTGATTGTTCAGTTCAGTTTAGTCGCTCAGTCATGTCCGACTCTGCAACCCCATGGATTGCAGCATGCCAGGCTTCCCTGTCCATCACCAACTCCAGGAGCTTGCTCAAACTCATGTCCATTGAATCGGTGATGCCACTCAACCATCTCATTCTCTGTTGTCCCCTTTTCCTCCTGCCTTCAATCTTTCTGAGCATCAGGGTCTTTTCCAAAGAGTCAGTTCTTCACATCAGGTGGCCAAAGTATTGGACTTTCAGCTTCAGCATCAGTCAGTCCTTCCAATGATTATTCAGGATTGATTTCCTTTAGGATGGACTGGTTGGATCTTCAACATCACAGTTCAAAAGCATCAATTCTTTGGCACTCAGCTTTCTTTGTAGTCCAACTCTCACATCCATACATGACCACTGGAAGAACCATAGCTTTGATGAGATGGACCTTTGTTGGCAAATAATGTCTCTGCTTTTTAATATGCTGTCTAGGTTGGTTATAGTTTTTCTTCCAAGAAATGAGTGCCTTTTAATTTCATGGCTGCAGTCACCACTTGCAGTGATTTTTGAGCCTCCCCAAAAAAGTCTGTCACTGTTTCCACTGTTTCCCCATCTATTTGCCATGAAGTGATGGGACTGGATGGCAAGATTTTAGTCATGCCAAAAGTGATATCTAGTCCACAGATCTAAAATAATCTATTTTGCATTTACACAAAGAACTTACCTAGTAGTCTTAATTTAATATTTCAACTTTTGGAAGCTTTATAAGGACAGGCCATGAAACAGACCTTATTGACTCAATAATTAATTATTATCATATTTATATATCTATTTTATATCTGCAGCTATGTATCTAGCTGTATATCCCAGATATCATGGTAAGTGCTGATAAATGAAACATAAAATTTCACAGCATATGATAGTACCTATGGTCATAGGTGACAAACAAGCTAGTAAAGAATGAAAAGCAAATCACTTTAAATAAGCCAATGCAGTGTCTAATATCACACTTTCATTAACAGGGCCTGGGAGTTAGAGATTGTCTTTTGATAGGTTTTGAAGAGAAGGCCCAGACGTGGAAATGTTTATTTCTGCAACCCAAATGATATAAAGATGATCATACAGAAACAGAGGAATTGATGTAGGATAAATGCTCAGCACATTCAAAGGCCTTGAAGCTGGAAATGGCTTGGTCCATCTGAACATAAAGGAGTCCAGTTTGGATGGATCCCAGTTCTTTTACTTTTTAGACTCCCTCTCTCATTACATAAATAAATGAAAGCCATACCCATTTGATTTTTTAATTTTTATAATAATCATAGGCTTGAAGTGTCAAGTTTAAATGAGAAGAGTAAGCCATAACTAGGACTGGGCCAGGAGCACTTGATTCCTCATACGCTTAAGTTACAAATGCATAACCCCTTTTCTTTTTGCTTTCTTTTCTGTCTGCCTTTCCAAATAGGCTTGCATCCATGTTTAAATTTATAATCTGAATTATATTTTTCTCTATGAGGCTGGCCCAGGATATTTTTCAGTGCATGTCTTGAGAAAGAAAAAGTTTTTTTATTATGGTCAGTATTTGAGCCCCAAAGCAGTTGCAAACAAGATCTTGCCTGTCACATCCTAAAAAAATAGTATTTGATAATTTGATCCTTATTATTTCCAGTCAGTTCAGTCGCTCAGTTGTGTCCAACTCATTGCGACCCCATGAATCTCAGCATGCCAGGCCTCCCTGTGCATCACCAACTCCCGGAGTTTACTCAAACTCATGTCCATCAAGTTGGTGACGTCATCCAGCCATCTCATCCTCTTTCGTCCCCTTCTCCTCCTGCCCCCAATCCCTCGCAGCATCAGGGTCTTTTCCAATAGGTCAACTCTTCGCATGAGGTGGCCAAAGTATTGGAGTTTCAGCTTCAACATCAGTCCTTCCAATGAACACCCAGGACTGATCTTTAGGATGGACTGGTTGGATCTCCCTGCAGTCCAAGGGACTCTCAAGAGTCTTCTCCAACACCACAGTTCAAAAGCATTAATTCTTCGACACTCAGCTTTCTTCACAGTCCAATTCTCACATCCATACATGACCACTGGAAAAACCATAGCCTTGACTAGAAGGACCTTTGTTGACAAAGTAATGTCTCTGCTTTTTAATATGCTGTCCGGGTTGGTCATAACTTTCCTTCCAAGGAGTAAGCGTCTTTTAATTTCATGGCTGCAATCACCATCTGCAATGATTTTGAAGCCCCCCCAAAATAAAGTCAGCCACTGTTTCCCCATCTATTTGTCATGAAGTGATGGGACCAGATGCCATGATCTTAGTTTTCTGAATGTTTATTATTTCAAAGAGAATGCTAAATGCACAGTTTTTGGAGTTAGAAGTGCCTGCATTTGAATTCTGCTTCAGTCCTTCAGTTGCTGGGTGACCTTGTACAAGTTATTAGATCTCTGCGTTTTTTCATCTTTAATCATAATAATAGTTACTGTACAGAGGGTATACAACTAAACTGTTCAGTTTCATACTTACTATAGAACCAATATAGAATGTCCAGTACGGTGGCCCAGGGGGTAAAAAATTTGCCTGTAATGTAGAAGATCCGAGTTCTATCCCTGAGTTGGGCAGATCCCCTGGAGAAGGGCATGGCCACCCACACTAGTACTCTGGCCTGGACAATTCCATGGACATAGAAGCCTGGCGGGCTATAGTCCATGGGATCACAAAGGGTCGGATACAACTGAGTGACTAGCTCTCACACAGAGTCAATGCTCAGCATATGGTAGCAATTGCTTATCTTGGCTATTTATCTATTTATATTTTCTAGACTATTCCATAATTCTCCCCAGATTTTTTTCCCTCATTGTTCCAGGAGATGCTCTATTTCACAATAGCCAGGACATTTTCATAACCCATGAAATGCTTTAAAAACATTCATTGCTTCCAATTAAATTATTGGAATATTAAGTAAATTGTTGATTCTTTATAGGAAATGATGAAAACAAGTAAGACAAGTGGCAAAAATATATTACAAGCATACAAATCAGAATTTTAAACTTATTAACTGTTTATAAATATTTCTTAAGTTCCTGTTATGAAACTAGAAAACTAGGTTATTGCATAAAATTATTATAAAATATAATTATGTTAGATAAGATCATCAGAGTAATAATGGACTTTTTAAAAACATATTTAAATGCGTTTACTCTTTGATTTAATGAATTACAATTACCTTGGTTAAGGTTACATTTTAAGGAGTGGAAAAAGTTAAGGAGTTGAAAAATCTCTTTTTCTCTCCCTCCCATCCCTGTTGGAGCTGAGTATTTGACTGGTGGAGCTGTATGTGATTAGGAAATTTGTTATATGGTGAGGAAGTTTTGAGTAAATACATAAAATGACTGAAGATAAAGTCATGTGTCTTATGGAAAGGAAGAGGAGTTACACAATTGTGGGAGACAAAAACAGAGGTAAAAATAAACCATGTCTTCTTGAATTTGAATTGAAGATATCCAAAAGAAATCATGGTTTTAGATGGACCTATCAGGATCTATACAGATGTAAATATGTAGATATATGTGTGTGTATGTGCAGGGGTATGCATTTAGGATATATATTTTCTTCCTCTGTCAACTCGAAGAATTTAGAAGCAATGAAACCTCTGTAACAAAGTCCTAATGTATAGCATAAGGAACTACAGTAGAAAAAAAAAAAAAAAGAACTATAGTCAATATCCTGTAATAGCATAATGGAAAAGGATATGAAAAGAGTATGTATATGTATGTAAATATATAGATGTGTGCAATAAATATATATGTGTGTGTAACTGAGTCACTATGCTGTACACCAGAAATTAACATAAAATTATATATCAACCAAATGTCAATTAAAAAAAAATAAGCCCCCTATAGCAATGATCACTGTTAGCATCTAGCCCTCCTTTTTTTTTTTTTTTTTTTTTTTTTCATTTATTTTTATTAGTTGGAGGCTAATTACTTTACAATATTGTAGTGGTTTTGGTCATATATTGACATGAATCAGCCATGGATTTACATGTGTTCCCCATCCCAATCCCCCCTCCCACCTCCCTCCCCATCCCATCCCTCTGGGTCTTCCCAGTGTACCAGCCCTAAGCACTTGTCTCATGCATCCAACCTGGGCTGGTGATCTGTTTCAATGCTATTCTCTCAGAACATCCCACCCCCGCCTTCTCCCACAGAGTCCCAAAGTCTGTTCTGTACATCTGTGTCTCTTTTTCTGTTTTGCATATTGGGTTATCGTTACCATCTTTTTAAATTCCATATATATGCGTTAGTATACTGTATTGGTCTGTATCTTTCTGGCTTACTTCACTCTGTATAATGGGCTCCAGTTTCATCCATCTTATTAGAACTGATTCAAATGAATTATTTTTAATGGCTGAGTAATATTCCATTGTGTATATGTACCATAGCTTCCTTATCCATTTGTCTGCTGATGGGCATCTAGGTTGCTAAAATGTCCTGGCAATTATAAACAGTGCTGCGATGAACATTGGGGTGCATGTGTCTCTTTCAGATCTGGTTTCCTTGGTGTGTATGCCCAGGAGTGGGATTGCTGTAGCCCTCTTATTTTTAAATGATGTTCTCCCATTTGGCACAGTGATAAAGAATCTGCCTGCCAATACAGGAGACACAAGAGATGCAAGTCTGATCCCTGCAGTAGGAAATGGCAACACGATCTAGTATTCGTGCCTGGAAAGTTCCATAGGCCGAGGAGCCTGGTGCACTACAGTCCATGGGGTTGCAGAGTTGGAAATGAATGAGCAAACACACACACACTCCACTGAGATAAACCAAGACTCTTTGGAGAACCAGCCATACCAGAACTAGAGAGGGAGAGAGAGTTGCAGAAGCTAGGGAACTGCTCTCACAAAAATTACATTGAAAAGACATAAAAATGAGCTTGAGGAGAATGCTGCTGACCAAATTTGAGACCCTTTAAGCATCAAAATAAAGTAAGATAGTAACAAATGATAACTCTCTGGATAAAATAAGAATCTCTAAAGTCACACCAATATATATTTAAAAAGGAGAAAATATATAAATAAATGTTTAAAAGAAGGGAAAGTTTTCCTTAATGGTGGAACACCAATGAATAAATACAACTTATGGCAAAATTCAGTCCAGTTCAGTTCAGTCCCTCAGTCGTGTCTGACTCTTTGCGACCCCATGAATTACAGCACACCAGACCTCCCTGTCCATCACCAACTCCCAGAGTTTACTCAGACTCATGTCCACTGAGTTGATGATGCCATCCAGCCATCTCATCCTCTGTCGTCCCCTTCTCCTCCTGCCCCCAATCCCTCCCAGCATTAGGGTATTTTCCAATGAGTCGACTCTTCGCATGAGGTGGCCGAAGTATTGGAGTTTCAGCTTCAGCATCAGTCCTTCCAATGAACACCCAGGACTGATCTCCTTTAGGATGGACTGGTTGGATCGTCTTGCAGTCCAAGGGACTCTCAAGCGTCTTCTCCAACACCACAGTTCAAAAGCATCAATTTTTCGGTGCTCAGCTTTCTTCACAGTCCAACTCTCACAACTATACATGACCACTGGAAAAATCATAGCCTTGACCAGACGGACCTTTGTTGGCAAAGTAATGTCTCTGCTTTTTAATATGCTATCTAGGTTGGTCATAACTTTCCTTCCAAAGAGTAAATGTCTAATAATTTCACAGCTGCAGTCACCATCTGCAGTGATTTTGGAGCCCCCAAAAATAAAGTCTGACACTGCTTACACTGTTTCCCCATCTATTTCCCATGAAGTGATGGGACCAGATGCCATGATCTTCGTTTTCTGAATGTTGAGCTTTCAGCCAACTTTTTCACTCTCCTCTTTCCCTTTCATCAAGAGGCTTTTTAGTTTCTCTTCATTTTCTGCCATAAGGCTGGTGTCATATGCATATCTGAGGTTATCAAATGGCAAAATTAGGGAAATGCTATTTGGAAATGATCACAGTAATAACTGCTTCAGGCAAGTAAAAATGAGTGCTAAACCAAGGGAGTAAAAATTTTATGAAGAAAAATATGCTTTTTTCCTCACAAAATAGTTATCAATTACTTATTAGTTATTAAGTAAAAAATAATTTTTAACTTTATAGTGGAGAAACTTTATAGACACTATCTGTCTCTGGAGAGAAAAGTTAACATCATCAAGTACAGGACAAATTAGTGTCATGTGTCTCTTATGTGATACACTGAAAAGAACTCAGTAGCACCTCAGTGATTTTCCTGATAAAATGCGTGATCTGAACATAACTCTGAGGAAACATCACATCAACCTGAATTGAGGGGCATTGTACAAAGTGATTGACCTGAACATTTTTAAAATGTGAAGATAACAAATGAGAAGGAAAGAGTGGAAAAAATTGAATAAAACTAAAGAGATATCTCATCCAGGTACAACATGTGATATTGAATGAGCTCTTGGACCTAAGGGGGAAAAAATGAATAAGTATGAATAAACTCTGAATTTGATTGTTAATATAATTTTGTTAATTTCCTGATTTTATTCTTCCATTGTTATCAGGAAGGTGTCATTTTATGGAATAATCATTCAGTTATGAAGGGATAATGGAGAATCATTTTAGCAAGTGACCCTCAAATGGTTCAGAAAAACATTAGGTATAAATACAGATAAGGGGCTTTCCAGGTGGCACTAGTAGTAAAGAACCTGCCTGCCAATGCAGGAGATGTTAAAGGTGTGGGTTTAACCCCTGGGTTGGGAAGATCCCCTGGAGGAGGGCATGGCAACCCACTCCAGTATTCTTGCCTGGAGAATCCTAGGGACAGGGGGGCCTGGCAGGCTATAGTCCATAGGGTCACAAAGAGTCAGACATGACTGAAGCAACTTAGCACATATGCTCCTAAATATAGATGGGAAATGATAAGATAAAATGTGATAAAATCTTACAATCGAGAAATCTGATGAGATGGTATGTAGAAATTCTTTTTTCCTATTCTAATGTTTTATTTTATTTTTTTTAATAGAGTTTATTTTCTGGGACAGTTTTAGGTTCACAGCAAAACTGGACAGAAAGTACAGAGAATTTCCATATACTCCCTGCCACACAGGGGGCAGAACCTTCAATATCAACATCACTCATCAGAGGGGTGAATTTTTTATAACGATGAATCTACATAGATATATTGGTATCATTCAAAGTCCAGACTTTACGCTGAATTTACCTTATGTTATATTTGATTTTGGTGTTGTTTTCCATGAGTTTTGACCAATGTATGACATATATTTGACATGACTGAGTGACTAACACACACATAGGCACATGACATGTATCTACCATAATACCATCGTAAAGAATAGATTCATTGATCTAAAAATTTTCTCTTCTTTCTCTATACATGCCTTCATTCCTCCAAGTTTCTGGCAATCATTTTTGCTGTTGTCACAGTATTGTTGTTTCCCCCCCACAATGTCATATAACTGGAATCATATAGTTTGTAACCCTTTCAAATTTACACTTAGTTATATGCATTTAAGTTTCCTCCATGCTTTTTTCATGGCTTGCTAGCTCATTTCCTTTTAGAATAGTACTCCATTGTCTGAATATGCCATAATTCGCTCATCATTCACTTATTGAAAAACATCTTGATTTCCTCCAAGTTTTGCTGATTTTGAATAAAGCTACTATGAACATTTGTATGCTGCCTTTGTACCAACACAAATTTTCAACCCCTGAGGTAAATACCAAAGATCTTGATATGATAAGAGAATGTTTAGTCTTATAAAAATCTGGCAAACTGTCTCCAAAGTGGTTGTTTCTTATGACCTTTTAATAAATTTTATTTTATTTCTAAATAAAAAGTTAAAACCCCAAACAAAAGGAGGGAAGTAGGCAAATAAGTTATTAAAATGTGATCAGTGTCATGAGGTAAACACACACAAAACCACATGGCAGTAGGTATCTACTACAGAGGGATGTTAAAACAGGAAGAAGTAGCAATAATGCTGAGTTCTGAGATATGAGGAGTTTAGTCTTGCAAAGGGTGGAGGAGTCACAGATAGACAGCCTAGTGTATGCCAAGAACCCGAGGCAGGAGAAAGTTTAGAATATTAGAGACGTGGAAGAAGATTTAGTGTAGCCAGAGCCTGAACAAAACTGAAATTGGAGAAAATAGGGAAAGTAAGGAATCGAGCACAATTAATGGAGATATCTAGCAAACAATCCAGAGACAGAGCCTGGAACTTCCTTCATTGCCACCTTTGTTTGGCTTCTCCCTGTTCCCTTGCTTGCTTCTCCCATTGTTGTTATTGTTGTTCAGTCACTAACTCATATCTAAGCTATAGTCCCTCATGCTCCTGTTCATGGGCTTTCCTAGGCAAGAGTACTGGAGTGGGTTGCCATTTCTTTCTCCAGGGAATCTTCCTGACCCAGGTATCAAACCTGGGCCTCCTGAATCATAGGCAGGTTCTTTACCACTAAGCCACTTTTTCTTCTAAATATCTCCCTAATAAACCATTTACACACGAATCCTTGGCTCAAAGTAAGATTTGGGGAGACTACCAAGTCAAACTCTAAAAAAATATAGACAACAGTGATGCAGTGTTGTTTTTGAGGTATCATTATTAAGTGCCAGGAAACATTACATGATAAATAAATCATAGACTTCTTAATGTGAACTCCATTGTAAGCTGGCTAAAAGACACAGTCATTCAGTTTTACAACTGAGAGATGCACTGTTGAAATCATCTAATGCAAGCTTCTCATTTTACCAATAAACTGAGGCTTAAGCAGTGTGGGAATTCCTATCAAGAGTTGTCAAAAGGTCACATTTTATGACCCTCTAATCTCATTTTTACAGAATATAGCTTAAGTAAGTAGTCATAAACTCAATGATTTATGTATAGAGATTTCCATCTGACTATTATATATAACAGTAAAAAAAAATTGGAAGCAATCTAAATGTCCAAAATAAGAGAAAGGAAAAATACAATACAGAATATGTGTTGGCATATTTATTCATATAATAAAAATGGGACTCTAAAAGAATGTTTGAGAGATGTGAAAAGGCTCACAAGTTTAAGTGGAAGGAAAGGGTATAAACAGGCACATTCATTAGAAGGAAAGAATGGAAGGAATATATCAAAATATTAATAGCAGTTATCTCTGGGTAGGTGATTTATATTTTCTTTTTATACCATTATTCATTTTCAAAATTTGCCAGAATAAACATATATTACTTTTATCAGCATTTATTTTTTTAAAAAAACAGGAATATAAATTTAGCCTTACAGAATTGAAATGACATGTTCCAAGGTTGGACATATCACTGCAGGGCTGAAGATCCAAGAATCTTGATTCTTAGTCTTGAAAATATATTATCATTATTATTCTTTTTTAATGCATCAGAGAAGTTCCAAAAGTGAATTATTTGCTTCACTGATGTTTAGTAACTTTGTTTTGGAAAAGGAATAGTTCTTTTCTTCTCTAAATCATAGTTTTAAGAGCCTATGTTACTTAAGTAAGTATATACGCATTGCTTCGTAGAGATGGACAAGGAGTAAGACTGTGGTTGTCTCTGTCAAAGTGTTTTTCAGAGACATTCTCTGGGAAGGAGGTAGATATGTTAAAACACAGGTCAGGAAAGTGTCAGTTGCTCATTCGTGTCTGAATCTTTGCGATCCCATGGACTGTAGCCTGCCAGGTTCCTCTGTCCATGGAACTCTCCAGACAAGAAAACTGGAGTAGGTTGCCATGCCCTTCCCCAGGAGATCATTCTGACCCAGGGATCCAACCTGGGTCTCCTGCGTTATAGGCAGATTCTTTACCATCTGAGTCATCAGGGAAGCAGAGATCAAGAAGTTAATGATAAGAAATTAAATATTTTTGGTTTATGTATTACAATCCTTTCAACCAAGTTTTCACCTAACATTTATGAATCTCAAAGTACAAATGAGAGCGTACCAGCATATGTCTTAATATTTAAAAGTTATTAAATCAAGACAATAAGTATCACACCTTGACTTATACACCTTCATACTTGAGAAATATTTTGAAACATTGGATAGCTCATGATTTTGTTGTATAGAGCATGCCATCTTTGTTCCATAATTGCAAAACATTTTAATTTATAGATTTATAAGTAGTATTTAAGTGACCTAACCAGTTAATCATTTCATTTTAAAATTATCTTCTGAAAAAAATATAAATAAAATTACCTTCTGATTTTCTGTTTGCAGACTCACTTAATTTCAGTGTTTGCCCACTTACAAACTTTATCAAGTACACTTTTGGCACAAATATCATAAAATAATAGGAAAAAGATCATATTTTCATCATAAAATGTTCATTAAAGTTTCATCAAGAAGATTAAGGCATGCTGCCTCTTTTAACAAAATGGGATGGTCAGGGCAAAATACCACATGATGAAGTTTTTCCTGTTGAATGACTACCTAAAAAAATTACATGTTTTATTTTTGTTTTTATAACTATTTTCACACGTCAATTGTTGAGTTTGAAAAAAATCATGCAGGTTATCATTGTTGAAAGGGATGTAATCTGAAATTTCACTTAAACAATCAATTTCACCATCCTTAGAGTCTAGAGCCAGTAATGCCTTTTGTATTCACTTTAAGATTAAGCTAATTACTGTAAAATGTCTTCTACTGATAATTGTACCATTCTTCGACTTTAAGAACAGAAAATATCAAATTGTGAATTTTGTGTTCAAAGAAAGTTGAGAAACAGACCATAAATACGTGAGGCTTCCAATCTTTTTTTATGGTTTCTTGAAATCAGTTGCAATACTTTAGCCTGCAACAACACAAAAAAATGTTGAGTTGGTGATAATTCATTTCATTATTGTGTGATTCCACTAAGAAACAGCATCATTCTGCTTTCTTATTGTATTATAAGTCTATGTTATCACAACAGGGAATAATTTATGAGTAATGATTAAATAATAACAATAATGATTAACAGTTTAAATAGCAAATAAGACAATAAATAGAAAAATGGTTCAACATATAGAAATAATATCACTAAGATCCCATAATATATCAGATTTATACAGGGTGTAATGAATCTTTATGGTAATTGCAAGGTAGATTTAATTTAATTTTATTCTCTTAAAAATAAGTGATCATTATTCTTTCAAAGACCTCTAGAAAAAAGTAAAGTTCATGTAATTTCTATTTTTACAAAGAGTTAAAGCTCATCAAAAAATAAAAATGAAAATTGGGATCAATAAATCTTAATGTTATTGAGGATTCATAGAGACATGATTTCAACTGATTTGCAGCTGCAGAATAAGATATAGAGACTTTGCTGGAAAACATAATATGAGAGTTGGTGTCTGTATCTAATGACTCAAAACTGAATCTGACTTACACTGATGAGTAAGAACTTTTTAAAAAATTTTAAAAGCTAACTTCCTTGAGCATTTTGAACTTGTCATATGTATTTTTAAATCACATGTTTAAAGAGTTTGAAATTATGCAATTTCTAGAATTTGTCAATAATGACATTTCAAATAAAATGTTACATAATTCTTAAAAATGGAACCCTAATTTGATTCCTTTTCTCTCCTCTCAGAAATATAAAAAAATTATCCTTAAAATTTAGAAGTGTTACCTCTCTATCTTCTTTATTAAAAGGCTTTTCCTTCCATTTTCCACACATATTTAGTATTAACTTTGTGTTTAAAAATCTTTTATTAATGTTCTTTTTCTGCTTCCCTGCAGTATATATATAATTAAATTTATTTTAATAGTAGTTACCATTTTCTCCAAGTGTTATTTTATTTCCTTCTGCATAGAGTAAAATCTAAAGAAGTTACTATTAGTAATAACTTGATTAAAATAACAAATATATATTTTCACAAACAAAAAATACAATTAAAATTTTGGTGTGATGATTTTCATAATGATATGGATGGGTTTGGGGTTTATGTTATCTTGATTAAAGTTACAGTGAAATATTTTTGGTGGGAGAAAAAAGTTTGAATTCAAACACTTTTCAAAATATATCCTGTAAGTATTTCCATTTATTTGGAGCAAAAGAAATAATATCACTAAGAGTGATAGTTTATATATCACTAAATATCACTAAAAGAGAAGAGTGATACTTTATAAGCAGCCTTGATGTATTTAGAGCTGTGCCTTCTAAGGCTGATTTAATAAAGTGTTTGATGTTAGCTCTGATACCAGTCATTTTCTACAGAGAAACTAATATTTGCTTGTGCCTCAACTTATATTTTTTATATGTGGAACTACAATAAACCAAAGTTTACAGCATGAATATTGCACAGTGGATATTGGCAGATCTGTCTTAAACTTACACTGCTATATTAATGGGCCAGAAAGTATTACCTGAAAAATGGACGATAAGCTGTTAACTTTACATACACCCCTATTTTAGAATGATTTGTATTTTCATATCCATTTCTACATTATAATATTTAATGATATGTTCTTTAATATGTTACTAATTCCTTTTTAAATTTTATTTAAAGTGAAATCAGTTATTCTTATTAAAAGTACAGATTTTTTAAATGTTGATCAATATGATTATCTTTGTGATTTCTAGTGAAGAGAGAAACAGAAAATTCAGCTATCAGCTATGTCTAAAATGATTTTTAACAGCAATGTTTTTTTTTTAATCTACTAAGATTGCTGGGAAATTTATTTTATTAGAACTTATTTTCTTTAAAGTATTGCACTTTCATTTAAAATGAAAACTTTTTAATGTGATATTTAAATTTTTGAAATAGAACACATTCTTAAATTTGACATGATATTAAATTTTATTTTTTTGAAATGTAAACATGTCTATATCTTTCCATATTTCTTTACATTATTGAGTATATACATTGATGTGAAATTTCAGAATTAAATACAATTTTATAGTTTTTAACATATTTATTAGCCAAATCTACTATTATAGCTTACTAGACAGAATAAGGACTCTGTGTCTTGGAACATGTGGATATGTCACCAACATAACAAAGAGACTTCACAGATGTGATTAAGGTTACAGATCTTAAAATGGCAAAATTACCCTGGATTATCCTTGTGAGCCCATTTTAATTATATGAGTAACTAGAAAGCAGTAAACTTTGCCTGTTGTGGTCAGACATTGATGCCACAACAGAAAATGGATTAGAGAGAGGTGATGTGGGAACCACTGGACCTATACTCTTGCTAGCTTTGAAGATAAAGACAGAAGGCTGAAAAACAAGAAATGCAGGCAGATTTTAGAGGCTGGAAAGAGCACAGAAATGGAATGTCCCCCTAAAGTCTCCAGGAAGAAATGCATTCTACCTAAACCTTGATTCTTGTCCTCTTAGACTATGTCACATTCCTGACTCCAGAACTTTAAGATAGTATATATGTGCTGTTTTAAGCCACTAAATTTGTGGTAATTTGTTACAACAATAATAGAAAAGCGACACATTCACTATTTTGATTCAATGATATAAGACATTTATTTCATCTGTTATCCATTAAAATCTGTTATCCCTCCCCCAGCAAAGTATACAAGAGCAGCAATACTTCTTTTTTTTGGACACGTCTTTCATTGACCAGGGTCACATTTCTTTGTCCTCAATAATTTCCTTATGAATTTTCTAATCTTCTTACTAATAGCAATATAGAGTCCTTCGACCAAATAAAACATTATCGATATCTTAATAGCATGTATTTGGTAGCAATACAATTCCATTCACAATGATATCAGCAACAGAAATCAACAACTTATTATTTCAGCATCTGAGAGAAATCAAATCAAGGTGTGTGTTAGAAAGTAAAATATGCTTGTAGGTTATTCTAAATTCTTTACATTTATGGTGAAGCTTTGCAAACGTGTTTCTAAATCAAATTTCACTTAATAGAAGCAATTGTGAAAACACAGACTAAAACTTTAACATTTTAGAGATTTAGTCCTCTTTAATACTTTTTTTACTCAGAATTATCATCACTTATTTTCCATAAAATCTCAAAAGTAATACAATAATCTAAATATAATGATCTCATCAAAGATGAAAGATGTTTAACAAATATAACTTTGTATTTTTATATATTTCTGTGTAAAAAAATCCACCCCCAAATTTAGAAGCTGAAATGGTAACTACTTATTATTTAATCTGTGGGTCAGAAATATGGGTACCACTTGGTGGGGCACCTCTGTGGGGTTCAAGGTCTCCTATGGGGTTGTTGGCAGGGTGTTACCCAGAGCTGCAGTGTTATCTCAGGACATGATGAGGTGAAACATCTGCTGTCAGGCAGATGTTGCTTGCAGGGTTCAGTTCCTCCTGGACTATTAGACTAAGATCTCAGTTCTTCCCCATCATGCAGAAGCCTCTGAATAGGGTTCTTTACAGCATGGTAGCTTCTCCCAGTGTGAGCAATCCAAAGAGAGAAAGCATGACAGTGTCAAAAATGGAAGTCACGATTTTCGTGATCTAAACTTCAATGCATTGTCCCACCACACCTCTGTATCCTCTTCTTTTGATGCAAATCACTGAATCTAGCTTATATTCAAAGAGGAGGTTAAATAAAAACATGGATGCTATGAGGTAGGAACCACTGGGTGCTATCTTAAAGGCTACCTACCACACGAGCTGTTTAGAGTCAATGCTCTTGTTAATTATTTTTAATGAAAAAAGATATTCCTATTCAAAGGGTATATAGTCAGTTTCCTTCATTGTTTTATGAGGAATGAGAAAATTTAGCAGTTGATAGGGCAAGTCAATGTACATGGCAAATATATAAATGCACTCTTATTCAAAACCATACATGATGATGGGGATTACAGTAAAGTACTTTCAAAAGTGAACTATTCCTGAAGTAAAGTTCATGTGTCATACAGTGAATTAAACTTAGCCTGCCTATTAGTTTTCTGGGGCTGCCATAAGAAAATATCATAAACTGGGTGACAGAAACAACAGAAATGTATTGTTTCACAATTCTGAAAACTAGAAATCTGAAATCTAGGTGTCAGCAGAGATAGCTCCTTCAGAGATCAGCCTTGGGTGTTCATTGGAAGGACTGATGCTGAAGCTGAAACTCCAATACTTTGGCCACCTCATGCAAAGAGTTGACTCATTGGAAAAGACCCTGATGCTGGGAGGGGTTGGGGGCAGGAGGAGAAGGGAACGACAGAGGATGAGATGGCTGGATGGCATCACCGACTCGATGGGCATGAGCTTGAGTAAACTCCGGGAGTTGGTGATGGACAGGGAGGCCTGGCATGCTGCGATTCATGGGGTCACAAAGAGTCGGACACGACTGAGCGACTGAACTGAACTGAACTGAAGGGCTGTGAGAGAGAATGGGTTTCAGCTCTTTCTCCTAGCTTTCGGTGGCCTCAGGCTTTCCTTGACTTGTAGATGGCATTCTGTCTCTGATTGTTCCCATCATCTTCCCTCATTTGTTTGTCTCTGTTTTCCCTTTTAGAATGACACCAGTTATATTGGATTACAGCCCATCCTATAATCCCACTTCAACTTGACTTACTTCTGTAAAAAATTATCTCCAAATAGGGTCACATTCTGAGGTCCTGTGGATTGGGACATCAACATACCTTCTTGGGGGAGACAAAGATAGCATCCTGTGTTACATATTTTTCTTATTATCTTTCCTAAACCAGGAGATAAATATGTTTCAAGCAGGTATGTCATGCTTCACACTGTTCTATGTGGGGACCCCAGATGGTCAAACTCTGTATTCTGTGACCACTGCAGAGAAATAAAAGCTGGGGGAAAAATGGTGAAAGATGGCAGTTTCTTATAGAAATGCTAGAAAACCAAACTCTTGGTTCAGGAATTAGCACACAAGTCTGCTCATTACCTCTGACTCAAGGAATGGTTTGTGGTTACTGCAGTTTTGCTAAAATCCAGTAGGTTGTGCTATAAAGGTGATAACGAATAAGGATGGCTGACTTCTAATCAAGAGAATAAAAAAGTTGTGATGGTGTTCTTTTTTATATAATAGCACCAAAACTGACTCTTCTTACAGGAAGCATGCTAGATTTGTTATTTTTTTTTTTAATTATCTTGCTTTAGTATAATGCTGCCACAATGTCTTTATCAGGGAAATAACCATTTCTATTTCCATTGTAAAAAATATGAAATGCAATATGGCAGTTACCTGATAGGGGAAAGTTATTATGCTTCTCTGTGGCACACCCAAGTAAAATCTAGATTTGTCTTTTAGAAATATTATAGGACTGTTTCAAAGTTTTCTTTTGTTGTAATGGTTACTCTTTGAAGGTAGATGATTTATTTTGTTTCTACAGTGAAACTGAACTGTATATCAGTAGAACTGTTGGGTCATGCAGTGGCTGTATGTTTCACATTTTGAGAAACTGCCAGGTTATTTTCCAAAGTAGCAGGAAATGTACGAGGATGTCTAAATTTTCTACTTCCTTATAAACACATTTTATTTCATATCTTTTTTTTTTATTTTAGTCATCCTAGTGGGTGTAAAGTATCACTTTATAATTCTGATTTGCATTCCAGTAATGACTAATAATGCTAAGCATATTTTCATGTATATATTGGCTATCTGGATAACTTGTTTGGGGAAATATCCATTTAGATCATTTTCCCATTCTTTACTGGGTTTCCCAGGTGGTTCAATGGTAAAGAATCTGCCTGTAATGCAAGAGACACAGGTTCGATCCCTGGGTCAGGCAGTTCCCCCGGAGAAGGAAATGGCAACCCACTTCAATATTCTTGCCTGGAAAATGCTATGGACCCAGGATCCTGGTGGGCTACAATCCATAGGTTTGCAAAAGAGTCAGAGGCTACTTGGAGACTTAATAACTACAACCCATTCTTTAATGGGGTCAATTGTCTTTTTATTATTGAGTTGTAATGTATTGGGGATACTAGAAACTGTATGTCTTGGTACTAGATAAGCAAATGTATGATTTGCAAATATGTTATCTTCATTCACTGGGCTTCCCTGATTGCTCAGCTGGTAAAGAATCCACCTGCAAAGTGTGAGACCTGGGTTCCATTCTCTGGGTTGGGAAGATCTGGAGAAGGGAAAGGTTACCCAGTTGAAAGTGAAAGTTGCTCAGTCCTGTCCAACTTTGCAACTGCATGGACTATACAGTCCATGGAATTCTCCAGACCAGAATACTGTACTTCTCCAGGGTATCTTCCCAACTCAAAGATTGAATCCAGGTCCTCTGCATTTCAGTTGGATTCTTTACCAGCTGAACCAGAAGGGAAGCCCAAAACTACTGGAGTAGGTAGCCTATCCCTTCTCCAGTGGATCTTCCCAACCTAGGAATCAAACCGGGGTCTCCTGCATTGCAAGTGGATTCTTTACCAGCCGAGCCACAAGTATTCTGGCCTGGAGAATTCCATGGACTGTATAGTCCATGAGGTTGTAAACAGGGACACAACTGAGCAACTTTCACTTTCAACTTTTATCCTTATACACTATTACACTGTTTTCATTATGCTAGCTCTATAGTAAGTTTTGAACTCAGGAAATATATTTTAACTTTGTTTTTTTAAACAATTTTTTTTTTCAAAATTGCTTCAACTATTCTGAGTTCCTTATATTTCTACATGAATTAGAATATCAACTTCTCAATTTCTAAAACCAAAAACAAAACAAACAAACAAACAAAAAACCCTGTAATTTTGATAGGGGTAAAGTCTTCCAGCTGATGTCTACAGGATGTGATTTCATCTATTTAGATCTTCTGTAATTTCTTTCAATAATTTTTTGTAGTGTTTAATGCAGACGTCTTGTACCTTTTTTGATGCTATTGTAAATGGAATTTAAAAATATTTCACTTGGGATTGTTCATTGCTAGTGTATATAAATTAAGCTGAGTTTTGTGTCCTCTTAGCAAATAGTTGACTGGTGACTTAGACATATTTTAGAAACACTGAATGCTTAAAACTAGTCTAAAACTCAGTCATTCATGTTTCATAATTAACTGGAGAGAAAACTATTCTGCATTACTATTATCACATATAAGAGATGCATTATAAAATTTCCTAGTGACACTGAAATATATATTTTTATATTTTTGTGTAATTTAGACAATGACCCTAATAACTGATCTATAGCAACATTAAAATAGGTATGCCTAATATATCTGTGCTGCTCCTCTGTTGTTTGAAAAACCTTTTTATTCTTGGACTTTGACAATCCACAGCAAGACCAAGTGTTGACTTCCTCCTTCCTGCATCTGTGTTTTAGCAATCTGTGTCCTGAAACTACACTTCAAAGAAGCTCTCTTTATCCTACTTGGACTCTGATATCCATGCTGGCTTTCTCCCCACCTAGATGCCCTTTTCGTTTAACTCAAGCTATGCCACCCTTACTTGAGCACTCCCACTCTAAATAAATACTTTACTTACAATCCTGCTCACGCTCAGATTCTGGTGTCTTGTACTCCGTGTCCCTGTTGTTCAATTCTGATATCCAACACCAGGCATCTCTCCTAAATGACTGCATTCCTCACACTGCCTGGGCTCTAAGACCTAGCACTGGGCCATCCTGCCTCTTCTTTCACCATCAACCCCAGTGCAGACACCTGACGTGGTTGGTACCATTTAATAATAAATGCTAATCCATAGACTATCATCTCTTATTCTCTCTTTCTCTCTCTCTCTGTACATTGAATATTAATGAAAACAGAAAAATAGCTAACTTTATAAGAGGAGTTAGAGAATCTGGAATCAAGGAATATTATTCACTTTTCAAGTTAGAATGATAACTAGATGAAAAAAGAAGAAGTCATATGTGATCTTAAGAATGGTAAGTGCCTTAACACTGTACAAAACTTTCAAATAATCTCAGTTAGATTTGGAAGGTATATATATCTTATCTAAACCATTATTGGGCATACAATTTCCCTGAGAATATTCCCAGAAAATAGTTGTACAGATGTTTTTTGGAACAATTCTAGGTGTGAAAATTTACTATTACAGCATTCACTTATAGAATCTAATTTAATGTTCTGTAATTAAAAATAAGCTGTAAACTTTATAACAATTATTCAGATATTTATTCCTTCTTTGGGTCCTTCATTCTTCAACAAAATATTTTTTTGAGGAGTTATTAAGTGAAAACGATCCTTCCATAATGGTTTAAAACTAGACAAAAATTCCTGTTTCACAGAGCTGACACTCTAATTAGGTAGAAAAACAAGATTAATAATGAAAATATAAGATATATTGGCTAGTTATAATTTCTTTGGAGGAGAATAAAGCAATGAAAAGACATATGGAGTGTCAGCAAGCACTGGTGGTAATCCAGGTCAATTTTTTTTTTTCTTTAAATAGTGTAGCAGGCTGAGTAATCATCCACTTAGATATTAAGTCTTAATCAATAGGATTTGTAAAAGTTAGACTTTGTAAATATGATCAAAGATCTTGAGATAGCAAGATTATTCTGGATTAGGCTTAAATGAATTTAAAATAGCCAAGTAAAAGGAAGAAGAAAGGAATGTGAAGTTGAGGCAGAGAAAATTTTGAATATTGGATGTTTGTGGCCACAAACCAAAGAATGTTGGCAGCCACCAGAAGTTTGAAAAAACAAGGCTTGGATTCCCCCTAGATACTCCAGCAGGAATGTAACCCTGCCAAACCTTGATTTTGGTCCAGTGACACTATGAATTTTTGGGCCTCCAGAATTGTGAGGGAACACATTTTTATTGTTTTAATCCATCTAGTTTGTGGTAATTTGTTACAGCAATTACAGGAAACTAATGCTAATGGCATCTGGGAAAGGACTCTGAGGAGATATTTGGGTAAAGATATAATGATATGAAAGGTTGAGGGATAGAAAGATCAGAAGTTGGAGTTAAGGGCAGGTTGTGCAAGATTTTTTCAAAGACTTTAAATTTTACTCCTTAATTTGAATTTATATTCACAGGGAAGTGACATTTGAGCTGAGTCTTGAAAAAACAGTTTAAAATATTATAGGAAGAGGGAATAATATATGCAGAAAGTTGAAAGCATGAAAAATTTAAGAATACTCTAGGATATTAAAAAATTTAGTACCTTTCTGCATGAAACTATCAATTAGAAAGAGTTAAAACCAAAATATGTCCTTTGGTATATGATAATGTTAAGCCATAAAACATGTATACAGCAGTTCCTTTTCCAACTTGTAAGTCTACTACTTGCATGGAAGAAGAGTGATCTATAACCTGTACCCTGATGATTAAGTGATGTTCTTAAAAAAGTAAGGGCTCTTCTTGGCAGGAAAACTAGAAGTTATTTCATCTGATTAGGAATCATACTGCTGCTGACATCTTACCACATGTTCAGCTGCATTGTGATTCATTTCCATGAGGTACCCAACTATATATATATATATATATATATATATATATATATATATATATTAGCAGCAGTTAAGAAGTTCTAAATTTAAAGTTCATAATAGTTCAATATAAAGCCAAACATACACTTATCTATCTGTTTATCCACCTATCTGTGCGTGTGTGCATGCTAAGTCACTACAGTTGTGTCACTTCAGTTTGTGACTCTATAGACCGTAGCCCACCAGGCTCCTCTCCATGGGAATCTCTAGGCAAGAATACTGGAAAGGGTTGCCATGCCCTCCTCCAGGGGATCTTCACAACCCAGGGACTGAACCCACATCTCCTGAGTCTCCTACATTGGCAGGCAGGTTCTTTAACATTAGTGCCACCCAGGAAGTACCCTGTCTATCTATCATCTACCTATATTTATCATCTATCTAGTCATTATTGTAATTCACTCTCAGTGAATAAATCAAAGTTGAATTTTGATGTTATTCATTTACTTTTTATGTTTTATATATATATATATATATTCATTTTTGAGTTCCTTATGAATGATATATATATGAAGAATAATTTTTACAAATATTTACAAGAGCTTACTATATGCCAAGCACGCTTCTGATAACATCATATGTATTATCTCATTTAATCTCTAGAGCAATAAACACTATCTCCGTTTCACAGATGATGAAAGTATATTTTGTTTTCAAAATGGAAGCAGAAGATTTAATATATTTATAACATTATTTGAAATGTATTAACTATTAGCTTGTAGTAACATAGAGTAAAAGATCACAGGGCTAAAATATACTCACAAGCTAGTTCTTATGAAGTAATAGTAGAATGTCAAATGTTCAAAACACAAGTGTAAGTCAAGAAGATGGAATTATACTGGATACTAGCATTATGTAAGCCTAGAACAAGATGGAGTGATTGTCCAATTCAAAGTTATAAGCACAAAGTAAGATCATATAGGCAGAGGCAAATAAGCTACTAAGACATTAAGACTCAGTGACTATATATAGGCAATGTAACTGATATTCCATTCAACTGCAACTTATTGGTGCAAAATCTCCTTTCAATTGGTGGAAAATACTTCTGAGATTCTAGATATTTTCCTGGCATGAGCATTGTGGGTAAGAAAGATAAACATACAAACGGAATGTGTTAATACCAGTAAGGACAAAACTCTGTCTCCTTCAAAGTGTAAAGTGTTTGATATAATCACCAAATGGCTGCCTATTTTTCTCAAGAGAAAAAATTAATTATGGAGGGCTTTGTGTTAATCTCTGTTACTAAAATCTGTAACTTCCAGAAGTTAAAAAAAAAAAATCAGCCCTTGTTATTGGGTTTACTGCATATGCACGTGTGCTTGCTAAATCACTTCAGTTGGGTCCGACTCTTTGTGGTCCCATGGACTGTAGCCTACCAGGCTCCCCTGTCCATGGGATTTTCCAGGCAAGAATACTAGAGTGGGTTGCCATGCCCTCCTCCAGGGGATTTTTCCTGACCCAGGGATCAAATCTGTGTTTCCTGCATTTCAAGTGGATTCTTTACTGCTGAGCCACTAGGGAAGCTCCTTATTTCATACACATGAATGCAAAAGCTCATTTTCATGAATCCATTGTGCCAGCACAGAATGACTACCTCATGTTACTTCTCATCCTCTACACATTAGACAATAAGTACACAAATTAAGCAGTGACCACTGTAATCTATCACCAAATACTTTGAAATCATCAACAAATGTGCTTGTGATGCTTCGGTTGTCTATTCTTGACTGGCACCAAACTTTACCCCAGGATAGCCTGTAAACTGGGCCCAAGTTCCTTCCTCTGCCATTTGGTTGAAAGGATCCCTTACATCCACTAGCTGTAGATATGCATTGAAGAAGAGTCTTCAGGACAGTGGAAATGGTTGACAAGTTATCTTTTTTTTTTTTTTTTTTTACTGTTTATTTAATGTACTTTTCCCTTCTATACTTGTTCCAACCTAATCCCAAATAAATAATTTTACTGTGGTGCTGTGAATCTCCACTGTGCCCACTTAACCATAGATTTTGTGGATTTCATAATTCCCAGATCATCATGGGCTCTTTCAATCTCATGGCCACTTGGTGTTCTAAAAGCAGCCCCTTTACAGCTCTGAGACCTTAGAGTTAGATCCTGCTATGATTTTCTTTATAGCCAACATCTGACAGTGATTATATTCTTAAAATTTGCACATTGGCAAGAGTAGTATTTCATACTTTGCCTAAGTTGGCAGTATGATGACCTTCAGATCATGTCAGTCGGTCAGTAGTGTCCGACGCTTTGTGACACCATGAACTGCAGCCTGACGGGCTTTCCTGTCCATCACCAGCTCCTGGAGTTCACCCAAACTCATGTTCATTGAGTCAGTGATGCCATCCAACAATCTCGTCCTCTGTCTTTCCCCTTCTCCTCCTGCCCTCAATCTTTCCCAGCATCAGCGTCTTTTCCAATGAATCAGCTCTTCACATCAGGTGGCCAAAGTATTGGAGTTTCAACTTCAGTATCAGTCCTTCCAGTGAAAACCCAGGACTGATCTCCTTTAGGATGGACTGGTTGGATCTCCTTGTGGTCCAAGGGACTCTCAAGAGTCTTCTCCAACACCACAGTTCAAAAGGATCAATTCTTCAGTGCTCAGCTTTCTTTATAGTCCAACCCTCACATCCATACATGACTGCTGGAAAAACCATAGCCTTGACTAGATGGACTTTTGTTGACAAAATAATGTCTCTGCCTTTTAAATATGCTGTCTGGGTTGTTCATAACTTTTCTTCCAAGGAGTAAGTGTTTTTTAATTTCATGACTGCCGTCACCATCTGCAGTGATTTTGGAGCCCATAAAAATAAAGTCAGCCACTGTTTCTACTGTTTCCCCATCTATTTGCCATGAAGTGATGGGACTGGATGTGACCTTAACTTATCATTTTCCTCTTATGAAGTTTCCACTTCAGTTAAAATAATCCAGTCTGCTTCAAACTCCTTAAAATGGCCCGTGATTTCAAGTGATACAGTTCCATGTATCCTGATGCCTAATTTTTTACCTTAATTTAATTCCAATTAACCATAGATAAAAACTTTGAGTTTTGATGCCACCATATACCAAGTATTATCATTGTCCCACCAATAATGGTATAATCCAGATATAATCAAATATCTCATTCTGAGGCTCTGTTTTTGAAGTTCATTCCCCAGGAAGTAAAGACTTCTATATTATGAAGTATAATTTTGTAGAGTAAAAGTGAAGAGCATGTGGGATGAAATCTACAAGATTGCAACATCTCTATCCTCTCTTGTTGCCCTTTTCAAATAATTCAAATAATTGTACAATTATTATCCTTCTAGATGGCACTGCGAACCCCTTGAAGGCAGAAACCCTGTCATGTCCATTTTTATATCTCAAGCACAATGCCTTAGTTGAAGTGTTTAATGAGTCATTAAGTGAATAAATACTGGAGCTTCATTCAAAGTTTCAAACAAATAGTATCATAAAGCAGAACCCCCTTGTGTGGGCAGAGACTGTGGTGAGGCTTCAGAAGGACAAAGATTCAGCCACAGAAACAAGAAGAGTGATGGAGCCCAATTCCTGTAACAAAGGAGTCAGGCAAAATTGAGCCCTGCTGCTTATTTAATGCAAAGGAGAAAGAGTAAAAAATACTCCTGTCTTTTTTTTTTCTCTCATCTCCCTATTAAAATAGAGAGTGGTGGGTAAGCTGTGGGTAGCAACTTGAATGTTTGAGAGTTCCTATGGAAGGATGAAAACACAAGAGCGGGAACTCATAAACTGCTCAGCAGAGATGAGTTCCTGAGGCCGCTGAAGGCTTTTGATGCTAATAAAATTGTGCCAGAGAAAGCTTATGAGAGCTGTTGAGAACCAAACCACTCTGCTTAAGTTGCCTTTCCAGGAGAAATGATGCTGTTTGTAGTGGACTCACTGGAGAAATAAACCATTTTAGCGTCTTTCAAAGTTTCCGTTTCTAAAAACTGTTGCCACCAACCACTCTGAGAAAAGCACAGATCAACAAACCCCCAGAGCCAGAACTGTGCCATTGTTCTTGCAGCAGGTGCCATCAAAGGACTCAGCCTATCACGTTTAAATGTGATGTTTTCCTCTCTTCCTGGAATGTACCTTATGTTACATGACAGCTCCCTGATGACACAGGTTTTAAAATATGTTTGCCAGTACTTATTAAAAAGATATATTGCCATGGAATTTTAAATGAAAAGAGTTGTATTTATTGACTCGGCTTTGAGATGTATATTACAGGTGAAGTGGCCTACTTTTTTTTTTGGTTTGTTATGAATTGATTGGGACAGACAACCTGCTTAGATTTCTTCTTGTGAAAAGTTCTAGAACCCAGTCCTCTACTCTTCCATCCTGCCCAAACTCCCACAAATTGAAATTAGTCAGTTTCCTGTCCTTTTCTTTCCTCTGTTTAGACCTCTTATAATACCAGACTGTATTCTTCTGTGGGTTCTGAACAATTTCTGACTTGGAGCTCTATCACATCCATCATTGCATTCCCCATATGTGTTCACTAGGGACATACTGGTGCTCAGTAAATACTTACTGACAAAATAAGGGATTATGTGCCTGATAACTTTGCAAATGTATTCAATATTAATTTTTTCCCCTCACCTGTAAAAGTTGCTTTTTGCAGGTCTTCTCTAAATACCCTTAACTAGTTACTTGAATCAAAGCTTCCATTTCTCTGGTTTTACGACTTTGATCCTTGGGATCTCTATTTAAATGAACATTCCATTATGCGATATAATACTTTAAGCTACTGCTTTTCAAAGTTTCTAACAGCAGAATCCTTTTGCTGATTTGGCTGAAGTGAATACTACTTGCTCAAAGGACTTAAGCTTGCAAAGTCCAGCTTACTCACACTGGTTTTTTTTAACAAATTGCCTGTCCTCTAATACACGTAACAATGACCAGGAATTATACTTTAAAAGGAGTATAACAAGAAGGATGGGTGAAGGCATTGCAGGTTGAGAAGAGAGGCAAAATGCGAGGTCTGTGCTTCTGCTTTTTCTTCCTAAAACTCCACTACCAAGCCAAGCTTTCTCAAAGATGAGCAAGCCTGAGTTTCAGAGCAACTCAATATACTTGTTATATTCATTTGGAAGTTTCAAGAACACCCATTTATAACCATGAAGTTTTCCAAAAGTTTATAGATAAGTTCAGAGAAGGCAATGCCACCCCACTCCAGTACTCTTGCCTGGAAAATCCCATGGACCTAGGAGCCTGGTAGGCTGCAGTCCATGGGGTCGCTAAGAGTCAGACAGGACTGAGAGACTTCACTTTCACTTTTCACTTTCTTGCACTGGAGAAGGAAATGGCAGCCCACTCCAGTGTTCTTGCCTGGAGAACCCCAGGGACGGGGGAGTCTGGTGGGCTGCCATCTATGGGTTCGTACAGAGTCGGATATGACTGAAGCGACTTAGCAGCAGCAGCAGCAGCATAGATAAATTAGGTGTTTGAAATTCAAAAATACACTTTTCCTGTAGGAATAGTTTATCTGTCTTGATTAGGTTCTTTTACCCATATATCATCCTAAATGCCAGAAGTACAGTACTGTTTCCACAGCACTAGAGAACCTCAGTGCAAAGAAAACAGTTTAGGCATCTTCAATGAATTGAGGTCTCTCCAGCTCCGACTCCCTGGCTCTCTGCTCTCCACTCTTTCACAGTCAAGGAGAATAAAGATTCTTTGTACCAGTAGGATCACCCTGGGCAGAGCTATAGGAGGGCGGGTCTAGGACAGTGAAAGACTTGAATGGAAACGCTAAACAACAACTAGCAGACTCCCTGACATTCGGGAGCTTTAAACTGCTAAAGAAGGAAACCGCAATGATCTCTTTCTCCAAATCCTTCCAACTCTGCCAGGCCAGGTGACATTTTTTGTTATTTACTTCTTATTGAAGACCTCAAGAAATGATTCATTTCATTTTTTAAAATTTTTTTATGTTTTGGTCACTTTTGAAGTATCTCTTACTGACGGACTAGATTTCAGATTAGAAATAGAATAGTTTTTTCTCTCTGTCTCTTTTTTCCTTTTCCCTGTCTTCACTTCCTTCTCCCTCTTTTTCTTTTACATTTTAAATTAGCTCTATTTTTTCCATAAGATATGGAAAAGGGTTTATAATTCTAGAGTAAAAAGATATGGCTTACTTCGTCAGGATTTCTCTGCTAGTCTAG
This sequence comes from Dama dama, assembly GCF_033118175.1. NCBI lineage: Eukaryota > Metazoa > Chordata > Mammalia > Artiodactyla > Cervidae > Dama > Dama dama. The sequence continues at coordinate 55,509,385 of NC_083697.1, forward strand.
TGGTTAAAATGTGGGCTTCCAAAGCAAGGGGCACGGATCTGACTAATGGTCAGGGAATTAAGAAGGTTTCCCAGGTGGTGCTAGTGGTAAAGAACCCAGCTGCCAAGGCAGGAGACATGAGAGCCACAGGTTCAATCCCTGGGTTGGGAAGATCCCCTGGAGGAGAGTATAGCAACCCACTCTAGTATTCTTGCCTGGAGAATTCCATGGACAGAGGAGCCTGGCAGGCTACAATCCATGGGCAATTTAGCACATACTGCATACAGGGAAATAGCCACATGGCATAGCCAAAAATATTTTTAAAAAATTGTCATAGGCCTAAGAAGATGAGTATTTATTATCAACAGGATGTACTGAGGAGCTAAAATGGTGTTCCTAAGAGGCATGAGGTCTCAGGCAGCCCTGTAGGACAGCAGTAGAAAATTGATGGGGATGTAGCTTCTCTCCTGTCTTACTTTTCCTTACTTCCAACAGCCAGCCCAGGCCCATGGTCATGAATGTTCTCTACAAATCCAGTGAAGAGGTCAGACTAGAAATTCCAGGAGAGAGTGCACATTGGAACAGAGGAGGCAGGTCGCTCCAAGCATTGTCTTGTGGAAAGAGTAAGAAGAAAGAATGAAAAGGAGGCTATTGGGAAGGGAAGCACGTTTTCCAGAGGCCACTGGTCATTCTTGGCTGATTATTTATGTGTAATGGACAGCTAAGCCACCTAAGTCAAGGACTGCCTGAATACATCCTAAAGGCAGCAATGGCCTACTTCATTAAATGCAACAAAATGTTCTTAGAATGGTGTGTCAAAATAGAACAGTAATTGCTAGTCTTATTATCTTAAGCTGCATATGCCATGACCTGAAAGTCAGTATGTAACAAGAAATGTTTCCTTAAAGAGGTGAACATAATTTCCCAGAAAATTAACATAACTAAAATGAATAAATTAGCAGTCAAAGGAAAAAAAAATCAAATGCTCTTTATTTTTAAACAATGCATATGTTACAAAGGACAAAATAATTTATATTTATTTTCATGAACTGGATTTATCTGTATTAAGATAAGCTTCTTATTTTACTCTGAATCTTTCTCCTAAGCAGAAATTGTACAGGGATAATGAATGTATAAAACTTGAGAGGTCAATCTATCTAAAAATAATACGGAATTATCTGTAATTTTCTCAATTAAAAGAACATTTATTGTGCATGAAATATCCTTGTTGAAAGTCATGTACCATACTTTCCAAAAAAAAAAAAAAAAAAAAGAAGAAGAATCAGAACAGAGTTTATGTTTCACAGCTAAATGACAAGCATTCCTGCAAACTTGAAGCTTTCAGTGTAAGTTCAAATCATTTTTACAACCAATTATTTGGCATTTTTATAAAATGCATGTTCCCTAGAATATGGTAATTTATATAGGAAAAAGTTTCTCCCACAAATATTGAGATCCATTTCTCAGGACTTTTCTGCTTTAAATCAAATTGTTTGATATATTGTTAAAATAAATTCGTTAGACTTTTAACATCCCGGTAGAACCAGTAGGTCAGATGCTAGTCACTGGTTGTTAAATACAAGAAGGGGTGTTTTCAGGACACATATAATAAAAGGATTGCCAATTTATAAATAAAAAGCTTACCCCTCCCTCAGTAAGGTTAAAATAAAAGATGCAGAAGCAAACATATGACATAGTTTACTGTTGAGAACTTAGGCAGTGTCTTGACAATAACTCTAATTAAAGTTGCCACTGCTTTGACCTGATTAGACAGAAAACAATAGTACGGCTACTCTTTGTCTACCTTAGGATAGTAAGCAGTGGATGATATATAATATCTTTTGACAGCCATGTTAATTATAACCTAGCTGAATGCATTTCTTTAGAGTAGTTGTTTTAAACAAAAGGAAAGGAAATTGTAGTGAAAGCTGTCAGAATATTTCTGAATATTGCTAATGACTGTATCTAATAGCTAAAAATGTTAATTTTCTTGAGTTTTTTCCCCTTATTTTTACAATGTATTCATCATCTTTCCCAAAGTTCCACAGGAGCATTTGCATAAGAGTATCTGAATTATCAAAGTAGGTCAAAGCAATGGTCAATCTTTCTTAATAGTAACATTTCAAATTTATTTGTTTCTTCTTGATTTTGCAAAGTGAGAACAAATGCCATCCCTTCAAAAGTTAATGAGTTTAGAATTCCTACATTCTGGCTTTGTCATGATGTGTGCATGTGTTCAGTCACGTCCAACTCTTTGCAACCCTTTGGACTGTAGCCTGCCAAGATCCTCTGTCCATGGGATTGATCAGGCAAGAATATTGGAATGGGTAGCCATTTCCTCCTCCAGGGGATATTCCTGACCCAGGCCTTGAATCTGTGTCTCCTGCTTTGAACACAGATTCTTTACCACTGAGCTATTGGGGAGTGATTTTGGAATAAATGTATTTTATAGGCAAAAATATTAATAGCTTAATGGGTGAAGAGTATACACTGTGATTTCCACTGTGATATCAAACTATGTCATTACTTTGTAATGCTGTTAAAAGAAGAACTTTGAGAATTACCCAGGCTCTAATTTCAACATATATTATCTACCATAGTCATGACAAGAATTGCATTGCCTAGAATATAGGAATTTTAAGCTACTGAGTATATGCTAGACAAATTATGTATATGGCTACCTTGATCATGATTTTTCTTTCTAACCAATGCTTTTAACTGAAGATAATTTATATGAAAATGTTGAAGGCATTGACATTTTCAAGTACTTAGTCAAGTGAAAGCCTTCCAGTCAAGATGAGTGTTGGTAATCATTTGGCTTTTAATTTTAAAACTTTTATTTATATGGAGTTTATCTCTAACTCTTTTTCATTGATCATCAGAATTGAGTGAGTTGAAGTAAATTGTATCTTATCTGATTTTCCATGGGTCTGATTTGACCAGATATCAGGTGAATGAATCAAAATTAAAATCAATGAATATTTATGTATTCACTAATTTCACATATGTCTCAATCTTGGTAACATGGTACAAAGGACTGAAGTGTGTTCCCAACCATAACTCATATGTTGAAGCCCTAACTCTAAATGTGACTTTATTTGGAGATAGGACTTTTAGAAGGTATTTACTGTAACTGAGGTTATAAGAATGGGATTCTAAATTGATAAAACCTGTGGCCTTAGAGGAGGAGGAAGAGAACATTCTCTCTGTCTCTGCCATGTGACAACACAGCCAGAAGTTGGCCATCAGGAAACCAGGAAGAGAGCTCTTATCATAGCCCAATCACACTGGCACTCTGATCCCCAATTTTCAGGCTATAGACTGTGAGTAGTCTGTGGGAGTGAGAGTCACTCAGTCATGTCCAACTCTTTGCTATCCCATGGACTTTAGACTGCTAGGCCCTTCTGTCCATGGAATTCTCCAGGCAAGAATACTAGGCCGTGAATAAGTACATTTCTATTGTTTTACAGGGAAAATGCTTCTACAACCAGCAGGAGGCAGAAAAGTCTTTCCAAGACTTTGTTGAATCCTGAAGCATGGAATTTTATGCTACAGGAATAAGCAAGCATTTCTGGTTGGGAAAAATGTGTTGATTGTAATGGTTCTTATTTTGATTAATAAAGATGTGTTTTAGCCTAGTTATAATGATTTAAAATTTACAGTCTGAAACCATAATTATGTTTGCACCAACCTAATAAATAGTGTTTTTTTCTTTTTTTCAGATATTACAGAGAAAAATGGAAGACCACACATGAGATAACTTTGCAGGCCAGGATTGAAAATGATATATATCAATTTTACTCACATTCCACTGGCCAAAGTTCAGTCATATGAATACATCTAGCTTCAAGGGAGGCTTGAATGTGTATTCAACTCTTTGCCTAGGAAGAATAACAGAAAAAAGATATTGTAGAGCAAGCAGCCTCAGTCATACCAGATCATTCCTTCCAATAGGCATACTCTAACATTCTCCAAAAGTTGCTGGGAACTAAAACTCATTCCTTCTACTTGTCTTTCACTTATTTTTATCTCCTAATTGTGAAAGGCAGAATAAAGCCGATGTCCTAATTCCTGAAACCTATGAATATGATATCTTACATGGCAAAAGAACTTTGCAGTTGCAATTACATTAAAGATCTTAAATGATGAGATTATTCTGGATTTCTGAGTGGGCTGAATGTAAACAGAAGGGCTTTTTAAATGGAAGAGGAAGACAGAATAAAGTGTCAATTATGAAACAAGAGAGAGACTGGCCTTCACTGGATTTGCAAATGGAAAAAAAAAAAAAGTTCAAAAGTTAAGGAACCTGAGAAAACTCTAAAAGCTAAAAGTCACAAAGAAATGTTTTCTGTGAGCCTCTTGGAGAGGACCTCAACTATTTATCCTGACTCTGATTTGAGCTCAGTTAAACCTGGAGCAGCTGTAAAGAGATAACCCATGTCCAAGGTAAGAGAAATCCAAGTAAGATGGTACGTGCTGCGAGAGAGCATCAGAGGGTAGACACACTAAAACCATATCACAGAAAACCAGCCAATCTGTTCACAGGACCACAGTCTTGTCTAACTCAGGGAAACTAAGCCATGCCATGTGGGGCCACCCAAGACGGTCGGGCCATGGTGGAGAGGCCTGACAGAATGTGGTTCACTAGAGAAGGGAATGGCAAACCACTTCAGTATTCTTGCCTTGAGAACCCCATGAACAGTATGAAAAGGCAAAATGATAGGATACTGAAAGAGGAACTCCCCAGGTTGGTAGGTGCCCAATATGCTACTAGAGATCAGTGGAGAAATAACTCCAGAATGAATGAAGGGATGGAGCCAAGGCAAAAACATACCCAGTTGTGGATGGGACTGGTGACAGAAGCAAAGTCCAATGCTGTAAAGAGCAATATTGCATAGGAACCTGGAATGTTAGGTCCATGAATCAAGGCAAACTGGAAGTGGTCAAACAGGAGATGGCAAAAGTGAATGTTGAAATTCTAGGAATCAGCGAACTAAAATGGACTGGAATGGGTGAATTTAACTCAGATGACCATTATATCTACTACTATGGGCAGAAATCCCTTAGAAGAAATGGAGGTGCCATCATGGTCAACGAAAGAGTCCAAAATGCAGTACTAGATGCAATCTCAAAAATGACAGAATGATATCTGTTCATTTCCAAGGCAAACCATTCAATATCATGGTAATCCAAGCCTATGCCCCAATCAGTAACACTGAAGAAGCTGAAGTTGAACAGTTTTATTAAGACTTAAAAGACCTTTTAGAACTAACACCCCAAAAAAGATGTCCTTTTCATTATAGGGGACTGGAATGCAAAAGTAGGAAGTCAAGAAACACCTGGAGTAACAGGCAAATTTGGCCTTGGAGTATGGAATGAAGCAGGGCAAAAGCTACTAGAGTTCTGCCAAGAGAATGCACTGGTCATAGCAAACACCCACTTCCAACAACACAAGAGAAGATTCTACACATGGACATCACCAGGTGGTCAATATCAAAATCAGATTGATTATAGTCTTTGCAGCCAAAGATAGAGAAGCTCTATCCAGGCAGCAAAAATAAGACTGGGAGCTGACTATGACTCAGATCATGAACTCCTTATTGCCAAATTCAGACTTAAATTGAAGAAAGAAGGGAAAACCACTAGACCGTTCAGGTAGGACCTAAATCAAATCCCTTATGACTATACAGTGGAAGTGAGAAATAGATTTAAGGGACTAGATCTGATAGACAGAGAGCCTGATGAACTGTGGATGGAGGTTCGTGACATTGTACAGGAGACAGGGATCAAGACCGTCCCCATGGAAAAGAAATGTAAAAAGGCAAAAATGGTTGTCTGAGAAGGCCATACAGATAGCTGTGAAAAGAAGAGAAGCGAAAAGCAAAGGAGAAAAGGAAAGATATTCCCATTTAAATGCAGAGTTCCAAAAAACAGCAAGGAGAGATAAGAAGGCCTTCCTCAATGATCAATGAAAGGAAATAGAGGAAAACAACAGAATGGGAAAGACTAGAGATCTCTTCAAGAAAATTAGAGATAACAAGGGAATATTTCATGCAAAGATGGGTTTGATAAAGGGCAGAAATGGTAGGGACTTAACAGAAGCAGAAGATATTAAGAAGAGGTGGCAAGAATACACAGAAGAACTATACAAAAAATATCTTTATGACCCAGATAATCACGATGGTGTGATCACTCACCTAGAGCCAGACATCCCGGAATGTGAAGTCAAGTGGGCCTTAGAAAGCATCACTATGAACAAAGCTAGTGAAGGTAATGGAATTCCAGTTGAGCTATGTCAAATCCTGAAAAATGAAGCTGTGAAAGTGCTGCACTCAATATGACAGCAAATTTGGAAAGCTCAGCAGTGGCCACAGGACTGGAAAAGCTCAGTGTTCATTCCAATTCCAAAGTAAAGCTCTCCCAAAGAATGCTTAAACTAGTGCACAATTGCACTCATCTCACACACTAGTAAAGTAATGCTCAAAATTCTCCAAGCCAAGCTTCAGCAATACGTGAACTGTAAACTTCCAGATGTTCAAGTTGGTTTTAGAAAAGGCAGAGGAGCCAGAGATCAAATTGTCGACATCCGCTGGTTCATCAAAAAAGCAAGAGAGTTCCAGAGAAACATCTATTTCTGCTTTATTGACTATGCCAAAGACTTCACCTGTGTGGATCACAAAGCTGTGGAAAATTCTGAAAGAGATGGGCATACCAGACCACCTGACCTGCCTCTTGAGAAACCCGTATGCAGGTCAGGAAGCAACAATTAGAACTGGACATGGAACAACAGACTGGTTCCAAATAGGAAAAGGAGTGTGTCAAGGCTGTATATTGTAACCCTGCTTATTTAACTTATATGCAGAGTACATCATGAGAAATACTCGGCTGGAAGAAGCACAAGCTGGAATCAAGAATGCCAGGAGAAATATGAATAGCCTCAGATATGCAGATGACACAACACCCCTATGGCAGAAAGTGAAGAGGAACTAAAAAGCCTTTTGATGAAAGTGAAAGAGGAGAGTGAAAAAGTTGGCTTAAAGGTCAACATTCAGAAAACTAAGATCATGGTATCTGGTTCCATCACTTCATGGAAAATAGATGGGGAAACATTGTCAGACTTTATTTTTTTGGACTCCAAAATCACTGCAGATGGTGATTGCAGCCATGAAATTAAAAGATGCTTACTCCTTGGAAGGAAAGTTATGACCAACCTAGATAGTATATTAAAAAGCGGAGATGTTACTTTGCCAACAAAGGTCCATCTAGTCAAGGCTATGGTTTTTCCAGTGGTCATGTATGGTTGTGATAGTTGGACTGTGAAGAAAGCTGAACACCAAAAAAATTGATGCTTGTGAACTATGGTGTTGGAGAAGACTCTTGAGAGTCCCTTGGACTGCAAGGAGATTCAACCAGTCCATCCTAAAGGAGACCAGTCCTGGGTGTTCATTGGAAGAACTGATTCTGAAGCTGAAACTCCAATACTTTGGCCACCTCACGTGAAGAGTTAACTCATTGGAAAAGACCCTGATGCTGGCAGGGATCAGGGGCAGGAGGAGAAGGGGACGACAGAAGATGAGATGGCTGGAAGGCATCACCGACTCGATGGACATGGGTTTGAGTAAACTACAGGAATTGGTGATGGACAGGGAGGCCTGGCCTGCTGTGATTCATGGGGTTGCAAAGAGTCAGACAGGACTGAGCGACTGAACTGATCTGAACTGAACTGAACTGAAACCTGGGTCAGAGCTTTGACTACCAGAACTATAAGATAATAAACTCATGTTATTTGATACAGCAGTAAAGGAAAACTAGTGTAACATGATCTTTCTTATTCATCTGAATACCTTGAGACATGATTATAACAATCACATTTCCTTTCTATTACTTTGTTATCCTCACTAGCTTATTCTAAGCCTCCACCTACTTCAGGTCTGCCTCATGCTGTTTAATACAGTCACCAAATGTATCTACCTTACACTATGGTCTTAGTGCTTTTTAAGGCCAGTTTTGGGGAATCTCTACATCTACCTAGCCATCCTACTACATTTTCTTAGTCTCCACACTTCATTACCATTCCCAAGGATCAGTTCACATCTCTACAGTCTTCTCAAATGTATAGGAACTTCTATCTCATCCTCAGGCTCAACCACCCAGTATTTTTTATATTATTGAGAAAAAATCCCAAAAGGTAAATTCTACACACTCTTACAATCATAGTTGCACATTTAGAAGCTGCAGAGCTCATTGACTCTGTTACTGTGACTGAACTCTCTGTCCTGATAGAAGCCAGTTCTTCCCCTTGAACACTAGATCCCAGCCACTGTTACCACTCAAAGTCATTGCTTCATCTTTGTTGTCAATTCTCCACTTCTCTTTGATCATCTCCGTCAGGCAGAAATCTTACTGAATTACTCTTTTTAAGTAAAACACTCTTTTGACTTCACATTTAGCTCCCACCCAGTTTCTAGGCAATATATGATAGATATGAATATAGATTTCATATACTTGATATTATTGTATATAATTGACCTTTCTCCCATTCCTGAACCACTGTTTCCCCTGGCATTGTCTCTAAGATATCACCATCCTTTTATTCTTTTTTCATATCACTGGTGGTTTGACAGCTGCATCTTAGTCCTTTTGCTGATTTCCTTTGATTTTCCTGGTTCTAAATTTTAGCATGCCTCAAAGTAATATTTGTACAGCTACAATGGAGAATAGTATAAAAGTTCCTTACAAAACTAAAAATAAAACTACCATATGATCGATCAATGCCTCTCTTAGGCATATATCTAGAGAAAACCATACTTTGAAAGGGTGCACACATCCTGATGTTCATTCCAATACAATTTACAATAGCCAGGACATGGAAGCAACCTAAATGTCTATCAACAGAGAAATGTATGAAGAAGATGTGGTGTGTGTACATATATATACATATATATATATGTATACATTGTCTTACTGAGAGATTGTTTTACTGAGTAAAGTAAGTCAGACAGAGAAAGATAAGTATTATATGCTATCACTTAAATGTAGAATCTTTAAAAATTGTAAGACTGAATTTATCTACAAAACAGAAATAAACTTACAGATATATAAAACAAACTTATGGTTAGCACAGGAAAAATGGGGGGGGGGGGGAGGGACAAATTGGGATTGACATATACACACTACTATATAAACTATATATTGCTGCTGTTCAGTCGCTCAGCTGTGTCTGACTCTTTGCAATCCCATAATAGATAACTAATAGGGACCTACCATATAGCACAGAAAACTCAACTCGATTTTCTATAATGGCCTATATGGGGAAATAATATAAAACAGAGTGGATATATGTACATGTATAACTGAAGCAGCCCTAAGATGCTGGAGGAATAGGGCGGGAAGACCACTTTCTCCCCTACAAATTCATTGAAATATCATTTGAACACTGAACAAATTCCACAAAACAACTTCTGAACCCTGGCGGAGGACACCAGGCACCCAGAAAGGCAGCCAATTGTCTTCAAAAGGAGGTAGGAAAACATATAAAAGATAAAAAGAGAGACAAAAGAGTTAGGGGCTGAGACCTGTCCCAGGGAGGGAGGCAGGAAGGAAGAGAAGTTTCCAAATACCAGGAAACCCTCTCATGAGCTGATCTGTGGGGAGTTTTGGAATCTCAGAGGGCAGCATAACTGGAAGGAAAAAATAAATAAAACCCACAGATTACCTGCCTAACTGCAACTCCCAGCAGAGAAGTAGCCCAGATGCTCACGTCTGTCACCAGCAAGTGGGGGGTGAACAGGGAGGTGCAGGCTGCATTGCTTAGGGTAAGGACCGGGCCTGAATGTCCCAAGGACAATCTGAGGGAGCTAACCTGAGATAGCAACCCAAACTGTGGGATAGCCAGAGAGGAAAAAAAAAGAGAGAGAGAGAGAGAACTTTCCTGTGAAGAGCTCTAACCTGAGGCATTGCTGGGCCTACTCACAGAATAAAGGACTGAGCAAATACCAGAGAAGAGCTAGCCAGCTGCAGACTAGCCCATACCCTGCTGGAGGCAGAGAGGCAGGCGGGCAACAGCCAGAGCCAGTGAGGGGCAATCTCTGCCCCAGAGGTGGTATCCTCTACCAAACTGCGAGCAGACCCCCAGTTGCTAATCAAGTCTTCCTGGGATCCTGGACAGTTGACATCCACCAGGAGGGTCTCAGCCAGAGATCAGCTCCCCAGAGGAGACACAGGGCACACCTGAGACAGCGCTCCCGCTGCGCACCCAGGAAACTGAGCGGCTGGGACCAGGGAGGTGATAAGACATGCCTCCCCAGCTGGGGAGAGTGCACTTGCCAAGTGCCTGGCCGCCTTTGTTGCTTGGACCTGGGAAGGGCACAAAATACAGGCCCAGCCAAGTCTGTGCCTTCGTGGAGCACCCGAGAACCTGAACCTCAGCCACTTAGACCTGGGAAGTGCACACAACCCAGGGCCCGCTTTAAATACTTCCCCTGCAGAGCAACCTGGAGCTTAAGCAGTGTAGACCTGGAAAGCACACACGCCTTGAGCGGGGGCAAAACAGTGTGGCCCAGAAACTGTGAGCACGCCCCACACATGCCAGGGATATTTGTTTGCAGTGCCCATCCCTCCCCACAGCGCGACTGAACATGTGAGCCTAAATAAGTGACCACCTCCGTCCCCTTGTGTCAGGGCAGAAATTAGACACTGAAGAGACTTGCAAACAGAAGCCGAAATAAACAGAGGGAACCGCTTTGGAAGTGACAGGTGCGGAGAGATTAAAACCCTGTAGCTAGCACCAACTACATTGGAAGGGCCCTATAGACCTCAAGAAGAAGTATAAGCTGGAATAAGAAACTACCTGAAGCTGAACTGACCCTACACTGCCCGCAACAGCTCCAGAGAAATTTCTACATATACTTTACCATTATCATTTTTTAATTTAATTTTTTAATATTTAAGTCTTTTATTACTCTTTTAATTTTCATTTTATAACTTACTATTACCTTGCCAAAAAAAGATCATATTTTTAAAGCAAATTTCATATATTTTTTAAAATAATTTTTGTGATTTTGTTTTGTTTTTTTAATATTGTATTTTTGACAGTCTAACCTCTACTCTAGATTTTTAAGCTTTGCTTTTTGGTATTTGTTATCAATTTTGTACCTTTAAGAATAGAATCTTCAGTACCCATTTTTACTTAGGAGTGTGATTACTGGCTTGATTGCCCTCTCCCCCTTTTGACTCTCCTTTTTCTCCCCCAGGTTACCTCTATCTCCTCCCTCCCCCTTCTCTTCTCTACCCAGTGCTGTGAATCTCTGGGTATTCTGGGCTTTGGAGAATACTTAGGGAACTGACTACTGGCTAGACCTGTCTCTCTCCTTTTGGCTCCCCATCTTCTCTTCCTGCTCACCTCTATCTCCTTCCTCCCTCTTCTCTTCTCTATGTAGCTCTGTGAACCTCTCTGGGAGTTTCAGGCTGTGGAAAGCACAAAGGGAATTGATTACTGGCTACAGTGTTCTCTCCCCTTTTGATTCCCCCTCTTCTCCTCCTGGTCACCTCTATCTCCCCCCTCCCTCTTCTCTTATTCATGTAACTCTGTGAACCTCTCTGGATGTCCCTCACTGTAGAGAATCTTTTCTCAATTAACCTAGATGTTTTATCATCAGTGCAGTATGGATGGAGAAGGCTTGAGGCTACTGTATGAATAAGACTGAAAACCAGAGGCAGGAGGCTTAAATCCAAAACTTGAGAACACCAGAAAACTCCTGACTCCAGGGAACATTAATCGACAAGAGCTCATCCAAAATCCTCCATACCTACACTTAAACCAAGCTCCACCCAAGAGCCAAAAAGTTCCAGAGCAAGACATACCATGCTAATTCTCCAGCAACACAGGAATATAGCCCTGAGCTTCAATACACAGGCTACCCAAAGTCACATCAAACTCAGTGACATCTCAAAGCTCACTACAGGACACTTCATTGCATTCCAGAGAGAAGAAATCCAGCTCCACCCACCAGAACACTGACACAAGCTTCTCTAACCAGGAAACCTTGACAAGCCACTAGTCCAACCCCACCCACAGGGAGAAACCTCCACAATAAAGAGGAACCACAAATTTCCAGCATACAGAAATGCCACCCCAAACACAGCAATCTAAACAAGATGAAAAGGCAGAGAAATATTCAGCAAGTAAAGGAACATGATAAATGTCCACAAAACCAAACAAAAGAGGAGGAGATAAAGAGTCTATCTGAAAAATGATTCAGAATAATAGTAAAAATGATCCAAAATCTTGAAAACAAAATGGAGTTACAGATACATATTCTGGAGATAAGGATTAAGATGCAAGGAATGTTTAACAAGGACCTAGAAGAAATAAAAAAAAAAGAGTTAATCAATAATGAATAATGCAATAACAGATCAAAAACACTCTAGAGGGAACCAAAAGTAGAATAACTGAGGTAGAAGATAGGATAAGTGAGGTGGAATATAGAATGGTAGAAATAAATGAAGCAGAGAGGGAAAAAAAAAGAATTAAAAGAAATAAGGAGAACCTCAGAGACCTCTGGGACAATGTTAAGTGCACCAACATTCAAATAATAGGAGTTCCAGAAGAAGAAGACAAAAATAAAGGCCATGAGAAAATATTTGAGGAGGTAATAGTTGAAAACTTCCCTAAAATGGGGAAGGAAATAGTCACACAAATCCAAGAAACTCAGAGAGTCCCAAACAGGATAAACCCAAGGTGAAACATCCCAAGACACATATTAATCAAATTTACAAAGATCAAACACAAAGAAAAAAGGGAAAAACAACAAATAACACACAAGGGGATTCCCATAAGGATAACAGCTGATCTTTCAATAGAAATTCTCCAGGCCAGAAGAGAATGGCAGGACATACTTAAAGTGATGAAAGAGAAAAACCTACAACCCAGATTACTGTACCCAGCTAGCATCTCATTCAAACATGAAGGAGAAATCAAAAGCTTTTCAGACAAGCAAAAGCTCAGAGAAGTCAGCACCACCAATTCAGCTCTTCAACAAATGCTAAAGGATCCTCTCTAGACAGGAAACACAGAAAAGGTTTATAAACTCGAATCCAAAATAACAAAGTAAATGGCAACATGATCATACTTGTCAATAATTACCGTAAATGAGTTGCATGCCCCAACCAAAAGACAAAGACAGGCTGAAGTGATACAAAAACAAGACCCCTATATATACTGACTGCAAGAGAAACACTTCAAAGCAAGGGACACATACAGACTGAAAGTGAAGGCCTGGAAAAAGATATTTCACATAAATGGAGACCAAAAGAAAGTAGGAGTAGCAATACTCATATCAGATAAAATAGACTTTGAAATAAAGGCCGTGAAAAGAAACAAAGAAGGACACTACATAATGATCAAAGGATCAATCCAAGAAAAAGATATAACAATTATAACTGTATATGCACCCAACATAGGAGCGCTGCAATGTGTAAGGCAAATGCTAACACGTATGCAAGGGGAAATTAACAGTAACACAATAATAGTGGGTGACTTTAATACCCCACTCACACCTATCGATAGATCAACTAAACAGAAAATTAGCAAGGAAACACAAACTTTAAATGATACAACGGACCAGTTAGACCTAATTGATATCTATAGGACATTTCACCCCAAAACAATGAATTTCACCTTATTCTCAGGTGCACATGGAACCTTCTCCAGGATAGATCATATCCTGGACTATAAATCTAGCCTTGGTAAATTTAAAAAAAAAAAAAAGAAAGAAAGAAATCATTCCAAGCATCTTTTCTGATCACAGTGCAGTAAGATTGTATGCCAGCTACAGGAAAATAATAATAATAATAATAATAATAATAAAAATACAAATATACAGAGGCTAAACAACATGCTTCTGAATAACCAAAAAATCACAGAAGAAATAAAAAAAGATATCAAAATATGCATAGAAATTAATGAAAAGGTATTTTTCAGATAACTAGAACAATTATGGTGCCCTGTTACACTGTTGGTGGGAATGCAAACTAGTACAGCCACTATGGAGAACAGTGTGGAGATTACTTAAAAAACTGGAAGTAGAACTGCCATATGACCCAGCAATCCCACTACTGGCATACACACCAAGGAAACCAGAATTGAAAAAGATATGTGTACCCCAATGTTCATTGCAGCACTGTTTACAATAGCCAGGACATGGAAGCAACCTAGATGTCCATCAGCAGATGAATGGATAAGAAAGCTGTAGGACATATACACAATGGAATATTACTCAACCATTAAAAAGAATGCATTTCAATCAGTTCTAATGAGGTGCATTAAACTGGAGCCTATTATATAGAGTGAAGTAAGTCACAAAGAAAAAACACAATACAGTATACTAACGTATATATATATGGAATTTAGAAAGATGGTAATGATGACCCTACATGCGAGACAGCAAAAGAGAAACAGTTGTAAAGAACAGTCTTTTGGGCTCTGTGGAAGAAGGCGAGGGTGGGATGATTTGAGAGGGTAGCATTGAAACGTGTATATTATCATATGTGAAGTGGATCATTGGTCCAGGTTCGATGCATGAGACAGGGTGCTCAGTGCTGGTGAACTGGGATGACCCTGGGGATGGGATGGGGAGGGAGGTGGGGGGGGTGTTCAGGATGGGGAACACATGTGTGCCTATGGATGATTCATGTCGATGTATGGTAAAAATCACCACAATATTGTAATTAGCCTCCAATTAAAATAAATTAATTAATTAAAAAAAAAGAAAACAAAAAAATGTATAACTGATTCCCTTTCCTATACACCTGAAACTAGAACAACATTGTAAATCTACTATACTCCAATAAAAAGTTTAAAAAATAAAATGAGAAATGAAATTGGGGACATTATTATCAATTCTACAGGAATAAAGGGGATTATAAGGGTGAACTTATTATAAATGAACTACTGTCCATTAATGAATATCATGGCCTAGATGAAATGGACAAATTCCTAGAAACACAAACCTACAAAGATTAAATCATGAATAAAAGTGTAAAACAAATATAAATAGAGCTACAATTAGTAAGAACATTGAGTCAGCAAGAAATCTTCCCCCAAAAGAAAAGCCTTTAACCAAATGGCTTCACTGGTATGGGTGAGTTTTACCAAACAATTAAAGAATTACTTGCCAAACTTTTCAAAAAATTGGAGTATGAAACTCCTAGCTCATTCTGTGAAATCAGTATTATCCTAATACTGAAACCAGACAAAGGCACTACAGAAAAACCAAAGTAAAATAAAGACATAGGCCAAATGTTTCCTAGGGGTAGTAATGTAAAAATTATTATCAAAGTACTATCAAACCAAACTCAGCAACATGATAAAAGGACTGCATTTCATAAGATAAAATTTATAATTTTCCATCTCAGAACATGGAAACTTCCTGTTCCCTCTCTCTAGAATTTCCCCCGATTATCCTCCTTTCACTTAACCTACCTTTAATTCTCCATTGTGTTTTATATTATCTGACAAAGAATGTATTTATTTGTGAACTTAACTACTTCTGTCTTTTACCACTAAGTTATAAACTTTATTTACTGATACATATTTTAGTTTCTATAACAGCACTTGGTACAAAGCAGGTACTCAATAATATGAGTTGACTGGATAATTGAAAAATTAATAAATAAAAATTTTACTGTATGTAGTTTCCATTCCCCCATGCATTTTAACATCATTAAGGATTTTTTTTTCTGGCTTGCTTAAGGAAGATTGATTAAACTTTCTTTCACAGGTTAGCATCATTATTGCTCATATAACAGAACATGATTAAAATACTTTGCATCTCTGATTCTTCCAATTTATTTTATTTCTCTTTGCATTATTTATTAACTTTTCATCTAATTAAAAATTATAGTTATTTTGAAAATGTTCTTCATTCAAACACTTGTGTCACTGTTTCCCTGGGGGAAAAATGACCAATATGCTGGACCCGGATACACAAAAAAGCACAGAGAGAACATTAGATTATGTATAAGGCTTTTTTATTTCTTTTTTTTTTTTTTTTCCTGGGGCAGCAGGAAGAGTGTTGCAAGAAATCAATATTTGGAATCATTTAGATCATTTTATTTGAGTGACTGCTACCTGAAAATTCACAGAGCAATAGATCTGCCAAATATAATCATGAGAAGAAAGGAAACATTTTTACCAGCATTATTCCAGGATAAAATTCAGTAGCATGACAGATTATTAGATAGAATAAGTGCTCCGTCAATCCTTAGTATACTGTCCAAGCAGCAAACAAACTTATGTGTCCCAAGTAAGGCAATTGAGGGCTTCGCCCATGGTTCAGTGAGTAAAGAATATGCCTACAATACAGGAGATGTAGGAGACTAGGGTTTGATCTCTGGGTTGAGAAGATACTCTAGAGAAGGAAATGGCAACCCACTCCAGTGTTCTTACCTGAAAAATCCCATGGACGGCGTAGCCTGGTGGGCTACAGTCCATGGGGTCTCAGAGAGTCAGACGTGACTAAGCAACAGCGTACACACACAAGACAATTGAACCTGCAGGAATACTTCTAATATATGTTTGCTTTGTTTTTTTAGATTGCTCATCAATCAAAAGCCACTGTGCTTGGTTTTAACCAACGTAACCAGCACCATTTTGTGTCTCTACATTTTTTAATCATGGCAAAATGAAATGATTGATTTGTAAAAGTCTTAGTTTCTCTTTCATCTTTTAATAAATATGTTGTAAGTATTGAACAAAATAGAAGCAAATGCTGAAATAGAAAATGAACAAGTCCTAGAAAATTGCCAAAAAGTATTCCCTCCTAACAAGTAACTCATATTGAAACAAATATAGGGAAAAAACAATTAACTTGAGTAGCTGTATTATTTTATCATCTTGTGGTGTGATAGTTAAAGAGTATTATTAATAAAAAATGATCAGAAAAAGTATGAGTTTAAAGACAGAGCACTGCTCTGTAAAGGGCTAAACAGTTTGAATTACAACCTGTTTCTCTTTGCTCCTTGTGTCTGATTTTGATCTAATTCCTGAAGTGCAGTGGTGCTTTTTATTAATTATACAGCTAGAAACAGTCATTTTCACAAAGCATTTACTGCAACCCTAGAAAATATTTGGCTCTATAATCCTTGTCTGATCACTCTGATGCCATTTAGGGGAGAATGATGTATAAACATAAAATTACACCAAAGCCTCGAAGACCAAATTATCAGTGATACTGTGATTTATTGTAATCTTTACATCATGAATGATTCCACCAATATGAAAAGTCAGAGGACACTTGACTGATTTTTGTATGGTAGAATAATGCATTTATTTCTTATTCATCTACAAGTGAAAACTTTGTGGATCAAGAAACTTTATTCTTTGCCAAGTATGTCAATTGATTGAGTGAAGTGAAAAGTGAAAGTATTAGTTGCTCAGTGTGTCCAAATCTTTGTGTGACCAAATGGACTGTAGCCAGCCTTTCCTTTCCATGGAATTCTCCAGGCAAGAATACTGAACTGGAGTGGGTAGCCATTCCTTTTTCCTGGGGATCTCCAAACCAGAGATAGAACATGAAGAGTTGATTTACAATATTATATTAACTTCAGATGTCTAGCATAGTGATCCAGTATTTTACAAATAATACTCCATTAAAATTGTTATAAAATAACAGCTATACTTTTATGTGCTGTACAATATATCCTTGTTACTTATCTATTTTATATATAGTAGTGTGTATCTTAATCCCATATGCTTATTTTATCCCTCCCCACTTCTCTCTCCCTACTCCTAACCACTAGTGTGTTTTTTATATCTGTGAGTCTGTTTTGCTATATATATTTGCTTTAATTTTTTAGGTCACATGTAAGTGACCTCATACAATATTTGTCTCACTATAACTGATTTCACTAAGCATAATATTCTCTCTGTCCATCCATGTTGCTGCAAATGGCAGCATTTCATTCCTTTTTTTTTTTAATAGCTGAGCAATATTTCATTGTATATATACATCATTTTTTCTTTATCCAATCATCCACTGATTGAAACTTGGATTGCATCAATATCTGACTATTGTAAATAGTTACCCTATGAACACTGGGGGAGATTTTTTTTTTTTAATTAGAGTTTTTGTTTTTCCTGGATATATAACCAGGATTGGAACTACTAGATCATATAGTAGCTCTGGGGCTTTCCAGGTGGTGCTACTGGTTAAGAACCTGCCTGACAATGCAGGCAGACATAAGAGAAACAGGTTAGATTCCAGGTTGGGAAGATACCCCAGAGTAGGGCATGGCAACAGACTCTAGTATTCTTGCCTGGAGAATCCAATGGACAGAGGAGCCCAGCAAGCTGCAGTCCACAGGGTTGCACAAGCTGGACATGACTGAAGTGTCTTAGCACATATATGCATGGTAGTTCTATTTTTACTTTTTTGAGGAATCTCCATACTATTTTCCATAGTGGCTGCAAGAACTTGCATTCCCATTAGCAGTGTATAAGGGTTCATTTTTCTCCACATCCTCTCTAACATTTGTTATTTATAGACTTTTTAATTAATACCATTCTGACAGGTGTGAAATGATAACATTGTGGTTTTGATTTGCATTTCTGTAATAATTACAGACGTTGAGTATGTTCTCATGTATCTACTGGCCATCTATAGATCTTTGGGGGAAAAAAAAGTCTATTCTGGTCTTCAGCAAGCCATCACTTTGGTATAGGCTGGAGCTGGAGATGGTGGGGCTAGAGATGATGCTGGGTGTGAGGTGGGACTTACCATCTGCTCAGTGGAGATAACTGTACTATCTAGGGGGAGGGAAATCCGATCCTAAGTTGCTGGAGCAGAATCTCTGAGTGTCAAGCCTGAGTTGGTTCTGTTCCACTTAATTGTGTCTTTGTTCCTCTTCCAGCATGGGGGTCATTGGCCTAGAACAGAGTAGTGCTGAAACGAGGTGAGGCCCATGCAAGACCTGGGATCATGTTGGCAGCAGACAGGGGTCCAAGCTATCTCCAATGAGCTGCCTAAGCAGGCACCCACAATTTTTTCCTGCACTCTGTTCAGGTGCATGTCCTCTTTGTCCTCACAGTCAATCAATGTCCCAACGTACGCCTACAATTAGTCATTTTTTAAATGAATACTTATTATATATTGTAACATGTTATACTGAAAAAAAAGGTCGATGATTTTAGATTTCGAAACCTTGCTAAATATATTTTTAAGCCAATTTGGTTAAATTGCTTGGACTTCCCTTCCTTTATTTCCAAATGAGTATAGTAACACCTTCATAGGTTTTATAAACTTCTCAAATCAGATAATAAATTTGAAACTCTTTGGAAATTGTTAAAGGTAAAATATTACTTTTAAATTCAGAAGAGCTCCATTTGTGTCACAGCTGGCTCATCCTGAGTAAGTCATTTAATCTCTTAGGAGCTATAAAATGGAGAGTTTAGTTGATGATTACTAAGGTCACTTTAAAAAATTATTAGCTTATGAATCTAAGATCAAGTCACTATAAAATTCAAGTAATTATGATAATGCAGAACATCTGTATTGTCAGCAACTGTCTTATTTTAAAAGTAAGTGTTTTATAGTGTGGTATTCTCAGACAAAACATAATGAATTGGTCTGTTTGTGGTTGTTAAGTCATGAGTTCCAATTTTTCTTCATAGTGCCTTAGAAACTCCAGTCTTTCATAACTCAAATCACCATGTCTTCAGTTTCAAAAAACATATTACTTATTTCTCCAAACGGCCACAAACTGGCTTTTCCCTCCCATATAATATTAATCTCTGAGTTTCGAAAATATATAGGATACGTGAAGAACAGAGCACAATTCAGTTTGGTGTTTTTTCTTGAAAATCGCATCTCCAGAAGGCAGTGCTTCCAGGAATGGTAGCACACTGTCAGCTCATTTGTGTTGCCAATACTGCCACCTCTTTCCCAGAAGAGCATCTGTGGATTTTTGGAGAGAATGCTATACTTCTGGGAATGGTGCCCAGAACATGTAAGCTTCTGTGTCATTTTAGAAAGTCAGAGAGGGGACAATAAAATCTTCATTTGCTGCATTCTTTTATGTGCAGTCATCAGTCAGGGCTAACAGCTGCAACAGCCATATATTTTTACTTGTGGATTTTTAAAAAGGAGAAGAACTTATTTATTTCTTTTTGGCCATGCTAGGTCTTCACTGCTGCATGGGCTTTTTCACTAGTTGTGGCGACAGGGGTCTACTCTCTATTGCAGTGTGCAGGGCTCTCACTGAGGTGGCTTTTCTGACTCTGGAGCACGATGTTGTGGTAGTTTTAGATGGATAATGAAGGGGATCAGCCATACATATACATTTATCCATTCTCCCCTGATTGCCCTGCCATCCAGGGGGCCACATGACATTAAGCAGAGTTCCCTGGGCTGTACAGTAAGGCCTTGTTGGCTATCCATTTTAATATAGCAGAGTGTACTTGCCTATCCCAAGTGTTAGTTGCTCAGTTATGTCCGACTCTTTGTGAAACCATGGACTATAGCCCCCCAGGCTTCTCTGTCCATGGAATTCTCCAGGCCGGAATACAGGAGTGTGTAGACTTTTCCTTCTTCAAGGAGCTTCCTGACCCAGGCACTGAACCCAGGTCTCCTGCACTGCAGGCAGATTCTTTGCTGTCTGAGCCACCAGCTGCACTGCTGATCTCAAACTCCCTAACTATCTCTTCCTCCATTTCCCCCCTGGCAAGAGTAAGATCTTTCTCTGTTTACAAAACAAATTTAAGATTTAAAGAATCTCTTGCTGCTTTATGGGCTTCTCTTATAGCTCAGCTGGTAAAGAATCCACCTGCCAAGTGGGAGACCTGGGTTCGATCCCTGTGTTGGGAAGATCTCCTGGAGAAGGGAAAGACTACCCATTCCAGTATTCTGGCCTGGAGAATTCTGTGGACTAAGTCCAGGGGGTCTCAAGGAGTCAGATACAACTGAGCGAATTTCACATTCACTTTTTTTCACTTTGTTGCTTTAGGGATTAACAAAAGTAAAGCAGTGACACAGTAAAGCAATCTGCTTACCATGACCAGGTAAGTTACAGATCCAGTGCTCAGAAAGTCCGGAAAGTCTTAAGTCTTTAAAATAGAATATCTTATCTTTATGGTTTATAAGTATGGATAATAGAATGATATAATTTGGTGGTATGGATTTTCATGTACTGACTGACATGGATGTTATCTTTTTTTCACTGCAGTACTTGAACTCCATTTCAAGACGTTAATATTAAGCCTATCAGTCATACATAGATAAAATAAGTATGATTTGGAATTGGCTCTGTTTTAGTTTAACTATATAGTATATACTTGTGCTGATTTCTTCTATATTAAACCACCTTGGTTTAATGCAAGAGCTTATGCCTTGGAAGGAAAGTTATAACCAACCTAGACAGCATGTTAAAAAGCAGAGACATTGCTTTCCCAACAAAGGTTCTTCTAGTTAAGGCTATGGTTTTTCCAGTTGTCATGTATGGATGTGAGTGTTGGACTATAAAGAAAGCTGAGCACTGGAGAATTGATGCTTTTGAGTTGTGGTGTTGGAGAAGACTCTTGAGAGTCCCTTGGACTACAAGGAGATCCAACCAGTCCATCCTAAAAGAGATCAGTCCTGGATGTTCATTGGAAGTACTGATGTTGAAGCTGAAACGTCAATATTTTGGCCACCTGATGTGAAGAGCTGACTCATTGGAAAAGACCATGATGCTGGGAAAAATTGAAGGTGGGAGGAGAAGGGGACGACAGAGGATGAGATGTTGGTGCATCACCTGCTGGGGTCCAGCCTCAGCAGGATCCAGGGGTACCCTCAGTATGAACGGCATCGGTGAGACAGAGAGAGAGAGAGAGAGAGAGAGAGAGAGAGAGAGAGAGAGAGAGAGAGAGAGAGAGAGAGATTGAGAGAGAATGACCAGACTGGGGGTGTGCAGCAGAGTCTGGCAAATGTTTATTTTTTTACCGTAGCTTTTATATTCTAAGTTAGTACATCTTTAAGGGGAAGATAGTTTAATATTACATCAGCTTATCCTTCATGAAACCAGGGTGTTTTCTGCATACTTCTTTGTGAGAGTCTTGTACATTATCTTCTGGCCATGGGGCCTATTGACATTTTATGACCTAGGTGAATGCAAAGCTGTTTTCTGTAATCTATTCTTTAATGAACACAAAGGTCAGCCCTTTTGCAGAAGTTATCAGCTAAATTTATCTAAAAGGTTTACCACACAAAGACTCTGCAGCTCCCGTGAGGCAGCCTCTGTTTAACATTCCTGGTTAAAATTAACAATTCTAAACTCTTAGTTTTCTAAATCTTTAACTATAACCACCTTTAGAATAAATTTTTGTGTTCTCTAATAGGGCTTCCTCACCCCTCGAAGGGCTCTGTGCCTATTAGGGCCTTTATGTGATCAGGTTCTTTATGCTGTTTATGATTAAGGTGTTGGGAGCAGTCATGTGCATTAGTATGCATTTGCCAAGCAGGCTAGAATGCCAGCAAAGGGGTCTAAATTGAAACACTCTTTTCATCCTGGATAATCTTACAGGGTACCACCGTCCAGGGGACATATTGATTAAAGTTCTAAGTTGATTCTGTTTAGAGAGAGATTGGGGAAGGCCTTCTACCTGTGTCACAGAAATTAGGGAGTAGTCTAATATAGCAAGCATCAGAAAGACAGAGATCATCTTTAAGGTGAGTGCCGGGGCAGCTTTTTTAAATCCCTGAAGTCCTCATCTGCCTTGCTTCTCAGGTCTTCAGCCTCGTGACCTTGTCATGGGTGGGATCTCATGTGCTCGCTCCCGGCAATCACCAACTCAATGGACCTGAGTTTGAGTAAACTCCGGGAGTTGGTGATGGACAAGGAGGTCTGGTGTGCTGCAGTCCATGGGGTTGCAAAGAGTCAGACATGACTGAGCGACTGAACTGAACTGAACTGAAGCCACCCTGGTTTAATACAAAAGCAGGAAGTCAAGAGATACCTGAAGTAACAGACAAATTTGACCTTCGCGTACAGAATGAAGTAGGGCAAAGGCTAATAGAGTTTTGCCAAGAGAATGCACTGGTCATAGCAAACACCCTCTCCCAACAACACAAGAGAAGACTCTACCCATGGACATCACCAGATGGTCAATACCAAATAGATTGATTATATTCTTTGCATCCAAATGTGGAGAAGCTCTATACAGTCAGCAAAAACAAGACTGGGAGATGACTGTGGCTCAGATCCTGACCTCCTTATTGCCAAATTCAGATTTAAATTGAAGAAAGTATTGAAACCACTACACCACTCAAGTATGACCTAAATCAAATCTCTTGTGATTGTACAGTGGAAGTAGAAATAGATTCAACAGATCAAGTCTGATAGACAGAGTGCCTGAAAAACTATGGATGGAGGTTTGTGACATTGTACAGGAGGCAGGGATCAAGACCATCCCCAAGAAAAAGAAATGCAAAAAGGCAAAATGGTGTCTGAGGAGGCCTTACAAATAGCTGTGAAAAGAAGAGAAATTAAATGCAAAGGAGAAAAGGAAAGATTTGAATGCAGAGTTCCAGAGAATAGCAAGGAGAGATAAGAAAGTCTTCCTCAGTGATCAGTGCAAAGAAATAGAGGAAAACAATAGAATGGGAAAGACTAGATATCTCTTCAAGAAAATTAGATATACCAGGGGAACTTTTCATGCAAAGATGGGCACAATAAAGGACAGAAATGGTATGGACCTAACAGAAGCAGAAGATATTAAGAAGAGGTGGCAAGAATATACAGAAGAACTATACAGAAACAATCTTCATGGCCCAGATAATCACAATGTTGTAATCACTCACCTAGAGCCAGACATCCTGGAATGCAAAGTCAAGTGGGCCTTAGGAAGCATCACTATGAACAAATCTAATGGAGGTGATGGAATTCCAGTTGAGCTATTTCAAATCCTAAAAGATGATGCTATGAAAGTGCTGCACTCAACATGTCAGCAAATTTGAAAAACTCAGCAGTGGCCACAGAATGGGAAAATATTAGTTTTATTCCAATCCCAAAGAAAGGCAATCCCAAAGAATGCTCCAACTACCACACAGTTACATTCTTCTCACACACTAGCAAAATGATGCTCAAGATTCTCCAAGCCTGTCTTCACCAGTATATGAAACATGAACTTCCAGATGCTCAAGATGGTTTTAGAAAAGGCAGAGGAACCAGATCAAATTGCCAACATCTGTTGGAGTATCAAAAAAGCAAGAGAGCCCCAGAAAAACATCTACTTCTGCTTTATTGACAATGCCAAAGCCTTTGACTTTGTGGATCACAATAAACTGTGGAAAATTCTTCAAGAGATGGGAATACCAAACCACTTGACCTTCCTCTTGAGAAATATGTATGCAGGTCAGGAAGCAACAGTTAGAACTGGACATGGAAAAACAGATTGGTTCTGAATAGGAAAAGGAGTACGTCAAGACTGTACATTGTCACCCTGCTTTTTTATTTAACTTATACTAAGAGTACTTTGTGAGAAACACTGGGATGGATGAAGCACAGCTGGAATCAAGGTTGCCAGGAGAAATATCAATAACCTCAGATATGCAGATGACACCACCCTTATGGCAGAAAGCAAAGAAGAACTAAAGAGTCTCTTGAGGAAAGTGAAAGAGGAGAGTGAAAAAGTTGGCTTAAAGCTCAACATTCAGAAAACTAAGATCATGGTATCTGGTCCCATCGCTTCATGGCAAATAGATGGGGAAACAATGGAAACAGTGAGAGACTTAATTTTGTGGGCTCCAAAATCACTGAAGATGGTGACTGCAGCCATGAAATTAAAAGATGCTTACTCCTTGGAAGAAAAGTCATGACCAACCTAGACAGATT
Source organism: Dama dama (assembly GCF_033118175.1). Lineage (NCBI taxonomy): Eukaryota > Metazoa > Chordata > Mammalia > Artiodactyla > Cervidae > Dama > Dama dama. The sequence goes on from NC_083697.1 coordinate 55,534,228, forward strand.
ATTAAAATGCAGAGACATTACTTTGTCAACAAAGGTCCATATAGTTAAGGCTACGGCTTTCCCAGCAGTCATGTATGGATGTGAGAGTTGGACTACAAATAAAGCTGAGTGCCGAAGAATTGATGCTTTTGAACTGTGGTTTTGGAGAAGACTCTTGAGCGTCCCTTGGCGTTCAAGGAGATCCAACCAGTCCATCTCAAAGGTAATCAGTCCTGAATATTCATTAGAAGGAATGATGCTGAAGCTGAAACTCCCAATACTTTGGCCCCCTGACATGAAGAACTGACTTATTTGAAAGACCCTGATGCTGGGAGAGATTGGAGGTGGGAGGAGAAGGGGATGACAGATGAGATGGTTGGATGGCATCACTGACTCAATGGACATGAGTTTGAATAAACTCCGGGAGCCGGTGATGGACAGGGAGGCCTGGTGTGCTGCCGTCCGTGGGGCCGCAAAGAGTCGGACATGACTGAATGACTAAACTGGACTGAACTTGACTGAAACCACTTTGGATTGGTGGTTTAAAAAAGTGAGTTAATACATAGAAGTGGAAGTTATTTAAATATAAATGTTGTTTTTCAGTTGCTAAGTGTTGTCTGGTTCTTTGCAATCCTATGAGATGCAGCACACCAGGCTTCTCTGTCCTTCACTGTCTCCTTAAGTTTGTTGACTCAAACTCCCTGAGATGAGTCAGTGATGCCTTTTAATCATCTCATTCCCTGTTATCCCCTTCTCTTCTTGCCCTCCATCTTTCCAAGCATCAGGGTCTTTTCCAATAAATTGACTCTTTGCATCAAGTGGCCAAGGTATTGCAGCTTCAAGTTAAGTATCAGTCCTTCCAGTAAATATTTAGGGTTGATTTCCTTTCAGATTGACTGGTTTGATCTCCTTGCTGTCCAAGGGATTCTCAAGAGTCTTTTAGAACCACAGTTAAAAAGCACTGATTCTTTGGCACTCAGTCTTCTTTATGGTCCAACTTTCACATCCATACATGACTAGTGGAAAAACCATAGCTAGGACTATGTGGAAATTTGTTGGTAAAATGATATCTCTGCTTTTAAATATGTTGTGCAGGTTTGTCATAGCTTTTCTTCCAAGAAGCAAGAGTCTTTTAATTTCATGGCTGCACTCACCATCTGCATTGATTTTGGAGTCCAAGAAAATAAAATCTGACACTCTTTCCACTTTTCCCCCATCTATTCACAATGAAGTGATGGGACTGGATGCCATGATCTTCACTTTTTGAATGCAATATGGGGATTCAAGTAGTTGATATGATTAAACTGCTTAAATAGTATCAGCCACATAGTATAGATATTAAATTATAGCTATTACTGCTCTACCTCTGGTACTACTATTATATTATTAGGTTTGATTGTGATAAAATCTGTATATATCTTAAGAGACACAATCACTTATAACCTTAATTTTCTGTTTGTGTTGTAGAAGTAACAGTTCCAGTGGAAGTATTGAAAATATCATGAAAATTATATGAAATTTAAATTTTCATTGAGATGTAAACAATAAAATAATTCCTTTAAGTTTGGAAATATTCCCAAATTCTATGATATTAGCTGACCACAAGCAGCATTGTAAAACTTCCAAAGAATTAAACAATGTGGAAAGATGTTCAAGCATTTTAGAGACTTGTTAACACTCTAATTGGATAAAAATGCTAATACTTTAGAATACTCATTTATCATGCTTTATTTACTTGTAAAGTTTATATTTGCTGGAATAATCTGTAAATAAATTTATCATACCCACTGACAAAATGGCTTAAATAATAAGCAGGGACAAGCAAAGGAACTGGTTGGATGCTTCTGTCAAATTATAGAGTTCGTTGCAAAATAACAGATTTTCCTAAGAACATAAGGCACCAAATATTATCATGACTGTAATAAAATCTGTTTTCTTTCATTGTACGTAGATAAGTCCTCTGGTGTTGTCATTTTAGTTAACATTTGGAGATAAATGCTGAGACCATGGAGAGCTTTAGTTCTACAAGTCTTGGCCAACTAACACAACTGGGGTAGAGGTTTTAAAACTTATCAGTAAGTTCATCACATAGTCTGAAAGCAATTTATTAGGATAAGTAACAAGAGCACTAAAGTCACAGTTGGTACAAAATATGAACTTGTTCCACGTAACCAAACTGTGTCACAGTAAGTAATGGCCCATGTTTTGCACCCTTATCCTCCAACCCACACTAGAAGACTTAAGAGGCATACATAAAGTTGTAGAAAGAAACATATCAAACATTGAAAAGAGGGGCCACTGTACTCTTGAAATGTTTTCTAAAATTTGTCTAGAATTAAGAAATTACAACAAATTAAAGATTTTTTAACTAAAACTTGTTTTATTTTTTATGTTGAAACTGTCCCTTTTCTGCTGAGGTAAAAAGACAACATTAGTGTATTCTTTAAGGTTAAAACGTTGAATATGTGACCATTGTATTCACTAATAGGGGCTGCTTTCACCTATTGGAATAAAAAAAAACAAGAGAGTTTCAGAAAAACATCTGCTTCTGCTTTATCAACTATGCCAAAGCCTATGACTGTGTGGATCACAATATCCTGTGGAAAATTCTTCAAGAGATGGGAATACCAGACCACCTGACCTGTCTCTTGAGAAACCTGTATGCAGGTCAGGAAGCAACAGTTAGAACTGGACATGGAACAACAGACTGTTTCCAAGTAGGAAAAGGAGTATGTCAAGGCTATATATTGTCACCCTGCTTATTTAACTTATATGCAGAGTACATCATGAGAAACGCTGGGCTGGATGAAGCACAAGCTGGAATCAAGATTGTTGGGAGATATATCAATAACCTCAGATATGCAGATGACACCACCCTTATGGCAGAAAGTGAAGAGGAACTAAAAAGCCTTTTGATGAAAGTGAAAGAGGAGAGTGAAAAAGCTGGCTTAAAGCTCAACATTCAGAAAACTAAGATCATGGTATCTGGTCCCATCACTTCATGGAAAATAGATGGGGAAACAGTGGAAACAGTGTGAGACTATTTTTGGGGGCCTCCAAAATCACTGCAGATGGTGACTGCAGCCATGAAATTAAAAGATGCTTACTCCTTGGAAGGAAAGTTATGACCAACCTAGATAGCATATTAAAAAGCAGAGATATTACTTTGCCAACAGAGGTCTGTCTGGTCAAGGCTATGGTTTTTCCAGTGGTCATGTATGGATGTGAGAGTTGGACTGTGAAGAAAGGTGAGCACTGAAGAATTGATGCTTTTGAATTGTGGTGTTGGAGAAGACTCTTGAGAGTCCCTTGGACTGCAAAGAGATCCAACCAGTCCATCCTTAAAGGAGACCAGTCCTGAGTGTTCATTGGAAGGACTGATGTTGAAGCTGAAACTTCAATACTTTGGCCACCTCACGTGAAGAGTTAACTCATTGGAAAAGATCCTGATGCTGGGAGGGATTGGGGGCAGGAGGAGAAGGGAACGAAAGAGGATGAGATGGCTGGATAGCATCACTGACTCGATGGACATGAGCTTGGGTAAACTCCGGGAGTTGGTGATGGACATGGAGGCCTGGTGTGCTGCGATTCATGGGGCCGCAAAGAGTCAGACATGACTGAGCGACTGAACTGACTGACTGATAGGTCTATCAGCCTAACAGGACAGTCTTATTCTTACAAAATCCATTTATGTCAGTGTTACATATGCAAGAAAGACTGAATTCATTGATAGCAAAAGTGAAGTATCAACCATCAAGCCTTGATAATGGTATGTTAGATTATTTATGTGTTAGTATGCATTAGTTACAAATTCATTTGAAGTACTTGTTGAAAGTATTTTGAATGTTATAACGATGCTGCAAAAGTAAAATGCCTTCATTTATAACATCCTAAATTGAGCATCACATTTGTATTGCTATGAAATGATTTTGTCCCCTGGTATGGACAGAGGAGCCTGGTAGGCTACAGTCCACAGGGTTGCAAAGAGTCAGACATGACTGAAGCAACTTAGCACACACACAATTCAAACATTATCAGATTACCTGATACCTTCAGAAGAATAGAATTTAAAGAACACCTCAGATGGTTTCTTGAAACAAAAATTTGTTGTTCAAAGATGTTCATCTTATTTTGATTAACAATGAATTCTAAGTTTCAGAATTTATCACAAAAATTAGCAAAACAATTTTTCTAGTTTCCCAATGTGTATGTTTCAATTTAGGTGTTTGAGATTGGTCAATATAAAAAGCAATGAGTTTGTCCTGTTAAATTGTGCTTCATTTTAACGTTTAATTTAGCTTCAAGGATCCAAAACTTGATTGCTGAACAATGATAGATATTTCCATTCAACTTCTTGAAAAATTTTTAATCACATGATTGTTTTATTGATTAAATTGATGTCTATTTTTTGTTGACTTAAAATTTTTAACATTTAATAATATTTTGTTATAATGGTATTACTTATTACAATAGTGATAAAGCATATATAATATTGTTGTCGTTCAGTCACCCTTTCGTGTCCGACTCTTTGCAACCTCATGGACTGCAGCTCGCCAGGCCTCCCTGTCCTTTAGCATCTCCGGAAGTCTGCCCAAGTTCATATCCATTACAATCAGTCAGCTGTTTGCATCAGAAACCCAAAATACTGGAGCTTCAGCATCAGTCCTTCCAAGGAGTATTCAGATTTGATTTCCCTGAAGATTTACTGATTTGATCTCCTTGCTGTCCAAGGGACTTTCAGGACTCTTCTCCAGCACCACAGTTTAAAGGCATCAATTCTTTGGTGCTCTGCTTCTTTACACTCCAACTCTTACAACAGTAGGTAACCACTGGGAAGACCATAGCCTTAAGTATACGGACCTTTGTTGACAGAGTAATATCTCTGCTTTTCAACACACTGTCTAGGTTTGTCATAGCTTTCTTGCCAAGAAGCAATGTCTTCTGATTTCATAGCTGCAGTCACCATCGGCCATGATTTTAGAGCCCAAGAAGAGGAAATCTATCATTGCTTCCACCTTTTCCCTTCTATTTGCCATGAAGCAATGGGGCCAGCTGCCATGATCTTAGATTTTTTGATAATATATTTTGGGGCAAAAATAATGCCAAATACTAAATAATAACAGTAAACTGATAAACACAGCCAAAAAATTGAGATTTCATGTAAATGATTTAATTTTGAGAAATACTAACTTCAACAGAAAGGTCTTATTGAGATATAGAAGAGTAAATCTTTCTTGACTTTTAATCCATTGGAAGATATGACTGAGTGTCCTTGATGAAACTCTGGTATAGTATCTATCAAATAGATAAAAATTCTGGATAATTAAGTTTATATAGATTTACTTTAAAGTTTGTCATCAGATATACAGAATCTTTTGTGAGAAAGATCAGTTTTCTGGATCAAATTTTAGGTTCATGAATTTTTGATTCTCATTTGTTGGAGACTTTATTAATCTGCATAGAAATTATCAGCATTGTGGTTAGTGTAGTAAATCTACAGCTATTGTTGATAAAAATATGTGCAAACTTTAAAAATGAATTTTATTTGTAATTCTCATGCCATTTTGGGGGTGTTGTATTCTTTGGAAAGAATATATGTATCTATATATAGTCTTTAAATATATATATATGTTCAAGAACCTGACAGAATTTCCTTAGAAACTTAGAAATATTTCCAGTTCATAGAAACAATTGTTCCAAGGTTTTGAGACTAAAAACCAAGTGACTATTGTTATATTTGGTTTGGGTACTGGACAGTTTTCATTAGTCAACCTACACACTCAAAATACATGCCACATCTGGCATCCAATGTCAGCACAGATTATGTCAGTAAAAGTGACACTCCGGAGTGCGGCCACTTCTTGGCACTGCAGCCATGATCTTGGTGCGCCAATAAAAAGACAACACTTAAATTACTCAACTTTCCTTGGGAAGAGAACACTACCCAGAGAAGGAGTTAGAGCTAAAAATGAATATGAAGAAATATATTTCAATATCTGAAAGAAGAGAAATATGTACAGAACCAAGTGGTCAATCTCTCTTTGCTGCAATATCTACCATTATCTGATCATCGGTTATGGGAAGATAGTGACCCCAGTCATTCAAGATTATTTCACCTCCTCTCCTGTAAATAAACTCTCAGGCAGTATCTCATATCTCAAGCATTTGTCTCAAAGATAGATTGGCTTTGCAGACTTCACTGGCACTCTGATTTGTAAGACATTCATAAGGACAAAAAGAAATGATTCTGGCTTTCTAGCTGAGGAAATTCAGATACCCAAGCAGCTAAGTGCTCCCAAATCTGATCACACATTAGTTTCTCTTCACTGACACTACAGTCTCAAGATTAATTAAGTCTCATCACATTCATTGCTTGGATATCAGTGATTTAGCAGTATCTGCTATTATTTCTTTTGGTGGGATTTACCCGCCTACAACTCACAGAGTATTAACATCCACAAGCCTGGAATATTAAAGCCAAAAAGGACTTCATGAATTATTTATTTCAATTTTAGGACAGTGAAATTACAACTCAAAAATGTTAAGTACTTTTTCTGATATTGTGATAGTTAGTATCATAAGTAGGTCTAAAACCCAGGTCTTATAATTACCCAATGTTTACCCACTCTCAAAGGGTTTAGTTTTTATTTACACCAGAAACCTGGCCATATATTTTACTACATAACTAGTTAGGGCTGTGACATTATGTTTATTAAAGACTGAACATTAGCAAAAGAGGCACCTAAGTGCTTGGTGTTGGAGAAGATGCAGATGCATATGCATTTTGAAAGCTAATTGCCAGTATTCTGGTCTTTGTGCTGTGCTGAGTCACTACAGTTGTGTCCAGCTCTGTGCGACCCTATGGATTGTAGCCCACCAGGTTCCTCGGTCCATGGGATTCTCCAGGCAAGAATCCTGGAGTGGGCCGCCATGCCCTCCTTCAGGGGATTTTCTCAGCCCAGGGACTGAACCCAAATCTCTCTCCTACAATGGCAAGTGGGTTCTTTACCACCAGTGCCACCCAGGAAGCCCACTCTGGTCTTTACTATGTACCAAACTTGGTGATAAGTGATTGACATATGACAGCTTAAAGAGTAGCTGATGGAAGTGACACAAAGGGAGGAGTGTGCAACGAATAATCAGTATGTGCCAGATGTTATGTATCCCCAGAACTCACTTTATAAGGTCAACACTGCTAAATATAAAAGCTACCATATTTTGGAGTGAATTGTACTAAATGTTAGTCACTTTAAAAATAAGGTCATTTGATTTCCATAAGCTTCCCTGGTTTCATTCCCAGAAATACATTATATATGTTAAATATAAGACTGGGAAGTTTTAACATTGGTCTGCTGTCCAAGCTCAGTTCCTCAGCAATATCCCACACGCGTGCCATATACTCTCAATATACATTTATTTTCATGGCTGTAAAGCTCCTTTTCTCATTCTCTTCAAAATGTCTCAGCACATCAGTTTCCCTCCACCTGAAATGTCATTCCTGACATCTTTCCTAGTTTCCCACCATCTCTTTCTCCCACTAGACTAAGAACACAATAAATTTGGAATTATCTTTCACGTCCATGTCAGAATTTAGCATAGTATTAAACATAGATGAAGTACTCTCAACATTTTTCTAATAACTAATAATATTCTTCCACTTTTGGGGCTGGTGAATACTCTGGTGACTAATAACAAATATAAATTAGGATACTTCTATTTACACTGAGCTGGGCCTAGTTATTCAGGAAGAATTTTTTCACAGAAAATTAATATTGGTATTACCAAATTGGCCCATATGTATTTTGGACTTTGTACATCAGTTAGCTTTGACCTTATTTATAGTGGTAAAATTATACCTTGGAAAAGTTCTGTATTAGTTAGGTTTCCTCAGAGAAATAGGACCAGTGAGTTATGTGTATATTTATACTAATAATTATATTTTAAGGACTTGACTCACATAATTGCCTGTTGAAAAAAGACAAGAGGTGATGCTGCAGATTTAAAGTCCATAGGGCAATTCAGAAGACTGAAAACTCAGACAAGATTTACAGTCTTGAGGGAAAATTCTGTTTCCTTTGGGAAATCTCAAGTGAAGTGAAGTGAAGTGAAAGTTGCTCAGTCATGTCTGGCTCTTTGTGACCCCAAGGACTATAAAGTCCATGGAATTCTCCAGGCCAGAATACTGGAGTGGTTAGCCTTTCCTTTTTCCAGGGGATCTTCTCAACCTAGGGATTGAAACCAGGACTCCTGCATTGCAGGCAGATTCTTTATGAACTGAGGTATCAGGGAAACACAGGAAATCTCAACTTTGCTCTTAATATCTTCAACTGATTAGATGAGGCTCACCCACGTTATGGAGTGTCACCCTTTTTAACTCTAATTATAGACGTTAACCACATCTACAAAATATCTTTGCAATAGAAGCTAGTGTTGGACCAATAACTGGACCCCATAACCTAGCCAGGTTGACATGTAAAATTTATTATTCACAAACACTGTAAGTACTAGCCCCAAAGAGCGTGTGTATGTGAAGGACCGTGCAGACATGAGGCTTCCAGAATATCTTTCTATGCATTATGTAAGCCTTCACTGACTGAATACAGATGGTTGAAGACGTCTTGAGGTATTATAAAAACCCCTACCCACTAGTAATCCAGTAGAACAGATATCTCTGTGTGAACAGGGTGCACTCTGAGTTGGAATAAACTTGGTAAATCTGACCACTAGTCTCTATCAACAATCAACTTCAGAGGGTACATAGAAGTCAAAATCATCATCAGAACCTAAGTATTTGCTTAAGATATAAAGTGTGAGGGTAAGATACTGGGTACTTTTCTATGTCAAAATAACTGACAAAAAACATGTGTTTCTTAAATTGATATTTGAAATGAGAAAGGAAAAATCCCTTGAGAAATCTAACTACATTCAGGAAGTTTTCACCTAGAATTGCCAAGTAAAATTCATATAGCTTTCAATGTTTTCTTGATCTTTATAAAAATAGTTGCTGTTGTTGAGTTATGTCCAAGAGCTAAGGGCCTGGTATATTTCTAATTCTGTTTTCAATTTTAAGCACATTGCTTTGGACAAGAAGCATAGCGCTTACACAGTGATTTCTTGTGAATAAATTCTCGATTTTCCACACAAAAGACATTTATGATGATACATTATCTATTGTTAAGAAATTCAATGTGATTTACAAAAGAAGTCATTCTTTACAGGCAGAAAACTTAGGTTTAAATGTGCCCTGCTGCTGACCACCCTCTGCAATATCTACTTTCAAAACAAGCCAAAGTGAATCATGAGTAATCACTCATGTTGATAAGCCTGTTTCATACAAGTCTATTACCCAGACTGACAATGGATGGGCTATAAAAGCTGAAATTGGCACCAACATAAGTTATGGACTTTTATGGAAGTATCCATTGAAAATTTCCAGAGAACAACTACATATACATTGACATACCATAAATAAGAATTAAGGATAGCATAGGATCATACACAAAAAAAATGTTTACAAAGTGATTGGCACAGGAAGAAGTATGGTTATAAATAGGCAATCAGAAAATTTGCCCATCTTAACAAAGTAATTCTGACCTGATATTAACTCTTATTTAGAAAACACTTGCTATCTCAAGTCAAACCAGTATTTTTTTCCCTAGGAAAACTAATGCCGTAAGTCAAATGCAACAGAAATATGCAAGAACAATTTCTTTTTACTGTCACATAAAAATGATGATTTAAAAGTCAATAGGGGGATCGGGATGGGGAACACATGTAAATCCATGGCTGATTCATGTCAATGTATGGCAAAAACCACTACAATATTGTAAAGTAATTAGCCTCCAACTAATAAAAATAAATGAAAGAAAAAAAGAAAAGTCAATAGCTCTTTGACATTCTCAGTAATATCTTCATTTTGGCAGATAAGAACTTACTAAATGTCTGTTTATAAGTAATTGCAGGCAGAAACCTCTTTTTAAGAGTTTCTTCTGTTTATTTTCAGTATAGAATGAAAATAGCATATGGTTTTTAACCAAAGGATGGTTTTTTTTTTTTTTTCCAAAATGCTCTGTGAACTACTTTTACTCACAAGGCCAATTCAAATTTTAGAAAATAAATCATTATCAGTATTAATCAGGAGCAGAGGCTCCAGATTTTGTGACACATTTCTGCCCCTTTCTTGATTTTCAAGGTTAGAAAGAGCTTAAACGTAGTTTCACTAAAAGATCCCAAAGTTGAAGAATTCTGCACTTTTTTTCCTTGCCACAGCTGATTTGATGGGATGGTTAACCCAGAATTTTGCATGAATAAAAAATTATCTTACTGAAAGGCTAATTATTGCTTAAATTTTTATTTTGTCATTACCCTTGGAGACTTTTAGTTATTCACCTCTTTTTTTTCATAAAGAGCTGATTAGCAAGAAAAGTGACCCTGTCTTCCAGTTTAGAATGTATTCTTTTTCTTGCTTTTTCTTGGAAGGGAGGATAATGGAGACTTAGTGTGCATGTTTTCTTTGAATTCCCCTTATGCACATTTTTAACCTTGCAGTGAAAATGAACCACACACAAACAACACCCAGCCTGTCTTTTTTGCATTTTCAAATTACCAATTTGAATTACACATGTTGAGCTTGCTAGCATAGGCCACTTGCCTCAGGGAATTATTGTTGAAAGACAATTTAAAACATTGACTCTGAAGAGTCACAGTCTCTTAGGGTAGCAAACATTTCATACAACAAAATCACATCATTTTGAATTTTTGAGAATTATAACAACAATTCTAAGACCAAGATTTCTTAAAAACATACTGATGTTTAACTCATGAATGGCTATTTGTTGTGTGTGATCTGTATGGGGGAAACAAATTGCTTCTTTTTTTCATTTTATTGTGTACTTGTTAATCTATTTCTAAAGGTATTATGCTAATTATAACACTACTCTTCACATTCAGAATCAGAATTGCTCATTTTCAAGTTTTTCTTTTTTTTCAAGTTGTAATCTGTTAATTACTTGTTTAATGGAGTGTGTAATTACCTACTTTAAGTTAGGAAACTGTTTCCAATTTCAAAGATGGAAATCTACTTTAGAAATGAAAGAATATAAATGCAATCCGTTCTGATACAGAATATAACTCTTTACCTCCCTTAATGGTTCTAAGTGAAAAAAATTAGATTGAAACACCGTCCTATTTTCTCTCTGTTTTTGTGCATACCATATCAAACATAGGTGAAATGTACAATAATGGAAATAAGTTACCATTCAGCTACACTTTGCAGAGCAATTTTACTCTCCATTTGTGGCATAAATGACACAAATGAGTAGGGCAGAAGCAAAATTACTAATCTCCAGGGCAGTAGGAAAACCAAGTTATTAATGTGATGTATTTTTGAAAGTGTTTTCTTTTTCAGTACTTGGCCAGAAGAGCACACTTAGTCAAAAAATAGATTAAGTGTGGAAACAGAACTGGAACAATTTAGGAAATATAACAATAATCTATAAGATTAATTGAGTTTGGAATTTATATATGAGTTATATGGTTTATATGGATGATTTAATTCTATTAAAAGCAACAGCAAGTAGCTCAGACTATAAAGAATCCACCTGCAATGCAGGAGACCCTGGTTTGATCTCTGAATCAGGAAGAGCCCCTGGAGAAGGGAATAGGTACCCACTCTGGTATTCTTGTTTAGAGAATTCCATGGATAGAAGAGACTAGTAGGTTGCAGTCCATGCAGTCACAAAGATTTGGACCTGATTGAGCAACTAACACTTTCACTCTTTTAAAAGCAACAGCAAATATAAGAAATAGAATAGTCTTGTGTCACACATGAGGAGACCCTTGTAGATAATAAGTGAATTTGTTATTGCCCCTCAAGTAGAAGTATAGGCTTCACTGTCCAAATGAATGCCTCCACACAAATTTCTAGCTATCTTAATGGAAATAATTAGATTTATATATTCTTAGGGAATAAAGAAGAATCCACTTACTGATAATTTTTTGACAAACATTTACTCTCTTAATGGTCTTTCATGTTGGGGGTTGAAAATTGATCACAAGAATTTTTGGCAGCAAAATCTCTGTGCTGAATGGGTAAAGAAGCAATATACCAGGACTTTTCTTTTGTTGAAAGTGTCTGTAATGTGGGCACAGCTGACTGGTAACCTAAGAAAATGCCTTAAAGAAATCACTGGCTAGATGGACTTATGTCAACAAAAAGAAACAAGTCAAGGAACTCTAAAATTTCTGACCTCATAAAAGCAAGGATGACACTGGCAAAAAAATTGTTTGAATCAACTTCTCCAGGTCAATAGAAATTAACCAAATGTTCGCAAGAGGGTTGATGGCAGTTTATTTATTTATTTTTTGTTAGGCCTCAGTATGAATAATGAGATTTTGGCATTTTAACTTGAACTGTTCTTAACTTCTCTCCCATTCTAGCTTTTCAGTAGTTTTGACCACTAACCCTATAAACCCTTAACGAATAGCTTACAATCACATTGAAATCTAGTATCCTTGTGTCCAGCAGAAGGATAAAAGGGTTGAAGCTCCTCAAAATGTTGTTCCCAGAGAATCATCATTGTCTAGAGGTTCCCCAGAAGATACTACTTTCAGGGATGTCTTTATGTTACCTGAGCTGAAGCTCATGTGAGAAATGGTTTCTTTAGAGGTGTATACTGAAAATGAGAATTTAGAGATCATTGTTTACCCTACAAAGTTGTCTGAGACAGGGGATGATAGTTGAAGCCAACAGTGAGATAGCCAAAATGCTTAAAATGAAAAGCTAGGGAATGAGATGTCCACAGGACGCCTTGGTACTCTAGCAGGACATACACGCTCAGAAATATTTTAAGAAGGTTTTAAGCTTTCAATTCTGGCTGACCTTGAAGCTCTGAAGAAGCATGAAGTAAAGACTAAGTGTCAACTGCCTGTTGAAGGCATGCCCAAATATTCACAGAAAGTTTTATCAGCCAGACTAGGAGACTTATTAAGAAAATATATGTCCATCTGCTGAAAAATTAGCAGAACTTTAGGCTAACCAAAGACTTCAGTAGACACACACAATAAAGAATACAGACCTTAAACAACTAGTTCAAGAGTGTTAAGAAAAAAAGAAAGAACAAAAGCAATCACAAATAACAGTAACAACCACCCTGGAGAAGTGAGAAAAACTAATTTTCAGAGTTGTCACATTATATTATTTAAAATGTCCAGTTTGCAACAAAAAAATTATGAGGCATGCAAAGAAACAGGAAAGCATGACCCATACACAAGAAAAAAAAATCTAATGATAGAAATTATCTCTGAAGAAACTTGCATGTTGGACTTACTAGATAGACTTCAAATTAACTTTTAAAAATATGTTATGAGAACTAAAGGAAACCATGTCCAAAGACATAAAGAAAAGTATAAGAATGCCATCTCACCAAAAGAGAATATTGAAGTGGAATGGATACTATTGAAATATAAATTTTAAAGTTGAAAATATAGTATAACAACTAAAGTCAAAAATTCAATATGGGGTGTCAATAATAGATTTGAGCAGGCAGAAGGAAAAATCTGTAAATTTGAGATTTCAATTAGATTATTCAGTCTGAGGAATAGAGAGAAAAAAAGAGGCAAGAAGTGAAAAGATTCTCAGATATCTGAGCACATCATCAAATATATTAACATGTTCACAATGTGAGTCTAAAAGGAGAGAAGAAAGAGAAAGTAGTGGAAAAATATTTCAAAAACTAATGAAAGCTTCTTAAATGTAATTAAAAATTAGTCAACAGATCCAAGAATCTCATCATACATCAAATAGGTTAAACTCAAAGATCCACACCTCAATACTTTGTAATCAAATTGTTGAAAGCAAAGACAGAGTATGAAAATGAAGGTACAACATACTAAAATTTATGAGCTGCATGAAAGTTAGTTCTCAGTATGAAATTTATAACTAAAAATGACTACATTAAATTTTTTTGTTCTCAAATCAGTTTCACCTTAAGAAACTAGAACCTACAGACTAAACTAAATCTAAAGCTGATGAAGAACATAGAGCAGAAATATATTAAATAGCAAATAGAAAACCAATAAAGAAAATTCAACATAAATAAATTTGGGTTTTGAAAAAGATCAACAAATTGACTAATATTTAGCTATACTAATTATAAAAAGAGAACTTAAATTATGAAAATCAGAAATGAAAGAAGAAACATTACTACTGACCTGACAGAAATAAATAGATATACACCAGAAGACTATGATCATATTGAATAAACTTTAAAAAATGAACAAATTGCTAGAAAACAGACACTATTACAACTAAGTCTATGTAAACTGGATAAATTTAAAACTCCCATAACAAATAAAAAGGTTGACTTAATCAGAAAAGTAGCCACATAGAAAGGTCCAGGAGCAGATGGACTCACTGTTGAACTGTACCAAACATTTAAAGAAGAGTTAACACTTATCTTCCACAAACTCCTCCAAAATATAGAACTTGAGGAAACAATTACCCAATCATTCTATGAGGTCAGTTTTAACTTCACAGAAAAGCCATATTTAAAAATTCATAGGAAAAAAATATAAGCCAACATCCCTTTGAATACAAATACAAAAGTTCCTAATAGTCTTAAAAAAAAAATACTAGCGAAAAAGAAAAAAATCCACTAACATATAAAAATGATTGCACACCATTTAAGATTATAGCATTAATTCAATGTTGTTTGCGCACATGAAAACTAATCACTGTAATGTACTATAACAATACAATAAAAGACAAAATACACTCAGTCATATTATGTATGTTCAGATGCTCAGTCATGTCTGACTCTTTGCAACCCCATGGGCTGTAGCCCACCAGACTTCTCTGTCCATGGGATTTCCTAGGCAAGAATACTAGAGTGAGTTGCCATGATTTTGAACTGTGGTGTTGGAGAAGACTCTTGAGAGTGCCTTAGACTGCAAGGAGATCAAACCAGTCAGTTCTAAAGGAAACTCAACTCTGAATATTCATCGGAAGGACTGATGCTGAAACTGAAGCTCCAATACTTTGGCCACCTGATGCACAAGAGCCAACTTATTAGAAAAGACTGATGCTGGGAAAGATTGAAGGCAGGAGGAGAAGGGGATGACAGAGGACAAGATGGTTGGGATTGCATCACCAACTCAATGGACGTTTGAGCAAGCCCCAGGAGATTGTGAAGGACAGGGAAGCCAGGTGTGCTGCTGTCCATGGGGTCACAAAGAGTCAGACATGACTGAGTGACTGAACAACAATGACAGACTCCAGGGGATCTTCCTAACCCAGGGATCGAACCTGCATCTCTTAGTTATCTTGCACTGGTAGGCAGATTCTTTACCACCAGCACCACCTGTCATGTTAACACATGCATAAAAGCATTTTACAACAACTTGTATCTTTTAATGTTAAAAATACTTAAACTCAGAAGAAATGGGGAATTCCTTAACCTGATAATGTGCATCTGCAAGAAAAAGATAAACATATAAAAAGCAATTGCAGAGATTGGTTCAAGATGGCAGAGTAGAAGGATATGTGCTCATCTCCAAGCATTTTCACACTACCAATAAACAATCTGAAAATTAAGAAAACTTCAAGTTAAAATATTGTAAAAAATAACTATGTATTTATAAACAAATTTAACAAAAGGAGTGCAACACATGTACTGAAAAGTAGTAAATATCATTTAAAAATAAGAAGATGTAAATGAATGGAAATATATCCAATTTTCTTGGATTGAAGGACCTAATATTGGTAAGATAATAATACTCCCTAATTGATATGCAGATTCAATTCAATTCCTACAGCTAAGTTCTTTTAGAAATTGAGAAGCTGATACTAAAATTTTATATGCAAATTGTATACACCTAAAATAGAGAGAGCAATCTTTAAAAAGGAATAAAGTTGAAGTACTTACACTCCCAAATCTCAAAAACTTACAACAAAGCTATAGTAATCAAGACAGTGTGGTAATGGCATAGGAGAAGCATACAAATCTGTTCCCAGAAAAGTCACTGGGAATTGTCTGAATTGCAAGCTGAATTAGTTCCTTTTTTAAAATGAAATACCATTTGTAACTTAAAGAATGATTTATTGACTGATAGAATTTTCATAGAAATAGGTATCTAGTAAGCATTTTCTCAAAATTAAATGATGTTAAACTGTCACTTCATGGAAAGTGAGTGACAGCAGTTTTTGCCAATGTTAATATTTGAGTGTTCAAAGTAAAAATTAGACTTTTGGAAACTTGAATACACCCACATGAGTTTCACAGCTTCTCAATACTTAAGAACATTTCTGATGAGAATGGAGTTGTTATTTATAAATGTGACTTTTTGATATTATAAAATGAGATATGTAAATGAGATATGAGATATGTATGTATAAAATGAGATATGTATGTATAAAATGAGATATGTAGTTCAGTGAACCAGTGCCTTCCACATGACCAATGTATAATGTCATAAAATCAAGCAAAGTTAAAATATATATTCATAGGTTATGGTGGGTCCATGGGATTATAATGTAACATGGAAATTTATTAACTTAGTTTCAGGTTCTACTTTGCAACTGTCTGTAAAGTAGCCACCATTTCACAAATTTTGGTATAGTATAAAAAGGAATATCAACAATTTTCTAAAAGGCAACTAAACACCACTGTATATTTGTGTGAGCCTGAATTTTCTTCACAGACCTCAAGCAAAATAACATATTACAAAAATCAAATGGAGATGTAGATATGAAAATTCAGCTGTTTTCTATTAAGCTAGATATTAAAAAGATTTGCAAGACTGAAAAACAATATTATTCTTGCTAATTTATTATTTATTTTTAAAAATTGGTTATTTTTCATGAAATATTCTAGTTATGTTTCTGTAATAAGTCCATAAGTATTGTTAATATTGCTAATATTACTAAATATATATTAGAATTTTTCAATGTTAACTTTTAATATAGTGATATTGATAGTTATAACCTATATAATCTAAAATCTTTTTGCATTTTTTAAGTAATGTTCATGAATGTAAAGGAATTTTGAGACTAAAATTTCTGATAGTTGCTGAAGTTAATATTTCCATGGGGAGATAATTTAAAGAAAACCTGATAGCCTTTTATTGTTGAAATGTCAATACTTGTACTAGCTCTAAGCACATTCCCTTTAGAATTTACTCAGATTACAAGCAGTTATATTCTCTAATTCATTTTTTCTTTCAGTCAACAAATACTGCACTATTCAGATGAAGAAGATATAGGAGAGGAAAACAAATGAACAACCAACTAAGAAATACTCTGCCTTCACTGAAACTGTGCATTACCAGGGAAGCCCAGTAGGATAGTTAAAAGTATATAAATAAAAAATCTGAAAAATGTAATATCCTATATTATGGATATACTTCTAGTCAATCATAAAGATCCTGAATTTGAGTAATTATAGCACATGCCACATAAATTTTAAACCAACAATTATGAGAGTAGATTTCATGAACTCTTTGGCATGGGCTAGCTTCTAATTTGAATCAGCTATATTGGCTCTTCTTTATATGACTATTTGAAGGCAAATTAGCCAAAATAATGCAAAAAGAAGTCATTTGGACTCTGTAAAATCTACTCCACATGGCCCATTTGACTACTGACTTAGCTGATTTTATTTAACAGGCATTCTAGGCTTGTCCATGTTCACATATCCTGCCTTTTCCAGGTTAAGGTATTGCATAATCTATTTGGACCACAGTGTAACTGTGATATCTATCAGGCTGATGGAAGAAAATGAAATTTCGCTAACATTAAGAAATAAGTAGGACCAGTTTTCCACCGTCTTATATTCTTCTTTGTGTTTTTCCCACTTATATATGAAATATTCTAGTTATGTTTCTGTAATAAGTCTATAAGTATTGCTAATATTTGCAATGTCAAAGAATGTTCAAACTACCATTCAATTGTGCTCATTTCACATGCTGGCAAAGTAATGCTCAAAATCCTTCAAGTTAGTCTTTAGCAGTATATGAACTGAGAACTTCCAGACATACAAGCTGGATTTAGAAAAGGCAGGGGAACCAGAGATCAAATGATCAACATTCAATGTATCATAGAGAAAGCAAGGGAATTTCCATCCCTCCCCCCCAAAAAAAAATCTACTTCTGCTTCATTGCTACAATAAAGCCTTTGACTGTGTGGATCACGACAAACTGGAAACTTCTTAAAGAGATGGGAATATCAGACCACCTTACTCGCCTCCTGAGAAACCTGTATGCAGGTCAATAAGCAACAGTTAGAACTGGACATGGAACAATGAATTGACTCAAAATTGGGAAAGGAATATGTCAAGGCTGTATATTGTCTTGCTGCTTACTTAACTTATATGCAGAGTAAATCATGTAAAATGCTAGGCTAGAGGAATCACAAGGTGGAATCCAGATCATCAAGAGAAATATAAACAACCTCAGATATGCAGATGACACCACCCATAAAGTAGAAAGTGAAAAGGAACTAAAGAGCCTCTTGAGAAAGGTGAAAGAGGAGAATGAAAAAGCTGGCTTAAAACTCAACATTCAAAAAAGGAAGATCATGGCATCCGGTCCTATCACTTCATGCCAAATAGATAGGGAAAAATTGGAAATAGTGACAGACTTTATTTTGGGGGGCTCCAAAATCACTGTGAATGGTGATTGCAGAAATGGAATTAAAAGATGCTTGCTCCTTGGAAGGAAAGCTTTGACCAACCTATACAGCATATTAAAAAGCAGAGACCCCTCACACTTTGCCAACAAAAGTCCCCCTAGAAACCTCTTGTTTTTCCAGTAGTCATGTATGGATGTGAGAGTTGGACCATAAAGAAGACTGAGTATTGAAGAACTGATGTTTTCAAATTGTAGTGCTGGAAAAGACTTTTCAGAATCCCTTGGACTGCACAGAAATCAACCCTGTCAATCCTAAAGGACATTAACCCTGAATATTCATTGGAAGGACTGATTCTAAAGCTGAAGCTCCAAAACTTTGGCCACCTGATATGAGAGTCCACTAACTGGGAAAGACCCTGCTGGGGAAGATGAGGGCAAGGGAAGGGGGCCAGGACAGAGGATGAGATGGTTGGATGGCCTCATGGACTCAATGGACATGAATTTAAGCAAATTCTGGGACATAGTGAAGGATGGGGAAGCCTGGAGTGATGCAGCCCAGGAGGCTGCAAAATGCTGGACACAACTTAGTGAGTGAACAACAACAAGTCTTCCTCCAATTTCTATATCAATGATTCAAATTTTATGTTTCTATATCTAGTCTTTTTGAAGTTGGAATATTTTGGTATCCTCACACAAAAATGGAAGGATATAGAATTGTCAACTCAACTATTTTTAGAAGTTTGAATACAGAATTGGAATATTTTAAAATCTATTTATAAGGAATCAATTTTCACCAATTACTAACTTAGGCTGGGTCAGGAAAATAAAATTCTCTATAGATAGTTTAAAGAGAAGGATTTATAAAGAAACTAACAGACACACATACATTGAAAAATTTGGACACATGAAGGTCAGAGCTACTTCTCCTAAAATTTACAAAATCAAGAAATTCAAGAAATGTCAAAACCCACAATGGTTAATATAGGTTGTCTGCAGCACCAAGTGGGTGATTTTTCAGATGAGACAGGAGCTACAGAAAAATCTACATCTAGTATCTGCTGAAAATCATGAGATGCTTCTGGTTGCTATAGGAACAATATTAACCTTTGCCACTCTTTTTGCTTATACATCACATATAAATTCTTCTCACCAGTGGAATTTAATTCATAACTCTGCATGCAAGTGTTTCTGGGAAATGTAGTTCTTGGGCTTCTACATTGTAATGGAGAGTGTAGAAGAATTTGGGAATGAGCTTAGTTATTGGAAAATACAAATAATAATCATTGCATCAAGATAGTAAATATGACAATATAAATGCTCTTTAGTAAAAATCTGAAAACAGAAAAACAATAACCTATTCTTTATGAAGTGTCTTGTAATCAAATAACGAATCAAATAACACCTCATAAAAATCTTTGTAAGGTGATTTAATAGGTCAAAGGTCTTAGAGAAAATACAAAATTTTTAGTAAGGGAGAGAGAATACTAAGTCACAAAAGGATAGTGCCTCATAACATATTGAAAATCATAATAGAGTAACCTATTTTGTTTGCTCAACCCTACAAAATGGATTTGGGTGCCCATTGAGAATCTGTTCTCAGACATGTCCCTACACCACTAAGTTGAACTTTCTGTGAACTGTACCAAATTCAAGCACACTATCAGCCATTTAAAAAGAAATATCA
The DNA here is from genome assembly GCF_033118175.1 of Dama dama. Taxonomy (NCBI): domain Eukaryota; kingdom Metazoa; phylum Chordata; class Mammalia; order Artiodactyla; family Cervidae; genus Dama; species Dama dama. The sequence continues at coordinate 55,554,515 of NC_083697.1, forward strand.
GCTAGCTGAGACCTTGGTGGTAACCTTGTAACTATGCAATAGTTTTAGATGGCAACCAATCCTGGCTTAACAAGCACATTCACTTCTGACCAGCTCCAGTTATAGTTATTAATGATCAACTCATGTAACTGACTGTGATCTTGAGGTTCTTGCCTTTATAAGCTCCTTTCCTTTTGTAGCTGTGCGTGTGTGCATGTTCATTCACTTCAGTCACGTCTGACTCTTCCACCCCATGGACTATAGCCTGCCAGGCGCCTCTGTCCATGGAATTCTCCAGACAGATCCCCTGGAGGAGGGCATGGCAACACATTCCAGTATTCTTGCCTGGAGAATCCCATGGACAGAGGAGCCTGGCGGACTATAGTCCATGGGGTCACAGAGTCAGACATGAATAAAGGGACTTAGCATGCACACACTGACCCATTACATGCAGTTGTCTCTTCAGTGGCTTGGAGGCTATGAAGTGAGGACTGCTGGATCCCATTTGGTTGAGGATTGTGTCTATTTGGGTGTTTCTAAGTATCAACACTAGTTCCCCTCTTTTTGGGGGAGTAAAGAGGAAACTTTCCCCAGATTTGTATTTCAGAGTGTTAAAAAAAATTTTTTTTTCTGATGAGTATTCAAAATAATAGGAAGCTCTTATAGAAACAATTTAAAGAAAGATAAACCCCTTCAAGAACCATCGCCAGTTTTATGCTTAACACCTGTGGATCCTTACCCTGTAACAAGCTATCTAAATGGGTCCATTTACCTGGGATGATTTAAAATTGCACTGGCCAAACTGAGGAACTTTCCAAATTCCCAAATTAGTCTATCTTTGTGCTTGACTGAAAGATGTATTGACCAGATGAAATAACTAGGAAGTATTTCAGCTGGCATCTAGAGGCCTCCAAAGATAACACTGAGAAAATTGCCTCCCTTCACGCTGTAAATGAAAAGATGGCTCAGAGTGTCTCTAAACTTGAAAAATCAGATGAACTTTCTTACCCTTCTCCTATCCCCCTTCCAAATTCTGCACCTTCTCCTCCATCCCTTTATTTGCCTTTTTTGAACTTCCCTTTTATGTAACTGACTGACTTCTCCTCCTCCTCCATCAGTTGACACCCTAGAGCCCAGAGGAACTCTTGACACCGTGTTCTAACAGCTCCTTTAAAAAACAAACAAACAAAAAAACCTAAGCCCGCCAGATGAAGGTAAAAACTGGCCCATCTTCTCAGCAGTTCCCCAGGCCTTCCTGTAAGTAATCACCTGAGATAAAGCCCAGATTACTCAGTCAGTAGAACTTGAAACAAACAAACAAGCAAAATGAGGATAAGAACAAACTGCTACTAAAAGGACTCTCTTGTCCAAATAGCCTCCTTAAAATTACTTGTCAAAGGCAAATATAGATCTTAAAAATCTTCTCCACAAATAACAAAATATTTTTAGTCATCTGAGTGAGTAATCTTACTTATTTAATCATTATTCATAAACCAGTGATATTTGTATTGTAACTGATTCATGACTAAAATTTTGAAATGAAAACTATGAGATCTCTGTGTTTGTTTATATGTCTAAGTTATAAATGTATTATTTCAACCACAAATAATATTGCCAAATATTAATGTTTAAAATATCTCTGTTTAATTGGCTTAAGCAAATGATAAATTATATAAAGTTTCTCAAAAATATAATATAGTCTAAGCCAAATGTTTTTCAAATTCATGTGATCCTTACCTGGAGAATCCCATGGACAGAGGAGCCTGGTAGTCTGGGAGTGACAGAGTCAGACACGGCTGAGCAACTAAGCATGCACACATAAGATAATTTTTAGTAAATAAAAGTTAATTTTAAGCATGTTTATTTAATTACTAAATAACTTTTTTCCTACCTGGGTTTGCTAGTCAGATAGGCTAATGTCTCTATGGCAAATTTGTCAGCAAAGGAAAAAAAAATTAAGATAATAACTAGCTGCTTTAATATCTCATGAAATTTTCATGAGTAATTCAAGTATGATTGTTAAGAACAAATGAATTAAATAGATGTAAATGAGATGAGTTTTTTTAGGTTAACATTTTAACAATAATTATTTTATGATATGTCTACTTAAATTGTTTCCTAAATCTCTTTGATGATTTACACTCTTAGAATTTTGCTAAGTTGATTTGAATGATGGAAATTCATTGACTATCTAGATTATTTCCAAATAAGATAAAACACTAGACATTAATTACTAAACAAATGCTGGTTTACCTATTTTTGACCTCTTATTATAGAGTTGCTAAGTATGTTTGGAGTCTGTTCATAAATATACTCTATGCTTTACTAAAAGATTATACTATGAAGTAAGATATGTTTCTAGAAATTGTAAAATGTATTTATAATTTCACCAAACCACAAAATGTTAATACAGTTCATGATTGTTTGCTTCTTCATTTTCACTAAAAACTTAAGGTTTCAAAGGATTAAGAATTCTAATTAATATATATGGTTAAAGCTACTAGATATAATAACAGAAATAGGATGTGTTGGGGGTAAGAAAATGTCTAAGTTATGGAGACATTTTTGTTAAAAAAAAAAAAAGTGATTTTGTTCTAAAGTTGGCTATTTCTAAATGAGAAAGAAAACAAAGGGTAAGCTAAATGGATATATAAAGTTGTAAAGTGTTTGCAAAAGAAGGGATCTTTAGAAATAAATTTTATTTTTGGTCAGGACTGGATAATATTGAAATGAATTTGATTAAGTCAATGAGGTTTAATATTAAAAACAATATTCTTAATATAAAAATATTAATTTTTTAAAATTAATTAATTTATTTCTTTTACTTTACAACATTGTATTGGTTTTGCCATACATTAACTTGAATCTGCCATGGGTGTACATGTGTACATATTAATATTTTTAATATTAAAAATAATGGGTACAAAATTAAATTCTGGTTTTCTCTCTGTTAAAAGAACAACTCTTTTTCTATTGGTCTGCTTTTGATAGTAAAAGGTTATGAAAAGTTTTTATTTACATTTATTCTGCCTCAAAAATATAACAAAAACAAAGATCTTATGACCTGTCAAATAATCATCTATCATCTATCAGGTCTTTCATTACTTAAGTGAACCTAATCCTCAGCATTAAGAGCTAATTGTTTTCTCAAAATTATGTGTGTATGTGTGTGTGTGTGTGTGTGTGTGTGCTCAGTCATGTCCAACTCTTCACGACACCATGGACTATAGCCTGCCAGACTCCTCTGTCCGTGGGATTCTCCAGGCAAGAATACTGGAGTGGGTTGCCATTTCCTCATTCATTTCCTGACCCAGGGATCAAACCTGCATCTCCTACATTGGCAGGAGGATTCTTTATCAAATAGCCAATTGGAAAGCCCTCAAAACTACGTAATTTTCTATATTTGCCTATGACGTCTTTAATAATTATTTTGGTTTAAGTAAAAGTCACTCAGTCGTTTCTGACTCTTTGCAACCCCATGGACTATACAGTCCATGAAATTCTTCAGGCCAGAATTCTGGAGTGGGTAGAATTTCCCTTCTTCAGGGGAATCTTCCTAACCCAGGGATCGAACCCAGGTCTCTATCATTGCAGTGAATTCTTTACCAGTTGAGTCACAAGGGAAGCCCAAGAATACTGGAGTGGGTAGCCTATCCTTTCTCCCGCTGATCTTCCTGACCCAGGAATTGAACTGGGGTCTCCTGCATCGCACGTGGATTCTTTACCAACTGAGCTATCCGGGAAGCCCTATTTAAGTTAAATAGATAACTAAGCATTGTGTTACAGAGCTCTGTTTGACCAAGTGTTTTAAAACCTTTCTGATATTTTTGACAAAGTTACCCAAAATCAAATTCAAAAGCTTTTTCTTTTTGTTCTAGAACTAATTTTGAGATATTTTCTTTTATTATAGAAAGAGAAACAATAAGTTAGGCATATTTGACATGTTAGATTACATAGGAAGCATTGTCAAATAAGAAATAATATTATACCTTCTTCATGTTGTGTCTATATAGATATGTGTTCTAGAAATTATATGAAACTCTTGGAAGTTTTATAAATCCTGGCATAAATGTTATCTCACACTAAAAGGACTGAACCTAAGTATCAGGGAAATGCCTAACTGACATTCATGCAAAGGCATGAATCTATAAAGATTATTTCATGAAAATAAAATCCATTCTATTACAGAAAAGCAAAGACAAACAAAACAAGGACAAAAAAAAACCCGACTTCTCTTTTCCATACTTTTGCCATCTTGCTGTTCATATAAGATGTAACAGCTTAATTTAAATCAGATACATTAAGATGGCTCAACGTTAGCTGTAAGTTAAACAAATAGAGCTTTGGGAACCCCAGCATGGCCCCTTGGTTCTTCCAATCTGCTGGCAAAACTCATTTTCTGTTTGATGGGTTGAAGCCTTTCCTTATTGTCAGGTTGATGCACTTACAATGGCAAAACAAAACAAAAACTTTGGAGTTTAACTTCCATGATCTCCAGTGATCAAGACACCCCACTTTGCTCAGTAAATCATGCCAGCCTTAACAAACACCTTGCAAAGTTCTTGAAATTGCTCCTGTCTCTAACACCCTCAGTCATCAGGCAAGGTCAATAGGACAAATGGAAAAACTGGACTCAGGCAAACAAGAATTACATGGGATTGAATTAATTGATGAAAACAATTATATTTTTATGACTTTTTTGTTTAAAATATTTTTAATCTTTTATTTTTCCAAACACAAGGAAATCTCTCCCCGCCCCCCACCCAGGACTTACAGAAATTTGGTAAGTTATACTTTTGTAAGCAGACTGAAACATTTATCTTTTTCTCACTACCTGATCCCTCTGGAATTCAGAAATTCTCAAACTAAAATTGTCTTTTTCCTAAAGACCTACCAACACACACAGGCACAAACTGAAGGTAGACAACTTAATATAAACTTCAAAGAAAATGCCTTATTAGCTCATATTTAGACGATTCTCAGGCCTATTTCTAGCATTAGCCACTCAGAACATTTACCTAACTCTTGAGGATCATTGGAGACATTTCAAACTACAAAAGATGTTTTAACCCTGACATCTAGAAATTTCCTTAACTGACTGCCCTGTGGGATGAAAAGTTAGTTTATAATTTGGTTCAAACATTAATTATCCTTTGTTTTTCTTTTGTTTCCATAGAAGTGCCTCTTGGGCTTCCTTGATGCCTCATCTGGTAAAGAATCCACCTGCAATGTAGGAGACATGGGTTCGAGCCTTGGGTTGGAAGATCCCTTGAGGGAAGAAATGGCAATCTACTCCAGTATTTTTGTCTGAAAAATCCAATGGACAGAGGAGCCTGGTGGGCTACAGCCCAAAGGGTCGCAAAGAGTCAGACATGACTGAGCCACTAAGTATGCACACATGCATCTTATTAAATACCTGATTGCTTGCAGCATAGGCCAAGATTCCAGAGCCCACCTGTATCACCACCTCCTGAAATGAGATACAGTGGTTTAACTGAATTGATTTGTTCTCAGAACAAAGAAAACCGAAAACTATAGCACAGATTCATTAGTTTCTTCAGGAAATAATGATTGTGCTGGCACTGGTGTAGACTATGGGAATATAACAATCATGATCACAACACATTCCCTGCTCTCAAGAAACTTACTTTCCTCAGAGAAGATAGATAACAAAACAAATAAACAAATGAGCAAACAAGTCAGTCTTACTTATGGGTAAATTATCAGTTATACAATAGGAACTTACAGGAAATGTGATTTAAATAGAGTGGTAAGGAAAAAGATCTCTGAACATGTGACATTTGAGCTGTGGCTTGGAATTTGTAAAGAAAGGGGCAAAGATGGTTTCAAACAGAAGGCATAATAAGCCTTAGGCACTGAGAGGCAAGTCTTCATATGGCCAAGAAATAGAATGGAGGTCAGAGTGGCTGGAATATGCTGAGTTGGGTGGAGAACAGAACGATACCATATTTAGGGATGTACGCAAGAAGCAGGTCGTGTTAGGTATAGGTCCTGGCAAATGCAGTGGAGCTGAAGTAAGATAATTGTAATTAGTGAAGTTGATGAACAAAGAGAATGGCAGATTATGAAGTTAACAGTAGGCAAGGTGATCTCAGAAAAGCACCTGACATTCTCACACATAGTTGGATATCTTTTTAACACATATGAGAGGCCACTGAAGGATTTTAAGTATTGTGCAGAGATGGGTATCATCTGATTAAAGATCTATTTAAAATTTGGAAAGGACAATTCTTAAAATGAAACAGAAATAAGAACTTTTAGATTTCATGGACAAAAACATTAGAGGAAAAATTAAGCAATTATGAAGAGATTGTTTTTTTTTAAACCAAGAAATAAATAGAAAGTTTACTATTTTTTTGAGAATTTAACTACCCTTTCAATGAAACAAATAGAAAATGAAGTTTAACTAAAATCTGACTTGCCGTTTACTTAATTCAAGGTGTCACTTTTGATGAATTGCTTACCATTATGTTTAGATTTCTTTTTTATGGCTTTTAACATTGTATTATGCTTGCATGTTTTTTATAATTGATTTTATTCCTTTTGTAATCATTTTTTAAATTCAATTTTTGCTATACTACATAATTTCATTGCTCTTTTGGTTGTCAACTTTGTATAAATATTACTGCTTTTGTTTATTGCTTAGGTGAATTTTTTTCCATGTAGTATTTAAAAGAAAATAATAATTTTTAAATGTTGGACATAGAAATTGTAAACTATAAAATTGTGTGCACAAATCCTCTGAGGAAGGAACAAAAGGATCATACTGTATATAGAAGAAAGATTTAGGTCAAAATTTTAAAGAGAAAAGTCCTTGCATATATTTAAAGAACATGCAGTGTACTAGAACCATGAAGTAATTAGTTTATAAGACTTTGTATTTTACAGTAAACTTACTATATTTTTCAGTCTTGCTATTGTTAGTAGTCATCATCACTTTAAATTACGGCCTACTTTGGGTTGGTCAGTGTGCCGGGCACTGGAAACAAAAATGATATTTCTTCTGAAATGAGGCTTAGAAGACAACTTTCCTCTGGTGCTGTAGACTACATTTACTTTGCAGGATTTTACCATTAAAGTTGTCAATCCAAAATATGAAAAGACTGATCTAAATTAAATCTGGATTGAGAACACCTATAAACAGATGTTAGAGGAGGTTCAGAGTATAGATAAATTTTAAGAATATATTAAACATTTAAACATTTGTATTTGTTTATACCACAAGTGGGAGACTGAGATATTCTTTTTTTTAAAAAAAAGCAGTAATACCTTGTGTTTACATAGTGCTTTACAGATTCAGAGTCTTTATACTTAAAATATTTCATATGGTATTCAGAATAATTCTTGAAGTAAACAAGGCAGCCACTTTCCCAACTGTGTGAATAGAAAAGGAGCCTAGTAGATGAGAGACTTGCATATATCTTGTATGTGATTTGAGTGAACTCAGACCTTCACCTTCTCTTCTTTTCGAAGATCTTTCTGCTATGCTGTTCAGTTTTGTTATTATTTTCTGTCAAGGAAAATGTAAGTTAAACTGTTTGGACTATTAGGAGAAATTAATTGTGAGCTTTACATTTAAGTCTAAAATAAAATTCACCAGTGTTTTTTGGTGCTATATTAGATTGAGAAAAGACACAGAATTCGTTTTATGAAAATATTTAGAAAACATGATATGATAGATGATATCATTTATTATATGCTATGAATCGGTTTCTCCAGGCATATTATTATTTCCATTTTAGTAATAAGAAATGTCCCTTCTATATCAATTGGAACAATTAGTTTTAATTCACAGAAATCACTCAGGCTAACTTAAGGACTTTATTTAAGTATATGAGTAATTTTCCAACTCTCAGAGAGGGCCCGGGAATCTAGCTTGGATTAGATCTAATAGCCAGGACCTATGCCTGACCTCAGGCACACTTCGGAGACCCTACAGTAGGGGACACAGGCAGAGGCCACGCAGATAGCATGGGAGGCCACTGATGGAGTGCTGCCAACTGTCTCTCTGCTGTCCTCTACCAGCTTTCACCAGAAAATGAATTATTCATGGTGCTTTGTTTTCTTTGGACCTTCCATTGTGACTCATATGATAAGGAATCTGCCTGCAATGCAGGAAACCCAGGTTTGATCCCTGGGTCAGGAACATCCCCTGGAGAAAGGAGTGGCAACCCACTTCAGTATTCTTGCCAGGAGAATTCCATGGACGGAGGAGACTGGAGGGCTACTGTCCCTGGGGTCACAAAGAGTCAGACACGACTGAGCGACTAACACACACACTCTTTTCTTTGAGTAAAAAATTTCACAGAGCTGTTTCTGATTCATTAAGTCTACATTACATAATAAAATCATGTCAGTCAGTCCTGTGAATGAATTGAAAAGCTGGGAAGGCAAGTTCTCAAGTTCTGACTTTTTTTCTCTCCTAAAAGTGAACTCTTAAAAGGATAAATTCCCCAAACAAAGGACTTGTGATTAAACTGTTAGCCCCTCAATTGGGTCCCGCTCTTTGTGACCCCATAGACTGCAGCCCACCAGCCTCCTCTATCTCATAGAATTCTCCAGGCAAGAATACTGGAGTGAGTAGCCATTCCCTTCTCCAGAGACTCTTCCAAAGTCATGTATTGATCCCGGGTCTCTTGTATTGCAGGCAGATTCTTTACCATCTGAGCCACTAGGGAAGCCCCTTGTGATTAAAAATGGTTGCCCAAAAAATGACACATGTGTACTATAAAACCTGGTAGATTTTTTAAATGGCCATACATTAATTCTTTACATAAGCTTTTACAATGTGAGTATTGCAGTTCCTTCTATCAAAAAATAGAGCGTCTTTCCTCCAAAATTGAGTCTGGGCAGGATACTGGACCTGCCTGCCCAATGCAATGAGGTAGAAATGATACTGCACCTGTTCCAAGCCTGGGCCTCACAAGGACTTCTACACTCTGCTCTCTATGGACACTGCTGCCTCAAGTGAACAATGGCAAGCTAACATCCTAAAGAATGGAGACTGCATGAAGCAGGCTTTACCATCACAGCCTTGACCTAGACACCTAAAGGAGCCACACAAGAAACACCAGGCCATCAGCAGTTGACTACAGATGCATGCATGAACTCCACTGAACATATGATCTAAACTCTGTCAGAAGATCCACCCCGTGAACCTGCAAACTATCAGCCCATTTGCACTTGACATAGTAAGCTACTAAGTCTTGGGGTGATTTGTATGCAGCAAGAGCTTATCAGATAGACTTACAGAAAAGTCATTCCATAAGGCATTCCTGGGAGGAATGGACTTCACATATGAAAATTCTTTTAGAAGATAGTTGTGGGTAAGATGAGCTTTTTAGATCAAATGATCAATGTTCATGGCTCCTCAGGTACACCCATCACATTCTGCTGTAGGTGTTTGTGGTTCCGCTGTGCACTTGATTATCTTAAGGGGCAGCCAAAAAGAGGTTACCTTCATATGGTTTTAAATTACGCCAATGTCGATAGAGATTTTATCACAGTCTTTTTAATAGAAATTGATATATTTATTTCTTCCTTCTTGTTTAACTGCCTATACTGTGTATTGCAGTATTCTTTTCCAATCTGAAAAGCCCCTCAATAGCTGTTTATTGGAGTATTTGCCACTAGGTCACCTCTCTCTGACAGCAGGGTAATAGAGCTTAATGAAATATTTGTAAAGGGCAATGAACTGCACAGAAGAAATGTGCTTTAAAATTCTAAATAATGTTTCTCACTAACACCATTAACAACAGATTTCCCCCACATCTGTGTAGCTTGGGTTTCACTCAACCAACCATGCATCTTGTAGTCACACCACCTGAAATGTTAGGTGAGTGAATGACTCACGGAGACAAATTGCCAAAGGAAAATACATCATAGAAGCTGTCTTCAACCAGTTTGGGAATTAAATGATAAAACTGCGAATTGCTAAAATCTTTTCCCATAATGCGAATCTTTATGATGATCATGATGTTTTAAAATCTCTTTTTGTCTGGCATTATTTAGATATTAGTATTTAATTGCATCACATTATTATTATCATCCAATAACCTTAATGTATCTCTAAGCTCTCTTCCGTTAGATTCTGTCACATATGAGTTCATGCTGAGACCAATAGATCTCACATTGTTAAAGCTGAAAGGAACTTTTAAGTTAATGTATATTAAATGCTTAATAGGATGCCTTGAAAGGAGTAATTAGACCATACACATTAGTTAGTAGTGGTATCACGATTACTATTATTATTAAACCCTTGCAATTTAAAGCTGAGAAAACTGAGGCATCTACATAAATATTCCTAGTAATATGTTCCATAACTTCAGCAAATATTCTCTTATTTAAAAAATATTTTCAGTTACCTCCTGTAGTCACATATTAGAGAAGGGAATGACAATCCACTCAAGTATTCTTGCCTTGAGAATTCCATGAACAGAGAAGCCTGGCGGGCAACAGTTCATGGGGTCGCAAAGAGTTGGACACAACTGAGTGACTAACACGCACACAAATAGTCACATGTAGAAAAAATAGATGAGAAAGATAGAGTTCCTGTGTTCCATTTACTGACGATTTGTTGGAATCTGTGCCTGTACATATGTAAAGAAGTGTTTTAAACACCAACTTGACGTCCAGGCAGGGTCCGTCCTTGGCTGGCTCTTGTCTTAATCCATGTTCTGATAAGGAGTATATTATGTACTAGAAAAGGGGAGAAGGAGCACAACTGAATTGCTCTGTACAGTGAAGGAGTGAGGATTTTAAGGCCCCCTGTAGAAAATCTGGGAAAGAGAAAGGGGGGTAAAGAGGAAGGGAAGGGAAGATGAAGAAAAAAATGAGAGAGAAAGGAGGGAAGAGAGGAGGAAGGAAGAAGCTAAGAAAGCTGAGTGCTTCTTGGAATACAGTGGCTAGAGAAAATACAGGATACCCAATAAAATCAGAATTTTAGATCATCTATTAAAATTTTTGTACAGTGATGTCCCAAATGGTGCAAGGGTATATATACAATCTTGTTTAGCTGAAATCCAAATTTAGCTGAGTGATCTGTATCTATAATTCTAAGTCTTGCCACACTACTTTGGGAGAACAGACATAAAGGAGAAAACTGTATACAAATTAGACATAGATATTATGAGACGTGAAAGGTTAATACCTCCTCTGTCTTCTCTATAGATGTTATAGATCTCCTTTTATGTGACCGCTTTTCTTTCTCCTTTACTGGATCAGTCTCATCTCTACTTAGAAACCTTAAAGGTACCTCAAGCAGAATGCTATCTAAAACCAAACTCATGGCATTACTCTTTTGGTCTCTGCTAAGAGTCATTCTCAGAGCAATCTGTGAATCCCCTTTTTATAATGGCTTCCTTGCCTCCCCCATCACTCTCTATTTCATTATGTTGCTTTATTTACTCTGTAAAACATATATCTTACACTACCTTATCTATTTGTTTGCACACTTCTTTGTGATCTGGCTTCTCTCACTAAAATAGGAGCTCTATGGGAGTAGGGAACTTGTAGATTTAGTTTACATTAGCAGTTTATTACCTAGAACAACAGACTCTCACAAATCAATATTGAGTAAATGTTGAATGCTGCTGCTGCTGCTGCTAAGTCGCTTCAGTCGTGTCCGACTCTGTGCGACCCCATAGATGGCAGCCCACCAGACTCCACCGTCCCTGGGATTCTCCAGGCAAGAACACTGGAGTGGGTTGCCTTTTCCTTCTCCAATGCATGAAAGTGAAAAGTGAAAGTGAAGTTTCTCAGTCGTGTCCGACTCTTCATGACCCCATGGACTGCAGCCCACCAGGCTCTTCCATCCATGGGATTTTCCAGGCAAGAGTACTGGAGTGGGGTGCCATTGCCTTCTCCAAAATGTTGAATAAATTGGTGCATAAATGAACTATTGCCTAAACCTAGTTTTTTTATACTATTTTCTGTCTCAAAGAATAGCATTACCAAGTATCTAATTTTGCAGGTGTCATGAATTTGATCTTTGAAATAATTTTTAGCCTGCAATGTCCACATCCAATTCAATTTTAAATGTTATCTATTATTTTTTACATATTTGAAAATCAGCTTAATTCTCAATATTTCTACAACTATTATACTATCTCCATTGTTATAAACTCTAGCTTAGACTCTTTTTACTTTCCTAAAAGGTGGGTATATATCCTCTGAAGGGTCCTTCCAAAGAATTCTCCATAGCATGGTCAGAGTGATCTTAAAGAAAAGAAAACTTGGTCATAACATACTTCCTCTCCCTCTCCCCCAAATAGAATTTAAAACAAAACTGAAAAATAAAATTAAAACAAACTTTACTTTTAAATAGATGAATAAATAGTAGATTAATAAGTTCATGATTCATGAACTGACCTCTAGGAAATGGCCAGTCTCAGCTAGCACCATATTGCTTCAGTTCAGTTCAGTTCACTCACTCAGTCATGTCTGACTCTTTGCAACCCCATGAACTGCAGCGTGCCAGGCCTCCCTGTCCATCACCAACTCCCTGAGTTCACCCAAACCCAGTTGATTGAGTCAGTGATGCCATCCAATCATCTCATCCTCTGTCGTCTCCCTCTCTTCCTGCCCTCAATCTTTCCCAGCATCAGGGTCTTTTCAAATGAGCGGGCTATTCGCATCAGGTGGCCAAAGTATTGGAGTTTCAGCTTCAACACAAATCCTTCCAATGAACACCCAGGACTGCTCTTCTTTAGGATGGACTGGTTGGATCTCCTTGCAGTCCAAGGGACTCTCAAGAGTCTTCTCCAACACCACAGTTCAAAAGCATCAATTCTTCAGTGCTCAGCTTTATTTATAGTCCAACTCTCGCATCCATTCATGACCACTGGAAAAACCTTAGCCTTGACCTTTCTTGGCAAAGTGATGTCTCTGCTTTTTATTTTATTTTATTTTATTTTTTTTTTGTATTAAAGTGACTTTTTATTTTTTTATTTTTTTTATTTTTTTTTATTATTATTATTTTTTTTCCAGTGGGTTTTGTCATACATTGATATGAATCAGCCATGGATTTACATGTATTCCCAATCCCGATCCCCCGTCCCACCTCCCTCTCCACCCGATTCCTCTGGGTCTTCCCAGTGCACCAGGCCGGAGCACTTGTCTCGTGCATCCCACCTGGGCTGGTGATCTGTTTCACCATAGATAGTATGCATGCTGTTCTTTTGAAATCCCACCCTCACATTCTCCCACAAAGTTCAAAAGTCTGTTCTGTATTTCTGTGTCTCTTTTTCTGTTCTGCATATAGGGTTATCGTTATCACCTTTCTAAATTCCATATACATGTGTCAGTATGCTGTAATGTTCTTTATCTTTCTGGCTTACTTCACTCTGTATAAGGGGCTCCAGCTTCATCCATCTCATTAGGACTGGTTCAAATGAATTCTTTTTAATGGCTGAGTAATATTCCATGGTGTATATGTACCACAGCTTCCTTATCCATTCATCTGCTGATGGGCATCTAGGTTGCTTCCATGTCCTGGCTATTATAAACAGTGCTGCGATGAACATTGGGGTGCATGTGTCTCTTTCAGATCTGGTTTCCTCAGTGTGTATGCCCAGAAGTGGGATTGCTGGGTCATATGGCAGTTCTATTTCCAGTTTTTTAAGAAATCTCCACACTGTTTTCCATAGTGGCTGTACTAGTTTGCATTCCCACCAACAGTGTAAGAGGGTTCCCTTTTCTCCACACCCTCTCCAGCATTTATTGCTTGTAGACTTTTGGATAGCAGCCATCCTGACTGGTGTGTAATGGTACCTCATTGTGGTTTTGATTTGCATTTCTCTAATAATGAGTGATGTTGAGCATCTTTTCATGTGTTTGTTAGCCATCTGTATGTCTTCTTTGGAGAAATGTCTGTTTAGTTCTTTGGCCCATTTTTTGATTGGGTCATTTATTTTTCTGGAATTGAGCTGCAGGAGTTGCTTGTATATTTTTGAGATTAATCCTTTGTCTGTTTCTTCATTTGCTATTATTTTCTCCCAATCTGAGGGCTGTCTTTTCACCTTACTTATAGTTTCCTTTGTAGTGCAAAAGCTTTTAAGTTTCATTAGGTCCCATTTGTTTAGTTTTGCTTTTATTTCCAATATTCTGGGAGGTGGGTCATAGAGGATCTTGCTTTGGTTTATGTCGGAGAGTGTTTTGCCTATGTTCTCCTCTAGGAGTTTTATAGTTTCTGGTCTTACATTTAGATCTTTAATCCATTTTGAGTTTATTTTTGTGTATGGTGTTAGAAAGTGTTCTAGTTTCATTCTTTTACAAGTGGTTGACCAGTTTTCCCAGCACCACTTGTTAAAGAGGTTGTCTTTTTTCCATTGTATATCCTTGCCTCCTTTGTCAAAGATAAGGTGTCCATAGGTTCGTGGATTTATCTCTGGGCTTTCTATTCTGTTCCACTGATCTATATTTCTGTCTTTGTGCCAGTACCATACTGTCTTAATGACTGTGGCTTTGTAGTAGAGTCTGAAGTCAGGCAGGTTGATTCCTCCAGCTCCATTCTTCTTTCTCAAGATTACTTTGGCTATTCGAGGTTTTTTGTATTTCCATACAAATTGTGAAATTATTTGGTCTAGTTCTGTGAAAAATACCGTTGGTAGCTTGATAGGGATTGCATTGAATCTATAGACTGCTTTAGGTAGAATAGCCATTTTGACAGTATTGATTCTTCCAATCCATGAACACGGTATGGTTCTCCATCTGTTTGTGTCCTCTTTGATTTCTTTCATCAGTGTTTTATAGTTTTCTATGTATAGGTCCTTTGTTTCTTTAGGTAGATATACTCCTAAGTATTTTATTCTTTTTGTTGCAATGGTGAATGGTATTGTTTCCTTAATTTCTCTGTCTGTTTTTTCATTGTTAGTATATAGGAATGCAAGGGATTTCTGTGTGTTAATTTTATATCCTGCAACTTTACTATATTCATTGATTAGCTCTAGTAATTTTCTGGTAGAGTCTTTAGGGTTTTCTATGTAGAGGATCATGTCATCTGCAAACAGTGAGAGTTTTACTTCTTCTTTTCCTATCTGGATTCCTTTTACTTCTTTTTCTGCTCTGATTGCTGTGGCCAGAACTTCCAACACTATGTTGAATAGTAGTGGTGAGAGTGGGCACCCTTGTCTTGTTCCTGATTTCAGGGGAAATGCCTTCAATTTTTCACCATTGAGGGTGATGCTTGCTGTGGGTTTGTCATATATAGCTTTTATTATGTTGAGGTATGTTCCTTCTATTCCTGCTTTTTGGAGAGTTTTAATCATAAATGAGTGTTGAATTTTGTCAAAGGCTTTCTCTGCATCTATTGAGATAATCATATGGTTTTTATCTTTCAATTTGTTAATGTGGTGTATTACATTGATTGATTTGTGGATATTAAAGAATCCTTGCATTCCTGGGATAAAGCCCACTTGGTCATGGTGTATGATTTTTTTAATATGTTGTTGGATTCTGTTTGCTAGAATTTTGTTAAGGATTTTTGCATCTATGTTCATCAGTGATATTGGCCTGTGGTTTTCTTTTTTTGTGGCATCTTTGTCTGGTTTTGGAATTAGGGTGATGGTGGCCTCATAGAATGAGTTTGGAAGCTTACCTTCTTCTGCAATTTTCTGGAAGAGTTTGAGTAAGATAGGTGTTAGCTCTTCTCTAAATTTTTGGTAGAATTCAGCTGTGAAGCCATCTGATCCTGGGCTTTTGTTTGCTGGAAGATTTCTGATTACAGTTTCGATTTCCTTGCTTGTGATGGGTCTGTTAAGATCTTCTATTTCTTCCTGGTTCAGTTTTGGAAAGTTATACTTTTCTAAGAATTTGTCCATTTCATCCAAGTTGTCCATTTTATTGGCATAGAGCTGCTGGTAGTAGTCTCTTATGATCCTTTGTATTTCAGTGCTGTCTGTTGTGATCTCTCCATTTTCATTTCTAATTTTGTTAATTTGGTTCTTCTCTCTTTGTTTCTTAATGAGTCTTGCTAATGGTTTGTCAATTTTGTTTATTTTTTCAAAAAACCAGCTTTTAGCTTTGTTGATTTTTGCTATGGTCTCTTTAGTTTCTTTTGCATTTATTTCTGCCCTGATTTTTAAGATTTCTTTCCTTCTGCTAACTCTGGGGTTCTTCATTTCTTCCTTCTCTAATTGCTTTAGGTGTAGAGTTAGGTTATTTAATTGGTTTTTTTCCTGTTTCTTGATGTAAGCCTGTAATGCTATGAACCTTCCCCTTAGCACTGCTTTTACAGTGTCCCATAGGTTTTGGGTTGTTGTGTTTTCATTTTCATTCATTTCTATACATATTTTGATTTCTTTTTTGATTTCTTCTATGATTTGTTGGTTATTCAGAAGCATGTTATTTAGCCTCCATATGTTTGAAGTTTTAACAATTTTTTCCCTGTAATTGAGATCTAATCTTACTGCACTGTGGTCAGAAAAGATGTCAGGGCGGAAATGAGGCTCTGAAGAGACCGGCAAACAGAAGCCAGATAAACAAAGGGAACCGCTTCAGAAGGGACTGGTGCAACAGATTAAAATCCCTCTAGGAAACATTGACTACACCGGAGGAGCCTGTAGATATCAAGAAGTGTAAGCTGGAACGAGGAGCTATCTGAAACTGAGCCGAACCCACACTGACCGCAACAGCTCCAGAGAAACTCCTAGATATAATTTTACTTTTTCCTCTTTTTTTAATTTTTTTTTTCTTTTTTTCTTTTTTCTTTTTTATTTTTTCTCTTTTATTTTCCTTTAAAATCCCCTATTACTCCCCCATTACTCCTTAACTTTCATTTCCATAGACTTTTACGATTTTTTAATTAGGGGGAAAAAAAAATTTTTTTTCTTTCTTTTTTTTTTTTTTCTTTTTTCTTTTTTTTCTTTTTCTTTCTGTTTTTTTTTCTTTCCTTTTTCTCTTCTATTTTCTATTTTTCTTTTTCTTTCATTTCTTTTAAAGTCCTCTAGTACTCCTCTACTACTCCTTAATTTTCATTTCCAATACACTATAACCTTACAAAAAAAAAAAGAAGAGAAGCCCTATTTTTAAACTGAAGATTATTCTCTCTCAATCTTGACTCTCTGTTTTCTACCTCAGAACACCTCTATTTCCTCCTTTCCCCTTCTCTTCCCAATCCAATTCTGTGAATCTTTGTAGGTGACTGGGCTACGGAGAACACTCTGGGAACAGACAGCTGTGTAGATCTGTCTCTCTCCTCTTGAGTCCCCCTTTTTCTCCTCCTGTTCATCTCTATCTCCCTCCTCCCTCTCCTCTTCTTCATGTGACTCTGTGAACCTCTCTGGGTGTCCCTAACGGGGGAGAATCTTTTAGCCATTAACCTAGAAGTTTTCTTATCAGGGCTGTACAGTTGGAGAAGTCCTGAGACTACAGGAAGAATAAAACTGAAATCCAGAGGCAGGAGACTTAAGCCCAAAACCTGAGAACACCAGAAAACTCCTGACTACAAGGAACTTTAAGTAATAAGTGACTGTCCAAAAGCCTCCATACCTACACTGAAACCAACCACCACACAAGAGCCAATAAGTTTTAGAGCAAGACATACCACGCAAATTCTCCAGCAACGCAGGAACATAGCCCTGAACATCAACATACAGGCTGCCCAAGGTCACACCTAACACATAGACCCATCTCAAAACTCATTACTGGGCACTCCATTGCTCTCCAGAGAGAAGAAATCAAGCTCCATGCACCAGAACACTGACGCAAGCTTCCCTAACCAGGAAATCTCGACAAGCCAATCGTCTAACCCCACCCACTGGGTTAATCCTCCACAACAAAAAGAAACCACACACCTCCAGAATACAGAAAACCCACTCCAGATACAGCAATCTAAACAAGATGAAAAGGCAAAGAAATACCCAACAGGTAAAGGAACATGAAAAATGCCCACCAAGTCAAACAAAAGAGGAGGAGATAGGGAATCTACCTGAAAAATAATTTAGAATAATGATAATAAAAATGATCCAAAATCTTGAAAACAAAATGGAGTTACAGATAAATAGCCTGTAAACAAAGATTGAAAAGATTCAAGAACTGTTTAATAAAGACCTAGAAGAAATAAAAAAGAGTCAATTACAAATGAATAATGCAATGAATGAGATCAAAAACACTTTGGAGGGAACCAAGAGTAGAATAACGGAGGCAGAAGATAGGATAAGTGAGGTAGAAGATAAAATGGTGGAAATAAATGAAGCAGAGAGGAAAAAAGAAAAAAGGATCAAAAGAAATGAGGACAACCTCAGGGACCTCTGGGACACTGTGAAACGCCCCAACATTCGAATCATAGGAGTTCCAGAAGAAGAAGACAAAAAGAAAGGCCATGAGAAAATACTCGAGGAGATAATAGCTGAAAACTTCCCTAAAATGGGGAAGGAAATAGCCACCCAAATCCAAGAAACCCAGAGAGTCCCAAACAGGATAAACCCAAGGCGAAACACCCCAAGACACATATTCATCAAATTAACAAAGATCAAACACAAAGAACAAATATTAAAAGCAGCAAGGGAAAAACAACAAATAACACACAAAGGGATTCCCATAAGGATAACAGCTGATCTATCAATAGAAACCCTCCAGGCCAGAAGGGAATGGCAGGACGTACTGAAAGTAATGAAAGAGAATAACCTACAACCTAGATTACTGTATCCAGCAAGGATCTCATTCAGATATGAAGGAGAATTCAAAAGCTTTACAGATAAGCAAAAGCTGAGAGAATTCAGCACCACCAAACCAGCTCTTCAACAAATGCTAAAGGATCTTCTCTAGACAGGAAATGCAGAAAGGTTGTATAAACGTGAACCCAAAACAACAAAGTAAATGGCAACGGGACCACACCTATCAATAATTACCCTAAATGTAAATGGGTTGAATGCCCCAACCAAAAGACAAAGATTGGCTGAATGGATACAAAAACAAGACCCCTATATATGCTGTCTACAAGAGACCCACCTCAAAACAAGAGACACATACAGACTAAAAGTGAAGGGCTGGAAAAAAATATTTCATGCAAACGGAGACCAAAAGAAAGCAGGAGTCGCAATACTCATATCAGATAAAATAGACTTTCAAATAAAGGAAGTGAAAAGAGACAAAGAAGGACACTACATAATGATCAAAGGATCAATCAAAAAAGAAGATATAACAATTATAAATATATATGCACCCAACATAGGAGCACCGCAATATGTACGGCAAACGCTAACGAGTATGAAAGAGGAAATTAATAGTAACACAATAATAGTGGGAGACTTTAATACCCCACTCACAACTATGGATAGATCAACTAAACAGAAAATTAACAAGGAAACACAAACCTTAAATGACACAATGGACCAGCTAGACCTAATTGATATCTATAGGACATTTCACCCCAAAACAATCAACTTCACCTTTTTCTCAAGTGCACACGGAACATTCTCCAGAATAGATCACATCCTGGGCCATAAATCTGGTCTTGGAAAATTCAAAAAAATTGAAATCATTCCAGTCATCTCTGCTTTTTAATATGCAGTCTAGGTTGGTCATAACTTTCCTTCCAAGGAGTAAGCATCTTTTAATTTCATGGCTGCAGTCACAATCTGCAGTGATTTTGGAGCCCAGAAAAATAAAGTCAGCCACTGTTTCCACTGTTTCCCCATCCATTTGCCATAAATTGATGGGACCGGATGTCATGACCTTAGTTTTCTGAATGTTGAGCTTTAAGTCAACTTTTTCACTCTCCTCTTTCACTTTCATCAAGAGGCTCTTTAGTTCTTCTTCATTTTCTGCCATAAGGGTGGTGTCATCTGCATATCTGAGGTTACTGATATTTCTCCTGGCAATCTTGATTCCAGCTTGTGCTTCCTCCAGCCCAGCATTTCTCATGATGTACTCTGCATATAAGTAAATAAGCAGGGTGACAGTATACAGCCTTGATATACTCCTTTTCCTATTTGGAACCAGTCTGTTGTTCCATGTCCAGTTCTAACTGTTGCCTCCTGACCTGCATACAGATTTCTCAAGAGGCAGGTCAGGTGGTCTGGTGTTCCCCTCTCTTTAAGAATTTTCCACAGTTTATTGTGACCCACACAGTCAAAGGTTTTGGCATAGTCAATAATGCAGAAATAGATGTTTTTCTGGAACTCTCTTGCTTTTTCGATGATCCAGTGGATGTTGGCAATTTGATCTCTGGTTCCTCTGCCTTTTCTAATATCAACTTGAACATCTGGAAGTTCATGGTTCATGTATTGCTGAAGCCTGACTTGGAGAATTTTGAGCTTTACTTTACTAGCGTGTGAGATGAGTACAATTGTGAGCTAGCTTGAGCATTCTTTGGGAGTGCCTTTCTTTGGAATTGGAATGAAAACTGACCTTTTCCAGTCCTGTGGCCACTGCTGAGTTTTCCAAATTTGCTGGCATATTGAGTGCAGCACTTTCACAGTGTCATCTTTCAGGATTTGAAATAGCTCCACTGGAATTCCATCACCTCCACTAGTTTTGTTTGTAGTGATGCTTCTTAAGGCCCACTTGACTTCACATTCCAGGATGTTCCCTTTCTCACTCTGTCTCTCTCTTTCCCTCTCTATTCACCACCTCCATTATTTGTGGGTGTTGGATCTTAAATGAATACAATCGAACTTTTCATAGCATGTGTTTTTTAATATATTATCAGTTTTGGCCTGCAAATGGCTCTTTTTATCTTTTTTAATCTTTAATATGGTAAGCTTGTTCTAATCCATCATTCAACTCAAGATCTAGAACACTAACACATTTTACATCTACTTATGTGCCCTTTCCCAATTCCACTGTTCTTTCAACTCTCTCAGCCTGAGGCAACTACTATTGGGAAACTAACAGTATGTGTCTGTGTGCATGTGTATATTTTGCCTCCTGTCAAAAACTCACCTGAGACCTGTTTTTGTGCAACCAGTAAGCTAATTATAATTTTCACATTTTAAAATAATGGTAAAAAGACACAAATAAAAATATATGTAAACATTTTTTTCCACTGAGTAATATATTGCTGAAGTCCATTCATATTCCTGCATATAGCTGTAGATCATTTATGTTGGTTGCTATATAATATTCCATTATGAGTATGTACACAATTATCTATTCTTGCTCGCTACAAGTCTATTTTTAGCTCTCCATTCAAACTTATGTTTTCTTTGCATGTATATCACCTCTTTCTTAAAATTAACTCTTTTGATAGTCAATTAAAGACTCTTTCCTTTGATCCTAGCTAAATCTTCATTTGTTGGGAATCATTCCTTGCATTTCCTGTCCACATTAACCACTATCATTGAAAAAGTGTGTAATTCTCCATTGAAGTAATATTTTATTTATGGATTTTATTTCTTGGTTGTTCTGTCTTTATCTTCCATTATAACCTTCATCAGGGGAAAGCTTATGACTTTTTTTTTTTTTTTTTGGTGATTATTTATTTCCAGAACCTAGCATAGTGCTTGGTAGAGAAAGAAAGAAAGAATAGTCATTTAGTCATGTCTGACTTTTGCAACTCCATGTATTGTAGCCTACCAGGCTCCTCTGTCCATGAAATTCTCCAGGCAAGAATATTAGAGTGGGTAGCCATTCCATTCTCCAGGGGATCTTCCTGATCTAGAGATCAAACCTAGGTCTTCCACACTGCAGGCAGATTCTTTACCATCTGAAGCAACAGGGAAGCCCACAGTGTTTGGTTTATAGTACATATTTGTTAACTGAATGGATATAGTGACTATTTCTCACTAATATTTTTGTTTGTGTGAATAAATTTACCTGGCAATACAAAGTATTTCCAAAATATATCTAGGTACAAATGGTTACAATGGCAGGTGGAACAGATGAAGGAGCATGAAGATATGACTAACAACTGGATTATTTTGAAAATCAACTGTAACAAAACACTGGTAAAGACTATATAGTGACTAATAGGGACATGAACAGAACAGTAATTAATTCACATTTGGTTTGCAAAGCCTCATACATTTGATCTGGGTCAAATGTTGAGAACTGAAAAAGTTGTGTAGAATTTAGTTACCTCAATTTCTTTTAATTTGCAAAATGAGAGAGCTGGATTAAATAATGTCTAAAGTGTTTTCCACAGCTTCCATTTTAAGTATTTGTGTTTTGCACACACATTAAATAATTAATTTCTAATCCTGCTTTCCATATTAATAAGTACTTTCTCATGGGCAACATAGTTCTATCAATGAACATATAGTTGGTATTACTGCGCACAAGAAACCCTAATAACTCTTGTCTTAACTCTGCTTTGCTAGGAAAGATACTAACATAAGATTGTCTCATTCTTGTAGTGTTTCCTGAAGCACTTTATCATCATTATTACTTCTTTAGATGAAGATTAAACTTTCTGTCTCAAAAAGAAAAAGAAAAAAAAAAAAACTGCTCTTTTTTTTTCTGACTGTAGTTATTAATTTTCTTTTTTCTTTTAAAACTTTATAGTATCAATGGTCATGTCAGTTATGGAGTATCCTATGGACGTCCTATCTGATCAGGTTGACTATAGATTTCTCACAAAAACTACAGAACACTGTTGACTTAGTCCAATTAGCAAAAGGCATCAATTTTGATTAACTGTTTTATAATCTAGTTCTCAGCTCCAGCTTTGCCATCAGTTTGTTCTGCTTATCACCCATCTGTGATCTGTCTCTTCACAGTCTGGCCACAGATAGAGCGAGAACACTCTCTTCATCCACTTCTAGAGAAAGAGCTCTTCTGTGTTTAAGACTAAACAAATAAAAAGCAATTTTATAGGTACCCTTATTTCAAAAGGTGTTTGAGAATATAAATTATCAGTATTAAAGAAATTAAATATCTCCCAAAATGTTTACAAGGTTAGTGCAAAAGTAATTGTGGTTTTGCATTGTTGAAATTTGCCATTTGATATTGGAATGCATTCTTAAATAAGTGTGGTTTTATTATACATCATTTGAGTACATATTTCTTGCTTTTTTGTTGCTAATGACTTATTACTTGCTATTTATTTTATATTTACTTTAGACTACAGAAATGGTGTTAGACAAAGAGCAAATTTGAATGATTTTCTTATTTGAGTTCAAAATGGGTCATAAAGCAGTGGAGACACCTTGCAACATCAACCACACATTTGGGCCAGGAACTGCTAACAAACATAAACTGCAGTGGTGGTTCAAGAAGTTTTACAAAGAGGATGAGAGCCTTGAAGATGAGGAGCATAGTGGCCAGTCATAGGAAGTTGATAATGACCAACTGAGAACAATCATGGATGCTGACCCTCTAACAACTACATGAGAAGTTGCCAAAGAACTCAACATCAACCATTCCATGGTCATTTGACATTTGACGCAAACTGGAAAGGTGAACAAGCTTGATGAGAGAATGTCTCATGAGTGGGCCCAAAATAAAAAAAAAAAAAAAATACTATCATTTTGAAGTGTGGTCTTCTCTTATTTTATGCAGCAACAATGAATCATTTTTTGATTGGATTGTGACATGCGACAAAAAGTGGATTTTACACAACAAACAGTGATGACCAGTTTAGTGGTTGCATTTAAAAGCAGCTCCAAAGCCAAACTTTCACCCAAAAAAGATAGTGGTTGCTGTTTGGTGGTCTGCTGCTAGTCTGATCCACTACAGCTTTCTGAATCCTGGTGAAATCATTACATCTGAGAAGTATGCTCAGTAAATCAATTAGATGCACCGAAATCTGCAACATCTGGAGCCAGGACTGGTCAACAGAAAGAGCCCAGTTCTCCACAACAATGCCTGAGCACACGCCACACAACCAGCACTTCAAAAGTTGAACAAATTAGGCTACGAAATTTTGCGTCATCTGCCTTGTTCACCTGATCTCTTGCCAACTGACTACCCCTTCTTCAAGCATCTCAACAACTTTTTGCAGGGAAAACTCTTTCATGACCAGCAGGAGGCAGAAAATACTTTCCAATAGCTTGTTGAATTGACTCAAGGATTTTTACGTCATAGGAATAAACATACATTTCTCATTGGCAAAAATGTGTTGATTGTAATGGTTTTATTTTGCTTAATAAAGATGTTTTTGAGCCTAGTAATAATTATTAAAACTCACAGTCTGAAACTGCAGTTAATTTGCATCAACCTAATTCTTTCATGTATTTCATGAATATTTTCATGACCATGTATTGATGTGAGAGTTGGACTGTGAAGAAAGCTGAGCACTGAAAAACTGATGCTTTTGAGCTCTGGTGTTGAAGAAGACTCTTGAGAGTCCCTTGGACTGCAAGGAAATCCAACCAGTCCATCCTAAAGGAGATCAGCCCTGGGTGTTCATTGGAAGGACTGATGCTGAAGCTGAAACTCTAGTACTTTGGCCACCTCATCGAAGAGTTGACTCATTGGAAAAGACCCTGATGCTGGGAGAGATTGGGGGCAGGAGAAGGGGACGACAGAGGATGAGATGGCTGGATGGCATCACCGACTCGATGGACATGAGTTTGAGTAAACTCTGGGAGTTGGTGATGGACAGGGAGGCCTGGCGTGCTGCGATTCATGGGGTCGCAGAGTCGGACATGACTGAGTGACTGAACTGAACTGAACTGAATGCTTTCAAACTCTCTTATAAGGTTTATTACTATGTCTGTTTTAACAGTGTACTAAAATCTTGTATCAGTCATTCTGTCATGAATGGGAAGAGGAACTATGAACATTCTATTCAGAGTTTACTTGCAATCACCTGGACATACCACTAGATGGTGGTAAAACTGGTAAGGCATTCAATGTCCTTGGATTTAGAATGAGCAAAAAGAAGTGAAATTTGGGGGTTTATTGGCTTGACATAATAAATAAGTTAGGAAAAATATGAGAACAGGAAATTCCTGAACTCAGAATGATGACATATTTTCTCATTTCTGTTCCTTAATTCTCAACTGAACTGAAATAGTTGGTAAATATTCTCCATTTCAAACTTAATTGCCAATTGCGATTTCAGAAAATAGACTAAAGTGATACTTAATTTTTCTCTTCTCTTTGGTTTGTATAACTGTGCCATTATTTTTGAAAAACAGCTTCTAGAAGGTGGGCTTTGTGGGTTATGTTTTTTTAACTGCTTACTTTCATTTTTGTTGTTACAACTGCTAAGTTGTGTCCAACTCTCTGAGACTGCAGCAAGCCAGGCGCTCCTGTCCTTCATTATCTACTGGAGTTTGCTCAAATTCACGTCCATTGAGTCAATCATGCCATCCAACCATCTCATACTCTGCTGCCCCCTTCTCCTCCTGCCCTCAACATTCTCAGCATCAGCTGTGCTTAGTCATTCAATTGTGTCCGGCTCTTTGCAACTCCATGGACTGTAACAAGCTAGGCTCCTCAGTCCATGTGATTCTCCAGGCAAGAATACTGGAGTGGGTTGTCATGCCCTCCTCCAGGGGATCTTCCCAACCCAGGGATTGAATCCAAGACTCCCGCACTGTGGGCGAATTCTTTACTGTCTGAGCCACATTAGGGTCTTCTCCAATGAGTTGACACTTCACATCAGTTGACCAAAGCATTGACGCTTCAGCTTCAGCATCAGTCCTTCCAATGAATCTTCAGGGTTGATTTCCTTTAGGATTGACTAGTTTGATCTCCTTGCAGTCCAAGAGATTCTCAAGAGTCTTATCTAACACCACAATTAGGAAGCATTATTCTTCAGTGCTCAGTCTTCTTGGGCCTCCCTGACAGATCAGTTGGTAAAGAATCCACCTGCAATGCAGGAGACCTTGGCTCAATCCCTGGGTCAAGAAGATCCCCTGGAGAAAGAATTGTCAGCAGCCTCAGAGGAACCTGGCGGGCTACAATCCACGGGGTCACAAGTGTCAGATTCGATCTGGTGACTAAACCACCTTCTTTATAGTGCAACTCTCACATCTGTACATGACTACTGGAAAATCCATAGCTTTGACTATATGGTCCTTTGTTTGCAAGGTTATATCTTGGCTTTTTAATACACTGTATAGGTTTGTGATAGCTTTCCTTCCAAGGAGCAAGTATCTTAATTTCATGGCTGTAGTCAATGTCCACAGTGATTTTGAAGCCCAAGAAAACAAAATCTGTCACTGCTTCCACTTTTTCCCCTTCTATTTGCCATGAAGTGGTGGGACCAGATGCCATGATCTTAGTTCTTTGAATGTTGAGTTTTAAGTCAGTTTTTTCAATCTTCTCTTTCACCCTCAGCAAGAGGCTCTTTAGTTCCTTTTTACTTTCTGCTATTATGGTGGTATCAGCTGCATATCTGAGATTGTTGATATTTCCCCCAGAAATCTTGATTTCACCTTGTACATCATCCAGCCCATCATTTCTCATGATGTACTTTGCATATAAATTAAATAAACAGGGTGACTATATATAGCCTGCTGTACTCTCTTCCCAATTTTGAACCAGCCATTTGTTCCATGTCCAGTTCTAACTGTTGTTTCTTGACCTGCACACAGGTTTCTAAGGAGACAAGTAAGGTGGTCAGGCATTCCCATCTCTTTAAGAATCTTCCAGTTTGTTGTGATTCACACAATCAAAGGCTTTCATGTAGCTAATGAAGTAGATGTTGATTTTTTTCTGGAATTCTCTTGCTTTCTCTATGATTCAGTGAACGTTGGCAATTTAATTTCTAGCTCTTCTTCTTTTTCTAAATCCAGTTTGTGCATCTGAAAATTCTCAGTTCATGTACTGCCAAAGCTTAGTTTGAAGGATTTTAAGCATATCCACCGGCAATGTGGGAGACCTGGGTTCGATCCCTGGGATGGGAAGATCCCCTGGAGAAGGGGAAGGCTACCCGCTCCAGTATTCTGGCCTGGAGAATTCCACGGACGTACAGTCCATGGGGTCACAAAGAGTAGGACACAACTGAAAGACTTTCACTTTCACTTCCACTTTAAAGCATAACTTTATCAGCATGTGTATAATGTCAGCCATTGTGACATGTGGCTTCCCAGGTGCCTCAGGTAAAACTCCACTTGTCAAGCAGAAGCTGAGTGTTCAGTCCTTGGGTCAGGAAGATCCCCTGGAGAGGAAAATAACAACCCTCTCCAGTGCTCTTGTTTGGGAAATGCCTTAGACAGAGGAACCTGGGATTGCAAAGAGTCAGACACAACTAAATAGCAACAATATCTGTTTATATGTCTATCTACCTAGCACATCTACCTCATCTATCCATATCTTATATCCCCAGATTAAGAGTTTCAGAAATTAAATTATTTACCTTCTCTTAAATCCCCCACAGGAATGCTCACTAAAATGTAAACATAGCCAGTTATATTAGTCAGAATTTTTCAAAGAAACAGAACCAGTAGGTTATATATTTATTATGAGAGACTGGCCCACATAATTATGGAGGCTGAGAAGTCCCATGCTTAGCTGTCTTCAAGCTGGGTGCCT
Organism: Dama dama; assembly: GCF_033118175.1. Lineage (NCBI taxonomy): Eukaryota > Metazoa > Chordata > Mammalia > Artiodactyla > Cervidae > Dama > Dama dama. Next base: position 55,581,881 of record NC_083697.1, read on the forward strand.
AGGAAGCCAGCGATATAGTTCCAGTCCAAACCCAAAGCCCCAAGACTCAGGAGGACTCGTGCTCAAGGGCAGGAGAAGATGGATGTCCCCACTCAAGCAAAAAAAGAGCAGGTTTACTCTTTTTTGTTCTGTTGAGTCCTCAGCAAACTATATGTTGCTCATTAACATTGGTAAGGGCAATATTGTTTACTCAATCTACCTATTCAAATGCTTGTCGTTTCTAGAAATGCTCTCACAGACACGCCTATAAAAGATTTTTACTAGCTACCTGGGTATGATTCAGCCCAGTCATGTTGACACATAAAATAAATCATCACAGCAGCACTCCATAAATGCTTGTTGAAAGACATGCTACTCTAACTCCCAGTTCAAATCTTCAGCCAGTTATGTAATTTATTTTTGAAGTTCATCTGACCCTAGGGTCTTTGAACTTTTGTCCCCAGGAAATGGCCTCTAAGAACATTAGCAAGGCCAAATCTCAGAAGTGAAGACCTCATTATCTCCCCAACTTAGCATCTTCGGGGAAGACATCCTGTAACTCATTCAGCAGAGTATGTCTGCTGCTCCTCCTGTTACAGTCATCCCATTTCTAGGCTTCGCTGTTGGTTGTTCAGTTTTGTAGCTTTGCTACTTTTCAATAGAGGGCTTTGCCTTTCTGTGGTGTGTGTCCTTAGCTGAGTATAATTACAGACTCTCCCACACATTCTTTCATCATGTCTTCTGATGTATCTCTAACATAAGTTGTTAAAGAAAGTAGGAGGTGAGTGGGTTAGTCTTAATGAATATCATCTGTAGCCCCATACATTCCAGAATAACATGCAAAAAAAGGACAGATCTTTTGAGCAGCCAAATATTTAACAAAATAGCAACCTGTACTATGATAAGCCACTCTTCACCCAGGAAGCATGAGAAAAATGTTTTGCTTGTACATTTTCTTCCCTTGATCAACTCTTCCTCTTTTACAGTTCTGTAACACAGTAGCCAAAACAATGAAACACATATATATTTTTCTTCATGAGATTCTAAATTCCCAAATGCATGAACTTTAAAATTCTTATTCCTATCATTTAGGTCAGGAGTCCAGAGTAAAATCCTATGTGGCTAATTTGACCCGCCACCTGTTTTTGTCAATAAAGTTTAATTGGCACAAACCACAGCCTCTCATTTATATTTGCCTGTGATTTCTTCTTGAACTGCAATGGCAGAAGTGAGTAGTTGTGACAGAGACCATGTAGCCTTTAAATTTTAATATATTTACTTTTTTGCCTTTACAGAGAAAGTTTGCCAACCTTGATTCAGTTCTTAAAAAATTTGTTGCATAAGTGAATTAATGCAGATTATTATTATATTGATGTAAATCTTGACTATAAATAAAAATACAGTCAGTTAAAATTGCATGTTTTCTTAAAATGAGTCAAGAGATAATTAGTAATTTATCTACAGAGAATACAAGATGAAATCTTTACTGTTTAATCAACTTACCAAATTGACTGTCTATTGTATCTTTTGTCTATTTGTGGGTTGTTTTGGAAAACAAAATTTCTGAGAGTTTTAATTACCTTAACAAATTGTGATTCATTTTTGTATCATATGGACTAAGTGTTACTGAAATGTGTTATTAAGGCTATTAGTTCCATGAAAAAATATTAATAATTTCTTGGCATACAAACCACATAATCAAGTGAGATAAAAGGTTTTTCTTTTCTTTTTCTAATTTTAAACTTTATTTATTTTTATTTTTTTCATTTAAAGGTTTTTCTTTTTAAAGTTAGATTTTATTTATTTATTTTTTTCCAGCAGCTTTAGGTTCACAGCAAAATTGAGTAGCGGTTATAGAGATTTGCCATGTACCTCCTACCCCCACACAGCAGCACCTCTTCCACTCTCAACATCTCCCCCATTCCCTAGTGGTATATTTGTTACAACAGATGAACCTACCCTGACATATCACCCAAAGTCCCTAGGTAACATTAGGGTTCACTCTTGGTGTTGCATATTCTGTAGGTTTTGAGAAATGTATAATGACATATGTCTACCATTATTGTTCATACAGAGTATTGTCACTGCCCTAAACAGTCTTCTGTGTTTTCTCTATCCCACCATCTCCCCTAACTCCTGGAAACCACTATTTTTTTTTAACTGTCTTAACAACTTTGTCTTTTATAGAATGTTATATAGCTGAAATCGTATAGTATGTAGCCTCTTCATATTGGCTTCTTCTACTTAGTAATATGTACTTTTTACTCCATATCTTTTTATAATTTGATAGCTCATTTCTTTTCAGCCCTTTGAAAAATGTTTTGTTGTCTGGATGTACCACGGTATATTTATCCATTCACCTACTCAATGATATCTTGGTTGCTTCCAAGTTTTGGCACTAATGAATAAAGCTGCTATAAACATGCATGTGCAGGTTTTTGTGTGGACATAAGTTTTCAACTCATTTGGACAAATATCAAGAAAACCGATCGTTGGATTGTATGGTAAGACTATGTTTAGTTTTATAAGAAACTGCCAAATAGTCTTCCAAAATGACTGTACCACTTTGCATTTCTACCAGTAATGAATGATAGTTCAGTATTTGGTGAACTATCAGTTCAAACATTCAGTGTTTGAGATTTTCATCTTTCTAGTAGATGTGGTTTTGTTTTTAACAATACTTTGAAAAGCTTTCAAATATTTAAAAATAAATTCTGAATATTTGGGGTGTGGTAAAGCATATATTTTTTAAAATAAATTGATCATTAAAATGTATTGCTGTAGGATAGTTTTTAAAATGAATGTTCTAGGCAACTGCTGATAGCCTTTTTGTGTCTCAGTGCCTAGAATCTTGCCTGGCTCATAGAAGCTATCTGTGAATATTTGTTGAACAAATGAATACCTGAATTGGAACTCAGGGATCTGGACTGGCTGAAGTTTAAATGAATCCAGATATGGTGGGATAATCTTCAGCCTGCTTGCTGAAAAGGAGGCTAGCACTCACATGCAAGAAATTCCCAAGACTTAAGCTGAAGCTGTTATACAAATGTTCTATTTTTAAAAACAATATAGGTCAATTAAATGGTTAATTTTAGCATTAAAATAGAAATAGAAATATAAGATCAATTAATTGTTTTATTTTTGAGAGCTTAACAAGTTGACCAATACTTCATAATAATGCAGTTTTCTTTGGCAGCCGGTAAGTTGCTGATGGCAGTTTTCTTTGTCAGAACTGTTATTAAACTGTGCTATTAAGTGAGATTTATTTGGTGAGGTCTGAGTGGATCTGTAACAAATAAGCACAGACCAAGCTGTTGTCTATAATACAGGAATTTGGAGAGCATTTTCTTTATCCTCTTTGTGTAAGCCACATTTTATCATATTTTGAATATGATCTAGGTAAGCTTTCCCAAATGCATCTCATACAATGACATATTTAAGTTAGCATTTTATTTGAAAAGTTTTATGTAACTTTGTACTTGGCTTCATATATTCATTTAATACGGGACTTTTGTTGTCTTACGCACTTCCCTCAGTTCTTATTCTAAATAGCAAATTTATGTTATTCCATTTTACAAATGGGGAGGCTAAATTCTGGAGCAGGTTTCAATGCTATTTTAACACTAAGATTATAAATAGAGTGGTATTTAAGTCTCTAAATGTTCATCTACCTTATAAGCTAAATTTGTGTTTTATTTTATGTTTTTTAATGTTATATAAATATATATATATATATATATATATATTTTTTTTTTTTTTACTCTAGGGCAGCAAACATGTTATAATTACTTTCCCTACCATTGTCAGTATTCAAAAATTCTGAAATGACTTACCTTTTATCTTTTCTTAGTCATCTTGTTAAGAGAGGGAAGTACTTCCACAGAGAAGTACTTACAGTGGTCCCTTGGTAACTGTGGGGAATTGATTCCAGGATCTCTGTGGATATCAAAATTCTTGGCTGCTCAAGTCCATCGTATAAAATGATGCAGTGTTAATATTTGCATATAACCTACACACATCCTCCACAAACTTTAAGTCATCTCTAGATTACTTATAATACTTAATGAAATGTAAAGGCTATGTAAATAGTTGTAAATACAATGTAAATGCTATGTAAATAGTTGCTGGTATGTGGCAAACTCAAATTTTCTTTTTGGAACTTTTTGGATTTTTTTTTTTTTTTTCTGATCCTTGGTTGGTTGAATCCTCAAATATGGAATCCTCAGATATAGAAGGCCAACTATATCTCTACTTTGAAAAACTTTACAAGTACACCAAGCATGATAAAGAAAAGTAAACTTCTTAAATTTCACGACTGCTGCTGGAATATAAATTTCGATGGATATAATTTTAATTCTTTTCATATTAATACAAAATTTCAAAAGGTGCTTTTTTTTATTAGGGAAAAATTCTGATTATGTACACAGAGGCTATAAAATGTGTTAGAATTTTTAAACACAAAATATGTAGTGATATAAATTAAAGTTTAAAAAATACTACTACAAATGAATTTTAGTAGAAGTGATTTGCAGATCACCTTTTTAGGACATTTGGTCAATTTTCTCAAGGGGACAATGCTATGAGTAATTGTTCTGGATTGAACTAGTCCCAAAGGCTTATACGCAGCGTAATAAATAACACATTGCCAGGAGAACTATATCTGGGGATAAAGCTCAGGAAGAAGTAAGGCTATTGGTGGGAGGTTTTGTGTGCCATGATAAAATGTGAGAAATGGCCTCTGGAAAATGGGAATCACTAAAGACTGTCTGGAGAACTGAACTAGTTTGACTTGAGTTTTAAAAATATGTCTGTTTGGAGAGTATGGCATGTAGGTTAAGTCTAGACTTAGAGATGACAAATTAGGAATCTATTACAAAGGTCCAGAAATTTTATGAAAACCTAAAAGCTATCATAAATCAAGGTACAGATAATGCTGAGGGAATTTCCAAATGTTTAGTGAGAAAACAAAAATAAAAAGCAATAGGAAAGGAAGAATAGTTTCAAAAGAAGCAGGTAGTGGGAGAATGTGAATAATCAAAGAACCTGAACTGTAGGTAGCCAAAACAGAAAAATGGATATGGGAAGGAAAACTGAGGCAGCACACATCTGTCAGGTCCACTAAAGAAGGCTTCAGGAAAGACACTGAATCAAGACATTCTTTCTTTAAAGGCACGAACCAGATTCTTACATAAATGAAAAGTTATCTGCAAATTTTGATATACACTTGCTACCTCTATGATTGTAAACCAGATATTTGGGTTTCAACTAGTGGCTGTTCAAATGCCTTCCCATTAAGGAGATTTTAAGGTGATTCAGACAATTGTTGATTTAATATCCAACACATCACATGAGCATCATTATGGGAAAAAAGATCAAATTCTCTTTAGAAGTTCTTTTTTTTTTTTTTTTCCTCTTTTTTTTTTTTTTGTGTCCATACACTGACAGTTCTTTTAGTTCTCTCTATATGACCTTTCTAAATGACTTAATTGTATGCTTTTCATTTATGAAAATCTTATCTATGAAAGTAATTAATATATCAAGATGACTTTAGACTCTCTCAGAAATATGACTCCATGACTAATTTAGGACCTACTATGGCAACATGGCACTGTTAAGATACCACATGTTGGGATTTGAATTGCCTCACATTTAGCTTTATATTGATAGTCTCATATTTGGATCTTGTCCAGTTAGCTTTTATTTAGCTGGGCTCAAGTGTTAGAGAAATATGGGAAAATAATCAAAGGTAACTTATGCAGTGATTCATATGCTAAGTATTTTATCTTATCCAGCCAAGATTGTATTTGAAACTATGTGTATAATATATTTTCTGATACATGAACTTAATTGAAAAATAAAATTGAGATACACCTTTATAATAGATTCATAGATGAATTGATTGTGTACTTTCATTGGCAACTGTTTACTCACTGGCTCAGATAATGTTAGTTTTACATTCTCAAATGTCAGGCTAACTGGGACTCTAAGCCTACTATATCTACAACATATTTAAGTATAGTTTATATGGAGCATTCTGTGGTTTTGATGCCTAGTAATGGTATAAAACCAAACAGTAATGATTATAATTAGTTGTTCTTCAGTTGCTAAGTCATGTCTGACTCTTTGCTACCACATAGACTGCAGCATGCCAGGCTTCCTGGTCTTCACTATCTTTTGGAATTCTGCTCAAATTCATGTCGTTGAGTTGGTGATGCTATCTAACTGTCTCATCCTCTGCCATCCTCTTCTCCTTTTGCCTTCAATGATTTCCAGCATCAGGGTCTTTTCCAATGAGTCAGCTCTTCGTATCGAGTGGCCTAAGTATTGGAGCTTCAGCATCAGTCCTTCCATGAATATTTAAGGTTGATTTCCTTTAGGATGGACTGGTTGGATCTCCTTGCAGTCCAAGGGACTCTCAAGAGTCTTCTCCAGCACCATAATTTGAAAGCATCAATTCTTCTGCACTCAGCCTTCTTTATGTTCCAAATCTCATATCCTTTCATGACAACTGGAAAAACCATAGCCTCAACTCTATGTACTTTTTCAGACAAAGTGATATCTTTGCTTTTTAAAACACTATCTAGGTTTGTCATAGTTTTTCGTCCAAGGAGCAAGCAGCTTTTCATTTCATGGACGCAGTTATGTTCCACAGTGATTTTGGAGCCCAAGAAAATAAAATCTGTCACTGTTTCGACTTTTTCCTCTTCTGTTTGCCATGAAGTGATGGGACTGGATGCCACAATCCTTTAGTAAGCCAGCTTTTTCACTCTCCTCTTTCACACTCATCAAGAAGCTCTTTACTTCTTCTTCACTTTCTGCCATTAGAGTGGTATCATCTGCATATCTGAGACTATTGCTATTTCTCCCAGCAATCTTTATTCCAGCTTTATTTATTTATTTATTCCAGTGAGTTATGCAGTCAAGCCTTTTGCATGATGTGCTCTGCATATAAGTTAAGTAATCAGGGTGACAGTATACAGCCTTGTCATACTGTTTTCCCAATTTTGAGCCAGTCATTTGTTCCATGTAAGGTTCTGTTTTTTCTTGACCTGTGTACAGATTTCTCAGGAGACAGGTGAGGTGGTCTGGTATTCCCATCTCTTTAGAACTTTCCACAGCTTGTTGTGATCCACACAGTCGAAGGCTTTTGGGTAGTCAACGAAACAAAAGTTGATGTTTTACTGGAATTCTCTTGTTTTATCTATGATCTGATGAAATTTGGCAATTTGATCTCTGGTTCCTCTGCCTTTTTCTAAATCCAGGTTGTACATCTGAAAATTCTTGGTTCATGTATTGCTGAAGCTTATATTGAAGGATTTTGAGTATAGCCTTATTAGCATGCAATCATTTGGTAGTTTGAACATTCTTTGGCACCGTGCTTTTTTGGCATTGGAATGAAAACTCACCTTTTCCAATCCTGTGACCACTGTTTAGTTTTCCAAATTTGTGGACGTATTGAGTGCAATATTTAATAGGATCATCTTTTAGGATTTTAAGCAGCTCAGCTGGAATTCTATCACCTCCATTAGCTTTTTTCACCATAATGCTTCTTTCCTAAGGCCCACTTGACTTCACACTCTGGGGTGTCTGGCTCTCGATGGGTAACCACACCATCATAGTTATCCTGGTCATTAAGGTCTTTTTTGTATAGTTCTTCTGTTTATCCTTGCCACCTCTTAGTCTCTTCTGACTCTGTTAGGTACTTACCGTTTCTGTCCTTTATAGTGCCCATCCTTGCATTAATATTCCCTTGATACCTCCAATTTTCTTGAATTTTCCATTCTTTTGTTTTCCTCTACTTCTTTGCATTTTCACTGAAAAAGGCCTTCTTATCTTTCATTGCTATCCTCTGGAACTGTGAATTTTATTGGGTATGCTTTCCCATTCTCCCTTATTTTTTCTTCTCTTCTTTCCTAAGCTATTTGTGAAGCCTCCTTAGACAACCAGAGAAATTTGCCTTCTTGCATTTTTTTTTCTTTAGGATGGTTTTAGTCACTGCCTCCTGTACAATGTTATGAAGTCCATAGTTGCTCAGGCACTCTGTTTACTAGATTTAATCCCTTGGATCTATTGGTCACCTCCACTGTATAATCATATGGGATTTTATTTAGGTCGTATCTGAATGGCCTAGTGGTTTTCCCTACATTCTACAGCCTGAATTTGCTATAAGGTACTGATGATCTGAGCTACAGTCAGCTTTAGGTCTTATTTTTGCTGATTGTATAGAGCTTCTCCATCTTTGACTACAAAGAATATAATCAATCTGATTCTAGTATTGACCATCTTGTGATGTCCATGTGTAGAGTTGTCTCTCATGGTGGTGGAAAAGGGTGTTTGTTATGACCAGTATTTTCTCTTGACAAGGCTTAGCCTTTTCCCATCCTCATTTTGTACTCCTAGGCCAAACTTGCCTGTTATTCTAGGTATCTCTTGAATTCCTATTTCTTCATTCTGTTTCCCTTTGATGAAAAGGACATCTTTTTTGGTGTGTGTTCTAGAAGGTCTTGTAGGTCTTCATGGAAGTTATCAGCTTCTTCTGTATCAGTGATTGGCAGATAGACTTGGATTACTGTGATATTGGATTGTTTGCCTTGGAAATGAACCAAGATCATTCTGTTGCTTTTGAGACTGCATCCAAGTACTGCATTTCAGACTCTTTTGTTGACTGAGGGCTACTCCATTTCTTCTAAGGGATGCTTGTGCACAGTAGTAGATATAATGGTCATCTGAATAAAATTCGCTCATTTACATCCATTTTAATTCACTGATTTTTAAAAATGTCAATGTTCACTCTTGCCATCTCCTGCTTGACCACATCCAATTTGTCCTTGATTCGTGGTCCTAACATTCCAGGTTCCTAAGCAATATTGTTCTTAAAGCATCGGACTTTACTTTCATCACTAGACACATCCACAACTGAGGGTCATTTCCCGCTTTGGCCTAACCACTTCATTCTTTCTGGAGATATTAGTAATTGTTTTCCCTTTTCCCCAGTAGCATGCTGGACACCTACCCACCTAAGGGGATCTCATCTACCAGTGTTATATCTTTTTGTCTTTTCATCCTGTTCATATTCATGAGGTTCTCATAGCAAGAATGCTGGAGTGGTTTGCCATTTCCTCCTCTCTTGGACCATGTTTTAGCAACATGGATTAACATATCGCTTGTAGGGAACCAGGCAATTTTTTTAATACTACTTCACATTTTTTCTCTGGGCTTTCCTAAATTAGTTGCACATTAAAACAGTCCCTCCTCATTTTATTTAGCCCCCAAAACTCTCCAAGTTATGGATAAGATCAACTTTTTCCTTCCTTCCATGTTTCCTTGCAGAGAAGATGACCCCAGAAGGTATGTGGTACCTTCAGAACTCCGCAAGCTCTCTGAGTGAAAAAGGCAACCCTGAGATCTCCTTGGTTTATGTGACTCCAACCTTCCATTATCCTCCAAACCTCCAATATAGATATGGAAGTCAGAAAGCAGGGAGTGGCAAAGTTCTGGGTATTAGAAGCATCATTAACCACTAACAGGAGGAGGGCAGGGAATCAGGGATTTTCATGTTTCTGCCAAGACTTGGAGACCTTCTCCCTTAGACTCACTGCCTCTTGCTATAAACTGACTTGAATCCACTAGGATTAATCCAAACATGCCATTCATCCCCGTGTATTTTAGTAACCCCTATAGGCACAGGATCTGAGGTTATCTATCTCTCCTGACTTGGACACTTAGGCCTTAGTAATTTTCTTAGTCCCACAGTACTCCCTGATTTCTAAAGCTTCCCACATGTCCTCTGGTTTTCATTCTCTGTCACCTACAAAATCCCCTATTGCTTCAAACTCTTCTTTAAATATTTATGCTATTATGTTCTGACAGTGCTCTGAATGAGTAGATAAAAGAATGACTGAGCAGCACAGAAACTGAGAAAATTTGGAGTGCAAGGTTTTCTTCCTCTTTCATTTTTTTTCTGTATAATCTTTGTTTAAGTAAAGTGATACTCTTATCATGCACCTCTATATATGTGAAAAAGTCTAAAGTGTTGGTTGAAGCAGTGTGGATAATCTTGTTTGAACACCTTGGGTTCCTTTAACATGTTTTGAAAACCAATAGTATAAACAAATTGGCCTAATAAGAAAAAGTTTAAGGAAGATTCTAGCCTACAAATATTCATCTTTAGGGAATGACAACAATGGTACTCAATTCTTTGAGGTGGTATCTCTTTGAAGATGTGAAATTATGCTTCCATATCTTCACGATGGTGATGGGGACTAAATTTAAATTAGAAAATCATAAATTTAAGCTCATTCTTGAGAAACCCCCAAACTACACAGATAGCAATTGGAACCTGCAGAATATTGCAACTAGATCAATTACAATATACAAAACCTAAACAAAACTATTCTACATGACTGATAAAATTTAGGCTGTTAAATCCTACTCTTTGAGTATCTGGAGCCCAGAGTGTTTAGAACATTGATTTGTAAGCATGTTGAGCAATTTGTAAAAACAAAAACAAAACACTTCTCCTAAGGGAAAAGCAAAAGCCTTCCTGAAGAATTCTCCAGGCAAGCAGTAATTTAAAAATCTGAAATAATATCTACCTGAGAGCAGAAAGTCAAGATGTGTAATTGGCCATCCAATGGAATCAAAAGAATCCTTAAGCAAATCATTCCTTGAAGCAATGAGGATTGTACAGTCCACAATATGATAGACAGAACACAGCAAGGGTCCACTTTTGTTCTGTAAAAGAGTCTGCCAAGGTGCTTGACACAGGCAAGAGGGCTATTTTATCAGTGACATTATCTTACAAAAATCATCAGCGTGCTCTCACAGGAGCTGGAAGCCCTTGTAAGCCTTCTTGGGGAATGCAAATCTTAGCCAATTGAGAGGTTGACATTCACTCCAGCAGCATGAAGTAGAAGGTGGAAGGATGAGTCAGACCAGCGCCTTCAGCAAATTTAAGCTAACTATTCAGTTCTAATTAGTATTTTGGAAACTTCATCCATGTTCGACTCTGACAAGGAGAGATTTCGATGTTTTCCCTTTTAAAAAAAAAAGTTCTTCTTTTTTTTTTTTTCGGCTGCAGTAGCAAAATGTGTGCAAAAATCCTGTCACTCATGAAATGTCTGCATCTGACTGTCAGAGGACTTCAGGTATTTTCAGGCTGTTAATGAATAGGCATCCAAGTCCATGGCTTGCACCGGAAGTCAGATGTCACGGTTAATGTGCACTGAGAATTACAGTATGTTCCAACAGAGCATACAAGACACTCCAATTGCAGCACCCCTGGTCCCTTCAGAACCGATAAGTATCAAGGACCAGAAGTAGTTCCTATGTGATTCCACCTCAGCTGACTGAGAAGAATAGAAATTGGGATATAGTGCTAAGCAACATCACGTGACTATTTTCAGTTTCAATCAATTTTCTATCCTTTATGCATCTGTCAGATATATATATGTCTGTGCATATGTGCTCAGTCACTTCGGTCCTGTCCCTCTTTGCGACCCTACAGATGGCAGCCTGCCAGACTCCTCTGTGCACGGGATTATCTGGGCAAGAATACTGGAGTTGGTTGCCATCCCTTCCTCCAGGAGACCTTCCCAACCCAGGGATAAAACCCACGTCTCTTATGTCTTCTGCATTGGCAGCCAAGTTCTTTACTGCTAGTGCCACCTAGGAAGCTGATGTATGTGTGTGTGTATATACACATGTGCATAGTCACTCAGTTGTGTCCAACTGTTTGTGACCCCAGGGACTGTAGCCTGCCAGACTCCACTGTCCATGGATTCTCCAGGTAAGAATACTGGAGTGCATTGCCATTTCCTTCTCCCGTATATATACATATATACATAATTTTCTCAAACTTAATGTTATTATTCTAATGCCAGAATCCAAAAGAAGATTTAGCTTCTGTCTTTGAGGTAAGAAACGTCCATCCCTGTGATGGCTAATTTTTTATGTCAACTTGGCTGGGCCATGGTGCCCAGATATATGGTTAAATATTATTCTGGATATTTCTATGAAAGTGTGTTTTGAATGAGGTCAACATTTATGTGGTTGGACTTTAAAGCAAGATACCTTCCATAATGTGGGTGAGTCTTATTGAAAGTCTCAGTAAAATGCACTTACCTCCCCTAAGCAAGCAGGAATTCTGCCAGCAGACCACCTTTGGACTCAAATGGCATCCCTTCCTTGGGTCTTCAGGTAGCCTATGGGCCTACACTGCAGATTTTGGACCTCCTTTCACAATACTGTTAGCCAATTCTGTAAAATAAATTAAATCTCTCTTTTTATATATATGTGTGCACACACACACACATTATTTATTCTGTTTCTCTGAAGAATGTAAATTAGAATATATAGTTTTTGAATATTTGAAAATATGGCTGTGTTTGCCAATTCTTATGCAGTGCAACTGGTATTCACACCACTGTAAACTTGGGGAAGTGAAAGTGTTAGTCGCTCAGTCGTGTTTAGACTGTAGCCTGCCAGGCCTCTCTCTGCATGAGATTCTCCAGCCAAGAATACTGGAGTGGGTTGCCATGACCTCCTCCAGGGGTATGGGCCGCTAGGGAGGCACAAAATTGATGAGGTGCTTATGAACAATGCAGCTCTTGCCCTGACTTCAGTTGGAGCTGAGGTTGCCATGGCCACAACGCAGAGTACTAACCACTGTAGGATCACGGTAAGCCATCAGAAAACACCTTGCATTCTGAGTCACCAGAGATACCCACCGTGAACGTAAGCTAACAATAAAATTTCATTTATAAAAAAATGGCTCTAGGGTTTAGATTAAATGAGTGGAGAAGAAACAGAAATTGACATAATTATAAGCTCGATGTCTATAAGGAACACAGGTAAAGAGTAATACCTTAATATTCAGTGGTTCAGTGGAAGGAGGAAAAAAAAAAGAAGAAGAAGAGAAATGAGGAAGAAAGAAAGAATTTGAAATTATCTCAGTTATTCAAGACCAAATTTAGAACAAGACAGAGTTTTATTTGAACTGAGGACAGCGTCCTAAGACTCAGAAACGCATATGCTATTCTTGGTATCTGAACTGAATTCAAAAACAATTTTAATAAGATAGAATAGGGACTTTCTTAGTGGTCCTGCACTCCCAGTGCAGGGGGTCTGTGTTCTATCTCTGGTGAAGGAACTAGATCCCACATGCCAGAACTGAGTTCACATGCTGCAACTAGAGATCCCACATGCCACAACTAATACCCAGCACAGACAAATAAATAAATAAAAATAGATACTAAAAAAAGATAGAATAATATGATTCACACATAGCTCACCAGGTAACACTCTGATCTGGAAAGAAAAAACACTGGGACATCTTGGACTTTATACAAACTTTCTATATTGATAAATGAGTACTTGAATATAGATTAACATTTGAATAAGCCACATAATACACATTTTCTTCCTTCTTTATTGATATGGATACATAACCCAGCACTAAGAAAAATAAATTCTACTTAAACAGAAACTTGCAAAATAAGCACTAAATTTTGCAGAAATCAGCAGGGGCCAGATAACCCACTTGTTCTTAATATTGACTCTTTTAAATATATCAACAGTTATTCAAATCTGTACATAATTTTGTTACTATATACTTGAAAAAATTCATCTTTATTGATGTATAATGAACACATAAAATTATAAGATATTTAAAGTGTACGTCACGGTGATTTGATATATCATATGCTTTATAAAGGGATTCCCTGGTGGGAAAGAAGATTCTTTCCCAGACTGCAAAGAATCTTCCTGCAATGCAGCAGACACAAGTTTGATCCCTGGATTGGGAAGATCCCCTGGAGGAGGAAATGGCAACCCATTCCAGTATTCTTGCCTGGAGAATTCCATGGACAGAGGAGCCTGGTAGGCTACAGCCCATGGGGTTGCATAGAATTGGACACGACTGAGTGACTTACATACACACACACATTAGAAAAGGATTATATTCCCCTAAATGAGTTTGCCAATTGACAGGTTAGTTCGGTTGGTTAGAGCATGTCTAGTTAATTAACACATCCATCACTTTATATATTTATCTTTTATTTTTATTTTTGTAAGAACATTTAAATTCTAGTCTCTTACCAAATTTCAATAACACTATACAGTATAAACAATGATAGCACACTATACATTATTCATTTTATAGCTGAAATTTTGTGCCCTTTTACCAACCTACTCCTCAGTCTCTAGCAACCACATTTCTACTCTCTGTTTCTATAATGTTTGATTCCTTCCATGTATAAATGACACCATACATATTTGTCTTTCTCTAGCTAGCTTATTTCATTTAACATAATGCTTTCAAAATTCATCCACATTGTTTTAAAAGGTAGGATTTCCTTCCTTCTCATGGCTGAATAATATTCCAGTATATATATACTATTCAGCCATGGGCTTCAAAAACCATTTTACTATTTGTCTTTGACCAATTCAATTTCTCTTCCCATGTTTTAGCATTAATTAAAAAAAAAATAAAGACAGGTTATTTCCTGTATTTCATCGATTGATTTATTTATTCAATCTTGTAGCATGACATTTTTCAACAAAACACAGCAATTCCTTGAAGAGTTTTTGTTTGTGAAAGTGCCTTAGGTGTTAATTGTGTATTTTTGAAATACTTTATAACAATCGGTCCATCCTAAAGCAGATCAGTCCTGGGTGTTCATTGGAAGGACTGATCCTGAAGCTGAAACTCCAATACTTTGGCCACCTCATGTGAAGAGTTGATTCACTGGAAAAGACCCTGATGCTGGGAGGGATTGGGGGCAGGAGAAGGGGACGACAGAGGATGAGATGGCTGGATGGCATCACCGACTCAATGGACATGTATTTGAGTAAATTCCAGGAGTTAGTGATGGGAAGGGAGGCCTGGCGTGCTGCGATTCATGGGATCGCAAAGAGTCGGACACAACTGAGCGACTGAACTGAACTGACTGATAACAAGTTTCTTTTACTATTTTCATTTGTTTATGGAATAATTAACTGTATAAGCCAAGTAAACTGCTCTTGCTAAGGCCAAGTAATCAGACTTAAAGACAATTTTATAGCATAGTTCTGGTTTCCCTAAGAAGGACTTTTTTATAATCATTTTCTCTTTGACCAATTATCTTTACCCCTTCTCCTACATTGTCATCAAATTAATCAGGTATTATCATTATCAACAGCAAACATAGAATTCTTATCAAAATGATTGGCTTTATGTAAAACTAAAGGGAAGACAGTTTGGTCCAGAGTTTAATATAACCAATCCCAGTCATTTGCAAGATAGCAATCCTCACTTTTGGATTGTAGGCAGTTGCTTCACAACAATTAATTTCTGTTTTGAAGCCACATCCTACAGTTATAACACAAGGCTTTGATTTATCATGCCATGGGAAGGATTGGTGCTGTCATCTACTGAGAGGATCGGGCTGGTCGATTCTTTTTCAAGTTGTAATTCTATAGTATGCTAGTCATGTCAGGTGAGCTAATCAAAGCATTCCTCCTTTCACCGTGAATGTCCCCTTAGTGCTGCTCCAGTGGGTACGGGTGGGTGCTGTTGGCCTTACTTGCTCTTGTTTAAAAGACATATTTTTAAAGATTTTTTAGTTCACCATGCTATTAGTTTCTTCAGCATATCTATATTCATGGGTCAGATTTGCATAAGTTATCTTTCTAATTTTGGTCTTTTTTGGTATCTTTTGGGTCTTTTTAGGATTATATTAGCCTAAAATGCATAAAAAGCACACAAAATGTCTAAATATATAGGAGACAATTTAATATTATACATAATGGATGTCCTATGGATTGTGGCTGGTATTCTTGTGGTCAATGGACTGGAAAAGGTACCTGAAATTTAAATTTGTTTGACATTAGATATATATACCAGATTTTTTTTGTCATTAATTTAGTTGCTGTGATTTTTTTCTTTTACTTTTAGTCTTTATTTATCTTTACATTTAACAATGTCTCTGGTGACAAGTTTCCTATTTTGTCTGTTTTAAAATGCATTAATTTAATATTCATTTTTTAAGGATACTTTATGGATAGAGTTATATGTTGGAAATTAAGTTTTCCAGAAGGTGAAAACTCTTAGTTTTCAAGATTTCTATGGAAAGATCCTGTTTTTCCTTTAATTGATTTCCTTTGAAAATAATATCTTTTTCATCTGGCTGTTTTAAGTATTTCTCCTTTTGTGTGTGTTTGTGTGTGTGTGTTTTAAAATCAGCTTTATATTATAGGTCTCATTGTGTTTTCTGTTGTTTTCTTGTGTATTTGTTTTATTCTGATTGATATTTGCTGTTTCCTCAACAAGTGGCTTAAATGTCAATTTTGGAATATTCAGTAAATCTTTAAATATTGCTTTTGCCTGATGCTTCCTCTCCTCACATTCTAAAATTTGAATTGTAAGTACTACTAGAACTTCTCACTCTATTTTTTAGATTTGTTATTCTCTCTTTTGTTTCTCTATGTATTATTTTTCATTCTATGCTATATTGTAGGCATTTTCTTTTGACCTATGTCTCAATTCAATGATTCTCTCTTCAAAAGCCATAAAATCTGTTTTGAAATCCAATCATTAAGTTCTACTTCTACAATTTCCACTTTTTCAATACTCTAGTTTTCTGTTTAAATTTTTGAGCATATATTTTATTTCCTTAAAAATATTTAGCATGGTTAGTTAAAAATAAATTTCTGATAACTCCAATTTCTGACACCATTATGGATCTGTTCTAGTTGTCATTTGTGACTCTGGGTTTTCAAAAACAGTGTCTTGCCTTATTGCATGCCTGCATCTTTTGTTTTTTGGAGATTATATTTGAAGAAAAATGTAAGAATACTTAGATAATCTTATATTCTTCAGAGATGCTTACAATTTGATCTTCTAGATGAGGTAGGTGTCTGGAAAATTCAGTTCATTTTCAACCCCTGAAATGACTTGAAGATGGGCTTCTTTCCCTAGAAGAGCTGGCTATTGCTTGTTCACACTTATTACTATGGTAATCTCTTTATAATTATAAACCTTCCAAACTGTGGAGGGTTTATCAGCTCCCTCCTCTCCTTGGTAGATGTTAAACTTAATGTTCTGTTACCCTAACCCTGTAACAAATTCAATTTTGATTGCCTTCTCTACTTCTAGATTAGGAGAGGGAGGAAAATTAAGTTGATTCAAATGTGAAGCTCAATATTTTGCTATTTCTTCTCAGTTACTGGCCCCACAATTCTTCACTAAGTTCCCCAGTACCTTAAAATTCTCTCAGTCTCTCCTTGTCTCCCGCCCCCACCTCTTGTTTTTCCTGGTTTTATAATTGTAGTCAGTTTTAAGATTAGATTGAATTTCCTTTCCTGCAGTTACTGAAACTGATAATTCTATATTTACATGAAAATAACGTTCACCTTTAAGATATGGATTTATACAACATCCTGGTATTTTCAGTTCAGTTCAGTTCAGTCGCTCAGTCATGTCCGACTCTTTGCGACCCCATGAATCTCAGCACGCCAGGCCTCCCTGTCCATCACCAACTCCCAGAGTCTACCCAAACCCATGCCCATAGGGTCGGTGATGCCATCCAGCCATCTCATCCTCTGTCGTCCCCTTCTCCTCCTGCCCCCAATCCCTCCCAGCATCAGGGTCTTTTCCAATGAGTCAACTCTTCGAATGAGGTGGCCAAAGTACTGGAGTTTCTGCTTCAGCATCAGTCCTTCCAATGAACACCCAGGAGTGGTCTCCTTTAGGATGGACTGGTTGGATCTCCTTGCAGTCCTGGTATTTTAGGTTTATATTAATAAATAAATTTGCTTAAATTTAACAATTAAATAAAACTCCTAGGTAACTAAATGGATTCACAAGTAATAATAGTTAATAGCTCTTGTTCATTTACTTGTGCCAACCCTGTTTTAAGGTCTTAAGAAATAAATTCTTAAATATTCTTTGCTAGCTCGTTAGGTATATTCTGTTATTATTCTCATTTTGCTGATGAAAGTTGTAACCCAGAGAAGCAAAACTAGCATTTGAACACAATATTTTGGTTGACAATTTTGGTTGAGGAATACTCACAATTTCTGAAAATTATTGATACAAACATAGGCGCATAGGTGCATGTTACACACACACAGCACACACTGCTGTAGTTAAACTCTCGTGGAGAGGCAGACTATCTCCTAATTTCACAAGTCTCTTTTTAGACCAAAGTCTAAATTAGACCAAAGTCAGTTCCTCTAAATTCTTCATTTGATTAGACCAAAGTCAGTTCCTCTAAATTCTTTATTGGTGGGAAGGGTTGGCTGAATGGAAAAGGGTTGGCTGAATGAAAAAGGGTTGGCTGAATGAGAAATAGTCACTAACTCCTAACTCTATCCCCTTAAGTGATACCTTGTTGACATTCATTCACATGCAATACTTCTATGATGATCCTCTTTTAGGCCCTGGGTTGGTTACATGACTTTCCCTTAAAAATGTTAGAATTTGAGTCTCTTTGTGAAAACATGTTATTTTTCTTTTCTTCCCCATAAGACATCAAGGCAAGCTTGCATTTTTCAAAAGAAATTATGCTTAATACATAGGAAGAACCAAAAGGGATGAATTGTACAAGATACATTAAAAACTACACAGGCTTGGGATAATGCAGGTTTCTGTTTCTGTAACATTTAAGTAACTTACCAGACCAAAAGCCCCTGTTCTATCACCTAGGAATGTTACACTGTAACAGGAATGTTACAGCCTTAAATGGCTGGAGACACTTTGCAGGCAATTCACTTGGCTCCAGGCTCTTCTGCTTCCCTGATTCTCTCCATAGGGTGAGAGCTTCTTTTCAGCAGGGAGCTGGTCAATTGCCCAACTTGTTCTCTCCATGATAACAGCAAAAATGAAACACTCCAAACCTGCTGCTGACCTACCATGCTCCCACTCACTTGTACTTTCTTGGTGATTGGCAGGCCTACAGCCTTCAGGAAGGGAGCCAGAGAAAGCAGTAAGAGGCTTGATCTCTTGGTTTTCCAAGTGGATGGTGGGGGATGGGCAGTAATCAGACAGTTGTCTTTGACTCTCTGTCTCAGCTTCTTAGCTACGAGAGGGAAAAACCCAGTTCACTAAGAATCACTAGGTCCTGCGGAACTGATATAATCACATTAGTTTCATGAAAGACTAATTTACAAGCCTTAATGTCAATTGTATAATTTTCACTAAGAAAAATAACTATGTGATCGAAATAACCTTGCTGCCATGCTGTTCTCATCAGCAACACGTTCAAAAATCATCACTAAAAAAGTGACACCTCTTCACCATGTCCTTGGATTTTCAGAATATACACAGTTTGAAGCTTCTGACCTTCCTGTATGGACAAAATCAACCTACCCTTATAATTCTGAGACATTCATTATATCATTCTATAGAATTAACACTTGTAATGCACGATCACATTTACACTATTTCTATTTCCTTTCTAGGTAATAAAACACATTATGGGGTCTCTAATTGATTTTCAGGGAGCCATATATACCTGCTTTTTTTATTAGCAGTATGATAGACAGGGTAGCCACTGATTCAACTATTACAAATCTATTCTAGACTGCTGGCTGGTAAAAAAGAAAAGAGTCATTTGTAAATTATCCAAATAATTATCTCAATATATGACAGCCAAACCAAATAACCCTAGTCCCCCTGTGGATATTCTGAACTGAATTGTCTAGATAACTATCCATGCATAGTCAGTATAAATTTAGAGGAATAATTCATTAATGCATATACACCCAAAGTATTCATCCTGGGCTTCCAAAATAATGATCACAATAAAAAATCGTAAGAGCTACCATTTATCAGCTGCTTAATATGGGCCAGGTAGTGTGATAAGTGCTTTGTATGCATTCTCTTTCAATTTTACAAGTATACCTAGAATAAAATGGAGCCTGCGTATCCAGTGACTCTTTAATTTTATCTACATAAACAGCTTCACACATATATTACTCAAGCAAAATTTCCTGTGTGCAATATGTACATGGGTTCTTTTGGACTCAGTGTTTTTCCTTTTTCCCAAAAGCAAAAGAGTTTTCTTTTAGTCATATTTTTGGCATTCTCTTTTCTGATTCTCATATCCTTTCTTTTACTCTGATTGCTGTCTTGAGTATAATACCTGTCCCTGATGTTGAATGATGCTGAAAATCATGAATTTATACATGTTATTCAGAATATTTTATAAAATTTTATTCCTTTTTCATGGAAATTGACATCTCTGTTAATATTTAATAAATAAAACACCAAGTTATTATAATAATATTTAGGTGTGATGGATTCTGAATATCTGGATAGATAAGGGTTTGGGGCACATTGACTGTATGCAAGGCAGTAGTTACTTGTTTAATTTGGTATCAACTGTTTGCTAGGAATGAACCACTGAGGAGTAAAGTTTCCCTGCAAGTTAAAAGACACCTAGGTACAGAGAACCCCAACTTATTAAAACGAATGAGCAGCAAATGCTTGTTAAATGCCCAAACACCTTAATAGGACACGTTTAAAAATGATGTACTGGAAGTTGCATACATTCTTCAGCCTGCTGAAAAGTGGTTGTCTTTAAGGTGTTCTTTAGTTTAATGGAAGGTCATAAAATACTGGAAAATACACAGAGTTTGAAGTAAGACAACCTTGAATTCAAGTCCCAGTTTTAATGATTATTGACTCTGGAGAAAAATATTTAATTCTAACTACAAAAGTAAGATAATCTCCCACAATACAAGAGACCCTGGTTTGATCCCTGGGTTAGGAAGATCTCCTGGATAAGGGAATGGCAACTCACTTCCAAATTCTTGCCTGGAGAATTCCATGCACAGAGGAAGCTAGTGGGCTACAGTCCCTGGGGATGCGGAGCTGGACACGACTGAGCAGCTAACACTTTAAAATAATAGTGCATTTAACCTCTGCTTAACATCCTTAATCTGTTTCAGAGAAACAGGGTTTTGCTGCTAGTATCTTCATGGGGAACACTTTTTTCCTCTTCCTTGGATACTGCATTGCTTGACCTCTCTCTCTCAAAGTCTACCCTAAGTTAATTGTTTCTACAAAAGCAAGTAGTAAAGTAAATTGTATAACAGAATGAAAATATCTTAGATTTTCACCTTGGTTGGAGAAGCAGAAGGAAGAGTGGTGCAGTCCATCAGTAGTACTTTTCACTTATTTAGGACATCACATTCAAAGGACCCTAGCCTTTTGTTTCCATTTAGTATCACCATTATTCAGGTGAACAGGTAAATGAAAAAGTGAAAGTGTTAGTCACTCAGGTGTGTCCAACTCTTTGTGATCCCATGACTGTAGCTTCTGTCCATGGAATTATCCAGGCAAGAATGCTGGAGTGGGTAGCCATTCCATTCTCCAGGGAGGCTTCCCGACCCAGGAATCCAACCCAGGTTTCCTACATTGCAGGCACATTCTTTACCATCAGAGCTACCACAGGAGCCCCAAATAGGCAGATATCTTGATACAAATACTGATTCTATGAGTTCTTAGCTAAACCTGTAAGGAGGATAACAAACCAAAGGATGTAGAACCTAAGACCTGGGAAATTTAAAATTGTCTAGACTATCAAAAAGTGTACCCCAAGGAGAGTTGTTATGAAATTCTAAGTCAAATGAGTGCAATAACTAGGACTCTTAAAATATACTCAAATGCACAGACTCACTTTCCATTCAGTGAAAGCCAAATTAATATAAATCTAATTATGTATTAGCTAGATTATTTTTAATGCCCTCAGAAGTCATTTGATTACCAGGAACTGTTGACTTTAATACATCATATCTCAATATTTGAATCTTATTCTTGTGTATAACTGAATAAATAGTATCTTTAAGGCTTTTGATTTGAGGTGAGAAGGGATGGGAGGGATTAAGGTATTTTTCGTTTTCAGGAAATACATTCAAGGAACATTGAGGAGTCTAGACTTGTTGTAGAATGGAAGAGAGGAAGCTTGAAGATGGGTAAAATTATGTGATATTAAGGGAGGAAATGCAGTTCAATGAGGTGATAAGAAGTCTGGAAAGTATGGGATAATGCAAATGAGGTAGGCAGTTTTGCCCAGTTATGAACAAGAGCATCTCATAGATAAACAAGTGGGAGACAATGCTGAGATTTCCTATTAATGATTTATATCTATATTATGGCCAATTAAATATCTTGGTAGAAATGCCCTTATACAATATATTTCCATGTTTTTGTGGCTTTTGGAACTTATTTCTTTCACATTAAAAAGATTTCCATGGGTCCACCAAGAGAGTATTTCATTCTCTGTGGGAACATTACAGCTTTGCTGGAAATGCCATGGAATCCAAATCTTGTTTAATTAATTATTAAATAAATGGAAAGAGTCCATTTAATAGTTACAAAAATAAACTTGTCAAGTAAAACATGGAACTGAGAGAAATAACTAAATTTTTTGAGTAAGATGATATTTCTCAGTGTCATAATATTTTTCTTTCTGTCTTTATTTTTATATCTGTATATAAATTTATCTCACTCAGATTAAAGCCAGGTGAAGATTGAATGCAAAGATTTATTTTTATAATAAACCAAAATCTGATAATTAATTGAAAAAATAAATGCATATCTGCTTCAACTTTTTTATGGAATAAATTTAACTGGTATGTAACTGGATACAATCATTTTTGAACTTATAAAACCAAAAAGTATGAGATACTCAGTCTCCGTAGCTCCGATTTTGAGGTCATGGAAAGCCAAAAAGGACAAATACTAACCATATTATTACAGTTTCTACTTATCCATTATAAAAATATTTGTCAAGGACCTAAAATACAGCAGACTCTATTCCAGGTGAGCAGTAGTGACTGAGGCAATGAACAGAACAATTACTGTCACGTATTATAAACTTTTGTCTCACTAAACATCAAGATTAAAATATAATGAGAATAAATTATAAAGTATTAAAAATGAGGAAGCAAGAATACCCAATTTATTTTAATAATGATAAAAGACAATTAAAATTCTGGGTAAAACAGAAATAAAAGAATTTGTATAACCTGAATATAAAACAAACTGTAATATTGTTTGATTTCAGAACATTAGGGAATTGAGACAGAATTTGTCATGTAGTAAGTGTTCAATAACTATTTGAGGAATGAAAGAATTAACTCATACAATAAAAATGTACATGAGTAGCATAGGAATTACAAACTTAGATCCATGAGAAACAATGTACATGCAATTATATAGTAATTGGTCCTGCAGTAACAATATTTACTCAGTAAAAGCGATGTAATAATGAAGCATTACTATGAACAAAACTTGCGGAGGTGATGGAATTCCAGCTAATCTATTTCAAATCCTAAAAGATGATGCTATTAAAGTGCTGCATTCACTATGTCAGCAAATTTGGAAAACTCAACATTGGCCACAGGCCTGAAAGAGGTCAATTTTCATTTCAGTCCCAAAGAAAGGCCATGCCAAAGAATGTTCAAACTACCATACAATTGTGCTCATTTTACATGCTAGCAAGTTAATGACCAAAATCCCTCAAGTTAGGTTTCAATACTATGTGACTTGAGAATTTCCAGATGTACAAGCTGGATTTAGAAAAGGCAGGGGAACCAGAGATCAAATTGCCAATATGCGCTGGATCATAGAAAAAGCAAGGGGATTTCAAGAAAACCATCTACTTCTGCTTCATTGATTATGCTGAAGTCTTTGACTGTGTGGATCCCAACAAACTGTGAAAAATTCTTAAAGAAATGGGAATACAAGATTACCTTACCTGCCTCTTAAGAAATCCGTGTACAGGTTAAGAAGCCACAGCTAGAACTGGACATGGAACAATATATACTTAGTTGCTCAGCTGTGTCCAACTCTTTGAGACCCCGTGGACTCTAGCCCATCAGGCTCCTCTGTGCATGGGAATTCTCCAGGCAAGAAAACAGGAGTGGGTTGCTATACCCTCCTCCACAGTATCTTCCCAACCCAGGGATCAAACCCAGGTCTCCCACAATGCAGGCAGATTCTTCACTGCCTGAGCTGTGGACTGGTTCAAAATTGGGAAAGGATTATATCAAGTCTGCATATTGTCACCCTACTTATTTAGCTTATATTCGAGTACATCACGTGAAATGCTGGGCTGGGTGAAGCACAAGCTGGAATCAAGATTTCTAGAAGAAATATCAACAACCTCAGATATGCAGATGATGCCACTCTAATGGAAGAAAGTGAAAAAGAACTAAAGAGCCTCTTGATGAGGGTGACAGAAGAGAGTGAAAAAGCTGGCTTAAAACTCAGCATGATCATTGCATCCAGTCTCACCACTTCAAGCAAATAGATGGGGAAAAAGTGGAAGCAGTGACAGATTCTATTTTCTTGGGCCCCAAAATCACTGCAGATGGTGACTGCAGCCATAAAATTAAAAGACACCTGCTGCTTGGACAGTAAACTATGACAAGCCTAGACAGCAGATAAAAAGTAAAGACATCAGTTTGCCGGCAAAGATCCATATAGTCAAAGCTATGGTTTTTCCAGAAGTAATGTATGAATATGAGAGTTGGGCCATCAAGAAGGCTGAGTGCTGAAGACCTGATGCTTTTGAATTTGTAGTGCTGGAGAAGACTCTTGAGAGTCTCTTGGACTGCAAGGAGATCAAACCAGTCAATCCTAAAGGAAATCAACCCTGAATATCCATTGGAAGGGCTAATGCTGAAGCTGAAGCTTCAGTACTTTGGCCACTCTATGTGAATAGCTGACTCACTGGAAAAGATTCTGATGCTGGGAAAGATTGAGGGCAGGAGGCAAAGGGGGTGACAGGATGAGGTGGTTTGGTGGCATCACTGACTCAATGGACATGAGTTTGAGCAAAGTCCAGGAGATAGTGAAGGACAGGGAATCCCAGCGTGACGTCCCTGGGCTTGGAAAGGTCAGACACAACCGAATAATAACAACAACAAAAACAATGTAAATATGATTCAATGAAAAAGACTTTTGAATAAATCTCTACAAATAGCATGGAAGAGAAATTTCAGTTCCTGGGTAGAATACACAGGTGATCTGTTTTGTAAATACACTTTCTAGACAAAAACTTAACTGCTCTCCCAACTACTTGTTATGTATATGCAAATACATATTTGACAGATATTTGGAATTGGAAGTAGCCAAAGAACTGTGAGAAATGAAGCAACCATAGAATACTTAATTTAACAAAACTCTTAATTTACAAAAATTCAACATTCATAGACATAAGAAATAGACCAAATAATACATTGTTAAAATTTATACAATTATCTTACATAACTAACTATAATTTATAGAACTAAATGTAACCTTTTAGCAATTCACTTTATATTGGATGAATATTTTATCAAGATGAGGTATTGATTTTAAAATAGAAATTTCAGAAAATATATATAAAAAATTTTAAAAATCACTTTGCAAAAAAAAAAAATCACTTTGCAATCCTATAAATCAAAGATTATTATTGCTAATCTTTGACTTTGTTTTCTAACAGTTAAATGTATAAACATATCTTGGCTTTCCAAACTCATGATGAGACTGGGATATTTTTCTCAGTGTCAAAATTATATCAAATATTAGCCTAAAATATTGTTCTCCTTTTCTGATGTTTTACACTTTAATGACAACTTATTATTAGTTTATAAAAATATATTTTAGCTATTATTCTTTTGAACACTGAGGCTTTGGAACAATGATTACTTTATCATTCATTTCACAGAAGTCAGCTTTACTGGTGTCCAGGGTTGTTATCTTTAGTTAAAATTATACAAAGTTATTTTTTACACACACTGTAATTTATGGCAGGTAAAACCCTCTCAATGTAATGGAAGTAGCGTGGCTTGAATTCTTGCCAAAATTTCTCTATCTGAAAGATTTGCTTTTCTTTAAATACATACCATTCAACACACACAAACACAAGTACCCATACATTTGAGAAACAACTTAGCAATGAAGACTTCCACAATGACTTTGGCCCAAATAAATTAAATAGCTATTAAACAGCTACACTATTCTTTCAGACTACTAATGGTTACATGAGTAAAATTTAAATATTGCAGTATCATGGGAATGCTATACATTGTATGGACAGAGCATACACTTCCCACGTGAGAGGGGTATATTTCTACAACCAATCAGGGTCCTCTTTGAAAACTGTGACACATAAATTCCACTCATGTTGGATTATACTATTACAATTTATCATCAGATATTCTTTTATTTTGGTACATAAGTCATAGCCCTCACAGACAATATTACGGTTTATATAATTTACTCTTTCATGGATCCCTCCCACAATGTCTATTTTTGTCTGTCTGGAATATAAAGCAGATAATTCAAAAGCACTGGTGACTTCAAATGAGAATTTTACCATGAGCAGGGAGCAATTGTCTCTCATCTGAGACAAGGAATGCCTACGTTTCCACCCATTCCATTATTTTCTAAAGAATTTTAAGTGGTTTAAGTGTTTGGTTTAAAAAACCATAAAAATGGAGTAAAACTCTTCGATATTAGAAGTATCCTGTTTTACAGTTAATTAAAAGGTCAGAGGGGCTTTTTGCTTTTAACAAGCCTCATTAGGGTAGTTCATTAATGCAATTAAACAAAACACATTCTGTTTCAACTATCTATTCATTTTAAGGTCCTTTCTGCCTTGCTTAATCAAATTTAGTATGGGAGACTTTTCCTGGCTACATAATCAACATGTAAATTAAAATGTGCAGGGATCTCCGAAGAATAAAAAGTTAATTATTTAATCGTTTTTCCCTCTATGCATCGAGTTGAGAATGTTTAATTAAAAAGAGAGAAAAGGAAAGTAAATATATCTTTAAGATTTGTTTATTTCTTTTGTTTGAAAATTGACTGTGAATAATGTTAAAATGACAATATGGAATAGTGAATTTTCTGCTTAATTTTAATAATAGGGATTTTGACTAATCAAAGAGTGTCATTTAATCAGAAAACTTAATTGATGGTGACATAATAATCAGAAAACTTAATTGATGGTGACATAACATGTTTTCATAAAATATGAAAATAGTTTTTTAAATATTTTCTTTTTGTATAAAAGTGATCCTGCATTCATTAACTGGTTTGCCTTTAAGAAAACTGAACTATTGCTGAAGACCAAAGAGACAACATGAGAGTTCATTTGACACTTTATTTTAAAAGTTTAGAAGCAGTTCCTTTGAAATTTAATTTGCCATTCATTGGAGGTTATAGAAATAACAGGGAGAGAACACAGCCCCACCCATCTACAGAAAATTGAATTAAAGATTTACTGAGCATGGTCCTGCCCATCAGAACAAGACCTAGTTTTCCCCTCAGTCAGTCTGTCCCATCAAGAAGTTTTTATAAGCCTCTTATCCTTCTCCATCAGAGGGCAGACAGACTGAAAACCACAGTCACAGAAAACTAACCAGTCTGATCACATAGACCACAGCCTTGTCTAACTCAGTGAAACTATGAGCCATGCCTTGTAGGGACCCCAAAGACAGATGGTTCATGGGGGAGAGCTCTGACAAAATGTGGTTCACTGGAGAAGGGAATGGCAAACCACTTCAGTATTCTTGCCTTGAGAACCCCATGAACAGTATGAAAAAGAAAAAAGATAAAACACTGAGAGATGAACTCCCCAGGTCAGTAGGTGCCCAATATGCTGCTGGAGATCAGTGGAGAAATAACTCCAGAAAGGATGAAGACAGAGCCAAAGCAAAACCAACAGCCAGTTGTGGATGTGACTGGTGAGGGAAGTAAAGTCCGAGCCTATAAAGAGCAATATTGCATAGGAACCTGATATGTTAGGTCCATAAATCAAGGCAAATTGGAAGTAGTTAAACAGGAGATGGCAAGGGTGAACATCAATGTTTTAGGAATCAGCGAACTAAAATGGACTGGAATGGGTGAATTTAACTCAGATGACCATTACATCTGATATTGTGAGCAAGAATCCCTTAGAAGAAATGGAGTAGCCATCATAGTCAACTAAAGAGTCTGAAATGCAGTACTTGGATGCAATCTCAAAAATGACAGAATGATCTCTGTTCATTTCCAAGGCAAACCATTCAATATTACAGTAATCTAAGTCTATGCCCCAACCAATAATGCTGAAGAGGCTGAAGTTGAATGGTTCTATGAAAACCTACAAGACCTTCTAGAACTAACACCAAAAAAAAAATATATATATATATCATTTTCATTATAGGGGACTGGAATGCAAAAGTAAGAAGTCAAGAAACACGTGGAGTAACAGGCAAATTTGACTTTGGAATACACAATGAAACAAGACAAAGAATAACAGAGTTTTGCCCAGAGGACACACGGGTCATAGCAAACACCCTCTTCCAACAACACAAGACACGACTCTACACATGGACATCACCAGGTGGTCAATAACAAAATCAGACGATTATATTCTTTGCAGCCAAAGATGGAGAAGTTCTACACAGTCAGCAAAAACAGGACTCGGAGCTGACTGTGGCTCAGATCATGAACTCCTTACTGTCAAATTCAGACTTAAATTGAAGAAAGTAAGGAAAACCATTAGACCATTCAAGTGTGACCTAAATCAAATCCCTTATGACTATTGAGTGGAAGTGACAAATAGATTCAAGGGATTAGATCTGATAGACAGAGTGCCTGAAGAATATGGATGGAGCTTTGTAACATTTTATAGGAGGCAGGGATCAAGACCACCCCCAAGAAAAAGAAATGCAAAAAGGCAAAATAGTTGTCCGAGAAGGCCTTACAAATAGCTGAGAAAAGAAAAGAAGCTAAATTCAAAGGAGAAAAGAAAAGATACACCCATCTGAATGCAGAATTCCAAAGAATAGCAAGGAGAGATAAGAAAGCTTTCCTCAGTGATCAATGCAAAGAAATAGAGGAAAACAATAGAATGTGAAAGACTACAGAGCTCTTCAAGAAAATTACAGATACAAAGGGAGCATTTCATGCAAAGATGAACACAATAAAGGACAGAAAATTTATGGATCTGACAGAAGCAGAAGATATTAGGAATAGGTGGCAAGAATTCACAGAAGAACTATACAGAGAAAATCTTCCAACCCAGATAATCACAATGGAGTGATCACTCACCTAGATCCAGACATCTTGGAATGTGAAGTCATGTGGGCCTTAGGAAGCATCACTATGAACGAAGCTAGTGGAGGTGATGGAATTCCAGTTGAGCTATTTCAAATCTTGAAAGATGATGCTGTGAAAGTGCTGCACTCAATATGTCGCAAATTTGGAAAACCCAGCCATGGCCACAGAACAGGAAAATGTCAGTTTTCATTCCAATCCCAAAGAAAGGCAATGCAAAGCATGCTCAAACTAACACACAATTGCACTCATCTCACACACTAATTAAATAATGCTCAAAATTCTGCAAGTCAGGCTTCAACAGTATGTAAACTGTGAACTTCCAGATGTTCAAGATGGATTTACAAAAGGCAGAGGAACCACAGATCAAATTGTCAACATTTGTTGGATCATCGAAATAGCAAGAAAGTTCCAGAAAAACATCTATTTCTGCTTTATTTACTATGCCAAAGCCTTTGACTGTGTGGATCACAATAAACTGTGGAAAATTCAGAAAGAGATGGGAACACCAGGCCACCTGACCTGCCTCTTGAGAAATCTGTATGCAGGTCAGGAAGCAACAGTTAGAAGTGGACATGGAACAACAGACTGGCTCCAAATCAGGAAAGTATGTCAAGGCTGTATATTGTCACCCTGCATATTTAACTTATAGGCAGAGTACATCATGAGAAATGCTGAGCTGGATGAAGCACAGGCTGGAATCAAGATTGCCAGGAGAAATATCAACAACCTCAGATATGAACATGGCACCACCCTTATGGCAGAAAGTGAAGAAGAATTAAAGAGCCTCTTGATGAAAGTAGAAGAGGAGAGTAAAAAAGTTGGCTTAAAGCTGAATGTTCAGAAAACTATGATCATGACATCTGGTCCCCATCACTTCATGGCAAATAGATAGGGAAACATGGAAACAGAGACAGACTTTATATTTTTGGACTCCAAAATCACTGCAGATGGTAATTGCAGCCATGAAATTAAAAGATGCTTTCTCATTGCAAGAAAAGTTATGACCAACCTAGACAGCATATTAAAAGCAGAGACATTAATTTGCCAGCAAAGGTCCATGTAGTCAAAGCTATGTTTTTTCCAGTAGTCATGTGTGGATGTGAGAGTTGGACTATGAAGAAAGCTGAGCACTGAAGAATTGATGCTTTTGAACTGTGGTGTTAGAGAAGACTCTTGAAAGTCCCTTGGACTCAAGGAGATCCATCCAGTCCATCCTAAAGAAAACCAGTCCTGAATATTCGTTGGAAGGACTGATGTTGAAGCTGAAACTCCAATACTTTAGCCACCTATTGTGAAGAAATGACTCATTTTAAAAGACCCTGATTCTAGGAATGATGGAGGACAGAGGATGAGATGTTTAGATGTCATCACCAGCTTGATGGACATGAGTGTGAGTAAGCTCTGGGAGTTGGTGATGCACAGGGAGGCCTGGCGTGCTGCAGCCCATGGGGTCACAAAGAGTAGAACACCAACTGAGCGACTGAACTAACTAACTGAAGGTTATTTTGGAGAGAGTGCAAAGCTTGGCTATTGATTCTCTATCCTTGCAATTTTTATCTGCACAGGATTGTTGTAAATACATTCATTTCCTTTCTGATTTTTTTTCAT
Organism: Dama dama; assembly: GCF_033118175.1. Lineage (NCBI taxonomy): Eukaryota > Metazoa > Chordata > Mammalia > Artiodactyla > Cervidae > Dama > Dama dama. The sequence goes on from NC_083697.1 coordinate 55,612,551, forward strand.
GATATTTTTTTGCATCTTCTCAAAATGTTAAAATGTTGAGTTCACACAAATGCTAGTAATCTCTGGTTTCCTTTTTTAGTTTACATAATCTTGCATAATGAGAAGCTCTTAGGTCAATGATTTCCCTCTTGAGTGTGATGGCTGTGATTCAAATCCATGAAAATTCACTTAATAGTGTGTTGAGTTATTCACTTGGTGATGCAGTTGGTTTTCCCTTACTCTTAGAGATAAAGTTTTTAACTTCAGAAGTGTCAATCAGTAAAAAGTACCTATTAACATATTTTTGTTAACAAGTCTTATCCTGATGAATCAGATATATTTTCAAAGATATCTAGGGTTTTGTACTATAACAATGCCCTTTGACTACTTCTCAGAAGATTAATATATGTATTTACACTTAGAAAGTTTACTTTTCTACATACCATATATATGTATAATATATATATATAATATTATTATATATAATATAAAAGAAAAATAAAGTCAGCCACTGTTTCCACTGTTTCCCCATCTATTTGCCATGAAGGGATGGGACCTGATGCATTGGTATGTAAATATTTGATTTATGTCCATATATATATATATATATAGTTACATAATGATATTACATTATCTTTTAAGAATATCTACAACTAAAAATTTGTCCTTATCATTTGTATTAAGCACAAACAAAAGTATAATTTTATATACATAAGAAGAGGTGGAAATACAAATGCATAAATGCGTTTAACTATATGTTGTTGGGTTATTTTATCTTTCAGGAACATCATGGCTTAAAATGTGCATGTCATGTCAACATTTTCCTTTAGTAACCAATACCACTGAATTTCAATAAGGTCTGAAGCTTTTTTCAGTCTCCACTATCCAAAAAGACATCCCCTTATGGAAGCCTGATTTTGTTCCTCTCTCTTAATTGTAAGTTATACGAGGGCAAGATCACATCTCATTTACATTTATGCATTTTTGCCCAGAACAGAAAGTCACAGTGGTCATTGAATAAATTTTGCATAGGGCCCTTATTTTTAATATTGAAGAGCACTTAAACTGTACCATTGGCTTTATATATATATAAATGGTATGTACAAATATATATTATATATATATTATATATATATATATAAATATAATATAATTGATGCTTTTGAACTGTGTTGTTGGAGAAGATGCTTGAGAGTCCCTTGGACTGCAAGGAGATCTAACCAGTCCATGCTAAAGGAGCTCAATCCTGAGTGTTCATTGGAAGGACGGATGTTGAAGCTGAAACTCCAATATTTTGGCCAGCTGATGTGAAGAGCTGACTCATTTGAAAAGGCCCTGATGCTGGGAAAGATTGAAGGCAGGAGGAGAAAGGGATGACAGAGGATGAGATGGTTAGATGGCATTGCCGACTCAAAGGACATGAGTTTGAGTAAACTCCAGGGGTTGGTGATGGACAGGGAGGCCTGGTGTGCTGCTTTTCATGGGGTCACAAAGAGTCAGACAAGACTGAGTGGCTGAACTGAACTGAACTGACTTCTGTTATTTTCCCAATGACAGCCCTAAGATGTATGTTTGATTTTCACTTCCACCATACAGATAATAAAGTAGAAGTACAATGAGTTAGTTTATTTGCACAGTCATCTAGCTAATACATAGAAGAACTGGTATTTAAAGCCCAGGAATCTGGAAACAAGTGGAAGAGTTTTATGTGACAGACTAGGGAACTTCCCAGGTGGCTCAGTAGGTAAAGAACCCACTTGCAGGAGACGCAGAAGATTCAGTTTCTATCCCTGGGTTGGAACGATCCCCTGGAGGAAGGCATGGCAACAGGCTCCAGTATTCTTGCAGGGAGAATCTCATGGGCAGAAGAGCCTGGAGGGTACAGTTCATAGGGTCACAAAGAGTCCCATATAGCTGAAGCAACTGAGAATGCTCACACACTCAAGAAGGAGCGAAAAGCCTATCTTGCAGTAGAGGGATGCCATTAACTGCTTCCAAGCACAGATGTGATAAATACCTAAAGGGCAATTGCGCTATAGAAAGATGGATTTCTTCAGTCATGTATATCTAATATAGTCACCAAGTCATTTAATTATTTTTACTTAGGGATTGGTCTTTGGAGTAGGAAATCAGTTTCTACTTAAAAGCATCGAAAAAGGCAAAGACTACAAGAGAAACAGCCTTGAAATGGCTATTGGTTTCGAGACCAACCAGAGCCATTGTGAATGTTTCTGAAACAATGTAAGCAGGCAAGCAAATGCCCTAGAAAATATTGTGAAATTTCAGGTTACTGTTGAAGTATTGTTGCTTTTTGTTATTGTTCATGTATGCTTACAAATAATCATGAATTTCCCCAATTACACACAGAGCTAGTCAGTGCCATGGGAAAATTCTTTGTGCTGGTTGCTGATGGATCCGGTTGTACAGTGCTAAAGTAGAGCCCAGTTCAGTTCAGTTCAGTCGCTCAGTTATGTCTGACTCTTTGCGACCCCATGAACTGCAGCACGCCAGGCATCCCTGTCCATCACCATCTCCTGGAGTCCACCAAAACCCATTTCTATCGAGTTGGTGATGCCATCCAACCATCTCATCCTCTGATGTCCCCTTCTTCTCCTGAACTCAATCATTCCCAGCATCAGGGCCTTTTCAAATGAGTCACCTCTTTGCATCAGCTGGCCAAAATATTGGAGTTTCAGCTTCAACATCAGTCCTTCCCATGAACACCCAGGACTGATCTCATTTAGGATGGACTGGTTGAATCTCCTTGTTAGATCTTCTCCAACAACACAGTTCAAAAGCATCAATTCTTCTGTGCTCAGCTTTCTTTATAGTCCAACTCTCACATCTATACATGACCACTGGAAAAACCATAGCCTTGACTAGACAGACCTTTGCTGACAAAGTAATGTCTCTGCATTTTAATATGCTGTCTAGGTTGGTCATAACTTTCCTTCCAAGGAGTAAGCATCTTTTAATTTCATGGCTGCAGTCACCATCTTCAGTGATTTTGGAGCCCTGAAAAATAAAGTCAGCCACTTTTTCCACTGTTTCCCCATCTATTTGCCATGAAGGGATGGGACTGGATGCCATGATTTTAGTTTTCTGAATGTTGAGCTTTAAGCCAACCTTTTCACTGTCCTCTTTCACTTTCATCAAGAGGCTCTTTAGTTCTTCTTCACTTTCTGCCATAAGGGTGGTGTCATCTGCATATCTGAGGTTATTGATATTTCTCCCAGCAATCTTGATTCCAGCTTGTGCTTCCTCCAGCCCAGAGTTTCTCATGATGTACTCTGCATATAAATTAAGTAAGCATGGTGACAACATACAGCCTTGACGTACTCCTTTTTCTATTTGGAACCCGCCCGTTGTTCCATGTCTAGTTCTAACTGTTGCTTCCTGACCTGCATACAGGCTTCTCAAGAGGCAGGTCAGGTGGTCTGGTATTCCCATTTCTTTCAGAATTTTCCACAGTTTATTGTGATTCACACAGTCAAAGGCTCTGGCATAGTCAATAAAGCAGGAATACATGTTTTTCTGGAACTCTCTTGCTTTTTCGATGATCCAGTGGATGTTGGCAATGTGATCTCTGGTTCCTCTGCCTTTTGTAAAACCAGCTTGAACATCTAGAAGTTCACAGTTCACGTATTGCTGAAAACTGGCTTGAAGAATTTTAAGCATTCCTTTATTAGCCTGTGAGATGAGTGCAATTGTACAGTAGTTTGAGCATTCTTTGGCATTGCCTTTCTTTGGGATTGGAATGAAAACTGACTTTTTCCTGTCCTGTGGCCACTGCTGAGTTTTTCAAATTTGCTAAATTTGCTGGCATATTGAGTGCAGCACTTTCAGAGCATCATCTTTCAGGATTTGAAATAGCTCAACTGGAATTCCATCACCTCCACTAGCTTTGTTCGTAGGGATGCTTCCTAAGGTCCACTTGACTTCACATTCCAAGATGTCTGGCTCTAGGTGAGTGATCACACCATCGTGATTATCTGGGTCGTGAAGATTTTTTTTTTGTACAGTTCTTCTGTGTATTCTTGCCACCTCTTCTTAATATCTTCTGCTTCTGTTAGGTCCCTACCATTTCTGTCCTTTTTGAGCCCATCTTTTCATGAAATTTTCCCTTGATATTTCTACTTTTCTTGAAGAGATCTCTAGTCTTTCCCATCCCATTCTTTCCCTCTATTTCTTTGCATTGATTGCTGAGGAAGGCTTTCTTATCTCTCCTTGCTATTCTTTGGAACTCTGCATTTCTCAGTGGGTTGTTTGTACAGTCCCTGCTATCAGATATATCCATGTAATATATTGACATACAGGAACTTTCCTTTTGTTCTTTTCATTTTTAACAGTTAGTTCTGGAGAAGGGAGCCTGCTGTTTGATGATAAGATGGACCTTTAAAATTTCAGATCCACACTCTGAAGACTAAATTACTGAAACTTTCCAATTGTACAGGAATAATATAAAAGCCATGGGTTGGTATTATTTACCCAAATAACAATGTTCAGAAGAAAACAGACAGTTTTACTAATAAAAAATGTAAATTCCAGCTTCATGTGTTATTCATGAAAGCTCTGATATCACAATTGTTATTTTTAAGTGTTTAGCTACTGTGAAAAGCATCTTACACAATGATGTTGGAGGTTGACTGCTGAATGTCAGAAATAATGATCTAGCTGCACTGTAATCTTTGCTGAATGAGGTCTATTATGCATCATATTTAGAAGAATATTTGTGTTGTTGAATGATTTTAAACTAATTATCTAGCACTGCTTGTATCCCATAAAATATAATGATAACCAAACAAAAACCTTACTATTAATACTGTTAAGTCCAATTGTATGCATCATTTTGAGAAGTAAACTAAAGTTGACATATTTGTCAGAATCCAAATACATTGTTACTGGAATATGGGCACACTATATAAATGTTTTCCTTGCTTTCAGAAGAACTCAATCCAGATTTACTAGTAATAACATTCATTTTTTACTGTTACAATGATTATGTTATTTTTATATGAAAAACTTCAGTGTAAACACTATGAAGTGGCAAGTGTTTCTTCAGAGCATCTTGGCTATTCCACTGCTTCTCTCCGCCAGGCCAACTGGTCTATTTACATTGTGATCCATTTCAGACACAGGTTCAGCAAATAAGCTGTCAGCTTGATCTAAGACTTTGTAAAACTTATTACATTTGCTTAGCCTTGTTTAACACGAGAGATGTATGTATCAAAATAAAGACAATTCTATCTCTAGTAAAAAATAAACTCATTATATTGTCCTCATAATTTTTTGAGATTTCACTGTTTTTTAACATTCACTATTTTCTTCTTCTCTCTCTCTCTGTTTGTGAGTTGTTGTCGTTGTTTAGCCACCAGGTCATGTCTGACTCTGCAACCCCATGGACTGTAGCCCACCAAGCTCCTCTGTTCATGGTGTTTCCCAGGTGAGACTTTTGGAGTGGGTTGCCATTTCCTTCTCCAGGGGATCTTCCAACGCACAGATCAAACCTGCATCTCCTGCATTGGCCAGGCTGATTCCTTACCACTGGGCCACTAGGGAAGCCTTTTGATTATGATTCTTTTTTTTTTTTTTTTTGACTTTTTAAAAACGTTGAAACAATAAAGGAAAGAATTTAAGTGTTAGGACATGCTTATTTTGAAAGAGAGGACACAGTTGGTTGTGATAATTTTCTTTTTCTTTTATCTTCCTATAAAGCTGGCATGTAATATTAACTGGGGAAAAAATGGTATCAGCTAAGGGGGAAAATTGTGCCATTTTGTCCTATGAGAATTGGAGAGGTAAATATAAGAAAGATGCAAAGGTTTTGGCTTGGATTTATCCAATTTGAAATTGTACACTGATGATGATTAAAAAGAAGGCCGCTGAATACAAGAAGCTTTCCCTCCATTCCAGGGACTGTCTTTGATGCAGTGGAAGTGCTACACAGTGGTCTTCTCTCACTGGAGTCTCTGCTGCCTCTTTGGAAAATGTCTTTCAATTACCTCAGAGAATCCAAAAGTTATACTGGAGGTAATCACAAATCAAACCACGGCAGTGTTACCTGATTCTTTCCTTCCATGACTGCTAAAGTCTACTCTCTCAAGTATAACAACACTTGAAGCAATCTCAATATTGAAAGTGATAAACAAGAAGAAGGCAAAGTCCATGACAAATGCTCCATCTCTGGACACATGAGAATGTCCCAGTAATACCTAACTTGAAAATATGGATAATGAGAAGTATCACATATAATACAGATCTGGAGAGAGGGATACTTCCTTGGCATTAGACCTTATTGAGTGAACTGCTATGGCAGACCCTCTTGGGTAGGAGACTCATAAATTCCCCTTTTCATGGTATTATCAGTTTTAGTCTTCTAAATTATGAACAGGGATAAACAAGTAGTGGTAAGCATAAGAGAGACAAGAGAAAGAAGACAAAAAAAGAAAGAAAGAAAGAGAGAGAGAGAGAAAGAGATGGACACAGGTTGAGTAAGGAACATAGACAGACATAAGCAATGATTGAAAGGGTGTGTGTTTGTGTATGTGGTAGGTGGTTAAAGGAAAGGCAGAATCCATAAAAAATAAGATAATTTGTTATTTTTCAGTAATACCTTAACATAGTTCCTGAATCAATCAAAAGTTTTCACTTTCCAATAGACCATTTTGTTATCTGGGAGAGGGTATAATAAGAAGTCTATTAATAAAAGTAAAGAGAACCAGATGATGGTACATATTTAATGTACAGACAATTCTGAAATTATACCCATTGCCAAATGTATAGACATTCAACGAATTGGTGAAATAGTGCACTCCTGAGGCCAAGCTATCTATCCACTTTGCATCATTCTATGAATTATGACTATATATACTGTATTTTTGATTTTGGAAAGAAACATGAGTATAATCACTCCAGTAAGCCACAGATTCCCCTAACACATATGCACACACAAAAACACACACACAGTTTCTTATTTACTGGTTAAAATCAGTACTCCTCAATAATTCCCCTCAGTACTACTTTGACAACTTTTGATTACTAACCTGCATTTAATACAAAAAATAGTCTATTTAGAATTCAAATTATGCTTGTCTGTATATTCTATAAGGCTTCTCTGGTGGCTCAGATGACAAAGAATCCACCTGCAATGCAAGAGGCCCAGGTTTGATCCCTGGGTCCAGAAGATTCCCTGGAGAAGGGAATGGCAGTCCACGTCAGTATTCTTGCCTGAAGAATTCTATGGACAGAGAAGTCTGGTGGGCTACAGTCCATGGGGTCGCAAAGAGTCGGACATGACTGAGGGACTAACACACTACTATATATTCTGTAAAGTCAATAAACATATTTGTTGAGCCATGCATGCACTCTAACACAAGCTTCATAAATAAAACCTATATATTCACAGTTAGTTACAACTGTCACTCAGTGATATCAATAGAAAATAGACATAGTGAAATGAATAATTCTAGAACCCTTCTTCTAAGACAGGATCTATGTAAGAGCATTCAAATAACAGTATTCTTACCAATTACTCTTTAAAAATTTATGCTAATATATGATCATCATTTAACCCTAAGATATCAGGTCTCTATCTATAAAATAACAAAGGTTTTGCTCCTAACAGTGAAGTCAGGTGTTTACCTGTGTTTACATGTAGACAATAGACAGTTGATTTGACTGAATTCTTCATTTTCAGTTGGATGGTTTGTGTCTTGGAAAAACTAATGAAATCTTAAAATTAGTCTTTAGTTTATGTAACAATGTAACTTAAAGAAGTTTCTAGACAGTTAATTTGCTATTTGTTATATGAGACAACTAATTTATATCTGAAGATGATACTTATAAAAATAGTTTTCACTAAATGTTTACTGCTGAAAGAAAACTCTTATGAAATATAAAAAAAAAAATCAAACATTGTCACTTTATATATTTTGGAAGTAAATGAACTTTACCCAATAGTCTGTGATAACCTATATGAGAAAAGAATCTAAAACAGAATAATATTATATATATATTCATATATATATATGAATATCTGATAGAGCACATGATGAACTATGGATGGAGTTTCATGACATTGTACAGGAGACAGGAATGAAGACCATCCTCAAGAAAAAGAAATGCAAAAAAGCAAAATGGATGTCTGAGGAGGCCTGACAAATAGCTGTGAAAAGAAGGGAAGCAAAAAGCAAGAGGGAAAAGTAAAGATACACCATTTGAATGCAGAGTTCCAAAGAATAGCAAGGAGAGATTAGAAACCCTTCCTCAGCGATCAATGCAAAGAAATAGAGGAAAACAATAGAATGGGAAAGACTAGGGATCTCTTCAAGAAAATTAGAGATACCAAGGGAACATTTCATGCAAAGATGGGCTCAATAAAGGACAGAAATGGTAGGGACCTAACAGAAAAAGAAGATATTAATACAAGGTGGCAAGAATACACAGAAGAACTGTACAAAAAAAGATCTTCAGGACCCAGATAATCACAATGGTGTGATCACTCACCTAGAGCCAGATATCCTGGAATGTGAAGTCATGTGGGCCTTAGGAAGCATCACTATGAACAAAGCTAGTGGAGGTGATGGAATTCCAGTTGAGCTATTTCAAATCCTGAAAGATGATGCTGTGAAAGTGCTACACTCAATAGGTCAGCAAATTTGGAAAACAGCAGTGGCCACAGGACTGGAAAAGGTCAGTTTTCATTCCAGTCTCAAAGAAAGGCAATCCCAAAGAATGCTCAAACTACTGCACAATTGCACTCATCTCACACACTAGTAAAGTAATGCTTAAAATTCTCCAAGACAGGCTTCAGTATGAACCGTGAACTTCTAGATGTTCAAGCTGGTTTTAGAAAAGGCAGAGCAACCAGAGATCAAATTGTCAATATCCGCTGGATCATCGAAAAAGCAAGAGAGTTCCAGAAAAACATCTATTTCGGCTTTATTGACTATGCCAAAGCCCTTGTGTGGATCACAATAAACTTTGGAAAATTCTTAAAGAGATGGGAATATCAGACCACCTGACCTGCCTCCTGAGAAATCTGTATGCAGGTCAGGAAGCAACAGTTAGAACAGGACATGGAACAATAGACTGGTTCCAAAAAGAAAAGGGAGTGCGTCAAGGCTGTATATTGTAACCCTGCTTGTTCAACTTATATGCAGAGAACATCATGAGAAATACTAGGCTGGTGAAGCATAAGCTGGAATCAAGATTGTTGGAAGAAATATCAGCAACCTCAGATATGCACATGACACCACCCTTATGGCAAAAAGTGAAGAAGAACTAAAGAGCCTCTTGATGAAAGTGAAAGAGGAGAGTGAAAAAGTTGGCTTAAAGCTCAACATTCAGAAAACTAAGATCATGGCATCTGGTCCCATCACTTCATGGCAAATAGATGGGGAAACAGTGGAAACAGTTGCTGACTTTATTTTTCTGGGCTCCAAAATCACTGCAGATGGTGACTGCAGCCATGAAATTAAAAGACACTTACTCCTCGGAAGGAAAGTTATGGCCAACCTAGACAGCATATTAAAAAGCAGAGACATTACTTGGCCAACAAACGTCCATCTAGTCAAGGCTATGGTCTTTCCAGTGTTCATGTATGGATGTGAGAGTTGGACTATAAAGAAAGCTGAGTGCCTAAGAATTGATGCTTTTGAACTGTGGTGTTGGAGAAGACTCTTGAGAGTCCCTTGGACTGCAAGGAGATCCAACCAGTCTATCCTAAAGGAGATCAGTCCTGGGTGTTCATTGGAAGGACTGATGCTGAAGCTGAAACTCCAGTACTTTGGCCACCTGATGCAAAGAGCTGACTCACTGGAAAAGACCATGATGCTGGGAAAGATTGAGGGCAGGAAGAGAAGGGGATGCCAGAGGATAAGATGGTTGGATGGCATCACCGACTTGATGGTCATGGGTTTGTGTGGACTCCAGGAGTTGGTGTTGGACAGAGAGGCCTGGCCTGCCACAGTTCTGGGGTTGCAAAGAGTTGGACACAACTGTGTGACTGAACTGAACTGAACTGATGCATATATATATATATATATATATATATATATATATGTACATATATAACTGAATCACTTTGCTTGTACCTTTGAGTAACACAATATTGTAAATCAATGATATTCCAATATAAAAATGTTTCAAATAGAAATAGCAGGGCTTAGCTGATTAAAGCAGAAATGTAGAGAAGTAAAATCTTATTCTATTTTGTCCTTTTATTTCACTCCCTTAGATATTTTCCATAGATATAATAGATTGCAACTTATAAATCTAAAATAAAAATTGCCACATTCAAAACTGTTCTTATGAAATTATAATGAATAACAAACTTATTCTGGAAATACTTTGTGTATTTTTTAATATACTTTATATACTATTGACAGTGAGTTCAGTTCAGTCACTCAGTCGTGTCCGACTCTTTGCGACCCCATGGACAGTAGTACACCAGGCTTCCCTTCCCATCACTAACTCCCGGAGTTTACTCACACTCATGTCCATCGAGTCGGTGATGCCATCCAATCAACTCACCCTCTGTTGTCCACTTCTACTTCTGTCTTCAATCTTTCCCAGCATCAGGGTCTTTTCAAATGAGTCAGTTCTTTGCATAAGATGGCCAAAGTATTGGAGTTTCAGCTTCAGCATCAGTCCTTCCAACAAATATTCAAAACTGATTTTCTTTAGGATGGACTGATTGGATCTCCTTGCAGTCCAAGGGACTCTCAGAGTTTTCTCCAACCCCACAGTTCAAAAGAATCAACTTTTTTGCACTCAGCTTTCCTTATATGCCAACTCTCACATCCATACATGACTACTGGAAAAACCATAGGTTTGACTAGACAGACCTTTGTTGGCAAATAATGTCTCTGCTTTTTAATATGCTGTCTAGGTTGGTCATAACTTTCCTTCCAAAGAGTAAGTGTCTTTTAATTTCATGGCTGCAATCGCCATCTGCAGAGATTTAGAAGCTAAAAAAAAAAAAAAAAAAAAAAAAAATGAAATCTGTCACTGTTTCCACTGTTTCATCATCTATTTGCCGTGAAGGGATGGGACCAGATGCCATGATCTTAGTTTTCTGAATGTTGAGTTTTAAGCCAAATTTTTCACTCTCCTCTATTACTTTCATCAAGAGGCTCTTTAGTTCTTCTTCACTTTCTGCCATAAAGGTTGTGTCATCTTCATATCTGAAGTTATTGATATTTCTCCTGGCAATCTTGATTCCAGCTTATGATTCCTCCACCCCAGCATTTCTCATGATGTACTCTGCATAGAAGTTAAATAAGCAGGGTGACAATATACAGCCTCGACGTACTCCTTTTCCTATTTAAGGCCAGTCTGTTGTTCCATGTCCATTTATAACTGTTGCTTCCTGTCCTGCATACGGATTTCTCAGAAGGCAGGTCAGGTGGTCTGGTATTCCCATTTCTTTCAGAATTTTTCACATTTCTTGTGGTCCACACAGTGTAAGACTTTGGTAATCAATAAAGCAGGAATAGATGCTTTTCTGGAACTCTCTTGCTTTTCGGTCATCCAGCAGATGTTGGCAATTTGATCTCTGGTTTCTCTGCCTTTTGTAAAACCAGCTTGAACATCTGGAAGTTCACGGTTCACATACTGTTGAAGCCTAGCTTGGAGAATTTTGAGCATTACTTTACTAGCGTGTGAGATGAGTGCAATTGTACAGTAGTTTGAGCATTCTTTGGCATTGCCTTTCTTTGGGACTGGAATGAAAACTGACCTTTTCCAGTCCTGTGGCCACTGTTGAGTTTTCCAAATTTTCTGGTATATTGAGTATAGCACTTTCACAGCATCATCTGTTAGGGTTTGAAATAGCTCAACCAGAATTCCATCAATTACACTAGCTTTGTTCCTAGTGATACTTCCTAAGCCTACTTGACTTTGCATTCTAGGATATCTGGCTCTAAGTTGGTAATTACACCATTGTGATTATCTGGATTTGAAGATCTTTTTTGTGTAGTTCTTCTGTGTATTCTTGCCACCTCTTCTTAATATGTTCTGCTTCTGTTAGGTCCATACAATTTCCATCCTTTATTGTGCCCATCTTTGCATGAAATATTCCATTGGTATCTCTAATTTTCTTGTAGAGATCTCTGGACTTTCCCATTCTATTGTTTTCCTCTGTTTCTTTACATTGATCACTTAGGAAGGCTTTCTTTTCTTTCTTTGCCTCACATCCAAGGGCAGAGAAACCCCAGCAGGATGGTAGTCTCTGGAGTGGAGCTGTGAAAAGCTACGTATGCCTAAAAAGCTCTGAATTCAGGTCCCAGTTGCTGTCACAAAGGAGTGGACAGAACTCCCACACCCGCCCTTTTTTTATATAATGAAAGTGCCTTAGCATGGTTGCAGCTCTCACCACTACAGTGAGCAGCTTTACAGATGTTTTCCACTGAGTGTCACAATAAAGAGATCCTTGTGCTATGAAAAAGAGAGAGAGAGAGAGATACCCCACATCTAAGAACAAAGGAGAAAGCACAGCAAGACAGTAGGAGGGCTGAAATTGCATTTAGCATCAAACCCCATTCCCACCAGAAATGCTCAGAGGGCTCAATGAAACCTTGTGCACACCAGGACCCAGAGACTCCACAGAGGCTGAGAAAGAACTGTGTTTGAGTGTCTCCTGTGGAGGTGCGGGTCAGCAATGGACGGCCACACGGGCAGGGGCTCTGGGTGCAGCAGACCTGGGTATGGCATAAGCCCTCATGGAGGAGGTCATCATTAACCCCACCACGGAGCTGCCGGAACTTAAACAGGACTGGGAAACAAACTCCTGGCAGGCACAAGCAGAGCCTTGTGCACACCAGGACCCAGAAGAAAGGAGCAGTGACCCCACAAGAGACTGACCCAGACTTGCCCATAAGTGCCCAGGAGTCTGCAGTGGAGGCGTGGGTTGGCAGTGGCCTGCTGCAGGGCCAGGGGCACTGAATGTAGCAGTGCATGCATGGGGCTTTTTGAAGGAGGTAGCTCCACTCTTATGGCAGAAAATGAAGAGGAATTAAAAAGCCTCTTGATGAAAGTGAAAGAAGAGAGTGAAAAAGTTGGCTTAAAGCTCAACATTCAGAAAACTAAGATCATGGCATCTGGTCCCATCACTTCATGGGAAATAAATGGGGAAACATTGGAAACAGTGTCAGACTTTATTTTGGGGGGCTCCAAAATCACTGCAGATAGTGATTGCAGCTATGAAATTAAAAGACACTTTCTCCTTGGAAGGAAAGTTATGACCAACCTAGATTGCATATTAAAAAGCAGAGACATTACTTTGCCAGCAAAGGTCCATCTAGTCAAAGCTATGGTTTTTCCAGCGTCATGTATGGATGTGAGAGTTAGACTGTGAAGAAAGATAAGTGCTGAAAAATTGATGCTTTTGAACTGTGGTGTTGGAGAAGACTCTTGAGAGTCCCTTGGACTGCAAGGAGATCCAACCAGTCCATCCAAAAGGAGATCAGTCCCTGGTATTCGTTGAAAGGACTGATGTTGAAGCTGAAACTCCAATACTTTGGCCACCTTATGCAAAGAGTTGACTCATTGGAAAAGACCCTGATGCTGGGAGGGATTGGGGGCAGGAGGAGAAGGGGATGGCAGAGGATGAGATGGCTGGATGGCATCATCAACTCAATGGACAAGAGTCTGAGCAAACTCTGGGATTTTGTGATGGACAGGGAGGCCTGGCGTGCTATGATTCATGGGGTCGCAAAGAGTCGAACAGGACTGAGTGACTGAACTGAACTGAACTGAGATATTATCTTCATTACCTCCATCATAGTTTGGCCCCAGGTAAATAGCATGGAGGGAACACAGCCCCACCCATCTGCAGACAATTGGATTAAAGATATACTGAACATGGCTCCGCCCATCAGAGCAAGACCCAAATTCCCCCTCAGTTTGTCTGTCCCATCAGGAAGCTTTCATAAGCCTTTTACCCTTCTCCATCAGAGGGCAGACAGACTGAAAGCCACAATCACAGAAAACTAACCAATCTGATGATGTGGACCACAACCTTGTCTAACTCAATGAAACTATGAGCCATGCTGTGTAGGGCCACCCAAGACAGATGGCTCATGGTGGAGAGTTCTGAAAAAATGTGGTCCACTGGAGAAGGAAATGGCAAACCACTTCAGTATTCTTGCCTTGAGAACCCCATGAACCATATGAAAGGCAAAAAGAAAAGATAGGACACTGAGAGATGAACTCCCCAGGTCAGTAGGAGCCCAATATGCTACTGGAGATGAGTGGAGAAATAACTCCAGAAAGAATGAAGAGACAAAGTCAAAGCAAAAACAACACCCAGTTGTGGATGTGACTGGTGCTGTGAGTGAAGTCCAATACTGTTGACAGGGGGATGTGTTAAAATCAAGGGATAAAACATACTTTTATCTCAACGAAAGGATCAGAACTAAGAATAAGATTTTGTTTTGTTTTCTCAATAGAAAAGTGCATGGACTCAGAGAATCACATGTAAAATTTACAGTTAAAAAAAACACTTGTCTCTCTATCACATGAGGCTAATAAAAGAAGGAAAACTTGAATACCATAACTATCCAATTTTATGTAGAGAAGAATGTGTGTAAGTTTGTCAGAAATTTCTGTTAAAAGCCCAAAGTTCCAAAGTGCTTTTCATCTAGCTCTATAAAGCATATGATGACTGCATCAAAGAATGAATACACTGGTCTACCTTCATAGAAAATAAATTCAGCTATATTCAATAGTACACTATTAAAAGTGGAGTGTGTTCACACATGCATACATGCACCCACACTCATACCACAGCATTAAATATAAGAGTTGTTCATTCACTAATTCAATTCAAACACATTTTAGGCATCTACTGTATACCAGAAATTCTTCTGTGTCCAAGAAATAGATAGGATTAAGTATTTTTCCCTACCCTGAAGTGACTCCCACTGGAGTCAGGAAGAATAGCTCAGGACCAACTATTACATAATGTATTGGAATTTTGAGTAGATTTAAGTACACTATGGGAACACAGGAGCATGAGCAACTAATTCTGTCTGGTCCTTGTCTTCACCCTTAAGTGTATCACTTCTAGAGTTTATATTTCACAGATCACAATAGCACCATCATGTCAAAAATTTATACATTTTACTCAAATAACTCTTGAAATACTTTGTCTGTGAATCACTGACGTCATATCCCTTGACTCTGGTCCTGTTCTCTTAACAACTGTTCCATCTTCACAATGTTCTCTAAAAAGGTCAATACCTCATTATTATTGATTCTTTGCATTATTTTTGCAGAAATCACATGGGAAAAATTCTACTCTGGCTCCATCCAGCTGTTTAGTTTCTTGACTGGAGATAATGGAGAACTACCAAAGAAACAGTTCAGTTCAGTTCAGTCACCCAGTCGTGTATGACTCTTTGTGACCCAATGAACTGCAGCATACCAGGCTTCCTTGTCCATTATCAGCTCCCAGAGCTTGCTCAAACTCACGTCCATTGAGCTGGTGATGACATCCAACCATCTCATCCTCTGAGGTCCCCTTCTCCTCCCGCCTTCAATCTTTCCCAGCATCAGGGTCTTTTCAAATGAGTCAGTTCTTCGAATCAGGTGGGCAAATTATTGGAGTTTCAGCTTTAGCATCAATCCTTCCAATGAATATTCAGGACTTGTGCAGCATAAATCCATGATCTGTAAATGTAGCCCTCAATGTAACCCTCAATATTTTATCCATAGGTTTTCACAGGTTACTCAGTGGTAAAAAATCCACCTGCCAATGCAGGAGATGTGAGTCCAATCACTGGGATGGGAAGAACCCTGGGAAGGAAATGACAATCCATTCCAGTATTCTTGCCTGAGAAATCACATGAACAGAGGAACCTGGCAGGCTATAATCCAAGGGATTGCAAAAGAGTGGGACACAATTTAACAACAAAACAACAACAACATTTTATCCATTCCAATACTTTAATTGTTCTTTACATGTTTATAATTCTCAAAGCTCTATTTCCAAACAAGATTGACTAATTGATCATCTAACTGATTAATTTTGGCCTTTGCTTACTTACCTTCATCTCTACTTTGATCTTTCATAGCCCCTCTGCATAGTAACATATTTAAGACAGCATTCTTTATTCAACTGATCAATTGTCACTTGTCAGATCAGTAAAGCCAGTAATGCCAGCATGATTACTGACTACTTAGCCTTTTTTTTACAGTAAGATTCCTATAAGACAGCATATGTGAAAATATTAACTCTGGAGTCCCAAGTTCCAAGCCTAATGTTCCAGATTGGAAAATAAATTCCATATAAAACAAAGGTAGTTTTGATTTGCAATTCATAGAATATTTACCTTTAAAATTTTCAGGATTCTCTTATTTGAGTACCAAGAAAATTCAAATTCAAATATTATTAAAGAAATATTATTTAGGTTAAGATTATCCCATCAATCAAATGATCACCCATCAATTAGCAGATGGGACAGGAAAAAATTCAGTTGACTTGACTGTGATATCTCGGCCTTTATGTGGTAATGATTTGAATATAACTGCTAGTAGTTAATTTTTTGATTTGACATTATTTAAAATAAAACTCTGAATTCATCCAAACCATATGTAAGAATCTGAGTAGTGTGAATGTACAGTAATTAACAAGAATCACAAACATCTGTTCCAACTGGTGAACTGATACAAGTTTGAAAAGCAACTGTGAACAAAATGTTGATGGATTGTGGTCATTATCCTCATACTGATTAATCTTATTCATCAGCCTGTCAGAATATTAGGTCATGAAAAAACATGATCTATTAATAGTGACATGAAAACATAATTGTATATATTTTCAAAAACCTCTTTGCTTTCTTAATTTCTCTAAAACTGCAGTGGGGACTAACATGCTTAATTTCCTGCACTGGTTCACTAAATTCACTTTATATAATTTACAAGGTAATAGATAATCTGCAGATGTAACACAAGAAAGATAATCCCTATTCCAGGAAAATCACACTGTTATCACCACAGGGAAGAAATTCATTTCAATATTTAGGTCTTATTTGAGTTGTCTAAACTTAATAATAATATGCAAAGACGATACAAGAGACACTCTGTTAACTTTGCCTTTGAAAAATATTTTATGTCATTACTTACAGAAAAACTCTGTTGTTTAATATTATACCTATAGCATGGCTTTTGTCTTGGCCCTGCTCAAGTTAAGTAGCAGCTTTGCCCCTCATAGTGGAGTTTATGGATAGTTTAGTGGGTGTATAACCATATGAGAAAAGATGTGCTTTAGAAAAATCTAATTACATGTGTTTTAGGTTGCGGGTTCTTTAAGGCAAAGGCACAATTCTTCAATATTTAATATGCAGCCAGGATAAACTCAGTTTGACCCACCATTGGTAGAGTATGAAGTCCTTTATGTAAGCAATGAGAAAGCCTTCTAATATAACCAAAACCAAAGCCACAAGTGAATTATAAAAGTCTTAGCTCTCAAATAAAATCAATTGCAACATACCTACAAACTCACATCACGTATTTAGTTTATCCCAGAGAGACAACAAAAAAGGCTTTGGGTGTTTTTTTTTTTTTTTTTTTACTCCCCCGCTTCATAATGGCTAGGGAGAACTGTTTATTTGTACTGGTTTCATTGCTTATCAGTTATTTGTCGTCTTTCAGCTAATCTGAAAATTGCTATGTAAAGCTCTTTCTACACTACTCCCTGTATACTTTGCAAAAATATTAAAATTGAAAACAGCATAAAATTCTGTGCATTACTTATTTTGCCCATCCTTGAGCTTACTTACAGATTTAAAGGGTCTAATAGTCAGTGGTTTTTATGAAATAGGTGATATATTTCAATCTTTATTCCAGTAAACAACCCATATTGCTTATATAATACTTGACTCAAAATGTGAAAGTCACACCAAACCAACCAACAAACAAAATATAAAATAATCTCTGAAAACTAATAGTTCCAAATAAAATATTAATTTATTTTTTAAACTCGTCAAGATATCATGAAGGTAAACCATTAAGAGACAGCAATTTTTGTATTTGCTACTGTAACTTGAGGGCCTAGAACAGTTCCAGGTACATCTTAAATAGCAATATATATATATTTTTAAAGACTGGATAAGTGTCCAAATCATGTGGATAAACTACTCTTTAAATTAAATGCAGTTGTGAATTTAAAATGTATTTGATATTAACAATTAGCAAGTGGCCTGAAATTACTCCTCAAAAAGGGTAAAAATCTGAGCAGAAAAAAATAAATGATACCAGTATTATACATAATAGCTTGAAACTCTGTTAGTTATTAAAATAGGGAAGGAGATCAGAATTAATATATCCTCCTGGGGATTATAGAGTCCTCAAGGACTCACCATGGTTTTAAAAAAAAGTTCTTCAAAGTGTAATATGAATAAAAAATACTGAAATCATATTTTCAGTTCTTTATTAGAACAGGTATTTAATGCAGGAAAAAAAAATCCAAGTCATAAATATGACTACAGAGAAACAATCATCAAAAAGTGGTGGGAGACTCTGAATCATATTTGTGTAGATCATAAAAGTCTTAGAATTGGAGTTAAACAGGAAGTTAGATGTCATTTACTCTAATCTTATATCTGAGGAAATGATTCTTTCTTCAATTACAATATACACAATTACAATACATTTTCATTTATCTGAGTCCTGAGTTACTCAAAAGCTCAGCTCACTAATTTATTTTCCCACTTGACTTCTATGAGAAAGAAAGAAATTATAAATAATAGGAAAGATAATTAATACACTTAAAGATAACTCTGGGGTACTTCAAGATCCTGAAGGGTCTTTTCAGCCATCAGGAAAAGATACAATTACCTTCAATATTATTTTAGTGCTAACTCTTTGACTTCATACCCAGGTGTGGAAACTCTACCTTATATGGATATTGTGCACTGTAGGATTTGCCTTGGAATACATGAATATTAGATAAATAAGGCAAGGCACAAGGTTCAAATGATGCTGAAGAAAGACAAGAGAGGCACCACAGAGAAGACAGTAAGCAGAAACTGTATAAATTGTGAGAAATCTAGAAAGAAACAAAAAAAGGAAAGAACAATTAAAACTTGAAGATACAGCTATAGCAAGAGATAAAAGAAGGGACCAGCAAATTCTTGATTCTGGGGGTATAACATACCACATCACCCTTATCTCAGATTCTCTTTTCATATCCTGAAAGAACATTATGCAACAGCTAAGACACTTTCTTCCTAATGCTTCCTTACAACACACCCCAAGGTAATCTCGAAAGGGTCTCTGCAACTCACAATCAGATTCTCCTAATAAAAATATGCTAGTATAACAGAATTCTTAGAGAAAACCACCTGGTCTGATAATTACAACATTCCTAACATGTGAAATGGTTGCTTTTGCATTAATTACTTCAATAATAGGAGTGCCTCCATGACCCCCAAATTCCTTTAAAAGTGCTCATAGTGATTTTGTTTTCTTCAAAGTATTAAGAGGTTTAGAACCTTTCTCGTCTCTCTTTTTTCCCATCCTTTGTCTGCATTTTACCTGTGCCCACCTGTCTCATCCAACTCCAAACCCTTCCTGCTTACCCTCGTGTTCTTCCTGTTTATGTTTTCCTCCGTGTCCTTCTCCTTGCCACTCTCTGTTCTCCTTCCCTTCTCCTGCTTTCTGAATTTATAAATTGTTTAAATACAGTGCTAAAGTGTATGCTAGAATAAACTGAGCCAGTGTCTTAAATGCTAGTTGTAGAAGCTCCTGGTATGTTGCAATAATTATTCAGCACATGTAGTTAATGCATTCTTAAACAGTAATCATTACTACTTGCTAAGAACAGGTAAAGCTATTAAGAGGGTCTCAAAACAGAGTAACCTTTAACTCATCTGAGCAACAAAAGAATTTTTAGTACCATTTATGAGGTTTCAAATTCCAAAACCTCACTTTGAGAAAAGAGCCTTTGGGTGGTATTTTCTACCCTCAAAGGATCAACTATAGCTACTTCTCTATTTCACTATTATTTGAAAGCTCTACTATAAAATGGTTTCTTCAAATGAATTGGAGTAGCACAGCCAATATGTTCTCTAAATTTTCTTGGCCTAAATCATGCTGATGAGCCAAAGCACTTCCTGTAAGTCATTTCTAAACATTATGTAGTTAAAAACCGTGTGAGTTTTGATTGCTGCTCAAACTCTTTTTCAACACCCGATGTTGTTGCCGCTTACCATCTTGTGACCTTGACTTCATCTCCTTGACTATAATTCCCTCACTTGTAAAACTGGAACAAGAAAACTGACTTTGCAGGGCTATATAGGTGGGAGAAATTGAGGCGTTTTGAAATGTCTCTCAAATAATTGAATATATTACATATATATGTTTATATGACATTTACACATATTGTATTACCTATTATATAATATTTGTAGATATGTTTATGTACTATCTAATATATATAAAATACAGTGACCATGCATTCAAGCACAAAAGCAAACAGGTGTCACTGTTAACTTATTAAAATTTATCTTTTCATGCTTATTGCTTAAATACATTTTAATTTAAAGTTTGCCAATATGCATCTCCCCAGTATTCTCCTTTGTCAGATTCCACCAATTTTACTGAGTCAATAGGAAGAATTTTCCTTGACATCACAGATGTCTATTCATTTACCTCTCCAAACACTGGTCCAATTTGACATTGAATACCATTATATTTGTATTTGTGTATTACATTTTTGCAAGGCAGATACGCTTGGATCAGGGAGGCATAAACACAGAAAAAGTATTGGATAACAAGATTTCTTTATTGGTTAAGACTTTTTTCAGTCATTCATTTAAACAACATTTATCGGCTTTTTGTTATTGTTCAGTCACTAAGTCATGTCCAACTCTTTGCAACTCCTAGGGGTACAACCCGCCAGGCTCCTCTGTCCAGGGAATTTTCAAGGCAAGAATACTAGTGTGGGTTTTCATGTCCTACTCCGAGGGATCTTCCCAATCCAGAAATCGGACCCACATTTCTTGCATTGGCAGGGGATTCTTTACAATTGAGACACCTGGGAAGCCCCATTTGTTGGCTATTTATGACAAAAAAAAAAGAGGGGGGCTTCCCTGGTGGCTCAGATGGTAAAGAATCTGCATGCAATGGGGGAGACCTGGCTTCAATCCCTGAGTCAGGAAGATCCCCTGGAGAAGGGCCTGGCAACCCATTCCAGTAACGATTCCTAGAGAATTCCATGGATAGAGGAGCCTAACAGGCTACAGCCCATGATTGCAAAGAGCTGGACATGACTGAGTGGCTAACACTACGATAAAAATGTATTGGGTGATACATAGAAGAGATAGTTTCTACTCGCAAAGAGTTGAAATTAAATTATTTAAGTCTGTTTCACAATGGACTGACTTTAAAATGTGTTTCTTGCTTGCTAGAGTTTGTATGATTAACATGTCATTTTTATATGAAGTACATATGAGAATCAGTACATATTAATAGCATTAATAGTAATTTCTAACATTAAAGAAAACAGGTTATATTAAAAATTATTGTATAATTCTAATTTTACAGATGAGAAAACTGAAGTGCAGAAGTCAATTTATTCAAGATCATGTGGCTACTAAGTTTAACAGTTTAGATTTGAGTGTGTGTGATTGAACTTCAGATCCCAACATAACCACTGTGATACATTGCCTCTTTTAACTGATAAAAGCAAAGCAAAGGAAAGAAAAGAAAAGAAATCTAATATCTATGACATATCTAACACAATTAGAATAAGTTGAGATGGCATATGGGTTGAACTTTGAATGATAATCATAATTTGCTGGATTAGATAGAAGGTGCAGTTAGCAGATGGAAAGGTTTTAGTCTGAAGCAAAATTCTGACCGGTGGTATCTAAAATGCCACAGGGGGTGATCTATAAGCAGTGAAATTTGGATAGAGACAAGGCCATGGACTTGACCCTGTAACAATTCAGATCTGAACTGCATGAGTCCACTTACACACTGATTTTTTTCAATATTTATAGTATGTACATTTTGTTTAAATGTACATCTTTAATTTAATTTTTACATCTTTAAATTAATTGTGTGGGGAAGTTATGTCTATTAGAAATAGAAAATTTATTATGTTTTATTAGAAATCAAAATATGTGGTATCAAAAGAACTTGGGTATATAAATGTATGTGTAACTGAATCACTATTTTGTACACCTGAAACTAACACAATGCTATAAATCAACTATACATCAACAAAAATAAATACATTTTTAAAAAAGAAAAAAAAATTGGAGATTAAAAAGCAAAAAGCAAACAAGCAAACAAACAAAGCAACAACAAAAACCCTTAAAAACAACTAAGGTTTAAGTCCTGATTCTATCCAAACTACTTTCCTACCGTTGGGTGAGTCGTTTATCAATTACTTTGTTTTTGAGGCAGAGATAGCAGTCCATGGATTTTTGACAGTGTGGGGTCAGTGCCCCTACCCCCACATTGTTTGAGGGTCAACTGTGCAGGGTGGAGAAGTGAACACTATGGCTAGAAGACGTGAATGAAGAAATTCTACAGCCATGAGCGCACTTTAAATCTTTTAAAAGGATAAACCGCTGAAAGTGTAGGGCACCTGACAAGGTATGACAGCCTAATCTTCTTGCGGCGTTTGAAGAGGTCACCAGAGCTGTCTGAACCTGCAGAACTGTGACTCTGCTGTTCCTCAAACAATCCTGCTACGTTTCAGGCAGCCCAGGCAGGTTCTGCTTAAACGACTGCATGAAATCATCCTTAACACATGGGGCTCTAAAATAATGCCGTGTGTTGGCAGATACACCAGTTTTAACTGTCTCCAAGAGCAAAGGTAACAATGTTAAATACACCACATATCATGGCCTCTTTCCAGTTCTGTCACAGTCTAGATCCATCCAGAAGCTACTGAACAAAATGGTAGACTTGAGCACCTTCATCCTTGGGAAGGTGAAGCAGAGGATGAAAATCTTTTCTCAAAATGTGAGAAAAGGAGAGGTAAATTTGGAGTTTTCAATTACACAAGACAAATTTCAGGCCCTTTTGAGAGAGCTGCAATCCACCATCATATAAAACTGACATACCTTTGGTAGTTAAAAAGGAAAACGATAATTTTTAAAAAGAAATTCCCAGGATTCCCAGGTGGCTCAGTGGTAAAATATTCCCCCTGCCAATGTGAGACACAAGACACGAGCTCGATCCCTGGGTCAGAAAGATCCCCTAGAGGAGGGAAGAGCAGCCCACTCCAGTAGTCTTGCCTAAAATTCCCATGGACTGAGGAGCCTGGCAGGCTACAGTCCATGGGGTCATAAAAATCACACACTACCCAGCAACTGAGCACTCAACAAAAAGAAAAATAATCACAACAGTTGGGCAGAATGAGGTCCTTGGCCTTGAGAAAAACTCGGAAGCCAGGACAGGAGTCCTCTGTGTTCCCCTGTTCTTTCTTTCCTTCTGTTCTGTGTTATTGCTTGCTAAATCAATTGCAGCTGCTTTCCTCGGGCCAGTGCATTTAAGCCCTTTCTTGGGGTTTTGATAGTACCCTGTGAGAATTTCACCCATAACTCCTTACCAGTTCCCTACACTGTCTTGACTTCTCTACCATAAAATTGTTATTATATTTATAACAGCATTCTGAGAATATTTTACCAAGCTGCTAACGAAACTGTGTTTTATACAACCAATGAATTATGCCTTCAATGTCTTTTTCTCTCTGCATGATGTCCTAGATTAATGCACTATATAATGTTTGTAAATACAACCATGTTTTTTCTTTAAAAGTCACTAAGAGGATTTTAATAAACATTGAAATGATCAATGTGTTAACTGGTTCCAGATAATGTTTATCAAATATTTAGGAAGAGAAAATAGAGTACTGTATGGCAAATAATCCAATTCAAGGAAGTCATTTTATTGGAAGAAATTTGCTTAAATAGGGATAGAATTTCAACACTAAGAGCTGTTTTAAATACAAATGGGAAAAGAGGTAAGAATTAGCTTAAGTAAAAGTTAATGCAACATTAGGTTTGCAAATTCAGTTGAACAAAGTTAGAAAATTTGTATTTTGTGTTTCAAGATGCATTGAAATTATGTCCTTTGTGTGTGATAGACCACATGGATTTTAATTTTATTAGTATTATTTATTAACCTAATGTTCTCCAATGCAAAACTGATGACCTAAATAATGATTTCTCCTGATTCTGAATATGAGGGGCTGTCTGATCATTTGGGGAAAACGTCACACCAAACAGATCAAATTATCTATCTATCTACATGTAATTTTTTTGCCCCTTTTTGTACTATCTAACAGAAGGAATTCAAACTGTTATTGAAAATTTAAATTTCAAGCAATAAAAAAAATTAATGGGTAGAAGTGTGACAGTATTTCTAATGTTAATGAAAACTCTTGGGCTCACAAGGGAGCAGCAAACTCTTCCCAGAGTCTCCACGTGCTTCATGGCAAACAGCTATTCGAGTTTACAAGAGAAACTTGACTATTGGACATTCACTTCCAACTTGGTGTTATTTTCTTTCTTATAGCCAAATGGAGACAAAGAATTAGAATTTCCTGACTTGGAACCTAAAGTTGGTCCATCGCATTTACATTTTATCTCTGCCTATATTTTATAGGGCAATTGAAGGTGAAAATGTTAGTCCCTCAGTCCTGTTCTACTCTTTGCAACTCTGTGGGCTGTAGCCCACCAGGCTTTTCTGTCTATGGAATTCTCCGGGCAAGGATAATAGAGTGGGTTGCAATTTCCTTCTCTAAGGAATCTTCCTGACCCAGGGATCAAACCCAGGGCTCCTGCTTTGCAGGTGTATTCTTTACTGTCTGAGCCACCAGGGCAGTCCCACAGGGCAATTAAACTGACATTAAACCATTAAACCCAACAAGGATGTTCCTCAAAACTTAGAATGGGGATTTTTTTCCAGCAAGTTTATTGTCATTGGAGAATTTAGGATTAAAAGTGACATGGACAGCAGGATTTGCACTGGAAAAAAAAATATGAGGAAAGTCATGATTTTTTTTTTTTTTCTTCTAAATATGATCTTAACAGAGGAATAACATAAAGGGGAATCCTACAAGACTTGAAGATATATGCGATTAAAAAAAATGTTCTGAGTGATGCAGTGAGAGAAAAATGTCAGTAAGTCAGACGTAGATATGACAGGAGTCCTATATTTTATTATAAAAATTCTTACCAAATTTTGTTACTTCCCTACAGTGTCAGAAATAGTTTGTCAGATATATATGTTATGAAAGAAGATATACTTGAAAATGCAATGTTTAGGTCACATAAATATGTGATTTTTCTTTTAAATAAAAATATTATTCAAGATTATATTTAATTTTCAACATCATTGTACATTTTAATATAAAAATAATTTATGTTGCATATTAAAGCTTTCGACCTAGTTTATTTGCGTCATGGACAGTTCAATGCCAAAAATATTTGAGTTGTTCTTTGTGCTTACTGCTTATTTTGTACCAAAAATACTCCTAAGCAATACTTTGCTTCTCAAATCTATTATAACTATTTATGCTGAATCATAGCTTCCACAAGATAAAAGATTTAAGAATATCTCTCCTTTGTCAGAGAGGTATCTATTTGTGCAGTTATGTTATGTTTAATGCTAAAAATATGATAGCATTACATAGTGTTTGCATCATAAAATGAAGTGTGGTATGACATTATTTCCTCCCTCAAGGAGGAAAGTCTTCTGGGCCTCTTATTTCTCAAACAGGAGAGTGAAGGAAATTAGCTGGCAAAAGTTCTTTGAACTATGTCTTTATCACTGTGTCATGAAAGCCAAGGCCACATTAGAAAGTTAAAAAGATAAAGGAAAAGGTAAATACCTAGTTGAAGAGTGTATCAAAACAGTAACCTTAGTTGATGAGATTTGTGCCAGTTATTTAAACATTCTGAGCCTTCAATTCCTTCATTTTGAAAGTAGGGTTGATGATACTTATTTGTAAAACTATGAGGCAACCCGTCTAAGGAGGTTATTTCAGTGTCTGAAACTTAGCAAATACTCAATGAACACTATATTTTATTTGATGTTAACATATTTCATTTAAACTGAAAGAGTATGCTTTTCTCTCCTGTGTGGGTATATGCATCTGTGTACATGTATATATTTATTTATTTGTTTTTTATGCATTTTTATTAGTATTACTATATCCCAGGTGGCACTGGTGGTAAAGAACACACCAGCCAAAGCAGGAGATGTAAAAGACGTGTGTTCAATCCCTGAGTCAGAAAGATCCCCTGGAGAAGGGCATGGCAATCCACTCCATCATTCTTGCCTGGAGAATTCCATGGGCAGAGGAGCCTGGTGGGCTACAGTCCATGGGGTCGCAAAGAGTAGGACACGACCAAAGTGACTTAACACACACACATATACACACACACACACACACACGTATTTAAGATATATGTAGTATTTCTTATTTAAGAGAGCACCAAAATGACTGTAGGGTTTAGCTTTGTTCTTTGTTTTTATAAAGGCCAACAGGAGAATAAAGCTTGTCTAATATGTCCCTGCCTATAAAAGAATTTGCTAAAATTTAACTCATTTGTAACCAAAGAGGTTCTTTCTTTATATACAGCCTGTCATTCAAGCTTAGAATCACAATGATGACTGCAAGCCAACTTTAAATTTCACAAGAAGATGAACTTCAATATTTAGCATAGAAAATAATAGTATTTTTAAAATTGCTAAGAACATAGTACATCATGTATTCCTCACAACTGTCAATAAATAATTGGTTAGTTCAAACAGAACTGAAATTCCAGCTGAGTCATTTTAACCTTAAAACATGATACTGTTGAAGTGCTGCACTCAATGTGCCAGCAAATTTGGAAGCTCAACAGGTGGTCAAAGGACTGGGAAAGGTCAGTTTTCATTCCAATTGCAAAGAAGTGCAATGCCAAAGAATATTCAAACTGTTGTACAATTGTGATCATTTCACATGCTAGCAAAATAATGCTCAAAATCCTTCAAGCTAGGCTTCAACAGTACATGAACTGAGAACTTCCAGATGTACAAGCTGAATTTAGAAAAGGTAGAGGAACCAGAGACCAAATTGCCAACATGTGTTGGATCATGGAAAAAAGCAAAAGAATTCCAGAAAAACATCTGCTTCTGTTTCATTGACTATACTAAAGCATTTGACTGTGTGGATCAAACTGTGGAAAATTCTTAAAGAAATGGGAATACCAGACCACCTCACCTGCCTCCTGAGAAACCTGTATGCAGATCAGGAAGCAAAAGTTAGAACTGGACATGGAAAAATGGACCAGTTCTAAATTGGGAAAGGACTATGTCAAGGCTGTATATTTTCATCCTGCTTGTTTAATTTAGATCCAAATTTGGGTTGGATGACTCACAAGGTGGAATCAAGATTACCAGGAGAAATATCAACAAACTCAGATATACAGATGACACCACCCTTACGGCAGAAAGTGAAAGAGAACTAAGGAAAAACCTGGGTTAAAACTCAACATTCAAAAAACTAATATCCAGTCCCATCACCTCATGGCAAATTGATGGGGAAAAAGTGGAAACAGTGACAGATTCTTTTCTTGGCCTCCAAAATCACCGTGGATGATGACTGCAGGCATGTAATTAAAAGATGCTTGTTCCTTGGAAGGAAAGCTGTGACAAACCTGGACAATGTATTAAACGGCAAAGACATAACTTTGCTGACAAAAGTCCTTCTAGTCAAAGCCATGGTTTTTCCAGTGATCATGTTACGAACGTGAGAGCTCGACCATGAAGAAGGCTGAGCCTGGACGAATTGATGCTTTTGAATTTGTGGTGCTTGAAAAGACTCGTGAGAGTTCCTTGGACTGGAAGGAGATCAAACTAGTCAATCCTAAAGGAAATCAACCTTGAATATTGATTGATGCTGAAGCTGAATCTCCAATAATTTGGCCATCTGATGCGAAAAGCCAATCCATTGGAAAAGACTGATGCTGAGAAAGATTGAGAGCAGGATGAGGAGGGCGCAACAGAAGAAGAGGTTGTTGGAAAACATCAGCAACTCCATAGATATGTGTTTGAGCAAACTCTGGGAGATGGTAAGAACAGGGAGGCCTGGAGTGCTGCAGTCCATGGGATTGCAGAGTCAGATAGGACTTAGTGACTGAATAAAAACAAAAACAGAACTGACCTCGTAAGGACTGGAACCCAAGTTTTAAGTGCTTGTTTTACTGCAAATTAATCCTCACTGCTCCCAATTAGTAAGTCTCACTAACATGTATGTCTTGTGTAAAGGCAGTGACAGTTGTATGATGGTCACTGTAATATGCCTGTATGTATGTAGAAACAACTAACTCACCTATTAGACAAGCAAATATCCCTGGTAACCCTTGATCTTAGCTGACAGATCAGAATACGAGGTGGATTGTGGCACAGGAGATGTGTTCAATTTTTTGATTCAAGTCTACTGGGAGATGACTGTCAATTTGGCATGTATAGAATGTAACTTTGATTTCATATCCTAGAGATCTGCATTGATTTAGCAGATTTTTTTTATTATTATTAAATATCCTTTGTCAAGAAAAATTACTCTCTAGATTTTAAAAATTTAGATGGTTTCTTATCAGGGACATCAGTACTCTCAGGGAATGAAGTCCTTAAGAGCATTTTGGTTGTGTTTTTAATTTTCCACTTCCACACACAGCAGGATGCAAGATGCAATTTGTTTGGTTTTTGCATCTTTTTTTTTTTTGTTGTTGTTATTTTTAAATAATGAGTTGGATTTTGATAATTCTTTGGAAACCACTACTTTGTTCATAGTGATGCTTCCTAAGGCCCACTTGACTTCTCACTCCAGGATGTCTGGCTCTAGGTGAGTGATCACACCATTGTGATTATCTGGGTCCTGAAGATCTTTTTTGTACAGTTCCTCTGTGTATTCTTGCCACCTCTTCTTAATATCTTCTGTTTCTGTTAGGTCCCTACCATTTCTGTCCTTTATCGAGATCATCTTTGCATAAAATGTTCTCTTGGTACCTCTAATTTTCTTGAAGAGATCTCTAGTCTTTCCCATTCTATTGTTTTCCTCTATTTCTTTGCATTGATCTCCGAGGAAGGCTTTCTTATCTCTCCTTGCTATTCTTTGGAACTCTGCATTCAAATGGGTATGTAGTTCCTTTTCCCCTTTGCTTTCCACTTCCCTTCTTTTCACAGCTATTTGTAAGGCCTCCTCAGACAGCCATTTTGCTTTTTTGCATTTCTTTTTCTTGGGGATGTCTTGATTCCTGTCTCCTGTACAATGTCATGAACCTCCATCCATAGTTTATCAGGCACTCAGTCTATCAAATCTAGTTCCATAAATCTATTTCTTACTTTCACTGTATAATTGTAAGGGATTTGGTTTAGGTCACATCTCAATGGTCTAGCGGTTTTCTCCACTTTCTTCAATTTCAGTCTGAATTTGGCAATAAGGAGTTCATGATCTGAGCCACAGTCAGTTCCTGGTCTTGTTCTTGCTGACTGTATAGAGCTTCTCTATCTTTGGCTACAAAGAATACAATCAATCTGATTTCCATGTCGACCATCTGGTGAAGTCCATGTATAGAGTCTTCTCTTGTGTTGTTGGAAGATACTATGAGCAAAGCTAGTGGACATGAAGGAATTCCAGTTGAGCTATTTCAAATCCTGAAAGATGATGCTGTGAAAGTGCTGCACTCAATATGCTAGCAAATTTGGAAACCTAAGCAGTGGCCACAGGACTGGAAAATGTCAATTTTCATTCCAGTCCCAAAGAAAGGCAATGACAAAGAATGCTCAAACTACCACACAATTGCACTCATCTCACATGCTATTGGAGATGGAAATGTCAACCCACTCCAGTACTCTTGCCTGAAAAATCCCATGGACGGCGGAGCCTGGTAGGCTACAGACCGTGGGGCGCAGAGTTGGACACGACTGAGGGACTTCACTTCACTTCACATGCTAGTAAAGTAATGCTCAAAATTCTCCAAGCCAGGCTTCAGCAATACGTGAACCATGAACTTCCAGATGTTCAAGCTGGTTTTGGAAAGGGCAGAGGAAGCAGAGATCACATTGCCAGAATCCAATGGATCATTAAAAAAAGCAAGAGAGTTCCAGAAGACATCTATTTCTGCTTTACTGACTATGCCAAAGCCTTTGACTGTGTGGCTCGCAATAAACTGTGGAAAATTTTGAAAGAGATGGGAATAACAGACCACCTGACCCGCCTCTTGAGAAACCTGTATACAGGTCAGGAAGCAAAAGTTAGAACCGGGCATGGAACAAGAAGGCTACAGACCGTGGGGCGCAGAGTTGGACACGACTGAGGGACTTCACTTCACTTCACATGCTAGTAAAGTAATGCTCAAAATTCTCCAAGCCAGGCTTCAGCAATACGTGAACCATGAACTTCCAGATGTTCAAGCTGGTTTTGGAAAGGGCAGAGGAAGCAGAGATCACATTGCCAGAATCCAATGGATCATTAAAAAAAGCAAGAGAGTTCCAGAAGACATCTATTTCTGCTTTACTGACTATGCCAAAGCCTTTGACTGTGTGGCTCGCAATAAACTGTGGAAAATTTTGAAAGAGATGGGAATAACAGACCACCTGACCCGCCTCTTGAGAAACCTGTATACAGGTCAGGAAGCAAAAGTTAGAACCGGGCATGGAACAAGAGACTGGTTCCAAATAGGAAAACGAGTACGTCAAGGCTGTATATTGTCACCCTGCTTATTTAACTTATATGCAGAGTACATCATGAGAAACGCTGGGCTGGAAGAAGCACAAGCTAGAATCAAGATTGCCACGAGAAATACCAAGAACCTCAGATATGCAGATGACACCACCCTTATGGCAGAAAGTGAAGAAGAACTAAACAGCCTCTTGATGAAAGTGAAAGAGAAGAGTGAAAAAGTTGGCTTAAAACTCAACATTCAGAAAACTAAGATCATGGCATCCGGTCCCATCACTTCATGGCAAATAGATGGGGAAATTGTGGAAACAGTGGCTGACTTTATTTTTCTGGGCTCCAAACTCACTGCAGATGGTGACTGCAGCCATGAAATTAAAAGATGCTTACTCCTTGGAAGGAAAGTTATGACCAACCTAGACAACATGTTAAAAAGCAAAGACATTACTTTGCCAACAAAGGTCCGTCTAGCCAAGGCTACGGTTTTTCCAGTGGTCATGTATGGATGTGAGAGTTGGACTATAAAGAAAGCTGAGCACTGAAGAATTGATCCTTTTGAACTGTGGTGTTGGAGAAGACTCTTGAGAGTCCCTTGGACTGCAAGGAGATTCATCCAGTCCATCCTAAAGGAGATCAGTCCTGGGTGTTCATTGGAAGGACTGATGCTGAAGCTGGAACTCCAATACTTTGGCCACCTGATGCAAAGAGCTGACTCACTGGAAAAGACCCTGATGCTGGGAAAGATTGAGGGCAGGAGGAGAAGGGGAGAACAGAGGATGAGATGGTTGGATAGCATCACCGACTCAATGGACATGGGTTTGGGTGGACTCTGGGAGTTGGTGTTGGACAGGGAGGCCTGCTGTGCTGTGGTTCATGTGGTCAGAAGGAGTCGGACACGACTGAGAGACTGAACTGAACTGAACTTGGAAACCACTAAAATATCTTGTGAATAGTAGGTACATTTACCTTGGAAATGATAAATACCTTTACACAATGACACTTCTTTTGTTTCATACTCCAATTTCTTAAGAATTTAATTTTGCCTCTGACCTTTCACCAGGCTGTCTTATATACTTACATTCCAGTCTATAATTTTAGGCTTTGTTAATAGGCACTCTGAAATATAGTAGAACAATTTCTAGGTTAATTACAGACTGATGCAGTTTTAGAACTAATTAATTTATGTTTTCTTTTTAAATACACTTTAGTTTTTGGAGCAGTTTTAGATTGACAGCAAAATTGAGCAGAAAGTATAGAGTTCCAATATACTATTGTCTGCCACATATAAAGTCTTCCCAACTAGCAACATCCCACATTAAAATGGTATACTTGTTACTATCTATGATTCTACCTTGACACATCATTATCATGCAATGTTCGTAGCATACATTAGGGTTCATTCACTTATATTAAGGTTAATGTATGGCTGAATTCCTTTAATAGACACAGGCCTATGATGACTGTATATTTTTTCTTGTTTGAGTTTCAGCAGATTATCTTTCAAAGAATTAGTCCAATTCATCTAGGTTATCAAATTTGTGAGCATAAAGTTTTAAAATATATATATATATATAATAGCCTTTTGATGTCTGTGGGATCTGTAATGATGTCCTCAATTTTCCTTCTGATATTAACTTGCATCATCCTCCCCCTCTCTTTTTTTTCCCCTTAGTTAGCCTGACTAGAAACACTTATTTTAGAAATCTATTGAAAAATCCAGCTTTTGATTTCATTCTTAAAATTAATTTCCTAATTTTAATTTCATTAATGTCTGCTCTAATTTTTATTATTTATTTTCTTCTGGTTAGTTTAGATTTAATTTGCTCTTTTTTTAAACAAGTTTCTTAAGGAGGAAGCGTAGATTACTGTAGATTATTTAGTACATTTATTATGTAGATTATTTAGATTATCTTGATTACTTTGATTATTTAGTAACTTTAGTAATTTTAGTCTCTTTTCTCGTATTCAACGCTGTATATTTCCCTACCGGCACTGTTTTCATTTGTATCCTATGAACTTTAACAAGCTGTCTTTCATTTTCACTTAGATCAAAAGATTTTTAAATTTCCTTTGAGATTTTTATTTGACCCATGTTTTATTTATAATTGTCTTGTATAATTTCTAAGTACTAGACAATTTTGCTAAATCTTTTTTAACAGCATATTTTAGAGTTTTTTTCTTCTAGAAATTCATGGATAAAATTATGATTAATCATATTTTATTTCCATATATGTTCAATTTTATTGTTAAAAATACATTACTTAATTTCCCTTTCCTGATAAAGATAGAGATAGTGTTTGACTATATATTTTGTAGTCTTGGCTAGCAGATGGTTTATGAGTTATATGTCTATTTAGGAAGATAATTGCACTGCACATTAAAATAATTATGAATCTCATAGGGAAATTTAACATTTAGTGCTACAAATTCTTAATTTTACCCCTTTGGTAGGTCTGGAAATACCCTACAGGGAAGGTAATATTCACTCCATAAAGCTACTCACAGAAGGAATATTTTCAGTGTAGAACAATTTTAGGTGAAAAAGTGAAGACTTAAACCTTCATTTTAAAACTTGCATTTTGCTCACTACCTAAGAAAGCAAACAAGTAAACAAGCAAGTAAACAAAGCAAACGGAACAAGTTCACACTTGTTCACACACCTGTGAACAGACACCTTCAATACTCTATAAGCTAAAATAAATCGTTAAATAGTGAGAAAATATTTGAACGTTTTTGTTCCTATTTTTAATCTTTGAGTAGTACTGTAGGCTGCCAAGGCAGTGGCCTATGTTTTGCACTGATCTTATCTGCTCTAGATTGGTGCTAATAGAAAGAAAAGGTGGGCCATTTATATAATTTTATATTTTATAATTATTTTTATAAGTAAAAAACAAATGAATTCAATTTAATTAAGATACAGTATATAATCTATCTTAAACATTATTTCAAAATAAACAATTATAAAATATTGAAATTGTGTAGTCTTATTTTTGGACTATCTAAAAACCAGTGTATTTTATACTTAAAAATATCACAATATAAATATTTAGATTCCATGAAATTTTCAGTTGAATATACAAAGTTGGACATCCCAATTCTTCCAAATAGGTACTTATCCAATAAAGAATAGATTAAAATAATTTCCTTTAATATTTTCTTTTATTTGATAAAATTGATTTATGAATAATTGGTTTGAAGCAAAAACAGTCATTCAAAAATTATACTTAAGGAGTTATATAATAACTTTTTCCCTAGGAAACTTGTTTTATTCCCATTGAATTCAAAGCAATACTGTTGAGATTTCATCATAAATTGTCATACTTGTCTCTCTAGGTAACACTAAGATCTTCCACTACATGAAAAAATGTGATCTCCATTCACATTCAGCATATTTATATTCATTTGATATTGATGAGAAAATGTAAAGCACAGTGCCATTTTTAAATTGCTTTTCATTGTTGAATATTTAACAAGACTTTTTTTTTTTCAAGAAAATCTTGAGTTGGAGTTAACAATATGGTGAATCTTTATAAAACTTTCCTGCTAATCAGTAGGTCTTGCCAAAATACACACCATCATTATCTTCTATTTCTTTCAACAGTTCCATAAACTGGTGATGGTTCAAAATACTTGCACATATATATGAAACAATTTTAACCACTACACTTGTGATGATTTTCATAGAATCTGCTTCTTTTCAGTGAATATAAATAGTTTCCATATGTATTAAAAAATAGAGGGAAAAAAAAATAGAGGGAAGCACTAAGGAAAACTTGAGTCTCTTATATACTTGGGGTTTCTTTTGTCATGACAGAAATGTTTTTTCCCTGAAATTTTTCTTTGGAAGACATGAAAGTATTAAAAATGTCTATTCCATGAGTTTCTTTTATAGGCCTTATTAATATTTCTTCATAAATTTTAAAGTCCTTTAAGGTAAAACATAGCTCATCTAAAGCAAAGGAAAAGTAATCATTATTACAACACTTTGAATCAACTAATTTTTGAAATTATTAAACAAAGGTCTTGTTTATCAATTTTTTTTTCCTATTGAGAGGAAATGTCTGAAGAAATGTACCTTTTTGGTGAAAAAAAATTGTTGCTCTTGTATACCTTATTATTTTTAATATTATTTTACCCAGCAGATAGAAAATTTTTCACTTTGTTCTGCCGTAGCCAATTGTAGTTGCCACTAATCATGAAATTTGCAGTCAACCTTCTAGGTCAATTCTAGATGGTCCTATTTTATTTCACAAACTTGATGTTTTTGTGTGTGTTCTCAGTCATGTCTGACTCTTTGTGACCCCATGAACTAAGGGCTGCCAGGCTCCTCTGTTCATGGAATTTTCCAGGCAAGAATACTGGAGTGGGTTGCCATTTCCTACTCCAGGGGATCTTCCCAACCCAAGCATCAAACATCCATCTCCAGTGTCTCCTACATTGGGAAACAAATTCTTTACCACTGAGCCACCTGGGAAGCCCTACAAACTTGGTGATGTCTGTGCAACACAAAAGCTGCTAAAATGTCAAAAATACTCAAATGTATTTGTTGAACATATAGGTTTAATTCAACTGTTGTTGCTACTCTCAAATTAGGAGAAACTATAGAATTCATGGTTTGCTTAAAGTCTTGAAGCAATTGAAAAATTTTAATTGCTTCTGCCCCCCTTTTTTTCTTGTGTCTTTCATTTTTTTAAAAAATTTTTACATAGTTAATGTTAATTTTATGCATTCTAAAATCCATCATTCTTTTTGCTTTCTCTTCTTCTCTTTTGTAAGTTTTAATTGAATTCCTCTTTTTACTTTTTTGTGTCGTTGCCCTTCCTTTTTATTTTTTTATTTCTTCTTCTTCCTTAATTGTTTAGAAACTGAAGACACTTGGGGATTAGAATGACATCTATTTAAGTGGAGCATCTTACCTAAAATGTCTTATCCAGAATGATCAAAAAGTACTATAACATGATGTGCATCCATAGGAGGCTCTTAACATCCTTAGAGGACTTCTCCTTTGTCGTCGAAATGTGAATTCTGCGTAAGGACATCATAGAAGACTGCAAGGTCAGAAGTGAAATATATTACTCTCCAGATGAAACACTGCAATGTGTGTTCTGATTATAATTAGCACCCTAAATAAGGGTATTCTGGAATGCCACAAAAATATGTTCTTTTATGTTATTTTGAAATCTTTCATTAGATTTGTGGGGTGGAAATGTTAAAAGCAATTAAATGTTTTGCCTTCTTTTCTATAGATATAATGTAAATGATTCTATGTTAAAATATCTCAAAGTGGTCTTTTAATTGAACTTTAGTGTAGACATTTTTTTTCTATGTTCAATTTAAGCCATGTCAAATAATTCTCGATGGAAAATAAAAAATAAAAATCACATAATAACTACCAATTCTTTAACATTTTTTCCTTCATCTGTTATGTTAATATGATACTCAGTTATTTCTGTTAAAAATCATAAGCTGTTTTTATCTATAAAAGAGAAATGGCAAGGAGGCAAAGAAAAGAACAAAAATCCAGAATCAAACGTGTCAGCTAAGAAGTGTAATTGAATGTACAGTAATGACTGCATTTACATATGATAGTCCAATCAGGTAATTTTCTCATTTACAGGAATTTCATTTCTCTTTAAGAGAAGTGAATTCTTTTCTTTAAGAAGACCTGGTAGTTGAGTTCTGTTCTTTTGCACTTATTATCTCAGCATTAGAGTTCATTTTTCCATCTCACCCACTGTATCTACTCTGTGTAGGGTGTGGACACCTTTATTTCAAGAACGCACATCAAGGGCAAGCATATGACAGCCTTATGGCCAAATCTGGTTGTCGGTCTTTTATGATCCACCTCTAACTAAGAAAATTTAAAAATATTAAGGGTTTTTAAACAAATAAAAAAGGAAACAAAATAGTATGGGCCAGAGACAAGTGGCCTATAAAGCCTAACTTACTTACAGTCTGGCCCTCTACAGAAAAAAAAAACGCCAATCCCCAATTTTGGGGGAAAAAAATCCTCCTAAATCGACAATACTATTCTTAGATAAAGTGTCTCATGCTGAACCCCTTTTTAAAATGTACTTTCTGATCATCACTTTCTAAAAATTTTAAATGAAAAATAGGTAGGATAGGGTTTTTCCTGGTGATCCTTTGGTTAAGAATCTGTCTGCCAATATGGGGGACACAGTTTGATCTTGGTTCAGAGAGATCCCACAGGCTTGCCGGGCAGCTAAGCCAGCAAGCTACCACTACCGAAGCCCCTGCTCTAGAGCCCTGCTCCACAGCAAGATACGCCGTTGGTAGCAAAAGGGCCCTGCTGCCACAACTAGAGAAAGCCTCCATCAACAACAAAGACCCAGCACAGACAAAAATAAATATATAAATAATTTTTTTTAATCTAGTATATTTTTTCTCTGTTTGTTTTCTAAAACTCACCAGTTTGTTGCGCTTACGTACATAGCTATCCTGTGTATTTGCTATTTGCTATTGCTCAATTTTTCAGTAAGTCCTGTGCTATTGCTATTTGCTATTGCTCAATTTTTCAGTAAGTTCATGCTCTATTAACTGATTTTAGCCAAAATCCCAGTAGATTTTACATGTATTAAATCTACTAAAATAATACACTCTTGCTCACAAAGCATCCTTGTTTGCACATAATTCCTCAGAATACAATTATCAGATATATCTGTTTAAAAATTTAAAATTACTATGTAGCCACTTTCCTTTTACTATTTAATGTATTGCTTTTGTTGTGAATTAACCATCTTAAATAGCACCAGTCTATCTGTGACCTCTAGGAGGTCACATCTTGGTTTTTAACTGCTTAATCAAAATGAGGAAAATATCTGATTCTTTAAAGAAGACAAATTGGTTCTTAAAGTGTTAGCTTACTGTCTGAATGTACAGGATCCATTATTTTCTTATCACTGACCTGCATCACCATCTGATCTTTAAGAAAGTTACATTATATGAAATGACAGACTTGACCTCAAAACCTCTCTTCAGTTGTGCATGCCACAGTGTTCTTAAACCAAAAGGACATTTCATGTTTAATATATTCCATTTTTAACATATAAAATAGAAATTTGCAATAAATATGTTCATTTTCTGTATATCACATTTTAAAACTCTGTATATACAAAAGTTCTATTTTAATAAACTAAGATGCGGCATTATTATTTCTTTCACATAGCAGTTCAGCTCAGTCATGTCTGACTCTTTGCAATCCCATGGACTGCAGCATGCCAAGCTTCCCTGTCCCTCACAATCTCCTGGAGCATGCTCAAACTCGTGTCCATTGATGTGTTGCCATCCAACCATCTCATCCTCTGTTCTCCCCTTCTCCTCCTGCCTTCAATCTTTCCCAACATCAGGGTCTTTTCCAATGAGTGGGTTCTTCGCGTCGCGTGGCCAAATATTGGAGTTTCAGCTTGAGCATCGGTCCTTCCAATGAATATTCAGGACTGATTTCTTTTAGGATGGACTGGCTGGATCTCCTTGCAGTCCAAGGGACTCTCAAGAGTCTTCTCCAACACCACAGTTCAAAAGGATCAATTCTTCAGTGCTCAGCTTTCGTTATAGTCCAACTGTCACATCCATACGTGACTATGGAAAAACCATAGTTTTGACTATACAGACCTTTGTCAGCAAAATATTGTCTCTGCTTTTTAATATTCTCTCTAGGTTGGTCGTATAGGAGTAAGCATCTTTTAATTTCATGGCTGCAGTCACCATCTGCACTGATTTTGGAGCCCAGAAAAATAAAGTCAGCCACTGTTTCCACTGTTTCCCCATCTATTTGCCATGAAGGGATGGGACTGGATGCCATGATCTTACTTTTCTGAATGCTGAGCTTTAAGCCAACTTTTTCACTCTCTTCTTTCACTTTCATCAAGAGACTCTTTAGTTCTTCTTCACTTTCTGACATAAGGATTGTGTCATCTGCATATCTGAGGTTACTGATATTTCTTCCAGCAATCTTGATTCCAGCTTGTGCTTCCTCCAGCCCAGCATTTCACATGTTGTACTCTGCATATAAGTTAAATAAGCAGGGTGGCAATATACAGCCTTGACATACTCCTTTCCCTATTTGGAACCAGCCTGTTGTTCCATGTCCAGCTGTAACTGTTGCTTCCTGACCTGCATACAGATTTCTCAGGAGGCAGGTCAGATGATCTGGTATTCCCATCTCTTTCAGAATTTTCCATGGTTTGTTGTGATCCACACGGTCAAAGGCTTTGCTGTAGTCAATAAAACAGAAGTAGATGTTTTTCTGGAACTCTGTTGCTTTCTCGATGATCCAGTGAATGGTGGCAATTTGACCTCTGGTTCTTCTGCCTTTTCTAAATCCAGCTTGAACATCTGGAAGTTCACACTTCATGTACTGTTGGAGAATTTTGAACATTACTTTGGGAATCTCCTGGTGGCTCAGATGGTAAAGCGTCTGCCTGCAATGTGGGAGACCTGGGTTTGATCCCTGGGTTGGGAAGATTCCCTGGAGAAAGAAATGGCA
The DNA here is from genome assembly GCF_033118175.1 of Dama dama. Taxonomy (NCBI): domain Eukaryota; kingdom Metazoa; phylum Chordata; class Mammalia; order Artiodactyla; family Cervidae; genus Dama; species Dama dama. The sequence continues at coordinate 55,651,727 of NC_083697.1, forward strand.
ACCCACTCCAATACTCTTGCTTAGAAAATCCCGTGGATGGAGGAACCTGGTAGGTTCATGGGGTTGCAAAGAGTAGGACACAACTGAGCGACTTCAGTTTTTTGCTAGCGTGTTAGATGATTGCAATTGGGCAGTGGTTTGAACATTCTTTGGCATTGCCTTTCCTTGGGGTTGGAATGAACACTGACATTTTCCAGTTCTGTGGCCACTGCTGAGTTTTTCAAATTTGCTGGTATATTGAATGCAGCACTTACACAGCTTCTTCTTTTAGGATCTGATATAGCTCAACTGGAATTCCATCACCTCCACTAGCTTTGTTTCAGTGATGCTTCCTAAGGCCCACATGACTTCACATTCTAGGATGCCTGCCTCTAGGTGAGTGATCACGGCATTATGATTATATGGGTCATGAAGATATTTTTTATATAGTTCTTCTGTGTATTCTTGCCACCTCTTCTTAATATCTTTGGCTTTTGTTAAGTCCATAACATTTCTATTCTTTATTGTGTTCATCTTTGCATGAAATGTTTCCTTGGTATCTCCAATTCTCTTGAAGAGATATCTGGACTTTCCCATTCTATTGTTTCCTCTATTTCTTTGCACTGATCATTGAGGAAGGTGGTCTTATCTCTCTTTGCTAATCTTTGGAACTCTGCATTCAAATGGATTTATCTTTCCTTTCCTCTTTGCCTTTTGCTTCTCTTTTCTCTCCAGACATTCTGCTTTTTTACATTTCTTTTTCTTGTGGATATTCTTGATCACTGCCTCTTGTACATTGTCAGGAACCTCCATCCATAGTTTTTCAGGCACTGTCTGTTAGATCTAATCCCTTGAATCTATTTGTCACTTCCACTGTATGATCACAAGGGAATTGGTTTAGTTCATACCTGAAAGGTCTAGAGGTTTACCCTACTTTTATGTAGTAGAGAGTGTTACAAATCAACATCTTTCTCAGACACCTGTATTCTCTTTTGATTCTGTTTTCACTATATTTAAACATTATAAAGATTTTGAATTTCCATATGCCTATTTTTTGTCATTTTAATTGAGTTATTTGTCCTAAACCTCCTTAGGGCCCAGCACAAATTACCTTAAATACCCTAGAATGGGGTAATTTAGAAATAGGGAGATCACTTCTATAATTCAAGTGCAAGCCACACTGTTCAAGTTTAAATTTCCAAATTTAAGATTCCATGGTTCTTAGGGATCCTACTGATACTTCCGCTAAGATTATCATTCTTTCCTATTAAACAGTGAGAGATGAAATCCCTGAGAGCAGGTTAGAACTTCAGCCATCCAAGGTTTTCTGTAAAATTTTAGCTTTGTAGAGGAAATTCTATGAGATCTTGTCAAGTGTCAATCTTCTCTATTCAAATTGACTTTTGCCTAGTACCAGAGAGAAATATAAAAATTCCATTTCAGCCCTCATTCCTTTAAGTATTCAAAATGAATTTCCTGAAGATTTCTGATTTTTCACTTATTACTTATAATTTTACCACTTAATAGATATTTGCTATATGTTGAAATCCTCCTCTGCCCAGTAACTCCATATGAGATAACTGTTGATATTTTTTATTTTAGAAAATAGAAAATTAGCACTTGAAATGGTAGTCTAAAATTACACAACTAGAACTCTACAGAATTGATATTTTATTCCAAATGTTTTCAACTTAAGTAGCCATGAAATTGTTCACTACTTTACATTAAAATTCATTCGTGAGCATGATCCTTGGAAAAGAAACTACATATTTGATATTCTTCTGTCAGTTTGGGTCTTTTAAGAAGCAAACACCATGTGGATTAAATATGAAAAAGATTGGTTGGGCAAAATACCGGGGAAGAAGCCAGGTGAGCATTCTGATTTGAAACAAATCTGACATCTCTGAAGAAGAAAAGCAAACAAAACAAAGTGAGTATTAAGAGTTCTGGACTACAGTAAAGTTCCAAGAGGTTCAAGGTTCATGGAGGCAGAGATGAGTGTGTACCTGTGTCAGTGTGGCCTCACACTGCAAGAATGGGCCCACTGGGCTGGAAGAGCCTGAAGGAACAAAGTCTCAGTTTGAAAGTGATGGGGATGTCAATTTCACTGATAGCAGAAGATTTAAGGGGTGCATTTTGATGGCTGACAAAATCCTCAAAGAAGGAAAGATCATATTTTTCACATAAAAATTCAGGATAACGTGATATCTATGAACATGTGAATTATGTTCTATTCATTTCCTTAACTGGTGCATGTAGATATGTGGGTGACAGAGCAAGAGGCAAAGATTAGAGTTCAAAAGGGGAATGCTGATGCAGGTAATCTCAATAGAGGGTCTGCAAGAGCTATTGTCTCATGTCCAGATCTGTAAGTACTAGTTCTGGTCAAATATGAGGATGCAGAAGTAATTTCAAAGGAGATCTTAGTTCAGGAAAATACAGTGGAGTCCAAAATACATTTTTTTTTTTTTTTTTTAATCACAAGAGACCTGAGTCAACAGCAAATTTGAAGACAGAGAAATTGAAATGAGATGGTTTCAGATCCAAGAACAATGTGATCACTGGGCAAATGAGACAACACTGGTGAGCTTGGGATGGTTGAGTATTAAAAAAAAAAGCTTTTACAGGTTCAATTGCATGTAAAAGGACAAGGACATAATGAAATGAGAAAATGAAAGATGCTATTTAAATTCAGATTTTTTTCTGGAGAAATCTATCATGAATGGTGTGTATAACATCTTCATTGTTTGTGATAGGTGTTGAACATCTGAGGTTACTTCTAACATGTTTAATAATATCTAAATATAAGCTCATATGTAAATACATATCTATTTTAAGATACATATTTCAAATAGTAACTCCTCACAAATTTTCCTCACTCTGTCTTACTTTTGTGTCTTCATAAAGTCACTCATTTTTGTAAGACTTTAGATTCCTCAATCTAACTCTTTGCTAAGTACTTTGACAGGAATTTATTATGAACTAAAGTTAGAGATGATGAGCAATGCTTCTTGTTGATCTTCCTCCCAGGGGATGGGAGAAAGTCTGTTTTTGACATCTCAAAACAGTCTTTTAAGATACAAAGGGAAGACTCTCAAAGGAGCAAATGACCTGTAATTAGCATCTAGTGTGAATAATGTCAGACTGAGTTGTGACCCTGGAAACTGCTGCTTACTTGTGCTATTATCTTGCTTTAAGTATTTTAGGGGAAAAAAGTTAACTTGTAAAACGACTTTGAACCACATATGGCTAAGCAACAGTAAACATGCTAAAATTCAATATTAAAACTTAAACAATTTCAGATAAGAAATGCTGCTGTTACAGATACACACTGTATCTGATTTTTGACCTAGTTTCTTAGTTTGAAAGTCACTCAGTCTGCTTATTTGTCTCCACAGCGTTTTTGATGTGCACTGCTTTACAATTGCATACGCTCATTTGCATTCCTCCATGTCTAGAGTACAATTCAGCTAATCTTTTACTGTCACAGTTGTTTTCTTCTCTTAAACAATTGTCTAAATGTCAGGCATCATAGGAGCGCTTTTAAAAAATTAAATTCACAAGTTCTAAATCCTAGGGCAAAAATATTAAAAGGCTTCAGGATGTGATTTATCTCAATTATCTTCCAGTTTTGTATCCATTTCTAACTGCTGGCTACAGTTTAAAGGAGTCCTTTAGGCATTTTAAACCATTTCTCTTTTTATAGCCTTCCCTCTCCCCAACCCTAACTAGTCCTCAAGTTATCAGGCCAGGGCTTCCCCCCCACTCCCCCCCCCCAAAAAAAAAAAAAAAAACCCTCCCCTTTTAAATTGCAATTTAGAAAAGAAGGGGGAAAGATCAGGCTTAAAAATACTTATTTCTTAAAGTGACCTTTATACAGCGACAAGGGTATGTGCCATTTCTTTCACACTGTAAATCAAATTTAAATGTGAGCAAGGAGACCAAATGACATTGAAAATTAGAGTTTTTGCAGCACTTGAGTAACCTACAAAATTTCCCTGCCACTGAGTATAAAGTCAGGTATGTTTCGCTGGCTGATTGATCTAGATCTCACTTTTCATCAGTCAGATTCCTGTATAAATGATCAGCTCTCCAAATGTGTTGAGTGATTAGACATAATCATAAGATGATACATTTTAATCTTAAATATGCTTTGTTGTATGAGCACTTCATTTAATCAATCTTTACGTTCAATTTTGTAACTGGATCATTTTACCTTTTTAGCTCTCCATTTTTCCCAGTTACATAACCTTCAAAATACATATATCTTTATCAGTCAACTTAGCCCGTGATGCATTCTATCTTGATTGGTTCTCTCTCATGTAACAGTAAGTATAAGCTAAACTTGGATATCCTAGTATAATATCGAGTCATATATTCAAACGATGTATCGTGTTGTTCTAAAGGAATGTCCCCTTCAAAATTTCAACACAGCCTTAGAGAGGACATACAGGACATAGCCTCATTAACTAGTCAGTTGAGAATAAATATGTCTCCCTGTATTCTACATGGTGTGCATTTTTCGGTCATGCACTCATCTACCAGAACTTATGGCTCTGAATTACGCTAACAATTTTGGTTTAGGTCAGTGCACACAATTTTCACCTACACAATAGCCTGCATTTCCCTTCCCCTATTGAAAGTCTCTCTTCAGCAGGATAGATACATTTAGAAAGCTAAGGAGGAGAAGTCTGTGGGCAGTTTTCTGAAGTTATTTTCATTTGAACTCACATACTATCTGACCTTTTTTACCTATGTTGCTAAAACCTTTTAGAAATCCTTTTAAATCTTGAAAGAACAATTACAAAAAATATGACATATACATACACACATATATAAAATAAACAAATGGCTGAAGTGTCAAGTATCATATATTTTTGGCTAATTTCTGAAGTAGAGGCACACACACATGAAAAAAAACTATTGGCAACCCTAAAAAATTATCAAGGACTCCTTAGCTATAAAAAGTAAAATATGGTGTATGGAACGCACTGAGTCGATTCATTGCTTTTCAAGGGAACATTCCTATTTAGACCCTTGAATAAATCAGCTAATGCCCTAAAAGCTAAAATTGAATTGTCCTTTCCTTATCTTAAGTATAAATATAATTATTGTAGAAATGATCAGACTAAATATTCCTTAGGAGCAGAGAATTCTATAGGTTGATGCTATGTGAATAAACATATCTACATCCTTTTGAAACAAACTAAATTACTTTAAAAATAAAGCATTATCCTTTTTAAGGACATATTCAAACATTTGCTGCTTTTCTGGAGAAATCTCCACATTATCATTTTATGTTTATAGGAGGTATTGTTATTAAATTTATAGTCCTATGTGTTATATTTCAAGTTATTTGTGGGAGTGGGAGGATGCGGAAGCTATTTTTGCTGCCACAAACAATGCCAAGTGAATGACCCACAATAGGTTTAATAATATTTTGCATTAAAAAAACAATTATTTTGCCATTTTAAGCTCCCACACATAGAAAGCTTGGAAGTTGTAATTCCTTTACTTAAAACAGCAACAAAAAAGTTGGACAGATAATCACTGATTTTTCTTGTATCCATTAGAGAACCAAGGTTGCAGGGTAAACTGCCACCTTGAATCTGGAGCCACTGACCCATCCACTGAGAGAGCCTGAATCAGCTAACCTAGATCAGAAGTTACAAGAGACCTATCCCAATCAAAATTATTAATAATAATTATGCCTCATTGCTGCAGGCTTAGTGTGGACTGGCTAGAGAATGAGAAAATGTTGGAAGCTGCAGTCTTACTTGTATGTGTTTTGCTTCCAGGAACCACATCATAATCTTACAAGGAATATCTGAGAAAGATTCCACTATGTCTCTAGCGGAAAAAAGCAGAGTGATTATTGTGTTAAGTTCAGTTCAGTTGCTGAGTTGTGTCTGACTTTTTGTGAGCCCATGGACTCGAACATGCCAAGCTGCCCTGTCCATCACAAACTCCCAGAGTTTACTCAAACTCATGTCCATCGAGTCGGTGATGCAGTCCAACCAACTCATCCTCTGTCGTCCACTTCTCCTCCTGTCTTCAATCTTTCCCAGCATCAGGGTCTTTTCCAATGAGTCACTTCTTCACATCAGGTGGCCAAAGTACTGGAGTTTCAGCTTCAGCATCAGTCCTTCCAATGAATATTCAAGACTGATTTCTTTTAGGATTGACTGGTTGGATCTCCTTGCAGTCCAAAGAACTCTCAAGAGTCTTCTCCAACATCACAGTTCAAAAGAATCAATTATTTGGCTCTCAGCTTTCTTTATAATCCAACTCTCACATCCATACATGACTAGGGGAAGACCATAGGTTTGACTAGATGGACCTTTGTCAGCAAAGTAATGTCTCTGTTTTTCAATATGCTGTCTAGGTTGGTCATAACTTTTCTTCCAAGGAGCGAGCATCTTTTAATTTCATGGCTGCAGTCACCATCTGCAGTGATTTTGGAACCCCCAAAATAAAGTCTCCCACTGTTTCCTTTGTTTCCCCATCTATTTGCCATGAAGTGATGGGACCAGATGCCAGGATCTTAGGTTTCTGAATGTTGAGCTTTAAGCCAACTTTTTCACTCTCCTCTTTCACTTTCATCAAGAGGCTCTTTAGTTCTTCTTCCCTTTCTGACATAAGGGTGGTGTTATCTGCATATCTGAGGTTATTGATATTTCTCCCAGCAATCTTGAATCCAGCTTGTGCTTCATCCAACCCAGTGTTTCTCACGATGTGCTCTGCATATAAGTTAAATAAGCAGGGTGACAATATACAGCCTTGACATACTCCTTTTCCTATTTGGAACCCGTCTGTCGTTCCATGTCCAGTTCTAACTGTTGCTTCCTGACCTGCATACAGGTTTCTCAAGAGGCAGGTCAGGTGGTCTGGTGTTCCCATCTCTTTCAGAATTTTGCAGTTTGTTGGGATACACACAGTCAAAGGCTTTGGCATAATCTATAAAGCAGAAATAGATGTTTTTCTGGAACTCTCTTGCTTTTTCGATGATCCAACGGATGTTAGAAATTTGACCTCTGGTTCCTTTTCTAAATCCAGCGTAAACATCTGGAAGTTCATGGTTCACATACTGTTGAAGCCTGGCTAGGGGAATTTCGAGCATTACTTTACTAGCGTGTGAAATGAATGCAATTGCACAATAGTTTGAACATTCTTTGGCATTGCCTTTCTTTGGGATTAAAATGAAAACTGACCTTTTCCAGTCCTGTGGCCACTGCTGAGTTTTCCAAATTTGCTGGCATATTGAGTGCAGCACTTTCACAGCATCATCTTTTAGGGTTTGAAATAGCTCAACTGGAATTCCATCACCTCCACTAGCTGTTTTCATAGTGTTGCTTCCTAAGGCCCACTTGACTTCACATTCCAGATGTCTAGCTCTAGGTGAGTGATCACACCATCATGATTATCTGGGTTGTGAAGATCTTTTTTGTATAGTTCTTCTGAGTATTCTTGCCACCTCTTCTTAATTTATTTCTGTCTTTTTTTATTTATTTCTCACCTTTATTTCTGTCCTTTATCCAGCCCATCTTTGCATGAAATATTCCCTTGTTATCCCTAATTTTCTTGAAGAGATCTCGAGTATTTCCCATTCTGTTGCTTTCCTCTATTTCTTTGCATTGATCACTGAGGAAGTCTTTCTTATTTCTCCTTGCTAATCTTTGGAACTCTGCATTCATATAGATATGTCTTTCCATCTTTTCTTTTCTCCTTTGCTTTTTGCCTCTCTTCTTTTCACAGCTATTTGTAAGGCCTCCTCAGACAACCATTATGCTTTTTTGCAATACTTTTTCTTGGGAATGGTCTTGATACCTGCCTCCTGTACAAAAGATCTAGTCCCTTAAATCTCTTTCTCACTTGCACTGTATTATCATAAGGGATTTGATTTAGATCATCGTGAACTATGCCCAAAATCTTTTCAATTACAGGAAACCCTTTCCAAGGAAATGGACTTTGCCTAGACCTTATTCCCACTGTGGGAAGTGAGTTCCTCACTTCAATCACCTCCAGACCTCCTGTCTCATCTAAAAAGAAACCACCCCTCAAAACAAAAACAAAAAACAGCAACAATAGGATGTAGTCAACAGGTCAAAACTTCAAGGAAATAGATTGGGAATACTTAGGAATCTACACCCAGGGAAGAGAATAGGGAACAGGAGGAAAAAGCTATACAACTGGAAAACTTCTTGTAGAGGTCAGAGCCCAGGGACACTGGGTCAGTAAAAGACTGAGATGTTACCCAGTGATAGAATGGAGCTCTCTGCACTCCCCCCATACCTTACTGCCACATCAACAGTAGTTCAGGTACTAACAGCAAGTTATATTTGGTAAGGCTGCAAAGTATAGACTCCCTCTGAGTAAGAGTACTTAGGGAAACCCAAAGTAAGCAACATCCACAAAAACAGGAACAAATTATGTGAATCCTCTGAACCTATAGCTACATCAAATACCAAATACTCCTCAACTCCTAGTCAGACTGACTTGAAATCTCACCAAAACAGATCTAAATATTCAGTTCCTATTTCCTAATCTATGTCTGGCTTTTAGCAAAATAATTACAAGGCATGGAAAAAGCATAAAAAACAAAGTGTGAAAAGAAAAAGGAATCATAACCAAACCCAGATACAGCACATGTTGGAGTTATCACATAGTGAATTCAAAATAACAATGATGAATATGTTAAGGGAACTATTGCAAAAAGTAACATGCATGCAAGAATAGATGGGTGTTATAAGCAGAGGTATGGAAAATGCTAGAAATAAAAAATACTGTAAGAAAAATGAAGAATACCTTTGATGGACTCGTCAGTAGGTATGGTGTTGCTGAGGAGATAATCAGTAAGTTTGATGATAGGTTAATTGTAATGGAAAGAAAAAAAAAGAATAATAATAAAAAAACAAAATAAGAAAAAAACTGTGAGAAAATTTCAAGGTATGAAAAATGCACAAAATTGGAATAGTAAAGACAGAAGAGAGAACCAGTTGAAGTGATAATGGCAGAGAATTTCCTGAAGTGAATGACAGATACCAAAACAAGGAAAATTCTGAAAGGAGCCAGAGGACAAAAGTTCTTACTTATAGAAGAACCAGGATAAGAATTATAACTGATTTCTTTTCAAATGCCACAAGCATGAGTATGTAGTGAAGTATTTAAATTTGCAGGAAAAAGCACCAAACATGAATTCTATAGCCAATAAAATTAAATAAGTTCCATAAGAGAAGGCGGGCATGCATGCTAAGTCACTTCAGTCATGTCTTTGTGACCCTATGGACTGAGCCTTCCAAGTTCTTCTGTCCATGGGCTTCTCCAGGCAAGAATACTAGAGTGGGTTGCCATGCCCTCCTCCAGGGGATCTACCCAACCCAGGAATCAAACCCATGTCTCCTGCAGCTCCTGTATTGCAGATGGATTCCTTACAACTGAGCCACCAGGAAAGCCCAAGGAAAGGTATAATCAGGATCAAACAAAGGCTTTCCTGATGGCTCAGCTGGTAAAGAATCTGCCTACAATGTGGGAGACCTGATTTTGATCCCTGGGTTGGGAAGATCTCCTGGAGAAGGGAAAGGCTACCCATTCCAGTATTCTGGCCTAGAGAATTCCAAGAACTGTATAGTCCTGGGATCTTAAAGAGTCTGACAGGACTAAGTGACTTTCACTTTCATTTTCAGGATCAAATAAAGGCCATTTGACACATAAGTGTTACTTCCCTGTCAGTAATATGGTGCCTCTTTGTCCCTCTAGATATGATTTTCTCAATGACCCCGTATCTCTCTCCTAGTCTTGCTAGCCTAAAATTTCTAAACCACTTCCAAAGTTTGCTTCTTGCATGTTGAGAAACTGTTATTTCCTATCTTTTATTTATGCTTTTATCTTTGGAACTAGTTTGGAGTTTAATTACTTGTAATTGGAGTAATTGTGAGGATAGCAGGTTGCCAAAATTGCTTTAGAAAGTGTTAGTCACCAAGACATGTCTGACTCTTTGCGACCCCATGGACTATAGCCCTCTGGACTCCTTTGCCATGGGGATTCTTCAGGTAAGAATACTGGAGTAGGTTTCCATTTCCTTCTCCAGGGGATTTTCCCCACCCAGGGATCAAACCCAGGTCTCCTGCATTACAAAGAGATTCTTTACTGTCTGAGCCACCAGGGAAGCCTAAAATTGCTTTAGAGTAAATATAATTGTGAAACTCTGTATGTATATATTTCCCAGGATGTAATAGTAACAGCTCACTTACTAAGTCATCCTTTAGTTCCCTTCAGTTCAGTTCAGTAGAGTCATTCAGTTGTGTCCGACTCTTTGTGACCCCATGGACTGCAGCACACCAGGCCTCCCTATCCATCACCAACTCCCTGAGTTTACTCAAACTCATGTCCATTGAGTCGGTGATGTGATCCAGCCATCTCATCCTCTGTTGTCCCCTTCTCCTCCTGCCTTCAGTCTTTCCCAGCATCAGGGTCTTTTCAAATGAGTCAGTTCTTCGCATCAGGTGGCCATAGTATTGGAGTTTCAGTTTCAGCATCAGTCCTTCGAACGGATATTCAGGACTGAATTCCTTCAGGATGGACTGGTTGGATCTCCTTGCAGTCCAAGGGACTCTCAAGAGTCTTTTCCAACACCACAGTTCAAAAGCATCAATTCTTTGGCGCTCAGCTTTCTTTATAGTCCAACTCTCATATCCATACATGACTATTGGAAAAACCATAGCTTACCTCATGCCTGCTAAGTTTGCTTCAGTCATGTGGGGCTCTTTGAGACCATATGGACTGTAGCCTGCCAGGCTCCTCTGTCCATGGGGTTCTCCAGGCAAGAATGCTGGAGTGGGTTGGCCATACCCTTCTCCAGGAAATCTTCCCAACCCAGGGATCAAACCCACATCTCTTATGTCTCCTGCACTGGCAACCAGGTTCTTTGCCACTAGTGCCACCCGGGAAGCCCCAAGCTCATGTGGTAAGGTTTTAACAAAAATACCTAGATATGTCTCCAGCAATCTGTGTATATATATATAGTCTGTTTTCTTTTAATTGTAATCAATTTAGAATTGATTGTGGCCCCTTCATCTCTCAAAAGTGGACTTGGAATGTACTGGGTAAAGGAAATATTTTCTTAAATGTTGTCATATTTTTGGCAATGAGTATGTCACTCAGAACTCTGCAAGCCTCTAAATGTTTGTTTATTCTACTTTTAGATGCTCCTGATGATTTTGAGGTTAAAATGTAACTGTAAAATATGATGTTATTTTCAGGAAGGTCACCTTTAAATAAGAATATTCTCTGTGTGTGTCTTTTTCATGTGCTATGTACTTGCTTATTTCTGTTTTCATACTCTACTTAGCACGTTTTATTTTAGAAAAAGCACTGTCTCCTCAGCTTCATTTGGTTTCATTTTCTTTTTTCTTTCTCATTGCCTTAATTTTTAGAGATGGAGAGATTGAGAAAGTTTAATATAGAAGTGATATAAATTGTTGCTCTCCCTGAATTTTCAGATGTGAAAAATAAGGAAAAGTCAGGGGAACTAGTACTAAGTACTCTGTAAGATCCCTTGGGGAAGGAAATGGCAACCCGTTCCAGTGTTCTTGAATGGAAAATTCCATGGACACAGAAGCCTGGCAGGTTATAGTACATGCACTCTCAAAGAGCTGGGGACTCACTCACACACACACACACACACACAATCATGGCTAACATGCTTTGCTAAGCTATAAAAATTGAAGATAATAGCAATATCAACTTAAAATGATACCAGATACCATTCTAAGTGCTTTGTCTATATGAGACTGGAAAAACAACCCTATGATTTAAAAAAAAAGTTTCACAACAATCCAATGAGGTAGGTAAATTCATCACACTCATTATATGAATGAGGAGTAGAAGCATGCTGAGGTTAAAAGTTTTACCTAAGGTTATACCCAGGACTTTTACCCACTATGAAAGCACATAAACTGTAACAATGGGAAAACGTAGACAAGGAGACCAAAACAGAGGCCATTGCCCCTCTTGGACTGCATTGCTATGCTTCCTCCTTGTTCCTCTGGGTCTTCAGGAAAATTAACTCTCCTTCCTATCCGAGTATAAATCCATGCTGATCTCCATGCTCTGGCTACAGGGTCAGGCTCTTTTATGTTTTCCTTGCTCTGTGTCTTAGCTGATGTTTTAAAGCAAATATGTCAAGTGAGAAAATCTGGCTGCCTCCGTTTTGCCATCAATTTTAAATATTCTCAGTTTGCCAATTCTACATTCATTTGGATTTTACTTGAGGCATATGTAAACTTACAGTATTGTAATGTAGTCCATTGATTTTCATAAGATCAGCTCATTTGGAAAAATAAAATTCTCCCATTTTTCTTCTACTAGTTCCATACAGCTCCCCAGTTCTTCCTCTAGATATGTACTTACTGCTTATTTTTAGGCAAACTCCTACATATGGCTTCTATTGGCTGAGAAAAGGAAAAGTGAGAAAATGCCTCAGGCAAATACTAGAATTAATTTGATAGGATGGGAAGGCCAATTATTAGGACTTGATGATAGATACACGTATACTTCCCCCTCACCCCACCCCAGTGGGGAAAACCAAAATAACAAGTTGCAAGATGTCTGGTCCTCAGGAAGTCTTTGCCTATCAAAGCAAATAGTGGAAGACAGAACCCTTGATGTCTTTACTGTTTAGTTGTAACATAAAACTGAATATGTAAACTGCTTTGCTAACATTTTTGGCCAGTTTACATACACACCTTTTGAAGAAAGATAGTTTCCTAGTTTCATTTAAAGCTAGTAAATCAGACAAAATTAAACCATAATACTCCTTTTTCTTAGAAGAGCTAACACACATTCCAATAAACAGACAGTCCTGGGTTGGGAAGATCCTCTGGAGAAGGAAATGGCAACGGGCTCCAGTATTCTTGCCTGAAAAATTCCATGGACAGAGGAGTCTGGCAGGCTCCAGTCCATGGTGTCATAGAAAGTCTGACATAGCAGAGCATGCAAGAATGAAAATATGTGTACATATTGATACTTTTTTTGTTAGGACCCCTTTTTAAGTTAAAATCTTTAATTTCAAGTCTAAAATATTTTACTCTTCCTGAATTTATGTTGCAATTTGAGACATGAGTGGAGGTTTGGTGACTGTATTGTGAATGTTGTAACTATCCAACATCATTCATACATATTTAGCCATTAAAATTAATTAGAAACATTCAGTCAGTATACATTTTTTGTCAGGCATTATATTGGAACTCTATGACAAAGAATCAGTTAAAGGTACATCTTCATGGATCTTACATGAGGAAAATAAAGTAAACCTTTGATAAAACTTCAGACTAATACATAATTTCAATGGTGATTAAAGGTGCTGAGGAAGTCAGAAAGGTAACACGATAATAATCAAGCCAGAGGTGTTTGTGCAGTCTGAAGGAGCAAGGAGGATAAGAGGGTGAGGACAAACACATCTGAACAATTAAGAAGTATGTTTCAGAAGATGAAGAATAAGCAGAGCTTTGAATAAGAGTGGAGGAAAGCTGTCTGGTTATCTGGGGGTAGAGTATTTCAGGTAGAAGAGGAAACAGTCCCTTTGAAGCATCCTATGGATTCAGCATGTTTGAGGAACAGCAGCAGGCCATTATGAGTGAGACAGGACAGTAATCTGACAACGATTCTCTTATTGACCAAACTCTAGCCAGGCTCCTCTGAGCCATCTTCCATATAGCCCTCAACCTTGGTCAATAAAGAACTGAAAAAATACTGACAGAGTTTTTAACAGCTCAAAGCCACATCCCTGGGATGACCCGAACCTCCCCAAGAAAACTCCCCAAGAAAAGGTTACTAAAACAATTTACTCCTTGGAAAATGGTACAGATGAACCTGTTTGCAGGCCAGGAATAGAAATGCAGGTGTAGAGAAGGAACATATGGGCCCAAGTGGGGAAGGGGAGGGTGGGATGAATTGGGAGATTAGGATTGCCATGCAGACACTACCATATGTGAATGTATAGCTGGTGGGAACTGTGCTCTTTAGCACTGAGAGCTCAGTTTGGCACTATGTGATGACCTAGATGGGTGGGATGGGGTGGAGGATGGGAGGAAGGTCCAAGAGGGAGGAAATATTTGTATACATATAGCTGGTTCACTTCTTTGTACAGCAGAACCTAACACAACATTGTAAGGCAATTGTGCTCCAACCAATTAAAAAAAAAAAAGAAAAAGAATTTACTGTTTGTTCTAGCCAACACATGAGGCTAGGTGGTGGGGTGGGAGCCTAACTTTGTTAAACGCCAGTGAGTAAGCCTAGATGGCTTTCCCACACGCCTCCTTTCTCACTTTTGGTAAGTTTTACTTCCCTAACTCTACCTAGGCTCCATTATTGTCCCTCTCCACTCCCTCATCCTCCCTTTAAAACGTTCAGTCACCTCTGCACAAATTGGAATGACTCTTACTCAGCTCTTTATTGTTAATAGTTAACTGAATAAATCTTGTTTCCACCACTTGAACTGATATCTGGCTCTGATTATCTTTGATGTAGGAGGACACTTCCTGGTGATTTTACACTCTGCTCAAATATCTGTCACATTTTTAAATGATGATCATGATGTCTTTCCAAAACAATTATTCTATGGAAGAGGAGATAGCATTAGCTAGTTAGCAAAATCAGATATATGTTATACATTACCCACTTGATTTTTCCCATATCATTCAGAAGTGATTTGTGATGAAAATATACAAATTCAGTGGACTAATGGGTAGATAATGAAAGGACAATGTTCTTTAGACTTCTCATATATAATGTCCTTTTCTCTTCCCAAAGAGATAACTGATTTTTTTTTTCCTAGACATTAAGAGAAATATGAAGAGATATTTTGTGTTTTCAGAAAATATCTTTATATGAATAACAAACTCAATAAGCCAGTTGTATTACCTATGAAGTTAAGTTTTTAGTCTGGTAGTTACAACTGTAGAAAGTATAGCAAATAACTAGAATGCCTGGGACTTTCATAAGAGACAATTTATGTCAAAAAAAAAAACTTTAATTATTTGTAGTGAGTATCATAAATGTCATCCTAAATTTTATTAGATAGCACACACTTATGATTATTTTCCAGGGACTCTGAATAATTCCATATCCACCCATCTAATATTACCAAGAAGCCTGAAGATTTGCTTAATGTATTTTTCACCTTTGCAGTGGAAAAGTTACATATCTGAAACTCAAGTAGGAAATGGTTTGATATAGCATGCTCTATTTATATTTGAATAATTGAAAAACTATTATTTTTATAATAAAGAATACAGAAAGGAAATGTCAAAAATGTGTTTTAAATGCTTAGTTGAAATTTTAAGAATTCATACTAAAAACAAGAAATTTCTTCAGGGAAGGTTAATGTGTGGAAGTGTGTGATTTTTATGCTTACCCCAAAAGCAGAGATTTCTGAGGATTTTATCTGCTTAACAGATGGACCTAAGATTAAATCCTGTTTGTATCATTTACAAGTCGATCACATTAAGCATGATATATAACTTCTCTGAAACTCAGCTTCCTCAACTCTTAAATGGGTTTAATAAATTAATTTCATGAGATTCTTGTGAGAATTTAATGTGATAACGCAATAGAGTGCTTTCCAAACTTCACTGAAAGGTGTAACTCAGTAAATGTAAATATGGAAATTTTTTTACTTAGGCAGTTCACTGTCTAGTATGTTTAACAGGAGAATGAATGTTTTTCTAATAGATACATTACTGCAGCTACTGTCTAATTTTTGTTTACTTTAAAAACAGCCCTCCATCTACATTTCATGATAGATGCAAAGCTCAGTGAAATGACAACAAGAAAAAAGTAAAACAAAAAAATTAATATATTTATTTACGAAAATGAATTGCATTTCTTCCTTTGAGTTTCAGGCACTGGGCTGGTTGCTAGAGAGGTGATATATAGATATAAACATACTTTCCCCATAACTGTCAAGAATAGTTTTGGAAGAACATTTTTAGCAGCATAGTAATATTTCTTTTTATGACTTGTGTCCTTCTATACGTTTCTTTAAAGCACTACCAAGAGGGGGTGGGAAAGATTAACAGCATTTTGAAGCACTTACCAGTCTTTCTAAACCATAGTTACTGGTCTTCATAAGCTCAATTTCCCTCACTCCAAGCCTACTTGTGGTCTAATGGGACTATAGATACACAGATAAATCTGCTTCTCTCAAATTTATGGACACAGATTGTGACATGACTGGCTCTAAATTCACCTGGAGGGGAGACATAGGATTTGTATGAGCAATCCCAACTCTCTGAAAGTAGATTACCCTCTGATGTTCGCTGAAATTTTTAACTTTTTGGTGGAATTCTATTATTAAATGTTCATGCAGTTAAAATTCCTCTTATTGCATCTGATAAATTCTCCATTTTTCCACTAGCCTTGAGATTCAGCACCTGCGGACTTCTTCTTCCCTGACTTTGTAGCCAGTCAACCTCCTTGATTTTTTCACTTGGGTCTTGGCTCCTTCAGTGATGACGTAGGGCACTGGGAGAGGGGACAGGACAGAGTTCTTCAGGATGGCACATTCCCATTGAAATCCTTTCCGTTAATTATTGTTGCTTCTCCTGACTAACACTGGATGGTGTTCTCCATATTTATATAACAGTCGGTCATACTCTAACTCTTCTAAAGTCAAGGACACTCTCTGCTTGCCAAGACCCTAGTCTTGCTTTCCTACCTTAAGCAACCACTTGTAGAGGTCCACTCCCAATCTCCTGCTGCCGGAGGAAACCTGCCGGCATTTTCAGGTAGAGAAAATATAGTGCATGTTTGATGTTCCAACCATACCCAGTTACCAGGGAGCTGATACACTCACCTTCAGCTCCTGAAAAGGTTAACAATTGAAAACCCACCATGGTATCTTCATATGCCAAAATTTCCTTGGCCAAATCAGAACTGTCTCATCATAGACACTATGAACCATCTTTTCCCATGTTCCTCTCTGCCAAGTGGTGGGGACAGATCATTAGCCAATGATTAACATCAATGAGGTCTAAAGAGTCAACTCCTTCTGTTGTCTGTAGTGGTGGTTTAGTCGTATCCGATTCTTGCGACCGCATGGACTGTAGCCTGCCAGGCTCCTCTGTCCATGGGATTCTCCAAGCAATAATATTAGAGTGGGTTGCCATTTCCTTCCCCAGGAGATCTTCCCGGTTCAGGAAATGAACCCAGGTCTTCTGCATTGCAGGCAGATTCTTTACTGACTGAGCTACAAGGGAAGCCCACTCAATCTTGTGGCCCTTTTGTGTTTCAGAGTTTTGCCTGGATGAGATCGAACTGAGTCTTCAACTAGGATCATGTTGCTTCTTATTTTTAAACCCAGTACACTATCCTGTTTCTTTCACTCTTCTTTTTCCGAAAGGAAAAAAAAAAAAAAAAAAAACATCTGAAATACATCCACTAAACAAGAATCTTGCCCAACTTTGCTACTGGGGAATCCAATCTAAGACAATAAGCAATGTGATTGAAGCCTGCCTGGTTTTGTGATGTCTAACCCGTGGGAAGCCCATGCATTTGGATGTGGCTTTTTATATAATAATAGAGCAAGTCTTCTGCAGTTTTCCAGTGTCCTACTGCTCTGTACTGTCTTAAAGCCAGTCTAACATATATTAAGAAGCACATGTGAAACATCTCTGAGGGATCCTAGAAATGATTAGGTCTGAATAAGCTCAGAACTGATACTATTCTACATTACTTATGATTTCATAGGAAACAAAAATCTGTATTTTCAATCACGTACTGTTTGACTCAAGTTTTATTTGAGAAGATTCTAGATGAGCTTAAACTGGCTGCATTACTATAGCTCAGAGAAGGTTAAATCATTCCTGTTTAGATAACATTGTTGGATTCCACAAGTAACAATGATTGATGCATATTGTGAAATACACGTTTTAGAGTTCTGCCTGATATCCTCCTTGGCGTATACACAGCTAGAAGGCATAGATAGCATTTTCCTATATTTTAGTTTTCACATCTTATTTATTATAACCTAGGTATCTTTCTCACAACTTTCTTTTACTCAGCCTCTCAAATTAGAGATAGGAAGACTCATGTATAGTCATGAGATAAGAACTATCACAGGAAGGATGATTTTAAGTATTTTCAGAACCACTCCCTTGCTTTTTGCATAATAATCCTCTCCTTTTGTTTCACATTTACTGCCTTTATTTCCCTCTGGATAGACACATATTTAGAAAGTATTTTTTAATTCTGCTATTTCTCAGTAAGAAAAATAAACCCTCTATTGTATTTACACCCAATTCTAAGTAGCTCATCACAAATTGGAAAAATTTAGGGTGAATAAAAAAGATCTTAATGACCCATATAACCATGATGATGTAATTGCTCACCAGGAGCCAGACATCCTGGAATTTAAAGTCAAGTGGGCCTTAGGAAGCATCACTATGAACAAAGCTAGGGGAAACTGGAAAATTCTTAAAGAGATGGGAATATCAGACCACCTTACCTGCCCCCTGAGAAATATGTATACAGATCAAGGAGCAACAGTTAAGAACCGGATATGGAACAATGAACTGGATCCAAATTGGGAAAGGATTACCTGAAGAATGTATATTGTCACCCTGCTTATTTAAATTATGCAGAGCACATCCTGGGAGAAATATCAATAACCTCAGATACACAGATGACACCATCCTTATGGCAGAAAGCAAAGAGGAACCAAAGAGCCTCTTGATCAAAGTGAAAGAGGAGAGTGAAAATGTTGACTTATAACTCAACATTCAAAAAACTATGATCATGACATCCAGTCCCATCACTTCATTGCAAACAGATGGGGAACAAGGGAAACAGTGACAGAATTTAACTTCTTGGGCTCCAAAATCACTGCAGATGGTCACTGCAACCGCGACATTAAAAGACGCTTGTTCCTTGGGAGAAAAGCTATGACCAACCTAGACAGCATATTAAAAAGCAGAGACATCACTTTGCCAACAAAGGTCTGTCTAGTCAAAGCTATGGTTTTTTCAGGAGTCATGTATGGATGTGAGAGTTTGACTGCAAAGAAAACTGAGCGCTGAAGAACTGATGCTTTTGACTGTGGTGTTGGAGAAGACTCTTGAGAGTCCCTTGGACTGCAAGAAGATCAAACCAGTCATTCCTAAAGGAAATAAACCCTGATTATTCATTGGAAGGACTGATACTGAGGCTGAAACTCCAATACTTTGGCCACCTGTTTCAAAGGACTGACTCATTGGAAAAGGCCCTGATGCTGGGAAAGATTGAAGGCAGGAGGAGAAGGGGACAACAGAGGATGAGTTTGTTGGATGGCATTACCGACTCGATGGACTTGGGTTTGAGCCAGCTCTGGGAGTTGGTGATGGACAGGGAAGCCTGGCTTGCTGCAGTCCAAGGGATCACAAAGAATCAGATGTGACTGAGTGACTGAACTGAAACTGAAAGGTTGAACTTGATAAAATACACAAATGGAAATAATTCAAGGAAAAGATGAGTTTTATGGGAATAAAACCAGGGTGTTCCTTGAAATCAAAAGCATTTAACAATTAAACACCTGGAAGTCAAGGTTGGATTCTAGAGTGCAAATATTTTTTTCATCTTTTTCTCTATGAAGATCAGTTTATGTTTTTTTTCACATGTCATTAAATATAGTCGGTGATAGCTCCTAAATATTACATTTTACAATTTCCATGGCAATACAAAGAATGTTGAGACTCTCTTTGGAGTCTAGTGATTCCTGGGAAAAATTGTGTTGGTCAGGTTGGCTCAGGCACTTACTCCAGGACTAATCAACTGTGGACAATGGGTAAGGTAATATTGTGCTTAATGGAAGATCCCATGAAAATCCTGTGGAATTAGTAGGAGAGAGTAGACATTACTGTAGACAGGTGCAGTTCATTAGGATAAAGATCGGATAAGCCGATGCCAACCAGTATATACCCTGTGCTAGAGTTGACCTCTGGGGTATGCAAGTTAGTGCACTTAATCTAAACAAAAACTGGAAGCCACTATGTCCATTACATGGAAATGAAAGTGTTTGTCACTCAGTCGTGTCTGACTCTTTGCAAGCCCGCCAGGCTCCTCTGCCCAATGGAAGTCTCCAGGGAAAAATACTGGAGTGGGTTACCATTTCCTTCTCCAGGGGATCTTCCCAACCCAGGGGTTGAACCCAAGTCTCCTGCATTGCAGGCAGTTTCTTTACCATCTGAGCTACCAGGGACCCATAAGAGTTTCCTAAGATTAAGAAGCTTGAAGATGGACGTGATCAAATTACTAAGCGACTGTGAAATTATACTTTTTTTCCTAAATTGGACTTTTTAAAATTTTTGCCTGGCCTATGGAGCATATGAAAGACAGTTATTTACATTTATTAACCGAAGGGTGGCCGTCTTTAAGGTCTTCCTTCCTTCTGCATACTTTCACCTTGTTTGTTCTGGAGAATCATGTGCTACAGTCCCTCATTCTGTAAGCTCAGAAGTTTTATCAAATTTTCCATTTTTACTAGAGTCATAAACCCTAGCAGGAAAATTAGAAAAAAGTGTTTCTAATGGCTTTTGTCTACTGATAGGCATTTTCATTACAGA
The DNA here is from genome assembly GCF_033118175.1 of Dama dama. NCBI lineage: Eukaryota > Metazoa > Chordata > Mammalia > Artiodactyla > Cervidae > Dama > Dama dama. The sequence goes on from NC_083697.1 coordinate 55,672,300, forward strand.
TATTTGCATTAGCAGACATTTGTTGCAGAAAATATTTTAAAATTTAGACTTGCACAGTTATGGCTTCTCTACAGATATAGACAATTCTTAATTATACTGGAGAATTAGGCCTTTATGGAGAGCTCATAGATTACTGTAAGAGTAAGCTACGTGTGCAGGGATTAAAGATGGAAAATACCACAAAAGAAACATAAGAATGTAAAGAATTTTGGTGGAACTAAAAATACTTGTCCAATTTATGGTTTTATAGTAGTAAGCTATACTATCAAACCAACATTACAATTTTTCTTCCAGCTTTATTTTTCTTTCTAGGCTAATATGTACTTGATACTCAGCAATTTTGGTCTGCCAAACATACAATATTAATGTTGTCACTTGGAAATAATCTTATGATTATACTTAAAACTTCAGTTGCAAGTTGTCTTAAAACTTTGAAATAAGTTATAACATTTTTACTGAAAACATAATTATGCTAAAGTGTCTTTCATATATGATATTCTACCAGAATAATTTGCCAATAGATCTATGAATTTAAGAGGTACTTTATGTCTAAAGTATATGTGCCATTATTCATTAGTGACAGATTTTTATTTTATGAGTAAAAGAAGTGAATGGGAACCCTCATTCAGCTCTACGACATTATTGTTATGTGAAAGAATTCTGCCACATAACACTTAGCCTTGAGCAGTTTTTTAAAGTATATTTTTTATTAAATATGCTTTTCAATACATAGGGCTTCCCAGGTGGGACTAGGGGTAAATAACCTGCTTGCAATGCAGGAGACCTGGCTTCAATCCCTGTATTTGATTCCTGGGTTGGGAAGATACCCTGGAGAAGGAAATGGCAACCCAGTGTTCTAGCTGGAGCATTCCATGGACAGAGGAGCCTGATGGTCTACAATCCATGGGGTCACAAAGAGTGGAACACGACTGAGTGACAAACATTTTCACATTTCATCACAATACATAACATGGACAGACTCCTTTTTGCTTAGCAAAATGGAACATATAAAATTTATAGTGTTACATAATAAAGGAAATTGTGTCATTTGATGCATAAAAGTGAAAAATATCTCTTTGAAAACTTTTGGTTCGATAGATGTTAAGGACAGAGCTAGAACAACAGCCATGTAAGAGATCTTAATTAAAACTCAGCCTAGGATTTTATTCTCGTTTATGAAGATAAACAAGAATAAGAATGACAGTTCAATAGTTTTTGCTTGTTCTGGAAGTTTTGTTACTAGATGCCTTAGAAAAAAATCTGAGTTATAACCCTTCTGTTGGTGGAAATAATGCAGAAACATTTTTTTTTACCTAGTGAAATAAAATGAAAGATAGCTATAAAAGATTATTCAACCAATTCATCATTAGAAGCATTTGAGTGATGCTAATCTATGTAGAGGTGATGCTGTTATTAACTCCTAATTATGGACTTGGAAAATAAAGCCACAGGTAGGAGCAAAATGTATGCACACTGAAAATAATTATGAATCAACAAAATTTGCATACCTTAAATCAATAGCATGGCAGTAACTTCTTAATATAAGAAAAATATAAATTTTTCTTAATATAAGAAAATATAGATATATTTTTATATATTTATATACATATATATTCTTATATAAAATATGAGAAAACATAAAATTTGCTAATATAAGAAGAAAAATATAAATTTTAGAAAAATATAAATTCTTTCACTCAGGTTCCTCTGTCCATGGGATTTCCCAGGCAAGAATACTGGAGTGGGTTGCCTTTTCCTCCTCCAGATGATCTTCCTGATCCTGGAGAAGATGCTGGGGATGCGAGATCAAACCCACATCCCCAGCATTTCCTACTTGGCAGGCAGATTCTTTACCACTGAACCACTGGGGAAACTCAAGTATATGTATGTATATATATATGGAGGTAATATGTAAAATGGTTCAGAGAAGAGAATCCAGTCTGGGAATTAATTTAGGCTCCTGCCTTTACTGTGTGACCTTGATACTGGACAAATTACTTAATTTTTAGCATATCAATTTCATTAGTTGTAAAATGGGGAGGGAGTAATACCTGCCTTTTAGATTGTGGATGTTAAATTTAAATGCCAAGAATACAGTAAACACTATATACAATTTTAAAGTACTTTATATAGTATTCATATTTTTAGTTTTCTATTTCTGAAAAACCCTGTAGATGTTACAAGAAATACAGCACATGTATTTTGACTCTGAGACTTGTCTTCTCTCTTCTGACCTCACTTTCCACTTAGTGCAGCTGAACCTCAGGAAAGGAAAAAAAAAAAAAGAATAAAAGAATAATTGAAGTTTGTTCCGGTTCATTGGCACTTACAAAGCTAAGGCACAGCCAGGGAAAGTTCACAGCTTGGTATTTCAGCCATATCCATCTCAGATGGGCAGGGCTTTATTTAATTAGTGATTGCCTTCCCAGAGCTGCAATGATGCTCTGCTGAGCTTTTACATGAAGAGTATGAAGTCAGAGGCTACAATCCTGAACAAAGCTAAGTTTTGTATCTTCACTTGTGGTTTTCACAATACTCTCTGTCCAGAACACGGAACATAGGAAGAACGTAAAAGTTTTCTAACTCTGGGCTTTCTGTGCATGCTGTCTGTCACTTTAGCCATGTCTGGTTCTTTGCAACCCCATGGAAAATAGCCCATGAGGCTCCTCTGTCCGTAGGATTTTCCAGGCAAGAATACTGGAATGGGTGGCTGCGCCCTCCTCCCTGGGATCTTCCCAACCTAGGGATCAAATCTACGTTTCTTATGTCTCCTGCATTGGCAGGTTCTTAATCTCTAGAGCCACCCAGTAAGCCCATTTTTTACCTTATCACTAACCTGGTGTGCTGTGCTTGGTCACTGACCCATGTCTGACTCTTTGCGACTGCAAGGACTGAAGCCCACCAGGCTCCTCTGTCCGTAGGGGTTCTCCAGGCAAGGAGACTGGAATGAGTTGCCATGCCCTCCTCCAGCAGATCTTCCCAACCCAGGGATCAAACCCAGGTCTCCCACATTGTAAGTGGATTCTTTACTGTCTGAGACAGCAAGGAAGCCCCACTAACCTGGTGAACTACTCCAATTCACTCAGTCCTCTTAGGTTTACATTTCTTTGCATTTATTTTATAACATTGGAGTGTTAAAGTATTTGATAAAAATGAATATTAGATTTGCTGTATCATTAATTCCAGTAACTTGCTATAATCATGACTTTCTTCTTGCCCATTTGTTTGTCCATATCTGTTTGTCACTTAATAGTTAATTCAATTGTGTTTGCCCTAGTTTGGAGGATGTACCATCTCTTTTTATCACACAGGTTCTCCACTGTTCTGAAACTGTGATGTTTTCTTAGAGACTGAGATGGATAAATATTGCATGCCCGTGGAATAAACTACAGATCCAGCACTTTAATGGAGAAGAACTTTTTTTCATATTTGCTGAAAACTGAAATGACTGAAAGTGAAACATAAATAGTGAAGGAAAGGGAAGGCTGCTTCAAATTTGTTAAATGTGTAGAATATGCCGGGCACTGTGTTGGACATTTTTCATCCATTGTTCCATGTGACTCTGATAACAATGGTGGGTAAAACTGAGTAGCCCAATTTAAAAATTCCTAGCTCAAAAATTATGCTCAGTGGAATAGAGAGAAACTTGCCTTGACTTCACTTCTCTATAGTTAAGGTTCAAGGTTTGAATGCTATCAGTGAAATATGCTTGGGATGGGTTGGGCCTTAGATGAAAAATTTTTTGATCGTGGAAAATGGGATTTCACTGTCCTTGGGAGCCCTCTAAGGGAGGTAGTAGACATTTTGGAGGTGGCAATGTTAAATTTCAAAATTTTAGAAATAAATAATGAATTAGCTAACAATCGGAGTGTAGTGTTCTTTAAACAATGCTAGCTTACTTGTGAAATATGAATTTATAAAAGAATGGTAGCACCTATGATAAAGTACAATTTACACCCATAAAATTTACCCATTGTATGTGTAGAATTCAGTGATTCTTAGTAAGTCCACACAGTTTTGTGGCACTCACTCATCATAATGCAGCTTTTTAACATTATTATTCAAAAAATTTCTTCATGCTCACTTTTAGTCAATCCCCTCTGCCCTAAGAATCAGGCAACCCTTGATATGATTTTAGTCTCTAAAATTTTTAGCATTTCTATTAATTTATTGTAATAGTACAAACCATAGCCAGTATTCCATTGTATGGATTTACTACATTTTGTTTGTCCATTCACCAGTTGAACTTTTTGATTGTTTTCAGTTCTGAGTTATTATGAACAACACTGCTAAGAACATTTGGAAAATGGCTTTTCTGTGACATTATATTTTCATCTTTCAGATGGAATCCTAGCTGGAAAATTTCCATGTCACATATGAAGTTTAACTCTTTTTAAGACACTGCTTTCTTAAGTGGCTCTACCATTGTGGTAAGCAAAAGAATATCTACTCCCCAAAGATGTCTGTGTTCTAATCTCTGGAACCTGTGACTATGCTGTATCACACGGGAAAAGGAAATTAGGTGGCAAGGGAAAAATACCTGGGCTTACCCATGTGTGCCCAGTGTTAACAAGGATCCTCATGAATGGAAGGAAAGAGGCAGAAGGAGGAAGTAGAGATATGGCAACATGAGGCTTCAATGCTTTTTCGCTGGTTTTGAGATGTAGGGTTGAGGGGAACTATGTGCAAGAATTGAAGAGACTTCTAGAAGGTAAGGTTTCCCACCTCCCCATCCCAGTCCCTGTCCCAGCTGCCAGCCAGCAGAAAACAAAGGCCTCAGTAGCACAATGGCTTGGGTCCGAATTTTGCCAACATCTGAATGAGCAAGGAAATATATTCACCCTAAGAGCCCTTGAAAGAAACCCAGCCCTGCCAAAACTTTAGTCTAAGCCTAGTGAAACCCATATTTAACTTCTTTTGTTTTGTTTTGTTTTTAATTTTTCCATTTATTTTTATTAGTTGGAGGCTAATTACTTTATAATATTGTAGTGGTTTTTGCCATACATTGACATGAATCAGCCATGGATCATATTGGACTTCTGACATATAGAACTGAAAAATAGTAAGTATGTGTTGTTGATCTATTCTTGGTAATTTGCTACATTTGTAATAAACCATACAACCATTTTATATTCCCACCAGCAATGTGTGAAGGTTTATTTCTCAACATCCTTGCCAACACTTGTTGTCTGTCAAATCATAACTACTCTAGTGGGCTTGTAGTGGTATGTTACTGTGTATCTAATTTTCATTTTCCTAGTGAATAACGACTTTAAATATTTTTTATATGCTTATTTGCCATTTGTATAATTTCTTTGGTGACTTCTTTTGGCAAAATATCTATTTGAATTTGTTATTTTTTTAAAATTATGTTGTCATCTTATTACTGAGTTTTTAAGTGTTCTTCACATAACCTGGAAACAAGTCTTATCAACTAAATAACTTATGTATATAATGTGAGATATTTAATTGCCCCTTATTGAAAATAATTGCCTCAACGTCTTTGTCAAAAATAAATTGAAGATGCATCCAATATAAAATAAAAAAGTTTTAAAAAAGTAAACTGAAGATAAAAAAACCTTCATATCTGGACTCTGAATTCTATTACATAGATTTATATAATCTATATGACAATTCTTACACCAAGACCATGTTGTTTTTATTGTTATAGACAGCTAGTATTTTTTAAAGTGATTAGTACAGTCATATAAATTTTAGTTTTCCAAAATTATTTTGGTTATGTCTGATCCTTTGACTCATATATATTTTAGGATTCACTTGTCAATTTTTAGGAAAAAAAAAAAAAACTTTGACAGAGATAGATATATCCACTTAGGGAGAATTTCCATTTTGAATCTTCTTGTCCCATGAGCATGGTTCAGTTCAGTTCAGTCGCTTTGCAACACCATGGACTGCAGCACCCCACACCTTCCTGTCCATCCCAACTCCTGGAGTTTACTCAAACTCATGTTCATTGAGTCAGTGATGCCATCCAGCCATCTCACCCTCTGTTGTCCCCTTCTCCACCTACCTTCAATCTTTCCCAGCATCAGGGTCTTTTCAAATGAGTCAGTTCTTTGCATAAGGTGGCCAAAATATTGGAGTTTCAGCTTCAGCATCAGTCCTTCCAATGAATATTCAGGACTGATTTATTTTAGGATGGACTGGTTGGATCTCCTTGCAGTCCAAGAAACTCTCAAGAGTCGTCTCCAATACCACAGTACAAAAGCATCAACTCTTTGGTACTCAGGTTTCTTTATAGTCCAACTCTCGCATCCATACATGACCACTGGAAAAACCAAGGCTTTGACTAGAGGGACCTTTGTTGGCAAAATAATGTCTCTGCTTTTTAATAAGCTGTCTAGATTGGTCATAGATTTTCTTTCAAGGAGCGAGCATCTTTTAATTTCATGACTGCAATCACCATCTGCAGTGATTTTGGAGCCCCCAAAAATAAGGTGTCACTATTTCCACTGTCTCCCCATCTATTTACTATGAAGTGATAGGACCAGATGCCATGATCTTAGTTTTCTGAATGAGCATGTTATGTCTCTCAGTGTGTCTAGATCTTTATTTTTCTCAGAAATGTTTTATAGTTTTAATTTTATAAGTCATGTACTGCTTTCACTAAATTTTTCTTAAATATTTTACTCTTTTTTGTCCTTTATATATGAAATTGGATGCTTAATTTTATTTTTGGATTATTTATTTCTAGATTATAGATACAATTAACTTTTTAAAAATATTGATATTTTTCTTAATTTTCTTAGAGTCCCGGGATAAGTAATTATAAAAATGGTGGCTTAAAACAACAGAATTTAATTCACTCAGTGTCTGGATGCCAGAATTTTGAAATCAAGGTGTTGGCACCTTGGAATTGGCACCAAGTTCTTTGGTATTGTTTGGTTTATGGAGTAATTATTCCCATCACTAACTCCATCTGAAATTTCTCCTCTGTATTGTTTTTGTTCAGTTGCTAAGTCATGTTCGGCTCTTTGCAACCCCATGCACTGTAGCCTGCCAGGGTCCTCTGTCCATGGGATCCCAGGCAAGAAAACTGGAGTGAGTGGCCAATTCCTTCCCCCAGGGGATCTTCCCAACCCAGGGATGGAGCCTTTGTCTCCTGCATTGGCAGGCTCATCCTTACCACTGAACAACCTAGGAAGCCCTTTCCTCCGTATATAACTTTTCTTTTTTTCCATGTAATCAGTAGATTTGTCCTCAACTTCAATAGATTTACATGAACAAATACTTATTAGTTTGCTGTATACCTTTTGTCCATTTCCAGAGACCTGAGTCTATTTTTGACAATTGTGTCCAGTTTCATGATTACTTTATAGAGAGGTTATTTGTCAAATGTTTAATTTCACTCTACCAGAAAAATGCCCAACTTGTAAAATTTTATATTTGAGTCTCATATAAAGGTAGATAATAGGAGAAAACAATAATTTTAAAAGTCAAAACCAAATGTCTCCTCATTTATCTAAATGGTACTTTTCCTAATAGCATGTAGTTAGAAAACCAGGAATTAATGCAACTAAATTTCAGCATAATTACATATTAGCCATGTAATTTAGAAAAGTTTACTTAAATAGTCTAAGTTTCTTCCTCAATTGAAATAAAGTAGGAGAATAAAGATACTTATACACTAAGTTTGTTGAAGTATTTAGTTATATAACATACAAATGCACTATGAAACTCTCTATATATTCATAAACCTGAATATTCATGGAAAGGACTGATGCTGAGGCTGAAGCTTTGGCCGCCTGATGTGAAGAGCTGATTCATTGGAAAAGACCCTCCCTGATGCTGAGAAAGATTGAGGACAGGAAGAGAAGGGGGTGACAGAGGGTGAGGTGGTTAGATAACATCACCTCATCCATGGACATGAGTTTGAGGCAACTCCAGGAGATAGTGAAGGACAGGGAAGATGGGCATGCTGCAGTCCATGAAGTCGTAAAGAGTCAGATATGACTTAGCACTAAATAGCAACAATATACACACATATGTGTAAATATATAGATATTCAAAGCATATACATATAATCATTTCTTGCTTATATATAGACTAAAAAGAATTATAACACCAACAATTCTCTACTCTTCATTTCCTTTTCAAAAGAAAGTTAGATATACTAGCACCTCAGTGTCTTGATTTTTTATTATGAAGTTGCTCTGTGTTCCTTTAAAGGAAAGGTGCATTAAAGTTAATGTTAGAAGTTGTTAGGGCTGGTTACAAATATGTACTCCTCTCTTTCTGACACATAGCAAAACTGTACTTCCCCAACCACCTGGAGATGATTTACTATCTTCATGATTTCCTTAGGGGAAGGAAACAAGAAGGAAATGAAATGTGATATTTTGAGACTAAAACCTTAACAGACAGACATGACTTGCTACATCCCAGCTCCTCTATGTTGAACTACAAGTCCAGCTGAAACAGACTCTCCTGCCAATCCACAATGAGCATAAGTTATGAGTGAGAAATAAGCTTTTATTTTTCCAAACCATTGTGATTTTGTGCATGCTAGTTAATACAGCATAGCTTAGCTTGATCTGACTAATAGAGTTTTTCAAAAGGTAAGATTTAATGGTTTATATCCTTTAATATAAGTAATGCCTAGTAATGTGCTTTAAGAATTCACATACTTAGAGTAGGGTTTTAACTAAAATCTAAAAGTATGCAAAAGTTTTATAAAATTTTGGGGGGAGCTCAGTTAAGTAGCTTATATTACATTGCAGGTGAATTCTACAGTTACAAAATAATGGTAAATATAAACTGGTAGCTGAAAATAACCAAGGCAAAATCATTAAACTAGAAAAAGCACTTGAATATAGACTCAGATAAATGCATATATTTAATCAAACGTTTCTGAAGCTACTTTCTCTAACTGGGAAATTCAGAAGCATGGAAATAAATGCAAGTAATTTGAGTGCTCTGCACTGGCATTTAAATACAAGAGAAAAAAATGTTAATAGGATAAGTACCAAAAAGGATTAAGTGATGCTAAACACCAAAGAGGATTAGTTATTATCCTGCCTTTACAGGCACCCAAATTTCATGTGGCCAAGTAGATAGGAAATAGAAAACCAGTGCTACAAAATGGGTCCTTTTCCTTCTCTTTGCAATAAGCTTATATTAAAATCAGTTTTATTGTGGCACACAACTAAACAAGTAACACAATACTTAAGCTCTCCTCTGGATAATCTAAAATATGGTATACTTTTCAGTGTATTTTAGGAAAATTTAAAATATTCCCATATAAATATTACATTAAATAAGCACATGAATTTGCAATTAAACAACAGAACTTGTCCTTTTGAAACTAATCATTCATTAGTGTGAATAATGCACAAAGTAAGGTAAAACTTTGTGCATTATTCACACTAATAGTAACTGAAGAAATTAATACTATTTTATTTTTTTACTGTATACATTTCTTTGCAGTAAGATATAATATATACATGCATATATGCATATATATCACCTATATAAATATATATTTATGAATATAAATGAAACACATTCATTTACATAAACACATTTCGATATCTCTGAAACTGAGATGTATTTTACATTGGTGAAAGATTTAAAGATTGTTTGAGAAAGGAATGAGAACCCTGGCTGTGGTATGAAAACCTTAAATTCTTCAGTAGAACCAGCATTATGCCCCAGCTCGTGCAAAAATGCACCAGCATTTAAAATGTGTAAAATAGGCATCTATGATTTGGAAGTAAATTATGGAACATTCTTATGACATGATGTATCATCAATATCTTGACAACACAGTGACCAGTGTTGTGTGTTGTGATTCAGTGATTATTATGAATCAAAAATAAATTCAGAAAAATCACCTTTGGACACACAGAAGATTTATGAACATATGAACCAACTTACTTTGCTCATATTTTCCATTGTGTATAAAAACAAGAATTATGCACGATTGAAAGAACTACCTCAGTAATTCTAAAAAAACCTCTTTTGATAAGAGTAAAACTGAAAAAAAAAAAAAAAATAGTAGGTTATGGCTTACACACCAGTACTTTTTCTTTCTTAATGTTCATAACATATGATGCAGCTTATAGTTGACAACTGCAGTTCATGAAATATGGAACTTTATTAACTGGGGTTTCTTGCATTTTGATATGGAAGACGAGTGCTGTTGGCATCTCTATTGTGAATGGTATTCTATTCGTTCAGACCACTGAACAATTAGAATAACATGTTCTAATCAATTCATATTCAGACCATATCCATGTAATTTCTAACTTTACGTTTTTTTCTCCACACCACCTTGTTTACTGAGGGTGAAAAGGACAAAAGACACAAAAATTAGTTGAAACTCAGGCTATTTTCCAACTATAGTCAGGTGGCTAGTATTATTTACTTAGTTCAGATACAGTTCACTTATCATATCAAATAGATATACACAAATACTTAAGAGTTACTAAATTTTATTCACTCATTCCATCATTGAATAATTATTTGCAGAGTTCCTAATATGTGCCATAAATTGTTTTTTAAGATTGTTATTTTACAATGATATTTTGTAGAATAACATTTTACTATTTGAAAAAATATGACATTGATAAAGAAAATTTCAAGAGAGGCTATTTATTTAATAGTATTATGAATGAACCACTCCAAGGACGTACATTAGTGAATTCTCTCAGTGAGAGTGGACACCATGCATGTTCTGGTCAATGATACATACCCAGAGTCTGGCCCAATCCTGACAATTACAGTGTATGTTATCAAATAATTGCTGCATAAATGTTACCTTTACCCCTAATGTCAATAATACAGATCATATTAGAAAAATTTTAATTCTTAAGCAGATTAAAAAAAGAAGGAAAAATAAAAGTGTATAAAAAGTTTTAAATTATATCGAGCTAGGAAATCGCAGAGCAAGAGAGAGGCAGAGAGCCATTCAGGTATCCAATGGTGGCCTTTCATGTGGCTACAATTGGTACCTGAAGAAATACAAGCTTGTTTCTTCTCTTAATATGAAAGTTAAACTGGTAAACAGCAATCAGTAGGTAAGATATGCAAAAAAATGTGCTGCAATAACAAAATTTAAAATGACTAATTACAGAGCTAAAATGAAAACATCATGGTACTCTACATAGAATGACAACATGTCCCAATGTACATGGGTCACTTTCAGGTTATGCCTGTTGTACCAGCATAATTATTAGAAGATATCATATTTCACTATCCAGAATTGTCCTCATTTGTCTAAAAAGTTTTATGATCATCTGAACTGTATATGATAGTAAAATATTTGCAGAATGATTTTTCTATTTTTACTCAAAACAACCTTTTTATGACAATTAAATATTTGTTTTACTTTTGATCACTAGATAGCTATTTGCTTAGAAGGAAAAAGTGGCATAATTATGTTATTTGTAATATTAAATCCCATGAACCTCATTATATTTTTATCAGATGCTTGCTGGTATACAGAAAGTGTTCATATTGAGTAGATAAATTAACTTGTGATTCTTCAGGTGAGACTCGATTATTCTTGGAGATTAACCAAGAATGTTAATTTTATGGAATGGCTTTAGTTTTCTTTGTGTTGATAAATATCTATGAGTGGAAATAAGTAGCAATTTGTGTACATCAATACATGTACAAGAAGAAAAATATGAGTAAAAAGTATATAAGAATTTTTGTCATACATCTGTGGGCAAGTAAACACACAGTATAAAAAAAAAGGCATGCTCTTAAGTCTAACAGAAAGAAGTTCAGACTGTCTACAGAGACAGTTTCCAAGCATTCTCATTAATTTAGATTTTTTACCACCACTTTAAAAACACAGATCATATCAGATAATTTTACTTTTCCTTAAGAATATTAGAGTTATTACTAGAACTTTATATTTTAAAACATTTTACCCTCTCCCTAATTCGTCACAATCTTCTACCAGAAAAAGATGCTTTAAAAATTACCTTGTTTTGAATTTTAAATACAAATGCATAAAAGTTGTTTCCACTTCAGAAGAACTTGGATGTCAGCAATCCTCTTCTCTCTCTCTCGCTCTATTTTTTTTTTGTTTTTTTGGCTGCTCTGCATAGCTTGTGTGATCTTAATTTCCTAACCAGGGGTTGAACCTGGTGCAGTGAAAGTGCCAAGTCCTAACCACCGGACCACTGGGGAATTCCTTCAATTCTTTTTTTAAAACAAGAAAATTCTGAATAAACTGAAGAGCAACACCTTTTCTTGTATCCATTAAAGCACTGAGTTTACAGAATAAACTGCCATCCTGCCCACAGGCAGATTCTTTGCCTTCCACACCACCAGGAAAGCTGCCAGAAATCTAGATAAACAGCAAATCCAGAGAGTCATAGTCTAGGTTTGCCATGACTGATAAGTTTGAGTTGATCAGAATTAGAAGTTTCTGCTTTTTGAAAGATGTTAAGAGACTCAAAAGACAAACTAAATAAAGACTGGGAGAAATTATTTGAAAAACACCTATGTAATAAAAATATGTGTCCAAAATATACAACAGAAATTCAACAGAACAAAAATAAAACAAGTAAATTAAGAAATGGGCAAAAAATATGAACAAACACCTTACCAAAGATATACAGATCTTATATAATCATATGAAAAAAGGCTCAATATCATTTGTTATTGGATAATTGCAAATTAATAAGGCAATGAGAACTACTATACAACTATTAGAATGGTGATAATCAGAAATCTGGAAATATAAACAACCTTTGAGTAGGAGCAACAGATATTTAGTAATTGCTGTAGAGGTATGAAATTATACAGCCACTTTGGAAGATATTTTTGCAATTCCTTACTAAACAAAATATCCAGCAACTGCTATCCGAGATTTTACTCATACTTTTGAAAACTTGTTTCCATACAAAAACCTGCACATAAATCTTGAAAACAATGTTATTCAAAATCATCAAAAACTGAAAAAAACCCATGACATCTTTTAATAGGTGAATGATAAACCATGGTTCACAAATACAGTGCTCTATTCTTCAGTAACAAATATAATTGAGTTATCAATCTGGAAAAAGACATGGATGAATCTTAAGTGTGGATTATCAAGAGAAGACTAAGAGAAAGGAAACTGTCTCAAAATGCTATAGACTTTGTAACTCCAAATATATAATATTGTGGAAAAGGCAAATTATAGCAATGGTATGCAAATCAGAGGTGATGGAAGTTTACAGCAGAGGATGGATGGAGGAGACTGAATAGATGAAGAACAGACTGTTTCCAAAATGTTGAAATGGTTCTGTGTGATAGAATGGTATATTCAAGGTATTAAACATCTTACAAAATCCATAGAACTTCACCATACAAAAAGTAAACCTTAATGTATGCAAATTAAAGCAAACTTGAAAAGGCAGAGAATCCCAGTTTAAAATGCAGATGTGACAAAAGAACGTATATTTAAAAAGTAATGAAACCCTCTCACTGAAAGGGATGCAGCTGGTGGAAGGTGCTGGTAAGTAACTTTGGAAATGAGTGGAGTGTATAAGACTAAAGATTAACAGAATTGTAAATAATCACTATATCTTATTTGATAAATTTGTGTCCCATGGAGACAGAGGTTAACATTTCTGATACTTTCATAATTGTAGATTGAAACTTAAAAAGAGTGCAAGTGTGTAAGTGGGTGGTGAATAATGGGAGCCAGATTTTTCTCTGTTGTAGGGGGAAGTCAAAGATAGGCGTCAAAGATAGGCAAGAAAGGGTTTCCTTCATGGTTCCGTGGTTAAGACTCTATGCTTCCACTTCAGGGACTATTGGTTTGATCTCTGGATGTGATAAGATCCCACAAGCTGTGTAGCCAAAAAAAAAAAAAAAAAAAAGAAATAAAGAAAAAGGCAAGAAATAGGAGGTTAGAATAAATACATGTGGCAATATCAGGGTTAGAGTTAGAGACATGAATAAGAACTCATGTTTAGATTAATATAGATATAATTTGCATATATAGAAATATATATGTATACATCAAGTGAGAGTGACTAAACTATACCTCAGTAACAATGAGTAAACCTAGCATCCAGAGCTTGGTTTTTAATAATATTATCCAATAAAAGAAACCAGGATTCCTCGGAGAATTAGCTGATTCCAGGAATGAATCAAAAACTATACAGTAGGAGACTGTAACATCTTGTAGTGGCAGAAATAAAGCTCCCTCCACCTCACAAATTTCCATAGCCACCAATGATACAATATGTCAAAGGGATACACAATCCAAAGGAGAATGCTCCCGATAGCTAAAACTGGAACAATATGAGCAAGAAAATAAAGAAGTACTGGATTATAATCCAAAGAATAAAAATTCTTGAATATATACTAACATAAACACATTATTGAATAAATAAATGAGAATAGGAAAATCTCTGATGTAGAAGAATTTCAAATAATTTCTGTACATATGCTATTCTTAAAGAATTGGAACATAATTCTCAGCTCCTTAAATATAGCCTGCACGTAGTTGTTTTCTTCCAAAGAATACAGTATGGAAAAGAAGAAAAAAAAAAAAGAGTAATTTCACTTTGGGAAAACCTGACAAATGCTAGCTCAAGCCAGGTGGGTCAAGGTTGACATCAAGAACATGTACATGCCAATCACTTCAGTCGTGTCCAACTCTATGTGATCCTATAGTTTCCTTTGTCCATGGGATTCTCTAGACAAAAATATTGGAGTGGGTTGCCTGTATCCTTCTCCAGGGGATCTTCCCAACTCAGGGATCCAATCTTCATTTCTTATGTTTCTTGCAATGGCAGGAGGGTTTTTACATCACTAGTGCCACCTGGGAATCCCCAGCATCAACAGTGGAAAGTGAAAGTGAAAGTCGCAATTCGTGTCTGATTCTTTGCGACTCAATGGACTATTACAGTCCATGGAATTCTCTAGGCCAGAATACTGGAGTGGGTAGACTTTCCCTTCTCCAGGGGATCTTCCCAACCCAGGGATCAAACCCAGGTCTCCCTCATTGAAGGCGAATTCTTTACCAGCTGAGCTACAAGGGAAGCCCAGCATCAACCGTTGAGTCATGTTAATTGTATGTACCCTCATTATATGATGGGCTTCCCCTGTGGCTCAGCTAGTAAAGAATCTGTCTGCAATGCGGGAGACCTGGGTTCAATCCCTGGGTTGGGAAGATCCCCTCGAGAAGGGAAAGGCTACACACTCCAGTATTCAGGCCTGGAGAATTCCTTGGACTGTATAGTCCATGGGGTTGCAAAGAGTTGGACACGACTGAGTGACTTTCACTTCACTTCACTTCACTTTAGTAGATGATGAGAATGACCTCTGTGATCTCCTCTCAGAAAACATTATCCCAGTATAATCCTGATTAATTAAAACATGATTACACACAAATCCCAAATGAAGGACACACACACACAAAAAACCTAACCAGTAATTCTCAGAAATATCAGTGTGACCAAGAACAAGGAAAATCTGAGAAAACATCCCAGTCATGAGGAATGCTTAAAGAGACATGTGAGTAAATGTAATGAAATAATTTTAATGATACTATAGTACAGAAGAGAGACATTAGGGGAAAACTGATGAAAGCTGAATAAGGTATGAGCTTTTGTATATCAATAAAATATCAATCCTGATTCATTATGACCACTCCCAATCTCTCTATTATTTTTAAAATTTCCTTTTCTTTCCTTTCTTTCTCCCTCCCTCTTCCTTTTCCCCCTCCTGCCTTTCTTTTCTTCTCTTTTCTTTCTTTTCTCCCTCTCCTCCCTGTTTCCCTTCCTTCCTTCCTTTCCATTCATTTACCTTCTTGGAAAAAGTTTGATATAATTGAGAATATTTCTTGTTTAACTACATGGAAGGGAATTAATTAAAAGCTACTTAGACAGTATTATAGAACTTGAAAACTGGTAGACACACTTTTAGTTTCCGAGTAGGGTAAAATCTCAGAAATTTCATCAGTCTTGACATCCATGTTATCTCATCATCTTTTTCTGAAGGACCCAACTTTTCCCTAAGCCTTCATCTAGCCAAACTCTCAGCTGAATGCAGCTGCATAATCTTCAGCTATAGGTTAGGGAACAAAGGATTCTCTAGCTTAGTCCAGTTACCTATGTGACCCAGAGAAATCAGTTGTTGTTTTCAGTTACTGAGTTTTAGAGTGGTTTATCATAGAGCAATAGAAACTGGAACAGGAATAAAACTTAGGAAGAACTTCTAAATCAATACAGACACTAATGGCAATATATAAATAAGAGACATGAACAAAGTATTCATATAAGAGGATACCTAGTAGAGGATAAACATAGAAATATGTCGAAATTTATGATTAAAAAGATATTAAAAATAAAGAGAATGAAGTATGACTTCTTACCCATGTAGTTTACAAAATTCTAAGTGTTTATGAGTATGAAGCAACACATAGAAAAATATCCAGGGTTTTTAATAAAAAAAAAAAAAGAAAAATTTAAAATAATCTGAATTCCTTAAACACGGTAATATATAAAATAAAGTGATAAAAATTTGGTGAAATCAAATTAACTAGAGCTACATGTATCAGCCTCATGAAACTGTTGACACGTAATGTGAAAACATCAAGTTATTAAAAGGATATTTATAGTATAGTACCATTTACCTACAATTTTTGAATAATGCAAAAAACTATATATTATTTAGTGAACATGGATAGGGTGTAATATGGTGAAAATATACACAAAAATGATCATCCTTGGTGAAAAGGAAAAGTACATTGAAGAAGTCCTCCAAGTCCAGCTGAAATCATACTCATAAATATCTTTTTTCCTGAGAAATTATGAAGAAAATATGATAACAATGTTTAATTTCATACAGTTATTCTTAAAAAAATACCGAGAATATTCATGTTTTCAGGGTAAGAAATGAAGAGTGTTAAGTTATTTCTGAATCACACCATGTTTTCTCCCCTCCCAAAAAACCACTGATTTGCATGGACAAGTATTTTTTGGTATCTTCTTGGGAGTTTTGTCCTTAGCCTGAAATGCCCTTGTAATTAGATAAGAGAATATATAAAGTTTAACTTCTCTCTGGACTGATTTGGGATGCCAGCTTCCTTATGTATAGTCCCAAGTTGGAGAGTGGACAGTCCTTTATGGATAGTCAAATTAATCCATTTTCTTTACCTTCCCTTGCACCTGAATTAATTGTAGTGTTTGGTTGCGTGTATGTTTCCTACTTAGCGTTTCTTCTTCATTAGAATGATTCAAAATAATTGGAAGTATTTCACTTCCATCTTTCCAGTGCAGGCATTTGGTGGCAAGCGTTACAGAATTAGCCTCAGAAAGATTTTCTGCTTCAGATTATGAGACCAGGTCACAATTCCATGATGTCAGTCATGAAATACTTATTCTATCAGTTCTCTGATTTTCTCAAGTCATTCCTCAATCTAAACATCAACCTATTAAGTTAACTGACTTAAACGAATAGAATAGAAGTTTCTCAGTAGCATTTTACTAACATGTAAAGCTCTAAACCATATTTCTCACAGTTCAGGCAAAAATTGTTTCATAACTGCCTAAGTCACATTTAACAACTGTTTCAGTATATGTGCTGCCGAAGTGAGCACTTAACAACAGTTTCAAATTCTGAAGAAAAATGTAGACTGAGTATCTGTATCTTGTAGTTTGCTTCACCTAAGATAGGCCTCATTTCTTCATCTATTACTCGACTCTCAAAAATTGCTACCTATTCTCTGCAGATGTAATTTCATTTTGTATTCAGCTGATTCTTTAGTCTCCACACATCCTGCAATATTATTTGTAACAACTCGGACAATTTCTATCACTAGCCCTGTGTTCTCACATCCTCCCATTAGCCTAGTATATTCAGTAGACAAGAAAACAGCATCACTTCTTTCCTTATGAGTCAGGAGAACTGGATATTTGCTGATGTGTCCTCATTAAGCACTTTTGTGGTCCTAGCAATGACACTAATACTTCTGGTGCCTCAGTTTCCTCATCTGTATAGTAAACAAATTTGGTGGCACTTAAAATTCTTTCAGTTCCACATTTCTGTAACTTGACTTCAAACATCACTTCAAAATAAAATGTATAAATTAGAACTATTGTCATTGCTTGCTTCTTTGAAAATAAGTAATACACTGAAAAGGAGAAACACAATTTATCTGTAATTAGTTATTTTTATCTGAGGTCTAAATAACAATTCCTTGTAAAAAAAAAAAAATCTGCAGGACTTTTTTCTTTCTGAAGCAAAGTTAAAGCAAAGTTATCCTTTTTGGTATCTCTAAGTTTAATTTCTGAGGAGGAAAATAAAGGCCTTATTGAAATCTGTCTTAAAATTAGAATCTCCCCTCTCACTTCCCTTCTCAGACTTCTTATTTTTTATTTTTTCCTTTAGCTTTTTTTTAAATTAGTATATATTTGCTTTACAATGTTGCATTAGTTTCTGTTGAATTAGCTCTATGTATGTTTCTGAGTATAATTATAACTTTCTCATCAGTGGTTTTGAACATCAGGTTTGAAGTCTATATATTTGTACATGCTTTTTTGAATTCTAGTTTTACTTCTGCCTTGTGAAAAAGAATAAGTTGATTTGACAAGGCTCAATTGCTTTATAAAACAAAGTTATTAATTCACCAGTAAGAGGCATCCCAGATTAGAGAATTCTAGATAGTTTAATTTTAAATATGTTTTACAAAGAAACCATAAAACTCAAAAGATACTATCACTGAGTGGAAAAGTCTAGAGAGATGTGATGACTAAATGCAATGTGGTGTACTGGATTGAATAGTGGAATAGAAACTACATTAGGAGTAAAACTGCTGAAGCCTAGATAAAATCTATGTTCTAGTTAATGGAAATAACTACTGTTATTTGCCTAATTAGGGCAAGTTTACCATAGTTATGTAAGTTGATAACCTTTGAGGAAATAGTGCTGAAATATGGAGACTACTCGTGCCATCTTTAAAGTTTTTGTGAACCTAAAAATATTTCAAGATAAAGGTTTATTTTTAAATTGTTGTACCAGGAATTCATCTTTTCATGTGACTTTGGAATGGTTTTCTATACTAAGAAGTCTGTGCAGTGACTCAACTCTCTTGGCTCATAGAACCTACTATCAATAGTATATTTTCACAAAATATTATAGTGCTATAAAGGGAGAATATTTCAAGAGACAGGCGTTAACCTACAGAATTCAATTTATCCCAATCTGAATAAAGAAGAGTCTAAAGACAAAAACCAAAATCATCCTCTATTTTATCCATTCAACAGTTGCTTTAGACAAAACTAGTCCCTTTAAATCCTAAAAATCAAATATATATTCTGATATAACTGATTTCTATTTACTTAAAAGATCAAATCTATTTGTATATAAATGGGATTCATCTGTGAAAAACTAATGTTTCTACAATTTTCTTAAATTTTGCAAATTAGTGATAAAAAATGGATAAACCTGTCAAAATTGATTAAACTATATTAGAATTTTAATATTATCTAAGAGGTGGACAAATCTATCAAAATTACCTAATCTATTATTTTAAAAAAATCCAACTAGAAAACCTACTGAATATATGGTATTAATATTTTGATATACAATTACACACAATATTTTAAAAAATATTTTACTCAGGTGGCATTTTGGTAATTTTTACAACTTGAGAAAAGCAGAAACCAGTGTAGTAGTGACTGTATTATCTGGGCTGTTAAATGCTCAACCAAATTGTGCTATCAATTCTGAGCTTATTGGTATAAGGAAAACAATCCAAATATCACTGATAAATCAATTGCTATCTTTGCAATGTCAAAAACTAACAGTTGGATAAAAATACAGATGTTTTGAACATGTCTCAACTTAGAGCATTTACTAGATTCCTTTGAAGTGAAGGTAAGGTTTTAAGTAAGGTCTGTTTTTGAAAAAAATAAAGTAAATGTCATGCAGAAAATATTTTTGAAAACAAGTATTTAGAAGTATTTCTATAATTATGTAATTTTCCTCCAGAAATATTATCATCTGTAAAAACTTTTCTTTGCCCAGTAAAACACAAAAAGAGATTTCTAACCAGTTTAAAAAATTTTCCATTTAAGACAGTCCTTGAGTTTTGAATACAGTTGATAAAAATATTAAAATGTAGCAGAATCCAATTATGGTTGATGATTGAGGAAGTTGGGACTCCAACCCTCTGTGAAATAGAAAATCCCCATATAATTTAACCATCTGCCCTCCATATCAGTGACTCTATATCAACAGATTAAACCAACCTCAGATTATGTAGTATCACAGTACCTACTCAGTGAATAAAATCTATGTAAAAGTGGACATGTGCAGTTTAAACTCATGTTGTTTAAGGGTAAAGTGTAGCATGAAAAACTAACAAATGGATATTAAGGATGTTAAAAATTACTAGCTGAATTTTAAGTAAAAAATTTCAAATAATTGTAATGGAGAATGGAGAAATTTTGTGTCAACAAAAGTAAAAATAAACTACATTAAAAGTAAAACACAGGCATCAAAGGACAGTCAACCTATAGAATGAGAGAACAAATTTTCAAACTATATGTTTAATAAGTGGTTAATATTCAGAAAACATAAAGAACTCCTACAGCTCAACAACAACCAAAAAACTGATCAAAATAATGAGCAAAAGATTGAATAGAAGTTTCTCTGAAGGAGATACATAAATAAGTAATATGAACATGAAAAATTGCTAACATCTATGATATATGGATGTGAGAATTGGACTGTGAAGAAAGCTGAGCACCGAAGAATTGATGCTTTTGAACTGTGGTGTTGGAGAAGACTCTTGAGAGTCCCTTGGCCTGCAAGGAGATCCAACCAGTCCAGCCTAAAGGAGATCAGTCCTGGGTGTTCATTGGAAGGACTGATGCTGAAGCTGAAACTCCAATACTTTGACCACCTCATGAGAAGAGTTGACTCATTGGAAAAGTCCCTGATGCTGGGAGGGATTGGGGGCAGGAGGAGAAGGGGACAACAGAGGATGAGATGGCTGGATGGCATCACCAACTCGATGGGCATGAGTTTAAGTAAACTCCAGGAGTTGGTGATGGACAGGGAGGCCTGGCGGGCTGCAATTCATGGGGTCACAAAGAGTCGGACAATACTGAGTGACTGAACTGAACTGATGATCATTAAGGAAATGAAAACAAAAACTACAGTGAGATGCCACCACACAACAATTAGAAAGATTTATTATAAAAAAAAAAAAAACCCAAAACACCCACAATGTTAAGAAGGATGTGGAAAACTAAGTGCCCTTGAGCACTGTTGGTTGGAATGTAAAATGGTGCACCTGTTATGGAAAATAGTATGGCAGTTCCTCAAAAAATTAAAACTAGAATTACTATATAATCCAATAGTTTTACTTTTGATATATACCCAGAAGAATTGAAACCAAGGTCTCAAATATTTGTATTCTCAAGGTCATAGCAGCAGTATGTCAAAAGATTCACAATAGTCAAAAGATTGGAAGTAAACCAAGAGTCCATCAAGGAATTGATTGGTAAGCAAAGAGGGGTAAATACATGCAATGGAATATTATTTAGCCTTAAAAAAGATGAGAATTGTGACACATGCCATAATGAGATGATTCTTGAGGATATATGCTCAGTGAAACAAACTGGTTTCAAAAAGAAAAATATTTATCTGAGGTTCTGGATCAGTCAAATCAGACACACAAAATAAAAGGATCATTGCCAGGGAGTCATGGTGTTGGGGGCATTGGGAGTTGCTAAATAGGTACAAAGTTTCAGATTTGCATGATAAAAAGAATTTCTATAGATTGATTGCACAGCAATGTGAATGGACTTTACACTCTTGATTTAAACACTGAAAACTGGTCAAGGTTGTCAATTTTATATCATGTTCACACAGCTAAAGAAGACTATATTCAATATAATTTAAATTTTAAATATTCTATTATTAAAATATGCATTTATGTAATCAAAAAGAATTATTTGAGATTCTTCTATTTATAAATGTTTTTTGTTCTGAGGTGTCTTTTTCAGCTCTGATAGCCAGTGTCATCAAATATGGAAGAAAACATAATTTACTTAGAATTCTGAATTATCTTATGATTGTATATTTTTTAATTGAAGTATAATTGATTCACAATATTATAATTTCAGGTATAAAATATCAGTTCAATTCAGTCGCTCAGTCATGTCCATCTCTTTGCGACCCAATGGACTGCAGCATGCCAGGCCTTCCTGCCCATCACTAACTCCCAGAGTTAACCCAAACTAGTGTTCATTGAGGCAGTGATGCCATCCAACCATCCCATCCTCTGTCATCCCCTTCTCCTCATGCCTTCAATCTTTCCCAGCATCAGGGTATTTTCAAATGAGTCAGCTCTTCACATCAGATGGCTAAAGTATTGGAGTTTCAGCTTCAATATCAGCCCTTCCAATGAACACTCAGGACTGATCTCTTTTAGGATGGACTGGTTGGATCTCCTTGCAGTCCAAGGGACTCTCAAGAGTCTTCTCCAACACCACAGTTCAAAAGCATCAATTCTTCAGTGTTCAGCTTTCTTTATAGTCCAACTCTCATATCCATACATGACCATTGGAAAAACCATATCCTTGAATAGTTGGACCTTTGTTGGCAAAGTAATGTCTCTGCTTTTTAATATGTGGTCTAGGTTGGTTATAAATTTCCTTCCAAGGAGTAAGTGCTTTTTAATTTCATGGCTGCAGTCACCATCTGCAGAAATAAAATCTGCCAAAGTTTCCACTTTTTCTCCATCTATTTGCCATGGGACTGGATGCCGTGATCTTAGTTTTCTGAATGCTGAGTTTTAAGCCAACTTTTTCACTCTCCTCTGTCACTTTCATCAAGAGGCTCTTTAGGTCTTCTTCACTTTCTGCCATAAGGGTGGTATCATCTGCATATCTGAGGTTATTGATATTTCTCCTGGCAATCTTGATCCCAGCTTGTACTTCCTCCAGCCCAGCGTTTCTCATGATGTACTCATGATGTACTCATGATAAAAGTTAAATAAGCAGTGTGGCAATATTTAGCCTTGACATACTCATTTTCCTATTTTGAACCAGTCTGTTGTTCCATGTCCAGTTCTAACTGTTGCTTCCTGACCTGCATACAGGTTTCTCAAGAGGCAGAGCAGGTGGTCTGGTATGCCCATCTCTTTCAGAATTTTCCACAGTTTATTGTGATCCACACAGTCAAAGGCTTTAGCATAGTCAATAAAGCAGGAATACATGTTTTTCTGGAACTCTCTTGCTTTTTTGATGATCCAACAGATGTTGGCAATTTGATCTCTGGTTCCTCTGCCTTTTCTAAAACCAGCTTGAATATCTGGAAGTCCACGGTTCATGTATTGCTGAAGCCTGGCTTGGAGAATTAGCATTTCTTTACTAACGTGTAAGATGAGTGCAATAGTGTGGTAGTTTGAGCATTCTTTGGCATTGCTTTTCTTTGGGATTGGAATGAAAACTGACCTTTTCCTGTCCTGTGGCCACTGCTGAGTTTTCCAAATTTGCTGGCATATTGAGTGAAGCACTTTCACAGCATCATCTTTCAGGATTTGAAATAGCTCAACTGGAATTCCATCACCTCCACTAGCTTTGTTTGTAGTGATGCTTCCTATGGCCCAGTTGACTTCACATTGCAGGATATCTGGCCCTAGGTGAGTGATCACACCATTGTTATTATCTGGGTCATGAAGATCTTTTTTTGTATAGTTCTTATGTATATTCTTGCCACCTCTTCTTAATATACCCTGCTTCTGTTATGTCCTTACCATTTCTGTCCTTTATTGAGCCCATCGTTGCATGAAATATTCCCTTGGTATCTTTAATTTTCTCGAAGAGATCTCGCGTCTTTCCCGTTCTATTGTTATCTTCTATTTCTTTGCACTGATCACTGAGGAAGGCTGTCTTATCTCTCCTTGCTATTCTTTGGAATTCTGCATTCAAATGGGTATATCTTTCCCTTTCTCATTTGCTTTTCACTTTTCTTCTTTTCACAGCTATTTGTAAGCCCTCTTAGGCAGCCATTTTGCTTTTTTTGCATTTCTTTTTCTTGGGAATGGTCTTGATCCTTGTCTCCTGTACAGCACAGTGATTCAATAATTTTTATATTTTATATTCCACTTAAATTTATAATAAAATATTGGCTATATTCTCTGTGCTGTACAGTATTTTCTTATACTGATTATACTGGAAATTGTTAAAAATAATTGAAACAACTACATTTACCATTAACATAGCAACAGTATCTTATAGTGACAAATTCACTGTTATTAATATATGCAATAAAATATGTATGAAATAAATTAACTATATTTTACCTTTTAAATTCATAGTTTTGTTATAAAGTATAATAAATTAGCCCATGCATATCTTAACATGTAATACATAATTACCTTATAAGTAGCTATTCATCTACTGAAGTTACTGTTAAAATGTTATTAAAGAGGCAGAGTATCAAAAATATTTGGATTCCATTACATAGAACACATAAGATAATTCCAAACTGGAATTTGTTACATAGGTGCTTATTTCCTGCAAGTAAAACTCAAAAAGTGATTGTTTTGAAGCACATAGAATGAATGTGAGATTTGGCCGCACACATGGAACTTTTTGGTGAGTGAGCTGGTTTGACTGACATGTAATTGTCATAATATGAAGCTATAACTCATTATCTTAATTTATTTTTTTACTTTTACTTTTCAAGTGTATACAAATTATATAGTAAGGTTATTAGCTTCATATTAAAATTATATCTAATGATCTTAGTTGGCCCCAAATTCTACCCAGTAATTAGACCAAAATGTTTTAACCACTTATTCTTCCACTCTCTGAGAGAATTCTTGTGTATCTTTTCCCCACTTAAAACTCCCTGATGTTTCCTTTCATTATTATGCTCAGGAAATCTTCCTCTTTCCCCTGGAAAATACAATCAATCAACAGAGATTTTATACAAGCCCACAGCATCATCACATATACTAGTGTAGCTATACCTGGACTTAATTATTCTATCTTTTCTTCTATTATTATGAAAAAAAGAGAAGTTCTTCTAAAAAAGCCAGCTCCATGATTTTTTCCCTCATCTATTGGATCAATCCTGCTAACACACACCTATTCTACAAACAAAAATGCCCTCTATATTCACATTCCTCTCCATCTAACATCATCATATAAAGTGAGTGTTTATACACATTATCTCCTACCACTTCTCCTTTATTGTGTTTTGAACTCACTGCAATTAGACTTCCTCCCCTGAAACTCTAGCAAAATAGCTCAGGTCAAAATCATCAACAACCTCTCCATTGCTCAATGAGCAGTTTTCAGTTCTCATCTTCACTCAGCCAAGAGTGTTGGATCATTTTTCCTTGAAACATTATTTTCATTTGGCTTCAAGGAAAATACATTATTTTAGATTTCTCTTCTTACTATTCTTTACTAACTCTTCTGTTTTTTCCCGACCCCAGTTTTTACTGGTTCCCTTGGTGATTTCATCTAGTCTTACTGCATTACATTCGATTTATATACTGATAATTCCCAAATTTGTATCTTCAGCCCAGGATATGATACTAACATTCAGGTTTCTATATCCAATGACTTACTCAACATCCTCACCTACATACCTCATAGGCAGCTCAAACTTTCATTTCCAGAATCAAACACGAATTCTCTGCAGTCTTATTTTTCTCAACATGTATTTTCACCATGCTTAGAGTCACTCTTCGTTTCTCTTTTTGTCCCTCTCACCACAAACAATCTGCTAGACAAGCCTTTTGTTTTTAACATGGAAATATATCCAGGGTCTGTCCACTACTTGTTCCCAGGTGTCAAGATTAACACCTATAATGATCAAATTACATTCCAGGGTAGCTTATATCTGTTGCCTGGTATTTTGCAGTTGGCTCAGACCTGATTTAGCACTACTGCCTTTTATCTGCCCTTTGCAGTCAATTCATCAGACAGGAGCCAGCTGTTTCTTTAAAAATGTTACACCATGCTAGTCACCTCTTTGGAATCCTCTGATATGTCACTATACCAAACAGATTTAAAAACCAAAGTCCCTAGAATGTGCTTCCAGCCCTTACCTCCTTGTTGATCTCGTCTTCTCATCTATCTGACATCATCTCCCACAAATCCCTGACTTACTCCTTGTCAGCCACACTGACACTTTAACTGGTTTTTGTCTTGGAATCTTTCCCCAGAGCTTCTTGGCTTATTCTTTCACCTCCTTCAGATCTGTGCTCAAATGTCACTTCATAAATAGTGCCTCCCCTTACCACTGTTCTTTAACTAGCAATCTCGAATGCATCCCCCACTCTCTCTCCTTTCTTCCCCAACTTCCCTTATTCTTTTCCTCCTTAGCACTTGCTGCTACTTGACTTCTGTCTCCTTTTTCTCCATCTCTCCTCCAAAAATATAAACATATCATCAGGGTAGGTATTTTTCTCTCTCTGTGTGTGTTCCATCGTTTCAGTTGTGTCCAACTCTTTGCAACATATGAACTCTAGCCCCCCAGACTCCTCTGTCCATGGGGTTCTCCAGGAAAGAAAACTGGAGTGGGATGCCATGCCCTTCTCCAGGAGAGCTTCTGAATCCAGGGATGGAATCAGTGTCCCCTATATCTTCTGCATTGCAGGCAGACTCTTCACCACTGAGCCATTTGGGAAGTGTTCACTGCTATATTCTTAGTGCCCAGCACAGTTCCTTATGCATAGTAGTTATCCAATAAATATTTGTCAAATAAACTGAGAAAAGTATTGAAACTGACAATATGTGTTCTACTTCTTTTTAAAATGTCTTTGATTTGTATTATCATTTTAAAAATAACTTTTATTGGAGTAGAGTTGATTTACGATGTTGTTAGTTTCTGCCGAACAGCAGATTAAATCAGTTATATAAATATCTCTTGTTCTTCAGATTCTGTATTCCTATATAGGGCATTATAGACCATTGAGTAGAATTCCCTGTGCTATACAGAATGTTCTAATTAGTTATCTTTTTTATATATACATAGTGTATGTAGTGTGCATATGTCAATTCTGATCTCCCCATTTATCCCTCCTGTCCCCTGTTCTGTTTCTTGGTATACAAAAATGCATTATTCTTTTTTTCTTTAGTGGTGTCTTGTCAAATGAGAAATTGTATATTGTCTCCCTTGCTTAATATAAAGGAGTTGGATTAATAGGGAGTGGTGAGGGTATCTTTAATTTGTAAAATTCTCTATAACTGAAAATTCAAAATTGCCAACTAGGCTGATCACTGGAGAAGAAAATAGCCAGACAGATAAGCAGTATTTTTTATATTATTAAGTATAATTTTCAAATGTAAAGATTAGCAACCTCTATAATTGTAGTAACATTAATACATTCATAAATTTGAAGTTGTAATGCTCAAAAATGCATGTGTATTTTAATTTCAAGCTGCTTTTATTTCATACTATGCATAACATAAAAGCTCTTTTAAATAAGATGATGTCAGATGTTCAAGCTGGTTTTAGAAAAGGCAGAGGAACCAGAGATCAAATTGCCAACATCTGCTAAATTATCAAAAAAGAAAGAGAGTTCAAGAAAAACACGTATTTCTGCTTTATTGACTATGTCAAAGCCTTTGACTGTGTGGATCACAATAAACTGTGGAAAATTCTGAAAGAGATGGGCATACCAGACCACCTGACCTGCCTCTTGAGAAGCCTGTATGCAGGTCAGGAAGCAACAGTTAGAACTGGACATGGAACAATAGACTGGTTCCAAATAGGAAAAGGAGTACATCAAGGCTGTATATTGTCACCCTGCTTATTTAACTTATATGAAGAGTACATCATGAGAAATGCAGGGCTGGAGGAAGCACAAGCTGGAATCAAGATTGCTGGGAGAAACATCAATAACCTCAGATATGCAGATAACACCATCCTTATGGCAGAAAGCGAAGAAGAACTAAAGAGCCTCTTGATGAAAGTGACAGAGGAGAGTGAAAAAGGTGGCTTAAAGCTCAACATTCAGAAAACTAAGATCATGGCATCTGGTCCCATCACTTCATGGCAAATAGATGGGGAAACAGTGGAAACAGTGGCTGACTTTATTTTTCTGGGCTCCAAACTCACTGCAGATGGTGACTGCAGCCATGAAATTAAAAGATGCTTACTCCTTGGAAGGAAAGTTAGGACCAACCTAGACTGCATATTAAAAAGCAGAGACATTACTTTGCCAACAAAGGTTCATCTAGTCAAGGCTATGGTTTTTCCAGTGGTCATGTATAGATGTGAGAGTTGGACTATAAAGAAAGCTGAGCACCGAAGAATTGATCCTTTTGAACTGTGATGTTGGAGAAGACTCTTGCGAGTCCCTTGGACTGCAAGGAGATCCAACCAGTCCAGCCTAAAGGAGATCAGTCCTGGGTGTTCTTTGGAAGGACTGATGTTGAAGCTGAAACTCCAATCCTTTGGCCACATGATGCAAAGAGTCAACTCATTGGAAAAGACCCTGATGCTGGGAAAGATTGAGGGCAGGAGGTGAAGGGCACAACAGAGGATGAGATGGTTGGATGGCATCACCAACTCAATGGACATGGGTTTGGGTGGACTCCAGGGGTTGGTGATGGACAGGGAGGCCTGGTGTGCTGTGGTTCATGGGGTCAGAAAGAGTTGGGCATGACTGAGTGACTGAACTAAACTGATGTCAAAAGGCTATAGAGTTTGAAAAAGGAAGGGAAAATAGAAAATTCCTTTTGTTGGCCCTTTAACTATTAGCTGAAGTTATTAGATATCTATAATTATAACTTTGACTAAGGTATTATGGCTCATTAAAACAAACAAACAAAAAAATCATACTCCTATGATACCTATTGATATGGTATCACTGATACTATCATAGCAGTGACTGAATTTTCACAAACCAAGATGTCTGACTTCCATGTAACATAAGTATGAATAGCAGATGGTTGTGAGGGAGCAAATTTTGGATAATTAGTAAGAGAAAACTTTTATATCACTTTCTAATTAAAGTTTTCATCTAGATTGAATTGCAAAGTCATACCATGATTTTATGTAACTTGCTTTATTAGCATATACACGGATGACATTTACAAAGATTATATATACAGTGATAAGAATAAGTACTTCTAAAGCACACTTCTAACTGAATAGTGAGACTTTGTAACCATGAAGTCACTGGAATTCAAATTTTCTGAATATTAGGGTCCTTATGCTAAAAATTACTAAAAGAAATAACCTCTTCGACTTGGAATGTGATCAACGCAGTGTCAAGTTTCGACTCTGCCACTACCCAAATGACTTACCTTGTATAAGTTACTTAACTTCCTGAGTTTTGGTTTTGTCATCCAAAAATGGGACAATAATATCTATTTTAGGGAGTTGTTGAGGTATTTAAATTAAAGTGTTAGTCACTCAGTCATGTCCAAATCTGTGGTCCCATGGACTGTAACCTCCCAGGCTCTTCTGTCCATGGAATTTTCCAGGCAAGAATACTGGAATGGGTGTCATTCCCTTCTCCAGGGGACCTTACTGACCCAAGGATTGAACCTAGGTCTCCTACATTGACAGGCAAATTCTTTGCAATCTAAGTTACCTGGGAAGCCAAGTTTAGGTAGTGTAGTTATATCAAATCTTTTTTTAACCACATAAATGTCTATTTTATTTATCCCTTTCTAAATAGCCATCCAAAGAGTTTTTGTAAATTCATTTGGAGTAACTCCTTTCTTTTTAAAAGGGGAAAAGAAAAAAAAAAGAAAAAACTCGTTGAAATAATAGCTAGACTTTTATTTTTTGTTTGTTTTTGTTAAGTTTTTGTTGTTATTCTTAATTGCTCTTATTAGCATCTGTAAGACCCATTGAGAAGACCTCAATGAAGCTTCCTAAACTGGTGTTTTTTTTTTTTTAATTCAAAAAGTTCTTAGGTTAATTTGACTTTTGTTTTACAGGTATAACAAAACTCTTGTTTACAATGAAAGCCCTCTAGATTTAATAATTTGTTAATTTCTCTAATTTTAAAAGGATCCATCCTTTGGCCACCAATTAAGAACACAAAAAGACCTCTTATAAGCCCCATATAAACAAATAAACACACAATAGAACAGCCTAGGAAAATCAGATAGGAAATTTACATCTCAAAGACAGGGAAATCTGAGCTTCTCCTTAGAAGGCCTTGTTTAAGGTTTTACCTAGCCAGCTTTAATTTTTAAATGCATACACATTAGAGAGCCCCTTTAATATTTAGGGTGAGATTTAATTTCTCCAATTAACTAGATCAAACCAGTCAATCCTAAAGGAAATCAGTCCTGAATACTCATTGGAAGGACTGAAACTCCAATACCTTGGCCACCTGATGTGAAGAACCGACTCATTGGAAAAGATCCTGATGCTGGGAAAGATTGAAGGCAGGAGAAGGAGATGACAGAGGATGAGATGGTTGGATGACATCACTGACTGGATGGACATGAGTTTGAGCAAGCTCCGGGAGTTGGTGATGGACCTGACAGCCTGATATGCTGCAGTCCATGGGGTTGCAAAGAGTTGGACACGACTGAACAGAACTAAACTAACTAGGTACTTGCAAGTATGAGCTCCATTCCTTATGTCTTTCTACAATGGAGCCATCTTGATGTCTTTCAACTGAATCCCAGATATTTCTTGGTAAAACCAAGCCTGCCCCTACTAGTGCCTTCCCATGGGAAAGTATGTTCTTAGTATGTTTCAGTGGAGCCCTGCATGTCCTTAATGGATTCCCTCCTCCTCCCAGTTGGGAATTCTCTAGGTATATTCCAACCAAACCCCACCCAGTATCTAGACCCTGGATGGGTATTTCCCGGTGTCTTCCCACTCCACTCCTCCCCAGTACCTTACTGAGAGGGAGCAGGTAACTGCTATATCCCACCAAGTAAAAATTCAGGATCTCAACCAATAAGGGAACTGTCCTAGATTTCATACCTAGGAGAGACTTACTCTCTAGGAAGCAGATGGGCACAATGGTCCTCTGCTGGATTTAAATTAAACACTATGGCCAAAGTTCTTAGCATAACAGTGTGACTAAAGTTCTTACATACTGATATCTTTACTAAGAATGCAGTAAAATGTAGCTATTTTCATCATAAATTTTGTAGTTGTTCAGTAGCTCAATCTTTCCCAGCAGCAGGGTATTTTCTAATGAGTCAGCTCTTCATAAGTTCAGTTCAGTTCAGTTCATTTCAGTCACTCGGTCATGTCCAACTCTTTCTGACCCCATGAACCACAGCACGCCAGGCCTCTCTGTCCATCACCAACTGCCAGAGTCTACCCAAACCCATGTCCATTGAATCGGTGATGTCGTCCAACCATCTCATCCTCTGTCGTCCCCATTTCCTCCTGCCCTCAATCTTTCCCAGCATCAGGGTCTTTTCCAATGAGTCAGCTCTTCGCATCAGGTGGCCAAATTATTGAAGTTTCAGCTTCAACATCAGTCCTTCCAATGAACACCCAAGACTGATCTCCTGTAGGCAACAAATATATTGTTGAGGAAATATGTGCCTTCCAATTATCTAGATAGTTCTCTTTATTTTTAATAGTTTTTATATTCTATTTATTTACAAACATATGTATTAAAAGCATGGGTGAATATGATTTAGGCATTTATTTAATAATTTTTATTTTCTACATTTCCCTACATCCCCTCTAGCTCATGATCATACTGTCCGTAGTTTTGCTTTCCATGGTGCCTTGATCTTGCACAGAAAGGCAGTCCTTCTGAATGCCCAACTACCCAGATCTTGGCTGTGTTGAAGAGTAAGTAGGCTGAGTCTCATTCTGCCAAATTATCCTTCTCTGATAGTTGAGTTTTTCTTCTCTCCTAGCTCTTAGATATTTATTCTTAGTCCTAAAGTGGTCAGCATTTAGTTTCTTTTTCTTTTTTTAAATTATAATGGGAAATATATTAGACTTATAGTTGGAATGTGTGGACACAATCTTATCACTTATTTGTATAAAGCAATCAAGATGAGGGTGGAGTCTTTTCTACAAAACAGTGATAATACTGCCTTACTAAATACTTTTATGAGTACCTACCAATTGAAAAGCAAAAGAAATTGCATTATTACTGTGACTATGTTAGTACTGATCCTTGTAAACTTGTGATAATGTCCTAGATTTCCAAATTCTTGTCACATTTTTAAACTATCAATACACAAGGAAATCTTTTAAATTTGTGAACAAAAATTAAATATAGAAATAAAGAAAAAATAAATAAATAAAAAAAATAAAGAAAATTTTTTTCTAATTTTCTTTTGCAAAGAAAAGTATTATTGCTATTTTGATGCATATTATTTTCCTGTTTATGCATTTGTATATGAATGCACATATATACTTTCAGGAACCAAAAATAAAATACCTAATGAACTGCATTTTAAATAGCTAATGTTCAGCACATAAGAGACCAGGTTGGAGACTAAGAACAAATTAATAGATATTCATTGCTGATGAGGGGATGTGTGGTAAAACTCCCATAAACAGTACAGAGCTGCTACAGGCTCTGATGTAGCATCTCCATATTCATGAGAGCTCATTATTAATGAGTTTTGAAATGGTGTTAAAGCAAATTAAGTTTTCAGATAGACTTCATGAAATCAAGGTGGGCACATGCAAGCAGCATTTCACAAATTACATGTTGAAAGTCATATAACTTTATAGTATAAGTTTCTTTATAAGACACAAAATTGACAAATACACAGTTGAAAATGAACCCATTGATTCAAAATTTTAAAAGAAAGATTCTTTATATTTTGTTATCTCTAAGGTAAATAGAATTGAGTGGTATTTGTCTCCTTCTTATGGAGAGGAAAGACTGTATCTAATTGGGGATAAACCATTGCAGAACCATTAAATGATTAGCTCTTAAAAAGATAAATCCTCATCTTCATGAACATGTGCCTGTAACCTAGTGGGCACTGGAAAGATTACCACCATATAATGATAGGATTTTATATGTTAATTAGCTTGACTAGTAATCATATCACTATAAACTTGTGTATCAAATCATGTTATATATTTTAAATATATCTCATCTTTATTAAAAATAAAAATACTTTTGTATTTTTGCTTTAAGTAAATTAGTACATAAATAAATTAATGTGTAATAAATTATTATTATTATTATTAATGTGAAATAAATTATTTCAACAGATGATCTTTAAATCTTAGCAACATCAAGAACAGCTCTCTGATTCCTGGATATTATTTTAAAATAATGAAATTGTAAGCAAGGGAAAGACATTGACTGATATTTTTCAATATACATATGATTGTTATGAAATTGTAAGCACAATACCATTCTCAGTTGCCAATCTCTTCCACTCTTAAACTCTTTTTCAGGACTAAAAGCTGAATGATGATAGCCCTCATCACATTTCTTTTTATTTTCTTAAATAAAACAATTTTACTTTAAACATGTTCTCGAAGATAAGGAGCTTTATTATATTGGAAAGGATGCTGAGTGTGAAGTTGCTACAGTGAGTTTTGTTTTTGTTAGGTTTTTAATATCAGTTCTACCATCTGATAGTTATAAGGCTCCAGAAAAAAATAACCTTTATTGTCGTCTACAGTAAAATGAAAGGAGAGGACAGGAGAGGTAAATATTTTATTTACTCCTCATTCCAGCCATTTGGCTTGGTGCTATGAAGGACAGTATGGTGCAGGAATTAACAGTCCAGGCTCTCTTGTATGCTAGCCCTGTATCACCAATAAGTGCCAATCAATGACAGAGTCCAAGAGTCAAGGCTCTATGCCTGAAAAGCACATGTCTGTCTCACTCTAACTTTCAGTGACCTAATCAAAGGATGACTATGAGAACTAATGAAACAACATTGGAAAACTAAGAAAAATATCTGTCCTTTAAAACTGCTAATATTTTGCTTATCAATGATCCTGTGAAACTGTGACTTCTGTTTTTCCCAAACTGCCTTGTGCAGAATTCAGAAATTTTTTCATCATTTGCCTGGTGGAGGATTCTGGAGTTCTGTCTATGAATAATGAATATTTCCAGCAAGAAGTATGTTTCTCTCACATCAGTTCAATTTACTCTTATCAGAAAAAGTCAGATAAAGGGTACTATTCAATAATGAGAAACATATGTAGCTTAGAGTCATACAAATATAAGCTATTTCTGGGTGATTTACAGGAATAGTAGAGAAATCAGTTTTAAAACAGATATAGCAGTATGAAAATAAGAAAAGTATGTTTCCTCCTGAAAAATATTTAGACTTTTTAAAAGAA
The DNA here is from genome assembly GCF_033118175.1 of Dama dama. Classification (NCBI taxonomy): domain Eukaryota; kingdom Metazoa; phylum Chordata; class Mammalia; order Artiodactyla; family Cervidae; genus Dama; species Dama dama. The sequence goes on from NC_083697.1 coordinate 55,706,524, forward strand.
TCTCTTAAAGACAAATGATATATACACATACACATAGGTATGTATATATACACACACACATAGGTATGTATATATACACACACATTTATACATTTAAAAGAAATTTTTGTTGTTGTATGGTCACTTTTCCTCTTTGACATAGCCATCTTTCTCCTTGGGAAATAAGTTAATAGGAGATTCACCATCTTTTTTTCCAGTAAAACATTTACATCGAAGTGTGAGCAACTGGTTAACAAATACAAAACATTAATTTCAAACACCTCCAAATATTTCTGGTTGTGTTGTAGCCAGCTTGGATAGATATTTTAGCAAAATTCTGGCCAATATCTTGCTATCAGCTAATTCCAACACTTCTAATCACTGTCATCATTCACTACTTTGAGAAGCTAAATCTGTTTAGCAACTTATTTTCTTTGAAATTGTACCTATAATTCCACTAACTTATGCACCCACTTCTATCTTCTCTTCTGCCATATTTGTACTTTTTTCCCTTTGTTATCTTATGTCACTATAAATAAAATGAATATTATTTTGTTCATTCTTTCCTTTTCTGAAACAAACTAGTCTCTGCAAAATCAATGTCATACCCTGTGATCCCTTCAAATTCATGTTGATAACCTTCTAGCCATCACATATTGATGGCAGGAACGAGGCTATCAAGAACAGGAATACAGATGTTTTTCTTATGATAGTTATTATTCCAAACTCTTTCATTCTTGAGTACAACTGTTGAATTCACATCATCTGGTCATAATACTGTCTTTCATTCTTTATTATCACTATTACTCAGTGAAGATGAAGTGACTGGGCTTATGGATATAGTTAAGTCCCGCCTTTATCCTAGGAAATAACTATCTTTGTTGACTGATATTTAATCTACACGTTTTATCATTGCTCCTACTCCTCAGCATCATTGACTCTAAGCTTCCTGCCACGTACATCTTCGGATACCTCTTGGCAACAACCTAAAACCTTGTCATAATTCAGAAATATCCTGTTAACATTTTAGATTACAAAATGTAATTGTCTGATCTCATACTTTTCTAGTTCTCAGTCTTTCCCTTTAAATATATCTTCATTTTAACCTCAGAGACATCTTTTTTTTTTTTTTTTCTCCACCAACGAGTTTCCTACTAATCCATTAACCATATCATAGCTTTTCTGTCTTCCTCATTCAGGATTCCATGACATGTCAATTGCTGTTGTAATTGTTCTTATTGCTGATTTTTTCATGTGTACATTTCAAACTTTGTCACCTCATTCATACAGTTAGATAAAGTAAAAATGATACAAAATTATGACATGCCAATCCTACTTGGTACCATTTAAAACTTGTATAACAAAGTGTATTTTCAAGAATGCAGAGTTTTAAAATAAACTTAATTTTTAGAGCAGTTTAAGGTCTACAACAAAATTGAGAGAAAGGTACACAGCTTTTTCATATACTATCTGTTGTCACACATACACAGTCTCTCCCATCATCATTTTTCACCAGAATGGTACTTTTTTTTTTTTTTAAACCAAGGATGTGTCTACATTGACAAGCCATTATCATCCGAAGTCCATAATTTACATTACAGTGCACCTTTGTGTTGTATATTCTGTGGATTTGAATGGATATATAGTGACATATGGCTTCCCTGGTAACTCAGCTGGTAAAGAATCTGCCTGCAATGCATGAAATCCCAGTTAGATCCAGGAGATCTTCCCCTAGAGAAGGGATAGGCTATCCATTGCAATATTCTTGGGCTTCTCTGGTGTTTCAGATGGTAAAGAATCCGCCTACAATGCGGGAGACCTGGGTTCAGTCCCTGGGTTGAGAAGATGCCCTGGAGGAGGGCATGGCAAACCACCCCAGTATTTTTGCCTGGAGAATACCATGGACAGAGGAACCTGGCAGGTTACAGTCCATGGGTCACAAACAGTCAGACATGACTGAGTGACTAAGCACAGCACATAGTGACATATGTCCATCATTGTGATATCAAATAGCATTTTCACTGCCATAAAAAGCCTCTGTGGTCCATCTATTCATCTCTCCCCTTCACCTGGCCTTGTCCCTTACAATCGCTGATATTTGTCTCTCTAGATTTATCTTTGCTGAAATGTCATATAGTTCAAGTCATACAGTATGTAGTCTTTTCATATTGGCTTCTTCCACTTAACAATATGCATTTAAGATACTTCCAAATTTGTTCATGTCTTGACAGTTCACTCACTGCCTTCTAGTGCTGAATACTATTCCATTGTGTGGTTTTTCTACAGTTCATCTATGTATTCACCTACTGAAGGACATCTTGTGTGTGTATATCACGCGCTCAGTCTTGTACGACTCTTTGTGAACCCGCGGGCTACACTTTAGTTGTGATGCATGAGTTTCTCATTGCAGTGGCTTCTCTTGTGCAGCACAGGCTCTAGAACACAGACTCAAGAACTGTGGCCCACAGGATCAGGCTTTCCCAGGCGGCGCTAGTCGTAAGGAACTTGCCTACCAATGCAGGAGAGGTAAGAGACACAGATTCAATCCCTTGGTTGGAAAGATCCCTTGGAGAAGGGTATGGCAACCCATTCCGTATTCTTGCCTGGAGAATCCCATGGATAGAGGAGCCTAGCAGGCTACAGTCCATGAGGTTGCAAAGAGTTGGACAGGACTGGAGCGACTTACACACACACACACACACACACACACACACACACACGCACTCAGAAGGATACCTTGTGTGTGTATGTTTTTCACTCAGTCTTGTCTGACTCTGCGAACCCATGACTGTAATCCGCCAGGCTCCTCTGTCCGTGGGTATTCTCCAGGCAAGAATACTGGAGAGGGTAGCCATTACCTTCTCTAGGGGATCTTCCTGACCCAAAGACTGAACCCATGTTTCCTGCGTTGCAGGCAGATTCTATACCATCTGAGACACCAGGGAAGCACAAAGGACATCTTAGTTGTTTCCAAATTTTGACAATTCTGAATAAAGCTGCTCTCAACATGTGTATGTAGGTTTTTCTGTCTATGTATGTCTTCAACTTCTTGGGGTAAAAGAAAGAAGTAGGATTGCTGGATCATATAGTAAGAGTATGCTTTGTAAGAAATTGCCAACTGTTTCCCAAAGGAGTAGTACCATTTTACTTTCCCATCAACACATACAGAAACTAAGAAAATAGCTTAAATTAAATATATTTGTGCTATCTAATAGGTATTTTTCCAGATTCAAATATTCCCTCTCAATTACACTGACTTAAATAAATGAAAGCTAATCAACTTTCTGTAATACTTACCAGAGTCCTCTCCTATTTTTGAATCTTTATAGTTTTTTGCTTCCTTCATGCCAGATTTATTATAAGTAGCATTGAATATGATTTTTAGGATGCACATACATAAAATTATATTGGTGCTACAGTTTGCTTCTTGATGAGAACTGATATTTGTATACAAATTAACTTTTCATTGCTGTTGTTCAGTCACTGAGTAGTGCCCAACTCTGCAAACTCATGAACTGAAGTCTTCCCTGTCCTTCACTATCTCCTGTGCTTTGCTCATACTCATGTCCATTGCATCAATGATTCCATCCAACCATCTCATCCTCTGTTGTGCCCTTCTCCTGCCCTCCCTCAATCATTCCCAGTATCAAGATCTTTTCCAATGAGTCAGCTCTTCGTGTCAAGTGACCAAAGTATTGGAGTTTCAACATCAGTCGTTCCAATGAATAGTCAGGGTTGATTTCCTTTAGTATTGACTGGTTTGATCTCCTTGCTGCCCAAGAGACTCTCAAGAGTCTTCTCTAACACCACAGTTCAAAACCATCAATTCTTAGTTGTTCAGCTTCTTTGTGATCCAATTCTGTCATCCATACATGACTACTGGAAAAACCGTAGTTTGATTATCAAGATATTTGTTGGCAAAGTAATGTCTCTGCTATTTAATATGCTGTCTAGGTTAGTTATAACTTTTCTTCCAAGGAGCAAACCTCTTTTAGTTTCATGGCTGCAGTCACTGTCCACAGTGGTTTTGGAGCCAGTAAATAAAGTCTGCCATTGTTTCCATTGTTTCCCCGTCTATTTGCCATGAAATGATGGGACCAGGTGCCATGATCTTAGCTTTCTGAATGTTGAATTTTAAGCCAGCTTTTTCACTGTCCTCTTTCTCTTTCAAAAGAAGCTCTTTATGTACTCTTCCTTTTCTGCCATTAGAATGGTGTTATCTGAATATCTGAGGTTACTGATATTTCTTCTGGCAATCTTGATCCCACTTTTGATTCATCCAGCCAGGCAATTCACATGATGTACTCTGCATATAAGTTAAATAAGTTCATAAATTTTCCTAATCCAATATTAATACAAAAGTATGTTAAATAATTTTGGCTTTGAATTTAAATTATACATAAAACCAGTAGACTGAGATCTATTCTGTTATATATACATGATATAAGGATGATTGCGGGTATGTATTGAATAATGATTGGAAGAGTCCCAGCTCAATCACTATCCAAAGCCAAAAATGGCTAATCATCCATGACCTCTGTTTTTTCCATTTGGTAGATGAAGAACAAACTCTCTGCTTTAACTAATGCAAGAGAAATTAATTATGTTCAAGTAGAAAAATACATTGTCTGATACTCATCTATACAATGTGCATTCTTAATCACTATATATATGTAAGATTTATGATTTATTAACTTTCTAAAATTTTATGATCTTCTATAATATAGTTATTAAATTTTGCACTAGTGTTAAGCATATTTTAATATTTGCCTTACATATATTAAGAAAATAGTGGGTCTAATAGCTAAAAATATTGGCAACTACCATTTATAAGTATTTGCTAAGTACCAAAGTCTATACTAAAAGTTTTATATATCAATGTCATTTAAATATTGAACAACCCTATGAACTAGACTTTTAATTTTGCAGAAGAATCTGAATTTCAAGAAGGTTAAAATTACAGCTACTCTATGTCAGAAATAGGATATAACCTCAGTTCTACTTGACACCTAAGTCTGCTTGGCACATCTTAGTTAAAAATCAGTGAAAGGCATTATAAAGCAGTTAACAGTTGAGTTTCTAGAGTGAGAGACAACTGGATTTGAGTCTTCCTCTACTACTAGGATGTGACTTTGGGCAAGTTCCTGGGTGTGTGTGTGTTTCTTCCTTGACAAAAGGAAGTAAAAGCTGAACTCACCTCCTGGAGCTTTTGTTAAGTTTGGATGAGATCATGTTTATTGTTGGAGCTTCCCAGATGGCTCAGATGATAAAGAATCTGCCTGCAATGTAGGAGACCTGAGTTTGATCCCTGGTTGGGAAAGAATGCCTTGAGGAGGTAAGGCAACCTACTCCAGTATTCTTGCCTGGATAATCCCCATAGACAGAGGAGCCTGGCAGACTACAGTCCATCGGGTCACAAAGAGTCAGACGTGACTGATTAACATGCAGCATGTTTATTGCGTCACACAACAAGTTTAATAGCTGTCACACAATACTTACATAGTGAATGTTTCTTAATATTTAGCCTTAAAATTCCTCATTTTTAAAGTATGGGTAAAACTAGAACTTAACCCGGAAGGATGTTGCAAGGATTAAATGAGATCAAACAAAAAGGTACTGGGTATATAAGTGCTCAATAAATGATAGCTATTATTATTATCATTCCAAAGATTGATTGATTAACAGATTTTATCAATTTTATTTATTTATTTAGCAAAACTGCTTGCTAAACTTTGTAGCTACATTTAAGCAAGAAGAAATCTTTACACTGGATTAGTTTCATTCTTGCTTTTCCTATTGCCAGTGGAAAACAGAGAAGTCCATGCAAGTCTTCTGAAATATGATTTGTCCAGCCTAGTTCTGTTGCAAGTATACTATCAAATGCAAAAATTATATATATATATATATATATATAAAATATTTAATTCATGTTGGTTGTAGATATTCATCACTTCTTAAATCACACTAAGAGAGGCCCTGTGACTAATGAATTTCCTAGCATTCTGCTGTTAGGGCTTATTTATACAGGTGGCACTACTGGTAAAGAATTTGCCTGCTAATGCAAGAGATGTAAAAGATGTAGTTTTGATCCCCGTGTCAGGAAGATCCCTTGGAGGAGATCATGGCAACCCACTCCATCATTCTTACCTGGAGAATCCCATGGACAGAAGAGCATGGCTAGGGTTGCAACACAACTAAAGCAACTTAGCAAGCCTGTACATATCTTAACAGTATAAGGAGAGAATATTTTTTTGTATTCTTTTCTCAAAGAGACCAACAACAAAAAAGTCAACATTTGAGAACAGGAACTTTGAATTAAATTTTTTTGTATGACATTCTAACTCTAAGCGAACATCCTTAAAATAGGCATTTATAACAATTCCTTAGTCAAATGCAATGAAAATAGATTTGGAATGGATGATGGTGTGATATCAAGAGACAAAGACCAAAATGTACAAGATATATACAGGGAAATATGCAGTCCATTTTTGGAACTTTTTTTAAGACTAAAATTGATGTATTTTAATATAAAGTCAGAATTAAATTAGGAAAAATCTGGAATTCTAAGGAGTGTAAATTTTTCCATCAGCAAGTGAAGAAAATGAAGCATATTTTCTTTGTTCTTAGTTTGTAATGGTGTGATCATGAACTATACAAAGATCAAGTTGGCAGGGATTAGAGAAGGGGGGCAAGCAAAATGTAAAAGTAAGTAATTATCAGGGAAATGCAAATTAAAGCCACAATAAACCATCATCTCTTCACTGTAGAATGGTGATTATCAAAAAGGACAAAAAATAGTATATGCTGGTGATGTTAATGATGAAGAAAAGGAAACACTCATTATACTATTGGTGGGAATGTAATTTGGTATAGTCACTATAGGAAAGACTGTGAACTTTCCTTGGAAAATTAAAAATAGAACTAATATAGAATCTATCAATTCCCCTTCTGGGTATTCATCTAAAGAATATGAAAACACTAATTGAAAATATATCTGCACCCCAATGATCACCACAACATTATTAACTGTAGCCAAGTTATGCAAGCAACCTATGTCCACTGAGGAATGGAGGAATGGATAAAGAAAATGACCAAACTAGACAGCATGTTAAAAAGTAGAGTGATGATTTTTCTGGCAAATATCCTTCTAATCAAAGATATGGTTTTTCCAGTAGTCATATATGGATGTGAGAGTTGGACTATAAAGAAAGCCAAAGAATTGATGCTTTTGAATTGTATGTTGGAGAAGACTCTTGAGAGTCCCTTGGACAGCAAGGAGATCCAACCAGTCCATCTTAAAGGAAATCAGTCCTGAATATTCATTGGAAGGACTGATGCTAAAGCTGAAACTCCAAAACTTTGGCCACCTGATAGGAAAAGCTGACTCATTGGAAAAGACCCTGTTCCTGGGAAAGATTGAAGGCAGGAGGAGAAGGGGAAGACAGAAGATGAGATGGTTGGATGGTATCACCGACATGATGGACACGAGTTTGAGCAAGCTCTGGGAGATGGTGATGGACAGGGAAGCCTGGTGTGCTGCAGTCCATGGGGTCACAAAGAGTCGGACACAACTGAGAGATTGAACTGAACTGATATATACATACATACATATACAACGGAATACTAGTCAGTCATAAAAGAGAAGGTGATTTTGCCATTTGCAGCCTGGATAGACCTTGAGGGTATTATGCTATGTGAAATAAAGAGATACCACACAATCTTATTTACCTGTGAAATCTTGAAAAAAAAAGAAGAAGAAGAAGAAAACAGAAACAGACTTATAGATACACAGAACAAACTGGTGTTTGCCAGAAGGAAGGGGAGATTGGGAGATTATGCAAAATAGATGAAGTATTAAGAGATTAGGAGATACCACTTCCAGTTATAAAATAACTAAGTGATAGGAAATGCAGTCAATAATATTGTAATTACTCTGTATGACAACAGATGGTACTAGATATTATGAAGATCATTTCAAAATGTATATAAATATGGCATCACTGTGATGTACACCTGAAACTAATATGACATTGTATATCAATTTTATTTTAATTAAAAATAAATGCAATTGTACTCCCACATGAAAGTACTCATTAAAATTTAACAGGCATGCCAAAGACAATTTAATTACATTGTCTTAAGTAATATGAAGAAAAAGTTTACATTTTTCTTTATTCTTCAAAACTGTCAACCAACTTTACTTCTGCTAAATGAGAAAAAAAAAAAAAAAAAGTGCAACCTAAAAGTTGATAACTGTGTTTGATTTGGTGGACAAACTAAGGCTTGAACCTAGGATGCATCCTCTCAGACAGCTCTGGGGGGACTGCTTCCATGAGGTAAAGAAGAAGCCAGGATATACAGAAATATTTTGCAACAAATATCAGGTATTTTGAAATTCAAAAGATTACTATTAAAGAAAATCAGACATCTAAAGTTAATGAATTTAGTGTTTTTCTTCCTATGGGAAGATGCAAGAGTCTGGACTCATTGAAATCATTCCTTTGATATGCACCTAGCTGTCTAGGGCTAGTAACATGTTCTTTCCTATCCTGAGTCCCCTAAATGTGCCTCAATGGAGATGACTGCCATGGCCTGATACTTGCAACACCTTTTGCTTACTGATATGACAAGCAACATTTTTCTTTCACACTTTTCATCTGAAAAATGTAAAACTACCATAACTTCCCCTTGGTTAGGGGTGTGTGTGTGTGTGTGTGTGTGTGTGTGACATGTGCACATATACACACGAGTGCTTCTCTAATGTTTACCATGGTTCTACCCTCAATGAATTAATTTATTCAACAATGCATTTTGTTTCTGTTTTTGTTTTTTCCACTGAGTTCTTGCATATCCAGGCATTGTTCTAGGCATTTGGCAGACATTAGTAAATAAAACAGAAAAAAGATACCTTCCAGTACTCTACCAGGGGAAGGCAAAAATAACTGATGTGAGAGGATGATGGGATGCATTGGGAGATTGGGATTGACAAATATACATTATTGATACTATGTGTAGAACAGATAACTAATAAGAACCTACTGTAGAGCTCAGGGAACTCTGCTCAGGGCTCTGTAGTGACATAAATGGGATGGAAATCCAAAAGCAGGAGCGGATGTATGTATACATACAGCTGATTCACTTTGCTGTATAGTAGGAACTGACACAGCTTTGTAAAGTAACTATAATAAAAATTAATTTAAAAAAATAAAAACATGGGATCATTATAGCCAAACGCTCCAGGAAGCAAACTCACTCAGCACAGCATGGATAGTGGAGTGCAGTTTATTACACTCGTGGGTCTGAGGCAGAGCTTCCTCTTTAGCTAGGGACTCTAACCAAATTTTGTGAAAACTTTATATACCTTAACTGTACATGCTCAAGCCCCCATCCCCAAATTCTTTAAACCTAGCCTGGGAAATATTAAGGAGAGATGCAATCAGGTTACAGCCATGATTCATAATCAGAAGGGTCAGCTGGTTATACATTGTAGCGTACACCGATGGGCACCATCAAGATTACAAAGGTGATTGACTACACAGGGATTATTCCATTCTTTCTGGCGATGGGAAATCTTGGCATGGAATCTGGTGCTTGTCAGTTCAAGAGGCCTATTTGGCCATAGGTATGTTATTTCCATGGCTACTAGGCGCATAGTCCAAAGTTCACTGAAAATGCGAGCAGGCGTATAGTCCAAAGTTCACTGGGAATGTAAGATGGAGTTTCCTTCTTTTTCAAAATGGAGTCAGCTTGGCCTGTTCATTTCCTCTTTCATTCCTCCCTCTTGATGCTCTCAACTTCCAGTCTGAACATCACTCATTGGGATGTACTGCATTTTAGGTTTCCTGGTATATATTTGGGTAAATGAAGTCAGCCTCTGTGATACAAAATTAACAACACATTGAGAATACAAGGTCTACATAACAGAAACAACAGAACAACTATAACAATGTTTAATATAGTTGTCCACCAATCACACTTTACGCATGATAGAACAGAAGTCCAAAAAGGAAGATTGTCATCATACATAGATTTTACTTGATCTTTCATGCCATCTAGAGTGGCTGATATACTGCCAGAATAATCAGAAATATATACACAACATTCAGCTTTGATTATAGCACAGGTCACTCCTTGAGCGGCTCTAAGTATGTCTAAAGCCATTCTATTTTGAATTACCGCTTTTCTTATTTGTATTTGTTCAGTATTTAGTGCTTGAATAGCTCTTAGGCTGTCATTTAGGTTCTTTGGGTGAAATCAGTTAGAGTTCCAACTCTAATCATTATGTCCATAGTGCCCAATGAGGGAACAAATATAGCAGCCAAATAATCATACCAATGGAAAACTGATTGTGACCATCTGGCTCATAGGGAGGGTAAGTTTAAAGACCCTTGTACTGTTGACCTGATGTTTCCATGGGCAAAGGCCAGACCTGAAGTACACCTCCCTATCCATCCTGGGGGCGGCCAAGGCTGTAAGTTAGTCCCACATAACCAATGGGTGCCATTAGGAGCAATCCACCTGATTCTGGGATTGAATCCCCAGTCTGTCCCTGGCCACTGGAGGGTTGACTGGGATCTTAAGTAACTTTATAGGTCTTACAGTGCTCTTCTGTCAGAAGAAAGCCCATTGGTTTTAAATTCTTTTTATCTATCATTCAGTTATTATATCCAAAACTGTTTACATTTTGTTCCCAGCAAATTACAGCTATCCTAACAACTTGTCCCTTTTCTGGAGTAATCCACATGTATTCATCCCACATCTGGTAAAATTGGTCAAAATATCAGTTAATTTCTGATTGTTTGGACTTATCGGCTGTCACATAATATTGATAAGCATTTTCTGAGCTAAGAGTATAATTAAAATGTATCCTATGGCCATTTGTCAGATCGTCGGCCTTTTTATCGCACCAATGGGTAGTGGCTGCTGTGATTACAGTTTCTATACTCGATTTTTGTTGTTCTGCCCGATGCAAAAAATCACATAAACTAGGCACATCACCACTCCTTAGAGGTGATACCCAACACGGGAATCCACCCATGACAGACGTGGGCATGGCTCCACACACCCAGCAGTTAGTTTTTTTATGGAAGTCAGCATAAGAATGTACCCATGAAATGAAAATGTTGTCTTGTGCTGAAACTATAGCTAGTCTCAAGAGAATACCGGCAAGTCCTTGAAGCAGCAGTTGATGGTAGAGCTTTGTCTCTTCTTCTTCTTTACGATGATCTTGGTTTCACAGGGATCAGTGGGGTCCTTCTGTGTAGTCCATTCGGCGTCCTCTGGGTCTGCACGGTATGCTCTTTTCACGCTCGTGTGGTGGATCCGGGGAGTGACACCTGAAACTTTAACTGCTGTAGGTGTGGTTAGAACAACAGTATATGGACCCTTCCAATGTGGGGCCAAGGAGTCGTGTTTCGTCTCTGACCCACACCTGATCACTGGGTACAAACTTGTGAGCCTGTTCCCCAAGGGGGAAAGGCACCCTTTCTTGTACGAACTTAGTTACTTGATTTACCTTACCCAGTTGTTCCATCTGTGGTGAAATCCCATCCCCCCTTACCTGTGGCATATTTGCTGACACCTGTCTTGCTATGGGAGGGGGTCGCCCATAGACCATTTCATAAGGAGAATAACTATGGGAATGCAGGGCTACCCTTAGTCTGAGTAAGGCTGCCGGAAGCAAGTCTACCCATGAATAGTCAGTCTCTATGATCCATTTTGAAAGTGTCTCTTTAAGAGTTCAGTTCTTTCCACCATTCTGGAACTCTAGGGCCTATACACCTTATGCAATTGCCACGTGATTTTAGAGCTTTACATACCTGTTGAATTAAGTCAGCTACAAATGCACGGCTGTTGTCTGACCCTATACCGGTTGGGAACCCGAATCTGGGGACTAATTCTCAAAGCAGACACTGAGCCACTTTCTTTGCTTTTTCCGTTCAGGTGGGGAAGGCCTCCAACCATCCTGAGAAGGTACATAGCATGACCAGTATATAACGATAGTGTCGGCAGGGTTTCATCTCAGTAAAGCCCACTTCTAAATGTTCAAAGGGTAGAGTGCCTTTTAACTGGATTCCTGGAGGTTTTTCTTTATGTCCAGGGGCAGCATTGACCTGTGAGCAAGCAGAACAGTTTCAGGATTCCATTCTACATAAAGAAGAAAGTCATGGAATTAAGAAATATTTTTGAATTAATTTTTTTCATTTTGTCATGTCTCAAGTGAGTTGCCTGGTGAACCTGAGACACCAGTGGGGGCTAATGCTTTGGGTACCAGTAACTTGCCATCCAGCAGTTCCCACCAAACTTTTTCATTTTTGGTGGGCCTTTCTGCCTCAAACAGATAGTCTTGGGCTGGGGTATACTGTGGGAGAGTCAAAGTTAACTCAGGCTTTTTTGAGAGTACAAAGGTTGTGCTAGATCCCCCACCACCAGCCCCAAATTTCTCAGCTGCATGCTTTGTGGCTTTATGTGCTAGTCGGTTTCCCGACGCTTGTGGCGTATCTTCCTTTTGGTGACCCCGACAATGCATTATCGCACCTTTTCAGGTTCCCACACAGCATCTAATAGAGTCAATATTTCTTCCTTGTTTTTACTGACCTTGGCTGTCAGAAGACCTCTCTTTTTACATACAGCCCTATGTATATGAAAGTATCAAAGGCATGCCTGGAGTCTGTGTAAATGTTTGTCTTCTTACCTTTTGACAGCTGGAGGACCCGGATTAGAACATGTGGTTCTGTCCGTTGAGTAGACCAGTGTGATGGCAGAGAACTAGCCCTAACAATGGTTGCTTCCATGACTACTGCACATCCTGACAGTCCCAGTCTGGGTCTGGGACTGACTGGTCTGTCAAGCCAGGTTCGCTGGCAAAAACTTCTAGGGTGTCCTTGCAATCATGTGAGGGACCACCTTCTCCCACAGGAAGGAGAGTGACTGGATTCAGGGCCTGACAAGGTTTGATAGTAACACAGGAGTTCTCATATTACAGTCCCTGGTATTGAGTAATCCGGGATATTGACAGCCATTTATGAGGTTCCCTTCGTGGGAGAGTGTTGACCTCATGAGGGACTTTTATGATCAAGTCTTGGCCCATTCAGCTTGGTTGCCTCCTGGACCAGTAAGGGAACTGCAGAAACTGCTCATAAGCTTCCTGGCCACCCGGGGGCAACATTGTTCAGCCGTTTCAAGAAATAAGCCACGGGTCTGTCCCATGTCCCCACAGTCTGGGTCAACACTCCCATAGTCACCTTATCCTTTTCAGTTACATAAAGAATAAATGGCTTAGCAAGGTCTGGCAGATCCAAGGCAAGTGCTGACACAATTGCCAGCTTTAGTTCCTCAAAGGCCTGTTGCTGTCTCTCAGTCCAATTTAGTGAATCTCCTTCTGGTCCAGTTAGGAGTTCATATAATGGCTGGGACATCTGGGAATAGCCCAGAACCCAAATCCTACAAAACCCAGTGGCATCCAAGAACTCTTGGACCTGTCGTCTGGTTCTTGGTTTGTGGGATTCTCAAAATGACCTCTTTTCTGGACTGGTCTAATAGCGTCGTGCCTACTCTCAGAACAAACCCCAAATATCTTCCCTCCTCTTGGCAGATCTGTGCCTTCTTTTTTAAGACTCAGTAGCCGGACATCATCAACAGCTCTAGTAAAGCCTTGGTCCCTTCCCAGCAGTCTTCTCCATTCTCAGCAGCCAAAAACAAGTCGTCCACGTATTGTAGCAACCAGCAGCTGAACTTTTCTGGCTGGAATGAGTCCAGGTTGGAAGTCAAGGCTTCCCCAAAGATGGTTGTGGAATTCTTAAATTCTTGTGGAAGGTGAGTCCAGGTGAGCTGTTGTTTGGTGCCCTCTGCTGGGTCTTCGCATTCAAAAGCAAAAATGGGTTGAGACACCGGGGACAGGCATTTACAAAAGGCATAAGACCAGAAACTATAAAACTCCTAGAGGAGAACATAGGCAAAACACTCTCTGACATAAATCACAGCAAGATCCTCTATGACCCACCTTCCAGAATATTGGAAACAAAAGCAAAAATAAACAAATGGGACCTAATGAAACGTAAAAGCTTTTGTACAACAAAGGAAACTATAACCAAGGTGAAAAGAAAGCCTTCAGAATGGGAGAAAATAATGGCAAATGAAGAAACAGACAAAGGATTAATCTCAAAAATACACAAACAACTCCTGCAGCTCAATTCCAGAAAAATAAATGACCCAATCAAAAAATGGGCCAAAGATCTAAACAGACATTTCTCCAAAGAAGACATACAGATGGCTAACAAACACATGAAAAGATACTCAACATCACTCATTATCAGAGAAATGCAAATCAAAACCTCAATGAGGTACCATTACACGCCAGTCAGAATGGCTGCTGTCCAAAAGTCTACAAGTAATAAATGCTGGAGAGGGTGTGGAGAAAAGGGAACCCTCTTACACTGTTGGTGAGAATGCAAACTAGTACTGCCACTATGGAGAACACTGTGGAGATTCCTTAAAAAACTGGAAATAGAACTGCCATATGACTCAGCAATCCCACTCCTGGGCATACACACCAAGGAAACCAGATCTGAAAGAGACACGTGCACCCCAATGTGCATCGCAGCACTGTTTATAATAGCCAGGACATGGAAGCAACCTAGATGCCCATTAGCAGACAAATGGATAAGAAAGCTGTGGTACATATACACCATGGAATATTACTCAGCCATTAAAAAGGATTCATTTGAATCAGTTCTAATGAGATGGGTGAACTGGAGCCCATTATACAGAGTGAAGTAAGCCAGAAAGATAAAGACCAATACAGTATACTAATGCATATATATGGAATTTAGAAAGATGGTAGCGATAACCCTATATGCAAAACAGAAAAAGAGACACAGATGTACAGAACAGACTTTTGGACTCTGTGGGAGAAGGCGAGGGTGGGATGTTCTGAGAGAACAGCATTGAAACAAGTATACTATCAAGGGTGAAACAGATCACCAGCCCAGGCTGGATGCATGAGACAAGTGCTCAGGGCTGGTGCACTGGGAAGACGCAGAGGGATGGGATGGAGAGGGAGGCGGGAGGCGGGGATCGAGAAGGGGAATACATGTAAATCCATGGCTGATTCATGTCAATGTATGGCAAAAACCACCACAATATTGTAAAGAAATTAGCCTCCAACTAATAAAAATAAATGGGGGAAAGGGAATGAGACAACAATGAAAAAAATAAATAAAAAAATAAAACAATTAAAAAAATAAAAATAAAAAAATAGGAGTAATGGGGGAGTAATATACTGACACATGTATATGGAATTTAGAAAGGTGATAACGATAACCCTATATGCAGAACAGAAAAAGAGACACAGAAATACAGAACAGACTTTTGAACTTTGTGGGAGAATGTGAGGGTGGGATATTTCAAAAGAACAGCATGTATACTATCTATGGTAAAACAGATCACCAGCCCAGGTGGGATGCACGAGACAAGTGCTCCGGCCTGGTGCACTGGGAAGACCCAGAGGAATCGGGTGGAGAGGGAGGTGGGAGGGGGGATTGGGATTGGGAATACATGTAAATCCATGGCTGATTCATATCAATGTCTGACAAAACCCACTGGAAAAAAAAAAAAATAAAAAATAAATTTAAAAAAAAGTGAAAGTGAAAAAAAAAATAAAAAAATAAAAAAATAAAAACCTATAAAATTGTAAAAAAAAAAAAAAAAAAAAAAAAGGCATCCTTGAGATCTAAACAAGTACAGATCTTAGCCTTTGGTGGGAAGAGACCAAGTTAAGTATAGAGGTTAGGAATGCGGGATGTAGAGTCACGGTAGCCTGGTTGACCAGTCTGAGGTCCTGTACAGGTCTGTAGTCCTGTCCCCCATCTTTCTTGATTGGTAGGATTGGTGTGTTCTAAGCCAACTGGCAGTCAGTCACAATGCCCGCCTGTTTCAGTCTGTTTATGGGTGGCAAAATGCCAACTCAAGCCTCTAGTGGCAGTGGGTACTGACGCTTTCTGACTGGGGTGGCACCGGGTTTAAGTTCTATTACCACTGGCCTTGATGTTTTGCAAGTCGGGGTCGGGGGGAGGGGTGGGGGAGTTGGGCAGTTTTCTTCCTCTAAACCTCAGGGAATCGTCCGGCTTCCCTTCGGGGAGATTGTGCAACCTCCATTCATCTTGAGGTGTTACTGAGAGGGAGTATAAATAGGTAGTTGAGCCCACTCTTCAAGTGGGTCCTTCGTGGGGGGAAAAGGTCACTTGTGCCCCCAGTTTAGCAAGTCTCTTCCCAACAAAGGTATTGGGCATTCAGGGATGTATAGAAATTCATGAGTCACTTGGTGTCCCCCCATCTGACATTTTTGGGGTAGGCAGAGTGGCCTAATCAGCTCCTCCCCAGTTTCTCCTGCTATAGCAGTGGTCTTTTTTGAGATGGGTGCCACCGGTTCAGTCACCACTGACATTTCCGCTCCAGCGTCCACCATAAAGTCAATAATCTCGTCCCTCACTTTTACTTTTACCATGGGCTCTTGGGGACCTTGTGTCTTTGAGCCCTGTCACCCCTATTCAGTCTCTAGTTGGGCCAACCCTATAACAACCGATGTTAAATCCTTCCCCCTGCTATTTTGGGGGCATTAATTTTTCCAGTGGTGGAAGCCCTGGCATTGGGCACATTGAATGGTTGTAAGGCATCCCTGGCCCTTCTTGGAAAAGGCCTGCCGTGAGGCTGGCTCTGGTTCAGAGGGGCTGGGGAGGTCTAGAGAGGAACCTTCCCAGGGCTGTGGCCAGTACTGTGACCCTCTGGTCGCCCTCTTATTATCTTCTCTCTGCCTTTTCTAGACTTCCCTTTTTGTCTCCATGTCGCTATTCCTGAATACCTTATCAGCAATCTCAATTATTTGTGAGCTGGTCATGGACATTACCCTGTCCACCTTTCGAAGCTTGCGTCTGATATCGGGGTAGGCTTGAGACACAAAATCTGCATTTATCACCATCTGAGATCCAGCAGTCTCTGAATCTATTGGTGCATAAAGTCTATAGGCCTTGCACAGTCTTTCGTAGAACTCAGTGTGATTCAGTCTCCCTTTGAATCACTTCAGAGGGTTTTGTCATATTCATAGGTTTTAAGGCCCCCCTGTTGAGGCCTTGTAAAATAGCTGCCTGATATCTCTCCAGGTGGTTCCTCCCTTCCTCTGTGAAATAGTCCCAATTGGGGCTCTCATTGGGGGTAGCTTGTTCTGCCCACCGCTGTAGGTTTGCGGTGCCCTCAGGTTCCATTTCTCTGACCATTTTTCTTGCCTCAGTTAGGATCCTGAATCTTTCCTCAGTGCTAGAAAGAAAGACTAGCAGTTGGATTATGTTATCCCATGTAGGGCAGTGGGTTCAAAAAATAGTCTCCATTAGCCTAATCATGGCTTGTCGCTCCCTAAGTACGGTAGAGTGTGTCTCTGCCAGTTTAATATATCTGTAGAGGAAAATGACTGGTAATAATAAGCTACAGGAGGCTGGTGGTAGTGTCCATCTGCGTCCTGAACCGGGGGCTGTTGTGCCTCTCCGAGGGGCCTCTGCAGTGGGGTTTTATCCTCCTGTTCCTTAATAGGATGCAGCCTCTGTCTAATTCCTCTGTTTCCTTCCCCCTTTTCATCTGTACTCACCAGGAGGGGTGGGTACAGCCTGGGAGGTCCAGCTGTGGCTGAATCCTGGGAGCGTTGACCAGAGGTCTCCAGGATCATAGCCTGCTGAAATGGCGGTTCTAGGATCTCCGGGAGAGTCAGTGGAGGAGCAGTGGCTGCTGCAGGAACTTCACCCGGCCCTGGATCCAGCACTAAGACAACCTCCGGTCCTGGTGGGTCACAGCGGCATCATCATCCAGTATGGGGGAGGGAGCAGGTCTTCCCCATCCAAACCCTGCAGAATTTCTTTTTTTATCATTAGTCAACATTTGTGCCCTTAATATTGTTCCTTTCCCTTTCTTGATATAGAATCTTACCCAAGGAAGGGGGTCTTAAGCTAATCCTAGACATGAGTCAATATACAGAAATTGATCTGGACGTCCCAGCTCTCCTATGACTACTGTATAGATTGCTCCCATTATTTTTAAGCTCATGATGCTTTCTGGTGCCCATCCTACTCTCACAGAGGGCCATTCAACCTCACAGAGTATGTGGAGGTGGCTAGGCATCATCTTCACTCTATAGTCTCCTCCAAATCCCTTCTTAAAATTTTTAATCATGCACTCCAGTACAGTTGCCTTAGATTCACTTCCCCCCATTTTGCTTACCTTCTTGGACCTTCTTTCTTTCCTTTTCATTCTGTCTACGAAGTTCTGGGAACCCTATGTACTTCTAATATTTCCACTCAATGAAACACTTAAATTGACATTCCACCTCCTTCCCAATTGTAGCAAGAAGAGCCTTACCTGCCAGAGCCCAGAGGGGGAAGGGGGATTGGTGTGTCTTCATCTGCCGGTCAGTATGACTGAACCAGAAAACCACATGATCCAAGACTGCTTCTCCCTTGACTTTTAAGGTCTTTTCTGCCTTGGTGGGCTTGATCAGGTGTGGATGAAAAGACAGATGGTTTAAATATCCCACGTCGTAGGCTGTCTCTGGAAAAGCCAATTCATACTCACTTATATATCTCCTTCCTTCTAGCCTGGCAGTTTTGAGGGGATCAAGAATTTCACAGCAGATAGGACACCTCTTTGGGGAGGGCAAACTACAGGCACACAAAGACCAAGTTTCTTCTGCCCAGTAATAGTTTACCCCCAGGCAAAGCAGATACCACCTCCTCTGTGACATTCATAGCCCTGCTGTCCCCAAAACCTTCTCACATTTTTCCAGTAGCAATCTATCCCAGAACCATGTGGATACCACTTCTTTGTGTCAGTCTGGTCTGAGTGCTCCCTATTCCCTTCCAGGGGGTTGATCAAGCCCCCTCCTCCACCCTGCTGGTGGAAACCTCCTACCTGCTTCCATCCAATATCCACCAACATGAAAGTTCTGGGCATTGAGGAGTGGAACCTTTCCAGAAGGGTGAGGTGCTTTCCCCGCTCTAGAAGATCTGAGCTGCAAGGCCTCAGAGTAGCCCCAGGCAGGACTTGTCTCCTCAAAGTGAAGACTTTCCCTGCCAATGCACCAAATGTTATAGCCAAACGCTCCAGGAAGCAAACTCACTCAGAAGGACAGTGTGGATAGTGGAGCGCAGTTTATTACACTGGTGGGTCCGAGGCAGAGCTTCCTCTTTATCCAGGGACCCCGACCAACTTTTGTGAAAACCTTACATAACTTAAGTGTACGTGCTCAAGCCCCGATTCCCAAATTCCTTAAACCTAGCCTGGAAAATGTTAAAGGGAGATACAGTCAGGTTACAGCCATGATTCATAATCAGAAGGGTCAGCTGGTTATACATTGTAGCCTACACAAATGGGCACCATAAAGATTACAATGGTGATTGGCTACACAGGGATTATTCCAATCTTTCTGGTGATGGGAAATCTTGGTATGGAATCTGGTGTTTATCAGTCCAGGAGGCCTGTTCGGCCATAGGTATGTTATTTCCATGGCTGCCAGGCACATGTCCAAAGTTCACTGGGAATGTAAGATGGAGTTTCCTTCTTTTTCAAGATGGAGTCAGCTCAGCCTGTTCCTTTCCTCCTTTAGGATGAGAAGAAAAAAACTGATATCATAAAACTAATAACCATAATTATATTGTCAAGTAATTAGTAATCAGCCATTTTCTAGAATTACACATTGTCTCAATTACCATAGGGTTGCTCCCCTTCTGTTTGATTTCCTGTCTCTGAAAAAGGTATATACATGCACTTGAATGATCAGCATCTTGGAAAGGGCAGTATCCCATTCTCCTAAATAGGTGCAAGATGGAGAGTTTTGGTATTTCAAGCCTCCTTTAAATTTCAAATTTAATATGAATTAAAATAAGTAAAACTCTTGTCATAAATGTGTGTTCAGCAAGCATGGGAGGGCATATTTCTGGATGTGAAAATTTTTAAAGACATAAGAAAACACTCATTCAGGTTATGTGAAGGCCTGCAGCCCTGAAGACTTATGTCCATATAGATACTCAAGTACCCCTGTGAACACTACACACTTTTATTTTAGTAGAGCTTATTTATATATCTTGTTTCTACTTAAGCCTGTGAATGCCTCATGAATAGAAACCTTGTGATTCATCATCAAACAGGATAACAGCCACGACCACGTGAGAATGTCTCTGAGATATAAGAGATTAACTCTATGAGAACAAACTCGTAACTTTTAATGCAGTTGAGTCTTTTCTCTACCGTTCTTGTATTAATGTCTTTAACCAGTGTTAAATCAATGTTTTATTTTACCTGTTCTTGTTATGGATTTTTCCCCCTCCTGTTTGTTGGGATATTCCTTCCATTCATCACAAGTTTTTATCTTCCCTAGAGAATTGACTTCATAAAGAATTCCTCAGTCTCTCTCAATGGATTCTCTAATATCATACCTGCCTTTGCATTATTATCATTGAAGTTTGTCTCAGGTGGCAAGTTTGCCCCAGGAAAAGAGATGACCAAATCATGTGTGCACAGTCAGTAAGTCGTGTCCAACTCTTTGGTACACTATGAAATGTAGCCCACCAGGCTCCTCTGCCTAGGATTTCCCAAGCAAGAATGCTGGAGATGGTTGACATTTCCATCTCCAGGGAATCGTCCCAACCTGCACCTCCTACATCTCCTGCATTGGCAGGCAGATTCTTTACCACTGCGCCACCTGGGAAGCCTATGAGCTAAAGCCTATTGTAGCAGAGAAAACTTTGGCATACTTCCTCTTGGTGGTTCTCCTAGGAATGCTTTTCTATAGTGCTTCGCTATTTTATAAAAAATAAATGTACAAATATTTTCTCAAATCCTTAGGCAATACATAGGATTCAATTTATCATTTTAAAGTCGAGGATTTTTGAAATCTGAATTTAAATAGTCTATTAAATCTGAATTTAAATAGATCTTTAATTTGAAGAGAAGTAAAGTAAAACCTAAAATAGCTCGAGTTAAAAGATATTTTATTGGCACTTGTAGTAACAGTCTGAGATTAGGGAGGCTTTCAGTAATGATTGGATTTAAGGTTGAGGATAAAATTGTTTTACATCATTTCTCAGAAATATCAACATTTCTTATACTTTATTTCATTCTAAACATGGAGTTGTATCCTCAGCTGGCTTTAAACATACATTCTGTGGTAGGAGGGGGTTGGCTGTTGCCTCTCCAAACAGAAAGTTATCATGAAGGTAAATGCAATTTTTCAATAATGTCTATAAAATTCCTGAGAGTAATTCTGATTTGAAAGGCTTGTATAGCATGCCCAGTCCTGAACCAGCAGTTGGGTATAGAGGTTTACTGTGAGTCAGGGGCTCATGCATGAAAAATAGTCTAGGGATGAAGACTCTCTCAATTTGACCACATGAACTAAGTATCCTCATTTCGTAGATAAGTGGATGACCAAATAGAAATTGGGACTGATGCTCAAGGAGGAAAGGATGCTGGATGTCAACTGAAACATCTGCCTCTGAAGATGAACAGTTTAAAGGTGTAGGATGTGGGCAGCAACAGAATGCAGGCACTCTGCATACATAGAGAAGAATGATTTTTCAAATTAGAGACTGGGAAAAATAGATACGTGCAAGTATGAAGTGACTAGAAAATTGAAAGAGAAAAATAGTTGCAAAGACTTGAGTAACGAAAGTTGCTTGAGTCATAGTAAATGAGCCCTGGAAAACTCCATGAGAGGAATAACTTAAAGAATTACACAGGCTTCCTTTGGATTTTCTATTTGATATGTAAAATTCTAACTGAAGGTATGACCAAATGAATTCCATAGATCATATTTCAGGGACAGACATATCCAGGGAAACTATTTTTCTATTCAATGCATTTTTGGCTGC
The DNA here is from genome assembly GCF_033118175.1 of Dama dama. Lineage (NCBI taxonomy): Eukaryota > Metazoa > Chordata > Mammalia > Artiodactyla > Cervidae > Dama > Dama dama. The sequence goes on from NC_083697.1 coordinate 55,728,408, forward strand.
CTCATTTCACCAGACTACATGTATTAACAGATTTAAACACTATTAAACAGTGATAGAGATATGCATTCATCTTTGAAACACAAGCATAGCTAGTGATATTTCTTACTTATAGCTATCAGTTCTATAACCCTAAGTTACATCCCATAAGTGTATGACTGGTTTCTCAGCAATTAAACTTTCCTTTCAGGTCAGAAGGAAAACAATGTTATATATTTATAGCCAATTCTATTAGGTATTCAATGATTATTTGTTGATTCATGCATTGATTTTTTTTTTTTTTTTTAATGCAGGATGTTGTTATTTGAAGGCATTTACTCATGAGAAAAGATCTAATTGGACTGATTATATAAGCAGCATGGCCTTCATAAATATCTGATGTGTGCTATCTGTTGGCATTTGCAAATGTAGATTAGAGTGAAAGGAAGGAGTGAGGAGAGAGAAGAGGACTAACAATTCAGTTTGTTAGCTTAGTTTATTGATAATTTGTAGCCTTGATTAAAGTTCATTTCAAGATATAAGTTTATTTACTTCTTTTAAACAATATGTTGATATGAAGAATAAGAAAAGCTGAAGCTAATTTGTTTACTTAAAGAAATGAATCATACTGATAGCAGCTAATCCAAACTATTACATATAAAAATTGGCTATGTGTAGAGATTAAAATACTAAGGATTTTTTTGTTGACATCAACTTGGTGGCCATGTGACTTTGTAATTATATTGGAAGTATATAATAAAGATAAGTTACAGTATGGTTCTGACAATTTAGTAATATAATAGGATTATTTGTTAAATATTGGCCTGAAGAATTTTGCAGGGTTATTTTGCAAACATGACCACAAATCCTAGTGGTCCTATTAACCTCATTTGGGTTCATCTGTTTCTTAAGATGTAGAAACATGAAAGCATTTTAAAATATAGGTCAAATCTTTTGAATGCATATTCTGTTATTACTGCTTTTGGCCCTAGGATGAGTGAGAATCTTTCTCATGCTTCCACACAGTCATTTGCATATAAAGAGATTATTTTAATTTGATAGGATAAAATGCCTAAATGTTTTAATCAATAAAGACTACTAGCAATGTGACTATCCAGGACACAAGCTCTAGGCAAAAGAAGTTTAGGAATGCAGAACTGCAGAATGGGTTAAGAGGACAAATTCTACAGTATTTTCTTCCCTGCTTTATTCTAGGATGAATTTTTGTTGCTAAGAATGAGATTAAAAAAAAAAAAAAAAGAACAAAAGAAAACACTTAGTATTGGGAAAACTGGACAGCCTTATGTAGATCAATGAAGATAGAAGACATCTTCACCAAAATAAACTCAAAGTGGCTTAAAGACTTACATTTAATAAAAGACACAGCACCATAAAACTGTTAGAAGTCCTCAACACAAGAAAAAAAAATTGTAACTTTGTATGGTGATGGATCTAACTAGACTTATTGTGGTAATTATTTCACAGTATATACATATATGAAATCATTGTGCTATATACCTACAGCTGTTATATGCTAATTTATACCATTTTATCTCTTTGCTTAGCTTATCGGTTACACTTACTTTAAAAAAAATGTTTACCTATTGTCCTATATTTGGCATTGTAGGTTTTTAACTAATCTAAGTCTAATTTCAAATAAGTAGACCATATCATTTTGTATATAATGTAGGTATCTTCTAATAATTTTCCCAATTTTCTCCTGTCCCTTCTGAGGTTGCTATCATTCATTTAATTTATCTGTATGCTACAATCATCAGTACATTGTTATATTAATGTGATCAGTTCTCAGATTAACAATGAGAATATTTCAAATGATATTTACTTCACATATTCTTTTTTTGATGATCTTCCTTTCCTCATTAACTTTGGTTGGTGGCTCAGAAGGTAAAGAGTCTGCCTGCAATGGAGGAGATTTGGGTTCAATCCCTGACTTGGGAAGATCGCTTGGAGAAGGAAATGGCAACCCACTCCAGTAGTATTGCCTGGAAAATCTCATGGACAGAGGAGCCTGGTGGGAGGACCCCTGTGAGCTACAGTCTACGGGGTCGCAAAGAGTCGGACCAGACTGAGTAACACTTTCCTCATGTAGATATGAGTTATTGACTCAGATCGTTTTCCACTAGCTGTCTTAACATATTAATATTAACTGCTTACAATTCCCTGTTGGAATTCCAACATCTATATCATATTTGGATCTTGTTGTGATGAATACTTTGTCTCTTAATGTGTTTTCCTTGTCTTTCGGCATGCCTGATAACTTTTTGTTGATACCAAACATGATGTATCAGGTAACAGAAACTGCATTATACATGCCTTTAGTATGAAGATTTTGTTACTTTTCCTTGAAGTAGCGCTGTGTTTAATATTTGTTATAGTTGTATATTGGAGAAGGAAATGGCAACCCACTCCAGTAAGTGTTCTTGCCTGGGAAATCCCATGGATGGAGGAGGAGCCTGGCAGGCTACAGTCCATGGGGTTGCAAAAAGTCAGGCATGACCAGGTGAGAGAATTTTTTTTTTTTTTTAATAGTGGTATATATGCCAATGAATAAAAATTCCTCTCCTGTTCTTGTTTTATCTCCAACATTGTCTTGGGCTTCTCTAGTAATTCCTTCTCAGTGTGAGTCTGTATCTAGCAGCTTTTTTACTTAAAATTCACTGCTAGTACACTGGAATCCTATTGATGTGGTGATTAAACGAAGAGGGAATAAATTGTTGCATAATGTTACAATTAAATCTGAGCCTTTTAGTGGGCTAATGTCCTTGGGCATGACGTTCACATATATATTAACTTTTTATTCCCAGTTATCTGAGACAGGAAGGCTAGGGGGATGGAGTTGAGAAATGATTTCTCCCAAAGGGGCTAGCACTATTGTGTCTCTGCTTCCTACAGACTAGACCTTTGTTTTGAGCAAAACTTAAATATATTTTATCAAGGTTACTTTTCCCTTCCCACTACTAGAGCTGTTAGAATATCTTTCTTGGTTCCTCACCATGAGAAACTAGTAGGATTTCTGCAAATAAAGCCCAGAGAAATGATGGAGGGGGTCCTGTCAGTCAACCCCAAAGAAATGGGAGGCCCCACTTACACTACACTTTACAGGAGTTTATCACTTTCTGACTGGGTCTAATTTACACTAAGTCTTTGACACTCAAAGTTACCTACTCCTATCTGTTTATGTCCCCAGCCACTTCTGCTCCAGATAAATAGTTCTTGTCAGTGAATTTTAGAATCAATTGTCTTTCCATATTTCAGGCTGTCAAACTGCTATGACCTTAGCTCCCTGATGAGTCTAAGAAAGGTTATCAATTTTTAGTTTAATGGTTTGTAAGATTAAAAAAAAAAAAGTAGAAAAAACTGGGATGATGGTTTCCGACCTTTTTATCTGTTGGAACTAAAACCACAAAAATTAATACTTTTTTTACTTTTTCACATTTATTTACTTATTTGGCTGTGCCATGTCTTAGTTTTGGCATATGGGATCTTTAGTTGCAGGCTGCATACTCTTAGTTGCTGCAGGTGGGATCTAGTTCCCTGACCATAGAGCAAACCCAGACCTTATCCTCTGCATTGGGAACCTGGAATCTTAGCCTCTAGACCACAGGGGAAATCCCCCAAAAGGATATTTCTTAAATGAAAAAAGAGCAGATTAAAATCGAGTACATCACATTTAGTAAAAGAAAGAAATATTTCAATTTTATATGTATGCAAGTAATGGGCCAAAACTAATCAAACTTTAAAAAATCTGACAAATATTGATCTAGAGTACTGGTCTAGTTTTGTTTTTCTGTGACAGTGAGCATTTATATGTTTGATGCACCCATTTTTTTTAAATTAAATTAGCATTAAACCATAGGATAAAATATATTTTGGGTTCCATATAATCACAGTGTACTGGCTATAATGCCACAGCTTTTCTCAGAACCAGAATTTTCCATCATTCCCTAGAGAAATGCTCCTGTAGAAATTAATTCACTTTTGACAACATTGACCAGTAAAATTACATTAAGAACTTCAGAAAAAACATTGGGCAAGGTAAAGGAGAAAACACTACAGGAAAACCCCCAGTACCTCCACTCATTCCGAAGTTTTTAAACTTCTCAAATTAGTTTCCTATTATTTCATTATTCTGTTTTCACTGGGGAATAATAACCTTATTCACACTAGTTAATTTCCACATACTTGAAGGTTAACATTTTCTAGTTAAAACAAAATTGATGTGTCATTTTAAAATGTGTCTGATTTAAACATGAGGTGTTAGATTGGAAGACTTTGTCTAGATCACTTCTCAGCATCAGTCACCTTATCTTGAGCTATCCATCACTAAGGCTCTATCCTGTTTGGGATATTAGTCTCTCTTAAAAGCCTTTGTTTCAAAATTCTTCCTGGAGTGGGCCCCAAGGCTCTTATTCCCAGAAAAAGGCACTTTCTCTCTGATATCCAGACTAAGATCAACCACAACTGCTGACAAATCCAAGGGAAACAAGTCCTGTGATTCTCACCTTTGCACTTGACCTACTATTAATGCTTTTGCTACTGTTCCTTCTACTCTTGCTATTCAGCCACTTAGTCATGTCCACGTCTTTGTGACCGCATGGACTGCATCATTTCTGTCCTTCACTATCTCCTGGAGTTTGTTCAAACTCATGCCCATTGAGTGGGTGATGCAATCCAACTATCTCATCATCTGTCCCCCCACTCCTTCTTTCCCTGCCCTCAACCATTCCCAGCATCAGGGTCTTTTCCAAGAAATCAACTCTTCACATCAGGTGATCAAAGTATTGGAGTTTCAGCTTCAGTATTAGCCCTTCCAATGAATATTCAGAGTTGATTTCCTTTATTATTGACTGGTTTGACCTCCTTGCTGTCCAGGGAACTCTCAAGAGCCTTCTTCAGCATCATAATTGAAAGCATCAATTCTTGGGCACTCAGTCTTCTTTATGAATTATTCCAAATATTCACAGAATGAGTACCAATCTTTCTCAAACTCTTCCAAAAAGAGAGAGTAGGGAACATATTCAGACTCATTTCACAAGGCCAGTATCACGCTGATACCAAAACCTGACAAAAACACTAAAATAAAATGAAAATTGCAGGTCAATATTCCTGATGAACACAGATGCAAAAATTTAGCAAAGTATTAGTAAATATTACAATTGAGAGTGATAATTTCTTTTCTTTTTTTTTGGAAAGTTTATTTTTCCATTTATTTTTATTAGTTGGAGGCTAATTACTTTACAATGTTGTAGTGGTTTTTGTCATACATTGACATGAATCAGCCATGGATTTAATTGAGTACTTTTAATATTTGAATTAACCAAATTCAATAGTTCATTAATCATACACATGACCAATCTGTTTTCTTCCAGGGATGCAAGTATGGTTCAATATATATATATATATATATGCAACATCAATGTGATACAATGCATTAAAAATGCAATAAAAACTACAATAAAAAATGAAGGATAAAAATGAAGAATGCAATTCTCAACAAACTGAGTATAAAGAAAACAAACTTCATTAAAATAAAGGTCTTACATGACAGGTGAAAAAGTGGAAGTGACTCAGTCATGATCAACTCTTTGCAACCCCATGGACTTGGGGCTACCAGGCTCCACTGTCCATGGAATTCTCCAGTCAAGAATACTGAAGTGGGTTGCCTTTCCCTTCTCCAGGTGATCTTCCCTACTCAGGGTCAGACCTGGGTCTTCTGCATTGCAGGAAGATTCTTTACCAACTAAGCCACCAGAGAAACCCACAGCCCACTCCTAAATCATAATCAACAGTAAAAGATGAAAAACCAGGAACAAGACAAGGATGCCCAATCTCACCACTTTTATTCACCATAGTAATTAAAATTCTCACCAGAGAAATAGGCAAGAAAAAGAAATAAAAGTCATCAAAATATGAAAAAGAAGAAAAGAAATTGTTCCTATTTGCAGATAATATTGTGTTATATGTAGAAAACACTTAAAAACTCCACCCCAAAACTGTTAAAAGTAATAGATGAATTCAATAAGGTTGCAAAATATAAGGCAAAAATAAATCAGTCACATTTCTTGTGTGTGTGTTTTTCAGTTGCATTTCTATACACTGTAATCAAGCTGTAAGAAGGATATTAATGCAATATCCCATATACAATTTCATCAAGAAAGAATACTTAAGAATAAATTTAGCTGAGGAATTAAAATATCTGTACACTGGAAACTAAGATACTGATGAAAGAAACTGAAGTGTCTACAAATAAGTTGAAAGATATTCCATATTAAAGGAATATCGGATTAAAAGAATATTGTTGAAATGTTCATATCACCCAAAGCAATCTATAGATTCAATACAATCTTTATCAAAATTTCAGTAGTATTTTTTTTTACAGAAATAGATATTCATGTGGAACCACAAATGATCCCAAATAACAAGAGAAGTCTTGGTAAAGAACAAAGCTGGAGATAAGACATTTCCTGATATCAAACTATATTACAAAGGTATTGTTATTAAAATAGTATGGCATTAGCATAAAAACTGACATAGATCAGTGAAACAGAATAGAGATCCCAGAAATAAATTCATATATAATATACGGTCAGTTCATTTACAGACAAGGGAGAGAATTAGTCGCTCAGTCATGTCCAACTCTTTGCAACCCCATGAATGGTAAGCCTGCCAGGCTTTTCTCTCCATGGAATTCTCCAGGCAAGAATACTACAGCGGGATGCCATTCCCTTCTCCAGGGGATCTTCTCGACCCAGGGGTTGAACTCGGATCCCCCATATTGCAGGCAGATTCTTTACCAACTGAGCCACCCGGGAAGCCCAAGGAGTCAAGTATATACACTGAAGAAAAGACAGTCTCTCCAACAAATGTTTGTAAAAAATGCACAACCACATTCAAAAAATAAAATCAAAACTTTATTTTGCACCACACAGAAACCAACACAAAATGGATTAAAACCTTAAATTTAAGAACTGAAATCATAATACTCCTAAAAGAAACATGCAGTAATCTCCTTGACATCATTGTTGGTGATGATTTTTTTCTTGGATTTGACAGCACAAGGAAAGGCAATAGAGGCAAGATAGAAACAGTTGGAACTGCACCAAGTTAAAAAGTTCTGCACAAAAAAAGAAACTATCAATAAAATGAAAAGTCAACTTACTCGACAAAAGATGATAAGTGTTTGCAAATCATATTGATGAAGAGTTAATATCCACAATAGTTAAATACCTCACAGAACTCAGTAGGAAAAATAAGACAAAACAAACCATCCATTTAACAAATGGGCAGATGATCTAAACAGATATTTTTTTTTCCAAAGAAGAAATATAAATGGTCATCAGGTACATAAAAAAAGCTCAACATTACTAGTTATCAGGTAAAGGCAAGTCAAGACAATGATGAGTTACTTCACGTCTTGTAGAATGGCTATACAAAAGGCAAGGAATGACAATTGTTGATGAGGATATGAAGAAAAGAGAACTTTTGTGCACTACTGCTGGGAATTTAAGTTGATACTGTACAGAAAGCAGTATAGAGGTTCTTTAAAATATTAAAAATTAGAACAACATGATCCAGGATCCCCATTTTGGAGTATATATCCAAAGGAAGTGAAAAGAGAATGTTGAAGAGGTACCTTCATTCCCATATTCATTACAGCCTTATTCACAATAGCAGAGGTATGAAAACAATCTCAGTGTTCATCAACTGATGAACGAATAAAGAAGTTGTGGTATATGTCTATTCTATGGAATGTGATTCAGCCAGGGAAAAGAAGGAAATCCTTTCCATTTCAACAACATGGATGGATCTTTAGGGCATTATGCTAAGTGAAATAAGCAAGATAGAAAATCAAATACTGAGTGATATGTGTTATATGTGAAAGTCAAATTCCGAGAATCAAAAAGTAAACAAGTGTTTGCCCATGACTGGGGCTGGAGAAAATAAGAAGAGACTGATGAAAGCAGAAGAGCTTTCATCAATAAAATGAATAAGGTATTATCTAAAGTGTAACATGGTGACTATAATTAACTACACTGTATTGTGTGCTAAGAGAGGAGACTTGAAGTGTCACAAACAGACACAAAAGATAAATATGACAAGTGATGGATGTGTTAAAAATGTATTAAGGGTTGATCTCAGATAAAAAGTCTTAGAATGGCAAAAATTCTGTACTTGTTTGTATTATAGTCTTAAACATTAAGGGAAAGACTACTTTCTAATTAGGCCTAAATTAATCTGGCAGATGCCAGTAAACCTTAGCTGTTAATTCCCTGATGTATCCAGGGATAAACATTGAATGAACAAATGCCTACATATATTAATATATAGTTAACTTATGTACAAATCCTCTTGAAAATGTATGAATTCTGATTATCTAACTTACCTCTATGCCACATAAATTGAAAATTAAATCTCTTAAACATTACATCTTTAAGCTAGGACTTAAAGTCATTGTCATATAACAGAGGGAACACTTCTAATATGCTATGTAACTGGCTAGGAATTAAATATAATTGTGTCTAAGTTTGGTTACTCTTTCCTACAAATTCTATATCAGTTCAGTTTAGTCGCTCAGTCGTGTCTGACTCTTTGCTACCCCATGGATTGCAGCATGCCAGGCCTCCCTGTCCATCACCAGCTCCTGGGGTTAACTCAAACTCATGCACATCTAGTCGGTGATGCCATCCAGCCATCTCATCTCATGTCGTCCCCTTCTCCTCTCGCCCCCAATCCCTCCCAGCATCAGGGTCTTTTCCAATGAGTCAACTCTTCCCATGAGGTGGCCAAAGTACTGGAGTTTCAGCTTCAGGATCAGTCCTTCCAATGAACACCCAGGACTGATCTCCTTCAGGATGGACTGGTTGGATCTCCTTGCAGTCCAAGGGACTCTCAAGAGTCTTCTCCAACACCACAGTTCAAAAGCATCAATTTTTCCGGCGCTCAGCTTTCTTCACAGTCCAACTCTCACATCCATACATGACCACGGGAAAAACCATAGCCTTGACTAGATGAACCTTTGTTGGCAAAGTAATGTCTCTGCTTTTTAATATACTATCTAGGTTGGTCATAACTTTCCTTCCAAGAAGTAAGTGCCTTTTAATTTCATGGCTTCAGTCACCATCCTCAATGATTTTGGAGCCCCCCAAAATAAAGTCTGACACTGTTTCCACTGTCTTCCTATCTATTTCCCATGAGGTGATGGGACCAGATGCCACGATATTAGTTTTCTGAATGTTGAGCTTTAAGCCAACTTTTTCACTCTCCTCTTTCACTTTCATCAAGAGGTTTTTTAGTTCCTCTTCACTCTCTGCCATAAAGGTGGTGTCATCTGCATATCTGAGCTTATTGATATTTCTCCCAGCAATCTTGATTCCAGCTTGTGGTTCTTCCAGACCAGCATTTCTCATGATGTACTCTACTTATAAGTTAAATAAGCAGGGTGACAATATACAGCCGTGACATACTCCTTTTCCTATTAGGAACCAGTCTGTTTTTCCATGTCCAGTTCTAACTGTTGTTTCCTGACCTGCATACAGGTTTCTCAAGAGGCAGGTCAGGTGGTCTGGTATTCCCATCTCTTTCAGAATTTTCCACAGTTTATTGTGATCCATAAGTCGAAGGCTTTGGCGTAGTCAACAAAGCAGAAATAGATGTTTTTCTGGAATTCTCTTGTTTTTTCGAGGATCCAGTGGATATTGACAATTTGATCTCTGGTTCCTCTGCCTTTTCTAAAACCAGCTTGAATATCTGGAAGTTCACTTATTGCTGAAGCCTGGCTTGGAGAATTTTGAGCATTACTTTACCAGCGTGTGAGATGAGTGCAATTGTGCAGTAGTTTGAGCATTCTTTGGGATTGCCTTTCTTTGGGATTGGAATGCAAACTGACATTTTCCAGTCCTATGGCCACTGCTGAGTTTTCCAAATTTGCTGGCATATTGAGTGAAGCACTTTCACAGCATCATCTTTAAGGATTTGAAATAGCTCAACTGGAATTCCATCACATCCACTAGCTTTGTTCGTAGTGATGCTTTCTAAGGCCCACTTGACTTCACATTCCAGGATGTCTGTCTCTAGGTCAGTGATCACACCATTGTGATTATCTGGGTCGTGACGATCTCTTTTGTACAGTCTTTCTGTGTATTCTTGCCATCTCTTCTTAACATCTTCTGCTTCTGTTAGGTCCATATCATTTCTGTCCTTTATCGAACCCATCTTTGCCTGATATGGTCCCTTGATATCTCTAATTTTCTTGAAGAGATCTTTAGTCTTTTACATTCTGTTGTTTTCCTCTATTTCTTTTCACTGATCGTTGAGAAAGGCTTTCTTATCACTCCTGGCTATTCTTTGGAACTCTGCATTCAAATGGGAATATCTTTCCTTTTCTCCTTTGCTTTTCACTTCTCTTCTTTTCACAGCTATTTGTAAGGCCTCCTCAGACAACTATTTTGCCTTTTTGCATTTCTTTTCCATGCGAATGGTCTTGATCCCTGTCTCATGTACAATGTCATGAACCTCCGTCCATAATTCATCAGGCTCTCTGTCTATCAGATCTTGTCCCTTAAATCTATTTCTCACTTCCACTACATAGTCATAAGGGATTCGATTTAGGTCATACCTGAATGGTCTACTGGTTTTCCCTACTTTCTTCAGTTTAAGTCTGAATTTGGCAATAAGGAGTTCATGATCTGAGCCACAGTCAGCTCCCTGTCTTGTTCTTGCTGACTGTATAGAGCTTCTCCATTTTTGGCTGCAAAGAATATAATCAATCTGATTTCAGTGTTGACCATTAGGTGATGTCCATGTGTAGAGTCTTCCCTTGTGTTGTTGGAAGAGGGTGTTTGTTATGACCAGTGTGCTCTCTTGGTAAAACTCTATTACCCTTTGCCCTGCTTCATTCCGTGCTCCAAGCCCAAATTTGCCTGTTACTCCAGGTATTTCTTGACTTCCTACTTTTGCATTCCAGTCCCCTATAATGAAAAGGACATCTTTTTGGGGTGTTACTTCTAGAAGGTCTTGTAGGTCTTCATAGAATCGTTCAACTTCAACTTCTTCAGCGTTACTGGTTGGGGCATAGGCTTGGATTACCGTGATATTGAATGGTTTGCCTTGGAAACGAACAGAGATCATTCTGTCGTTTTTGAGATTGCATCCAAGTACTGCATTTTGGACTCTTCTGTTGACCATGATGGCTACTTCATTTCTTCTAAGGGATTCCTGCCCACAGTAGTAAATATAATGGTCATCTGAGTTAAATTCACCCATTCCAGTCCATTTTAATTTGCTGATTCCTAGAATGTCAACATTCACTCTAGATGTCAGCCATCTCCTGTTTGACCACTTCCAATTTGCCTTGATTCATGGACCTAACATTCCAGGTTCCTATGCAATATTGCTCCTTACAGCATTGGACTTTGCTTCTATCACCAGTCCCATCCACAACTGTGTCTTGTTTTTTGCTTTGGCTCCATCCCTTCATTCTTTCTGGAATTATTTCTCCACTGATCTCCAGTAGCATATTGGGCACCTACAGACCTGGGGAGTTCCTCTTTCAGTATCCTATCATTTTGCCTTCTCATACTGTTTGCCAGGTAACCCTGCTCAAACTCTTGATTCCCAAACTCTGAGATAATGAGTGGATGTTGTTTGAAGCCACTAAGTATGTGTTGATGCATTATCAGTTGGAAATGAGTATAACTGTGTTGTTTAATCTTTATAAAATTCTCATACTTTGTTTAGGCTGCTATAACAGAATACAGTCGGTGGCTTTTCAACAAGTTTACTTCTCATAGTTCAAGGCTGGGAATTCCAAGATCAAGGCACTGGCAAATTCAGTATCTGGTGAGGATGTGCTTTCTGTCTCATGCATGGTTTTCTTTTCCCTGTTTCCTTACATGGTGAAGTAGGCAAAGGAGATCCTTGAATCTCTTTATAAGAACTCTAGTTACTTCCTGAATGTACTAAGTCACTTCAATCTTGTCCAGCTCTTTGTAACCCTATGGACTGTAGCCCACCAGTCTCCTGTGTCCATGGGATTCTCAAGCCATGAATACTGGAGTGGGTTGCCATGTCCTTCTCCAGGGATCTTCCTGACTCAGAAATCAGAACTGTATCTCTTTTGTCTCCTGCATTGGCAGGTGGGTGCTTTACCACCTGTGATGCCCTTTACAAAAGTCACACCTCTCAATATCATCACAATGAGAGAATGGGTTTCAACATATGAATCTGAGGGACAAATCTTCAGTCAATAGTAGAAGGATTGTAAAAAATCAAATACAGGGGAAATATTAGCATTCATATGATATACAAGGGGCTCAAAGAAGTTAAATAACTTGCTCCGATAATATAGTTTATTATTGATGGAGCCAGAATAATCAGAGTTCAAATTCAGCCTCTCTAATTCTAGCATTAGTGTGTGTTAGTCACTCAGTCATGTCTGATTTTTTGTGACCAAATGGACTGTAGCCCACCAGGTTCCTCTGTCCATGGGATTTTTCAGGCAAGAATACTGGAGTAGGTTACCATTTCTTTCTCCAGGGGATCTTCCCAACCCAGGAATTGAATCCGGGTCTACTGCATTGCAGGCAGATTCTTTATTCTCTGAGCCACAAGGGATTAGCCATGTTCTTAACAATTCAAACACTGAATTCTATTCATTTCAATCCTTTCAATAATCCTATGAAATTGGTATTATCATGCTCATTCTATAATGGAGGATGTTGTTCTAAGGATATTAAATAAAATTTCCAAAGCTACATGAACACTTTGTGTTAATGAACACAGGATGAAGCGGCTACAAACTATCCTAAGCAACATATTATACATGAGAGTTACTCACCTGTTTAAAAGGTAAAATGAAGGCAATGTGGGAAACCATTTTCCTGCCCAGTTAAGTGTCAATTTTCTATTCTATGAGGAGTTACCACTGCCCTTTGGGACTCAAAGATTTTTGTCTCCCTGCTGTTTTAAAGTTGATGTTTCTACAATTCTCATTCTTTTTTTTTTTTTTTTTTCCTTATTAAACATTCACATTTCCTCAACAAAGCATGAATGCCATGTGGTAATCTGATACACCACATATCAGTTTAAATTTCAAGTTTAACAATCTTACAGTAAACTTGTCACTTTTGGAATAGTTACCCAGGGAATAAAGCACAATTAAAATAACATGATTGACAGTAGGGACTAAGGTCTTTCATTTTATTTCCTAATAACTTGAGATGCATATAAAGAATAGACTGATACACTGATATATCAACAAGATAACTCCTTTGATATAAGGATCAATAAAAACTTTGAAAAAATCAAATATAAGTTTCCACTTTTGCCTTCAAACCTTGCTTTTTTAAAAAATTATATCATTAACTATTGTCTTTTGCTAGTGTTGAGAGCTAAGAGATTGCCTTGAAAACCATGTCACAGAGCTACTGATAGCAATATGTCTTACTTTTTAAAAATCATTTCGCTTTACATTGTTCACTTCTTTGTTGCCATGACTCTTAGAACATAATAAAAAATATTAAGATCAGAGAGGTCATATTGCCATCAAATCTCAACAATGAAACTGTGAGAAGCAAAAGATTCAAGGAAGAAATACAAATGAAAAGGAGAAAAAATAAGTATCTTATTTACTGTTAAATTCAACACTAATAATTTTAGAGTGCTAACATCAAAATATCTTTGTAAACTCTCCCAAAATCAGAGTTAGGGAGTAAGTGGAAAATAAGTGGAAAGATAAAACAAGGGATAAATATGTTTTAAATACATGGTGTATAATTCTCTTAATACAGTCTAGAACATGTGCTCGGTCAACTCTTTGTGATCCTTTGGACTTGTAGCCCACCATACTCCTTTGTCCATGCGGATTTTCAGGCAAGAACACTGTAGTAATTTTCTCCTCCAGGGGATCTTCCTGACCCAGGGAAGATCTCTGCATCTCCCATGTCTCCTCATTGGTGGGGGGATTTTTTACCTGCTGAGCCATCAGGGGACCCCCACCATAAAACATACTCTAAGCTTTCGTAGATTAATAGGCAGTACATATGCCAAGAACCATGGCTTAGTTTAACTTGTTACTAAAAGTTCCAGTGAAAACAGTGACAGACTTTATTTTGGGGGGCTCCAAAAATCACTGCAGAAGATGACTGCAGCCATGAAATTAAAAGACGCTTACTCCTTGGAAGAAAAGCTATGAGCAACCTAGACAGCATTTTAAAAAGCAAAGACGTTACTTTGCCGACCAAGGTCCATCTAGTCAAAGCTGTGGTTTTTCCAATAGTCATGTATGGATGTGAGAGTTGGACTACAAAGACAGCTGAGCACTGAAGGATTGATGCTTTTGAACTGTGGTGTTGGAGAAGACTCTTGAGAGTCCCTTGGACTGCAAGGAGATCCAACCAGTCCATCCTAAAGGGGATCAGTCCTGAATATTCATTGGAAGGACTAATGATGAAACTGAAACTCCAATAGATTGGCCACCTGATGCGAAGAACTGACTCATTTGAAAAGACCCTGATGCTGGGAAAAATTGAAGGGGGGAGGAGAAGTGGACAAAGATGAGATGATTGGATGGCATCACTGACTCAATGGATATTAGTTTGAGTAAACTCCAAGAGTCTGTGATGGACAAGGAGGCCTGGTGTGCTGCAGTCCATGGGGTTGCAAAGAGTTGGACGTGAGTGAGCAACTGAACTGAACTGAACTGAAATGTCTCAACAGACAAAATATTGCACTTCTGCTAAATTTCATTAGAAGACCTATTTTATGATTCCTAACTCTCATCGACAATCTCTGAAACTATTATTGCTCTCTGCCAAAATACCTAGATTTGTCACCTCCTTGCTAAGGCACACATGATACTATAAGCCTTCACAATTTGCCTTCAATACAGAAGAAATCCTTTGGAGAAAATCACTTTGTTCAATATTTCATATTGTACATACTTTTTCCAAATAATTTTTACACTTACTATAGCTTAGAAAAATTATATTTTCCCCTATACAAACCACCTGGAAGAAGTACCATAATATATTGTATATCCCCTAAAGATTTTTAGTTCCTTATGGTTATAAAATCATTTTTTCTTTTCATAATATGATTGGGTCATCTTGAGAAGTCACAGTGAAATGGTGAAGAGTGCAACTGAAATTTATCTTTAGACATTAGAAAATTAATATTGATAAATCTCTATCCTGGGTTATATTAGACTTCTTAATATCTCAGGATTTTCTGCATACCACATTTAGCCCTTAACTTTTATTTATTTATTTTTTCATTTATTTTTATTAGTTGGAGGCTAACTACTTTACAATATTGTAGTGGTTTTTGCCATATATTGACATGAATCAGCCATGGATTTACATGTGTTCCCCATCCCGATCCCCCCTCCAGCCTCCCTCCCCATCCCATCCCTCTGGGTCTTCCCAGTGCACCAGCCCTGAGCACTTGTCTCATGCATCCAACCTGGGCTGGTGGTCTGTTTCACCCTTGATAGTATACTTGTTTCAAGCCCTTAACTTTTAAAGGTGGGGATGTTTCTCCCCCAAAGGTAACAAGTGAAAAGAAATTTCATTTTTGCTATTTAGGCAACCAGGGGTAAGATTGTGTAAGAATCTCAAAGATTAAAAAGCATGAGACCTGCTGAACAAAATAAAATGTTAACATTTAAATATATACTCACTTCCACAAACATAGGGGCATACAACCAATTCCTGCATCCTTATGAATTTTTAACCCATTACTAGGCTTCTATAATGGCAAGTCCTCTATAGAAAAATCACATTCTTCTATTTAAATTGTTTCAATAGCTCAGAATTCATATTTAGCATAGCAATTTCTAGGTTGTAAAGACAAAAGTTTCAATGGAAATATATAGGGAAAAGAGAACTGGCTATACTCCCCAGAAAGTGAAATAAATGAAATATACTCTGACAGTTTAAATTTAATCAGTATGTCACCATTTTGTCTTAATAGAGCAAATCACCCTAGGTTGAGTACTTAATTTACTCTCAGCAGCTAGAGGTGGGTAATGAAAGCAAGAGTCACTCAATAGTTGGATATAGAAAGTAGTGCAATTAAGGCTGCTCATAACAATTCAAATTAGATCTGAATCGTGGAAGAGATTGCTAATTTAGACAAGTATAACTTTGGAAAGCTTCATGGCTTCAGCATATCAAGTATGCATGGCATGTATTTCTTGACTCCCTGACATTTCAAATCAATAATTTTAAGGTGTTAGTAATGTTAGTTTGCAAAGCACAAGGGTTTGTAATAAAAAATACACACCATGTGTATTTACAAATAAGGTTTCTTTCCCTCCCACTCCATGACTATACTTTTAAGCATCGAAAAGGGCAAGAGGGAAGCAAACAATTAGCAGAGAATTTTATAAGTAAAATTATCCATTTTGTCTATGTACCAAGGCAATAGAGTTAGACTAAAGGATTAGGCAAACAATCTGAGATCATTGAGATTCTATTATGGGATTTGCTGCAAAATGAAATGTTCATAGTAAAGTTACTTTATGATGTGTTCATTTGCCCTTTGTAGAGTCATTAGAAAATTTATTTCTAATACATAAGGAGATGAAATTGGTTCATGCCAGCACTCAGTGGTAAATCTGGATTTAAAAATATACTTGTTAGATGAATAAATGATAGCAAAACAAGTTACTTCATCTCATATGGCTTTCTCTAACAATGTTTTACAAGCTGGAAGTGAATAGGGTTACATTAAATTAGTGAGTTTGTGCTGCTAAATTTTCTAATAAATACTAAATTTTCCAGAGTTTCCTAATTATTAAGAGTCAGAGAAATAAACCTGCTTGTTTCAGAAGATTGGTAAATGTGTTTTAATTGTAATTAACCAGGAGAGGTCAATTGTTCAAACTCTTGTGCAAATTTTAGATGTGTAGGTTGGAAAGTGTGATTTTCTATGCCAATTTCCAGTTAGTGTGGAATTATGGATTTTGCATAACAGGGCAAATATATTTTCCCTCTCTTTACAGCTCTTATCCAGAAGAATAAATGGTTATCAGAACGCAGGTACAAAGGCACAAAACTTAGGTAAACTGTTAGAATGTTGATTTGCAAAAACCAAATTCTTGGTAAAATAGCAGCAGAGAAAAGCATGTAGTATTGAAGAGAAATTAAGAAGAGAGAAAGCCAGGTCCTGATCCAGAAGGTGTTTCCAAACTAAAGATGGAGATGTCCTGTTTGATTTTAGAAGCACAAGAACATGTCAAATGATTTTCTATGTTTGGTCACATCCACTTAAAAGAGATAAAATCTCTAAATCTTTCTTCATTTCAGCGGCACCTGTAGCTTTTTTCCCTTTGGTACCTATGCTAATATAGCAAGTTAAACATTGTTAATTTGCATAATGGGTAATTATAATATATACCACTTTTTATTGCTTACTATATGACTGCTATGCAAGCACTGAGAATTAAAATGAGTCAAGTATTTATTAAATATATTTGTGTTTAATAAAGTGAGTCAGTCACATTCAACAAATATGTATTAAAAATCTACTGTGCACATATCATGCTCTTGGGACCCAACGGGGGAAAAGATATAAACCCCTGCCTCCTTAGAACTTATAGGCAAACAAGGGGAAATTAATAACCAATGAAGATATACCTCTATCTTGTAGGTAGTATTTCCTCATGGCTCAGAGAGTATAGTGTCTGCCTGCAATGTGGAAGACTCTGGTTTGATCCCTGGCTTGGGAAGATCTCCTGGAGAAGGAAATGGCAACCCACTCCAGTATCCTTGCCTGGAAAATCCCATGGACAGAGAAGCCTGGAAGGCTACAGTCCATGGGGTGATAAAGAATCGGACACAACTGAAGCGACTTCACTTTCACTTTCATAGGTAGCATAAGGGGTTAAGTGATAGGACAATAAAAGAAACAGGAGTATATCAGGAGCATATGTGTATATATTGTCTGTGGGGCTTATTGTTGTTATTCAGTCACTAAGTTGTGTCTTACTCTGTGACCCCCATGGACTGCAGCACACCAGGTTTTCCTGTCCTTCCCAATCTCCTGTGGTTTGCACAAACTCATGTCTAATGAATCAGTGATGCCATCCAACCATCTCATCCTCTGTCACTCCTTTCTCCTGCCCTCAATCTTTCCAGACATCAGGGTCTTTTCTAATGAGTTGGCTCTTCGCATCATAGGTGGCCAAAGTATTGGAGCTTCCGTTTCAGCATCAGTCCTTCCAATGAATATTCAGGGCTGATTTCCTTTAAAATTGACTGGTTTGATCTCCTTGCAGTTCAAGGGACTCTCATGAATCTTCTCCAACACCACAGCTCAAAAGCATCAATTCTTCGGTGTTCAGCTTTCTTTATAGTTCAACTCTCGCATCCATACATGTCTACTGGAAAAACCATACCTTTGACTATATGGACCTTTGTCTACAAGTAATGTCTCTGCTTTTTAATACACTTTCTAGGTTTGTCATAAC
This sequence comes from Dama dama, assembly GCF_033118175.1. Taxonomy (NCBI): domain Eukaryota; kingdom Metazoa; phylum Chordata; class Mammalia; order Artiodactyla; family Cervidae; genus Dama; species Dama dama. The sequence goes on from NC_083697.1 coordinate 55,746,874, forward strand.
TTTTCTTCCAAGGACTGTGTGTCTTTTAATTTCATGGCTGCATTCACCATCTGCCTTGATTTTGGAGCCCAATAGTATAAACAATGTTTCCATTGTTTCCCCATCTATTTTCCATGAAGTGATGGGATTGGATGCCATGATCTTACTTTTTTGAATGTTGAGTTTTAAGCCAGGTTTTTGACTCTTCTCTTTCACCTTTGAGACGCTCTTTAGTTCTCTTTGCTTTCTGCCATAAAGGTTATGTCGTCTTCATATCTGAGTTTATTATTTCTCCCAGCAATCTTGATTCCTTCTTGTGCTTCATTCAGCCTGGCATTTCACTTGATGTACTTTGCATATAAGTTAAGCAAGCAGGGTGACAATATACAGGCTTGACATACTCCTTTCCCAATTTTGAACCAGTCCATTGTTCTATGTCTGGTTCTAACTGTTGCTTCTTGACCTGCATACAGACTTCTCAGGAGGCAGGTAAGGTGGTCTGTTATTCCCATCTCTTTAAGGACCTTTTTTTGGTAAGTGCAATTTTAAACATGGTGGTCAATGGAGACCCCCATGGAGAAACCCACGTACAAACACTAATTTGAAGGAAAAGAAGAGGTTAGTTATTCAGATATCTGGAGCAAATATTGCTTCTAGAAGAAAGAATATCAGGAGTAATCATCCTAAGGCAGAGGCATTTCTGAGATCCTAGACCCAGTGGGAATGGACTGGGAGAAAATTAATGAGATTTGAGGGAGAGGGAAGGGGGGAACTGTGCAGACAGAAAGTACAAACTTTCTCTGTGGACCACAGCAATACATTTGGAAGAATTTTAGCTAACACAGGATTTTTGAACACTTTTATATTGGTCCTTCATATCTTCGTTGCCTGTCATGCCTGAGGCCTGCAGTATATCACTTAAGATTTTAAATAAAAAATCTAGACAGGGGAGAAAGCCTACCCTAAACAAAAACTCACCTTAAAGGTCTCAAATCTGTCTTAAGGTTAAATAAATAGGTAGGATCCTTCTAAAGACAAATATATGTTGATTACCTCTCGACAAGTATTAAGAGTAATGCATATACTAAATTTTATGAATTAGTGAGCTTCTAGAAGAAACAAAACATTTAAGTCATTGAATGTCTCTCACACATATACCCCTCTGAGAATCTTATGTCTTGATCAAAGAAGAAATGAACTTCTCTGTTTTTCAGAAAGGCCGATCTTAATATTTGAAGATGGAATGAGCAGGGGAGGTTTTTTTCTTATCTTTTGCCATACAGTTCTAACATATATAATAGTGTATATTATTGTCAGTGATCATATTTATACAATATAACTCAAGAACCTAGTTTCTGTTAGTGTTTCATTATTTTCATTGACAACCTAAAATATATTAAATTATCAACCAGAGACTATATACCTTGACAAAGAAAGTATGATTTCCTATCAAGTATACCCTAAGGGATTAGTTTTTTTTCTTCCAAAGTCTAAAAGTTGATCCATTATTTCTAAAGATCTGAGAGACATTCAACATATATAATTAATTTCACCATTTTCATAGATGAACTTTTTAAAAAATGCTATTTTTATTTATTCATTTATTTTAATTGGAGTCTAATTACTTTACAATATTGTAGTGGTTTTTGCCACACATTGACATGAATTAGCCATGGGTGTATATGTGCTCCCCATTCTGAGACCCCCTCTCACACCCTCCCCATCCCATCCCTCAGGGTCATTCCAGTGCATCAGCCCTGAGCACCTTGTCTCATGCATCAAACTTGGACTGGTGATCTATTTCACATATGGTAATATACATGTTTCAATGCTATTCTATCAAATATTCCCACCCTCACCTTCTTCCACAGAGTCCAAAAGTCTATTCTTTACCTCTGTGTCTCTTTTGCTATCTCACATATAGGGTCATTGTTACCATCTTTCTAAATTCCATATGTATGCATTAATATACTATATTGGTGTTTTTCTTTCTGACTTACTTCACTCTGTATAATAGGCTCCAGTTTCATCCATCTCATTAGAACTGATTCAAACACATTATTTTTAATAGCTGAGTAATATTCCATTGTGTATATGTACCACAGCTTTCTTATCCATTCATCTGCTGATGGGCATCTAGGTTGCTTCCATGTCATGACTATTGTAAACAGTGCTGCAACGAACATTGGGGTACACGTGTCTCTATCAATTCTGGTTTCCTCAATGTGTATGCCTAATAGTGGGATTGGTGGGTTGTATGGCAGTTCTATTTCCAGTTTTTTAAGGAATCTCCACACTGTTCTCCATAGTGGGTATACTAGTTTGCATTCCCACCAACAGTGTAAGAGGGTTCTCTTTTCTCCACACATTCTCCAGCATTTATTGTTTGTAGACTTTTGAATAGTAGCCATTCTGACTGGCATGAGATGGATCCTCATTGTGGTTTTGATTTGCATTTCTCTGATAATGATTGATGTTGAGCTTCTTTTCATGCATTTGTTAGCCTTTTTGTTTTGTTTTGTTTTTGTTTGTTTTGTTTTGTTTGTTTTTGTTTTGTTTTGTTGTCTTCTTTGGAAAATGTCTGTTTAGTTCTTTGGCCCATTTTTAGATTGGGTCATTTATTTTTCTGGAATTGAGCTGTAGGAGTTGTTTGTATATTTTTGAGATTAATTCTTTGTCAGTTGTTTCATTTGCTATTATTTTCACCCATTCTGCAGGCTTTCTTTTCACCTTGGTTATAGTTTCCTTTGTTGTACAAAAGCTTTTAAGTTTAATTAGGTCCCATTTTTTTTTTTCTTTTTTTTTAGTTTTGCTTTTATTTCCATTACTCTGGGAGGTGGGTCATAGAGGATCCTGCTGTGATTTATGTCAAAGAGTGTTTTGCCTATGTTTTCCTGTAGGAGTTTTATAGTTTCTGGTCTTACATTTAGATCTTTAATCCATTTAATTTTTGTGTATGGTGCTAGGAAGTGTTCTAGTTTCATTCTTTTACAAGTGGTTGACCAGTTTTCCCAGCACCACTTGTTAAAGAGATTGTCTTTACTCCATTGTATATTCTTGTCTCCTTTGTCTAAGATAAGGTGTGGGTGCATGGATTTATCTCTGGGCTTTCTATTTTGTTCCATTGATCTATATTTCTGTCTTTGTGCCTGTACCATACTGTCTTGATGACTGTAGTGTGTAGTATAGTCTGAAGTCAGGCAGGTTGATTCCTCCGTTTCCATTCTTCTTTCTCAAGATTGCTTTGGCTATTTGAGTTTTTTTTTTTAATTTCCATGCAAATTGTGAACCTATTTGTTCTAGTTCTGTGAAAAATACCATTGGTAGCTTGATAGGGATTGCATTGATTCTATAGACTGCATTGTGTAGTAAACTCATTTTCACTATATTGATTCTTTGAATCCATGAACTTGGTATATTTCTCCATCTATGTGTGTTATCTTTGATTTCTTTCATCAGTGTTTTATAGTTTTCTATATATAGGTCTTTGTTTCTTTAGGTAGATTTATTCCTAAGTATTTTACTTTTTTGTTGCAATAGTGAATGGAATTGTTTCCTTAATTTCTCTTTCTGTCCTCTCATTGTTAGTGTATAGGAATGCAAAGGATTTCTCTGTGTTAATTTTATGTCCTGAAATTTTACTATATTCATTGATTACCTGTAGTAATTTTTGGGTGGATTCTTTACGGTTTTCTATGTAGAGGATCACGTCATCTGCAAACAGTGAGCATTTTATTTCTTCTTTTCCAATCTGGATTCCTTTTATTTCTTTTTCTGCTCTGATTGCTGTGCTAAAACTTCCAAAACTATGTTGAATAGTTGTGGTGAGAGTGGGCACCTTTGTCTTGTTCCTGACTTTAGCGGAAATGCTTTCAATTTTTTTACCATTGAGGATAATGTTTGCTGTGGGTTTATCATTAATGGCTTTTATTATGTTGAGCTATGTTCCTTCTATGCCTGTTTTCTGGAAGGTTTTTTATCATAAATGGATGTTGAATTTTGTCAAAGGCTTTCAAATCTGCATCTATTGAGATAATCATATGGTTTTTATCTTTCAATTTGTTAATGTGGTATATTACATTGATTGATTTGTGGATATTAAAGAATCCTTGCATTCCTGGGATAAAGCCCACTTAGTCATGATGTATGATTTTTTAATCTGTTGTTGGATTCTGTTTGCTAGAATTTGTTAAAGATTTTTGCATCTATGTTCATCAGTGATTTTGGCCTGTAGTTTTCTTTTTTTGTGGCATCTTTGTCTGGTTTTGGTATTAGCGTGATGGTGGCCTCATAGAGTGAGTTTGGGAGTTTACCTTCTGCAATTTTCTGGAAGAGTTTGAGTAGGATAGGTGTTAGCTCTCCTCTAAATTTTTGGTAGAATTCAGCTGTGAAGCCGTCTGGTCCTGGGCGTTTGTTTGTTGGAAGACTTCTGATTACAATTTTGATTTCTGTGCTTGTGATGGGTCTGTTAATATTTTCTATTTCTTCCTGGTTCAGTTTTGGATAGTTATACTTTTCTAAGAGTTTGTCCATTTCTTCCAAGTTGTCCATTTTATTGGCATATAGTTGCTAATAGTAGTCTGTTATGATCCTTTGTCTTTCTGTGTTGTCTGCTGTTATTTCTCCATTTTCATTTCTAATTTTGTTCATTTGATTCTTCTCCCTTTTTTTCTTGATGAGTCTGGCTAATGGCTTGTCTATTTTATTTATATTCTCAAAAAACCAGTTTTTACCTTTGTTGATTTTTGCTATGGTCTCCTTTGTTTCTTTTTCATTTATTTCTGCCCTAATTTTTACGATTTCTTTCTTTCTACTAACCCTGGGATTCTTCATTTCTTCTTTTTTCAGTTGCTTTAAGTGTAGAGAAGGTTATTTATTTGATTTTTCTCTTGTTTCTTGAAGTAAGCTTGTATTTCTATGAACCTTCCCCTTAGCACTGCTTTTACTGAATCCCATAGGTTTTGGGTGGTTGTGTTTCCATTTTCATTTGTTTCTATACATATTTTGATTTATTTTTTTAATTTCTTTTGTGGTTATTGATTTCTTCTGTTGTTGGTTATTCAGAAGCATGTTGTTTAACCTCCATATGTTTGGAGGCTAATTCCAATAGTTTTTTTCTTTTTTTTTTTTTTTTCCTGTAGTTGATATCTAAAAATACCACATTGTGATCAGAAAAGATGCTTGGATTGATTTTACTTTTTTTTTTAATTTACCAGTGTTAGATTTATGGTCAAGGATGTCATCTAGCCTTGAGAATGTTTCATGTGCAATTGAGAAAAAGGTGAAATTCATTTTTGGGGGGTGAAATGTCCTATAGATATCAAATAGATCTAACTGGTCCATTGCATCATTTAAAGTTTGTGTCTCCTTGTTAATTTTATGTTTAGCTGATCTATCCATAGGTGTGAGTGCGGTATTAAAGTCTCCTGCTATTATTGTGTTAATGTTAATTTCCCCTTTAATACTTGTTAACGTTTGCCTTACATATTGTGGTGCTCCTATGTTGGGTGCATATATATCTATAACTGTTATATCTTCTTCTTGGATTGATCCTTTGATCATTATGTAGTGTCCATTTCACGGCCTTTATTTCAAAGTCTACTTTATCTGATATGAGTATTACTACTCCTGCTTTATTTTGGTCTCCATTTGTGTGACATATCTTTTTCCAGCCCTTTGTTTTCAGTCTGTATGTGTCCCTTGTTTTGAGGTGTGTCCCTTGTTTTGAGGTGGGTCTCTTGTAAACACCATCTATAAGGATCTTGTTTTTCTATCCATTCAGCCAGTCTTTGTCTCTTGGTTGGGGCATTCATCCCATTTACATTTAACATAATTATTGATAAGTATGTTCCCATTGCCATTTACTTTGTTGTTTTGGGTTCGAGTTTATAAACGTTTTCTGTGTTTCCTATCTAGAGGAGATCCTTTAGCATTTGTTGAAGAGCTGGTTTGGTGGTGCTGAATTCTCTAAGTTTTTGCTTGTCTGTAAAGCTTTTAATTTCTCCTTCATATTTGAATGAGATCCTTGCTGGGTACAGTGATCTGGGTTGTAGGTTTTTCTTTTTCATCACTTTAAGTATGTCTTGACGTTCTCTTGTGGCCTGAAGAGTTTCTATTGAAAGATCAGCTGTTATCCTTGGAATCCTCTTTTGTGTTGTTTGTTGTTTTTCTCTTGTTGCTTTTAATATTTGTTCTTTGTGTTTGATCTCTGTTAATTTGATTGATATGTGTCTTGGGGTGTTTCACCTTGGGTTCATCCTGTTCGGGACCCTCTGGGTTTCTTGGACTTGGGTGGCTATTTCCTTCCCCACTTTACAAAAGTTTTTAAGTATTATCTCCTTAAGTATTTTCTCATGGCCTTTTTTTTGGGTCTTATTCTTCTGGAACTCCTATGATTCAAATATTGGGGCATTTGATATTGTCCCAGAGGTCTCTGAGGTTGTCCTCATTTCTTTTATTTCTTTTCCCTTCATTCCTCTCTGTTTCATTTATTTCTATCATTCTATCTTCCACCTCACTTATCCAATTTTCTGCCTCAGTTATTCTACTGTTGATTCCCTCCAGAGCGTTTTTTGATCTCAGTTATTGCATTATTCATTATCAATTGAATCTTTTTTTATTTCTTCTAGGTCCTTGTTAAACATTCCTTGCATCTTCTCAATCCTTGTCCCCAGAATATTTCTCTGTAACTCCATTTTGTTTTCAAGGTTTTGGACCATTTCTACTATCATTATTTTGAATTATTTTTCAGGTAGACTCCCTATCTCTTCCTCTTTTGTTTCATTTGGTGGGCATTTATAATGTCTTTTATCTGCTGAATATTTCTCTGCTTTTTCATTTTGTTTAGATTGCTGTGTTTGGGGTGGCCTTTCTGTATGCTGACAGTTTGTGATTCCTCTTTATTGTGGAGGTTCCTACCTGTGGGTGGGGTTGGATGAGTGACTGGTCGAATTTTCCTGGTTAGGGAAGCTTGTGTTGGTGTTCTGGTGGGTAGAGCTGGATCTCTTCCTTCTGGAGTGCAATGAAGTGTCCAGTAGTGAGTTTTGACGTGTCTGTGGGTTTGGGGTGACTTTTGCCCGCCTGTATTGTAATGCTCAAGGTTATGTTCCTGAATTGTTGGAGAACTAGTTTGGTATGTCTTGCTCTGAAACTTGTTGGTTCTTGGGTGGAGCTTGGTTTCAGTGTAGGTGTGGAGGATTTTGGATGAGCTCTTGTTGATTAATGTTCCCTGGAGTCAGGAGTATTCTGGATTTCTCAAGTTTTGGATTTAAGCCTCCTGCCTCTGGCTTTCAGTCTTATTCTTAGAGTAGTCTCAAAACTTCTCCATCCATACAGCACTGATGATAAAACAACTATGCTTATGGTGAAAATATTCTCCACAGTGAGGGACCCCCAGAGCAGTTCACAGAGTTACATGGAGAAGAGAAGAGGGAGGAGGGAGATAGTGGTGACCAGGAGGAGATGAGAGGGAATCAAAAGGAGAGAGACAGATCTGGCCAATAATCAGTTCCCTAAGTGTTCTCCACAGCCCAGAACGCCCATAAAGATTCACAGAATTGGGTAGAGAAGAGAAGGGTGAGGGAGGAGATATAGGTGACCTGGGGGAGAAAAAGGAGAGTCAGAAGGGGGAGAGAGCAATCAAGTCAGTAATCACACTCCTAAATAAAAATGGGTATTGAAGATTGGATTCTTAAAGGTACAAAATTCATAACAAAAATAAAAAAGCAAAGCTTATAAATCTAGAGTAGAGCTTATACTCTCAAAAATACAATACTAAAAAAAAAAAACCAATAAAATCACAAAATTATAGGATATATATATATATATATATATATATATATATATATATATATATATGAAATTGGCTTTAAAAATATCTCTTTTTTTTTTGCAAAGTAATAGTAGGTTATAAAAATGAAAATTAAAGGAGTAATAAAGAACTTAAAAATTAAAAAAAATACAAAGTAATAATAGCAAAATATGTCTAGGAATTTCTCAGGAGCTATTGAGGGCAGTGTGGGGTCAGTTCAGTTTCAGATAGCTCCTTGTTCTAGCTTGTACTTCTTCTCAAGGTGTATAGGCCCCTACCAATGTAGTCAGTGCTAACTACAGGGCATTAATCTGTTGCACCTGTCACTTCCAGAGCAGTTCCCTCTTTGTTTATTTTGGCTTCTTCTGTTTGCATGTCTCTTCAGTGTCTAAATTCCACCCTGACACCAGGGGGCAGAGGTGGTCACTTACTTAGGCTCACTTGTTCAGTTGTGCTGTGGGGAGGGAGGAGCACTGCAAGCAAATATCACTGGCGTGTGTGGGGAGCACTCGCAGCTTCTGGGCCACACTGGGTTTGCCCCCGTTCATAGGATGTGTGCTTTCCCGGTCTACACTGCTCAGGCCCCAGGTTGCTCTGCAGGGGAACTGTGTAAAGCAGGACCTGAATAGTGTGCACTTCCCAGGTCTAAGCCCCTCAGGTTCAGATTCTTGGGTACTCCACAAAGGCACAGACTCAGCTGGGCATGCGTTTTGTGCCCTTCCCAGTTCTGAGCAGCTCAAGCGACCAGGTGAGTCATTTGAGTGCACTCTCCCAGCGGGGCGGTGCATCTTATCACCTTCCCTGTCCCAGACGTGCGGTTTCCTGGGTGCTCATTGGGAGCACCATCTCAGGTGCGCTGTGTGTCTCCTCTGGGGAGCTGATCTCTGACTGCGACCCTCCTGGCAGATGTCAACCGTCCAGGATCCCAGGAAGACTTCATTAGTAACTGGGAGCCTGCCCACAGTTTTGTAGAGGATGCCGTCTCTGGGGCTGAGATTGCCCCTCGCCTTCTGGCTCTGACTGTAGCCCACCTGCCTCTCTGCCTCAGGCGTGGGGAGGGGCCAGTCCGTAGCTGGCTAGCTCTCCTCTGGTATTTGCTCAGTGCTTTGTTCTGTGAGTGGGCCAGGCTCTGCCTCAGAGCTTTTCACAGGAAAGTTCTCTCTTTCTCTCTCTTTTGTTTTTCTCTCTGGCTATCTCACAGTTTGGATTACTATCTCTGGTTAGCTCCCTCAGATTGTCCTCAGGACATTCAGGCCTGGCCCCCACCCTAGGCATGCAGCCCACACCTCCCTGTTCAGCCCCTCCTCACTGCTGGTGGATGAGAGCCTCTGGGCTACCTCTCCACTGGGAGTTGTGGCTAGGCTCATAAATCTGTGGGTTTTGTTTTTTTTTCCCCCTCCTGTTTATCTTGCCCTCCGAGATTCCAAAACTTCCCACAGACGCACCAGTGAGAGGGCTTCCTGGTCTTTGGAAACTTCTCCTCCTTCACAACTCCCTACCCAGGATGGGTCTCCATCCTTAATTCTTCTGTCTCTCTTCTTATCTTTTATATTTTGCCCTACCTCCTTTCGAAGAGAATGGGTTGACTTTCTGGGTGCCTGATGTCCTCTGCCAGCATTCAGAAGTTGTTTTGTGGAACTTGCTCAGCGTTCAAATGATCTTTTGATGAATTTGTGGGGGAGAAAGTGGTCTCCCTGTCCTAGTCTTCCGCCATCTCCATAGATGAACTTTTTAAGGTCATATTCTTATATATATTTTTAAGGTGACTTCACTGGGTATACTTAGGAAAAATAAGACTTAGTTTCTTTCCATGCATGTGTTATTTGCTTTTCAGGATAAATATTTATATTTGGAAGAAAATTCAATAAAATGAACTTAACTTTTTAACTTTTTTAAACTTTTTCTAGTTAACTTTTATTTTTATCAGTATGACTATGAATGCTTTCTAATTTCTCATCATTTGTGAGTGAAGTGAAAGTTGCTCAGTCGTGTCCAACTCTTTGCAACACCATGGACTATACATTCCATGGAATTCTCTAGGCAAGAATACTGGAGTGGCTAGCGTTTCCCTTCTCCAGGGGATCTTCCCAACCCAGGGATCAAACACAGATCTCCCACATTGAAGGTGGATTCTTTACCAGCTGAGCCACAAAGGAAGCACTTAGTAACTAAAATATGTGTTAAAACTAGTATACAAGTAAATCAAATAGAGCTATTTTAAAGAAATAATTTGGAGGGTTAAGCAAACTATTACCTATTTTAGACCTACATAACTAAAATAACCATAAGTGTGCAATCATCTGTTTTAATGTAGCACTGTACAAACCACATGCAAACACTATCTTAATCTACATGCCTTCTCTCTATGGATTTTCCTCCTTGACAAAGTTGAGAACACAAAGAATTACTTACAGTTGCTGCCAAATAACCTACTAAAGGTGTGTGTGGTATCTCGCCTTAACTGATGGACTTAAATTTGATCCACTGGTTTGCACCCCAGACTTCAAAAGGTGAATTGTTGCAAGAGATGTGATAGCCGAGTTCTTCCAAATGTGGTTCAGAATCAGCAGTAAAAGTGTCTAATTCCTGTGTGTGTGTGTGTGAGTCACTTAGTTGTGTCTGATTCTGTGTGATCCCAAGGACTGTAGCCCACCAGGCTCCTCTGTCCATGGAATTCTCCAGGCAAGAATAATGGAGTGGGTAGCCATTCCCTTCTGTGGGGGATCTTTCTGACCCAGAGGTCAAACCCAGTTTTTTTGCATTGCAGGCAGATTCCTTACCATCTGTGAAGTGAGTGAAAGTCACTCAGTCGTGTCTGACTCTTTGCAACCCCACAGACTATACAGTCGATAGAATTCTCCAGGCCAGAATACTGGAGTAGATAGCCTTTTCCTTCTCCAGGGAATCTTCCCAAACCAGGGATCGAATCCAGGTCTCCTGCCTTGCAGGCAATTCTTTACCATCTGAGCCACCAGCTAATAGTTATGTGTGCCTAAAATATTATCTAAAAAACACAAGTGATTACATCTTTATAAGACAGACATATATTTAATTGAGCTCATGATGACTCAAATCAAGTCTGGATTTTCAAACTTCAGGTCAGTAAATCTTGTCTCCAAATGAAACTATAAGTACCTTGTGTAAACTTCCAGTGAGTAGAGTGATTAAATAACAAATTTCAGTGAGTTCAGAAGTACAATGTCTCTTGCTTCCACTCTACCTAAGATGGCCTGATCATCTTCTACTTCACATCACAACAAATTGAAGCAGTTCGTCTCAGGGACTGACGTTTGTTCAAATTTCTTGCAATAGGGAATAGGGTACTTTACTTGAGTTTTATTATCAGTGCTTCCTTGTCTGCTGAAATACCAAAGGTGTTGACTTGGGACTCTCCAATTCTGATTCTAGTACACCTATCCGAGTGACAAGAAAGGACAAAGGTTCAGAGAAAATATATTGAGGGAGAAAAGGGAATATAAGGTATTCAAACAGAAAAATAGAGAAAGGAGTAGAGAGGGGAAAAAAAAAAAAGTTAATACCTTATGGACACTACACATCACCCACATATTCATTTTGTGAAATTGCCAGGTACAGTATATGCCTGCAGCAGCTGTACTTTTTTTTTTTCCCTAGACATTCTGACAGCAGGAAGAGTGACTCCCTGCTCAGAAGGAGTAGCTGATGTGACTGGGGAAGTTTTGAAGCTAAGATTGAGAAAGACACCTGGCATTGAATCTAAGAAACTGTTTTGATCCCTAAAGATTGCTCTGTTTATTACAAACTTTGAAGATTCTTTTTCTGTTCTTTCCAGTTAAAGTGTGAAAATATACATTTCTGACCTTCCCTGTCTATATAAAAATCCTCAATCAGGAAGAGTTTTCAGAAGACTGAGCACTATTCAGAAAGAGACAAAAAGAGAAAAAAATTAAGGTGAGAACAGCAGTTAAAACATCAAGAGGAACTAGTTCTTAGATGAGCTAAAATTGTTCTCACTTTCTCAATCCCCTTTAGTTTCTTTTCCTTTTATATCTACTCTGGAATTTTTATATGAATATCTTATAAATGCAATTATATAGAACAAAAGTTATCATGTGGACTGAAAATTATAGCAACAACTAAAAATTTTGGAGTTTCCCTTTGTTTTTATATCTTTCTCAAAGATGATTGCTATGAATAGGTATAAAGGCAATTAGGTCTTCTATAAACATGACTTAAATTTCATGTCAGATCCATCCAAAAGATTTTGATAAAGGAGTCAGAACTGATATCCAATTGTTTCGGTTCTCCCACTTTCAAAGTTAAAGAAGCAGTATGACATACTCTTACCCAGGCACAGTAATAAGGGTGTTATAAGCTGAAATCTTTCCCCCCGATTAATATCTTGGAACACTAACACCAAATGTGATCGTGTAAGTCCTATATTTGGATATAATGTCTAAAGGAGGTAATTAAGGTTAAACTAAATCATAAGAGTGGGGCCCTAATGCCATAGGATCGGTGCCCTTGTAAGAAGAGAGAGTGGAGCACACTTTCTTTTTCTGGGCAGACACAGAGGAGAGTTAGAAAGTCACTATCTAAAATCCAGGAAAAGAACTCTCAGCGTGATCATGAACTTCCAGTCTCCAAAACCGAGAGAAAATAAATGTCTAGTGTTTAAGCTATTCAGTCTGTGACGTTTTGCTGTGGCAGCCCTAGAAGACTGAAAACAGCAATCTGTGACATCAGTTGTGACTAATACAGATATTTGTTCACATTGCAAATGGGTTCAGACAAAAGCTGACATTCAGTGTAGGTCTGTGAACGGTAGCAGGTCATTGGGTTTCTCAACTTAATTTTCTGCACAACATTAAGTGACTACATTCTATCATTTGCAAGGTTTTTTGCTTGCAAATATCTAGGGATCTATAATCAAATATATAACTTATTTTTCTACTCTTTGAACAGAATTTTGATCAAAAGAATATATGAAAGGGGAATCAATAGTATTTGTAATCCTCACTGTAACATTTTCTAGCTTTGTTTTAGACCAGTAATATAAAGAACCAAATTATCAAAATAGGGAACACATCAAGCATATTTGTTTCCTACTGTGTTAGTCACTCAGTCATGTCCAACCCTTTGTGACCCCACGGACTATAGTCAACCAAGCTCCTCTGTCCATAAAATTCTCCAGGAAAGAATACTAGAGTGGGTAACCAGTCCCTTCTCCAGGGGATTTTCTTGAGTCACGGATTGAACCCAAGTCTCCTGCATTGCAGGAAGTTTCTTTATCATCTGAGCCACCTTGGGCTTCTGCAAATATTATCACAAATATGGTGGCTTAAAAAAAAAAAAAAAAGCAGCAGTTTATTCTCACACTGTTTTGGAGATTAGAAGTCCAAAGATCAAGGTTTGGAATGACCATGCTCCCTCCAAGGACCTAAAGTAAAAGAGAATCCTTTACTTCTTTCAACTTCTGGTGGCTCTAGGCATTCCTTGGCTTGAAACTCTACGTCTACCATGTCTGTCTCCATCTCCAAGTAGCCTTCTCTAGAGTGTTTACCCTGGGTATCTCTTATAAGGGTATTTGTCATTTGATTTAGGGCCAACTCTGATAATTCACTATGATACCACCCACTATGATACCACCCACTATGATATCAGCCAAAGAATATTAGTTACACTTGCAAAGGCTCTTTTTCCAATTAAGGTTACAGTCATAATTTCCAGGATATGGCCTTATCTGTGGGGTGGATGAAGGGCACCATTCAACCCACTACATCAGGAAAAAAATTGTTACCAAAAACATTCCTCATATAAAGAATTAAATTAAAGAAATAGACATTCATTTTTGATTCTCTATGGCAACATTTTAAGTCATATTCAATTTCATTTAAAATTTGTTATTACTAGCTAGTGTGTGCATGCTTGCCAAGTTACTTCACTTGTGTCTGACTCTTTGAGACTCAATGAACTGTAGCCTGCCAGGCTCTTCTGTCTATGGGATTGTCCAGGCTAGAATGCTGGAGTGAGCTGGCATTTCCTGGTCCAGGGGATCTTCCCAAGCTGTGGATGGAACATGGATTTCCTGCAATGCAGACAGGTTCTTTACCATCTGAAACACCAGGGAAGTCCATTAGCTAGTAAAGTGGTAATCTTTGGTTTGATTTTCCAGAAAGATCAAACCTAAAAAGTGAAGTTTTAGGTAAGTGAAATTCCAATGACGGGCTTTCAAAAATTTACAAGAATGCCTTTGATATTAAAGGCAATTGAACTCTTTAAAAGTCAACACAGAATGTTTTGATATAATATTTTTCTCTAAGTCCAAGCCTATCTCTTTTCAGAATTTGCATATAAAACATCTGAGGCTGCAAATATACTTCTTGCATTAGCAGTTTTGAGACAATTTTTGCCTTAAGTCCTAAATAGTAAAGGACAGAGAATTTGCAGTTTCCCAAATAAGATCAAAGGGGCTCATTAGCTAGCAAATTGAGATGCTCATTATGAAACATTTGTGTCGGGGAGAAGATTGATATACACCCCAAAAAAGGAACTAAGTAAAAAGTTATATTATTAAAATTCAACTTTCTTGATGTATGTACTAATACTTATTTTATCCTTGTTTCTTTCACTTGAAAACACATTATGAATTCTAAGTATATAATCTTCATAAACATATTTTAAAGGTCATTTAGGAATATATGGAAATGAATATATTTGAAGTTAGAGAACAGATACTGTAGGTAGTCTGATTTAGGTAAAGATTAAAGTAATGGTTTTATATTCTAGTCTAACCATGATCAGGTGGAGAAAAAGAACTTCTCTGTGTCCCCTCTCCTTCTAAAACACACAACACTCCTTGTTATCCGTTTCACAAGTCTTGGAATCCTACCATACATGAGTTATCTTTGATCTATTTTCTTTTAAAATTTTTAAAACATGTGTAACTAATAGTATACTATCTATAGCTTTGTCCTCTTGGAATCCATATTAGTTCTTAAATATATTTCTGAGAAATGCTATAATAGTTTTCTTCTTTCTCATCATTTTGGTAACTGCAAGTCTTATAACAACCCACATTTTTTTCATTAGATTTCTCTCAAATGCCACATTCAAATCATATGCTTATATATAATCTTTACATTTAAGTTAAATGTCATTGATCCAGTGGGCAAAACTAGTTTTAGAAAATCTAACTACAGAGTAGCATTTAAGCTATCAGTTCAACTCTGATACACATTTTAAAAACATAAGACAAGAATATTTTGTTGACTATAGTCTTTTCCTTTCTTTCCTTCCTCACATTGATGATAATTCTTCAGTTAAAAAAGAAAATTGTCAGTTTGTTGAATGTCTTAGTCTTCTTGGCTGCCATAACAAAGACCACAGACTGGATAGTTCGAAGAGAAATATATTTTCTCACAGTTAGGGAGGCAGGGAAATCCAAGATGAAGGTATTGGTGGATTTGGTTCCTGAAGAGAATACTCTTCCTTGGTTGCCGAGGGTCATCTGCCTTTTTATTACAATCCAGAAGAAGAAGTGAGCCCTGGTATCTATTCTTCTACTTATAAAGACACCAGTCTTATTGATGAGCGGCCCACCCCGTGACCTCAATTAACCTTTATTTCCTTCTGATAGAATCTATTTCCAAATATATGTACATTGGAGATTAGGGTCTCAACATGAATTTTGATGAGGGTGGGGGTTGGAAAACACAGTCTACACCATTGTATTGTACAGACCAAGTGATGAATCAGAATAATATTTTCAAAATCTTGTCCCTGTCTTCAAAGAATACATGAATTAGTGGGGTAATTGATAAGGAAAATAAAAATGAATTCAAGTGAATAAAATCATTACATTATAGCCATTTAAAAATTAAGAAAAGAAACTTTTTAAAATATAATATGACCTTTATACAGGTCACAATTATGTCTGTACTTTCTTATACGGGTCACTATTTTTAGTTTGGTAATTAAAACATACAGCATTGTTAACAATGATAAAAAACCAAAACCATACAATCATTATTTGTTAATTTGAATAGTTTATTTTAGGATAGGAAAGGCAAGATAAAATAGTAGAAACTCATCATCATGAAATTCAAAAGACTGGGGAACTTTTCTAAAGATTTTCAGTCTCTTCATTCATAAAATAGGAATCAAAATATTTGCTCTAGCCACCAGGTGTTGTGACAAACAAAGATGTTTTAAGTGGAAAATTGAAAAAAAAAAAAAAAAACCCACTACCTGTCTATGCAAATATAAAGTGATATACCAAAGTTCCTAAATGGTGAGGCTATGTTCAATTAATTTTTACTGAAACTATTTCGGAGTACCATAAAGTTTTACAACTGAGTTTAAAATTCCTGATTATCTGTCAAAAGAAAGCATTGACAGGAAATGCTGTGAGTACTTCCTCGTGCTGTGCAGTAGGATAATGAGATTAGAACCCAGGCAACAGATTGGCCACACACACACACATGCAAGGTTCACACATAGCGATGGTAGGTGAGAATAGAGATTTCCTGAGAGCTAATCTAAATGAGAGAGGAAAAGAAAGGGGGTATGTGTGAAGATTAAAAGTCTAAGTGAAAACCCTGGACCTGTCTACATTTAAAGTGTGACAAATATAGAAAAAGACAGAGAAAGTCACAATCCTTGGAAAACATGAAGAGTGAGTCAGGAGACGAGGTGGATAAGAGTTGAGTTATGTTCCCTGAAGCTTTTATCAAGTGCATAGACTGGTTAAAGAAAAGAGTCTATGAAAACTGAGTAAAGGGTAAAAAGTTTTTTATTGATCAAGCCAAATCAACTTAAGATGATTTAAATGAATATGAAAGAAGACTAGTCAGATTTGAAACTCTTACTATTTGAAACCATTGCTTCTAATTAGACTTTCATTCTCAGAACATGTTATATATATTCTCCATATTTATTTTTATGTGTATATCATTGTTTCATTAATTAAGCTTCATGGCTCAAACAGTAAAGAATCTGCCTGCAATGCAGGAGACCAGGGTACAATCCCTGGGATGGGAAGTTCCTCTGGAGAAGGGAATGGCAATCCACTCCAGTATTCTTGCCTGGAGAATTCCATGGACAGAGAAGCCTGTCAGGCTACAGTCCTTGGGTTCTCAAAGAGTCGGACACGACTGAGTGACTAACGCACACACACAAGGATATAAAGAGAAAGAAAATAAGTTGATGAGAACCTGGACCGAAATGACAGTGGAAATGACAGATAGACAAAATTAGAGGCATGCTTTTAGAGGGGAAAAAATGTAGCAACATTGATGACAAGTGACATAACATATGGGGAAAGTGAAAATCACACAGTTGTATCTGACTTTGGGACCCCACAGACTGTAGCCTGCCAGACTCCTTTGTCCATGGAATTCTCCAGTCAAAAATACTGGAGTGGTAGCTGTTCCCTTCTCCAGGAAATCTTCCCAACCCAGGAACTGAACCCAGATCTTCTACAATTGCAGGTGGATTCTTCACCATCTGAGCCAAGAAAGAACAAAAAATGACCAAGAATCACACCTGAGAAAGTTACTGGTACAGAAAGGGATGGGAAATTTCAGAGGGAAAAAATAGAAAGTTCATTTGATGAGCTAATTTTGGACACATTAAATGATATTTGGACATCTTACTTTTTGAAAATAGTAAAAAAAAAAAAAAATCTGTCTGGAGGTGACTTGTCTACATGTGATGCAAAAAGAAGGAAAGAAGATTGAGCATAGATTTACTTGTTAAAGTAGAAGAGGCTTTCTTATACATAACAATGCTATATTAGAATAACATTTTAACTTATATAATGGCCTAGTAAATTGATTGCCTAATTATGAGACAACCTACTTAATATAAGTTTCAGCCTAAGCAAACTAAAATATTTGCCACTGATTTAAGACTTGCTATTATCTCTATCTTACAAATGAAAAGAAATTGAGGTGTATCTCCTTATGTAATCTCCCAAGGTCAAAGTCCTGTCATTGGCAAAGTTAAAATCAAAGACAAGATCTGCTTGATACTAAAGCCCATGGTCCTTCCACTGGCCAAAAGTAGACTGGTAGACTACTGTAGTCTACTAGTAGGCAGTCTACTTCAGTAGACTGAAGAGAAACAAGTTGAAGTTCTGAAACTGTTTCTTAGTGATGAGGGGGATACAGTTTTATTTCTTTTTCTTTTTTAAACTTTGTTACTTATGTAAATGAAAAGCTCTGTTCCTTTATTGTAGAAAATTCTTTTATTGTAAATTCACCTTGCAGAGATCCTTTCTGTGAAAAATACATCACAAAAGATAACTTCCTCTTTTTATGAAATGTATATTATATCTTTGCCCCCAAACAATAAACACACCTAGGAATACTTTTAAGCTAATCTTGCTCAAGGATTTAAGACATCATAAAGAGAGGGTGCACTTAATATTCACACACTGGCTTTTATCAGAAATTCTCAGATTTTTCTCAACACAACTTTCTCCAAGTTCTATTGGTTTAGTAGAAAATCAGAAAAATAATAAAAACCATCACGAAACTTTCTATCAAAATAGATTTCCATACCTCTACGTATTAATTTGTAGACCTAATTTCGTTAATCTCATAGGACATTCTTGACAACTATGTGCATTAAGCCTTAAGAGTCAGACACGACTGAGCGGCTGAACTGAACTAAACTTGGTATGCACAAAAACATGCCTTGAGACAAATCTAACAGCATTATGTAAATCATGCATTTTTCCCCTCTAGCAAACACATAGGCTTGATTTTGTAAAAATCAATAATAAAGGTCAGCATTAACCTAATTTTGTCTTAGTCACTTAATTAATAGTCTAATTCAGTGATCAGTGAAAACACTGACTCTCTTCAGGACACACCAGGACACACAGATTCCCTCTGCTCCTTTTAGATCAGTGGTTCTCTTTATAGATCAATGATGCTCAAACTTTGTTGCCCATTTAAATTACCTGAGGAAGATTAAACTTTTGCTTCCTAGGTTCCAGATCCAGATATTCTAATTTAATGGAGCTGGAGTTTGGGCCTGGATATCAGGAGTTTCAGATCTCCAAGTAATTCTAGGGGCTTCCTGCTGCTGCTGCTGCTGCTAAGTCGCTTCAGTCATGTCCGACTCTGCGACCCCACAGATGGCAGCCCACCAGGCTCCCCCGTCCCTGGGATTCTCCAGGCAAGAACACTGGAGTGAATTGCCATTTTCTTCTCCAATGCAAGAAAGTGAAGTCGCTCAGTCGTGTCCGACTCTTAGCGACCCCATGGACTGCAGCCCACCAGGCTCCTCCGTCCATGGGATTTTCCACGCAAGAGTACTGGAGTGGGTCACCATTTCCTTCTCCAATGCAAGAAAGTGAAGGTGGCTCTAATTGTAAAGAACCTACCTATCAATGCAGGAGATGCGGATTTGATCCCTGGGTTGGGAAGATCCCCTGGAGTAGGAAACGGCAACCTACTCCAGTATTCTTGCCTGGAGAATCCCGTGGACAGAGGAGCCTGGTGGGCCACAGTCCGCAGGGTCAGGAAGAGTTGGACACGACTGAGCCTGCACACACACACACACGATTCTAAAGTACAAATTTGAGAGCTTTGCTGTTCTGTTGTTCCCTTCTCAAATCCTTTCAAAAACCTAATGAACTAATAAATACTGATGTATTCTACTCCAGAGGAACAATTCTTTTGGTTGACTGGGATAACCTTATTGTTTTGTTGTTGTTTAGCAGCTAAGTCACGTTCAACTCTTTGCCACCACACTAGACTTTAGCGCACCAGGCTTCTCTGTCCATGGAATTTCTCAGGCAAGAATAATGGAGTGGATTGCCATTTCCTGCTCCAGGGGATCTTCCCGACCCAAGGATCGAACCTCATTTGTCTCCTGCATTGACAGGTGGATTCTTTACTGCTGAACCACCAGGGAATTTTCAGATAGGCTCTCCTAATCAGCTAACAGACAGGACAGCCTGCCTGAAGGAAGATGAAGTCATTGTTCCGTCCTTCCACACGTTTCATGGTTGCTTACATGCACTGTAGCGTTTATCACACCAGGCAGCAATTCTTTGTTTCTTTTTCCCTAATAGGAAACATATCATGTGAAAGTTCTGCACTGTGCTTTTTATAATTTTGTTTTCTACTACAGCATTATTTAGAAGGCACTTTACAAATGCTTGATCCACAAATTGTTAAGACTAGCTGAGGTTGGTAATCTTATAGCTGAGTGTATATCATAATAAATTACTACTTCTATAGGCTTATGTTCAGTTCAGTTCAGTTGCTCAGTTGTGTCCAACTTCTTGGGACCCATGAAGCACAGCACACCAGGCCTCCCTGTCTGTTACCAGCTCCTAGGGTTTACTCAAACTCATGTCCATTGAGTCGGTGATGTGATCCAACTATCTCATCCTCTGTCACCCACTTCTCCTCCTGCCTTCAATCTTTCCCAGCATCAGGGTCTCTTCAAATAAGTCAGCTCTTCGCATCAGGTGGTCAAAGTATTGGAGTTTTAGCTTCAACATCAGTCCTTCCAATGAATATTCAGGATTGATCTCCTTCAGGATGGACTGGTTGGATCTCCTTGCAGCCCAAGGGACTCTCAAGAGTATTTTCCGCATCACAGTTCAAGAGTATCAATTCTTTGGTACTCACCTTTGTTTATAGTCCAACTCTCACACCCATACATGACCACTGGAAAAACCACATCCTTGACTAGACAGACCATTGTTGACAAAGTAATGTCTCTGCTTTTTAATATGCTATTTAGGTTGGTCACAACTTTTCTTCCAAGGAGTAAGTGTATTTTTATTTCATGGCTGCAGTCACCATCTGCAGTGATTTTGGAGTCCCCAAAAATAAAGTCCGCCACTGTTTCCCCATCTATTTGCCATGAAGTGATGGGACTGAATGCCATAATCTTAGTTTTCTGAATGTTGAGCTTTAAGCCAACCTTTTCACTCTCCTCTTTCACTTTCATCAAGAGGCTCTTTAGTTCTTCTTCCCTTTCTGACATAAGGGTGGTGTCATCTGTATATCTGAGGTTATTGATATTTCTCCTGACAATCTTGATTACAGCTTGTGCTTCCTCCAGCCCAGCATTTCTCATGATGTACTCTGCATATAAGTTAAATAAGCAGGGTGACAATATACAGCCTTGACATACCCCTTTTCCTATTTGGAACCAGTCTGTTGTTCCATGTTCAGTTCTAACTGTTGCTTCCTGACTGGCATACAGATTTCTAAAGAGGCAGGTCAGGTGGTCTGGTATTCCCATCTCTTTCAGAATTTTCCACAGTTTATTGTGGAATTATGTTAGAGGAAGGCAAAAATCACTCTCTGACTGCCCAGTATAGAACTTTCATTCAGGATAATTCAAACTGTTCCCAATCACATGTGAAAACCTTAAAATGCAGGCTGCAATACAAAGTAAGTGGGGAAATTAAAGTTCTTCTATGAACCTTATTAGCAGTTAGAATGTATTACATGCACAGCATTTAAGAAGTTCAGTGAAGTGTTTGGGAGGTAATTGACTAAAATTTACTGAATGTTTTCTTTTTTATCCTTGCCAACTTGGAACTGGTTTAATATTTTTAACATGACATGAATATAGGTGGCTTTCTTCTGAAAGATTTGTAATTCCTTGGTACATAAAATACCAGCTACACGGAAGTACTATTCTTACCAACATCTTAAAACAAGGGGAGTGGGAGATGTCACTGAATATTTTCTTTTCTTCTTCTTATATCCTTATTTTTCTTTCTGAAACAAATTTTTGGAATAGAACATAAGGAAAAATATGTATTGTTTATACATTTCTATGTTCTTGAGAATTATTTATTATGTATTTACTCCATCCACTGACATTTTTTGAATATATATTATGTTTAATTATGCTAGATGACTTGAACTTCAAAATTTATTCTCACAATAATCCTATAAGCTATCTATCATTGGGTCCATTTTACTGGTGGCAGAAAAGTTGGAAACATAAAAGCTAAAACAGAAAACTTGCCCAAAACTACATAACTAGAAGGTGTTCAGAAAGATTTAACCAAAATATTCCTTTCTCTGAAATTCATGGTCTTCCTATATCACCACAAATGTAATTCTTTACATTTAACAACTATTCAGTGTTTTGAAAGTGTTAGTTACTCAGTTATGTCTCTTTGAGACCCCATGGGCTGTAGCCCACCAGCCTCCTCTGTCCATGAGATTTCCAGGCAAGAATACTGGGGTGGGTTGCATTTCCTTCTCCGAGGGATCTTCCTGACCCAAGGACTGAATTCAAGTCTTCCGCACTGCAGGTATTTTCTTTACCTTCTGAGCTACCACACCAAGTCTTTTCATTCCTTTTTTTTTTTTTTTTGGTGGACCGTGTACCTCTAGGCATGTGGGATCTTAGTTCCTCCACCAGAGATAGAATCCATGCCCCGTGCAGTAGAGAAGTTGGTCTTAACCACTGGACCACCATGAAGTCCCCAAGTCTTTTCATTCTTACTTTCTGTAAGATTCTTTTCATATGGTAAGTATAATTTGGACTTCTCATTTGTGTTGAGGGCAAACTAAAGCCCATTAGAGAACACAGTGCACATAGAGGCCTCTGTTTTGGGTCAATCCTGCTTCAAGGGCACTAGTGCCACCTCTCTCCTGGCATGCATGCTTATAACTGGTTTTGTAAAACACAGCATCACAGCAATATGTCATACATAAAGACAAACAATGAGATTTGCAGTGGAGTGACTCATTAAAACTGACAGCTATGAGATTTCTTCTTGTCCTTTACCAGCTATTTAGTTAGAAAATCAACATTTCGTAACTGATACCCACCTGCAGATTTAGTAGATTAAATCCTGATTATGAACTGATATCTTTAAACAAAAAATTGTTTTTAATTATGACAATCAATTTTACTGATATGACATCAACATAATCAAATTGAATAATACAATTAAAAAACATACAGTACATTAATTTTTGTGGATTATTTTTTCTAGGTTTTCTATATCAATAGCTGACAACCAGAGGATATTTTGCCTCTTGGAGGACACTGAGCAATATTTGCAAACATTTTTGATTGTCACACCTGGGGACAGGGTGCTACTATCATCTATTAAACAAACAGATCCAGTGGGTATACTGCAGTAGTCAGGGCACTGCAAACCATCCTACAAAACACAGGATAACTTCCTACAATAAAACATGTGACTGTAAAAATGTCAATGGCTGCAAGTTGGGAAACTTTATTTTAGACATGTTTGTATGATCAAAACCAGTCATATTCCAAATATTTGCTATCTTCTTTCATTGACTGTACCTGGTTAAAGAGAAGGAAACTTTATGGAGCTTACAAATCTTGACAGACAACCATGAATTAAAATAGTGAAGAAAGAGCATCTGTATCAGCATTTTCTTAAATGTTGAAATTAGAAAATTATTCTTGAAAAGAGATAGCCAAATTCAAAGTGTGCTAATGGAAATTCCTAGAAGTTTGCCTTTAAAGGGTAAAATATGGCCTTTCATTCTTCCATCACCATTTCCTGGAAGCTGACCTAATGAAGGAAGAATCTTTATTTATTTTATTTGCTGGCTAGCCAGAAGAACTGACTATTCTGACCAGAGCTGATGTGACTGGTCCCAAATAACCATTGCTCCAGAGAAAAAAAACAACAAAATTTAAACGTTTCTAACTTGTAACTTCTATAACCCGGATACATAAGTACTTCACATTTGCTCTTTTAATCGTCATTTCACTGAAGTGACAGAGGCTTTAATGCTCCTTTTTAAGTCACAGGAGATGTTTTCCACAGCAGGTGCTCTCCACTTATGTGAACTTAACGTGTTTGTGCCCTGACAGTTAAAAAAAAGGAAAAAGATCTGTAGAAAGCAAAAATCATTTGCTGCTGCTTACCACCTAGGGGAATAAAACCATCCTGTCCTTTCTGCTATCCAGAGTAAAAATAGCATAAGTAAATTTACCTTAAACTTTGACCTTAACATTTTGACCAACTATCTCTGTCTCTTAAGAATACACTAAGATAATATTTCTGATACATCAGAAGATTAAAGTTGAAAATAACTGATGCAGAAGTATTAATCTCCTATTTATAAAATTCTCAGTTTCAAATCCCTGATTCGCTATTCAAACTGAAGTCTCTTTTGAAACCTTTAAACCTTTACCTTTAAGCCAATTTCAGCGGTCTATGAAAACTATTTCGTGCTTTACCACCATTTCTTTTAATACTCTCAATAATTTATTCAAGTAATGCGTTCTTAAGGTAGGTAACAATCTAAAATGTAGAAACCCAAGAAGAGAAAAAAATCAAAATGCTTGAAGATTAATAATATCAAAGATAAGCATTATAAACACTTTGATGAATATCCTTCTGGAATGTGATATGTAAAACATTTGAAGTTTCTTATCATCAATTTCACTTAAATCCATTGTCAACAGATAGTTAAATCAATGGATATGCCCAATGGCATTTTAATGACATCTACTTTTCTCATAACTATAAATTATTGAATTAATCCTATATTTCTGAATGTTGAAATCATTTCCAACATTATAAGTAACATTTTAATGAGCACTCTCCTTATATATGTTTTCATATATTTCCTGAAAACAAGCCCAACAAAACGGAGTTGTTGGGTAAAACTTGGCATTTTTGTTGATATTAACAGATTGCTTACAACAAAATTTACATAAAGTTCTAGTCCTTCCTTTTGGGAATTTTCATTACCACTTAGTGATGCTAGTGGTAAAGAACCCACCTGACAATGCAGGAGACATAAGAAACATGAATTTGATCCTTGGGTCTGGAAGATCCCCTGGAGGAGGGCAGGGCAACCCACTCCAGTATTCTTGCCTGGAGAATCTCATGAACAGAGGAGCCTGGCAGTTTACACAGTCCATGGGGTCACAAAGAGGCCAATACAATTGAAGAGACAGCACCCACACAGGGACAACTTAGTCGTGTGTAAATTTTTCACTTGTTTAGAGGCAGGTTTGAATTCAAATTTATTGATCAATAGCAATGCTAAACTTTTCTTTGAAATTATTTGTTTCTCCTGTCTATTTCTTGATCACCATTTGTTGATATATATTTCTACTAATGGTTTGAATCTGTGAGATTTCTTCAGAAATATATAAAAACATTAATTTGTTGCAACTATTCTGATAATTTATTTCACAGACACATATTAGCATTCATTATAAGTTGCTCAGTGTCCTAGTGACATTGAATAATAGATAGGAAAAGCTAACAAGCTGCCACTCTCACTGAGCCTACAGTCTAAGAGGCAGGAAGGATTCTTAATTAAATAATCACTGGAAATGAAAATAAATTATAAATATAAATATTTTCTTTGAAATATTGCTAAACTTTGAAGATATAATTTAAGGCAATACTTTAGACTGGATAAATTAGGGAAGGCTTTTCAGTAAAATTATGTTTAGAACAAGCCAACAAGTTAATTGGCAGAGGCATTGCCAAGGGACTGGTCAACCAAAATGAAGGTGTCCCATCCCTATATGTTTCTAAGACGAATCCAAGTTTGCTGTCTGGCAGTCCAAGAAAAACAGATACATACCCTTGACAGATACCAGGGCAAAGTTACTCTTTAGGAAACCCCAGACTTTACCAAAGTTGTTGGTATTGGTTTCTTCTAAGAAACCACTATGACAAGCTAGTAATTGATACCACTGTGTGATCCACTCTTATACCAATCTATATATTATGTCTTTTTAAGATCCTGCTGATGGCATTGACAACACTGATATCTTTGGAAGCACAGTACTTTGACAAAATAGGCAACAAGCCATGCATTAACTGTGCAGAAGGCTGCATTTCACCATCTGGATGGCTAACTCAATGTGTTTAAAACAAAAGTATCTCTGTTGCAGAAAGCTTTCTCAAGCAGGGAAAAAGAGAGACTTGGGAAGCTTTAAATAAACTGAACAGAAATAGCGTATCAAATTTGCTTGGAATTCTGATAGTTGAATGAATAACACAATGGTATCTTCAATATTAACCTAACAGATTAATTATTTTCACAATTTTATACTCTAAATCAACTGAAAAAAATGAAAGCAACATTCTTACTTTTCTTTTTCAAATGAGCTCTTAGGAATTAACTTTTCAGGGCTGGAAAGTCATTTTTTACCAATTCAAGGTAGTATCTGATGATCTATTCCATTTATTTTCTTTCTTCCCAGGATAATCTGAATGCACGATGGGCTTATGTGTCATTTGCAGCATGCTGGAAAATATTTAATACCTGATTCTTGAGAGAAAAGTAAGCAAAATGTCCCGATTGGCTGGATTTCCAAGTTCATGGTGTAAATGCTTTCCTGGTGGCCAATTTTGAGCTTCCAATGTACCATTATTGAATGCAGAGTTGGAAAGAGGTACTCATGATGGGCTCTAATGAGCTGGTTTGTGCCAACTCCAGTATACCTCTTTTTATAGTTCTGAGTTGAGGAATGTTTGTGGTTGAGTACTTCTGTCCTCATTGGCCTACATGAAGGTTGAGCTTTCACTCCTTGATGCTGAGAACTGGCTTTTGTCTTCATCATGAGAGCTAGTGTTTTATCTAATTGTATGGAACAGGCTAGGCATTGTCACTCTTCCGGAAATAACACAATTATCTCTCTGGATGACTGCCCCAAACTTGGTTCCTGATCTATTTATAGCTACTACCATGGAACCCAAAATTCCCACAACAATTTCATGGCAGCTAGGTGAGTATTTAGCTCTCTTGGAGACTTGGATCCCAGAAATTTGGGATGTTATCTCTGCCTATGTAAGCTGAGGAAGATTTGAAGGGTAGGGTGTCTATATCGGACTCTCATTGCCATTTCTACTCTACTGCAGCTACATTGGCCTAGGGTTTTCTGCATTTATGTATCCGTATGGGGCTTCCCTGGTGGCACAGTGGTAAAGAATCCCCCTGCCAGTGCAGGAGATGTAAGAGACTCACGTTTGATCCCTGAGTTGGAAGACCCCCTGGAGGAGAGCATGGCAGCGCACTCCAACATTCTTCCCTGGAAAACTCCGTGGACAGAAAAGCTTGGCAGTCCTTGGGGTTGCAAAGATTTGGACATGACTGAGGATGTATGCATCAAGAGTTCTATATGATCAGTAGCCCAAAAGTCCCCAATTGTTTCAGATCCCAAACCTAACTATTGACTTCAAGAGATTCCATGCCCCATACCATGCCTGGGTTTGGTGTTTGGGGGATAGATAAGAGTTTCGTGTGTACACTGGGATCTAAACTGTATTCTTTTTTCCTAATCCTTTCCAAGCCTCCAGCCCCAGCAGAGATTTGTTTTGTCCTTGCTTTCAGAACAGCTCTAATTTAATTGCCACATTATTTCTAATCCAATAGGTCATGGGTTTAAACTCTAACTCTTAGGCGTCTCAGGTTTAGCTTATGATAAAGAAATTATGATCTCTAGAATTCCATTTTAAGACAAAATATTCTCTCTCAGTTGCCTCACTATTAAGAATCGTCCTGCAATGCAGGAGAGCCTGGGTCAAGAAGATTCCATGGAGAAGGGAATGGCAACCCATTTCAGTATTCTTGCCTGGAAAATCCCATGGACAGAGGAGCCTGGCAGGCTACAGTCCATGGGATTGCAGAGTCAGACATGATTGAATGACAAACACTCTCACTCGTTTTGAGAACCAAAAGCACATTGGATATCATATTTCTGTTTTATGATAATTTAACATATAAACATTTGCAAATCAGAGCTGAGTGATACATATATTTGCCTTTTTTTTTTTTTTTTTTTTACTTCTGAGGCAATGCATGTCACTACATCATTGAAATGTGAGATTTTAAAAAAGAAAAGCAGGTTAAATCTTATATATCATGCTAAAATAGGTTATTAGCAATGCTAGTTAAGTACTGGGGATACTGTGATGACCAAGGCAGGCATGCTGTCTTTATAGAAGATACAGTCAAATTAGGATATGAACCCACTTAAAACATTTACAGTATTCTAAGTGGAAGTATAAGAGAAGTGCTGGGTACTATGTGAGTTCTTAAGCACAACCCCTAACCTGACTTGTATAGTCAGCAAAAAATTCTATTGAAAACAAAAATGAAGGACTCTGACTAGTAAACTGTCTCAGGATAGTGTGTGTTAGAGATTGTCCAATTTTTTTTTCTTTGCTCTGTTGAGATATAATTGATGTACAGTGCTGTGTAAGTTTAAACTATACAGTATAAAGACTTAACTTACATGTATCATGAAATGATTACCACAAGACATGAGCATCTGTCATCTCATATAGATACAAAATAAAAAACAAATACAAAAAGTATACAAGGTAAAAAAATATTTTTTCCTCCTGATCAGAACTCAACTTTCATCTGTGACATTGAACAGTATTGACTATATTGACCATGTTGTTCATTATATTACTAGTACTTATTTTATGTCATAACTGGAAGTTTGTACCTTTGTCCACCTTTCATCCAGTTCCCTTTCTCCCTAAGCCCCACTTCTTGTAACCACAATTCTGACGTCACTTTGCCCCATCAGTGTAAATGTCCAAACTAAAAATGGCAAAATTGTGTTATTGTGAGGATATTTTTGACCTAGCCTTGCCTTTAGAAGTTGCACTAGGTGCTCACTCTAACTAGATCAGTCTCTCAAGATATCCAAAGGGCTCACTTCTCAATGTCTATCACCAGACTCAACCAACTTTTCAAACACTGCCTTACCAATGAGGCTACTCTGACCAAACTATTTAAGACCACAACTCTAATAACTGATTTGACTTATCCTGTTTTATATTTTCTTCATGTCATTTCTGACATTCTATTGTCACATTTGCTGCAATGTTTATTGTTTATTTTCTATCTCCCCTATCAAAATAGCAATTGCATAATGAGAGGAATTTTTACATTTTGTTTATTGCTGTATCTCAAATACCTAAACTGAGTCTTGAGCATAGTCGGTGTCAATAAACATTTGTTGATGGAAAGGATCAGTGATTCCAGTTGTATATCTGCTTGTTTAATGAATAATTTTCCATTTCTATCTCAGAGAATATAAATATTGATATTTATTGATAATTAAGTGCACAGAAATTTTAAGCTATAATTTATTTTTGCCTCTAAATTCCTTACTCTTGTTTTCTTTTGTTTTTCATGTTAGAGATTTTTCAAATATCTAATGAGTTTTTTCTCAGCAACATTACTCAAAAGCAAGGTACTATAAAGCTTGTTAGAGACTCTAAATGCATGTTTACATGGTAGGACTTCACTTTAGATTGATCAGGTACAGATGGAATGGTCTGTCTGCGATGTCACAAGCAGGCTTTAAGTAGTTCTTCTCGCTTGGATAGTTAGTATCTTCAGAGAGGAATTTTCTAGTTGTAACTTGGATAGTAAACATATTTCTATGTCTGGTTAATATACATTTGAATATTTAATTAGGAAGGATTGCTAGCAATATTACTCTTAAATGTATGGACTTAATTTGATTCAAAGGTCAGCAAACTGCTGCCTGTGGGCCAAATCTAGCCTGTCAATGTATGACAAAACCTACTACAATCTTGTAAAGTAATTAGCTTCCAACTAATAAAAATAAATGAAAAAAAAAAAACTATTAAAACCCAGCAATGCCTAGTTATTTACATAACATCTGTAACTTTCATCATGCTGTGTTGTATTAGTTGCTCAGTTGTGCCCAGCTTTTTGCAATCCCATGGACTGTAGCCCACCAGGCTGCTCTGTCTATGGAATTCTCCAGACAAGAATACTGGAGTGGATTGCAATTCCCTTCCCCATGGGATCTTCCCTACAGGGATCAAACCTGGGTCTTCTCACATGGCAGGCAGATTCTTTACCATCTGAGCCATCATGTTACAACTTCACAATTTATTGCAACAAATCAAAGAACTGCAAAGCCTAAAGTATTAGCTATTTGAATTCTTACAAAAAAATATGCCCACCCTGATTCTGATATGGGTGCTCTCAGCCATTAGCCCTGTTGCCTTGTGTCTCTGTGTGCTATAAACTCTAGTTCAATTTCATATAGGGAACATGCACTCCCCTGTTGGGTGGTGGGAGGTAGATTTTGTCCTTACTGGTAGAAGATTTATGAGTCTACCTGCTCCAATACAATAATCTTCCCTTTTCAGTTTCCCCTCTCACTTTTGCCTTATCAGACAACAAAATTCGTCCCTCCCTTCATCTTTCCAGGAAAAAGCAGCAAAACTTAATTTTTATGCCATTGGTCCTAAAGACACTTTATTATCATCTTTTTTTTTTTTTTATAAAAGACTTACTGTCCTTCACTTTTATTATCTTGAGAATGTGTTAACATCCCTGGTTGCTTGATGGATTTTTTCTATTTTTTGCTGTGAATTTTAAGTTTTTGTAAAATTCTTGTTTTCTGGAAGAAATATAGATTAAAAATCACATCCAATCCATTGTGTTTAATTTGAAGTCACCGGCACTATTTTTAATTTCCTATGCTTAAGATGTAATTAAGTTTTTAACCTAATTAATATAAATTTAAACAACTTTATGAGATTTTAGTGTTCCACTTTTTAAAAAAGTGAAACTGTGACATATAAATATTGTGTGTGGGAGAGTATGTGAGCTTAATTGGCTAAAGACTGAGAAGGATACGTAAGTTTGCTTAATATTTTTACCAGTTTTATTGTATGTGTCTCAATGCTATGCAGTTTAATAAATAAAAATTCATTACATTTTTAACTGGTCTGTACTTCAACAATAAAAACTGGTTCTTGGGGCCCATTTAGTGCTTAAAAATTTATTGTGCATAGAAGGAAAATATTTCCAAATAACTTTTACCATAAAAGTGCAAAATAAAGTGCTCTTTCCTGTTTTCCTCTATCTGTTCCGAGATAAGGTCAACTCATTTAGTAATTATTTTTGATATTCATGTCCATATATATCTTACATGTTATATATAATTATTTATTTTGTTATACTCATAAATATGCATAAATATCAACTGGGGTAGCATAATAAGCATCCCCTCCCCAAATAGTCTATGTCCTAATATGTCTACGTACATGCCCCTAGGTACATTGCAGATATGTTGAAAGATAAGAACTTTAACATAAGGATATTATCCTGAGACTATGAAGCAACAATTTTTTTAATTAATTATTATTGGGGTATAAATACTTTGCAATGTTGTGTTACTTTCTACTGTACAAAAAAGTGAATCAGCTTTACATATACATATATACATATATCACCTCATTTTTGGATTTTCTTCCCATTTAAGTGACCACAGAGCTTTGAGTCATGTCTGACTCACTGAGACCCCATGGACAGTAGCCTGTCAGGCTCCTTTGTCCATGGAACTTTCCAGACAAGAATACTGGGGTGGATTGCCATTTCCTACTCCAGGGGATCTTCCCGACCCAGGGATTAAACCTGTGTCTCCTGCAATGGCAGGCAGATTCTTCACCACTGAGCCACCTGGGAAGTCATATATAGTATCAAAGTGTATATATGTAAATCTCCCATTTCATCCCATCCCTTTTTTTCCACCCTTGGTATCTGTACATTTCTTCTCTATCTCTGTGTCTCTATTTGTGTTTTTTAAATAAAATCATCTATACCATTTTCTAGATTCCAGATATATGCATTTTTATACAGTATTTGTTTTTTCTCTTTGACTTACTTTACCCCATATGACAGGCTTTAGGTCCATCCACATCTCTACAAATGAATTAATTTCATTATTGTTATAGCTGAGTAACATTACACTGAAAATACATACTACATCTTCTCTATCCATTCCTCTGTTGATGAACATTTAAGTTGCTTCTATATCTTGGCTAAATCTTAAAGGAATCAGTCCTGAGTATTCATTGGAAGGACTGATGCTGAAGCTGAAACTCCAATACTTTGGGCCCCTGATGCGAAGAACTGACTCTTTGGAAAAGACGCTGTTGCTGGGAAAGATTGAAGGCAGGAGGAGAAGGGGATGAAAGAGGATGAAGTGATTGGATGACATCACTGACTCAATGGACATGAGTTTGAGAAAGCTCTGGGAGTTGGTGATGGACAGAGAAACCTGGCATGCTGCCGTCCATGGGGTCACAAAGAGTCGGACACAACTAAGCAATGGAACTGACTGGCTTGGCTACTGTAAATAGTGCTATATTGAGCACTGGGATTCATGTGTCATTTTGAATTATGGTTTTCTCTCGGTATATGCTAAGTAGTGGGATCGCTGGGTCATATAGTAGTTCTAGTTTTAGTTTTTAAGGGAAACTCCATATTGTTCTCCATGATGGCTATATCAAATTACAATCCCACCTGCAGTGCAAGAAGGTTACTTCACACCTTATGGAGCATTTGTTGTTTGTAGATCTTTTTAATGATGGCCATTCTGACAGGTGTGGGGGGATACCTCATAGTAGCTGTGATATTGTAGTTTTGTTTTGCATTTCTCTAATAATTGATGTTGAGCAACATTTCATTTGTTTGTTGGACATCCATATGTCTTCTTTGGAGAAATATCTATTTAGGTTTTCTGCCCAATTTTTGATTGGGTTATTCATTTTTCTATACTGAGCTGCATGAGCTGCTTGTATATTTCAGAGATTAATTCTTTATCAAGTACTTATGAAAGAGCTATATGCTTAGAACAAAACAGAAGAATATAGTTACAACATTTATATAGGAAAATCTTTGTCAGTTGCTTATGAAACAACCATATGTTTAGAAAGAAACAGAAGAATATTTAAAACATTTATAAGAAAACTTTGCTTAACCTGAATATTTTTTTAAAAAACCCACTAACCTGAAGGAAAAAAATATGTATTAAGAAAATATTAATAGAATAAAAGGAAAGCCACTGTTTGGGACAGGATAATTCTAAACATATATAATAAATGAAGGGCTCAGAATATTTAACAGAATCCTACAAATGGTTAAGAAAAAAGAATTTATAAACAGGCAAAAGGTTCTTTCAAAAGCTACATATACTTGAACATATGAAAAGTTTTTAAATGTGTGCTTCATTACAAAATAAATAAATGTGAAAAACACAATGTAATACCATTTCACACTTACCAGAATGATGAAAATGAGAGAAACAGACACAAAAAGGGCCAGGCCAGCTTCGGGGACACCTGGGACTGGCAACATCAGCCTCTGGCATTAGAAGACAGAAAGGTGATTACATCTGTTTGGGGGTAAAGCCCAGAGCAAGAGAAGCAGATGAGATTTTGGGGTGTTAGTTTCTATATCTTGAACAGTGAGCAGGTTACACGGGTGTTCTAGTTTCTGACAATTCATCAAGCTGTATTCTTACCAGGTGCAAATACACTTCCCTATACTCATACATTTCAATAGAAAGCTTCCTATAAACCTCCTCCCTGCGATACCTGCCGCAAGTTTACCAGTGAATTATACCAACCGTTTAATGCTATTCAAAAACAATAGAACCCTATCATATATTCCTCTTAGAAAATTAAGGTTGAATCCTGCAATCAAGTGTCTATTAAGCACTTTATTATATGCACTCTTATGTAATGTGATAGTGAACGCTAAATAAACCTGTATATTTAATATACCCTGTCTACTCCCAACTGCTGCCTTTCCCATCATTAGAAGATGTACAAGGAAATTACCCCTGGGAGTCAAGAAAAAAACCTATGAGAATATTTTTTACAACTTGAGAACACATATCCCAATAAAGAAATATAAATTTGTGAATTGAATACTATTATAGAGCTCAAATTTCTCAAATGGGCTTCCCTAGTGGCTCAGATGGTAAAGAATCTGCCTGCAATGCAGGAGACCTGAGTTTAGTCTCTAGGTTAAGGATATCCCCTGAAGAAGGGATGGCTATCCACTAGAGTGTTCTTACCTTGAGAATCCCATGGACAGAGGGGCTTAGTGGACTATAGACCATGGGACTGCAAAAGAGTCAGACAGGACAGAGTGATTAACACTTTTACTTTTCACAAAGAGCTCAAATAGAAAATGTGGACATGAAACAACTTTCCCTCTGTGATATATTTAGAACACAACACCGGTTGAGTCATCATTTACTATTAGGTAAAAGAAATTACTGATAAATCATCATTTTTAATGCAAGTTGGGGCATCACACTTCTAGTAGAGTAGAATTTTAATGTCACAATTTCTTATCATCTAAAGTCTTCCTGGCCATTTTTCACATAAACATAAGTGATGAAACTTTGCACGAAGCTTTTGATTTTCTGGGTCTACTTCTCCCAAGCACAATAAAGTTTTAAGGCTACTCAGTTGAGAAATGCCTGTTACATTGGTATCCCTTTGCTTCTGTACCAAATCACCACAAATTTAGTGAGTTTAAACAATAGAAGTGTATTATCTTACAGTTCTGGAGGTAAGAAGTCCAAATTAAGCATCGCTGGGCTAAAATCAAGATATTAGCAGAGCTTCCCTCCTTTCTGGGTGCTCAAAGAGAGAGTTCTTGCCCTCACCCTTTTTTTAGCCTCTAGAGGCAGCTTCTCTGACTTCTGGCACCCTCCTTACTTATGAGGATGCTCATGATTACATTAGGACCACATGGATATTCCAGGACTCCCTCTCCATCTCAAAGTTAGCTAAGGAGACACCTTAATTTCATTTATTAATTCAATTCTTTGCCATGTAATAAAATGTATTCATAGATTTCAGGATCTAAGACACGGTCATTGAGGGGGAATCATTATTTTACCTACCACACCTGTCAATACAATCACTTCATGATATTTTATCCTTTGTTATGCATATGTGTCAAAATTGTAGAAAATACACACAAAAAGCATATGCCAGTGTTGTGAAAATTCAGACATGGTCATAATTTCCATCAGTTCAGTTCAGTTCAGTCACTCAGTCGTATCTGACTCTTTGCGACCCCATGAACTGCAACATGCCAGGCTTCCCTGTCCATCGTCAACTCCTGGACCCTACTCAAACTATGTCCATGGAAATAGTGATGGCATCCAAACATCTCATTTTCTGTCATGCCCTTCTCCTCCCACCTTCAATATTTTCCAGCATCACAGTCTTTTCCAATGACTCAGTTCTTTGCATCAGATTGCTAAAGTATTGGAGTTTCAGCTTCAGCATCAGTCCTTCCAATGAATATTCAGGATTTCCTTTAGTATGGACTGCTTTGATCTCCTTGCAGTACAGGGGACTCTCAAGAATCCTCTCCAATGCCACAGTTCAAAGCATCAATTCTTTGGCGCTCAGCTTTCTTTATGGTCCAACTCTCACGTGCATTCATAACTACAGGAAAAACCATAGCTTTGACTAATGGACTTTGGTTGGCAAAGTAATGTCTCTGCATTTTAATATGCTGTCTAGGTTGGTCATAGCTTTTCTTCCAAAGAGCAAGCATCTTTTAATTTCATGGCTGCATTCACCATCTGCAGTGATTCTGGAGCCCAAAAATTAAGTCTCTCACTGTTTCCACTATTTCCCCATCTATTTGCCATGAAGTGATGGGAGCAGATGCCATAATGTTCAGTTCAGTTCAGTTTATTTCAGTTCAGTCGCTCAGTCGTGTCCAACTCTTTGCAACACCATGGAATGCAGCATGCAAGGCCTCCCTGTCCATCACTAACTCCCAGGGTTTACTCAGACTCATGTCTCTTGAGTTGGTGATGCCATCCAGCCATCTCATCCTCTGTCATACCCTTCTCTTCCTGCCTTACATCTTTCCCAATATCAGGGTCTTTTCAAATGAGACAGTTCTTTGCATCAGGTGTCCAAAGTATTGGAGTTTCAGCTTCAGCATCAGTCCTTCCAATAAATATTCAGGATTGATTTCCTTTAGGATGGACTGGTTGAATCTCTTTGCAGTCCAAGGGACTCTCTAGAGTCTTTTCCAACACCACAGTTCAAAAGCATCAATTTTTCTGTGCTCAGCTTTCTTTATAGTCCAACTCTCACATGCATACATGATGACTGGAAAAACCATAGCTTTGACTAGATGGACCCTTGTCAGCAAAGTAATGTTTCTGCTTTTTAATATGCTGTCTACATTGGTCATAACTTTTTTTCCAAGAGCAATCGTCTTTTAATGTCATGGCTGCAGTCACCATCTACAATGATTTTGGAGCCCAAAATGTTAGTTTTCTGAATGTTGAGTTTTGAGCCAACTTTTTTCACTCTTCTCTTTCCCTTTTAACAAGAGGCTGTTTTGGTCTTTGCTTTCTGCCATAAGGCTGGTGTCATCTGTGTATCTGAGCTTATTGATATTACACCTGGCATTCTTGATTGCATCTTGTGCTTCATCCAGCCCAGCATTTCTCATGATGTACTCTGCATATAAGCAGGGTGACAACATACAGCCTTGACGTACTTTCCCAATTTGGAACCTGTCTGTTGCTCAACATCTGATTCTAACTGTTGCTTCTTAACTTGCACACAGATTTCTCAGGAGGCAGGTCAGTTGGTCTGGTATTCTCATGTCTTTAAGAATTTTCCAGTTTCTTGTGATCTACACAGTCAAAGATTTGGTGTCGTCAATAAAGCAGAATTAGATGTTTTTGTGGAACTTTCTTGCTTTCTTGATGATCCAACAGATGTTGGCAATTTGATCTCTGGTTCCTCTGCCTTTTCTAAATCCAGCTTGAACATCTGGAAGTTCTCAGTTCATGTATTGCTGAAGCCTGACTTGGAGAATTTTGAGCATTACTTTGCTATAGTGTGAAGTGAGTGCAATTGTGCAGTAGTTTGAGCATTCTTTGGCATTGCCTTTCTTTGGGATTGGAGTGAAAACTGACCTTTTCCAGTTCTGTGGCCACTGCTGAGTTTTCCAGATTTACTGGCATATTGAATGCAGTGCTTTCACAGCATCATCTTTTAGGATTTGAAATAACTCAACTGGAATTCTATCACCTCCACTAGCTTTGTTTGTAATGATGCTTCCAAAGCCTACTTGATATTGCATTCCAGGATGTCTGCCTCTAACCTAGTGATCACACCATCGTGGTTATCTGGGTCATGAAGATCTTTTTGATCTTTGCCATGGTCATTTGAATAAAAAATAATTTGATATTCTATTTCTCTTCTTATTTTGATATAATTGACCAAACCCAGGTTTGATCCTTGAGTTGGGAAGATCTCCCTTGAAAAGGGAATTGCAGCCCACTCCAGTATTCTTACCTGGAGAATTCCATGAACAGAGGAGCCTGGCAGGCTACAGTCTCTGAGGTCTCAAGAGTTAGACATGACTGAGAAGCTAACACATGTTTATACATATAATTGACATAGCATTATATTAGTTTCAGGCACACAACCAGTGATTTGATATGTGTGATTGCTCTATTTTTGATGGAGTATGTTTCAAAGTACTGTAGGAAGGACTTGAAAGAAAGTCCATCTTATGAAAGAACACAACTGAAGACAAGGTCAAATTTTAAAGGAAATTATGACCCATATATATGTATTATAATTATTCAGAGCATTAATTCTCATTTTTATTGAAATTCAGTTCCACCTACTTCTATTGAAGATAGATGGAAAGTATATACAATCTTGTTTACATTCTTATCTGAATGGTACATTTGACGTATCAGACTGAATGAATGTATAAATATGATACTCAATAGGAAAATATAAAATCAATGGTTTATTTCATTTCTAATGTAATGTAAAATTAAAAGTAAAAGACATTTGGAAACATAGCTGAACATATGATACAAATAATGTATATAATTATAATACATATAAATATATACTATGTGTATAAATACAAAAGTGGTAATATACACGTATCAGTATGAGCATGTACACAGAGCCATAAATATATGTGATATTACATATTTTACTATTTTCAGTTTTTCTTATTCTGGTTATATATGTGTATAAATATGTAAACTTGAAAATATATAGTACAAAATTATATTATACAATATATTCAAATCCCTACCCGGTGCATCTTTTTCTGCCTGTGTATATCAGCATGAGATTTTTAATACTGATAGATATTCAAATACAAAAACTGAAATAGAAAATACATGATATCTTTCAAATTATTAAAACCCCCAAAACAAATATGCAAAATCTACTAAGGCATTCATGGGATGTTTTAAAACCCAGAAGAAATGGAATAAGGATTAAACTTGAACTCTTCTGTAGAGGATAAGGATTTACTATGTGAATAGCTAGGAGTGCTTCAATTCAAGCAAAACATTAAATGATAGTGTCAAGTGCTTAGCCTGGAGCTTATTTATCATCAAATTTCTTTTCTTGGTCATAGCATTAAGGATGTATTAATAAAAGGATAAAGTACATTTAATACTATAGGAAGAAAAAGTTAATGACCCTAAAAGATGATCATAGCTGCTTGTCCTTGAATATTTAAAATAATTTTTCTCAGTTAGAAAGTTACAAAAATGCTTCTAAAATATTATTGGATTTCATATGAAATGTAAATCCTTTAATTTCTTAAGAGCATTAAGTGAGCAAAGTCTCAAACCAGATTTACCTTTTATTGTCCTGTCTGTTTGATGACTGACATCACTTACTTTTTTAGAGTTTTTAAGATCGATGTTGAGGGAGGCATTTATTTCTTCTGAAGAATTTTGCCTGCATTGACAGTAACCCACAGCAAGGTGTGATTAGGCACTCATGGCCCAAACTCCTTTTTTTCCCCATGAGCCCGTTAAATTGAGAAACAGAATTCATATGCTTTCTCCCTCAATGATTTATTTTAAGAAAAATATAGTGTTTTTTACTGAAGCAACAAGCAATTTTTTTTAACCACTTGATTGAAGTATCATTGACCTACAAAAAACTGCACATATTTAATATATACAATTTGATGAATTCAGACATATGCATGCAACAAGTAAGGTTAATTTTAACAATTTTACTTTATACCTATTGATAAATGATAGTCTTTTTTGGCTGATAGGAGTATCATTTCTAATACCACTTTTCAAATTTTAAAGAAAGAAACAATTAGTCTTGATTGTTTACCCTGGCATTTCATGTCTCTGAGCTTATGCACTGCTCTTTGTTTTCACAGAGAAACCATTTCTCAAATGAAAACTGACACAGTGAAATTTGTGTTTTATATTCCCATGGATTAGTCTTAGCCTTATTGGACTTGGAATATATCAAGTACCCTTGATCCCAGACCATCTATTTTCCTAACAGCCTTGCATTCCAAAAAAAAAAATGACATTTTTGAAATATTTACATCCTGAAACAATTTTATTTATTTTTTGCTTATTTATTTAATTGTTTTTATTTTGGTGTCATTTATCTCTTTTTCTTTGCATTCTTTCCTCCTTCCCTTCCTTCCTCTCTTCCTTCTTCTCTTTCCTTCTCCTTCAAATTATCAAACATTAAGAATCTCTTAAATGTTTTTTACAAAGTTGATCACAAAGCTTGTCAACCAGAATTTGACTATTATGTAATAATTCATATTATGTGTATGCACACATGCTCTCTTTACTTTGTGAACACATTGTTATTCAAAGCAGAATTTCTTTGCACTAGGTTTTATTATTGCAAGTAAAATGCCATTCAGCACTCAAAAATTGTCTATGAGCTTCTCTTTAACAGTTTGCCAGAGAACCTATCAAGAGATATACTGGAGGGAATTGAACTTGGTTGCACAAGAAATACATCGCATGAGTACCTAATATGATACATTTTAGAAATATGGTGTAAATCTCACATTGTGACTAAGGCATATTATATGGAAAACTTTATTTTTTTAAATTACTTATCCAGTTAATTTGCTAATTACTTAATTACATACCTATTATTTCCAGAAACTGGAGTTATGAGAATGTAAATATGTGCTCATATAAGTTAAATTACATTATAGCAAGTATCTTTATAAATTATCATTTTGAATCTCAGAAAGTAGTACAAGTCAACTGGAAACAATTTACTTCACAAAGGTAGAAACATACAAGCTCTTCCTTCTCTCTCCCTCTCTCTCACCCTCTTACTTCCATTCTATCACTCACCAGCAGCAGGGGCCAGCTATTCAGAAACATGAACCTTCTTTTAGTATAATATGTTTTATAATTCCAAATAAACAAAACTCTGGCCTCAAATGACATTTTCTTTGACAAAACTCTCTCTCCTTTTATAAACTTTCTGGTAGGGAAAATATATATTTGAGTTTCATGACTTTAACACATGGACAGTTGAAGGAATTGTTTTCCAACGTGTTTCTGAAAAAATTTTGTCTAAGGTTACAGTGCCCTTTTCTCTGAAATATACTCTATCTTTCCCAGCTCTACAGAATTTGACTTCAGTGTCTATGCGCTTCCCTCTGTTATGCTTCCTGCCAGAGTAGACAGGGATTATGTCAACTTCCCCAGGCATTGCTCTGTCTAGAACAGAGTGGGTCATCAAAAATATTTTCTGAACACATACATGAATAGAAAATACAGACTGGTCTATATTATGGCTCAAACACCACTCATTTCATGTGAAGGAGATCCCCTCTTTGATGACCAGAGGAGGTGAAATGGGATGAGCAAGATTTTACATAGTAGATTATTTTATCTTTATTTGTGTAATATGTTGATTATAATTATAGATCCTTCATGGGTCCAACCCTTTTGAATCAGATTTTTAAATATTCCCATCTTGACACAATTTTATTCGTGCTTGTATTCAAACACTTACGGACATAATAAATTGGCTACCTGGTACATCTGGTAGAAAATTATCCACAAGGATTCTCTTTTTATGTGTTATTAGGAAATAACTATCACCTGATCCAACACTCTTTTGGAACTTACCACTTGGTTAATCCTTTTGCATTGTGACAGATAGGAGTGGTATCCTTCTTTTTACTATTATTAAGTAGTTTGAGTGAAGGGAGGAAAACTCTTGGGGCAAAGTAATTATGTTGCATTGTTATACTAAACAAGATTAATTGCAGTTCAATTAAGTTTAATGCTCAAAAGTATCATTTAATTGTTTCAATAACAACAAGTAACAATTGAAATACAAATGTGTGATTATTTTGCATTGACAAAAATGGATTAGGAATTACTTTTCAGAAATCAAATGTGACTGAAAGATATGAGGATTGCAGTACATTCAGCCTTCTGAGAGTTACCACATAGTATATTTGGACTTCAAAGCTTTTGATATCAAATTGACCTTAAGGAATTGACCTTAAGGAATCCTGGTGGCTCATCAGTAAAGAATCTGCCTCCAATGCAGGAGACCATTTCGATCATTGGGTCAGGAAGATCCTCTGGAGGAGGAAATGGCAACCTGCTTCAGTATTCTTGCCTGAGAAATCCCATGGACAGAGAAACTTGGCAGACTGTAGTTGATGGGGGTGCAAGAGTCAGGTACAGCTTAGAGACTAAACCACCACCACCAAACCGACCTTAAGGAAAAGGACTGACATGAATTGTGAGGTGTGCTGAATTTCTCTACATGTGTTGAGATGAAGGTGCGCTGCACACATATTTTGTCTTCATAAGCTCATTCAGTCTAGAAAATGGTCCTAAAAATTGTATGAAAAATTACCTGTGGGGAACTGTGACAGGTTCTTCACAGTCCCCCTGTCATTAAAAAAACTGTTAAATTGTACAAAATGTATGCTGCAACTGTTTTCAGGCAGAAGGGAAGAGGGAAATGTACATTATGAGCTCTGTATTTGGCCCAGATCTCTATCTGTGGATAATTGCCTGGCTGTGACACAAGGAAGCATCTCATAGAGGTCCTGTTAAAGGGAGAGAGCTCAGAGACTGGGGCTGCTGATGCAAACTCTGGAGCCTGGCACTGGAGAAGAAGCAGGTCAGTATTCAACTTTGATCAGGGGTTTTCTTTAAGAACTTGGATAAAGACTGGGCTCTGGAACTCTAAGAAATACCAAGGGAATGCTAATAAACAAGGTAGATATGGTCTCTTCCATTATAGAACTTACAGTTTGGTGGGAAAAGTAGACATTGAACAGAAAATTGCATAATTGATTAATTACAATTGTGATAACCAATAACATAGTAGAGGGAGATCTAGTCTAAAGGGGTCACATATAAATGCATCAGACACATATATGTCTATAAAATACTTGGAAAGCTTCAAAACTCACATAAATTATTTTTTTGCAAAAGTCTTCATAGAAGATAATTTTTATACTTAATTACATTAAATGCAGTTAGTAAAAAGAATTATTTTATTTAATTTTTAGCTTTTGCTTTTCTCAAACATAAAGGCTATGGTAATCTAAATATAGGTAAATACAACTGAAAGAGAGACTTAACTAGGTAGTCACAATATATCCATGGAAGTTTTGTTTTGTGTTAGGGTAATAGTAAGTAGTAAACAGATAGTAAATCATATAACTTATGTTTTCAAGGAAATAACTGTTAAAAGCAAAAATAAAGTTTATATACTGGTATTATGTTAAGCTTGATGTCATTCTTCTTTTGCTTCACATCTTCTCTCTTTCTCCTGTCTCTTTATCTCTGTATAACCTCATTTAATTCAAACAGTAACACAATATGTAAGCAGTATAATTTCTTTTGTTTGAATAAACTAAAATTTAGAGATTTTTAAGCAATTTGCTCAGAAAAACAAATTAAGGGGCATAAGGTGAAATTCAAATGTAATTTTCTCTGA
The DNA here is from genome assembly GCF_033118175.1 of Dama dama. Taxonomy (NCBI): domain Eukaryota; kingdom Metazoa; phylum Chordata; class Mammalia; order Artiodactyla; family Cervidae; genus Dama; species Dama dama. The sequence goes on from NC_083697.1 coordinate 55,789,248, forward strand.
TAAAAGCCCTATACTCTTACTTGATTGATTGTGTTTGGAAAAACATTTATTAAATGCTTCAGTTCAGTTCAGTTCAGTCGCTCAGTTGTGTCCGACTCTTTGCAACCCCGTGAACCACAGCACACCAGGCCTCCCTGTTCATCACCAACTCCCAGAGTCCACCCAAACTCATGTCCATTGAGTCGGTGATGCCATCCAACCATCTTATCCTCTGTCATCCCCTTCTCCCACCTTCAATCTTTCCCAGCATCAGGGCCTTTTCTAATGAGTCATCTCTTCGCATCAGGTGGCCAAAGTATTGGAGTTTCAGCTTCAGCATCAGTCCTTCCAATGAACACTCAGGACTGATCTCCTTTAGGATGGACTGGTTGGATCTCCTTGCAGTCCAAGGGACTCTCAAGAGCCTTCTCCAAATGCTTATCTTGGACTAATGTTTATTTTAGACAAGAGAGATATAAAGATGAGTTGGATAAGAGTCTTGATTGCAGGGTGGTATCCTAGATACACATAAAAGTAATGGAGAGCAATAATTTTTTTAAGAAAGGAAAAGCAGAAATGCCAAATAACTACAGGTTAGAGGGTTCAAGAGGTCTTTACAGAAGAGGCACCCTTAAGCTAAATCTAAAAGAAAAGTCAGAGTTTGCCCTGTAGAAAATGAATGTGAAAGGATATTGCAGGCAGGAAAATAACATATAGTAAAATCAAGGACTCAAAAGGCACTTTATATAGCTATAGTATGCATTATTAAACATGTTTCTGAAAAAAAAAGAGAGAGAAAGCCAGCTAGAGATCCAATATCTTCACAAGCAATGAGAGTTTTAATTAAATGGCTTATTGATTCTAAATATGAGAAAGAATTTCATATATTCTTAATTTTCATTTTAAAGTAGTATGCTGTCTTAATTTTTTTCTTAATGTGCAGTTTATCTAAACCTCAATTTGGAAAAAAAAATGCTCTCAGTTGAGTAGAAAAGTGTGTCTGTTTTGTGGAAAGAGTAATAGATGGCTCAAAGCAATCAATTACACAAATTGTAGTTTCAGGTTTTGTTTTTCTATTTATTTATTAAATGGCTTTGAGAGAATTTGTTTGACATGAAATCAAAAGAGGTTTGTGGAAATTGTATTATCTATTTCATGACAATGCATAATAAGCTACCAAATGAAGGATTAGTTACCTGTCATTGAACAGTTAAAGGGAATGTAAGTTTATTTTCTTGTCAACAGAGCACATTAACTTGGATATTCTTTGCATATTTTGACATTCCAAAAGTGTGTGTGTGTGTTTTTTTTTTTTTTTTTTGCAACAGATAACATCTAAATGCTACATCAAAAGCCAAGAATGCTTTTCATCTTTCCAGTATGGCATGTATTTTTATTCAGGAACACTTCCATGTATACCAAAAGCCTGTTTGAGCGATTGCAATCATCATTTGCTCTCCTTGTGCCCTCATCCGTACTTAAATCATCAGCTCTTGTTAGTGAGCCAGTTATTTCCAACGGGAGCTTTATTCTCCTTTTTCTAAAGATGAAAATAACAAGAATGATTAAATGCTACATGTAAATGGGAGATTCTAGTTTAATGCTGTAATGTAATGCGTCATTCCTCTTCCCCACCCCCCCACCCCCCAAGTCCTGTGCTGAAACTCTAGTCTCCCATAGGATTGTATGCAGAGACTTTAATGAAGTAATAAAGGTTAAATGAGGTCATAAAGTTGAACTTCTAACATGATAGGACAATTGTCTTTAAGAAAAAGAACAGGAGACAACTCTTTCTTCCCGTGCACAGAAGAATGACCATGTGAGATCACAGAGAGAAGGCAGCTGTCTGCAAGCAAGGAAGAGTCTCAGCAGAAACCAACCCTGCTGGTCCCTTGGTCTTGGACTTCCAGCCTCCAGACGGCCATAATAAATTTCTTTTCTTTAAGCCACCCCAATAGGGGTATGGAATCCTATCATGGCAGCCCTAGGAGAATAATACAAATGGTAACTTTGTATATTCTAAGATACAGGAATGAGAACAACTTACCAACCCCCTCCCCCCAACACACACTTAAGAGCTTCAATGGAAATAACTCTGGCAGACTTTGAAGATGGGCTTCTAACACATAGCATCTGGAAAGTAGATTTAACTCTATAGAACTTTGTGTAGCTTCAATAAATTCTAGAGTTGTGCTACTCCAGACTGACCATGCATGTTCAGTCTTTAAACCTAACTTACATTTACCTCTTGCCAATGAATCAGCAGCAAATGATTCCTAGGTGCAACTTATACAACTGTTTTCCTTCAAGTTGCCAAAGATTTGGAAAAGGGACTAAATTTTTTACTGGTTCGAAAAATAGTGTTGTTTATGTCAAATAATATCTACTCTTATTAGTTTGACAGACTATTTAATGTCATTAATTGAAAAAAAAATATAGTCAAATACTTGATTCCCACTTTCAATTTGTCTTTGAGAAAGTGGTTCAGGAGAAATCCATTTATCAAAAAGAATTAAAGAAAATAACAATTAATACCTGGATTTTGTGATGGTTAAATAAGAAAACAACCTTAAGCATCTATTAAGTATCTGATACATAAGAGCTCCATCAATGCTTACTATGAATTATTAAGAAAAATGTCCTGCAACATACATTTTGAGGTGTGTAGGAACACATTATTGTGTTTTCTTCCATTACAATTATACTTCTCTAGTTCTATGTGTGTTTTTTTTTTTTTTTTTAAAGAAGTCCATATGCACTTAATCGTGTCTGACTCTGTGATCCTTTTGACTGTAGCCCACCAAGCTCCTCTGTCCTTAGGATTTTTTAGACAAGAATGCTGGAGTAGATTGCCATTTCCTTCTCCAGGGGATCTTCCCAACCCAGGGATCAAACCGTCATATCCTGTGTCTTCTGCATTGCTGGTGAATTCTTCACCTGCTGAGCCAATGGGGAAGCCCTTTATAAGAAGAATTTTACTTAATTCAAATTTTCTTAATGTCAAATTCCTATTCAGCTTATTCAAATATGACATTAAGTAAAGCACTCCTCTGGAAAATGAATGATTGACACATTTAGAAAAAAATAAAAACACTAAAATCCTAAGGAGTTTTAATTTGGTTTAAATGAGCTAACCAAAATTACCACAGCATTGAATCTTATCTTACCAAATGCTATAGCATCAGTTCCTGAGATATTACTAAAACATAATTATCTTCATATTAAATTAAAATCTGAGACTCAAATTCTATCAGTTTGGCATTGATGGATTTTCTTCCTCATAGGGAGTATTAGTACAGCCATAAGAGCCTTCAAATACTTAATATTCATTTTGTTCTTGGATCAAATTTATAATGGAAAGAGTTATTTCCATTTAAAAAGTGAAGGGCTTAAATCTAATAGTCAAGGTTGCTATGATTAAGAGATGAAACTGAGGCATATCAAATTTTCAAGAATTTCTTTGAGTAAAATTGATTCAAATGAAACAACATAAAATCTAGCAGATAGAAAGGAGGTCTGTGGAGCTCCTCCAAAATGAAAAAAAACTTTTATGGGTAGAAGAGAACAGGAATAAGATACGAGGCCAAAAAAAAGTGGGAGGGTTGATTATTGCAAAATTAGTTTCCCTTAGGAGATGGCAGGAGTCTATAAGGCAGATTACTTAACTAATGCTAATCAGACAGTTGATTGACTGTTTTAAGATTCTACTTTTGAGAGAGCCAAAACTGTAGTTAAGTCTTGGTTTGGTGACCTATGCTTAGCACAAGCCATTCCATTTTGGCCCTCTTGTCTTGTTTTTAACACTAAGTATCAAGGTTGAAAGAATTTTGAACTATCTCATCCCAGTGTTCATGTTCTTTTTACTGCTGCTAAAAATTTAGATTTCATAAATCATTTTTCACACGCAATTCTTTTTTCATTTTTTTAGTATTTTGATTCCATTTATTATAACTGACATTGCATTGCCTGTAAATAGTTTCAATTAATAATATAATCTGGAATGGAAAAAAAAATATAGCGATGTTAGCTCCTAGGAAAGTGCAAAATTCTAGTGTATTATGTAAATATTAACATCATTTGTAACACATGAGTCTAAAAAATATAAAATAAGTTGTAACTGAAAAATCTTATTTTTAAGAAAATGTTGTTGTTTAGTCACTAAGTCATGCCCAGCTCTTTGAGATCCCTTGGATTGTAGCCTGCCAGGCTCCTCTGTCTATGGAATTTTCGAGGCAGGAATATTGGAGTGGGTTGCCATTTCCTTCTCCAGGGGGTTTTCTGACCCAGGGATTGAACCCACATCTCTTGCATTGGCAGGAATATTCTTTACCACTGACTCACAAGGGAAGCCCTTTTAACAGGATGGATCTGGGTTAAAAAAAAAAAAAAATACTGTTAGTATCTGCAGCTCAGATACTAACATAATATTTCTAGCATATGAAATTACATGTTATACCTAAGTCCAAGTGAACCTTACCTGAGATTATGGAAAAAAACAAAAATTGTAAAGAAAATTCAGAGAGGCTAATTTAATGAAGATAAAAAAGAATTTTTAGCAGAAATTTTCTGTTGGGTGATTACTTAACTATAATGTCAAAGATTCCAGATTTTACAAACTGAGGTAATTAAAGTAGGTGATGCTAATACCATTAAACTGGGTTCTTCAGTGATTAGATATTAAAGTATTCCAAGAGATTCTCTTGTTTTAATCAATGGAAGTGCCCACAAAAGGTGAGTTAAGTATGGTATTATTTTACTTAGTTTACATGTGATTAACCTTTAATGAGGAAAAGATACAGGCTCAAGTATTTGCTTTCAAATTAATAGGCTTTCATTTTTAAATCAAAGGAGTTTCCTTGTTAGCAATATGAAAAAATATTTATTTCAAATAAATTTTTTTATAGGGCTTTGATAACTACTAGCAAAAATAGATGCTAAAGATACAGAAAATAAATGAAAATACATGACATTGTGGATTAGATGACAATTTCTGGATTCCTATAGAATAGTCACATACAATAAAAGACACACAGCTACATGTGAATTTCAGAAAAACAGTAGATATTTGTTTAGTATATGTCACAAGCTAAATTGTGTTCCCTCCAAATTCATGCACTGAAGTTCTATCCCCCTCTGCATCTTAATGTGACTGTATTTGGAGATGTGCGAGTGTGCCCAGTCGATTAGTCATGTGGGACTTGATCGACCCCATGGACTGTAGCCCACCAGGCTCCTCTGTCCATGGGGTTCTACAGGCAAAAATACTGGAGTGGGTTACCATTCTCTTCTCCAAGGGATCTTCCTGACCCAGGAATCGAACCCATGTCTCCTGTGTCTCCTGTATTGGCAAGCAGATTCTATATCACTGTGCCACTGGGGAAGCCTGGTTTTGAAGACAGATACTATAAAAGGGTAATTAAGTAAAAATGAGGTTATTAGGCTAGGCCAGTATCACTGGTGTTCTTATAAGAAGAGGAAATTTGGACATCGATATGTACAGAAGGAAGACATGTACAAACACAGGAAGAAGATGGCCACCGACAAGCCAAGGAGAGAGACCTCAGAAGAAACCAACCCTGCCAACCTTGTCTCAGAGCTCTGGCTCCCAAACTACGAGAAAATAAATTTCAGTTGTTTAATCAACAGTCTGTGATATTTTGTTTTGAAAGCACTTACAAGTGAATACGGTATACATTATTCACTCAATTTGGCAATTGTAATTATGAAAAGTTGTGGTTTAATATAGTGAAGGCAATGCTTTCAAAGAACCAGGTAAAAACATTAACTATTAATTTTTTGTCATTAACATTCATGCTGGTATCCAGATTCTAATCACCTTTCATGACGAGGAGAACTCAGAATTTTAATTTACTTACATTTTGTATTTGCAGTTACATTAAGGATAGTTCCATGGACAAAATTCAACTGAACTTCCTATTTTCAATACTTACTACAGTTCCATACTCTCTGAATGTAATATACAATCTTTTAGGACCTCTGCAACCTCAAAGTTCTGGGATTTTATGGTATGGACCTGAAGGGGGAAAAAAAACACTCACTATTCATTTCTTTATTTGTCACATTATTCCCTATTCTTTTAAATTCACTCGTTTCCTGTTCATAATATGGCTATGTTAGTCTCAGTTGTGTCCAACTCTGCAATTCCGTGGACTGGAGCCCGCCAGGCTACTCTGTCCATAGGATTCTTCAGGCAAGAATACTGGAGTGGGCAGCCATCCCCTTCTCCAGGGGATCTGCCCGACACAGGGATCAAACCCTGGTCTCCAATGTGGTAGGCAGATTCTTAACTGTCTGAGACACTAGGGAGGCCCTTTGTTCATAATAGGCTTTAGTTTTTTAAGGAAATGTTTAATATGTAAGAGAAGAAAGTAGAAAATAAAAATTATTATTATTTCCACCACTTCAAAATAACAATTTTAACATGTTTTTGATCATTTCCTTCTCTTCATTTCATTGTATTCAATGAGTTTTAAGTGGTCTGTGTGTATGTGTGTGTGTATGCATGTATAGGTGAGTATACATCCCCTTTGAACACCTCATACACACACACTCGTATTATGTGGAACCATCTATAATGAGAGAATAAAAGGTTTAACAGTTTTATCTTTTGTAATGGCCAAGAGAACTAACTTTTAAGGTTTTCAACTGCAGGGGGAAAAGTCACTATGCAGCCCAGGAAGGGGGGCTCTTAATTCCATCATATGATTGGCATCAAGGTTGTGCTTCCCTCTGACTGTTCTCAGCTGATAATTAAGCATGGCACTGATGTGAAGGTGAGCCAATTTCTGGGGATCATGACCGTTCTCATGGGCAACTTTGTCTCAAGCACTCCCCAGTGGTCTTGCTGAATGTTCCTTAGACTTGCACTACAGTTAAGATGCTTCTGCCCAATTTATTTTCTTCCTCTCCTCCCCTCTCCTTTCTTGTTCCCTTCTTTTCTTCTTTTCCCCTCCCTGCTTTCCTTCCTTCTCTCTTTCCCTTAGCGTCCTGTTTTCCAGAGGCCCCAGATATCACAGAGATCACTGCCAAACCACTTCAGGGGTATAGACTTATTACCAGAAACACAAAGGTGAAGAAGGCAGATGAGGTCGTCATAAAACAGTTCATATTCTAATTAGAAGAAATAGACAATAAATGCATAAGTACATACAAATATATCAAAATGCTATATAACAGTAAATGCTATGGTAATATTATGGTAATTGACAAGGAATCAATTATAGGTTGGGTAGGTAAGGAAAAAGTCTCAATAAATGGCAGTTAAGGGAGATTTTCCTAACAGGAAGTAGCCCTGGTAAGCAGACTTGTGAAGGTCAAGGGGAAAATCTTCCAACTCAAAGATCAGGGAAAAAACTCGGTTGACAAAATTAAGACAAGAAATGAAGTCAATGAGAACTGAGGTTAGAGACATAAGGAACAGGACCAAGGAAACATTTAAAAACCAATGTATTATATTTGGACATAAACAAGGATAATATGTCTGGATATGTGATGAGAATCACTGGAGGATTTTAAGAAAAGGAATTTTAGGATAAGATTTATATTTTAAAAGACCATGCTATTTGAAGAGAGATAATCAGAGGCAATCATAATATAAAAATATTAGAAGCCTATTCTACTATTCTAATAGTTCACAAAAGAAATGGTGGTGATTTCACTGGTAGCAACAGGAAAAAAAAAGTGAAAGTTAGTCATACAGTTGTGTCTGACTCTTCACGATCCCATGGACTGTAGCCTGCCCAGCTCCTCTGTCCATGGAATTCTCCAGGCATGAGTACTGGAGTGGGTTGCAATTTCCTTCTCCAGGGGATCTTCCTGAACCAGGGATCGAACTCAGCTTCATGCCTTCATGCAGGCAGATTCTTTACCAACTGAGCCATTAGGGAAGAGTAACAACAGAGAATGTGAAAAATGGTCTAATTTAGGATGAACTTTGGAGTAAACTTGCTGATGGATTGGATACAAGGGATGGAGGAAAGAGCTATCATGGACAATGTCAATATACGGTGTTTACAAATTGGGTGAATAGGCTTACAGTGATCCTGCTAACAGTGACTGGGGTGGATAATATGTGTGTATGTATAGGATATATTTTCCACCCTTGATATGCAAAAAGATATGTACTTGTGCCCAGGCACATGCTTTGTGGCAGGGTGAGACTGCTGCCTAGGTAGAAGGTAAAGATCAGTGAAAGGGTCCCATAACAAGAGAGGTGGTGTGTGTTCATACCAGAATGGAGGCAACATGAGAGCTGCCCAGTGTTCTCTGGCCCCAGGAGCAGCTTCAGAGCTCAAGAGTACACTGCACGATTGGTAGATGGCTGGCATTGAAGTACATCTGTTGAAATTGGCATTACTGACAGAAGAGTCTCCTGTTTGTGTAGCTTGTTCTGCCCCCAGTGTAGTTCAGTTCAGTTGCTCAGAAGTGGCTGAATCTTTGCGACCCCGTGGACTGCAACACACCAGGCTTCCCTGTCCATCACCAATTCCTGAAGCTTACTCATCATCAAGTCAGTGATGCCATCCAACCATCTCATCCTCTACCATCCCCTTCTCCTCACACCTTCGATCTTTCCCAGGATAATGGTCTTTTGCAATGAATTAGTTCTTCGAATCAGGTATTGGAGCTTCTGCGTCAGTCCTTCCAATGAATACTCAGGACTGATTTCCTTTAGGATTGACTGGTTTGATCTTCTTGCAGTCCAAGGGACTCTCAAGAATCTTCTCCAACACCACAGTTCAAAAGCATCAATTTTTCTGTGCTCAGATTTCTTTATAGTCCAACTCTCACATCCATACATGACTACTGGAAAAACCATAGCTTTGACTACATGGACTTTTGTGGGCAATGTAATGTCTCTGCTTTTTAATATGCTGTCTAGGTTGGTCATAGCTTTTCTTCCAAGGAGCAAGTATCTTTTAGTTTCATGGCTGCAGTCACGATCTGCAGTGATTTTGGAGCCCCCAAAAATAAAAGTCTCTCACTGTTTCCATTGTTTCCCCATCTTTTTGCCATGAAGTGGTGGGACCAGGTACCATGATCTTGGTTTTCTGAATGTTGAGTTTTAAGCCAGCTTTTTCACTCTCCTCTTTCACTTTCATCAAGAGGCTCTTTAGTTCTTCGTTTCTGCCATAAGGGTGGTGTCATCTGCATATACGAGGTTATTGATATTTCTCCCAGCAATCTTGATTCCAGCTTGTGGTTCATTCAGCCCAGCCTTTCTCATGATGTACTCTGCATATAAGTTAAATAAGCAGGATGGCAATATATAGCCTTGACCACTTCTTTCCCAATTTGGAACCAGTCTTTTGTTCCATGTCCAGTTCTAACTGTTGCTTCTTGACCTGCAAACAGATTTCTCAGGAGGCAGATAAACAGAAAAATAAATGCAAAAAGGCAAAATGGTTGTCTGAGGAGATATTACAAATAGCTGAGAAAAGAAGGGAAGCTAAATGCAAAGGATAAAAGGAAAGATATACCCACCAGTGTAAGCCATCAGCAAATCTTTCCACCACAGGAGAAGGAAAATCAGCATGGAAGAAAAACTGACTGATTGGAAGGAAGGGGACCACGTTACTCATCACAGCATCTCCAAGCATAACATAAAATATATAATCAACAGTTTGCAATAAATATAGCATTAAATAAACTATTAGATATGCTAGATATTCTACTACTAATATATTTATAAAATCAGAACTCTTATTATAGTCAGGTTAAAATAATTTCATCACTTGTTTATCAGAAAGTAACTGATGATGTACTATTAAGAGTTATGACCTGGCATGGGCAAAATTAGTCATATAAAGCCCATATCTATGTACTCAGTAATCAGCTGCCTTGGATTGTTTGCATTGCTATCACCACATATACTTTGTAATTTAAATTAGTAAAACCCAACGTTATTTTAAATGTTTTCCAAAAGTCACAACATGGTGCAGTATTGCAAGAAGTATAAACTTGGAGAAGATTGTCACATACCAGGCAATGCAACTAAAACTTGCAGGTATTTTTGAGTCTCTTATAAGTGGGTCTTCACTGATAGCTCAGTTGGTAAAGAATCCGCCTCTAGTGTAGGAGACCCCAGTTAGATTCCTGGGTCAGGAAGATCTGCTGGAGAAGGGATAGGCTACCCACTCCAGGATTCTTGGGTTTCCCTTGTGGCTCAGCTGGAAAAGAATCCACCTGCAATCCGGGACACCTGGGTTTGATCCCTGGGTTGGGAAGATCCCCTGGAGAAGGGAAAGGCTACCCTCTCCAGTATTTTGTCCTGGATAATTCCATGGATCATGCAGTCCATGAGGTAGCAAAGAGTCAGGCACAATTGAGCAACTTTCACTTTATAGTCGATCCCAGAAAACTTATGGCTAGAAGGCTGTGTCTAGTAAAAGCGTAGTTCTTATACTGAATATCTGTCAAAAGCCTCTGGATGACTCTCAACACAGATATTTAACTTTTAATATGTATCTCAATTAAAGGAATAAAGTGAAACTCTTTCACCAGAGGAAGTACAAACAAAATCCTAGAATTGATCACCTGCTTTGAAGATATGTTTTGCATTTTAAAGAAACTAAAGAATTCAAGGCCCTGAACATGGTATAGAAAATTAAAACCCCTCACTGTGAAATCTCAAGTAATTCAGATAACTATAAAAACATAAAAATTTAAATAAAGCTTAGACTTAATTTTATCATGATACTTATGGGAGACGTTTTATATAATAGTAGATAAAGAGTTGTTGTTTAGTTGCTAAGTCATGTCTGACTCTTTGTGATCCCATGGACTGTAGCCCACCAGTCTCTCTGTCCATGGGATTATCCAGGCAAGACTACTGGAATGGGTTGTCATTTCCTTCAGGGGATATTCTCAATCCAGGGACTGAATTCTCATCTCCTGCATTGGCAGGTGGATTCTTTACCACTGGGTCACCAGGGAAGCCCAGTAGATAAAGATACCTTACCATTATTTGTGAAATTTAGGATGAAGTAGGGATATTACATATAATATTTCTATTTTATAGAATCAGAACTCCTTACATAAAATAAAGATATTACTATTTATACAAAATTAAAATATTATTTAAATATAACAGGTTCTATAATACCTAGGATTTAAAGAATGATGATTACTGACCTAGCAAAACTACTATGAAATCCTTATGTGATTGAGGGCAAGGGACTTGATCTTTTGGAACTAAGTTCTTAATTTAGACCTTCTAGATGGCTTATTCCCCAGATTGATAATGAAATTAATGAATTTGGGAACACTGAACACACTTGCAGAAAAGAGTAATTATTTAAACATTTCTGGTTATTAATCCTATGGTAGCATCTAGAATGTAGTGTAATTTTTTTCTTAATATTCATTTACTTAATGAAGTAATCTAAACTTTAATAAAAAATGTTCTTCATGGAATATAATAAAGTCATTTCCTTCTTAAATTAAAAACAGACTGTAAACTTTATTTTTCCTGAAATAGCACTTTGAATAAATAGTTTATTTCCTGTTTATGCTGCTTTTCTCATTGTATATACTCCTGGCATTTCCACTCTCTCATGTACATTAAGAACATAATTATAAAGGTTGCATAGCACTGTATTACATAGATGAGATAACATATAAATAATGTCTTGCTGTTAGACATAGACACTGCTTTTAATATTTACTCTAAATAATACTACTACAGTGAATGTCGATTCAGATAAATATGTGTGTATGTATGTGTGTTCATGTTTGTGTATCGAGTTTCTTGGGAAAATCAACAATAATGTTATTATTGTATAAAAATACATAAACATTTATAAGACTTTTGTCTTATAAACAAAACACCGCCCCATTCTCCACAGAAAGTCTATTGGAGTTTCCGGTGCCACCTGTAGTATGGGGGATGGGGCAGTGGGGTGTTTCTTTTGGTGCATCCTCATTGCGCCACTGTTGTTAACTGTGTTACCTTCGAGATACATTAACATTCTCCAATTTCCTTGTTTGTAAAAGAAAATAAGTACCTCTTACTCCAACACAGCCATCATGGTCATTATATGAAATTATGTAGTAATAAATCCCACCCCTCTGCTCTTTCTGCTATATGCCCCTTCTCTTTTAGAAATCCGATCTATTTTAGTGGCTTTACACACATCACCTTTTTCACTATGCTGATGGCTCCCAAGTGTCTCATTGAATTTCTTCTCTGAGAACTTGAAGTTGTTTCCTGGATATGTTCTTTTGAATATTTTGTGGTCACATGAAATCCTAAAACCCAATTGCTTCATCTGTTCTTCATCTTAGTTTTGTTTTCTCTTTCCATATAACAGTTAAATTCCCAGGAGGCAATGCAAACAATAAAGCTATCTTTAACTCATCCTCTGATTATACCTAATACGTATTATTTTTCTTACTAAATATTCATGATGCGTTTTCTGAAATATCTCTCATTTATGCTTGTAGAGTCCCTATGTCACCAGTGTTATCCAGGGTTTCATGCTCTCATGTTTGAATATGGCAGCTCTTTTCTAAGTGAGCAATCACAATTGATTCTCATTCCATATATTTATAGCTTTCATTTATTTATACATTGCCAATTCAAAAAGATGTGTATTATTTTATCTCTCAGAAAAAACTGAAAAAGATAAGTACAAATGTGGAATAACAAATAATTTCGGGTGTTACACATGATTCTTTTTTTTTTTTTTTTTAATCTAGGTTAAGTGAAACTTTTAGATCTGAGGACAACATTTAGCTTTGAGTTATCTCCCAGACTCAAATATCTTCCAATTCACTCTGCACATAGCTTCAGGACAGAAAACTACCAGAAATGTGGCAAGTAATATTTCTTTAACTATTGCTTCCTTTGTGTCGCTCCCAGGGTGAAAATCTTCAATGACTCCCTTGTTCTATCACAGGGGTCTAAATTATCTAATTTTAAAACCATTTATAATTTTGTTTCATACAATGTATCTAATTTAATTGCCTGTACACGACCATTATGCGCTATTCTTGTCAATGTCCCTTTTTACCAAATGAGAGTACCATAAAATTTCCTGTTTTCTTTTACTTAATTTGTCACTCACACTAGAATTCCTTTCACTTCCACTTTTTTTAACTCTACATTTCAACACCTTTCTCAGTTCCTTCTAGCTTCCCTACCTCTTCAAAAAATGCTAAGATTATTCAAGCTTCCGTTGATTCCTTTCACAAATTGTTGAGTCATTATAAATATTTTAGGATCTATTTATTATAATTTAATTCCTGATACATAATAACAGCAAGTCAAACATGACTTTTGCAAATAACATTCTATTGAACATATGAATTGTGCATGTATATTACATAATAGGATATATAAAACATCATGATACATGAAAACATTCATATATGTTCAAAAATTTAGAAATACATAAATATTCCAGATATATAAAATTATAAACCATAATTTAAACTGAAATTAAGAATACAGGTACTATGATGGCTTAGAATATAGATATCTTAACTTTTCTTAGAGACAAGATAAAAGTTTCCAAATGCTCTGCATTTTTTTCCCCCACACACCATTGGCTTTTGAGCTGAAGTTTACCAAAACTTCTGTGTCTTGTGGCATTTAGGCACAATTCAAAGTACAAGATAGGTACTTAATACACTTACAGTTTGGTTATATTATGAAAGTAAAAAAATGCATATATTTCTGTTTTAATTTACTTAGAAGCTAAAGTTACTTTCAGAACCACATTTAAGATAATAGTGGTATTGATACTACTCAAAAGGTTAGCTTCTGTGGAGTTAAATTTGTGAGACCTATGCATTCAAAATGATTCCCAGAGGAGCTTATTGTACAAAAGAAGAATTACACTTTATAGGGGAGGCCTGGTCTGAGTCTCTGGAAGGATTTGAGTGCATTTCATTGGAAATGTAGAGTACACATCTCAGTTTAATTTGGATCAATTAAGATACTAGGAGAATGATAAACATTATATTTGTGAAAACAGAAGCTTGAGCTGATTAACAGATGACCAGAACGCTTAATATGTTAGAAAAAGAACATCTCTCTCGGTTGGGAAAAAAAAAAAAGTTTGATATTGCAGAGTTACTGGACAGAGATGAGAGAGAGATGATAAAAATGAAGTAGGAAAGTAGGGGAGTGTAGAGTCCCAAGGTGTGACAATACCAATAAACAAAGAACCAAAATGATTAAAGAATACTAGTCTGAATTAAAAGAAGATAGAGATGTTAGTAAATTTATAATACCTTATATAATATGGTGTACTCTGTTAAGACATGCCTTTGTTTAATTTAAGTGAGAAAGAAGTATAATTAGGATAGATTATTTTTAAAAAATGATTGGTCTTCAGCTTTTGAAGAAGTAGCCACACTTAATATGTTTATTGTGAAATATTGGCTCTATTGGAACCATGTACTAAAAGTATTCCCAATAAACTCTGAGACAGCCATATATGAAAAATGGAAAGAAAGGTAGTTGTTGATAAGAAAAATGAGAAAAGTAACAATTTCTATACATTTCTGGAAAAGATTAATCAGTCAAGATGTATTAATTTTAATGTATTTGAGTCAGAATGCAAATTATAGGAGAAATTTTGCCATGTGGTCACAAAAGTAAAGATCTTACTTATCTAAGGTTCAATTTTAAATTAATTTTTAGGGTTTGAGAATTTGAGAATAGTGTTAAGGGTGTGTGCCTTTATCTAACATGCAAAACAGACATTAAAACTCAATAATTTAAAAAGAATAACTCAATAAAGGGGACTTCCCAGATGGTGCTAGTGGTAAAGAATCTGCCTGCCAGTGCAGGAGATGAAAGAGATGTGGGTTTGATCCCTGGGTCCGGAAGATCCCCCGGAGGAGGGCATGGCAACATACTCCAGTTTCTTGCCTGGAGAATCCCATGGACAGAGGAGCCTGGTGCGCTACAGTTCATAGGGTCGCAAAGAGTTGGCGATGACTGAAGCAACTTAGCACACACGCACTCAACTCAATGAAAAATGGACAAAGTATCTCAACAGACATTTCTCTAAAGAAGATAAATAAATGGCTACAAAACAAATGAAGAGAAGCTCAATGTCATTAGCCATCAGGGAAATGCAAGTCCAAACCACAATAAGAAAGCACTTCCTAGCCACTCTGAAGGTTAGAAAAGATTGATAATCACATGTGTTGGCAATGATGTGGAGAAACTGGATCTCTCATCAACTACTGGTAGGAATGTAAAATGGCTCAACCATGTTGAAAAACATCCTGGCAGTTCCTCACGTGGTTAAACTATTTGACCGAGGAATTTCACTGCTAGATACAGAGACCCAAGAGAACTGAAAACATGTGTTCTGGCAAAAACTTCCTCATGAATAGTCATATTATTCAGAGTAGCCAAAAAGTGGGGAAAAAAAAGTGCCTATTAACCTATGAAATGATAAATAAAATATGGTATGCCTACATAACAGAATATTATTTGGCAATAAAAAAACAAAGTACTGATACATGCTACAACATGGATGGACCTTGAAAATATTATTTTTAGTGAAAAAAATCCAGTCACAAAGAACCACAAATTGTGAAATTCCACATGTCAAATGTCCAGAATAGGAAAAATCTACAGACAGAAAGTAGGTTAGTGGTTGCCTATGACTGGGGAAGGTGAGGGGTTGTGCAGAGAGAGCTAGGGAGAGCTGGAATGTTGGGGGGCTGGTAAAGAAAATGCTCTAAATTGATTATGGTGATGTATACACAACTCTGTACTAAAATCATCGAAAGGTATACTTTAAATGGATAAGTTTGTATAGAATGTTAATTATATCTATACATCATTAAAAGTTGTGTTTGCATAAATAAATTACATCAAAAATCATTATATCCCATCATATTTGATATCAGCTTTACGATTTAGAATACACTGTTTACATAACATCAGAGAAAATGGTAATCACTAAAGAACCAGTGATCCTATCACTCTAAACAGTAATACTATTATTAAAATGGCTGTGCCGTATCCCATTTAATCATTAGCAAAAGAAGAAATGCCAAGTTCAAAGCAGTAATTCATACTGAGTGAAGTAGTGCAGGTTTTGAAATCAATCATTTTATTGCTGTGAAGTTCTCAATGTCCTGAGAAACTGTAGTTCAATGTTGTATGTGCCCAGATAGAAGTGATTCCGAGTTTTCATACCGAAAATGTGCACCTTGGAATTTTGGCACACATGAATGACGAGGAATATTCTTTTAATAAAGTAAACTGGCAGTCTGCACGTGGTTTTTAAACAACATTAATCGTAGTTTTCAGGTAGAGAGCAATTAAAAAAAAACTCTAATTTCTTGTTATTCATTCTAAATATTTTTATTTGTAATAAGAATAGTGCTCCTGCCGTGGAGAGTAATGACCACTTCCAAGGTTGTTTCTGGCATTTTCATTCGTCAAGTGAAAAAATGAGGACCTTGCTAAGTATTTAGTAGAATGTATAGTTTGCCTTTAATTTTTTTTTTTTTTAGTTTGCCTTTAATTTTGAATCAGTAAAATAGCACAGTGAAGCATGCTCTCCAAAACCCTGAGTTACTGACAGTAACTCAAGTCTAACAGTCTCAGGTTTTTTTTTTTTTTGTATAGAAGTATTCTCGGTTTGTGATTAGGATTGTTTTAAGATACCAAAGGATACAAGTCTTCATCACTTCTTGAATAAACAATTCTGTTATTATATCTGTCCATAAGAGTGTGTGTATTTACCATGTTTTCTTTCTTCTTTTCTCCTATACTTTACGAATGATTAAAATTTCTAGTTTCTATATCTGTTTTTATTTGAGCTTGCTTTTATTTTTAATATGCAACCTTTCATTACTTAATACATATTGAAATTAAACAGATTTGGTATTCTTTCACTTAGAAATCAAAGACTTTGAGTAATTCCATATCTCATTGGCATTCATCAATACACATTTATGTCAGTGATGAATTCATTAATAATTAATGATCATTAATAAATTATATATTTATCATGTATGTATTTATATGTATATATATTATGTGTTAATAATTAATAAATTCAGTTTATTATTAACATTTAGACTTAAAATGTATTTTAACTTCATTTTATGTCACACTTTGACAATATTTTCTCATTTTTCCTCTATCAAATATTGCTGATAAAAACATAATACTGCTTATTTTCAGGCTTCCCAGGTGGCTCTAGTCATAAAGAGTCTGCCTGCAGGAGACTCTGTAGGAGACGCCAGAAATGTAGGTTTGATCTCTGGGTTGGAAAGATCCGCGGAGGAAGAAATGACAACCCACTCCAGTATTCTTGCCTGGAAAATTGCCTGGCCAGAGAAGCCTGGCAGCCCACCATCTATGGGGTCACAAAGAGTCTGACACGACTGTGCTCACCCCATACACAAATCACTACTCATTCTCATTTCATTCTTGGTAGTTTGTCTTTACATTATGTTATGTCATGAATCTTATTATTGGTCTCAATGTTTATGAGATTCACTGCAGTGTGTCAGTATGTGTTTTTCTTTTTCCCTTTTTTTCTTCTTTTCAATTACGCAATACTTACAAGTTTTCTTGTATGAGAAATTTCACTTTTTCAGTTCTAGAAAATTCTTAACTATCTTTCCTCCAACAATTTTTGCTTTTTTTTCTGAAAAATCTGATAACTATTGATACTCTGACTCATTGGACATCACTTGATTTAATTTGTACATATATTTGCATTGCATTCTGGGATAATGCCTCAGTCTGCTCATTGTTCACCAATTGTCTCATCAGTGATGTCCATTCAGCTAATTTGCCTCAGATTTTTAATTTCAAAAGCTATACCTTATTTTTAAGAATTATAGTTTATCATACTGTTCCTTTTTTGTCATATTTTTTCTTTTATAACATAATCTGAATTTATTGCTTCAAGGAAATAATTCCATTCTTTGTCTTTTTGAATTTTTATTTGAAAATCTGTTCATATTGTTGTAGTAATTATTTTTCTTTGAGTGTACATTCTCCCATTTCTTTAATTTTTATCAAAGTATATTTGATTTATAATGCTGTATTAGTTTCTAGTGTACAACAAAGTGAATCTGTTACATGTAAATTCTTTCCATATTGTTTAAAATATAGTTTATTACAAGATATTGAATATAATTCCCTGTGCTATGCAGTAGGATCTTGTCATTTATCCCTTCTATACAAAATATTTTGCATCTGCTAATCCAAACTCCTGATCCACTCATC
This sequence comes from Dama dama, assembly GCF_033118175.1. Classification (NCBI taxonomy): domain Eukaryota; kingdom Metazoa; phylum Chordata; class Mammalia; order Artiodactyla; family Cervidae; genus Dama; species Dama dama. The sequence goes on from NC_083697.1 coordinate 55,807,468, forward strand.
CCTCTATCGCAAGTCTGTTCTCTGTGTCTGAGTCTATTTCTGTTTATATAAACAAGTTCATTTATGTCATATTTTAGATTCACCATGTAAATGATATAATACAGGTATTTGTCTTTCTTTTGCAAAGGAGGTTCAAAATGGAAGACTGTTTAGGCTTCTAGCAAAATTGGGAACAATCAATGAGAGGCCGGAGTTTCAGAAGGATCCTACCTGGTCAGAGACGGGAGACCGGTACCTGTTGAAGCTCTTTAGGGATCATTTTTTTCATCAGGTGACAGAAGCGGGTGCTCCTTGGATTGACCTCAGTCATATCATTTCTTGTCTTAACAAGTTAGATGCTGGTGTGCCAGAAAAAATAAGCCTCATTTCCAGAGATGAGAAGAGTGTACTTGTGGTGACTTACAGTGACTTAAAGCGATGCTTTGAAAATACTTTTCAAGAACTGATTGCAGCTGCGAATGGTCAGTTGTAGTATTTGCTTAAAAAAAAAAAATAGGCGGGATATGGCCAAGGAGCTCAACCAATAGCAAATTGCACTACAGCTGAACTGTCGTCATCTCATCTCACGTCGGGAAGCACGCAGAAGATGAGCAGAGCTGCTTGCACTTGGGTCAGGTGCACTGTTACTTGAAAGAAAGAATGTCTCCCTCAGCCCCGAGCTGTGGCTGCCGGCGGGGCCACACCTGTGAAGAATTTATCTTAGATCAAGGAGCACCATTAGGAAGATTTTACTATCTGAGAGAACTCAAATTAAGGATGTGAGCTTCCCACGCCTCCCTGTCAGGACAGACATAGAAGCACAGCAAGGACAGCCCCGAATCATGTGACGTCGCCGTTCAGCCTCTGTACCTGCTTTCCGTTCTGTCCGTGCGTTTACTCATTGTAAATATGTTTGAGGGCACCTTTGTGTTTTTGCCTTCGACCTCGGTTCTGTGATTTGGATGTCAACAACTTCCCTGAAAAGCACCAGTGTGTTCATTTCTAATGTCATGACCCCTATCTGGGTTATTTCATCTTTAATCCTGTTTTCAGTCTCTATGTGTACAGCAGTATTTTTAATAAAGAATTACAGAGAAAAAAAAAAATAGTCTCTAGGTCTATCCATGTTGCTGTAAATGATATCATTTCACTCTTTTTATAGCTGTGCAGTATTCCATTGTTTATATGTGCCAGATTTTCTTTATCCATTTATCTGTCAATGGACATTTAGGTTAGTAACATATCTTGGCTATTGTAAATAGTACTACTTGAAACATAGGGGTACATGTATTCATTTGTTGATTATTTTTTTCCTTTCTTTCATTGTTGATCTTCCTCAAGTTCTCTTTTGCAACATAATTGCACTTGAACTTGAAATTTTGGCAGTTTCAAACTCCTATTTAATTGTGAATAGAAGTGTCTTCCTTAATTTTTGATGAAGACTAATTGATCACAGCACCATAATATTTGAATATCTTTCTCAGAGTCTTCACCAAATGGATTTAAATCTGCTTATGGGTCCAGAAGACCTTTGTAAGAAATGAAAACAAGATTTAACACTTTCTTGGAGACTTCAGAAAATAATCAGGACATAAAGAGAAATAACTGCCAACAAAGCACCAATATCCAGAATGTATTGATTACATTCTGTTTGAATATTTTATTTTGGTTAGACTAAAGGCCAACAAAGCAAAGGAGTGTCTTGCTTTAAAAAAACTTTTACATTCAGATGTTAACCATTTTATATTTGCTCCACACTGATCTAAGGGTATAGTTTTGGATGTGCTGTAATCTACCTTCAAATTCTTTACATGCCAAAAACAATAGTATAAAACTGAAAGGTTTACTGTGACATTCTTACACTTTTTTTTTCTTGTCAGAAGAAAATAAAGATAAATGAAAATAGCTACATACTGGATGATACAGTATAAAGTGTAAATCTTTCACTTCTCAAGACAAAAGTTGAAAGATTTAGAATGTATAGAACAGCCATGGTTTACATTAAAAAGAAAGAAAAATCAGGAAACAGAGAGCACTTCAAGGTTTACAGCACCTTTTAGGACATGCGGAGTCCTGATCCTCCAAACCAAAATTTATAGTGTAGGGAGAAAAATGCTTTTTCAAATAAGCTCAAAGCCAGTAAACAGTTCTTGGGTTTTAATTTGATAACCAGCAGCAAATCAAAACTTTATAGATGAAATTAAGACACAGCATTACCAATCAATGTACAAATGAAACCACACAAATATTATGATGTGACTACCCTTTGGCATCATGTGGGAGGAAAGTAATTATTTTGTCAATATATTTCAAAAAATTAAAATTTCAATATACTTTTTTAGGATTGTCACTTAGAATATTTGTCACTATAATTATTTTGTCAATATATTTCAAAAAATTAAAATTGCATTATACTTTTTAGGATTGTCACTTTAGAATATTTGTCACTATCAGAAAATACATAGCTTGTTATATGCATGAAAGATATAATGACAAAAAAGGGAAAGAAAGGAAAGTTGGCAAACCACAGGCTGAAAGATCAAATTAATGTAAAATGTTTACAGAACAAACTGGAGCCCAAATTATACTCATAAAAGCAACTTTTCCTCAAAATTATCAGCTTCATATCTAACTTCTACTTTACATAAGAAATTTTGCTTTTCATTTCTCTTTAATATTGCATACAAAAATACTAACACAGTAGGGAAAAACATTAAAAAGAAAAAATATAATAATCCATTTCTAAAAACAGTATAGTAACACTAAAATCACCTTGTATATACATCTCTATTTTTCCACCTCAGCATTAACCATTAATTGAATGTGGGATTTATCATTTTAACTTAATTTTTAGAGCTTTACTATGTCTACTGATATAGATTTATATCACTAGAAAGTCTATATAATTTTGGAAGCTTGGGCAACTTCACAGAGGTGGAATCATTTGCCCTTTTCTTTCAATGTTGATTCTGATGTTCATCCATGTAGTTGAATGTAGCATTTATTGACTCATTTTTACAGATTATTGAGAATTCTTTAATTAGCTGTATCATTCTTTGTTTATCCATTATATTCATGATGGTTATCTCTAGGTTGTTTTCATCCAGTCAGTGGGATTGGATATTTTTATACCTGTTTGGGGATTCAAGAATGTAGGAGCTAAGCTAATCTAAGTTTAAACCTAGGTGTGACTTGCTTTTGTGAAACATATTTACACATTCCACTTTATAAATTAATGCTGACTTGTTTTCTAAAATGGTTACCCCAACTGATACTCACACATATATGTCATTAAAAAGTGGTCTCATTGCTTTGTATCCTCTATAGTACCTTATTATTTAAGCTTAATATTTTTGCCAATCTGGTGTTTATAACATAATGCCCATTTTGGATTATTATTTAACATAATTGATCATTTGACTCTCGCTTTTCTTTTGTTTTTCCCTTCCTCGCCTTTTTTCGGTGTTTGGTAGTGACTGATTAATTTTAAAAAGTTTTTCTATTTCATTTTTCTCCCTTTACTCCTTTCTTTTAATGATTTTTCCAGAAAATTTAACCTGACACCTTAGTATATCAAACTCTAAAGTTTATAAAACTCCATCTTTCTTCCAGATGTTTCAGGAATGTTGGCAGAAATTAATCATCCTCCCTCTAAGTTATAAAATTATATTGCTAATTAATTATTTCTATTATTTTATAAACTTTCAAAATATTATTATATTATATAATTAATTAAATTTTCATATGCTTGCCTTTTTCTTTATTTACCACACTACTTTTAATAAACCTTCACTGAAATTAATGTCATTTGCATAATTTATTTATTTAGAATAATTATTCTCAATTACTAAATTACATTTGTCTAAAAAGTCTATCCCATAGAATTGCCATCGTCTTCCCTTGTGGCTCAGACAGTAAAGAATCTGTCTGCAATGCAGGACACCAGGGTTCAGTCCCTGGGTTGGGAAGATCCCCTGGAGAAGGAAATGGCAGCCTACTCCAGTACTCTTTCCTGGAAAATCCCACGGACAGAGGAGTCTGGTGGGCTACAATCCAAGGGGTCACAAAGGGTCGGACATAATTGAGCGACTAACACTTCCACTTCATAGAACTTCCCGTTGAAAACTAAATCTGTTCCCAGTAACTCTTGAGTTTATTTCTGAAAATCTCTGTTACTCTCGTTTTTCTCCTTATATTGAAAGTGCTGTTTTGTAATTTTTTTTTTTTTTTTTGCTGGTTATAAAATTTTGAGTTGACAGTCTCTTCATCGGTCGAGAGCTTATATTTACTGGAATTTTACTAGCGAGAATTATTTTAGACCTGAACGTGAAGTAGTTTTTTCTACTTCTCAAGGTGATTTATATTTCCTACTAACAGAATTGTTGACCACCTACAACAATTTTAAGACAAATATTGCAGTATCTTTTCCTTCCAATCATCTATCTATTGTGAATTTAATTTCAAGTCTCGCTTATAGTTATATTTCACAGGAAAATGCTTTTCTATTTATTTATTTTTTCCCTTCTACCACTAGCACAAGTGCCCAAGAAAGACACATTCCCAACTTCTTACTCACTGCGGCAGGAATGTGAGAGTTGTAAGTTTCATTCTTAGTCTAACAATGAATCACCTTACAGGGTTCTTGTCTGGGACAAGCCCGGGTTTTACCACCGGTGTCTTTTCCCCCAAAAGGAGGTTAAAACTGAAGAGCACAACTAGGCAAATAGCCTCAAGGTGGAAGCAGACTTTGTGGTTTACTTGCCTCTGTGAGTTCACTTATATTTTGGCCTTAAGATTTCAGTATCTCGACCATTGATAAAATGGTAATATTTTTAAATGTCTAATAATCAAGCAACTCAGTAGAAAAGTTGACCAATTGCTCATTGGTTATAGTCAACTATAATTCTGGAAATAAAGTTATTGTCAAAATTTTTATGCTTCAGTAATAGTCCTGGGTGTTCATTGGAAGGACTGATGCTGAAGCTGAAACTCCAGTACTTTGGCCACCTCATACGAAGAGTTGACTCATTGGAAAAGACCCTAATGCTGGGAGAGATTGGGGGCAGGAGGAGAAGGGGACGACAGAGGATGAGATGGTTGGATGGCATCACCGACTTGATGGACATGGGTTTGAGTAAACTCTGGGAGTTGGTGATGGACAGGGAGGCCTGGCGTGCCTGGCGATTCATGGGGTTGCAGAGACAGACACGACTGAGTGACCCAAACTGAAATGAACTGAACTGAATAGTTTTTATCTTCCAGGCCTTGGTGGTAACAAAATAGGGAGGGTAGGAAGGAAATCATTACAAAAATGCGAACTTGTTCGACTCAACTTTGTTCTTATGTTAAGAAGAGTGAAATACAGGCAAGAGAAGACTGAGAAACAGATTTAAAATCTAATATATGTGATTTTTATTTTAGATGGCTTTTTAAAAAATCAGTATGAAAATAGGAAAAAAGAAAGAATATACAATAATTCCACAAACATGTTCCCCAACTAAGATGTGCCAGTAGGTCAGCATGATGTGCCAATAGGTCAGCTTTTGAAAATAAAGGAGACTATGTAAATTGGAACCTGGAACAAAAAGTGGAAAAACTGCTGAGAAAAATAAGGATTTACCTGGGGAAATCCTGGAGCAGTCAAGAATGGTGCAGCACATATGACTGAACAGAATTATGGACGCAGACCAGAGCCAGGAGGGCTCACAGGTTTCTTTTCTTTTATTACAGTACTCTGCACTAGCTATTGTGGCAGCAAAAGTGGCAGGTCAGCAGAGAAATTAATCACCAGTTGACTGACCTCATTTATGTGTTTCTGGTTTCTCCACCATAGCTTGGGCTCACAGTTTGGGTTGAGTAAAGTATTAATGTTCTTGAACTTCATCTAAAATCTAGAAGTACAGTAGAAACCACCCCAGAAGATTTAAAAAAAAAAAAAAGTTATTTCTGAGACAAATGAGGTGTTTTATTTTAATATTAAGAGACTGAAAACAATGTTTTGTATCCTTAATTGGACTGAAGGAAAGAGAAAAAAAGAATAAAGATAAAAAAATAATGTATTTAGGATAACTTAATGATGGCTTTATAGCAGTGTGTATATACAAAGCAAAACGCCTTCAGTCAAGGGTCATTGTTCCCGCAACTCTGTATATGTGAGTAATCAATTTGCTAAGGTTTTGTTTTCTTTTTCTTTTTTTGCATAACATCTGTGGCTCTATTTTTCACCAATTTTCCTTAAGATACTTGCTACATTGATTTTGGAGCTACGTATCTAGTTGAATAACTGTAAAATGCCTTCAAAATTCTACCTTTATTATCTTCTTTATAAGAAAATAATGGGAAAAGTAATAGCAAAAACTGGGAACAAAAATAGCTGTTGTGAAATATCTCTGAATTTGAAGGCCTTGATCTGATGACCTTTAGGGAAATTTCAGTGCTAAAGAATTTATCTTGATAAGAAGATTTTTCTTTTGACAATCAACACTATTAATAGTAGAGCTTTTAGCTCTTTTGAAACACTGGAGAAATACTGGGCAGTTTACATATTTTTCATTTTCAAAGAGAAATCAGTTAAATAACAGCCTTTCAGAGATAGCACTCTTTGTCAGTCTGGTATAGGAGAAAAAAAAAAAAAAACAGCAATAATGCTTTAGATATGTATTTTTAAAAATACACTGGTTCAATTTTTAGACTAACTTGGGTTAGTTTCAAAAATTCAAGCAGACTGGAAATAATTATAAGCCTCATCCTTAAAGTGCTCTGACTGCCTTTCTAAATTCAATGTGCTAACTCTGTTCTTTGTGTTCCATTTTTATGGCCTATACCGATATGGTAGTGAAATATAAGGAATTAATAATAGGTATATTTAAGTTAAATTTATATATGGCATTGATATTTTGTTGTTTAGTCACTAGGTTATGTTTAACTCTTTTGCAACCCCATGGACTGTAGCCTATCAGGTTCCTCTGTCCATGGAGTTTTCCAGGCAAGAATATTGCAGTGGGTTGCCCTTTTCTCCTCCAGGGGATCTTCCCAACCCAGTGATTGAATCCTAGGTTTAACAGGTAGTTCAGTGGTAAAGAATCTGCCTGCCAATGTGAGACACAGGAGACGCAGGCAATCCCTGATTCAGGAAGATCCCCTGAGGAGGACAAGGCGACCCACTTCAGGATTCTTGCCTGGAAAATCTCATGGACAGTGGAGCCTGGTGGACTACAGTCCATGAGGTCACAAACAGATGGACACAACTGAGCTACTAAGCATGCACACAATTGATATTGTATTGCAATATCAATTGTAAAATTGATATTTTACACTACAGAGAGTAGTGTATTAGCTTGATAGAAACATACGTTTTCCTTCTTCATATCAAGTCATTAAAACAGTTTTTTCATGCATAGAATCTATTTTCAGTTCTTTCTAGAAGAATATACATATGTATCAAAAAACAACTTACACTATTGATTTGGTGGTGGTTTAGTCACTAAGTCATGTCTGATTCTTGTGACCCCATGGGCTGTCCATGGGATTTTGCAGGTAAGGATACTGGAGTGGATTGCCAATTTCCTTCTCCAGGGGATCTTCCTGACCCGGGAATCAAACCCAGATCTCCTGCATTGCAGGCAGATTCTTTACTGACTGAGCTAGGAAGGAAGCCCCCTGATACTATTGATTTGGGAAAGGTCAATCAGCTTAGGCTGCATTATTCTATAGTAACAAACACCTTCCAGAAATCTCAGTGACTTGAAAACTGCAGAATCGTAATTCTTGCTGTCATTTATCTCCACTGAGGCTTACTCAACCACTCTACTCCTCATAGTCATCTATGACATTTGGATACCATCTAAAATTTTACTGGTCACAGTCCAGACTGACACTGGTCCAGAATCAAAGAAGGTTACAGTTAAGCCCCTCCACTCACAACTCAAAAGCTATATCCAGTTCCTTGACTTTATTCACTTAGAAGTGAGTTAAAATGTATATCCTGCCAAGCCCTGAAAAGAGGAAGAACGAGAAACATGAGCTGAACATCACTTACAACTACCACATCTTTCTGCTCATCAAATAGCTGATTCGCTCTCCTTTCTGCATAAAATGTATACTTGCTTCTCAAAGTAAAAAACTCCTAAATACTAACTCATCACAATATTAACCTAAAAGCTAAGAATCTGTGGGTGATGCATGTAGGTCTTTGCAAGTGATATGTGAAATTAGCTTTAAATCAGAAACAACTCACCTTCATTCAGATATATACAACCCAATATGTAATGGTCCAAAAAGTACTGGAAAGCTGCAGTCAATACTTATATTTAGATAAAAGGAAGATTTGAGGCACAGCATGTAGAAACCTATAGCAATTCTGAAATCTCCAGTGGGCAAACTTTTTGAGGGATCACTACCCTACTAGTAAGGACTGTTTTTTGAATATTCCTGATTCTGCTTTGTGGAATGAGTCTGTTAGTCTCTTGTTTTTGATGGCTTTTTGCAGCTCTTTCAGAGATTTTATCCTTCGTTATATTCTTGGCTGCATCTGAAGTTCAGATTGGAAAATCCTATTCTCCTGGGGGCTGAGTAGTGTTATTAGATGGATCTCTTTCCAGAGAAAATTAATTTTAAGTCTCAGAGAGTTAACTGTCTTTTTTAGTCTGGGTTGTGTTTCTTCTTGTACTCTAGCTCTTTCAATAACTTAACATTTTTAACAACTGAAGTCCAATCAGTTGCATTTGCCAATAACTACAATCATAGTTCTGCTTGGGACACCTTTCTTTCTCTTCACTTAATTACAAATAACTTGAGTTTACCAGCTTTAGTGGGTATGTTATACCACTAAATCTTTTCCTAAATCATTTTCTCAATAATAGAGATTTTTCTAAGAACAGTATTACTTGTTAGGTTTTTAATGTAATGATTCTCCAACTGATGTGATCTTTCTGCAATGTATACTTTAATTGATATTTTTGCTTATGACATTTCTCATTTTATTATTCCTCTTCTTAGAGTTAAGAAGTTATAACCACTTCCTACTTAAAATTGTTTCTATATATGAAAAGGACCTAATTATTTACCGAGGCCATTTATTAATTGCAATTATCTTGTCAAATGGACCTAATAGCATCCAACACTGACTGTAATCATTCTAACTGTCCAATCATTTTTTCTGAACACTACATCATTAATTGTATAATCTGAATCTCAATCTAATCTCAGGTGACCAATTAGTCAAATGTATTGGTCTATATTACATGAATTTCCATTTCTCAGTTTCTTTATCTTAGAATCCTTAAGACACTGCATGCATTCAGGTTTGTTTTTTTCAAGAGCAACTGTTTTCTGGTTTTGATTTCTATGTCATGCAGGATAGACTAGGTTACACTATGGCAAAAGTCAATTCTCAAATTTTGGTGACTCAAGCATCAAATATTTATAGTTGCTCATTCTACATGATCATAGATGAACAATTCTTCTAATTATGTCACTCTGAGATCACAACTATCAGAAGGGCAAACACCAAATATTGCCAGTGATCTTGCCAGAGTGAAAACGTAGCTCTGAAAGATTTCACTCTGATACCTAGATGTTTTACCTAGAAGTAGTTACAAGGTTTCACCCACCCTCAAATAGGGAAGGGAGTGAATTTTTATTCTGAGGCAAGAAATGAGGAAAGAGGAAAAATCTAATGAGTTACGCTAATGCCGACTATGTATGTACTCTGTACTGGTCATGGATGCAAAAATCACAGATATGATTTTTGAAATGACAGTGAAATATGCACAACATAGATACCAGTTGCAAACATTTGTTTGGAACTGAGAGTTCTCCAACATCAAAAGCATAAACTCATAAAGTACCAGAGAATGTCATAATCACCACATCCATAAAACATTTGCAGTTAGACGATAAGTTGAAAGGTTCCTGTGGAGATAAAAGCCAGTGCTCCAATAGAGTGGAAGGCATTTTCACATTTAGATGATTCAGAAAACCTTGTGTGTATGTGTGTGTGTGTGTGCACTCGGTAGTGTCTGACTCTTTGAGACTCCATGGACTGTAACCTGCCAGGCTTCTCTGTCCATGGAGTTTTCCAGGCAAGAATACTGGAGTGGGTTGCATTTCCTACTCCAGGGGCATCTTCTCAACCCAGGAATAGAATCCGTGTATCTTGCATCTCCTGCATTGGCAGGCAGATTCTCTACTGCTATGCCACCTGGGAAGCCCTCAGAAAATCTTGCCAGTAGCTAAATAAGGATGTATTCAACAGAATTAATACTTTTATATCACTGATAAAAACAAAAATGCTGGAAAAAATGTTGGTCAAGATGGATACTACCAGCATGATGGTGGTCCAGTTGAGCCCATTAAAATTGGCTTAGATACTGCCAATTAAAAGATTAGATACAGTTGTAAGTTAGAGGCTATTCAACTCTTTGTAGCACTATATTTCAAGCCCTTATTGGTTCCCTGGGCATAAGAGCTTATCCCTTTGTTTCAGTTAATATGGAAGGCATTCAATTCAATAGATACACTATCCTGCATTTCAATGTATTTGGTCTGGTGGCTACACAATATCAAACTTATACAAATGAGTAAGATCCTCAAGAAACTCAAAGACTAGGTTGGAAAGGGGGGGGGAAACACTAAGTGATATATATTTTGATACAATAAATGAGAAATGGATATAAGGTCAAGGCAAAGAGATGAGCCCTAGTGTGGGAAAGAGAAGAAAAGGCAAGGGGCAAAGAAGCATTCCAGAGGTTGGGGAAATAGTAGGTAGGTTAGTTAGGCTGTAGACAAAAGCAAATGTATGGAAGCATTGGTTCCAAAATAAAATGTTTAAAATTATTTGCAGACCAGTTCTTTTCTTTGCTTAATATCTGAATATATTTTCTATCCTGGCTGACTTTTTCCACTACCTAAATCTATACTGATGCTTGGAGGGACTGGGGGCAGGAGGAGAAGGGGACGACAGAGGATGAGATGGCTGGATGGCATCACCGACTCGATGGGCATGAGTTTGAGTAAACTCCGGGAGTTTGTGATGGACAGGGAGGCCTGGCGTGCTGCGATTCATGGGGTCGCAAAGAGTCGGACACAACTGGGCGACTGAACTGGCTGACTGACTGAAATCTATACTGATCTCTTGACCACTAAAGTATCTACATCATTTAATTTATAATATAATATAATATAATTATGAATGGTACTAGTTTGTACATGTGTATATTAATTTTTGCCCTCCTGATAGCTAGAACTCACTATAGATTTCTTTATATTCTTATATTATACAGCAAAGTATAGACTATTGATTGAATTTTAAAATGTTAAAATTGATGTTTAAAATATAATTCAGAATCTGCTGCCTATTATTTAAAACAAAATTTTATTAGAACATAGTCACATTCATTTATATACTGTCTATGACCCCTTTCATAACAAACAGGAGAGCTGGGTGGTTGAGACGAAGACCACCTGATCTGTAGAGCATAAAATATTTACTATCTTGCTCATAATAGACAAAGCTAACCAAGCCTCTCTTATCTAGTACATTTATAAATGTGATCAATGTACAGAAAGTATTTTTACATACATTTTACTCCTGATAACACAGTTATTATTTTCATTTTACAACTTTTGAAACAAAGCGAGAATATACGATTTATCACAAACTGCTTTTTTAAATAAGTCTTTTTACCACACAGCTTTTCAGGTCATTAGTGTTAAAATAAAGGCTAAAAAGCTATGGGTCTAACAATTATTTAATAAAAATAATCAATATATATTTAAAATTTAGTTATCTAATTGGAAGAGATTAGAATGACCAAGTATTAAATGCTAAAGCAATTGATGTATTGCTAAGAAACTAAAGATTTGCTAAAACAATAGGGATTTAAGATTCTATTTAGCCAACATACCAACACATCTACTTGGTTTTCATCTAAGGAAAGAAAATATACTTGCAGAAAAGGCAGAAAACCTTTTTGCTTTACTAACAAAACTATTCTTACTGAATTCAGCACAGCAGTGGTAAAGATAAGCCAACGGCCTTAAAACTTCTATGGAAAATAATCATTGTTTAAGACTTTCACAAATGCTCAGTAAGATCTTAAAACCATAGTCTTTGGAGAAAGAGAGATCTAATCAACACAAAAGAAACATTAGAGCATTTATTAATGAGAGATTTCATGCACAGACTATGACATATTTATTTTAATTTTACCCCACATTAAAATGTATGTTATGAAATATTATATTAATTGCACTTAGCTTCATACTTAATTTTTTGTAAATATGTAAGCTAAATATAAAAATATAATGCTGATACAAAAAGTATAATTGTAAGAAATAATGTGCAAATTTCCAGGGCTTCCCATGTGGCTCTGGTGGTAAAGAATCTGTCTCCCAATGCAAGAGACAAAGAGATGTTTGATCCCTGGCTCAGGTAAGTGCCCTGGAGGAGAAATGGTAATCCACTCCAGTGGTCTTGCTTGGAAAATTCCATTCACAGAGGAATCTGGCAAACTACAGTCCATTGGGCTGCAAAGAGTTAGACATGACTGAGCACACACACACACACTAATACTTGTATTCATTTCAATTTTACTCAACATTGCAATGTGTATTATAATAAAATATTATCTTAATTGAATTTAAAACTTTAATACTTCTTTTGTAAGTATGTAAGCTACATAAAGAAATCTAATGCTGATACCAAAAGGTATAATTGAAAAAAATAATGTTCTAATATCTATTCATAGTTAATTATCATCCAGAAAACCTGAACTTTTAGAAAGTAAAAACATAAGTACTATAGTGAATAGTTAAATGGATAGACTGTAAAATCAGATAACCTGTTAACCCTAACCTAAAATCCTGGTTCCGTCTCCTTTTAGCTGTGTGGCCTTGATCAATTTAGGAATGTTCTAAGCCTAGTTTCTTCATGTAGGAAATAAATTTAATAGCATGACCTAGCTCATTGGCTTGTAATTGTTATTGTTCAGTCACAATGTCATGTCTGACCAACTCTTTGTGACCTTGTGGACTGCAGCACACCAGCCTCCCCTGTCTCCACCCTCTCCCGAAGTTTGCTCAGATTCATGTCTATTGATTCAGTGATGTCATCTAACCATGCTGTTCTCTGTCGTCCCCTTCTCCTTTTGCTGTCAATCTTTCCCAGCTTTAGGGTCTTTTCCAATGAGTTGGTTCTTCACATAAAGTACCCAAAATATTGGAACTTCAACTTCAGCATCAATCTTTCCAATGAATATTCAGGGTTGACTTCATTAAGGACTGTTTGGTTTGATCTTCTTACAGTACAAGGGACCCTCAAGTGTCTTCTCCAGCATCAAGAATTGAAAACGTCAGTTATCTGGTGCTTTATAATCCAACTCTCACATCTGTACTTGACCACTGGAAAAATCACAGCTTTGACTATATAGACCTTTGTCAGCAAAGTGATATCATTAATTTTGAATACACTATCTAGGTTTGTCAATAGCTTTCCTTACAAGGAACAAGCATCTTTTAATTTTGTGGCTGCAGTCAAAGTCTGCAGTGATTTTGAAGCCCGAGAAAATAAAATGCTACTGCTTCCACTTTTTCTCTTCTCTTTGCCATGAAGTGATGGCACCAACTGGATGCCATGATCTTAGCTATTTTAATGTTGAGTTTCAAGCCAGCTTTTTCATTCTCCTCTTTCGCCCTCATCAAGAGGCTCTATAGTTACTCTTCACCTTCTGCCATTAAAGTGGTATGATCTGCACATCTGAGGTTGTTGATATTTATCCCACCAATCTTGATGCCAGTTGCTGCTTCATCCATCCCAGCATTTTGCATGATGTATTTTACATATAAGTTAAATAAGCAGGGTGACAATATACAGTCTTTATGTACTTCTTTTCCAATTTTTAAACAGTCCACTGTTCCATGTCCAGTTCTAACTGTTACTTCTTGACCTGCATATAGGTTTTCTCAGGAGACAGGTAAGGTGGTCTAGTATTCCCATATTTTTAAGAATTTTCCAAAATCTGATGTGTTTCATGAAGTCAAAGGCTTTAGCATAGCCAATGAAGCAGAAATAGATGTTTTTCTGGAATCCCCTTGTTTTCTCCATAATCCAACAAATATTGGCAATTTAATCTCTGGTTCCTCTACCTTTTCTAAACCCAGCTGGTACATCTGGATGTTTTCAATTCATGTACTTCTGAAGCCTAGCCTGAAGGATTTCGAATATTACCTTACTAGCATGTGGAATGGGGCAATTGTGTGGCAGTTTGAACATTCTTTGGCATTGCTTTTCTTTGGGATTGGAATGAAACTGAACTTTTCCAGCCCTGTGGCCACTGCTGAGCTTTCCAAGTTTGCTGGCATATTGAGTGCAGCACTTCAGCAGCATCATCTTTTAGGGTTTTAAATAGTTCGGCAGGAATTCTGTCACTTCCACTATCTTCATTCATAGTAATGCTTCCTCAGGCCCACTTGACTTCAAACTTTTGGTTTATAGTTAGGTTTAGATGACATAATGAACACTTGGAAAGAATCAGCACTAAATTAATGCCTCATTGTTGTTGTTTACTTTGTTATAGTCTCTACCTATATTGTGGAAGATTGTATTAATCGGTTTTGTTATTACTAAAAAGAAGTGAAGTGGTTGGTTCAAAATAATACAAAAAAAGAAAAAGAAAAAGACCACAGCATGGCAATGCACAGCATAGCTCTGTACAGTTGGTGAGAGAAAATCCTTATGAGTAAGTAATCTTAAAGTCTGTTTTCTTTTTTTATGTTTAATCCACTCATATTTTACTATTACATTATTTTCAAATTTTGTCTCTAATTGAACTATTATTTTTAACTCTAAATTAAACTTAAAAAAATACTCAGTTATAAGCACCCAACTGTAAACATGGAAGCCTGTGAAATGTGCTCTGCACAAAGAATATAGAAAAGCAAAATCTATCCTTTTAATTTAAAATGAGATTAATTTCTCCACAAAGGAACACATTAAAATACATTAGTTTTAATAATTGCATAGAATGAGACTAGCATTATCTACTCTTTTGACCAAATAGTGAAATGTACTAATACCGGCACATTTCCAAAAATGAAAAAAAGTTAAATGAAAAATGATATGTACTAAGTTGACTGATTGTAGTTTTTTTCACATTGTGCCTTTGAAGATTTTGTGCAAATGTCATGTGTCTGTATTTCTTGAAATTGAAAAACATGAAACACCAAGCCTTTCTCATATTATGATATACTAAGTTTTAGCTTTCTAATCTCTAATGAAAAGAACATGATTACATGAAAAACTTATGAATAAAAGGGATAAGTAGTTCAATACAGAGCAATTTATTCTTACAGTAAATGGATAAAACAGACACATGCATCAAATTGGGAACATGCCTCTATGTAGTTCTCTTCTTTTCAACTGTTGAAAAATTAACTGATTGGAAACATTTAGAGGATTAATTGGTGAATGTTAACAGTTCATCAGAGAAATATTTAAATATGCTCATGGTACTTTGGAACTTGGTGTCAATTCAATTTCTTTTATAAGAATCACTAAATGCCAAACTATATTACAATAATCTCAAATCTTAGGTTAACCTTTTTTGGTTGGTTTTAGAATGCATTAATCTGAAATTAATGAAGAAGCAAGCTAGCAAACAAAGATATCCTTGTTGCATTACCCAAGGGGTGAAAATAACTAAATTGCAACCGCTGGAATAAATGTGTGTATGGTTGTGTGTACTTGAGTGAGTGTGGAGGAGGATGTGGAGAAAGTATCTATATATCCGATTTAGAGTTAAATATGCATTTTTTAAGTTATAAACTAAATCAAAGTTCATTTTGCTTTATCTTTAGACTAGGAGTTCTTCCAAATTAAGGTTAAAAGGCCTATTTTGGGCTAGAATATTGTCAAGGAGATATAAAATATCTGGAATGTACAACTGGCAAAGAGTCACTCTACAGTCACTTCCATGGCTACTGGCAGGTCGAATATGATGACATCATTTATGTCAAGCTTATGGAAGAGATAATGGCAAAATAACTATAGGTTACTATTTAGATACAAGAAACATCCCCCCAAGGCCAAAAAAAGCAAAACCAAATCTCTGAGTAGACTGCTTTCTATACGATACGTTTGTTGTTGTTCTGTCGCTCAGTTGTGTCAGACTCTTTGAGACCCTATGGACTGCAGCATACCAGGCTTCCCTGGCCATCAACATTTCCCAGAACTTGCTGAAATACATGTCCCTTGAGTCGGTGATGCCATCCAACCATCTCATACTCTGTTGTCCCCTTATCCTCATGCCTTCAATCTTTCCCAAAATCAGGGTCTTTTCTAATGTCTCAATTCTTAGCATCAGGTGGCCAAAGTACTGGAGCTTCAACTTAGGCATCAGTCCTTCCAATGAATTTTCAGGGTTGATTTCCTTTAGGAGTGACTGGTTTGATCTCCTTGCAGTCCAAGGGACTCTCAAGAGTCTTCTCCAACACCACAGTTCAGAAGCATCAATTTGTCAGTGCTCAGCCTTCTTTATGGTCCAACTCTCACATCCATGTATGACTACTGGAACAAATCACAGTTTTGACTATTCAGACTTCTGTTGATAAAGTAATGTCTCTGCTTTTTAATATGCTGTCTAGGTTGGTCATAGCTCTTTTTCCTAAGAGCAAGCATTTTTTAATTTCATGGCTGCAGTTAATATCTGCAGTAATTTTGGAGCCCAAGAAAACAAATTCCTCACTGTTTGTATTGTTTTCCCATCTATTTGCCATGAAGTGATGAGACCGGATACCATGATCTTAGTGTTTTGAATGTTGAGTTTTAAGCCAAGTTTTTCATTCTTTTTCACTTTCATCAAGTGGCTCTTTAGTTTCTCTTCACTTTCTGCCACAAGTGTGCTGTCATATGCACAGCTGAGGTTATTGATGTTTCTCCTTGCAGTCTTGATTCCAGCTTGTGCTTCCTCCAGCCCAGAACTTCTGATGATGTACTCAGCATATAAATTAAGTAAGCAAGGTGACAATATACAGCCTTGCTGTATTCCTTTTCCAAATAGGAATCAGTCTGTTGTTCCATGTCTGTTTCTAACTGTTGTTTCTTGACCTGCACACAGTTTTCTTAGGAGGCAGGTAAGGTGGTCTGGTATTCCCATCTTTTTAATAATTTTCCATGATTGTTGTGATCCACACAAAGGCTTTGGCATAGTTAATAAAACAGAAGTAGATTTTTTTTTTTTTCTGGAATTCCCTTGCTTCTTCTATGATCCAATGCCTGCTGGCAATTTGATCTCTGGTTCCTCTGCCTTTTATAAACCTAGCTTGAACATATGGAAGTTCTTGGTTTACATACTATTGAAATCTATCTTGGAGAATTATGAGCGTTACTTTGCTAGCTTGTGAAATATGTGCAATTGTGTGGTAGTTTGAACGTTCTTTGGCATTGTCGTTCTTTAGGATTGGAATGAAAACTGACTTTTTCCAGTCTTGTGGTCACTGCTGAGTTTTCCAAATTTTGTGACTATGCCTTTGACTGTGTGAATCACAATAAACTGTGGAAAATTCTGAAAGAGATGGGAATGCCAGACCACCTGACCTGCCTCTTGAGAAACCTGTCAGAAAGCAACAGTTAGAACTGGACATGGAACAACAGGCTGGTTCCAAATAGGGAAAGGAGTATGGCAAGGCTGTATATTGTCACCCTGCTTATTTAACTTATAGCAGAGTACATCATGAGAAACGCTGGGCTAGAGGAAGCACAAGCTGGAATCAAGATTGCTGGGAGAAATATCAATAACCTCAGATGTGCAGATGACACCACCCTTATGGCAGAAAGTGAAGGAGAACTAAAGAGCCTCTGGATGAAAGTGAAAAGGGAAAGTGAAAAAGTTGGCTTAAAGCTCAACATTCAGAAAACTAAGATCATGGCATCCGGTCCCATCACTTCATGGTAAATAGATGTGGAAACAGTGGCTGGCTTTATTTTTGGGGGCTCCAAAATCACTGTGGATGGTGATTGCAGCCATGAAATTAAAAGACCCTTGCTCCTTGGAAGAAAAGTTATGACCAACCCAGACAGCATATTAAAAAGCAAAGACATTACTTTGTCAACAAAGGTCTGTCTAGTCAAGGCTATGGTTTTTCCAGTAGTCATGTACGGGTGTGAGAGTTGGACTATAAAGAAAGCTGAGTGCCGAAGAATTGATGCTTTTGAACTGTGGTGTTGGAGAAAACTCTTGAGAGACCCTTGGATTGAAAGGAGATCCAACCAGTCCATCCTAAAGGAGGTCAGTCCTGGGTGTTCATTGGAAGGACTGATGTTGAAGCTGAAACTCCAGTAATTTGGCCACCTGATGCAGAGAGCTGACTTATTGAAAAAGACCCTGATGCTGGGAGGGATTGGGGGCAGGAGGAGAAGCGGATGACAGAGGATGAGATGGTTGGATGGCATCACCGACACAATGGACATGAGTTTGGGTGGGCTCCGGGAGTTGCTGATGGATGGGAGGCCTGGCATGCTGCGGTTCATGGGGTGGCAAAGAGTTGGACATGACTTAGCAACTGAACTGAACTGAACTGAACTGAATGCAGCACATTCACAGCATTATCTTTTAGGATTTGAAATAGCTCAGCTGGAATTCCATCACCTCCACTAGCTTTGTTTGTAGTGATGCTTCCTAAGGCCCACTTGACTTTGCACTCCAGGATATCTGATTCTAGGTGAGTGATTACACCATCATGGTTTTCTGGGTCTTTAAGATCTTCTTTATATTTCTGTGTATTCTTGCCACCTCTTCTTAATATCTTCTGCTTCTGTTAGGTCTGTACCATTTCTGCTCTTTATTTTTGCCATCTTTGTATGAAACTTTCCTTTGGTATCTCTAATTTTCTTGAAGAGATCTCTAATCTTTCCCATTCTATATCGTTTTTCTCTATCTCTTTTCATTGATCATTTAGGAAGACTTTCTTATCTCTCCTTGCTGTTCTTTGGAACTCTGCATTCAGGTGGATATAGCTTTCCTTTTGTCTTTTGCCTTTTGCTTCTCTTCTTTTCTCAGCTATTCGTAAGGACTCCTCAGATAACCATTTTGCCTTTTTGCATTTCTTTTGTTGGGCATTGTTTGATACTGCGTCCTGTACAATGTCACGAATCTCCAGCCATAGTTCTTCAGGCACTTTGTCTATCAGATCTAATCCTTGAATCTATTCGTTACATCCACTGTGCAATCGTAAGGGATTTGATTTAGGTCATATCTGAATGGTCTAGTGGTTTTTCCTACTTTCTTCAATTTAAGTCTGAATTTTGCAATAAGAAGTTCATGATCTGAGCAATAGTCAGCTCCTGGTCTTATTTTCCTGACTGTATAGAGCTTCTCCATCTTCAGCTGCAAATATAATCAATCTGATTTCAGTATGTAATATGTTTGCACTGCAATTAAACAATGTTTATAGGACAAAAGTAACAGTCATTCATTTGAACTATGAGCTTGTTTAACATTTTATTAAAATTCTTTTAGAGTTTTAGGTTCTGAGCAAAGTGAGAGGATAGTATGAAGATCTCCCGTATGCTGTCTGACCCCACACGTGTATGCATGTGTGCACTCTCTGTAGCTTCAGTCATTTTCAAGTCTTTACAACCCCATGGACTGTTGCTCACCAGGTTCCTCTGTCCATGGAATTCTCCAGGCAAGAATACTGGAGTGGGTTGCCATGACTTCCTCCAGGGAATCTTCCCATCTCAGGGATTGAAACCTCATCTCTTGTGACTCCTGCATTACAGGCAGATTCTTTGCCAAGGCAGCCACCTGGGAAGCCCACACATATATAGCCAAACATTATTATCAGCATCCCCTACCAGAGTGATACGATACATTTGTTGCAGTTGATGAACAAAAGGAACGCAATCACTCAAAGTCCATAAGAGACCAAACCCTCATCTCTTCCATTTGCAGCACATTCTTTACCACTACATCATCAGGGAAGTTCCAAATCATATAGTATACAGCATTTTTGGATTCTTTCACTTAGTAATAAGTATTTAAATTTAATCCATGTTTTTCATAGCTTAATGGCTCAGTTATTTTCAGCACTGGATAATATTTCATTATCTAGTTGTGCCACAGTTTATGCATTCTTCTACTAAAGGCCTCCTTGGTTATTTTTAACTTTTGACGATTATGAATAAAGCTCCTAAAAACTTTCGTGTGCAGGTTTTTGTTTAGATATGCGTTTTCTACTTGCTTGAATAAATGCCACGCTAAGTTTTGTAAGAATCTTCCAAACTGTCTTCCAAAGTGACTGGAGCATTTTCTATTCTCAACAACAATCACTGAGATTTTCTGTAACTCCTCATCCTTGCCTTGCTTTTTATGTTGGCAGTGTTCCGAATTTTGGCCATTCTAATAAGTATTACCTAGTACATCCCTGTTGTTTTAATTTAGTTTCTCTAGTGATGTGACTTGGAGCATCTTTTCGTATGTTTGTTATCTATACATCTTCTTAGCTAAGGTGTTCGTTATTTATCTCCCCTTTTTTTATCAGGCTGTCTTCTTAATGTTGAATTATTTGTGTATTACAGACTACTCTCCTTTATAAATGTTTCTTTTGCAAATATTTTCTCCTAGTCTCTGGCTTGTCTTCTCATTCTCTTGACCTTGTTTTTCAGAACGGAAGATTTTAACTTTAATGAAGTGCAGCTTATCAATTATTTCTTCCATGGATCATGGTTTTGGTGTTGTCTCAAAAAAAGGCATTGCCATACTCAAGGTAATCTAGGGTTTCTCCTATGCCATCTTCTAGGCGTTTCATGGTTTTATGCTTTTCATTTAGATCTTCAATCCATTTTGAGTTAATTTTTGGGAAGCTATAAAGTCTGTATCTAAATTCATTTTATTATTATTACTATTATTTTTTTTCCAGTGGGTTTTGTCATACATTGATATGAATCAGCCATGGATTTACATGTATTCCCAATCCCGATCCCCCCTCCCACCTCCCTCTCCACCCGATTCCTCTGGGTCTTCCCAGTGCACCAGGCCCGAGCACTTGTCTCATGCATCCCACCTGGGCTGGTGATCTGTCTCACCATAGATAGTATACATGCTGTTCTTTTGAAATATCCCACCCTCGCCTTCTCCCACAGAGTTCAAAAGTCTGTTCTGTACTTCTGTGTCTCTTTTTCTGTTCTGCATATAGGGTTATCGTTACCATCTTTCTAAATTCCATATATATGTGTTAGTATGCTGTAATGTTCTTTATCTTTCTGGCTTACTTCACTCTGTATAATGGGCTCCAGCTTCATCCATCTCATTAGGACTGGTTCAAATGAATTCTTTTTAATGGCTGAGTAATATTCCATGGTGTATATGTACCACAGCTTCCTTATCCTTTCATCCGCTGATGGGCATCTAGGTTGCTTCCATGTCCTGGCTATTATAAACAGTGCTGCGATGCACATTGGGGTGCACGTGTCTCTTTCAGATCTGGTTTCCTCAGTGTGTATGCCCAGAAGTGGGATTGCTGGGTCATATGGCAGTTCTATTTCCAGTTTTTTAAGAAATCTCCACACTGTTTTCCATAGCGGCTATACTAGTTTGCATTCCCACCAACAGTGTAAGAGGGTTCCCTTTTCTCCACACCCTCTCCAGCATTTATTGCTTGTAGACTTTTGGATAGCAGCCATCCTGACTGGCGTGTAATGGTACCTCATTGTGGTTTTGATTTGCATTTCTCTAATAATGAGTGATGTTGAGCATCTTTTCATGTGTTTGTTAGCCATCTGTATGTCTTCTTTGGAGAAATGTCTGTTTAGTTCTTTGGCCCATTTTTTGATTGGGTCATTTATTTTTCTGGAATTGAGCTGCAGGAGTTGCTTGTATATTTTTGAGATTAATCCTTTGTCTGTTTCTTCATTTGCTATTATTTTCCCCCAATCTGAGGGCTGTCTTTTCATCTTACTTATAGTTTCCTTTGTAGTGCAAAAGCTTTTAAGTTTCATTAGGTCCCATTTGTTTAGTTTTGCTTTTATTTCCAATATTCTGGGAGGTGGGTCATAGAGGATCTTGCTGTGATTTATGTCGGAGAGTGTTTTGCCTATGTTCTCCTGTCATCAAAAATCTTCCAGCAAACAAAAGCCCAGGACCAGATGGCTTCATAGCTGAATTCTACCAAAAATTTAGAGAAGAGCTAACACCTATCTTACTCAAACTCTTCCAGAAAATTGCAGAAGAAGGTAAGCTTCCAAACTCATTCTATGAGGCCACCATCACCCTAATTCCAAAACCAGACAAAGATGCCACAAAAAAAGAAAACTACAGGCCAATATCACTGATGAACATAGATGCAAAAATCCTTAACAAAATTCTAGCAAACAGAATCCAACAACATATTAAAAAAATCATACACCATGACCAAGTGGGCTTTATCCCAGGAATGCAAGGATTCTTTAATATCCACAAATCAATCAATGTAATACACCACATTAACAAATTGAAAGATAAAAACCATATGATTATCTCAATAGATGCAGAGAAAGCCTTTGACAAAATTCAACACTCATTTATGATTAAAACTCTCCAAAAAGCAGGAATAGAAGGAACATACCTCAACATAATAAAAGCTATATATGACAAACCCACAGCAAGCATCACCCTCAATGGTGAAAAATTGAAGGCATTTCCCCTGAAATCAGGAACAAGACAAGGATGCCCACTCTCACCACTACTATTCAACATAGTGTTGGAAGTTCTGGCCACAGCAATCAGAGCAGAAAAAGAAGTAAAAGGAATCCAGATAGGAAAAGAAGAAGTAAAACTCTCACTGTTTGCAGATGACATGATCCTCTATATAGAAAACCCTAAAGACTCTACCAGAAAATTACTAGAGCTAATCAATGAATATAGTAAAGTTGCAGGATATAAAATTAACACACAGAAATCCCTTGCATTCCTATATACTAACAATGAAAAAACAGAAAGAGAAATTAAGGAAACAATACCATTCACCATTGCAACAAAAAGAATAAAATACTTAGGAGTATATCTACCTAAAGAAACAAAGGACCTATACATAGAAAACTATAAAACACTGATGAAAGAAATCAAAGAGGACACAAACAGATGGAGAAACATACCGTGTTCGTGGATTGGAAGAATCAATATTGTCAAAATGGCTATTCTACCCAAAGCAGTCTATAGGTTCAATGCAATCCCTATCAAGCTACCAACGGTATTTTTCACAGAACTAGACCAAAGAATTTCACAATTTGTATGGAAATACAAAAAACCTCGAATAGCCAAAGTAATCTTGAGAAAGAAGAATGGAACTGGAGGAATCAACCTGCCTGACTTCAGACTCTACTACAAAGCCACAGTCATCAAGACAGTATGGTACTGGCACAAAGACAGAAATATAGATCAATGGAACAGAATAGAAAGCCCAGAGATAAATCCACAAACCTATGGACACCTTATCTTTGACAAAGGAGGCAAGGATATACAATGGAAAAAAGACAACCTCTTTAACAAGTGGTGCTGGGAAAACTGGTCAACCACTTGTAAAAGAATGAAACTAGAACACTTTCTAACACCATACACAAAAATAAACTCAAAATGGATTAAAGATCTAAATGTAAGACCAGAAACTAAATTCATTTTTATATGTGGATATCAGGTTGTACTGGTCATGTTAATATTTGTTGAAAAGATTATATTTGCTCTCCTGTATTGCCTTGAATCCCTTTTCAAAGATGAGTTAACTATACTTACAAGGGTTTATTTTAGTATTTTCTATTCTGTTGTTTTGTTGTTGTTTAGTCGCTAAGCCTGATCCACCTCTTTTGCAACCCCATGGAGTGTGGAACCTCCAGGCTCTTCTGTCCCTGAAATTCTCCAGTCAAGAGTACTGGAATGGGTTGCCATTTCCTTCTCCAGGAGATCTTCCCAACCCCAGGGACCTAAACCAAGTCTCCTGCACTGGCTGGCAGATTCTTTACCACTGAGCCTCTAGGGAAGCCTGTCATTAAATAATGTCTGTTTATTAAAATGTAGACCACAAAGTAGCTGCTAAGATTTCATAATAAAAATAATTGACCTTTTACTTAAGTTTTACTGTGCATTAGATAATATTCTAAACCATGTACATAAATTATTTCACTAGCCTCTTTTACAAAACCATGAAACATATTTTTCTATCATCATCATCATCAGCCATTTTATAGATTAAAGTTATATTTAGATAAATTAATTTCTTTGAGGTTATACAACAAATAAATGGAGAGTATTAAAATAAAGATATGTGCACATAATTTACATTAAGTGATGTTGCCAGCATTAATACTTTATTTGGAATCTAAAGTTCTTAAAACTGTGGAGCAATTTTCTATTGTGTTTGTTCCCTACCTTAATATTTTATATCACTCATGGTATTTTACTATATACACACAATGCACATTCAACAATGGCCTGCTAATTAGCTGTTAGAAATACACAATTTTATTTTAATTTAAAATCTATATAAGCCATCACAGTAATAATTGTAAAGTTTTTACTTTTGTTATAGTAGGTGGGAAGTTTTGAGATGTAATTTATTATTTAAAATAAAGTGCTTCTTTTTTGTTTTCACTGGAATGGCATACTGGTGATAACGTTTAAGAGGAGCATTGGTTTATATTTGCCCAAGTTGATGTTTCATCACTTCTTATGTATCCCACAGGGATAGTGAGTTCACATATCTGTGCATCGCTTGACCCATGTAACTGTATATTGGAAACTAGAAGTTATAGGAAGTCATTCTCATATTCACAAGCATTGAGAAGTAGAAATTTTCTCTATTTTCTTTTTTCTTGACTGCAGCAGTAACATCCTGCTTGACAAATGTGTACTCAAGTAGGAACAAGATAGATGAAGACTAAATGACCAAAAAAAAGCTATACCATTTTATTGAAATATTTGAATAATTACTAAAAGTAAAAAATTTTATTTATCAAATTCTTTTATATAAGCTGACTTTAATAAAAATAATATATTCATCATTTAAGTATTAATGATGTTTCTCCCTTTATATTTCTTTTTCCTTTCAAAAGTACATTGAAAATAAAATGAATATTTTACATTTTTTCAACTAATTATGACAAGTCTATGTCATATGAATATTTTATTGTGAAAAACAATACTGTTGCTGCCTAATAAATAGGATAATCACAGATATTCTTAGCCAACTTAAGCCATTTGTGACAGTTCATACTTCAATGCAGTAGCTGTGAAAATATATGGAATTTCATTATATTTTAGTCAAAGTTTCTAGAAAGATTCTTCTTACTGATTCTTAGATCAACACACTATGCACTATTTTGAGTTAGTTTCCTTAAGATCATATGGTAAACACAAGGGCACATTGAATATTATGAATAATTAGTTGGCTTTGCCTGGAATACTTGTCCCTCCTCTCATATACTAAAAATCTAAACCACTCACCCTCAAACTGGGTGCTATAGAACAATTTTTCATGTAAACACTAATGATAATGAATAAGGCTTAAACTGTGCTGTGCCCATTATATACTTATTTTATTTCCTCTTTGCAGCAGCCCTATGACATGGCTATTATCTCCCTTTTACAAATGAAGAAATTTTGAGAATGAAGACATCAGTAAGCAGCCAAGCCTGCATTTGAGTTCAATTTGACTGATTTCAAAGCTTATGTCAAACCCTCTGCATCTCTGCCTTGCAACAAAATTAATTTTAGCTTATCCATTAAGTTTACTCCCTCAATCCAAATAGAATGGAAAAATAATGACAATGTGAAAACATCTTTTAAAATATTCATGGTCATAATGCCTCATATATCTCATGTGCTATTTATTTGTGTACATGTATATCTGTATGGGCTTTTTTCACATATGTGAAGTGAAGTCTCTCAGTCGTGTCTGACTCTTTGAGACCCCATGGACACCAGGCTCCTCCACCCATGGGATTTTCTAGGCAAGGGTACTGGAGTGGGTTGCCATTTCCTTCTCCAGGGAATCTTCCCGACCCAGGGATAGAACCCAGGTCTCCCGCATTGTAGACAGACGCTTTACCATCTGAGCCACCACATATGTATATAATGTCAATTACATCTTTTTGATTAATCACTTTTAATGGTTGGCAATTGTGGCTCAGATGGTAATGAATCTGGCTGCAATGAGAGAGACCCAGGTCGATCCCTGGGTCAGGAAGATCCCCTGGAGAAAGGAATGGCTTCCCACTCCAGAATTCTTGCCTGGAGAATCCCATGGACAGAGAAGCCTGGTGGGCTGCAGTCCATTGGGTTGCAAAGAGTCAGAAAAAACTGAATGACTAACACTTTCACTTTTTCAATTGTATGTATGCTTTTCCTCAATTTGCCTATATGATTTTTCTCAAAACTTCATAGCTGCTTTTGAAGATAGTGAAAATAAGCTACAATAATTATAATAGCTATATATAAGATATTTATCAACATTATATTCTGTCACTATGCTAAATACAAAGATTAGATTCATATATGCCCTGTCTTTCAAAACTTTCTTAAGAATGTAATGGTCAGAAGAATTTAATCTAGATCTCACAGTCGCCCTGTCCCCAGGCTTTTTAATCTCTCATGCTCACTGTTTTATAGGAATTTGTACCCCAGAGAAGTGACAATAAAGGGACTTAGTGACAGACAGATACTGAATCAAGACTACTGAACTCATTGTTTATACTTTTGCATTAACTTACGCTGTTTCTAAGCATTTTGAAAAAATATAACTATTTTGCCCTACATTTTTTTCTAACATCTAGAAAATGAAGTTGTAATTTTTAACACTGGTATATTTTTAGTGTTAAAATTCTTTCATCAAAAGTCCACTTAAATTTGGTAGCTATATTAGTCTAGCTATTTTTTTGTTGTTGTTAATTTTGGTGATAGATCAATAAATAGGAGAATGGATTTAGGCTAAAATGAACTTTGTAGAACAAGTGTTTTTAAGTGAATTGTTACCTTAGATGAAAGATAGCATAATTCCTAGAAGAAGAAGGTTAAATTATGTGAAGAAGCATGCAAGTGACAAAGTTGGTGATGGCACAGTAAATATCACTTGGTGATATTAGTAATTATCTGTTCAGATAATTTTGTAAAAATATTACTTAAGATTTCAATACATAAAATAGCTTTTATAAAAAGAGAGCCACAAACTACATTGAATTATAACTTTCTCTTGGTTGTATGTACACCTCTTAAGGAAAAATAATGGGTGGAAATTATTGTATTCTGTACACAGAAATGTTGAAGAATGAAACTTCAGGAAGGCTACAAACCAGGTTGTCCCCAGGTGCTGTGCAGTGGAAGGGTGTATCTTCTGCTCTGGGGCACTCTCATTTGGAATCAACACAAGTTTAATGTATGTGTCTTTTGGTTCATATTTCAAATTACTGATGGGGATAGAATCTGATTGGCTTAACTTACTCCAGGAGTTTTTATTCAGTTACCCATCACTAGCAGACTGGATGGCAAATAGTCACTGGAGGAAACATGAGCCAAGCACTCATGCTAAAATTGTAATGCACAAAGCACTTGATGACTAAGTACTTGGCCAGCAATATATAAACAATAAGTATGATTCCAGCATGAAGATGTGTAGTTTAGCAGAAAGGCAGACCCAAGCAGGCCTGGAGTATGGAAAGAGTCCAGGCTGGAGCCTGCAAGGCCAGCTTGACAGGCATCCTGTAGGTACTACTAAGAGGGTAGCTACACTCTTTCTATCCCTCCCTTCTCCATCCAGAAATTGAAGATAATAACAGTACCCTGTAGTTTTGTCACAGGCTGTTTTGTGATTTAATGAAAAGTCTCTAAAGGCCTTTTCACTCACTGACATAAAGGTATTATTTTCTCAAAAATGCTGAATCTGTTATAGAGGGGAAAAAAAAGAGAGTTCAGGATTAGCATTCCTACTCACTGCCTAACTTTTGAAATAGGTAAGCAATAGGTATTAAAATTAGGCAGAAGAACTATCAGGAGAATTGCAGGAAATGCCTTGAAATCATGATGATTCATATAAGCTTAAGCCCACTATCTTTGGGTCTATGAAACCAGAGGCGAGGAAAGCAGTTTTTCTCTCTGTCCTTGTATCTCTCTCATAAGTTTTGGTAAAGGTAGTGATTTCTTTGAAAACAAGAATATATTTATAAAGATTATAAGTTACTCATGCCAGTATACCAGCATCTAGGTCAACAGTATGTCTAACAAATATAGTAAGGTAGAGTAACTAAAGTACAGATGGCCTTTACATAATTGTGACCATATATATATTTGAGCCTTTGCAATTCCAGTCTTGCAAATTATTCCCCAAAACAGTTTGTATGAATGTGTACCAACATTTACTATGCAGTAGCCTTCTTTAATTTGCCATCTCCTTCCTTCCTTCCTTCACTTACAACTATGTTGAAGGAATGCATGAAATTTCCCTCAATTAGTTACACTAGGAATAAACAAATCATGGAGACCTCAGAGGGTATCAGGTCAGTCGATTCAAATAGGTCATGTTATTAATCAAAAAGTAACATTCTTCTGGAGTAAGTTTAAATTCTTTGGTGTTATTAAACACATGGGCAAAAGCTATGTTTTTATGAGTCAGTAATGTTCTCTCTTCCCCCGCGTCTCTTTCCCTCTCATTTCTCTCTCATGTCATTTTTGGAGCAATTGGCATTTTTCTGAGAAATATTTCATGATAAATCAGAGAAACTGAGTACAGTTTGTTGAGCAGAATTCAATTTAGTTCTTACGTTAGGAAACAGGGTCCAATACCTAATACCTTCCTAACTCTCCTTCAAACCACTCTTACTTATTTTGTATTCAAAAATGTATGGGAAGAGAAGACCTGGAACAGCTCAAGAGCCAACATGGGCCAGTGAGTCAGAGAGGCCCTGGAAGAAAGCAAGCGCTTGGTCTGACTGCCATGGAGAAGGCATTCAGTGGCTGAAAGCACACCCAGCATTCTCAGGGCTTGAGACAAATATGCACTGCAGACTGAGATCTCTCTAAATCATCAGATTTGCTAGTCAGGTGGACAGAAGGAACTAGGTCTTTGAAACCATTGCTTCTAGTTGTCAGATGCCCCATCTATTATTGCTAGGAAGCCAGGAGATATTGTTTCTGGAACTGTCTACCTGTATCACTCCATTTTTTTTCTTTTGCATTTAAGTCTAGTTATCTTTGTTTCTTCTTAGCACCTAGCACTGAAATTTATAATATAAAATTTAAATATATAAATTTATATTTTTAATATAAAGTACACTTTAAATGGGCTTCCCAGGTGGCGCTAGTGGTAAAGAACCTGCCTGCCAGTTCAGGGGACATGAGAGATGGAGGTTTGATCCCTGGGTTGAGAAGATCCCATGGAGGAGGGCACAGCAACCCACTCCATTATTCTTGCCTGGAGAATCCCCTGGACAGAGGAGCCTGGTGGGCTATCGTCCATAGGGTTGCAAAGAGCTGGACACGACTGAAGTGACTTAACATGCGTGCACACCCTATAAATATGTCAGAGCAAATGTATACAATGAAGCTCAAAAATCTTTACAAGAAGCTAATCATATTTCTGTGTATGAATAAATAAAAGGAAGCAATTTTCTCTCCTCCAGGAGGATGTGCCACATGACTTTCAACCCATCCCATGGCCATTATGACTTGTTCTGAGGTGTGATTTTGCCAGTCTTTGAAAGATGTCCTTCTCTGAAACCGAGTCAGTTTAGTCTGCTAATATTTTCAGCAATTCCACCACTTACAGATACAAAACACAAACATCACATGTGAAATTAAAATATTGACCACTCAGAGACAGGGACCTTATTCTATACACCTTGAGACACAGAGAACTAAAAAGTATCTTTAGGAAGGAATGTAATTCTAAGAGCTGCTTTCTCTGTATACAAACACTAAAGCCAGTTCATTTGTTAATATTTCTTTTCTCAAAGGACTGCATGAGATCCAGCTATGCTGAGGAAATAGCAGTTAATGAAGGGATGAAAATGGAATGGATTTAATTTTGTAGCCAGGTATTTTGAAATAGGTCAGGCTGATGACAGGGTTCTTTGAATGGTCAGAAAACAATAAGGGGAAAATGAGGAGCTGGGAGTTATGTGCTTAATCTTTATAACAGGAGATGAAGAAGTTTGAAGAGTAAGTGAAGCAAGTAGTCAGGAAGATGGATATTTTTCTCTGTGATTTTTATAAAGCCACCACACCAGCTGTGCTTTTCTTTATGGTTCTATTGAGCTTTCAAACTGAGTCTATGTGGAGTTAGTTGTTGTTGCTTATATCATCCAATATGTAATACTCCTTCAAACCTGATCCCACAGTTAAAGCAATCCAATGGAAATATTCTCACTGGTGACTATAGTATACATTCACAGTATGGGCCTTAATCTCAGCAAAGAAATATAACACTCTAAGCTGATAATTCCTTATTAGTCATGTTTAATTGTGGTTTTGTCTACCTGTCATTGGCCTTGCTTTTCTTGTGAATGTAAAGCTTATTATACAAAATATTTTTAATTGGAAGAATGCTCATTAGTTTTCAAAAAAAAAGAAGAAGAAAGCACCTCGAATTTACAGTCCCCATCTGAATTCTCAGAGCCCACCCACAACCCCCAGTGCACTCAACCATATGTGCTTCATTAAACCTGAAGCAATACCACAGAGCCTCTCACATACTTGGGATTTTATCTGCATTAGGTGAAGCTTGCCCTAACAATAGCATGATGCTGTGTATACAGTCAAAGCCAGATTCATGATTCTGGATTTTCCAAGTTAGTGAGGAGACAGAATGATAACTATAACAGTGTCATCACAGAGCTGAGCATAAGACACAGTCAGATGGAAGAAACACATGTACAGATTTAGAAATAGAGTCTAACCATGTCTTTCCCTAGTTCCTTTGATCCCATCTATTTCTATTAGAATATGAAAAAATTTCATGACCTAAAATTAGCAAGAAGTAAGTCCCTATGATCCATTTGCAAAAACTTCAAAGTTATTGAAATACCAAAGATTCAAAGTAAACAATGTAAAACATCATTTCAACTCTGCTTTAAAATTAAAAAAAAAAAATTGAGAAGTTATAAATTTACATGTCTCCATCATTTAAGTGACATGGTGCTTCTGAGTTTAAAGGAAAGCAGAAAGTACTTCATACACACACAAAAACTGCATCATAGGCTGACTGAAGAATTGTACCAGGAATCCAGACTCCACATGTTCAAGTTGTGCCCGGTGTGACAGGAAAGCAGAGTCAGCGGAAGTCTGATCTTCCATTAGGCTGCAGTAAATAATTAAGACTACGGTTCACTGTTCTAAAGTCAGAATGCATTACGTTTTTTGCTTGGCTCTCAAACTTCACAGGCAGAGAGTTCCTTTGTTAAGCAGAAATACGTAAGACTAAATTGTCTTATAAAGTATATGAACAAACTCTGTGAGGTAGTGAAGGACAGCGAAGCCTCACATGCTGCAGTCCATGGCATCACAGTCAGACACAGCTTAGCGACTTAACAAAAAACTTTGGAAAAGGAGACACAGTAAAATCTAGTCAGAAGGACCTCCTTTAGTCTTTTAAGAAAGAAAAGTGCTACACTTAGGAATGCCATAGCTTATTCTCCTCTATGATGGTTCTGTCTTCCCTTGGAATGCTGACCATCTGTGACCCCTGTGCCAGCACCCACATCCACAGATTGTCAGTTGCAGCCAGTTAATCATCTACTTCTGGGGAGTGTGGAGAGCCTGTGGCTAGAAACCCCGCAGAGTTCAGGGCAGTTAGTCCATACATCACTCTGTCAGTTGCCCCAGTCCTCCTTCTGACCACTCCCTTCTTGCCTGCAGGCCTGCTCTGCTGGCCTCCTGCAAATATTTCATGGATTTTCTACACCATTTATCTGATCCCATCTGCTTTCAACCTCTAGGAATTTCTCAAATAATTTTGGCCTATGGATGGTAATAGTTCTTATTTTCTGGCACTGCTCTTGATATATATCTTGAAAGAAAAATGTTCTCCACCATTTTGAAACTGTTAAGATAGATGCAGAGATGACATATTTGCTAGGCCTGCAATCTTTGCCCCAACCTACAGCTGGTCTTTCTTAAATTCAGTCAAAGTCATGTCACCTTTAGTAATAAGTTTCTAGGATATCAGGAGGTTATGGAGTCTTGGGGTTCATGTAAATAATCACACCGCAGGCTGTACTTTCTCTGGTGGGATGCCAGCACACATTTAAACATGTGAGGTTCATGCTTCTTAGGATTTCTTAAAGACAGATTATGAATGCCTGGTTTAATATTAGGTTAAAAAAGTGTTGTTGTTATTGTTGTTTTTTCCCACTTTACACACAAATGTATATTTGAAGAAGAAAAATCCCATCTAATTTCACCTAGCCCCTTGTATGGACTGGTTTTGCTTGCCCATGGCTATCATCTATTAAGAGGAGCTTGGCCTGTCATTTCTTAAGAGAACATCTGCATGATTTTATTTTATGCTTTAGGATGTGCAAACACAACTAAAATAGAACAAGCTGGTCAAAATTATGAGAGAGTGTGATGGTGTTGGATCCATCAGTCTCTTTGAGGTTCTTAAAGACTAAGTCTGATCAATTCTACATGAACTTTTTATCAAATTCACTAAAAAGAGAAATTTTGTTAGACACACATCACACAGATTGGCAAACTGTTAAAAATGACCAGAAATTAAGAGGATAAACAAATATTTATTATTTTTTAAACAAATATTTAAATTATGCATTTGTCTTAATTCAATTATTTTTGAAAGATGTGTGCCTGCTTTAAAACATGGGAACAGAAAATATGTTAAAATAAGTACCTTTTAAAACTTTTCTCTAGTAATCTTTTTGAATTCTAAAATATGCATAAATCTCTAGGATTGATGTCTAATACTGATTTGCTAGTATGTTAGATTAGCTTCCTTGGTTTCTTGAAATTCTTAAATGAATTATATCAAAGCTTCCAATATGGTACCGGGGAAGAACAGAGAAATAGCTTCAGAAAAAAAAATGAAGAGGCTAGGCCAAAGAGGAAACTATGCTCAATTGTGGATGTGTCTGGTGGTGAAAGTAAAGTCCGATGCTGTAAAGAACAATATTGCATAGGAACATGGAATGTTCAAGCAGGAGATGGCAAGAGTGAACATTGATATTTAGGGAATCAGTGAACTAAAGTGAACAGAATGAGGGAATTAAATTCAGACAACTGTTATATCTACTACTGAGGGTGAGAATCCCTGAGAAGAAACGGAGTAGCCCTCATAGTCAACAAAAGAGTCTGAAATGCAGTACTTGGGTGCAAAATCAAAAATGACAGAATGATCCCGGTTCGTTTCCAAGGCAAACCACTTAATATCACAGGAATCCACGTCTATGACCCAGCCACTAATGCCAAAGAAGCTGAAGTTGAATGGTTCTATGAAGACCTGTAAGACCTTGTAGAGCTAACACACACACACACACACACACACACACACAATAAGTAAGGTGAAAAGACAGCCCTCAGATTGGGGGAAAATAATAGCAAATGAAAAAACAGACAAAGGATTAATCTCAAAAATATACAAGCAACTCCTGCCGCTCAATTCCAGAAAAATAAATGACCCAATCAAAAAATGGGCCAAAGAATTAAACAGACATTTCTCCAAAGAAGACATACAGATGGCTAACAAACACATGAAAAGATGCTCAACATCACTAATTATTAGAGAAATGCAAATCAAAACCACAATGAGGTACCATTACACGCCAGTCAGGATGGCTGCTATCCAAAAGTCTACAAGCAATAAATGCTGGAGAGGGTGTGGAGAAAAGGGAACCCTCTTACACTGCTGGTGGGAATGCAAACTAATACAGCCGCTATGGAAAACAGTGTGGAGATTTCTTAAAAAACTGGAAATAGAACTGCCATATGACCCAGCAATCCCACTTCTGGGCATACACACTGAGGAAACCAGATCTGAAAGAGACATGTGCACCCCAATGTTCATTGCAGCACTGTTTATAATAGCCAGGACATGGAAGCAACCTAGATGCCCATCAGCAGATGAATGGATAAGGAAGCTGTGGTACATATACACCATGGAATATTACTCAGCCATTAAAAAGAATTCATTTGAATCAGTCCTAATGAGATGGATGAAACTGGAGCCCATTATACAGAGTGAAGTAAGCCAGAAAGATAAAGAACATTACAGCATACTAACACATATATATGGAATTTAGAAAGATGGTAACGATAACCCTATATGCAAAACAGAAAAAGAGACACAGAAATACAGAACAGACTTTTGAACTCTGTGGGAGAAGGTGAGGGTGGGATGTTTCGAAAGAACAGCATGTATACTATCTATGGTGAAACAGATCACCAGCCCAGGTGGGATGCATGAGACAAGTGCTCGGGCCTGGTGCACTGGGAAGACCCAGAGGAATCGGGTGGAGAGGGAGGTGGGAGGGGGGATTGGGATGGGGAATACGTGTAAATCTATGGCTGATTCATATCAATGTATGACAAAACCCACTGAAATGTTGTGAAGTAATTAGCCTCCAACTAATAAAAAAATAAATTAAATAAATAAATAAATAAAATGACATGACATTGATTATAAAAAAAAAAAAAAAAAAGATGTCCTCAGGATAGGGGACTGGAATGCAACGTAGGAAGTCAAAAAACACCTGGAGTAACAAGCAAGTTTGACCTTGAATACAAAATGAAGCAGGGCAAAGGCTAACAGAGTTTTGCCAAGAGAACACACTGGTAGCAAACACCCTTTTCCAACAACACAAGAGAGGACTCTACACATGGATATCACCAGATGGTCAATACCAAAATCAGACTGACTATATTAATTGCAGTAAAATATGTAGAAGCACTATAGGGTCAGAAAAAACAAGACCCAGTGCTGACTGTGGTTCAGATCATGAGCTTCTCATTGCAAACTTCAGGCTTAAATTGAAAAAAAATAGGGAAAACCACTAGGCCATTCAGGTATGACCTAAGTCAAATCCCTTGTGATTATACAGTTGAGGTGACAAATAGATTCAGGGGATTAGATCTGGTAGACAGAGTGCCTGAAGAACTATGGATGGAGGTTCATAACATTGTACAGGAGGCAGTGATCAAAACTATCCCATAGAAAAAGAAATGCAAGAAGGTGAAGAAAGTGATTGTCTGAGGTGACCTTACAAATAGCTGAGAAGAGAAGAGAAGTGAAAAGCAAAGGAGAAAGGGAAAGATATATCCAACTAAATGCAGAATTCCAGAAAATAGCAAGGAGACATAAGAAAGCTTTCTTAAAGAATAATGCAAAGATATAGAGGAAAGCAATACAATAGAAAGACTAGAAATCTCTTCAAGAAAATTGGAGATACTAAGGGAATATTTCTTGAAAAAAGATGGACACAATAACGGGTAGAAACTGCAAGGACCTAAGAGGAGCAGAAGAGATTAATAAGTGGTAGCAAGAAGAATATGTAGAAAAATATACAAAAAAGGTCTTAATGACACAGATAACCATGATGCTGTGGTCACTCACCTAAAACCAGACATTCTGGAGTGGGAAGTCAACTTAGGAAGCTTAGGAGGAATGCTTCTTAGGAAGCATTACTACAAACAAAGCTTTTGGAAGTGAGAGAATTCCAGCTTAGTTATTTCAGATCCTAAAAGATGATACTGTTAAAGTTCTTCACTTTGCCAGCAAATTTGGAAAGCTCAGCAGTGGCCACAGGACTGGAAAATGTCACTTTTCATTCCAATTCCAAAGAAGGCAATGCCAAAAAATATTCAAACTACAATACAGTTCATTTCACATCGGAGCAGGTTATGCTCAAAATCCTTTAAGCTAGGCTTCAGTAGTATGTGGACTGAGAACTTCCAGATGTACAAGCTGGACTTAGAAAAGGCAGAAGAACCATAAATCACATTGCCAATGTTCATTGGATCATAGAAAAAGCAAGGTAATTCCAGAAAAAAAACAAACAACAGACAAACATCTATGTCTGCTTCATTGACTATGCTAGAGGCTCTGACTGTGTGTATCACAATAAACTGTGGAATATTTCTTAAAGAGATAGGAATACAAGACCACCTTATCTGCCTCTTGCAAAACCTGTATGCAGGTCAAGAAGCAACAGTTAGAACTGGATATGAAGCAACAGACTGATTCAAAATCGGGAAAGGAGTACATCAAGACTGTGTATTGTCACCCTGCTTATCTAACTTATATGCAGAATACATCATGAGAAGTACTAGATGAATCTAGATGAATCTGGAAGTACTAGATGAAGGGCTAGATAAATCACAGGCTGGAATCAAGATTGCCAAGAGAAATATGAACTACCTCAGGTATGCACATGATACCACTGTAATGGTAGAAAGCAAAAAGGAACTAAAGAGCCTCTTGATGAAGGTGAAAGATGAGAATGAAAAAGCTGGCTTGAAACAACATGCAAAAACCTAAGATCATGGCATCCGTTCCTATCATTTCAAAGCAAATAAATGGGGAAAATTGGAAGCAGTGACAGACTTTATTTTCTGTCTGCAGTCTGTGACTGCAGCCACAAAACTAAAAGACACTTGCTCCTTGGAAAAAAAAGCTATGACAAACCTAGACAGTGTATTAAATAGCAGAGACATCACTTTGCCCTCAAAGGTCTGTATAGTCAAAGCTGTAAACTTCAGGAGACAATGAAGCACAGGAAAAGCCTTGTGTTGCTGCAGTTCATGGGGTCCCAAAGAGTTGTAGATGACTTATTGATTGAACAACAACTTCCAACATATCTTAGAAGAAAAGAATTGTGCTTGTTGAATCTCACAGTGTTAAAAGATTGTGTCTCTGCACAGGTTTAAATATTGTTTTTCCTAATTTTAGGTTGATTTCTACATTAGAATATTGTTAACAGTCATCTTGTTTTCAATGATTTTGTGCCAGGTCATTAGATAATAAATTTTCCTCATTGTGAAAATATTGGAAAGAATTGTCTCATACCATGATACCACCATCTCATGCAAAATTCTGGTATGTTTCCTAGGAATGAGGATGATGGTTTTAGGTCTGTGTCCCTTTGTGGCATAAACCTCTTCTTAGTACTAGTGATATTTCAGTCAAATCAAATGTGTGCTTAGGGAACTCACAAAACAGAGCCATGAAAACAAAATGGAACTATGTGCTACTGGATGTTTTCAAAGAATCATGGATGGTGTCAAAATGGAAGAAAAAAAAAAACAAACCCTAGGCATTATGTTGCTTTATAGTATCTTGCAACAAACTATCATTTTTATCTTAAATTATCACTGCCTCTCTATCATGTCCATAATCTCTTCAATATCTTGGACTTCTAAAATGTAATCATCCAGACGTGCCTCTCAGAAAGGTGAGCTCACTTTTTCTCTGACGGCAAGAGACGGAGACACAGTCCGAGGAGAAAAGCTGATTGTGCTCTTGGGTGAGGTAACCTCCTCAGGAAGCAAGGAGATTAGAGCCCTATAAGACAACCGATGAATCCTACCTGTTCACTTTCAAAAGAAAGGTGCTTGCCCAGCAGATGGGAGAAAGAAGTGGAAGACAAGAAATGTGGGATCAGGAATCACAAATGATATGGATCTAGCCTAAGATATTCTCCGAACTGAAAAATCATCTGTTGTCAAACAAGATATGTAGACTGTAGCTGGAAGGACAACTGTAGCACAGAATTTAAAGACAAACCAGACTGCTGAAATCCAAATCCTCGTCTGCAATGTGCTAGCTGTGAGAACCAATCATTTAGCTTCTTAAGCCTCACTTCTTCATCTGTGAAATAGGAATATTAATACCTGTTTCATGGAATTTTAGGAGAGACTGAGTTAATAGTTACATAAAACACCTTGGTGTGGCTTATAATACATTCACAGAATCTTTGACATGCCCTGCAAAAAGTGGAGCATAAGTCCCTTTGACTCGATGTGGGCTATACTTGTTCAGTTTCTAAGTTGAATCTTACTCTGAGACCCCATGGACTGCAGCACTCCAGGTTACTACACTTAGTAACACACTTCCAACAATTAGAATAAGGTGGAAATGACAGGTGTGACTTCAGAGATGTGATCACCAAAGGCACTGTGGCTTCCTACTGGCTCTTTCTCTTGGATCACTGATTGTGGGAGAAGTCAGATCTCTTTGGAGAGGATTCAAGCAATCCTCTGGAGTCACCATATGATGTGAAATGGAGGCATCTTGCCAGCAGCCAGTGAGAAACTGAGGCCCCCTAACAGCCACGTGAATGAGCCCTCTTGGAAGTAGCTCCTCCTGCTCCCAACACATCTTCATATGACTGCAGCTCCAGCCTTCATTTTGTGTGCCCCCTCCTCACAGACTCTAAGTCAAAACCTGAAGTTAAGCCTCTTCCATAGCCCTGACCCATGGATATTTTGAGTGAATGAAAGTTGATTGTTTTAAACCATTGAGTTTTGTTGGTAATTTGTTACCCGGCAATAGATAATTAATACACTCGTTAAGGGTTGCCTGGCTTATCATGAATGTTACATAATTATTAACCACATTCTTATTATAGCTCATTGGTTGAGAGTTTGTGAACAGAATAATAAACCAGTAGTGATTTCCTATCATTTTCTCTCTGCGATCTCTTCTGGGGTATTGTTGTTGTTGTTAAATTCTATGTGGTTGACGCTTCACTGATGTGCAAGTACTTGTATGGACTTTTGAATAGCATTTTCTTGGAGGAATAATGAAAATGATGATGGATAAAAGAAGATACAGGCGAGAAGTGGCAAAGAGAGGCAAAGTCAAGGATCTAAGAGAAAAGGACTTTGATAGTAAGTGAGAGGGGAAGAGATATAAGTGGTTTACTTGCATTTTTCATCTGTAGCTGGAGAATGGAAAACACAAAAAAACCAAAAGAAATTTAACAAATAGGTCACACTGACATAAGCCTTATAAATAATATGTCTAAAATTGATTGCGAGAGATCAAAAATAGAGAGTATTCTCATCTGAATATTATATTAATTATAATACAATCTTGCCATTTCCTATTGATCTTTGAATTAGGCACCTTAAACATCTTCAATTCAGAAGAAAATGAAGACCAATCAAATAAGAAGAGCCAAGGCAATTTATTCTGACTTTGCTATAGTAAGGGGATAGCCACCATCCCCTGTATTTTGACAGAGACTCAAAGACAGACGGAGACATGAGGAAATTTTATAGTAAAAAGAAAGGAGGCTTTGTGGTGTGTCCTGAAAGGAGACTTGGTAGAGAAGTTGTAGGTAAGCAAACTAGAAGCAGGACATCTTATGTGATAGGTGAGGGAAGCATAGTAGCTCAGAGAGTAAAGAATCTGCCTGCAATGTGGGAGACCCAGGTTCAATCCCTGGGTCAGGAAGATCCCCTGGAGGAGGGCATAGCAACCCACTCCATTATTCTCGCCTGGAAAACCCCATGGACACAGGAGCCTGTCAGACTACAGTCCATGGGCCCACAAAGAATCGGATGTAACTGAGTGACTAATACTTTCACTTTGAGGGGAGCAGAATAAGTTTTCTCTCAGCTCAGTTCAGCCTCTCAGTCATGTCTGATTCTTTGCAACCCCTTGGACTGCAGCATGCCAGGCTTCCCTGTCCATCACCAACTCCTGGAGCTTGCTCAAACTCATGTCCATCGAATCGGTGATGCCATCCAACCATCTTATCTTCTGTCATCCCCTTCTCCTCCTGCATCTTTCCCGGCATCAGGGTCTCTTCCATGAGTCAGTTATTCGTATCAGGTGGCCAAAGGAGGGCTTCAGCTTCAACATCAGTCCTTCCAATGAATATTCAGGACTAATTTCCTTTAGAATGGACTGGTTGGATCTCCTTGCAGTCCAAGAGACTCTCAAGAGTCTTCTCCAACACCTCAGTTCAAAAGCATCAATTCTTTAGAGCTCAGCTTTCTTTATGATCCAACTCACATCCATACATGACTACTTTAGAAACCATAGATTTGACTATACAGACATTTGTAAGTAAAGTAATGTCTCTGTTTTTTAATATGCTGTCTAGGTTTGTCATAGCTTTTATTCCAAGGCGCAAGTGCTTTTAAATTTGATCCTAATTTGGAAGTGTCTCAAAAATTAAGAAAGCTGTTGGTTATTAATCAAGTACTGGCCATATTGGGCCACTCGGTACAATTATTGTTTAACTTCCTGGATTGTCACTATAGATAGCAATCTGGCTTCCTGAAAATCTGATTTATAGCTGGCTTGTCCCCTGGGTTGTTTATTATAGATAAAATGTTGGTTTCCTGGGCAGATTGTTGCAGGTTGTCAGTCTAAGGTCCATTTTTATGTATGGTCCATTTGTACATTCAGCTTCTCATCAACAACACACTATTTTTTACACTGGTACATTGATTGCAATTCCATCTCCTTTGTCTCCAGTTCCCAGCATGGTTCTATCCCATTTCCATATCAAAGTAATGATAGCATTTCCATAAACATTCCCTGGTTTCATGAAGGACTTTAGTGTCTGAATATGAATTTATAATAATCGGAAGGATTATATCTTGGAAGAAAGTTTTTTTCTGTTCTAACAGTGGACCTGAGCAGAGAAAAAGAAAATGGAACTATAAGCAAACACATAGTTTAAAAGTCAACCGGTTTAGAGGGGAAGAAAAATTGATGAAAGTGATAGATGAGATACCACAGGCACATTTTTCATGCTTCCATTACACTGTTTCATGTGTATCAATAGTATTTGATGATTGTTCTGCTAATATCTTTCAAGTCTATAAATGATTCTATATATTTTCATAGAGTTTTTAAATTTTTTACACTGCAGTTATTTTAAATTAAATGCATAATATTGTGACTGGCTATGTTGGGTCAATGATCACTATTGGTGCAAACGTTTTGGGGCCCGAGCAGAAAAGCAATCCATTAATATTAAAGTGAAAGGCAGAAAAAAGTTATTATATTTTTGGAATTCTTGAATTCCATCATTCTTGCATTGACCCATGAGGTCATTAATTGTTTCCTTCATATTCATCATGAATAAACTGAGTAATGAAGAACCTATACAGTACATCCCTGACATTGATTCAAATATTCTAATGTCTACTGTGGCCTAAGCAAGTAATTAAAATTAGGTAGAAGGTAGAAATTTATTCCATTCACTGAATCCCTATTTATTTAAAATCTACTTTATGCCAGGGACCATTCTAGGTACTGAAATTGAGTTTGTACCAATTCTCTTGAGAATGATATTTCCCCTTGGTCTATATTTAGTGTTTACAGATTTGATAGAACCATGATTACAGAGAAATGTCTCCTTTCTATGAATATAACAATAGTAAGCCTGATTACAAATGATGATGAATCCTGTAGTCATGTTCAGAATTCCATTGAGGGTGGTAAGGATTTTGGTACACTATGCTATCTAATGACAACAGCCAGTTGTTGACACAAGGAAAGATATGAAACGAGGGCTGTCAGAACATTTTGTATTATTTTCATATTTTAGGTCATTTTTATCCTATTTGCTATACTTCTAAAAAATTTCATTGGAGTATAGTTAATTTACAATGTTGTATTAGTTTCATATGTATAGCAAAGTGAATCAGATATTATATATATATATATATATACATATATATTATACATATATATATACATATATATTATATATATATATATATCTCCACTCTTTTTTAGGTTTTTTTCCCATATAGGTCATTGCATAGTATTAGATGAGTTCCTTGTGCTATATAGTAAAAGTGAAAATTGCTCAGTCATGTCCAACTCTTTGCAACCCCATGGACTATACAGTCCATGAAATTCTCCAGGCCAGAATACTGGAATGGGTAGCCTTTTCCTTCTCCAGGGAATCTTGACAACCCAGGGATCAAACCCAGGTCTCCCACATAGCAGGCAAATTCTTTGCCAGCTAAGCAACAAATAGAGTAGGTCCTTATTATTTATTTTATGTATAGTAGTGTTCATATGTCAATCCCAATCCCCAATTTATCGCTCCCCTCCCACTTTCCCCCTGTAACCATAAACTTGTTTTCTGTATCTGTGACTCTATTTCTGTTTTGTAAATAAGTTCATCTGAGAAGACAGAACTCCAGGTTTATTTTTATGTAAGTTCACCAAATTTTTTTTG
The DNA here is from genome assembly GCF_033118175.1 of Dama dama. NCBI lineage: Eukaryota > Metazoa > Chordata > Mammalia > Artiodactyla > Cervidae > Dama > Dama dama. Next base: position 55,849,619 of record NC_083697.1, read on the forward strand.
TACTGTTTTTGAAAGAAATATTGAGAATGAAATGTCCAGGTCAATCCATTTTATTGCTGGACAGTTTGGAACATTTGATCCTGGTAGAATTAGTTTAATTATGTCCCCAAATCTATACAAAGCAGAGCACAAGCCGTTTAATTGGTCTGAGGCTATTAGTTGGCACTGCTGGCTATGCTAAGTCTAATAGATGAGTTGAGGTATAATCTTATATATATGGACGTTGTCATAAATTCTTTGCATCTGTTTATTTCCTAACTCTCTGGGTTCTTTTCATTTGTGGGATATTTCCCTACTCTAGTTCTTTATATTTGATGCTTCCCATGTTTTTAAATCCTTAGCACTTATACTCTACCTTTTCTATTTCTCTAAGCTATTAATTCATGTATTTTATTAAAACCTTTAGTGATTCCCATTTACACATTGAACAAAAGGCAAATTTCTCCAAAGTGCTCTATAATCCAAGCCCAGCCAGATTTTCCAAGTTTTTCTTCTTTTTCAAATTAAGATATAATTGGCATATAACATTGTATTAGTTTGAGTTGTGCAAAGTTTTGAGTTGATACATTTATATATTGCAATATTATTACTGTCATAGCATCAGTTAACATTTCTATGTCACAAAATTATCATTTCATTTTTTAGTGAAAATATGTAAGACCTAGTGTCTTAGCAACTTTCAAATACATAATACAGCATCATTGACTGTAATCACAATGCTGTTCATGAGATCATCAGAACTTATTCAGAACTGGGTATTTGTACCTTTTGACTAATAGGTCCCCAAATTTCCCACCCCCCGGGAACCACAATTGTACTTTCCGCTTCTCTGAATTTGACATTTTTAAGTTTCACATATAAGTGGTATCATACAGTATTTGTCTTTGTCTGACTGACTTGTCTCACACTTAGCATAATGCTCCTGAGATTCATCCATGTTGTCACAAATGGCAAGATTTCCTTCTTTCTCATAACTGAATAATATTCCACGGTGAGTGTATATATATATACCTATATATGTATAGGTATATATATATACTCTGCATATAAGTTATTGACATTTTTATCAATCTTGATTCCAGCTTGTGCTTCATCCAGTATGGCATTTCGCATGGTGTATTCTGCATCATCAAGTTAAATAAGCAGGGTGGCAATACACAGCCTTGACATACTTTCCCAATTTGGAACCAGTCTGTTGTTCCATTCTGGTTCTTCTTGACCCACATACAACCTGTATGTGGTAAGGTACACACACACACATGCGTACACACACACACACATGTGCGTGCGCTCACACACACATATGTATAATAGTTTTATACACACTCTATTTGTGTTAAATTTTTGTGCACTTGTGCAACTCCTCCTTTAGTTATCCAGAACTTATCAATTGGTCTGCTCTGCAGTTTTTCATTCTGTCTTTGTTTACACAAATCTCTACCTAGAAAGCAGTCTCCTAAAGTATTTGTCAAAGTTTGAACTGTTTTCACTGGTATTTTCACTTTTTATTGTAACATGACTGCTTTTTCTAGGTTCCTCAGTTTGAGATAAAACTATCCATTTCTGCTTTTTTCAGGTTATTAGAGTCATTTTTACAGGGAAATCATTCTCCTATTTAAGTTCATTAATAGCCATCTATCACTCTAGATTCAGTTCAGTGACCTCTATAGGTGGATTATTGTATAAAAAATAGCTAGTAATTTCTCATAGTAGACTTTCATTTATGGTTGCTTACATTAATTTTAATTAATATGGTCCCTGATATTGAGGGCTTCTCTGGAGGCTCACTGGCAAAGAACCTGTCCGCAATGCAGGAAACACATGCAGGAGGCGCAGGCTCGATCCCTGGGTCGGGAAGATCCCCTGCCGAAGGATCCACTCGAGTTTTCTTGCCTGGAGAATTCCAAGTACAGAAGAGCATGGTAGGCTACAGTCCATGGGGTCACAAAAGAGCCAGAGAGAACTAATGACTAAACAACAACAACAAACGTTGAAATGAATGCTCCTCTATGGATATACATCATTTTGAAAAAAGAAAAACAAAAAAAGACCTGTTAACTGGAACATTGAGAGGAAAAGTAGGCTGTGAGAAATAGTAGTGAAGATATTTGAAATTTGCTCATAAAACAGCATATTTATTGCTCCCTCTTCTGTGTTGTCACAATTAATTTTTATATTGTTTTAAAACTTATCTCAATATAATTATATGTTTATATTTCTGTATCATCCACTAGACTATGAGTTACATGATAATAAGTATTATGTTTTATTCATTTCTACATTGAAAAATGTTGCATAGTGCTTGACCCATTGTGTATGTCCAGAAAATGCTTATTAAATGATGAATGCATAAATGTACAAACAAAGGACTCAAATCTGGAATTTGGGATGCTTGCATCTCTCAGAGGAAACCTAACAATATTGTGGTGGTGCTTAAATTTGTGGCTTGAAAATATATAATTATTTTATTCCTATTATTCTTTTGATACTGAAAATTATGGAATAATTACCAAGATAATTGCCCATATTTTCCTGAATATCATCTTCACTTACTACTAAGAGACCTCTAAATCTTTGTTCCAAAAATTATTTTTCTCTGAATTATTCTAGAAGGCTTCTGAGGATTCAATTTGTCATATGAGCAAGTCTTTCAGCTACCATGAGACTTTCTTACTATTCTTCATGTCTGTGAAGCTGATGTCTGCAGAGCTGGGTGAGGGTGTCTTATCCATATCTGTTTCCCAGTTGAGCTCAGGAAGGCTAGCCAGGGAGAGCAATCCTAGGGAAAACACTTTGAATAACTAAGAATTTCCTCAGGTCAAGTCAGGGGAACATACCTCCTCTTTGGGGGAAGTACATTTAAAATATCTTAGGAGCTCATTGAGCCCAGTCCAAGAGATAGAATAATAGACAAACTTTTAAATTATCTCCTCACTTAAACAATTAGAGTCACAGATACCTTGAAAATTTAATCTAAAAGCCACCACAATATACACTAAACTTATGATTTTAACGACTGAGAAATTAAATCTGACAACCTTTCATGTTTTCTCAAAGCAGAGACCCTATAGCATACTCATTTGTGCATTTATTCATTCACTATTTAATATTATAAAGTTTTTCTAAATGACTAAAATGGTTTGATGTAAGATAAGATAAGAGCTAAGGATGAGTTCAAAACTACAAAAAAAAAAAAAAGTGAGTCACTTTATCCTCACTTTGCAACATAAAATTTAATATTTAAAAAAATTACATAACCTGTTTGATACTTATATATTTTCTGTAAAGTGAGAGTAGCAGTGATCTTATATTTTAGAAAAAGAAAATAAAAATTAAAAGAAGTGGCCTAAGAAGTAGGAAAAGAATCAAGTGTCACAGGTTATGGGAGCAAAGGGAGAAGAGAGGTAATGTTACATCTAATATGCTAGAGAATAAAGGAAGGATGTCAGAATAAAAGCCATATACAGGAGAAAATGGCAGCCAAAGAAATCAACCAATTCCGTTATTTATGTAATAAATATTTATTTATTTATTTTTATGTTCTAGTCACTGTAGTAGGCATTGGAAATACAAAGACTCATGCAAAATACTTTCTTCCTTAAAGAAACCGCTTACACTTTAGAAAGCTTTGAAGTCACCTAAGCTGCTGCTTAAAACACTTCACCTCCCATCCCATATAGTTTTAGATTTAGTGTGAGCTATTGTCCAGAAAAGTATTTTTTTTTTTTAACTAGCAACATACATGATTATGAGTGAGGAATTGGTGGACTTCACTTTGAAATAAGACAGATTTGGTGGGTTTGCATAGAATTTTCTATAAAATAAAGAATAGTTGTGAACAGAGCTTCAAAGATGAAGTTGTTTCTTTAACTTTTTTTAAAATTTCTCTTTACTTGGGGAAAAAATTGCTTTACAGTGTTGTGCTGGTTTCCAAACTTGAAACTGTCTCTTAATCTAAAAAATGTATTTCAGATATTTTGATCAAATTTTAAATTAAATTTACTTGAATTTCTTTTATGTATCATCTTGTCTTCCAATTCATTGTTCAAGATCCTGAATATCAACTGTTAACTTGGTATTTGGGAAACATTTAAGGAGATAATTTTTTGTTATCTTGAAAAGTGGAAAATAAAATTGAATCACTATATTCATTACAGGCAAAGATTTTATGGAAGACATAAACTGATATTAGAAAAGTACAAAGATAGTTTGTGAAAAGGAGGGTTAGGGTTAGGTAAAACCTAAAAGAAGAATTTTTGGCTATAAAGAAATTCTAGTAACAGGCCAATTTATGAAGAGTGGTTGATAAGCTCTGTCCCTGTGTTTCATGAAGGTAGAAGGAATAGCTATTCACCATTGTTAATTTAAGCATTGAGCTCTTGATATCAGAGCTTGACTATAAGAAAGACATCATGGATTCTAAAGGTGTTTCTTAATAGGATTTTCATGCAACCAACAACAGGAAGAAAATACCTACAAAAAGGACAGTTTCATGAATCTGACACCCTAGGCATTAATTTGTATAAGTTAAGTGATCTCAGCTACATCACTTGGGTTCAGAGAAGTCTTAAGCATGTCTTGCCAGCTGGGGTAGGAGAGTCAAAATTTGCATGAAGGTTTGTAGTAAAGGGAATAATAAAATGCTCACACATAAGGAATCTGCCCCCAAAAGGTTTTCTACAAGCTTCAGTGCATGTCTAATATATTGGGCCTTGGCTGGAATTCCTTGATTCTTAATGAAACTCCAGATAATAAGATGGGCAAGCTGAAAAAGTTATATTTACTGAGACTTTAATGAGAGATCAAGGATCTGGGCCATCTGGCTTTTAGGTTTAGGGAAGAAAGTGGATTAAAAATTAGAGACAGTAAGTCTCTTCCGTGTGGCGTGGTTTTGGTTAACAGAAGATGACTCCAGTGCATGTACTATTTCTGTTGGAATTTTTAGCACACTGACAGTGAGAAAGCAGTAGAACAGATCTGTGCTGCACCCTATGTTTGGTCTGTTAAGACTTCAGCATTGAAGGTGACTGGTAAGTGAGAGAATACCATTGGGCAGGGAAAAGAGAACGGTAATTCATGAGAACATGTATGACACATATTAGTGACTCTGGGAAATTGTAGAATAAGATACGTCAAGGTGTTCACAGTCCCACATTACTGTTTGGGAAGAAGGCAACTAGAGGAAGCATAAGTCACACATGATGTTTTGAAGACAAGAGCACCAGTTCAGTTCAATTCAGTCGCTCAGTTGTGTCTGATTCTTTGTGACCCCGTGGACTGCAGCACGGCAGGCCTGCTTGTCCCTCACCAATTCCTGGAGTTTATTCAAACTCACGTCCATTGAGTTGGTGATCCCATCCAACCACCTCATCCTCTGTCGTCTCCTTCTCCTCCCACCTTCAGTCTTTCCCAGCATCAGGGTCTTTTCAAATGAGTCAGTTCTTTGCATTTGGTGGCCAAAGTATTGGAGTTTAGCTTCAAATCAGTCCTTCCAATGAATATTCAGGACTGATCACCTTTAGGATCGACTGATTGGATCTCCTTGCTGTCCAAGAGACTCTTAAGAATCTTCTCCAGTTCAAAAGCATCAGTTCTTCAGCGTTCAGCTTTCTTTATAGTCCAACTCTCACATCCATACATGACTACTGGAAAAACCGAAGCTTTGGCTAGAAGAACCTTTGTTGGCAAAGTAATGTCTCTGCTTTTTAATATGCTGTCTAGGTTGGTCATAACTTTTCTTCCAAGGAGCAAGTGTCTTTTAATTTCATGGCTGCAGTCACCATCTGTAGTGATTTTGGATAAGAGCATCACCTTGGAATAGAAGTGTGATCTATGTTCATATAACCTGAGTGTGTATGTGTGAAGAATGATTGTCTACAGGGATAGTGCCATGTAGACTATGTTAAATAGTACACTATCTAGGAAAATGATCTGAAATCCAGTGGGGCATGTGCATTCTTGTACAATTAAGTTTTCATCAGTTTATATTATGATTATAGCAAAGAGAAAAATCATAAATTAATCTCATCAATTGGATATGCAGACTTTGTCAGCATTCCAGAAATAAATAAAATTCACTCCAGATGGCTAAAAGGTTAGGAACTACAGAGTTTTGAGAAAGTTAAAAAAAAAAAAAGCAAATGAGAAATGGTGAGGATCTCTGAAGCTATCAACATTGGGGAAGCATTGCTTCCACTAGGGTTGAAGTAACCAGGAAAGGAAATGGTGTTCCAAAGATGAGTCTTATTAGGAGAGGTTACCTGCTGATGTTCTAAAGGAATGCAGCTGTTGCCAAAAGTAAGGAATCAGTGCTGAGAAGATGGGGTAATAAACCTCTGTCTTCTAATTATTTCCTGCTTTTGCTTCCACAAACCAGAGGCCAACTAGCTAGAGAACATGGATGATATAGTCCACAGGAGTCAACCATACTTCATCTTCATCTCAAGCATAGGACAGAAAAGAAAATTGCCAAGGGTAGAGAATGTATGTTGTGGGGGGAGATTGAGAATAAAGTAGTAGTTGTTTAGACAGGATGATTGAAGAACTTTGTTCTCAATTGCTGGATAATTTCTAGGTTATTCCCTTTGCACAGGCTGCAATGAGAATATAATTTTAATGCAACCAAATTAGACACACAGTAATTATGCCTTTCCTAAGCAATTTCATAGAAGTGGAAATTTAGTTCTTTAGGGAAGTCTGCTGCTGCTGCTACTGCTAAGTCGCTTCAGTCATGTCCGACTCTGTGAGACCCTATGGACAGCAGTCCTCCAGCCTCCTCTGTCCACAGGATTCTCCAGGCAAGAATACTGGAGTGGGTTGTCATTTCCTTCTCCAATCTACTTGAACATATATTATATTTTCTTAACTTGATTTGATTAATGAAACAAGTATCTTTTAAAGTAAGGATATTATTTAAGAGTCTGGTATAATGTAAGTAACATAAAGTATAAAAGAAAAAAAAAATCTTTTTAGGCAAGTGTTTTACAATGCTGTTTAACTCTGTATTTATTAATAAATACATCAGTATTCATGTTCTAAGTGTAGACACTGTATTTTGCATATGCAGTGTCTTGATCTGTGTTATACATGACACCATGGTTGAATTTACATTCATCTATTTTGCTCAATTAGTGTCTATTTAAATAGTTAAGTAAACCTCTTTTCTAAAAACACAAAAATAGGATCTTATGAAACATTTAGATCCAAAACAGAGTCTATGTGAAACTCAAAAACCCGAAAATAGAATCTCTACAACTCCTCCAACCTAAAAAACTTGGGAACAGCTTTAGTGGTGGTGGGGGTGGGATGTGTGACACATTCATCACTGTCTTATTGATTTAAGGTCACCCTTTATGTTTTGTCTATAGATTACTTCACACACACACACACACACACACACACACACACACACACACACCTGCCCCTTGTTTTGTAGTGCCAAAGATGTATAAGTTAATATTTGATTCAACTCTCTCTTCCTTGCACCCCAGAAGTGAAGTTTGTGGATGAAGTGTGGGGTGCATGTGAGTGTTGGAGATCAGTTATGTGAAGAGTTAATGAATATTAGCTTAGTTGTTCTCACCAATGCAAATCTTCTCTTAAATCATATCCATTTCTAACGTGAACAACAAGATGTGGTTTTCTGCGCCCTCTGAGATGAAAAGTCACTAGGAACTGAATCCTATGGAGACATGTTTCTTTTGTTCTTTTGCAGGGTCATAGATTTCCTCTTACTCTCCACTGTAAGAGTCATCAGGTGAAGTCAGTGAAAATTGCTCAGCCATGTCCAACTCTTTGTGATTGTAGCCCACCAGACTCCTCTGTCCATGGGATTTCTCAGGCAAGAATACTGGAGTTGGTAGCCATTCTCATCTCCACATGATTTTCCTGACACGGGATCAAACCAGAATCTCTTGCATTACAGACAGATTCTTTACCCTCTGAACCACCGTGGATGGAGTCACCAAAGGCACATTCATAATCACAAGGTCTATGTTGAAATCTTGTTCTTCAGTTACACGGTGAGCATACAAAGAAGAGGTTTGTAAGGAAGGAAAAAGTTGGAAGAATGATCTTATATTAGCAGCTATCATTTACTATGGAAACTGCGACAGACTTTATTTTGTTTTTTATTTTTTGGCTCCAAAATCACTGCAGATGGTGACTGAAGCCATGAAACTAAAAGACACTTGCTCCTTGGAATAAAAGTTATGACCAACCTAGACAACATATTAAAAAGCAGAAACATTACTTTTCTGTACAGCAAAGTTCTGTACGGTCAAAACTATGGTTTTTCAGTAGTCATGTATGGATGTGAGAGCTGGACCATAAAGAAGGCTGCGTGCCAAAGATGGTTTTGAACTATGGTGTTGGAGAAAACTCTTGAGAGTCCCTTGGACTGCAAGGAGATCCAACCAGTCAACCTAAAGCAAATCAATTCTGAATAATCATTGGAAGGACCAATATTGAAACTGAAACTCCAATACTTTGGCCACCTGATATGAAGAGCTGACTCATTAAAAAAGACCCTGATGCTGGGAAAGATACAGGAGGAGAAGGAGATAACAGGGGACAAGATGGTTGGATGGCATCACCAACTCAATGGTCATGAGTTTGAGCAAGATCTAGGAGATGGTGAAGGACAGGGAAGCCTGGCTTGCTGCAGTCCATGGGGTCACAAAGAGTAGGACATGATTGAGCAAGTGAACAATAACATCCTTTTCCCATTTTTAGAAAGTTACATTATTGGTAATTCTCAGTGCATGCTAGGGAAAAATTGTGTAGGTAATATTCTCATTCTATCATTTATTATTTATGCAACTTTGATCAACTTATTAAAACTCCAAAATTCAGCTTCTTTTGGAAAGTGCAGAACGGATTGGCTATTTTCATTACAAAATCAGCAGTTTTTATTTATAATCTCTAATCTTCACAGCTATGCTTATAGGCAAATAATTACAGTTTCCCACTCTATTTTTCATTTTTAAAATTTGACTTTTTAAAATCTCAGAAACATAGTTCTTTATTTTGGAAATAAATCAAATAAATAATTGTTCATGCATCTATCCATTTGTATTGTCTTCAATTTCTCTCATCAGCATCTTATAGATTTTGGAGTATAGGTCTTTTTTCTCCTTAAGTAGATTTATTTTTAGATGTTTTATTTTTTCTGATGTGATGATAAATGGGATTGTTTCTTTAATTTCTCTTTCTGATCTTTCACTGTTAGTATATAGATGTCCAACACATTTCTGTGTATTAATTTTGTAACTTTACTGAATTCACTGATGAGTTCTGGTAGTATCTTTAGGATTTTCTATTATAATATCATGTCATCTGCAAACAGTGACAGCTTTTTTTTTTTTTCTTTCTTCTTTTCTAATTTGGATTCTTTTTATTTCTTTTTCATCCCTGATTGCTGTAGCTAGGCCTTCCAAAATTAAGCTGAATAAAAGTGGTGAGTATGAACATCCTTGTTTTGTTCCTGATCTTAGAGGAAATGTTTTCAGCATTTCACTTTTGAGTATGATGTTAGCTGTAAGTTTGTCATATATGGCTCTTACTGTGTTGAGGTATATTCCCTCTATGCCCACCTTCTGGAGAGTTTTGATCATAAATAGGTGTTGAATTTTGTCAAAAGCTTTTCCTGCATCTATTGAGATGATCATATGGTTTTTATTATTCCCTTTGTTCATATGCTATATCATACTGGTATGCAGATATTCAAAAATCCTTGCATCTCTGGGATAAATTCCACTTGGTTATGGTGTACAGTCCTTTAAGTGTACTGTTGGATTCAGATTGTTAGTAATTTGCTGAGGATTTTTGTCTCTATGTTCATCAGTGATATTGGCCTAAGATTTTCTTTTTTTTTATTGTTGTTGTATATTGTTATTTGCTGTGAAATCAAAACACATGGAAAGAGTTTGGGAGTGTTCTTTCTTTTGCAACTTTTTAGAATAGTTTCAGAAGGATATCTGTTAACTCGTCTCTAAATGTTTGATAGAATTCACCTGTGAAGGCATCTGGTCCTGGGCTTTTGTTTGCTGGGAGCTTTTTAATCACAATTTCAAATTAAGTTCTTGTGATAGGTCTGTTTATATTTTCTATTTCTTCCTGATTCAGTCTTGGGAGGTCATACCTTTCTAAGAATTTCTACATTTCTTCCAGGTTGTCCATGTTTTTGTCATATAGTTACCTGCAACAGTCTTTTATAATTCTTTGTATTCTTGCCTGTATCATCTATTCTTTTGCTTAGTTCAGTTACCATCCCTATAACCATTTCATTAAACACCTTATCTGATAAATTTTTGTTTCATTAGTTGTTTTATCTTATTCTTAGGGTGTACTTGTATGAAAATATCCCTATGTCGTCTACCTCTGCCCAGCGCTTCTGTGGGAGACTTGGATCTGAAGTGAGCATGAGTCATGCTTACTTCAGGGAGTCCTGTCTGCTATCACCTTGGTGGCAGGTGGGGCTGAAGATCAGTTATCTAGAGTTGGAACTGGGTGGGAATCAGGGATGCTCAGTAGCCAACACTGCCCTCTTGGGGACACTGTGCAGTCCCAAGGTGCTGGCAGAATCCCTGAGACTTGGGTCTGAGCTGGTTCCATTCCCTTCAAGTGTCCCTCTCCAATCCACTCCAGTATTCTTGCCTTGAAAATCCCATGGACAAAGAAGGCTTCTAGTGCTACAGTCTATGGGTTCTCAAAGAGTCAGACATGACTTAGTGACTGAGCAGGCAGGTCCACTCTCTCCACTCCCAGATCAGCACCCTGAGTCCTGATAATGAACTGAATATTGAACCGAGGCGGGCAGCACTGAAGCAAGATGGGCCAGAGCTGGCCCCCGTGCAGGTTGCAAGATGTGCTGGGGTGGTTCTGGAACACTAGTCAGAGTTCCAAAGCAGTAGTGACCTGCTGTTTCAGGAGCACCACTAATGGCCACCCTTGCTCTGTTCAGGGCCAGTGCTGGGTCTCCTCTGGCTCTGTCCCTCTCAACTGCAAACTCTAGTTGTTAAAGAGCAACCTTTTCCCTAGTGGGGAGCTAATGAGAGCTAGAGGACCCAGAGCAGGCACTCCATGTGAGTTCAGGCAGATGCTGCAACAATCCCAGGAAACTGGCACCATCGAAGTTTCAATCTAGTATGACCTCTGACTTGTTTCAGGAGTAAGCAAGTGTGAGTACAGTGTGTTTACGAATGAATATATATACATATCTCTTCATTTTCTCCACAAGCACTTTATTTTCTTAATCATCATTGTTGACTTTCTTATTTTTCTGTCTCTCCTGTTTATGCTTTCTATAATATTTGCCTTTTTTGGACAACTATGACTTAGATCCCTTGGAGAAGAGAATGGCAACCCACTCCAGGATTCTTGCCTGGAGAATCCCATGGACAAAGGAGCCTGGCGGGCTAGAGTCCCTGGGTTCGCAAAGAGTTGGACACGACTTAACGACTTAGCACGCACGCATGACTTATATCTTGACCTTCTAATTGACTTCCATTTCCTGGTTGATAATATCTCATTTTCACCTCATATCTAGATAAGTATAGTATTTGGCAGATTTGCCTTGATGAGCTGAATTTTTGCTAGTGGTAATTACTTGCCATTATTCCTGTTTGGTTATATTCCAAGATAAATTCCCTCTCAGCTTCTGTCCTTAGTCTATCTAGTGGTCCTAGCACCTTCTTTGCATATGAGTTAGAAATTAACCATGAATTGAAAAATCTAACTTTGAATAGTTGATGCTTTTTATTTTAAAACTAAAGGAAAGTATTTCCAGAAAATTAAAATGAAAAGGTATAAAAGAGTTTTTTTTTTTCATTTTTAGAGTTTGCTCCTTGTTATTTCTCATGAGTAGTTCTATGAGGATGAGAGTTTTATAGACATTATATGTCATCCTCCGTCAGCTAATACTGATTTGGTAAATAACTATGAATTTAAGTTCAGTTATGTTTTGGGACAAATGTGACACATTGTGCAATTACATACTCATATTTCATAAGAGAATGCATATGATGTCACACAAATGTACAGGAAATCTAATTTCAGCCTAATTCAGATGGGTTTAATATGTCTATTCATTTCCCATCTATATACTTGTCAAATATATGGAGAATATATAAAAAGTACATGATTTTTCCATTAGTGTTTTCAGCCATGAAATAGAATTGAATATTTTTAAATTCATTCTAAGAAATTTCTCCAGAAATGTGCATAATAGGAAATGAAGCTCTGTGTAACAGTTTGTATCATAGCAAGCATAATGTGTTGGGTGTAAAAGAAATTGTGCTTCTTCAACTGTGCCTGTTGTGGACACATATACACATGGAGGAAAAAATTTTGAGATTGAGTAGGTGTTCTGCTATATGACAAATATGGTCAAAATGCCAAGGTTTCTAAGAATCATTTTCCTTAATTATAGCTTGATGGAAAACAAAAGAATTTTGGAAGCAATTAGTTAGCCTGTTATGTTGAATATCAGATAACATGTTACATTTGTCTTATTCTGCTGACTTGAACTTATCAAGACTTGTGTGTACCTTTTTTAATTTTTTTTTTTTCCTGAAGCTCTGCTACACAACAGATGGGATGTCTAACATCCTTTTCTATTTAAAACATGCAAGTTCTAATCAACAGGAGGGTTTTAGAATGTTAAACCAGCCAGCCATAAGAAATGTGTCATGCAGCTTCCTGTCATTCTAATTAATTAGATAGCATTCTTTGCTGTTGTCCCCAATGAACCTAAATGAGCTTAATGCTGGGATATTAGCTTCATTCTTACCAAAGGTTTGTTTTCATATTATTTGCATAGATTGAGCAAAAAAATAAAATATTCCAAGATTACCCCAAATGCATGAGTACTATGATTTATACATGAGACCTAATGTTTAGCCTTCTTTCAAGATCACATAAATATTTTAGAATACTTTTATTTGGAAATTATATTTTCTCTAATATCATTTCATTTTCAAAATGTATTATAATAATTTTAAGACAAGATTTTCCCATTCTGTTATAGTTTTCAATTATATTTATTGAGACAGTAACTTCCCAATAATATACATAGCCTCTTATTATATGCTGTTGTTGTTCTTAAACTGACTAAAATAAATGTTATATAAATTGTTAATTAGTGTGGAAACCATAAATAAAACATAATTTATGGAATTTCTGCCTTAATTACTGGGAAATGAACACAAAGTGGTGAATTTCAGGAGACAATTTAGGAGACAATCTAAGTTAAAATATTTAATTTTACTCTGAAGAATATCATGTGAGATTATAAATTATAGGAGATGTTTAAGTTAAAGAATAATGACAATAGATAATTAAGCAAAAGTGAGAACACTAATTCTAATACATGATTCCTGCAAAAATGTTTGGACCCTTGAACCATTATGAACATTTACCTATCATTATCATCCTTAAAATGTCTACACATCTGAAACAACTAACTAATTATACTTTTTATTCTCTCCCCAATAATTGTGTTTTGATATTTTCTATGTATTTATTAAAACAAACACTTCATTTAGACTAATCAAACTTATATTTAGAAAGTCCAAAGTCATATACCTTGTAAAAAGCATTATTTGTTAACATAAACCCCTTATTTCTGTAAATAAAAATGTTAATGTTTCTAATGGTTGAGATAAACGCTAATAGTAAATAAGATCTAGTGTGCATTTGATGTGGCTCTAAGAAATTGGTATAATCACATTAACAACATCCAGAAGCAACTGGAGCCTGTAATCCATCTTAAACGTTACCACAAAACTCATTTTATTATTGCCTGGAAAAAATCTTCTCTACTACTGGGCCGTAATTAGGAGTGCATTTGATGGAGATATATGCTTTGTCTTTGATAACACTTCAAAACTATCAGCTACCAGTGATCTCGTCATCTCAGTTCTTTCAGTTGAAAGCTTACTTGTTTTTCAGAGTTCCCATAAATTGTGCTCACAGAATCTTCTTCCATTCCTACAGTTTTAACTAAACTCTACCTTGCATAACATTTTCAAGCCCATATTTAACATTTTGCTCATTCTTATATTTCAGTGCTGTAGTATTTCCTAAGCAAGGGATTGTCATACATTTTCTGTAAATGATCAGAGAGTATTAGGTTTTTCAGGCCATTCAATTTCTGTTAACAACTATTCAACTCTGGCACTGTGGTGTGCAAAAAAAAGCAACCACAAAAATACGCAACATAAGCAGCATTTTAAATTGAATTAAAAATTTAATTCTATTTTAAATTGAATTTAAAAATTAATTTGCAAAAATAGAAGGTGAAATGGCAACCCACTCTCGTATTCTTGGTTGGAGAATCCCATGGACAGAGGAGCCTGGAGGACTACAGTCCACGGGATGCAAAGAGTCAGACATGACTGGGGTGAATTTACATGTATGCAGGGGTGGTGAACTAAATTTGGCCCACAGATCCCACATTAGACCACAAGCTCCTTGAAGGAGACAATGCCTTCTTTATCTTCTTTACCAGAGCAGGTCTGTCACAGTAATTTGCACATTTTTAGAGCCTTGAAAATCCATTATTGATTAATGAAAAGGATAAACCTGTGACTACAGTACAAAGGCGGTACAATCATTTGCATAAGGGTAGAGGACTGATGCTGGGAGGGATTGGGGGCAGGAGGAGAAGGGGATGACAGAGGATGAGATGGCTGGATGACATCACCGACTCAATGGACATGAGTTTGAGTAAACTCCGGGAGTTGGTGATGGACAGGGAGCCCTGGCGTGCTACGATTCATGGGGTTGCAAAGAGTCGGACACGACTGAGCGACTGAACTGAGAGGACTAGAGAAAGTGAAAGACAGGAACGTGAAAAAGAGGAAGAGAAATCAGAAGTAAAAAAGGAAGAAAGAAAAAAAAATCACCTATTAGCCATTCTAAGCTATCTTTCTTGTTCAGAAATAACATCACAAACCTATCATTAATTTAACAATAATTATAGTGTAATTCACTATGTTAGTGAGAATTCAGGTTCTTTTCATAAGGAACACACAATAGGACTGGGTAGAAAAGCAAAATGACTTGTTATCCTAAATGAATTAAGTGGTTAGCACAGATCCATTGTAACACAGCAAAGAATGGAATACTTCTCCTGAGTTTCAAAGAAAATTTGACACATGCTCCAGTTCTAAGTAATGAGATTCCTAAAGATCAGAACGGTTATCTTTCAGGATTATAGAAAGTAGGTTTCTAACTTAAAAAAAAAAAAAAAAAAAAAAAGATATTGAAACAACTGCTGTTTCTGACTTCATTCTCTAAATTCTTTTTTTTTTTTTTAAATTTTAAACAGCATAGGTACAATTGTGAAAATGGAGGAAGTCCTTACATTTCCCTCAAATATTGCTGGTAGTTAAGTCATAAACAATATTGTACTTCCTCAGAAACTGACTCCAGAGCTGAATTTCTGATCTAGATTTCTGCTTTAAATAAGGCAAAGATTTGTATGTTTGTATTGAAGCAAACATACAACTGCAAAGGGCTTATTCAGTCACAGTGGTGCACCAAGTTCCATAAAATGTGAATACGTAGTTGTGAAAACTTCAATTCCAAAATCAAGATTTTGAAATAAAGAAAAACAAATAACTGGAGATATTGTAGGAATAATAGAAAAGATTGATCAGGAAGCTGGATGTGAGGTCAGGGTTAAAATATTGATTTGGTTGTCTTTGACAAAGGGTACTTTTTGAAAGTCATTGGAATGAATAGATTCTGAGGAAGAAAATGGAAAGAGGGCCTTGATTTCTCTGAAGTGGATTTGGTTGAAAGTCCACTTGACACATATACACACGCATATATGAAATTTTTGAATAGTCATTGATGCTATGGACTTATTCTCTGTCTTGAAACAAAGACCGAGAGAAGTAAACTAGAAAAACTTCAGGTTCTTTTCATCTGTAACATTCATTTATTCATGAGGCTTAGTTCAACTTAAACATGCACATGTCACTTAAAATGTCAGAATTGAGCTTATATTCATATTTCTACCACAATAAACCGTAATAGAATATTTAGTTAATACTGCATTTTCCCCTGCAGAATTTATATGGGCTTCAGGAAGGTTATAAGTCCCTTAAGAAAGAAGTTCAACCAGTTAAGCTTATTCAGCTTTCTTCATTTGTGTTTTCTATAAAAAACTTGCTCCAGGGCATCTTCTTAATTGAGATGCTTCAAATTTTGCAATAATTATAATATAAATATTGCCAATAGTGTTGATACTGCTGATTTTCCTGCTGGAAAGCAGATTTGCTAATAACTCATAATCAACTTTATAACTTATCAGAGTAAATTGGACTGTAATATTATTTTCATGCAGATCTGTCTATGCTTTCATATCACTGATAATAATTTTCATCTAATTGTTATAAGGAAGTATGAGATAGTTGAACTTAATTATTTCTTAGTTCTTAAAGATCGATTAATCCCTTGTACTTTAGAGAATATTAGCTGCTTTGACATACTCTGCAGAAAACTAAAAATTAAAAGGGAATCAGTAAAGAACAGCATCAGCATATGTCATAACAAAACTACTAATTAGACAAAGTGAGTCCTACCAATCTACTTGAAAATAAAATTTGATCAGACTATGCCAGATTAAAGATATCCCTCTGGTGATGAAGAATTTATATATTCCCTAATATTCTTGTCATTTAATAAGGAACAAATATGTGCCAATGATAAGGAAAAAAAGCTGGAAAACTTCAGATTTGTAGACAAAGGTAAATTTAAATCATTCCTAAGGGTAACACAGATTTTCTGGGATAAGTGGCAGACTGAGATTTTATTTTATAGTATCCTTGCCAACACTGACATAGGTATATTCATATTCTCACCATAGTATTATATAGGGAGAGATAAAGACATAGTTAGAAAATGTCGAAAAGCATTTGATACTTGTCTTAAATTTTTTTCAAACAGTTTTTCTATTAAAATAGCTGTGTTCTACTACCTTTGACTATTTTTGACACCAACTGTGAATTGATTCACTGACAGTAAAACAATCCAGACTGTTCTTTGTACCTTTAGAGCCTGGCGTTAAGATCAGCATGTAGAAATACAAAGCGGGTAGAGTTCCTTCATACAGGTAGCAAACAGGAGATGAATAGTTTTCTATTGCTGCATAACAAATGATCGCAAACTTAACTGCAGTAAGTCCCCTACACATGAACATTCGTTGGAATTGTTCAAAGAAGTGAATATGCACTTGAGTATCCAGCCACATAAGTTAGTTCACCTTTCTGGTGTTCATTGTTGTCACATGCAATCATCCTCTGCGAGTGGTTCTGTTTTGTGTACTTTACTGTAGAATACTGAATAAAGCACAGTAACACAATATCTCTATTTCAAGCCTGTGATATGATTGAAATCACAGTTTCCCCTCCATCTCCTATTAATGACAACCCTTCAGCTCTACCATCTCCCAGCTCCACCCTTCTCCAGTCTGTAACTCTTCTTGCCTGTTCACTGATGCCCGTCACTATATGCTAGCTATTGTACTGTACTACTGTACTTTTCAATATCCTGTACTGTAAAATTAAAAATGTTTTCTTTATTTTGTGAATATCTGTTTCTTTAATGTATTATTTGTATGAAAAGTATTATAAGTCTATTACAACACAGTACTGCATAGCTCAATTGTGTTAGTTGGGTTCTAGACTAACTCTGTTGGACTTAATGAACAAATTCAACGTACGAATGCACTCTCAGAAAGGAACTTGTTCGTATGCTGGGAATTTACTGAATAGCCATTTATTAGCTCACAATTCTGTAGTCTGGGATCACATAGCTTAGATTTCTACTCAGGGTATTATTGGAGAAGGAAATGGCAACCCGCTCCAGTATTCCTGCCTAGAGAATCCCGTGGACAGAGGAGACTGGTGTGCTTCTGTCCATGGGGTTGCACAGAGTCGGACACAACTGAAGCGACTTAGCATGCAGGGTATTACACAGTGATCCAGACTAAGTGGATCACAACAAACTGTGGAAATTCTTAAAGAGATGGAAATACTAGACCACCTGATCTTCCTCTTGAGAAATCTGTATGCAGGTCAGGAAGCAACAGTTAGGACTGAACATGGAACGACAGACTGGTTCCAAATCAGGAAAGGAGTATGTCAAGGCTGTACATTGTCACCCTTCTTATTTAACATATGCAGAGTACATCATGAGAAACACTGGGCTGGATGAAGCAAAAGCTGGAATCAAGATTGCCGGGAGAATTGTCAATAACCTCAGATATGCAGCTGACACCACCCTTATGGCAGAAAGCAAAGAACTAAAGAGCCTCTTGATGAAAGTGAAAGAGGAGAGTGAAAAAGTTGGCTTAAAAGTCAACATTCAGAAAATTAAGATCACGACATTCAGTCCATTGCCTCATGACAAATAGATGGGGAAACAATGGAAACAGTGAGAGACTTTATTTTGGGGGTCTCCAAAATCACTGCAGATGGTGACTGCAGCCATGAAATTAAAAGACTCTTGCTCCTGAGAAGAAAAGTTATGACCAACCTAGACAACATACTGAAAAGCAGAGATTTTACTTTGTCAACAAAGATCTGTCTAGTCAAAGCTATGTTTTTTTTTTTTTTTTTTTCAGTAGTTATGTATGGATGTGAGAGTTGGTCTATAAAGAAAGCTGAGGCCAAAGAATTGATGCTTTTGAGCTGTGGTGTTGGAGAAGACTCTTGAGAGTCCCTTGGACTGCAAACAGATCTAACCAGTCTATCCTAAAGGAATCAGTCCTGAACATTCTTTGGAAGGACTGATGCTGAAGCTGAAACTCCAATACTTTGGCCACCTGATGTGAAGAACTGACTTATTTGAAAAGACCTAAATTGTAAAGTAATTAGCCTCCAACTAATAAAAATAAATGAAGAAAAAAAAAAAAAGACCTTGATGCTGGGAAAGATTGAGGGCGGGGGGAGAAGGGGGTGACAGAGGATGAGATGGTTGGATGGCATCACCGACTGAATGGACATAAATTTGAGTAAACTCCAGGAGTTGGTGATGTACAGGGAGGCCTCATGTGCTGCAGTCCATGAGGTCGGAAAGAGTCGGACACGACTGAGCGACTGGGCTGACTGACTGACAGGGTATCACAAGCCTAAACCTGAGATGGTGTCCAGGCTGTTCTTGTTTGTAAGGCTCTGGGGGAAAATCCACTTCCAATTTCATTCGTGGTTGGCAGAAATCAGTTTCTTGTAGTTGTAGGACTGAGGTCGCCATTTCCTTGACAGCTCTTGAAAGAAGACTGGTCATAGCAGTTAATAGCTGCCTCTCTCCAATACAACTCAAAACTGGGGTATCTGCTTTCTTCCAGAGTAGACCAAGTTCATCTTTGTGACTTCTTATCTGTGATCAGTTGGCAGCAACTCTGCTTTTAAGGGTTCATGTGAATAAGTCAGGTCCATCCAGATAATCTTCCTAGTTGAAAATCAACTGGGTTTTATAACATAACTTAATCACAGGAGCAAAATCCATCAAATTCACAGTCCCACAGATAATGCAGGGTATCATTCCAGATGCTTTTTGCAACAGAAAGAAGTACAGAACTTTAGGGTGAAGCACTGGTCTTTACATCTCAGCTCTGATCATTTCTAATCATGTGATGTGGAGAAAGTCATTTGAGTTGTTCTTTATTTGGCCCTATTATTACTAAAATTAGTAAAATACTATTGCAGCCATGAGTTATTACTGTATTAACTTCTCAATACTTGTTAGCTACTTTTACTAATTTGTAAAAATATTTAGACATGTTGGAGAAGGGGTAGTGTATTTCAGTTCCCTTGACTCTGCCCTCCCATAGCGGCTATAATTTGAGACTAGGTGTGCTATGCTTAGTTGCTCAGTCACGTCTGACTCTTTGCTACTCCATGGACTGTAGTCCACCAGGCTCCTATGTCCATGGGATTCTCCATGTAAGAATATTGGAGTGGGTTGCCATGCCCCCCTGCAGGGGATCATCTCAACCCAGGAATCGAGCACAGGTCTCCCACATTGCAGGTGGATTATTTATCTACTGAGCCACCAGGGAAGCGCATCTTGTAGCCTTTGACATGCTACAATTAAAAATATGCATCTTTTGGTACAATTTGGCATCTAAATATCATCAAGGTTAAAGTTTCACCCAATATATCTGGAGAAACAATGCTTTTTCATAGTAGTGGTTGAAAACTGACTATTAGTTTTACTGAGAAATAACATATTCATCCCCACAGATTAAAAAAAAAAAAGAAGACAGAGAAAAAGAGAGTATTCTAAAGGTAGTAGTAAATTTATCTGAAATATGTGATTAAATTTATGTAATAGTGCCTGAATAAGATGCAATTTCCCTTATAAATCCAAATTGACTCATCTACTCAAGTCAAAACTGAGCAGTTCAATAGCTCAATCATTTTGACCACATTAAAATACACTTCTACATCAGCTACTGCAGTTATCCAGTGTCTTTCCACTCTTCCTTTCAGAATCAGCCGTTACCAACTTTGTAAAACTGGCTGCTGGTCTGGTCAAAACATGTGCACTTTTTTTGGTATCTAGTTATCAGTTTTCTTCAGGGAAAACAATTTACCCTATCTATGGAAGTTCTGCTTTATTCTCTGTGATTCCTGTTCCCTGCTGTGGTTATAGTCTGTGGGAGTTTAAAGAGCATATGATTTGCAACTAGAAACCCTACAGTTTGGAATGCAGTTATGTCCAAGTTCCACATAGAAACTCCCCTTTCTCTGTTGCAGCTTCAGAGCCTCGACTTGATTAGCTGGTCAATTGTCCTAGGATCTGGGAATTTGTGGACTGTTGATAGTTTACCCTGATTCCTGGCATGCGTGCCTACTAAATCGATTCAATTGTGTCCTACTCTTTGCGATCCCATGGTCTTTAGCCCTCCAGTCTCCTCTTTCCATGAGATTCTCCAGGCAAGAATACTGGAGTGGGTTGCCATGCCCTCCTCCAGAGGATCTTCCCAACTTAAGTATCAAATCTGTGTCTCTTATGTCTCCTGTATTGGCAGGAGTGTTCTTAACCACTGGTGCCACCTGGGAAGCCCTATGTTGATTTAGTAATAAAAATTTGGATAAAGAGTAACTGATCTTGCATCTCCAGTTCCTAAACCCTGTTTAACTGCTAGGGTAACTTTTTCCTACCTATTATAAGTTTATATTTTCTAGGGTACCAATTTCTCAGTGCCAGATTAGCTTTCTCCAATCTGTTTCAGTCAAGCACCTTGTCCTATCCCAGTGGATGATTTGCCATTATCTTTCAGCCCTGCTAGGCTCTTTAGTCTATGCTTCTTATAGAAATTGTGTCTATCTTTGCCGGAGAAGTGTCAACAAATATAGGCTAACTGTCATTTTTGTTTAGTTGCTCAGTCTTGTCAAACTTTTTCCCAACCCCATGAACTGTAACTCCCCAGGCTCCTCTGTCCATGGCATTTCCCAGGCAAGAATACTGGAGCTTGCTGCTTTTTCTTTTTTTAGGGAATCTTCCCAGACTGGGGATCGAACCTCTGTCTCCTGCATTAGCAGGCAGATTCTTTACCACAGAACCATCAGAGAAGCTCATAGCCTAACTGCACACCATTAGAGAGCAAAAATAATAACAGAAGAGCAGGTAAAACTGTACTCTGCATTATTCTGGTTCATTGGGGAAACACTAAAATATTTTGTTTTGTTTATTAGAGAAGCTATTAAATACAATTTTCAAAATGATTATTGAAAACCTATCAATGAGTTCTGTTAAGGTGGGCTAGAACATTGCATAGATTGTATTTCCAATACTGTTGGTTTGCCCTAAAGACAGGACTAAGGAAATCATCAGTCATTGATGTGATTTATATTAAAATCAAGAGGGTCTCTGTGTAGGCACAGAAGTTCTTGGCTATATTTCTTAAAATATTCTTCACAGACTACCTATGCTAATGAACACCAAGGGTTTTCACCTAGAGTGTTTATTAACATTTTAATGCAAATGCAAATGCTCAGGTCACACTGTATTCATATTGGATCATGGATTTGGGTTTGGCTAGATCATTAGGTGATTAAACTACATATTGCTTAGGACTCTACTGGAAAAAAATTCAACAGTCCTGTAATAAAATGTTGGGAAAAAATTCTGTACTTTTATCTGACTGCAAGTCAGTTAATTTATTACTGCAAACTATAGGAAATAAAATATAAGATGCAAATTAAGTCATTAAAGATATTAGGTAGTTAGGATAGAAAAAGAGAGTCCAAAATGGTGGTGGCTAAAAGACAGGAAAGAAAAGGGAAAAAGCCCTTGAAAAGGGAATGAAGGAAAAAATCCAATGACAGGAGTGGGAAACTCTGATAGATGGTGGGGCTTAGTTTTGTCCTAGTTTGCATAAGACAGGCCCCAGGGGAGGAGACAGAAAGTATAAAAAGGGGAAGTCAAGACAGGTTGAGGCTTCTAGGGGGGCAGCCCATCTCACCTTCGGGTATACTATCTGCTGTCTGCTTAATAAAATATTGAGCTGTAACCAAGGTAAAATGTTGAGCTCTAACACTGGTCTATGATTTCAAGTCTTTGTTGCAATGAGACAAAACGGAGGGAAAAAAACACACATCTGACAAATATATTCTAAATTTCTAGGAAATTCTACTTTATTCAGGATAGTTATCTTTTATTATTATTTGTATGTCACTCACACAATATAGGAGGTTTTTATATAGATTGCTTGGAAAGGAAATGAAAACGTTTAGATATGGCTTGGGTCATGACACAGAACTTTCTGGGATCATCAAAGTTCAAATAATCATATCCACTGAAAAATGACTGCCATCAGCAGTCAGCATCACTCTGTGATTTCTTTTGCTTAATTTAAAAATCATGCATAAATGCATGTCCTGAAGCTCAGGGTAGAGGTGACCATGTCTGTGAGCATTAAGTCTCTCCAATCAAAGGCAGAACTGTGATGTGAGGATTGTATCTCATTGAAGGATTCAGAAAAGATATGATAAGACTGTATTGCATTGTTACAGGTTAGTTTGCACAGAGGCACAAACATATATACACAGAGCAAATTGTGTAGGATGAGCCGTTACATAAATCATCCTGATCTAGCAAGCTTCAAACAACTGAAAGGCAGGCCCTTATTTTGTCTCCAAGGACTTTCTCTGTTTTGGGTTCAAGCCCTCTTCCCAGGTGGAGTTGACATTAGACTTCTCTCCAACATTAATCTCCAATCAGTTCAGTTCAGTTCAATCGCTCAGTCGTTTCCGACTCTGCGACCCCATGGACTGCAGAATACCAGGCCTCCCTGTCCATCACCAACTCCTGGAGTTTACCCAAACTCATGTCCATTGAGTCGGTGATGCCATCCAACCATCTCATCCTCTGTCATCCCCTTCTCCTCCTGCCTTCAATCTTTCCCAATATCAGAGTCTTTTCCAATAACTCAGTTCTTTGCATCAGGTGGTCAAAATATTGGAGTTTCAGCTTCAACATCAGTCTTTCCAATGAACACTCAGGACTGATTTCCTTTAGGATGGACTGGTTGGATCTGCTTGCAGTCCAAGGGACTCTCAAGAATCTTTTCCAACACTGCAATTCAAAAACATCAGTTCTTCGGCCTCAGCTTTCTTTATAGTCCAACTCTCACATCTATACATGACTACTGGAAAAAACCATAGCCTTGACTAGACGGATCTTTTTTGGCAAAGTAATGTTTTGGTTTTAGTTAAGTTAAATATGTACACTTAGTAAAGACGTTGCTATCTTCCTGGGGAATTGGAAGATGAGCCACAAAGCCTATGCAGCAAAGTTGAATAAAACAGAAATAAGAAAGATAAACAATCACTGGACACATTTTCCCCCACAAACACATTCTTGTCAAACTGCAGCAGCCACAGGATCCCAAAGGAGGAACTGGCAAGAAAAACACAACTGAAATAATAAAACATATTCACAATTTCAGTGTTTGTTGAGACAAAGTAATTACAAAGCCATCAGGACCAATTACAAAGAACACAGAGTCAATTGTCATGAAACATTTAGAAAGCAAAAGTGGTGAATCCATCTGACCAGTGTCCTTCCATTCAACGCAACCCAGCTCAGGGGCCTCTCACTTCTTGTTTGTGAAAGTCTGACAAAATACTCTATAATTGTACTGTTTGTTCACTTGGTCCTTAAACATTTACCACAGAGAAACAGTTTCTCCAGGAGATCTTCTCTTGCTACTCAGAAAACACTGATTATTTGTCCCATTCACATTTCAGGGATTTCCCTGTTCTTTTGTAAACCTACTCCTCTCTCTTAACATTTTGGTCTATGTAACATACATACTAATCTAAAATTGCTTCATAAATTTCCAACAACTAAATACACCATTTGAAATAACTTGTGCATTCAGCAATTGAAAGTGATGTTAGAAGATAAATTTCAAAATTCTAACTTCAATCCATGCCTAAAATATGAACATGTAATATAAAGTATATAATTTTATAAAATAAGAAATTGTTATTATAAAATAAAACTATATTTATTATAGTTATAAGATAATATATAATATATAATTTATATATTATATAATATATAACATATATTATATATTTATATTTATATATAATATGTGATATAATATATATAAATATATAAAACTATATTTATTATAGTTATAAATATACTATATTATACAATATAGTATAAAATATATATGTTTGCTTTTGTTCAATCCCTCAGTCATATCCTACTCTTTGCAACCCCATGGATTGCAGGACGCCAGGCTTCACTGTCCTTCACCATCTCCCACAGTTTGCTCAAACTCATGTCTGCTGCAGTCCATAGTGTTGCAAAGAGTTGGATGTGGCTGAGCAATTGAACAACAATAGCAACATGTCCATTGAGTTGGTGATGCCACCCTGCAATATTATCCTCTGTCATCCACTTCTCCTCCTGCCTTCAATTTTTCCCAACATCAGGGTCTTTTCCAACGTGTCTGATCTTCCCATCAGGTGGACAAAGTATTGGAGCTTAAGCTTCAGCATCAGTCCTCAGCATCAGTCATAGTTGATTTCCTTTAGAATTGGCTAATTTGATCTCCTTGCTGTCCAAGGGATTCTCAAGAGTCTTCTCCACACTATAGTTTGAAGGCATGAATTCTTCAGGGTTCAGATTTTTTTCATTGTCTAACTCTCACAACTGTACATGACTACTGGAAAAACCATAGCTTTGACTCTGCTTTTTAATATGCTGTCTAGGTTTGTCATTGCTTTTCCTCCAAGGAGCAAGAGGCTTTTAATTTCATGGCTACAGTCATAATCTAGAGTGATTTTAAAGCCCAAGAAAATAAAGTCTGTCACAGTTTCCATTGCTTTCCCATCTATTTGCCCTGAAGTGATAGAACCAGATGCCATGACCTTTGTTTTTCAAAGGTTGTTTTAAGCCAGCTTTTTCATTCTCCTGTTTCATCTTCCTCGAGAGTCTCTTTAATTCTTTTTCTGCCATAAAGGTGGTATCATCTGCATCTCTGAGGTTACTGATTTTTCTCCCAGCAATCTTGATTCCAGCTTATGATTCATTCACCCTGGCATTTTGCATGATGTACTCTGCATGCAAGTTAAATAAGCAGGATGACAATAGATAGCCTTGACATATTTCTTTCCCAATTTGAAATCAGTCCGCTGTTCCATGTCTGGTTCTAGCAGTTGTTTCTTGACCTGCACACAGGTTTCTCAGGAGGCAGGTAAGGTGGTCTGGAATTCCCATCTTTTTAAGAAATTTTGTCACAGTATTTTGTGATCCACTCAGTCAAAGTCTTTAGCATAATGAAGCAGAAGTAGATGTTTTTTGTTTTTTTTTTTTTTTTTTTTTCTGGAAATCTCTTGCTCTTTTTATGATCCAATGAATGTTGGAAAATTGACCTCTGGCTCCTCTGTTTTTTCTAAACTCAGCTTGTACACCTGGAAATTCTCAGTTCACATATCGTTGAAGCCCAGCTTTAAGGCTTTTGAGCATTACTTTACTGGCATGTGAAGTGAATGTGACTGTTGGGGTAGTTTGAACATTTTTGGCATTGCCTTTCTTTGTGACTGGAAATGAAAACTGACTTTTCCAGTTGTGTGGTCACTGCTGAGTTTTCCAAATTTGCTGGCATATTGAGTGCAGCACTTTCACAGCATCATCTTTCAGGATTTGAAATAGCTCAGCCGGAATTTTTTCACAACTAGTAGCTTTGTTTATAGTGGTGCTTCTTAAGGTTCGCTTGACTTCACACTCCAGGATGTCTGGTTCTAGGTGAGTGATCACACCACTATGGTTATGTGGTCATTAAGACTTTTGTTTTGTATAGTTCTTCTCTGTATTCTTGCCATCTTTTCTTAGTATCTTCTGCTTCTGTTAGGTCTAAACCATTTATGTTCTTTACTGTGCTTATTTCTGCATGAAATGTTCCCTAGGTATCTCTAATTTTCTTGAAGAGATCCCTAGTCTTTCCCATTCTGTTGTTTTCCTCTATTTCTTTGCCTTGTTCACTTAAAAAGGCTTTCATATCTCTCCTTGTTATTTTCTGTAACTCTGTATTCAAATGGGTATATTTTTCTGTTTCTCCCTTGCCTTTCACTTTTCTTCTTTTCTCAGCTATTTGTAAGGCTTCCTCAGACAACCACTTTGCTTTTTTGCCTTTCTTTTTCTTGGAGATGGTTTTGATCACCATCTCCTCTACAATGCTGAACCTCTGTCCATAATTCTTCAGGCACTGTCTTTCAAATCTAATCCCTTGAATCTATTTTTCACTTCTATTACATAATCATAAGGGATGTGATTTAGAATGAAATAAATATATGTTTATAATATAAATATTACAGATAAAGTATACACACAGACATATATATTAATAATATATATAATTATATATATTATAAATAAAATATATAATAAATAATATATTATATTAATATAATATATTAATATATATATATATAAAGTCCCTTCACTCATGTCCAGCTTTTTGTGCCCCTTTGGACTGGACTGTAGGTTACCAGGCTCCTCTATCCATGGGATTCTCCAGGCATGAATACTTGAGTGGGTTGTTGTGCCCTCCTCCAGGGGATATTCCTGATTCAGGGATCAAGCCCAGTCTCTTATATTTCCTGCACTGGCAGGCAG
Source organism: Dama dama (assembly GCF_033118175.1). Taxonomy (NCBI): domain Eukaryota; kingdom Metazoa; phylum Chordata; class Mammalia; order Artiodactyla; family Cervidae; genus Dama; species Dama dama. The sequence goes on from NC_083697.1 coordinate 55,876,775, forward strand.
GTTCTTTACCACAAGCGTCATTTGGGATATATCAATACATATAAATTACACTGGAATCTAATTTTTGCAGGTTCCATCTATTCTGGAATGTAACCTCTAAATAACCTGGTAATGGTTAAAAGAAATATATTGAAATATTGTTTGCAGTCATTTATTAGTGCAGTACCTATATATTGACATATAATTTTCTCATGGCTTTTTAAACATTGCTTCAGTGAACCACACTATTTCAAATTGTATAGATTTATCTTGATAACAAGTAGGTTAAGTTCTGCCTCTCTGTTACTATTTTTTAATTTACTTATTTTTTAATTGAATGATAATTGCTTTACAGAATTGTGTTGATTTCAGCTAAACATCAATATGAATCAACCAGAGGTGTACATATGTCCTTTCCCCCTTCCCTCTTGAACCTCCCTCCCACCTTCCTTTCTTTGTTTCTTATTCTTCAACATTTATTTAGTATTTTGTGTTCTTTCTACATTTCAATCAAACCAGTCAATCCTAAAGGAAATCAACCCTGAATATTTGCTGAAAGGACTGATGCTAAAGTTGAAGTTCCAATACTTTGACCATCTGATGTGAAGAGCCAATTCATTGGAAAAGACCCTGATGCTGGGAAAGATTGAGGGCACTAAGAGAAGAGTGCAGCGGAGGAAAAGATGGTTAGATAACATCATTGACTCAATAGACATGAGTTTGAACACTCTGGGAGATAGTAAAGAACTGGGAAGCCTGACATTCTAGAGTTTATGGAGTCACAAAGAATCAGACATGACTTAATGACCGAAAAACAATTTTGTATTCTTTCTAGATTTCTGCATAATTTTGTTTCAATTTTTAGTACAAATTCCCATCTACATTTTTTTTTAAATTGCCTTGAATTCTTCATATATTACTTAACTAACTAGAAAGGAATTTAATTCTTCCCATAAAAGAACAAAAGGAGTGAATCATCAAAATTAATTTAGGTCTTTTATAAGCTTAAATAAAATGTGTATCTTTAATCACACTTTTTTGGTCTTGATATATTGTTCTTGTTTTTAATATACATTGCCAGTGAAAGTTTGCTAGTAATTTATTTATTAACTTTGTATCAATGTTAAGAAGGGAAATTGGCCTATAATTTTAGTTTCCCAAGAAGTTTTCTTATTCCATTTTAATCTTAAAAGTTTTAGTAATCTAATAAAATGTTTTCTTCTTTTCATAAGATAGGAGTCGTTTCTTTATGGTTTGATAAAAGTTTCTAGAAGCACAATTTGAGGAGATTTAACTTCTATTTTAGCTATTTAAATAAACACTGATTATTATTCAAACTTAATATCTCTTTCTGAGTCATTTTCACTAGTTCATAATTGTTTTAAAAAATTGTGTGTTTAATTTTAGCTTAATTTTTTAGCCAATAGTCTCTATTTTGTATTTCATTCCATATATTTTATCCTCTGACAATGTGTATGTATGTGTGTATCTCAATTTTGTTTATGCCAAGTTTTGTCAACTACTTGCCCATTTTATCAATCTTTTCTAAGAATGAGATCTTCATTTAGAATATCACTTTTAGAAAACAAAAAAAGCAAAAATATAAAATAAAATTTCACTTTTATTACTATTTATTCTTACCTGTATTCTACTTTCCTTTACATTATTTGTTCCCTAGTCTGTGGTTCTAGTTTTAATATTTGGTAGTTTATTTTTAAATAAATGTTATTTTTTACAAAGTTTCCATATGTACTTGAAAAATAAGTACTTTCTAATTTGCAGGTGTACTGCTATTCTGGATGCTTATTACAACAATTTTAATCCTAGAATAATTTAGTTTAATCCTAGAATAATTTACTTTTACCATAACTTCTATCTTTTAATGTGCACGCCAAAAAATTTTTTTGCACAGTTGTATTCTCACTCATTCAGTTACTATCTACAGAGCAACTTCAAGCTGTCACATGGAGTATAGTAGTTGGGAAATCCACTCTTTTGTTTGCTTGCTCTTGCTGGGAAATACTTGAAGTCATCTACATGTGTCAAATTCAACAGAAAATGCCAAATTCTTTCAATGACCTGCAAGGCTATAACTGAAATGAGGAGCTATTGCAGTTTGGTATGGTGGGAAACAAAAGCTGACTTTATTTGGAGAAGATCATCATCAGTTATTATGGAAACTATTTAGGAGGCCGTTGAAGTGATTCAGATGAGAAATGCTGGTGGGTTGGTTCAGGGAAATATCAGTTTCTCAACTTCTCAAAATTGAGAAACGATTGTATTCTGTTTGCATTAGCAGTGTGAGCAGCATTTTCTTTTGGGTTGGATGTATATCAATGATGCCTTTTAAGCTTTTTATGCCTGTACATTTGGAAGGGTAGATTAGCCAGAAGTTATATTACGTAATTGTATGGTAATCTATTAAATCACTGAATCATAATATATGCAAACTACCCTCATTATTTTCAAAAGTTTCCATGCCATTATATTTTAAGCATTTCTTATTGAAGCACATATCTTTGCTCTTTTAAGGGAAGAGTACAATCTAATAAAGTTTTATTTTCTATTATATTTGGACTTGTTTATGTTTTGCATGCTATTCTTAGTGTTCTTTTCTCTGGGACTTATATTCAGTCAGTCAACAGTTTCTTCTTATTTTCCTCTCTGCTGACTGTGCACTCTATTTTTCTAAGTTTAGATAGTGTGTCTATTTACTATGTTTACTTACTGCATTTCCCTAACACACTAAATTAAGGTTTACACATATTAATTCCAAGATGAAAATATGGCCTAAAGTTTAAATATATATATTTCCCTAAGGCAAATAGAGGTGTTATTACTAGAAGTGGTGGTGGAAAAAAGTTGAGCAGGAGTATGTGTGTGTTTTTTTAATGTTATCGAAACAATCTCTTAAGTTATCCACATATCAGATTTAACTGTAAAATTCCATTTTGATTCTGTGCATTGAACAATCATGATTGCTGTATCAAAATGGGCATTGTTGATTTTGTTGCTCAGTTGCTGTCTGACTCTTTGCAGCTCCAGGGACTGCAGCAAGCCAGGCTTCCCTGTCCTTCACGGTCTCCTGGAGTTTGCATGGAAAGCAAACATTCAGAATCTCTTCCTTGCCACACAATGTCAGCTAATTAAAGTTCTTGTGAAAGACTTTGAAATAGACCAAAAGGTGTCTTTCCATTGAAAATAAAATGTAGAACCTGTGCCTTTCATTGTCTGAGTTACTTTAGTTATTTTACTACTTTGTAAGATATAGACAATTAATGGCAATGCAAGTTATCTTTTTGTAACCGAAATAAAAATAAATTGGTTTGTTGGAGGTGTAACTTTTACCCTCTTCTTCCCCCAACAAAACTTGGTTTCTCAGGTGGCTCAGCGGTAAGGAATCCACCTGCCAATGCAGAAGACAAGGGTTTGATCCCTGGGTTGGAAAGATCCCATGGAGAAGGAAATGGTGACCCACTCCAGATTCTTGCCTGGAAAATCCCATGGACAGAGGAGCCTGGGGGGCTATTGTCCATAGGGTCAGAAAGAGTTGGACATGACTGAGTGACTGAGCATGCACCCAGAAAATTTAGCTATGCATTTATAAAGCAATATTTGTTTTTCAGATTCCTGATTGCCTATACATGTGTCTGCTTTTTGGAATCACAGTGAAGCAATTTTTCCACTTTACTGGCTTCATTAACTTTTATTTAGCCAAATTAATATCTGCAATTTGTTAAATTTATATTTGTACTGGAATTACAATTTTAACTGTAGAATTTAGTATTTAATAACTGATACTTCAAATAGAGGGTTGGGTATAAAATTAAAAGGCTTTAAGTTTTGCACTGTTTATCCTTCCCAGGTGGTACTAGCGCTAAAGAACCTGCCTGCCGATGAAGGTAGACATCATGGACACAGGTTCGATCCCTGGGTTGGGAAGATCTCCTGGAGGAGGAAATGGCGACTCACTCCAGTATTCTTGCCTGGAGAATTCCCTGGACAGAGAATTCTGGCAGGCTACAGTCCATGGAGTCACGAAGAGTAGGACAAGAGTGAAGTGACTTAGCACATAAAGCATATCCTAAATTTAAGATTACTGATCTGTTATTTTTGATCAGCCAGTGTCAATTCTGTTGGGATCTTTATTCTTCATATATAAGTTTTATGTTTTGGGGGAAATGTTTTATCATTTCATAATGTATAAGTTGAGCCTGTCAATTACAATCTCTTCTTTTCAGCACAAAGTGGGTTCTTTTTTATCTGAAGTCTCAGTTTTTCCAACAAATTAGAGACTTATTTTAGCCCTTTTTTGCTTCTTACCTTATTTTCTACATACCTTCAACTATATAACTCTCTTTCATATTTCTGCACATGTGTTTTCTTTATGTGGTTTATGTAGATTTCTACCAGGCTTAGAGATATTGGATCATCTGTCCAAGTTCACAAATGGTGAAAAGTGACAGAACTGAAATTTAAAATCCAGAAGCTTATCTCTTAGCATCAAAAATTTTAGGTTATTTCCTGTTTTGTCTCATAGAACCAGAACTATAGATTGGAAGCATATAGTGGTTAGTGGAGTTGAAAGTCAAGGATCTATTCTGTTTTTGTCAAGAACATAGAAATCAAAAATCTGAGAAAAGTGGAATTTCTGCACCCATCCAACTAAGTCTACATGTTCACATTTTCTCATTTTATTTTCTGGACAGAACAAATCTCATATAGGCCTTATTTAACTACATCAAAATTGAAACTATAAACTTGATTGCCTAAATAGAGGATTATTTAAATGAAGATTCAAAATTGTCTATCTACTACACAGAAAATTGCTGATGTTTAAAAAATATAACCTCTGAAGAAAACACAAATTCAGACCCTGAGGTCTCCAATTAGAGAGAAAGTACAGGTGGCTCAGGCATGACTGTAGCATATTGGAGCGAATTAAGTATTTCTTAGAAATCAATTAAAAAACTCTTTTAATAAAAGCTATTATTTGCACAAGTATATAAACAAAACTAAACCAGGGTAATTTGAGTGCTGAAGCAATAAGCCCAGACAAAATTTAGGCCACAATATTTGGGAAATAAGGAAAATACTATCAACCAGATAAGAATCATGTCCTTAGCTATTCCAGTTATTGCTAGATGTTTAGTGAGAGCAAAACTAGAATCTGAAATGAGAATCTTGTGTACACCCTTTATATTTTGTGTGTAAAAGTATGTCAATTACACTTGACATCATTTCTATTATAAATGTCAGTCCAGTCATTCCTTCCTTTCATAGTCCTTGAAAAGCTCTTCATAGGGAAACAAAGGGAAAAAGTAAACCAAGCCTACTAATTTAGCGTTAGAATTGTATAGTTCTCTATTTATACCTGAGTGGGTTGGCCTGCATGTGACACCCAAGCAGACAAAAGTGGGAAAGCAGTAGAATAATCTTGGAGAATTTTCTCTAACAAATTTTTATTAATGTATTATATATTTCTATTTGTGCAATTATTACATTGACATAGGACAAATTCTAAATGCAACTGTTATCCTTTTGATTGTCAATTGGTAAAGAATACATGATTTACCTGTATGTATGACCACCAGCAACATTTTCCATCTCTTTGCCTTACAGAAAACATCTGCAACATGGGGCTTTTGACAGCATCAACTAAAAGAGATTTTGCTAAAAGTAAAGGAATATAAAAGCAAACTTATAAGCACTATGAAGGATTAAAATTAACTCACTAAATTTTTACATAATAAGTCTGGCATACTTTTCCAGTGGGTGTCTAGTTTTCACACATGAGTTTGAAATTATCTATGCTGAAGTTTATTGAAAACTTTGAATTATTGATATTTGCCCATTTCACTCTCAAATTTGGATTTTTCTCAGCCTTTCCTTTTCCTCTCCCTTTTTCTTTTCCTTAAATCTGTTAGCTTCTCAAGGACTGAAGCACTCAGGAGGTGAATGTTCTATCTTGGTTTAAGTAGACCCTCAGGAGTGCTTCAGAGGTAGGAAAAAAAAAAAAAGAAGACTCAGTGAAGGACAAAGGGAAAAAGAACTACATGTGGTGAAAATCAACTTATGATCCCTGGTCCCTTGTGACACATTACAACACACTTTACTGAAGACTAATAGGGAATGTTCTGAAAGTTTCAATGTCTGTGTTCTTACTAATCCAAAATTCAGTAAAGATACCGCTAATATGTCATGTAGAAAACACACAGCCCTTCCATAATTTTGGCACTTGTTGGAATGTGGTTTATTACTTTCTGCTGGTTAGGATTTAGTTAATCTTTTCGAAGTGGTCTATGTTTTAAAAGTTTAGAATCTGGTAATAGAAAGATACAGGATTGGCAGTAGCAGATTTAGTTTAAAAATTCAGACAACCATCCAAACTTTTCTTTAGTTCAATAGGGAATTTCATTAAAAATCTTCTCTATAAATGTGGACAGGTAATATTTAGCAAATGTATTTTAATTAATTAAAATGTTTGCTTGCCAGGTATTTATAAGTCTACCATGTATTATGGGGATAAAATTAATCATTTTCATTTGATGTCCATAGCCTAGTAGGAATCCTTCATTCTCTCTGTCTCTCTCACACACACATGCATAAACACACACAACTGTTTTTCAAGGTCAAATGAGAAAAATACCATAAGAAACTTTTAATATAGTTTGAATTTGGTGATCTTGAATTGAAAGGTCAAAGTTATTGTTGAGAACAAAATCCTTGATTTCCACTGAAATCTGGGGAACAATTAAAGAAAAAGCCTTTCAAATTTTTAAACAAGCAGAATAGGAAATCTACCTCTGTTTCAAGGATTAAATAAAAATTTGTATGCTATTTTTAAGATAAGACACTCTTGGAAAAAGATTTCAAGTATAAAATATTCAAACACATTAAATGATAGTAAGCTTTTTATATAACAACTTTACAATGATCATTTCTTTCATGGTATTTCATCTCCAATATTAATCTATTATGATTTTTAATAGCTGTTAATAAGTCTAATATAATTTTCTATCAGAGGAGGCAAATATCAATCATAGGTGTTAATGCCTTAAACTTGTTCCAAGTTTAAAATCAACTGATGAAAATGTACATGGCATTTTATCCAGGTAAGTACATTAATATCATTAAACCTTGCAATATTACACTGGAATATACCTTGAACCAAACTTCCCCTAGTGTGTGGATGGAGGTTACATGACTGGTACAAAATCCTTAGGTAATCGGTTACATGATAGACCCTCAAAGCATTTTCCCAAAATCCTAACCTATTACAATTTTCAGTAAGAGAACTGGGACACCACTAAGAAAAAAAAATTTTTTTTCTAAAATGTCTCTGTTGATGAACTTAAAAAAAACAGACAGGTGTGTGGAAATTACTCTTTATATCATGTTTGATTTGGTTATTAAAATGGACTTAATGAATTTAAAAGTCAAATCATTTTCTTCCAAAGAAAAGTGGTAATTTTGAATTATTGATTACTTTTGTCTTTTTAAAAATAGAAATGCCTTAAAGGGACCTAAAAGTGTATGAAATATAATCATCCTCCTAAAGCTTTCTAAATATAAGAATTCAAAACAAAATAAAATTACACAGAGATGCAAAATTTATTATTGATTCATTAAAATAAGTTCATAAGTATAAATACAAAACAATTAAAACTCATGCTTATGAGTCTGTTAGTAGTTGGAATCATTAAAGGAGGAAAAATAAAAACCATGTCTCAAGATTTTGGTTGGAGGGAAGGAGCACACAAGCCCTGGAATGACCTTACTCTTGGATTAATTAGTACCTTCATCATTTTCTAGTCTTGTATCCTTGGACATTTTTTACGTTTCAAGTCATTCATCTGAAAAGTAGATAACATTCAAGTATAATTATTGGAAATATAAATATTCCCTATGAAGATTTTGGCACAATGCTTGGCCCATGTTAAACACAGTGAATGACACTTATTTAGGGGTTCATCAAACTCAATTATTGAAACACTTTAGGATGTGAAAAGTGTGTGGAAGACTAATCTCTCGACACTACAGTCGGCAGGTCTGCAAAACAAGAAATTAGCAGAGACTGAAAGGTAAAATCATCCTTGTGGAAAGTAATCTCATACATAAAATCCATATTCTCAGAAGATCATAGAAACAATTATTCTGATAATGATTAAGTATGCTCACCTTTTATTAAAGAAAGAGATCTGACAAATTTTAGACAAAATATTTGTATCCTCTCATTTATTGATTTTGACCAACTTCCTACTATATTGCATGGTGAGTTTCACCATTCCCCAACTGCTGCAGCTATTCTGCTGCAGTGTGAGGGCACCTTCTAATGACCAAAGCGATGGACCACTTTCAGCACTGACCTAACAGTATCTGCATGAAGTGAGAACTATCTGGCTGTAATTTCCCCCATCTCAGACACTACTCACCCTATCAGTATGTCAAGGTTTCTTATGTGTAAAAAAATGAAGTAAAAAAACCTACATGAGGATATTTAATTATTAAAGGAGTTAATGCTTATACAGTACTTGCACCACCAGGAATGTTAGTAATCACTCAATAAATGTTGCTGTTAATGATTTTCTATTGAATTACCAGCTGTTGATTCTCCTCATATCTTCTTGGCCATTCACACTCTGAAAGACTTTCATCCATAGGACAAGAAAAAGCTAGTGAACCTGAGGTTATGTTCTTACTCTATTCTGTTATTTACATCTCTCTCCCTAAGTGAAATGGTTTATTACCAATGCTTCTGCGGTACTCCATGTATTGTTGGTTGCCGTGGATCCAACCTCTTCCCAGTCCACATACCCAAGCCTCTCACTTGAAACCTTAATTTCTATTTCCATCTGATTTCTGCACACATAAGCCTGTATATTAATGGAAATCCCATACTCAATATGTTAAAAATTAAGTCATTGTCTTCTTGATCAAAATCCACTCTTCCATTTTATCAATTTATTATTTAATCATGAAGCCATTTAAGTTATAATATTCAATAATTTTTTAAAAAGATATCACAATGACAATAATTATAACTAATATAAATTGAGTGTGAGCTCTAAGACTAAGCACTGGGCTTAATACTCACATGATCCTAGGAGTTATACATTACACGTACCAACTTAATACTCACACGATCCCAGGAGTTACACATTATACATACCAAGCTAAACATATCTAGCTTCTAAGTTACCTACTAATAATCTCTGTCACCATTATATTCTGTCATCAACTTTTCCTTCAAATTTTCTCTCAAATCCATTTTATGCACATCTTACTAAATTTGTTTCTGAAGTGTACTTTAGGCCATATCATTCCACTGCATGAAATTCTTCAGTAATTTCACCCCATAGCTTACACCATAACATTAATATGTCCAGTAAGTAGCTCTTCACCTTTACTCCCTGGTTATCTTTCTATTTCATCTTTGCCATTCTTTACTGCTCCTCAAGCTCCTGCCAACCAAGTAATTTCTATTTCCCTGAGTGTATTATAAGCTTTTGTGTATCTGTGCTTCCCCTGCAAGGTTTCTGCTGCACAGGAAATCTTCCTCTTTCTCACATAGTAGTCCTCATCACTATAGCCAACGTTTAGCAAGGGCTTATAATGAGTCACACTGTTCTAAACTCATTACACTGATTAATGCATTTGTCCTTAAAACAATATAATAAGGTTGGAGCTATAGTTAGGTCTATTTTATAGCTGAGGAAACTTAGGCTCAGAAAGATTAAATGAATTTCCAAAGTTAAAGAGTTTTTATGTGACAGAATCCATGGTCTTAATCACCCCATGTTTCTTGGATATTGCTTCAGTTTTACTTCCATGATACTGTAAGTTCCAAGCTCCTTTACCTATGGTCTTTCTATGGTGTTTAGGGTATATGGCTAGTAACTGCTATTGTATTTATGTAATGTCTACCTTACCCTCTAAACTCTCAACAATCTGAAGTGGTAAAATATGTCTTTTAAATGTATCAAATAAATGAATTGAATGAATATTCTTTTATCCAAACTGTGGTTTTCCCGAAGAGACTGAAGAAAAAAGAAACTATAGCTTGTATTAGAGAGAATACAAAGACAATATGCTGGACATATATCTGTCTATAAATGCCTGATAATAGAACAAGAAAACAAATATTTTCAAATATATACATTTATTAATAAAATTTCAGAAATAGAAGATTGTCTTACTGTTTGTTTGTACTTGAAAGGGAAAATGATGCATAATAGCCATATTGACGGGGAGGAAGAGATAGATTGTATAGGAGTGTTGCTAATCAAAGCAGGAAGCATCTCATTTTAGACATGGTAATTTATTTCCCTTATTGAATTTAACATGAAATAATTATGATAGCAAGAGATAACATCTTACCTATTAGGGAAGAAAAAAACAAGATGGCAAGTTTTATTGTTTTATGAAATCTCTGTGTATATATTCATGAAATCAGAAGATTCAGGTTGAAAATTTTAAATAAGTCACAAAGACTAAACAATAATAAGTGAGAAATGATAATATATACAGCATTTTAAAAGAACACAATTGGGTTTCCCTGGTGGCTCAGTGGTAAAGAATCTTCCTACCAATGCAGGAGACAGGAGTTCAATCATTGATCTGGGAAGATGAAGGGCAGCTAAGCGCGTGTGCTTCAGCTATTGAGCCTTTGCTCCAGAGCCTGGGAGCCGCAAGCCCTGAGCCGTGCGCTGCAGTCACTGAAGCCTGGGTGCCCTGGAGCCTGTGCTCCAGAAGAGAAGCTCCCGCGGTGAGTAGGCTGGGCACCGCAACTAGACCAGCTCTCGCTTGCTGAAACTAGAGAAAAGCTTGTGTAGCGATGAAGACTCAGCACAGACCAAAGATAAATAATACAATCGCTTAAAAAATAAGAGAACAGAATCATGACTTTTTCAATGAAAAAATTTTGCACAATTTATTGTTAAAATAATGCAAAAACATTAAACTCACTGCCTAGCAGTTATACTCCTTTAAACATTAAAATAGAAGAGTCAAGGATCTTAGCTTGACTTACAATTAGCATTTAAATTTAAGAGCACAATTCTAGAATTTTCTACACACTGTTGCTAAATAATTACAAGATATAAAGAAAATGACAATGAACTAAAATAAAGAAGGAAGGAAGGGTTAGTGCTCGGGCCTGGTGCACTGGGAAGACCCAGAGGAATCGAGTGGAGAGGGAGGTGGGAGGGGGGATCAGGATGGGGAATACGTGTAACTCTATGGCTGATTCATATCAATGTATGACAAAACCCACTGAAATGTTGTGAAGTAATTAGCCTCCAACTAATTAAAAAAAATAAATAAATAAAATAAACTGGGGAAAAAAAAAGAAGGAAGGAAGGATAATAAGAAAAAATGAATCATTTTTAAAATTATTTAAGACTTTTATTTAGTGTAATAAATAAAAGTTTATTTATGATTTGCTATTTCAAATACACCCTTTAAAATGAGAAAGCCGCAAAGATTAAGCATATATGGTTTTTATAATAAGTAACAGTATAATTCCATCTTACTGAAAATAAAAAGAAAAATTAACAAAAGTAAATATTTAGCTTCATAAAAGGTGACAACACATATTTGTCCTGTTCTGTGCTGTGTTTAGCCGCTCAATCTTGTTTGACTCTCTGCGCCTCTATGGACTGTAGCCTTATGGAAGGTTCAAAAACAAAAGTGTTGCTTAAACTTGTTCTTAAAAGTAAATATTTCAGTAAAAGGAAATGTCAGGATGAATCAGAAGGTAGATTGTGGAAATTAATTTCTGGAGTGCAGATAACTACATTAACATGTTGGTGTTAAAATTCAGTAAAAAGAGTTTGGGCTTCCCTGGTAGCTCAGCTGATAAAGAATCCGCCTGCAATGCAGGAGATCCTGGTTCGATCACTGGGTTTGGGAGACCTCCCTGGAGGAGAGCATGGCAACCCACTCCAGTATTCCTGCCTGAATAATCCCCCATGGACAGAGGAGCCTGGGCCACAGGCTATGAGGTTACAGGACATGGGCTACAGTCCATGGGGTCACAAACAGTCAGACATGACTGAGCAACTAAAAGGCACAGATTGAGTTTAGGTAAATATAAGTGAAGCAATTTGGACTCGATCCTAAAGGAGTAAATAGTTACCAGCTTGCAAAGAAAATCGCACCCTTTTACTTGATATCAACCACCAGGACATTATTCTGCCCCATAAAAAGTAGGTTGACATAGCATGTATGGGAGGGTAGTTTTGGGCAGAATGGATAAATGAATTCTACGGTTGAGTTCCTCTGAGTTCCACTGAAACTATCACAGCATTGTTAATTTGCTCTACTCCAATATAAAATAAAAGGTTTAACAAATAAAACAAGAATTCTTAGATCCTCCATCTCCCCTTTTATTTCCCCTAAGAGGAAACGCAAATTTGAATTTTCTCTTTACCTTTTTTTCCCATTTTTTACCTAATCATGTTGGTTTTAATTAAGTGATATATACACAGTTCTGCATGGTTTGGACTTTGTACAAGTGGAAACATACTGGGGACTTTCTATTTCCTCACAGTATTGTAGTTTTGCCTTGTATGTGTAAGTCTTAATTCATATGGATTTCATTTATATACATGTGTTGTGTGTGTGTGTGTGTGTGTGTGTGTGTGTGTGGTGAGATAGGTTTCCAAACTCATCGTTTCACATCCAGATATCCAATTGTCCCAGTACCACTTATTGAACAGTTTATCTTTTCCTAACAAATGTGCAGTGTCAAAGTCATCTCAGTCACAGATAAAATTTCTATTTTTGGTTAAAAAATAATGTTGGTGTGTTTGTGGGTATTTTTGACAATTTTTGCATAAATATTCATAAATAAAATTTTATAATAACTAAAAAATAGTGTTTTGGAATAATGATTAAACCAATGATCAAATTGTAGATAAACACTATCTAGGATAATAAAATAATATAAAAATTATGTCAGGATTATAAGCCTGGTGATGATGCTTAAGATACAGTTTGATGGGAAGAGACTAAAGTACTGAAGACTAGATAAGAAGGTTGTTTAAACAATTCAGGCATGCGGTAACAAGGACCTAAATCACAGAATTGACATTGTGACTGAAAGAAAGGAAGACTATGAGAAATAATATAAAGAAGAAAATGTTCACATGTATACTAATTCATGTGGTTTTAGTATATCATGTAAGATCCTTCATGACACTATTTCTAGTGCCTTGTCTGTCTTTATTTACTTTCATTTATGATTCATATATTATCAACACTGTGTGTGGTTTCCTTTGTTGCTGTTTCGTATTTTTAATTATTTTTTAGACATGCAAAATTTATCCTTTCTAAAAACAAATATACATGTTTTATATATTATATAACATTATGTACCATATTTTACATTTATAATGTATATAATCTTAATTCTTGCTTAGCAGGAAACATTATCTGGTCTTCTAAACTTTTTAAGTTAATTTTTTTGTGTTTTATTTCTACTTCTTAAGTCAATGATAAAGACACAACTGTAAAATAAATGTTTTTAAAAATATAAATATACATTTCACCAATAAAAAAAGGCGATGATTATGAAAATCTATTGCACGCTTTGCCAAGGTTAATAAAATGAAAGACAGTATGAAAAAGTCTCCTTCAAATACATCCTTAACAAAAAGTTTCCCATGAATAGAAAACCATTATTCAACAATATCCATGCTTACAAATCTGGACACCAGCTCTAAGAACAAAAGAGGGTAGGAGTACTGGATATAAATATGTGGACACAAGGACCTCAAAATTAAACTTCTAAAACTATCATTTAGTTCAAAATAAAATGAACATTTCTAACAAGTGACAATGGTATGAAACTAGTTTTTTCCCCTTGATAGAAATGAGATGTGGCATTTTCTTGACAGCTTGGTAATCATCTAAGAATAATTGTGGAAATTCCCCCAACCTCCGACCCCCAAGTCCAAGCCCTAGTCACTGGTATAAAATAAGTATCTTCCTTGAAATTATCTTTCACATCATTAAAATGTCTTTACTTATTTGGACTACTTCATGCTTAGAATATTTCACACACTTGTTTTGAAAAGTGTGGAATTACCAGACCTGAAATTTTAAACCATCTGTGTATTACAAACTGTTGGATCATTGCAGAAAGATGATAATCTTTTACTATATATTAATTGTATATCATTAAGCATATTTGATCAACTACTGTAACAGTGATGCTGGTGCTAATAAGCAGTACTCCCAAGTTTTTCTTCTTAAAAGTATGTATAATCCATGTAACGCTAAGTAGTAAATGTTTTATTGTCATACTTTCTTAATAAAGAATAACTATTCTGGCCCAGTTTGGAGAAAATAAACAAACTAACAATGGCATTTACTACCTGTTTTATTAGTGACAATTTACCACTAACTTTAAATGATAGTTAATGTAATGTTAAGTGAAAAAAATGAAAATCACCATAATTCTATCAAAAGAAACAGACAAAAAAGTGGAAAGAATTTTTAAATGAGTACGGCATAGATTTCAAAGATTACACTATGAGTCTGGATTTTCAAAGCGAAAGGCATCTATGGATAATTTCTGTGAATATTTCTTAGACTACAAAGAGGAACTTCAAAGCAAATGCAGGCTCCTTAGCCCTAACTTGACAAAGATAAATATGAAGATGCACCACAAGTTCCTTTTGCTGAAATATACCTCCTGACCAAAGCCAGCTTTGGCCCAGCCCTGAGCTTGCCCCAAGAGAGTGGTAACCACTCATGCTTATTCACTCACTGACTATACAATCAACAGTCACAGAGAACTATTATTTTTTAAAACCAAATATTTTACAGAGTGAACTATTGAAAAGCAAACCTAAATATACTCTCTTCTACAATTCCAGAGGGTAAAATAACTTTTTTTATTTTTAAATACTGAAAATGTAAAGGGTCCATATGAATGAAGAGTTGTAGCAAGTATGTACTTTATACTTTACCATTCATTTGATGTGCTCTTAAAATCTCTATGAGATAAGCAGTTATCTGCCATAAGTCTTTGGGCAATAGATTCAAAAGCAAGAGTAGCAGTACTATTGAATTCCATGAAACTTTCTTTAAGATTAAATTGTTCAGCATCTATATTATTATTACCCTCATATATTCATCTGTCAGAACTCAGTGACTGAAACAAAAGTAAGGGAAGTGGGACTACAAAGTATTTTGTTTCCTTATTAGATAAGAATCAAGATTACCGGGAGAAACATCAATAACCTCAAATATGCAAATGACACCACCTTTATGGCAGAAAGTAAAGAGGAACTAAAGAGCCTCTTGATGAAAGTGAAAGAGAAGGGTGAAAAATCTGGCTTAAAATAACATTCAGAAGAACGAAAATCATGGCATCTAGTCCCATCACTTCATGGCAAATTGATGGGGAAGCAATGGAAATAGTGACAGACTTTATTTTCTTGGGCTCCAAAAATCACTGCAGATGATGACTGTAGCCATGGAATTAAAAGCTGCTTGCTCCTTGGAAGAAAAACTACGACCAACCTAGACATTTATTTGGTGACAAAGGTCCAACTAGTCAAAGCTATGGTTTTTCCAGTAGTCATGAATGGACATTTATTTGGTGACATTTATTTGGTGACAAAGGTCCAACAAGTCAAAGCTGTGGTTTTTCCAGTAGTCATGAATGGATGTGAGAGTTGGACTATAAAGAAACCTGACCACTGAAGAACTGATGCTTTTGAACTGTGGTGTTGGAAAAGACTCCTGAGAGTCCCTTGGACTGCAAGGAGATCCAACCAGTCCATCCTAAAGGAGATCAGTCCTGGGTGTTCATTGGAAGGACTGATGTTGAAGCTGAAACTCCAATACTTTGGCCACCTGATGCGAAGAACTGAGTCATTTGAAAAAACCCTGACACTGCGAAAGATTGAAGGAGGGAGGAGAAGGGGACGACAGAGGATGAGATGGGTGGATGGCATCACCAACTCGATGGGCATGAGTTTGAGCACGCTCCAGGAGTTGGTGATGGACAGGGAGGTCTGCTGTGCTGCAGTCCATGCGGTCACAAAGAGTCAGACACGACTGAGGGACTGAACTGAACTATTAGATAAGAAATTTTTTATGGAGGAAATGCTAACAACTGCAATTCAAATCAGATTATATGTGATTAACCGTTATGCAACCTTATACAAAACTAAGTCTAACTCTCACTACTACAAACATGTAAGGAATGAGAAGAGGATTTATATTATACAAAGTCTGGACTCTCATTGCATTCAACTCTTAAAGTCATTCTGAGTTAAAACAGCCATTTTCCCCAAGACTTAAAAGAAAATATATTTTATAAAAGGGATTATTTTTAATCTCTGAGTGCATAATTTAAAATACTAAGACAGAAACAAGATACTTTTTCTTCACCATAAATTCACTCTGATAAAAGAAAGAATTTTCTCTCTTTAAACTCCTCACAAATGCCACATTCTAAAGACTAGAGGAATTATCAGTAGGCATTCTTTTCTTTCTGCTCTAAGCTATTTTTCTCTAAAATATGTCAAGTAAACGTTTAAAGATTCAGGGAAGTGGAGTTTCATAATTTTTTCTCTCAGTAAATTCTGAGATGACTTTTTTTAACTCCATTGTGGTCTTCCTCTTCCTTTTCTTTTTCTTCTATTTTTCTCATCCTCTCCACTGTCTAGAGGCTGAGGAATAAGCTGATTACCCACAAATACATAAGTGTTAATTCTCTGTTTAACTTTCTTTCTTTTGGTTGGACCCCTTTAAGGAACCCCCTTGGCCTATATCTCATTATGTATGAAATATATGTGTTCATTAATGTAAATATGAGCAAGTGCTATAGATTCTTGGTAGCATTGATGGGTGGGCTGGGAAGAGTGCCCCACAAACTCTGATTGGCCAATATCTTCTTATTTGATTGCACAGGTGAGTGGAACAGATGCAGCAAGGTTATTTTTACTTTTCCAAATGTATTATACAGTTCTCATAACATGTATTAACTGATCAACTACAGGCATGACTACAATGCCTCCAGGATTTAGTAATACTTTCATGTAGTTCTCTTCGTATTTCTGGACTCCAGCTCCACAATAATCTTAAAAAACTGATGACCAACAGATGCTTTTCAGGGGCAAATACCAGCCTCAAATGCAGGCTTACAGAACTCAAATCCTAGCAGTGCTTCTCTTTATAGGTACATGTAGGAATATCTTCATCTTGAAACAGACGAATGATTTAGTTCACAGGAGAAACTGTGCTAACTGGCTCATATAATTATTCTGACAAGCTGCTAGGAGATCAGGCTGACCTAGCTATGCCTTGCAACTTTCCTTTCAGAGGGACAATACAGGATTAGCTAATTATCAAAGCTATCACTATTTTTGATCAAGCTCTCCAGGTTTTCCTTGGCACATTTCATCACGTATGAATGAAGCTCAATCCCATAATTTGTTGCCCCCAAATCTTTTCTACACAGGAGTCAGCTCATGTTTGTGAGACTGAATTTGTTTTCAACTGAACTCAAGGAATTTGTTTACTCTGGAAGATACTGCCCTGCACTGCACTGCGGAGAAGGCAATGGCACCCCGCTCCAGTCCTCTTGCCTGGGAAATCCCATGGACGGAGGGGCCTGGTGGGCTGCAGTCCACGGGGTCGCGAAGAGTCGGGACGGCTGAGCGACTTCACTTTCCCTTTTCACTTTCATGCACTGGAGAAGGAAATGGCAGCCCACTCCAGTGTTCTTGCCTGGAGAATCCCAGGGACGGGAGCCTGGCGGGCTGCCGTCTGTGGGGTCGCACAGAGTCGGGCAGGTCAGACGTGACTTAGCAGCAGCAGCAGCAGGGCGCTGCGCCGAGGCCGCCAGTCGACCCGCCGCAAGGGGGCGGAGGTGGGATGCTGGGCTCCGTGGATCCGTGGCAGCCACCGCCTCCGCCACTGGAGGTTGATGTTTTTATACTTCACTGCTAAAAAATGGGTCATGTGCATTCATGTTTTGAACCATATCCATCTTATTGACGTGTAATATCAAGAAGAGGGTAAATTCAGATTAGAAAATGATAAGTGAATATTTTTAAAAGCAATAAATAATGATAATGTTCTTTAGAACACACATTTGGTTTAGTGTGTAAAAAACTAAGTCTAAGAAAATTAAAAATCTACTAGAGCTCTATCTACAAATTGAAAATATTTTAAAAAACTGAAAAAACAATAAAGCATAGTGTCTGTAATTAATGGAAAACACCTGTAATTAATGGACAACCCCTCTGCAGCTTCGAGAGTTTCCCAGTCATAACTGACTATAGTGTGACATAAGCTGACTTGGTCTGAGCAGGCGTCACCCGAAGCAAGACAGGGAAAATTATACAGTCAAGGCCCCTGTGTTGTCAGAAAAAGCTATCATTATAGTAAAGTAGAATACTACATTTTTAACATACCCGAAGGCTTTCTCCTACCAAGTGTTAGTGTTCTCATTATTCTCCAGATAAAAAACAGAAGAAAAAAAAAAACCTCCAAAATATGGTATGAGGAACTAAGAGTAAGAAGGACAGGGGGCATTGGAATAAATTATGAAGTCTGTGGTAAAGTATTTTACTCTTTAAATTTTCATTTTCTTTCTCAACCTCTCCCTGTATCTCTTTCACTCTCTTTCATTTTCATGAACTTGATTTGAATGTTTCTGTCTGTGAAAGGAGAGGAAAAAAAAGTTAGCTTTCAATTACACCAAAGCCTGAAGACAGCTATTAAGCTGCTCTACCTGTGTCCATTATAAATTCAGTCTCTCCCTTCAGCAGATTTCAGTCAACCTTTATATAGTTTATTAAGTGGTGATTTATTAAGAAGATGGTATATATCATTTCTTATCCATGGTATCTATTTTCCAGATATTGTTCAAAATCTCTATCTCTCTTCTTCATTAAATAGTCATATCCATGTCAGTTATCATTTTTCTTCTTCATTTATCAACACAAATGGTAAGTAACATAGTCTCTCTTGCCCCACTCTTCAAAACCAAAATCTTACATCAAACTCTGTTGCCCTCTTGAACTACTTTTCTATTTCTTTTTCTTCTTTCATTGTCAGGGTTTCTAATAAAAATGTGCTACAATAAACTAATAGCTAACATTTACTTGGGTACTTATGAACCTGGGATTATGCTAAGAACTTTTACACATGTCATTTGATTTAGTCTTCATTATCAGCTTTAAAATTGCAACTATAGATATTCTACATATCAGAAACCAAGGCCCAGAGGATGTAAATAATTATCTTAAAGTTTCACTTTCAGTTGGTTTTGATACTGAGATTCTAACCAAACTCTGATTCTGGAGACCAACTTATGTATCAATTTTCAAATTTAGTTTCACCACACATTCTATGGTTAATGAATTTTCATGCCTTTTTTAATAGACAACCTATGGAAAGCAAAGTTTCTAAAATTCCAGTGTAGAGAAAGAAAAATAATTTTCCTTAAATCCTTTGAAATCTTATCTGAGACCCTGTAATAAAAGTCCTACTAAAAAAAGAAAAAAAATAAGCTCATTATTACAAATACCTCATGTATATATGAAAGTTTCCTAGGGAAAAATGAGTAACTCCTGAAGGTAGCTTGGAACTCAGAATTATGCATCACCATAAGAGGGAAGAGGAGAGGAACTGTAGACCATTTTGTCTGGGTAGGATATCAACTTCTCATCTCATCTTCTATGAAAACTCTAATCTCGACTGGTTAAGGAAACTTCCAGGGAAAGGGAAATGACAATTGAACTGCTGTTTTGCATCAATTTGTAAGCAGATAGGATCATCCCAAGGAAGCTTCCCTCTGTATTTACTGTTTTTTTCAAGTGCCTACATCTCAAAAAAAATCAATATGTCAAAGCCACATGTCTAAGGGTGGCATGATCTGAACACCTAAAATCATATTTTGGGGTCACATAATCTGCTGCCCTTAACTGGGTAAATGTCTCCAAGATGAATTCAGTAAAATGTTGCCATTATGCATCCTAGCTCAAATTTTTGCATCCTTGACCAAGTTTTTCTTTCTTGGCTTTTTGTATTTCTGATAATTCTTCTAACATTAAGTATGCTGATACTAAGTATCCTTATAATAAGGATTCTTTTCTTCCCCTCAGATTCCTGTCTCTTTCTACTTATTTCTCTTCTTCAGACCACACTTAAAAATCCCCATTTTTCTCTGTGTTTTTGAGCTTGTGATTACATTGGCATTTCTGATTCAAAATTACTTACATGTGCTAATCCTCAAAGTTATTTTTCAAGCTCTTATAGACTTTCTGAGCCTTACTTTATTATTAGTTTAGCTTTGTTGAACATCTGTAACACAGAATAAGTCCATTGCTGTTCAGTCGCTGAGTCATATCTGACTCTTTGTGACTTCATGGACTGCATGTACTCTAAAGTATAGAGTTTGAAGAGTTTGCTTCTAATTCATGTCCATTGAGTTGGTGATGCTAACTAACCATCTCACCCTCTCGCATCCCCTTCTCCTTTTGCCTTCAAGATTTTCCAGCATCCCGGTCTTTTCCAATGAGGCAACTCTTCTTATCACGTGGCCTAAGTATTGGAACATCAGCATCAGTCCTTCCAATGATTATTCAGGGTTGATTTCTTTTAGGATTGACTAATGTCTCTGCATTTTAATACACTGTCTAGCTTTGTTATAGCTTTCCTTCCAAGGAGCAAATGTCTTTTAATTTCATGGCTGTGGTCACTGTCCATAGTGATTTTGGAGCCCAAGAAAATACAAGGTCACTGCTTCCACTTTTTACTCTTCTATTTGCCATGAAGTAATGGGACTGGATGCGATGATCTTAGTTTTTTTTGTTTTTTGGGGTTTTTTTGACATTGAGTTTCAAGTTAGCTTTGTCACTCTTCTCTTTCATCCTCATCAAGAGGCTATTTAGATCTTCTTCACTTTCTGCCATTAGAGTGGTATCATCTGCATATCTGAGGTTATTAATATTTTTCCCAGCAATCTTGATTCCAGTTTGTGATTCATCCAGCCTAACATTTCACGTGATGTAATCTGCATGTAAATTAAATAAGCACGGTGACAATAGACAGCCTTGATGTACTCCTTACCCAGTCATTGTTCCATGTCTGGTTCTGCATATGGGTTTACCTGCATATGACCTGCATATGGGTTTACCAAGAGATAGGTAAGCTGGTCTGGTACTCTCATCTGTTTAAGACTTTTCCAGTTTGTTGTGATCCATATAGTCAAAGGTGTTAGTGTAGTCAGTGAAGCAGAAGTAGATGTTTTTCTGGAATCCCCTTTCTTTTTCTATGATCCAATGGATGTTGACAATTTCATCTCTGGTTCCTCTGCCTTTTCTAAACCTTGCTTTTGCACCTGGAAGTTCTCAGTTCACATACTGCTGAAGCCTAGCTTGAAGGATTTTGAGCATTATCTTGCTAGCATGTGAAGTGAGACAATTATACATTGGTTTGAACATTCTTTGGCATTGCCCTTCTTTGGGCTTGAAATGAAAACTGACCTTTTCCAGTCCTGTGGCCACTGCTGTAGGTCTGAGAGTTTCCTAAATGCAGCATGCTCACTCTTGTCTACTTGCCTTTTCCTTTGCCTCAATCAACTCTTGCTTTCCTGGCTAATTTCAAATTATTTTCAAGAATCAACTTTAAATGAATGTCTATCACTAAGCATTCTTTCATGCCTAACTCTCTGTGTCAAGACCTATTTTGGCCCCACAATATTTATCCTTGATTCTTACTAATAAAAGCCCTGTTTTTCTGTGTGCAAATACCTCACAGAATAAAGAGTAGATTCCCTTAGCTCCTTTCAATTCAGGGGAGCTCATTTGATGCTATTTGAATTAAAAATATGCAAGCAGTCCTGTGAGTTCTTCAAAATTTCTTTCAGTATACTCTTCCCCACAAATCCTTAAATTTGGACTAGTCCCTCTTAGTAACTTTATCCTTCTTTTTGGCTAAAATGCAGTCATGAAGGCTAGAAACTGAGCAGCCATGGGTCACGAGGCAGCAGCCAAAATGACAGACAAGCAAACCTTGCACCACATTCTCTCCATCGTCTCACAGGCTTTATTTCCTTCATTTGTAACATTGTCTAACATATTGAATCAGTTAGGGCAAGCCTATGATGCCACAGAGTGGTCCAAGAGTAATTAGGTTTCCTAAACAGCTTAGAAATTTATTTCTCATCCCCCACATAATTCACAATGGCAGTTCAGATCCAGGGCAAACACTGCCTTCAGTGGGTTACCCTAATGTGTAACCTTGAGTAAAATCTAGAACATAATAAGATGTGCCAGTGCACATATTTGACCAGTGCGGTCTCAGCATGCCAATTACCAGGTTTTTGTGGCAAGGCCTAATCTCTGCTTTAGCGTAGTACAAATGTGTCACATGGCTATACCTAATTGTAAAGAAAGTTTAAAAATTCAGGTCCATGTATCCTAAGGAAAAAGAGGGTGGATTTAGGAACCTAGCTAGTGCCGTATGGATTGTGTGATGTATCCTTTGTCTTATTTACTATTTTATTTTTATCTCACTCCAAATATGATTGAGAACTCCATAAAGCCAGAATTTTTTTTTGTTTGTTTAAGTAGAGTACCTTGTCTAGAATAGTACCAGAAACATAGTATTTAAACAATTGATATCTGCTACATAAATTGATCAATATATTAATTAATACATTGTCTGCTGCTGCTAAGTCGCTTCAGTCACGTCCAACTCCGTGCGATCCCATGGACAGCAGCCCACCAGGCTCCTCTGTCCACAGGATTCTCTAGGCAAGAGTACTGGAGTGGGTTGCCATTTCCTTCTCCAATACATTGTCTAGCTTTGTTGATGTTTCAGACATCTACATACTGGAATTTAGATGTAGTAAATTCTAATTTTAGAGTCTTAAGACAATGGGGGTACTAATAAAAGTCACTTTAGACATCTTAGAGATGTTTTTGTGTTATGAGCTCTCTTTTGGTTGATGCAATATGAAATTAATTGTCTTCTTAGAACATCCTGAAAAACTTTTGATGGCATTAAAATTCAGTTATTTTGATATATCCATTAGAAACATCCTTTTAAATTGCATTATAATCTGGAAACATATTTTAATTAAATGAAAAATGTTTCACTGTGCTCTTAATTTAAACTATCCAGAAAAAAATGCTTAGACATTAAACTGCTAATGCTTCGTTTCCCAGAATTGCTATTATTATTTATTATTAGAGTAGACCGTCAGTAATTTACACTAATAACTGAAAGACTCACTAGAGATTACTGAATTTGGCAGATTAGTTAGTGAAAAAATAAATATGAAAAACATCAACACTGCAGTACCACAAAATGTGCTTTATTCATTATTTT
Organism: Dama dama; assembly: GCF_033118175.1. NCBI lineage: Eukaryota > Metazoa > Chordata > Mammalia > Artiodactyla > Cervidae > Dama > Dama dama. Next base: position 55,900,121 of record NC_083697.1, read on the forward strand.
GATAAGTGTAGTTTAATTATAATTATCTATGGTAATGTTTCACAGTATGCTAATAAACACTGCCATATTTTATGAAATTAATGAAATCTTAGAAGAAAAAATGTTTGCTAAACTTGTACCAGTTTTTGGAGAAAAGTATAAATCTGTGATTTAGTATGTTTTATATTATTTTTAGTCCAGAAAAAAATATATCTTATACATGATATTGTTTTCATCATCCCTACTGCTTGTCGTCTGTATCCTTTACTAGAAAATAAAGTTCATGGGAGTAGAGCGGCCTTGCTTCATACATATTGAACATGTTATGCACAGATATGTATTAAGTATATGTTGTATATGTATTTAAATTTATAAATGGAAAGATTTCACATACAAATTTGGTAGTCTTAATAAATTTTAATATACTTTCTGATCTTTAATCACCTGTACTTTTAGAAGTCATAGGGGAAAAGTAAATGTTTATTTCCATTATTTGTGATCTCTGTTCACTTCTTTTTTAATGTCAAGATACATATTTAAAAATTCTAAATTATTTGACTTTATATAAAGTGTCAATGAAATAAAATAAATATCAAGTAAAAATGAATGTAATGAACTCCTGTAATCAAAGAGAAAGATAATAAAAAGAAAAAAATTCCCAAAATATTAACAATAAATGCACCAAAATATTAACAGGGATAATTAACTAAGTTTTCTCATTTTGTAGCTCTAAATATTTTCATAAAACAAAAATAATTACCTTTATCCCCTGAATTAGCAAAAATAAAAAAAAATGAAACAATAATATTAGAAAAGATAAAGAGAAATGGGAATTTTCATCTGTTTGGGAAATTCATTAATTTTAGGATAATTTGGAATATCTATTTATAATTTAAAATAAATATACTTTTGATTAGTACTTTTGCTTTTAAAAATGATACTGGCAAACTTTAGTATTTATGCCTAAAGATATTTATACAAAGGTGTTTATATTGTGTAGTAGAGCAAAACAATGAAAACAATTCAGATGCTCATCTGCTAGTACATGTTTTTTAGTTATTTTTCCAGTTTTATTGAGATTTAATTTTAATATGATATTATGTAAGTTTAAGGTGTACAACAATGTGTTGATTAATCTATTGCAGAATGATTACTATCATAGTATTAGCTATCACCTCCTCTTGTCGCAGAGTTACCATTTGTGTGTGTTTGTGTGTGTTGCAAACATTTAAGATCTACTCTTTTAGCAAGTAAATGTTTAATTATGGCATATCCAACATTACAAAGTCTGGTGCACTGTGCCTGTTCAATAAGAGTCAGTGATTGTTATTAATCAGTGAAACCTATTCCAATTTAGTCTAACATAAGACATCAAATTTTTTGTTTTCTATTTATGAACATGAGATTATATGAAAGTTTAAAATCTTACTTTCTCTATTGAAACAATTCCTGAATAGATTTATACATTAAATGTGATCACAAATAAAATTCTATAAGGCTTTTTTGGTAAAAATTGGCAAGCTGATTCTGAAATCTGTATAGAAGTGAAAATTATCTGAAATAGCCTAACAACTATGAAAAAATGGATCAAGGTTGGAAGGATTTACATTACCCAATTTTAACACTTATTATAAAACTATAATATTGAAGCACAGTGACAGACAAATAAATGGAAGAGATTCTAAAAATAGATTTACATGTAGACAGTCATTTGATTTTTGAAAAAATTTCAAAAGCAATTGAATGGATAAAGGATAGTCTTCAAAAATGATATTAAAACAACTGAATAGTCGTATGCCAATAAAAAAAAGAAATCCTCTATCTACACCTCATATTATATAAGCATCAAATGTCAGGCTATTCCTCAATAAATTGAAGACATTTATTATGTAAAAGTCCCAATTTGGAATCTTTATTATTATTTTGTTACTGAGGTGTTCCAACTGATACAGTGGGAAAAAAGAGAAGCAAAATTCTCCACAATTTTATTTTCCTTTTATTATTATTATTATTATTAATGAAGCCTGAGAGAAGAATAGTTTCAGAAATTGAGAGCAGGGCCCTGATCACTGCAGAACTGGAAGAGAGAAAATAAATAACTTCAATTGCATTAGCCATACCAAAGATTACTAAAAGACTCCTTGAACTTATAAAAGTGATTGTTTGAACATCAAAAGCTATTCTCAGTTATAACTAGGACACAGTAGGGAACATAACTGACTGATTACACGGCCACATAGTGGGAACTCTTCTGTCATAAGAATCCAGTTATAAAAACTGACAGAAACTTTTTTTTTTTTAACTGTGGAAGATGCAGCTAATTTAGAAATGGCAGTCAAGTTCCAAAATAAAAGTACAACTCCTGTTGAAGACTGTGAGTCAGCAGTTCGAACTCGAAATTTACAAGAGGTGTCAACTGCAAGCAACTCTGTGAGATGACAGACGTGTAAACAGGCGTGAACTGTGTCACAAGCCTCCACCCTTCTCTGGCAAGCATGTTTCTGTCAGACCATGCAGTTTTACCACCAGGACTGAAAGAGGCTACAGGTGTCACTTAAAGAAAAAGACAGACTTTGACACTTCTGAAAATCATTCCAAGGCAGTATACTGCACAGATTTTCTCCTCTCATTCCCCATTGCTGCTTGCCTCTGAAAGAGAAAAAAATTATACATTATGAAGATGTTTATGTAACGTAGCTAAAGATGCCTGGATCTGTAGCCCAAATTTAAAATATTTAGTGTATTGGTTTATTTTCTATTTATTGAGCGTTAGGAGGAACTAATATTTGTGTGTTTACACTTTGAAATAGAAAGGACTCTTTATTGGATCTCCATACTGGGTAGGCTTCGAAAGTCTACGAAAGCTAACGTTTTTTGATTTCCTATACACATTAAAAAATCAGAAAGTACCTCTATTTTACTCGCATTTTACCACTTCATCTACACTCCTTTTTCACATTAGCAACATTTCAGCAATATTGTCATTTTTATGGAAGAACACGTCATAAACCATAAACATAATAAACACAAATGTTAATATTGTCTGAAGTTTAAAACATTCAAACATAATATGTATTTCAAAACCAATTTATTTCAAATATTTTCAAAGATAAAAATTTCAGCAGTATAATAAACATCCTTTGAGGTTAAAATAATAACTTGATTGCAAATTTTCACCATTCCTGACCACTGTTTTCTATCAGTCAGAAAGTCACCTCATGTTTGCTTAAAATTCTTTGGTACCTGGCTTTATGGTCTTCCCCATTATCTCAATTCTTACCATCATCCTTGACAATAGTTAAGGATTTTTCTCTTAACCTATCTTTATCTATTTTACCTTTAAAAATGGAAATTTGAGCATCACAGTTGGTGATGAAAATCTTCCATTTTTCTGCTTGCTTCATGTGTTACTCCTATCCCAGCATATCTTTGGCATTAGCAGGAATTTCTTTACCTGACGTCTCTACTTTATCCTTTTTATGACTTCTTTCTGGCTTTCATTTGGTCTTCATTAATCCTGGATGCTTTGGTCACTCCCTTACATATTCCTCAAGTCCTTTCTTCATTGTTTCTCAATCACTATTAGTCCACAGACATTTTGTTTGGGATTCTTTTTCTTGCATTCTTTCCTCCAGTATTTGACATCCTGACACAGCCAGCACAAAATAAACACATAATCTTGAACACCACTATTAGAAGAAATTCACTGTTTCCTAGCTTATCTGGGCCTTAAAATCTTTTGAGGATTTATTTCATATTCTCCCACTCAACTACCTCTCTTACTCTTCACAGAACAGTTGTATACCTTCCGCACTCTCCTCAAATTCCTTATCCTACCGAACTGTGCTCAATCTCAGTATAAAATTTCTACAGTTTCCTAGTACTCAATGTGTTGAACAATCTACTAAGCCCTCTACAAATATCACCTTGTTTTATCCTCTCAATAGTCTGCTGAAGAGGCTTTATTATTATCACTGTACTGAGAGTAAGCTGAAGATGAGAATGATAATGTCAAGCTTCTATAATGAATGATAGTTGAAGCTTGAATTTGAACTTGCAACGCCATGATCCTAAATGCCCCCTTCAGCAGAAAAAATAAACTTGCCCTGTTCTTTACTGAGAATGGAGAATCCATTAGATGAGAATTATCTTCTTTTCTGCATTTCCATTTTAAATGCGTTTGATGGTTTATAGTTTGCACTTTTCTCACTTTGATATTGTCAAACTTGTTCTACTTCTTGAGTTAATGAGAACCTAACGTTACCCTCTTCTGCCTATATAAAAGATGCTTCTCTTTTGTATAATCCACTTTCTCATCTATGGCTTTAGTGATAGGAATCTTTTTTTTTTTAATTCCATAACATCTATTGTGAATGTTGAATTTTGCTTTTACACACACATGTGCAAGTTCATATACACCCAAAGGTCTACTGAATCTGCATTAAATAATGTAAAGCTTGTGTCTAACTACCTAGTTTGTCAGTAAATACACACCCTTTTATTGATCATTCACACTGCAATTTCAACTTTTGAAAATACTGTCAAGACAGTGTATTTGAGCTATACTGAAGCACCAGGATTCTTTGAGGCTCTCTCTTCATCTTCATATTCACATCATCCAAGCCAGGATTGTCCTTTAGAGTTTTCTGTATTGATAGTTATGTTCTCTGTCTGTGCTATTTAAATATGGTAAGTATTAACTGCATATAGATATTGAGCCCTTGGAATGTGGTTAATGTGTCTGAGGCACTGAATTTTTAATTTGTTTGATTTTAATTAACTTAAGATTAAACAGCCACACATCACTAGTAGTTACATATTGGACAGTACACAGCTCAGCTTTTAAGCACCAGACTTCTTAGGGCTGGAAATCACTGGAACCTGAGTTGCTATAATTTGATTCAACTGAACTATAATTAAAAATACATTTATCAATCCTCCTTTGCATATTCAGCATTGTGCTTGCAGCTGCAAAACAAAGATGAAAGCATGGAAAAATCTGACTCTACCTTTAAGGAACTGGGACTACAATTTGTGGCCACATCCAGTCTGTTACCTCATCATGCAAATAAAATATTGCTGGAAAATACACACACCATTCCTTACTTATAGTCTGTGGATGCTTTTGTGCTAAAATAGCAGGTTTAAGTAGCTGCAACTTAGACTGTATGGCCATGAAAACCAAAATATTTGCCATCTGACTTTTTGCAGAGGAAGTTTGTAAGGCATGATCTAATGGGTCGCAGATATGAAAATGAGTATTTAAAATAAGTTGAAATAAATTTAACAATAGAAATAGGCATAAAGTGCAGAGGCATTAAGGTAGTGCATGATTGATTCTGGCTGAGTGGTTCAGGAAAGGAATTAGGGAGCCATGATGGCTGAGTTAATTCTGATTGATGAACAGGAATTTTTCAAAACAGAGGGCAAAGGCAGTGTTTGATGAATCTCTTTATATTTAGTAAATGGGGAACAAAATAATTCTACCATTTCATGGATATATATATGATGAATATATATATGGGGAATAAAATAATTGTACCATTTCATGGATATATATATATATATATATATATATATATATATATATATACACACACACACTCACTGCTGTTATTTAAGTTGACTTTTTATAATTTGAAAACTTTGCACACAAAATATTCCTGGGGGAAAAGAAGAAGTAAATAAGCAGGTCCAAATAGTCTGCTGGATTTCATTTAACATATAACAGTGCCACATCTACCCAGAACTTAAGTTGACCTCTTTAAAAAAATTCTATATTGGAAAGTGCATAATTCTCTTAAGACTTGCATATTTACAGTGACTATCAGCAAATGAAAAAGCAAAATATTTTACATTCATCTATATATTTATTTGAGTTAAAATTGAGTGTTAATTTTTAACACTTAATATTCAAAATGGAAGTGTTTTTGAATAGCACACTGTAACTGTACTTTTATGGCATGTGAAGTACATGAATGTAGGCACTCCATGGAAAATATATATTTTATGTCATTACCTAAAATTTGGAGAGGACTCATGGGGAGATATAACATTTATAAGTGGGCAGAAGAAAGGGTATTATAACTTCTAGAACTGGGACTACACAGAATTTTCCAGCCTGAAACAAATATATTGAGCTTAATTTGAAGCTTGAAGGAATCCAGTGTCAACATTGGAATAGATATTTAAATATCATCACAGGTTAGATTCCGTGCAACTTCTTTTAAAGAAAACGAAATTTCTCATAATCAGAATCATTACCTTATACTTTTTTCATCCTGTACCAGGCCCTCACTTTTCCCTGCAGCAGTTATCTTTATTTCAACCATCAGGTGGTGGCCTGAGGTTTGGGTAAAACAGTGAAGATGATTGCATTCCCTTGTCCATGGCCATTGGCCCAGGTAACTGCAATTTAATCTTATCTGTGTGTGACATTACCTGAAGGTAGATACCCCTGAAGTGTGGTTCAGTCAATGAAAACCTCAGAATGGTTTTTAATGGTTGTGACTGAAAGCAATTTCTCTTCTTATCAAATGCATGAAGAATCATAACAACATTTGGTGAATGTGAGGGAAGAGAGCTATCATCAAAAAAATCTACACACAATGAATGCTGGAGAGGGTGTGGACAGAAGGAGACCCTCCTCTATACTGTTGGTGGTAATGTAAATTGATTCAGCCACTATGGAGAACAGTATGGAGGTTCCTTAAAAATCTAAAAATAGAGCTATCATCTGACCCAGGAATTCCACTCCTAGGCATATACACAGAGAAAACCAGAATTAGAAAAGATATATGCACCCAGTTTTCATTGCAGCACTACTTACAACAGCAACCTAAACGTCCATTGACAGAGGAATGGATGAAGATGTGACTCACATATACAACGGAATACTACTCAGCCATAAAAAGGAACAAAATAGTTTCATTTGCAGAAACATGGATGGACCTAGAGATTGTCATGTGGAGTGAATTCTGTATCACTTATGTGTGGATTTATAAAACTAGTACAGATGAACTTATTTGGAAAGCAGAAATAAAATCACAGATGTGGCGAACAAACTTGTAGTTACTTAAGGTGGGAAAAAGAGATGAGATCAATTGAGAGACTGACATTGACATATGTACACTACTATATATAAAATAGATAATTAATGAGAACCTACTTCCCAGCACAGGAAATTCTACTCAATGCTCTGTGGTCCCCTAAATTGGAAGGAAATCCAAAAGAGAGTGGACATAATGTATACATGTAACTGGGTCACTTTGCTGTATAGAAGAAACTAACACAAAACTGTAAAGCAATAACAATAAAAAAATTAATAAAGGAATAACAAGAATGTAGCTAACATTTATTTTCAGTTTTTTACCCTATATATAGAATATCAATGTGTCATTAAAAAAATGCAACACACGTTGGCAACTTTAACACTTTCTTTGTATGACAGTCAGACATTAAAGAAAAGGCAGTATCAGCATTCTTGAAACTGGTAAAAGGAAATATTTCATTTACTACTATCAAGAGGGCAATTATGAGAGAAAACTTACGTGCATATCGTGAATGACTCTTACATGTACTGTTACCTTAGCTATATTTTTTTAATAATTCCAATTAGGATAATTACATCTGTATTTGCATATGTGATATTGATTATAAACACTATTTCAAAATGATTTTTGAGGATTGATGATTACACAAAGCTCACTGTATAAAAGCTGTTGATCTAAATATTTTAAAAAATTATAAATATGTTTTATCCTTGAATTTTGGGCTTCCCAGGTGGCACAGTGGTAAACAATCAGCCTGCCAATGCAGGAGATGCAGGACACACGGTTAGATGTCTGGGTTGGGAAAATCTTGTAGGGAAAGAAATGGCAAACCTCTCCAGTATTCTTCCCTGGAAAATCCCATAGACCCAGGAGACTGATGGGCTGAAATCCACTGAGTGTCAAAGAGTCAGACATGATTTAACTACTGAAATAGTTAAATTTCACACATACATTTCACACATACATTCTTGAATTCCACAACACATCGGCATGTGCTCGTAAGGACTGCAGTAAAGAAATCTATTCAACCTCTTCTAGTGGAACATTCAGTTCAGTTCAGTCACTCAGTCCTGTCCAACTTTGTGACCCCATGGACTGCAGCACACCAGACCTCCCTGTCCACCACCAACTCCTGGGAGCCTAATCAAACCCATATCCATCACTTTGGTGATGCCATCCAACCATCTCATCCTCTGTCGTCCCCTTCTCCTCCTGCCTTCAATCTTTCCCAGAATCAGGGTCTTTTCAAATGAGTCAGCTCTTCGCATCAGGTGGCCAAAGTATTAGAGTTTCAGCTTCAACATCAGTCCTTCCAATGAACATTCAGGACTGATCTCCTTTAGGATGGACTGTTTAGATCTCCTTGCAGTCCAAGGGACTCTCAAGAGTCTTTTCCAATACCACAGTTCAGAAGCATCAATTCTTGAGTGCTCAGCTTTCTTTATAGCCCAACTCTCACATTCATACATGACTACTGGAAAAAACATAACTTTGACTAGACAGACCTTTATTGGCAAAGTATTCTCTGCTTTTTAATATGCTGTCTAGGTCTGTCATTGCTTTTCTTCCAAGGAGCAAATGTCTTTTAATTTCATGGCTGCAGTCACCCTCTACAGTGATTTTGGATCCCAACTCGCCCCCACCAAAAAAAAAAAAATAAAATAAAATAAATTCGCTCACTATTTCCACTGTTTCCCCATCTATTTGTCATGAACTGATGGGACTGGATGCCATGATCTTAGTTTTTTGAATGTTGAGTATTAAACCAACATTTTCACTCTCCCTTTTCACTTTCATCAAGAGACCCTTTAGTTTTTCTTCACTTTCTGCCATAAGGGTGGTATCCTCTGTATATCTGAGGTTATTGGTATTTCTCCCAGCAGTCTTGATTCCAGCTTGTGCTTCATCCAGCCCAGTGTTTCTCATGATGTACTCTGCATATAAGTTAAATAAGCAGAGTGAAAATGTATAGCCTTGACATACTCCTTTCCTGATTTGGAATCAGTCTGCTGTTCCATGTCCAGTCTATCTGTTGCTTCTTGATATGCATACAGATTTCTCAGGAGACAGGTCAGGTGTTCTGGTATTCCTATCTCTTGAGTAATTTTCCACAGCTTTTGTGATCCACACAAAGACTTTGGCATAATCAACAAAGCAAAAGTAAATATTTTTCTGGAACTCCATTACTTTTTTGATGATCCAGTGGTTGTTGGCAATTTGACCTCTGGTTCCTCTGCCTTTTCTAAATCCAGTTTGAACATCTGGAAGTTCACGGTTCACACACTGTTGAAGCCTGGCTTGGGCAATCTTGAGCATTACTTTTTTAGCATGTGAGGTGAGTGCAATTGTGTGGTAGTTTGAACATTCTTTGGCATTGCCTTTCTTTAGGATTAGAAATAAAACACGATTTCCAGTCCTGTGGCCACTGCTGAGTTTTTGAAATTTGCTGGCATATTGAGTGTAGCACTTTCACAGCATCATCTTTTAGGATTTCAAATAGCTCAGCTGGAATTCCATCACCTCCACTAGCTTCCTAGGCCCAGTTGACTTCACACTCCAGGATGCCTGGCTCTAGGTGAGTGATCACACCATTGTGGTTATCTGGGTCATGAAGATCTTTTTTGTGTGTTATTCTATGTATTCTTGCCACGCCTTCTTAATATCATCTGCTTTTGATTGGGACATACAATTTCTGTCCTTTACTGGGCCCATCGTTGCATGAAATGTTCCCTTGGTATCTCTAATTTTCTTGAAGAGATCTCTAGTCTTTCCCATTCTATTGTTTTCCTCTATTTCTTTGCATTGATCACTAAGGAAGGCTTTCTTATCTCTCCTTGCTATTGTTTGGAACTCTGCATTCAAATGGGTATATCTTTCTTTTTCTCCTTTGCCTTTTGCTTCCCTTTTTTCTCAGCTATTTGTAAGGCCTCCTTAGACAACCATTTTGCCTTTTGTGTTTCTTTTTCTTGGGGATGGTCTTGATCACTCCCTCCTGTACAATGTCAGGAGCCTCTGTCCATAGTTCTTCAGTCACTGTATCAGATCTAATCCCTTTAATCTATTTGTCACTTCCATTGTATAATTGTAAGGGCTTTGATTTAAGTCATACCTGAATGGTCTAGTGGTTTTCCTTACTTTCTTGAAGTCTGAATTTGGCAATAAGTAGTTCATGAGCCACATTCAGCTCCTGGTCTTGTTTTTGCTGACTGTATAGAGCTTTTCCATCTTTGGCTGCAAAGAATATAACCAATCTGATTTCGATTTTTACTATCTGGTGATGTCCATGTGTAGAGTTTTCTCTTGTGTTGTTGGAAGAGGATGTTTGCTATGACCAGTGCATTCTCTTGGCAAAACTCTGTTAGCCTTTGACTTTCTTCATTTGTATTCCAAGGCTAAATTTGCCTGTTACTTCAGGTAGCTCTTGACTTCTACTTTTCCATTTTAGTCCCCTATAATGAAGAGGACATCTTTTTTGGGTGTTAGTTCTAGAACGTCTTGTATGTCTTCATAGAACCATTCAACTTCAGCTCCTTCAGCATTACTGGTCATGGCATAGACTTGAATTACTGTGATACTGAATGGTTTCCCTTGGAAATGAACAGAGATCATTCGGTTGTTTTTGAGATTGCCTCCAAATACTGCCTTTTGGACCCTTCTGTTGACTATGATGGCTACTCCATTTCTTCTAAGGGATTTTTGCCCACAGTAGTAGATACAATGATCATCTGAGTTTTGTCCCCGAAATAATACTATATAACTTGAAACTAATATTCCAAAAAATAGAGTTTGGGACACACTTTCCTCATGTTTGGTTGGTTGTTTTAGGTACTTCATTTTGGTTAAAAAATGTTTTCAATCCCTTGGTTGATTTTTCTTTTGATGCCCATTGCCACAATTAGTTTCACCATAAATACAAATTTTCTTAATCTTAGACTCATTGTTAGGTTTGCTTTCCTCCACTTAATATATACACTACTGCTTTAAACAAAGTTTCTCTCTCTCTCTCTCTTTTTTTTTTTTAGGTAAAAACGCCCCCCGAGTTCCTAGACAGGTATCAAATATTTTCAACTGTGAGTACCCTTGATCAATCCTTTGATTTTCATTAAAATTTTCATATGGGTTTTGCTTAGGTAGATTTTCCCAATATGTCATGGTTTGTACTGTAATGTTTATAAAGGGTGGGTATTTAAATATATATCATAGAAAAAGCAAGAGAGTTCCAGAAAAACATCTATTTCTGCTTTATTGACTATGTCAAAGCCTTTGACTGTGTGAGTCACAATAAATTGTGGAAAATTCTGAAAGAGATGGGAATACCAGACCACCTGACCTGCCTCCTGTGAAACCTGTATGCAGGTCAGGAAAAAACAGTTAGAACTGGACATGGAGCAACACTGGTTCCAAATAGGAAAAGGAGTACATCAAGGCTGTATATTGTCACCCTGCTTATTTAACTTATATGCAGAGTACATCATGAGAAATGCTGGGCTGGAAGAAGCACAAGCTGGAATCAAGATTGCTGGGAGAAATATCAATAACCTCAGATATGTAGATGACACCACCCTTATGGCAGAAAGTGAAGAGGAACTAAAAAGCCTCTTGATGAAAGTGAAAGAGGAGAATGAAAAAGTTGGCTTAAAGCTCAACATTTGGAAAACCAAGATCATGGCATCTGGTCCCATCACTTCATGGGAAATAGATGGGGAGACAGTGGAAACAGTGTCAGACTTAATTTTTTGGGGGCTCCAAAACACTGCAGATGGTGATCGCAGCCATGAAATTAAAAGACACTTACTCCTTGGAAGGAAAGTTATGACCAACCTAGACAGCATATTAAAAAGCAGAGACATTACTTTGCCAACAAAGGTCTGTCTAGTCAAGGCTATGGTTTTTTTCAGTGGTCATGTATGGATGTGAAGAGTTGGACTGTGAAGAAAGCTGAGCGCCAAAACTTGATGCTTTTGAACTGTGGTGTTGGAGAAGACTCTTGAGAGTCCCTTGGACTGAAGGAAGATCCAACCAGTCCATCCTAAAGGAGATCAGTCCCGAGTGTTCACTGGAAGGACTGATGCTGAAGCTGAAACTCCAATACTTTGGCCACCTCATGCGGAGTTGACTCATTGTAAAAGACCCTGATGCTGGAAGGGATTGGGGGCAGGAGGAGAAGGGGACGACAGAGGATGAGATGGCTGGATGGCATTACCAAATCGATGGAAATGGGTTTGAATAAACTCCGGGATTTGGTGATGAACAGGGAGGCCTGGCATGCTACGATTCATGGGGTAGCAAAGAGTTGGACACGACTGAGCAACTGAACTGAACTGATATATATATATACAACATATTCAATACATATATTTAAAATATTCCAGAGTCTCTCTTCACTGATGGCTCAGCTGATAAAGAATCTACCTGCTATGTGGGAGGTCTGGAAGATCCTCTTGAGAAAAGAATAGCTACTGACTCCAATATTCTTGCCTGGGGAATTCCTTGGACTAATGAGCCTGGCAGGCCACAGTCCATGGGGTTGCAGAGTCAAACACGACTGAGCAACTAACAGAGTTTCTCCAACCAATATCACTGATGGAAATTTCTTAAATAATGTTCATATTTCTTGTTCACCTGAATTCCATCCAATTCATGCTAGTCCAAGATGAATACTGAGATAGGAAGGAGCATCTCTGTGTAGGTCAGATTGGATACATTTAAATAATTTGAGAATGTAATGCTGAATGTCAGAATCTGATTGCACCAAAGTCTTGAAAATTCTAAAGCATGGTCTCTTCAGTAAGATAGTGTCAGTGAAATGAATATCATATTATGGTATTCAGCAGCTACACATGATAAAACATTTTCATTCATAAAATGTCATGCACATTTAGAAAGAAGATTGTTAAACTCCATGACATGAATCTTTTTGGAAAACAAGACTCAAGAGCTACCTAGATCCTCACTGCAAAGTGAAATGGTCTGCATGAAACTCTACCTGACATGCTGTAATATAAATACATATGGGTAAATAACTAACAACATGTGCTGTAGTTCTATTCAATAATCACAGTTTAATAAAAATTATATATACATGCTGGAGATGCAGGAGACACAGATTCTATCCTTGGGTCTGGAAGATGCCCTGGAGGAGGAAATTGCAACCTGTTCCAGTGTTCTTGCCTGGAAGATTGCATGGACAGATGATCCTGGTTGACCACAGTCCATGGGGTGGCATATATGTATGTATGCATAAAAATATGCATGTTTGCTCAGTCGCTCAGTTGTGTCTAACTCTTGCCACCCCATGGACTGTATAAATATATATATTTCTTACTAACACTCTTCTTTAGTCATTGCCCTTGAATTCCACTTTACAGAGTATAAAAATTTGTGCAGTGGGAAACACTGTAGAAGTAAATGATCAAAGAAAAGTATTAACTTCTGGCCCTTCAGCTCTTGTGAGGATTAAGGAAAATGTTAATACATCAAGGTTGGGCATAATGCTAAGCTCATTTTCCTCTTTTTCTTTCCTTTTTTGCTATTGGTTCATCCATTTAAGCCCAGAGTTCTTTTTATATTGGCAACAATGGTTTATACAAAACTCTAGGAAACTTGCAAACTCATGTCCATCCCATTCCTTCCTCAGTTATTCTGCTGTACAGTAAAATATTGTGTTCAGTCTACTTTCCGTATATCAAAAAGTATAGATTTGATTTGAGATTTTTTATTGACTGTATCAGAAACAAAATGGTTAATATTATATAGAAATCACTTATATTTACAATGATATTCTAAAAGTAGTTTAAAGTATCTAAAAGATATTTTTAAAAAATTTAAATATTTTAAAAATAAGCATATCATTATGCTTTATGTTATGAATGCATCTATATACATCTATTTCTAACTCATTATCTTCACCTAGATTCTGAGACACATTCTTTAATCAAGATGAAAGGCATGTTTGCTCAGTCATGTCCAACTTTTTGTGACCACATGAACCATAGCCAGCCAGGCTCCTCTGTCCATGGAATTTTCCAGGTAGGAATACGGGAATGGGTTGCCATTTCCTTCTCCAGGAAATCTTCCTGACCCAGGGTTTGAACCCATGTCTCTTACATCCTCCTGCATTGGCAGGAAGATTCTTTATCAGTTGAGCCACCAAGGAAGACCAATTAAGATGAAAGCTTACCTCAACCTGACCAGTGATGTTTACTCATATTTTAAGGATTTTCATCACATTTTACAATCATGAAGTGTTAGATTTTCAAAAATATATCTTATGATATCAGTTACCAACTTAATGGATCATAAGTATTTCATATACTACATGGTGGGAGCACTGATCGATATAGAGATGGTGTGTGACTATTGAAATTCTATAATAGATTTTTTTTTAAATCACATCTACTAAGCTGAAAGTCAAAATATACACAACTTCAAGTAAATGAAATAGCACATTATATGGTATACATGCTATTAGTTACCAATGTAATAGTAGTTACAGATTTATATTAATATAATTATGTAATTTTAGCAGAAAGGAGGGTTTTTTTTTTTTATTTTTCTTTTTCTAATTTAGACTTCAGTTTAGAGCATTTGGAGAGGAAATCTGGAACAGTATATAAGTGAAGTCTGTCCAAAATTTCTTGACTTCTGTTCAAGACTTTTAATGCATAGTTGAATATTTCCACAATTTCATCTCCTAGGAACTAGTGAATTTTTCAATTCCATTTCCATAGTGACATCCAATCATCTGGGAAAATTTTTAGCCTTAATCTGTCGTTTACTAAATGACTGAACTTATATTTGGTGGTGGTTTAGTCGCTAAGTGGTGTCTGACTCTCGCGACCCCATGGACAGTAGCCTGCCAGGCCCCTCTCTCCATGGGATCCTCCAGGCAACAATACTGAAGTGGGTTGCCATTTCCCTCTCCAAAACTGACATTTAGCAGACTGTTTGGTAATATTGGTAGTATTAATTGATGGTTGAAGGTTAATCCATTATCTAACGAATACTTGACTCTGTCCAAATAGGATATTAGAAGTGAAATCACTTGAATATATCTAACATGAACTCCTTGCTTTACTGATTAAGCAACAGAAACTAAGAAAAAAATTTAGTGAATAAATAATAGTGGAAAATATCCTTTTCTTTAAGTTCAATTTAATGTCTTTCTTGTATAGTTATTTAGTGCTAACAGTTTATATTTTTGAAGTTTCAAATTTTTGAACAGCATCTTTTATCATCATGAATGGCTCTTCTAAGAAGTTAAAGTTACATAAGCCGTATAGGAAAGCAACAATATGGTGAATATTTCTGATGTGCCTTAGAAATGATGACTCATTTCTACTTAGAAATCTCAAATTTTCATATTTGTCAGTGATGCTACATTAAAAATATTTGAGTGCTTACAGCCACTAAGTTTTGCTTCCCTAGTGGCTCAGATGATAAAGAGTCTGCTCACAATGCAGGAGACCTGGGTTCAATCCCTGGGTCAGGAAGATCTCTTGGAGAAGGGAAAGGCAAACACACTCCAATATTCTTTCTTGGGAGATCCCATAGCCAGAGGAGCCTGGTGGGCACAATCCATGAGGACACAGTCAGACACAACTGAGCGACTGGCACACACAAACACAGCAACTAATTTAGAGCAAAAAACATAAATATTTATAAACAGCAATGCTATTGCAGTATAACTATTTTCCAGTTATCCTTTCTTGTAATTTTCTTATGAGATTTGGTGATCTTTTATTTTAATTGCACAAAAGAAATAGCCAGAAATCTTGAGAAATCTTAACCTAGTATGGGTTAAGATTCACATTCTAACTATGTGAAAGAATTGTGATAGAATTTCTATGTTTGTAGACTTTTGGATAGCAGCCATCCTGACTGGCGTGTAATGGTACCTCATTGTGGTTTTGATTTGCATTTCTCTAATAATGAGTGATGTTGAGCATCTTTTCATGTGTTTGTTAGCCATCTGTATGTGTTCTTTGGAGAAATGTCTGTTTAGTTCTTTGGACCATTTTTTGATTGGGTCATTTATTTTTCTGGAATTGAGCTGCAGGAGTTGCTTGTATATTTTTGAGATTAATCCTTTGTCTGTTTCTTCATTTGCTATTATTTTCTCCCAATCTGAGGGCTGTCTTTTCACCTTACTTATAGTTTCCTTTGTAGTGCAAAAGCTTTTAAGTTTCATTAGGTCCCATTTGTTTAGTTTTGCTTTTATTTCCAATATTCTGGGAGGTGGGTCATAGAGGATCTTGCTTTGATTTATGTCGGAGAGTGTTTCGCCTATGTTCTCCTCTAGGAGTTTTATAGTTTCTGGTCTTACATTTAGATCTTTAATCGGGAATACATGTAAATCCATGGCTGATTCATATCAATGTATGACAAAACCCACTGGAAAAAAAAAATAAAAATAATAAAAAAAAAAAAAAAAAAGAATTTCTATGTTTATTTGAAAGGTATAGAAAGAACTATGTTTCTTAAAATTTCTAGGTAAATAACACATCTTGGAGATGAGATGTGGAGCCAAACTACCATAAATATGTGTATACACACACACACACACACACACACATATATATATATACATACATACATACATATATACATGAAAATAGCAGTCAGACTCCTTTAATTTATTTTATCTGGGCAATATTTATGAAGTCTAATTTTATTATTAATAAAACTAAACCAAATAGTCTCACCACAAGGAAGTATTATGGATATTGGGATACTTTTTACAGAAATAAATGTTATACACTTATAAAATAAACATTTTTAATATTGACCAATATTAGGCAATACAACTGTTATAAATGATACACCCCATGCTTTAACATGTGGGCCATTCTCTCTCCTTTTAATCAGCAATGATCAACAATTTATTCCCCCTGTGATATGCATCACTGAGCATGAGGTAACAAAATTGATATATTCAATGATCCTTGTATGGTTGGCTACTAGCTATAGTACTATCCTGCTGAATAATGAGTGATTATTCAGAATTTTTATAAGGCTTACTAATGTACCCAAAAGTTTAGTGCAACTTCTATCATAACTTTTAAAAAATGATCTATCTTTTAACAAGAGTAAAATATTGATGGTTGAAAATCATGCTTTACTTATCGTTGTGTCTCCAAAATCACCACAAAGCATGGCACATAATAGAGGGCACTTATTTTAACTTAGTTGTTAAACTATATAATGTCACAAATTCCTTATAAGAAAAAATATGTATAAAAATAGTAAGGAATAATCAAGTCTGTGCTTAAAAAAAAATCCTGATATTTTATATATTATTGATCCATGCTAAAGGGCAATATTGAAAGAGAAAATTTACATTATAGGATAAGTTACAAATTCCTTCTCATTTTCATATCTAAGATGGATTTCTGTTGTACTGAATTTCAAACTGCAGTGTGTTGTGATGTATAGTAAGAGGCCAGGATCTCATGGGCTTTATATAGTACCTTAACAGATTTTCTGCCAATTATCATTAGTGGTCACATGTCAAAAATTTCCAGAATTTGTCCTCTATGGTATTTTTAGAATGTTGCAAAAATACAGTAATTTTAAAATCCTTTACATAGAAAATTTAATAGTAAATTCTATATCAATAATTTTAAAATATGGGGAATGGGAGAATGACTATAAAAATCTTAAAATTTTGAACATAATACCCAGCATGCATCCATCTTTTATTCTTATATACACTCCTTTTCCCTGGAGGAGGGCATGGTAACCCACTCCAGTATTCTTACCTGGAGAATACCCATAGACAGAGGAGCCAGTTGGACTACAGTCCATTGGGTCGCAAAGAGTTGGACATGACCAACCTGCTAAGGACAGCACACTTCTCTTCTTGTGGAATAAAATCTGTAGCTTGTTTAGCAGAAGAGAAAGTAATCCAACATTAACTGATAAAATATTGTAAGTAAATTAAAGGCAACTTGACATTCCATCTGGCTAAAACTTACAGAGCAACAAATTACTCAAACTGGTACATGACCAAAACCCTAGGACCTAATAGCTCTATATCATTTTTGTGTTTGCTTTTGTGAACATTGCCTGAACTTTTGTAGTTGTTCCTATATCACATTTGAAATATGACTCCACTCCTGACTCAGATGAAGCAAACGATTCAAAGTTATGCAATGAATCATACAGTAAATGCAAAAAACTTTCTCTGAGATTTAACAAAGTTACTCTATCTTATTCATCTATATGAATGAAAAAAGACTCAGTGTGTCTCACTGGATTGTTCCAAATATTAATACAATGGATAAGTTTTTGGAATTTTTGAGGCAAAAAAAGCACAAGGTTACTTTATTGTATTTACTAAGAACTGAAATCTACCCCCAAAAGATTGTACTTTGAATCACCAACTATGGCAACAGTTTTACTTTAGTGCTATCAGACTCAATATGTAAATTATTAATATACAGATAGAGCACCGAAGAACTGATGCTTTTGAACTGTGGTGTTGGAGAAGACTCTTGAGAATCCCTTGGACTGCAAGGGGATTCAACTAGTCAATCCTAAAGGAAATAAGTCTGGAATACTCATTGGAAGAACTGATGCTGAAGCTGAAACTCCCAATATTTTGGCCACCTGATGTGAAGAACTGACCCATTGGAAAAGACCCTGATGATGGGAAAGATTGAAGGCAGAAGAAGGAGACAACAAAGGAAGAGATGGTTGGATGACTTACCGACTTGATGGACATGAGTTTGAGTAAGCTTCGGGAGTTTGCTATGGACAGGGAAGCCTGGCATGCTGCAGTCCATGGGGTCATGAACAGTCGGATATGACTGAGCAACTGAACTGACTGACGGACACAATGGTTCATTTAGGATTTTTTTTTTTTTTTTGCTTATTAGTTATATCGAACATATACAAGGAAAAAGAGAGAGGAAAAAAAGAAACAATCATAGAATCTGTAAAATGAAGTCAGAGATACAAGGTATACATACGTAAATTACTGAGAGACTACCCCAGAGTTATGCATGATCAAGGAAGCAATAGAGTAGTGTCTACTCCCAGCATAACTTGAATATAAATTATTGACCTACAAGCAATGCTATGAAAAACTGAGTGATAATTAAAGGCTGAATGTTGCTTATATCTGGTTGACCAATTCATTCAGGTTAAGAGGACTCTAACTGGAAATAAAGCCTTTCTTTCCTTTTCTTTACAAAATTGACATTTCTAAAACATTGCCACATCCTCATCAGATACATGCCAAACAGCCTGGCAGTCACATTTCTTTAGCTTATCTTTAATGAATGTCTCTGTATAGCAGTGTGATGAAGAGTATGTGTCAGATGTACCTGGACTGGGCCTCACCTTGGACTCTTCCATTTCCTGGCCTTATGCCCTTCTTAAGCAATAATTTGACTGTTGGAAACCTCTGTTTCTATCCAAAATGGAGGACTTTTGGACATATTGTCCAAAACAAGCACAATATGTGTGTCCTTGATTTGAAACCTGTTTTAAATAATAACTTTTTTAGAAGAGGTGCTGTTAGTACAAATTAAGTGATCAATACATTGTTTCAACAGCTGGCTGCTGTTTTTGTTTTTATTTCTTCTTTTTTTCCCCTAGCTGATACTATTTTTTGAGACATAAGCAAAGCTCTTTCTGATTAGATTTTTAGGCTAAAGTATTACTACTGTGGGTCTTGCAATTTACTCTGCAGCTGACAGTAACTCTTTACTTGCTACAACACTTGATACACCATGTGTGAATATGTAGCCTGACTCCTTGTTGCCATAAATTCCATTCCACTCACATTCAAAAATTTCTTTAAAATAATCATGGTTTATCCTACTCAAGAAAGAACAGTATTCACTTAATCTCCACATTTCCTGTACTATTTTGTGGCTTTGGACCACAACAAAGGTGAGTTAGCACTAAATCAATGAACACAAGCTCCCTTAAGTCCTAACAGAAGAGTATTAAGGAAATTCAAAATTAAGAATATTATTCTGCATAAAATCACTTAAAGTATTTTTAATCTATTAAACTTTACATTATTGCACCCATTAACTTTTTTATATGAAGAGTAAATATCATGTACTTTTATTCTTGGCAACTCATTTCAAGAAAATTATTTTTTGCATTCTATTAATACATTGCCTTGACTGCTTGTCTCTTGTGGAATTGTTTTGTGTGTGTGTGTGTGTGTTGTGTGTGTACACAGGAGTGGGTCTATTATTATCAAAAGGCCAGCAGCACTACAGGATTGAATCAGTGACCTGAAGGTTAAATTCCACTTAGCAGCAATCGCTAAACTGTGCTCCATTATAGTTGCACACAAAAAAAAAAAAAAAAAAAAAATTGAGACGGCTGACATCTGGTACCTCCCCATCTAAAACCTTTTAAACAACTTGGGGACAAAAAAGGGCTTTTACTTAGGAAGTGAACAAAACTCTAGGTGTGTGTCACTTAAAGATCTGGAAGTTTTCTGTAAGATGCACTGTTCAAAAATGGTCAGAATATACCTTTACTGGCATAAAATGTTAAACCACCTTTTTTCACTTTTACAAATCTTTTCTTGACCTATATAAAGAATGTAACCAAGTTTCACTCTATTTTAAAAATCCCCTCATAAAATTAACATATTTTGCTTTCATTAGCAACATCTTAAACTAACAAAAGTATTGTAAAATAAAGTATATTAATTTATTTACCTAAATTTAGGGCTTTTCCAGTGGTGCAGTGGTAAAGAATCTGCAACACAAGAACCGTGGGAGACAAAGGTTTGATCCCTGTGTTAGGAAGATCCCCTGGAGGAGGGCGTGGCAACCCATTTCAGTCTTCTTGCCTGGAAAATTCCATGGACAGAGCAGCCTGGCAGGTTACCATCCATAGGATCACAGAGAGCTGGACACAACTGAGTTGACTTAGCATGCACACACACATATGTAAATTATAATCAGTGACTCTCTTGTTATATGTATAAGTAAGTAAGTAAGTAAGTATTTGTCGCTGAGTCATGTCCAACTCTTTGTAACCCCATGGACTGCAGCCTACCAGGTTCCTCCATCCATGAGACTTTCCAGGCAAGGATACTGGAGTGGGCTGCCATTTCCTTCTCCAGGGCATCTTCCCAACCCAGGGATCGAACCCTGGTCTCCTGCACTGCAGGGAGATTCTTTACCATATGAGCTACAAGTGAAGCCCATATACATATGTTATATGTATAAATAGTTGCATAAGTTTTTCTGGTATTTTATGCAGTTAATTTCAAAAGTGTTTTACTAAGAATATATTTATTAAGTGGATTTGCAAGTACTAGGATTCTCATCAGCAAACAATAAAGAATCATTCATGAAAATTCACAATGCATTTCTTAGTTTAAGATAAAGAAGCATTTTATTAAAAATTAATTCAGTTTGTCACCACTAATAGTCTACAATGTTATAAAGGTGTTTATTTTTAGAAAATTTAACAAACATTTTGGAAATTTATAATGACAGAACTATAGTTTTGGTGATAAATTTCCTCCAGAACACACACCTAATTTTTCAGCTTTCAAGGGTTATTCTTCTATTTCCCCAAGGGAGGATAATGATATACACACACTTTCACTCTTGTTTTGTGAAATAACAGAAGAGATGCCAAAACTACCTAATAAATAATAATGAAAAGCTCCTTCCTGCCCTTGATACCAAGACGTTGCAGGCAAAAAATACACATACATAAATAACCTAGGACTACTTACAGAAGCAAATAACGGACAAATGCCAAGCAGAGTATGGTAAAAGAAGGAAATAAATCCAGCTATCTGCTATCTGTGAGAGATATATCCAAATGACCTGTGTAGGTTGGATCCTATTCATTTATTTACTCATTTAATTTTTATTGAATGCAAGTTTGAAAGTTGGAAGAATGGAAATTTAAGTAGTCCACAGAAACATCAGTTTGCTCTTGAAAAGTTTTCATAAAAAAATTATAGAAAGTTAATTTGCTGCTAAAAGGTCAGAGTTTGATTATTGGTTTTTCTACTTACCAATTTTGGGATCTAAGCAAACTGACAAATTCTCTGATCTAGAACTAATAAAATCTGTAAAATACTCCCCTCCTCATGAAGTTGTTATAGATGTAGAATTATGCACACACATACACACACACACACCTATATATATATACAATGCAGGTATTCTGTGTACTTAAGAGCTATTATTGTTTTTAAAATGAATTATTACATTAGAATGTAAGGCATATTTTAAAATAGATGTAGTCAAAGTGAAATGAAGAAATTGTCAGAATGGCAAACACTTTCCCATCAAAAATGAAAAGTAAATTCTTTGTGGAGGAGCATTTGAGCTGTGCCCTGAAGGATTTCTATTTACATTTAGCTTCAGAGAATGAGCACCATTAGAAAGATTATTTTAGGAGAAATTTATTCAAATGGAATTTTGAATGAGATAAGGAATTACAGCTTATTTTGTAAAAGGAGTACAAAATTAGATTTGATTTAATATAATGTTCAAAGAGTCTAAAGAACCTACCAAGTCTGGGGAAGGGAACGGCATATAAATGTGCAAGATTGGATATAAAAGAGCCATATACATTTCCAAATTGATTGAGACTGAAAAATAACCTAAGAATTTACCCAAATGACTTTAGAGGAAGTTTTTTTTTTCTTTCTATTTTTCTGTATGGGACAATTTGACCAAGCATTTGAAAAAAATCAGAGGTAATCATAGAGTCAAATAGAGTGAAATATAATTGTCATCATTTGCCTCATTAAAAATTTTCAGGAGTCTCAGCATAGCTGTAAAATACATTTTATAGGTAATATGAATGAAGAAATTCTTGAATTCTATATACTATTTTCATGATAAAGAGAAGAGCAAAAGTCAAATGAGAAATAAAGGAACTAGGGATCACTTAAACAGTGATCATAACACAACTAAACATAGACCTTTGAATTTTTTTTTCTTGTGAATCAGTTGATGATTGTTGTGTTACCCATTTCACTTGGTCAGTTCATAACAATTCTTCCTCATGCTTCATTCTTATTAAACTTATTCACTAGCTTGACAGAATGGGGTGACTGGTTCATTTTCCTAAGTACAATTAGACACTTGGGTCCATTTCAGTGTCATTTTTGTATTAATATTCATCTCACTAAAACTCAGTTTACTTACAACTGCCACTTTCTCAGTAGAGAAATGGTCCTACCTTGTACCTTATTAGCAGCGATTTTGGAGACCAAGAAAATAAACGTGTATGGTGACAGCTAACTGAACTCCTTACTGCTGAAAGGCAAAGTCTTTTCTGAAAGGAGATTAAGTTGCATAACTTCATGATTACACAGAGAGGAATTGGAGACAAAACAAATGTAGATCTAAGAAAGTATAGTGAAGTGAAAGTCGCTTAGTCGTGTCCAACTCTTTTTGACCCCATGGACTGTATACTCCATGGAATTCCCCAGGCCACAGTACTGGAGTGGGTAGCCTTTCCCTTCTCCAGGGGATCTTCCCAACCCAGGAATCAAACCCAAGTCTAAATTTATAACACTGTATAAGGTACATTATTATTTAATTATGAAAATCAGAGTATGAAAAGATGAGAAAAAAACTTGGATATATCCTCAGAGTGACACTCAAGGCACTCAGGGCTGGATAGAATTTACTATTTAATAATCACTTATTTAACAACTAGGGCTTCCCTGATAGCTCAGTTGGTAAAGAATCCACCTGCAATGCAGGAGACCTAAGTTTGATCCCTGTGTTAGGAAGATCCCCTGGAGAAGGGAAAAGCTATTCACTCCAGTATTCTGATCTGGAGAATTCCATGGACTGTATAGTTGCGAAGAGTCGGACATGACTGAGCGACCTTCACTGCACTACACTTTATTAGATCTAGATTTGTTTTGCCTACAGTTCCTCTCTGCGGTAGTTTTGAAGTTTTAGCTTCTTGGGCTCCAAAAGCACTTCTGCTGCTGATGGTAGCCATGAAATTAAAAGATGCTAACTCCTCGGAAGAAAAGCTATTACAAAGCTAGACAGTATATTAAAAAGCAGAGACATCACTTTGCTGCCAAAGGTCCAGATAGTCCAATCTATGGTTTTCCCAGTAGTCATGTATGAATGTGAGAGTTGGAACAGAAAGGAGACTGAACACCAAAGAATTGATGCTTTCAAACTGTGGTGCTGGAGAAGACTTGAGAGTCCTTTGGACTGCAAGGAGATCAAACCAATGAATCCTAAAGGAAATCAACCCTCACTACTCATTGGAAGACCTGAAGCTGAAGCTCCATTACTTTTGCCACTTGATGTGAAGAGCTGATTCATTGGAAAAGACCCCGAAGCTGGGAAAAAACGAAGGCAAAAAGTGAAAGGGGAGACAGTTAGATAGCATCCCTGACTCAATGGACATGAATCTGAGCAAATTCTGGGAGATAGTGAAGGACAGAGGAGCCTGGATTCTGCAGTCCATTGGGTTGCAAAGAGTCAGATATGACAGATATGACTTAGCTACTGAACAACTGCAAACAATTTCTAGTTTTTAAGACCCACTCAAGTACTTAAGCTGAGGCCATCTGGACTTTCTCAGGGCAGCCTTCAGGCAAAGACTGAGCACAATGGGAACGCCAGGATCAGTTCATTTCTGTCCTCCATGACCCTGTAGGAAATCTTTTTATTAAAGCTCTTATTGGAATTGTTGAAAATCTCTCAGAGTAGCTTCACGGGGTAAGGATCTTTCTTCCTCCTCTCTTTGCACAGATGCCATACTGCACCATGCTAAAAGCTTTTCCTACCTACTACTGTCCCTCTGCTGTCCTTCACAGGCACTTTCCCTCAATACATTTCTTGCAATTCTAATTCCATCTAGACATGTGAAGACCCAACTGACATACTTTCAGGATTCCTATACAAGGAAGTTACTTAAAATTATTTGTGGAATAAATGGATGGATAGACAGACTAGGAAGAAGTGTAAAGTTTTGTTGTTGTTTTTTATTTATTGAGCTATTTCATTGAAACATATAACATTGTATTAATTTCAGCTGTATAACATAAATCAACATATGTGTACACTTAGAAATTATCACAATAAGTCTAAGTTAACATCCATCACCACACATCACAGTTGCAAGCTTTTTCTCTTGTGAACTTTTAAGATTTACTCTCTTAGTAACTTTCAAATACATTGCTATCAACTATAATCACCATGCTGTATATACAGCTCCAGGACTTATTTATTTCATAACTGGAAGTTTATACATTTGACCACCCTAATCTCTTTCATCCAGCTTCTCATCACCACCTCTGGCATTCACCCATCTGTTTTCTACATTTTTTTTTTTTAAGATTTCACGTATAAGTGAGCTCATATGATATTTGTTTTCTCTGCCTCATTGAGCAAAATTTTACACGTGAAAAATAAATAAAAAGTCAACTTTATTTCTTAAACTGGAGTAATAATTGCTCCATCTATTAAAAATACGCATTCCCTGTCACTAACATACTACCATCTATTCTTGACAGAGAGGTGGTAAATAATTCATAACATAATATATCATAAAGAAAATATTATATATATTATAATTTCCCAAACCTTTTGTAATTTTTAGCATACATACTTATGTGCCTTATAATATGAAATATAATATAATACACATGATACATCTGGAAAGAAGCTGAAACTAAAAATGCTTAAATAAGCCAAAAGTAATACAGCTGGCTAGTGATAATAATGGGATTTCTCTCTTCTTGTCTGATCCCTAAGATTCAAGGAGAAGTCTCTTAGTAAGGCACATTTTGTTGCTTTATGGTTTAGGTTAAGAATTAACCACAGAAGAGAAAATTAGGTTTAATTATAACTTCATGTGTTGACTTTCATTCATTAGACTTATAGAGACATTCATCTGTTAAACTGAGCTGTAAGAAAAAGTGATGTTGTTTTCTTACTTTGCTCCTAGTAACACTTCAGAGTCACTGTTATTTAGTGGAATTTTAAAAAACTTCCCCTACTCATCCTTTTTCTATAATGTGACAAATGTTGATCATCACATTTTTCATTTCAAATACCCCAAGATATAATTTTTAAAAGAAATACCTCACATTAGCTTTGGAATATTCCATCATCCAAACAAACACTGAGGAATTAGAGAATGATGTGATGGATGGCAGTTGTCTCTAAGTAAAAGAGTCTTCGAACTAATGTAATTACACAAATGCTCATTTTATTATACCCCGTATCCTGAATTTTTGAGCAGGTGCAATAAATGGTCAATTACTTCAACGATTGGTAACATAAAGAAGCAACTGGGATCAAATATGGACTCTTTTCCTAAACAGACCTCTGTCTCCAAGCTGAAAATAAAGGCAAGTTCACCCTAGCTACCATTTCTCAATTAATTATATGCTAATTGACTTAGTAGGAAATGTGTTGGCTGTCTAACTCATTTTGAATTATCTCGCCAGAGCTGCCAGTGAAACCAGAAAACTCTTCCCCATCACACACATGCTTGATAAATCAATAAGTCAGTAAAACATAGTCTTGCTGATGACATAAATGTGTCAATTTTTTCCATGTTGTTTTAGACAGACACTTAAAATCTGAGGAGATAAATTGGTTTAAAAACACAGGAGACTGGTGCATTTATTTTCAGAATCAATTCCTTTTTCTTCCTCTGATTGTATTTGACTTTAAAAATAGCAAAATCTATTGAATGCATGATAATGAAGGGATGTTTGCTGATTACAAACAAGAGATATCTATTTTGTCTTTGTTTTGTGAGTAGCACAGTGCTATTTATCTCCACATGCCCCTCCTTAAATCTGAGAGTTTTCTATTTCTCCAAAATAGTCACAGATGGAGGCAGGCAATTACATGATGTTGGATTTTCTTGAGCAAAGTCTTGAAATGCCAGACCTTACCCATTGACTTGCTGAGGGATTCACCTTAAAGGACCATTTTATTTGATGTTCTGCAACCCATAGTTTGATACGGTTATAATTCCCAGAGACTCATGGCACCAGGAATCTATGATTCATGGCAGCAGTAGGCTATCTTGTGCCGTATTAAGTCTTATTCTTTCCCCTCTCTCTTTCTGTCTCTGTCATTATTTTTGAGGGGTAAAATATAATTGAGCTCAGAAGAAAGGTAATTTCAAGTCAAAGTTTCATCTAGCTATGACATTTATATGTTTCTAAGAAAGTTGTCTGAGAGCACATGATTAAAATCAATGTTAACATAATTTATTATAAGCTAGCTAACTTGGATAAAGGATGAATAATATCAAAACTGATAAAATAAATGTGTTATGCTTTAATGTTTCTATCTGGGGTGTGCATGCAAAGCCATGCTCACTAGAGGTGACTTTGCTACAATAACAGATTCATTTACATATACATTTGCAAAGAGCTACTCAGGATTTTACAATGGCGGAATAAATTGATTAACCAAAAGAAAAATGGGAGTACTTTTTACAATGTAGTTAAGCATTTCCTAACATAATTTATGACAGATGAATTTTAAAGGAATAAAAAAAATATTTAATTAACTTAATTGAGCAGTATACTTTCTGCTAAGGGTATAATGGCACTACTGTAAGTAATGCTTTTTGCCTTTCTGAAACACATAATCTATTTGCAGAAAAAATACATACATGTAATTGAAAGAAACAAACATAAAATTAATTCAGTTAACCTTATAGAGTTCATTCTATATTGAGTTGGTCAAGGAGGGCTTTGAAGAGAGAGTTGATGATGGATAGAAAATATAAAATAGAAGCATTCCACTAGTAACCCACAGGAATATTCTGGCATGGAATTGTAAGATATATACAAAATATACAATATACCAATTATTTTTTTCTTTAGAGAAGGATATAAGTTAGAGTTGATTTACAATGTAGTATTATTTTCACATGTACAGAAAAGTGATTCAGTTATACATCTATGCATATTCTTCTTCAGATTCTTTCACGATATATGTTATTACAAAATACTGAGTATAGTTCCCTGTGCTATTGAGCAGGTCCTATCTATTTTATAGTGGTGTGGATATGTTACCCCCAGTTCCTATGTTTTCCCTCCCTCTCACCTTTCCCCTTTGGTAACCATACATTTAAACACTGAGTTTTTAAGTGACACAGCCACAGTCAGGCCAGCTCTCATCTGCAGCTCACTACTGTAGTCATCTCTATTTGTATGATTTTTTTTTTTTACTTCATAGTTAAAACAATTTAATAAAAATTAATACCATTAAACTTAACTTGAAGAAAATATTGGCTTCCAATTTCAGAAAGACTATTTTATAAAAGATACCAACTCTTCAGTTGTAAAATCTGTATAGAGAGTTAACATTACTTTCAGCTTGGTATAAAGCCATAGCATGCGCAGTGAGTAAGGGAATAAACTCAGAAGTCGACAACCTGGGTGCAAACCTCAGTTCTACCTCATCCTAGATTTGTGATCTTGAAAAAAAGGTTTTAACTTCTCATTCCCTCTTATACAAAATGGTATAATAATGGTAGCTCTCATAGCTTTGTTCTAAGTTTAAATGGATTAATCTGCTAAAGGGAGAGTGTCTAGATCAAACACATTTCGGGTTCTATATGTCTTTGTAAAATAAAAATACATCTCATAATTGTTGATATCCACATACATGCTATGAATCTCCAACAATGGAATGGAGTGTGCACTATTTTTAAACTTAGTTGTCCATATAGTATATTTTTGGATTACTAGATTATGAATCACTGATGTTTTATTGTATAAGTTGGAAATACTGGGAAGGGGGATAAATTAAGATTGTTTCTCAGTTTCTTCCAAAATTTCTTCTAGAAGTCTGTGAAAGTGAAAGTTAGTTGAATAGTTGTGTCTGACTCTTTGCGATCCCATGGACTATAGCCTGCCCAGTTCCTCTGTCCATGGAATTCTCCAGGCAAGGGTACTGAAGTGGGTTGCCATTTCCTTCTCCAGGGGATCTTCCCTACCCAGAGATTGAACCTGGGTCTAAATCTGTGAGATGATCACAAGAGTAATAAAGGAGACATCACTAACAGAATGTGATAAAATATCAAAGAAATTGCAACAGAGGGTGCTAGATGTTTATAACTTTAATCACTGGTAACTGTTTCTCTTTTATCTAATTTGTATTATTTTTATTGAGTTAAGAACTCATGACTCTAAGATTCTTATAGCTGATCTACTTATCAAGGTCTCATGATCAGAATATCAAATAGGACATTATCTCAGGACAAGTTATAGCTTATTAGGTTACCACATACAGTCTCTGCAATGTCCCTGTCTTCCCTTGCATGTCCCCCAGGTGCAAAGAATTCCAAAGCCTGGGTGTCCAAAGAGTGGTTAGTATTTAGTTATAAAGCTCACTGTGGACGTACCATATATGTTGGAATACCAATAAAAGAGAAATCATTGAGGGACATAAATAATATAAACTGTGAGGCACATCTCAAAGGTGCATGTTTCATGAGCTGCTTACAGGATAAGTTGATTGAGAAGCACTGCTCTGGCATCTTGGGGCTTCACAGGTGCCACTGTTGGTAAAGAAAATTCTCCCGCCAATACAGGAGATGTAAGAGAAACAGTTCTATCCCTGAGAGGGGGAGATGCCCTGGAGGAGGAAATGGCAAACTGCTCCAGTATTCTTGATTGAAAAGTTCCATGGACAGGGGAGCCTGGTGGGCTCTAGTCCATGGGGCTGCAAAGAGTCGGGCATGACTGAGCAACACACACATTCTGGCATCTTGGTTTTAAAAGACAGGGAAAGCTTAGTGGATAATTTTGGTGAGCTGAATTTTGAAACAACAACAACAACAAAGTATGATTGAGGTAGGCAGGGTGTAGAAAAGAATTGCATGCTCTGAAGAGAACTGAATTATAATGGTGAGAAAATCAAAAGGTTTGGGTAAGTATCAACAGACAACCTGTTCAGAAGTGGATTGTTAATATAGAACTGTGGATAAATTTGGGGTTATTTGGTCAGAGCGCAGGTTCAATATTAGTATTTGTTTGTTCTCTAAATTTTTTACAGTTTTGAATCCCTGTTACGTATAAAAGACTATACTGGAAATTTTATAAAACCTAACATCAGGTGTTGCAATGCAAGAACACACAGAAATTCACAGCAAATTTACCTTGATTTGGGAGAGTCAGATTCATTATTATTATAGTATTCTAGATCATTACTCTCTTATGTTCTGAGTAGGTTTGATTTATGAATGTAGGTGAGAAGCACTCCAATAGAAAAAATAATAAAGTTGCTCAAGTTGGTCATGCGTTTCAGTTAGACAATATCTGGTCAAGGTTTCAGTGACATATAACATTTGCTCTTCATCAATGTCAACTTCATTGTCTTCATGCTTTTTGGTGACAACAGTCATATTTCATTGTTACACTGACCTTTGGAACATTGTTGGTTCACTGGGCATTACTCTAAAAGTGAGATTGTCTCACCTCCTGAGACTGGAACCAGTGTCACGTTTTGTTGACTGCTTTTTCATAGGATGTCAAGAAGCTTAAAAGTTTAGAAAAGGCAAAGTTTTTTGAGTTAACCTTGGTCTACTCTGCTCTTTTTCATCTGTTGCTAGTAATTTTGATGCTATTAGTAGCATTGTCATTATTTCAGTTTGGGTCAGGGGATTTAAAGGTAGCTCAAATTACTTATTTTTAAGATTTGAGTCTTCTTAGCAGATAAACTTTATTTCTATGTTTCATGTTTTGGCCAAGTCTGTTCAGTAACCATGTGCATTTATGCTAAGTCAGTTCATTGGTGTCCAACTCTTTGCAACACTATGGACTGCAGCCCGCCAGGCTCCTTCTGTCCATGGGATTATCTAGGCAAGAATAATGAAGTGGGTTGTCATGCCCTCCTCCAGGGGATCTTCCCAACCCAGTGATTGAATGCCTGTTTCTTTTATCTCCTGCATTGACAGGTGGGTTCTTTACCACTAGCACCACCCAGGAAGCCCAAAGAGACAGAGAGCTTTCTTTCTCTGGCCTGTAAGGACATACAGGCAAGAATACTGGAGTCGGGGGTTACCATGCCCTTCTCCAGGGGATCTTTCCCACCCAGGGATTGAACCTATATTATATTCAAAATATTCAATTAAGATTTTGTCTTGGGCTGCATATAAAAAGATAAAAGGTATATCTCTTCTTCCTCTGATAATTTGAAAGGCATATTTGTTAGACCCAATGGGAACATGAACCTCAACAATATTAGAACAAGGAGATGTTGTACTGATTAAAGATATAATGTGCTTGTCTTTGAGACTGATATGCAGAGAAAAAATGTAGAAGAAAATAAAAGCTAATTTTTATATTAGTAAGGGATACACATCAGATTCTATTATTAATAGTAAATTGCCACACCTTGATTTCTCCTAAACACCAGTTTATAACTTTTACTGCCATTAAAGATGGCCGAAGTAGTGATTATTTTATTTGACAGTTCACGGGTCTGCTGAGCCTGGCTCTGCTATCTGTGGTGGGTGAGCAGTCACACACAGACATTGTCTCTTGGGTTTCACTCAAAGACATTTTCCCTTGGGTTATTAAAATATATGCTTTTCTAGGATGTTTTCAGTATAAAATTGAGAGTTACTGGCTTACATGAACCATCCTTCATTTATACATCTAATGTAAAAGCTAGAAAGATTTTGAGTACAGATAAGAAAATGCACTGTATTGAGAGCCAAGAAATTTTATATTAACCTAAACTTTGACCAGATTTGTGGCCTTGATTGTGTATTTTAACCACACTGGATTTCAGTGTCCCTATTTGTAAAGAAGTTGC
The DNA here is from genome assembly GCF_033118175.1 of Dama dama. Taxonomy (NCBI): domain Eukaryota; kingdom Metazoa; phylum Chordata; class Mammalia; order Artiodactyla; family Cervidae; genus Dama; species Dama dama. Next base: position 55,931,937 of record NC_083697.1, read on the forward strand.
AAAAAATATTATTTTCAAATCTAAAATTACATGGTATGTCTGTTATAAGCTGAACTGGAATTGACAAACCAACCAAGGTAACATAATTTGGGGTTTAGAGAAACATATGAGCTCCTTATAGTCCCATGGGTTACCTGTAATTGAACTGGTGCACACCATTTGGCATATAATTAAAGGCAAAGACAACCATCCTAAGGTTTCAGTCTCTCATCCGGGGATCACTGGACTCCCAAAGATGGCCTCAAACTTGCTATTGCCTGGTGTGCTCTTTAGAGAATTTATTAGTTTCAGAATAGAGCAAAACTCAGGTTCTGAAATGATCTATGAGACAGTTGAGAATTTATTTTCTCTTGGAATTTTCATTTTCTAAGGCACACAGAAAGAATATAAATTTATAATTCTTTTTTAGAGAACTATACACAAGAGTTAAGTGAAAATTAAAGCATCATATGGTTATCTTCCTTAAAAAAAATCCATCTACAATAAACTTCTATCTTATAGAGAGCGATTCTGTTGAATTAAGGTCCTATACTTCTGTCTATAATTACCAAGCATGGAAATCAAATAGAATGGAGGAAAAGGAAGGGAGAAGAGGAGGAAGGAAGGATGGAAGGAAAGGAGGAAGGGGGCTAATGGAGAGAGGGATGAAGGGAAGGAGGGAGGGTGGCAGGCAAGGAGAGGAGAGAGAAAGAGAACACCGTCCATCTGCTTAAAATGAATTTCTTACCTGTTACATTAATGTGAAAAAGTGGATCTCTCCTTTTACTAACACTAAGTTACATTTTATTTTTTATGTATAGATAATTAAGGAAGAAATAAAATCATGTTTTACCTTCTGGTAAATAATTGTTTAAGTAAAGTATATCTGTTAAGCTATATTTACTGAGTATATTGTATTCAGAACACTTTAAAAGGCAGACTACTATAATGTTTAAAGATTATTGTCGTGTGTTGCATTTTGCAATCACAAGATAGTATTTTTTTTTTCTGCAAATGCCCTTATTAAGTACAGCATGTACTCTGAGGGTCCCTATAAGAATTTAAATGAGAATTCTTCAGAAGAAATACTGTTGCAGAGTATTAACATTTAAACCTCTACTAATCCCTGAATAACACCAAATATCTTTTCTTTTGAATCAGGATACTGTATTTTGCTCAAAGAAAGCAAAAATGAACAAGTAACTTGGATGGCATAAATATAAAGCATTTATGTAATTATAGATTTCTGGTCATGTCACCATAATAGAATTTAGAACAGCAGTAGGATTTTCGTTATAAACTTTGATTTTCTTATGGCATGCAACCTGAAAACTACTTTTATTTTCAACTAAGATGAAAATTGTCATGAAAAACTTAACTAATAAAAAATGTTTGATTAATTTCTACCTTTTCTGTGGCAGGTAGGGGACTAATTTTTATGTTACAAAAGATTTACTGTTTTGTGGTGTTTGTCTTATAACAAACTTGGATATATTTTTCTTGAAACAATCCAAAAAATAAAATTTTAATGGTCTTATGAAATTCACTAGGACATTATTATATTTCAGCACATATAAATATATAAAATATTTAGATTGTAAAATAATTTTGATAGAGGCTATTCAGAATATGGCTTAAATGCAGATTTTTCTTTCCCTCACTTAATATACTACAGTCCAGAGAGAACTTTCACTCATCAATAATTTAATTTCTTTTTTTTTGTTGTTGCAGACATACCTTGAGATTTGATGAAGTAGCAAAAAACATTACATATATTTATGTTTCATTTGTTTTAATGTCATCATATTTGATATGCAACTGACAAGGGATAATGCCACTATGCAGAAGTATACAACTTCATGTAATCATAATGTGGTAGGGACAGAAAATATATGCTGCAATTTCTCTGCTAGTTCTCCATTCAGCAATGACACCATCATTGAAATAAAATTCAAAGTGAGTGCTGTACCAGAATTGAAAGTTTTACAATGCTTCCTGAAATAAATGTCACAAAATTTGATATATACAACACATACTACTCATATGTAAATTAGCATATGGGGAGTGTATGTGAATCACTGTTTCTGACATTTATTTCATGATGCTTTGTAAAATCTTTCAACTCTGCTTATTGTTCTTTTTTTATTTCCTTCAAATGAGCATTTCTTTCTCAATTATAGGGAAAAGTTCACATTAAAAATACTGACACATGGGATATCTCATTTATTTGATGTGATTTTAAAAGAATGTCCTAGTTTCATTTCAATAATTTATGTCTCTATTTAAATAATTTTAACTTTTGACTAATTTTCACTTTTAATTCATTTTGTTGTTTCAATATATAATACTGTGTCAGTTTTTACTTTACTCCTTATTACCCTCCATTCTAATCAAAATTCCTTTTTAAAAAGAAGTCCATATTTGTCTTGTCCTTAAAATTAATCTTATTATTTCCTATACACTGATTGCTTGTATTTTATTCGATTATTTTTTGGTGGGCTCCCCTGGTGGCTCAGACGGTAAAGAATCTGTCTGCAATGCAGGAGACCTGGGTTCAATCCCTGGGTTAGGAAGATCCCCTGGAGAAGGGAATGGCAACTCACCAGTATTTTCCCCTGGGAATTTTATGGACAGACGAGCCTGGCAGGCTATATCCATGGGATTGCGAAGAGTTGGACATGTATTTGCGACTCACACACCACCACACGACATATTCCAAAAAGTGTTTTGATTGACTTTTTTCTATAGAAGACTTTATGCTATGGAACAGAAAAAGCTTAAATAGAAAGGCAAGACACCCCATTCCCTCAAGGCTCTTGAGATCTCTTACCTGAAATTTGAAAAAAAAAAAATTAAATAACAGAAAACAGGAAAGATCTTATTCTCTTACAAGTATCATAGTGAACTGGGCAGTCTGGAATGTGGTTATTACAGAAGAGTTTGAAAAATAAATAGCATTTTGATTATGTGTTAGTTTTTTCCTAAAATATAAGAAACATGTCATTATGGTAGTGACATTCTGGGGTAAAAAAAAAAAAAAAAAACTCTAAATAAAGAAATAAAATGGGTTTTCCTGTGGCTCAGCTGGTAAGGAATCCACTTGCAATGCAGGAAACCCGGGTTAGATTCCTGGGTTGGGAAGATCCCCTGGAGAAGGGAAAGGCTACCCACTCCAGTATTCTGGCCTGGAGAATTCCATGGACTATATAGTTCATGGGGTCACAAAGAGTCAGACACGACTGAGTGACTTTCACTTTCAAGGGAATAAAATAATACAGAAGAATTCATTGTGTATATGTGTACACAATTTTAGAATAAATATGGGGTGGTACATAATATACTATTTTTTCAATTTTGTTCACCATAACTTTGAGTTTTGGCCGTTTCCAGAGTGAAACTTCAGAAATAGGGAAGAAAAGTTTTTCTAAGTGAAATAAGCTTATAAAAAATACTTAGAATGCCAAAAATATGTTTAGAGAAGAAGTTGGGCTAATGTGCAAATTGAGGTGTGGTAAGATATGAACAGAGAGGAAATTAAGGCCATATTTTGAAAAATCTTATATATACTACAGGTGGAGATGGAGAGAAAGTGAAAGATTTTAAGTGGATTATAATATTAGGAAAATAAATATAATTTTGGAGATTTAATGTGGCAGTGGTTTTTAGAATTCGTTTGTTCACCTAAGAAGTATGAGATCTGTTAGGTAGCTATCAAAAGTTCAGAAGAGAAGTCTGGAAGATGAACTCAACTTTGTGTTTGGATCATAAGTGAGGAAGAAATGAATCGGTTCACCTTTTGTAACAAGGGAATTATAATAGTATCTACTTCAGTTTTTACAATGATGACATAAGATATTTTTAGAGAATGTTTAAGAAGTTGAATACCTATTACATAGAAAATAAAAGACAAAGCTTTCCTTCACTTTAAAATAAGTTTTTGTTCTTGTTTTAATAATTATAATAAAGAAGGTAAGGCTGATTTTAGGAGTAGAAGAAAACAAAGTAACATTTTTGTTCAAAATTTAGAAGAGTGAATAAAAAAGGGTTTCAAGGCTGTGTGAGTGATTGAAAGAATAGGCCATTAACGAATAATGAAGACAGAAATGGACCTTGTTTTAATTATGGAGTTCAAGTGTTAAATTTTTGATATGCTAAGTTTGAGGTGACATATTTATATAGAAATAAAGCTTTTAACCAGAAATGTGGGTCTGGTAGACACTATCACCTCTCATAAGAATTCAGAGATCCTCCAGAAAAGATTTATATATCCTAAACTTGTTTAATACAGGCATGATGTCCTTTAGGCTATGGACTCTGTGTAGAAAATGAAAATATTAGTTACTCAGTTGTGTCTGACTCTTTGAGATCCCATAAGACTGTAGCCTATGAGGCTCCTCTGTCCATGGAATTCTCCAGGTAAGAATATTGCTGTGCATAGTCATTCCCTTCTCTAGAGGATCTTCCAAACTCAGGGATCTCCTGAATTGCAGGTAGATTCTTTACTATCTGGGTCACCAGGGGAGCTATAGACTTTGTGTAGATGTGACATGCAATGCCCTTAAGTGTATGCTTCAAGAATCAGCATACACTTTTCCACTTTCCCTATTCCAGATGAAGGATGTTCTGCCAACTCTAGTTACTGAATAAGGTTCAAATCAGACAGATCTAAAACTGAACCAGATGGATAAATAGCAAAGTAGAAACAAATCTGTGTTGTAATACAGTAAAATATTAGACTTTTTATTACTGCAACATAACTCAGCCTGTCCTAACTGGGATATGTGCTCAGGAAGAGGTAGGTAACAGATACGAATTGCAAGAAAGAAATTATCAACATTATCAAAGGTTATCGACTCAAAATGGATGAGGTTAGAGAAATATATTTAACATGTACAGGATGCCAATCACTTGATTTTTACTAGTCACAGAGTGAGATTGCAGTGTTACTGAATGAAGATATTGTCTTTCCTCATTTCATTGTTACTACTTAGTAAGCAGATGCCATTCTGAGACTTGGTTCTTGTCTTGCTTACTTTTGTTATTCAAAACTCTGAAGAGGTTCTTTTGGTCATTAGTATTCTTTTGTTGTTGTTGTTGTTATGCTCAAACTAAGACATTTTATTAGCTAGCTTTACTTCTTAAGTATTATCTCTGTTACCAAAGGAACAATTTCCACTAATTCCAAACTGAGCTTTCAAATGGTTGCTTGCTGAAGGAAGAATACTCTTATGTTCAACACCAAATACCTTAATCATAACCTTCAACAAATCTTTTCTTAGAGTTAACTAAAAAACTATTCAGTTCAAATATTAACTACCTCAATAATCCATTTTAGTTATTTTTCCTTAAAAATGTGTGTTGTAGAGTTGAAATCAAAAGAGAAAATCAGTATTCTTAAATTTCATAATATCGTTTGCTTTGGGTATATTCCTAATATTCAGAGCTAATTCTGTAAACTTTGTTTTAAATAGTATTTTATGTTATATTTTGTACTTCTTTTTCATCTGTGCTCTATTTTCTGTTAGTCTTCCCTCAGTTGTATCTTCTCACTTATCTGCTGAATTATTTTTCAGTTGTGCTATAATCTTAGTTGTATATAGTCTTTTTCTTAATTCTCTGAAAGATGTATATATTATTCTTTCTTGGATGTAAATTTAAGATTACTCAGAAACCTAATGAAAGTTTTTGTGAAATTGTCTGTCTTGAGATGTCATCATGAAAATGTTGGTTTGGAAGTCTGAATACAGTCTAGTGAGCTACATTTTGGTCCTATTTCCTTCATTTGAATTAGTCGCCACCTACCTCCAGGATCATGACTGGAACAATTCCCCAACAGTGACGAACTGGGGAGTATTCTTAAACTCCAAAACATTTATTTAAATTTAAACAACTTCTGTGACCTTCCCGATGTTAATATTAAAAAATTATTTAATGATATCAGCTTTTTAGATTAATTTTAAAGATTTTACAGCATATTTTGGTTTATGGCATTCAAAAGTTACCATTGAATTATAAAATTTTATGTCATGAACCAAAGTTTATGTTCTTTAATTTTTCCACAACTCACTAATTCAATTTAAAAAATAAGATCAAATCTTCCAATATTTTAACAATCTGTATGTTAATTAGGATTTCTCTGGTGGCTCAGTGGTAAAGAATCTAATTGCCAACACAGAAGCCACAGGTTCGATCCCCTGGGTCAATAAAATCTGCTTGAGAAGGAAATGGCAATCCACTCTAGTATGATTGGCTGGGAAATCCCATGGACAAGCCTGGCAGGCTACACAAAGAGTTAAACATGGCTTAGCGACTAAAGAACAAGCAAAATGTTATCTAGCCATTAAAATTCCCTGTGTTCAAATAAAGATATATACCTCTTTATATAAAATGACTCATGCTAACAGATTCAGGTCAGTTCAGTTCAGTCACTCAGTCGTGTCCAACTCTTTGTGACCCCATGAACCGCAGCATGCCAGGCCTCGCTGTCCATCACCAACTCCCAGAGTTTACCCAAACTCAGGTCCATCAAGTTGGTGATAACATCCAGCCATCTCATCCTCTGTCGTCCTCTTCTTCTCCTACCCTCAGTCTTTCCCAGCATCAGGGTCTTTTCCAATGAGTCAGCTCTTCGCATGAGGTGGCCAAAGTATTGGAGTTTCAGCTTCAACATCAGTTCTTCCAATGAACACCCAGGACTGATCTCCTTTAAGATGGACTGGTTGGATCTCCTTGCAGTCCAAGGGACTCTCAAGATTCTTCTCCAACACCACAGTTCAAAAACATCAATTCTTTGATGTTCAGCTTTCCTCACAGTCCAACTCTCACATCCATACATGACCACTGAACAAACCATAGCCTTGACTAGACAGACCTTTGTTGGTAAAGTAATGACTCTGCTTTTTAATATTATGTCTAGGTTGGTCCAAACTTTCCTTCCAAGGAGTAAGCGTCTTTTAATTTCATGGCTTCAGTCATCATCTGCAGTGATTTTGGAGGCCCCACTCCCAAAATGAAGTCTGTCACTGTTTCTACTGTTTCCCCATCTATTTGCCATGAAGTGATGGTACCTGATCCATGATCTTAATTTTGTGAATGTTAAACTTCAAGCCAACTTTTTCACTCTCCTCTTTCACTTTCATCAAGAGGCTCTTTAGGTCACCTTCACTTTCTGCCATAAGGGTGGTGTCATCTGCATATCTGAGGTTATTGATATTTCTCCTGACAGAGTCAATTACCCTTAATAACTCTGTGTAGTTTATTAGCCATGCCCTATAGTGAAAAAGTTGGCTTAAAGCTCAATATTCAGAAAACTAAGATCATGGCATCTGGTCTCATCACTTCATGGCAAATAGATGGGGAAATAGTGGAAACAGTGATGCACTTTATTTTCTTGGGCTCCAAAATTACTGCAGACGGTGATTGCAGTCATGAAGTTAAAAGATGCTTGCTCCTTGGAAGAAAAGCTATGACCAAGCTAGATAGCATATTAAAAAGCAGAAACATTACTTTACCAACAAAGGTCTGTCTAGTCAAGGCTATGATTTTTCCAGTAGTCATGTATGAATGTGAGAGTTGGACTATAAAGAAAACTGAGCACCAATGAATTCATGCTTTTATACAGTGATGTTGAAGACTCTTGAGAGTCCCTTGGACTGCAAGATCAAACCAGTCAATCCTAAAGGAGATCAGCCCTGGGTGTTCATTGGAAGGACTTTGAAACTGAAACTCCAATACTTTGGCCACGTCATGCGAAGAGCTGACTCATTTTAAACGGCCCTGATGCTAAGGAGAAGGGGGTGACAGAGGATGAGATGGTTGGATGGCAAAACTGACTCAGTGGACATGAGTTTGGGTAAACTCCGGGAGTTGGTGATGGACAGGGAGGTCTGGCGTGTTGTGGTCTACGGGGTTGCAGAGTCAGACATGACTGAGTGACTGAACTGAACTGATAGCATACATACATCCCATAGTTTTGGTGTCACTAGCTGACTTTCAGTTGGGTAACAGGTTTAAATTTAGCTGATAATGTTATCTGTTTAATATCATGATTCATATGTTCTGTTGCAGCCTTCCCTCCCCATTATTTTATACATTGTGTATGTGAAAGTCATTCAGTTGTGTCCAACTCTGGCAACCCCATGGACCCACCAGGCTCCTCTATCCATGGAATTTTCTAGGCAAGAATACTGGAGCAGGTTGCCATTTCTTACTCTAATTTTATACACTATAACATACTATATGAAACCCTTAACTTGGAAAATTAATTATAGTCAAGTCTCTTTATCTTCTTTATAGTATGAAAAGCATACATAAGTTTTTGGAAAAATGATGAAGTCATGAACTTATACTTTTGATGACTGAATTTAATTAAATTTTAGTGAATTAGAAAAAAAATCAGAAAGTATGGTTTATCCATCTTGCATGTCCTGGATACTTGGGTAGTGGCAATCATGTATGCCATAATCAGGATAAGGCTTCATGATAAGATTTTCTATACTCTTTCAATGAAAGGAATCTTGAGATTTAAAAAAAAAAAAAGTTATTTATTTGGAAAACTTGTTTGCAGGGAAACAAGTAGATAAGAACATAATATTTACTGCTTTATGGAAATGTTTATTTTAAGAACTTAAAATGGAAAGATAAAAAGTGTTTTACTAAAGAAAAGGTGCTAGAATAGATTAGTAACTAATTAACATAGTGTACCATATCAAAACATTTAATAGGCAAGTATACACTAACTTCTGATATGTATGGTTTTCTCAGAACAGTTCTTTTTCTCCAAATATCTCTAATTTAAATTTGCTTACATTGTTAATTTAAAAGTGAAGGAGAAAATATGTCTTTTGTAAAATCTGCTTGATTTGTGACTTAATATTAACAAATATAAAGAAAATAATATTTATAATTACCTATTAATAATAAAGTACAATGTAGATACCACATTATTTCTATTTAATGAAAATGTGTAAAATAGAAGACAGTTGTGAAGCAGCTCTCAACACATATTAATTATTATAAAAATGCAGACTAATTTTATTAAGAGATATTCTTACTAGTTTCAAAAGGATGATCAAGCATGGTCTGAGTCCCATAAAGAAAATAGATAGCCTTCAAAATTCATTATTCTTCAACTCCATTCCAAATTTTTATGTGCTTATTGTTTAAGTACTAGCTGTATTTCTGATGTGCAGCTTCTGGAAATTCCATCAAGAGTCACATCTGTGTAGTCATAATATATGATCATTGAAGGAAGAGATTTTTAGGAGATTCATGAATTTAGCACAAAAGTGTCCCTGATGTAGAAATGCACTTTTCATAAATGAGTACTATGAGTGAATGAAGCAGTACATCATAGCAGATCAATAACCAATGTAATGCACTGTCTCATGGTAAACTTTCTCTTCTGAGGTGCAACGTATGATAGATCAATAGGAAAATAATTTCAAGAAAAGAGTCACTGACATATAATTATATTTGAATTATTTCCATTGGTATTTTCCCTCTGGTATTTTAATTCAGTTTATACACCTGGGGGGGTGGGGTGGGCAGAAAAAACAGAGCAATACAATTTAATCAGGGAATTGAGAATTTGAAATATACTTGACTTACTTCCCATGAAAACATTAACTTGTCAATTATTTTGTTTAGGATAGCCACCCCCACTTCTGATAACTGTGTTTTATTCAGTTCAGTTCAGTCGCTCAGTCGTGTCTGACTCTTTGCGACCCCATGAATCACAGCACGCCAGGCCTCCCTGTCCATCACTAACTCCCGGAGTTTACTCAAACTCATGCCCATCAAGTCGGTGGTGCCATCCAGCCATCTCATCCTCTGTCGTCTCCTCCTCCTGCCTTCAATCTTTCCCAGCATCAGGGTGTTTTCCAATGAATCAACTCTTCGCATGAGGTGGCCAAAGTATTGAAGTTTCAGCTTCAGCATCAGTGCATCCAATGAACACTCAGGACTGATCTCCTTTAGGATGGACTTGTTGAATCTCCTTGCAGTCCAAGGGACTCTCAAGAATCTCCTCCAACACCACAGTTCAAAAGCATCAAATTTTCGGTTCTCAGCTTTCTTTACAATCCAACTCTCACATCCATACATGACCACTGGCAAAACCATAGCCTTGACTAGATGGACCTTTGTTGGCAAAGTAATGATTCTGCTTTTTAATATACTATCTAGGTTGGTCATAACTTTCCTTCCAAGGGGTAAGCATCTTTTAATTTCATGTGTTTTATTAGTCAGTACCAAATATAGACCAAGAACAACAACACACTGGAATACAATTCCCTTCAAATTCTAGTCAGTTATGTGATGAGAATTTAGAGATGTGTGCCTCCTGTTTCAGGTCTAGTGTGAAGTGCTAAGAATACAAATAAAAAGGAGATAGACATGACTGTTTTCAAGTTATGGGTACTCTAGGAGTAGATACGCTTCTAGACAGTGCAGCTAGTTGGTTTCTAAGCATTAACAATGACTTTGGAAAGGAGACAAAGTCTAAAGTGGTGTTAGAAGAAGGAATGAAAAGTTAATGCCAGATATATCCCAAGAACAATGGAGGATAGAGGGACCAGCAAGGATAAAGGCACATGGTGGCAGACAACTAGCTATGTTACAGAATACTGCCCATGTTGTTTATGTTAGAGGTTCACAAGAACTAAAATACTACCTTCTTAATAAAGCCCAGAGAGGAGCCAATGAGGTCTCACATTTGCCATAACCAAATACTAGCATATCTGTCACATCTTCAGTCTTTAGAAGAAGATTATAATGGGAAATAATTTTATTAATTGTACTGGAATTAGAAAATTTTCATATGATTGGCCACCCAGTTGTGGTTTTTGCATTATTGAAATTTGTCCTTTGATATTGGGATACATTCTAAATAAATGTGGTTATGTTATACATCATTTTACTACACATTTCTCACTTATATTTTTGCTAACAACTTATGACTTGCTATTTATTTTATATTTGTTTTAGACTATGGAAATTATGTTAGTCAAGAAGCAAATTTGAGCGATTTTCTTATTCAAGTTCAAAATGGGTTGTAGAGCAGCAGAGACAACTTTCAGCATCAATAATGCATTTGACCCAGGAACAATGAATGTATGGTCATGGTTCAAGAAGTTTTGCAAAGGAGGCAAGGGTCTTGGAGATGAAGAGCATAGTGGCTGGCCATCGGAAGATGACAACATCAATTGAGAGCCATCATCAAAGCTGATCCTCTACTACTATATGAGAATTTGCCCAAGAACTCAATGTCAACCACTCTATAGGCATTCTGCATTTGAAGAAAATTGAAAGGTGATAAAACTTGATATGTGGATGCCTGGTGAGCTGACTGAAAATCAAACAAAACAAAACATCGTTTTGAATTGTCATCTCTTATTCTGTGCAACAAACAGGAGCGATTTCTCAATTGAATTGTGACTTGTGATGAAAAGTAGATTTTATAGGACAACTGACAATGACCAGCTCAATGGTTGGACCCAGAAACTCCAAAGTACTTCCTGAAACTAAACTTGCACCAGAAAAAGGAAATAGTCACTGCTTGGTGGTCTGCTGCCCATTTGATTCACTACAGCTTTATGAATCCCAGTGAAACCATTATATCTAATAAGTATGCTCAGCAAATCTATGCAATGAACTGAAAACTACAATGCCTGAAGCCAGCACTGGTCAGCAGAAAAGGCCCAATTTTTCCCCATGAATACACTTGACCGCGTGTAGCACAAGCAACACTTCAAAATTTGAATGAATTGGACCAGGAAGTTTTGCCTCATCTGCCATACTCACCTGAACTCTTGCTAACAGACTACCACTTGTAAAAGCATCAACTTTTTGCAGGGAAAAGACTTCTACAGCCAGCAGGAGGCAGAAAATTCTTTCCAAGAGTTCATCTAATCTTGAAGCATGAATTTTTATGCTATAGGAATAAACAAACTTATCAGTGGCAAAAATGTGTTGATTGTAATGATTCCTATTTTGATTAATAAAGATATATTTGAGCCAAGTTATAATGATTTAAAATTCACAGTCTGAAGCTGCAATTACTTTTGCACCAACCTAATAAGTTACACCTTCATTTTATTTGTAAATTTCCACCACTTTCGGAGGAGCAGAAGTCATATGTTATAATAGCAGCTCCCTCAGCCAAGTCTTCACCTTTGGTGCAAGCACATGAAATGACTGAGCCAATCAGACACTGCCACTCAACCTGTTTATTTAATAGCTAATGATACAGGAACAAAGATGTTGGACATTTCATTGTAGTGGTAGCCGTGGAAGTGATATTAAAATTACATTATCAAGAGTTCCTTGCAAAATGGTGTTGTCAAGTACTGGCAGCATCTACAGTGTAAGCAGTGATATGTGGTACCCAGCAGTGACAATGATGATTCTCAGCAGATGGTTCTCCCTGGGCTGATTTGTGCTGGAGGGTTACCTTCCCAGACATTTTCTACCTCTACCCAATTTCCCCAGTCTGGTTTTATACCATTTCTATTAATGTTCTAAACTACCATAAATCCTTCTAAAAATCATTTTATTTTTTAAAATGATCAAAGATAAATACTTACACCTAATAGTCTGACTGATGTCACTCTCAGAGTGTGACTGCTGACACAAAGTGCTTAATGTGCAATTTGATTGACTTGTAGCATAGATCTCACACACAGAGTTTATACAAATGCTTAATCCCAGCCAAAAGTCTCTATCTGGCCCTCTTCATGCTGATTCTTGTATGATATAACATGTGATAGTGATATATAAAGGCATCCCCGCTTATATCGTTAACTTTGTGGTATCATTGGGGGAAGAGTCAAGTACACAATAGGGATTGTGCAGGTAAGAAAGTTGAATGAAAGCCATCACAAATAATAAAGTCAATCGGATCGTCAACCTGACAGATCAGAGTGCTTAAAGAACGTAACATGTAAGAGTAAATCAATGGAGATAAGGCTGGCAAACGGATTAGCAAGGGTTAGATAAGGAGGAAGAGTTTATTAGGCCATGAAATGTGGATTTAATCCTGTAGACCTATGTTTCTTAAAACGTAATTGGCCATAAATCTTCAACAACTGTAAAACAATTTTTAAAAAGTCATTGAGTCTCAACTATGGTGATTAAGATTTGATTAAGATTATGGGCAGAAATATGCATTTAAATTAAGCACCTTGAATAATTTGAAATAACTAGTCTAGTAACACTTTTTGAGAAACATCACTTAGTTTTTATGACAGATCACTAAATCCATTCATTTATTCAGTCATTCAACAAACTTTATGAAAATCTTAGTATGATTCTAAGCACTGGGGATATGGTGGTTGATGTCTTAGGTAGATATCAGCTCTTGAATGGCTTACATTGTTGTATGGTATGTGTATGGCAGTAGAGGGAGGAAAGTAACAATAAATAAATTAAAATGCTAGATGTTTATATTTTATAGAAAATTAAAGCAAAATATGTGAATTTGGATAGTGGACTTAACATTTCATAGTTATTCAGTAAAAAGCATCTTTATAAGAAGATATTTGAAAAAGGATGGTAAGTGCAGAGGGAGGGAAATCACAATATACTATAAAGAAGAGCAACTATGAGTGCCAGGAATTTGGAAAATATTTGATGCATTTGAAGAATGGCAAAATCCCAGTGTGGCTACAGGGGAGACAAAAACACTTTCCATCTGGGGATGAGATCTGTCAGCTCTCCTTGGGACTATTAGGACATTTTACCTTTTTCTGATTGAGATGTGAAGTTATTGAAAGCTCTCAATCCCAGACTTGATCCTACTGTCATTCCAAGAGATCCAGGGACACTCCTTACTTATGCCACATGATGCTCAAATGAAGTGTGTGGGTTGAGAAGATGAACACAGTCTCTCAGGGTATGAGAGAGAAGGATAATTTATGGATACAGAAGAAAGTTTGTTGATAGATAGAATTAATGAGATCACATGGAAATGTCCTCCTGAATGCTTCCCTTTTTTGAGTAAAATAGAAAACAACATTACTACTATCTCAAATTCTAATTGAGAGGGATAAATGAGTACATGGATTAAGAGCATGCAGTCAAATTGTTGGGAAACATTAAGGTGAGCTTGACATTTGAAATCAAGAATGTCAAATGGGGCCAGGTAGCAAACTTGTGAATCTCCCCTGCAAACTCAAATTCTGCTCTACAGGAATAGAGTAAGCAAAGATCTCAATTTTACCAGAATTTTTTTTTTCAGGTGAGAAATGATGAAATGATGGGAGAAAGGTACAGGGAGCTGGAAATATAAAAAAATTACTGAATTTAATAAGTCATGAAGTCTTTTAAACTGAGTGTACAAGAAAGTAAGAGCATTATAGGCTGAGTGACAGAGAAAATAAAACAGTATCCACATACTGTAAATTGTTGTTCAGTCACTAAGTTGTGTCCTACTCTTCCTGACTACATGGACTGCAGCATGCCAGGCTCCTATGTCCTCCATTATCTCCCAAAGTTTGCTCAAACTGATGTCCATTGATGCTACTTAATCATCTCATCCTCTGTCGCCCCCTTCTCCTCCTGCCCTCAGTCTTTCACAGCAACACAGTCTTTTCCAATGAATCATCTCTTTGTATCAAGTAGCCAAACTCTTGGAGCTTCAACTTCAGCATAAGTCCTTTCAATGAATATTCAGGGTTGATTTCCTTTAGGACTGATTGGTTTGTTCTCCTTGTAGTCCAAGGGACTCTCAAGAGTTCCCTCCAGCACCACACTGCAAGATCATCAGTTCCTTTTTTTTTCTTTTTTTAAAATTTTTAATGACTATTTTTATCTTATTTCATTTTTAAAATAGAAATTTATTTATTTTAACTGGAGGCTAATTACTTTACAATATTGTAGTGGTTTTGCCATACATTGAACTGAATGTCATGAATTGACATGAATCTTCCACGAGTGTACATGTGATCCCCACCCTGAACCCCTCTCCCACCTCCTTCCCCATCCATCCCTCTGGGTCTTCCCAGTGCACCGGTCCTGAGCACCCTGTCTCATGCATTGAACCTGGACTGGCAATCTATTTCACATATGATAATATACATGTTGCAATGCCATTCTCCTAAATCATCCCACCCTCACCCTCTCCCACAGAGTCCAAAAGACTGCTCTATACATCTGTGTCCCTTTTTGCTGTCTCGCATATAGTGTTATCATTACCATCTTTCTAAATTCCATATATATGTGCTAGTATACTGTATTGGTGTTTTCCTCTCTGACTTACTTCACTCTGTATAATAGGCTCCAGTTTCATCCACCTCATTAGAACTGATTTAAGTGTATTGTTTTTAATGGCTGAGTAATATTCCATTGTGTATATGTAGTACAGCTTTCTTATCCATTTGTCTGCTGATGGGCATCTAGGTTGCTTCCATGTCCTGGCTATTATTAACAGTGCTGTTATAAACATTGGGGTATACGTGTCTCTTTCAGTTCTGGTTTCCTCAGTGTGTGTGTCCAGCACTGGGACTGCTGGGTCATATGGCAGTTCTATTTCCAGTTTTTTAAGGAATCTACACACTGTTCTCCATAGTGGCTGTACTAGTTTGCATTCCCACCAACACTGTAAGAGGATTTTCTTTTCTCCGCACCCTCTCCAGCATTTATTGCTTGTAGACTTTTGGATAACAGTCATTCTGACCCGCGTGAGATGGATCCTAATTGTGGTTTTAATTTGCAATTCTCTGATAATGAGTGATGTTGAGCATCTTTTCATGTGTTTGTTAGCCATCTGTATGTCTTCTTTGGAAAAATGTCTGTTTAGTTCTTTGGCCCATTCTTTGATTGGGTCATTTATTTTTCTGGAATTGAGCTGCAGGAGTTGCTTGTATATTTTTGAGATTAATTCTTTGTCAGTTTCTTCATTTGCTATTATTTTCTCCCATTCTGAAGACTGTCTTTTCACCTTGCTTATAATTTCCTTTGTTGTGCAAAAGCTTTTAAGTTTCATTAGGTCCCATTTGTTTATTTTTGCTTTTATTTCCAATATTCTGGGAGGTGGGTCATAGAGGATCATGCTGTGATTTATGTAGGAGAGTGTTTTGCCTATGTTTCCCTCTAGGAGGTTTATAGTTTCGGGTCTTAAAGTTTAGATCTTTAATCCATTTTAAGTTTATTTTTGTGTATGGTGTTAGAGAGCATTTTAGTTTCATTCTTTTACAAGTGGTTGACCAGTTTTCCCAACACCACTTGTTAAAGAGATATTCTTTTCTCCATTGTATATTCTTGCCTCCTTTGTTGAAGATAAGGTGTCCATAGGTGCGTGGCTTTACCTCTGAACTTTCTATTCTGTTCCATTGATCTATATTTCTGTCTTTGTGCCAGTACCGTACTGTCTTGATGACTGCAACTTTGTAGTAGAGCCTGAAGTCAGGCAGGTGATTACTCCAGTTCCATTCTTCTTTCTCAAGATTGCTTTGGCTATTTGAGGTTTTTTGTATTTCCATACAAATTGTGAAATTATTTGTTCTAGTTCTGTGAAAAATACCGTCGATAGCTTGATAGGGATTGCATTGAATCTATAGATTGCTTTGGCTAGCATACTCATTTTCACTATATTGATTCTTCCAATCTATGAACATCGTATATTTCTCCATTTGTGTCCTCTTTGATTTCTTTCATCACTGTTTTATAGTTTTCTATATATAGGTCTTTTGTTTCCCTAAGTAGATATATTCCTAAGTATTTTATTCTTTTCATTGCAATGGTGAATAGAATTGTTTTCTTAATTTCTCTTTCTGTTTTCTCATTGTTAGTATATAGGAATGCAAGGGATTTCTGTGTGTTAATTTTTATCCTGCAACTTTACTATATTCATTGATTAGCTCTAGTAATTTTCTGATGGAGTCTTTAGGGTTTTCTATGTAGAGGATCATGTCATCTGCAAACAGTGAGAGTTTTACTTCTTCTTTTCCAATCTGGATTCCTTTTATTTCTCTGCTCTGATTGCTGTGGCCAACACTTCCAAAACTATGTTGAATAATAGTGATGAGAGTGGGCACCCTTGTCTTGTTCCTTACTTTAAGGGAAATACTTCCAGTTTTTCACCATTGATGATAATGTTTTCTGTGGGTTTGTCATATATAGCTTTTATTATGTTGAGGTATGTTCCTTCTATTCCTGCTTTCTGGAGGATTTTTATCATAAATTGATGTTGAATTCTGTCAAAGGTTTGCTCTGCATCTATTGAGATAAGCATATGGTTTTTATCTTTCAATTTGTTAATGTGGTATATTACATTGATTGATTTGCAGATATTGAAGAATCCTTGCATCCCTGGGATAAAGCCCATTTGGTCATGATGTATGATCGTTTTAATCTGTTGTTGGATTCTGTTTACTAGAATTTTGTTAAGGATTCTGGCATCTATATTCATCAGTGATATTGGCCTGTAGTTTTCTTTCTTTTTTGATGACATCTTTGTCTGGTTTTGGTATTAGGGTGATGGTGGTCTCATATAATGAGTTTGGAAGTTTACCTTCTTCTGCAATTTTCTGGAAGAGTTTGAGTAGGATAGTTGTTAGCTCTTCTCTAAATTTTTGGTAGAATTAACTGTGAAGCCATCTGGCCCTGGGCTTTTGTTTGCTGGAAGATTTCTGATTACAGTTTCAATTTCCGTGCTTGTGATGGGTCTGTTAAGATTTTCTATTTCTTCCTGGTTAAGTTTTGGAAAGTTGTACTTTTCTAAGAATTTGCCCATTTTTTACAAGTTGTCCATTTTATTGGCATATAGTTGCTAATAGTAATCTCCTATGATCCTTTGTATTTTTGTGTTGTCTGTTGTGATCTCTCCATTTTCATTTCTAATTTTGTTGATGTGATTTTTCTCCTTTTGTTTTTTGATGAGTCTAGCTAATGGTTTGTCAATTTTATTTATCTCTCAAAGAACCAGCTTTTGGATTTTTCTTTCTTTCTTTCTTTCTTTTTTTTTTTTTTTTTTTTTTTTTGCTATGGTCTCTTTTGCTTCTTTTGCATTTATTTCTGCCCTAATTTTTAAGATTTCTTTCCTTCTACTACCCTGCAGTTCTTTATTTCTCCCTTTTATAGTTGCTTTAAGTGTAGAGTTAGATTATTTATTTAACTTTTTTATTTTATCTTGAGGTAAGCCTGTATTGCTATGAACCTTCCCATTACCACTGCTTTTAGTGTCCCATAGGTTTTGGGCTGTTGTGTTTTCATTTTCATTTGTTTCTGATTATTTTGATTTATTTTTTTTTTTATTTCTTCTGTGATTTGTTGGTTATTCAGCAGAGGCTTGTTCAGCCTCCATATGTTGGAATTTTTAAAAGTTTTTCTCCTGTAACTGACATTTAATCTTACTGCATTGTGGTCAGAAAAGATGCTTGGAATTATTTCAAATTTTTTTGGATTTGCCAAAGCTAGATTTATGGCCCAGGATGTATCTATCCTGGAGAAGGTTCCATGTGCACTTGAGAAAAAGGTGAAATTCATTGTTTTGGAGGGAAATGTCCTATAGATATCAATTAGGTCTAACTGGTCTATTGTATCAATTCAAGTTTTACTTGTTAATTTTCTGTTTAGTTGATCCATCCATAGGTGTGAGTGGGGTATTAAAGTCTCCCACTATCATTGTGTTATTGCTAATTTCCCCTTTCATACTTGTTAGCATTTGTCTTACATATTGCGGTGCTCCTATGTTGGGTGCATATATATTTATAATTGTTATATCTTCTTCTTGGATTGATCCTTTGATCATTATGTAGTGTCCTTCTTTGTCTCCTTTCACATCCTTTATTTGAAAGTCTATTTTATCTGATATGAGTATTGTGACTCCTGCTTTCTTTTGGTCTCTGTTTGCATAGAATATATTTTTCCAGCCCTTCACTTTCAGTCTGTATGTGTCCCTTGTTTCGAGGTGGGTCTCTTATAGACAACATATATAGGGGTCTTGTTTTTGTATCCATTCAGCCAGTCTTTGTCTTTTGGTTGGGGCATTCAACCCATTTACATTTAAGGTAATTATCGATAAATATGATCCCACTGCCATTTACTTTGCTATTTTGGTTTCAAGTTTATACACCCTTTCTGTGTTTCCTGTCTAGAGAAGATCCTTTAGCATTTGTTGGAGCTGGTTTGGTGATGCTGAATTCTCTCAGCTTTTGCTTGTCTGTAAAGCTTTTGATTTCTCCTTCATATTTGAATGAGATCCTTGCTGGGCACAGTAATCTGGGTTGTAGGTTTTTTCTTTTCTTTCATCACTTTAAGTATGTTCTGCCATTCCCTTCTGGCCTGAAGAGTTTCTGTTGAAAGATCAGCTGTTACCTTTATGGGAATTCCCTTGTGTGTTATTTGTTGTTTTTCCCTTGCTGCTTTTAATATTTGTTCTTTGTGTTTGATCTCTGTTAATTTGGTTAATATGTGTCTTGGGGTGTTTTACCTTGGGTTTATCTTGTTTGGGACTCTCTGGTTTTCTTGGACTTGGGTGACTATTTCCTTCCCCATTTAAGGGAAGTTTTCAACTATTATCTCCTCAAGTATTTTCTCATGGTCTTTCTTTTTGTCTTCTTCTTCTGGGACTCCTATGATTCAAATGTTGGTGTGTTAAACATTGTCCCAGAGGTCTCTGAGGTTGTCCTCATTTCTTTTAATTCTTTTTTATTTTTTCCTCTCTGTTTCATTTATTTCTACTATTCTATCTTCTACCTCACTTATCCTATCTTCTGCCTCCATTATTCCACTGTTGGTTCCCTCCAGTGTGTTTTTTATCTCATTTATTGCATTATTCATTATTGATTGACTCTTTGTTATTTCTTCTAGGTGCTTGTAAAACATTTCTTGCATCTTCTCAGTCCTTGTTTCCAGGCTATTTATCTGTAACTCCATTTTGTTTTCAAGATTCTGGATCATTTTCATTACCATTATTCAGGATTCTTTATCAGGTAGATTCCCTACCTCTTCCTCTTTTGTTTGGTTTGGTAGGCATTTATCCTGTTCCTTTACCTGCTGGGTATTTCTCTGTCTTTTCATCTTATTTATATAACTGTGTTTGGGGTGGCCTTTCTGTATTCTGGCAGTTTGTGGTTCTTCTTTATTGTGGAGGTTCCTCACTGTGGGTAGAGTTGGACCAGTGACTTGTCAAGGTTTTCTGGTTAGGGAAGCTTGTGTTGGTGTTCTGGTGGGTAGAGCTGGATTTCTTCTCTCTGGAGTGCAATGAAGTGTCCAGTAGTGAGTTTTGAGAAGTCAGTGTGTTTGAAGTGACTTTGGGCAGCCTGTATATTGAAGCTCAGGGCTATGTTACTGTGTTGCTGGAGAATTTGCGTGGTATGTCTTGTTCTGGAAATTGTTGGCCCTTGGGTGGTGCTTGGTTTCAGTGTAGGTACGGAGGCTTTTGGTGAGCTCCTATCGATTAATGTTCCCTGGTGTCAGGAGTTCTCTGGCGTTCTCAGAACTTGGACTAGAGCCTCCTGCCTCTGGTTTTCAGTCTTATTCTTACAGTAGCCTCAAGACTTCCCCATCTATACAAAGTTGATGAGAAAACATCTAGGTTAATTATGAAAAGTTTCTCCACAGTGAGGGACACCCAGAGAGGTTCACAGAGTTACATGGAGAAGTGAAGAGGGAGGAGGGAGATAGAGGTGATCAGGAGGAGAAGAGGGGGAATCAAAAGGGGAGAAAGAAAGCTAGCCAGTAATCACTTCCCTATGTGCTCTCCACCATCTGGATCCCTCAGAAGTGTTCACAGAGTTACACAGAGAAGAGAAGAGAGAGGAAGGAGACAGAGGTGGCCAGGAGAGGAGATAGAGGTGACCTGGTGGAGAAAAAGGAGAGACAAAAGGGGGAGAGAGCAATCAAGTCAGTAATCTCACTCCCAAGTAAAAATGGGTACTGAAGATTGGGTTCTTAAAGATACAAAATTGATAACAAATACCAAAAAGCAAAGATTAAAAATCTAGAATAGAGGTTAGATTTTCCGAAATACAATATTGAAAAAACAAAACAAAGTCACAAAAATTATAAAATATATATATACAAAGTTTGCTTTAAAAGTAGTGTCTCTTTTTTTTGGCAAGGTAATAGTAGGTTATAAAAATGAAAATTAAAGGAGCAATAGAAGACTTAAAAGTAAAAAAAAAATAAAATTTAAAAAATGATAATAGTAAAAATATATCTAGGACTTTCTCTGGAGCTGTTGCAGACTGTGTGGGGTCAGTTCATTTTCAGATAGTTCCTTGATCCGGCTTATACTTCTCAAGGTCTATAGGCCCCTTCCTACGTAGTCGGTGCTAACTGCAGGGTTTTAATCTATCGCACCTGTCACTTCCAAAGCGGTTCCCTCTGCTGCTTTTAGCTTCTTCCGTTTGCTGGTCTCTTCAGTGTCTAGTTTCCACCCCGACACAAGGGGGCGGTGGTGGTCACTTTTTTAGGCTCACTTGTTCTGCCGTGCTGTGGGGAGGGGGTAGCACTGCAAACAAATATCACTGGCGAGTGTGGGGAGCGCCCACAGTCACCGTCACACTGGGTTTGCCCCTGCTCACGACGTGTGTGCTTTCCCCATCTACACTGCTCAGGCTCCAGGTTGCTCTGCCGGGAACTGTCTGAGGCGGGCCCTGGGTTGCGTGCACTTCCCAGGTCTAAGCCGCTCAGGTTCAGATTCTCGGGTACTCCACAAAGGCGCAGACTTGGTTGGGCTGTGGCTTTGTGTCCTTCCCAGGCCCCAGCAGCTCAGGTGGCCAGGTGCTTGGCGATCGCAGTCACTTCCAGTTGGAGGCTGCGTCTTATCGCTTCCCCCAACCCAGCCTCTCGGTTTTCTGGGTGTACAACTGGCACGCCTTCTCAGGTGTGCCGTGTGTCTCTTCTGGGGAGCTGATCTCTGGCTGCGACCCTCTCAGCAGATGTCTACTGTCCAGAATCCCAAGTAGTCTTGGTTAGTAACGAAGCCTGCCTGCAGTTTGATGTAGGATGCCTCTCTGGGGCCACGATTGCCCCCTTCCAGCTCTGGCTGCCCTCACCTGTGTCTCCAGCAGGGGATGGGCCAGTCCACAGCTGGCTAGCTCTGCTCAGTACTTTGTTCTGTGAGCGGGCCTGGCAGTGTCTTAACGTCCGGCTTTTTGCGGGACAGCTATCCCACAGTCTGGGTTGCTGTCTCAAGTTAGTTCCTTCAGATTGCCCTTGGGGCATTCAAGCCTGGTCCTTACCCTAAGCAATGCAGCCCGCACCTCCCCGTCCAATTCCCACTTGCTAGTGGCAGATGTGAGCATCTGGGCTGCTTCTCCGCTGGGAGTTGCCATTAGGCATGTAATCTGTGGGTTTTATTTATTTATTTATTTATTTATTTATTTATTTATTTTTCCTCCTGGTTATGTTGCCCTCTGAGATTCCAACGCTTGCCACAGACCCGCTGGTGAGAGTGTTTCCTGGTGTTTGGAAACTTCTCTCTTTTTTAAGACTCCCTTCCCGGGACGGATCTCCATCCCTACCTCTTTTGTCTCTTTTTATCTTTTTTATTTTGTCCTTGCTCCTTTTGAAGACAATGGGCTGCCTTTCTGGATGTCTGTCCTCTGCCTCCTCAGAAGTTGCTTTGTGGAATTTGCTCAGCATTCGAATGTTCTTTTGAAGAGAGTGGTCTCCTCATCATACTCCTCTGCCATCTTAGGACCACCCCACCCCAAGACCATCACTTCCTTAGTGCTCAGCCTTCTTTATGGTCCAATGTAAATTGTATATGACTATTAGAAAAATAATAGCTTTAATGATATGAACCTTTGTTGGCAAAGTGATGTCTCTGCTTTTCAATATACTGTCTAGGTTAGTCATAGCTTTCCTTCCAAGAAACAAGGGTCTTTTAATTTCATTGCTCCAATTTCCCTTCACAGTGATTTTGGAGTCCAAGAAAATACCCATGTTCAATCCTGTCATCTCTTGCTTGAACACATTCAATTTACCTTGATTCATGGATCTGACATTCCAGATTCCTATGCAATATTGTCCTTTACAGCATCAGACTTTATTTTCACTACAAGATATATCCACAACTAAGCATCATTTCCAGTTTGGCCCAGCTGCTTCATTTTTTTTCTGGAGCATAACTGCTCTCTGCTCTTCCCTAGTAGCATATTGGACACCTTCTGACCTGGGGTTCTCATCTTAGGGTGTCATATATTTTTGTCATTTCATACTGTTCATGGGGTTCTAACAGCAAGAATACTGGAGTGGTTTGCCATTTCCTTCTCCAATGGACCATGTTTTGTCATAACTCTTCACTATGACCCATGAGTCTTGGGTGGCCCTACATGGCATGGCTTATAGTTTCATTGAGTTACGCAAACCCCTTTGTCACAACAAGGCTGTGATCCATGAAGGGGTACTGTCAGTGCAGGTGAGTAAAATCATTGTAGAATTTATTATTTTGGAAATATCAAACTGAAAGTTTTGATGTGCTGGCTTAAGATCCTAATACTAATTATTAAATCATGAATGTATCCCACTTACGATGAATGTAAAAGACTAAGACATGACTATAGAAATTTGGGGGAGATATAGAGCAGAGACAGAATCATAGGAGGAAGATGACAAGTTAGTGAATGGCTAGGGCAATTGTGAAATCGTCTATGTGGGTAATGCGATCACCAAGAATTACCAAGAATAATGACAGGTTTAATATTCAAGAAGACATTGAATCAGAAGCAAAAAGTTCAAGGAATGAGGCAGAGTGATCCAAGTCAGTCAGTTCAGTTCAGTGCAGTTGCTCAGTTATGCCTGACTCTTTGTGACTTCATGAACTGCAGCACGTCAGGCCTCCCTGTCCATTACCATCTCCCAGAGTTTACTCAAGCTCATGTCCATTGAGTCGGTGATGCCACCCAACCACCTCATCCTCTGTCATCCCCTTCTCCTCCTGCTTTCAATCTTTCCCAGCATCAGGGTCTTTTCCAATGAGTCAGTTCTTCGCATCAGGTGGCCAAAGTATTGAAGTTTCACCTTCAGCATCAGTCCTTCCAATGAATATTCAGAACTGATTTCCTTTAGGATTGACTGGTTTGATCTCCTTGCTGTCCACGGGACGCTCAAGAGTCTTCTCCAACACCATAGTTCAAAAGTTTCAATTCTTCAGTGCTCAGCTTTCTTGATGGTCCAACTCTCATATCCATACATGACTACTAGAAAAAACATAGCTTGGACTAAGTGGAAATTTATTGGCAAAAGTAATGTCTCTGCTTTTTAAAATGCTGTCTAGGCTGGTCATAGCTTTTCTTCCAAGGAGCAAGCATCTTTTAATTTCATGACTGCAATCACCATCTGCAGTGACTTTGGAGCCCAAGGAAATAAAGTCCATCACTGTTTCCTTTGTTTCCCCATCTATTTGCCATGAAGTGATGAGACCAGATACCATGATCTAATTTTTTTGAATGTTGAGTTTTAAGCCAGCTTTTTCACTTTCAATAAGAGGCTCTTTAGTTCTTTTTCACTTTCTGCCATAATGGTGGTATCATCTGCATATCTGAGGTTATTGAAATTTCTCCTGGCAATTTTCATTCCAGCTTGTGCTTCATCCAGCCAGCATTTTGTGTGATGTACTCTGTGTATAAGTTAAATAAGCAGGGTGACAATATATGGCCTTGATATACTCCTTTCCCAATTTGGAACCAGTCCATTGTTCCATGTCTGTTTCTAACTGTTTTTTCTTGACCTGCATACAGATTTATCAGGAGGTAGGTAAGGTGGCCTGGTATTTCCATCTCTGTAAGAATTTTCCACATTTTTTTTGTGGTCCACACAGTCAAAGGTTTTGGCATAGTCAGTGAAGCAGAAATAGATATTTTTGTGGAATTCTCTTTCTTTTTCTATGACCCAACAGATGTTGGCAGTTTGATCTCTGATTCTACTCCCTTTTCTAAATCCATCTTGAACACCTGAAAGTTCTCAGTTCTCATACAAATCAAAGTCTGTAGACAATAGCAATATGGAAGGATCCATATTGCAAAGAAAATAACATATGCAAGCTTCATATAATTCCATTAATTTTTAAAAATTATAAAATGTTACTGCTTTTGAACATGATGGATTAAATGCCTTCCAAAAATTTGTTCCAGCTTCTAAAGAGAGAACTCAGAAAATATTTTTATCTGGGGGTGGGTTTGGTCCCACTTTCATAAAGAAAGGGTAAGAGTTGAACATGTTAATGCTCTTTAGAACTTAATGGAAGCAATTGTTTATGGGATAATTTCTAAACTTATGACTTGGTTTTACTTGAAGAAATTTATCACTATTGTTTCTCTAAGGATTAAGAGTTTCAGTAGAGATAGTTATTCATCTGGAAAGTTAATAGAGAGGGAAAGGAGAAAGGAAAAAGTGGACAAATAGGGAATGAGGGGGGGAAAAGAATTATTATAAAGATAATTAAAAGAAAGAGGAACTAAAGAAATAGGAAGGAAGAGAAGAGAAAGAAATACTGTGAAGGCAAATGAGTAAGCCCTGGGGAGTATGAAGGAACCAGAAGAGATGTTTCCCATAAGTTATTAGGCAAAAATTGAAATGAAAGACAGAGGGAGGAAAAAGAGGGTTAATCATTATTCAATACTTTAGAGAAATAGCTTTCTGAGGTGTAATTATCTGAACTGTAAGCAGTAAGAAGCAGAAGAAAAGTGATGCTCAGCATGTGTATGAAGCCAGGACAGGCACACCGTGGGAAAGGATCATTCAGCTGACAGCTTCCCACTCCTGGCATCAGATTGCACAGCCAGCCCAGGACAGCTTAATTGACACTGTTTATGCCAGGATGTGGCAGAGTCATACTGCACTAGGCTGAGAGAGGGAGACCATTGAGATTTGATTGTGCGGGATTTCCACAAATCAGGCTTTTATAACTTTATGAAATGGCTCATGTGGCTTAAAGCTTAATGTTCTTTTTCATTAGCATCAATAAGAGTTTAAAATGGAACAAAATTAAAAGAACCTATATGACAGAAATTACTCTAAAGCCACGTATTCTCTAACATCTTCAGAGTTTTTACTTTACCACAATCTGTCATTGAAAACACAGCATGATTCTTTTTAAAATTCAGTATGATATATGACAAAAATTTTACAAAGCAATATGCTTGTTTATGACTTTGTGTTTTAAATATATTTTAAATTGTTTTTTGACATCTTCCACATGTGTAAGGTTTACATGTGTGAATCAAATAAATAGAGGGGAAATGCATTGAAAACTCATGCTAAATATGCAAGAAATAATGGTTATAATTTTTGGATAAATGATCCCTAACATGATTAAGCCTAAAGCACTTTAGAAAAAGAATGATTGAACCATAGAAGAATCACTTAAGAAACTTACCAGCCAGGGTATGCAAGCTTCAAAAAACCAGCTTCAACTTACCCAAGTAAAAAGGAGGATTGGGGCAGTTAACAGAACACAGAGCTCAAAGGAAAAAAAAAAAAAAAAACAGGTTTATAAATGACACAAGAGTAGATGCTTTGCTTTGGGTGGCCCGCATTACATCCCCTGGGCTAGTCTGTGAATGTGTCACAGCTGTTCATGACAGTGTCCCACCTGAAGCTAGTATTCCACAAGTGTCTTTATTTTTTCTGCCTCAAGGCTTTCTCTGAAGCCCCAGGAGCCTGTACTGCCTGCAGGTGTAGCCTAAATGGGCAGAGAAATAAATGGCCTTCAGGGAAGCCCTCATACAATAGGGAAGCATTGCAGAGGGTGACCATCCAAGGCTTCAGACATACCTGTGTCTAAGGTATCCTCCATACTTCCCTAGCACTCACTGCTATGCCTAATTCAGAAACATAGATTAATCTTACTTCTTCATCCCTGCTACATGCATTCATTCAAATTCTCATTTCAAGCTCTACTTTTGGAGGAGCCCCAAATTAAGATAACAGGGAATAGGAAAGTGCTGATAATGTCTCTAGAAGTAACATGTGTTTTTCAGAATATTATCACAGATTCAACTATTGTCATCCTTGAGCCACCATCCTAATTGTCCAAGGAGTGTTATTTTGCTTTAGCTTGATACATGGATCTACTGATTGGCTGGCAGAGGGCTGTATTAGTTTCTCATTGCCACTGTAACAGATTACCATAATCTAGTGGCTTAAAACAAGCCATGTTTATTACCTTATACTTTTGGAGGTCAGAAGTTGGAAATGAGGTTTACAGAGTTAAAATCAAGGTGAGAGCAAGGCTGCATTCCTTCTCTGGATTCCAGAAGAGAATTATTTCCTATCCTTTTCTAGTTTCTAGAGACAAACTGTGTTCATGAACCCCACTTTCACCTTCAAAGCATGTCTCAGTAACTTCTGCTTCCATCATGATATCACCTTTTCTGATTCTGACCTTTTTACTTTAAAGTTCATGCGTGATTACATTGGCTGATTCAAATAATACATGATGATTTCCCCATCACCAGATTCTTAATCATATCTATCAGGTACCATTGCTAAGCAAAGTGACATATGTTTGGGTCCTGGTGTTGTAGACAAGGACATTTTTGCCGGGGCGGGGGGGATATTATTTTGTGTACAAGAGTTCAGAACCCTGACAGTGACAACAGATATAAGGAAGATATCTCTCCCAGAATAACTGTTTTGTTGTTCGGCCCCTCAGTCATGTCCAACTCTTTGCAACCCAATAGACTGCAGTACACCAAGCTTCCTTAGTCTTTCACTATCTCCTGGAGTTTGCTGAAACTCATGTCCACTGAATCAATGATGCTATCCAACCATATGGTGCTGACAAAAGGGTAGCAGAAATCACAAGCAATAAATGTCATTTCAAGAAAAATTACCATTTATATATGCTTAATTTTTCCCCAACCATTATTTTGAAATAAAAAATCACTGCAGATGGTGATTGCAGCCATGGAATTAAAAGACACTTACTCCTTGGAAGGAAAGTTATGACCAGCCTAAATAGCATATTAAAAAGCAGAGACATTACTTTGCCAACAAAGGTCCATCTAGTCAAGGCTATGGTTTTTCCAGTGGTCATGTATGGATGTGAGAGTTGGACTGTGAGGAAAGCTGAGGACCAAAGCATTGATGGTTTTGAACTGTGGTGTTGGAGAAGACTCTTGAGAGTCCCTTGAACTTCAAAGAGATCCAACCAGTCCATCCTAAAGGAGATCATTCCCGGGTGTTCTTTGGAAGGACTGAAGTTGAAGCTGAAACTCCAATATTTTGGCCACCTGATGCAAAGAGCTGACTCATTTGAAAGGACCCTGATTGTGGGAAAGATTGAAGGCAGGAGGAGAAGTGGACGATAGAGGATGAGATGGTTGGATGGAATCACTGACTCAATGGACACGAGTTTTGGTAAACTCCCGGAGTTGGTGATGGACAGCGAGGCCTGGTGTGCTGTGGTTCATGGGGTCACAAAGAGTCGGACATGATTGAGCGACTGAACTGAACTGACTGAACTGAATTAACAGTCTACCATGTCTCAGATATTCAGCTGGGCCCCAGATTAACCCCTCCCTCTAAATATATCGCACCATATGTGTTAAAAAATAAATAGAAAAGGATCAAGTTTCAAAAACACATCATCTTTGTCTAACGGTACATTGGAGTTTGTTTTGGATAACTTAAGTAGAAATCTCAGCATCCAGATATAGCTTTCTTCTCAAACTTAACAAATCCTAAGCACACCTGACCCCTGCAAACAACACTCACATGGTATTATATACACATACACATTCTTCTACATGTGAGTATTTGAAAGCAATCAGCTTTGGACTTGGCCTGAGAATTATTGAAAAGTATTCTCTAGAAGAAATATCTGTCATGACTGTTGAACTTCCTACTTTTGTAACATCTTACATTGTTTCCTCTGCAACTTCATAAACCCTTTCAATGGAATATATCTACTGTGTTTGTTATGGGCTGAATATCTGTGTCCCCCCTCTAAATTCAAATGTTGAAACTCTAATCCCCAATATGAAGGTCTTAGGAGGTTGGACTTTGGGGAGGCAATTAGATTTTCAGGGTGGAGCCTTCATGAATGGGATTAGGGCCCTTATAAACAGGATTCCAAATGGTTTCCTTGCTCTCTTTTCACCAAGTGAGGATAACAAGCACTTTGCAACCCAAAGGAGGGTACACACCAGAACCCCAAGCTGGTACCCAGCCCCAGAGCTGGGAGAAATAAATTTTTATTATTTATAAACCACCCAGTCTATGATACTTTGCTATAGCAGTTTGAACTAGCAAAGACATAAGTCAGCCAAACCAGCAAGAAAATTCTATTCTATTTAACCTGCTATCATGGTGTGCTCTCTCCCACCCCCGCCCCAGCCCACCACATGCACCTTCAGCTGAAAGACCATTTTCAGTCCCTACCTCCTTTCACATTTGCTTGGTAAGAATATTTTAATTTTTCAACATACAAATCATAAATGTGGCCTCCTATTTGGCTTATTACTTGTCTCCACAAAGAAAATAAGCATTCTATGTTCACACAACCCTCATAATTAATCACATGCATATGTTTATTGTATAGTGCAATCCTTATTAAACATATACAACTTTTACTGGTGAGTTCTCTGAGATCAAGATCTAAAACACGCAAAATATATAGCTATAATAATGATTTTAATAGATTTTACTGATATGAATTTAATTCAAGCAAAAGATAAAATTAGTCAGATTATAGAACATTTAGGAATTAGCATTTTTTAAGTGGCAAAGAGTGATTGGAGAGAGTTATAATTCCAAAAATACTAGCCTGCAAGTGGCATAAATTGAGGAAAATATAAAAATTTGAATTTGAAGTAAGAATCTAAAATAAGTTAGGTGAAGAGAAGTAAGAGGCAGAATTAGCACTATGGCTCTGAGAATGAGATATTGGTAACTTTGAAATCATCTTTCCATTTAAACTTTTATGAACTGTAATTATTCTGAAAATATTTGCTTAGGTCAACTTGTTCAAGAAAAGTTGTATTCCAACATAAGGGGGAAGAGAAAAATGTTCTCCAGATGTTACTCTGCACAGCGGCAACAAAAGAATCTATCTATCTGCTGTTACTCTGTTTAATATTTCTTCATAGGACTCCAATTACATCTTCAAGTTGTTTAATTTAGTCTAATCTTATGAATTTACTTTAAAGTTTATTTTGAGTGTTCTCTAGGTGGTCTCATGCAGCCTTTTGTAGCTAATGAGTGATAACAAATCATTTGTTATAGGAGACAGGAGTGTTTTTCAATATATTGTTAGTCCAGTGAAGGTATAAGATTTTGATTATTGGATTCTACTTGATCCTTGTCTTTGTTACCATGGAGATAGGAAAAATATTTTGATTGGCTAGGGAAGTATGTAGGAGTAGAACACAGGCTCTTTCCAATTTTGGTCTTCAGCCTAAAAATAATAGGAATAGTTCTTAGTTATTCTGTCATATCTCATTTTTAATACTCTTCACTAAAATAAGTAAATTTGGTTTACACCATCTCTGGTGCATTTCTTATATTTCAAAAACCACATTTGTTTTATTTTTCACTACTGTATATGTGTATAATTTAATGAAATATTGACTAAAGTAGTGGTAGAGAAGAAGATGTATACCTGAAGTTTAAACTTAGAAACAATACTCTTTCTAAAACTAGGATGGATTGTATTTTGAAATTTACATAAATTACTACTGTTATGACTGAGTTTTTTTAATGGATATGTGTTCTCCACAATTTGGGCAATACTGTTTGTTTGTCAGTTAGACTAACTCCTGCTTATTTCTCTCACATGAAATATGAACTAATAAATATAGAAGGTATCATGCAATTTGTAAAATCACCATTTCACAAAACCTATAGTAAAAATTGGTTGATGACAGAATCATGAATTGATATTAAACATTGAATTTAAGAATACTGAACAGAATATTTACATACTTTCAAGTTATCATCTCACAGATTATTCATTCACTGCAAAGGGAAATTGTATATTTTTACAATATAACAATCAGGCAGATACCACTTTAATTAAGTGATGAAACGTAACATCACCAACAATGAAACAAATTAACATTACATGCCTCAGGGTGTGACACCCTGAGAATAACACAATGTCACCTATAACATACTCTTGTAAAAACAAAATTAAGAACCTAAATCTAATCAAAAGGAAATAATCTAGCAAACCTAATTGAAGGATGTTCTGTAAAACAAATGACATGGAACTTCAAAAAAACATAGCAATGCTATGAAAGAAATTAGATAAACAAATAAATCAGGCTGGTAAACTGTTCTAGTTTAAAGATATTTAAAAGATGTGGCATTGATTGGTTTATGATTCCAACAAAGAAACATGGTGAAAAAACATTATGTGGCTAACTGGGGTCTTAGAATTTTGACTTAAGAGGATAACTACATTGGTTCAATTTTCTATGCATTAAGCACAGCCAATCTGGTCAGAAATGAGTGTGGAAATTATGACAAAAAAGACCTTCTCTTGGTCTTACATGTATTTCTAGTTACTAACTTACCTTTCAGTTTCACTTCTTTCCAAATTCTACATGAATTATATAGATAATAGATATAGATAACCTAATATTTCCCTTTCATTTTGCAACACACTGAAGTTTAGTTTCCATTGCTACCACTTCATGAAACTGCTCCTGCCATTCATCATAAATAACATGGAAATATTTCAGTGGTTCTCATTTCCCTCTTCAACATTTAACACCTTCCTCAGACTTCCTTTGTTCTTAATGTTTGGGATGCTATCATCTCCTTTTCTTTCTGACTCTCAGTTGTTTTTGCTTTCTTTCTGCTGGATTCTCCTTGTCCATTTCATAAAAGTAGATATTTCCAGTGCTATCTGTCTTCATTCCATATTTCTTCCCACTTTATGTGTTCTCTGCAGCATGCTTTTATTCAGATGCAACATTTCTACTCTCATTTTTGTAGAAATGGCCTGCATCACTAACTTAAACCTGCCTCCAGATCTCTATATTTAAATATTTGCCAGCACTTTCTACTATTCCAAGAGTCCCTCTAGCTTAAAAGGTACAACACTGAGCTCATTATTCTATTTACATATCTACATAATTTTTTTCTTATTTATACAAATATCTTCCTTATACCCTACTAAAAATCTTTGGATTTATCATAGTTATATTGTATTTTTTCATCAATATTCATTAGGCAGTAAAATCATACCAGATTCTCCCAACTCACTTTGCATTCACTTTGAGTTAATCTTTAAATCTTGCAATTACAGCTTTAGAATGATACCAAAAAATCTGCTCTCTGGTTTTTGACAATGGTTAAGTCAAATAATCCACTACTCTCTTTGGATACAGGTAATACTTCTCTTGTATCTAGACCAACCTGCTTCTTTAGAGTCCTCAATCTGCATAAGAGTAATCTCTCTTCATTATGTATCTTATTTGTCATGACCATCACTGATATTCTTCATTTACTCCCATAATCTTCAG
Organism: Dama dama; assembly: GCF_033118175.1. Classification (NCBI taxonomy): domain Eukaryota; kingdom Metazoa; phylum Chordata; class Mammalia; order Artiodactyla; family Cervidae; genus Dama; species Dama dama. The sequence continues at coordinate 55,964,339 of NC_083697.1, forward strand.
AACACATTTTAAGCTTCTGCATCTAATGTACAGCAGGATTTTTTCACCTTTCTTGTAAATACTAACCCAGACTCATCTCCATTGCTCTATAATTCTGTACACTTGAAGAGTAATTCTATTTTTTTGAACAGGGTATGCTTTCTTGTTTCCCAAGCTTTCACATTTATATTTATTTTTGCCTGGAAGTTCTATCCCAGAGTGTTCAACAGGTAAACTCTCCCTCAAATTTAGTTGTAGATGCTACTTCCTTGGGCATATTCAACATTAACTCAAATACCATTTTTACATATCCTGTCTACTTTAAAGCAGCTTATCAGTAATTCAATCAGTCATAACAATAGAAATCACTAACTAGTATGAACTGACATTGTACAGGAGACAGGGATCAAGACCATCCCCATGGAAAAGAAATGCAAAAAGGCAAAATGGTTGTCTGAGGAGGTCTTAAAGTTGCTGTGAAAAGAAGAGAAGTGAAAAGCAAAGGAGAAAAGGAAAGATATTCCCATTTGAATGCAGAGTTCCAAAGAATAGGAAGGAAAGATAAGAAAGCCTTCCTCAGTGATCAATGCAAAGAAATAGAGGAAAACAACAGAATGGGAAAGACTAGAGATCTCTTCAAGAAAATTAGAGATACCAAGGGAACATCTCATGCAAAGATGGGTTCAATGAAGGATAGAAATGGTAGAGACCTAACAGAAACAGAAGATATTAAGAAGAGGTGGCAAGAATACACAGAAGAACTCTACAAAAAAGATCTTCACAACCCAGAAAATCACAATGGTGTGATCACTCACCTAGAGCCAGACATTCTGGAATGTGAAGTCAGGTGGGCCTTAGGAAGCATCACTATGAACAAAGCTAGTGGAGGTGATGGAATTCCAGTTGAGCTATTTCAAATCTTGAAAGAAGATGCTGTGAAAGTGCTGCACTCAATATGCCAGCAAATTTGGAAAACTCAGTAGTGGCCACAGGACTGGAAAATGTCAGTGTCCATTCCAATCCCAAAGAAAGGCAATGCCAAAAAATGCTCAAATTAGTGCACAATTGCACTCATATCACACACTAGTAAAGTAATGCTCAAAGTTCTCCAAGCCAGGCTTCAGCAATACGTGAACTGTGAACTTCCAGATGTTCAAGCAGGTTTTAAAAAAGGCAGAGGAACCAGAGATCAAATTGCCAACATCTGTTGGATCATCGAAAAAGCAAGAGAATTCCAGAAAAACATAAACTTCTGTTTTCTTGACTATGCCAAAGCCTTTGACTGTGTGAATCACAATAAACTGTGGAAAATTCTGAAAGAGAAGGGAATACCAGACCACCTGACCTGCCTCTTGAGAAACCTATATGCAGGTCAGGAAGCAACAGTTAGAACTGGACATGGGAAAATAGACTGGTTCCAAATAGGAAAAGGAGTAAGTCAAGGCTGTATGTTGTCACCCTGCTTATTTAACTTATATGCAGAGTACATCATGAGAAACACTGGGCTGGAAGAAGCACAAGCTGGAATCAAGATTTTTGGGAGAAATATCAATAACCTCAGATAGGCAGATGACACCACCCTTATGGCAGAAAGTGAAGAGGAACTAAACAGCCTCTTGATGAAAGTGAAAGAGGAGAATGAAGAAGTTGGCTTAAAGCTCAACATTCAGAAAACTAAGATCATGGTATCTGGTCCCATCACTTCATGGCAAATAGATGGGGAAACAGTGTCAGACTTTATTTTTGGGGGCTCCAAAATCACTGCAGATGGTGATTGCAGCCATGAAATTGAAAGACACTTACTCCTTGGAAGGAAAGTTATGACCAACCTAGATAGCATATTAAAAAGCAGAGACATTACTTTGCCAACAAAGGTCCGTCTAGTCAAGGCTATGGTTTTTCCAGTGGTCATGTATGGATGTGAGAGTTGGACTGTAAAGAAAGCTGAGCACCAAAAAACTGATGCTTTTGAACTGTGGTCTTGGAGAAGACTCTTGAGAGTCCCTTGAACTTCAAGGAGATCCAACCAGCCCATCGTAATGGAGATCAGTCCTGGGTGTTCATTGCAAGGACTGATGTGGAAGCTGAAACTCCAATACCTTGGCCACCTCATACAAACAGTTGACTCATTGGAAAAGACCCTGATTCTGGGAGGGATTGGGGGGCAGGAGTAGAAGGGGATGATAGAAGATGAGATGGTTGGATGGCATCACCGACTCGATGGACATGGGTTTGGGTGAACTCCGGGAGTTGATAATGTACAGGGAGGCCTAGCCTGCTGCGATTCATGGGGTTGCAGAGAGTCGGACACGACTGAGCAACTAAACTGAACTGAACTGAACTGATGAACTGATTGGTGTCTCTTGGAGACACACAATGAATTTAAGGTGATGAAGACATGTATACTATTATAATATGCATTGATAGTGTGATACACATTTATATGAGCAGAAAAGAATTCATTGGTTATTACTCAATTTGTTTTATTCATTTTGTTGATCAGATATTATCAAACTTGCTTTAGATACAGAATAAAAGAACAAAATAAAGTTTTGAAAAGTCATGTGTTACCTTTAGTCATTTAGAATCAGAACACACATCAGTATAGCTAAGAGAATAAAGCATTATACTTTAATTTAATATACTTATAAATCTCCATCATTTCCCATATCTTCTGTATAAGCAATTTATAAAGGTAGGTTCTACTGGCAATTCTGGCAATATACTTAATTTTTTAATTGCATGAATGGTGTTATTACAATAAAGTTTATTTTTATGGTGATAATTAATATCCAGCTTAGAAAATTTGCTAAGTTATTTTTACATAAGAACATTGGCTGAAAAGTAACTCTAAAATTTTGGTAGAATTTCCCAATTTTTTTTTTTTTTTTCAAGATCTTGTATGCAGTGGCAAAGCAAGTGGGCTTTGTAGTCAAAAATTGGATTTTAACCTTAGATCCAGATTCATGACATTGGGCAAAATATTTAGCAACTCTGTGACTTGGGTTACTCATCTGTAAAATGGTGATAAGAATATTTATGCCATAGGTATATTTTTGAAAATTAAACAAAACTATGCATGTAGGGTATTCATACAGAGTCTAGAATTGTGTACACAATTAATAGGTATTGGCAATTTGGGCACATTTTTTTCATTTTGTGCTGATAGTGTAATTCATTATTTTATACTGTGATTTACTCATTTTATTTAATTACAGGTTTTTTCATCTGCCATGATAATTTTCCACAGGTGGTAATACATTTAAAGATATATATATATATGTATATATATATATATATATATATCTCACAAATAAATATTTTACCTGTATAAAGGAACAGAAAATCTATTTTTAAAAGTTGAGACTCTTGGGAATAAAGACAGAAACACAACACTGCAGGCATTTCAGAACATCCAAATTGTGTACTGAAGGAGCATTTTCATTGTAGCTTAAAAATTTACATTTTTACATAGACACTTGGTGAAAAAATACAGTATATAGTAATCAGAATCAGTGATAGTGAATTATTTATTTCGTCTTTTTCAACACTGCAAAAATCACTTTAGCATTCCATATTACCAAAAAATGAAATGCACCGATGTGTAATAGGTTTTTTGGTCCACACAAACTATGCTTTTATAGTTTTATTGTTAGACTGCAGCTGTATAGGGCTTCACCTGTGGCTCTGCCGTAAATAATCTGCCTGTGATGCAGAAGTCACAGGAGACACAGGTTCGGATCCCTGGGTTGAGAAGTTCTCCTGGGGGAGGAAATGGCAACCCTCTCCAGTATTCTCAGCTGGAGAATTCCATGGACTGAGGAGCCTGTCAGGCTACAGTTCATAGGGTTGCAAAGTCAAACCAACTAAAACCACTGAGCAGACATGCACACAGTTGTATAATATAATTAACTACAACCTTATCTGACATTACAAAAATTCAGTGAAGTAAAAGTCTATTTTTAAAATGGACCAATTATAATTTATACAGATAATTGCATGCACTCATTTTACTGTCAGTGACTGTCTGACTCCTGATCAAGATCTTCCTGTGCTTGCCTTAGGGAAGTTTGAAGATAAATCTAGTTCTAATCATTTTATCTAACTCCAGAGATCAATGTAGAGTATATATTTGGTCATATGTTCTATAGCCATGATCCTACAGGTCCTGCTATTTGATTAATGCTGATTTGAAGAGAAACTTCAGTGCATGAATTATGAATCTCTTTCATATGTTACCTGAAATTTCTTGTTTTCTGTTTTTTTGATTTTTAACTCAACCCAAATACACACACCTCCTCTCTGTCTTTCACACACACACACACACATACTGCTTACAAATGTGCATGTACATATTGTGTGCTTCAAATAGGGTGTAGAATGTTCAGTGATATGAAGATGAACTTAAAGTCTCTGCCATCAAAAATGTTTAGAATCTAGTGTTAATGTATATTAACAAAAGCAGCAGCAACAATAAAAACCATACATATGTTCTAAACATTTCAGTTGTCTACGATTCTTTGCGGCCCCATGGACTGTAGCCCACCAGTTCCTCTATTTATGGGATTTCCAAGCAAGAATACTGGAGTGGGTTACCATTCCCTCCTCCAGGGGCTCAATCCCCGGGACTGAACCTGGGTCTCCTGTGTTGCAGGCAGATTCTTTACCATCTGAGGCATCAGGGAAGCCCCATAGATTTTACTAGATATTTATGTATATAGCTAATTTCACAAATTAATCTCCTTATGGAGTTGGTATTATTATTCTTTTTTTAATTATTATTATTCTTATTTTACTAAGGAAAGAGTAAAACAAAGGAAACAACAAAAAGCTTTCCACAATTGTACATCTTAGAAATTGGTTACATTGAGACCAAATGCTATCAGGTTAGCTCTCTTTTGGAAAAATTTTTTTTTTATTTTTTTTTCAATTAGCAATAATCACGCCTCGGATAAACCTCATTGGCTACGATACTGCCACTGCGCAAAGCTTCTTTTGGAAAATTGAGAGGAAATAATTAACAGAGGTATCACTCACTTGCCAGGGAACTCAGATGGGAGAATCCAACCATGGTGAAGGAAATTAGGAAGTCTTCATTTATGTTATAGCATTTGTGGTAATACTTAATAAAAGCACTGTGACTAGCTAGGAGTTCAGTTCAGTTCAGTCACTCAGTCGTGTCCAACTCTTTGTGACCCCATGAACCACAGCATGCCAGGCCTCCCTGTCCATCACAAACTCCCAGAGTTTACCCAAACTCATGTCCATAGAGTTGGGGATGCCATCCAACCATCTCATCCTCTGTCGTCCCCTGATCCTCCTGCCTTCAATCTTTCCCAGCATCAGGGTCTTTTCAAATGAGTCAGCTCTTCAAATCAGGTGGCCAAAGTATTGGAGTTTCAGCTTCCACATCAGTCCTTCCAATGAACACCCAGGATTGATCTCTTTTAGGATGGAGTGGTTGAATCTCCTTGCAGTCCAAAGAACTCAAGAGTCTTCTCCAACACCACAGTTCAAAAGCATCAATTCTTCTGCACTCAACTTTCTTTATAGTCCAACTCTCACATCCATACATGACCATGGAAAAACCATAGCCTTGACTAGACAGACTTTTGTTGGCAAAATAATGTCTCTGCTTTATAATATGGTGTCTAGGTTGGCCATAACTTTCCTCCTAAGGAGTAAGTGTCTTTTTTAATTTCATGGCTTCAATCACCATCTGCAGTGATTTTGGAGCCTAAAGAAAAAATAAAATCAGCCACTGTTTCCCCATTTATTTGCCATGAAGTGATGGGAGCAGATGCCATGATCTTGGTTTTCTGAATGTTGAGCTTTAGGCCAACTTTTTCACTCTCCTCTTTCACTTTCATCAAGAGGCTCTTTAGTTCCTCTTCACTTTCTGCCATAAGGGTGATGTCATCTGCATATCTGAGGTTATTAATATTTCTCCTGGCAATCTTGATTCCAGCTTGTGCTTCTTCCAGCCCAGTGTTTCTCATGATGTACTCTGCATATAAGTTAAATAAGCAGGGTGACAATATATAGCCTTCTATATACTCCTTTTCCTATTTGTGACCAGTCTGTTTTTCCATGTCCAGTTCTAACTGTTGCTTCCTGACCTGTATATAGGTTTCTCAAGAGGTAGGTCAGGTGGTCTGATATTCCCATCCTTTCAGAATTTTCCACAGTTTTTGTGATCCACACAGTCAAAGGCTTTGGCATAATCAATAATGCAGAAATAGATGTTTTTTTTTAACTCTCTTGCTAACTAGGAGTAGAAAACCAGAAAAGGTATTCCAGGAAATTTCCTTCTTACTCATTAAGTTTTGAGAATTTTTATACCAGACCTCTTTACATTCTCCTGAGAAATCTGTATGCAGGTCAAGAAACAACAGTTAGAACTGAACATGGAATAACAGACTGGTTCCAAGGGAAAGGAGTATGTCACAGCTGTATATTTTCTCCTTGCTTATTAATTTATATGCAGAGTACATCACGTGAAATGCTGGGCTGGATGAAGTACAAGCTGGAATCAAGATTGCAGGGAAAAATGTCAATCACCTCAGATATGCAGATAATACAAACTTTACGGCAGAAAGTGAAAAGGAACTGAAGAGCCTGTTGATGAAAGTGATAGAGAGTGAAAAAGCTAGCTTAAAACTCAACATTCAGAAAATGAAGATCGTGGCATCTGGTCCCATCACTTCATGGCAAACAGATGGGGAAACAATGAAAATGGTGAGAGACTTTATTTTTGGGGGCTCCAAAATCACTGCAGATAGTGACTGCAGTCACGAAATTAAAAGGGCTTGCTCTTTGGAAGAAAAGCTATGACCAACCTAGACAGCATATTAAAAAGCAGAGGCATTAATTTACCAACAAAGGTCCATCTAGTCAAAGCTGTGGTTTTTCCAGTAGTCAGGTATGGATGTGAGAGTTGGATTATAAAGAAAGCTGAGCACTGAAGAATTGATGTTTTTGAACTGTGGTGTTGAAGAAGACTCTTGAGAGTCCCTTGGACTGCAAGGAGATCAAACCAGTCAATCTTAAAGGAAATCAGTCCTGAATATTCATTGGAAGGACTGACGCTGAAGCTCCAATGCTTTGGCCACCTGATGTGAAGAACTGACTCATTAGAAAAGACCCTGATGCTGGGACAAATTGAAGGCAGGAGGAGAAGGGGACAATAGAGGATGAGATGGTTGGATAGTATCACCGACTCAATGGACATGACTTTGATTAAGCTCCAGGAGTTAGTGATGGACAGAGAAGCCTGGTGTGCTGTAGTCCCTGGGTTTTCAAAGTTTTGGATAGGACTGAGTGACTGAACTGAACTAAACTGATATATGTTATTCTAGTTTCCTAAGAATAGATTTAGTAAACAACACAAAGAATCTTCTGGTAATCTAAATCCAAGTTTACAGTTCCTCATATGGAATTTCAAACATTTTAGCTAATGTTATACATGAAAACAAAGGTGGTATCTAAACAAGGTCAAGTGTAAATCCTAGACAATTGGAGAAATCAAGCAAAATCATCCATATTTACCTACCCTCTAATTTCACTGGCCTTGATAATTATGTATCTATTTAACTTCCATTTCCTTATATATGTATGACTTGCCCTAAATGAATGGAACTCTTATTGGAAAGGAGGGATTCAATTTTCTATATTTGATTCTCTCAACAGAGCAATGAAACTATGTATAAAATATGTTGCACCTGATATTTAGAGAGGAAATTTGTTTAACATAAACATTTTCCTGGACCAGTTTGGTATGTTAAATTAGTGATCACACATGTTTTATTGCCAAGTTGGTGTAATAAATCTCTCAGATGCCAATACCATCTGGCCATCCTCGCCCACTTGTGAATTTCATATGGCATTTTGTACCTGCCATAGTTCTATACACACACTGTTCATCATCTGCCCTAACTTAAATGCTTCCTTTACAAATCACAATTAATGGGAACATCCTGAGTTGTGAGTAGTGAATTTGTGAAAAAAAAAAAATTGTCACACATCCCAAAATATAGCCTGAGATGTCATTGAACAGATGTTGAACTAAAATAAGTGTGATAATATAAAGACACCAAAATACTGTATCTTGCTGATTTGACTAGGTTGCATTTATTTCTATTCTCTCTTTCTATGGTAACTCTTTAAGAACTTTTGCCCAATAAACTTTAGGAAATAACTGGTATAAAAAATGTAAGTAGCCATACAAAAGTGTAATTAAAATGCAAGTCCATTTATGTTCTAAATTACATAAGAAAAAGAATTCAGAACTGTGGCTTATAAAGTTCTTGTTGCTTGCTTTGGAAGCCTATTGAGATATTTTTGTGGGCTATCTAGAAAAGTGAAATATTTCTGTCAGATTCTAAACCTGGGTATTTCCATTTTTAACTCATTAGTCAGGTAGCCATTTGGCATTCAGAATTAACCAGTATACACTGTGTACAAATCATCTTCAAGCAAAGTTCCAAAAGTTGTAAAATCCAAAAAATATATACTGTACATCTTCAGGAGTTTGCAAAATACCAGTATACATACTGGAAAGTTAAGACTGATTAAGTACAAATTATATGGTATCTGTGATTTCTGACATAAGACTCTAAGTAGAACTGCAAAGTTAGATTAATGCTCGGTGTACATGATGGCAAATTAAGCTGTCAGTCACATGTTTTATTTTGTTTGGTTTTAAAGGCCAGTGGAAGCCTGCAGATAAAAACAGTTAAACACATAATTTCAGAAAGTATAGTTAAGATATGCAGTTCAATTCAGTTCACTCAGTCGTGTCTGACCCTTTGTGACCCCATGAACCACAGCACGCCAGACCTCCCTGTCCATAACCAGCTCCCAGAGTTTACCCAAACTCATGTCCATTGAGTCAGTATTGCCATCCAACCATCTCATCCTCTGTCATCCACTTCTCCTCCTGCCTTCAGTCTTTCCCAGCATCAGAGTCTTTTCAAATGAGTCAACTCTTCTCATGAGGTGGCCAAAGTATTGGAGTTTCAGCTTCAACATCAGTCCTTCTAATGAACACCTAGGACTGATCTCCTTTAGGCTGGACTGGTTGGATCTCCTTGCAGTCTAAGGGACTCTCAAGAGTCTTCTCCAACACCACAGTTCAAAAGCATCAATTCTTCAGCGCTCAGCTTTCTTTATAGTCCAACTCTCACATCCATACATGACCACTGAACAAACCATAGCCTTGACTAGATGGACTTTCGTTAACAAAGCAATGTCTCTGCTTTTTAATATGCTTTCTAGGTTGGTAATAACTTTCCTTCCAAGGAGTAAGCATCTTTTAATTTCATGGCTGCAATCACCATCTGCAGTGAATTTGGAGCCCAGAAAAATAAAGTCAGCCACTGTTTCCCCTGTTTCACCATCTATTTGCCATGAAGTGATGGGGCTGGATGCCATTAAGTAAGACATTAATACTTAGGAGAAGTGGGTAAATGCTTATGTGAATTATTTGTGCTATTTTTGTAAATTTTTTAAAATATAAAATTACTTCAAAATAAAAACTTGAATAAAAAGAGAAAAACTAAATTCATGATTTTTCAGGCCAGAATACTGGAGTGGGTAGCTTTTTCCTTCTCCAGGGGATCATCCCAACCCAGGTACTGAATCCAGGTCTACTACACCACAGGTGGATTCTTTCCCATCTGAGCCCCAAGGGAAGCCCAGGAATACTGGTGTGGGTAGCCTATCTCTTCTCCAGTGGATCTTCCCATCCTAAGAATCAAACAAAGGTCTCCTGCCTTGCAGGTGGATTCTTTACCAACTGAGCTATCACAGAAGCCCAAAAACCATGTTTGGAATATTTTAATTTAAAGGCCAAACAACAACAAACTCTAAAGAAATATTGAGTTCTAGTCAGTAATTTGCATGCTAAAATATATAAGAAAATTGTATGGGGATGTCTGCAAGTTACCCTGATATTTCAAAAAAAGATTATTTAACGGATGGACAGAAGAATGGACATTTGTGTTATTTTTTGTTCAGTCTCTCAGTCGTGTCCAACTCTTTGCAACGCCATGGACTGCAGCATGCCAGGCTTCCCTGTCCTTCACTATTTTATGGAGTTTGCTTAACCTCATGTCCTCTGAGTCAATGAGGCCATCCAACCATTTCATCCTGTCACTCCCTTGCCCTCCTGCCCTCAATCTCTCCCAGCATGTGTTCTTTTCCAATGAGTCAGTTCTTCATGTCAAGTGGCCAAAATATTGGAGATTCAGCTTCAGCATCAGTCCTTCCAATGAACATTCAGGGTTAATTTCCTTTAGGATTGACTGTTTTGATCTCCTTGATGTCCGAGGGACTCTAAAGAGTCTTCTCTAGCAATCCAGGACATTAGGTTATATGTTAGTAATCCAGAATAATAAAATATTAGTGGTAGAACCCACTTGGTTGGTATGGAAAGTTTACTGTAAAATATTATAAACTTTGCTATGTATTTTATAAATTGTCATTATAGAAATTTGGAGAAAAGCAAAAAGAAATGTAACACTGAAAATTTCAGTGTAAAAGTTGGTATTTAGCTTAACTCATGCAAAGAATAATTTACTTCATTTTCTTTGCATTTCTTAAAGATGTTGATATTTTGTTTTGTTTTTGGCATTTGGTGGACACAATGTATAGTTCACCCACAAATAACTATCTTCAAAGAAAGCACAAATCTTTCATTTTTATCCATTAAAATAGAATTGTGAACAAGTATGAAAGTTGTAAAATATTGATAGTTTTAAATATGTGGAACCAGTGGTCTCAAATAAAATAAAAGTGGTTTCTAATATGAGCTTTAATATATTTTTTCAGAAAAAAACTAAACTTTTATATTATTAAAATATTTTTTATTTTCTGATTATAAAGTGATTGATGTATAATAATTTTTGAAAATCTGAAAGACATAGGAAATGGTAGAGAGAGAGAGAAAGAGTAAATGTTATACTTAATGTCACTATCTTGAGAAAATTACTGTATTTCAAATTGTATAAATTAGTTTTTTCTTTCAACATTGGATCGTGTTCTCCTCATGTCACAAAACTATTCTTAAAAACAATTTCAAATAGCTACACAATAGCTTATCGTATAGATACATCATCTTTCTGTTGGTAGAATGTAGATTCCCCAAAGAAAATGGCAACCCACTCTAGTATCCCTGCCTGGAGAATCCCATGGACAGAGGAGCCTGGTAGGCTCCAGTCCACGGGATCGCAGAGTCGGACACGACTGAGCGACTTCACTTCACTCACCGCTTAATTTCAATCTTAAAAAATTTCGAAGGAAAGATTTATGTATATGTTGAGAGATGTATGTATTGTATGCATGCATGTATGTGTGTATGTATGTATGTGTGTATGGGCTTCTCCGATGGCTCAGATAGTAAAAAATCTACCTGTAATGCAGTAGACCCGGTTTGATCCCTGAGTCAAGAAGATCCCCTGGAAAAGGGAATGGCAACCCACTGCAATCTTCTTGCCTGGAGAGTTCCATGGACAGAGGAGCCTGACAGGCTATGGTCCATGGGATCACAGTTAGACACCACTGAGCAACTAACACTTTCAGAGAGATAAATGGGCTTCCCTTGTGTCTCAGTGGTAAAAGAATCCTCCTCACAATGCAGGAGCCACAGAAGACTCAGGTTAGAACAAACCCATGCAAAGAGACAAATACCTTTCTAACTATTATTATATTTTTGTTGGGCTTTAAGTTGAATTTATGAAAGTTTGGATTATATTTTATGATGTTGTATCATAATTTCTCTATAACTGAATATTATTTTAAATTATATATTTAAAATATATAAAGCTTGCATTTTTAAAATTTTCATATTTTGATTATTAGCTAATTAGAATGTTCTTTGGAATAGTTATTTACAATTATATTATTTTTTTCATATTTTTATGTGTTGTTTAAATCTTATATGTGTTAGTTTAATTCAAGATTTCCAATTTTAGTTCTGACACTTTCAAATACAACATTTCTGTTTTAAGAAATAACGCGTTACCTTCTTTCTGTTAATTCAAGATACCAAATGTGTACATAACTTTCTCTGAATTTTTGGTTATATACAGTGGTGTGGGTTGCTATGCCCTCCTCCAGGGGATCTTCCCAACCCAGATTTTGAATCTGGGTAGCTTACGTTTCCTGCATTGGCAGGCAGGTTCCTTACCACTACTTCCACCTGGGTTATACAGGTTATAGCGCCCCTTGGTTATACATAGTTTTCCAAAATGTTATAGAATATGTGTATCTATGTGTGCATTGCAAGCATGTGTTTATGTGTGTGTCTATCTTTCTATCAGATTTAGTAAAATTTAGACTTTAGTGAAATTACCTGATCCTCTTAGGTTTTATTTCAACACATAATTTTAAAATTATTACTATTTAAAAAAAAAAAAAAAATTCTCTCAAAAGTCCCAGAGTGGTTCCCCAGTGGAGATTTCTCAGAAATAGAACATGTGACTGTTTCTCAGAGCTCTCTTAATTTGGCTAAGTATCTTGTTTTGTTTTTGTTTTTCTTCATGGGCATTCATTAATTTTACATATATATATATATGGATGACTGTTACACCTAGAACTGAGTGACTGGCCAGTAAGTTTTACATATTATTAGTCATCTTTCTCAGAATCATACAGCTAAATATTTAAATTCTTTCTGCTAGCATTTAAAAGAGCAAGCACATTGCAGTGGTTATTGCATCATCTCTAAAAAATTTGTCTTATAAGCAATTGAGCTTTTTATTTAAATTTTTGACTCTTTTTGTTACAAAATTTAAGCCCTCAACATAAAATGATTTAATTATGACTACAGTTTACTAAATGGCTACATGAAGAAAATAATCTGAGAAAAATTACAAAATATTTTGTAAACAAATTCCTTAAAAGGAATTTTTCAAGTATGACCCTAGCTTGATGATTTTAAGTTTGTTTTATGAGTTATATCTTCTTAATACTTTCAGTTTACATTAACAATCTGAATTTTGTAGTAACGTTTACATAACACATCTGGACTTCTCTCTTTGTCTAACCATTTCCAAGACTTAGTAATAATGCTACAACTTTATATTAATTTAGGCTTACAACATACCTGGTCCTGTTCTAAGAGTGTTACATGATTTTTTTTCCCTTTATTTTTTCAGAATACAAAGTAGTGGCTATTATTATCCCCACTCTACTTGAATCAGAGTTTAAGGAACTCATCCAAGTCTCCACAGCTATTATTTAACAGAGCCAGACATTTATATCAAGTCAATGTGACCCATGAACTCTTAAACACTCTGTGTTAAGCTTGCTAGTTTTTTAAACCCTGAATCCTCCGTTCATTTTTTAAAAACATTCCCCTACCTAAGTTTCTCAAACTTTGTTCATCTCTTCCCAGAGTAGTATTTTTCAGGTAATAATGCCAGGAGGGGTAAATGGGCAGTTCATCTTGTGAACCCTTTTCTCTTTGATAATGGCTTCGCTGGTGGCTCAGCCCCAAAGAATCACTCTGCAATGAAGGAGATGCAGGAGAGGCAGCTCGATCTTCAGGTGGGGAAGACCAGTAGAGAAGGGTATGGCAACTCACTCCAGTATGCTTGCCAGGAAAACCCATGCAGAGAGGAGCCTGGCCGACTACAGTCCAAGGGGAGGCAGAGCCAGGCACTGCTGAAGCAACTGAGCACTCACACAGGCATGTTTGATAATATTGTTCTACGGCTTTTCCATCTAAATAAATACTTGATTATTATTACAGTAATACTGAGAGTGAATCCTGCTATTAGTATATAGCAGTCAGTTGACCTGTCTGAAATCAGTGTTTCATCTACAGACAACAGAACTAGCATCCATCCAACTCATAGGATTGTTTTGAAGCTTTAATTATATATCATTCAGCAAGAAGACACATAAGCAAATATAGATTGCACTAATTATTTTTCTGATGTATTATTATCATCTTTATCCATAAAAGTAACACAGTTGTTGCTGCTATCATTATTTTTATTAGTATCTTGGTAGAGAATTCTTTAGTTATCCCTTAACTCTCAAAAGTTTCTGCATATGCCTCAGTTAGTTCAGTCTAGTCGCTCAGTTGTGTCCGACTCTTTGCGACCCCATGGGCTGCAGCAGGCCAGGCTTCCCTGTCCAGAGCTCCAACTCTGTCAACCAGCTCTCAGAGCTTGCTCAAACTCATGTCCATCGAGTTGGTGATGCCATCCACCCATCTCATCCTCTGTCATCCTCTTCTCCTCCTGCCTTCAATCTTTCCCAGCATCAGGGTTTTTTCCAATGCAGATACTTCAGGTAGTTTAAATAGAGAAATCTGAATCTATCCTCATTTCGGTTATTTAAATGCACCTTTATCCATTCATTCTGCTCTCTGGATACTAACTCTAGACGTTATTTTTGGTTTCTTTGTTTGTTTTTTGACATGATGTATTTAAGTATGGGTTGTTTATATGTTTTGTATAGAATCTCTTTATAGTACATATTAAGCAATATTACTTTTAGTTAAAGACACCATTTTCTGTTATATATATTGTGATTCCTTCTATTTTATTTGACATAGATGTCTTTTATAAAATTCTTCATAGACTGAGAAATTTAAAATTTCTCACTTGAATATCTGGCATCTACTTTTATAACTATGTCTTCACCATTTTCATAATTTTGGAAATTCTTCACAAATATTATTTTTACCACAATGATGTAAGCATCCAGACAATTTCATATTTTAATGCATTTATAATTTATATGTTAGCTCTTTTTGGAACATTTGAAGTACTCATGTATCTTTCTATTCCATTCCTTAAAAATAATGTACTTTAAGGCTATTTTATTTGTTTCTGATGTATTTTTATTTAATTTTCACTTTCACTATTAACATTTTAGTTTTAATTGTGTAATTTATGATTATTAATAATTTAAACTACATGTATTGACTTCTTCTATGTTCCAGATACTCTGCTAAGTAATTTATATATTTTGTTTATTTCCAGTACCATATATTATATTTTACAATTTTTAAGATAATTTCTTATAGTGTCTTTTGACATATGTCTCTGTGTATTTTGTACCTACCATTTATGAAGAATCTAATACATTATAGGCAATATGATAGTTTTACATGTATTATTTGAATTTATCTTATTGTATCCTTATAATTTGGATAATATTATTTCAATTTTACAGAAAAGAAATATTGCTCAATCAATTTTTAAAATTTTTCCAAAACTATTAAATGAAAAACCTGGAATTTTAGTTGAGGTTAGTTTGATTTAATATACTCTAATAATGTCTCTGTAGTATATTTTTTATGAAAGGAGACTACTTGATCAATTTGATATGAGTTATGTTTTTTTTTTTCCTATAAAATAAGCCAGCTAATTCTAAAATCAGTTCATCAGAGTACAATCCCAATGAAAGTATGGCCTGAGTTTGTTTTTGTTCTTAACATCCCTGGTGTCTAGAATATTGTCTGATGCATACTAATAGCTCATTAAACATATTTAAAACAAATTTTGAAAGAAAAACTGAAATGTGCTTCTTCTTACTGTATGAAAGGGTTTCCAGTAGTTTGCTTTTAATTTTAAATATCTAAGAAAACAGCCTTTACTACTTAAGTGGAGATATTTTTAAGTGATTTTTTTTACTTTTATTGTTTCTTTAGCAATTAAAACCATTGCTACCACTTATATAATACCTATTATATGTCAGGCAGTATTCTAAGTGTTTTGTTTCTATAAACCAAGTTTATCATCTAGCAAAATATAGTAGAAGAAAACCTTGTGTTTATCAGTATACCTGGTACATGAAATGCTCTTGTCCCATTTCAGTGTCCACTTTACTTCTGATAAAACATGTTATTATGTAGACTTCATTGTCAAAAGATAAGTAGTAGACTGTATTTATTGTTGAGGTTTGTATGTACTCATTTGGATTTCCTTTTCCCCTTGAAAATTTATTCACTCATGAAAAATAGAGAATTTATCTACTTATTTCTTTTCTAAATGTTTTAGTTTGAGTGAATTTTAGGCACAGCTAAGTTGCAAACACAGTACAGCAATTTTTTGTGTACAAAATTTCTTCTCAAGCTCCCCTAAGATCAGAACTTTACATAACCTTACTAAAATGATCAAGATCATAAAAATAACATTGATTCTATATAATTACCTACAGACCTTATGAAATGGTATCAGTGTCACTAACCATCTTTTTCTTTTTTCCTGTTTAATTATCTTATGCAGAATTCCACAATATATTTAGTTAATAGACTTTGGTGTCCTTCTATCAGTCTTTGCTTGTCTTTAATGGTCTTGATATTCTTGAAAAATTGTCAGATGTTTTGTTGAATGTCTCTGAATTTGTGTTTATCTGATATTTTTATGTGATTTTTTAAAGGACACCATTGAAATTATGTATTATTCTCAGTTGCTCATATGCTCATATTAAGGGGCTCATAATGACATTATTCTTTTATTACTTGTTATGCAAGCCTTTATCATTTGGTTACAATGGCATCTATTAATTGAGAATTTATGGGATGGGGAAGTATTATTCTAAAAACAGTACTAGGAAACTCCTCCTTCATTGCCCCTTTGTTCTGTCTTGCTTCACTTCCAGAGTGGGAATGATTCAAGAAGCAACATATAAATTACTTCTACTCCAATCATCTCCACCATAGAGCAATCTCCACCCATCCTTCCCACACTTTATGCTGTATTTATTCTGAAACCAAAGTCATCTTTTCAGAGTTTGATGACACAGTGCTTCTCTTTCAGCATGGAGGCACAGAATGAACAAATATATATTAACAGTACACAAATTATGTCATGTTGTGGAATTTTTTTCATCCAAAGTCCCCAGCACATTGTGTGGATATCTGGATTTTTTTCATCTGGGCCCAGATCTGAAAGCCCCTCTTTTGTATGGAACTCTGAGAGCTTTAGAGCAAATACCAGACCTGTGTAGCAAATGCAAGAATAATAATGAGAGACTTCTGGTTTCCTGGCTGGTACAAATCCTTTACTTCAAAAATAGTGTCAAAAGTTTGCATGTGGCTGAAGGAGTAAGAAGATCTTTCTCTGTGAACTTTATTTATTTCCTTGATATTGGCACTAATTTTTCCCCATTATTCTTAATAGAGAACTCAATTGGTAGCCTTCATATGGTTGGATTTTGTTTTACTGACCAAAAGGGCAGCATAAGTGATGAAGCAATGCTGTTAGTCAAGATACAAATCTCCTTGGGTCGGGGACGGGGAAGGATAGAGCTCGATTAAAGCCCATATAAGTCATTTGTTATTTCTAAGGATGGCAAAAATAAATCCCTTCGTGAATGACAGGTTTTTATATTCTGAATTTGAGTTGACTAAGTACAATAAGTAATGATCTGAAATCTCACTATAGCAATATAGAATCCTCTCAGATAAAACAAAGTATAGCTTCTCAAATCTGGGTCAGGAATTCTATTTGTCTAGATCATTTGGGGGACTAACTTTTTAAACAGAATCAGAAAAACAAATTTGTGAGGTATAGTGCTTCAAATTGTGAGAGCTCAGTAACATATTTCTGAGAATGAGGATAGAATGTAGATTTATTAAAATATATGATATGACTTTAGAGTGAATAATTTTATTATTTTTTTCACACACATGTATACTTCCATTAAATATTTCAAAATAAATGTTTCCTTAATTCTCAGTAACTTGGAAATTGAAATATGCAATCAAATCAAAGAAATAATTGCAATGTATGATTTTATTTATATAATAGAATTTCAAAGTATTCAGTGTTCTGTAGTTCAGTAATATTAACATATCTTGCAAATATTTTTATCAAGTGAATTACTGAGGGATGTAAATAATGCCAAGTTCCATGTATGCGTGCTCAGGCATGTCTGACTATTTGCAACTCCATGGACTGTAGCCTGCCAGGTTCCTCTGCCCATAGGAGCAAGAATAGTGGATCAAGTTACTATTTTCTCCTCCAGGGGATCTTCCTGACCCCAGGATCGAACCCATGTCTCCTGAGTCTCTGCATTGCAGGCAAATTCTTTACCACTGAGCCACCTGAGAAGCCCTGGATGTAAATATCAACAAACAAGAGCAATTACAAGAACACTGTTTCTTTCTATAGTTTATGTAGAACACCACTACATACAACTCATATTTTCCTTCTGTCCCTGCCAATTATTTTTGAACATCTATTTCTGAAACTGTTATTACATTTACAGGTTTCTTCCTTTCTTGTGAACTAGGTTGTTGCATTTTTTTACATCTCTTTTGAGCATACCCTTGGTGTAGAATCACATTTAGGGTTTTTTTTTTTAATAAACATTTTATTATTTTTTTTAATTTTTGGCACACCTCACTGCATGTGGGACCCTAGTTCCCCAACCAAGGATCAAACCTGTGCTCACTGCATTGGAAGGCAGAGTTTACTCACTGGGCCACTGGTGAAGCCCCCACATTTATGTTTAAGATATTAAAAATAATTGTAATGAGAGCTATTATTCTTTAATATATTAAATTATTAATTTTTATATTAATTATCATATTAAATTCATCTGTCCTCCCTTTATTTTATTGTTCTCACACCATTTTAACCCTTGTGAAATATCTTCCATAATATCAATATAATAATTATCTTGACAGCTCAAATATGCTTAAGAATCACTGGGTTCTTAAACAGTTTCATTTTTATTGTCCAATAACTAATAAATTTTTATGTCATTTGTTTTAGTTTGTCTCTGAACTATTACTAGATTTTAGTGATTAGCCCAATTAAAGTCTTCTATTTCTGTAATGAGCAATCCTGGAAGATTTAGTGGAGCATATGTATCTTCTAAAGCCTTAATCTTGACACAAGATTTTGAATTCTGATTTTATATCTCTCTTAGTGGAAAATCAGTAAAGTATAGGGAGAATGCTTTGATTCCAATAATATTTGTTTGGACCATAACATAATCACTTATTACTGTGTGATTTTGTGCCAAGGACTGACTTCTCGGCCCATTTTTTTTTAGCCATTAAAAGGCTTATGATAATTATTGAGGTAGCAGAAGTAAAATGTAGCATAACACCTAGGCCATAGTAAGTGCTCAGTAAGTGTGAATCATTCACCAGATCATTTCAGCTCCTAATCAAAGAGCTAAAAATTAAGTACTGTGGACATGCTGGGTACAGTGATCTGCTCTGAAGAACAAGTCAGAGCAACAAATACAATGCCCAATCATAATAGCAAGCAAGGAAGCAATGTCCACAAGCAATTCAAAACTGTGTGCAAACCTTCAAAGGTATGCTGAGGAGCTCTGGAAACGTGGCGGTGACCTGTACAAACCCAGAGAAGCAGACAGCTTTGCTAAAATAAGACAGAGGAAAACAAAACCCTAAAGACACAATAAACTCCAAAATATAAAACAGCATTTTTACATAATAGGCTCTTTAGACATATAAGAAAATATGAAGTATAGTCTGTAAATTAGATCAACTTACTTCAAAAGACTCTGGTGCTGGGAAAGATTGAAGGCAGGAGGAGGAAGGGGCAAGAGATGAGACGATTGGATGGCATCATTGACTCAATGGACATGAGTTTGAGCAAACTCTGGGAGATAGTGAAGGACAGGGAAGGCTGGCATGTTGTAGTCCATGGGGTCACAAAAAGTTGAATACAACTGAGCAACAACTTCAAATAATTGAACTCAGCAGTGTTATAAAATTCTTACAATATAAAAGGCACCATTAAATAAGAAATCTGGAAACCAATTCAATATCAGAAAAATCCCTATATAAGCCACATTGAATTTATCACCTGTCACTCTCCTCCAAGAAATTTAGGTTTTGTTTTTCATTTTGCCTTTCATGTTATATGTCATATATTTGTTCATCTTTGATTGCTTTTGCTTAAGTTGTTTTCTTTGCCTTTCCTCTTCATTTGTGTTGGAAGAGATCCAGTTATCCTTTAAATTTCAACTCAAATATTTCTTCCCACAATTGGAAATCTCATAGCGTTCTGGACAGAATAAACTTCTTAGTCCACTGTATTCTTCCTGAACTTCTCACATATCTCACCTTGCAATGACAGGTCCCCACTAAGGTAGAGTGGCTTCTAAAACATAGAGAGCCTTTTAAGAGCAGTGGAAAGCTTACTGTTTCTCACCCTCAGTACTCCAATACAGGGTGCTGAGTAGGGCCTAATCATAGAAGACACAATATAACATGCCCAGGATGGTGAATAATAACTCTTTTTCAGTAATTGTTTTCTACTTTGTAATTAATGATGGAGTGAAACAAAGGGTTTCAGTTGTATTTTACTTAGATGTAAACACTACAATATCTTCTTCTAAAACGTACCTTCTCTCCTCTTTCCCTTTTTCATTATCTTTTCCTTCCTCTTCATTTTCCTCCATATTTTCCACTTTTTTCTATCTGGTAAAAATTATGATAGGTTTTTGTAACCACATGGAGGCAGAAAGAAGAACAGTTTACAACCCAAGATAGACTGGTTTTTATTGCATTTGTAAGAACAGAATGAATGTTCCAACTATGAAGCTCTGATGTCCTTCTGTTTCTGTAGACATCAAATGGACCAAATTCATGGAAAACAAAGAATTTGAAAGCAGGAGCCAACAAAAAAGAGCACATAAATGTGTGTGTGTGTGTGCATGTGCGTGCGCGTGTGTGTGTGTGTGTGCGAGTGTGTTTCTGTAGATATGTTTTGGTATGTAATAGATCCGTTAGAGTAAGAAATGGCAATCCACTCCAGTATTCTTGCCTGGAAAATTCCATGGACAGAGGAGCTTGGCAGGCTACAGTTCACGGGGTCACAAAAATTCAGACACTACTGAGAGACTAAACACACTGACACACACACGCACTCACTTGTGATAGGAACACAGAAGTGGGAAAATGCAAAACAAGTACTAATGGTGATAAAAAGGAAATATAGAAACGATTACTTCATGTTGAAATTAATGCCAAATTAAAATATATGTGTAATATTTTTGCTTTAGTTTCTCAATGTGTGGAAAAATAACAGTGTTTAACATTTATAGAAGTATTTGTTCTTATTTTTACTCTAAATAAGTAATTTTCTAAATCTTTGTTTTCAATATTTCTTTCACATCTTCCACTATCTTATGATGGTGTTACTACTGACCTCATTTTACAGATTATTAAACTATGCCACCAAGAGGTAAGAGAACACAGTAAGATGTCTATTTTGTCAAAACATTTGTTAAAATAAGTGTAGGACATATGAGGTACTCTCAGTCATGTGCTATACTGTAATAAATAGCACCTTTTTTGTGACCAAAAGTATTCAGAAAAAGCAAGGGGTTATTCTTCAGTCTTTATATTTTCTTTAAAGAACATTGTTTACTTATATTTATTTTTTTATTTGATATGTCAAGTTCTGAAGCAATGTACTTTAAACATTCATGAGTTTTGGGTTGTTGTGTTTTCATTTTCATTCATTTCTATACATATTTTGATTTCTTTTTTGATTTCTTCTATGATTTGTTGGTTATTCAGAAGCGTGTTATTTAGCCTCCATATGTTTGAAGTTTTAACAATTTTTTCCCTGTAATTGAGATCTAATCTTACTGCACTGTGGTCAGAAAAGATGACTGGAATGATTTCAATTTTTTTGAATTTTCCAAGACCAGATTTATGGCCCAGGATGTGATCTATTCTGGAGAATGTTCCGTGTGCACTTGAGAAAAAGGTGAAGTTGATTGTTTTGGGGTGAAATGTCCTATAGATATCAATTAGGTCTAGCTGGTCCATTGTGTCATTTAAGGTTTGTGTTTCCTTGTTAATTTTCTGTTTAGTTGATCTATCCATAGTTGTGAGTGGGGTATTAAAGTCTCCCACTATTATTGTGTTACTATTAATTTCCTCTTTCATACTCGTTAGCGTTTGCCGTACATATTGCGGTGCTCCTATGTTGGGTGCATATATATTTATAATTGTTATATCTTCTTCTTTGATTGATCCTTTGATCATTATGTAGTGTCCTTCTTTGTCTCTTTTCACATCCTTTATTTGAAAGTCTATTTTATCTGATATGAGTATTGCGACTCCTGCTTTCTTTTGGTCTCCGTTTGCATGAAATATTTTTTTCCAGCCCTTCACTTTTAGTCTGTATGTGTCTCTTGTTTTGAGGTGGGTCTCTTGTAGACAGCATATATAGGGGTCTTGTTTTTGTATCCATTCAGCCAATCTTTGTCTTTTGGTTGGGGCATTCAACCCATTTACATTTAGGGTAATTATTGATAGGTGTGGTCCCGTTGCCATTTACTTTGTTGTTTTGGGTTCACGTTTATACAACCTTTCTGCATTTCCTGTCTAGAGAAGATCCAAAGATAATAGAGGCAGCAAAAGGACTTATAATGTGCCTACTGCATACAGGTAAAGTGCCAGTTATCTTTACCTGTCTTTTTTATTCTCATCAATCCATACTTTATGGGTAATATTAACCTAATTATTAGGTAAGGAATCTGAAACCTAGAGACGTTAAATAACATATCCAAAACCAAACTTCTAATTAATGAACCATTCTGCAACTGTGCCAATGGCTATGTAACTCCAAACACTTTTTACAGTTGTCAATATCACTCCATAATAAAACTTATTTACATTTTAATTTTCAGCTTGAGTGAAATTGATGCCAAAGATCACACTGTAAAGCACCGCATATGAAGCCAGAATTCATTGAACACACAAAAATAAAGATGCTATGGTCCATCCTAAAGGATATCACAAATCTAATAGAAGAGATAGGAAAGATGAAACATGTGCACACATAAACAGTTCTATAAGGTCACAGTAACAAAAGCTTTAATAATTATATAGATATAGTGATAGTTATATGTTCACTGTCACTCAGATCACTGAATTATAAACACTGGAAAGAACGATACACAATAAATCATCCTGATATACACACACACACACACACACACACAGAGGAAAGAATTTATATACATATGTATTTATATACATATAAATTCTTTCTTTCACCCTTTATATATCTATAAATTCTTTCTTCCTCAATAGATTTACTTAACCTATGAATCTCTGTGCTTTAAAAAATACTGCTTTATGAAGTTATATGTTTTTTATATAAATAAAAATATATTAAAAAGTTATATAAAATATAATTTTCTGAAGTTATATTTTAAGAAGAAGGCTAAAGTGTCATTCTAACTTTACAGATATCATATTGACACAAACCTCAAATGTGCATAATTTATGAACAATTTATATATAGTTACTGAGATCCCAGAATAATAGTTATCTCACGATTGGAGAACTGGGGTTATATCGAAGACTGAAAACAAACAAAGCAAAACAATAACAAATACAATTAGATTATATATAAGGAAAAAGCAGATCAGATCATGGTTAGAATACCAAGTTATATGAATTCTTTTTCTCTAATTTGGTGAATTTACTTTGCCTTAGAAAGGGTAAATAGAATGTTGAAATATTTGGATATGCCAGAAAGCAATCAATTAATAGAGAGAAGTAAAAGTAGGAGGAAAGCAAAGAAGTAGGAGAAATTGAAGTAGAAGTGGAATGGGTAAAGAAAGGTGAAGAAAGGAAAAACAAAAATTAGAGTGCAAAAAACAAATACATTAATTCATGTTGGACATTTTATATCAGTCTTATTAAAGATGCTAGATAGCCCAGGAAGGAGAAAAGGGAATATATAGAAACAATTTTAATGGTACACAGTCAAGTTAATAGTTAACATAGATAAAATTACTACTTGTTTCCACAGATTATAATTCTTTGGAAAATACAATAAAATGTCTTAATCATAACTTTGACTTAAAGAGAAAATTATGCTATTTACTAACTGTCATATAAAATTATGAATACATTTTTCTATGTATTTGGCACTAATATTTTTATATCCCTACTAAGATCATGATCTATGAGAGAGATATAGAGTTATAATTAATATTTTCTCTTACACATTCAATGGTAAGCAGGAGTTGAATTATGCTGACATCAGTCCTTGGACAAGCAATTCCTAAGGATGGCATATCACCATGTTATTATTATATATTAGTTTATGTACAACAATTAAAAAGCAAACCATATTTTTTGAAAATGCTCCAATAGCCCATGGAGGAAATAAAATTTAGTGATAAACATTGTGTAGGTTGTTTGGTGTTTTATGGTTTCTTCTCTCATCTTCAATGTGTGCCAAATTTTATGACAGATATATTTTTGAGTCTATTTTATATTCAAATATAATAATTCATTTTATGTTGAATTTTGAGTTTATTTTGAATAAATTATTAATACCACAAAATGATCAAAATCTGATTAAACCACTATCATCTTATAGAATAGCCTAACATTATTTGCTAACACCAGTATTTCTAGCTAAGATACTAGATATGCAATTTTTTTTCTCTCTCCTCCACATCTGTTAAATGAATGTGTGGCCAAGACAAAATTCAGGCATAGTTGTTTTTCCTCAGAATCAATGTTCCTAATATTAACAATATATTGTCTTTTACTCTCTATGTATTATGCAGTAGACATAACTGTTTATCTCTAGCCGCACCCCTCAATGCCATTTAATCTTGAAAATTAGAAAAAAAAAATAGCAGAAGCTACTGCATAACTGAGGCTCTGTTAGCCAAACAGAGCCACAATCTGCAGGTATACTTTTCAATAGACGTGTCACTGGTTACATACCTAGTTCATTCAGGGAAACTGTCTCACTTAAACAAGCATCCAAAATTTGCTCAAAATTTCTTCACTTGTACCTAGCTACCCTTTTCCTTAGGTACCTTTCCTTGGGTACCAGGAAAAAATCCTTTTCCTAGTTTTACTGGTATTTCCATAATATTGCACAGGAGCAATCTGGAAATATCTTTGATTTTTGGCAATCTTTTGCATTTTTTTAAAGCTTCGATTCGTTTTTGATGAGTCTTTCTATGCTGGTACCTCAGGTTGCCTAGGTTGACATGTCGTGTTCAAATATTGTAGAGCACAGACCCTACTCTATTCTGCCCAATCTTGTTTGTCCAGCACCCTTCAATGTATGGTACTGTACTTATTACTGAGAGATGCAGCAAGAGAAGAATTCTCAATTCCAGAAATTAAAAGTCAAAAGTAAACAATTCAGGGAAGAATCTTAAGTTCAAGACTAATCATGATTCCATATAGCCTAAAATAACATATATATGTATGTATGTATACACACACACACACACACACACACACACACATATATATATATAATATTGAGTGTGTATGGAATTGTTTCAGGGACCTCAAATTAATTAATTACATACTCAATAGAATTATTCTGATGAGAAAAGTGGAAATTTAGACATCAGTTACAAAAATGAGATAAATGTGTAGGTGGAAAAGAAGACTGTTGACTTTTATTTAAATATATAAGTGGCAAGTCATAAGCTTCCAAATTAAAAACTTGGCAGTTTATGATTTTTAGGTAACACTTAAATGACAGCCTAGCAACTAATTAATCACTAAAACATCCCAATATAATTGAAGACCATTGAGTAGGTTAGATCTTACAGCTCCCTGGGCAGAAAACCTGGATTGAATATGGTTTTTCAATAATATTCCTCTTAAAATTATTTTTTCAAAGCCTTTCAAATGATTTAAAAATGCCCACCATTTTAAAATATTTTTACTATAAAAATTTTACTATTACTAAATTTTACTATTTTACTATTTACTAATTTTACTATTACTAAAAAAATTTACTATTTTAAGTAGTAAATATTAATTAAATAGGAATGATTTAAATATGTGGTATTTCCAAAGCTTACACAAAAAATTCAGCTATTTTCTCGGTTTACTAAAAGTACTTTGAAATCATTTTTCTTTAACATTCAAGTTCAAAATGTAATTACAGATAACAATGCAAATATGTGTTCAAGGAAATAAACACACAGCCTCTAAGGCTTTCATTCTTTTAATTATGAATCTGCATCTACAACTTTCCTCTCCTCCTACTTGTCATCTTTGGGATGTCTCTTCTTAGTGCTGTCATCCTCTATTTTCTCATTGAATCAGGTCAGATGAACAAGGTTTCATTCATTTTTTGGAGTTTTCTAGTCATGAAACTATCTGAAAGGTTATCAATCTTTCCTCGACTCCCTGACTTTTTAACTGACATGCTTAATCAACAATGCTGACTGTTTTGGGAATGGCAGCTTCAAATTCTCCAAAGGAAAGACATCTCTCCATTCAATTCATCCCACTGTAACTCATGCTAAAGGAGCTAATCTTGCCTATCACAGTGAATTCTTTAGGTTACTAAGCTCATAATTAAAAGTCTTCACTAATGACATGGTAATTGCTTTAATGGATTTCCAATGAAGTGTGAAGTTCCCTGCTGATATGTCAACAAAATATGAAGCATTGTGAGAAAATGATGTAAAGCTTCATAGAATTTAAAGTTAGAGGAGACCTTCAAAATATCCAGGGTAACCTTCTCATATTAGTAAAGAAAAAACCAGACCCAAAGAAGTGGAATGTGTTGTTGAAGGTCATTACACTGAGTAGAAACTATAAACGTCCTAACTCTTACCACAGGGATTTGTTTCCAACTCATTGCTTATTAATTTTGACCTGATTTTTGTTTATGTTTTCTATGTATCAAGAAAAACTTCCCTTTATATTTTTACATTTTATCAATGGAAATATGTTTATTCTATGAATAAAAGTGTACATATGAGAACACATTTTGTCCCATTAATTTTATTGGAGAGTAGAAAAGATGACTTTGGGGATGAAAATCTACAGATCTGAGAATTTCATGGTTGGGTACATCCAGAATAAACCTCTTTAGAAGTCAGTGAATGAAGAGAGTTTTGAGGAAATCTTGGATCAATCTCATAATTAAAAGTTTGGTATATGAAATTACTGACTCTCTCTGGTGACTCAGCAGTAAAGAATCCACTTGCACTGCAGGAGACCCAGGTTTTATCCCTGGGTAGGGAAAATCTCTGGAAAAGGAAATGGCAACCTCCTCTAGTATTCTTACCAGAGAAATCCCATAGACAGAAGAGCCTGGTGGACTACAGTCCACGGGGTTGCAAGAGTCAAACATGTTAAAACAACTAAACCACCACCACCATATGAAATAACTAAATTTTGTTTATACTTGTGTAACATTAAAATGTTTAAAAATATTTCCAGTTATTATAGTCTTATAACTGTGAAAGGAGATAGAATACATATGAGAAATTTTCAGAGTATAAAACTAAGAGAACAGTTAAGCAACTTATGGTGAAAAATCAAAACCTGAATTCCTCACTCTAATGGTAAGGCATGCAAAATAAACAGCCACAGAATTTTGCAGAAGCTATTTAATATCTAGTTTCAGTGCATAATCTTTAGTGAAGAAATAAGAAAGAATTTCTTCAGTGCAAAATCTTATTACATTCCTTAGAAATCTAAGCAAACACTATAAGGGTTTTCTTTCATTTTGCTTTGCCTCAAGTTGCCAAAGAGTACTGTCCATTTTTGACTCAGAAATGCCCCTGCAACATGGAGTCGGTTGAGAAGTCCTTATAAACCTTTTGTAAATTCAAATTACAGATTGTATGTTCATCTGCTTCCAAAATAAGCTAAAGCATATAATCTCAAGTATTGAGAAATACTTGTCAGAAATAAGTAATTCCTACCAACTCTAGGAACTGAAAACCCTAGAGAATTAAACCTGATAAGCATGTTAGCTCTCTTAACCTAGTGTGAGTTTCATTTTAGACAAGGATGATATTCTTCTTACCTACCTTCATTCAAGAAACGTGTTAAGAATGATAATTATCATTTTACAAAGTTTTTCACAAAGTAAGTCACCATTTAAATGCAAATACTCTTATCACTGTGTCAGTACCTTAGCTCATGTATAGAGTAAGCGATGTTACTGTTTCCTCACTTATATCTAGCTTTAGATGGTGTCTCATGCTGTTAAGCTAACAGTTAGGCTGTTTCATTTTCCCACTTGATGAGGGAAAGTGATGTTAATTTTAATTGGATTGCTGTATTTCATTACTTTGTTAATTCCTCTTTTTATATTTCTTTTCTGATGGATTTCATCAGAAATCAGTTCCAAAATAGAGTGTAGAGTGGAGATTCTTCTATAATTTGACAAAATGAAAACATTCACTTATAAGCTTAAAGGATCTGTTGAAATACTTGAATGAAAGAAAACAAAAATTATTATGTTTGATTGAATTATGCAACCTAATAAATTATACTTTCTCCAAAAAGCAAAAATCCAGTGTCCTTCCTTTTTCGTCTATGTGCATTCTTCCTTTTGGCCCTAAAACAATCAAAGCATCATGGCGCTTTCTGGCTAACTGTCTGTACTTGGTCTTATCTTAGTTCACCTTTTCTTAATTCTTTATCGTCATTGGAATTACCACTGTTGAAAGGTGAGACTATTAAATGTGGATGAGGAAATAGCCCACATAGATCATTAGGTTTATAAAACAAATATGAACTATAATGCAAATAAATAACCATGCAACATGGGTATATTATATTACTAGGAGGTATCACTCAAATTCAGGGATGTAGACCTTCATCTTCTAAAACAGTATAACCCTTCTTAAAGAGGAGCATATGGCCCTGTGACATTATGCATATACCTTACATGCAGAACGGCTGAAATAGAGCTCAGTCGTGACACTGGGCTTGGGTATTTCTGCTGGTTGATCCACTCGTGTATGCAGCCAGCAGTTAACAGTGGTCCAATCTATCCCTTTGCCAAACACACACCTACATGCATACATGCATGCACTCACACACACACACACACACATAGAGGCACACACACACACAGAACGCTCCTCTATATGACCTCTGACATCCATTTGCAGAACAATGGCCTGCTCCTAAATTTTGTTTCAGCTTAGTCATAGCTGCCTGGATCTGCCAACAGATGATCAGAACATGCTGTGTGATTCTGCTCCTTCCTTTCTGAGCTCTGGAGGTCTTTGTAAGCCTAGACTTGATTCTCCTAGAATAATCAAAGTCCCTTTTAAAACAGATAAAGAATAAATCTCACCAATAACCGTGGCTTTCATAAACTGTGAAAAATTTTCATAACTTTTCACTGTTTTCCATAAACTTCTTCAAAAACAATAAAATACTGAAATTCTCAAATATCTTCTCATTTAGCTTTTTTCCCTGATCAAAAACTCTAGCACATACACTGAAAACCAGAAAGAGAGGATAAAAATTATGGTGATATAATGAAGAAATGACTGCAATAATTTGGAGCCTATTTCTGCAGCGCAGGAATCTGAACTGGCTTTGTGTTCAGCTTTGCCAATAGTAATGTGATGGAATTACTGTTGCATCAGATCTAAATCTAAGCTGGTAAAGCATTCAGGCATGTCTGTTCTCACTCTTGGCACTCTGGAAAGATAGTCATACGAAGGACAGGCTAGCCTGCTAGAGGATCAGAGGGCCAGCTGGCAACTGGTCTGTAGTTAACTGCAGCTTCATGCATGAGCCCCGCCTTGATCAGCTAATCCAGCTTGGTTCATCAAAATACCCAGCCCCATTTTCCAAGCCATAGAATAGTAAACTAAAGTATAGTTGCTGTTTTACGGCACTAAATTTTGGGTGAGTTGATGTATAGCAAAGCCTAGTGGATATAACAAGTTCAACATTTCTAAAACTGATATGGTATAATTAGTCAGATTTCTCAAAGATTTCTAATATAAGAAGAGCACAGGGTAAAAATTGCTCCCTTCATCATGCCAAAACACATAAGGGTAAGTGATAGGTACTTTCATAAACAATATTTTAAAATAAATTTGCTTAAATAATATTTAAAAAATAACAATAAAACAATTGAGAATGTGTTGGTTACATGTTGATGTGAATATCCGATTCCTGAGAGCTTAATCAATTTAAGTTCATGGAGGTGTATCACTGAACAATGGTGCAAAGCAAAGATCTTCACTATTATACTGAAATAGCATAATTTTATAGTATGGAACATAATACAAAGTATACGGTCTTTATACCAACATAAAACAGGAAGTATAAAAAAAGTCAGTTGAAAGTGTAGGGAGAAGTTAGATATGCAGACCATTATTACATAAACTATAAATTACCTGAAGCAATAATTTAACAACTCTGCTCATACCAATGATCTCAGGGGATATTTAATAATGACAAGTGTTCAGATCTCAAGTTTTGTATTTCCTCAGAACAATGCTCTCTCACTGTATCTAACTCCTTGATGGGTAATATCAATAACTGCTTGAGTCTTTTGTAGTACCCAACTATCAATGGGCAAAGTTTTCCTACTAAAATGAAAACCAGGCACAAATAACAATTCTCAGCACTGTTATAGTACTTAGTTTTCATTCATTTGGTAGAAATCTTTTAGAAAATGTGGCTCAAAGGAATAGCCAAGTAAAGCACTTTATAATCAACCTAAGAGGTAGAGGAGAAAAAGCAGTCCAAGTTGTCATTTAAAGATCTCTTGAATAAATGAAAGTGCATCAGAAAACTTTGTAAATGACCATCCAGTCAGTTTATAAATTCATAACAAAACTTTACTGAGAAAAGACTGCTGTGTCGTTAAACAAATTATTGATCAACATAATTATATATGAATGTCAGTATTTTAAAATTTTGGAGTTCACTTCACTGTCTTAATAACAAATAAAAAGCTGTTGAATTCAACTATTGTTGGATTTACAAGAGTGTGAGGGACACTGGGCAGACTTACTATACAACTACAGTAATTGAGTCAGTATGGTTTTGGTGAAAGAATAAACAGATGAAGGCAACAGAATAAGGAACCCCAAAACAGACCCACATTATTATAACTAACTAATCTTTGACAAAGACTAAAGGCAAAGTAGATGAGCAATGATAACCTATAGAACAAATGGAGGAGACCAGAGGACACCTGCAGACACACACACACACACACAAAGGAAAATAGACCCAAGCCTCATCAAAATGGATTAGAGACCTAAATGCAAAATATAAAACTCCTAGAAGATAACTAAAAGAAAACCTAGACGACTATGGATATAACAATGACTTTTTAGATATAACACCAAAATCATGGTATGTGAAATAAATAATGGAAAACCTAGACTTAACTAAAATGAAAGCTTCTGCTTTGCAAAAGACAATGTCACAAGAAGGATAGAACAATTCATAGACTCAAAGAAAGTATCTACAAAAGACATATCTGATAAAGAACTGTTACCCAAAACATGCAAAGAACTCTTAACATTCAACATTAAGAAAACAAGTAAGTCAATTAAGGAAAATAGTCAAAGACATCTCATTAAAGAAGATATTGATAGCAAATAAGCACGTGAAAAGATACATCATAAGTCATCAGGGAAGTGCAAATTTAAAACAACGAGATACCATTGCACACCTATTAAATGAGCAAAATCTAAAACCTTGACAAAAAAATCCTGGTGAGTCTGGAGAGCAATAGGAACTCTCAAACATTGCTAGTAGGAATGTACAATGATACAATTACTTTGGAAAATTGTTTGGCTATTTCATTTTTTAAAATTTTGTTTGTTTATTGGCTGCATCAGCTCTTAGTTTTGGCATGTAGAATCTTTATAGTTTCAGCACGTAAACTCTTACTTTTGGGCATGTGGAATCTAGTTCCCTGACAAGGATCAAACCTAGACCCCTGCATTGGGAGTACAGAGTCTTAGCCACTGAACCACCAGGGAACTAGAGGTTTGGCTATTTCTTACAAAACTAATCATATGCTTACCTTACAATCTAGTATTCACCTTCCTTGGTAGTTGCCCCCATAGTTGAAACTTTATGTCTACACAAAACTTGCACAAGCATGTTTATAGTAGCTTTATGCATAACTGTCAAAACATGAAAGCAACTAAAATGTCCTCTAGTAGATAAATGGATAAAGAAAATTTGGTCTATCCAGACAACAGAATATTATTTAGAGCTAAAAACAAAATGAGATGTGAAGCTATGAAAAGACATGAAATAAATTAAATCCATATTACTAAGTGAAAGAAGCCAATCTGTAAAGGCTACAATCTATAAAATTCCAGCAATATGATATTCTATAAAAGACAAAGCAATGGAGAGAGTGAAAATATCAGTGGTTGCCAAAAGTTATATGTTCAGGGAAATTGAATAGACAGGGCACAGGGGACTTTTATGGCAGTAAAAAATGCTGCATGATACTATATATGTATATATGTCGTTATAAACTTGCCCAAACCCATAAAGTGTACAACACCAAGAGTGAATGGTAATATAAACTATGGACTTTGGATGACTTTGAAATGTCAGTGTAGGTTCATCAATTGTCAGAAATGCACCACTCTTGCAGGGGTGTTGATAGGTGTGGAGGCTATGCGTGCGAGAACAGAAGACATATAGGAAACCTCTTCTGCTCAACTTTGCTGTGAATCTTATGCTGTTCTAAAACCAAAACCAAACAACAATAGCAACAACAACAACAAATCTGTTTCTGCTCACTGTTCTATAGTTCCTGTTTTAGGCTTATTCCAAAGCAGGAGTGACCTTATTTTCTGGCCTAAATTTAATCTTGGTTATTTTTTAAAAGCAATGAGGTAAACAAGTTTTCAGAAAAGTATACAACCTGAAATTGTCTTTTCACTTCATGTCAAAACAAATATTAAAACAAACAAACCAAAAAATCAGTCCCTTTTCTTCCAAGTTTTTCTGGTTTTATGGCATTTCTTCCTCCCTTCTCTTTCCTATATTCCCATATTCCCTTTCTTCTTTCCGTTATCCCTCCCTCCTTTCCTTCCTTCCTTCCTACTTCAAGTTCTGGATACTTGCACTCAAGAAGGTCTAAATGTATGCTCGATTGCTCAGTTGTGTCATGACCCCATAGACTGTAGCCTGCCAGGCCCCTCTGTCCATGGGATTTCCCAAGCAAGAATACTAGAGTGAGTTGCCATTTTCTTCCCCAGGGGATCTTCCCAATCCATGAATCAAACCCATGTCTCCTGAGACTCCTGCATTGGCATTTGGATTTCTTACCACTGAGCCACCTATATTGATGGTACTTTGGTGCACAGTCATTTGCTTCTTCTAATAGAATTATAAACAAAAAGTGAACATGCCATGAAGGGCCACCCAAGATGGACGGGTCATGGTGGAGAGTTCTGCCAAAATGTGATCCACTGGAGAAAGGAATGGCAAACCACTTCAGTATTTTTGCCTTGAGATCCCCATGAACATTATGAAAAGGCAAAAAGTTAGGACACTTTTTGTGATGAACTCCCCAAGTTTTT
Source organism: Dama dama (assembly GCF_033118175.1). Lineage (NCBI taxonomy): Eukaryota > Metazoa > Chordata > Mammalia > Artiodactyla > Cervidae > Dama > Dama dama. The sequence goes on from NC_083697.1 coordinate 55,997,621, forward strand.
AGGTGCCCAATATGCTACTGGAGCTCAGTGGAGAAATAACTCCAGAAAAAATGAAGAGATGGAGCAGAAGCCAAAACAAACACCCGGTTGTGGATGTGACTGGTGATAGAAGCAAAGTCCGAAGCTGCAAAGAGCAATATCACATAGGAACCTGGAACATTAAGTCCATGAATCAAGGAAGTGGTCAAACAGGAGATGGCAAGAGTGAACATTGACATTTTGGGAATCAGAGAACTAAAATGGACTGGAATGGGTGAATTTAACTCAGATGGCCATTATACCTACTACTGTGTGCAAGAATCCCTTAGAAGAAATATAGTAGCCAAAAAAACAGTCTAAAATGCAGTACTTGGATGCAACCTCAAAAACGACAGAATGATATCTGTTCATTTCCAAAGCAAACAATTCCATAAGGTATTCCAAGCCTATGCCCCAACCAGTAATGCTGAAGAAGCTGAACAGTTCTATGAAGATCCACAAGACCTTTTAGAACTAATACCCAAAAAAGATGTCCTTTTCAATATAGGGGACTGGAATGAAAAAGTAGGAAGTCAAGAAAGACCTGGAGTAACAGGCAAATTTGGCCTTGAGTACAGAATGAAGCCGGGCAAAAGCTAACAGAGCTTTGCCAAGAGATAGCACTGGTCATGGCAAAAACCCTCTCCCAAAAACACAAGAGAAGACTCTATGCATGGACATCACCAGATAGTCAATACTGAAATAAGACTGATTATATTATTTGCAGCCAATGATGGAGAAGCTCTATACAGTCAGCAAAAACAAGAATGGTGCTCACTGTGGCTCAGGTCACGAACTCCTTATTGCCAAATTTAGACTTAAATTAAAGAAAGTAGGGAAAACCACTAGACCATTCAGGTATGACCTAAATAAAATCCCTTATGATTATACAGTGGAAGTGACAAATAGATTCAAGGAATTAGATCTGATAGAGTGTCTGAAGAACTATAGACAGAGGTTTGTGACATTGTACAGGAGACAGCAATCAAGACCATCCCCAAGAAAAATAAATGCAAAAAAGAGAAATGGCTCTCTGAGGAGCCTTACAAATAGTTGTGAAAAGAAGAGAGGTGAAAAACAAAGGAGAAAAGGAAAGATATACCCACTTAAAGGCAGAGTTCCAAAGAATACCAAAGAGATATAGGAAAGGCTTCCTCACTGATCAGTGCAAAGAAATAGAGGAAAGCAATAGAATGGGAAAGACTAGAGATCTCTTCACAAAAATTAGAGATACTATTTCATGCAAAGATGAGCACAATAAAGGACAGAAATGGTATGGACCTAACAAAAGCAGAAGATATTGAGAAGAGGTGGAAAGAATACACTGAAGAACTATACAAAAAAGATCTTCACGACCCAGATAATCACCATGGTATGATCACTCACCTAGACCCAGACATCCTGGAATGTGAAGTCAAGTGGGCCTTAGGAAGCATCACTATGAACAAAGCTAGTGGAGGTGATGGAATTCCAACTGAGCTATTTCAAATCCTAAAGATGATGCTTTTAAAGTGCTGCATTCAATATGCCAACAAATTTGGAAAACTCAGCAGTGTGGCCACAGGACTGGAAAAAGTCAGTATTCATTCCAGTCCCAAAGAAAGGCATTGCCAAAGAATGTTCAAACTACACACAGTTGCACTCATTTCACACGCTAGTAAAGTAATGCTTAAAACTCCAAGCCAGACTTCAACAGTATGTGAACCGTGAACTTCCAAATGTTCCAGCTGGTTTTAGAAAAGACAGGGGAACCAGAGATCAAATTGTGAACATCCATTGGATTATCGAAAAAGCAAGAGAGTTTCAGAAAAACATCTACTTCTGCTTTATTGATTATGCCAAAGCCTTTGACTGTGTGGATCACCACAAACTGTGGAAAATTCTGAAAGAGATGGGAATACCAGACCACCTGACCTGCCTCTTGAGAAATCTGTATGCAGGTCAGGAAGCAACAGTTAGAACTGGACATGGAACAACAGACTGGTTCCAAATAGGAAAAGGAGAATGTCAAGGCTGTATATTGTCACCCTGCTTATTTAACTTATATGCAGAGTACATTATGAGAAATGCTGGGCTGGATGAAGCACAAACTGGTATCAAGATTGCTGGGAGAAATATCAGTAACCTCAGATATGCAGATGACACCACCCTTATGGCAGAAAGTGAAGAACTAAAGAGCCTCTTGATGAAAGTATAAATGGAGGGTGAAAACGTTGGCTTAAAACTCAACATTCAGAAAACCAAGATCATGGTATCTGGTCCCATCACTTCATGGCAAATAGATGGTGAAATAGTGCAAACAGTGACAGACTATTTTTTTGTTCTCCAAAATTATGACTGTAGCCATGAAATTAAAAGATGCTTACTCCTTGAAGGAAAAGTTATGGCCAACATAGACAGCATATTAAAAACCAGAGACATTACTTTGCCAACAAAGGTCTGTCTAGTCAAGGCTACGTTTTTTCTAGCAGTCATATATGGATGTGAGAGTTGGACCATAAAGAAAGCCGAGTGCTGAAGAATTGATGCTTTTGAGCCATGGTGTTGGATAAGTCTCTTGATTGTCCCTTGGACTTCAAGGAGTTCCAACCAGTCCATCCTAAAGGAGGTCAGTCCTGAATATTCATTTGAAAGACTGATGTTGAGGCTGAAACTCCAATAATTTGGCCTCCTGATGTGAAGAACTGACTCATTTGAAAAGACCCTGATGCTAGGAAAGATTGAAGGTGGGAGAAGAAGGGGATGACAGAAGATGAGGTGGTTGGATGGCATCACCGACTCAATGGATATGAGTTTGAGTAAACTCCAGGTATCAGTGATGGACAGGGAGGCCTGGTGTGCTGTAGTCCATGGGGTTGCAAAGAGTCAGACACAACTTAGCGATTGAACTGAACTGAAAGAAGTGAAGCTGAATTAAAGAGGTATAGATAGTTGATAAGCATCATTCTGTTTGTTGCAATATCTGAAATATATTGCTTTATGACATGATTGAATCCTTTACTTTTCCTCTAAAAAGAGAAAATATATATCTATATGCTTCCCCAAGAGATTTTTTTTGGGGGGTTGGGTCTTTGGCCTAATAAAAGGGGTATATGAGAACATTCAGAAAGGGCAGTATTCCCTTCTGAAACTTTTCCATTAGAAAGATGGTTTCAAATCAAAATATAATTATCTATGCTGATTCACTGGATCTGCCATGATTTCTTCTCAGTAACACAGAGACAAACATTTAATTGTCTCAGTACCATCTCTTGTAATTCCACCAGGTTTTAAGTGGGAAAGAAGAGATTCAAATTCAGCTCAAAAAATAATAATGGTGAGGTAGAAAAATATTAGGTAGTCAGTGTAGAGTTAAAGCCTCAGTTTCTTCTTTTAAAACTTCAATTCTAATTTCCACTTATTCACTCATATAAGTTTCTTGCTCCAGTACCCATAACCATACTCATTGTTCCAGTTTTCTTGACATTCAGAGGAATGCTTTCCTGGCTTGGAGGCCATAGAACACTCAAACCCCTGATAGGATGATCAATAACCGATGTCCAACTTATCAAAAAAGAAAATACCAGTAAACCATCAGCATTAAGACGTACATCTGGTCCTTAAACAGTGGCCTGAGGTCATGAGAAAAGATCAGGGGATGGTCTCAATGTCTTAGGAAAACTCATGGACTGAGAGATCAAAAAAGGCCATAAAATTGAGAAACTATGCATGATGACTTTTAAAGTGATTGGTCAGGGATTGCACATGTTGGGACCACTGTGTGTGTGTTAGTCGACTAAAATTTAAGTTTTTATAGACATTTCTTTTGTATTACATGCCTTATCTTCCTCCTGGTGAAAGTGAAGTGAAAGTGTTAATGACTCAGTTGTGTCTGACTCTTTGTGACCCCATGGACTGTAGCCCACCAGGCTCCTCTGTCCATGGGATTCTCCAGGCAAGAATACTGGAGTGGGTTGCCATGCCTTCCTCGAGGGGATCTTCCTGACCCAGGAATTGAACATGGGTCTCTTGCTTTATAGGCAGATTCTTTACCATCTGAACTACCAGGGAGGCCATCAGGACCCCTAAGCCAAGCAAAAACAAACAGGTCTATAATAAACTGTTGTGATTCACACTGTTTTGGGGCACTTTTCCCCCTCTGCTGAGAGTTTTGTCCTTCTACTCCCTGAAATAAAACTCTGCCTGTGTGAGTATCTGCATGTCCATGGATTCCATTCTTTGGTTTCATGGACAAGAGCTCAGATTCCCATGTCAATCGGAAGGGTGCCTGTTGTTCCTAACCAGCAAAACTAGAATCATCTGAAAAGGAGAAAGATCACTGATTCAGTATGGGTTAATCAAACCATTAAGGAAAAAAAAAAAAAAGTTTCAATGAAACTGTGCTTTTCATGTGAGGAATACTTTTCACAAGTGGAAAGACAGGAAAAAAAAAAACTGGTCACTTGCATGAAATCTCATTCTTGAAGGGCTTATTCTTGTTGAGTCCAAGTAGTTTAGAAGAAAATATGAATAGTCATATAGCCCAATTCTGAGGAATTGCCCAATGTATCAGGAGACAAGAAAAGGTCACAGAGGTGAAACTTCCTCCACTGGAGAATGTTAGAGGTTTTCTCAAGAAAGACTGTGAGGCAAACTTTCTAAAGGCTTGGAAAGTGGGTGGGTGGTAAGATACCCAAGAAGAAAGACAAAGGTCAGGATTGTGTAACTAACTGAGAATTCAGTTGTTGCCAAAGAGTAAGACTGGAGATCCCCTTTTATTCTGCAACATAATGAAATTGTCTGCACTATCAAAATTTCTAAGCATTGTTTCTAATACATACTTTTGTGATGACCTTGACATTTCTGTAAAACTTCATATTAATAATATGTATTCAACATAACCTGGACCATAAAATCTCATGAAAGTTGTTGGGACAAGAAGTGGGCAATAAGCTAACAATTCTAATTTTCAGGAAATTGTTGATGGTAAAGAAGGAAATAAAAAAACCTTTGCTTCTTTTTATCAAATGTAACTCAGTATAATCCAGTGTCATTAAGAATGACAGAGGAACTGACAGTCTGGGAGATGTTCATAAAATCAAGCACTTAAGAGTCTGTTAGATTGATAGCCACATTCTCACCTATTTCAAAATTAATAATGAATAAGAAAAGTGATTGACTTCATACAACTAGATTATAATAATTATCAATCATATTTTTAGGGAAATAGACACTATTCTTCTCTATCCAGCTGTCCTGGCCTCTCCACCACCAACAAATCCATTCTCAGTTGGAAAGACTGGAAAGCAATAAGATCAATTTTATTTTTTTAGCTCTAGCAAAACACCTCTTGCCCACAGGTATAAGAAATGTAAAATTATTATAAACATTCCACCATTTACTTTTTAACACTATATATTTTAGCAACACTCTATTGATTTTTAAGACTGCCAGAGGACAACTTGTTTCTCAGATTTGAGGATTTACCATGTTCAGTTAATTTAATAATTCAATTTTAACATCATTATATTTCACACAGAAACAATAGTATCATCATATATAATTTTATAATAAAAAGAAGAATGACCATAACAAGTTAAGCTAAATAATATGTACTGTGATTGGATACATTTTACCCCATGACAGGTATTATTTGACATCACTGTCAATTACAGAACAATGCTCAAGAAAATCTATAAGTAGAAAAAAAAATTAGCTATGGGAATATGAAAAAAAAAAATGAATTGTGTCCACAGTAAGGTTGATCTTATTGATGATCTTTATTCTCTAGTCCTTCCTTCAAAGCCAGTAACCCTCAGGTGTCTTGCTACTTTTTGTTTTCTTTGGTTGCCTTTACCCCACTCGCGGGTTATGCAATGCTTCAACAACGAAGGGAACAAAGGCTCAACTTAGCGTGGGCGACTGTGATCAGGGGTCATTTTGTCTTCAGCGCTGAGATGAGTGGAAGGGGCAGAGGAATTGGTTCCATGAGGCCTGGAATCAAGCCAAGGCCCGGAGCTTTGTAAACCCAGTTAAATATTTTCCTTGTCATCCAAAAAGCAATGAGAAGCCATGTTAGGGTTTTGTCTTAAAGAGAAAAGTCACATGATGAGTTTTCCATTTAAAAAGGACATTTCTGGGAGGGAGTCTTAGAGGGAGGGGACATATGTATTCCTATGGCTGATTCACATTGATGTTTGACAGTGAAAGTGAAAGTCGCTCAGTTGTGTCCGACTCCGTGTCCGACTCTTTGTGACCCCCTTGGACTGTCCATGGCATTCTCCAGGCCAGAATACTGGAGTGGGTGGCTTTTCCCTTGGCCAGGGGATTTTCCTGACCCAGGGATGGAACCGGGGTCTCCTGCATTGCAGGTGGATTCTTCACCAGCTGAGCTATCAGGGAATTTTGACAGAAGCCAACACAATTCTGTAAAGAATTTATCGTTCAATCAAAAAAAAAAATTAATTTTTTAAATAGAACTTTTCTGTGTACAGTGGAGTGAGTGATTTGAAGTGGGGCAGGGCTAGATTTAAGAAGACCAGTTAGGAAGCAGTAATGTGGTTAAGAAGTAATACTGGCTTCTGAGGTTGGTTTAATGGAAAATAAGAGAAATATAAGAGATACTTAGGGAGTAAAAACTGTTGTTCTTGTAATATGAGGATCAGGGTTAATGTAATACATTCAGGATAAATCCTAGTATTTACTTTTACACGGGATGTGTTCTTACCTGCGGTCAGAAACTCAGAATACTTTCAGAGAAAAACAGTACGAGTTTCGTACAGACTTGCTGAGTTGGAAGTATCTTAACTTTAAGTACAGAAGGTAGGGTGGAGGTTGAATGTATGGGTGTGGAGATGAGAAATTTGGATTGACAGTGAGGAAAACATTGAGAAAGGTTTATATACTCAGAGACTTACCTGTGAAATTAAAGTGTCTCATTTCTTAACTGAGTTTGCACAAATTTAATTATTAGTGAGACTGACTTTTACAAAATGTTTGCCTATCTTTAATGATAACTGCCTCTCTATATCTCAGCTATTTTTATTGAGTATAATTTTGTTGATATGCAACAGAATAGAGCAACAATGTTTGACATTAGATGCTAGTTTTCTAAATTAACATAAATGAATGAATAAATTATTTTTAATAACTAAGACTTTGTATTTTATAACTGAGCATATATTTATAATGTTTATCATATTTATTTTTAAAACTTTTTTTAAAAATTAAATTTATTTATTTTTTAATTGAAGGATAATTGCTTTACAGAATTGTATTGGTTTCTGCCAAACACCAACATGAATCAGTCACAGGTATACATGTGCATCTCCCTCTAAACCTCCCTCCCACCTCCCTCCCCATCCCACCCCTCTAGGTTGTTACAGAGCCCTGGTTTGAGTTCCCCGAGTCATAAAGCAAACTGTAACTTATTTGTACCTAGAATGTTGATGTTGTAAATGTTTGTAAAACTCTCTGGGCTTAGCACTTTCACTCAATTTGCTCTTTCTTCAGTGGTTTTGTTCTATACAGGTTTTTATTTGAAATCTTTGTATCAGTTAATTTTAGTGTTTTGGATTCCAAAAGTATCAATGATTACTTCAAAAATTTCAGGTTAATGAAAATAATTTTTGCATGACATTTTGTTAAAATGTTATTTTGTATTTAATATTGAGATTAAATACATCTACTCATTGCTTCTGAAACTATTTTTGTGTGAGTATGTGTATGTTCTGTTTCTTAAAGATCCAGCTCATAATTTTATTTATTGTACAGTTTTTATTTTTAGGTTCTTCCCCTAATTTACACATTTTATGCATTTATCTTCATTTTCCTATCTCCTACTTAGTAAGTTAAGAAATTTACTAACCTCTTAAATGCTTTCAATATTAATTCTGTTAACCTTGGCTTATAATTCCATATTTAAAGCTATAAAGTTCATTTGAGTAGAGCTTTGGCTATGTATCATGGGGTTTTATGTGAAATATTTTAACTTTCATTAATGACTAAACTACCCTAAAATTATTTTTTTTAATTTCCTGTACAGCTTAAATGATATTTAGATGATTATTAAAATGTTTTCAAGTTTTTATATTTCTTATAATTATTGACTTGTATTGGTTTTTGGTTTTAACACTTTTTTTGTGAAAGAGCACTGTGTGTAATAGTTATACTTTTTGGCATTTAACAGTTTATTTTGGGACTTCCCTGGTGGTACTGTGGATAAGAATCTGCCTGCCAATTCAGAGGACATGGATTTGAACTTTGGTCTAGGCAGATTCCACATGCCACTGAGCAACTATAGCCCCTGCAACACAACTACTGAGCCTGCTCCCTAGAGTCTGCAATTTGCAACTACTGAGCCTGTGAGCTGCAACTCCTGAAGCCAGCATGTCCTAGGGCCTGTGCCCCAAAACAAGAGAAAACACCCAGGGAGAAGGCCATGCACCACAAGGAAGTGTAGCTCCCGCTCACTGCAACTAGAGAAAGCCTGTGCATAGCAACGAAGATTAGCACAACCAAACATAAATAAATAAAAGTAAAAAGTTTATTTTGTTAGATAATATATGCCAGTGCCTATAAATGCTTATATATTACTAGAATAACAATGTTTTATATATGTTCACTTTTGTCTTATTTATCATCAGGCCTAGAAAAGACTCAGAAAATAAAATGAGCATTTAATTGGTGACATTTCTTGGGGAAAAAAAATGAATAACCTATTTACACTCTTCATTTTCCCTCTTTTAGTAAGAACTGAATTTAGCAAACAAATGTGAGGATGGATTGATAAAATAAGCAATAACTGACATATAATAAATGTTTGATAATGTTGCAGCAATCTATGTAGAGAGCCTGTGTAATTAACAAGTCATCTGGAAATAGTTGCTGGTATTGATTCAGTATCTTTGCATTCTCTTGTTCCTATCAGTCATGTGATTGCCACAGATCCAGGAATAATTTATGTTCAAGGCATAAAGAAAATGGAAATCCCCCCGTTTTATTTATTAGGGAGGCTAAAGTTTTCCTACCATGCCCAGAGTGGAGTTCCACTTAGATTTACTTGGCCAGAGTCATGGTACATAAGTATCTTAAAATATTTTAATTCAGACTCTGTATTAAAATTGTCAAGGGAGAGAGTTAAGAATGGGAATTATCTAACCAATGAACTGTGGGCTAGGAGCTTTTTAAAGTGTGTGTTGCACAGAACCAAATTAAATTGATATTCTAATTACATGTGTTTCTTAAGCCTATTATAACTTTGAAGAAATAAGGACAAAATTAAGAAGGAGAAATTGTGATTTCAGCATAATTTAGTAAAAACTCATTTTGCATCCACTATGCACTATGTGCTATAAAAATATTTGTATATCTGTAGGCACAACAATAGATAAAAGGAGTCAACGTAGTTCAGTTCTCCTAAATGACTTTTTTTTTTTTTTTTTGCAAATTATTTCTTATGAGACTTTTTGTAATAAGTGAGAATAAAGAATAAGTGAAAATAAAGAAAGTTTCTTTACTCCATTTTGTCTTTATTTCTCTGAAGTGTATTAGCAAAATAGAGTTTATAATATAGTCATTTTACTTTAATAGGAAGATGTGCAATATTAACACAACATAAGTGCTTACCTTCATTTTGACTAGAACATTACAAATTCATATAGCAACTTTTCTGTCTCATTGGTATTTGGAAAGTCTAGAAGAATACTTAATACTGTTGAAAATATGACTGCTTGGTATAACATATTTATAAACAATTATACACTGATTCACCAGCAAATGAAAAAGTAAGTTGAAGAATGTTAGAGGATCTTTTAAAAAATACTTCTAGATCAAGGGTACATATGAGATCTCTCCTGTTCTCCAGTTTAGCATCCTAGTGAGTTGCTATGATTATGCATTCAAGGATCCCCCCAAGAATAGTGGATTATTTGTGCGTCGTATGATTATGCATGTGTGTGTAATAGTTTTGCTTGATTCATTTGAGAAGCATTACTTGAATATCTTTTAATCTTCTGAAATTATGAAATTATCTAGGATCCAAAGTTGAGTAAGGCATTGACACTCCTCCCAAGGACTGACAATTTCCAGAAAATTTAAAGTTTAAAATCAAGGGACTAGTTTGATAAGGATAATCCCAGTTGATTATTTGAGACATGGTTTAACAAGCATCTAAAGAGCGTTACTCAGTAATTTAATGACTTGAAGGCAGTTTTGTACATTCTTAAATGAGATATATTTTCAGGCAGTACAAAGGATCCAGTGCTTTAATTTTATCCCTTTAGCCCTTCTATTTTTTTTTCTGCATACTTAGGTTGTCTGAAAATCACAGGGAAGATTTAAGTGATATGATTTCTTCATTTTCCTTAGGTGTATATTTTTACTATCAAAGGAGATTTCAGTAATGCTTTTAAATTACAAGTTCTTATTTATCAAAAACTTTTATGTCTCTTTAAACCATATTCTAGACTATCCAGTTACATGTGTTATGTTACGAAGTCTATTACGTTAAAAATCTGTAGTCAGTGTCACTGACTCGAATTTCAGTTATTGCTGAAATGGGAATTGGGTAAAAACATTGAGCTGGAGTTACTTATTGTCATCTGTGGATTTAAATTTTTTTCAAGAAAGAAAATCTATGTGGTAAGTACAAAGTCAGTATTCATTCTTAGTTTATTATGAAGGATAAAAAGCTACAAGAATGCCAAACAGTATTTGACAAGCTGGGATTTGAAGATTTTCCTCAAAAGGGTAATCGAATATTGATTTTCACATCATTTCACTTAGCAACATAAAAAGAACAAGACATGTCTTCTAATTATCGCCACACATTCTGGTCCTAAAACTATGCATCTCATTCTTCAATTCAAGACATCTTGGGGTAGACACATGCTTTCTTTCCACAGAAATAACTGTTCAAATAAATGTGTTTAAACCGATGTATTCACTTAAATTAAAAAATTGTTTCCACCTGATAAAAGCAATTGTTCTAGCTGATATGAGTGATTGTTCTCACATAGGCAATTCCACGACCTGCCAATACAGGAGATGTAAGAGATGTGGGTTTGATCCCTGGGTCAGGAAGATCCCCTGGAGAAGGAAATGGCAACACACTCCAGTATTCTTGCCTGGAGAATCCCATGGACAGAGGAGTCTGGCAGATCCAATAGTCCATAGGGTCTCAAAGAGTCAGACAAGTGACTTAGCATGCACATATATATGTCACACACACACACAAGTGAGAAGCTAGATTTTGTACCTTCACTTAAGGTTTTCTGACTTTGCCACGAAGAGCTAAATGAGTTGTGGAAGCTTAAGATGAACAAGATATGAAAAACAGGTTTTTTCCCCCCAACTTTCATTTATGATAGCATTAGTAAAAATAGAGTATACTAGTTTTTTTTTCTATTGTTTATTTTACTTTGAGGTTGATATTTCACAAGCTATAACAAGATAGATAATAAAAGAGAGAGGTAATAGGTATTTCTCAGTACATAATTTGTAATTTGAATTTCTGAAAAATTTTCCTCTACACATGTAGTATGAAATTATTCATGTCATTTTTCAGAAGAAGAAAATACTGCCTTGTATTCTCAATTATAAGTAGCTATACTTTTGGGTTTCTACTATGTATTTTTATTGTTGTTCTAATGTGATGTCTGTGTTTTAATGAGATAATAATTTCCATTCTTCTGTAGATACTGGTATTTCTGTATTTAATTTAATGAAGGAAATCCCATTTCAATGACTATAAAAGGTGAAAAAAAAAATAAAGGAGCCAGAGAAATCAATTCCACATTTTAGATATTGAGTTTTTATTAAAAATTAATATAAAAATCTTTATTTCATCAAACATTAATCAATATAGTTGTGGTTGTTAGTGATAATAATAAATTGCCTTTGTTTACAAATGACTGAAATAAAGTTGGTTGTAAGAGTGCAACCAGCTTGCTTTGTCCAGAAGTATGTTATATGAGGGGTAGATTGTGACTGCCCATCTGTAATGCAGTTAGAAACATTGTTTAAAAAAACACACATTCTGAAGTTATGTGTACTGAATGCAAGCTGTTTGGGCAGTATCATTTCATGAGGTGGATAGGATTGCTATTCTATAATACATCTAGAGAAGTATTTTAAAAATCTTTAAAATTATAATAATAAAAGTACTACATGTATTCTAAATAAAGAATTGGCAAAGGTGAAAGAGTACTGCTGAAGTATTAAATATGTAGCTAAATAGAATTTACTTTCAGCCCATCACCTAACTTATATTAATAGAATGAAAATTAGTTATTATCATCAACATCACTCTGAAAATGAACTTTCATCTGATTAAAAACTAATTATTAAAGGAGAAGGCAATTGTGATGAAATTTTGCCACATCTCTTGTGTTAGGAAAACCATTTACATAATTCTGTAAATTTTAATTTCTCTGTTGGAAAATAGGACCCAAAAATGGACACTGAAAAATAGAATGAAGAAAATTTCATATTTGGAAAATTAATTTCCAAAATTAATTAATTGTAAAGTTAGCAAAATATAATATATAACTTGAAATGTCATAAATGACTGAAACTATAGTAAGCCATCAAATCCTGGAGCTAAAGTTTCTCACAAAGGTTAAAAGATAGCACCTTCAGCATGTTCTGAAGGCACATTATGTCTGGCCATATATGAAGCCATCAAAGTGAAGAGGAGCTACATGTGTCAGCTTAAATTATTTGTCCATGCCACTTTTTGGAGTTGTTGCTCATCCCAGGCTGACATTTTCCATCATTTGCAACTGACAGCAACAAAAGCAGAAATGACCTCAATATGTTGGGTTGTTGAACCATAGACCATAAAAATTCCAGCTGGTGCTGATCTGAACCAATGGATGCAACACAACTCAAGGCTTCTGTTTCAACTTTAATGGGATTCTTTGACCATATGCAGAAGAAACAGTTTTAAATTTTTCAACAAAAGCTTGAGGGCGAAATATGGATCCAGAAAGGTGATATTTCCAAGAAAATCACATTCCAAATACATCCTTGCTCAGCAGCCTCCACACAGTATGCACTCACTGGATGATACTACCGTGTGCATTTTGGGGTATGCTTTCAAAAGGGGGATTTTATAACAGAAAATAGCAGAACTAGCAGCACTCATTTAATAAGGGTGAAGAAAATACATGGTTACCCCACTATTACAAACATCCACAATTCATTCCTGGTTATTCATACACATTTCAGAAAATTTCTTAAAGATACCTTGTTCTCGCATCTTCCAATAATGTGTTCTTGTCATTGTTTATTCATGAAGTCATGTCGACTCTTCGCAACCTCATGACCTGTAGCCCACCAGGCTCCTCTGTCCGTGGGATTTCCCAAGCAAGAATACTGGAGTGGGTTGCTGTTTCCTTTTCCAGGGGATCTTCCTGACCAAGGGATCAAACCCAAATCTTCTGTTTGGCAGGCGAATTGTTTATCACTGAACCACCTGGAAAGTCCCTCTTTGGAAAAAAGACAGAGAGTAGCATTGTGCAAGATATACCGAACATGATAATTATTGATGGCTCAACTGAGACCAGTTTCCCTAGGCTGTAAATTCTCTACCTGGAGTTTTGCATTGAACATGTTGCTGCTCTTCAAAAATATGCCAGTATAACCTCTATAGGAAGTTAGCAAAAAAGCACAATTTCTTTATCTAAAATTAATGATAAGAAATTCATTTGGGTTTTAAAAAGAAGGACATCTAAATGTATCTATCTACTTACCACCATAAAACTTTGAATTATAGAAATTCTCTCCCAATTTTCACCACATATGATTCTTACAACATATTTATTTTTATGTATTAACCAATGCTATAACTAATGCCATGGTTACTATGTTAATCCACAGAACATTATGATTTTGATTCATGAATTTTAGTGCTACGTTAATATTATCATGTCTGGCTTGAAGTTTTAATCTATTACTCATCTTTATAACTAGAAATATCTTGACATATATTGTTTCGTCTTTGACCTCAATTTTTTGGTAGGACAGTATTTTATAGTTTATTTTTGAAGATTAAAATATATTCCTGACATTATTCAGGCAACACATTTCTGTCACTTTAAAGCTTTTTAAAATTTCAACAATTCATAAATCTACACATGGCTCCCTGTGGTATGGAGGTTACAACTTCCTAAGGAATTTAGGTATAGGGTAGTAAAATATGGTCTGTCATACTGCCATTGTATTATAGATTAAGGGGAAATGGTTTCTGACAACTTTGTATGGAAATTTATTATGATACTCAATAAGAAAGAAAAAAACCTATGAAATGCCTTCAATTTATAAAATTTTTTCTCTATTTCTATGAGGATTTATGAAAGTTATGAATGTTGAGATTAAATAAAGCATTATTGAAATCTTTTTAATGGTACCTTTCAAAACAAAGTATGTGTTCTTTTATTTTCAAGTTTTCCTGGCACTGTTTCCTTGTGTTATTGTCCATTTCACTGGAAGGCGAAGAACTTACATAAAGTTGTGTAGGAGACAAACTTCTTTAGGTGGTCTCAGTATTACAGATCCAAGTTTGCAAAAAAATGCCTCTTTTTGGTCAACTGCTGTATTAAGAACTCTAAATGACACATTCCAGTTTTTCTTGGCCTGTCCTGATTCTCTATCAATATCCAAATAACACATTCCCCTCCCCCCCAACCATGGGATGTAGATCAATCAACAATAAGACATAAAAAACAAAGAACTGAAAATAATATTAATACTGTGTCTGCCAAATCTGAATTTGAGTATTTACTCCCTAATCTTCCAGTTCTGAGAGGATAGGCTAATTATCTCATGGTTACGAGTCTGTTTCCTCATTTTGAAATAGGGGTAAAAAACACAGCTAGGTATCTTGTTGTGATAACTGACACATATAATGACTACATATCAACAAAAAATTCACCTAAATAAGTAGCAGTGGATTAATATGATTACAAAATCCGTTGTGCCATGAGTGTCACACACAGGGAATTTGTCTGTCAACTTCCTCACTGCAAGTGTAGGACACAGCATTAATGCCAAAGTGGTCTTTTCTGATGAATTTTGATGTAACGCTGCATCCTTTCCTTTAACTGTGGATTAGAGTTGTCACAAGAAACAAAAGCAAGAAAAACATGGGTAATATCTCCACTATGCCATGCTAATTTCCTCCAAAGTTTCCTCCTCATTTACTAAATAAAATGTTTTCAGTGGAAAAATGTTAAAGATAAGATAACCTTTCATTAATCCTTCAATCATTCCCTACTTTTCTAAACAAGTTTCTTATTTCCTCAACTTCAAGAGTCTTTATTATCACATGACATGTGCTTATTGGTATGCAATAGTCAGAACTCTATGTAGAGGGTCAAAATCCATTTCTGACTAGCTTAAGAGGAGAAAAATGAATGTATTTTCTCAGGATATAATTACAGAGTGTGTGTTGTGAAGGTGGTTTCAAGGCAACAGTCATTCAGCATTTCCCAGAGTTTGCTCACTCATGTTCATTGAGTAAATGATTCCAACCAACCATCCCATCCTGTGTTGTCCCCCTCTCCTCCTGCCTTCAATCTTCCCCAGCATCAGGGTCTTTTCTAGTGAGGCAGTTCTTTGTATCAGGTGGCCAAAGTATTAGAGATTCTGCTTCAGTATCAATCCTTCCAATAAATACTCAAGATTGATTTCCTTTAGGATTGACTGGCTTTCCCTTCTTATAGTCCAAGGGACTCTCAAGAGTCTTATCCAATGCCACAGTTCAAAGTAGCAACTTTTCTGCATTCAGCCTTCCTTAAGGTCCAACTCTCACATTCATATGTGACTACTGGAAATACCATAGTTTTGAAAAGAAAGACACTTGTTGGAAAAGTAATATCTCTGCTTTTTCATATGCTATTTAGCTTTGTCATAGCTTTTCTTCCAAGGAGCAAGTGTCTTTTAATTTCATAGCTACAGTCACCATCTGCAGTAATTTTGGAACCCCATAAAATAACATCTGTCACTCTTTCCATTGTTTATCCATCTATTTGCCATGAAGTGACGGGACAAGATGCCATGATCTTCAGTTTTCAGTGTTGAGTTTTAAGCCAGCTTTTTCACTCTCCTCTTTTACTTTCATCAAGAAGCTCTTTAGTTCCACTTCACTTTCTGCCATTAAGGTTATGTCATCTACATATCTGAGGTTGTTGATATTTCTCATGGCAATCTTGATTCCAGCTTATGATTCACTCAGCTCGACATTTTGCATGATGTACTCTGCATATAAGTTAAATAACCAGGGTGACAAATACAGCCTTGACATACTTTCCCAATTTGGAACCAGTCCATTGTTCCATGTCCGGTTCTAACTGTTGCTTCTTGATCTGAATAGAGGTTTCTCAGGAGGCAGGTCCGGTGGTCTGGTACTCCCATCTCTAAGAATTTTCCACAGTTTGTGGATATCCATACAAAGGCTTTAGCTAGTCAATGAAGCAGAAGTAGTTTTTTTTTTTTTTTTCTGGAATTCTTTTGCTTTTTCTGTGATCTAACAGATGTTGGCAATTTGATCTCTGGTTCCTCTGCCTTTTCTAAATCCAGCTTGAACATCTAGAAGTTCACAGTTCACATACTGTTGAAGCCTGGCTTGAAGAATTTTGAGCATTACTTTGCTTGTGTGTAAATGATTGCAGTTGTGTGGTTTGAACATTCTTTGGCATTGCCTTTCTTTGGGATTGGAATGAAAACTGACCTTTTCCAGTTCTCTGGCCACTGCTGAGTTTTCCAAATATGCTGACACACAAGTGCAACACTTTCGCAGCATCATCTTTTAGGATTTGAAATAGCTCAACTGGAATTCCATCACCTTCACTAGCTTTGTTTGTAGTGATGCTTCCTAAGGCCCACTTGACTTCACACTCCATGATGTCTGGCTCTAGGTAAGTGATCTCACCACGTGATTATCTGGTACATGAAGATCTTTTTTGTTTAGTTCTTCTGGCTATTCTTGCCAACTCTTCTTAAAATCTTCTGTTTCTCTTAGGTCCATAACATTTCTGTCCTTTATTATGCACATCTTTGCATGAAATGTTCCCTTAGTATCTCCAGTTTTCTTGAAGAGATCGCCAGTCTTTCCCATTCTATTGTTTTCCTCTCTTTCTTTGCATTGTTCACTTAGGAAAGCTTTCTTATCTCTCCTTGCTATTCTTTGGAACTCTGCATTCAAATAGGTATGCCTTTCCTTTTCTCCCTTGTCTTTCACCTTTCTTTTCTCAAGTATTTATAAGGCCTCCTCAGACAAACATTTTGCATTTCTTTTTCCTGGAGATGTTTTTGGTCACCACCTCCTATTACAATGTCACAAACCTCCATCCATAGTTCTTCTGATACTCTGTCTATCAGATCTGTTGCATTGAATCTATTTGTCACTTCCACTATATAATTGTAAGGGATTTGATTTAGGTCATAGTGTAAAGAGGAACATTCTGTAAATCAAGTAGGCAAACATTTTCTTTTAATGTTGTGATAATGTTCATTACGATTAAAGAACACAAAACTGGTTTCAGGGAGCACTTCTGAAATAGTTTATCTCAACTAAGAATGAACTGAGTAAGCAAAGTGTGGAGGGATTTGGTACTGTGTACAGTGGTCATAGAAGGCGCCATTTGGAAGGCTGGGATAAAATTTGTCATTAATAGAGACAGGAAGTAGATAATAAAGGACAAGAAGTTGGAGAAGTAAAAACATGATTATCACTCATTAACTATTGAGCTTTTAAGATTTGCCTTTCTGAAGAACTGTTATTGGACACATGAAATAACAACATCAATAAGGACATAGGAACACAATCTGAAAATTCATGAAATTTGCTTTAGGTGGATAGAAGCAAAAGATACATTGATAGAAACATTCATATGGGAATGATGAGGTTTTTCTCTTTTTGTCAGTAAAACAAATGGGTACCAAGCCAATGAGAAAAGAAAAGAATGAGTGAAAGAGATAAAGAAAGAAAGAGAGATCAATATGCATTTATAACCCACATAACCTCTCAGCTAACTGGCACTAATAGTTTTAAAGAAAATTTCTGACATTAATATTTCCTTGAAGTCTCTGCTTTCTATATGGCCCCAACTGACAATAAATTCCAAACATGATTTCTTGGGAGAAGCTGTCATTTTTCTTTTATTTGAATGGGAGGTCAGTCTTTCAATATTTTATTGTTTAATAATCAAGAGGGTGGATGAAAAATCACTTTGATTAATGGGTTTTAACAACACAATAATTATGTTGTCTAACTCGAAACTTTATTCCATCATTCAGCCAGGTATTGTGGTTCACACTTCTGAAATAGAATTTGAAGGTCGGAATAGGTTAGATGAAGGACAGTGAGAAATAGATTTATATCTCCTTCCAGAATTTGATGTCAGTTCTGATTAATGATAACTAAAGACAAATTCTAAAGATTGCAAAGTGGCATATGATTCCTAATTCTTAGCCTGAGACACAGTGTCCTTTATGGTCTAAATAAAGTGTGTATATCCAGTCTCATATTTTTTATTTACAGATGCAATAGAACTCTGGAATTTGCCTTTAGACTCCTTTTCAGCATAGCTCCTCCTGCTTCTTCTGCCTACCTCAGACCCAATTGACCATATTCTTTTAAAATGATCCCTAACACCTCCAGGCAGTTTGATGTTCCTTCCTATTTCCATGGTATATGGGAAATAAACCCTTTAATCATTCTTAATACTCATACCATCTGGTTACTTAAAAAATACACTATTACATGCAGCTCATTGAGGTTGACTAGTTTGATCCACTATATATTTGTATTCTAAGCAATCCAACTTGGAGTGTTTAGGAAATTATTATCATATAGCAAGAGGTTTATTTCAGCAGTTTCAGTAAATGAATGAAGGAACCAATGAATAAAAAATCAAAGAAATATGCCATGAGAGTTTAAAGTATCACATTCGTAAGCTGAAGAGTGTAAAGTGAGGCCATGTTCACAGACTGGCATTTCTGCCTGTCTATGTCACATGTAGCATTACAGTCCTGGAGATCTGTGGTTCACAGAAACCTGAGTTAAAGGTAATTAGTGATAAAAGTCAATTATTTGTGAGGTTAAGATATGTTTATGGATATTTAACTCCCACTGGATTGGGTAGCCCTTCCTTTCTCCAGGGGATCTTCCCAACCCAGGGATCAAATCCAGGTCTCCTGCATTGCAGGAGGATTCTTTACCATCTAAGCCACCAGGCTCCAGCAATACGTGAACCATGAACTTCCAGATGTTCAAGCTGGTTATAGAAAAGGCAGAGGAACCAGAGACCAAATTGCCAACATCCACTGGATCATTGAAAAAGCAAGACAGTTCCAGAAAAGCATCTATTTCTGCTGTATTGACTATGCCAAAGTCTTTTACTGTCTGGATCACAGTAAACTGTGAAAAATTCTGAAAGAGATGGGAATACCAGACTACCTGACATGCCTCTTGAGAAACCTATATGCAGGTCAGGAAGCAACAGTTAGAACTGGACATGAAACAACAGACTGGTTCCAAATAAAGGAGTACGTCAAGGCTGTCTATTGTCAGCCTGCTTATTTAACTTATATGCAGAGTACATTATGAGAAACGCTGGGCTGGAATCAAGATTGCCGGGAGAAATATCAATAACCTCAGATATGCAGATGACACCACCCTTATGGCAGAAAGTGAAGAGGACTAAAAAGTCTCTTGATCAAAGTGAAAGAGGAGAGTGGAAAAGTTGGCTTAAAGCTCAACATTCAGAAAACTAACATCATGGCATCTGGTCCCATCACTTCATGGCAGATAGATGGGGAGACAGTGAAATTAAAAGAAATTAAAAGACACTTACCCCTTGGAAGGAAAGTTAGGACCAACCTAGATAGCATATCAAAAAGCAGAGACATTACTTTGCCAACAAAGGTCCATCTAATCAAGGCTACTGTTTTTCCAGTGGTCATGTATGGATGTGAGAGTTGGACTGTGAAGAAAGCTGAGCACCAAAAAATTGATGCTTTTGAACTGTGGTGTTGGAGAAGACTCTTGAGAGTCCCTTGGACTGCAAGGAGATCCAACCAGTCCACCCTAGAGGAGATCAGTCCTGGGTATTCATTGGAAGGACTGACGCTGAAGCTGAAACTCCAATACTTTGGTCACCTCATGCGAAGAGTTGACTCGTTGGAAAAGACCCTGATGCTGGGAGGGATTGGGGGCAGGAGGAGAAGGGGACGACAGAGGATGAGATGGCTGCATGGCACCACCGACTCGATGGACATGAGTTTAAGTGGACTCCGGGCGTTGGTGATGGACAGGGAGGCGTGGCATGCTGCGATTCATGGGGTAACAAACAGTCGGACACGACTGAGTGACTGAACTGAACTGAAGCCACCAGGAAAGCCCTTCTTGATAACAGGAATTATAAAATTGCAGTAAGTGGTGAGCCAGATGTTATTTTCCTCTTATTATACAGAAAGCAAAGAAAATAATTTAGGAAAGTCAATTTAAGAAACATAATTTCAGACTTCCTCACTTAAAGAAATGTCTTCTTTGAAAGAATAGACCCTCAAATAGATGTCTATCTTTCCTTCAGCATGCAGTCTCCCACAGGTGGTTAATCAATACACTGGTACAGAATCCCTTTATAGAGTTTACACAGGAACACAGCTTAGCTTAAGATCCAACTAGGGATCTTTTGGAATCCTGCTAGGGATTTAACATCAGATGCTTTAGATCCATTTTTCCTTGTAATATAAAAATTATCCAAGTCTACAAATAGGCAGATAAAGCTAAAATACTAAATCTTTCTCACATGCTGTGCTATAAACATGTTCCTTTGCATTTTTGTCTGAACAGAACAGATGTTCTAGGAGGGCAGGGTCAATATAAAAGCATTATATTAGGAACTAATCTACTTGAAATTTGAGTCACAAATATTGCTTGTAGCCCAGTGAACACAGACTTTTCTAACTTTGCCTAGGAAGCAGTATGATTTAGATAGTGGACTGAACGTTCCTGCAGGGCTTTGGCTGCTACTTTATTAACCAGGAAGAAGAATTCTAAATAATTAACTCAAGATTTTTAAAGAATTTATGAATTAAGCTTTCCCTGTTATAAAATATATACAGTTTCTTACTAAAAAGTTTTGAAAATGCACAAATATTTGCCATCTTGAAAGATGATTTCAATATCCTTATAGATTATTACAAGATATTGAGGATAGTTACCTGTGCTATAACATAAGTCCATGTTGTTTATCTATTTTTAAAATGTAGTGTGCATATGTTAATCCCAAACTCTTAATTTGTCTCTCCTTACCTCTTTGGTAACTATAAATTTGTTTTTTTTTTCCTATGTCTGTGAGTCTTTCTCTGTTTTGTAAATGAGTTCATTTGTATCACTTATTTAGATTCCACATGTAAATGATATCATTTGATACTTGTCTTTTCCTGTCTATCTTATATCACTTAATGCCATATTCTCCTAGGTCCATCTTTGTGACTGCAAATGTCATTGTTTCATTTTTTATAACTGAATAATATTCCATTGTATATGTGTGCATGCATATTCACTCACTCAGTCCAACCTTCCCAACTCTTCTGCGACCCCGTGGACTATAGCCCACCAGGCTTCTCTGTCCATGGGATTTCCCAGGCAAGTGTACCACAGTAAGTTGTCATTTCTGTCTTCAGGGAATCTTCCTAACCTAGGGATTGAACCCACGTCTCCTGCATTCACAGGCAGATTTTTTTTTTTTTTTTTTTTTTTTACCACCGAGCCACCAGGGAAGCTCTTGTCATGCAGCAAATATGAAAAAAAGTAAATATAGTTAGTAACACATTCGTGTACTTAAAGTCTTGATTTTGTAGTAAGAATTAAAGAATAAGGGAGCTATTGAAAGGTGTGAGGTAATACCTCGATGTAGTCTTGATTTGCATTTCTCTAGTAATTACTGATGTTGAGCATCATTTCACGTGCCTCTTGTATCCTTTTCAGACTTAACACAGGTGCCCTTCCACTTGGAAACCATTAAACACACACACACACACACACACACACACACACACACACACACACACACTCATTACCACTGCCACTAGTACATCTACTGTTTGAGAATTCCTTCTAACCAAGTTTATATTTATAGTTATTTTGATGCATTATATGTGCTATTTTACTTCCCTGTCTTTGAGACTGGGTTTTGAACTCCTTGGGAGAAAGAAATTGTGTCTTGCTGATGCTTTGATTTCCAGGCAGTAGCATAAAGCCTGACATACAACACGCAAACAACAACAAAATGTTTGATCAATAAGTAATCTTTATTAATTTAACATATTTCTTTGTCTGTGACATTTTTCTTCCTAGTATCTATAATTGTCCATCTATTCTCTCCCTCTTCCATGTAAGTTTTCCAAAGGGTTACGAATTTTATTTAGAAATTCTCTATTATTCAATGTTACAGTTATTCCAAGAATTATTAACCTCTTTCCTCCTTCTTTTCTGTCAGTTTTAATATTCATATGTATTACATGTGACTCAAGATTATGTTTTTGAAATATGATTTCCTATTACTCCCACTGCCCTTTTGCTATTAAATCTTCTATACCATTCTATGCTAGTTTTCCTCAGGGAAAATATGTCATAGAATAGAGCATAGAATATGGGAGTCTACTCCTGGATTTTAATTTTTTAAATTCTAGTCACCTAAAGGAATGTAAAGGAGTCAGAGCAGAGACAAAATATTTATCAGGATACAAATGAGTAAAAGCTGTACTTTCTTCCCAGTTCTGCTTTGAGGCTTAAAAAGAAAAAAAAAAAAAAATACTTTCTAGGCTTAAGAAAGCAAGGGAATTCAGTGGGAAAGCAAAAAGGAGTGGGGCCGAAGAAAGGGGGATCTTCTTTTTGTAAGACTGTGGAATTGAGATTAAGACAGTTTTATATGACTGTCTTGGTATAACCAGAAGTTAAAGGGATGGCAACACTTCAACAGAGAACTGCTTGCATGTTGTATATGGATAGGCTGAGCCTTAAAAAGCGTTTTGTTAGCCTAGCATAGGAGGGAAAATTATTCAAATACAGTCAAATGGGGCAAGGCAGTGGTTGAGGTACCCACAAAAACTGGAAGAGTGAAAAAAATGGGAATGGAAAGTGTCTCCACATCATTTTATATGGACCAGTGACTAAAGATAATTGTAAATATATTGGTGGTAATGCTATAAAGTGGTTATTTGACTTAAAGAATAAGTTTTACTAAGCACCCACTTACTGTTTTTATGACAAACTAAATACCCAGGACTAAGACTAAAAGAAAAGATTGACTCCAAATTAAAATTTTGTTTCCACAGTAGCAACATAATGAAGATGAAAAATGAGTTTTGAAGTAGGATTTTTATTCAACACATATGTTAATTATTTCTTTGCAACTTAATGAAATGAAGTATCAAGATGAAAGAACATTTACGGATTGTTTCGTTTCAGCATAAATACATAAAACCACATTTTCAAAACAAAGATAAAGGAGGCTCTTGAGAACGGTATGGTTGGCAGTCTGTGTTTAAATTTGAAATGTTAGGCATCACTACATATATTATAGTCATAATAATTGCTAAAAATTGCTTACTTAAGACCAAATTTTCTCATCATAAGGCATAGGCTTTGTAGAACAACTGGAAAGGAAGAAAAAATAATTCTGCAGCAACAGGGAGTTCTGAAGGAATTCTCTATTTCAGTTAAATAATTATTGAGAGTAAGATCATGAAAGGTGGCAGATTTGCTAAGAAAAATCCTGTCCTACTATGTGATTTTAAATATACTATCATTTTATTCCAATCTAACTAACCCACATAAAATTGCTGTATATACATTTGTGCCAAATGCCCCCAAAACAGCAAAAATGCGAATTAATTGATCATATTAATACTAAGACTTTGCTTGCTTTGTTGTTCCTCTGTATGACTGAAAGATGTTAGAGTTTTTTATTCAGTTACTTTCATCTCTAAGAGATAGCCTCACATGCCCTCTTACTGTTCCGTGCTGCGCTTGCTCCATTACGTCCCACTCTTTGCCACCCATGGACTGTATCCCACCAGGCTCCTCTGTCCATGGAATTTTCCAGGCAAGAATCCTGGAGTGGGTTGCCACTTCCTGCACTGGGGGATCTTCCCAACCCAGGGATCAAACCATATCTCCTTCATTGTCAGGCATATTCTTTACCACTGAACCACCTGGTAAGCCCACAAGCGCTCATAAATCAGTTTAAATTGTCCCCTGAAACCACTTTCATTGTTAAGCTCTGGCAAACAAAGGTATCATTCCAACAGCTGTTGTTATTCTGTTGACTCAAATCATTTTTCTTGCCCTTGTTTTTACTAAAATTGGGGGCTTCCCTGGTGGCCCAGAAAGTAAAGAATCTGCCAGCAACGTAGGAGACCTGAGTTCAGTCTCTAGGTTGCGAAGGTCTGCTGAAGAATGGAATGGCAACCTACTCTAGTATTCTTGCTTGAAGAATTCCATGGACAGAGGAGCCTGGCAGGTTACAGGCCATGGAGTCACAGAGTTGAACATGACTGAGTGATTAGCACTTTGCTAAAATTAGGCTCTGCTGTGTCTTGGTGTCAGCTAACACCCTGGTCCCTCATTTGAGGTTACTCACAAGAGCATAAATTTGCCATTTTATCTCATAATTCAACCCCCACTATCATATCCTTTTATATATACGGACACACTTTTCAGACTGATTTAAATTATTTTCTGTGGAGGATGTTTCGCTACTATGCCTTCCAATTGATACAAATATATACAGTAAGGGTGAAGAGGAAATAACAATCAACATAACCTGGATAATTATGAATCCCAGCTCTAGCCAAGCTAATTAACCCTGTTGCTTGATTTAACCCTCCTGTGATAATTTTAGTACAACTATAAACTGTCATTATATATAATCAATTCAAATTTCAATTTATTTCACCTCTACTAGAAACAAGTAGTCAAACAATATATCATTAAAACTGATAGGTGAAAGTTTAGGAACACGGAGAATGAGAGTTGATACATATCATGTATGTGATTTTAAAAAACTGTAAATGAGTTCATCTCTGCATCTCTGAGATGTTCACTAACCTAAGCAATGTACAAATTTGGACACTGTATATGTTTGAAACCTACAAGAAAATTTTCTTAAGAGAATAACTTACTGTAAATCAACAGAATGAAGACAAACTTTATGGATGACAATTTGTACTAATTTTAAGAGTATATAGGTATCACATGTATATATATATATGTATATAGGTATACTAATTTTAAGAGTATATAGGTATCATATGTACATATGATATATGTAATATCTCAAGTGTGTCTTCAAAAACCAGTTGACAAATTTCAGATGCTTTGATTCATCTTCTGGCATTTAGGTTACCAATTTACTTCAAGTTAGTATAGGTTAGCAAGAAACAGATTTGAATTTCCTTAACATTAAGACTCCCAAGATTCATGTATCCTAGTTCTTCAGTTCTTTCTAGATGGTGGCAACTTTTAATGTATGTTTTGAGTTATTCTTCTGTAACTTTTTCCAAAATTCACTTCTTCTTAGCTCTTTTCCATAACCATTATCTTCACCTTATAACCTAAATCTGACCCCTGATTGCTACTAAAAGACTTCAGTGTTCCAATAGCTTTGATTACATAACGCTGAATATTAGTGAATTTTGTATTTGAAAACTACAAAAGACAAAATTTAAAAATTACCCTGCAAAACTGTATTCTTGTAGGATGGTGGTGGTGATTTAATTGCTAAGTCATGTCGGATTCTTGAGACACCATAGACTGTAGCAAGCCAGGCTCCTCTGTCCATGGGCTTTCCCAAGCAAGAATACTGGATGCAGCTATTTCCTTCTCCAGAGGATCATTCTGACCCAGATACTGAACCCAGGGATTGACCCTGTGTGTCCTGCCTTGCAGGCGATCTCCTGCATTGAAGTAGATTCTTTACCACTGAGCCACTAAGGACTTTTATTCTTTTATTGTCCTTTAATTCTAGGACAATAGTAATGCAGTAATCATACAGGAAAATTATATGCAAGCAGTTCAAATTCAACACATTCATTATTTATTTATATAAAATGAATGTTATGCATTTTATTACTGTTGTATTTTAAGTTGTCTATACACTACAACTTCAACATTCAATATCATTGCTTATTGTGCTTCCTGAAATCACATACTGTTAATGTTAGCTAATTTTAAAAAATATATTGATTTATATTTCAGCTCAATTTTGAAATATTATAAGCTATTCTGCTATTCAGTACAGTCTTTTTCTTAATAAAAATCAATGGTGGTTCTTGCTTGTCTCTTAACTTGTACCTCAGCCTCAAAGATTTGAGCCTCTTCCACGTTAGAAATATTCTGAGTTAATCCTGGGAACCAGAAGAAAAAAGTGGCTCTCATCCCCCTGCCCCAACTTTTAGCAGACCTACACTAAAGGGCACTGCCTTGGAGAATTATTTTTCCCTGTTGCTGGCATCTAGATCCTGTACACTGATTTTACTTTTAAATTGGTGGTCTTACCTTTAAAGGACCTAATAAGAATTTTTTTGTCACAGAGTACAACACTACAAATGTAAAGTATAATTATCAATTTTAAAATTCATTCATCTTGATAGCAATAGATAGTGTTGTACTCTGGTCACACATCATCAGAATTTGCCATTGACTCTCCCCAAAGGCAGATCTAACATTTATCTTTGTGATGTCATCAGCACTAAGAAATTTTTGAAAAAAATTTCCCACTGAAGATTTTGAAAGATTCAAAGACTCAAAAGTGCAATATATTTTTACGTGTAAGAGCTAGATTATTTTATATTCCAAATGCAATAAATAACATGAGATTTCTCAGGTTCAAAATGAGAAAACTATCCTGTGCCAATTTTATTTTACATTTATATGAAGTAAAACATACAAATAAGCGTCTGAATTCAGAACATTTGTTTTTCTTTTATTTATTTTATAAAGTTCTGTATTTTCTTTCTAACTTGAATTTACACTTTGGGCACACAGAATTATCTTAAAACAGAATGAATAAGGCCATTTCTATGAAGTAAACTAAAGATAAATGATAAGTGGGTCAGCTTCAAGAACAACTGAATCGTTCCATTAATCACAGACTCAGATTCACTTTGTCATATACTCACAGACTTTATTATCTTTTTCTCAGGTTGACAAAGATCAGTCAGTTGAATTCATAAGTAGAAGTCTCATTCACGTCATTGCAAATGCACTGTCAAAGAATATTTACAATTAAAGTCTTTAGTAAAGCAATTCATATAAACAATGAGGCATCTGCTGTTCTTTTTTTAATTCAGAGTATCATCATTTTTTTACTTCCTGTGCTGTAGCATTAAATCAAAACCCATACTCACTGAGTTCTTTTAGCAGTTGTGAAATACAGATATTAAGATCTAGTTTCAATTATATTTAATATCTCCTCAGAACTTTTATTTATGATCTAACTTTAGTCATAATTGCTTTTGATCTGTCAAGTGAAAACATACTCTGATGTTAATGGCACACCAATTTATAGATCTCAGAAAATATTACATTTCAAGATGGAATGGCTGGTAGAGCATTAAAAGCTAATTTTAAATTTTGTGTAGACAACACTTAATACCAAGGCTTATTTCTATGCTGACAAAAATGGTATAATTATTTTAAGTATATGCATTACATAAGAGAAAATTGTCACTCATTTGTGTCAGTGATGTTGACCTAGATTTAACTTAAATATAGTTGACAAAAAGAAAATTTTTTGCCAAAAATTAATAAATGTGCTAGTCAATAAAATGTTCCTAGTGTATTATTCAATAATTCACTCAATGTTTATGGTGAGGATAATAATCTAATTTACTGTAGTAGAATATAATAATGAAAAAATAAAAATAAAACAAGCCATGACATTAAGGTAAAATAAATAGATATGTTGATTTATAATGATTTAATTTGCTTGAGAAAGATATGCTAGCCATAATTTCAGGACATATGTTGAATTTTAGAACATAATTTTAAAATCATTGTTTTACATTATTTTCAAATTTTCTTTCATTCTTATAATTATACATATACACATATATATTCTATTATAGTATGGATACTGCATAGTATGGATTGCAGTAGAATGTCATAGAATATATGAAAGTAAGGACAAACCTAGACAGCATATTGAAAAGGAGAGACATCTCTTTTCCGACAGAGGTCCCAATATTCAAAGGTATGATTTTTCCAGTAGTCATGTATTGATGTGAGAGTTGGACCATAAAGAAGACTGAGTGCCAAAGAATTGATGCTTTTAAACTGTGGTGCTAGAGAAGACTCTTGAGAGTCCCTTGGACTGCAAGGAGATCAAACAAGTCAATCCTAAAGGAAATCAACCCTGAATATTCATTTGAAGGACTGATGCTGAAGATGAAGCTCCAATACTTTGGCCACCTGATGCAAAGAGCTGACTCATTGGAAAAGACCCTGATGTGGGGAAAGATTGAGGGCAGGAGGATAAGGGGACTGAGGATGAGATAGTTGGATGATATCATCTATTCAGTGGATATGAGTTTGAGCATACTCTGGGGGATGGTGAAGGACAGGGAACACTGGTGTGCTGCAGTCGGACATGACTGACTGAACAACAACAAGAGATATGAAATATGCACACATATGTTTGCATGTGTCAACATGTGTGTATCTGTTAAAATGTTCAGGTTTAACATAGTAAGATTATAGGTTAATATATGTACAGATGGTGTTTTTAGGGAGCAAATACACAAATATGCATTACATTATGCAGAACTAAGAAAAATAATTATTCAACTTCTAAAATACTAAATTGAAGTGTTTTAATATATGAATTTCCCTATGCTGGATCTATTATCATTTCAAGCAATATTTTTTTTCCTTTTGCCATTTTAATTTAACTTCAAGGATACACAGATATTTAAGTTCTTCTTAGTATTTAAGCAAGTCAATATTTTACAATTGATAGACAAAACTAGTTAATATGTAACAGTTTACATTTTACTATATTATTGTAGGGGCTTCCCAGGTTGCTCAAGTTTCTTTATTGGCATAAGAAACTTTCTGCCAAGGCAGGTGATATAAGAGATGCAAATTTGATCCCTGGGTCAGGAAGATCCCTGGAGAAGGGCATGGCAACCTACTCCAGTATTCTTTCCTGGATAATCTCGTGGACAGAGGAGCCTGGCAGGCTACAGGCCACTATTCTATTTCCAATGAGTGTCATGTTAGAAGGCTTCCCAGGTGGCGCTAGTGGTAAGGAATCCACCTGCCAATGCAGGAGAGGTAAGAGACACGGGTTGGATCCCTGTGTCAGGAAAATTCCCTGGAGGCGGTCAGCAACCCACTCCAGTATTCTTGCCTGGAGAATCACATGGACAGAGGAGTCTGGTGGGCTACAGTCCATAGGGTCGCAAAGAGTTGGAGATGACTGAAGCGACTTAGTATGCACACACATCACGTTAGAGTCAGTGAGAAAATCTCCCATTTCTGCCGTCCTCCCCTCACTTTCATGTTATGTATTAAATTTCAGGAATCTTTGAATTTATATTATCTTTAATATAGATTAAGGTCAAAGTAGCTTATAATAACCATGAGGACAGAAATAATTCAATTCCTGTTTTAACTGTCAATGTATAGGATTGGTGACTGACAAATGCCAATATTTGTTGAACAAATAGATGAATGAATGAATGAAAGACTTTATATTCACCATTTTGTCACATTTAGTAGAGGGCTTCCCTGATGGTTCAGCTGGTAAAGAATCTGCCTGAAATGCAGGCCACTGCATGGAACGCAGGACATCCGGATCCGAGCCCTAAGTCAGAAGATCCGCTGGAGAAGGAGATAGCAACTCACTCCAGTATTATTGCCTGGGAAATTCCATGGAGAGAGGAGCCTGGTGGGCTACAGTCCATGAAGTCGGAAGAGGTAGATACGACTTAGCGACTAAACCAACCAACCAATGAATTATACTTTGAGGTATGAGAAATAGGGAAACACGGTACAAAGATTTTGAGTGCAGGTTACTTTTAAGTATGATGATGCTACTACAAGGAATATAAGGAAAAAACTGATCCTTATTCAGTAATGGCTAAGTACCTGGTATAGTTCTTGATATCTTAAAAAAAAGAAAAAAAAAAAAAACTGCTACAACATTATGTAGTAAATTATACTATTTCTATGTTACAGATAAGAAATCTCTAACGAAGTCAGGATTTCAATCAGTTTCCTGAGACAAAGGACTTTGTTAAAACACATTTTCAAGTCTACATATTTTAAATACCATAAATTATTTTTCTTTGAGAAACAATTGCTGTTGCTTTCCTCACAGTCATTATAGAATGCCCAGAAAGGTTCTCTTGTAGTTTTACTTTTTTCTTTTATCTACCAGATGGACATTACTAAATCAAATCCATCCTTCTTGTCTGAAAGATTTTATACTGCAACTCTTATTTCATATTCTATTTCAATTTTATTGTTGCTCAAAACTGTTCTGTAGATTTACTTCAGAAGGCTCATCAATTCATTCAATCTGTAGAAAAACGATTGTAAGATGTTAATACCAAAAAAGAATAGCTATTGTTTGGAGAATTAAATATTATTTTTAGGTAAGCCAGTAGGAAAATGAATTAGTATTTTTAAAATACCTGTCATATACAATAAAAATTTGAATTAAAATATTACAACTATTTATAATTAGAGAACAGCCATTTTAAATTGAGTTTAAAATTAATAAATATTTTCAAGGGCTTCCCTTGTGGCTCAGATGATAAAGAATTTGCCTGCAATGAGGAGACCAGCTCAATCCCTGGGCCAGGAAGATCCCCCAGAGAAAAGAATGCTCCCGTTTCCAGTATTCTTACCTGAAGAAATCTACAGACAGAGAAGTCTGAAATTAACCTGTGCCCCAGGTTATAGTCCATGGGGGCACAAAGAGTTGGGCATAACTAGGCAACTAACACACACACATACAAATATTTTCAAAACTATTCACTAATTGTAATACAAATGCATTAGTTTGTTTTATATTGGTTCAAAGTAATATGAAAAGACATGAATAATTTTATTATTAAATGATGTGAGGGAATAAAACTATAATGCATGAATATTTTGAAATAATTCAGTCTAAAATCATCATGAGAGTATAAGAAAATTTTTTAAGTAACCTAGTAAGTAGAATAGCTATTGTCACCACTACTGTAACACTATAGTCACAGAATTGGGATTTACTAAAAGATCAGACTGGACTATTATGTGAGGCCATTAATTATGATGGTTCTAGAGACAGGATACTTTCAGGGTTATATGATTATAATTGGTCACATAAAACCTTAAAATCTGTGGTAACATTCAATTCTTTTTTGTCTTATGTATGTTTTTGTCTTTTTTGTCTTAAATATGTTTATCAGTATCAGGGGGAAATTTCTATTTAAATTAAACACCATCTGTTTTCTGAACAGAAGAAATGAAGAAAAGCCCTACTGGAAATAATGTAACATTGAAGTAAATATTAAACATCAGTAAGATTAATGCACATAGTAATTGGTTTAATTTTACCTTTCAATATCATTTTAAGTGTCTCATATAATATAAAATCATTAAAAAAAATCAGCAATATGCAGTTGCAAAGGTTAGGTATCCCTTTGTTAATTCTAATTTTTAGAGCTGAAATTACAAACTTCATTTTACGGTTCTTGCAGAGTAAGAAGAATAAATTTAGAGACATAGAAGTCTTCTTTTGAATTGAATAGATATTACTTTAGAAAGAAAGACCAGATGTGAAGATTAGGGGGAAAAAAAAACCCTAAAATACAATTTCAGGAAATATTGGAAAATATTTTTGCAAATAAAAAAAATGTCTGGACAAACAGATCACCTAAAAAGAGTAAAAAATTGGTTAAAATCAATTTTCTTGCATGTAAGTGATAAACAAGGGGCATGTGTATTCAGTACTAAACTATTCACCTAAAGAGATTATAGACATAGAAAATCACAAATGGAAAAAGTTATGAAAATCTGGAAAACATAAACGTGAGCTGTTACAGTAAATTCTGGTAGCTCAAAATCCTAGAAAAATTTTCAGTTTTAAATATAGCATCTTAATTTTACAAAATTCTTGGAAATAAAAACTAATATTTGAAATGAGATCTAAATTGTTATTTTGTGAGTTTAGCTCAAATTCAATTTAATAACTCAAGTCATGTATTAGTGAAAGTGAAAGGATCAGTCAGTCAGTCGTGTCCGACTCTTTGCAGCTCTGTGGACTGCCAGGCTCCTCTGTCCATGGGATGCTCCAGGCAAGAAACTGGAGTGGGTTGCATTCCTGGATCTCCAGCATTGTGAACAGATTCTTTACCATCTGAGCCACCACAGGATAATACTCAGGTTTCTCTGGTACTTACATGAAGACTTTTTTTGAAAAGAATATCTATTTTTTTAATTAAAAATATATTAGAAATTACTCAGGGGAAGTTTTTTTTCTGTTTTTTGTTTTGTTTTGTTTTTTTTGTTTAAAGGTCAATCATTGTTCTGTTCAGAAGCCAGCAATATTCAATTATAAGCCATATATTTTATTTCAGATTAACAAAAAAATGAACGAGACATTTAGGAACTTTAGCATGTAGAGAAAAGAAAAATTTGCTAAATTTTACCATCTAGAAACAATTATAACTTTTGGTGGACATTATATCTCTCAGTGTGTATTCACAGAAAGAAATAAATAGATAAGTCAGACAAAGAGACAGAGAACTTCAAATAAATTTTTAAAATGATGCAATATCATATGTAACTATGTAATACAAAATAATTTATTTAATTTTGAGTATAATTGAGAATGAACAAAAGTTACTGTAAAGATGTTGGTAATCTTCAAATAAATAATCTTAAAATATATTATTACTAAAATATCTTCTATTTTAAAATCTGGTTCCTTTTTTTTTTTGGTTAGTATTGTCTTTTTAATTCTAGAGGCTCTATTTTAAGTCACAAATTATAAGTTATTTATTAGGTTCTGATTGTAAATATGTAGAATTGGAACACTTCTTATTTATCTCTTTTGTCTCTCTTTCATCTCCTTACTGTGCTCTATTATCAACTTTACAACATCAAATTCTCTAATAATAACCTTTTAAAAGTATAACTCTAGCATTCTTTAATTTTGTGCTTGTATACAAATTCATTGAATTAACCATTTCACTTTCCTTATGACTTCTCCATCAATGAAGTTTTGGTTTTATACATCTTTCAGTTCTCAGAATAATCAAATTTTATTTTTCCCCTCAAGCATGGCTCATTGCTACAGTTTTCTTATTTCTTAAATATAGACTTCTTATTTCTGTAAGAATAGTACCAACCAACTATTTATAAATCTCTGGTAACAATATTTTCCCTTGAGAGTTTTGTAAGAATTGTTCCACTCTTTTGAAACTGAATACTATACTAAAAAAATATAATAATCTAAATGCAAGTTCCCTTCTCTTAGTGCTTCCCCCATGGCTCAGCAGTAAAGTATCTGCCTGCAATGCAGGAGACCTGGGTTCAATCCCTGAGTCTGGAAGATCCCCGGGGGAGGTCATGGCAACCTGCTCCAGTGTTCTTGCTTGGAGAATCCCACGGAAGAGGAGCCTGGAGGGCTATAGTCTATGGGGTCGCAAAGAGTCGGAAATGGCTGAAGCAACTGAACATATGCACGTATACATTGTACTGAAAAAATAATCTAAATCTAAGTTCCTTTCTCTAAATGATTACCCATACCCACATCCTGAAAGTTTCATAATTTCCCCAAGATATATCTTAAAACCTTATTTTTTCCCTTGCATAAGGTATGCCCTACTGTTTATAAGTTCATGCCTGTGTTTGTTGAAAATATATTTCTTTATGCATTATTTCTTGGGAAAACCTAATGCTTTTGAATTGAATTCCTATAATCTATGTTGCATAGGAATTATCTTATTTATAATCATTTTTAAACCATTGCAGTTCTTACAGTTTGAAGGGGTGGGTGGTTTTGTAAAATCTGTCCACTATGCTCTTCAATTTCTTAAAGTAATGTTTAGTCTAATGTTATTGCTCAAAAATAAATTACATGTTTCTCCTCCAGTTCTTTTCTAAACTCCATATTATATTTAAATTACAGAACTGATTCCTGAGGAAGGAAGAGCTCATTTTAAAACTAATCATCATGAGGAAGTAATTAATATGTACCTCATTACCTTTAAGATCATACTAAAATAAGCACAAAAATGTGTCCCTTTATTCACTTAAAAAGATTTATTGAGCTGATCTAACACATAGATGCAGAATGATAGATACCAAAACATATGCTGGGTGTAGGAGTTACAGACTTGCTTTCAAGAAAGTCATGGCTTATTAATGAAATACAGTTTTCACTCATTATAATCATCAAATATCACAACACATAGTAACTAACACATAAAATCTAGAATGTGACTTTTAGTCTTTAGTCTTTTCTGTCACTTCAGTTGTGTCAAACTCTGTGTGACCCCACGGACTCTAGCCCACCAGGCTCCGCTGTCCATGGGATTTTCCAGGCAAGACTATTGGAGTGGATTGCCATTTCCTACCCCAGGGGATCGCCTCCACCCAGGGACTGAACCTGTGTCTCTTAAATCTCCTGCATTGGTAGGCAGGTTCTTTTCCACTAGCACCACCTGGGAAGCTTGATATTTCAGCTGTCAAATTTTAAGTTATTTTTATATTTCCATTTCAACTATGAAATAAGTAGTTATAAGGTACTTACCAAAAACTAATTTTGACCTTCATATCACTTAGAAATGTGACTTAGGGCAAGGTAGTTAGTTTTTTTAAGTTTCAACTTCTTTTACAAATAATAATGATGTTCAACTTTTCTAAAGTGCTTAATATGTGACAGGAATTCTGCTAAGCATTGGATCATGTAATTATCTTAACAGGATAACTGAGTGTATGTCTCTGTGTGTGTGTAAAGTAAAATACAGAATAGGTTAAATACCAAGATGTCACAACTGAAAAGTGATAGAGTTGAAATTTGAGTCTATTCTTGTCTACATTCAATATTTATGATCACAATAACTCTATTATTTGTTTCCGATAAAAAAAGTTTATTACTGTTCAATGAAAGAACAAAAATAAAGTTCTTAGCTTGTGTACATACAGTGTCTAGCATATACAAAATGGTCAGTAGATATCAGCTGCCCTTATGATTATATTTATTATATATATATTTATAAATATGGAAAGACAGTGATAATTGAATATATTGTTTTTAAATGCTTTCTTTAGACTGCCGTAAATATTTAACAGCAATACTATCATGACCACCCAAGCAATCCAGACAAAATGCCTATAACAGAGTTCTAGTTAAGTGTTGAATAAATAACCAAAGAAGCAGTCAAAACAAATCATCAAAATACAAAGAATAGACAACTTTGGGGGCCCAGGACTTGAAGTGATAGGGGAAGGCCAAGGTATAGAAATAGTTGATATGGGAGACCATTTTCATTAAACAAATGTAGAAATTAAGTGCACAAATATAACTAAATGTGTTGAAGATAATTAAGTCAAGTTTTTCACTGCCAGAAATAGTATTTTAAAACATGACAAGGAGAAAGTTAGAATAAAACCTAAAGTATTGAATTAAAGTTGTATCATTTCCTTATACATGGATAAAAAGGAGAGAGATTCATACAGACGTTTGTAAGTTTGAGTATATACATGATCATGTTTTCTAGTTCTGTCCACTGAGGGAGTCTAGAAGCTCTCATAACACTCCATAGCAATGAGCATAATTGAGAGTCCTGATCTTGATTTTAAAATGGCATCTTCTACTATAAGATAAGCCTGGAAAAATTGTTTGTGCTTGAAAGTAGGAAAATGCTCCATTGTTGTTGTTTAGTCTCTGCTTGACATATCAAAAAGATACAGGCTTTCCAGCCTACAATACATAAGTTCTTGGGCACTGCTTTGCACTGGGCTTCCACAGGGGCTCAGTGGTAAAGAATCTGCCTACCAATGCAGGAGACGGGAGTTCAATTCCTGGGTTGGGGAGAAGGAAATGGCAGCTCACTTACAGGAAAATCCCATGGAGAGAGGAGCCTGGTGGGCTACAAAAAAAGTCTCAGAGAGTCCACATGATTAAGAATGCATGCACTCTGCACTAATAGGTTCTTCCATATATCATGCACAATTCCTGTAGTTTATTTTATTATCAGCATCATATGCTCTTCTGACAGATCACAGAACATACCCATAGTTTAAACCATAAGAAGTTCATATGACTCTTATTTAAATATCTAATATCCAATATTTTGATAACCAAAACTGGCATACTGCCTCATGGTGTCAGGACACAGGATCTTGCAAACCTATTACTGTGCTCTGTGAAGTCACTTCATGTTCTAAGATTTCCAGTCATCGTATCTCTAGGTCACTCAGCAAAAAAGGGAAAAGAAAGGCTTGTGAAGTGAAAGCCGCTCAGTCGCGTCCGACTCTTTGCGACAAGGAATATACAGTCCATGGATTTCTCCAGGCCAGAATAGTGGATTGAGTAGCCTTTCCCTTCTCTAGGGATCTTCCCTACTCAGGGATCAAACTCAGGCCTGCCGCATTGTAGGCCGTTTCTTTACCAGCTGAGCTACAAGGGAAGCCTAAGAAAGGCTTACCCCTCTTTGTAATGGCATTTTCTACAAGTCACACTTAGATCTACATGAACCTTATTTGCAGCAGTTTGGTGATATGGCCACATATAACTGCTAGTAAGAATAGGAAATGCATATATTTTATGCAATCATATATTGAGCAAAAGATTTTATAACTCTAGAATAAAGACGAAAATTGATTTTGGAAGATGTGCAAATAACCATATCTGCTCCAATAACTGTTCTTAATTCGCTCACATATTCTTCTGCCTCTACTAGATAAATCACTTTCAGTGTATTCAAATCCTTAAGCTGGCGCTACATTTCCTTTGCATGTAAGTAGTTCTGCTATCCAATCTGCTCTGAGTTCCTAATTGGGTTTCTCTGTGTACCTATTGCACAGATTCCCGTCTGGGATATTCAGACCTTATTATCCTATTTATTTTATTTGATCAGGTTGGTGGTTTCACTGGGAAATGTCTGTTGTCTATATTATTGCCGACTTTTCTCATGGGCTAATCAAATCCCTAAGAGAAATAATATCCACTTTCTTAATTATCTTTGAAATGTTCCTTTATTCTAATCAAGACCTATATTTACTTTCTTAGGCTCTTTAGGGAATAAATCTTGCTTTTTGTCATTGTGCGGTGGCACAGAACAATAGAATATTTGTTTAAACTCTCTTTGAAACAGATCTTCAACAAATAGTCTCCCCCACCCCAGCAATGCTCTTCAATTTTGCTTCTTTACAATCAAAATGCCATTAATTCTTGAGCCAAATAAGGGTTCTGTGATGCATATTGTATTCCTTCTCAGTTTTCATCATTTTGGGCTTAGAATTTAATTTTTCCAAGGTTCCTAAATCAGTAATACTTATACTGCCTTCCACCTTCCAAAATACCACTGCTATTATTTTCTCTGTTATTAAAGTTTTCCTTGGAGATGTAACTTTAACCTCATTTCTTTCTTTTACTTTGGTAGGGTTTAGGAAATAAATGGAGATAAATGTTTCCTCATATCAATCATTTTTAACCTGAAGTTATTTTTTCTATTTTTTTAAACTAAAAATTCAAAAGAAACAAATTTTATTTATATTTGATATGCATATTAACATAAGGATCCTCATTTGGTCTGAATGTCACAGCTATATATCATAATATATATATTGCATATATTTCAGTAATACATATATTTCAGTCAGTCATCTGATTGAATAATCTGTTCTAGTTACATGAAGTATGAAAAAAAAAGAAACTATTTTACTCCAGAATATTGTAATATACTACTGTTTACTCATGTCCCATTAAGTCAATGACAGATTCTATTATCATAGACGGCAAATATATTACTAAATTGTAAATTTCATGAGATGGAGAATGATTAAGACTCTTTTTTAGTCATTTTAAGATTTATTAATAATCTCCTGGCAATCCCATTTTAAAAAGCTGTCGAAGATGATGATGAGTCATGACAGTTGTCCTTTATAAAAAGACAAGGAAGCCAAATGTAGTGATCATCTCTATGATGACATGTGTCCCTGAGCAGTACATTTCTCCATTAGTTAGAAATTCTTTTGACTCCAAGGCAATAAAATCAGACTTAGAGTGAAATAAATAAAATAGGGCTTGTTGGAGGGATGGATGTGTATGCCATGCTTCCACAGCTTCATGTGGTCATCCATGACACAAACACTTTATATTTTTCTATTTCTCTGCTATGAATGTGGAGATTTGTGTCCTCTTTCTCCTGCTGAGGCATCACACTGATTTCAAGCAGAAAGAATGAGTAAAAACAACAATTCATTTCTGCTGGAAACTTTGATTTAATTACTTTACCTATTGATATCTTTCTACCATCTATTTAACTATATTTTCTACACATTTCTTTACTATTTTTGAATCAAGGAGAGGCAAACAAAATATGTGCTATTGTACCTCAGGATAAGAGTCAGAATTAGTCACATATTTAACAAAGAAGAGTGAAAATCAAAATAAATAAGATTGCCAAAAGTGTTTCTGAAAGTCATGGTTTTTCCACTGTAGAATATGAGTCTAGACTCCTTAAAATCAATTAGTAAACTCCACTCACTCTCATCCTAAAAGATGATGCTGTTAAAGTGCTGCACTCAAAAAGTGAAAGTGAAGTTGCTCAGTCCTGTCTGACTCTTTGCGACTCCATGGACTGTAGACTACCAGGCTCCTTCATCCATGGGATATTCCAGGCAAGAGTACTGCTATCTCCTTCTCCAGAGGATCATCTTGACCCAGGGATCAAACTCGAGTCTCCCGCATTGCAATTGCAGGCATAAGCTTTACCATCTGAGCTACCAGGGAAGTCAATATGAGGGCAAATTTGGAAAACTCAGCAGTGGCCACAGGACTGGAAAAGGTGTGTTCATTCCAATCCGAAAGAAAGGCAATGCCAAAGAATATTCAAAGTACCACACAATTGTACTCATCTCACAGGCTAGCAAAGTAACACTCAAAATTCTCCAAGCCAAGCTTCAACAGTACGTGAACCATAAACTTCCAGATGTTCAAGCTGGATTTAGAAAAGGCAGAGGAACCAGAGATCAAATTGCCAACATCCGTTGGATCATCGAGAAAACAAGAGAGTTCCCGAAAAGCATCTACTTCTGCTTTATTGATATGCCAAAGCCTTTGTGTGGACCACAACAAACTCTGGAAAATTCTTAAAGAGATTGGAATATCAGACCACCTGATCTGCCCCTGAGAAATCTATCTGCAGGTCAAGAAGCAGCGGTAGAACCGCATGTGGAACAACAGACTGGTTCCAAATCAGGAAAGGAGTATGGCAAGGCTGTATATTTTCACCCTGCTTATTTAACTTCTATGCAGAGTAGATCATGAGAAATGCCAGGCTGGATGAAGCACAAGCTGGAATCAAGATTGCCAAGAGAAATATCAATAACTTCAGACATGCAGATGACACTACCCATATGGCAAAAAGGGAAGAAGAACCGAAGAGCCTCTTGATGAAGGTGAAAGAGGAGAGTGAAAATGTTGGCTTGAAATACAACCTTCAGAAAACTAATATCATGGCATCCAGTCCCATCACTTCATGGTAAATAGATGGGGAAACAATGGAAACAATGAGAGGCTTTCTTTTGGGGGGCACCAAAATCACTGCAGGTGGTGATTGCAGCCAAGAAATTAAAAGATGCTTGCTTCTTGGAAGAAAATCTATAACCAACTGAATAGCATATTAAATGGAAGAGACATCACTTTGCCAACAAAGGTTTGTCTGGTCAAACTATGGTTTTTCCAGTAGTCATGTATGGATGTGAGAGTTGGACTATGAAGAAAGCTGAGCACTGAAGAATTGATGCTTTTGAACTGTGGCAATGTAGAAGACTCTTGAGAGTCCCTTGGACTGCAAGGAGATCCAACCACTCTATCCTAAAGGAAATCAGTCTTGAATATTCATTGGAAGGACTGATGCTGAAGCTGAAACTCCAAAACTCTGACCACCTGATGTGAATAACTGACTCATTTAAAGACCCTGATGTTGGGAAAGATTGAAGGCGAGAGGAGAAAGGGACAACAGAGGATGAGATGTTTGGATGTCATTACTGACTCAATGGACATGAGTTTAAGTAAGCTCCGGGAGTTGGTGACGGACAGGGAAGCCTAGCATGCTGCAATCCATGGGGCTGCAAAGAGTTGGACTTGACTGAATGACTAAAATGAACTGGGGTTCCCTAGTGGCTCAAACGTAAAGAATCCTCCTGAAATGTGGGAGACGAGGGTCTGATTCCTGGGTTGGGAAAAAGGAGGGCATGGCAACCCACTCCAGTATTCTTGCCTAGAGGCTCCCCATGGAAGAGGAGCCTGGTGGGCTACAGTCCATGGGGTCCCAAAGAGTAAGACACGACTGAGTGACTAAGCACAGCACATATATCTTTATGAATTATATTTTTCAATTGTGATACCTGTTAACCCAGATATTGTAATAAATTGGGCTTAGATTTTGAGTTATGTATCCCAAAGCATTAAAATAAGATAATAATGAGACCTGTTCAGCCAAAATCATGCTCTAAAATATGTTGATAGAATTAAGTAAACTATCAATTAATTCTTAATAATAATATTAAGAGGAGATAATATTATGAATATAAAGGATTTTGTTTCACTTAAAGTATTATAAAATAGTATTTACTTGATTGTGGAAGAAACACATGATATGGCTCATATTGTTTTCAGCTTTGGTTAAAAAAAAAATAAAGTGTATCTGAAGCAAAAAGCATCTTGAAGCCTTAAAGTTTAAAAAATAAAGTTGAAAGATGAGAAGGTAGTTGATAAAAGTGCTTGGGAAAAACAACAACAGTAACTATACATTATATAC
This sequence comes from Dama dama, assembly GCF_033118175.1. Lineage (NCBI taxonomy): Eukaryota > Metazoa > Chordata > Mammalia > Artiodactyla > Cervidae > Dama > Dama dama. The sequence continues at coordinate 56,038,685 of NC_083697.1, forward strand.
CACTAACATTATAAGCAAAATTCTTTATTTGAGGAAGAATTTTCCTTATTTGGTTAAGAAAAGCAAAAAGCTTAAAAAAATAATATGAATGATTGTCAATAACTGATTTTTCTATTAACTTGTTCAGTTCAGTTCAGTTTGGTTGCTCAGCCATGTTCGACTCTTTGTGACCCCATGGACTGCAGCATGCCAGGCCTCATGTCGGTCCCCAACTCCCAGAGCTTACTCAGACCCCTGTCCATCAAGTCAGTGATGCCATCCAACCATCTCATTCTCTGCCGTACCCTTCTCCTCCCAACTTCCATCTTTCCCAGCATCAGGGTCTTTTCAAATGAGTCAGTTCTTCACATCAGGTGGCCAAATTATTGGAGTTTCAGCTTCAACATCAGTCCTTCCAATTAATATTCAGGACTGATTTCCTTTAGGGTAGACTTGTTGAAGTCCTTGCAGTCCAAGGGACTCTCAAGAGTTTTCTCCACCACTCAAAATCATCAATTCTTCGGCGCTCAGCTTTCTTTACAGTTAAAATCTCACATCCATATATGACTACTGGAAAAACCATAGCCTTGAATACATGGAACTTTGTTGGCAAAGTAATGTCTCTACTTTTTAATATGCTGTCTAGGTTGGTCATAACTTTCCTTCCAAGGAGCAAGCATCCTTTAATTTCATGGCTGCAGTCATTGTCTGTAGTGATTTTGGAGACCAAAAAAATAAAGTCTTTCACTGTTTCCATTGTTTCCCCATCTATTTGCCATGAAGTGATGAGACTGGATGCCATGATCTTAGTTTTCTGAATGTTGAGTTAAGCCAACTTTTTCACTCTCCTCTTTCACTTTCATCAAGCAGCTCTTTGGTTCTTTCACTTTGGCCATAAGGGTGGTGTCATCTGCATGTCTGAGGTTTTGATGTTTCTCCTGGCAATCTTGATTCCACCTTGTGTTTCATGCAGCCCAGCATTTCAAATGATGTACTCTGCATAGAAGTTAAACAAGCAGGGTGACAATACAGAGTCTTGACACTCCTTTCCTAATTTGGAACCAGTCTGTTGTTCCATGTGCAGTTCTAACTGCTGCTTCTTGACCTGCAGATAGGTTTCTCAGGAGGCAGGTAAGGTGTTCTGTTTTTACCATTTGTTTTAGAATTATCCACAGTTTGTTGTTTTCCACACCGTTAACGGTTTTGGTGTAGTCAATAAATCAGAAATAGATGTTTTTTCTGGAACTCTCTTGCTTTTTTGATAATCCAGTGGATGTTGGCAATTTTATCTCTGGTTCTTCTGCCTTTTCTAAATCCAGCTTGAACATCTGTAAGTTCATGGTTCACACACTGTTGAAGCCTGGTTTGGAGAATTTTGAGCATTACTTTGCTAGCCTGTGAGATGAGTACAATTGAGTGGTAGTTTGAGCATTCTTTGGCATTGCCTTTCTTTGGGATTGGAATGAAAACTGACCTTTTCCAGTCCTGTGGCCGCTGCTGAGTTTTCCAAATTTGCTGGCATATTGAGTGTAGCACTTTCACAGCATCCTCTTTTAGGACTGAAATAATTCAACTGGAATTCCAATACCTCCACTAGCTTTGTTCATAGTGATGTTTCATCAGGCCCACTTGACTTTGCCTGCCAGGATGTCTGGCTGTAGGTGAGTGATCACACCATTGTGGTTATCTGGGTCATGAAGATCTTTTTTTGTATAGTTCTTCTGTGTAGTGTTGCCACCTCTTCTTAATATCTTCTGCTTCTGTTTGGTTCATACCATTTCTGTCCTTTATTGTACCCATCTTTGCATAAAATGTTCCCTTAGAATCTCTAAGTTTCTTGAAGAGATCTCTAGTCTTTCCCATTCTATTGTTTTCCTCTAGTTCTTTGCATTGATCACTGAGGAAGGCTTTCTTATCTCTCCTTGCTATTCTTTGGAGCTCTGCATCAGTGGGTATATCTTTCCTTTTCTCCTTTGTCTTTTGCTTCTCTTCTTTTCTCAACTATTTGTAAGGCCTCCTCAGGCAACCATTTTGCCTTTTTACATTTCTTTTTCTTGGAGATGGTCTTGATCGCTGCCTCCTATGAGCCTCTGTCCATAGTTTTTCAGGCACTCTGTCTATCAGATCTAATCCCCTAATCCCTTGAATCTATTTGTCACTTCCACTGTGTAATTGTAAGGGATTTGATTTAGATCATACTTGAATGGTCTAGTGATCCCTACTTGCTTCAGTTTAAGTCTGAATTTGGCAATAAGGAGTTCATGATCTGAGCCACAGTCAGCTCCTGGTCTTGTTTTTGCTGACTGTATAGAGCTTCTCCATCTTTGGCTGCAAAGAATATAATCAATCTGATTTCGGTGTCGACCATCTGGTGATGTCCATGTGTAGAGTCTTATCTTGTGTTGTTGGAAGAGGGTGTTTGCTATGACCAGTGTGTTCTCTTGGCAAAATTCTATTATCCTTTGCCCTGCTTCATTTTGTATTCCAAGGCCAAATTTGACTGTTACTCCAGGTATCTCTTGACTTCCTACTTTTGCATTCTAGTACCCTGAGTCTAAAATGAATCTTAAAAGAAAATCCTCTTAAGAGAATTACTTTATGAGGTATTCATTTAAATTATAACAAAGAAATATTTTTTTACTAATGAACTATGAGTCTATTAACTTTTTGTTGATGAATTCCATTAACATTAAAAAAAAAAAAACTATTCCAAACCTAGTAGATTAATTTTAAAATAAAGTGTAGAATCTCAATTTAATACATAATATATTATCCATTTATTTTTCATTTAAAATTTTTCAAATAATATATTGGCACAATAAGACATACAAATATTTCTATTTAAGTATATTTGAGACAATTGATTTTTTTTCTGATGGTGTTTGCATACATATATATAATATATATATACACACATATGCATATGTATATATGCAACAAAATTCTAACTTAAAGTCAGCAAACTAAAAAAAAAAAAAAGAAATCATCCTTCATTTAGTAAAATAAAAGCAAGCAGAAAGGAGATCTAACTGTAATTCATATACACACGAAACACTGGATTTGATGACTTTTCAATGTTGTTCTCAATTTCCAGCCCTGGGGAAAGGGGGTTATTTCTTCAAGGAAAGAAAAAAAAAATGCATGAATGAAGATCATCCCAATCTTACCTTTCTGTAAACAAGTTAATAATTAAATTTCCAGGGAGCATGTTCATGCATGCATGCTCAGCCATGTCCTACTCGTTCCAACCCCATGAACTGTAGCCCACCAGGCTACTCTGTCCATGGGATTTTCCTGAAAGGAATACTGGAGCGGGTTGTCATTTCCTCCTGCAGAGGATCCTCCCAACCCAAGGTTTGAACCCACATCTCCTGCATGTCCTACATTAGCAGGTTGGGTTTTTGTGGTTATTGTTTTTTTTCCCCACTGAGCCATCTGGGAAGCCCCAAACATTTGGAAACAAGCTAATTATAATTTGTTTATTACAGTAGATATTCTCTAATTAGTTTTAAGACTTTATCTAATCAGTTGAGAAGGTCCATAGTGTCAAAACTGTTTTTATAAAAATAATAAGGCATTATTTGTCTTTCTTCTTATGTTGACATTTGCACTTCTGGTGTACAAAAAATGTTGTTAAATTAGCAACATCTCAATATGAATAAGAGAATCCTGGGTGGCTCAGTGGTTAAGAATCTTCCTGCCCATGAAAGGAGACACAAGAGATGTAATTTTGATCCCTGGATGAGGACGATTCCCTGGAGGAGGAAATGATAACCCACTCAATTATTCTTGCCAAGATGATATCAGAGAGGCCTGATGGACTGCAGTCCATAGGGTCACAAGTAGTTGGACATGACTGAGCACACACAAACAGCATGAATAAAGTCAGGGTTATCACACACTTAGTAGTCACTGTGTTTTACACTGCTATAAACTGAGAAGGAAAATAAAGCCAGGAATATTTAAGAATGTCTTTGTTGAATCTAATGATTAATTTTTATGAGTCAACTTGGCTAGCCAATGGTGCTGAAAGCATAGAACTTGGTTGAACACTTTTCTCTAAGTTAATGTGAAGATATTCTATAGTTGTGGTTAGATTTTACAATCAGCTTATTTTGAATAAATAAGATTACCCTCAACCCTATAAGTGGACCTCATTCAATCAGATGAGGGCTTATGAACAGAAACTGCTTCCCAGAGAAGAAGGAACATCACATCAAGACTATGACAGAAATCTTGCTTATTTCTTTACACTTGTTAGCCCCTCAAAATGTGTGAGTCTATTTCTACACAAAAGTGAATAAATAAAGTTCCTTTTGGTTTTGTTTCCCTAAAGAACCTTAACTGTTATAGATTTTGGTACTGAAAATGGTTCTACCAAACCAAATTCTTTTTTGGTGGAATTAATTCTTGGATTTGTGGAACTGACTCACTAATGTGGTTCTAATTAAAGGCATAAATTGTTTCCATTTCCAGTGCAAAGAGGGCACTGATAATTCATGATTTGATGTGGCTATAAGAGAACGCAAATTATCACTGTTACATGCTCCTAAACAAATATTTATGAGGCAAGTTTCTGAGTAACTGTGCATTTGCTATCTTAGACCACTTTTTTTTTGTGTGTCAAGTTAATGACTGTAATGAGATGGATTGGTTGCTCCTAACTGCTGGACAGAGTACAGGGGACAAAAAGGATGAACTCAGGGCTTCAAATTCCATGCATGAATAACCTGAAAATTTCTGTGTCTGCCCTGAGTGAAACTCTCACCTCCTATGTCCATGGAGATAAAATTTCTATAATAAAATCCTTTTTGTAAGCACAACTACAACACAAATTGAATTTCCAACCTCTTAGGGTGCCTGCTGGTAGAGTGACTGTATTGATTGAAAAAGGATGGATTCTGAAAAGTGAAATAGAGACGTGTGAGCAATTCCTGGTGTAGCTGGGGACAGTTCAAGTGAATGTTCTTCACTTGAAAGAGCATTCTTCCAAGTTCTCGTCTGAGGAGGTTAATACCCTATGATTGAGGAACTTGCAATGGCTACTTTTAGGTGGTTAACTTGCAATACACTGCTGATTTTTGTCAGGATCCATTCTTGTTACTCCTTGCTTCTAGAGGCATAACGAGACTCAAGTACTAATAGGACCCAGAAGATGAGGTACAAAGTGTAACTCATGAGGTGTTGTACTAACTCTCCAAAAGAACTACATGAATTTTCCAATTAAGGCAGACAGAAATCTTAGGAATAGATGTGAAAGTGAAAAGTGAAAGTGAAGTTGCTCAGTTGTGTCCAACTCTTTGCGACCCCATGGACTGTAGCCTACTACGCTCCTCCATCCGTGGGATTTTCCAGGCAAGAGTACTGGAGTGGGGTGCCATAGATGTAGGGGTAGATGTTAAAAAGAGTGTAGGGTGATAGTGGAAGGAACATAAATTTGAATTTAAACAAATTTGTTGATGTAAGCATGCATACTAAGCAGATTCTGGATTCATTGTTACATCTTGAACGGTCAAAAGATCTTCAACAGTGTGTGCCTTTGCTAGCTGAAATATACACCAAAAAGTGGCATACATTAAATTATGCTGAAATGACATAAGTCCCTTGGTACACTGTAAAAGATGGTACCCAAAAGTTTGAGGAGATTGGAATGTTAGAGTGGATTTATCACACAAACCCTGTTTACCCACCTGAGAAACTGCATCTTTTACTACACCTGTGAGAAATGCATATATGAGGTGAACTCCAGCATTCTACAGGTCAAAAATTACAGTGAAAACTGCTGCCATTGAACTGAGATCCTTAGATGAAATGAAAATAATTAGATGTTAAGGTAGAAGGGATCAAGTGGTAACAGCACTTGGCTGCAAAAGAGCAAGTAGACATGTTTGTTGTCACAAACAATGAATGGAGTCAAAGTGTTAATCAGAATACTCTGACTCACTGAAACTTATGGCACTGGCTAGTTGGTCATGGTGTCCCTAGGAGAAAAATCAATGGGCAGCCACATAAATTTTTACTCTGTCTATAAAAGTGGAAGAGTTCTAGACCATGTGGGCAGAAGTTTAACTTGAATTACCAGTCATCAATCAATCAATTTCCAGACTTCAGCCAGTCTAAGACCCATAACCCTTTGAATAAAAGAGAGGCTGGACCTCAATACATTGCCAAAAATTTATACTGCTAATCTCTCTTTCAACCTTTCCCAAAGGGACCTTTATCTTTTTGTCAAGGGGACTATGCTTTGGGGAAAAGAAAATAATCAGTCTTTCTGGGAATTTCTGGGCACATGCTCTGTTTTGTTTAGTCGTTCAGTCATGTCCGACTCTTTGCAACCCCATGGACTGTAGCCCCCCAGGCTCCTCACTCCATGGGGGGTTCCAGACAAGAATACTGAAGCAAGTTTGCCATTTCCTTCTCCAGGGGATCTTCATGACTCAGGGATTGAAGCTGTGTCTGTTATGTCTCCTGTCTTGGCAGGTGGGTTCTATACCACTGTGCCACCAGGGAAGCCCCATATTCTCTGAGCAGACACTTACTCTAGGAGACCCAAAATATCACTGGAATTCACCAGTCAGAGAAAGGGTTTTTGGAAATCAGGTCATCAATAAAGTTTTACCCCAGGTTCATCTCACACTAGGTTCACTTGGTCCCCAAACCTATCTGTTAGTTGGGTCCCCAGTTCTAAACTGTAGAGTTCCAATAGAGATGCTCAGCAACTGCCAGAATCACAGCCCTGGTTTCCTAATCTATGAAGTGAGGGCTACTATGCTGGGAAATGCCAAGTGGAAGCCCTGGAAGAGCCTTTACCTAGGAAATAGTGAACTGAAGCCAATACCACACTGCTGGAGGGATTGCAGATTAGTGCCACCATCAAGGACCTGAAGGATGCAGGGGTGGTGATTCCCATCATATAGCCACTCAGGGTAAGTATTTGGCTTATGCAATAGATAGTTATGTAATGGGAGGAAGGAAATGGAGTAGAAAAGGTTTGTTGGGCAAATACTCTGAGAGTAACATATTCATTCTCTCACAGTTCTCATGCGTCAGGATTCTAGTACATTTTCATTGGACCCTCTGTTCAAGGACTCTTCATACTACAATCAAAGTGTAAGCCAGGGCTGTGGTCTCACCTGAGGCTCAGGGTCCTGTGTGATTCTCCTTAGTTATTGGCAGAAATTAATTCCTTTTGATTATAGAACTGACATTTGCATTTTATTGTTAGCTGTTGGCAAGGGTTGTTTGACATCCTAGAAACCTCCAACCAATTCTGTCATCTTCATTCCACAACCAATCCCCTCCACTGAGAGGATCTCTTGCCCCTTCAGTTCTTTCTGATCTTTTTTAAGAGCTCATCCAGGATAATATCCTTAAAACAAATTAAGAAGAAAATATTTCAAGGTATAATATTGAATGTTGAATAAGAGAATAAACTTCAATTCTACTGATAGTATGCAATGTTCTTTATCATATGATTTAGCTGATTCTTTCAGTTATTCTCATAGAATCCTTATATTAAACACAAAAACTTGTGAAAAATTTTATATTTAATTTTGAACCTTTTTATTACCACTAACAGTGAGATGTTGGAGCTAATAAGTTTATATTTTTCAACAGAAGAATGTTTTGTGCATCACTGAAAGTAAAGCATTCAACTCATTGTGTAAAGTCTGTGGGTACCACAGATGTTAGCAAGTGAATTTTTAATGATTTTTTTTTTTTTTGCATGTGAACAACTCCATACAAAAACACAATAGTGTCTCATTAACATTTATTGTTTCTTCAAGGTCAAATGGCGAACATAGTCAACTCTAATTATAGCTATTGTGGACTAGAAGTAATGTGTTATCAAAGAACTAATGTTTTCAGTTTTATTTTCATAGTTCTTATTTGAAATTTTAAAAATATGGCTATATTCTAAAGTATTAGATTTATAAAATTTGAAATGTCAATAGGTTGCATTCATTTTAAACACACATGAGACTATTTTTGCTTGCCACAAAAATTATCTTACTATGATTATTGTTCATGTTGCTATTGAATTAAATAAAAAAATATGTGATAGATTCCAGAGGATCATTCTTTCTGATGAGAGTTTTGGGAAATGCACTTTTTAAACATTTGGGAAATACATGGTTTAATGTAGTTGTATATAGGGGATCTCTTAGAGAATTCCTTAGGGGTCCAAAAATATAAACAACCAATAATCATAAGGATAAGAACTAAAATATCTCTGTTGTTTGCTAAGTCTAAGTCATGTTCAAGTCTTTTGTGAGCCCATGGACTGTGGCCCACCAGGCTCCTCTGTACACGTAATTTTCCAGGCAAGAATACTGGAGCAGGTTGCCTTTTCCTTCTCCAGGGATCTTTCCAAGCCAGGGATCAAACCTGATCCTCCTGCATTGGCAGATGAATTCTTTACCATTGGGCCACCTGGGGAGCTCTAGAGATGGGTTAGTCTTCTACTCTTCTTTTCTCTTTCCTCTCTTCTTCCCGTCCCCATCAATCCCTTTTTCCTTTTCTTTCATATTGTCTTATTTCTTTTCTTCTCTTCCTCCTTCTCTCTCTACTTCTAACTTCTATAATTCATACAAACACAGTCTCTTAACTTCGACCTGAATCCTCATAGCTTCATTTTGCACATATACTTGAACATATTCATTCGTTTACCACTTTTTTATTCTTATCTTTACATTTGTCACTATTGGATGGTTTACTATAAATCAATGCAGAAAGAACAGATTCCTGATTTTCTGCATCTTATGACACAGTGGTAAAGAATCTGTCTTCCAAGCAGGAGATGCAGGTTCAATTCCCGGGGTTGGAATCCCCTGGAAGAAGAAATGGCAACCCACTCCTGTATTCTTGCCTGGGAAATCCCATGGACAGAGAAGTCTGGTGGGCTACAGTCCATGGGGTCAAAAAAGAGTCGGACACGATTTAGTGATTAAACACAACAACAGCAAATATTACAATGAGAGACAGATAATAGACAATGAAGAGTAAATTATACACTAAGCAAGGAAATCATGAACATTATGAAAAATGCTAGAGAATAAAGATAGAGTGACTCAGAAATAGGCTTGGTAGTAAATTTTAAGTCAAGTAATCAGGGAAATTATATCTCATTGTCAACGTTTTGTGTGTTCCTCGAGCACAGCTTTCAGAGTGAAAATATGATTTATCTAAGTCAGGTTACTATAAATTTTCATTTTATACTCAGACAGTTGAATAGTTTATGTGGCATTTTCTAAGTAGTCATACTCTTCTATAAATCTGTATATTAGAATTTATTTACCATAGAAATACTAAACCAGAAATATCCTAAAAAAAGTATTCCTTTGGTGAAGACTTTTCTATCAAAGATTATTAGTCTATTTATCAAGAGCTCAGTTTTTAGTATACTTACAAGGAGATTATATTTGATCACTTGCATTCTTTTTTCCCAGAGTCTTTTCCTGTATATAAATCACTGGATAAATAGGGGCTTAATTTGTCCCCATTCAGAAATAAAAAGTCTGCTGTTCACCATCCTCTACCCTATCTAATTCACTGGTAAATATTGCCCCTCGGTCAAGTGAAAGGTTCCCAGAATGATAAACACAACTTGAAAACCATGACTAGTAGTTAGCTTCTCCAAAGGTGAATCATTAGCATACACTGTTTCATTTCATTTGTTTAAGTTATATGATTGGAAGGTTTGGGGGACAGTTTATAACCTGACAGGATTTGGAGCTACTTTCTTCCAAGACTTTAATACGAATGTTTCTTCTGATACCAGTCAAGCTAATGACTTTTCTTGAACTTCGTCCTCTGAGGAAGGAACTATCACAATATCATTAATGTGGTGCTATTACTCATATTCATGTATACCAAATCCAAGACTTGCCTCCATAGATTATGGCAACAGGCTGATAAACAATGTATAATGACTTTCATTCATGAAAATGCAATATCCATCTAGTTATTCTGAGAGATTCCGGTTTAAAAGATGGAAATGGATCCAAGTTTCTGATATCTGACATTATTTGAATTATAATTTCAGTATACCTTCTGTTGAAGAGATTTTTCCAGAGCAGAAACAAGACTCAGAGTATATCTCTTATGAAAATGGAAAAGCCAAACAAAAGTCTCTACATAAAATTTAAAAAGAAAAGTCATTCCCTCAAAAGGTAAATCTGAAGAATGTTTAAAGAACACATATACCTTTAATGAAAAATGATATCTTATAAATTTATGAAAGCTTAGAGCTTATAGTACAGTATCTTGAATATATTCAGTACTTACAAAATATCTTTTTATTGCTTGAATCAAAATAATCATTTCAACAAGTTAATTTTGGAATTACCATTTTGCTGGAGTGGAGAGGAAGAGAAAGAAAACACAAAATGTGATTCCACTTTACCAGTCTACATTTAATAGAGTCTTTCTATTTAACTACTCCACCTCTCATGAATACCTAACCATGGCTCCTTCTGTTCTGAGCAATAACAGTGGCTGATGTCCTAATAAAGATGTGCTAAGCTCTATCAAACCCAAGCTGAGTTGTCAAACTGAAGAGCACATGCCAACTGCTGCCTCCTGTGTACTCAGGATTTAAACTATGTTCTGTTCACAGCTAAACAGTCTTCAAAAGGAATATATTACCATATTAGAGGCAATATTGCATTTTTGGCATATCGTTGCACTTCACTATTGAGACAAAAAGCCTCTAAATTTTCTTTTTTTATTAAAAAAATCATATTCTAAAGAGAACTGAAGCAAAAGTGAAATTTTGGAAATTGTCATCTCTAAACTTGGAGTTTGTGATGGATAGGGAGGCCTGGTGTGCTGCAATACATGGGGTCTCAAAGAGTCGGACACAACTGAGTGACTGAACTGAACTGAAGCTTTGCAAAAAACCATTGTTTATGGCTATCATAAAGCCAGTGGTAATTTATGTGAATTTATTAGTGGTGTCCTAGAAATAATAACCCTTTTACCACAGTTGGTAAAGAATATGCCTGCAAAGCAGGAGACCCTGATTTGATTCCTGGGTCAGGAAGATCCTCTGGAGAAGGGATAGGCTACCCACTCCAGTATTCTTGGGCTTCCCTTGTGGCACAGCTGGTAAAGAATCTGCCTGCAATGGAGACCTGGGTTCAATCCCTGGGTTGGGAAGATCCCCTGGAGAGGGAAAGGCTACCAACTCTATTATTCTGGCCTGGAGAATTCCATGGACATAGTCCATGGGGTCTCAAAGAGTCGGACACGACTAAGCGACTTTCAAAAACAAAAATAAATAATAAATGATGTTTATTCTATGTTATCTCACATTCAAATTGTACTTAATATTTTTGCCTCTATTAATATATATGAATACTGCAGTGGGTAGCCTATCCCTTCTCCAGCCAGTCTTCCTGACCCAGGAATCAAACTGGGGTTTCCTGCATTGCGGGCAGATTCTTTACCAACTGAGCTATCAGGAAAGCCCAAATATATATGCAGTGTGTATTTATTGCAAATAAATATCTATATATTAATATATTTACATATATATTCATACATATATATGGATGTATTTACTCATATTGAGATTATGTGTAATATATGTATAACTATAGCTACACATTTTTATATCAGTTCAGTTCAGTTCAGTCACTCAATCATGTCCAACTCTTTGCGATCCCATGAACCACAGCACGCCAGGCCTCCCTGTCCATCACCAACTCCCGGAGTCCACCCAAACCCATGTCCATTGAGTTGGTGATGCTATCCAACCATCTCATCCTCTGTCGTCCCCTTCTCCTCCTGCCCTCAATCTCTCCCAGCATCAGGGTCTTTTCCAATGAGTCAGCTCTTCACATCAGGTGGCCAAAGTATTGGAGTTTCAGCTTCATCATCAGTCCTTCCAGTGAACACCCAGGACTGATCTCCTTTAGGATGGACTGGTTGGATCTCCTTGCATTCCAAGGGATTCTCAAGAGTCTTCTCCAACACCACTGTTCAAAAGCATCAATTCTTCTGTGCTCAGGTTTCTTTATGGTCCACCTCTCACATCCATACATGACCACTGGAAAAAAACATAGCCTTGACTTAGACGGACCTTTGTTGACAAAGTAATGTCTCTGCTTTTTAATATGCTATCTACGTTGGTCCTAAGTTTCCTTCCAAGGAGTAAGCATCTTTTAATTTCATGGCTGCAATCCCCATCTGCAGTGATTTTGGAGCCCAGAAAAATAGTCTCTCACTGTGTCCACTGTTTCCCCATCTATTTGCCATGAAGTGATGGGACCGGATGCCATGATCTTAGTTTTCTGAATGTTGAGCTTTAAGCCAACCTTTTCACTCTCCTCTTTCATTTTTATATATATTTAAATAAATATATTTAAATTTTGTCCAGTAAGGTAATAGTGTTAATTCTTATTCTTTTAATTTCATCCAGATGAAAAAAACAGAGTACTTCTAAGATTTATTTTTATCAAAGACAGTGAAATCTTAGCTTGAAGAGGCAAGGTGACATCGTCATAAAAATTTGACTGATAATACATGAAACCACACGGATGAAAGAAAGGAGTTATTGTTGTTCAGTTGCTAAGCAGTGTCTGACTCTTTGCGACCCCATGGACTGGGAGCACACCAGACTTACCTGTCCTTCACCCTCTGCTCTTTGCATCAGGTGGCCAGAGTATTGGAGTATTGGAGCTTCAGCTTTAGCATCAATCGTTTCAGTGAATATTCAGAGTAGATTTCCTTTAGGATTGATTGGTTTAATCTCCTTGCAATCCAAGAGAGTCTCAAGAGTGTTCTCCAGTACCACAATTCTAAAGCATCTGTTTTTCAGTGCACAGCCTTCTTTATGGTCCAACTGTCACATCTGTGCATGGCTACTGGAAAAACCATAGCTTTGACTATAGCAAGCTTTGTCAGCTGAGTGATGTCTCTGTTTTTTAATATGATGCCTATGTTTGTCATAGCTTTTCTTCTAAGGAACAAGAGTCTTTTAACTTCATGGCCACAGTCATCATCTGCAGTGATTTTGGAGCTCAAGAAAAGAAAACTTGTTGCTGTTTCCACTTGTTTCCCATCTATTGCCATGAAGTGATGGAACTGGATAGCATGATTTTTGTTTTTTGAATGTTGAGTTTTAAGCCAGCGTTTTCACCCTACTCTTTCACCATCATCAAGAAACTCTTTAGTTCCTCTTTACTTTCTGCCGTTAGAGTGAGAACCCCATGAACAGTATGAAAAGACAAAAAGAAAGGAGAGGCAGGTGTAAAGTCTAAAGCATTCTTTGCTTTCTCTTAAGTTGACTCCCCAATAGTAGATCCTGAAATAGAGGTTCTTGTGCAATGTATGACTGAGGGGATGTCCTCTGGTGAAAACTGAACAGAAGTGATGATAGGAATAGAACCAAAGCTGGGGAGGGGAATAAGCTTGGAATTGGTTTGGGAAATTTAGCTTTGCTATTGCAATTGTCTGTAAGTTTTATGTAATTTTTATTTTTAAATTATTTTAATTTACTTTTTTAATGGTTTTAAATGTATAAAAAATTACAAGATAGTATAATTTTCATGTCTCCATACCAAATTTCTCCCATTATTAATATCTTATATTAGCATGATATATTTATTACAACCAATGAACTTATATTAATAGATTATTATTAACTAAAGTCCATACTTTATGAGATTTCCTTGGTTTTAATACATAGCCTCTTTTTTCCTCATGATAAAATCATGTCTCATTAGAGACATTTGCCATGTCTCTTTAGGCTTCACTTACCTCTGACAGTTTCTCAAACTTTCCTTCTTTTGATGGTTTTGGCTCTTTTTGAGGAGTATCGTTCACTTGTTGATCTTTTGGTTGTTTTGTTTTGTAGGATGGCCCTAAAAAATTAGAGTTCTTATGATGCTTTTGTCGTGACTGGACTGAGGTTATGAGTTTTGGAGACGAAATCACAAAGGTAAAGTGGCAGTTTAATCACATCATGTAAAGGCTAAATGCTGTCAAGTTGATGGAGCTCGTTTGATGTTGGCCTTGACCCCTTTACTGATGTAGTTTTGCTAACTTTTTCCACTGGAAAGCTATTATTTTTTCTACACTGTACTATTTGGAAGAAGTTACTATGCACAGCCCACACTAAGGAGAATGTTAGGCTGTCTTTCCTTTGTGTGTATGCTAAGTTGCTTCAGGTCCATAGCATTGCAAAGAATGATAGTCTTTTATTGCATAGTCTGCCAGGCTTATCTGTCTAGGCCATCCCCCAGGCAAGAATACTGGAATGGATTGCCATGACTACTCAAGGGGATCTTCCTGACCCACAGGTTGAACCTGCATCTCTTACATTCCTGCATGAGGGCATAGGTTCTTGACCGCTGGTGCCACTTGGAAAGTCCGGCCTTTCCTTAGGATAGGTATTTGCATAAATGATTTATAATGCTTTGCACGGGGGATTTTTTTTTTTATTTTCAGTTCTTTATTCAGTCATCATTTATATCAATATAGACTTACAGATATTTATTTTATATTTTGGCTTATAATCCAGTACTACTTTACATATTTTCCTCACTTTTTCCTAGTTTTTTTTTTTAATATATATATCATATGGAGTATAGTTTATTAACAGTGTTTATTAGTTTTAGGTATGTAGCACAGTGATTCTTTTACACATATTATGTATCAATTCTTTTTTAGATTATTTTCCCATTTAGGTTGTAACATAATATTGATAATGGTTCCTTCTACTATATGGTAGGTCTTTATTGGTTATCCATTCTAAATGTAGCAATGGGTACAAGTCAGTCCCAAACTCCCTATCTAGTCCCATTTTACTTTTTGGGAATTCTTTCATTTGGCTCCATCTATATGGCATCTGTCTTCTTTCTTTGCTTTCTTCCTCTCCTCTCCTAGAACTTCTATGCTTTTAAACACTACAAAGTGCTCCAGGCTCATCTTGCACATTGTATTACCCAGTCCTGAATCATCCCTGTCTTCAAGGAACTCTGACTCCTTTTATGGAAGAATACGATTAGAAATCAGCATCTGAGTGCTGCCTGTGTCATTGCTTTCAGAGATTCTCAGCTAGCAGAGCAAGACAATATATGTGTGTAAACTAAAATGTGGAGATAAATATATATATATATATATTTCAACCCAACCATCTGTGCCTATATTAAGCTAAATACAGTTTATACTGATAACTCCAACTCTAATTTATTACCACATGAATCTCTGTAGCTTTCTTCTTACTTATCCATAAATTTCCCTCTAATAGTGAGAAACCTGGTTACCACTTTCCACTTCCTTAAATTTTCAACTCCCTGGTAGCTCAGGTCTCTGCCTGCAATGCAGGAGACCCTGGTTCAATTCCTGGGTCAGGAAGATCCACTGCAGAAAGGACAGGAGACTCACTCCACGATTCTTGGGCTTCCCTGGTGCCTCAGCTGGTAAAGAATCCACCTGCAATGTGGAAGACCTGGGTTCGATTCCTGGGTTGGAAAGATCCCCTGGAGAAGGGAAAGGCTACTGACTCCAGTATTCTGGCCTGGAGGATTCCATGGACTGTACAGTCTATGGGGTGGCAGAGTCAGACACGACTGAGCAACTTTCACTTTCACTTTCATATATGTATAGCAGTATTAGAATTATTAACCTTTATTCCCATGAGGGAAAATGTTATCAACTAGAATACAGTGCTTATGTGCACATCCTTTTGCCTTTAGTATTACAGACTCCAAACACTTCTATAATTATATACGTTAGCACCATTTTCTCTCCATCTGCTTCAACAAATTTGTTGCATACATTTATAATGCAGTTAATTTCTTGTCACAGTCTGCATTTCTTCCTACATTCCCCGAAATCCTAAATATTTTTTTTAATTAACATACATTAAAGTTCACTTCTTGTGCCATAAAGTTCTTCGGGTTTTGACAACACATAATGTTTTTTATTCACCATTCCACTATTATATAGTATAGTTTCCCAAACCAAAATAAATAAATAAATAAATACCCTGCACTTCCTCTGTATCACCTTATCTATGGCCCCAGTGTCCCTGATAACTGACCCCTGATTTGGTTATTGTCTTTATAGCTTTGACTTTTCCAAAATATCATATAATTACAATTCGATTGGCATTTTTCACTTACCAATATTTGTGAAATGACCTTTCTTGTGCATTCATATTTTAATAGCTCACTTCTTTTTATAATTAAAATATTATATTGCATATATGTAGGATAGTTTTTTATACTTTCACTTATTTGCTGATGTCTTGGTTGCATCCATTCACATGCAGGGTTTTTTGTGACCCATAGATTTCATATCAGTTGGGTAGATTACCAGAAGCACTATTTTTGGATCATATGGTAAGGCTATGTTTGGGTTTGTAAAAAGTTACCAAGTTATCTTCCAAAGTGAGCTGTATAATTTTCATTCCCACCAGCAATGGATGAGAATTCTTCTTCTTCATCCTTGCTAGAAGTTGGTTTTGTAATTTTTTAAAGAATTTATCATGTTGATGGATTTACAGTGATATTTCATGATGCTGTGACTGGATCTCCCTGGGGCTTTTAACTTTCAGAATTCTCCAGACACAGCTTCTAGCAATTTATAAATTACAGTTCAGGTTTTCCTACCCCTGGTACTGGTTCCCACAGCAGTTTCCACTGTGACTGTCTTCCTCTGTTTCTGTGATCTTGGGGCAGTGATTTGCCATGTATCCTCATCTTAAATATCCAAGAGGAGTTGGTTTCTCAAACTGTTCAGCTTCTTAATTGTTGTTCAAAGATATTGACAACCTCTAAGCTTACACGTGGAACATGAAGTCTGAATACTAGGAGGTTGTGATTAGGTGAATTGTCTTATTGAAAAGAAATTAACAGTATATGTTAAAAGATTTTCAATTTTATAGAAAAAATAGAGATCTTTATTTGTGTCTAAATATTTTTCCATAAATAATTGGAAAAGATATAACATACAAAAATTATGGCAGAAAGGAGAGAGTGCCAATTTTACAGATCTTATTTGCAAAAGTAAATGGACTAGCATAGGATAAAGGTTAATGTTATATTATAATAGATATAAGGTTTTTATAATCTATTATCAAAATTTTGACAGAAGAGAGAAATTATATATACATACATATGTATATATATGTAGGTATATGTATATACATATGTATATATATGCAAATTTAAAAGCAAACTACTCTAGTTATAATAAACTGTTGGGAAAGGGGAAATGAGAACAGAAATGTCCACTCAGGCTCTGTCTTGTATTTGTGGATCTCTGTAGAAAAGGGACTGAACTGTTCACTGCACATAAAGAGAAGGATACAACATTTAACATATGTATACAAATAGATATCAAAGATATTCCAAAAATTGGTGAGCCATACAGGTATTTTTCTTTTCCTCAAATTCATGACATTTTTTGAGCAATAAGTGAGATAATAGAGATTTTTCATGCAGAAAAACATGCCGCTAGGGAAAAACAAGACATCCCCAAAAAGTGAAACACTATAGAATGAAACCTGCCATAAGTCATAATTAGGGCTTTCCTGGTGGCTCAGTGGTAAAAAATCTGCCTGTCAATGCAGGAGACACAGGTTCCATTCCTGATCTGGGAGTATCCCACACGCAGCAGAGCACATAAACCTGTGGGCCACAGCTACTGAGCTTGTGTCTAGAGCCTGAGCGCCACAGCTCCTGAAGCCCATGTGCCCTATAGCGCATGCTCTGCACCAGGAGAAGCCACGGCAACGATAAGCCCAGGCACTGCGCCTAGAGAGTGGCCTCAACTTGTCCAGTGAGAGAAAGCTCACGAGCAATGAACACCCAGCAGAGCCGAAATAAATAAATAAATAAACAATTCTTCGTTAAAAAAATCATAATTAAAGTATGGAAAACTGTTAAATCCATGTGATCATAATATACAGTAAAATAATACACAGCAAAAGTTTGGGACACCAAATAAAACCTGCGGTTTGAATTTGGCATTGTAGATATACACTTCTAAAGAAATTATCAAGAAGTTACTAATCATAAATAACAAATACTTTAAAAATATTGATAAATGCATTGATGAAATTATTAATAATTTACTAATAAGAAATTTATTGATAAATACCTAAGAATAAAGAGTTTATTAATAAGGAAATTATTGATAAATCTTAAAACAATTATTTTTTTTGTTTGTATAGGAATTGACTTTTGCTTGCTTCTTTAAATTTTAATTATTTAAAATATATATATGTGTATCTATATATGTATTTGAAAGACCAGCAAAATTCTGGATAGCCTATTGAAATAATATACATGAAACTCACCTGCCTCTTTTACTTTACTTATTTTTCTCTAAGATGTTTCTATGCTTCTCTGACGATGTTTTAGTTAATAATTTTATTTCGTTCACATTGTAGTGTGACTCTTTGTTTCTTCATGCAGAGTTTCCATTTACATTTCGCCCACTGTTTAACCAAAATCAAAATGAAACTTTGAAAGAAAGTTACTTCTTGATAGGGAAATATAAAAGAATTCCCTAGAAGTGTAAACTCCAGTGCATCATCAAAGAGGGTATAGTTAAGTGGCTCTTGTAAAAGTGCATTAAAATCCTGAATAATCTTTGTAATTCTAGTAAATACAGCACAAAAAAAAACAACAAACAAACAAGCAAAAGACCTCAAAAGTATATAAAAGTAAGGTAGATTGTAACTTTAATTTTCTAGACAATTGAGGATTATGACAAATTGTTATAGAAGAACTAGCAAAACTGCCAGGACACTTCAATGTGAAAGGACAAAACTAAAAAGGAACTAACTGAATGTGAATATAAGCTATCTCAGCAAGGTGATCTTGGATTAAACCTCTGATCAATCCAGAGCAAGCTCAGGAAAACTAAATTTGACATCACCACAGATCTCAGTATTTTGTGATGTAGAATCATGTTATACCAAGATAACATCTAAGCTCTCATCCACTTTTCAAATTCTATTTCTGGCATTTCAGCACATCCTAGAAAAGCAAGGCATTCTCTCTCTGTGTGTCCTTTTTTGCCTTGTATAGCTTGTGAGCGTTATAATCCTTCAACAAATCTAGGTGATGCAATATGAAAATTCACATATTAATTTAACACATTTCAGACAACTAGAATTAACTTCTGAAGCTTGAAAAAACCATACTCACAAATGAAAATGATGTTCCCAACAAGAAAATGTTTAAAGAATTATTTCTTTCTTATATAATAGATATGTGAGTTAATTTTTGAAAAAAAAAAAAAAAAGTAATACGGTTGTCCCTTGAACAATACAGATTTGAACTGTGTAGGTCTATTTACATGTAGATTTTTCTCTTCAGATATTTTTTGATAGTCAATGCTACAGCACTGGAAACTTCTCAGTGTTTGAACACAGAACCACAGTTACAGAAGAACTGCATATTCGAAGGGCAAACATTATTTATACATACATTTCCTAACACTGAATGTCAGCATCCCTAACTCTCAAGTTGCCCCAAAGGTCAGCTGTAATTTATTGACAAAAATTAAAAGTAATGTCAAGGAAGTTATCTCTAATGTTCAACAACATATTCATTTACACATAAACTAGCATCCAACCACCACTTGGCATCCACTGTTTGATAGAATAATCTAAATACTGGATATATATCCCTTAGCTTTAGAGAGTTTGTTATTTAGATGATATTAACTCTAAGACTCACAGAGATGGGATTATTGTCTCATGTCCAAATGATCTTGAATTATTTGAACTGTATTCTTAAATTATCAAGCAAACTTTTGAATAAATATGTATTTCATAATATCGGTAGTTGCACAAAGCCCAGGGTAAAATATTTCTCTGCCAAGCCATGCTAAAAACTGTTTTTAAATTAAGTTCACAAAGGTTGTGAAGATCAAAATAAATAATAGGGACTTTGTCATTATAAGTGTTAAAAAATTATGTTGACAATAATCATGAAATATTTTTTGATAATTCAATAAAGGGATGCATGCAATAATAAATGATTCCTCAATAAAATGTTATCTTCATAATGAAATATTAAAAAATAGAGCTAAATAAGTATAAAAAGAAAGGATGAAAAAATGCAGAAATGAGGTATATACTCTCCTATTCTCTTATGTTTTTAAAAATTGTATCTTTCCTCTTTCACTTAGCATTTTTGTCCTATGAGTATTTTAGCATGTGATGTAAGACCTCTGAAAATGCCACATTTTTCTGTTTATCCTCTGCATCTCAACTAAGGCTAGATAAGTAGTAAATGCACAGTAATAGTTATTGATGATGTTGAACAAAATGATTATAATTTGTCTATTTTTGTACCATTTTTAGTTTACATGCTTCATTCACTATATATCTTTCTTTTTTCTTTTGATAACTAATATCAATAACTAATCTAAACTCTTTGGTAAGAAACGTATTCCTAACACTAAGATATTCATGAATTTATTTGCTAAAATGTAAAGAATTTAAGGAAGCATACTGCAGAGGGCAAAAACACTACTTACAAGATTGTTTGGATATACTGTCTATGCTGAAAACAGATACTTTGAAACTTTAACAAAATTAAGAAACTTGTAGTTTAATTTTTGAGTCATAAATATGATTATAAGAGGATAGAGAAAGAGACAGAGAAAGATAATAAAACACATGTATGTTTTAAATTTAAATAACTTTCACCATCAAACTGCTTTCAAAATATTTCAACTTACTTAACATTATTTTATGTAAATGTTTAAATAGTCAAAATATGTAGAATTCCTAGATATGCTAGCATCTGATAAGGTACTAGCATATTTTGGGATTATAATTATTTATATCATGGTAATAAAAGATATCTAGAATAAAAATTTCAGTCTCTGTGAAAACAATGAAAACATGATAGAACAAAAAATATGCAATTTCCAGTGTTTTACTTTTTATAAATATATTAAAATAATCACTTGTGGCTTAATTATAAAGACGTTTAACTAACAGCACATTTTAATTATTCTTAATTATCCAAGGACTGTACATTTGTTATGCTGCTATCGTTGTTGTTCAGTCACTCAGTTGCGTCCGACTCTTTGTGACTCCATGGACTGCAGCACACCAGGCCTCCCTGTCCTTCTCCATCTCCCAGAGTTTGCTCAAACTCATGTCCCTTGAGTCAATGAAGCCATCCAACCATCTCATCCTCTGTCATCTCCTTCTCCTCTTGCCCTCCATCTTTTCCAGCATCAGAGTCTTTTCTAATAAGTTGGCACTTCACATCAGGCAGCCAAAGTATTGGAGATTTAGCTTCAGTATCAGTCTTTCCAAAGGATATTCAGGATTAGTTTTGTTTAGGATTGACTGGTTTGATCTCCTTGCTGTCCAAGGGACTCGCAAGAATCTTCTCCAGCACCACAGTTCAAAAGCATCAATTCTACAGTGCTGTTTCCTTTATGAATCAACTCTCACATCCATACATGACTACTGGAAAAAACATAGTTTTGACTATATGGACCTTTTCAGCAAAGTGATGTCTCTGCTTTTTAATATGCTATCTAGGTTTGTCATAGCTTTTCTTCCAAGGAGCAAGCAGCTTTTAATTTCTTGGCTGCAGTTACTGTCCACAATGATTTTGGAGACCAAGAAAATAAAGTCTCTCACTGTTTCCATTGTTTCCCCATCTATTTGCCATGAAATGATGGGACCAGATGCCATGATCTTATGTTTTTGAATATTGAGTTTTAAGCCAGCTTTTTCACTCTTCTCTTTCACCTTCGCCAAGAGGTTCTTTATTCCCTTTTTGCTTTATGCCATTAGGGTGGTGTCATCTGCGTATTTGAGGTTATTGCTATTTCTCCCAGGCAATCTTGACTCCAGCTTAAACTTCATCCAGTTCCACAGGCTTACATATGCTTTTGAAGAGCTCTATATAGATATATTTTTCCTCAACCATATCAAAAAATTTGATTTCAGTAGGTAGAAAAACTAACATTTTAAATAATGTAGGGAAAGGTAAATAAATATTAGGAAATACTAGTCTCAGAGAAAAACTCATGGCAGATATTATTTAGTCTCTTTTTAAATTTGTAGAGGAGGAACAGTGATTTATATATATTTACACAAGATTTGTAGTTAGAGAAAATCTAAACCATAATTTTCAAAACAATTTATTTCAAGGGAATATGTTGAAGTAAGTTATCTGACAAGGGTGAAGGTGTTCCCCTGAGTTATGACATGAAAGATGAAATGATATCATTTCTTGTGACACTGGTAATACCAGCAAAGACAATTTTTTATGATTTTTAAATGATTGCAAAAGTGGTGCCTATAAGTGATACATTCATTTTTAAAAATCACCTGAATCTGTTACTTCAGAGTCAAGATATCATGAATTTTAATGTTCAGAATAATATTTCTTACAAAGAAAGAACCTGGTAAGAAGTAACTTCTTGCCAACAAATCACTGGATTGTTTAGAAACTGACACTTTACGAACATTTTATTTTCTTCATTTTTTAGACAAAGAAATGTTACAAGGCATATTAAGAACCCTGCCCAAATTCTTCAGCAGGACAGGAAGAAATACTTCCACAAGTCAAATGCAGCCAAAGACTGCATTAGGAAGCATCCAGCCGTGGGAGCACCTTAGCTAAAATGTTCACTTTTCTCACTTTAGCCCCTGACGAACGTGCTTATTGATTTAGCGTCAGCCGGGCTAGATAAAGAACACCTCAGTGTGACAGCTCATCAAAACTGCTGGATCCATTTCATCTGAATGTATGAAATGATTCAATACCACCAAATATCTGCCACCAGTATTTAACTGAGCAGTAACTTTTCTTAATTTAGGGGAAAGGAGGAAACTGCATGTGGAACTTGATATACCAATCAAGTTAAGTGTAATTATTAATAAATTGACCATAAAGATTCTGACAGTTTGGGCAATATGGGAAGGAATTAGAAGTGCAAAAACACTTGAGGGGGGACTTCTCCCTGACTGGTGAAGGGGAGGGTATACAGGAATGGGCAGAGAAAGCCATTAGTGTGTGATACATGAAGTAAAGCTACCAACTGAGTGGAAGAAAAGAAGATTCAGTACAAGGAAGCTCTGACAGAATTTCTCAGCCAGGTCAGTGGAGAAGCTCAAGGGAAAAACTGCTCATTACAGGATCCTACACCCTACTTGGGTGGAAATTACCTGGAGTCCAATACCCCTGCAATGCTTTGTCAATGAGCATCTCAAATACTGAGCTTGGCATGAATGCTACTGTTTGAGGCTATCAGTAGCTACATGGTCCTCAGCAAATTATTTCTCAAAGACAGAGGAGACACACTACTACAACTGCTGCAGATACTCTGGTTGAAATACAAAGTTATCATTTCTCTTGATATTATGAAATTATTAACATTATTTTACATATGATGATTTATGCTTATTATTTAAAATTGTAAGTCATGATTTTTTAACATTGTTATTCTGCTCATTGATCCATCTCCAGATTCATTTTAACTCTAACCTAACACATGTGAGCAGTTAAGGGCCTTCCCACCTACCATGAGTCTTCCAGTAATATGATTCAAGGATTTTATATGAAAAATGATTCAGCAGGCTCATAATTAAATTTGAGTGGTGATATGCTTATTATGGTTATTTTCATAGCATGGGAACTGAGAGAAGCAAAGGTAAAAGCTGCCAGTTGTAATACAAGAGAAGAAAATCAATTAGATGTGCCTTCTTTTTGCCCTCTTTGTCACCCTTGTCTTATGTACATCAGTATTCTTACTGTTTTAGGTTGAGTTCTCCTGAAGCAGAATTTAAGATGAGAAATGAAGTAACACTGATTTATTAGAAGAATGTTTCCAGGAAAAATCTGAAAGAGGAGTGAAGAAATGGGGCAGAAAAGCAAAAGAGATCAAGTGAATAGGCACAATTAAGCAAAGTTCCACAAAGGGTCATTTTGCTTTAATCCCACGTGGAGGGGAGCCCTGGAGATGCTCTGCCTTATGCCTCAGTGTTTATTGACCAGGAAGGGAGCGATCTTGCCTGCATGTCCTCCTCTGGGGTCTGTTATCACTGCCTGAAAATTACGGGAACAATTCATGCACATTGTAGGGAGTTGAGGGGGTGGAGCACTGAGGATGCCTGCCATGTGCTTTCCCTCTGGGATGGAATCATGGAGGTGCTGGCTTTATTTTCCACGCCCAGCTGTTGATGCTTATGACTGAGTGACTGAGCAAAATGAAAAGATTATGGAAAGACAGGAAGAATGGCTCCAGTTTTCATGTAACAGTGGTATCATACACCTGGAAACTAAAAAGTTTACTATAGTAAGCAGTGAGTATACACTTGTTTATTAAAGGGAGAATGGATGATTTAATAAATACTGTGATATTCCAACTTTCTCTCATATGCAAATAATTTCCTGCAAATTAATTTAACAGGCTAATGAATCTATATGTCTACCAAAAATAGTTTCCAGACTAAATGAATATTATCTCTAGTATGTTATAAAATAAATATGATATAATCTATTTTGATTAATAAAGTGCACATCAAATATTAATGTTTTAAAAGCTTCTCTTATTTATTTCTCTATTTTATAAATGCTGCAAAGAGTTTTATCAGCTGAGAGCCTGACTTTTTATTTTGGATTTTATTTTAAAAATAGTTACTTAAATATGAAAAATTTGGAAATCACTTGCACCATAGACCACAAGATGACATATATACAAAGGGCAAATATTATGATTTGATTCTCTTGACCATATGAGAATCTCTTTATGATCCACAATTTGAGAAACCTTGATTTAAAACAGCATTTCTTTTTGACTGAAATGTTACCTGTAAAAATGCACCTACAAGTCAAGTAGGTGTTTAAAAGTATTTTTTTTAGATGAGATTATTTAGACTTACCACATTTAAACACTGATGAATCTCTTCCCCAAACAACAGTTATAGTTACATCTTAAGCAAGTCTAAACTCATGACTAGTAGTAAGGAAGAAATTAATATGCTCTGCATTTGCCATGGTAAGTGTATAAAAACATCTAAATTATTTTTAAAATCTTAATAAAATTTGGAAATATCACCAGTCATAAGTTAATTTGAGTGGAGGATTAAAGGACATTATTTTTAATTGGAAGTGGTTAGCCTTTCATGTACATACCCTTTAAGGATAATTAATAATCTGATAAACACATATTTCTATTAAAGTGTGATATTGGATGCTACAAAATGTTCTTTGGAATATTTTAGGTTCAGTTCAGCTCAGTTCAGTCATTCAGTTATGTCTGACTCTTTGCGACTGCATGAACTGCAGCACTTCAGGCCTCCCTGTCCATCACCAATGCCCGGAGTTTACCCAAGCTCATGTCCATTAAGCCAGTGATGCCATCCAACCATCTCATCTCCTGTTGTCTCCTTCTCCTCCTGCCTTCAATCTTTCCTAGCATCAGGGTCTTTTCAAATGAGTCAGCCCTTTGCATCAGGTGGCCAAAGCATTGGAGTTTCAGCTTCAACATCAGTCCTTCCAATGAACACCCAGGACTGATCTCCTTTAGGATGGACTGGTTGGATCTCCTTGCAGTCCAAGGGACTCTCAAGAGTCTTCTCCAGCACCACAGTTCAAAAGCATCAATTCTTCTGTGCTCAGCTTTCTTTATAGTTCAACTCTCACATCCATACATGACCACTGGAAAAATCATAGCCTTGACTAGACAGACCTTTGGTGGCTAAGTAATGTCTCTGCTCTTTAATATGCTATCTAGGTTGGTCCTAAGTTTCCTTCCAAGGAGTAAGTGTCTTTTAATTTCATGGCTGCAATCACCATCTGCACTGATTTGGGAGCCTAAAAAAATAAAGTCAACCACTGTTTCCACTGTTTCCCCATCTATTTGCCATGAAGTGATGGGACTGGATGTCATGATCTTCATTTTTTGCATGTTGAGCTTTAAGTCAACTTTTTTCACCCTCTCTTTCACTTTCATCAGGAGGCTCTTTAGTTCCTCTTCACTTTCTGCCATAAGGGTGGTGTCTTCTGCATATCTGAGGTTATTGATATTTCTCCCGGCCATCTTGATTCCAGCTTGTGCTTCTTCCAGCCCAGCGTTTCGCATGATGTACTCTGCATATAAGTTAAATAAGCAAGATGACAATATACAGCCTTGACATACTCCTTTTCCTGTTTGGACCCAGTCTGTTCTTCCATGTCCAGTTCTAACTGTTGCTTTCTGACCTTTACCAATTTTTACTAAAAGTAAATATAAAAGAGTAATCCAAAGGGAAAAAAAAGGTTTTAAATAGAACTGACAGTAAGGTCAGAGATTTGTAGATTAGGTGATGGACCTAAATGTGTTTTATTCCGTTTGTGCCATGGCTGTGCTGTCGCTTCAGTCACGTCTGACTCTTTGTGACCCTGTGGGCTTTAACCTGGACAGTTCCACTGTCCGTGGGGTTCTCCAGGCAAGAATACTGGAGTGAATTGCCATGCCCTCCTCCAGGAGATCTTCCCAACCCAGGGATCAAACCCCCATCTCTTATGTCTCCTTCATTGGCAGGTGGGTTCTTTACCACTAAGGCCACCCAGGAAGCCCTATTTTCTTTGTTCATTCTTCCGAATATTCTCACTATCTTCAGGGGATATGGCACTCCCAATTTGCTAGAGGTTTTATTACTCTTTATTATATGAAATTTTTAGTCCCTGACATATTTGAATTTGTGAGTCTTGTACAAAACATGCCTTGTTTAACACCTAGTAAGAAATAAGATTAAAATTCCTTCATCTGCTTTCACTCAAGGGACTTCTTCTTTTTTTTTTTTTTTCTTCAAAGTTTGAAAGGGTATTCATTGCAGTAATAATATCAGAATCTGGGGAAGTAAAGGTTGCATTTTTTAAGTATGTGCTATGCTGTGCTGTGCTTAATCACTCAATAGTGTCCAACTCTTATAACCCCGTAGACTGTAGCCTGCCAGGCTCCTCTGTCCATGGGATTCTCCGGGCAAGAATACTGGAGTGGGTTGCCATTTCCTTCTCCAGGGGATCTTCCCAATCCAGGAATCAAACTTGGGTCTCCTGCATTGCAGGTAGATTCTTTACCAACTGAGCTATGACTATACATTAAATCTGAAAAAGTCACACTCAAATCCACTGAAAGAACTACTGAGAGAACTCTTATTAAGAAGCAAGAAAGGGACATTATCACTCCTGATAAAGTTTCCAGTAGAGTCTTCTTGAGTTTCCCCTATTGAGATATTTCAAAATGGATAAGGATAATGGAATACAGCTGGAGAGATTTCTAAAACTTAATAATGCAGACAGATAATATACAAAAGATAAATTTATTAATCAAAATAAGTGAATGAGTCAAAAATTTCCTCTTGCAGACATTTTAATCTTGGAATCAATATGCTAGAAATTGCCTTTGTTATTATCTCAAACATGAAATTGACATCCAAAGAAATCTATTTTAACACAATATTGTTGAAATATGTTGTTTATGAAAGTGTTTAATGTGAAAATATTGAATACATTTCTCTGAATCCATCTCAAAATGAATTCTGCTATTTTCTTGGTTTCACCCACAGATTGTCATGCTTCACAGATCAGAAGCACCCATGACAGAAGATGGACCAGAGAATTATCTTGGCAGCTATACTATTGATATATAGAAATGTTTTTAATATTAGTCCACCTTCTTTCTTCTATTGCATATCCTAAATTAACTTAGAGATATTAGAGTTGTGTCATTAATTGTAATTGTTGCTGTCTCTTGACCACAAAGCAAATGCCCCCAGGCGCTGTCTCAGCCTTGTTTGTCCTCCTGAGGCCTGAATACCTCTATATTTCAAGTGTCAGCTTGGCTTCTGACTCATCTTTTACAGCTTGCTGCTGACTATAACCATTACCTTAGGGATTTATTGTCCAGCTAGCGATTTTTCCATAGGAACTCATGACTCAAGTTTGAAAATTCAGAATAAGTGATTTCCAGCTAAGATGTTCATAAATTTTCTTTCTTCAATACACCCTTTCTATTTTAAATACATAACAATTATAAATAAAATGTGAAACAGCCAAATAGCTATAGTGATGCTCAGAACAAAGACAGATGTATCTGTGAACTGAAAACGGAAAACCACTGTAAAAGAGGATCAGGGCTGAAGTGTGGAACTGCCAAGTTCAGTCAAGGAATAGGCAGTGGTATCTCAAAAATCTGGCATTTGCAAGATCAAAGAACTAAAACTTTTTCTGCACTGGAAGTGAGCCAAAAAGGTGTTTACAGAGTCTATGTGTTCTCATTGTGAAAAAGAAGTCTGATCAAAAACAAAAACAAAAACAAACAAACAAAAAAAAAAAAACAAAAACAAATCAGCTATTTCCAATTACCTAATACTCCAGGTTTTAGAAAGCTATTGGCCGGTTGAAGCCGGAGGACTCATGCATAGCTACACTGAGGAAGTGAACCAAGCTGCCCACTGGTTTTTTGATTGGGTCTATATTATCCCCAATGACACTGTAGGCAGGAGCTGTGAAGTGCCATCTGGATGACAGGAAGGATCACAGTGATGGGGGCACTGACAAAACTATTGCCATGAAAGAGTGGTTACAAAGGGAGAAAAAGAAACACAAAAAAGAAATAATTTCTTATAAGCAAAACTGAAAGTATCGCTGAGAATTCAGTCAATTTCCCATCTTTGTGAATGTGAATATGTAGATGGAACTACTATGCAGCTAGGATGTTTAGAAAGTGGTCAGACATCAGAAGGGTGGCCAGAATAAATTATGTTTGTTTGCCCTTAAAATGTCAATGGAAATGATCTTAGAAAGTGATTCCAAAACATGAAAACTTATACTGCTTAAAAAAAATAACCAGCAATTTTAATTTGAACATAAAATCATTTATGATGAACTGAAATTTATTGGAGAGTTTCAAATTTTTCAGAATAAGTATATTTTAAATGTTCAACAGAAAGAAAAGGATAATTTCACTAACAAAAGAGCAGTAAATTATAATACAAAGTGAGAAGAAATAAAGAGCAACACAAAATCAATTAGACCAAGAGATACAATCTTTGGAATAAAAGTTCACTTGGAAGGAATTTGTCTAGAACAATAAAAACTAAAAAAACTTGTGACATAATATTGCTAATGAATTTACCAAGAAATCAATATGTAGGAAAGAGAAAAAATATAAATGAGTACTTATAATCAACAGAAAAGAATATAAAATGCACAAATAAATAACAAGTATATATATATTTTTCTTATGTATGTTATTTCTTTTATTTCTCATTGTTGAATAATTGCTTTACCAAGTTGAGTTGGTTTCTGCTATATAACAACCTTCAGTTCTGTTCAGTTCAGTTCAGTCGCTCAGCTGTGTCGGACTCTTTGCGACCCCATGAACCGCAGCACGCCAGGCCTCCCTGTCCATCACCAATGCCCGGAGTCCACCCAAATCTATGTCCATTGTGTCAGTGATGCCATCCAAGCCACTCATCCTCTGTCATCCCCTTCTCCCCCTGCCCTGAATCTTTCCCAGCATCGGGGTCTTTTCAAATGAGTCAGCTCTTTGCATCAGGTGGCCAAAGTATTGGAGTTTCAGCTTCAACATCAGTCCTTCCAATGAACACCCAGGACTGATCTCCTTTAGGATGGACTGGTTGGATCTCCTTGCAGTCCAAGGGACTCTCAAGAGTCTTCTCCAACACCACAGTTCAAAAGCATCAATTCTTTGGTGCTCAGCTTTCTTTGTAGTCCAGCTCTCACATCCATACATGGCTACTAGAAAAATCATAGCCTTGACTAGATGGACCTTTGTTGGCAAAGTCCTTACTACAACCTTACTGGACTCTTATTTTTAAAAGTTTAGCTGCATGTCATATAGATGTCATTTTTTGAACCACTGATGATACATTTACTATATTACTGCAATGCTATCCTTATGGAAGTTAATTGTTCTAGGAAGAAAAGGACAAGGGATTTTTTCTCCCTTAATTCTAAAACTGTCTCTGGGAAAGTGGGGAATAAGGGAGAAGGAAGATTTATTTTCCCCTGAAGTTTAGAAAGCCAAGATTTTACCTTCCCTGTTTACCACTTTGATTGACTGGGGGTGGAGGGGTATTTATGTGGTTGAATTTCATTTGGGTTTAATATTGGTAGCATCAATGCTGTTGTTTGAAGACAAATATAATAAAAACTTAGGGCTATATTCTATATTAATGGTTTTCAACTATACATGGTTCTGAATTTTCCTGAGGCTTGTTAAAACACTGAGGACCCCACAATCTTGAGGTTTTGATTTAGTGGGATTGCTGAGATGTTTGAGAATTTGTGTTCCCCCAAGTTCCTAGGTGATGAAAATGCTGCTGGAGGCATCACACTCTAAAACCACTGACGTATACAACCTCCTAAATTCAGTGTTGTGGGAAAATGATCTTTTCCAATATAAATTCAATGACTTAGGAAAAAATGTATGTGCTCACCTTCTCCCATAATAAAGTCATTAGGTGATTCTTACCTCGTCTATACTGAAAACAGAAATCATCTGAGAGCTTCTTTGTGTGTAGCTGGCAATTTGTTAGTTGCTTATTCAGTGAATTTTAGTAAGAGACGTTCAATTTATTTTCTCTCTTGTCCCCAAATTTATCCACTTTATACAGAGCCTAAATGGGTGTGCAAGTCCCTGAAAAACCTCTGTAAGCTCAGTCATGTCTGGCTTTTTGTGACCCCATGGACTGTAGCCTGCCAGGCTTCTCTGTCCATGGAATTCTCCAGGCAAGAGTTCTCCCTCCAGGGGATCTCCCTGTAGGGAGTATTCCCCTCCAGGGGATCTTCCCAACCTAGGAGTCGAACCCAGGTGTCCTGCATTGCAGGCAGATTCTTTACCTTCTGAACTATGAGCAACACCCGTAAGATTTATTTTGAAGGAATGGTATTTGATGAAAACGCTTAACATTTTTTTGGTTCCATATATTTTGCTTTTTGCTCTTCTTTCTTGGCTAACTGGAGTTTCTTCAAATATTTGGAGAGATGCCAAGTAAAAACATCAAATCAACTTGTTTAGCCTAAAGGCATGTAAGTCACAAGGAGATAAATAATTGCTCAGGAAAAAAAATCTGAATATATCATTTAGGATTTAGTGAGTTTCTTGTCATTAAAATGTTATGAGTATGAAGATAAAAATACTTTGTGCCTAGGAGGTTTAGAAAGGATCCCAAACATCAAAGAAGTGGTCAGATTAAATTATTTTTCATCTTAAAGGAACTTCTAAAACAGAAAGTTTTAAATGTTATCCATTTAAACATTCCAAGAGGTTTCTCTCAATTTTCCATTAAATTACCTACTCAGTGTTAAAAAAAAAAAAAAAGTTAAAAGCTATACCATTATTGTAAATGACCAAAATATCTCTGAAACCAAGTGTCAGTCATCATAATGAACCTAACGACAAAAACAAAATTCGTCTCTGACCTGTAGATTAGAAATATTTTAGACAAACAGAATGAATGGTTATTCATACTTCAACTGTGTAAGTGATATTTCAGGAGTCTTTTTTTTTTTTTTTAATCCTGCATTGTCAACTCCTATAAAAAAAATCAACATCTTTTTTTCTGCACACAATCACGCCTTGAAACCCTAAATAAAGAAATAACACAAAATAGGCTAAACTAGTTGTTTATATGTTGCACAGAAATAAGCAAATAACAAAAAAAACACTAACGTCTTAGAATAATACACAGTATTATGTCATCATGTGCTTTCTTGGTGAACTTACAAATTTCAGAAGTGTCAAAATTCAGACAATGGATAGAGGAGAGGATATCACTTTAATTGACCAAGCCACAGTAAGTGCATACATACACAAATAAGTTATCTGACAATAAATCTGGAAACAGAATTTGTCCCGATCTCAACGAAACTTTGAATAAAGTCGTATACATTTAATATATCCTATATACTATTCATTATAGAGGTGATGCAACAATAATCTTATTCAAAACATGGTAAACACTTAAAAAAATTATCATAGATCTGTAAAAACTAGAAATGGGAATGCCAACCCATGGGCTATAGCCTACCAGGTTCCTCTGTCCATGGAATTTGCCAGGCAAGAGTACTGGAGTGGGTTGCCCTTTCCTTCTCCAAGGGATCTTCCCGACCCAGGGATTGAACCCGGGTCTCTCACATCACAGGCAGATACTTTACCATCTGAGCCACCAGGGAAGCCCTAAATTAAATATCCAGATATATGTAAAAGCATGAGTACATTCCTTATATTTAAATTAGTTGGCTGTCTGTGACAGTGTCCTTCAAAAAAACAGAGATCACTCTCCATGTTTCAAACAAGAGGAAATTGAGTACAGGGATTGATTATGCATATCTGGAAATGTTGAGAAAACAAAAAGAGAGGTTATCTATAGATCATCTATAGATTAGAAGTTACAGAAAGGCATTTTGCTGCATTCAGACTTTTTCCTTCTTTGTTATTAGTTTAGTCCCATATATCAAAGATTTTCTTCAGATGATTTAGACAGGTACACTACTTTCTGACTCTGCATTTCCACAAATGTTTTCCTTCTGACCTGAAGGAGAATGATTTCTCGGCTGTTTATAGAATTCTTAGGTCACATAGCGACCTGGAGCACTACAAATGACGATGGGTCTGAAATTGCAGCCACTATTTTAGAGACAAAAATTCTGATCAAAATTCTGCCTTCTCTGTTGGATAATATGACCACTAACCTTTCCTCCTGTTCTGTCATTCTTTTGTCAAAAACCTGGGAAAGTGTAATTGTTTTCCTGAGCTGTGCTCATGGGCCCAACTGCTGTCTGTCTTCCACTGAAAAAAGGAAGGACATGGACCCTTTAGCTTCCATAGTGAAAAGAGACCATCTACAGAGAAAGCAGAATTGGAAACAGGAAGCTATTCACATAGAGCAGAGTATTTAGGGAAGCCAAAGAATCACAAATGTTGACCACAAAGAAAAAGAATGATTGACATGACTCTGGAGTTTTGGAAATTATTTGAATAAAGTTGTTCAATTAAAAATTAAAAAAAAAATGAAAGAAAAAGAATGAGATAGCAACACACTTACACATAGAACTTTAACATGGATTTGGGGATAGAAAACAGAAATATGAATGGAAAGACAAAGAAGCAGAGTAAAAGCAGACTGCCTTATCTTGTAGCAAAGGTAACCAGAGAGAAATGCCTGGTGATTCTATTACTGAAAAAAAGAATACAATAAGGAGATTCCTATTTGAAGGAGTTTTTGGTTTTTTGTTTTGTTTCCAATCTTTTTTATATCATCTACATTTTGTGTATTTTCTATGATTTTAGATTCTATTCTTGTTTTCATTGTTTTGTGGGTGCAGTGAATTAAGGGAGATCTCTTATGTGATCACTGTAGGAAAGGAGGACCTCAAACACAAGAAGAGAAAATATTTCATAAACTGAACAAATTTAACTGAAGTAATTGGAGTCAGAAGTAGCCTGAAAAAAATTAAGCAAAATTCCTATCCTGTGTATACTTCATTACCAAAACAAATTCTGATATATTAGGAGGAGAACTTGTGTCTCTTAATTTGTTTTGTATTGGAATTCTGTTTTGTTCAAATTTCATTTGATTTTTAAAAAGCAAAAAAATAAAAATAAAAAGCAGTTGAAACTGTGTTACATATTTAGATGGTTATCTGCAACTATCTAAATTTACATCTATTTCTTTAGAAAAGAAGCATCTATCCTGAGCTTTTTCTCATTTAGGGACATAAATTTCTACACTATCTTTGAAATATTTGAAACTTCAGTATCCATGACTAAATTCATTTAAATCAAGAATAGTAAATAGAATTTATAATCATAATTTTAAGTGTATCAAATTTCTTAGAAGATTCATATAGATTGTAGAAAATTAATTTTGGTGTTCCTAAGAACAACAGCTGAAGAACAAGAATGCAGCTAGTCAATGTCTATGGATTTCCCTTACAGGAACTAATGATTATTTTAGTTTTCAATTCTGTTCATAGATTTTATTTTGCATGATGTGTTAACCTATTGTCTCGGTCAACATGACAATAGCTTGAATTTAGTAAAAATAAAAAAATTAAAAAAAAAAAAAGACTTCTGTTTTTCCAGTAATCATGTATGGATGTGAGAGTTGGACTACAAAGAAAGCTGAGCACAGAAGAATTGATGCTTTTGAACTGTAGTGTTGGAGAAGACTCTTGAGAGTCCCTTGGACTGCAAGGAGATCCAACCAGTCCATCCTAAAGGAGATAAGTCCTGGGTGTTCATTGGATGATGTTGAAGCTGAAACTCCAGTACTTTGGCCACCTGATGCGAAGGGTTGATTCATTTGCAAAGATCCTGATGCTGGGAAAGATTGAGGGCAGGAGGAGAAGGGGATGACAGAGGATGAGATGGCTGGATGGCATCACTGACTCAGTGGACATGAGTTTGGGTAAACTCCGGGAGCTGGTGATGGACAGGGAGGCCTGGAATGCTGCAGTTCATGGGGTCGCAAAGAGTCAGACACGACTGAGCGACTGAACTGAACTGAACCAAACTCGATGAAAGAGATTAGTCATGTACATGCTCTATTTTTCAACCATTTACTTGTTTTGTGGCATAACACAGAGCACAGAAACTTTAGGAACTACTGAAACAGAGTCCTTTGAAGAATATCTAATAGTCTAAGAGCATGATAATCCCAGGAATGTTTATTTTTATGTGAAGGAATAAGCTATGTTACATCTTCTCAGCTATCAGCACCTTTGGAAAACAAAGGTAAACCTTTTTAGACATAATCATCTCAGACTATTTTCATACTAATTATGTATTGCCCTCTGAAAAACATCAAAGGATGGCATTACTTAGAAATAAGTAGGAATACAAAAGAGTCTAAAAGATTTCTTTGGTTAAAAAAAAAGATACATTTGGGGAGTGTGAGGAGGATAAATACATAAGAGATTAAGTGAACTTCTTATAAACAATTAGTCAAATGCTATTGAGTTACCATATTCAAATGCAAAGAAGTTATTATATGAGGGACAAAATGCATGAGCCCGTTATGAGGATTAACTTCATATTCAAAGTTGTTAGTGACGTTATGTTGAATCTAAGCTGAAAGAATTCTTTAAAGTCTGGAAAAATCACCTGGTTGCCTCGGAGATGGAAGGACATTTGAGAAGATGACTCTGTGGGAGATGGCTTATGGCACACTCCTCAGGTTTACAAAAATGCAAAACTAATCATACTTTCATTCCTATGCATACAGAGAGCCAGAGAATTTTCCATGTACATGTCCCTCTGTAAATGATTCTAACCATAAAATTGTGATTCTTTTGAAGCTCTTTTTCAGAGTAAGCCATATTCATCACTGTGACGCCCTGTATTTAGGCTGAATGAATGCCTTTCTGGAAAGGGTGGTTTCAGAAAAATGTTAATAAAGACAAACAAAAAGTCGTTTGTTTTGTGACTGAGTATATTAAACAGATAAAGAAAGAGGTTAGAGGATATTAAATTGCTGAAGCAATTCTGGAGGAGAAGCCAAGCAAGTTGAATGTGTTTTAAGCATAGTCTGATGGCATCATTATCCACATACTTATTAACTGACTCTACATTGTTCATTCAACAAAGGTTTAGTGAGCATTTACTATGTGCTGGAAATTTAGTGTCATTCAGCAAATATTTTCCAAAGTTGAATTTGTAAACAAAATGGTGACAAGCCAAGTTTTTGGAGATCTGGGTTCTAATCGTGAGTGTGAAATGATGTGGGTAAGTCATCAAATAAGGCTTCTCAGGTGGCTTTAGTGGTGAAGAATCTGCTTGCCAAAGCAGGAGACGTAAGAAACCTGGGTTTGACTCCCGGGTCAGGAAGATCTCTTGGAGGAGGGCATGGCAATCCACTTCAGTATTCTTGTCTGAAGAATCCCATGGATAGAGGAGGCTGGTGGGCTACAGTCCATGGGGTCACAAACAGTTGGACACGACTAAAGTGACTTAGCTTGAACACAAGTGATAGAATATCACCTTTAATTTGTGTCTTCATTGATGCATACACACAAAAATGCTCTAATAAATGAAAGTATTAAAAGATAAGTTTTGTACAAAATATTAGGATACTCTAGAATAAATTGTGAGGAAATACCTGCCCATACATTTACCATTCTAATAGTAAACTAATAATTATTAATATTAATATTATTACATACTTTGAAGTAACTATTTATTAACATGGCCATAATTTTTAAATGAAGTAAAGCATACATCTTCATGTGTAAATAGTTTTGAAAGTAAACAGATTTCCAGAAGCAAAACATTTGATATATTTTTGGTGGGGGAAGAAGGAGGGAAGTTGCAGGAATGGAGACTAATTTAAGTCTAGGAGCAATCCTAGAGCACAGATTGTGCAGTAGAGTTGGGTCTCACCTGGAGGCAAGGGAACCAGCTCCCTCCTTCACTTGTCCAACCAGGTTCTTAAGAGGACAGTGTTTGGTATAGTGTTTGTGGCAGAGGTGGAGGTGAAAGGGAGGGTGGGAGATGGTTATCTTTCTCTATGAGGCACATCTCATTGTCCAGAGGCACCAATGATATCCACCACTATGACAAATACATAATGAGAATTAATCTCATTTTGGGCTCTAAGAAGCAAAGCAGATCTCTGCATTCATTCCCTTTCAGTTCTAAACTACCCTGAAGGTGAGGCTCCAGGCAACATCAACAGTGTTGCTACTATGTGGGCAGTGCTTAGTTGCTCATTCCTGCTGGCTCTCTGCGACCCCATGGATAATAGCCCATCAGGCTCCTCTGTCCATGGAGATTCTCCAGCCAAGAACACTGGAGTGGGTTGCAAGGCCCCCTCCAGCGAATATTCCCAACTCAGGAATCAAACCCAGGTCTCCTGCATTGCAGGCAGATTCTTCAGAGTCTGAGCCACCAGGAAAGCCCAAGAATATTGCAATGTGTAGCCTATCCCTTCTCCAGGGGATCTTTCTGACCCAGGAATTAAACCAGGGTCTCCAGCACTGCAGGTAGATTCTTAACCAGCTGAGCTAGGAGGGAAGCCCCATTCTGGCCTAAAAAAAGTGGAATGTGCAGAAATAAGCTCACCTGCCATAAACAGGATTTAGTTTTTAAGAAAAAAACTCCACTCAAAGCAAAGAATCTGTCAAAAGGATTCAAAATACATCCTGGTGAATCTCATATAATTCAAGAGAAATAATCATATTATTTTGGTGATTGATACAGCCTGTACAAATGTATTAACTGTTACTGTTGTGTAGTTGCTAAGTCATGTCAGATTCTTTTGCAACCCCATGGACTGCAGCCTGCCAGGCTCCTCTGTCCATGGAATTCTCCAGGCAAGAATACTAGAGTGGGTTGCCATTTCCTTATCCAGGAGATCTTCTGGATCCAAGGATCTGAACCCAAGTCTATCATGTCTCCTGCATTGGCAGGGAGATTCTTACTGCTGAGCCACCAGGGAAACCCATTATTAAGTCTAAATGATAGAAAATGATTATTAGGTAAGACTGGTATATTAGAAAAAGTCCTAAACTGAGCCCATAGAAAAGCATGGATATATCTAGTTCTAGATATTTAATTACATTAGAATGAAACCAAGCTAATTTATTGAAATGTGCAAGCCTAGTTTATCCCAGTGGGATGAAAACTTTGGGCTCAATCTTTCAAACAAGACGGTAGCAAGGGTGATATGGTTAGGTAGCATCACTGACTCAATGGACATGTTATAGCCACGCTTTCTGGGAAACAAACTCACTCAGAAGGACAATG
Source organism: Dama dama (assembly GCF_033118175.1). Taxonomy (NCBI): domain Eukaryota; kingdom Metazoa; phylum Chordata; class Mammalia; order Artiodactyla; family Cervidae; genus Dama; species Dama dama. The sequence goes on from NC_083697.1 coordinate 56,076,428, forward strand.
CAGATAGTGGAGTGCAGTTTATTACACCGGCGGGCCCAAGGCAGAGTCTCCTCTTAGACAAGGGCCCCGACCAGCATTTGTGAAAATCTTTTATACCCCATGTGTATGTGTCCAAACCCACCACCCCAAATCCCCTGAGGCTTACAAAGGAAGGGTAAATACAATTATAATAACCCCATCATTCACGTGTTATGTGTTCAAACAGTTAATAATCAATAAGCCTGAGGTTACATTCCAACCAATTAATAACTGATAAGCCTGTGATTACATTCCGATAGATACTGTCTGGAGGCAAGGGTGATTAGTGTCTTCAAGATTCCCCTGCCCAGAGGGGGTCTTACCCTTCCATTGTCATTCCCACAGGCGCTAAGCACAGAGTTCAGACAGGCCTGAGATGGAGTCCAGGCCCTATGAATTCCTTCTTCAGACATGAATTTAAACTCTGGAAGATAGTGAAGGGCAGGGAAGATGGGCTTGCTGCAGTTGATGGTGTCGCAAAAACTCAGACATGTCTTAGCAACTGAACAACAACAATCTTGCTATTGTTCCAAACTTAAAATAATATATAAATTACTTATCTGAGAAATGTTGCTTAATTTTATATTACATGGTATATAACATTGACCCATGAGTTCTAGCCTTTGCATATAAAACACATAAAATGGAAAAGAGTAACAATTCCAAAATAATTGAATATTTTTGTGTGTGTATTTTCTTCTCCACAAGGAAGCTCTGTGGATATCTCATTCACCTGACTTTTCTTTCCTCTTTCCTTAGAGTAGCTATATCTGAGCCTCTCTTACTACAAAATCCTCCAGCCACTTAGCCTATTTTATCTTTGATCACTCCTATCTTCTGTTTTGAAAACAGAGTCTTGTGGGACTTCCCGGCACAGAAGGCCTGACTTTCAAAGGGGAGGTTCAGACAGTTACTAATAAGGAAAGGGAGGGGGTGCAGAAACAAGCAAGGGGCAGTCAGGGAAAAATGTGTAACTTTGGGGCAGGGTCCTGGTCACCTCAAATTACAAATATATCAATGTCTTTAAGGTCTTCTGTGGAAGTAAAAGCCCAACTAAATGGAAAAAGTTTCAGAGAGACTTCAAAACTCGTCAGTAGGACCATCTGAGGCCTGGTTAAAGGAGTGCAGACCTTGCACACACCCTGATTCTTACCAGCAACCCTGCCCTTGAAGCACTGCTATAAGACTCCTCATCAAATTCCTCCTGGTTGGGATACACAGTTTTTGTTCTCCCTTTGCTTGGCAAAGCAGTGAGGATATTCCCTTCTATTTCACCCAAAACTTTGCTTCCAAGATTCAATTAAATACAAGCGCAGAGAGGCTGAGCTTTCAGCATCATTATTACTTTTTCTTCTTTCATTCTCTCTTTACTCTTTGTTTTATGTTAGAAACTTTAAGGTAATTTTTATTCTGACGACATAAAAAATTCCAAAGAATGAAAGACCATTAGTAGGGGGTGGATTTGGGAAGTATTGAGCATTCTAAAATAGAATCTCTACTTAAGGATGAGGGAGAGATACGCCAGGAGCACTCATAACTTATTAATGTATGTTCCAGAGAAAGCTGATATTTTAAAATTAAGAATAAGTAAAGCAGAACATTTTGACTAATTGTGAAAATAATTGAAACAATGTTAGAAGATGTTATTTAAAATAACTAATAATTTCTGGCCATAAAAAAATTAGATGTCTTACACTTATTTATTTACCATATATTTTTTTGTTTATTCAGGAAGGGAGAAGTGTAAGGAAATACCACATATATATCTTGAGAAATACAGAAATAGCCTAATATATAACTGATAGGTGATTTATAAATTATGATGTATGTCTATATATGCATAGGTGTTGGATTTTTAAATTATTTTTTAATATTGGAGGTATTGGGAATAGAGAAATGGGCTTTCTTTATTCTATGTAAATTTATATTTCAATCTGCCTAAAATCATTGCCTATTTAAAAAAAAATATTTATATTTATTCATTTATTTGGTGGTGCTGAGTTTTAGTTGTGGTACACAGGATCTTTGATCGTCTTTGCAGTATGTGACATTTTTAGTTGCAGCAAGTGGGATCTAGTTCCCTGATCAGGTATAAAAGCCAGACCCTCTGCACTGGGGACAAAGAGTGTTAGCCACTGGACCATGAGGGAAGTCCTCATTAGCTGTTTCTATTTTACAGTTTGTATTCTTAATTGAGCAGGTGAGTACAAATTATAAGCTGATAATAATTGCAGGAATAGTATGAAGTAAATTTTTTTTTTTTTCACTTTAAACAGAAATCATGGCGATATTGGGATTCCCAGGTAGTGCTAGTAAAGAACCCACCTGCCAATGCAGAAAATTTAAGAGACGGGGATTTGATCCTTGGATAGGGAAAATCCTCTGGAGGAGTGTACGGCTACCCACTCCAGTATTCTTGCCAGGAGACCCCCATGGACAGAGGAGCCTCGGGGCTATAGTCCATGGGGTGGCAAAGAGTCTCACACACTGAAGCTTTGAAATGACTGAGCACACATGCACACACACGTGCTTGCATACACAGGGCAAAACTAAGAAACTGGGCTACACTGTGAAAGCCTTACCATTTCGTTCACAAATTATATATTTCCACATTTCCTGATGTTGGTTTCTTGCATTGCAGTTTAATTTTCCTCTTATCCATAGGGTATATGACATCACTGAGGATGGTGGTTAAAGGGAGTGGAGTTTTCTAAGAAGAAGCCTGTCCTGAGAAAGGAAATTAGCTTAGTAAAGTCTACCCTAAAATACAGCAAATAGGCAATAATTTCTCCCCTGGGATGCCTGGTAATTTGGCTTAAGTAGAAATCTACACATTTTTCACCCTCGTAGTGGTGGACCTAAGCAGGTGGTCCAGCTATGAAAAGATCCAACCAGACCTGGACACAATACACTGGACCTTTAGGTTCTGAAAGTGGAAAATTCTAGATGTTCAGTTATAATTCCTGCTATTATGCAAGAATATTCAGTAAAATCTGTTGAAAGCTGCAACCTACTCTCAAACATATTATAGAGGCATATGGTAAGAAACATCTCCGTGCTATTGGTGGAATAGAAAAGAATGTGGAGATAAGTGGGGCCAACAAGGAAGCATCAGCATCAGCCTAAGAAATCCATCAATCACATACAAGAGGTGATCACTAGAGTAGGATACAGATATCACAGGGACTAGGACAAGTAGCTAGACACCAAGCAAGAAAAGTCTGTCCTCTGTGGAACTGTTACTAAAATATTCAGAAAGATAACCATGTGGTGCTCAGATCACTCTAAGAAATTGCTGCTAAGAAAGCTGCCAGTCTGTAAAGAACACAAAAGTATCTTAGATAATGTCTGTCTGTTTTGTCCATCACTGTAATTAAGTAAACATAGCGATATCTGATGTATAAGACAGGCTAAATCCATATTTGTAAATTAATTTTTAAGGGAATAAAAAATAATTGAGCAGTGGATAGAAGTTTCAGCCGCATACTGCTGAGAGGTAATAGACATAATTGCTATATAAGAAAATGGCAGTTTTCATAAGGTTCTTTGTTTCCTCGGCAGTTGAAGTCAATTCTAAATGAATAATATTGAATTCTGCCAAAGACTGCTTCAGTTGAATAAACAGATAATGTAGTCAGTTGGAGATATTGACTAAAAAACAGAATCATTTCTACTTTATTGGAAATATAATCTTCCACAGCGGTGAAGTCTGTCGTTACACCTTTTGTGAAGGTATGCTGTCATTCTAGATTTAAATATTATGATATATTTCAGCAGATTTACACTAATACTTCACATGCCCTTTTGAAAGTGTCCCATTGTAGATTAAATAATTGTATTTCTCTTTTGTAGTGATGAAAGTGCCAAAATTCACCTCTAATCACAGAGCGGGTCCAACACAGATGGGAAAATGTAGGGTTCCCCAAGAACAGGTTGACAGTTATGCAAGGAACCCAAATGACCTCAGTAAAAAAAAAAAAAAAAAAAAAAAAAAACAGCAAAATCTTTTGTGCCACATGGTCTTCCCTTGTGGTTCAGCTGGTAAAAAAATCTGCCTGCAATTCAGGAGGCCTGGGTTCAGTCCCTGGGTTGGGAAGATCCCTGGAGAAGGGAAAGGCTACCCACTCCAGTATTCTGGTCTGGAAATACCATGGACTCTATTTTCTGGGGTAGCAGAGAGTTGGACATGACTGAGTGACTTTCATTTCACTTTGTGCTACGTAGTTTTAAAATATAAACTGATCCCTTGTTCAAGATTTAATCTCCAAAAAGATTGTGTCAGATTTCTGTTACATAATTTCATTTCTTTGTTTAATAATTAATTTATTTATGGCTGTGCTGGGTCTTCCTCACTGCATGGGCTTTTCTCTAATTGCAGAGAGTAAAGGCTAATCTCTAGTTGCAGCGCATAGGCTTATCATCGTGGTGGCTTCTCTTGTTGCAAAGCGCACGTCTTAGGGTGCGTGGGCTTCCACAATTGTGGCAGATAGGCTCAGTAGATGTGGCTGACAGTCTTAGATGCTCCATGGCATGTGGGAATCTTCCTGGACAAGGGGTTGAACCCATGCCTCCTGCATTGGTAGGTGGATTTTTTACAATTCTGGAGAATTGCTTGAGTCTTGGCTTTAGACTAGGACTATGGGTCAATAGTCAATTGCAATGTTATTCGGTACTCTGAATCAAACTTTCTTCTTATGGTATGGAACAGAAAGAATAATCCCTTTTGGACCACAAAAAGTCCATGGAATTTGTAAATACTGGAGATTGCTGGAACTGAAGAAAGATATTATGCTCCTTTCTAATAAGGAATATGAGGTTTGGGGTATTTATTTTGAATATATTCTCTTTGTTCAAGAATTTCCTTACATTTATTAAGAAGTTCGGACATGATTGCTAAAAATAAAATTCTCTTCAATTTAAATGTGAAGATTTCATGTCAAATAAATAATAAAATCCTATTTGCAATATTAATCTTATACAAACATACAAGACATTGTATGCTCTTTGTTCAAGAATTTCCTTACATTTATTAAGAAGTTCGGACATGATTGCTAAAAATAAAATTCTCTTCAATTTAAATGTGAAGATTTCATGTCAAATAAATAATAAAATCCTATTTGCAATATTAATCTTATACAAACATACAAGACATTGTATGCCTCACACAATTCACTCAAAAGCCTTTTTTCAGAATAAAAAATATATTTAATAACTAGATAAGTAGATGAGCTAAACAGTAAATTACAATATAATATCTTTTGTGAAAGTGGGAAAATCAACATAAAACTGAATTAAAAATTCTGTTTGTTTTTACAATGCCAGTGAGATTTAGCAAGCATGCAATATGTTCAGTATGAATAATTAATGTAGTATCAGTTAAAAATATACTTCACTATTGCTTCTATAAATAATTATCCCATGTGAAAAAATAAAGTTAATAAGATAAGGAGTTTCCTTATGCATGGATTAGATACATTTAGGGATGTTAATAATTTCAGGTGATTGTAGTACTGTAACCTGTCAATGCAGCCTATCATAATAATTATCATAAAGATTTGAAAGATAGTTCTCAAATTCTCATCTTCATAGATTAGCAACCTAATACATATTTATGTAGCATCTGAAGTTATCTCTCAGTTAAGAAGGTCAATCATTTCTGTGATTTATCCAGCAGCCTCTTGCCTCCAAGTCCAAGATACACTGTTAGATTTGTGCCCTCTTTTAAGGGTCAGGGGTCTTCTTTAGTCCGTCATTTAATCTGTTAAACTGTAATAAGAATCTTTTCTCTATCTTCCTTTACGTGAAAGGATCTGAGATCATGGGACTTTAGGGTCCATTTGAAGCATTGCTGCTACTGCTGCTAAGTCACTTCAGTCGTGTCCGACTCTGTGCATTAGCCTCTACCATACTAGAAGAAAGCCATTTTAGAAAATTGCAATTATTTATAGACATGATAGGCATAACAGGAAATATTTTTTTTCATAGAGTTTTCAAAAAAAGGCCTACCTTAAGTTCCTAATTGGTCCTTTCTATAGCTTTTTTTGGACTCCCAAGTCTAATGTACATATGTAGCAGCTAGTGTTGTAGTTTAAACAAGTGAGGATTTTGCCATTGTTGAGAAGCCTATTTTCTTTTTGTATCATAATCAGGTGGTACTGGATCTTTTCATCAAAATTCAGGAAAATTTAAAACAGTCTTTGCTCTTAATGGGAAATATTGACAAGGAAAAACTACTCCTGTTGATTCTTCTTTTTTTACATCCCTTCTCTCTTTGCTGACTCTATGTCTCAAAATTAAATGTTTAGTTTTTAACCTTGATTAAATCAAAATAAGTCCCTCCATAAAAATTATTGAGGGCTTAAAGTAGTGCCACTTGTACACTATTTTAGCCTATGACAGTATATAAAATTATATATTCAAATAAACCACAATGTATTGAAATCCAATAGAAAATCTTGTAAACTATAAATGTCCTTTAAAATATTAAAGAAAAGTATAAAGAGTAGTTAGTACATATGCAATAAGTATAAGGGAGAAAAGAGGAATAGACTCCAAGCGTATAGTGGATAATAATTGATACTATTAGACACAAGGAAAAAGGAAACAGAATAAAAGTTTAAAAAAAATTGAGTACAGTTTAACTTTGCTTTTCACCATTATTTGTCAGAATCTCATATACACAGAAAACTTCTCACAAAAGTGTTTGTTAAAGGTCTAGTTTGGGAATACATTTTTTAAAACTCAGTACCGTTTATTCTTAGTCATCTCATTGTAATTAGATAACTCAAAGGTTACAATTTCCACTAGTGTGTGTGTATGTGTGGGGGGAGGTGTGGGTGGGTGTATGAGCATCTCTTTAAAAGTATAGTCTGGCTACTTACTGTCTTTCAAAGCTTTCTACTTCTGTCAAGAATCATCACTTTATTTTTAAAAAGCTCTTAGAAAGCAGAGTTTTTATATGAAATTTTTAAAAAGCAATTACACCAATATTAATACAAAATTAATACAAAAATTATGTTTTTTCAGTTATTTTTTTCACTCTAAGACATTCTTGTTCTATCTGGGGGTGAGCAAGATGTTGTCCAAGAAACACAAGAAGATGAGCTAAATTATAAATTATTATACAATAACATTTATAACAGTGCAAAACAGTAGTCATAGTGAAGTATAATTAAATATTATTGAAATACATTTTTAAAAATACAGATATTTAAGTAGTCTTGATACTCACTATCTGAAATCCCATGGTAATGTGTTATATGTTTAGTAAATTTGCATAGAAAATTTACGTTCATAGATGTAAGTTTGAACCACTACTGAAATATGGTCCTTAATCATTAAAGCTTTTCAAATGTGAATAATATTTTTAAGAAATGCTCACATCTATAATCCCAATACTTAAAAAAAAAAAGATAGATCAAAGTGTGAGTTCTCAAGACTTGAAAATAGTAAAACTGTCAATGATATTTTTATGCTTTTTCCCCATAAGTCTCTATAAATTAGGTTTTATAAAATAGCAACTTATAAAGAATTTTAAAAACCCATCCCTCAACTGTGTTTCCATAGTTCATGTAATTCAGGGTTTGAAACAGATCCAAGAAATTTTAAGAATGAAATTATGCCAAAATTATAAAGATACCAGGGACCTACTAACAGTGCACATTTTAGTAACTGGATAAATTGATACATCAAAAAATAATTATAGAAATGTTAGGCTATTGCTTTTAGGATTCACTTTTACCATTCATTGTTAAGACTACCTTTATGCAGACTTTTAAAATCCAATCTGAAGAGAAACTGTAATACTAAAAATGAATTAATAATTAGATAAAAAGTAATTTTACTTGGGGGATGGAAGAAATAAGCTGTTCATAAATTAGTTTACCTGTTTAGATGGAGACAAATGTTTGTATAATACCATTAAAAATTGGTAAAAAATAACCAGACTCTGCATCAAACATGTTGTTCAACCATTCAATGCATAAATAATCAGTAATCAATAATCAGTAATCAATGTAGTAAATAAATCAGTGAACTCGAGAATTTTTTGGTTCATATCAGTGTACTAGGATCTGTGTGGTTAAATAACAATATTAATAGCAACAATAAGGAGATGAGGAGGAAGTGAAGGAGGAGGAAGAGGAAGAGAAATATACACTACTATCATCCTTAAGAATTATATAGTTGTTTACCATTGCTTTTATTATTTATTATTTTAATACCAAGAGATAATTTCTTAAAGCAGCTCTATTTCAGAATTTTACTGCAAACTTTAAACCAGAGGAACCTACATGAGATAATTCATACTAAAAGTAAATTCCATTAGAATTTTATTTTTCTAAATTCATTTCATTATCACAGCAAGAGTTGAATATATTACTTAATTAAATCTATATTCTGCTCCCCGAAAAGTGTCATACAATGTACATATGATAATGATACAACTGCATAATTATTAGCTTTCCTTAGCTAAAGCCATGCATGTAACTAATCTGAACTTCCTCCCAGCTTCTGCAGTCGATAGAGATCCTTGGATCCTTGGACTGTGGAAGATAAAGATCCTCAGATTTTTGCCTCTGTTGTCTCATGACCCTCCCTGTGCCTGTGTCCAAATTTCCTTCTTACAAGAAAAAAATGCCAGCACTGAATCTGGACCCATTCTAATGGGGCATGTCATTTTAACCCGATTATGTTTGTAAAAATCTTATTTTCAAATATTATCTGATTCACAGGTACTAGAAGTTAGAACTCCAACTGTTCTGCTTTTGTACACATTTCTACCCAGTGCACTGTCTTTTAGTTATAAAAGCTATATAAATACTATACACCATTAGCCAATTAGTAGAATAACAGTGTTAAAATGTTGAACAAATTCAATCTTTTTGGAACAAAGTTGGAGAAGTAGCTCAAAAGGGATATCTCTTACCTTCTTGTATAGGCTTGAATTAACTCCTTAAGTTGTTAGTGTTATATCCCTATACTTCTCCTCCTGAAGTACAGACTCCTTTAGTTCTACCTCTATAGAGAAAAACTCACTTTAATCAGTTTATTAGCCAAAAGTCAGCCTGTATATTATCAATATTCCTAACACAAGGTCTACATCCTGCAGGAGTTAAGGATATTTATGTAAAAGTTTTTAAGTAAAAGGGGAGAATGAAGCAGTAAGTGTTTTAGGGCATTTTGTATATGAAATCAACATGGAATAACTACCATCTTGTTTTGTTAGATAGTTACAATAGGAAAAAGGAGTCCATAACGGCAGTGGCTAAAAGACAAAGTGGAAACAGTGACAGGCTTTATTTTTCAGGGCTCCAAAATCACTGCAGATGGTGACTGCGGCCATGAAATTAAAAGATGCTTACTTCTTGGAAGGAAAGTTATGCATAACCTAGACAGCACATTAAAAAACAAAGACATTACTTTTCCAACAAAGGTCCATCTAGTCAAGGCTACGGTTTTTCCAGTAGTCATATATGGATGTGAGAGTTGAACTATAAAGAAAGCTGAGCACCGAAGAAATGATGCTTTTGAACTGCGGTGTTGGAGAAGATGCTTGAGGGTCCTTTGGACTGCAAGGAGATCCAACCAGTCCATCCTAAAGGAAATCAATCCTGAATATTCATTGAAGCTGAAACTCTAATACTTTGGCCAGCTGATGTGAAGAACTGACTCATTTAAAAAGACCCTGATGTTGGGAAAGATTGAGGGCAGGAGGAAAAGGGGACGACAGAGGATGAGATGGTTGGATGACATCACTAACTCAATGGACATGAGTTTGAGTAAACTCTGGGAGTTGGTGATGGGCAGGGGGGCCTGGCATGCTGCAGTTCATAGGGACTTTCTTCAATTTAACTTTCTGTCAAGTACTCACTGCATTTAGTAAAAGTTAAAATGTAATAGCATACTAAAGTCTGTTTTATTCCATTTTCTCAAAGAATATTCTTGAAACTCTAAAAATGGAAACCAAAATGATATCTCAAAGATACATAAGATACTAATGAATGCTCTTACAAGACTAACCAATGTATCACAAGGTAAAATATTTTCTTAATAATTTTATAAACATCTTCTTGATACTGATAATAGTGAATTTGAATTCCACTAAGATTAATGCCAGAATTTAATTTATATTAATCTATGTAATGCAGCAATTCATTTTAAAGAGATTAAGGATTATTAAGAGATGCAGCAATTTATGTTTCATGTCTTTGAAGCTGTGGTATTCACTCACCATATATTATGAATCACTTTTCTGAGTCTGAGAATATTTTACTCAGCTATTACTAACTGCTATAATAAACTATATAAAGTGTACCTTTGAGTTTCATTGTGTTAAAAGGAAAATGCATTTGTCTATCAAATGTTCAAGAATAATTCTTAGTGCCTACATATAGGGAAGAGAAAATCTTCATACCATGTCTGAAATGTAACTTGATGAAGAATTTGAGGGTAAATTATGACAACATATATTCAAATCTTCATAAATGAAACACATGTTTATATTATTTTGCACAATACTTCCTTAACTAGGAATGAGTATACATTTACACAGAAAAGTATTCTGGATCATTATTTATAATATTGAAAAAATAGGTAGTCCAAAAGTCTACTAATTTTCTTCTGGGGAAACAAATATTTATGATAGCAACAAATTCAACCTATAGCTATTAAAAAATACTATTTTTGAAATAAATATGAGAATATTTAAGGTATATGGAAAAGAAAATTATTGAGACTTTTGGAAGTCAAAATATTAAAAAATAGAAGATAAACATCATGTTGTAAAAGTGTGTCTGAGTATCATTTAAAGTTTTATTTAATTTTTAATTTTTTTTTGTGTTTAAGCTGCATGGTATGTGTGTGTGCTCAGTCTGTCCAACTTTTTGCTACCCCATGGAATATAGCCCACCAGGCTCCTCTATCCACAGACTTTTCCAGGCAAGAATATGGGGTGGGTTGCCGTATCCTATTCCAAGGGATCTACTCGGCCCAGGGATCTAACCTGCATCTCTTGCACCTTCTGCATTGCAAGTGGATGTTTTACCACTATACCACCTGGGAAACCCTTCACAGCATATGGGATCTTAGTTCTCAGGTGATAGGTTGAAATCATGCCCTCTGCAGTGGAAGCACAGAGCCCGAACCACTGGACTGCCAGAGAATTCCCTAAAAGTTTATTATTTAAAATTGAATGCTTCTGTACAAATCAGATGTTCCATGATGCTTGTAACAAAGGTGATTTAAATCGTGTTTAAATTTAATTTTGTGTTTAAATTTAACTTTGATTATTGCAGCTTATGATGTAATAGCGGCTAGCATTTATTGACAGTGAAAAAGTAGAAGCAGTGACAGATTTTATTTTCTTGGGCTCCAAAATCACTGCGAATGGTGACTGCAACCATGAAATTAAAAGATGCTTGGTCCTTGGAAGAAAAGGTGTGACTGCCTTAGCATATTAAAAAGCAGAAGTATCACTTGGCCAACAAAGGTCCCTACGGTCAAAGTTAGAGTTTTTCAAGTAGTCCTGTATAGATGTGAGAGTTGGACTATAAAGAAGACTGGATGCTTTCAAATTGTGGTGCTGCATTAGATTTTTGAGAGTCCCTTGGACAGCAAGATGATCAAATCAATCAATTTTAAAGGAAATTAGCTGTGAATATTCATTTCAAGGACTAATACTGCAGCCAAAGTTCCAATAGTTTGGCTACCTGATGTAAAGGGCTGACTCATTGGAAAAGACCCGACTAATTGGAAAAGACCCTGGTGATGGGTGAGATTGAAGGCCAAATATGAGATGACAACAATGAGATGGTTAGATGGCATCACTGGCTCAAAAGACATGAATTTGAGAAAACTTGGAAGACAGTGAATGACAGGGAACCTGGGCATGCTGCAGGCTATGTGGTCACAAAGAGTCGGACATGACTTAGTGATTGAACAACAATGACATTTATTGTTAATTCACTGTGGACAACTTTATTAATAAATTTTAAAAATTAGATTGTTAATCTTTACAATAATCCCATGACAGATGTCATGCTCTTACACCTTTTTTTTTTTAACAATGAGAAATTTGAGGCTTAAAGATGCTAATTGCTTAAGAACATCTGACTTTAAAGATCATTAGCTTGATTTCACAAACTATGTTCACAAATACATGCTCACAGCAGTGGCTATACTTTAACAAGTTTAAATTTTATGAATAAGAGTAAAGTTAAACTGCTCTAGTAAATCAAACAAATTTCAACGATGTTCAAAAAATTGTTTATTTTTCTTTCATGTAAAAGTTCATATATGTGGTTTATAAAGGTCTGTGGGGTCTTGGCTACTTCTTTTTCCTTCTTTGGGAACATTTGTGTGTAATCCTTGTTCCCATAGTTGAAGATGTCCACATTCTAGCCAAAAGAGGGAAAATGCAGGAGTGTCCACATTCTGATGCAATACAAATCTAACAAGCACTGTACCCATTTATATGCTATTGACCAGGTCTTAGTCAAATGGTAAAACTTAGCTTCTCGAAAGTCTGGATATTAATTTTTATAAGGCCTGAGCATATTCATAATGAAGATCTAAAGTTGAACTACATTCATGAAAGAGGAAATTATTATGGGAGAACAACAGCAATCTTTACCACACACAGCCAGATTTGGAAATGTTTATCTCCTCTTAGAGGTTCTGATTTGTTTCTGGTTTTATTTCACATATAACTTGATAAATCAACTTTGAAAGTTTAAATGTATATTCTTGCTATCATCTAATTATTGAGAATTTATATTTCTTTGTTATATTTTTCTGTACTAAGCATATCAGTTAATTTTAAAATATTAATCCTTTACCTTGCAAAGTACTATATATATATATATATATATATATATATATATATACACACACACATGTATATATATAATCAGAATGAACATTCTTACTGAAAAAGTGCTTCTGGGATTTAATTATAAATTTGTTCACATTACAAATAGATTATTTCTATATATAGTTCAAAATGTGAAATTTCACAAAAAGGGAGTGTTTTCCAGATGAGGGTGAAAACTGATATCAGGTTGTAAAATAAATTTATAAAATCATGAACAATTTTTTCTTGCACTAAAATAAGAATAAAACAGAATATAATCTATTATAATATACATACATTTTATGTGTATTATAAACACATTTTATGTGTATTATACTTCAGTTGGGTAAATCTTTCTCCTCTTTCCCTCCCTTCATTCTTGTGTGTGTATGTGTGTATAGAAAAAATGATCTTGTTGACCGACCCATCTTATGTTTAATCCTAATTTTTGCTAAAGTGTGATTCCAAAATATGCATAAGCAACCACTTTAAATCTTCACTTCAATTATTCTTTGTTCTTATGCATCTAATTTGTGTCTTGAGCCATTCTAATTTCAATATGTAAATTTCTTGGAAATCTATTTATATCTGCTAACTTTTGTTCATGGTAGTTTCTTTCTTTGTTTATTGTCGATTTTTAGATTCTAAGCCATATTTTGCAGTCTTTCTGAAAATATTGAGGTGTCTATATGAAGGGTTGTATTAATAAGAATGCATATGGATAATTATTATCTTTTATTAAAAATATGACTCAACTTATTTACTAAAAGTCTAACAGCAGGAAGAAATGAGAGGTTCATTCAGGCAGAAATCAGTGTCCTTCACCTTGGTTTTAAACACATCAGGTTCTTTTTGATTCATTATTACAACCTAGGACTTTTACATCTCCACCCTCAATTTACATTCCCAGAAAGTGCTTTGGGTGTCACAAATGAGGGAGATTCTTGGGCATACAAGTAAACAAACTTTTAAAATTATTTTAAACCACGGAGAGTAATTTATACATCTGAAAATAAATGCATATTTTGCAAAGAAAAAGAGTTATACTATCTATTTAAAAACTTAAGGTAGTATGACCTGGATGGGATAAAGTGTTAACTTTTGTTTGCTTATTTTTCAATTGAGCTTATTAATTTTAAACACATAAAACTTTTTCTGTTAGGAAGTTTATTGGTTTTCCTTAACATTCCTCCCATGTGCGTATGTAAATATCCACACATTTACAACTATCTATCTATACTAGTTTCCCTGATGGCTCAGATGATAAAGCGTCTGCCTGCAATGCGGGAGACCTGGGTTCGATCCCTGGGTTGGGAAGATCTGCTGGAGAAGGAAATGGCAACCCACTCCAATATTCTTGCCTGGAGAATCCCACGGACAGAAGAGCCTGGTAGGCTATAGTCCATGGGGTCGCAAAGAGTCGGACAGGACTGAGCGACTTCACTCACTTAATCTATACTAGATCATGGCGATGTCTGCTTGAGGACTGTTACTATCCACCATCACTAGAAGAGATATCTAAAGGAGATAGAAAAGATGATTGGTAGGGAAAGCAAATCTATCACATACCAGAAAACTACCATCCTAGGTAATGCAAAGAAAAAACCATGCTGCTATCAGCGTCATCCCAGTGACTTGTTGGTTCCTAAAACTAATCCTGAAGATGTGTAGCCGCATCTCCGTGTTGTTTTTTTTTTCCAGACTGTATTGTAGTTTTAATCAGTCAGTTGCAAATTCTCTGAGGTATTCCTCTTTTGGGCTTCTCAGGTGGCGATAGTGGTAAAGAAGCAGCCTCAATGCAGTAGATGAAGGCGACAAGGGGATCCCCGGGTCAGGAAGATCCCCTGGAGGAGGGCACGGACAATACGTCCCAGTATTCTTGCCTGCAGAGTCCCATGGACCGAAGAGCCTGGCGGCTATTTCCATGGGGTCACAAAGAGTCTACAGGACTGAAGCAATGTAGCACACACGCATCCCTTTTTTATTTTCTAGTTTAGCTGTGAGAGAGCTGGGAAAACAGTGTTTCTTTCAGGCTTTCAGGGATTAACGTGCACTCTATGATTTGCTGAGGCAGGCTCACCTTGTTTGATGACAATGTTGATGTGTCTGTTCCAGGCAGTTCTTTCTCCATGATTGTTTCATATAAACTAATATCCTCCAGTGTTGGCAGCCTGGTAGCTCATATTTAAGGGACTATTTGAAGAATAGAGAACTGTGATCTTGTGTATTGGGTGGTAATGGTCTGAAAAGGGGTTTAGCTCATCGTGGGGATTGTCTCTCTTTATCTTTGTATCTGCAGCCTGTATTTATTGTGACAATTGGAGAGGCTTTTAGTTAAATGAGAATGCAGCCTTCTTTCTCATTTCTTTTTTGGTAATTCCCTCTATCTACTACTAATAGGAAAACTGCTGATCTCCTATTTTATGTAGAAGAAGGGATTTCTTGAATCTTATATTTTTTTGTTATTTTTGATTATCTAATTTCAATAGGTGAATGGTGACTATCTTAGACAATTTTCCCAAATTCAAGTTATAAACAGTACCTAATTCTTTATCTAATAAACTATTGTTTACTTGCCCACATGGTTTAGTTCATAAGATAAGTCTTTCTCCTTCTAACTCTAGAACTTGATGAGGTTCTAAGGGGAAAAACAAAAATTAAAGCATTGGGATCAGTGAAATATTAAATATTTTGTATTACTAGGATCAAATAACCCTTAAAATTATATAGAATTGAAGTTTTGATATTTTTGATTGACTTGAGATAGCCACATTTTGGGTCAGTCTAGTAACAATTTTTTAATTCAAGAAATGCCTGATTTAAATTTAGTTTCTCTTCTTTGATAGAGTAAATGAGCTTAGGATATTGGAATTATTAAACAATTCATCAGAAACACATTCTTTTAAAATATTTTCTTAACTTTGTTTGGGTGTTTATATACTTATGGTTTTTCAGATTTATTGTACGTCAGTCAACTTCTCCCGGCAGTTCTTTGGATGTTCAGATTGTCTCGTTTATCCAGTGGGAGCTCCCTTTTTAATGACTCCTGTGTCCTTCCAACATGACTCCATTAATCTTTGAAAGCTTCATTGTTTTATGGTGCCACAGAGTGTTATAGGCTCACCTTTACCTTTTGAACCTACAGATTGAATTAAACATCTTTTACTTCAAAAAACTCTGGTTCTTTCAGGTGGAAAAATAGGATTGGAGACTAGAAGTTATGCATTAGGGTGCATCGTATGGGTTTACTACCAGGAGATTTCTGTGGAGAGAGATAGCATATGCATAATTTTAACTGACAGGCTTTATAAATGCATGTATTCATAATGATATTTCCAATCTAGTTCTAATAGTACTATTATATATGTGTATAAACCCTTACATATAAATATGGTTTTTTCCTCCATATTGACAATTTAGTTTCTAAAAAAAGGAATATAATTACTTTTTTTCCCATAAATCAAAATAGTAAAATATACTGTGTTGTCAGGGTTCTGATAAACATTTTCTTTCTTTCTTTAGGATTTTTCAATAATTATAAGTTCCCTGTGTGATCTAGCAAAGGGCATAGTAACTGGAACTCTTCTAAGGATGCTAGGGTTTTAACTATTTTTAGTTTTTTTCAAGGCATTGGATAAGGCTTTTTTCCCTAAGTATTTATTTTTCTCTTTCAGAATACTTTTTTTTTCATTTATTTTTATTAGTTGGAGGTTAATTACTTTACAATATTGTAGTGGTTTTTGTCATACATTGACATGAATTAGCCATGGATTTACACGTATTCCCCATCGCGATCCCCCCTCCTGCCTCCCTCTCCACCCAATCCCTCTGGGTCTTCCCAGTGCACCAGGCTCAAGCACTTGTCTCATGCATCCAGCCTGGGCTGGTGATCTGTTTCACCATAGATAATATACATGTTTTGATGCTGTTCTCTCAAAACATCCCACCCTCGCCTTCTCCCACAGAGTCCAAAAGTCTGTTCTGTACATCTGTGTCTCTTTTTCTGTTTTGCATATAGGGTTATCGTTACCATCTTTCTAAATTCCATATATATGTGTTAGTATACTGTAATGGTCTTTATCTTTCTGGCTTACTTCACTCTGTATAATGGGCTCCAGTTTCATCCATCTCATTAGAACTGATTCAAATGAATTCTTTTTAATGGCTGAGTAATGTTCCATGGTGTATATGTACCACAGCTTCCTTATCCATTCATCTGCTGATGGGCATCTAGGTTGCTTCCATGTCCTGGCTATTATAAACAGTGCTGCGATGAACATTGGGGTGCACGTGTCTCTTTCAGATCTGGTTTCCTCAGTGTGTATGCCCAGGAGTGGGATTGCTGGGTCGTATGGCAGAACAGTGTGGAGATTTCCTAAAAAACTGGAAATAGAACTGCCCAGCAATCTTTCAGAATACTTAATGTCATGTTATGTCCTTATCTGAGTATACTTACAGAAGGCAATTAAGAATTTTATCCCTTTTGAAGTCTCATCTTTCCACAATACAAAAAGCTTTATTTTTCTCCCCAAGTTTTCTCTTAGATAATTCAGAATATTTCTCTTAGATAATCTTGGATGCCTTCATCAACCAACTGCTTTTGAGCCATCTCTAGAGTACTAAATAAAATATAGCATAACGTTTTACTTTCAGATTAACATAAAACCAAGTGTGAATTTGTTCTTACTCTCCTAACATTTGCACTGACAAGTAAGCATAGAAAATAGTATAAATATGTAAATCAGGTATTCAGGAAAAAATAGGAAAATGCAACTTTTTTTGTTTTGAGAGTGGGAGAGCTAAGAGAACCTGGACAATGAACCTGCAGGTATAGTCCTGAAATGAAAACTGAAGAAATGAAAGTGAAAAGCTTTGAAAAAATGGAAATGGTTCAGTGTTGAATTTGCTATGGAATTCCTTTCCAGTGTAGAAGAGAAAAAGAGCCGTGAGAATTTGAATGTACACATGGACATTGTCCAGAACATTTATGAAAATAGAACTCTGACTACAACCTCCATAGCAACCAATTGGGGAAGCCAAACTATCACCTCGGTAGAAATAGGCCCAGAATAATCAGAAAGCAGTCAATACCTATCAACTTTCTTATTGCCTGACACCGCTTGCAACTCAGGACCCATTCAGGGAAAGACAAATCTGTTTCTCAAATCAGTTGTAGAAGATTCCCCACTTCTAATTAGTCCATGTCTAGCTTCCCCTTGCCAATGGTTTATAAGCAGAGCCCACCTGAAGCCGTCCTTTTTATTCCCTATAAAGCTTTTCTACTCTCCTGACAGTCTTTAAGTCTCATCCCAATGCAAATGACAGGGGTTGACTCTCTTGCTATAGCCTGGTTTGAATAAATAGCCTGTTCTAGTCCTGGTGATCTCAATATATTCCCACAGAAGGAAGTAAAAGTAAGACATCTAGGGTCTTTGTGCAAACTTCATCCTTGTTCTGTAACACACTCCATTACCTTTTATATTCATGTTGCTCCAAATTTTATTAAAATGGCACCAAATTTGAGGGGAAATGATATAACACTCTTGAAACTTTTAGAAATATAATCCTCACCATAAAAATTCTTCACAAGGGAAAAAATAAGGGGAAAAAAATGACCAGATAAAAGTCAGGTGGCTACTTTACCTTATTTTTAACATCAGACTTTGAGATTCTCCATTATATATGAGTATAATCCATGATCCACCCCTTACCCTTCATCACTTTTCCGGAAATAAGTTTGTAATCCACAAGAAAGGGAGCTTTTGTAATCTGAAGGAAACAAACCAATAATACACCTTTGAAAATAATTTCAATTTGACATTTTTACTACAACGGAACTGCTATTACTCAGAGAGAAGAGAGGTTGACAAAGTTTTTGTGCAAAAGGGACAGCTAGTGCATCTTTTAGACTGTGGGTGCCATATGGTCGATGTGGCAACTACTAAATTGTTGAAAGCTGTCTCTCTAAGTATTACCAACACAATCTGTTGATAAGGCAAAACTGAGTTTATTGCTTACCACAGTGAGAGAGAACACCACCTCCGCAAAGCTTTGGCAGCATTTCAGATGGTCTGAAATTGTTGATAATTGGAAATTTTGAGTATGGATAGACCTTTCATTGTGAGACCTTGATTACAATAGAACTGGTTAAGGATAAAGGTCTCTGATTAGGGAAAACAAGCAGGATGAGGACTTGAGTTAAAGAACTCAAAGAATCTGAGGGTGCACACTTTGTTGATGATTTCTCTTGAAAAGTAGATGGATTTTTTTAGATCCCATAAAGGCCAACCCATTTGCCTGGGCAGAAGTGTTTTGGAAAAAGCAAAATTATGCTAATGAAAAAAGTGGATAAGAAAACTCATGTCAATGTAGAAATAAAGTTTCATATATATACTCCTGTCTAGGCTAGGTGTGGGGTAGACAGACTTTGGTGTTGTAGCACAAAAACAGTCACAAGCAATAAATACATCAGCAAATGAGAGCAGATGCACGCTAATAAAACATTATACATAAATACTGAAACTTGAATTTCATATAATTTTCAAGTCACAAAATATCATTTTTCCTTTGATTATTTTAAAACATTTAAAAACCATAAAGACCATTATTAGCTTGCAGATTGTACAGCAGGAAACAAGAATGCAATGTCTCAGCTTGCCAAAATCTGATTTAGAAGGCCAAAGGGAGTAGCATATATATGCAGTAGAACATTAAGAAGTAATTTTTTTAAGCTTAATCTTACTTTTAGAAATTATAACATAAAATTCTGATTTGAGAGGAGGAAAACTTGCTCATCTTTTGATTAGTGGGGAGGAGGGAGTCACATTTTTCCACAGATTACTTTTGCTTTGTCTACTCATTTCCAGTCATCATAAACATGAGACCACTTAAAGACTATTGCTTCTTTGGGTGTTTCTTAGACCACTCATGGAGTGTAAATTTGCATCTGTGAGAAGAGGCTTCTGATGATAAATTTCTAAAAGGGTTATTTATTTTACAAACTGGAATAACTACTGAGACTAGGTGCCTCTCTCACATTTATGTCAAGAGTTAGAGAAAAAATGTTGTCTCTGGCCTGCAGTTCAATTTTCTCTTACAACCCAGAGTTGTGTTCTGTACAAACAAGGACCTTGCATACCATCATATAGTTAACAAAACTTTGTAGCACATATGTCTCCAGTCTATAAACCCCATCCCACTTCCAGGCCTGGCAAACAGCCAGCATCTCCTTGGCCAAGCCTGAAGTTAACACGGTATTCTCTGACTTGAGAGGATGGGACTTGAGAAGAAGCTCATGAAAAAGCCCTGACTGCGACTTTATGGCTGGTGGGCAGGGAATTCCAGGCTCCTGATACCCAGAATCTGATCTTTCGACCATATGATTAGTTTAGGGGTTGTCTCATTTTGCTGTCACGCAACTTTTGCCTAGCCTGCCTACACACCCAGGGTATAAACTTTGAGGTTACTGTTTCTCTGTAGTAACACAATCCTCCACCTTAATGGAACATGTGCATTTCTCCTCTCTCCAACATCTACATCTAACCTCAAGTATCAAGATTTCTGATATTGGCAATTGCACTTGGATTGTGAATACTCAATTAACACTAGTTTCAAAC
The DNA here is from genome assembly GCF_033118175.1 of Dama dama. NCBI lineage: Eukaryota > Metazoa > Chordata > Mammalia > Artiodactyla > Cervidae > Dama > Dama dama. The sequence continues at coordinate 56,096,912 of NC_083697.1, forward strand.
ACTTCTAAATTTTTGCATCCTGGGGGTTTCCTCACACTTTTTCTTCTTCTGTTGTTTTTTTTTTTTTTAAGTTTAGCTATACCTTTAATACAATATTGGTTGTAATGTATTCAGAATATATTTTAGACAAATTTTAAAATTTAGTTTTTTTTCAAGATAGCAAGTCCATTTGAAATCTTAAAGTGAAATTCCCAGTTTCCTGATCAAACCACTTTTGATATTCTTGTCATAAAATGTATAGAACCTTTCCTGTGTTGCATGCTTACTTTGCATTTTCTCTTTCCCATCTGATTTTCAGCCCTGGAGATATTTTTTTGAAGGCAAGTAATAACAGCTTCTAACTCAACATTTTCATCTTTGTTTGGCAGGAGATTATTTTTATGTTGATTATGTTTCTAAATAATTAAATACTATAAGTTATTTTCAAAACTTCCATGTCTGGTTTTAGTTTAATAATATTTATCTTCAGTGTCTTCATCCTAGTTATGTCTTCCTACTAGAAGAAATTAGATTATAGTATATTTTTATAAGAGTAAAATTGGCTTTATTATTTACAAAGATTCATGTTTCATTTTACTTCTCTCATAAAGATTAAAATTCTAAGTTTGTCTGGTTGATGTAGCAAAGGTAATTATACTAAGAATATATTGCTTAGAAGAAAAGAGCTTTTCGATAACTCCTGGTTAACAGATTTTTGTGTCTCTATTTCACAGCAAGTAATTCTTTTTATTTTAGGGTTTGTAGAGGCTATGTGAAAGCCTGTGAATAACAGTAGCATAAAGAATTAATTCCTATATGTATTGAAAAATAGACATGCTTTATAAAACAGCTGAAAATATACAGCTATATTTAGACACAGTAACTGTTTGTGGGGACCTATATCCTTAAAGTGTACACATATTTTAAGAATTGAACAAAAGATGAAGAAATTTTAAATCCAAATGAAAATATAGAGAATTTTTATCTTGAAAATTAGTTTGAAATTGTGGACATGAAATTTAAAATAAAGTGAACCATAGTATTTTAGAAGTGAATATTTATATACATAGCAAATTTTTGAATCATTGGATACATTGACATCTAAATAAAAGACTTTGTAGCAAGAAAAAGGGAGACTTTTTAGTTTTAAAAAGACTTGTACTGTCATTTATTCTATGATCGTACATTACTTAAAAAATAAATTAGTACTTAAAGATTAAGATACTGCAAGAATATCCTAAGCAGGATACCTTATTATGGAACTGCCTTTCTATGACTCACAGTTAGGTGAATTCCCATAAATAACTGTGGTTCGTCATTTAATTTATTTGAATCTCTGTTTGTGAAATCTATTTTGATGTTGATCTAATAATATAGTAATTGAGTGATATTTGTTCAATCAATAGGGATATAGTTATAAACTCTTCCTATTTTTAGAACCATCAATGATGCAGTTTTGTTCTAGTCCTGCCTCATCATCTCTAGCTCAGTTTAGGATCTAATCATACAAAAATTTGCACATTCTGTTTGGTTTCTTGCCAATGTACTGTTGCTCTCATTGTCTCATTTGCCCATATTACATCTCTGCATCCTTCTGATTCCCCATTTTCATGTCATTTTCTCTGCTACCAATGTATTTTGAGACATATTTTAATTGTACCACTTAATATATTAAAATCAGCTAACATTTCAGGGAGAGATGACGTTTATTTCAATGATTTTTGGTTGTGGATGGAGGGACAGTAGTCACATCAATTTTGGTGATTGTGATAGTGGAAATGTGGATTCCTCTTCCTGATTCTCCAAGCTTCCAAATGTGTCAGCTAATCACTGGCACTCAGAGTACAAGAGTAAGCCAGGAAAAAGAAATAAAGAAAAAACAGGAAGAATTCAGAGATAACTTCCTAGAATAGTGTGAAAGGGCTGTGATTTATTGGAGCTATTTTACCTATTCAGGAAGTTATTTGGCAACTGAAACTTTAATCATTATTTTGCACTGTAATGCAATTTTAATATATAATAATGAACTATAACCTTTAATAGAATAAATTACATATAATACATTCATGGCCTGTGCTTACTCAATCATGTCCAACTCTGTGATCCCATGGTTTTTAGCCTGCCAGGCTCCTCTATCCATGGGGATTCTCCAGCCAAGAGTACTAGAATAGATTGCCATGCCCTCCTGCAGGGGATCTTCCCAACCCAGGGATCAAACCCAGGTCTCCTGCATTGGGGCCAGATTATTTTATATATATATATATATATATATATATATATATATATATATATATATATATATATATATTTTAATTAGTTGAAGGTGGGGCCAGATTCTTTACGGTCTGAGCCACCAGGGAATCCCAGAGAAGCCCAGAGAATACTGGAGTGGGTCGCCTATCCCTTCTCCAGAGGATCTTCCCGACCCAGGAATTGAATGGGGGTCTCCTGCATTACAGGTGGATTCTTAACTACCTGAGCTACCAAAGAAGCCCATGATACATTCATACTTACCCAGGAAAAGGATCTATCAAGATGATTCCAAGTTATAATTGTTATTTCATGATTCACTAGCCTGGGAATTTAAAAATAGCCATTTTAAATTAATTTCAAGCCATTCTAGAAGCAATGCCATAAGGAAGAAAGAGGCAAAGTATCAGCACTAATAATTTTCTGAAACTTCTGTCTCAAGTGATAACTCTGCTGTCACCTAATTCTGATCTCTTTTCCAAAATTCTTCTTTTTGATCACTGAGAAGAGAAGAATGGAGTAATGGGAAAAGAACAGTGCAAAAAGCAGAAAAACACTTGATATGATGCAGTCTTAAAAAGTACAATGTGTACTCCATTCCCTTGCTTTTGTTGGCTTTAGCCTTTTTTATTTTGCTAGTTTAATGGTACCAGGTAAATAAATCATAATTTGGAAATAATTCTTTTTAAAATTTCTGTTTAGTGGATGATGATTGGTGAGGATTCAGATTATGATCATAAGTGTAATAAGATTTTCTTATAAATACTTTTTAATCAAACTAATAAACAATTCATATTAATTCTATCAAATTTGTATATGTGGGTATATATATTGAACCTTGTATACATAAATGTGCATAAATCTATATATATACACATTAAAAAGTTTAATGATTCAATTATTAGGATTTCTAACACCAAACACTAAATATTTATCAATACATGTATATTACTATGTCTAATATTAATAGAAATGAAGTAATGACATAGAAAAATGTTTTCTGGAATAATTTTAGCAATCTAGCTTTTTGCAATAATCATTGTAACTATATGGATTTCATCATAAAGTTAATAACAAGAATTTAGGAATTATTTCATACTAGATTGGTAAATTTAGAGGTTTGTTCAATTTAAATTTTTAGAGCAGAAAATGAAAACTTATAATTTCAAATGCAATGATATTTTAAATGAAACTTCAAATTTAATAAATGTCTTTACATAAAATAAAACAACTACAAGAATACACTACACTCAGGCGCATAATTATTTAATAACAGAATTACTGTTCAACAAACATTTTCATGATACAAGTGAATTAACTATGTATCCATTATCTTAACATATTTTAACACATTTTACCTGTACCAACTTTTTTAACATAGATTATTTTTCAACAACTTCTGTAGAGCAAAATGAACTAGAGCAGCATAATGAAATTAATATGACAAAGATTGCTTCTTTGAATAAAAAATCATATTTGAGGCAAACCTACTAATAATAAGCCTCTACACATTAAAAGGGAACTTATAACATTGCTAATATTAGAAGGCAAAAATTTAATAATAACTAGAAAAGTTGAAATGATATTCATTTTATGATCTCAAGTTTACATGTATGAGAAAAGTAAATATTTGGGTCTTTAATTGGAAAATATTTTTTAGGTTAATTCTGTTGTTTTTCATGGATCTTGAAAAATACAGTTTAAACTTTGCAGTAGGTTATGTTTCCTTGGTACATTAACTTGCTTATTTGTGTTTCACATTGCTTTCTGAATATTTTTAGCACAATTCTTTTTTCCTCTAATTTACCTTATTCCTATGGGTAAGTTTATGCTCATGGAATTTTGCTTCAGGAAAAAAAAATAAAAGATTACTTTTTATTTTTTAGTGCTCTAGAGGTATCTTAAAAACTGCAAAGGGCTAATCATAAAATATGCAGTTCAGTTAGGCTATAGGAACGTAATTTTATACTCCTTTTATAGATCTTTAGAAAGATTTTTTCCTTCAGAGTATTTTTCACCTATGGGACCACAGATTAGTTCAGAGAAATAGAGGATGGAGTATTAGCTCTAATAAAACTATTGATACAGGAGCATGCACAGTATGAAAGTGAAAGTGTTAGTCGCTCAGTCTTGTCTGGCTCTTTGCCACCCCGTGGACTGTAACCCGCCAGGCTCCTCTATACACGGGATTCTCTAGGCAAGAATACTGGACTGAGTTGCCATTTCTACCTCCAGGAGATCTTCTGGATACAGGGATCAAACCCTGGTCTCCTGTGTCTCCTGCACTGGCAAGTGGGTCGTTTACCACTAGCACCATAGACTAGTGGTATATGCCAGCACAGTATAGAATAAAATAATTATAAAATAGTTTACAGAAAGTTATACTGGGTGATACACCAGAGTCAATACTTCTTCATTAAATCACTTTATCTATCTATATCTATGTATCTTTTTATACTTATCATTTATTACTTCAACAGATAATTCCATACATGCATGGAATGTATTGATACTTATGAGTGGTAGAAGTGTATCTAATAGGAATTTTAGTGATAATGAGATGGCGTTGTTGTTGTTACTTGAGAAATTATTTACATACATGAGATGCTCTGTGATTTTTGCCAATTGTATTATACCCATTGGTGTTTCCCTGGTGGTTCAGCTGTAAAGAATCCACCTGCAATGCAGGAGACACAGATTCGATCCCTGAGTTGGGAAGAGCCCCTGGAGAAGGAAATGGCAACCCACTCCAGTATTCTTGCCTGGAAAATCCTGTGAACAGAGGATCCTGGCGGGCTACAGTTCATAGGGTCACAGGAGGCGAGAGTTGGACACAGTTAGCAACTACCCACCCCCCACCACCACCTTACACCCATGTGTTTCTCGACTCAGTTAAGATGAAGAACAATTTCATCAGACTTCAAAAATGATCACTCAAGAGCCTTGCCAAATAATTCTACTCACTTTCCCAGCTCCCTCAAAAGAGCCACTACTACTTTAATTTCTTTAAGCATGGGATTTTCTTTTTTATTATTATTATTCTAGAACTTCAAGTGAGTGAAATCATACAGTATGCACTCCTTTGGTGTTCAGAAACTAGTTCAAGGTGTGTGGAGGGGTGTCCACATGCCAGTGATAAATAATTCTGGGAATACCAACAGAATGTCCTACAAGTTAATTCAATTTGGACACTATCTACTCAAAAATAGGACCAGATTCCACAGATTGAGAACTAAGTCCTACAAGGCTGTCCAGCCTAACCATTTCAAACTCTAGTTACAAGCCCAGGTTGTAACCTGTGCTTCTGAGTCAACAACTGGATATAGATCAGAGGTTCCCATGACTCTCTCCCTGGATTTGATTAATTTGCTGGGTGGATCATTGAACTCAGGAAATGCATCACAAGATCACTGGTTTGTTATAAAATCTATATAACTCAGGAACAGCCAGATGGAAGAGATGTAAAGGGCAAGGTATGGGGAAAGGATTCTCTCCAGTCAAACCACGTGCCCTGTATCTCCATGTGTTCATCAACCTGGAAGCTCTCTGAGCTCCTTCTTTTGTGTTTTTTTTTTTTTTTTTAATGGAGCTTTTATTCATAGGCATGGGTGATTAAATCATCGCCCATTGTGGCTGAGCTCAATCTCTAGCTCCTCTCTCCTCCTCAGCAGGTCAGCGGGTGGAACTGGATGCTCAAACCCTCTCACCACAGGCTTGGCTCTCCCTGCAACCTGCCCTCATTCTTAGGTGTTTTCTAAATACTATGTCGTTAACATAAAAAATAAACTTTCAGAGTTTTCATCACTCAAGAAATTCCAAGAGTTCTAGGAGTTTTGCACCAGAAACAAGGAAAAGACCAAATATATATTTCTTATTATAAATCACAATGTCACATATTAATTTTTGTCTGGTTACTTTCACTCAGCAGGTTTTTGAGTTCCATCCATACATGTTGTGTATATAAATAAATTTTTACTGATAGACATTTGTGTTGTCTCCAGAGCTGGCTATTATGAATAAAGCTGACATGCTCATCCTTGTACAAGCATTTTTTTGTGTGAAAATGTGTTTTCATTTCTTGTGGGTAAAATTCTAGAAGATAAATTGTTGTGTCATAAGGCAGGTATATGTGAAACTACAGAAAAATTGTCAGAATGATTTTGAAAGAAATTGTACATTTGTTTATTTCCACTAGAATTGCATGAGAATTCTAGTTGTGCTTTACAGGCACCAATATGTGGTATTGTTAATCTTTTCAATTTTAGCAATTTTAGCAGATATTTCATGTAGTTTTAACATGCATTTGCTGATGATATGGGATATTGAATACTTTTTTCATGTACAATGTCTATTTAGCTCCTTTGTCCATTTTTAAATTAGGTTGTCTAATCAGTATTGCCTTCTAAATATTGTTCATATATTGTGGATAGAAATACCTTGTCTAATATATACATTGGGGCTTCCCTGATGGCTCAGTGGTAAAGAATACACCTGACAATGCAGGAGATGCTGGTTCGATCCCTGGGTCAACAAGATCCCCTGGAGAAGGAAATGGCAATTTACTCCACTATTCTTGCTTGACAAAGTCCTTAGATAGAGGAGCCTGGCTGGCTACAGTCCATGGAGATTGCAAGGAGTCAGACAGGACTTTGTGACTAAAGCAGCAACAAATAACAACAATACAGATATTACACATATTTTCCTAAGTTTATGGCTTGCCCATTTATTCCTTTATTGGAGTCTTGAGGAACAGAAGTTTGTTTGTTTGTTTGTTTGTTTTCAAATTTGACAAAGTCCATTTTGTAAACTTAACCTCTTTGCTTTGACTTGTTTGATTGAAATTAACTAATGTTAAAAATATGGTTTATTACTACCAATTGACTTTCATTGATTTGGCTTATTGGCTTACTAAAGGAATACTATCTTCATTAATATAACTTTAATAACTCTTGGGTTTGCATTTTTGTCAAATTTGGGAAACTCAGACCTTATCTGTAAATATTATTCTGCTCTAATCTTCCTCCATGCTTGGTCAAGCACTTCACTTATGATTAAGTTAATGTTTGATACTATGTGCATTACATTGGGTTTCTCTTCATATTTCTCTGCCTTTCATTCTCTATGCACTTTGTTTTGGGTAGAGTCTACTTTGGAGAATCTGCATGTACAATCTACTTAGATACATCCTATCTTCAAACTCACTATTTTATTTTTGCAAGAGAGACAACTACTATTAGGCCTATCTTATCTTTATTTTGTTTATTCCACTTCCAATATTGTATTTCTGAGTACTAGGTATTTCATTTTGTTATTTCCACATCTTCCATTTCTATCACTGATTTTTAAATTTCTTTTAACTATTTGAATATATTTGTTATAGCTGTTTTAAACAATAATTTCATTATCTCTGCAATTTCATGATTTAACTGACTGATTTTTCTCCCAACTATTGGTCACATTTTTTGCCTATCTAGACATTTTTCATTGGATAGTGGACATATTATATTATTTATTAACTCATTGGATATTGTCATCATTCTAATGATATTGGGCTTTGTTCAAGCAAGTAGTTAATTTATATCTTTGTCAACTTAACTCTTATGAGATTGTTTTTAAGATTTTAAGCAGACCAACTTTTTCCGCATTTCTATAATCACTACTGAATGCCTAGGTTAATCAAACATCAGACAATGCATTATATGCGAGCTCAGTCACGTCTGACTTTTTGTGACCCCGCAGACTGTAGCCTGCTGGGCTCCTCTGTCCATTGGATTTCCCGGGCAAGAATACTGGAGTGGGCTGCCATTTCTTTCTCTAGGGGATCTTCCCGACCCAGAGATTGTATTCACTTCTCTTGCATCTTCTGCATCAGTAGGCAGATTCTTTACTGCCTGGGAAGCCCAAGCGTATGTTCATTCTGGTATAAAATGAACATTCTGCTAAAATAAATGAATAAATCCTTCACAGCCCTGTGAAACTATTAGTTATTCACATCATAGTTTCCTGTTTTTGTTTAATGGCAGCTGTCCTTTATGTATCCGTGGCTTCTTGTCTTACACATGTACAGCCTAGTATTGAGACAAGATTCAGAAGAACCATTTAAAGAGCTCCATCTCTGCACAGCTTTGTCTTCTTTATTTCACTGCTATGAAATTTTTAACCACCTCAGTAGCCTATTACCACAGCTCAGCAAATCTGGGTTGTTCTTGGACTTTCCCTATCTATGCAGCAGTGCCAAGACAGACTCTAGTCAGAAAAGTATGTCGTTTACTTGTTCAAAAGTCCAGTGTTACTTGTTTCTAATAACTGAGGAGTTATTTTATTTATTTTGTAATTTTTATAGTTATAAACATGGCTGGGCTAGCCTAGTACCAGTTATGTCATCAAGACTATGATTAGATAGCTCTATACTATTTAATGTTATTTTCGAGCTGCAATTTTCTGTTGAAGACAGCATCCCAGAAAACTGTGAAATAATAATTTTATGTGAAATCCTCATATGTTTCTTTTGAATATATATATTATATAATTTTCTCACTTATAAGTACAATTTCTTTAAGCCAGAGTATCATCCAGTTTCTGTTACCCCAGACAAAACAGATGAAACATAGTGCTGAACTACTCCCTTTTCTACCAAAATGCTCTCCATACAAGTTCAACTTACAAGACTGTCTTTATAAAGCATTCAAGCTCTGCACATTCTAGAAATTCATTGTGAGTCCTATACCCCTGTTATATTTTACAGCTTTATGATCATAATAGCTTTCTTTATTTTTTATCTATGTCTTATCTATGTCTATGTTTTGAAGGCTTTTTAAAGCAGCAATTCTGAAATGTTAATATCAAAGAATAAAAATATATCCTATGTATAAAGAGAAAGACATGGCCACACTTTCATCTAAGACAGACTACATAATTAAGACCCTTACAAAGGTAAAAGAAGAAGAATTTGTAACTACAACTTGTTTAAAAATCTAGTAATTGATTAAGTCTTTCAACCAGATGCATTTTCTACATGTTTGACCAGAGGGGGGAGCCAAGAAATGCAAGTAATACAAAAGCCATATTTAAATAAATTTGTTTCCTATATTATTATTTTCAATAGTGGAAATGAATACACATATCATGATGTAAATGGAGCTGAAAGGAAAATAGAGGCCAAAACACCATTTTCTTTTTTGAGATTTAAGTATATAATATCCATTCTCTACGGAATACTCATAACTTTCTAACAGAAAGTCATGTTTAAGTAAGTTGTTTTTAAAAATTCAGTAAATGTCACAACTGAAGTTTGAATAAATTTGACAGTTTGGAAGAAGCAAAGGAATATAAAGTTCAGTTTATTTGTTAAGGCTAATAATTTATTCCCTTTGTGTGGCCCATTGGTCACTGAAAACATCATTGGAATAAATCATGCTTCTCTCCATTCTACTCACCTAACCAAAAGAATAAATAAACAAAAATTCATAGGTCAAGGCCTAACCTCCAATGTGACTGTATTTGTAGATTGTGCCTTTAAGGAGGTAATTGCAGTTAAGTGGGGTCATAAGGGTGGGGGCTCTAATTCAACAGGTCCAGTCTCTTTATAAGGAAAAGGAGAGAGACCAAGAGTCAGTGAGATCCCATTGAGGAAAAGCCAGGTGAGGACATGAGGAGAAGGTTGCCATCTGCAAGCCCTGAGAGCAGTTTCACTAGAAACCAGCCCTGCCAGTTTCTTGATTTTGAACTTACAGGCTCCAGAACTGTGAACAAATATTTTTTTTCTGTTATTTAAGCCACCTCACCTGTGGTGTTCTGTTTTGGCAGCCTGAAGAAGCTTGTATACCAAGTAATATTGGTTCTTCGATTTGCACAGTTGGCTCCTTGGAGAAGTAGGCAGTAGCTTCCAATGGCTCCTTGACTCTTGACATTGTTCACTTTCCTCTGACTTCATATCTAGTTTCTAGCATATGCAGCTCTACATTAAAAATAACAACCGTTTATCTGCACAAAATATGTTATAACAAAGCTTTATATTTATCAGTTAAAAGTAATCATTTTTGTCCTAGTCTTGAAATCGGTGACAGTTTTCTAAAAGTAATCGCTTACTCTTTAACATTACTTTATTCAATAAATGTATGTAAACTAAACAGATAATATTTTTTTACTTGAAAGAATTTTAAAAGACCACAGTGTATAATACTTTCATTTCTTAATTATTTAAAAATTATTATGTTTAAATTACCTGGGTAAGAACGCTTACCTTTTGAAGGAGATTAATCTGTCTGCTTAAATGCAAATGTCTCTACAGTGGTTACAGATAATTTTTTTTTTTTGTCTTTTGCAGCTATTAAACTTTGCTTTTTACAAGAACAGAGAAGCAATTAAGATCATTTTACCAATGATTTTCCATATGCTTTTTCCGTTCACTGACAATAGCAAATTTAATAAGGCATGTTTCAGTACTACATTGTGGTCTAGAGACATCGAATCCCAAGTCGCGTAACTGCTGGCAGGATCCCTTCTTAATATTACTTCCTCAACATAAGGTCATATAGTTGTATGACTTTTGTGCCCAACTGCCTTATTCTCCAGAGCATTGAAATGAAAATGAGTCTTTCTCTTTTCAGTTCACTGGACTCTGAATCAAAGTCACTGAATTAATCCTGATGTTTCTGGGATTTATAGCCAAGAAAGTTCTTAGAAAACTTTTTCTGTAACTGAAGACATACTGATAACTGTACACTTTCTTTCCAGAATACCCAATAAAAGCTTCTCCCAAGTGTGCAGCTTTTCCATAGAGACCATATATCAACTATGTTTTCTTAAAAACTCATCATATCATTCACTCTTCAGTGTACCTGGACATCTTATTACCACTGATCCTTTAAGAAAGTAGTAGAAGTAACTTGCACATAGACTACTAACATTCTTCTCAGTTAAAGGACCTTAAAATGGTATAGAGAAAATTAGTATGACATTTCAGTTCTAGTATTTGAAATGATTGCATATTTTAAATTTATATACTTAGATTGCAATTGAACTAGGAAGGCATAAATCAAACTATAACATGAGAAAATTAGGTATTTTAATTAAAACTTTTAAATAGTACATGCTTTAAAATCACAAAAAGTTGAAGGTCAAATGTAATTAAATATTTACAATAAGGATACTTATTAAAAATTAAGTTGCAAATTAACCTTGCTCTCTAGTATTCCTGCAGAGATTCAATCTTCTCTAATTCCTCATGTAGTATAAGGAAGATATATTAAGAAAAATGTGGATCTGAAATTACTGAATTAACGAATTTGGATATTAATCTGAAGGGGTAGTAACCTCTACATTCAACACCTTGGTGGATGAGGGTTATGTGAAAGCTCCCCAGTGCAACTGAATCTCACCTGTTCATTCACTTTGTTCCATTGTTGCTCATCTGTTAAGAATGGCTGTTTTTAAAGAAAAAAAAAAAAGAATGGCTGACTTGACAGTTACAGTTCCTGTTTATTCCTCATAACTGAGCTAGGAAACCTCCGCTTCCAAATAGTATTCTCAGACTCTGTGACTTCCTTTCCCTTATCTTTATATTTTTGCTGCAATTCTACTCAAGCACTCAATATTTGCCTCTTCACAGGCAAATGTGCAACAAACTTTAGAAATGTGTGTGTGTGTGTGTGTGTGTGTGTGTGTGTGTGTATGTATATATTTGATTGATACTAAAACTCATTAGATCATTATTATCTGGCATCTCTATATCAAGTCAGTATGAGTATGCTTCTTCTAAGATTGGCAATGACCTACATTGTACAAATTTCAAATAATGCACTTTCGTAATAAACTTTCTAGAACTCTTGGGAGCATATGACATAGTTAATGATCCTCAAAACATCCTGAAACACTTTTATCCTGTAGTTTCTGGGGCACTGAATATTCCAGACATTCCCTCTGGCAGGCTGCGTTTTTCTTTGTTGAATCCACTCAAGGACAGTTTTCACTTCTCTTCTTTCTCTTATTCTCTTCCCTGGTGATCTCATCTATTTCCGTTGCTTTACATAGAATTTAAATATTGACTCACAAATTTATATCTCATATGCAATTGGATTTCTCTGATAGTCTATAGACACACTGATCTAACAGCCCTCTTCTCAATTCTACTCTTAATACCTTCCACTTGATTCTCTATAGAGGAATAGCCTAATTGTTATAAAGTATTCATCACATGTTATAATACCAGTCCTTTAAAACCTTCAGGAACTTCTCACTAAAACCCAAATAAAGCCCAATTTTAGAGATGACTTTTCTGACTCTGTTTCTCTCTGAATTCATTACTTATAAGTCCCCTTCTCTCCTTCATCAGGTCCACCCACACCACTTTTATTTCAGTTTATTGAAGATAACCAGTTCTTCCCCATGTCAAATTTTTCTTATATGCTGTCCTTAAATTTTCTATTACTCTTCTTATTGTATAAAAGTCAATTTTTAGGATAAGTTGTTCCTTATCTCTCTAAAATAGTTTTTATTTTCCTGTTCACAATCTGTCCATTGCCTTTATAACATATATCACAACTTTTAATTTTATAAATTGTATTTACATGTCCAGGTATTAATTCCTGGTTTCTCCAATAGACTGAAATCAAAAGTTTAAGAAAGTAAGCACTATGTCTACATCTTTGTTCCCAAATGCTTGTCTTAGTGCCTGATATATAATGAGTAGACAATCAATGTTAATACAGTGAGTGAAGCCACCAAAAAGACTTGAAAATAAAGAGTTAAAACAAAATTCTTTTGCTGGGCAACAATATGGAACTATGCCAACTGATATTTTTAATCAATATCATCATGGTTAGAGACCTTGGAGAAGGATTAGATATTTAAGGGAAGGCTAAATACTATCATAATTCAATTATTGATTTATTCTCAGATATTTATAGAGCATCTACTCTGATGTATTGGATGGTATTACTACAAATAGAACAAAGGTCCTGCCCTCAATTTAATGCAAAATACACTAAAGTTATCATTTATTTAAGTACTGCATTATAAAGTTGATATTGAAGATGTTTTTATAAGCCCACTGAGAATCACATACATTTGTCTGATTAATATAGATTAAAGAATTCCATAAAGGGTATTTAAAAGAAACTGTAACTGTATTGCTGATGAAATAGGGAAAGGCTTTTTACATGAAAAAATTAGATCTAGAAAGGCCAAGAAATGTGAAAAATCAAGGACTGTGAGAATATTGAGTTATTTTGTTTGATTTTGGTAAAGCATAGGCTTTTGTATGCCTGTGTATGAGTAGAGTATGTGTGTTTGCATGTGTGTGTGTGTGTGTGTGTGTGTGTGTGTCTCTCTGTGTGTGTGTGTGTTGAACTGGTGGTTGATGGTGACATGAAATGTATCCTTGGGATCCTGAATGGTTTATGAGCCATAGTAAACTCCTTGGACTTTGCTTCATAGACAACAGGCAAGGCATATAGTCATTTTAAATCTGCTCAGCTTAATGTTGTATAATCATTAAAAGCAAACAAACTAATACCATGCATAGGCTTTCATTTATAAAAGAACCTCCAGGTAGTGTGCTAATTAAGAAAAACTTACCTGAGATTCTCCCCCAAAGAAGAGACCGAATGAAAGCTTAGGAGACTAGTTTATTAGGAGAGCTATTTCCTGTAGTGAAAATGAGAGACCAAATTTAAAAATAAATAAAAAGCTGAGAGGACTGAAAAAAGGAAATGAGACGCCAAAGAACCAAAACACCATATGCAAGAAATTATTGAGCTGGCCACTTGCGGAAGCCCATGGCTCAATTTCTCACAAGGGTCTGATAAGCATTATACATCTCCAAACTGTTGTTCAGGGTGCAGTGATGGGGAGCATTTATCCGCTCGCTTCTTTCCCCCATGCATCAAGGGTTAACACTGCTGCACTTGTGATTGCACGTGTTGGAACACTGAAGGATTTCTGCAGATGTTCCACATGGCAGCATCTGAGCAACTGCCCAGGACAGCAGACCGGAGGGATCGGGTGCAAGCCTTACAAGAGACAGTCAAGTCTCAGCTACAGGCAACAGCTCCAAGCTGTTAGAACTGGTCGCTAGAGCAGTGGTCAGTAAGGGGTCTCCTGTGCTCCCATATACTGAGAGTCACCTTAAGAGGTAATTTTAAAGATCATCTCTTTATTGCCATGCTAGCCGGAGGTCTGGTCCAAATTACACAGATAAGACAATTAATGACTGAATGTTTCCCTTTTCCATCAATTGCTGACGCAGCCTCACAAACACACACATTCTGTCTCGTAAGCAGACCCTGTCATAGCAATTTGAGTACAGATTGCAACTTGCTGGCAAGGTGAATGAGATTCACGCTGTCTTTCCCCAGCTCAGGACTAACCTTGGCCGTACTGAAGGGTTTTGGCTGAAAAATATTGGGTCCCTGAAGCGTGTTTCCGGCGTTGACTTTATCTGAACAGAGGGTGCTTCTGTCGGGACCTGAACACTTCTGTTTCTTTCCTCTCTCCTCTAACGCATTTTAATTTTAATCTTTTCTGCCAGATTCATCAACTTGTCTGCCAGTCTGTTTAAGAAAATGTTTGTAAAAATCTCTAGTTATCACAATTTCTTTCTCTCTTTTCGCTCAGAAGAAAAACAACAATTATTTGGAAATATGAAAACACAGAGGATTCATGTGGAAGGGTAATTCCTGTGAGGGCTGATGAGGCTAACATTCCTTGAATGCTCATGACTTTTTATAACAAGAACTGAAGCCATTCTCTTTTAAAACATTTTTTTTAAATCACCAGCCCAGGTTGGATGCATGAGACAGGTGCTCAGGGCTAGTGCACTGGGAAGACCCAGAGGGATGGGATGGGGAGGGAGACGGGAGGGGGGATCGGGATGGGGAACACATGTAAACCCATGGCTGATTCATGTCAATGTATGGCAAAAATCACTACAATATTGTGAAGTAATTATCCTCTAACTAATAAAAATAAATGAAAAAAAGAATTTTTTAATTGAAATAACCTGTTCAGTTGAATGGCAATTTAGATGTCTGTAACTTTCTTGATTTTCAAGCTTCTAACAAACACCATTTGCTCTTTGAAATATTCTTTCTTCATTGCATGTTAGAGAGAGAGAGAGAGAGGCACTCCAACACAGATTCAGTAAAAGTAAAATAAGTTTACTTGCATTGTTTATGGATTGGAAATAAAATTGAGCAGTAAGTGGTCTAATTATATATTTTTATTTTCAGTACCAACAACAACATCTAGATATGCAATGTTGCCACAACTATAGAAAATACAATAGCAGTATTAAAAAAAAAAAATAACTGTCATTTGCTTGCTATCTGGAAAGCATACCAAATCAGAGGACAGTTGCTGGAATTTAGCTTACTTTGAGTACTTTACTTGTTAAAGAAATTCATAAAATTTGTTACATCCAATGCCCTGAATGCTGCACTGCTTATGTTATTTAGGAAATTGTGCAAAAAAATAGCAAGTACATTTCACACTTGACTACCTTTTAACTACTGTCAAACCATCAGTTGTGTGTTATTTATATCTTCTAATGCAATAGACTGAATGCAGTGCAATCCCAGTTATTTCTGGAGCTCATACCATATTTGGTATAACACTATTTTCTTTTCTCCCTCCCTTTTTCTATTCCTCAGAAAGGATCAAAAGCACAACAGGTATATTCAAAGAAGAGCTTTTTGAATGTCTCACCTTCAAACCTTGTTACTCCCACAGTGGATAACCTCCGATTTCACTTCACTGACATGGTAGCGAAGATTGAGTCTTTTTACATTCTTCAAAGGAATTCTAACAGCCCTCCTTTTAGCCTTGATTCTTTGTGTTCCTACTTGGTTTTAGAGTAAAGGAAGAACAGAAATCCTCTCATATTCTGCAGAAAGCCCATACTAGAGATTATAAGAAAATTTAATAAGCTTAATACTACATTTTGATGAGTAAAAGGGGTTGCATTGTTTATTTCAAGTAGAAAACACCATGTTAAACCAAAAATTAAAAATCTTATATCTTCTTGAGAATTTATCCATAAAGTTTTTTAAATTAAATATTGAGTATATTAAGTGGCAGAAAATTTCTCTAAACTGCAGGTCTATGCAACCATCACCACAGGTCGCACAAGCAAAAAATATCCAGGCAAATGACTGACTTTGCCTGCTCTAAGCCATCACGTGTATTCTTTGATGCCTCCACCACCTTCATCAGTCAACTATCATTAGAGATAAATAGAGGTAATCCTAACTTATATTAGTACACTATCACTGTAAAGAAAGAAGCATCAGATAAACATCTCTGAACATAGTGACTACATGGCCATTATATACTTCATTTTGGTCATCAACCCAATAAAACTATATCATTTAGGAACCAAAATAAATTTTGTTTTAGATATAAGTTGCCCATCCTTTTGCAAGTGTGTGGGCTGATCAGATATTTCTGCTTCTTTTAATCTTGCATTTTCAATGGCTCAGTATTGTATCAATAATAAAAATTAAAACAATATATTTTTTAAAATTTTTACTGTGTAACTAGTACTATTATAAATACAGTCATGTCCAATTCTTTGCAACCCATGGACAACAGTGTGCTAGACTCCTCTGTCCATGGAATTTTCCCGGCAAGAATATTGGAGTGGATTGCCATTTCCTTCTCCAGGGGATCTTCCCTTCCCAGGAGTCAAACCTGGGTCTCCTGAATTGCAGGTGGATTCTTTATCAACTGAGCCACCAGGAAGCCCACATAAATAGATTAAATATACAAGCAATCATGATAGGTTAAGTAAACAACCTACAGGCCTTTACTAATGTTTTAAAGCCCCAAATCCTCCCATAAAAATGAATAATTCTGTACATTTCCCTCTTCGGTTTATGGTGAAAGCTTTGAAATCAGTTTTGAGTTAACATTTTGAATCTCCAATTTGCTAGCTAAATTTCCTTGAGAATGCTACTTAAATTCTCTGAATCTGTTCATTCGCAAAATGTAGATGTGGGAGTATATGTCTGATACTATCTTCACAGTTTAGTTATCCAATAGGTGAATGAACAGATTTAATGTAAAATGCTTGCTACTAAGCGAGCAGTTAATAATTGGACGCTACTGCTAATACTTCCACTCGTTTCATTTACTTATTCACTATTTTAGTATGATATAATTTTCAACTCAAAAGATGTTGCCTTTTTGCTGATCTCATATTTTTAAATACAGATATATAATTTTTTAATATTTATAATTTGAGAGTGAAAAATCATGCATGTTTTCACAGTGGTTATTTGATGACAGTGTTTTAATACTCTCTTTGTTTCCTGCTAGTGGGTATAATATCTCCTACTATGCTCTCCTGCTTTCTAGCATATCACTCCTTTATACATTTAGTTCCTCAGTGCCTTCTAGTACTGTTTATTCCTTCTCACTGCTTGAGTTCATCACACTTAAGTTAACCATACAATCACTTGCACAAGTCATTTTATTTCTTCTGTTTATTTCTGACAACCACTTTTTTTAAGTGTAAGTGTCATTTTTATGCCAGAAGAGATTTATATTCTAGAATTCAAGTTTGAACATTCAAACAAAAATTACAATATTAAGACTAGCTTTTAATGTAAGTGTAACAGGTGCTTTTGCAGGATGTCCCTCAGTTTTGTAGGAATCACCTGAGTCTCAAAGACTTTCTCAATATCCTAAAGATTCAAAGTATTTAAGCTTGCCAGATATTTTATTTATTAAAACAATTAAAAAGTGAATACTTTTAAAGCAGCAGGAATATTTTGAGTAAGATTGTTGTTGTAATATATTTTGGGATTGGATAAAAGAAATGTTTTCACCACTAACAGAAAAAGAGCTGGAGGCAGAAGAAAACAGCTTTATAAAATTGCAGGGCTGAAAACTTCTATGGAAACTTATTAAAACTGGACTAGAGATTGGAGGCTAGCTTTTCTGCAGAGATAGCACAGGTGTGTAAACCTGAGCGTTTAGATGGATTCTGTCATTAATGCTGTTTCAACAACTTTAACATGGAAAAGTATCATCTACTTATTTGTTGATTGTCAAATTTTCACATACAAAATATGCAGACAAGCAGTAAATAGGTTTTTGCTGTTGAATATTTGAACATTTTCAGCTGTAAATTTATAGAGCAGCACAACGTTTTATTCAATTAATTAGTTTTATGTGGTAAACTTCTTAATTTTTTTTCTCTTAACTGCATTGCTATGCTTGCCAGAAAATAAGTTATTTATTTCTTAAGCTTAACATTTCATAGACAGATATCTTTCTTTTTCATAGTTTGAATGTTTTTATTTCTGTGCTAAAAATTAAGCAAAAGCTTAATGGTTAAGCTAAAATTCATTGCCTTTATGGATGCATCAGATTGACTTTTAGCCCTCAATCTCAATTTGAATGCTAGTTCAAACTGATGAATGAGCTTATGAAATCCTTAGAAAGACTCTTAAAAATCCTGACATTCCATGTTTGAAAAATTTATGATATTTCCCACAAGGAATAATTAAAACACCCCAACATTCTGCCTTATAATTTTAAGACTGTAAGTTTGAACTAAACAATTTCTCTTCAGAATAGTTATTGTTTGACTGCAGAGAAAGAGGTGCTAAAATAAGCTTACAATAGAAAGCAGAATGGAATAAGAATTTTTATTGATATTCTAACAAAAAATACACTGAGAATCAAGAGAAAAGAGATGGGTTGTTTTGCCCAAAAAAAATGATTGTTGAGTTGGAAACAAAGATGGGGAACACTCAAAGGGTAACAACAACAAAACAGTAAATAAGATTCCCAGTGTAGAAGGAATGAGAAGTATCCAGTTGTGTTAAGAGTTTCCTAAGTTATACAGATATTCTTGGGCTTTCCTGGTGACTCAGTTGGTAAAGAATCTGCCTGCAATGTAGGAGACCCAGATTCAATCCCTGAGTAGGGAAGATCCCCTGGAGAAGCATATGACAACCCACTCCAGTATTCTTGCCTGGAAAATCCCATGGACAGAGGAGCCTTGTGGGCTGTAGTCCATGAGGTCGCAAGGAGTCAGACTCAACTTAGTAACTAAATGCCATTAAACCACCACAGCTGTTCTTACATGTTGAAACTGGCTTGTAATAAAAGCTTGTTCAGATTTATCTTGCAGACCTTAGATTACACCACACACACACACACAAATCAGTATTTGTGTAGAAGAGCAAGATTTTTGGTATTATGCTTTAAAAGTTAGATGGAAAGTAAAAAACATGAGAAACAGAAAGAAAAAGGGAACAATGAAGGTACTGTTTAATAAGTAATAATTATTTTGCAAAATAATTAAAAGTATAGAAGAAAGATGGATGCTGCTAGCATTCGGAGAACAAGGGTAACTAGTGACAATCAGATTGCATCATATAGAAAGTACTTTTCTAATAACTTTTTTCTTAGTTTTTGTTTCCTTTAAAGGTAATTTTCTTTTGGTGTTGTGGAAGATACTTAATCCGTACATATCAGTCACATCAGTGTGCCCAACTAAGATGAAAACCCTTAGAAACCCACATTTCATCTTTAGGATTCATATTTTGGTGTCTTATATTTGTGCCCATCTGTTTCCATGGCATTCTGCCTACTCAAAGGTTGGTAGGACCTTTGGCAACAGAGGCAACAGCCCTAGGTGTCAGATAGTACTAAGTTTAAGACAGGAAAGTCTGCATCTTGCAGAGTTTTCCTTATGACATCTGTGAAATTGGAAGAGTGCAGGGAAGTCTTGTGACAGACTTGCATGTTGGCTTTACATGTCCCTGTAAATTTTGTGACACCTGTTCATGCTGGTGTGCCAAAAGATTAAAAAAAAAACAACTGAAAAAAAAAGGTAATTCTTCTTAATTTATGGTCCTGTCCTCATATCCAAATATACTCATCAGTGCTAGAATCTTTTGATGAATCTAACATTTCACATAAATTACATACTTTCTGTACTTTTATATATGTAGTGTGTGTGTGTGTGTGTCTATGGACAGATCTCAAAAACTTTCTCCTATTTATCTTGCATCTTATATGTATTTCATACACTAACCCATGGCAAAAAATGTAAGACAAAAAATCTGAGATACCAAACGATTCTCAATTTCCAGAGGATACTCTCATAGAAAATTGATGAGAATGAATAAATAAGAATGAATTTCCCATAAGGAAATATTACAAAGGACATGTAGATAATGGTTTTACTTCTTTTTTTTGAGACTATCAGATGCTTCTTCTTCAATCTGAATATTTTTCTATCAGCAAAAAATAAGACAGAGACTAAGAATGAAATAAGCCAATTTCTTTATCATCACCATCATTATTATTATTATTTTATTTTGGGCAATATGGTCATAGCACTCCCCTGGAAAATACATTCATCATTGGTTTGCTCTTGCATTTGTCTGTATGTTTACATTACTTAAAAAATATATATGAACATTTACATTATTTTAGGGGCTTCCCTGGTGGTTCAGTGGTAAACAATGGAGACACCGGTGACTCTTGTTCAATCCTTAGGTCAGGAAGATCCCCTGGAGAAGGAAATGGCAATCCACTCCAGTATTCTTGCCTGGGAAATCCCATAGACACTGGAGATTGGTGGGCTACAGTCTATGGGGTCACAAAGAGTCAGGCACCACTGAGGACACTCCACAGATTATATTGCTTTACCAAAGTTGCCACTGTTGAATGGTTCACTGAATATTTAAGAAAATAAATCAGTAAATGGGCAGATGCTAGTTGTCATTTTTTTCCTCTTTGTAATTAAAGCAAATTTTCTTAGAAATTTCTGATTCATTTTCTCGTTAAATTTCATGTATTTTCTTGAAGTTTGCACATGTTATCTGTTATATCATTTTACAAATATTTTACTAAAAATGGTCCTCTCCTTTAATCCATAGGTGACAATCAAATGCAAAATGATGAACTGCATAATTTTTTATAGATATATAACATCTTCCTTTTTAAAATACAGTGGTTATCGTTACCATCTTTCTAAATTCCATATATATACGTTAGTATACTGTATTATATGCAAAACAGAAAAAGAGACACAGATGTACAAAACAGACTTTTGGACTCTGTGGGAGAAGGTGAGGGTGGGATGTTTTGAGAGAACAGCATCAAAACATGTATTTTATCAAGGGTGAAACAGACCACCAGCCCAGGTTGGATGCATGAGACAAGTGCTCAGGGCCGGTGCACTGGGAAGACCCAGAGGGATGGGGTGGGCAGGGAGGTGGGAGGGGGGATCGGGATGGGGAACACATGTAAATCCATGGCTGATTCATGTCAATGTATGGCAAAAACCACTACAATATTGTAAAGTAACTAGCCTCCAACTAACACAAATCAATGGGAAAAAAAATAAAACTAAAAAATAAATAAATAAAATAAAATACAGTGGATAGATAATAAACTCAATTTAACATTTATTTTTCACCTTAATTTTAATTTGCTTGTCTAAAGGTGGGAAAGAAGTTACAAGCAATAATTGTTAAAAATTATTAAAAACATTAAAATACATTAAAAATCTCTTGTCACCTTGTCATTGTTTAACTTTTTAATTTAAATTATTTTCTATTTTCAAAATATGTCTTGTTTAATACTAAATACAAATTTGACTTATAGTCTATATTGAAATGCTTTCAAGTCATGCTTGAGTGTACTGCTTCAGGATATTAAACAACTGATCCCATTTGTACCAGACTTATACTATCATATAGATTATTCATCTCAAAAATACTTTCGTTTTGTATTACATATTTCATTCCCAAGCATTTTTTGTCATTTTATCTAGTTAATTTCATCACTGGTCCTTCTCTTTGATTACCTTAACTGGTAACCATACAAAATAGTTGAGGTTAGTGTACTTTGAGTGAAGTGTTTTGGCATAAATCAGTCTTGCTTCAAGGGAAACACAAATTTTCTCATGAAATATAAAAGATTTTGATTTATAACCAAATGCCTGCTCAATGATACCTTCCATTGAACTCTTTCTAACTGCAATTTATTTTATCTGAACCATTTCCTCACTGACAAGCCTAGAGACCAAAGTGCTTAAACCCCCTAATATTCATGTCATAATTCCTCAACCTGCACTTCAAACTTTGCAGTATCTCTCTTCTTAAAAGAATGATAACCACAGTCTTGGTAGGATCTTGACAGATACTAATTCACATCGCATTTGTAGTTATCTATCTGCACTTGTTTAAAACTGTCTGTTTTGGGTAAGGGACCCCTAATTTGGAGCACAGTTTGCTCTCAATGATGAAAATGAGAAGCTTGCATTATCTTTGCTTGATGTCAAACTCAAGACCCATCCTGGAAAATTATGGTGTCCTAATAGGGACTTGAAATTTCATGTTTTCCAATGTTGGTGCAGGAGAGTAAGCATCTTGACTATCCAAGCAAAATCTATTTAGATTATAAGCATGAACATACCCTCCGTTTCAGATGTTGGAGACTGAGTTTCAAACTGCCCATTTTGAAGTGGCATGCTAGGTAAGTGCCTACAAGAACCACACAATTTTCAGAGGGCATAGTTAGCTTTAATACTTTAATACTTTTTTAACATCATTTTTGTATTAACCATTTCCACACAGTATTCAGTGAGCTTTCTAATCAGTGAGATTTCTAATTTTCTAACACATTTATGGGTGCCTTTATCCATACATCTTATTTTTCAAATAACATTTATCATTTTTGTCCTAAGGAACCAAGAAGATACTGGGAAGAAAGAGAGACTGTAAGATATTAGTTTTTAAGGGATATCTTCTGTTTTAATGAAAATAAAATATATACAACTTTAGTACACGTGTTTTAGCCAACATACTTCAGAAATATAGAATATAGGCGATCCTGTGCTCAGTTCTATTTTAGTCCTACAAACATATACTCTTTAGAAAAAAATATATTTGTTTTCCATAGATCGTTAGGTAAAATAAATAAAGGAATTAAAGATAAATCATATTTAAGCATCTAATATGACAAGTTTGAGTACCCTTTAAAATTTAATGAAATTTAAATATATAGGCATTTTGTATTTGCTGAAAACATCCAAATGTTATCTGAGAGATTTTTAAACTTCACAGAAAAATAGAAACCTATATATCAAGAAACTCTTTTTTTTTTTTACACCACTTGTATTAGTTTAAACTGCTATGTCTATGAAAATGATAAAGTACTATAAAAAAGGAAAAAAAAATTGGGGATAACTAGAAAAGAGGTTTTGCTAATTTCAAACTATTTTTCAAATATTTTAGTGATATTCTTATAGTTTAAATTCTAAGGTGTAATTTGAAATATGTTACATATCAAATTAAGTAAAATTAACATTGCATTTAAACTGTATAATTTAATTTGTTTCTACATATTTTGCTTGATTTGAATATACCCTATTAAGTGATTTCCAAACTAAAGTATGAAATAGTCTCTAGATGTCACTTTTCATAGTGATAAGTATATATAATTACTGATGCATAATAAGTATTTGAAAGGTGTCCTGAAGAACAGAGAGCTAAGTAAACACTAGTAAAATAAACAGAATATTCTAAATTTTCTAAAAGCATGTTTACCATCTCTACTTATAAAAAAATAGTATTCTGAAAATCTTAATAGTGTCAATTAAAAGAATAAACCTACACCACATTATCTTTCCAAATATAGTGAGGAAATGCTAGATTAAGCCTTGGGGAACAAAATATATTACAGGCATGAAAATGTTTCATTTCTGATGCTGTTTTCAAATGACAGCATAATATGTTATGGATCATTTGATTTTTTTGTATGAAAATGCTATTCAGCACCCAAAAAGGCATATGCTGCTAACGGCATGTGTTGCAGTCCTTTTTATGACAGCTGGCAAGAAGAAAATGCCAGTCAAAACACAAAATGTCAAGCAGAAATTTTCCCAATAAAAGTAGTAGTCTGTAAAAAGCATTCCTAAATGAGCTTCATTAAACAGCTTTCATTAATTCCAAACATCATTAATTAAAAGCATTCTTAAATA
The DNA here is from genome assembly GCF_033118175.1 of Dama dama. Taxonomy (NCBI): domain Eukaryota; kingdom Metazoa; phylum Chordata; class Mammalia; order Artiodactyla; family Cervidae; genus Dama; species Dama dama. The sequence continues at coordinate 56,121,150 of NC_083697.1, forward strand.
ATTTAAAAATTATAAAGTAGAAGGGGAAGAGCTCAGAAAAAAACTAAAAACAGTTTCCTGTTATTTTTTACAGAACTAGGTTTTTCTTCTCATCAGTTCTCAGAAGTTGACATATAAAAGCCCTATTTTAAATATGTTAAATAGTAAGATTTCAATCCTTTGAGAACTTTTTACAAACACAGATCAACATTTACATCTTGTTTGTTTTCTCTATGTTGTCAAAAAAAAGTGTTTTTAAGCTTACTTTTTCAGCCATATAGATATTTCAAAGTAAATATTTATTTACATTTTTTTATTTTTGCTAAATTGTTTTACTTTATTAAGCCATGTTTCTATTTTACTTCACTTAGTGGGCCCCCCTTAATTTATCAAGATTCATGGCTGCTTTGCAGTTTTATAATTTATTAGTGCCAAGGCTATAGAGAATTCCACCCAGATGAGATTATTGCTACTTTTTACTTCTACCTCAGCACCTGTTTTTCTTTTCTTTTCTGCAACTCATTTAATTTAAACAAACAGGGGAGTTGAAAAGGAAACATTAAAATGAGCCAAGAAATAATAATACAATACTTAGCTGAACAAGAAAGCACATTTCCTAGCATCATTATCTTCTCCAGTGAGGGAAAAATATGTCTTTATGGATTTTGAGCCTCTCTTGAAAATAGAGGTAAATACAGCTTGTGGGATAAGATGACATCATCCTGGTGGCCCTGAACTCTTTACAGAGCTTATGTGTTTGAATTGGTTAAATATAGCTTTATTTTCTCCATATCTCTCTACTTACATATGTGTGTATGCTTTTATTTATATAGAGACAAATAGTTTTTCATAGTTAAATTTAAAATTTATGTATTATTTATATATTTTATATATAAAGACATTTAGATATTATAAAATTATATCATACAGTATGTAGTTATTATATGCTTATATTGTAAATATCATTTATATATTATTTTATATATAAATATATTTCCTTTATATATATATATTTAAATAATTTGGAGCAAATACCAGAGACAGCAAAGGCTAAGACAGGCAACATCAACTGGGTTTTCTTAAAATGTACTTATGATTTAGTGTGCTGTATATAAAACAGAAAATAATATTTAGATATAAAAAGACCTTTGCAAAAAATGAAAAAGCAACAAAAATGACATTGAACAAAAATGTGGTGACAGCTTTGGGTGTTAAATTTGGCCATATTGGTGTTGCTTTGTTGAAACATGGCAACTTTCACACCATTTTAGTTTTCTCTAGAGATGTGGTTCTTGATGAAGCTATGTGTCTTCTTGAGGCCTAGCTTCTGAACTGGCATGCAATTTCTTCTGACATTGTACCAACCAATGCAGCTTACAAAAGTCAGTCCAGATTCAAGAGACGGGAAAATAGACTTAGCTTTTTAAATAAGGAAAGCATGCTGTCAGAATGCAAAGGAGGAAGATCCAAGGAGGAGTGAAGAATTACAACCATATTTGCAATATACCACAGAAGATTAATTTTCCCTGCTATAGGCTTTTATAAAATACTGTAGGATATTCTCTAAAGCTCAAGCTGCATGAAAAAGAGTCAGAGTACTATATAAAATGTTTGTTTTTTATAGAAAAAGAGACTTCTGAAATTAATTCTATCAATTTTTCAAAAAGGAAAATTTTAAGAATGTGAAATACTTCTAAAATATACTTTTCCCCCCTAGCTATATAGCAGTTGTGAATGTTTACTAGATTAATTGAAGTGGTTTTTCACATTATAAAAGTAAATGTCATGAAATATAGAATAAAATATGTTATTATGAATGTATGACAAAGATAATAAATAAACATGCACCTAATATTTATGTGAAACATCATTCTAAATACTTATTTTATTTTAGTGGAGTACAATAAAATGCACAACAAATTGAGCATTTTTTTTATCTAAATAGCATCATGAATGTATATGACATTACAATGATCAGTCTTAGACAAAAAACAATTTATTTTCACAGAAATTATGAGTATATATAAATATCTCTGATGGTGAAGAAGAAAACATATTTTAATAAAGGTATATGACCCTGAATTTTCATAAAACTCCTAAAGTGGACAAAGTTGGAAATATTATGAATAAAAATGATATATTGTGCATTGCTATAAATAGATGACTTGCATGTTTATGTATTTCCAGCATTTTATTATGAAAAATATAAATTCTACAAAAAATGAGAGAGAGTAATTTCTATGTACCATACTGTTCACTTGAGATTCATTCATTGCTATCATTTGTCACATTGCTTTACCTTTTCCACCCTTCTTCTCTCCCCCCAATCCTTTATTTCCTTCTCTTTCCCCTCTCTCTGATCTTTTTTTTTTTTTTTTTTAATATAAACATTTGAAAATCTTTAGTACCTAACTCCTAAGAATAAGGGCAATCTGTTACACCGTGACAATATCATTATACACATGCACATATTCAGTCACTCAGTCACGTTCCACTCTTTGTGACCTCATCTCATGGACTGCAGCCCACTAGGCTTCTATGTCCATGGAATTATCCAGGCAAAAATGCTGGAGTGGATTGCCATTTCCTTCTCCAGGGGATCTTCCTGACCCAGGGATCGATCCAGTGTCTCCTGCATTGGCAGGCAAATTCTTTATCACTGAGCTACCTGGCAAGTCCATGCACATAAAGAACTGAATAAATGTTGAATTCATATATTAATATTAATAATATTGACCTCATAATATCTAATAGTTCATTTCCCAGTTGTCCCCAAAGTATCCTCATCCATTTTTCTCACAACTCAGGGTACTGTCAAGGATCAGTTCAGTTCAGTCGCTCAGTTGTGTCCGACTCTTTGCGACCCCAGGAACCGCAGCACGCCAGGCCTCCCTGTCCATCTCCCGGAGTTTACCCAAACTCATGTCCACTGAGTCAGTGATGCCATCTAACCATTTCATTTTCTGTTGTCTCCTTCTCTTCCTGCCTTCAATCTTTCCTAACATCAGGGTCTTTTCAAATGAGTCAGCTCTTCGCATCAGGTGACCAAAATATTCAAGTTTCAGCTTCAACATCAGTCCTTCCAATGAACACCCAGGACTGATCTCCTTTAAGATGGACTGGTTGGATCTCCTTGCAGTCCAAAGGACCCTCAAGAGTCTTCTCCAACACCACAGTTCGAAAGTATCAATTCTTCTGTGCTCAGCTTTCTTTATAGTCCAACTCTGACATCCACACATGACTACTGGAAAAATCATAGCCTTGACTAGATGGACCTTTGTTGGCAAGGTAATGTCTCTGCTTTTTAATATGCTGTCTAGGTTGGTCATGACTTTCCTTCCAAGAAATAAGCGTCTTTTAATTTCATGGCTGCAGTCACCATCTGCAATGATTTTGGAACCCAAAAAAATAAAGTACATTGTCTTTGATCATCATCTATCTTCAGTCTTCTTTTTCTAGAAGAGTTGCACATTATCTTATTTTACAATATTGATATTAAAAGTTGAGGTCAGTTGGGTTATGGAATTTCCAACAGTCCAGCTGTGCTTGACTGTTGTGGTTGAACAGATTCATATTAAAATCTGATGGAAATATTACAAAGATGATTTTAACATTTGATTTAGCATGCTCATTATCACATCAAAATCACATAAAATTTTTCTTATATTGATTGACAGTAATTTATATTACTTGCTTATATTACTTGACAATTTAGGTTCTCTCTCCTCTCTAAGAGAATCCTTATTTTCCTTTGTTAATATTGTATATTATATACTCTAAGGTGGTACTTCAAGGCAATATGAATATCATTCTCCCAAACTTGTGCATATATTGATTTTATATGCCTGAATCTTTTGATACATTAAGACATGTAAAAGAGTGATTTTAAATCCTTTTTTTTTTTTTTTCATTAAAAAAGCATTTCCTCCGAGTTTGTGAACTTCTTGGTATTTTTGTTTCAATATGATTATTGTCATTATTATTCCTTTGGATGCTCAATTTGCACAGAATTCAGCCATGGTGACTTTTATATGTTGCACTTTACACTTTTGCACAGAAAGGCTATATCCTCTGACATATCCTAAGTCATGTTGTAGCCCTTCGTTGTTTTCTGGTTTAGCAAAATATTTATGGTCATATTTTTTACTGTACTCCTCTCCTGACATAGACATTAGCCATTTCTGCATCAGTCCATTTTAGGGGACTGCTGCTGCTGCTAAGTCGCTTCAGTCATTTAGGGGACTAGGGATAGTTAAATACCACTAGTCCCTAGCTTTTTGCAGCTACATGTGCAAGCATACACACATACAGTTGCATCTATACTGATTTTCAAGAAGACCCTACGGTGTCAAAGTACCCAGTAACCTGCTTGAGGAATTGTTCCACTGTACATCTTTTTGATAAGCTTTTTATATCCCTATTATCTGTGGAGGTGGCAAAAAAGAAGAGAGATATTGTCACATCATACATTGTGTTAAACCTGATTAGAAAATTTGACAATTTTTCTACAAAATAATATGATATTAAGAGACATTTCAGTTCACTCAAGGTAAAAGTATGCTTCTAACTTCACACTTGATCTAAAGCACTTTTCTAATAATATCTTTTGAAGCATATTTTCTTTCATTGCTCTTCCATGGATGTAATGTATAAATATTCAACAATTTTATCCTATCTTTTCACATTTAAAAATGTTTCCATTTGAAATGATTTTACACTTAGAGAAAAGAGAAAACAAAAGAGTTTGTCCCTTAAATTTTTGAGAGTAAGTTGCTGATAATGTTACAATACCTCAAATAATTAAATGCGTTTCCTATAAGAAGGAATATTATTTTACACAACCACAAAACACTCATCTTCATCAAGAATTTAACACTGATACATTATTTCTATTGAAATTCAAGTTTAGTTATTTGTCCTAATAAGGTACTTTATAAGGTATGTATACTGTCTAGAATGTGTTGCATTTAGTTGGAATCCCTATTTATTTTAATCTAGAACAGTGCTCAGTCTCTTCTTGATTTTTGACAATTTTGAATACTAAAGGCCAATTATGTTGACAAATGGCACTCAACTTGGGTCTGCCCGGTATCCACTCATTAGCAAAAATACATCAGGTAAAAGTTCTTCTTGCATTTGGACAACTGGCTTACAATTTTAATTTCTCATAGTACCAATGCTTTTAACTCAGATTCCTTGATTTAGGTGGGGTCATACAGAAGTCTTATCTATTGCAAAGCTACTCTTTCATTTGCTTTACAACCAAAAAAGTAATCTATATAAATGTACTTTGAGATTCCAGGTGTGAGCTCCTCCCACCCTATTCCACATAGATGCCCTTCAACCCTGCTTTAGCTCTGGCTAGCCCATAGCCACCACTTCCCGTCACACCCTGATATGTCTGAACCCTGCCTTTAAGTTTTTTGTTCGCTTGTTTATTTGTTTAAGTCTACCTCCACATTAACTCTTAGATGTTTCTCTCACTTTTACCTATCCTCATAAGGTTTAAGTTGATAATTTTTTTGTGAATATTCAAGTCCATTCTGTTTCTAAAATACAACATACAATAGTGCAAAGAGATTTATAAGAATTTGACCCACGCTGAGTAAATATGAGGGAGGAATAAGCAGTTCAATCATTATTTATTGCATGTATTATTTGTGTCAGATCATGGTTGAATGTGTCAAAAGTTAAAAGATATAGATATTCTCTTTAAGATGTATAGAATCTAATGTAGATCACACATAAACTAGTAAATTTCATGTGGTATGTGGAAAGGTGCTGATCCATAGAGGATGTTTTGAAAGAGAGAATTTAGCCCAAATTTGAGCTTAATGTAGGATCTAAAGCAGATATAGTTGAGGTTTGTCTGAATTTTAGAATCAATTTCTGCTTAGATATAGTATCTGCGTAGATATAGTATCCTCTTTATTTACTTCCATGTAACCCATACCGTGGGTTAGTGGTATGGTGAAGTGATGAACTGATGGTATAGTGAGCTGATGAAGCTCAGTCCCTTCATCCCATCCTAAGATGTAAAGCTTTCTTAGGTTCTTGGTACTGAGATGTCAGCAGTCTGGGCATTTACTATGTGTTATATGTATATTCAACAATATAAAACAATAAGGAGTACATTTACTTAACAAAATAGAAAACCTTTTTTTAATGATTGTGAATCATCTTTCTTTATGTATTCTGAACTGCTTGTGGTAAAAATCCTTATATTTAGGGAGAAAGAGATCACGATAGACTAAATGTTAACTATCTCTGCTCATACACATGCAGACAGGTTACAGAATATGTAATATTTTAAAGAAGTAAATTTTTAACTTGATGAGCCAGAATTTTGACACTATTAAAAATCTAGATTTTTGCCTACACAAAATATATTTTGTGAACAATTTTACTAAATCTTTCAGGTTGCTGCTTACTTGCTTGCTAAGTTGCTTCAGTCATGTCCGACTCTTTGCAACCCTATGGACTGCAGTCTGCCAGGCTCTTCTGTCTGTGGGATTCTCTAGGCAAGAATCCTGGAATGTGTGGCCATGCTCTCCTCCAGGGAATCTTCCTGGCCCAGGGATCGAACCCAAGTCTTTCATGTCTCCTGTAGTGGCAGGCAGGTTCTTTACCCACTAGCACCACCTGGGAAGTCCTTTTGAGGCTATATTGGGTTTCAAATAAACAAAAATAGTCTGTAACTCTTAAATTCTCCATATTCACAGTCAGTTTTTTCAGATAGCCATGAGGAATTTATAGCCCAATCAGTCAGAACCATCTCCAAATTCCACAAACACATACTATTTTATCTAAAGTGATGTCAACTTATCACAGGTGAGACTCATAATGGCATTCATTTATTGACCATCAATTTATATATCTGTCACTTACATTCTTTGTTCTAAAATCATTTTTTTTCCATAAGATGTACAAAAACATTAAAACTGTAACATTATCATTGCAAACTGTGAATGCTGCATTACCTAAATATGATAAAATATGGAATATGTTCCTTGAAAATATCAAATGTGTTTACCTGCACTTCAGCATTTATAGTACTGTCATAGTGTAAGATAAACTATACATTTATAAATAAGAATATTGAAACACTTTAGAAAATTAGGATCAGAAAATTATCAATCCTTTTGAGATGAAGAAAAGGAAAACATAACCACCAGTTTTCCAGATGAGTGAGCAGTCCATCTGCTGAAGTTGACAGAAGACTTGTTAAGAATTTCTAGTTTCTAGATATGCAGTAGTCTCCTTAAATATCCTCTGATTGCATAAGTAGAGAAGACTTCCAGAAGAAATGCTTTTTCTTCACTTTATGAGCATTTTTTCAACTTCTAAAGATAGACCAGTCAGTTCTGAGAATAAATTAACATTTACTTTTCATGATAAGCAGATAATCCATTGGCCTACAGCTTATCTATTTTTTAATTAGATATGGTCATTCTGTTCCACAATTTTAACAGCATTTATTACTGTGTAGATGAAAATAAACCTGTAAGTCATATCTTTTGTATTTAGTTATTCATAACAGTAATGACTGAAGCCATGAAATTAAAAGACACTTGCTCTTTGGAATAAAAGCTATGACAAACTTAGTATATTAAACAACAGAGACATCACTTTTCTGAAAACGTCCATATAGTCAATGCTTAGGTTTTTCCAGTAATCATATACGAATGTGCGAATTGGACCATAAAGAAGACTGAGTGTAGAAGAATTAATGTTTTTGAACTGTGTTGCTGGAGAAGACTCTTGAGAGTTCCTTGGACAGCAAGGAGATCAAACCAGTCAATCCTAAAGGAAATCAACCCTGAATATTCATTGGAAGGACTGATGCTGAAGATGGAGCTCTAATACTTTGGCCACCTGATGCGAAGAGCCGAAGCTGGGAAAGATTGAGTGCAGGAGGAGAAGGGGATGACAGAAGATGAGATGGCATCACTCACTCAATGGACATGAGTTTGAACAAACTCTGGAAGATAGTGAAGGACAGGGAAGCCTGGCATGCTGCAGTCCGTGGGGTTACAAAGAGTTGGACATAACTTAATGACTCAACAAAAACAGCAATAATTTTATTTAAATATTAAATATAAAAGTACAGAGATGGAGTTGAACATGATTCTTTAAAATGGAAAATACTCAACTAAACTCTAAAAAGAGATAAATCAGGTATTCACAATTATATAATACTTGGTCTTCCAAAGAAAAGTTTTCCAGAATAATTAGGCTGAACTAACTTTCACTTTGAGTTTTATTAACCCTAGGGTGAAAACACCTTTCTTCTAAATGTTGTATAAGCAAGTTCCAACTAACTTGTTCAACTAACAAGTTGCAACTAACAAGTTCAACAAATCAACAACAGAGCTTATCACTGACTAGCTTGAGCAGTGATCTGCAAAGCAAAAGCAAATGTAGGCTATTCCGTTACAACATCCATTTTTAACCTCGGTTTATTGACACTATTGAGGGAATTCGTTTTAGTCTTTTATCACTCTTGAAATTTCTAAAAGGGCATAGTCATCACATATAAAGGCCTTGAGCAAAAATGTGTAGTCATAAATGTAGAGATCATAAGCATAAGACTTATTCAACCATAAAAATGTATAGCTACACAGAAGCTTTGCTCAAACAGGTCTTAATTGCCTGAAATGGGGCTAAGGAACCCACTTTGGAGTCATATTTCAATAGGAAGCACCATCTGACCTATGATTATGTCCAAAAAACCAATCAGCCCAACAAAACAACAACATTATGTCAGATAGAGATAAACAGACAAGGAAGATTTTATTCAAGACTATTGCAACAGGGGTCTAGGCTATTGCAATTGGGTAAAGAGATTAAATTCAATGCTTCTCAAACAAAACGCAGGGGAGCTTTTAAACACTGAGGTGACCTCTCAGAAAAGTACTGGAGAACATTACTGAGGAGTTTGGTCAATGTGATTAGATCATCTAATGGACTCTTGTGGAAGTTAGGCTTCTACCCTCCCACAGACACTGGGAGAATAGAGCACTATCTTTCTTAATGTTTACTTTTCAAAGGGATGGTTCCCTGATCCTTGAAAAAGACCTTGAGTTGTAAAACTGGCCAGAGGCTTTTAAAAGAATTTATATCTCAAAAGTGCAGAGAAAAAATTTACCTTAGCAAGTTTTTCTAGGTAAATTCTCCAAGAAAAGGGGAGTCAAGGGTCTATAGTTAGGAAGAAACCTGCCTTCAGTTCACTTAAACTAAATGAAGCAATAAGATCATCTTGGTTAATTATAAATATTTTTCTTTTCTGCTTCCATTTTGTTTATGAATCTGAACTTCTGAATATCAACATTTCTTCCAAAGAAGATCTAGTTGTATTCTGAGAAAAAGAAAAAAATAAAGAGAGAGAGAGAGAAGTGTGTAACCAATTTTTAAATGTTCTTGAAACACTATAGTTGCAAAATCCCCACTGAAGTATAAAATAAGCTTAGCTTCCAATTAAAACATTACAAGTTGGTACTAAATCTAACCAACAATTTGAAACCTTCAGTAACACAAAAGTTGTCACTGTTTTTTAAAAGGTGGTAGACAAAGCCTCACTAAAAAAGACATTTTTAAATCTAACTACCCTAAGAGCAAAAGAATTCAAAGATAGAAACAATGAAGAAATAAAGAGTGCTGAGTTAAAATGTGTTGTTAGCATCTTCATTAATTCAACAATACATTAAAAGAAAGAGGGAGAAAGATTTTAGATATATTAAAAATTATGATTCCCTTAAGTGTATGATAATTATCCCTTAATTATGATGACAGAAAAATGTTAAAGTAAAATAATGTTAGTTTAAAAAATTCCTATTTTGTGACAAATATTAATTACATTGTCATGTAATTCAACTTAAAGTTCAGATGCTCCTGATATTTATTGAATTTCAGAAGTTTAATATTTTACAAGGAAATCATATGAAGTTTCTCACTTACCTAGATGATTTCTGTGCCACCAGGATGTCCCCATCAGTAAAATTAATTAAATATCACTTCCTAACAATAGCAATGCTCAAGTTGAAAGCTGAACTTCTTCCATGGCCTCATGATTTCAGTTTCAAATGTGGAGTTTTATCATCCAAGGGGTTTTGGGACTATTTCAAACTCCCAAATATAATAGATTTATCAGGGTTTTGGCAATTTTCTACTTAAAAAAAAAATATACATTTGTAGTCAGTGGTCTACTAACGCCATCTTCTTTTTCATGAGATACCTGTAATAATAGTTATGATCAAACAGAAAAAGCCAGTAATAATTATATTTAGGGTATTTCATGATGAGGACTTGACATGAATGTTTATCCTTAGTTAATGGGGGGAAAGTTACCCTTCTTCTGTTATAAAATACATAGATATATTTTCCTCTCTTCAGTTTTTACCATTTAAAGAGCATGCTTATCTTTTAATGTGAAAACTTTGCTGGTATATTTTATCTGTGCTGCTTCTGTATGTTCAGGATTTATCACAATGAAAGTAGCACCTCCTGCTTAGAGATGAGTCTTTCTGAGTGGTTTACACATGTTGAATAGAGGCTACCGAGTGCATGTGATTCATTTCTCTAAATAAAAATAATCTCTATTCCAGCTTTCTTAAAAGCAGTGGCCTAATTTTTTTCCCAATCACTGACAGTAAAATAGATCTAAGTATTTTAAAAGTGTCAGGTTTTTTTTGTTGTTGTTGCTATTTTGTGTGTGTGTGTGTGTGTTTCCATAAAACACAGTCAACATGGCTGGTGCACAATGAGAAAGAGGTCGACACATGAAATGAGAATGAAGTGAGGCAGAAACTGATTATATTAGAATTTACAGATCAAAATAAAAAGTCTTGAGTTTATTTTAAAGATAATGAGGACCTTTATATTACTCTAAAGCTTAGAATGATATTATCTGATTTAAACCCTCAAGAATTCTTTCTGTCTTCTATGCAGTGACTGATTCAAGTAAAAACAGAAGGAGTGGAGCTTGTTAGGAGACCATTTGACTAAATCACAGAAGGACGGTGTTTTCAACTATAAGAATGTCAGTGAAAGTAGAAAGGCTTTTAAGCAGTATGGACAGGATTTCTAGAAAGTTAGGAGGAGAAGAGGAGAACAAGGAAAAGAGAAAAATGAGGTATACTGGTTATTGACAGGAGTAATTTGTGCATACTGGTTTTACACAGAAAAATAGGAAAACTTGCAAAGGTAGAGTATGAGAGAGATGGGTTACAAATCAAACTGTTATATGGATATATGAGACTGGATCTGTCATTAGAGATTCTTGTGGCGTACATAGGAAGCAGTGGAATTTAGAAATGTTGAAGTCTGTAATTTGGTGGGATGTCTGAATTTGAAGCATTTTCATATCACCGATCAAAGGTAAAGCTTAATATACTAAGGAATACCTCACAAGATAGTGCAAGAGCTTGACCTTTTTCCTGAATAATAAAAGAAAGCATTATCAAATTTCAAACATAGGAGCAATATGAACTGAATTGTTTTTGACCCCTGTATCAACAACTGAAAGAAGTTGGGACAAATATGAAAGTTGGGTAATTAGGAGAAAAGGTGGCAAATTTGATGCCTAACAGATGTAACATACATGCTTTTAAGAGACAGAGAGGTCAAGAGGAGGACTCTAATTGTGAGTCTGAGTCACCTACAAGACTAAAGGTATTTTATGAGAGTGAGAATATCACAGGAAGCACTCAATTCTACACATGGCAAGTTTGAGGAGATGACTGGATATCCAAATGAAATATCAATAAGACAGTAGGATATGAACCTTAAACACAGAAATAATGGCCATGGTTTACCTTTCTAGTTTGCTCCTTGACATTTTCTTACATTTTACAGAAAACATTTTCAACTATTTTGTGCTTTCCTAAATGTACCAGACTCCAATTTTTGTGCTTTTGCATATATAATCCCTGTTACATAGAATTATTTCACTGCTTACCCATTTTTCAAGATTTTTTCCAATGTCAACTACATAATGAAGAGTTATTTGGAATTCATAGGCAAAGTTAGATTATCTCCAAATACTCTATTGCTAATGATAAGTTTTGGATGATTACAAAATATTTTGTTTGTATCAATTTCCTTGACTCAAGCTCCTCCAGGGAAAATATAATCCTATTTTACCCTCAGATCTCCAAACATGGAATCTGGTATACAGTAAGCACTGCATAATTTTAAGGAAGGAAGGAAATAAGACAAGGGGGAGCTGTGCAGGAAAAAAAAAAAAAGTAACTCTCTTTGAATGCTTCTAATTCATTTGAACTAAATCAAAACTTAAAATGAATTTGTGATCTCATAATGTTTACTAGACCTCCATCTGCAATGAAAAATGTTATACACCCCGATTCTATTATGACTAGATATTGAACACTAAGGGATGCTAAGTTGCTTGTAATTTCTTTTAAAATACATCAGTATGTTTGCGTGTGTGTGTGTGTGTGTGTGTGTGTGTGTGTGTGGTTATGTGTGTATATATACTGCCACGACCATCATTTGCTCTAATTCGAAATTTATACACTCTCTGGAAAGTCAGCTAGTCTTCAGTAAGACAGGTCACACTTCCGAAGGCAGTATTATAAATGTTTTGACTATTTTTAGCATCAAAGCTTTGTTAATTTTTATAGTAGATTTAAGAAATCGGTTTTTATTTGTGTTACCTGAAGCTTATAAATTATTATAACAGATTTTAGAAACTGGTGTTCATGGTGTTCAGGACATGTGGATTAGGGCTTCCCAGGTGGTGCAGTAGTAAAGAATCTGCTTACAGTGCAGGAGGCATAAGAGACACAGGTTCGATCCTGGGGTCAGGAAGATCCTCTGGAGTAGGAAAAGGCAACCCACTCCAGTATTCTTGTCTGGATAGTTCCATGGACAGAGGAGCCTGGCGGGCTACAGTCCATGGGGTTGCAAAGAGTCAGAGGGGACTGAGCACAGCACAGCACAGCACCATGTGTATTAGTCATTTATTTATTTACATTTATAGAGACATATCATGCTTATTTAACTTGTATAGAGGACATCATGAGAAACACTGGGCTGGATGAAGCACAAGCTGGAATCAAGATTGGCAGGAGAAATATCGATAACCTCAGATATGCAGATGACACCACCTTTATGGCAGAAAGGGAAGAAGAACTAAAGAGCCTCTTGATGAAAGTGGAAGAGGAGAGTGAAAAAGTTGGCTTAAAGCTCAACATTCAGAAAACTAAGATCATGGCATCCGGTCCCATCACTTCATGGCCAATAGATGGGGAAACAGAGGAAACAGTGGCTGACTTTATTTTTCTGGGCTCCAAACACAGCAGATGGTGATTGCAGCCACAAAATTAAAAGATGTTTGCTCCTTGGAAGGAAAGTTATGACCAACCTAGACAGGATATTATAAAGCAGAGACATTACTTTGTCAGCAAACGTCCATTTAGTCAAGGCTGTGGTTTTTCCAGTGGTCATGTATGGATGTGAGAGTTGGACTATAAAGAAAGCTGAGGAAAGAAGAATTGATGCTTTTGAACTGTTGGAGAAGATTCTTGAGAGTCCCTTGGACTGCAAGGAGATCCAACCAGTCCATCCTAAAGGAGGTCAGTCCTCGGTGTTCATTGGAAGGACTGATGTTGAAGCTGAAACTCCAGTACTTTGGCCACCTGATGCAAACAGCTGACTCATTTGAAAAGACCCTGATGCTGGGAAAGATTGAGGGCAGGAGGATTAGGGTATGGCAGAGGATGAGATGGTTGGATGGCATCACCGATTCAATGGACATGGGTTTTGGTGGACTCCTGGAGTTGGTGATGGGCAGGGAGGCCTGGCGTGCTGTGGTTCATGGGGGGTCACAAAGAGTCAGACATGACTGAGCGACAGAACTGAACTGAACTGCACTGATAGAGACACATTTATTTACTTATAGAGACACCCTTCAGCCTTGCATTTATAGCAAGCCTAAAGGTGCAATGTCTAGAGATGATGCAAAGGATCTATCCAAACATGAATCTCAATCTAGCTATTGATTCACAGGATTCTAGTTACCTCATTCTATTAACTAAATCCTGCTTCCAAAATATTATAGTGTCTGACACAAATAAACTTTTTTTCAAGAAAAGTATAGTGGGAGAACCTGAAAAATAAAAAGAGTGAATTTCATCATCTTTATTGAACAAGCTGTAATGATATTTTTCATAGTAAATATTTTTCAATTAATGTTTTATACAAAGCACAGTTTATTTTGCGAGATTTTAGGAAAGCAATTGACTCTTATTCAACTTTCGCTTTGGTGTTCACCATCATTAAGGGTTGTCAAAATCAAATTGGCTTGAGTCAGCCCAAATCACTGGGCATGTCTGAAAGTTCTTGAACAACAGCTCTGTGTAATATGGTGCAGAAAATGCAGAAAGAGAGATGACAGAACTTGGAGACAAAGCACTAGACTGTCGCTGCCTCTGTTGATGAAGACAAGTGTGCTTGCCAAAGTTCTTTACAGATGTGCTGAGGTATTCCACAGCAGACAAACAAAACTTTTGTAAGGTTAAGCAAGATAGAAAACCCTTCAACATAATGAAAATGAATCTATTCTATCTGATGTAGTGCTATACCCCCTCCTCTCCTTCAACAGACCATAAAGAAAAACTGTTTAAATAAACACAGGCTTGAGCATCCAAAGATGAATTATCCCTAATTTAGATCTTTCCTTTCTCTCTTCTTTCAAATTTAAAGACATTATTGCCTGTAATCAAAAAAATATTTATTCCAATTGTTTATTTGATGTGAACTTGTCTCTGAAAGGCATTGAAAATTCCTCAAATCAGGGGCTTAGGGCATGTGCTGCCAAAGTGAGCACAAGTTCAGGGGCTTAGGGAACTGAGAGAACATCTGCCAAGGGGGTGAAATTAAAGAATAAAATAATAAACTGAACTTTCCTCTCTCAGTGCGTATAGAAAAGGAATCTTTCAAGAAAACAAGAAACGCCATAATCTTCTAAGAAAGTCCTATAGGATTCCCCATTTGTCTATGCTGGTTCTGTGATGAAAGTTAGACTGTTCCTTGATGTACTGGCATCCTTACGCTTACTGTAATTCACCAATCTTCAGGTCACAAGTCTCTCAGCATCAGTCTTTGTGCAATTGATGTGGTTCACCCTAAGAATTCTTCACTTCTTCCCACTTAGACACTATTGGTTCTCTCCAAAAAGAAACCACAAAATCTTCATTAATTATGACATAAGAGAATGACTAGTGAGATTGAATATTATGACCATCACCTTAAGCAGTTATTGATGTTCTTTTTTTCCCCACATAGATATTGATGAGTGATAGCTTCTTGTCATTAACATGGCATCCCAGTCAGTTTTCACCACTTTTTTGAATTATATTAATAAAACCACAAGATTAACATACAAGTGCTATGGCCTATGACTTGACCACATAAATTAATGAGAATCACCACATAGGAATATTCTCACCCATGGAAATGCAAATTCCGTGGAAGTAGAACAACATCTCCATTGTTATGGTAAACAGAATAAGTCACCACCTTTACAAATATTCACATTCTAACTCCTGGAATGTGGGAATATTTTACCTTAAATGGATAAAGGGAATTGGCAGATTTGATTAAGGTTAATGGCATTGAGATGGGAGATTATCCAAAAGGGCTGATTCTAATCACATGAATCCTTAAATGTGGAGGAACTTTGCAGGCTGTAATCAGAGAAAGAGAGAGATGGCTATCAAGGAAAGGCCAGAAGTATATGCTCTTTCTAGACTTAAAGATGGAGTAAGGGGCCAAGAGCCAAGAAATGCTTCTACAAGTTGGAGAAAAGCAAAAGAAATGGATTCTTCCCTAAAGTCTCCATAAAGAAATTCAGACCTGCTGACACCTTCATTTTAGCTTGGTGAGACCTCTCTTAGACTTCTGACATGCAGAACTGTCAGATAATAAATTTGTATTGCTTTCAGAGATCGTTTGTGGTCATTTATCTGTTATAGCAGTAAAAAAAAAAAAAGTTACAATAGATTTGCTTAGCATAATGTGAGAAATTAGTATTTATTTATGAAATGAATGAGTGAATGAATCTATCATACAATTATGTAGAATTTATCAATATTATAAAGCACAATATAAATTCTAACATACTAAAAAGGTTTTATTGCAATTCTTTAATAGATTTTATGTAATTGTGATTATTTCTTATAGTTATCCAATATTTTAATTATAATTTTCTATTCTTCAGTCAAAATTCTATTGTATTTTGGTTTGACTACCAGAAATTAGTTCTTCCAAGCACAGAACAAGTCTTACATGGATATTTGAAAACATTATGTTCTTATCTTTCTATCAGGGCACAATATTGGACACATCAAAAGGAATCACTAAGTGCATCTTCAGAATTGATTAAAAATCATATTTAAATTCCACGGCCAGTCATTTCAGTCACTCTTTTCTCTATGAATGAACTTCATGGCCTCTCTCAAACTTGACTGTATTCCTATCGCCAAACTCCAACTCCATTTAGCTGTTCACTTAAGCTCCTTGATGCAGGTATACATGTGGTCTCCCTTTATACTCTTGTTCATTTATCTCAAATGTGCTCTTACCATTGAGGAGTAAGTGTGCTCCTGTTTCTTACTGAATTTACTCCCTCCATTTCTTAGACATTTATTTCTTGATTTCTCTCCTCTCCCCAACTATTTACCATCTCATTCCTCTTCATCTCACCTAGCAGCTGTACGTCCTAGTTTAACGAGAAAAGTGAAATAAACAGAAAAGAATTTCTACCTACTTGCACTTGTGCTCAGCCTTGTCATGCTCAGTCATATCTGATTCTCTGCGACCCCACAGGCTACAGCCCATGAGGCTCCACTGTCCACAGAATTTTCCGGGAAAAAAAAAAACTGGAATGGGTTCCCATTTCCTACTCCAGGGGGTCTTCCTGACACAGGGATTAAACCCGTATCTCCTGCATCTCCATTGGCAAGTGAACTACTTACCCCTGAACCATTGGGAAGTCCCCTTGTGTTGACACTTGCATAAATGCTGTTCTCCTCTTATGGATGAAAATCCAGCTAGGCCCAAACTTTCAATGTGAACTGTTGAAAGATAAACTAAGGCATATTACAAATATTCCAAGTTTATTTGAGTAAAACTTGATTCAGATCAGGCAGCAGCCAATCTAGCAAGTAGAAAGGAGCTCTGAGAAACTGTACAAAATGAAGAGCTTTTATAGGCAGAAGAGAAAGGAAGCAGGGAAGTTATTAGGGAGAAGACAGATTGGATATTGGAAGATTACTGTCCTTTAAGGGATTCCAGGTGTCATTCAGGCAGATGATCTAACCCGTGCTGATCAAGGGATTCCTGATCGACAGTGTTAGGTGGTTAGAATAGGAGAAAGGAGTCCAGAATGGTGGTGGCTAAAAGATAAGGAAGGGAAAAGCCTGTGAAAATAGAACAAAGGAAGGTTTGCAGACCCGAGTGAAGACTTCAGGTAAAACAAACAGCACTCCTGGCTAGCCCAACTTACATACGGCAGGCCCGGCGCGGGGGAGGGGAGGAGAAAAAAACATATAAAAATAGGAACCAAAATTGGCCCTGGGCCTCTCTTCTCTTCGTGTCTTTTGGGTGAGCATGCCCTCACGCCTCGAAAATGTATTTTCCTTTACTTCCTAAATAAAACTGAGCTGTAACACAGAGCCGTAACACTGGTCCATCTGATGGCTGTAACACTGGTCTGTCTGAGGGTTGTAATGCTGGTCTGCCCATCGCCTCAAATTTTTGTTGTGACAAGACAGAACCAAGGAAATCACACAGTCCCCCGACAACAGGTTTAAGATTTTATTTCTGGGAGAGTCAAATGGTAATTAAGTCAAGTCTCTATTGGTGACCTATGCGTGTGCTAAGTTGCTTCAGTCATATCTGCCCCTTTGTGATCCAATGGACTGTAGCCCACCAGGCTCCTCTGTCCTTGGGATTTTCCAGGCAAGAATACTGGAGTGGGTTGCCATGCCCTCCTCCAGGGGATCTTCCTGACCCAGGGATCATACTCACATCTCTTACTTCTCCTGCATTGGCAGGCGGGTTCTTTACCACTAGCAACACCTGAGAAGCCCTTGACAGTCACAAATGAGTGTTAATATTGGTGACCTGAGGTTTAGCAAAGCAACTCCTCTTTGAAGTTGTGTCGTCTTATTTTTCACAGTACATTAAACCTCATCATCTCGCAGAGCCTCTAAACATTGCCCCAGAAATGTTCTCCCTGTTTCCTCTGCATTACTAACTTTCCTCTCAGAAGAGTACATACATTTACTTAGTGTGTGTGTGTTGGTTGCTATGTCGTGTACGACTCTTTATGACCCATGGACTGTAGTCTGACAGGTTCCTCTATCCATCTATTTAAATGCTTGATAACATCTCACTTTTAAAAATAGCAAAATTGAGTTCCTGATCTTTGACCTCATTCCTGTAACCCCCTCTCAGTAAATGGCAATATCATTCTTTCTGATGAGCAGTTTACAAACCCTAAAATTGGTCTTTGTCTCCTTTTCTCTCTCCCTCAATCTAAGCAATCAAAAACCTTGCTCTCCTTTCATTTCCAGCTATAGACATAATTCACCTCGATTCTTGTGACCATCAACACTTGTCTTAATGCTTGCATCAACCTCTAGACTGTCTTCCTATTTCTTCTCTTGCTTTTTTGCTGCATGATGACTGGACTCTATACCCGAGATTGCAGCTGCAGTTATCTGTTTTACTTAGATTTATGCTAGAAATTTACTTAGATTATGCTAGAAATTCACTCAAAGTCTTGCATCTTTTTCAAATTTCACTTACTAAAAATCAAAAACTTCCAAAGCTTAACAACATCTGTGCCCTCATGCCTCATCTGTTATCTCTCTAAGGACAGCTCTTATTTTTTCCTCTTACCCACTTTTCTTATCTCCCAGCCTGCTTAGCTGTTTCTTAAGAGCACCCAGTACAGCATGCACCTACTTCCGGGTCACTGCACTTGCAGTTTCCTCTACATGCAGTGGTCCCAGTCTGCCTCTCACTTCCTGTAGATCCCAAACGTTGTCATCTTGATCAGGGAATCTTATCCAAATCTTTCTTTTATTCTTTTTTGAAAGCGGCAGTCATCCCAGGCAAATTCTGCTTCAATGTTTATTTATTTCTTTTTCTGCTTCTTAAGTATCTCTATGCAGTTTGCTAAACATTTTATTTGACTTTTCATCTGTGCCCTCCTCTCCTCGCTATTGACTTCCAAAAGTCAGGGGGTTTTGTTACTGTTGCTCTCTTTTGTTGATCCTTGATATTAAGAATTTTGATTCTCAATAAATCTTGGATAAAAATAAAAAGAAAAGAATAAATAACCCTAAATAAAAATGGCAAGTTAACTCTCTTAAACATTTCCCATTATTTAGCTGAATAAATGGGCTTTCCCTGATAGCTCAGTTAGTAAAGAATCCACCTGCAATGCAGGATACTCCAGTTGGATTTCTGGGTCAGGAAGATCCACTGGAGAAAGGATAGGCTACCCTCTTCAATATTCTTGGGCTTCCCTTGTGGCTCAGCTGGTAAAGAATCTGCCTGCCATGCGGGAGACCTGGATTCGATCCCTGGGTTGGGAAGTTCCCCTGGAGAAGGGAAAGGCTACCCACTCCAATATTCTGGCCTGGATAATTCCATGGACTGTATAGTCCACAGGGTCGCAAAGAGTTGGACATGACTGAGCGACTTTCACTTCACTTCAGCTAAATAAGGCTCTAGAACAAACAATATGGTCCCAATTCTCTAATGTTGTCAAAAACAAAAATATGTCTAATACTTCAAAGAGGAAGCTGAATGTCTTTTAGTCTTAGTAATTAAAATAGGGAATATTGTATCTCTCCAACATTCCCTTTGAATACAATCCATGGAGGGGAAAATATTTTAGTACCAAAAACATATGGAAATTCAAAAGATACTACTTAATCTTCTTGATAACCCAATTAATTCACTAGGTTCACTCTTTCAATTTGAAGCCAAAAAAAAAAAAAAAAAAGCCTTACACATTGAGACACAGAGAATAGCTATTAATGTCACCATGTGTGGGATATTTTTGTGAAAGATACTAGGAAGAACCCATTATATTTAACATAAGAGATACATACATTTACAGTACTAGGTAGTAGCAGAGTGAGTTTGGAAGTCTGTTGTTCTCATGAGAGCAGACAGTATACCTCTGGATTCAACCACATCTACCACATGCAGAGGGGAGCTCAGAGGCAAAGATGAGATACTCCCTTTACTGTTAACCTGTCGAGAGTCTTTCTGACCCTCAATTTTTTGTTTTAAATAAAATTCTCTTCTCCATTCAATTGTGTTCAGAAACAATCTGACTGCCAAGTGCCACTTGCAAAGTGACTATAGTTGCAAAATCAGACCTTCATCCTGCAGAGTTTAAGCAGAGTTGGCAAAGTAAATTCAGAAGGGCTTTTCACATGACCTTTGTGCCTCACTTCTGTTCTTATCACACCTGCCTCTGCATCAGTTTCCTTTAAAATCTGTGAAAACTTCAGAACAGGTGCTGAATCTTTTTCTTTCCTGTTTTTCAGTATTTGGAAAAATGCCTAGAACATAATAGGAATTGATTCATGCCTGCTGAATGGATGAATAAGTGTTCCCTGCATTTGAGTTACATGCATCACAATTTTAAGAGGCCAAACAGAGCTGAATATCCATATATTAATATCCCATAATTCCATATATTGCTTCAAAACTTCACAAGATTTTCAGTTTCCATTCTTTTCATTCTACAAACTGCATTAACTTCTGTAACTAAAGTAAAAAATTAAAAATTAAAATGACATTTTTAATTTAATAATGTAAACATCTTAATGTTCTCTATGAATAAACTATAATTATAATGAGTGGTACTTCATGAAAATATGGTGCTTGAACCAGAAAGGCATTCATTTTCCCTGATGTGATGAATGTTAATTTAAATATTGTTTCGGAATACGGCTACAAATTCTACATATATTTGTATATCCAGATAACATTTATAAGTAGTAACAGAGAGGAAGAATTATACCTTGTGATAAATGCCTAGTTCCCAATGGAAGAAACTATTTTTGAGAAAAAAATGAAATTAAACAAAATTTTGAATCTATAAAGCATGCTGAGAGTTTTGGTTCTCAGATACCTCCCATTTTATTTTCTATTTTAATTATTAAAAAAAAAAAAAGTCTTTTTGGCTGTGCTGGGTCTTTGTTGCCGCACATGGGCTTTCTCTAGATGAGCGGGTGGGGTTCCTCTCTGTTGTCATGCACAGGTTTTTCATTTCCATGGCTTCTCTTTATTGAAGAGCCCAGGCTCTAGGGTGCATAGGCTTCAGTAGGTGCAGCATACAGGCTCAGTAGTTGTGACCCTTGGGCTTGCTGCCCAATGCCACGTGGGATCTTCCCAGACCAGGGATCAAACCTGTATCCCCTGCATTGGCAGGCAGATTCTCAACCAGTGAATCACCAGGGAAGTTTCATCTCTCAACATGGAATAATGTTGGTACACATCAACTTTTTTGAGTCCATCTCAAAAAAGAAGCCTGATTTAAATCCTCATAAAAACTTAATCCACCTGCCAATGCGGGTTCACTCCCTCGGTCAGGAAGGTGCCCTGGAGAAGGAAGTGGCAACCCACTCCGGAATTCTAGGATGGGGAGCCCCATGGAGAGAGGAGCCTGCTGGGCTGTAGTCCATAGGGTCACAAACAGTCGGACACAACTTAGTGACTAAAAAAAAACAAAAATTCGTAGATACGTAAAATAATTATCTCTATTTTTCTCACAAGAAAATAGATTTAAGGAATTATTATTTTTTTTTCTCTTTAAAGTTGTATCCTGTTCTAGTGTGATGAAGACAAGATTCAAACCCTTGCTCACTCAACTCTAACCAAACTAAACCATTATAATATTGTGCCTGCTCAAACCTTAGGGAGTGCTTACCACAAAGCAATCAGTTTCAGTCTGTCTTCCTTTGTCATCTGTCTCACACTCTCTCCCTCTCTCTCTCACACACACACATACACAAACATACTCCAAACATACAATCTCATGAGATGGATGTAACTGCCAAATAAATGATTAAATAAAATATTAACTAGGTTAAATAATTGTTCAGTATCATTTTCATAGTAAGAGATAAGAAGTTATGATTCAAATTTTCTTATTCATAATCCTGTATATTTAATCACAGTATATTAAAATATTGTGTAAGTTATTTTGATTTTAAAATTCCCTAAAAACATGCTTCTGATTACATTTTATGGCTCTGGGCTTTCTGGGAGTATTGTTTTCTTTTCAAGCTTGTATTATTTGAATGCTACATTAAATTATCTGAATGTTCAATTCCAATTTTGTCTTACAACCAGAAGAGAAATTGTTTTAGGAACAAGGTGATTTTGTCATTGTAAATCGTGAGAGAAAAATACATTTAGATATATTTAATACGTGTCAAAGCCTTAGTTCTCATGAAAATATAGATCACCAGGTTATCAGTCAGGTCATCAGAGTGAGATTAAAGGCAGTATACAATATTAAAATGTATGTTGTAAGGTTCTTAATAAATTGTATTTCAGAATTAACATTAGCAGTGAATTAATAAAGAGAATTCTAAACTTAAAAATTATATATATTCATTTATTCATACTATATTCAAAGTTTCAGCTCTGTCATTTACTAGATCTCTGAATTTTCAAGATGCATTTTGTTTTTCTCAAGATTTTGTTTGCTCATTCGCTTGTTTCTGTTTACCTATTTGTTTTTCATCTGTATAATGAAAGTCCAGGGTCAATGATCTCTACATTTCTTTCTTCCTACAATCCCTGGCATCACACTGTTGTATTGAAAACATTCAGCTAGGTCAATATTAGTAAAGAGAATGAATAAGAATGTTCTGCTCATTCTCATGCACACGTTGGAAATCATAGGTAATGAATACTAAAATCACATTTCTTATTTATGTATTTCTTGATCTCATTTTGTGGATATTCCCTTTGCAGTAGCCTCTGGGCACATTTACAGGATTTAATAAGAAGAGAGACGATATCTGCAATCTTAATTGTATAGCAGAATGATAAACTCACAGATGTAAAGCTTGTCTTGTAAATTTAATTTCCCCTAAGCGTGTTAGAAAAAATATTCCAGAGAATATAACAGCTCTCAACTCAAGTCATTATATTACATGAACTTTTCAATTCCTATGTCAACTAATATTAATACACTTAAAGGCACTTTGCCTATTTTAGGAGAGCTATGATATGTATTTTAGTTTGATTTAAGATACTTCTGTGTGGTTTATATCTACCATAGAACTATTTGGGCTATGTGTATTAAATATATTTTAATAAGTTGAGCTTAGATAATGTCTGATGTCCATTAGTATTCACATTCCTGAGGTCTTGATAGATAATTCAATTTCCTATTACTTAGAGACATCAAATTGTTCTTGTCCCATAACTAAGTTTACTGTAGGCTAAAAAAAAAAAAAACAGACATTGTAATTGCTTCATAATCTCAATATGCAGAATTATATTTTAATTTTATTTAAATAACTTTAAAAATTAAAGTTATTTTGTTCATTTTTTCACAGACTATTTCACTATTGCAATCATTTTCTGGCCACTCTCTTTACACAACAGAGAGTAGATCAACATAAGAGTCAAAACAGAGAGTTGTATTAACAACATCAATATTTCATGTACTTGTAGAATTCCAGGAAAGGCAATGGAGATAAGATAATATCTTTATAAGGACAGAGTGAGGATAAAGGGAAGAAAACTCAGGTGATAAGCATCTAACATGGGAGAGGTGCATTGCTGTATTTCAGTTCAGTTCAGTTCAGTAGCTGAGTCTTGTCCGACTCATTGTGACCCCATGGACAGCAGGGCGCCAGGCCTCCCTGTCCATCGACAACTCCTGAAGTTTACTCAAACTCACATCCATAGAGTCGGTGATGCCATCCAGCCATCTCATCCGCTGCCATCCCCTTCTCCTGCCCCCAATCCCTCCCAGCATCAGGGTCTTTTCAAATGAGTCAGTTCTTTCCAGGTGGCCAAAGTATTGGAGTTTCGCCTTCAGCATCAGTGTTTCCAATGAATATTCAGGACTGATTTCCCTTAGGATGGACTGGTTGGATCTCCTTACAGTCCAAGGGACTCTCAAGAGTCTTCTCCAACACCACTGTTCAAAAGCATCAATTCTTCAGCATTCAGCTTTCTTTATAGTCCAACTCTCACATCCATACATGACTACTGGAAAAACTATAGCTTTGACTAGATAGACCTTTGTTGGCAAAGTAATGTCTCTGCTTTTTAATATGTTGTCTAGGTTGGTCATAGCTTTTCTTCCAAGGAGAAAGCATCTTTTAATTTCATGGCTGCAGTCACCATCTGCAGTGATTTTGGAGTCCAAGAAAACAAATTCTCTGACTGTTTCCATTTTTTCCCTGTCTATTTGCCATGAAGTGATGGAACCAGATGCCATGATATTAGTTTTCTGAATGTGGAGTTTCAACCCAACTTATTCACTCTCCTCTTTCACTTTCATCAAGAGGCTCTTTAGTTCTTCTTTGCTTTGATGTTTCTCCTGGCAGTCTTGATTCCAGTTTGTGCTTCATCCAGCCCAAAGTTTCTCATAATGTATTCTACTTATAAATTAAATAAGCAGGGTGACAATATACAGCCTTGATGTACTCCTTTCCCTGTTTGGAATCAGGCTGTTGCTCCATGTCCAGTTCTAAATGTTGCTTCCTGACCTGCATACAGATTTCTAAATAGGCAGGTCAGGTGACCTGGTATTCCCATTTCTTTCAGAATTTCCCACAGTTTGTTGTGGTCCACACAGTCAAAGATTTTGGCATAGTCAATAAAGCAGAAGTAGATGTTTTTCTGAAACTCTCTTGCTTTTTTGATGATCCAGGAAATGCTTAAAGTTTGATCTCTGGTTCCTCTGCCTTTTCTAAATCCAGCTTGAACATCTGGAATTTCACGGTTCACGTACTGTTGAAGCCTGGCTTGGAGAATTTTGAGCACTACTTTACTAGCATGTGAGATGAGTGCAATTGTGTGGTAGCTTGAGCATTCTTTGGCTTTGCCTTTCATTGGGAATGGAATGAAAACTGGCATTTTCCAGTCTGTGGCTACTGCTGAGTTTTCCAAATTTACTAGTATATTGAGTGCAGCACTTTCACAGCATCACCTTTTAGCATTTGTAATAGCTCAACTGGAATTCCATCAGCTCCACTAGCTTTGTTTTTAGTGATGCTTCCTAAGGTCCACTTGACTTCACATTCCAGGACGTCTGGTTCTAGGTTGGTGAACACACCATCATGACATATTTTCATTTAACTTTCACCATATCTCTATGCAGTGAATCGATTATATTCTTTTCATTAATTAAGCAACTAAAATCTAAAAAATGAAGGTTCTTTCTTTCTGCTTGGGTTTTTTTTTTTTTTTTCACAAATCTTTTTTATTATTTGTACATCAATAGTGGGGATAAATATTCATCTAAATAGGACAGTCTTTTACTTAACTCACGGTGCAGGCTACTTTATTTCTATACACCACTTATCCCGATATTAGCTGTTGCTAAGTTTCACCTTAATAAAAGAGTAAACACAAAGGCTCATTTTCTTAGTAAGACTGAAATTAAAACTAAGACATAAATTCACAGGAGACCTTTCAAGTTATTTGAAGCAATTCTTTCAGTTATCAATCCAAGAGTCAATGTCAAAAGCTAGTTAGCCTTTGAAGATGCTAACTGACACTGGTATTTTTAAACAATGCCACATATTCTTTCCTTTGTCTTCTATGAGAGATGAAGTCCATGTCCTACCCCTTGAATCTGGGCTCTGTGACTTTGACTTCTTGACCAGTGAAAAAGATGCTCTGTTAATTTCTAGGCTTAGATCTCAAGAGATTGGCCATTCTTACTTCCTGCTCTTAGAACACTTGCTCTTGGATACCAGAGCCATCATTTAAAATCCCAATTGCCTTATTGGAGAGGCCCTTTGAGAGCCCTGATATCTAAGAGGAATAGGCATCTAACTTATCCCACCTTCCTTCTATCTCTGCAAAGAATCAGGCAAGTGTGTGAGTGTCATAAAATTCACAGAACAGCTCAGTCTTCAGCCATGTAACACTGTGACCCTAATGCCATGTGGAGCAGAAGAATCACTTTGCTGAGCTCTGCGTGAATCCCTGGCCTCCCAAAATCTGAGCTAAAATAAAGTAGTTGTTTTAAATCACTAAATTTGGGGCAGTTTGTTAAGCAGATATAGCTGAGCAGAACAGACATCAGAACTATGTTCATCCCAGGATAAAACTGCTAACTATGAAAGATCAAAAGTGAAAATATGTTTTCCTAATTAAAAAAAACAAGATTAATAGGAACTATTTCCCTTTACATAATTAGAAAAATATCAATAGAATATAAATTTCACAAAATTTCAAATTATAAAAGTAAAGAGAGCTATTTTATGCTAAGAAAATTTAAAATGCATTTTAAAATGATATTACTAAACACATGGGAAACTAAAATTGGAAATGCACTCTTTCTATATTTTGTGGGTCATGATTTAAAGCTGCAGATGTTCAATTGCAAGTTAAGTAATTTAAAAGCAACATACTGGTAAACTACTATACTATCCTAATAGATCTTAGCATAGCTTTTACATATTGCTATCTGTATTTATCTCATAAAATACAGTATATCATAATTTTAAAGTAATTGAATAAGTCCCTCAGCTCTTATATTCATGTTTTTCCTATTTTGCATCTATATGATTGCATTACATCTCTTATAATTTGTATAATATGATGACAGAATACATAGATTGATATTAATAGGTAGATGAATAGATAGCAAATAGATGGATAGATAGAGATGACCAGAGAGAATAATGACAAATTTGGAAGGTTTAAAAAATGGTAAGCATATTGAAAAGGAAAAGGAAGCCTGGCATGTTGCAGTCCATGGGTTGCAGAGAGTCAGACATGACTGAAAAACAGCAATTGGAATATTCTTCAAATTGAACATTCTAAACAAAATATTAGCCCTATGTAGATGCCTATGGAGTAGGAAATTGCAACCCGCTTCAGTATTTCTGCCTAGGAAACCCCACAGATAGAGGAGCCTGGTGGGCTCTAGTCCATAAGGTTGCAAAGAGGTGGATACGCTGAGAGACTAAACACACAGATGCCTATATGTGTCAATATTGAAATAGAAAAAAAACTAATAGAGATGAATATATGAATGTGTAAACATATATACATATATATAAATTATATATGTATATATACATAAATCTATTTTATATATCGATTTCTTCCCCCTCAGTCCAAATATACACCATGTTGATGTCTGTCATTCATTAACTGATGACCAGGATCAAACCAATTTATTTTGATGAGTTTCAGTTTCTTCAACTGTATAATGAAGAAATGTATATAGTTGACTTCCTTTTTTCATGATCCTTAAAATTATTTCAATTGTATAGACTATCTTCTAAAAGATAGTTAACTGAACCAAAAGGAATTTTAACTCTTCTTGTCATAAAATTCTTGGTTGATAAATAAGAGTTTTTCAAAACATTTCACTTAATCTGCATAAGGACACTCAATTCCCATTTTTGTGTCTCTCAAAAGAAAAATTGAACTGTTTATTTATTATTTCCATGCAGCTATACAGGAAAAAGCAAATTCTGGAATGCTTTTGCTCTCTGTATAGCAGATATGAGTCGAGAAGTAGAAAACAAAAGCAAGGACTTCCTTGATGGTCCAGTGGGTGAGACTCTGCACTTGGGGTCTCACAGGGAGCTCAGGTTCAATCCCTGACCCAGTAACTAGATCCCACATGCATACTGCAGCTGAGTTCACATGCCACAACTAAGACCCAGAACAACCACATTAAGTAATATTTTTTTTTTTTTTTAAACAAAAGCACACACATAAACTCGATACACCCCGGGGAACTATCCCATTGGTTGTTTCACTAAATGTATAAATTTCTTTTATTGCGGCTGATTTTCTCCACCCCCGCCCCCCACCCGCAGTGGGTCACTTAACTATGACTTGAAATTCCTTCCATGACTTTGAGTTGAGACACAGAACAACTCCAAGAACCTCAAGAAAATGCTATTACAATTTTCTTTGAGTTTTCTAGTCCAAACTTCTTTTCCTTGAGGTTCTTGGTGTTTCCACTAAACTTATATCCCCCCTTTTTTTTTTTTTTCATGAAAGTTCATTTATATTCAGGACGATTTTAGTGGGTTTTGGTAACTTATAACAAAGCATTGTGACTAACATAAGGATTAACAAATATCCCATTCTTTGTTTTTACATATTTGTCTGGTATCTATGTTTGCTCTATTACAAATTATTTACATAACATAAACTCTTCAATTTAAAATCTTCAGTTTACAAAGGCATAATTCACATGTTTGTTGATTGAAATCTTTTTGCAGATATTTTATATAGGTTGCAGATATTTTATATAGGTTTATGATACAGAAGTAATAATTCACAAAATATAGAGAAGAACAATATACAGAAGTTATAATTATTTGTGATCAGTATTCTGCACTAGCAAAAAATATATATATAATTTGCATTTGTAGAGTTATGTATGATTTGTAATACAGCACACAATCTAGTGTATAATTTATCATATAACATATAATTTTTATAATGTATGTTATAGCATACTATGTTTAGATGTTGTTCACCCAATTTTTTAAAACCTCAAAGCATAATGTGCCTAATACACTCAGATTTTAATAAGTTTTACTTAAAAATCCTCAATTAAAATAACTCTTCTTTTAGTTTTGTATCATGACTGTAATGAAGATTCTAGATTTTGCATCATTACAAGTGAACATGACAGACTGGACTCTTGATGTAAATAATGTACATTGTTTTGCTGTTTCTTTGAGAGCAAACATTATCTTCCCCTAAGTAATCAAAGTATGATTCCATTTTGGTTGCAAAAATAAACAAGGTAAAATATTAAATTTGCAATAATATTCTGAAAATTAAGTTTTATATTAATATTATTTTTAAATTTAAAAATTACTTCAATAAAATTACTGATAGGTGGCTTGATTTCTCAAATACATTTTTGTTGACTTACATTTTAGTATTGATACCAATTATACTTAACTGTGCTATTAATTATTTTACTTTCTGTCCCATAATAATATACTTGTGACAAATGAATCAAACAATATTATATCATTTGGCCAGTCATCAGGAAATTGACATGTCCTTGTTATTTGTCAAATTAGTTATTCTTAATAAAACATGGTTTATGCATATATATCTTACTTAGGAAAATATCTGACATAAACTATTTTTAATAAAGCATGACAATGTATTAAATATTAATTGAAAAAATTTAGAACAGCCAAAGGAAACTCAAGGAAGTCAATATATGTTAAGGACAACAAACAGCTTTCATTTAGCCTATGACACAATACTTCTTGAGGCTGACTATAAAATCCTTATCTATCATTTATTTATTTATTTAAAATAAAATAATGACAGCTCTTCTTATACACCTGCCACTATACAGAGTACTGTGTCAACTGCAACACACACAAATATGAGTAACACGTGCACATGTTAAAGAATTCTAAAGAAGTTCTTGGTTTATCTGAAAACACCCTTGTAAATTTTAAAGTACATTAAATTTTCATTTTCACAAGTAACTGGTCTCCCAATGGAGCATTCAGTTCAGTTCAGTAGCTCACTTGTGTCCGACTCTTTGCAGCCCCATGGACTGCAGCATGCTAGGCTTCTCTATCCATCACCAACTCCCGGGACTGGCTCAAATTTATGTCCATCGAGTTGGTGATGCCATCCAACCATCCCATCCTCTATTGTCCCCTTCTCCTCCCGCCTTCAATCTTCCCAGCATCAGGGTCTTTCCAATGAGTCAGTTTTTTGCATCAGGTGGCCGAAGTATTAGAGTTTCATCTTCAGCACCAGTCCTTCCAATGAATATTCAAGACTGATTTCCCCTAGGATTGACTGCTTGGATCTCCTTGCAGTCCAAGGGACTCTCAAGAGGCTTCTCCAACACCACAGTTCAAAGCATCAATTCTTCTGTGCTCAGCTTTCTTTATAGTCCAACTCTCACATCCATACGTGAATAGTGGAAAAACCATAGCTTTGGCTGGAGGGACGTTTGTTGGCAAAGTAATGTCTCTGCTTTTTAATATGCTGTCTACGTTGATCATAACTTTTCTTCCAAGGAGCAAGCATCTTTTAATTTCATGGCTGTAGTCACCATTTGCAGTGATTTTGGAGTCCAAGAAAACAAATTCTCTGACTGTTTCCATTTTTTCCCTGTCTATTTGCCATGAAGTGATGGGACCAGATACCATGATCTTAGTTTTCTGAATGTTGAGTTTTAAGCCAACTTTTTCACTCTCTTCTTTCACTTTCATCAAGAGGCTCTTTAGTTCTTTGCTTTCTGCTGTAAGGGTGGTGTCATCTGCGTATCTGAGGTTGTTGATATTTCTCCCGGCTATCTTGATTTCACCTTTTGCTTCATCCACCCCAGGATTTCGCATGATGTGATCTGCATATAAATTAAATAAGCAGGATGGCAGTGTGAAGCCTTGACATGCTCCTTTCCTAATTTGGAACCAGTCTATTGTTCCATGTCCAGTTCTAACTGTTGCTTCTTGACCTGCATACAGATTTCTCAGGAAGTAGGGCAAGTGGTCTGGTATTCCCATCTCTTGAAGACTTTTTCACAGTTTGTTGTGATTCACACAGTCAAAGGATTTGGCAGTCAGTAAAGCAGAAGTGAATTTTTTTCAGGAACTCTCTTCCTTTTTTGATGATCCAAAGGATGTTGGCAATTTCATCTCGGGTTCCTCAGTCTTTTCTAAATCCAGCTTGAACATCTGGAAGATCACAGTTCACATACTGTTGAAGCATGCCTTGGAGAATTTTGAGTATCACTTTGCTAGTGTGTGAGATGAGTGCAATTGTGTGGTAGTTTGAACATTCTTTGGCATTGCCTTTCTTTGGGATTGGAATGAAAACTGGCATTTTCCAGTCCTGTCGCCAGTGCTGAGTTTTCCAATTTTGTTGGCATATTGAGTGCAGCACTTTCACAG
The DNA here is from genome assembly GCF_033118175.1 of Dama dama. Lineage (NCBI taxonomy): Eukaryota > Metazoa > Chordata > Mammalia > Artiodactyla > Cervidae > Dama > Dama dama. The sequence continues at coordinate 56,152,295 of NC_083697.1, forward strand.
TATCATCTTTTAAGGTTTGAACTAGCTCAACTGGAATTCCATCACCTCCACTAGCTTTGTTCGTAGTGATGTCTCTTAAAGCCCACTTGACTTCGCATTCCAGGATGTTTGGCTCTAGGTGAATGATCACATCACCGTGGTTATCTGGGCCATGAAGATCTCTTCTGTATAGTTCTGTGTATTCTGGGCTTCCCCGTGGCTCAGAGGTTAAAGCGTCTGCCTGCAATGTAAGAGACCCGGGTTTGATCCCTGGGTCGGGAAGATCCCTGGAGAAGGAAATGGCAACCCACTCCAGTATTCTTGCCTGGAGAATCCCATGGACGGAGGAGCCTGGTAGGCTACAGTCCACGGGGTGGCAAAGAATCGGACACGACTTCACTTTCACTTTCTGTTTATTCTTGCCACCTTATCTTAATATTTTCTGCTTCTGTTAGGTCCATGCCATTTCTGTCCTTTATTGTGCATTTCATATTTGCATGAAATGTTCCTTTGGTATCTCTGATTTTCTTGAAGAGATCTCTAGTCTTTCCCATTCTATTGTTTGCATCTATTTCTTTGAATTGATCACTGAGGAAGGCTTTCTTATCACTCCTTGCTATTCTTTGGAACTTTGCTTTCAAATAGGTATAGCTTTCCTTTTCCCCTTAGCCTTTCACTTTTCTTCTTTTCTCAGCTCAGAGAAATACCTCCTCAGACAGCCATTTGGCCGTTTTGCATTTCTTTTTCTTGGGGATGGTCTTGATCCCTGTCTCCTGTACAATGCCATGAGCCTTTGTCCATAGTTCTTCAGGCATTGTCTCTATCGGATCTGTTTCCTCGAATCTATTTGTAACTTCCATTGTATAATTGTAAGGAATTTGATGTAGGTCATACCTGAATCATCTGGTGGTTTTCCCTACTTTAATTTAAGTCTGAATTTGGCAATAAGGAGTTCATGATCTGAGATAGTCAGCTCCCGGTCTTGTTTTTGCTGACTGTATAGAGCTTCTCCATCTCTTTCTGTGAAGAATATACTCAATCTGATTTTGGTATTGACCATCTGGTGATGTCCATGTGTAGAGTCTTCTCTTGTATTCTTGGAAGAGACTGTCTAGCCTTTGCCCTACTTCGTGTTGTACTCCAATGCCAAGTTTGCCTGTTATTCCAGGTGTCTCTTGATTTCATATTTTTGCATTCCAGTCCACTATGATGAAAAGGACATCTTTTTGGGATGTTAGTTCTAGTGGTCTTGTAGGTCTTCATAGAACCATTCAACTTCAGCTTCTTCCGCATTACTGATCAGGACACAGGCTTGGATTACTGTGACATTGAATGGTTTGCCTTGGAAATGAACAGAGATCATTCTGTTGTTTTTGAGATTGTATCCAAGCACTGCATTTTGGACTCCTTTGTTGACTATGATGGCTACTTCATTTCTTCTAAGGGATTCTTGCCCACAGTAGTAGATATAATGGTCATCTGAGTTAAATTCACCTATTCCAGTCCATTTTAGTTCACTGATTCCTAAAACATCGACGTTCACTCTTGCCATCCCCTCTTTGATCACTTCCAATTTACCTTGATTCATGGACCTAATGTTCCAGGTTCCTATGCAATATTGCTCTTTACAGCATCAGACTTTACTTCCATCACCTGTCACATCCACAACTGGGTGTTGTTATTGCTTTGGCTCCATCTCTTCATTCTTTCAGAAGTTATTTCTCCACTGATCTCCAGTAGCATATTGGGCACCTACTGACCGGGGGAATTCATCTTTCATTGTCCTACCTTTTTGCCTTTTCATACTGTTCATGGGGTTCTCAAGGCAAGAATACTGAAGTGGTTTGCCATTCCCATTGCTCCAGTGGACCACATTTTGTCAGAACTCTCCACCATGACCCGTCCATCTTGGAAGGCCCTACAAGGCTTGACTCATAGTTTCATTGAGTTAGACAAGGCTGTGGTCCATGTGATCATTTTGTTTAGTTTTCTGTGATTGTGGTTTTCATTCTGTCTGCCCTCTGATGGATTAGGATAAGAGGTTTATGGAAGTTTCCTGATAGGAAAGACTGACTGAGGAGGAACCTGGGTGGGGCCATGTTCAGTAAATCTTTAATCCGATTTTCTGTTGATGGGCAGGGCTATGTTCCCTCCTTGTTGTTTGACCTCAGGCCAAATTATGGTGGAGGTAATGAAGTTAATGGTGACCCCCCTCAAAAGGTCCCATGCATTCACTGCTGCACTCAGTGCCCCTGACCCTGCAACAGACCACTGTCGACCTAAACTTCCACCAGAGACTCCTGGACACTCACAGGCAAGTCTGGGGCAGTCTCTTGTAGGGTCACTGATCCTTTCTTCTGGGTTCTGGTGCACACAAGGTTTTGTTTGTGCCCTGCAAGAGTCTGTTTCCCCAGTCCTGTGTAAGTTCTGGGGCTCTATGGTGGGGTTAATGATGACCTCCTCCCCTAGGACTTATGCCGTGCCCGGGTCTGCTGTACCCAGAGCCCCTGTGGCAGGCCATTGCTGACCCGCACCTCCATAGGAGGCACTCAAACACAGTTATGGCTCCGTCTCTGTGGGGTCTCTGGGTCCTGGTGTGCACGAGGTTTATCTGAGCCCTCCGAGCATCTCTGGTGGGTATGGGGTTTGATTCTAAACATGATTTTGCCCCTCCTATCCTCTTTCTGGGGCTTCTCCTTTGCTCTTGGATGTGGGGTATCTTTTTTTGGTGGGATTCAACATTCTCCTGTCAACGGTTGTTCAGCAGCAAGTTGTAATTTTGGAGTTCTTGTAGGATCTCTGATTAAAATCTGGGGTGACCAGCTGTATCTTCACTGCTACATGGAGCAGGGTCACGCTTCAGCCACAGTCACCATCTGGACTGAGATGACACCACCACCAGCACATCATCTTTTCTCCACTGCCCTGCAGCAGTTCCCAGTAGCCATGCATGGTGTTCTGCAAAGAGAGGCCAGCTAGCTCTCTCTAAATGGAGCCTTAGGTTTTTTTCATTCTGCATTCACCTTGTGAAAGTAACCCTTAGTAAGTAATCTATTCATGCTAAGATTAGATGACTAAAAATAATCTTGAAAAAAGTCATTCTCAGAATTAGAGATTCTATTGAAATGTCATGGGATTCATGGAAAAATATTTTTTGTATACCATATGAAAACACAGCATTGAAGATAGGTGTTTAGATAGACACATAGACAGACAGATAAATAATCTCTGTTCTTTTCTCAAGAGATTCTCTGGCCACCAGCTACATTACTACATTACCTTTTATCTTTCCCTTTCCCTGTCCACAAATAGCATCTAAAGTTGCTCTTCCTTCTTAAATAATTCAATGCTATCTTTCAGATTGCATATGCCCTGAAGCAAAACAAAAGTTGTCTAGTTACTGGCAAAACCCAGCATTCTAGGAAGGCTTTCAATTGATTATGTATTGTGTCCTGAGTATCTCAAGGGTGGTATTACCTCCAAACATATTCTTTTATTCTGGGGGTGAAGTGGAAGAGTAGTTGCAAGTTTCAATACTAAGAAAAAGATTTTTCTCTTTATGTATACTCAGTACATCACATTTTCTGAAGAACTTTGAATTGGATACATGAAACAATTGTATACAGGTTGTGAGGGGAGCACATTTAGCTGCTTGTGGAGTTGAGATAGTTTCCCAACAAAGGATGTGACAATTGGATTGCAAGTCAGTGTTTTACCTCTGCTACTAGATTATGTAAAGATTTTAAGGTATTATCCATGTTTCATTCTTTTGTGTATCACATACTATCATAGCACTTGCAAAAAGAAGTGCTACAACATTTGTGGGAAAAGAAAGAAAATGACAGAAATAACTACTCTTCAGTGCCTCTTTTCAGGTGTCTGGTTGAATTTGATAGTTTGCTATTTAATTAGGAAAGTTATTTAATTTATGGCAAAGCCCCAGTGGCTCAGACGGTAAAAAAATCTTCTTGCGGTGCAGGAGATCTGGGTACAACCAAGATCCTGCTGGAGAAGGGAGTGGCAACTCACTCCAGTATTCTTGCCTGGAGAATCTCTTGGACAGAGGAGCCTGGTGGTCTACAGTCCATGGTGTAGCAAAGAGTTGGACATGCCTGAGTGACTAACACTTTCATTTTCACTTAATTTGTAAGATGTATGGTTGAGAGCATCTCAGTGCAGGATTAGAAGATGACTCTTCATAGGCCTCTAGTGCTTCTGCATTTTTAATGGAGAAGGCATTGTATTAGTTGGCTCTTGTTCTGTTTAATCAATTTTCATAGATTTTGCAGCTCAAAAAAACATACATTTATTATTGCTAATTTTCTGTTTTTCAGAAGTCCAGGCACAGCCTAACTGAGTCCTCTGCTCAGAGTTTCACAAGTCTGTTGTCAAGGTGTCAGCCTGGTCACTTTCCTGGAGTTTCAGCTGGGGAAGAATATTTCACAGCATATTCATGTTGCTGTCAGATTTCGTTTTCCTATAGCTGTATGAATGAGGGCCCTGGCATCTTTGGGGATGTAGGTTAGAAGTTCTCCTCATGACATAGGGGACATCCAGTTATTTGTCCCGTGTTTTTCTCTGTCATCTGTAACATGATTATTTGTTTCTTCAAGACAGGCAGAAAAGTCTTTCTCTAGAGTATATTATCAAGATGGAGTCATAAACACAATATATCATGTATCATATAGCATAAAACATACCATAATGTATAATATAATATAATGGGGCAGGGGAAGAAGCTAAAGGGCAGAGAAAAATTTTTATGTTTAATTTTTTCTTGTCTTTTCATAAAATATGAATTTTATTTCACAAGTTGTTTGAGTTCTTTATATATTTTGGATATTAACCACTTATCAGATATACGATTCACAAATACTGTTTCCCATTCAGTAAGTTGCCTTTTTATTTCATTGATGGTTTCTTTGCTAGACAGAAGCATTTTAGTTTGATGTAATCCCACTTTCTTATTTTTTCTTTTGTTGCTTTGCTTTTGGGGAGAGATTAAAAAAAAAAAAAAAATTGCCAAGACCAATGTCAAGGAGCTTATTGCCTATGTTTTCTTCTAGGAGATTTATGGTTTCAATGAAAAACACCACTGAAATTTTGATAGGTATTTCGTTGACTCTGTAGATAGTTTTGTGAGGTATGAACATTTTAACCTAACAATATAATTTAAAATATGTTTTTAAATATGACCTTTTAAAAAGATACTTGAATAGCAGGCAGCCCTGAAAGATAGACTCATGTCTTTCTCAAGGACAGTGGACAGATTTATTTCCCAAACAAGATAATAAAGACAGTTCATCTTTCCATGGCAATGATTAGGCAGAATTGCTTTAACTCCTGCGAAGACTGCAATCTCCTGAAGGTAGTGCTCCTTAGCTGTGATATAGATTCACTCTGTGCACAATATAATCTGGGTCACTCTATATTTCAGAAATGGGATTGGACTCATATATCAGGGTTCATGAAAACAACCATTGGCCTCAGTGAATTTTTAGGACTCACAGGACTTAGAAGTTGTTATAATGATGTTTGTTATTTATTATAATTAAAGGAGGAGAAGGGGATGACAGAGGATGAGAGGGTTGGATGGCATCACCATCTCAATGGACATGAGTTTCAGCAAACTCTGGGAGACAGTGAAGGACAGGGGAGCCTGGAGTGCTGCAGTCCACGGGGTCTCAGAGAGTTGGACATAACTTAGCAACTGAACAAAAACAATAATTAAAGTTGGCAGAATAGAAACAGCAAAAGGAAAATGCACAAAGGGCAAAGCCTAGAGGGAGCCAGGAGTAACCTTACAGACACAAGGTCAAGAGGAAAACAGGCTCTTCCCTCCCAGAGAAGTTGCAGAGAACACATAGTTCTCCAGCAATTATGAGTAAGAGAAGAGTGCATACAAAATGCAGCCAACCAGAGATGCTTACCTGAGCTTGAATGTGGAGAGTTTAAGCTAGGGGTGAGTCACTGGGGTGAACAGTGCTTAGGTGATTTCCTCAAGCTTCAGGCCCTTGTATAAAAAGCAGGTGCTCATGTAAATCACATGATCAAGCATGAACTATCTGGACAGACTAGTACGGAATGGCACTGTGGTAAAGAACTTGCCTGCCAGTGCAGGATAGGAAAGAGACCTGTCTGTGTTTGATCCCTGAGTTGGGAAGATCCCTTGGAGGAGAGCGTGGCAACTCACTTCAATATTCTTGCCTAGAGAATCCCGTGGACAGAGAAGCCTGGAGGGTTACAATCCATAGGGTCACAAAGAGTCAGACATGACTCAAGAGATTCAGCACAGTACAGAATTTCTTAAGTTTTCAAGTGTACAAAAGTATTCATAGGATCGTACCAACAGTTTAATTTTCCCTGAAGTCAGCCAGATATCCTGAAAGTAGATTTTTTTTCATGACAATGTACAGGGTTTGAGCAATCTAGGACTGGTAAATTACTCCTTTCCTGCACAAGGGGCAAACAAAGCAAATACTAACAGGAACCTCCCAGTGTCTGTTATGCCATTATTAAGAGTTCTTTATCTTGGAGCCAGGAGTCTCTTATCTTTTGCCAACGTCTACAAAGCTGCTACAGTCTAATCTGTTATTTTACAAGAAAGGAAAAATTTAGGACCCTCGAAGTTTCTTGATGGTCAATTGTACAATCCTGAGTACAATGTAGCAGGAAGGCTCAAATCTATCCATCTTGTGCACAGATTTGACCTTTTTATTCAAGCAGTTTTCCTTCATAAATTGAACCATCATTCAAAAATATGTTAATTGAAAAAGTCTTCATTCAAAGAAAGTATTTAATTGAGATATATCTATTAAAGTAACATGTGTTAGCTTGTTTTTATAATTTTAAATATATATTCCCATATATAAATATTTTTATTTCCAGTTAATAAAGTAAGTGTTAGCTTCTATTGCATAATGTTGATTCTATCTAGCTATTCTGTAGCTATTTTTGTAGATATTTGTATTGCAAATAACCTTCAAAAGTATAGTGAGATCCTCCAGAGCACAGGGCAGGCACACTCGTTGACCATTTGAAATATTCCAAACCCCTAAACTCAGCATCTTCCTCCTCTAAAAAACCCATGGAAATTGTGATTGTCTCCTGATCCTCTTCTGTAGAAATTAGAAATTGGTTGAGGAACCAGTGGATAAAAGCGTTATGATACTTGGACTGCGTTTTTTTGTTTTTAGAAATAAACTTTCCTTAACCTCCTACCCAAGAATTCTGTATATTCTTCAGCATCCTTAAAACTGTTTCAGGTTAACTTGTTAGATCCCAAGTAGATAATATCTTAAACACTTCACAGTATATAGGTGGGCTTTCCACTTGGACAAGAAAACTTGTGACAGGTAGCCTATCTCAACACATGAAGAATCTCAGTAGTTAACAGTGGAACTCAAATTTCATAAAGCAGAATGCCTTCTTACTTAAGCCTAACTGAATATGTTTGCATATTTACAGGTAGAAAATATCAATCTTAAGAGGTGGGAGTGAAAGTTTATCAGAAATAAAACATTTTAAAAAGCCACTTTTGGCTATCAGTGAGCTACATCCAAATAGAAAGGAAGAGGAGATTAGAATTATTAAGACTGGTTTATATAGGCTATTTAATTTCATGGACTGGTTGACCCAGTGTGTCCAAAGGCTACTAAAGCCTTCATAGCCATCTTCCCCTTATTTCATTCTTGTAAAGAGCCTGCACATCTTGCAGACAGGTGTCATCCTGTCATATAATTAGAAACAATGAAATATACATGGACTTTTCTAGTAAAGGGATCCTTTATTGTATATATATATATATCTCATTAATCTCATTAAAAAGTCTTTTACCATTAATATTTCCCTGATTTTTGTATATATAAAAAAGAAATGAATCATATTATAATGATTTGAGGACTTACATATCTAGGGTGCAAGAGTAGGGAAATAAAGGCCTATTTTGCTATCACTACCTTTGAGCATCTCTTACAGAAGAAAATTAGATCCAAAAGAAACCCTGATACACAAGAAAAAATAAGCTAAATAATGGAGAGATAAAATTTTTCTATTTTTATTTTGCCATTTAGAAAATCTACCATAACCCATTTTCAGACACATTCAAACTCAAGTCCACAAAAAGTACACACTAAATAAAAAGCCAAAACAATATTAAAATGATAGTACAATTATTTGAGTAAACTCAGTAAGAAAATACGTTCTAAGATCTTTAAAATTTTCACTTCTCCATAGATTATTACTAGCTTGCATTACTGGACCTTGATATGTGAGTCACAGACTAGGCTTTTCTGGTGTGCAAATCTTAATTATTTAACCATATAACCAGGAGTCTGATTTTTACTTGCCTTCTTACCTATGTAAGTTTCTCTTGTGGAAAAAAGTGCTGGTCAGATAAAATAGTATCTGGCCCATTTCACATTTTTATATATTACTTTGCAAAAATTAATACATGTATTATTTTTCTAACATTGGCATAATAAAGTACCACAGACTAGGTGGCTTAAATAATGAAAATTTATTTTCTCACTATCAGAAGGCTAGAAGCTCAAGATGTCCACAGTTTTGATTTCTTCTGTGGTCTCTTTTCTTGATGTGCAGATGGTCACTTTCTTGCTGTTTCCTCACATGAATTTTCTGTGCATAAGTGCCCTGAAGTCTTTTCTCCTTTTTTTTTTTTTTTTTTTTTTATTAGTTGGAGGCTAATTACTTCACAACATTTCAGTGGGTTTTGTCATACATTGATATGAATCAGCCATAGAGTTACACGCATTCCCCCATCCCGATCCCCCCTCCCACCTCCCTCTCCACCCCATCCCTCTGGGTCTTCCCAGTGCACCAGGCCGGAGCACTTGTCTCATGCATCCCACCTGGGCTGGTGATCTGTTTCACCATAGATAGTATACATGCTGTTCTTTTGAAATATCCCACCCTCACATTCTCCCACAGAGTTCAAAAGTCTGTTCTGTATTTCTGTGTCTCTTTTTCTGTTTTGCATAGCCAGTGATATTAGATTAGGTCCCATACTAATGGCCTCATCCTAACTTAAGTGAAGTGAAGTCGCTCAGTCGTGTCCGACTCTTTGCGACCCCATGGGCTGTAGCCCACCACACTCCTCCATCCATGGGATTTTCCAGGCAAGCATACTGGAGTGAGTTGCCATTTCCTTCTCCAGATGATCTTCCCAACCCAGGGATCAAACCTGGGTCTCCCGCATGGTAGGCAGCCGCTTTACCGTCTGAGCCACCAGGACTGTCTCCTAATACAGTCATACTCTGAGCTATGGGGAATTAGGACTTCCATATATGAACTTGAGGGGATAAATTTTAGTCTAAAAATTCAGTGTTTTTTTTTTTTTTACTCTAGTTCAAACTCATATATAGTTACTGTTTCATTTTCCTTGCTGCTGCTGCTGTCACTTCAGTCGTGTCCGACTCTGTGCGACCCCATAGATGGCAGCCCACCAGGCTCCCCCATCCCTGGGATTCTCCAGGCAAGAACACTGGAGTGGGTTGCCATTTCCTTCTCCAATGCATGAAAGTGAAAAGTGAAAGTGAAGTCGCTCAGTCATGTCCGACTCAGCGATCCCATGGACTGCAGCCCACCAGGCTCCTCCGTCCATGGGATTTTCCAGGCAAGAGGACTGGACTGGGGTGCCATTGCCTTCTCCGTTTATTTTCCTTAGGTCTTATCAACTCTGAATAAATGAAAAGGTGACATAGTGCCCAAAAAGTTGAAGTCCCAAACAAAAAGTTTGATGAATTCATCAAGATGCTACCCATATTGTGAGCCCTTGGTGTTTAATCAGCAAGCCAGAATGTCCTTAAAAGCACCCAACTTGCTCTACTCCTTCTATTAAAACTCCAATATACAGATTTTTAAAAAGCATATAAAAGTTCTAAGCTATGGTGTGCCTTTGAGCAAGAAGTCCTATTCCAATCACCCTATACAAACAAAGCAATTAACTCTACAATTTTGTTTCTCCTAGTTTCAAATTAGGTTCATTTACATTTTGTGTTCCACTAATGTGCATTTATTTCAGTCCTTTGCATAGTTCAGCAGCAGTGGATAGAAGCAGTACAGTAATATATAAACTAGCTTATACAATCATTTTTATTTTTGTAGGACATGGTGTGACCACTAAATGAGACATAGTTGGTAGTTCATCAGGCAATATTTATTTCTTTTGTCTGCTTGAATACCCCCTTTTATCTGACATAAATAAGCATTCTATACATAAAATCCCTTTCTCTGACAATTCTATAGGTCACATGAAATCTGAAGAGGAAGAAAAATAAACATTCAATAAAAATTTGCTGTAAAGGTAGCTCAATCCAGAAGGTATTAAAAAAAGTACTGAATTTACAACTATAGATACTGTTTAAACTGTAGCAAACGTCACAGAAGGAGGTTACTTTTCTTAAGTTCTTAATACCAGGTAAGCAATTTTAGATGAAAAAATGTAGAGCTATGAATTGAATTTTTTAAGTCTCTGAGTAGTTAGTCAAGATGTCAAAAATGAGTTATGAATTTATGATTTTGTATATGCCTTCAGTTTTATTTCTAAGATTTAGGTATAAATTCAGCAACCTTAAGAATATGTCGACCCATTTGCATACAGTTAAAGAAGCACACACATAAATACTATGAAAATATTGAGTGTAAATCTATTGTTTGAAAATGGCCCCGAACAAAATGAAACACCCTGAACTCCTTTTTATCACCTGCTAGTCACTTGGCATGAATACTGGATTACTCTACACCTATAACTGTGCTTCCCTGGCTGCTCAGACAGTAAAGAATCCACCTGCATGCAGGAGACCTGAGTTCAATCCCTGGGTTGAAAGCTCCCCTAGAGGAGGGAATGCAACCCACTCCAGTATTCTTTCCTGGAGAATCCCATGGACAGAGGAGCTTGACGATCTACAGTCCATGGGGTCACAGAGTCAGACAAGACTGAATGACTAAGTACACTCTGCTATATCTAGTGCAAGATGTTTCTGTTGTTTCATGAAGAAGCAAGAGATCCTTAAACACAAACCCATTACATACAGACCTTGAACTAAGAATCAAAAAAACACTAGTTTTACTTCTAGTCTGTCATTTACCTAGTCTGAGACCTTTATCAAATGAAAAATTAACAGCAATAAAAACAACAAAAGGGAGAAGTAAACCGAAGAATCTGGATCTTAATTGCCTCACTTGTATAGAATTGCAAGGCCAAGTGAATAATATATTAAGATCCTATTCCAAACATTCCTTTCTAATTCAAAATCTGCAGTCATAGTAGAGATACAACAAGTACTCACTTATCATATCCCATGACCACTTATTATACTCACTGTGAGACAGAAGGAGACAGGGCACAGCCTTAGGAAGAATGATGCAGCCAAAGGACAAGACAGAAACTAATAGAACCAACCACAGCACGCCAGGCCTCTCCGTCCATCACCAGCTCCCGGATTCCACCCAAACCCATGTCCATTGAGTCGGTGATGCCATCTATCCATCTCATCCTCTGTCTTCCCCTTCTCCCCGTGCCCTCAATCTTTCCCAGCATCAGGGTCTTATCAAATGAGTCAGCTCTTGGCATCAGGTGGCCAAAGTATTGGAGTTTCAGCTTCAACATCAGTCCTTCCAAGGAACACCCAGGACTGATTTCCTTTAGGATGGACTGGTTGGATCTCCTTGCAGTCCAAGGGACTCTCAAGAGTCTTGTCCAACACCACAATTCAAAAGCATCAGTTCTTTGGCACTCAGCTTTCTTTATAGTCCAGCTCTCACATCCATACATGACCACTGGAAAAACCATAGCCTTGACCAGACAGACCTTTATGATGAATTGCTCTGCATTTTGATGTCTCTGCTTTTTAATATGCTCTAGGTTGGTCATAACTTTCCTTCCAAGGAGTAAGCATCTTTTAATTTCATGGCTGCAATCACCATCTGCAGTGATTTTGGAGCCCTGAAAAATAAAGTCAGCAACTGTTTCCACTATTTCCCCATCTATCAGCCATAAAATGATGGGACCGGATGCCATGATCTTAGTTTTCTGAACGTTGAGCTTTAAGCCAACTTTTTCACTCTCCTCTTTCAATTTCATCAAGAGGCTCTTTAGCTCTTCTTCACTTTCTGCAATAAAAGTGGTGTCATCTGCATATCTGAGGTTATTGATATTTCTCGCAGCAATCTTGATCCCAGCCTATGCTTCCTCTAGCCCAGCATTTCTCGTGATGTACTCTGCATACAAGTTAAATAAGCAGGGTGACAATATACAGCCTTGACGTACTCCTTTTCCTATTTAGAACCAATCTGTTGGTCCATGTCCAGTTCTAACTGTTGCTTCCTGACCTGCACACAGGTTTCTCAAGAGGCAGGTCAGGATGTCTGGTATGCCCATCTCTTTCAGAATTTTCCACAGTTTATTGTGACCCACACAGTCAAAGGCTTTGGCATAGTCAATAAAGCAGAAATAGATGTTTTTCTGGAACTCTCTTGCTTTTTTGATGGTCAAGAGGATGTTGGCAATTTGATCCCTAGTTCCTCTGCCTTTTCTAAAACCAGCTTGAATGGTTCCTTATTGCTGAACCCTGGCTTGGAGGATTTTGAGCATTATTTTACTAGCGTGTGAGATGAGTGCAATTGTGCATTAGTTTGAGCATTATTTGGCATTGCCTTTCTTTGGGATTAGAATGAAAACTGAATTTTCCAGTCCTGTGGCCACTGTTGAGTCTTCCAAATTTGCTGGCATACTGAGTGCAGCACTTTCACAGCATCATCTTTCAGGATTTGAAATAGTTTGACTGAAATTCCATCACCTCCACTAGCTTTGTTCATAGTAATGCTTCCTAAGGCCCACCTGACTTCACATTCCAGGATGTCTGGCTCTAAGTGAGTGATCACACCATCGTGATTATCTGGGCCATGAAGATCTTTTTTGTACATTTCTTCTGTGTATTCTTGCCACCTCTTTTTAATATCTTCTGCTTCTTTTAGGTTCCTACAATTCTTGTCCTTTATTGAACCCATCTTTGCATGAAATGTTCCCTTGGTATCTCTAATTTTTTTGAAGAGATCTCTAGTCTTTCCCATTCTGTTGTTTTCCTCTATTTCTTTGCATTGATCACTGAGGAAGGCTTTCTTATCTCTCCTTGTTATTCTTTGGAACTCTGCATTCAAATGGGAATATCTTTCCTTTTCTCCTTTACTTTTCTCTTCCCTTCTTTTCACAGCTATTTGTAAGGCTTCCTCAGACAACCATTTTACTTTTTTGCATTTCTTTTTCTTGGGGATGGTCTTGATTCCTGTCTCCAGTACAATGAACCTCCATCCACAGTTCATCAGGCACTCTGTCTATCAGATCTAGTTCCTTAAATCTATTTCTCACTTCCACTGTATAGTCATAAGGGATTTGATTTAGGTCATACCTGAATGGTCTAATGGTTTTCTCCACTTTCTTCAGTTTAGGTCTGAATTTGGCAATAAGGAGTTCATGATCTGAGCCACAGTCAGCTCCCGGTCTTGTTCTTGCTGACTGTATAGAGCTTCTCCATCTTTGGCTGCAAAAAATATCATCAGTCTGATTTTGGTGGCGACCATCTGGTGATGTCCATGTGTAGAGTCTTCTCTTGTGTTGTTGGAAGAGGGTGTTTGCTATGACCCAGTGCATTCTCTTAGCAGAATTCTATTAGCCTTTGCCTTGCTTCATTTTGTATTCCAAGGCCAAATTTGCCGGTGTTTCTTTGAGTCAATTCCCGTTGTAACACACTGGCACACTAATGACACAACTGGTGCCATGACAGTTCCAAGGCTGAGCACAAAGCCAAAAAGTGGACAGTGGCCCCATTACTGGAAATTCCCTCTTTTTTCAAAATAGCTAGAATATTGCTCACACTGATTAACCTGTGAAATTCCTCGCCATTATAGCAACCAACAACCCCACATCCTTGTATCTCTCTTGTCTTCCAAAATGGCCCACACTCTCTGTCTATGGAACTATATTCTCCATGAAAAAAAAACGACTTTCACTTTACTATGGCTTGCTATTGAATACTTCCCTGCACAAAATCAAGAACCCACAGTTGGCCATTGTCCCAGGGGCTCAGGAGTGACCTCTTATGCCCGACTCTCTTTCCTGTATCACTTTCTTTGAATAAACACTAAAGAACTTTAGTTTGTCATACATATATGAAGTTCCAGTGGTCTGACAGGCTTCCACTCATATGGTTCAAGATTTTCAATGGAGGGAATATTTACAAGGTGTCAGCAGTACTAAGGGAACCAGTGGTGGATGGCCAAGTGCTGGGGCCTGAGAGTTGTTGAAAGGAATTGACAGTTTTCATCCTGAAGCAACAAGATCAAATAGCATGGCTCTTCCACTGAGAACTACAACAATGACAGACACTGTTCCTGTTACAAAAGCCTTCCAGGGACGTGCCTGGTAGCCCAGTGGTTAAGACTCTGAGCTCCCTGTGTAGGAGCTGGATGGATCCCTGGTCAGGAAACTATATCCCACATGCCTCAAATAAAGGCCCAACATACCACAAGGAAGATTGAAGATCCTGTGTGCTACAACTAAGACCCAGCACAGCCAGAATAAAGAAATAAAAACAAAAAAGACCTTCTGGAGGGGAGAGGGCATGGAAAGAAATAAGCTGAATTATTTTATTTTCCTAGTCTCCAGGCTTGTCTCAGAGCATTTCATTTGTTGAACCTCAATTTGAAGTAAGTTGCCAACAGTGCCCTGGTAGTGCCATTTATAGGGATTAACCGCTCAATGTGAAGTCAGAGTTTGAAATGTAAATGATCAATCTGGGTGGGAGAAAATGGCTGAGGCAAATGATGAAACATTTATACGCTTGACACAATCACAGTCCTTGTAAATCCCACTCTGTCTATTTTACACCTACATCATGCATCTTAATTTGTCTGGTGGTAATCCTAAAAACCACAGTAAACAGAAGCATTTAAAGTATGACAACCAACTTCAAGTGACCCCTTATTGCTGAAGTAAATCATACCATACTTTTTTAATCCATCAATTCTTCTGTACTCCTAGGAGTCTTTTCCATATTTTCTTTCTTTTTAAATGGTCATTACCTCATCTCTCATCCTCATTCTTATCTGATGACTTTGCTTCATACTTCAGTGAAAAAGATTATGGTAATCAGAACAGAATTTCTACAGACTTCTACCACATCACTCTGTCTTCCAGTATTTGTATCCACATACTTTATCTTTCACCAGGACTTGAGTAAACCAACATATAGCCAGTTGGTCTTTCTTCATGGGGATCAGATCCCATCTGATTTTATATACTCAGAAACATTACTCCAGAGTTTCTTCCCTCTTTCTTAAACATTGTCAACATTTACTTTCTGGAAAATCATTGCCATCAACTTATAAAATGCTATATTTCCTCGATAATTATGTGACCTTTCAGTAACATTTGCTATACTCATTCACTCTATGTGTAGAAAAGAATTGGAACTTGTCCAAAAAGATGTCTGACCTTTGACCCTTGCTCCTGAGAAATAGATCTAAAGACTTTAAATTTCCTGAGAAAAATGTCTTTGTTATTCTTGATGGGCCTCTGGGACCACACCTGATAATTTATGCTAACAAGGTGATTAGTGGTGGGCCCATGATATCAGCTCAATCTCCAGGGAATGGGAGTCTGGAGACTAAGATCAACCATGTGGAAAATCAAACAATCAATCATTCCTACTACAATGATTCCCCAATAAAAAAGCCTTGGACACTGAAGCTTAATGTCCTTAATGAACTTCCTCAGTTGGAAATACAGATTGTCAGACATCAATGCTAGGAGAGTAATATGTCCTGAGGACCACAGAGATTTCATATTTGGAACCCTTCTGGAAACTGTCCATTTGCTTCTTCTCTTAGCTAATTTTTATAACTGAGTGAAATTCAATGAGTTCTGTGAATATTTCTAGTGAATTATCATATCTGAGGGTGGTTTTTGGAATCCGCTGAACTTACAGTTGGTGTCAGTCTTGAGGATAGTCTTTGATGACTGTTCTCTCAAGCCCTGGGTATACCTTTTTGACAATACGTTCTTTACATCCAGGACACTGTAATTTAATGATTTTCTTCCTACTTCCATCGCTAATTTTGTCACAGTTTCCTTTTCAGCTTTTTTCTCCTCTCCCTTATATTTTAATACTGTAGTGTTCTAGGATTAAATTTTCCTCTTTCTTACATTTAATCTATATTAACTTTATTCTGCTCTAATCTAGTCTCAAAGCCTTTAATACTATCACTTTGCCAAGGCACCAAATATATGTCTTATTTCTATCCTCTCTCCTCAACCTAGACTAATATATCCAATGCTTAGCTAACACATCCACCTAGACATCTGGTAGATTTCTGAAACCTACCTTGTCTATATGAACACCAGATTTCTTCTTCTCTATCTACACTCCAGCCCCCGGTGAGATTGTGTGCCTCTTATTAGGACTTGAATCCACATGCTAAGACTGGAACTCAGCCTAAACCCAGATTGGGACTTGAGCCCAAGGTCTTTCAATTAGAGTCACTCATCTTGTGTCTGGACTTACTGAGGCTCATATTCTTTATGTCTCAGTGCAGAAGGCATTTCACAAGAGGGAAAGTGATAGGCAAGAAGAAGATTTATATTAATATAGGAAGTTTGAAACGGATGCAAGCAGAGAGACAAGGGTGCTTTGCCTTAAGAATTAAGTAAGCTATATTTTTATAATCAAAAGAAAGTGAGGAAGGGAGGAAAGATAGCTTTCTTCCTCATTCTTTGAGTAGACATCAGACTTACATCACTAGCTCCTCCTTCATATTGGGCAAGAGGGTATTTGACCCTGTGATGTCAAACTAGGACTGTTCTGCTCATTATGCAAATTAGCAGAAAAGTAGCAATGGATACTGAAATATGTTGAATCATCTCAGGTTCTGTATAATGAGGGTCTCCTACTTTGGAAAGCCGCCTTTCCCTTAAATTTCTGTCCTTTGTCCTAAGGATCGTTATCTTGCTGAACTCGACCAGCAGAATGCAGATGTCATTTTTTTTCTTTCACTTAATGACCTGGGCATATCTCATGTTTTTGTTTATGGCTTTATAGTTAAGTAAGCCTGCTTTGTTCCATGATGTTCCAATATCTTTCTTGAGCTATCATTAATTTACAGTGGTCTCCTAAAGTTCCAGAGGTTTTCCTATCTATCTGTAATTCCCTACTGGGACTTCTACAACTACCTGTAGATCTACCCTTTTCTATCTCTATCATCAAAATATTTACCTGTGATGTTCATCTAAGTGAATGGTAAGTCAACTTTCGAGTTACTCCAGGCAAACATGGGGTATGGACTTATACTCAGATTTTCTCATTATTTCTTGTGAAAACCATCAGGGAAGACTGTAGCTTCAGAATATATTAAGAATCGAGGTGTTTTCTGTTTGCTTGTTTTTAAACTACTTTCAATACTACTAATTCATCATTTATCTCTTTAAATTACTGTAAAAACATTCCATTTCCACTGATACTTTCCTTGAATACATATAGTCTAAGCTCATGACCAGAGCCAGATTCTCTTAAAAGACAAATCAGATCATGTCCCTCCTTTGCTCAAAACTCACCCATAGCCTCCCATTTCATCGAGGGAAAAATCGAAGTCCTCGCGAAGACCAACAAGCTGCTCTAGGGTATGCTTCAATATTTGCTCTCAGATCTCACAAGCGACTAACACTTCCAGTCACGCTGTCCACCATGTTGTAATACATATTGAACACAATGGGTATACTTTTCCTTCGCCCTAATGTTTAGAAGTTTTATTCATTGTTTGCTTTTAGTTTTTTCCTCAAATGTCAACTTTTTAATAGATATTTGAACTTTACAATCTATTTTAAAATTTGCCTTACCTCAAGGCTACTAACATTCCCTTATCATTGGTCACATTTTCAGCTTTTTCTTTCATAAAGTATTTATCTTTGAAAATATTATAAAATTTATTTATACTTATAGTTTATTCTAAGTACTGATGGCTCAGAGGGTAAAGAATCTGACTACATGTAGGGGACCCAGGTTTGATCCTTGGGTTGGGAAGACCCCCTGGAGAAGGGAACAGCAACCCACTCCAGTATTCTTGCCTGGGAAATTCCACGGACAAAGGAGGCTTTACAGTCTATGGGGTAGCAAAGAGGTGGACACGACTGAGCTACTAATGCACACATAATTTATTCTGTGTATCTCCTATTAGAATTCTAGCTCAAGAAGTCAGGAACCTTGTCTAATTAGCTTTTGCTCAATTCCATGTATAAATATGGCTTCCCCAGGTGGTGCTAGTGGTAAAGAATCCGACTGTCAATACAGGAGACTTAAGAGATGCAGGTTCGATCCCTGGGTTGGGAAGATACCCTGGAGGATGAAATGGCAACCCACTCCAGTGTTCTTCCCTGGGAGAATCCCACTGGACAGAGGAGCCTGGCAAGTAACGGTCTATAGGGTCACAAAAAGTTGGACATGACTGAAGAAACTTAGCATGTATAAATATAATTAAAGTCAACGTTCTACTCTTTTCATGGCCACAGGCAAGGAAATTCAAGACTGTTACTCACTGGCCTCTATCTTAGTATAACCGCTTGCCCCAACTCAATGCAAGTTTTAGCGTAAAGGTTAATGTATCAAAACTATTCAATTTCTGGCCTCAGGTTTTTGGCTTTTTTCTTTTCTTTTTCTTTCTTTCTTCTTCTTTTTTAACATCCCATTAAAGTTCCAAATTATGAGAATAAATCTGCACTGTAAAATGTAAGAATACCTTCTTTAGAAAGTCTAAATTTGTTTCCATTTATTTCTGCTCACAGATATATTTTAGCCTAATTTTATCTCTCTCTCTCTCTCTGATGAGAATTTACTTTTAAAAAACAAGAAGAAAATAGAAAATCCAACATGCTGAATTTTTCCTAACATTTGCCTAACTTTGTTTGCTAGTTGATATGGTACAATTCTCTAGTGTTTACCAATATTTGTGCTATCTTTCCTTTCCAGTTTATGTAGAATGATTGTATATCCCATCTGTAGATATTAAACATAGTCATGTGTGTTTCCATTTTAATGAAAACTAAGTGGATTTTATTTAAGTGACCTAACGGTAGGAGAGCCATTGAATAATATTCATGTCTCCTCTCCTACACTGAGTTAAGATGGCATTACCCCTAATTTATGTAGTGTGAAATGTGAATAAAGCTGCTTAGAACCACATGTGAAATTTGCTACAGTGATAAATGTCTATTCTGTCGAGCCACTGAGATTTTGATTTTTTTTTTTTTTTCTTTTTTGTAGCATAATTTAGTTTAACCTTATTGAAACAGTTGGGACAATTTAATGATATATTTTTGCCAAGACTTAAAAAAGTTTCCCAGCTCTCCAGACTATAGTAGTTATATCTTCACTCACATACTTCTAGACCAAAGACAATGAAAATATTTTAGCACAAAGTATTTACTTCAAATGCTGTCCTAGCTAACATTACGGTCTGTCACATGTGACAGAAACTTCAAATATAGTTTTAAAAGATTGCAAAGTATGACGCTTTCACAGAAGAGATGCTTACAAGATAATTGAAATCTTGTATCAAGGCTTCCTGACATCCTGTATAGAGGTTTTAACAGCATTGTGTGCCTCCACAATCCTCATTACTAGGATTCTTCTTACAAGTCCAAGTTTAGAGTGTCATTATATATTGGTTTTCCTGGTGTGTTTATACTCACAACTTTTGTATTAATTAATAAAAATGCCTCCTTTTATTGCTAATATTCCAAGTTGAATAATAAATTATATGATTGCTCTGCCCATTTGTTGTTCAGTCACTCAGTCATGTCTGACTCTTGGCAACTGCTTGGACTGTGACACGCCAAGCTTCCCTGTCCTTTACCACCTCCTGGACTTTGCTTAAACTCGTGTCCGTGAGTTGGTGATGCCATCCAACCATCTCATTCTCTGTTGTTCCTTTTGCTCCTGCCCTCAATCTTTCCCAGCATCATGGTCTTTTCCAATGAATCAGCTCTTTGCATAAGCTAGCCAAAGAATCAAAGTTTCATCTTTAACATCAGTTGTTCCAATAAATACCCAGGGTTGATTTCCTTTAGGATTGACTGGTTTGATTTCCTTGCAGTCCAAAAAACTCTCAAGAGTCTTCTTCAGCACCACTGTTCAAAAGCATCAATTTCTTCAGCATCAACTTCTTTATTGTCCAACTCTCTGTACATGACTGCCAGAAAAACCATAGCTTTGACGATAGGAGATCTCTGTTGGCAAAGTAATGGCTCTGCTTTTTAATATGCTGTATAGGTTTGTCATAGCTTTTCTTCCAAGAAGCAAGCATCTTTTAATTTCATGGCTGCAGTCACCATGTGATTTTGGAGTCCAAGAAGATAAAGTCCCTCACTGTTTCCATTGTTTCCCCACTTTTATGCCATGAAGTGATGGGACTGAAAGTCATAATCTTAGCTTTTTGAATGTTGAGTTTTAAGGCAACTTTTTCACTCTCCTCTTTCACATTCATCACGAAGCTCTTTAGTTCCTCTTCACTTTCTGCCATTAGGGTCATGTTATCTGTGTATCTGAGGTTATTGATATTTCTCCCAGCAATCTTGACTCCAGCTTGAGCTTCATCCAGCCCATAGTAGCAGATAAAAATGTTGTCACTTTGAATTCTATCCAAAGGGAAGAAGAAAAACAGAAGGAAAAAAAAAAAAAATCTCCCACTTCCTTAAAGTTATTTTCTGCAAGTTAAACAGAAGACCTTGGATGATATCCTATTGCTAAAATCTGTCACACTAGCCTATCAAGATTCAAAATGAGCTAGGAAACATACTGTTTTATTCCTATTGAACACGTGCTTGGGTCTAAATCATTAGGGTTCTATTGGTAGATAATAATGAGAGAAGAGAGTGAATTCCTTGGTCGTCCAATGCTTAGAATTATTGCTTTCATTGCAGTAGCTTGAGGTCAATTCCTTGTTGAGGAACTAAGATCCCACAAGCTGTGCAGCCAAAAATAGTTAAATAAGAATGGGAGAAGAGAAATTGACAGTAACCAATATACTTCTCAACTTTAGAAATCAATAGACCAAAATTGTTGAGCAGTTTTAAAATCTGATTTATAGATATATTGCTTATGTCTCAAACTCACTAGGATATGGTCGTTGTCTTTCAGCATGTAATACAAAAGATGTCTTTGTTTAGACTTAGTGTTCCTTGAGGGCAGGGAACACATTCTTTACTCCTGTATGTTTGTACAACAAGCTTGTGTAGATTTGTTTATTAAGATAAAAATATGAATGTAGGCATTTTACCAAAACATTAAACATAAAATTTAAATTCAGTGTAACAAATATTTTTGAGAATCAAATCTAACTGCAAAATATCTTTATAAAACTGGGAAATATAACAGGAAAAGTGCGTGCCTTGTTTATGCTTTCTATTTTCCCCCTTTTAGAGAAGCTTTTAAATATGTGGAAATGTAAATGTATGGGAAAGGCCAAAATCTGTACAGTGTAAAAATGCAATTAGAATGAGTTGTAGTCAACATTTTCCCTCCCAATATATGCATCTGGTACTACTGGTAAAGAACCCTCCTGGCAAATTGGAGACGGATCATAGACCTAAATGTAAAACCTAAAACCATAAAGCTCCTAGGAGAAAGCACAGGAAAAAATATCCCTCACTTTGGAGAAGGTAAAGGTTTCTTGAGTGGGGCACAAAAAGCATAAACCATTAAGGAAAAACTGTGTAGAAATGTACAATGGTGCAAACACTTCTGAGAACTGTTTGGAATTTCACAGTAAACCCTGGTGGCTCAGTGGTAAAGAATCTTCATGCAATGCAGGAGATTCAAGAGACACAGTTTTGATCCCTGGGTTGGAAAAATCTCCTTGAGGAGGGCATGGCAACGCACTCCAATATTCTTGCCTGAAGAATCCAATGGACAGAGGACCCTGGTAAGCTACAGTGCATAGGGTTGCAAAGAGTCAGACACAACTGAAGTGACTTAGTATTGTTAGGTGGTTAGAATAGGAAAAAGGAGTCCAGAATGGTGGTGGCTAAAAGACAAGAAAGGGAAAAGCCCGCGAAAATGTAAAAAAAAAAGAAAAAGGAAGGTCCAAGGACCTGAGTGAGGATCTCAGGTAGAACAAACAGCACTTCTGGCTGGCCCAGTTTACATAGGGCAGGTCCAGGGGGAGGAAAAAAAAAAAAAAAAACATATAATAAGAGGAGCCAAAGGGCCGGTGCTCTCCCACGCACGCACCTGTGCTCTCGCTCTCTTTTTCTCTCTCTCTCTTCTCTCTGCGTCGTTTGGGTCAGCATGCCCTCATGACTCAAGGATATATTTTCCTTTATTTTCTAAATAAAACCGAGCTGTAATACAGAGCTGTGACACGGTCTGTCCGAGAACTATGACATGGTCTGTCTGAGGGATTTAACATCCATTGCTTCAATTTTTTGTTGACGAGACAGAGCCGAGGAAATTATACACTCCACCGACAGTATAACACATATTGCACAATTTAGTTAAGATTTTAATGAGAAATGCACAATAAATACCTAATTCTCAATAAATATCAATGGGTATTTGCATTTCTAGGATAGTCTTTACTCTTGTTTGGCCTAAGCTCAATAATTTGTATTAGCAAAAGAAATATCTTTTTTGTAAGAGAACCTTTTAATTCAATAATCTTCCAGATCCATCCTGTATTTGCAACTTAATCCACTAAAATTACTATTATTTGTGAAAGCAAGAGAGAAAGGTGCAGTCAGAAATTCTTACCTCAAACTATGATTAAGAAAAAAAACAAAAAGCCTTATGATGTCCCACTTTCAAATCATTTGAGCTAAGGAAAGAGGTACTGTAGTTCTAGAGTAGGAGGCAGATATTATAAGTAATTTGAAGTGCTCAAGGACACCCATGTTGGATTGATATAGACTACTTGTTGCCATTTCTAAATCTATTCTGTGTGACCTTGTCCACAGTGTGACTTCAACTGTATCACCTCTCTAAAATTTAGCTTTCCTTCTTGATTGAGAAAGGATCATTTATTGGTAATGAAAGGATAAAAGAGTTAATGTACGTAAGAATTCAGCGTGAAGTCTTTGGTAAATGCCTGCTATTATTATTATTGTATCAACAACTGAGACAATGATCATTATAATTAATGCAAATTATATTAGGAAGCATGGATAAGCTCTTGAACATTTATATGCAAACTCACTGAAATAGCTTTGTCCTACTAAGCAGTCATATGAGGGCACTCACTTATGCAAGCAATGGCAATTAACCAAGCACTCCAATTCTATTATACAGTCTGGAATCCTTCCTCAGAAATACTGGAGGAGGATATGCTGTCTTGGTTTCTGAAAAAAGGCATTCATTCCATGCTTACATCAGTAGATTGACTGGGTGTGAATGCTTCATTTCCTTTAGAAGAGATCAAATTAGCAATTAACTAATTCACTGGTAGAAACATCCTGGGCGTAGTTAAAGCTTTATAAGGTCTTACTTGGTGAAAAATTACTGATTGCCACAATAACAGATGAACTTAAATAAAGAGATTGCTCTGGATCAGGAAAAACTGGGTATAAATACATATTTTTTAATAGGAATTAAGATAAGCTTGTTGTTTTGCAGGTTTTAAGATAGCGTTTGAAAGTACATTGGCTTCTAATTGTAACCTATAATTAAACACATGTGGAAAGGAAATTGTCATTGCAGCTTATTAGTGCTGAAAGAAATAGTAGCTATTATTGTCATGTGATAAGAAAATTACATTGTAGGTTTCATTATCAGTCAAAACAACTCACAAATTAAAAAAAAAAAAAAAAAAGAGCAAGAGAAGACAAAAGAAGAAAATAGGAAAAGAAAGTTTCTAAAGTTGACCAGAACTAAAATTGAGTGAATTGCTCTTTGACGAAAATTGAAGACAAAACTGTCCATAGCTGATTGTTGATAGTGAAATTATAATGTGGACAAAGTGTAATTTTTTTATGAAGTGAAATCAGGCCTTTGTACACTGATACCAAATCAATTTTTGGAGACAGAGTTTTGAGTGAAGTAGAAAAGAATAGCTTTATATTGCTTTGTCAGGCAAATGGGGCCACTCGGCTAAAGTGGGCTTGTTGCAGGAAGGGGGACCGCTTCCAGGGAATGAAACTGGGCTCCTGTCCAACACTCAGAAATGAATTGTCTGAGGAGACACATGTGTGACGAAGCAAGAGATTTTATTGGGAAAGGGCACCTGGGTGGAGAGCAGTAAGATAAGGGAACCCAGGAGAACAGCTCTGCCACGTGGCTTGCACGTCTTGGGTTTAATGCTGATGAGATTAGTTTCTGGGTTGTCTTTAGCCAATCATTCAGACTCAGAGTCTTTCCTGGTGGTGCATGCCTTGTTCAGCCAAGATGGATGCCAGAGAGAAGGATTCTGGGAGGCGGGCAGACATGTGATGTCTCCTTTTGACCTTTCCTGAACTCTTCTGGTTGATGGTGGCTTGTTAGTTCCGTGTTGCTTACCAGGACCTCCTGTTAGAAAACAACTCATGCAAATGGTTACTATGGTGCCTGGCCAGGGTGTGTGGTTTCAGCCAGTTAGCTGAGCTCAGCTAACAGGCTGAGTTCAGTTCAGTTCAATCACTCAGTCATGTTCAACTCTTTGTGACCCCATGGACTGCAGCACGCCAGGCTTCCCTGTCCATCACCAACTCCTAAAGCATGCTCAAACTCAGGTCCATCGAGTTGGTGATGCCATCCAACTATCTCATCCACTGTCATCCCCTTCTCCTGCCTTCAATCTTTCCCAACATCAGGGTCTTTTCAAAGGAGTCAGCTCTTCACATCAGGTGACCAAAGTATTGGAGTTTCAGCTTTAGCATCAGTGCTTCCAATGAATATTCAGGAATGATCTCCTTTAGGATGGACTGGCTGGATCTCCTTGTAGTCCAAGGGACTCTCAAGAGTCTTCTCCAACACCACAGTTCAAAAGCATCAATTCTTTGGCACTCAGCTTTCTTTATTGTCCAGCTCTTACATCTATACACAACTACTGGAAAAACCATAGCTTTGGCTAGATGGATCGTTGTTGGCAAAGTTATGTCTCTGCTTTTTAATATGCTATCTAGGTTTGTCATAGCTTTTCTTCCAAGGAGCAAGTGTCTTTTAATTCCATGGCTGCAGTCACCAGTGATTTTGGAGTCCAAGAAGATAAAG
The DNA here is from genome assembly GCF_033118175.1 of Dama dama. Classification (NCBI taxonomy): domain Eukaryota; kingdom Metazoa; phylum Chordata; class Mammalia; order Artiodactyla; family Cervidae; genus Dama; species Dama dama. The sequence goes on from NC_083697.1 coordinate 56,177,518, forward strand.
TCTCTCACTGTTTCCATTGTTTTCCCATCTATTTGCCATGAAGTGATGGGACCAGATGCCATGATCTTAGTTTTCTGAATGTTGAGTTTTAAGCCAACTTTTTCATTCTCCTCTTTCATCAAGAGGTTCTTTAGTTCTTCTATGCTTTCTGTCATAAGGGTGGTGTCATCTGCCTATCTGAGGTTATTGTTATTTCTCCTGGCAATCTTGATTCCAGCTTGTGCTTTACCCAATCCAGCATTTTGCATGACGTGCTCTGAATATAAGTTAAATAAGCAGAATGACAATATACAACCTTGATGTCCTCCTTTTCCAATTTGGAACCAGTCTGTTGTTCTGTGTCTGGTTCTCACTGTTGCCTCTAGACCTGCATACAGATTTCTCAGGAGGCAGGTAAGGTGATCTGGTATTCCCATCTCTTTTAGAATTGACCTCAAAACTGTGTGTCCCAACTTGAAGGGGGTAGTGCCAAATTTTATAGTAATGGTTCAAAGAGGGCATGATCAGCTCATGAACATTCTTCTGATTAGTTGGTAGTGAGGTAAGCGGGAGTCAGCATCATCAGCCTTCTGATTCCAACTAGCCTGGGGTCTAGATCCTTGTGGGCAGAATATGTTCATTTCTTCCACCTGGTAGGGGTTTCAGTATCTGCAAAACAGCTCAAAGATATTTCTATATGTATCCCTGCTATATGGGGAAAGGAAAGACACCTTTCCCCAAGGATATGCTACTGTTTCTGTAAACTGTCCCTCACTTGTCTCTGTATCCTCTCCCTTTCCTAATTAGTAACTGTTTGAATCTCCTCCTTGGAACTGGGAGAAGGTCATAAATGAAGCCTGTTTCCTACAATCAAAAAATTGGGAACACAGAAATATAGGGTCCTGCACTCTATCAGTTAAATTCAGAACACATTATTTGGTATGTATTTATAAAATAATTCTTTGAATTTAAAATACTCCAAAAAGTAAAGAAAATACTCAAGCTGCTTTTTGTGATAGTTTGACTTTTATTTCTCATCAGCATCCTGTATTTACTGTCCCATCATGAACTAAATTTTGTATCATTCCAAAATTCAAACTGAAATTCTACCTTTAATATGTTGGTATTACAAAGTTAGTCTTTGTCAGGTTATTAGGGACTGATGAGGTCATGTGGGTGGAGCTTTCAAAGACAGAACCCGATTAGTGCCCTTATAAGAGTCACAGGAGAGTTTGCTTTTGAAACAGAAGGGAAGGGGACAAAGCACAACTGTTGAAAGAATGACATTGCCAAAGGATATAACATAAACTGATTAAAATCAAATGGGTCCAAGATGGCAGACAAATCAACTTTGACTAGACCTTGATCCTCAGTCAGTAAGCTAAATGACACTACCAGAGGCGCATGACATTTCCAAGGCACCATCAACAGACCAAAAAGTGGGAAATGGTCCAATTCCTGGAAATCTCCACCCCTTCCCCAAAATAGTTGTGTTAATTAGTTAGAATAGGAAACAGGAGTCCAAAATGGCCGTGGCTGAAAGACAAGGAAGGGAAAACCCCACGAAAACAGAACAAAAGAAAGTCAAAGGAAGTTCAGAGGACCAGAGTGCAGACCTCAGGTAGAACAAACAGCACTCCGGGCTGGCCCAGTTTACATAGAGCAGGCCCAAGGGTAGGAAAAAACATATAAAAAGAGGAGTCAAAGGGCCAGGGGTCTCTCCCACGCCCTGGCGCGCTCCCCCACTCTTCTCTTTGCATCTTTGTGTTGGCATGCCCTCACCCCTCAAGGATGGATTTTCCTGCTATTTTCTGAATAAAATAGAGCTGTAACATGGAGCTGTAACGCTGATCTGTCTAAGAGCTCTAACATGGGGTGTCCAAGACCCAAGAGCTGTGACATGCCGAGGGCTTTAATGTCCATCACTCCAAATCTTTGTTGTAATACGACAGAACTGAGGAGAACAAATCACCTGACTGTTGAAATAATCCTCTGGCTCATTAGCCTATAATGAGTTGGTCTTTTATGGGCTAACCATGCCACATTTTGAGGTGGCCAGACTTGTCCTCTGTGATGGCCCATACTCTGCTGTGAAGCGTGCTTCTCTCTAAATAAATCCTCTTCTCCTCCCTTCTCTGGAAGCCCAGAGAAAAGTCCCGTAACACCTGGGTGCCTGCAGGTGGCAGGAGACGTCTGTAAGGCCACCCCTTTTGCCCCCCTTTCCTGCCTCCTCCTTCTTTCAACCTGGCTTCCTTTCCTCCTTTTGAAATCTTTGAAGACATCTGCAGTTCTGTGTCTCTATAGACGGTTTTCTGAGAGACTGTATTCCTGTATTTAAGGGAGTACCTGATGAGGACTGCTAGGTTTATATGTGTGTGTTTTAACTCTGTTCTGTGTTGTGATTTTTGCTGGCCATTTTGCTTTGTCTGGTCACCATTTGGTTTAGACCTGCCGCCATTTTGTTAGAACTTGATTTTCTTTCCCTGTGCCTTGAGACCAGGGCTCTCAGGAACAGTTATCTAGACCATCTCTAACTCCTGAGACTGAAGGTAAAAAGGGAAAAAGCCTTTAAAAATTTTATTTATTTCAACTTTTTTTATAAGCTAGTAAATTTTATATTGTAATATCTAATTCATGACTAAACTTAGAAAATGAAGCTAGATCTTGCACTGTGTCTGTCTAAATATGTCTTGATATGTCTTTGTCTCTGGGCAATATTTTTTAGGTTAACTTGTAAATGAGCTCTTTTTAATTGGCTTAAAGAAAGATAAGTGCTTACAAATCAAATAATTCTAAATTAAACAATAAATTCCAGGTTCAGGTGAACTGAGAAATATTTAGTATTAAATACCTGATATTAATGTTTGTTTGTTGACCTATCTAATATAGACATGTCTTAGAGTAATTAACATCAAGTAAAATATTTTCATTGTAGCTAGGTTTAATATATAAATTAAATATCTGTTACAAGTTTGACAACAAGGAAATTACCTTGAGTGAAAAAACTTCTAAAAAATATAAATGAGATATGAGTTTATATATAAACTCTATTAAAAATAAGTATTCTTTAAGACTATCTGTCTACAATAGTCTCCCCAGATTGGCATAACTTGAATTTCTAAGGGTTGTGGAAAACTAAGTATTAAAAGCCTGTTAAATAATTAGGCCATTTCCAAAAAAAAATAAGATTTTGAAACATTTACTACTAAACACTGATTTTCTTCTACAAGAAAACTAAAGAGATTTGGGACTATAAATAATGTTTGATGCCATCCTAAAATTTTTTTAAGAAAGCAAGGGTTTTAAAAATTATCACTGGTATTTATGCTCACCAATCTATAAAATGCTAATATAAAAGTTAGCTCTTGGTTGCTAAAGGAAAGCAGGAAGTGTGCTTTCAGTAAAAAAAAAAAAAAAAAAAAAAAATATGAAAAAATTCTAAAAAGAGTTATGCATGATCAAGATTTTCTAAAATTAGATTACAATTAGTTAGATAAATAGATTTTGTTAAGAATGACATCATCATAAAAAAACTGGTTAGAGCCAATTAGGTCCAAGATGACGGAGCTGACTTTCACTAGACCTTGAGCCTTGGTCTTTACGTCCATTGTGACATATCAACAAGCTAAATGATATACCCATCAACATTGACTAAATCTGACCAAATGTTCTAAACTTTTAATTGATCTTTTTGATAAAATTTCCTAAATCAAATTCTTTTAAAGTTCCTTTGACCTCTAGCTAACTTTGGGGTGCTTCAGAGGCTGCATGTAGTAAGACTCATCTTCTTAGATATTTTTTTGCTGTTATGTGATATTAATACAAAATTTAATTAAATTCTTAAAAAACACCCTAAGTTTGTTTCTGAAGCGTATCTCAGTAATCTATCTTTAGATAAAGATCAGATGCCTCATGACCTGCAACCAGGACTGAAAAAAGACATAATTTAAGAGACTGTCTCCAACCTGGATGAAAGAACTTTTTGTCAGGAAAAATACACTACACCGGTATGAAAAAAAGACGACATCAGAGGTAGACAGCTTGCCCAAGATGCTGGACCTGATTCATATGATCATTTATAATGTTGTCTTGGCTTCTTAGACCTTTGCATATAAATCAAATGCTTTTCTTTCATAGGCCTGATCCTATGCTAGTTTTAAAAATCAATCCAATTGTTGGGTTTGTGGCCAATTACCTGTATCTAGTTCTGGGTTACCTTGGTAAATTTCTCTACTACAAGACTCTAACTGGTTGGCCCCAAAGAAATTTACTTTAAAAAAAAAATTATAATCATATTCAGGTCACTGTGGTACTACTACTAGATGGGATCCCCTCAATGGGCCAATTAATAATGCCTACTCTGACTCCGGCCATAAATTTGAGCCTTTTTCTATTACTCGAGCTCAATCAGAGCAACAAAAAAAGTTTCAGCAAAGGAAAAAAAAAATCTCCCACAATTATGAAAAAGATTTATATAGATAACACCAGGCTATGGTAATTTAGGTTTAAAGTCTCCTCTGTGTTAAGAACAATTAAATCATACTAAGGATAATCAGTCTAATAACACTAAAAAACTGAGCTATGTGCCTTATAGACGGTGGTGCCAATGTATAATTTCCCTGAAAGATAAAGATTCGTACAGAGTAGACTAAGTCAGATGACCTGGGATATACTGGGCTACATCTAATGGAAGCTCTTAGGTCTTACTTGTGACTTCATTAATACTGCTGGCTATGTTCTTTGTATTTCACCTGTTTTACAAACTTGCTGCTTCTTACACTGCCAAATGTGTGACTGATAAAATATATAGTTCCCTATGAGATCAATCATAATAACAGTGTAACTCTAGATATGAAAAAAAGCAACAAAAAAAATGTTTTCCTGGACCAAGAGGCTAGTAAGACAGGTGGTCCAGAAAATTTTTGATACTGTTTTATGGCCTAGTCCAGTAACAACACATTGAGTGGCCTGTCAACAAAATCTTTGCCAAACCTGAAAATGGACATTCTCAGCACCACGGGGTAAAATGGTCATGAAATGCCTCCCTCAAAATCATGGTCAAGTTTATGAACAAAAGGGGGGTCTGCCAACTAAAGATTAACACTTGCCATCTACATCTACAGAGGTTAAATCGTGGCCACTGCAACTGCTGACTTTCAATGGCCCTGAAAAGAGTTCAGGGTGAAAATCAAGAATGAGACACTCGGTGCTCTAAAAAAAAACTGGCAAAACAGGCCTTCAGATAGTTAGATCTTTTCAAGAGATTTTATGAGTCCATTCTTGCATCTTCTCATACCTAGAAAAACACTGACGTCATTAATGGTGACATCTCCTTTGGCTATTAAGAAAAAATTTACAATTAAAAGTCACAATGGAGTACTCAGCTATGGTTCAGACATCCTGAAAAATAACTAGGTGTTACTATGGGTGTAATTTCAGATTAGACATTGTATTGCTAAACACTTGAGTTTTCTGAGTCGTGTCAGGCTTAGAAGCCACCATTCTCCAAACAATGTCTGCTGGAAGCTAGTAACTTCTACCTTACTTTTTATAAAACTAGGCAACTGGCCACCTGGCTAAAAGTCTCCCTGAAGTGCCAGGCCCAGACTGGGTTTCAGGCCTATTCTTCTAAAAAGAAAGAGATTTATTTTGTCTATTAAAACTCCAGTTATCCCTCCTCCAGCTGCTACTAATTGGGTCTGTTACAACAAAATGGCAGACCAAAGGATTGAGATTTTAATCATACAAGGTTCAGATCTAAGACTTGAAACTCAGGAATACTTCCAATTCAGTGTCTCTTCTCCAAGCTGAGACAATCCTATGCCCCATTTTGACAAGAAGTTATCACAGTCATAGTTGCCCTGTTCCCTAAATTAAAACTGAGCAAGACTCTGTGGGGTGGCGATTCTAGAGTAGAGATCTGTTGTGTGCTCTCCATTTCTTATCTGTAAGATATAGGCTTCATTTAGCCTCCTTGACCTTCCCTGAGTTCCAAAGGGTAGATTCAAACAATTGCTAATCAGGGAAGGGAGGGAATACAGAAACAGGAGAAACAATCAGATGGTGGCACAGCCTTGAGGCAGGGTCCTAGTTCCTACTCAAAGAAATATGCATAACAGTGTCTTTTGAGTTCTACAGAACTGGAGCCACCACCCAGGTGGAGGATGGTAACTTCAGACTAAACACAAGATTCCTGGAGCACAGCTCTGTTTCTTCACCACCAACCAATCAAAAAAAAAAAAAAAAAAAAAAAGTCACAAACCCTGCAGCCCTCACCCCAAATGTTGCCTCCTGTTTCTGGGGACCAGTGATGACCATCCTGTTAGGTCTCCTGTTTGGCCCCTGTCTATTTCATCTCTGAGAGGTACCAACAGTTTCAAGCTAAATTGCTGTTATTACAAGGGTGAAAGCTGGTTTCAGATGTGAAATACCCCAACTTAGATCAGGTAGAGAGAGACTTCTGCTCTGCTAGGCAGGCCTACGCCCATGCACAGCAAGAAAAAGTTACAGACAAAAGAGACCTCCGCCCCAATTCCCAAGAAGCATCTTGAGTATGAAGTCTCTCAGGGGGTACTTGTTGGGGGAAACACACTGATTGAAACTGCCCACCCTGGCCAGGCACCATAGTAACCATTTGCATGAGCTGTTTTATGACAAGAGATCCTGATAAGGAATACGGAACTAATAAGCCACCACCAGCCGGAAGAGTTCGAGAAAGGTCAAGAGGAGACACTGCCTGTCCGTCCACTTCCCAGAATCCCTCTTGCTAGCATCCATCTTGGCTGAACAATGCGTGCGCCACCAGGAAAGACTCTGAATTAAAATGATTGGCCAAGACCACCCGGAAACTAATCCCATCACCATAAAACCCAAGACTGCGAGCCACGCGGCAGAGCAGTTCTCCTGGGTTCCCTTACCTACTGCTCTCCACCCAGGTGCCCTTTCCAATAAAATCTCTTGCTTTGTCAGCACGTGTCTCCTTGGACAATTCATTTCCGAGTGTTAGACAAGAGCCCAGTTTCAGGCCCTGGAAGGGGTCCCCCTTCCTGCAACAACTTTGTCTCTCAATGAATTATTTTTGAGATAAAACATCAAGAATCTGAGCTTCATTAGGCTCTGAAAGCAGGTAACTGTGGGTTTTGGCTGGGTTCAAGTCTCAGCCATGTGGGTTAGAGTCCTAAAAAAGGGTTTTGGCCTGGTTTCAGTCCTGGCCATGTGGGTTCAAGTCCCAATCTAAGGTAAGCAGACTTACTTCCTGTCTCTGCTCTCTAAGATGGGAGAATCCAAGATGTTGTCAGCCTGCAACTAGGAAGAGGGTTCTCACCAGAACCTGACAATGCTGGCATCCTGATGTCAGACTCCATAACTGAGAGAAATAAATTGTTTTTTCTCCAGGGTACCTTCACAACCCAGGGATCAAACACACATCTCCTGCTTGGCAGGCAGATTTCTTTTAGCTCTGAGACACTTGAGAAGCCCCTTTAAGCCACCCGGCCTTGGTAGTTTGTAACAGCAGCCTGAAATAAGAAGATATTCTTTTAACAAGTTTAGCTCCTTTTGTCCTAATCCCCACTGAGTGAAGTCAGTCCAGTCAATTAAATTTCTAACCACATTTCTTGGGCAAAAGAAATTCCCTCATTCTCCCACATACTTGGAATATTTTTTGCTTTTGTATTGTAAATCTTCCAATTTCCTTTCTTCTTAGTGTTTTTATTGTGGGATTAATTATAATATTCTAATGAAGCTTCTCTGATTTTTTTAAGCCTTCAAAGTCTGTTATGTGATATAAAGCTATAAAGTCAAATAACTTCCTGCTAACCTCTGGGTATCCATTTCTATAGGCTGAATAATGTTCTCAGTGGGATAAAAAAAGTAAGCATTCAAGTAGGTCAGGGATTTCCTTACAAATAGCATTGCCACTCTATTGCTCCACTATAGAAAATAACAAGAGCATGTTTTTATCTGATTGTGAAGCCTTTGGCATCTTCTGTACACTTTCAAGGCTGCAGGCCACAGTGGAATAGGTTGAATTAATCTCTTTAGGTTTAAGCTTATTTATCAAAAAGGAAGAAGGCTGTATGCTAAAGTCTTAGGTCAAGCCCTCTGCTTTCACAACTCGCTTCCACCTTCATACAACTGAGATGTGACTTAATAACGTCTTTACACATTGAATAATACTTCACAGCTGCCTTATGATGGCAGAGCACAGTAAGACATTGTGTAAATGTTGAGAGAGATAATATCATTATTCCAGGTATGAATCCAGGAGTAAAAGTGGAGAAAGATTTAACCATCTTTTGGGAATTCAATGAAAAATAAGGTATACATTTTGTTTACCATTTAAAAAATATAGGCACAGATATTTTATATATTGATATGTGTGTATTTATATATATATACAGAGAGAATTCAAAATTCTTAGAGTAGATATAAGATACAGTATGATAAAAATATTTCTTGAACAAATATTAAATGTTAAGTTAAATTATATGTTATCTCTTAGGTCCTTTAGTGAGTTCTAATCTAGTCTCTTGTGATATTGATTTAATTACTAAGTCATGTCTGACTTTTGCAATCCCATGGACTACAGACTGTCAGGCTCCTCTGTCCATGGGATTTCCCAGGCAAGAATACTAGAATGGGTTGCCATTTCCTTCTCCAGGGGATCTTCGCCATCCTGGGATGGAACCTTGGTCTCTTGCATTGCAGGTGGTCTCCTGCACTGCAGGCAGATTCTTTACCAACTGAACCACCAGAGAAGTGCCATCTATTCTTTTAGGTATTATTTCAATTCAGATTCTCCAAGTGTCGGAAGTGGAAATTGATGGCATACTTGTCAGAGGCCTGGCTGTCAGTGCTAATCAACCAGGCCTGGTTGCCAGTGCTACACCAAGTTTGTGAGATTTCTTCCTATCGAACTGCTACCTTTTAAGACTCTCAGTCAGGGCAGCCTTCTTTCTTGTTCCTAAGGCCAGATCCAAATTATCTATCTCCCTATTCCTCTCATTTACTTCCTTCTCCCCATCTGTGTCTTTCTGCAAACATTAAACATGCTGGGCATAGTTTCTACACATAAAAATGATGAATAAAACATTACTCTTACCTAGAAAACCTGAGGCTAATAAGGTACACATTCAATGTGAACAATATCTTATTGATTTTTAAGTACTAAGAGCTTTTGGACACTAGAAAAGTGAATAACCAAATCTACTAAAATGATACGTGAACATTAGAAATGACTCATAAAGAGGACCAGTTATAGAAGTCATTTGGAATTAACTATAAAGCTTGTTAAAATGCAAATTTCTGGGCCTAATCTCAATGATTTTCTAAGAGTAGAGGCAACTCAGTAATCTGCATGTTTTACAGGTAATCTAGAGAAAATAATAATACTAATAACTAACTCATGACTGAACATTAATCGCAGTCTGAATAATTTATTGACCACAATTTGAAAGACACTGATGTAAGTTCTGTCATATTTTTGTTGTGATTATGCTACCTGTTGGATCAAAGAACTACTCTGTAGAAATACAGGGAAGGACAAGGAGAAAAGTATCTTATCAGTGGAATATTGTCACAATGATATTAAGTAAGCCCCACCCCGAATCTCAGTAATTCATAGTAAGAGTGATTTATTCTCCTAGATCTATGTTGGTCTCATCCAGCCTGCTCTGCTTTGGGCTGCAGTGATTAGGACACTATAAGTCTATATTTTGGGGCTAGACTTAAGAGCCAACAGCTACCTAATGAAACTACTAACGAAGTAAATGTAAGTGTTAGTCACTCAGTCGTGTCCAACTGTTTGTGACCCCATGGACTGTAGCCCACCAGGCTCCTCTGTCCATGAAATTCTCTAGGCAAGAATACTGGAGAGGGTTGCCATTTTCTTCTCCAGGGCTCCTGTAGGGGAAATTAGATTTGGATGTCTCAAGTCCAAGGGAGACCCCCAGGGCATGTTCGTTATCAGTGTTCCTCTCCTTTGTAAAGTGCCTCTGCTTACCAGATTGTTTAATTGTGAGCCATTCAGCGGCCATTGCTCTTCTGATCTTAACATATCTAATATGCACCCCAAAGATCTTTCCTTCAGGATAGATGAAATATTTCCCATTTTTATAAGCTTTATAACACCAAAACACAGCAGAAACAGACAAATTCCAACAAAAATGGCACAGATTCTAGCACCGATGCATGCAGATGAACAGATTCCCCGACAAGGTAAATAAATTTACCCCATAAAACTAACAAACTAATTCCAACTCGGCTACCTACCCCCACAGGAACTAGCTCCCAAATGAACCAGCTCCAATTGGACCAGTTCCCAAATCAGGAAAATAAATTTACTCTACAAATGAGCGAATTCCAACTAGGATGGACTTCCCCCAAGAGAAAGAGTTCCCAATGAACCGGTTCAGGGTAGAGTCCTGAACAACACCTCCTTTCTGCAAACGGGTATCCAACCAGACTGGCTTGTCCCATAAAGGAAAAGCTCAAATTGAGGGGGAAAAATGTCCCCGATGTGCACACTGGAGCGATTTACCATTCCAAAATCGAGCCTCTCAACTCTTAACACAAAGGAACACACAAAACAAGTGAACTCGCTGAACCAGTTGTCGAATCGGGTAGAATTGCCCTACAAATGAAACTGAGTCCATCAACGCTTGAAGTTTGCTGTTTCCTTGTCTCAACTGCCAAGCCCTGGGGGCAGTAAGTGTCAGTTCAGGGACTCTTGAAGGAAAGAACTTCAGGACAACAAACAGTCCTGGCAGCTGCTAGGGTCTTGCCCCAATATTCCCTGATAGGAGCCAGCTAGCCACAAGCAGCAAGTCTCTTGGCTGGCTAAGCCAAATTGTTACTGAATCTAAACTCCCTCTGCTCACCACACAACAGGCCAATGAATCTGAGAGACGAGGTGTTGAGGCAAGGAAGAAACTTTAATCAGGGAGCCAGCAGACCAAGATGATTTCAGGTTAGCACCTCAAAATAATCATCTTAGGTTCTTGTAATAATTGAGGCTCAAGGGACAAACATAATTACAGTTTTACCAGCTGAGCCACCATCACTTTGGCTAAGGCAAGTCAAATAGCCAAGGTCAACATTAGTAGGGTGATGTATGTGTCAGGTTCAGTCACAAGCCAGAATCCACATTAATTATTTAAAGATAATTTAATAAAGACCTAATAGAATAGGTCCGACTCATTGTGGACATATTGTGTCCGACTCATTGTGACCTCATGGACCATACAGTCCATGGAATTCTCTAGGCCAGAATATGGAGCGGGTAGCCTTTCCTATTCCAGGGAATCTTCCCAACCCAGGGATTGAATACAGGTCTCTCACATTGCAGGCAGATTCTTTACCTGCTGAACCACAAGGGAAACACAAGAATACTGGAGTGAGTAGCCTATTCCTTCTTCAGTGGATCTTCCCAACCCAGGAACTGAACTGAGGTCTCCTGCATTTGAAGTGGATTCTTTACCAACTGAGCTATCAGGGATAATGGATAAAGATTCTAACCTGACAACAGGAAGCTTTCCCACTTCGATCTAATAGAACAAAGAGAGGAGTTTCAAATAATTAAAATCTATAAACATAGATGAGGAGCCCTGTTTTGGACTGAATTGTGTTCTCACCAAATGCATTGGATGAAGCCAAACCCTCAATGTGACTATATATGGAGATATGGTCTTCAAGTATGTAATCATGGTAAGATGAATTTGTAAGGATGGAGTTGTAATTCTGTAAACCTGGTGTCCTTATAAGAGGTCAAGGAGACACCAGAAATACACGTACAAAAAGGAAAGATCATGTGAGGACACAGAGAGAAGGTCTGCAAGACAAGGAAAGAAGTCTAAAGAGAATCCCCCCCTTTTGGCCCCCTGATATTGAACTTCCAGTGTCCAGAACTGTGAGAAAATATACAACTGTGTTAAAGTCACCCAGTTAATGACATTTTGTTATAGTCTGGTAGACTAATAGACTCCCTGTGGAGCTGAAATTTAGACTTCTGTGGAGGAGGTCTTGCTCATATAAATCCTGAGAAGCCATTTAGCATGTGATACACTATTTCTGAAGGTGGGTAAAAACTTAATAACAAAAAATTAAATTTTATAAAGTCATGTGGCATTAAATTACTCTAAAATATTGATTTTTGAACTTGTGCTAGCAAGAGTTCCTTTGAAAATATGGTTTTATTTAAAAATTGCATTAATTCTATTATTTAGAAATAGATACTGCAGTTTTGCTTTGCCCAAAGAAACTAAAATGATTAACATAAAGAAATAAATAAGAGAATAAAGAATGGAGGAAAATAATAATATTAGCAAATCTTTTTATGTAGAAATATTTAATACCTCAAATATTATTAAAACTACAGCAATAATTGGATATAACCTTCTTAATAAGACAAATTGCAATAAAATAAGGATGCAAATTAAGTGGAATGGGATGCTAAATACTTTAAAATTATAAGCAACAAAATTTACTGATGATGAATACATTTAGGCTAATGTAATAATAGAACCCAGTGGGATGATTTCCACCACTTTCTAGGTGGTGCCAGTGGTGAAGAACCTGCCTACCAAGGCAAGAGACGTAAGACACACGGGTTTGATCCCAGGGTCAGGAAGATCCCCTGGAAGAGGGCACAACAACCCACCCTGGGATTCTTGCCTGGAAAATCCCATGGACAGAGGAGCCTGGCAGGCTACAGTCCATAGGGTCACACAGAAGCAGATACACCTGAAGCAACTTAGCATGCATGCATGCAGGATAACTTAAAAAATGTCTCTAGGACACACACTTGTTCTCTGGTAGTAGAATCCTGCCAACATATTGATAAAATAAACAATAATTTACATCTAGGAACTATGCAAAAGAAGTTCACATACGGTGTCCAAATATAATGTGAACAACTGTAAATTTTTGAACAGTTGTAAAAATAAGGTTTTAAAATTTTCATCACTTCAAAAATTTTACAAACCATTAACTATAGTACATTTTTAGAAGTTTTAGGAAAACTTTATCCCCACTTACATAGCAAATGATTCCAAGAGTTGTAAATTAATTGGAGTGAATTGTACAGTGTTTAAATATTTTACACAAAATCATTTTTTAAAAAATCAGCAATCTTGTTTATACAACTCTTCTGCCAACAACATTTACTGTTAAGTTAATTTTTTGTCTCCCAGCCACCAGCACTTTGCTGGTTCCTCTCCTGACTTTCCCTAAACTCCTTTTCTGTTATTTCCCTCTTACCTCATTTTCACATGGAGAAACAGACAAATTGTTTCCCCTACAAAGACTTTGGATGCTCTTTTTTGTCTCGTTGGTAACTGCCTACATCCAAATTACATACAAAGTAAATTATCACTAGGTATTTTACAACAAGCACAATTTTCTTGCTTAAAAGAAATGAGGTTGCTAGACAGTGCTGTGCTAGAACCAGATCACACGGATTTCATGTATGTTTTCCCAACTCGTCAGTGAAGTTACTTTCAGAACTTTAAATCAGTGCCTGAGGAGAGGGGAAAAGAGGAGCATTTCAATCATGAAAATGAGAAAAATGACTTTTTATTTCCCCTGGATCATCAGTTGCTAGATATACTCCAGCATTGCCCTGGAACTATTTGTTGTTATTAAGTGATATTAACATGTCCATAGTATTACTTAACATTAAAAGGCTTATGATAGTCTAAGTATGTTATCATTTTTATCTTTAGTCAATTAGTACCCAGAACAATCATCTGGAGTAGGTAGTAGAATTATCCTTCTTATGAGATGGTGATCTTCCGGTCAGAGATGTTGGATCTCATTCAAGTAATTGTTCTTCAGATTATTCAACAGAGTTAAAAGTATTTGAAAACAAATAGATAAATGTATCTATATAAGCGAATCATTTTGCTGTATGCCTGAAACTAATACAACATTGTAAATCAACTACAGTCCAATATAAAATGAACTTTTTTAAAAAGATAATCTTATTAAATGCTGAGGGAGCAATATGAAATTTTGCCTCACCCAAAATATGAACATGAGTTTAGGGCATTAGAAAGGACATGTCTGGGAGTCATAAGTGCAGTTGTAAGCTTCCTAAAATTCCTGATGAATTCATTTTTAATTACTTTATTTTCAGGAAGAAAAAATTGTCTATTTGAGAGTTAGAGATGCATTTAACATAGAATCCAGAACATTCATAAACCTGTGAAACACATATTAAAGCTCTTGTCCAAAGTCTTAAATTACTGGACAGTATCAAGAGTAGAATTCAGGTTTCTTGATTTCAAGTTCATTATCTTTCAATGGTCCTAGTGTATTTAAATAAATCATATGAGCCAATATTAATTTAGTTGTTCATATACTCAGTTTGTGCTTCCCTGGTGTCTCAGATGGTAAAGAATCTGCCTGTAATGCGAGAGATCTGGGTTTAATCCCTGGGTTGGGAAGATTCCCTGGAGAAGGGAACAACCACCCACTCCAGTATTCTGGCCTGGAGAAGTCCATGGACAGAGAAGCCTGGTTGGCATGGGGTCCATGGTGTCGCAAAGAGTCAGATTTGACTGAGTGACTTTCACTTATACTCAATTTACCTCTATTTTTAATATGGTCTTGTCTGAGAGTTTGTGAATATGGCCACAGAGACAATGAAAGTTACTATTAATCCCCTTGAAAATAGCCATTAACTTGTTGTTTTGCTTTTTTGTCTTCTGTCACTGCGTACATGACTCAAACTTCAGTTTAAAATAGCATTATAAATGTGCTGATTAAAAGAACTACATTAAGTAAAAGAAATTCATTGGAAGGAAGAAGATGCAGTAAACTCTGATGCTAATGAGAGAAAATGTTTTTTAAAACAGATATGTTGGAAAGATAAATAAGTCAATGCCTAGTCGCAACATGGTCTAAAAGAATGAAGTATTTTGATCTGATTATGTAACTAAGGATTTAATTCATTTGTCACACTGGTAATAGAGTGAAATTTAAAAATTAAAAATGTAGGTAAAAAACGACCTAGTAAAGATATTTTTTGTAACATTACCTTAAAACCATGAAAAATGATTTTTAAAAAAGTGATTAATAGGAAAAAAATATTTGTTATGACTAGGTATAAAAGAAACCCAAATTCCAGATTGTGAACTAAATATTACAATATATAGGTCTCATGTACAATGAGGGATACAGAGACCTTATAGTTAATTTTTTTAGATTTTGTATAACACACATGTATTTCTATAAAAGCAAATTATATTGTCTTGAAAAAATCATAAAATAAACTGTTAATGGAGGAAAATGAATTTAATGGCATGGGGGATGAGGAAGAATGCCTTACTATTCTAGATTCTTCACTCTGAATATGCAATAGAATTTACATATATATGGGTGTGTGTGTTTACATATATATATATATATATTTATATATATACAAACATAATACTTTTTGCTATGTCATTTACAATAGGGAGGACAGAGTGCCTATCTCCACCTTTAAAGGAGTTTGAATTTGGCTATGAGACTTGCTTTAAACTGAGATGCTAGAAAGGTGACGGTGGCAGACACTTTAGATATGGTTTGGTTGTTGCCTTTGTTATTATAGTTGCTTCCTGTCCTTCTCGACAGAGGCCCTTTCACTCAACCAGGCTTGGACACACCTGCACCAAACCTCCTTACCCCACACCCGACTTTGGACATCCTTCTCACTCAGCCAGGTCCTAAAATTGAACTGCTCACTCCCCACCCAAAGCCCCCCATGCAACCCTATTTCAGACTGCCAGCCTTCACCCATCCTGGGCTTCCTAACTCTACTCATGGTGAAACATTCCTCATCAGCCAACTAGTCTGCTGCATTGTAGAGGGTTCCCATTTAGCCTCTAACACCATTATCAGGGCCACCATAGAATCCCCTCCTGCACTTGGGTGGAATACAAGACTGCTAGGTCTGAACCCCTCCATGATGACTTTTGTATTTCAATTTTCTAGAAGAAAAGGAAAATGGATAAAAGACTAAATGGAAAGAAAAGGCAGATGGGCAGGGAAAGGAATAGACATGATAATGGTAAAATTTGGAGCAAGGTTTTGACATGATCTCTCGTTTTCAAAGATGGCGTTAGCCATGCAGTGGAGTGTCTAAGACCAAAATGAGGATGGCCTTCAGAAGGCAAATGCTGCCCTCTAAAAGAAGCATGATAGTGCTCTAGATAGAATGAATGAGAGAAAAGCAAGTAGAGCCTGGCTTCTGGCTACGTTTTGAAGGTTGAGCCAACAGGACTAGCTGATGGATTTTGAAATTAAGAGAGCAGTTAAAGATAACACAAAGCATTTTTACCACCTTAAAAACCTGGGAGTTTAGAATGGTAATTTACTGACATAGCAGTTAGTATGGTGAATTGTTTTGGGAGAAAATATCAAGATATTGATTTTGAACTTCTTAAGTCATTCAAGTGTGCTAAACACTCAAGAGAAGCCACTGGTTGTATAAAGGAGTATGTAAGGTTGAAGTTCAGGAGGTGTATCAGAGGTTATGTGTATGTGTTAGTCATTCAGTCATGTCTGACTCTTTGTGATCCCATGGACTCTAGCCCACCAAGATCCTCTGCTTATGGAGTTTTCCAGGCAAGAATACTGGAGTGGGTTACCATGCGCTTTTTCAGACTATCTTCCCAACCCAGGGACTGAACCAGTCTCCCTCATTGCAGGCAGATTGTTTGCTATCTGAGCCCCCAGGGAAGCCTTGTCAGAGATTAGGTTATACATCAAAAGTAGAATGGCATGTACTTAACCTTGTTTGAAAACATGAATGTATTCATGTAATTAAAGAAAATTGCTAAGCAAGATACGGAAAACTGAATAGTAACTATGAAAAATTGAGAAAAATGTAACATTTTCTAGAAAAATATTTCAAGCTTGACTTTCTAGGTAAATTTTACAATGAATCAATAAAGAAATAATTCTGATGCTATTGAAAATATTCCAGAGCACAGAAACATCAAGAGAGAGTCTAATTAATTTTTGGACATAAGCTTTTATATAAATCCCCAAATTCATAAAAAGTAGCACAAATAGTAGAAGAGGAGAAAGTGTAACCAGTGACAAATTTTATTTTTTTGGGCTCAAAATCACTATGGATGGTGATTGCAGCTATGAAATTAAAAGCCACTTGCTCCTTGGAAGGAAAGCTATGACAAACCTAGACAGCATATAAACAGATACATCAATTTGCTGACAAACGTCCATATAGTCAAAGCTATGGTTTTTCTAGTAGTCCTGTATGGATATGAGAGCTGGACCATAAAGAAGGCTGAGATGTGAAGAACTGATCTTTTTTAAACCAGGTCTGAGAGACACGTGTACCCCAATGTTCATCGCAGAACTGTTTACATTAGCCAGGACATGGAAGCAACCTAGATGTCCATCAGCAGATAAACGGATAAGAAAGTTGTGGTACATATACACATATACACAATGGAATATTACTCAGCTATTAAAAAGAACACATTTGAATCAGTTCTAATGAGGTGGATGAAACTGGAGCCTATTATACAGCGTGAATAAAGTCAGCAAGAAAAACACCAATACAGTATATTAACGCGTATATATGGAATTTAGAAAGATGGTAATGATGACTCTATATGTGACACAGCAAAAGAGACACAGATGTACAAGAAGGCGCGGGTGGGATGATTTGAGAGAATAGCATTGAAACATATATATTACCTTATGTGAAATAGATCTCCAGTCCAGGCTCAATGCATGAGACAGGGTGCTCAGGGCTGGTGCACTGGGATGACCCTGAGGGATGGGATGCGGAGGGAGGTGGGAGGGGGTGTTCAGGATGGGGAACACATGTACACCCAAGGCTGATTCATGTCAATGTATGGCAAAAACCACTACAATATTGTAAAGTAATTAGCCTCCAATTAAAATAAATAAATTAACTAAAAAAAAAGAATTGATCCTTTTTAATTGTGCAGCCAGAGGAGATTCTTGAGAGTCCCTTGGACTCCAAGAAGATCATACCAGTCAATCCTAAAGGAAATTAACTGTGGATACTCATTAGAAGGACTGATACTGAATCTCCAATACTTTGGCCACCTGATGCGAAGAATCAACTCACTGGAAAAACCCTGATACTGGGGTATTTTTGAAGATACTTCCTTTTTGAAGACAAAAGGAGAAGGGGGCAGCAGAGGATGAGATGATCAGATACATCACTGATTCAATGAACATGAATTTGAGTAAACTTTGGGAGACTAGAAGAGGACAGAGGAGCCTGGCGTGCTATAGGCCATGGGCCTGCAAAGAGTGGACACAACTTAGTTATGGGACAACAACAACAGCACAATTAAAACACAAAAAGGAACATTAGAGAACCACTAATAAATATAACACAAAAGCCTTACTAAAAGTTTGGCAATTGAATCCAAAATGTGTGCGTGTGTGTGTGTGTATTAATGGTTATGTTAGGAATGCATGTATATCATAAAGAAAATAAATAAAAAAGAATAAAATAAAAAAGGAAGAAATCAAAAAAGAAAAAAATCAATGAACTCCATAAATGAGAAAAAAGTTTTTGATGTTTAATTAGGAATCAATGCTGACTTTCATTTAATGAAACAAGAACAGATGGATTCTTATTTAGTACATGGATATACATAGATATATTATATGGATATAGATATATAAATATTCAAAAGTCAGCTGCATTCTAAATGGAGAATCACTAAGTTTTTCCTATTGAAGTCTAAGACAGCACAAGGATATATCTGCTGATCTTTATTACTTTACTTTGAAAGTACTAGCAGGGCATTTTGATGTGAAAAGTAAATACGGTACATAAATATTGCACAGAAAAAGTAAAATTAGCATTTTTCATATGTTAAGATTGAATAGCTGAAAGATTGAATCTAATCAATAAGAAAGTTTTTTTTCAATATGCAAATTCAGTGAACATTTGAGTAAAAATGTTATTATATAAAATCAATTGATTTTTAATAGTTTTAAACCATATAAACCATGGAAAAATTTAAAAAAATGAATTTATTACAAAAAACATATAGCACTTAGGAATAAATTTACTAAAATACACATTGGACATAAATGGAGATGAATTTAACACTTTTACTAAAAGACAGAAAAAAGAAGAAGTCAGAAAGAGCAAGTTTATTAAATTTGTATCAAATATGTTCTTAGAAAAGTAGATTAGGTGTTTCAAAAAGTGAATTTTAACTGGCAATGTATTTTGAGGTCATATGACAAAGTGATAATTTGGCCACACAAAGTGTTTGTATGATTAATAAAAATATAAAAATTAGGAAAAAATAAGTATGACAGTTTTTAAAATACAATACACAAGAGACCACTAAGCATAAAAAAAAGTATACAGCATTACTTAAGGAAATGCAAGATAACAAAACAATAAACTGCTCCTTTTACTTAGACTGGCAAAGTTTAATACTACAATATTTTGAAGAGCGTTTGACTGCTGGAATTTTAAAATCCATATAATTTTTATACAGTGTTTTGTCAGTATTTGTGAACAGCAAAAATATTAAAGCAAGAAATCTCTTCAATCAGTTTTGCAGACACTCTCATATAAATTCACAATGATATATGCTAAATAGATACATTTAACTACAACATTGTTTGCAATGGCAAAAACAGCAAGGTGTAGCATGTTTGTCTATCATAACATTGTTTAACTAAACTATGGTAGACTCATAAAACTATATAAAATGTTCTAGTTAAAAAGAGTTATATGCTTGTATGGTATGAATTGCAATCTAGTTAGTAGCATTGTGGCAATGGAGACTTTGTGGGTTTGAACATATATTTGTTCAGATAATGGTTGTGTATGATGCTTTTACTGGAAAAAGCTGAGTGAAATATACACTAAAACTCTATGCAGTACATTTGTATCCTGCAAATTTACAATAATGTGAAATTAATTTTTTTTTAATTCTGCATGGTCTGACATGGAAAAAGAAAAATATAAGTTAGAATTCAAATATAATCTATATATATTCTATATATGCATGCATGCTAAGTCGCTTCAGTCATGTCTGACTCTGTGACCCTATGGACTATAGCCTGCCAGGATCGTATGTCCACAGGACTCTCCGGGAAATATACTGGAGTGGGTTTCTCTTCCCTTCTCCAAGGAACCTTCCCTCACCCAGGGATTGAGCCCCCATCTATTATCATTCCTGCTCTGGCAGGTGAGTTCTTTACCACTAGTGCCCCTTGGGAAGCCCATATTCTGTATATAAATGTACCATATATCATAAGCATAAATACACATATATATACTGTATTTATTTTCTGGTCAAGAGCAGCAGTAAATCCTCTTTGGATGATAGCTATATTTCAAATTTTCTTTACAATTCTCTTACATATATGGCATTTATGAAAATTTACCAAGAATTGCAGGGGAAAAATAAATGCATGTTTGAAAACCAAGACACCAAATAAGACAATAGAGACACACTCACTGGAATTTTCTAACATATTTAATATGTACATGTAGGAGAGTACAAGATAAATGAAACTATATGTGGAGAATCAATTTATGATAATGAAAAGTGCCTTAGCAGATTAAGAACTTAGTAAATAGGTTTAGTGACAGATTAATCATAACTGAATAAATGATAAGTAAACTGGATGACAGATCAGAAAAATATATGAAGACCAAAGCATGCTGAAGAAATAATGAAACATTTCAAAAATTAACATCAGTGACATATGGCACATAGTGAAGAAATAAAACTTCTGAGAAATATGAGTACTGTGTATCTTCAGCAATGAAGAGATAGAGAGTAGCAGAGAAAGAGAGAGAGAGAGTTAGAAGAAATATTTTAAAAGCTAATGGGTAAAAATATTGAAATTAATTACATAGGTTTAAGGTTATGTATTAGAGGTTATGTATAGGTTAAGTCATGTATTAAAAGAATTCTCAAAACCTAAGACATGAAAATACACAAAAAAGTACACTCAGGGAAAAAATGGCAAAAATTGCTGAAAATTAAAAAAAAAAAAGAAAGCAACAAAAGACAACAAAACGGCACACTAAATTCAACAAATCAGCCATTAGGCTGACAACTCACTTAAACAGAATTAATGAAAAATATGGATTAAATTAATTCTTTTTGCAGATCTAAAAAATACCTGCTGAACTAGATTTCTATAGCCAAAAAAAGTACATAAAAATTGAAAGTAAAATAGTTATTTCTGTAAAATTGAAAGAAATTATCAATAAACACTTGAAATAGTAGTAAAGTGAATTCTTCAAGAAGAATGATTATAATGATCTTGAGTAGAAGTATGGAAATGCAGGAAGGAATAGAGAGCAAAATAGAGTGTCAAATAGTAAATAAATCTAAGTAAATATTGATGTGATAATATAACTTACAGAGTTTAAACATATCTGCAATCTAAAGACAGGAGAACAATAGCATGGAAGGTAAGAAGTTAAAAGTTTTACATTCTTCACATCATCTTGAAAGTTATCAAAAGAATAATTACAAGTATACTTGAATTAATCAAGACTCCTGTGATTAATCAAGACTCTATTAGGGTAGGTGCAAGTAGAATAATACACTTTATAATTATGTATCTAGGAAATTCCCTGGCAGTCCATGGATTAAGACTCGTTGCTTTCATTGCCATGTGTCAGGTAGCCAGGGCCTAACACCTGGTCAGGGAACTACGATTACACAAGCCACCAGCCATGCAGTTTGGACAACAACAAAAAAGGCATATGCATGTAAAGAATTAATAGAATACAACCAATAAAGCAAAAATGAAGATGTGAAAAAAGTTTAGTTAAAAATAAGGTAAGTCAATTCAGAAGAAAGCAAGAAATGAAAGAGGAGATTTAAACAGGATTGAAAAATTTAAATTATATAATATAAACTAAGCCAGATTCTTCGATTGAACAATAGAATATTCAGATTGGAAGGTAGGGGAGATAATGTACAGCCAAGGAGAGATATACTTAAATTAAAAGTATAGAAAGGGTGACCTGTAAACAATGGAGGAATTATGTCATATAAATACTGATCATATAAGTACTAATCAAAAGAAGGCTGTTGTAGTTGCATATGTATCAAAGGAGATTTTAAAAGTAAAATGTCACCAGGAAAAAAAGGAATTATTTTTTCAGAATAATCTTTGAAAAATTACCAGTCTATCAAGAGGATATTATACACTTTTTTGTCTGTATGAATCTAATATCCATTCAAACTAAATTTCTAGAAAAGTGGAAATAAAATAGAGCTTCAGTAATATGAAAAGCTATATTTACAAAATCTATAGCAGCCTTCACACATAATGTCTCACTACTGAAAGTTTTTTTTCAGAATTTTCAGTGAATCAAGGATGTATACTTTTTAAAACATTCTGTCCAATGTTTTAATGAAAAGTGAAAGTCACTCAGTCTTGTCCGACTCTTTGTGACCCCGTGTACTATACAGTCCATGGAATTCTCCAGGCCAGAATACTGGAGTTAGTAGCCTTTCCCTTCTCCAGGGGATCTTCCCAACCCAGGAATCGAACCCAGGTCTCCTGCATGGCAGGCAGATTCTTTACCAGCTGAGTCACAAGGGAAGCCCAGACAGTTTTACTTATTTCCCGCTTAACACTGAAAAAATGGCCAATTACAGGCAGATTATAGATATAAATATGAAAGGTAAAGCAATAAATCTTCCAAAAGTGTACATCGGGGAATAGCTTCATGAACTTGGGGGTAGAGAATATTTCCTAAGTCACATAAAGCACTGACCATAAATTAAGATATTGATTACTTGGTCTCCAACAAAATTAGAAGTTTCTGTTTATCAGAAGACATAATTATTAAGACAGTGAAAAAGTAAACCACCAAGTAAAAGATATTTGCATAATATATGAGAAAAATACCATAAATAATTTTATAAAAAGACAGCCAATTCAACAAACAATATGTACAAAAGACAGGCGCATCACAAAAGGGTGCAATGGCCAGATTATGAAATATAAGATATCTAGTAAAGATAAGAGATATTTTCCTATGTATGCAAAGATACTTTGGGTCAAAAATGTGATTATTTTGCTTTGACTACATTTTTTTCTTGGTGATATTCCATTGGATGATGACTTATGTGTTTGGTGGCAGTCAGGATTATTTGTCAGGATGTACATAGCTTCCTTTAAAGTTGTGGCAGTAATGTTGATTTTTCTTTTTTAGCTCTAAAAATGGTACCAAGAGCATTTCACTCACATTTTTGGGTGGTCTCAATCAGCATGCAAAAAACAAAGATTATGGCATCTGGTCTCATCACTTCATGGCAAATCGATGGGGAAGCAACGGAAATAGTGAGAGACTTTATTTTCTTGGGCTCCAAAGTCACTGCAGATGGTGACTGCAGCTATGAAATTAAAAGACGTTTGCCCCTTGGAAGAAAAGATATGACAAACATAGACAGCATATTAGAAAGCAGAGAGATTACTTTGCCAACAAAGATCTGTATAGTCAAAGCTATGGTTTTTCCAGTAATCATGCATGGATGTGAGTTGAACCATAAAGAAGTCTGAGTGTCAAAGAACTGATGCTTTTGAGCTGTAGTGCTGGAGAAGACTCTTGAGAGTCCATTGGATTGCAAGGGGATCAAATCAGTCAATCCTAAAGGAAATCAATCCTGAATTGTTACTGGAAGGACTGAAGCTGAAGCTCCAATACTTTCACCACCTGATATGAAGAACTGACTCATTGAAAAAGATCCTGATGATGGGAAAGATTGAAGGCAGGATGAGAAGGAAATGACAGGGGATGAAATGGTTGGATAGCATCACCCAACCAGTTGACATGAGTTTGAGCAAGCTCTGGGAGATGGTGAAGGACAGGGAAGCCTGATGTGTTGTAGCCCATGGGGGTCTCCAAGAGTCAGACACAACTGAGAGAATGAACAAGAACAGAAACCTTTGTGCTTTGTGCTAATGGTGATTAAGTTTTCTCTCATTATAGAGGGGGCATATAGGAAGATATGCATTACTTCCCTGGTGGGTTAGCAGTAAAGAATCTGTCAGCAAAGCAAGAATTGTAGGAAATGCAGGTTCTATCCCTGTGTTGGGAAGATCCCCTGGAGGAGGGCATGACACAACCACCTACAGTATTCTTTCCTGGAGAATCCTATTGATAGAGAAGCTTGGCAGGCTCAGTCCATAGGCTCTCAAAGAGTCAGACACAAGTGAAGTGATTTAGCACTCACAGTTGATTTCTATTATGTTAGTTTCAGGTGTGCAACAAAGTGATTTTTTATACACACACACACACACTCACACACACACATATTATATATGTATATGTACTTTTCAGATTCTTTTCCAAGATAGGTTATAACAAGATATTGAATTTAGTACCTATGCTATACAATAAATCTTTGCTGTGTATATATTCTTTATTCTTGAAAGTACTGCCACAACCACATCTCCTTAAAGATGAGGATATTTGGATTGCCAATGCATTATTTTCCCTTTAAAATAACCTCAACATTTGTCAGCTCTAGCAGCAGTGAAGCAGCTAGTCCCTCTGCCAGAATTCCTGCATTACAGGAAGCATAGACATAGATAGATAGAAGCATAGACATTTGGCCGCACCAAGTCATCTGTGAATTTTCCTTAGTGAGACTTCACAGTAGCACAAGATGGTAACCAGGGTAATTGACACTAGTACATTTTGAATAACTTTAGGTGAAGATAAGTACGTATCTATTTTAAATTGTCCATTTTTTAATGTTTGTATACCCATCAGCTGGGGCTGGCCTATCCCATAATATAATTGAATTTTATTTTAATTGTATTAAAATTAAATTTAATTTAGTATAGCATTTTCATGTGTCAATTGTAGACTATTTTTTAAAGAGGAACTACAGCAGAATTAATTTTAAATAAAGGTATTTTATATTTTTATCTTTTATACTTAAATGTTAACAGTAGACAAAGAAATATTCAATGAGCTATGAGTACTATCCAGTATATTAAATATGCATATACATATTTCAAAAATAACTGAATTATGTCCAGCTGATTCTCATTAAGGGGAAAGCAATTAGTAAATTAACTATTGAGTTACTATTGGACTTCTCTAAGGCTGGATAATTTCGCTAGTTACACAAAGAATGTCCTTGAATTTTAGAAGTCTGAATTTATTACCAGGGAACTCAGCTAAGCAAACACAGTTTTATCTGTTGACATTTAATCAAACGAGAAGTTTTTATTTATACAAAGCAGACATACATTGGGAATGTTTTGCTTCTCTTTAGATGAAATTAATCACAGTGTACTCTTCAGGCATAATATGATTAGGCAGGCATACAGACATTTCAGATATGTAAAATGAAGGGGAAAGATGAAAGAGGGAAAATGTCCTAGTATTAATAGGATATTTAATACATGGCCTTGACTGAGTTAGGTATGTATGCAGTTTTTAAGACAATATTTAAACATAAGACTGGAGACTATAAAACTCCTAGAAGGAAACAGAGGGAAAAGCTCCTTGACATTGGTCTTGGCAACAGTTATCCATTTTTCTTTTTTCTTTTCTTTGCACATTACATTTAAGGACAAGCAAAAAAACAAGAGGGACCATATCAAACTAAGATGCTTCTGGACAGCATCTTCTTTCATCCTCTAAACTATATTCTGTAAATCTGTGTATTGACAAATAGTTCATGATATACATTACCCTAATTATGGAATATCTTTTTGAATTATTTTCTACTTAAAGTCACAACAATTAAATTGAAAACCATTAACCTTTATTCATGACTTTAAAAATATTTCCCATTGATTGCCATTTCTACTTTGAATGGATTCATAAAAAATTTTCGGTTAAATCAGTGTCAACAAATACTGAGTTTATTCACAAATTTTTAGTAGTAATTTCTAAATAAATGTTGTTAATTTCCAAAAAGATCCAGTTTTTATACAAAAAAGATTCTTTTTATTTATTTTTTTATTG
Source organism: Dama dama (assembly GCF_033118175.1). Lineage (NCBI taxonomy): Eukaryota > Metazoa > Chordata > Mammalia > Artiodactyla > Cervidae > Dama > Dama dama. The sequence goes on from NC_083697.1 coordinate 56,203,481, forward strand.
AAATACCGTTGATTTACAATTTTGTGCCAATCTTTGATGTACAGCAAAGTGACTCAATTTAACACACATATGTATTCCTTTTAACTATTGTTTTCCATTATGGTTTATCCCAGAATACTGGATATATGTCCCTGTGCTATACAGTAGGACCCTGTTTATCCATTCCAGATGTTACAGTTTGTACCTACCAACCCCAAATTCCCAGTCTATCCCTCTGCTTCTCTTCTGCCTTGGCAAACACAATTCTGATCTCTATGTCTGTGAGTCTTTTTTTCTGTTTTGTAGGTAGGTTCATTTGTGCCATATGTTAGATTCCACAGATAAATGATAACCATATGGTTTGTGTTTTCCTGACTTAACTTCACTTAGCATGATAGTCGATGGCTGAATGTATGTTGCTGCAAATGGCATTATTGTGTTCTTTTTTGTGATGGAGTAATATTCCATTGTATACATGCACCATATTATCTTTGTGCTTACCGGGTGGCGGTGGTGATAAAGAACTTGGCTGTCAATGCAGGAGAAACAAGAGACACGGGCTTGATCCCTGGGTGAGGAAGATCCCCTGGAGGAGGACATGGAAACCCACTCTAGTATTCTTGCCTGGAGAATCCCATGGACCGAGGAGCTTGGACTGCTACAGTCCACAGGGTCACAAAGAGTCGGACCAGACTGAAGTGACTCAGCATGCATGAACCATATCTTTATTCATTCATCTGTCAATGGACATTTAGGTTGTTTCCAGTGTTGGCTATTGTGATACTGTTGCCATGAACATAGGAGTGCATGTATCTTTTCAAATTATGGTTTTCTCCATATATACGTCTGGGAGTGCGATTGCTGGATCATATGGTAGTTCTACTTTAGTTTTCTGAGGAAACTCCTTACTGGTTTCCATAGTAGCTGCTCCAACCTACATTCCCACCCATGGTACAGGATTCTCTTTTCTCCACACCCTCTCCAGCATTTATTTTTAGACTTTTAAATGATGGTCATTCTGACTGGTGTGAGGTAGAAACTCGTTGTAAATTTGATTTGCATTTCCCTAATAATTAGTGATATTGAACATCTTTTCATGTGCCTATTGGCCATCTGTATGTCTTCAGTGGGATTTTTTTAAAGAGATATTTTATAAGGCTAAGAAAACATTCCTATTTAAAAAAAAATTCCTATTTTATGTATTTGTTATATAGTGTGGTGTGTAAGTGAACAGTTAAGCTTTCAAAAAGTTGAAACTATTAATATGGCAAATAAATTAACATACTTACTGTGCACAAAATATTTTACAAAGTAGTTTGTGCCTCCAAAATCAAAGCAATTAACTCTGTCTACAGCACAGTTTATGAGAGAAGATATATCAACAGATGCATTCATGATGATATAAAGTGGAAATATTTGTATTAAGAAAAGTGAAGCATATGAAGCATGATCATATGTCAGAATAGAGAAATACAACATAGAGGAAATGATGATTAGCTGATAAAAGCATGCATAGAATTTCATTGTGAAAACTTGAATCAAAGAGGATGAGAAATCATGTAAGCTGAAGAATCAACATTCAGGTTCTGTATAAATATTCATAATAAATTCAGCAAAGCTATATACTGAAGATAGAAAGTGGGAAATAGGATAGAGAACATATCAAAGTGGACTGTTATCCATAACCGTCTCTCTCAATTATTTTAGCTGAATATAGAAAGCATAATTCTCATATGATTTGACAGAAAGAACCATTTAAATCTCTTGTTACAACTTTCTAAAATTATAGTTTTCTTTAAATCGCTGAAGAAACATTTATGGAAACATTTTTAAGCAGAACAAGGCAATATAATTTTTCGGTGAGATCTTTTAGAGTATTCTATAATGAACACGTGACTTATCAAATGACCGCTATAGTCAGTCAACTGACCAATAGCTTACTTGTATAAACATGTGATTTTGATCCCATGAGCCTCATTTTAACCTGAAGTTGGGCATTGTCCCTGCTCTGGATCTTTTTAATAGAGCACTTGAAAGTGAATATTATCACACTATTGAGAAGTCCAAATTTGTCAACAGCATGGATAGAGAAGTTGCTGGAAGCACAGTAAGGTGCAAAGCATGAGTTGCAATCAGCTCCACATTGTGCTTATTTCAAATCTACATAGCTAGTTAATTTGCACATTGTTCTATTAAAGTTATCATTTGAAAAAATAGTCTTAATTTGAATGTATTCAATAAAGGCTTCCCAAAGAAATTATTCCAAGTGTTTTTATTTTCACTGATATAGCTAAGAAAGGAGAAGGCAATGGCACCCCACTCCAGTCCTCCTGCCTGGAAAATCCCATGGATGGAGGAGCCTGGTGGGCTGCAGTCCATGGGGTCGCGAAGAGTCGGACACGACTGAGCGACTTCCCTTTCACTTTTCACTTTCATGCATTGGAGAAGGAAATGGCAACCCACTCCAGTGTTCTTGCCTGGAGAATCCCAGGAACAGGGGAGCCTGGTGGGCTGCCGTCTATGGGGTTCAAAGTTGGACATGACTGAAGCGACTTAGCAGCAGCAGCAGCAGCAGCTGCTAAGAAAAATATATTTAATAAGCATCATCGATTCAGGCTTAGTTAATCTGGCTTTCATTAAATAACCAGAATAATATTAAATTTATTTTTAAAACAAAATACTATTTTTAGTTTGATAAGGTTGATTTATTTATAAAAACTGGCTGATTTAAGAACAAATGTAAGGTGATACGGCATCAAGTTCCCATCATTAGAACTTAACTGGCCAAAAAACAAAAAACCTTCCAAGATGTGTAAGAAAATTGATGCAGGAGGAATACTGAACCATGTTTAAAAGAAATAGAATGGTGATACCCTTTTAGTCAATTTTAGTTCAAATGATAACTTTAATAGAACAAAGTGCAAATTAACTAGCTATGCAGATTTGAAATAAGCACAATGTAAAGCTAATTGCAACTCATGCTTTGCACATTCCTAGTTTGGTACAAATTAAACTAGTACAAGTTAAAAAATCATGTATTAAATACATTAACTTTATTCTTGATAGCTATTTTTTAGAAATTATTTATGTATTTATTTATTGCTGTACTGGTTCTGCATTGCCACATGCAAGCTTTTTCCCTAGATGTACCGAGCAGGGGCTACTCTCTAGCTATGGCGCACGGGCTGCTCATTGAAATGGCCTCTCTTGTGGAGCACAGATTCCAGGGGCGCACAGGCTTCAGTGGTCGTGGCACACGGGCCCACTACTTGCAGTTCTCAGGCTCTAGAGCCCTGAATCCAGTTGCGGTGCACAGACTTAGCTGCTCCCAGGCGTGTCAGATCTTCCTGAGTCAGGGATTGAACCCATGTCTCCTGCAATAGCAGGCAGAGTCTTTACCACCGAACCACCAGGGAAGCCCTTGGTAGCTATTTTTATTCTTAACCTCCAAATCGTACCAGAATGTGAAGGCCACTTTAAGAAAGCAACAAGATCTAGAAAACATGGTTAAATAAAGCTAAAGTTGATTTGCTTATTGACCATTGACTTTCAGAAATGATTGAAAACTGGAAATTACTTTCTGTTTTGTACAAATTAACTAACAATTCTATCTGGTATGACTCTATCTAATCTGCTCCCTCCTCATTCTGCTTCTGGGAGGAAGTATAGGAAGGTATTGGAGAGATTTCTAGGGTGTCCAGAGTCCAGACATTAATATTGTGAGTTTTATGTAATTATTTTGCCTGTTACTGCTAGTGAATGTTTGCTTATGTCAGTTCTTTTACTGGTTTAATTTTTTTTTCTATTGTATTATATTCCATGTTGCCTCTAGGATATAATATGTTGAGTCTTATCCTAAGAATCCCTTTCCTCATCTTTCTCTCTCTCTTTTTTTTTTTAAGATACTGTTTATTTTTGAGGCCCCATCTCTAGTTTCACATTTCTGCAACATGTTTAAAACCACACAGAGTCTTGTGGGGATCCCAGAAATGGAGGACTTTTTGGTTTCCCACTTCTTGGAGGCAAGGGTCCAGCCTTCATGACCTTCCCTGAGTTCCAAAGAGTAGGTTTGAACAATTGCTAATGAAGGGAGGAGCAGCCACAAAATCATCTGAGGCCAGATTAAAAGGGTCAGAGAAACTCAAGATTAGGAGTTTCAACCACCTGAGGGGCTGTCCAGCTGATGTCAGTGGTAAAGAACCCCTCTGCCAATGCAGGAGACGTAAGAGACAAGGGTTCAACCCCTGAGGCAGGAAGATCCTATGGAGGAGGACATGGCAATCCACTTCAGTATTCTTGCCTGGAGAATCTCATGGACAGAGGAGTCTGGTGGGCTACAGTCCAGAGGGTTACACAGAGCTGGACACAACTGAAGCGACTTAGCACACAAGCAACCACCTGAGACATTACACACACTCTCATCCTGTCAAAAACCCATCCTTTTGAAACTTTGCAGAAGAAAGAATAGCAGACTGTTAATGCCTTGATCCTTATCACATACCCCTGCCTGACTATATAACCTCTCCCAATTTATCAGGAAGCAGGGCACAGTTCTTGAGGTGCTAGCCTACTGTGTTCCCCCTTTGCCTGGCAAGGAAATAAAGCCACTCTTTCTTTCTCCTCCATAACTCTGTCTCCATTTTTCTGTTCAGCAATAGTGCAGAGAGTCAAGATTTTAGCATCACTTTAAATATTACTTAGTAAGTTTTTTGAAAGAAAGTCTAAATTTGTATTTCTTGCCATCTTTATATTTCATTACCATCCTTATATTCTTAATTTTTCTGAGTGTGTGTGTGTGTGTGTGTTTGCTCAGTTGTTCAGTTGTGTCCAACTCTGTGCGACCCCTAGCTTGCCAGGCTTCTCTGTCCATGGAATTTTCCAGGCAAGAATATAGGAGTGGGTTGCCATTTCTTACTCCAGGGGATCTCCCAAACCCAGGGATCAAACCCACTCTCTTGCATCTCCTGCATTGGCAGGCATGTTCTTTGCTACTGCACCACCTAGGAAGCCCCTTAATTTTTCTACTGAGATGTAATTGATATATGACATCATATTAGTTTTAAGAATATAACATAATGATTTGTGTATGTATCACAAAATGATTATCTAAAACATTTATTAACACCCATCACCACACATAATTACACCACACATTTTTCTTTTGTGGTGATAACTTGTGGAACCCTACTCACTTAGCAACTTTCAAATGTGCAATAAGAGTATTGTGAACTATAGTCACCTTGCTGAAATTATAATCCCAGGATGTACTGATCTGATAACTAAAAGTTTGTACCATTTGATGACCTTCATTTCCCTCAACCATCTCCCACATCTGACCACAAATCTGTCTCAAAATCCTAATAGTGCCTTCTCAAATAAAGAAAATCCCCTTGCCATTTCCTGCATTGTGAGTCTCTTTGGTTCTTTACTTGTTCCCCTTGTCTCTCTTCATCCTTTCTGTGGACGTCCAACTCCACCAGACTTTCATTAGTAAGCCCCTTGTGTTACACAGCAAGGAGTTCAAAGAAGTCATCCTCTTGCATATTTAGCTCTAGCTAGATTTTGTACCCAATCACTTGTAGATGATGCAGACATGGGATAATGTATGCTAGACACTGAACTACTTTACATGACTGGACATGTGAACTTATGTTTGCGTCTTTGAAAGTTCACTACTTGAAGGTTTGCTTGTGGGAGACTTACTGTAATGCCATTTGCAGCAACATGGAAGGACCTAGAGATTGTCATACTGAGTGAATAAGTCAGAAAGAGAAAGACAAATATTATGAAATTGCGTATATGCGGAGTCTAAAAACAAGTAAGGTACAAGTGAATTTATCTACAAAACATAAATAGAGTTACATATGTAGAAAACAAATTTATGGTTAACCAGGGGTGAAGAGGGAGGAATAAATTGAGAGATTGGAATTGACATATATACACCACTATAGATAAAATATATAACTGATAAGGACCCACTACATAGCACAGGAAATTTTATTTGATACCCTATAATGGGACTTCCCTGGTGGATCAGACGGTAAAGCGTCTGTCTACAACTCAGGAGACCCGGGTTCGATCCCTGGGTCTGGAAGATCCCCTGGAGAAAGAAATGGTAACCCACTCCAGTACTCTTGGCTGGAAAATCCCATGGACAGAGGAGCCTGGTAGGCTGCAGTCCATGGGGTCGTGAAGAGTCGGACACGACTGAGTGACTTCACTTTCACTTTCACAGTGGCCTATACGGGGAAAGGCTCTATAAAAGAGTAGCTGTAAGCATGCTGTTGTTTTAATCACTAAATCATGTCCAACTCTTTTGTGACCCCACAGACTGTAGCCTGCCAGGATCCTCTATCCATGGGATTTCCCAGGCAAGAATACTGGAGTGGGCTGCCATTTCCTTCTCCAGGGATCTTCTCAACCCAGGGATCAAACCCAGGTCTTCTGAGTTGGCAGGCAGATTCTCTACCACTGAGTCATCAAGGAAGCCCAACTGACTCAGTCGTGGCAGACTTTCTGTGACCCCACGGACTGTAGCCTGCCAGGCTTCTCTGTCCATGGACTTCTCCAGGCAAGAATACTGGAGTGGGCAGCCATTTCTTTTTTCCAGCAGGCCATCCTGACCCAAGGATTGAACCCAGATCTCCTGCATTACAGGCAGATTCTCTACCACTGGGCTACCAGGTAAGCCCCAGATGTATGTATATGGATAACTTGTTCACTTTTCTGTACTCCTGTAACCAACACAACATTGTAAGTAAACTGTACTCCAATAATTTTTTAAATAGCCACCAATTTATGCATGCATAGTTAGGTTATTTACTTTTGTTTTTATTCTTATAATCCCTTACAGAATAAACCCGGTTACTATACTGAACAATACATCTGTATTTGTATTCAAACTCAAAAAATGGGCATCACTTAATCTGTGTTCCAAAATGTATTATTTTTAGAGATCAAATGGATATAATAAAAAGATTATAAAATACTAGCATGTCTTTATATAGTATATTACTCTTTTCCTTTTTGAAATTTTTTTTATTTTTCAGGGGTCTAATTGCATTATCACTATTATTTTGTCACTCTTTTCTCTGCTTTCCTTAAAAATAGTCATAACACAGTCATAGTAATGGGTTTTATTTGCTTCACTGTCACTAAGAGAGCTTTATTTAACTCATATGTTTCCATTTACTTCAAAGCCTAGCCTTCACCACATCATTTTCTTACATATTTACAGGTGAACGTTTGTAAGTAAAGGTGATTTTGTTTTCAGTGCATTTGAAATATATTCTGAAAATAATGTTATTATAACCCCAATTCTATTTTATTGCACTAGTAAAAAATCAAGACTTTATTAAATGTGTGACTTCCACTTGAATCCCAAGAGGAATGAATTAAGTGTTTGCTGTGAATTTATTATACATATATTCAGTTCACACCAATCTTTGTGACAACAAAATTAAATCAGGAAAATGCTGTAAAATTAAATATTTAAAGAAAAACTTCTAATTGTTTAATGTTAACGAACTCAGAAAAAAAGATTTAATGAATTTCTTGAGTGTATTACTTATCCTAAGTCTAAGACTACAGCAATCCTGTTGTTGATAGAAACCTTTTTGTTCATAATAAACAAAATAGGAAGCCATCCTTTTTGTCATCAATTAAAATGTCATCTAATATAATTCTTAGTGCTGAAAAAACTAGATGAGGGAAAGAAAGAAAAGTAATATGCCATCCAAACAGTTTGTATCTTGAAAGTGAAAGTCTTAGTCACTCAGTCAAGTCTGACTCTTTGTAACACCACGGACTGTAGCCTGCCAAGCTCCTCTGTCCATGAGGATTCTCCAGGCAAGAATACTGGAGTGGGGTTACCATTTCCTTCTCCAGGGGATCTTCCTGATCCAGGGATCCAACCCAAGTCTCCTGCATTGCAGGCAGACTCCTTACTGTCTGAGCCACCCAGGTAAGTCTATATCTTAGGGAGCAACAATAAATAACTGAATCAGTGGACTATTTTGTAACTAACTACCTATTCATAAGTAATTATATTGATAATCCAGAAGGATTTTGATAAACTAGGTTAGTGTTTCATTATTTCGTTCATTAAGTAAATATTTATTGAGTATTTAATATGTGCCAGGTACTTTGCTGAATTCAATGATAGTGAACAAAACAAACAAAATAGCTTGCCTTCCATTACTGTCCACTGCAAAATGAGGCTCTTATGAGGCATAAATAAGGAGAGAGGGAAGCGTGTAAAGCAAGCAAACTCCTTCACAACAAAGTAGCAGTGCCTGATTTGTGGGAGTTGAGGGTGAGAATTGTTTGGAGACCTGTATTTTAAATTACATATTGAAGGATTAAAATTAAAAGTAATTATTATGAGAACATAGTGTATTATAAAACAATGAAAGTATAATAGAATCAGTTGAAGATACTAGTAAGATTCCACTAGTGATAATTTTTTTAATTACATAATTCATGATAGTAATTGAAGGGGGAACAAAAGCTCATGCTTATGAGCCAGCAAGTTGATACTAATGACCGAATTGAATGCAGGGATATAAGGAGCTGTGGAATGAGGATCATTGTAACTTGATGGGTGTGGATGTGAAGGTGTGTGATATGCGAAGGAGAAACAATTTTATATGATTGGAGTTAAGGTGCATCATACAGAAAGTGGCTTGGAAAGGTTTGATTAAACCCAAGTTATTAAAATATTCCAGAGTGAAGTTCATGGAAGACACAACTGGAATACAAAGATTAAAAATCACAAAGCATCCTTCAATGTGGCTTTAAATTTAAGTTTTTACCTTTCTAAGAGACAAATCCTTAGTTTTCTATTAAAATATTGGTGAATGGAAGTACATTTCCATATATGAATTTAAAATAAAATCCTTTAGTATATTTTTATCACTGACTAGGATTTCTCACTTTGTGTTTTTTTTAACCAACATTTTGTTAGGTACAAAATATTTATAAGAGGAATTTTCCTAAACATCCAAAAGCCATATTAGTAATTGTGCATTCTTAATTCTGGGGATAGTGTTATCACACGTGTTTAGTTTTGTTTTCTGCTCCATCAATTCTTAACAGAAATTTAGTTATTTGAATACAGAAAGCAGACATTTATCTGAGTGAACATATTTTACAAGAAGCAAAACTTTGTTATAACTTTGAAAGTTATTAAATAAAAGCTATATGAAGATGAATAAAAGTGAAAGTGGCTCAATCTTGTCCAACTCTTCGTGATTCCATGGACTGTAGAATTCTCCAGGCCAGAATTCTGGAGTGGGTAGCCTTTCCTTTCTGCAGGGGATCTTTCCAACCCAGGGATCAAACCCAAGTCTCCCACATTGCAGGCAGATTCTTTACCAGCTGAGCCACAAGGGAAGCCCAAGGATACTGGAGTGGGTAGCCTATCCTTTCTCTAGCAGTTCTTCCCAACTCATAAATGGAAGCTGGGTCTCCTGCCTTGCAGGCAGATGCTTGACCAACTGAGCTATGATGACTAAAAGTATGCTTATTTAAATATTTACTAAGTTATTTTTAATTCCTTCTTCATGATTGTGATTACCTCAGCTTTATGTTTAGTTTGACTTTTGAATATTGAATAGAGGTTCAATATGTGAAGATACATATATCAGTAGTAAATACATATAAAAGAATGTAAAGGAATACTACATGGTAACCACATCTATTGATTAAAATGTATATTGAGATAAGAGAAAGCACAATAGTTACTGTAGGGTATATTTTAAAATACTACATTATAATTTAACTGCCCTAATAGTTACAGTATTATAACCATAGACATATTAAAAAGATTATACCACTTCAATATGCATTCAAAAATAAGAAATTTAACTTTATATAATCTATATTTAAATGCCATTTTATTTACAATCATACCCATTTTCAAAATTACCCAGTAAGTTATAAACAACAATTCTAAAAATATGAAACTCTGATGGGTTGGGAAAATAACACATTATTTTTTCCCCTATAAATATATCCTTTTATTCTTCCAGATGATCAACCAGCAGCTGCTGTTGCATCAGCTGTCCTTTATTTTGATAAATGTTGATAAATGAAGCACTTTTGATTGAAAAAATCTGCCATTATTATGCATATACTTACAAATTGGGAAGGAAAAACTTTTAAATTTCTCTTATCTTGGATCTCTATTGGTTGGTGAAAAAATTATACATTTTAGGCATGTTGATATTGTAACAATAAGAAAGTTACATCACTCCTCATTTTTAAAAGTTAGTTTAAATTTAAGTAAAATGACCATTTGTTAAATTAGCACTGACAATGATGATGATGATGATTTCCTTCTTAGAATGAGTGAATAATTAACAAATATACTGAGAACTCTGTCAAATATTTTATTATGCACTCATTATAAAGTTATTTGCTTTTAATCTTAAACTTGATGATCATTTGAGTACTCTCAAGTAATTAAATATCAACTGATCATTTGCAAAGGCTAACATTCTCCATGTAGTTTGTTGGTTTACTCACCAAGTTGTGTCGACTCTTGAGATCCTGTGGACTGTAACCTGGCAGGCTCCTCTGTCCATGGGATTCTCTAGGCGAGAATACTGGAGTGGGTTGCCATTTCCTTCTCCAGAGGATCTTCCTGACCCAGGGACTGAACCCTGGTCTCCTTCATTGCAGGCAGATTCTTTATCGACTGAGCTATGAGGAAAGCCGTAAATATTCTCTATGGCATTCAGTTATTCTCGTTGTACTTAACAATGAGCTGAATTGTTCCACGGACTATGTGTTTTGCTGTCATATCCCACCTCATAATTTTTTTTTTTAATTACTACAGTTTTGGAAGATATAAAATCTTGGTCAAGCCTGTATTTAGCCATTCAGTTGATGGAAATGTCCCTGGGTGAAGATATCATTTTGATGAATACTTCATGTATTCTAAAATTTCAAAGAGGAACTTCATTTATGCATTCATCTCCGTAACCTACCTCCCTTTTCATTTGTTTGTACACTTTTCCATTGTAAGTTCTCACAGTAAATAATACCATTTTAATTATAGAAGCAATTAATCTTTGTAAAATTTATTTTTGGGGGATATAAAAAATGTTTGATACCTATCATTAATTCTGGGCATTTTAAATCAAATATTTTACTTATGCCAACTTGACACTTCTATCTTTTGAATTCTATTACAAAAATATATAAGGAAATTAAAATTTTTCTCTGAATATAGGTTTATAAGAAATAAAATTTAATTGAACAAATTGTAGTGACCAAATACTTACAATTTGTTGAACATGATATGTACTTATATAATAGATTATTTTCCTAAAAAAAAAAAATCTTTCCAATATATTTTGTTAGTGTCATCACACAGCAGAGGATTTATTTATTTGCTATCTTTCAGAAATTCATCATTAGACCATAGGAAATATATATCCATCTTTTCATTAAAAACAGTTTAAAAACTCAAAGCCTAGCATAACATTGTTCTTAAAACACATTTTCAGGTGGAGAATAAACTTGAAAATTAAACAAATATCAATAATATTTCATTTTCTTAAATTTCAGTACAGTTGTTTTAAAATAGAACACCATGATAAATTACACATTTAGATAATAGCAACTTGCCAAAGGAACTGATCATACAAATATCAAAGTCTCTGAGCTTTTCATTTTATTTCTCTTGTCTATAATTTATTTAGAACTTGTTATCTCCTCTCTATTGATATCCAGTGGAAAAATCACATTGTAATTTTAAAAAATGTTACTATATAAACACATTTAGAGAATAGTGTGGTTGGTACATATCTGCTTTAGCAATAAAAACACAAATCATTCATATTTCTAAGAAGGTACTATGTTTCTTAGCACACACACTCACACACACACACATATATATACAAACATTTAAACTATTGGCAAAAAATTGTGTTGTAGTATCATACTTTATCTGTTGTGAACATTATTTTTTAGGCTAGTTGTCATATTTTCATGCTCCTTTTAATGACTCGGGTCTGACTACTGATCATTTTTTCTTTGCTTCGCAAACAGATGTGTGTCTAGCAAGTATTAGGAATATGTAATAAGACGTTTCTTGGGATTGGTGGAACAGAGTCATTTTTTTCCTGGATGTGAAAACAAAACCTAGATTTGTGAGAAGCTACCATCTAAAGCTCAGACAAAGGACAGAAGCCCCAAGAGAAGGAAATAAAATGAAAATTTCTGAGTTAACGAATCTAGCTATACTATCTTAAGCCTATATGTAAAAATGAGCCAGTGAGTTTTTTATTACTCTTTCTTTTTAAACTAACCTGCAAGTAAGATTCATTTAATTGATACTCTGAAGTTAGCTATATAAGAAAAAAACAAAAAACTAAAATCTTGGCAAGTTAGTTTTTAAGTGAAGGTTAGTAACTATCAATGTATTTCTTAATAAAAATAATAATAAAGATTATTTTCTAAATAACTGAGAAATTAAAAAATGTATTTATTTAAAAAAATATTATTCAGATCATGCTTGGGATAATCACTCAAAACAGTTAAAAACTCAGGCTTTAGAACCTTGTTTCCTGGTGAGGCGCTTTAGTGACAAATATTGAGCTTTCCTTTTTCTTTTGTTCTTCAGTCTGTCACACAGCTATTAACAAATATGTCTTGCTGCTGCTGCTGCTAAGTCACTTCAGTCGTGTCCGACTCTGTGCGACCCCATAGACGGCAGCCCACCAGGCTCCCCCGTCCCTGGGATTCTCCAGGCAAGAACACTGGAGTGGGTTGCCATCTCCGTCTCCAATGCATGAGAGTGAAAAGTGAAAGTGAAGTCGCTCAGTCTTGTCCGACTCTTCGCGACCCCATGGACTGCAGCCCACCAGGCTCCTCCGTCCATGGGATTGTCCAGGCAAGAGTACTTAGGTGAATGTAAAAAAAAATGTGTTGAATTTGAATTATGAGCCATTTTCCCAGAAGACCCAAAGACTGGATTTTCATATTGGATCAGTTCTTGACCAACGAACAGTACCCTTACAGTGGGAATGATATGGAGGCCCACTCATATACATGGCAGAACTCATATACATGGGGATGCAATTAATTTGCCTTCAGTTCAGGATTATTATCCCCAGTGATTAGTCATCAGAACTGAGCTTTCTCCATTAGAAAATCTTAATTTGGCTTAAAGCATTGCTTCTTTTGGAGTTTCGATCCACTCGTATTTTAGGACAGTTAGATATCAAACTCTTTACTGGGTATCTCCAAGTAAGTTTCTAATAAATATCTAACAAAACTCTTTTTCTCTTAACAGAGTCTTAAACTTCACCTATTATAAGGATCGAAGAGAACGCATCCAAATCCTGCTACATTGCTTGGAAACTTAAGCTGATAAAGCAATATCAAGCAGCAAGAATGAAAAAAAAGTTGTTTTAGGGATGAAGTGCTAAATAAAGACGAAGGAGAAGGACAGGTGTATTGAAGCTGGCACACATCCATTTACACAGTTTTTTTTTTCCTTATCTGTTCCTTCTTCATCCCATGAAATAATATTCTAAAGATACTGACTGAAATTTACATTTTGTGACTCAAAACAATATATTAGGTAGAGTGACCTCCAGGACACAATCTGCAGAGGTGATTAGTACATGTGAAGTTTCTATTGTGTCCCTGGTGTGTTACATCATTTAATGTTTCCTTTTATAATAGTAATATTTTTCCCCATTCAAATTAGAAATCAAGATCCAGAGAAACAGAATTGGAATACAGTTATGAAAGAAGAATAGATATTGTGTCCAGTCTGATAAACCTATGCTTCTCTTTTTTAAAAAAAAGTATATGAAAATAAAAATCACTGCATTGGGTCAATCAGCAGAGAACACCTGTGCTGATTCCTCGGAACAGTTGTATGAAAACAGTGTTACATGTGGACAAAGCAGCCCCAGAGTAAACCTATCAGATGACCTTCCAGGTTGGGTCAGAGAGCATCTTATGCAGTTGGCTGCTTCGAAAGGAATGAGAGAAATAGTGGAAGAAACAATCTCTTACCTTGTGAACTGAATGCTAAGTTTTCTCTCTAGAACTTTCCAATGTGTGTGTTTGAATTCGTATCCCCTAGAAATTCCACTTTTAGATGCCTTAGCGTGCTTTCCAACCCTAAATTTGAAGTTAAAACAGCTAAAATATTATATTTATATCTTCTCATTATTTCAAGCCCTGTCACATCACTTATGGCATATTACTTAATGATAAATAGTGCCATAAATGAAACTGCATACTATAAATATCATAATAGAATAAATAAAACAGAGAACTCAGTGGGTTCATTTTATTTTCCTTGAGCCATTAACCAAGCATTGCTATTATCTTCAGTGACAGAAACTGGTGATGACAAAAGGTTTGCATTTTCTGCTGCTGAGTTGAAAACAGATTAGGAAACAGTCAGAATTTTTTATAATTTTATTTTAAGTTGTGTAGATAATCATTCTGCTATTTCCAGGTGTGATTAGAGCCATTTTGATATCTAGCAAGGCAAAAACATACATAATTTGCTTTCAAGGTAAAAGCTAAATGAAGCTCAGAAAGTTATTTAATCTTGTTCTATTTCTTTAACCAGGGATAAACCTAGAAACAGCAGAGAGAGATGAATCAAGATCTGAGATGAAAGTCAAGTTACTCATTCAGTCATCATGCACTTAGTCATCATTCATTCACTCATTCATCAACTCAACAGATACAAATTAATTGAGTGTTTCCTACGTGCTGGATACTGGAGATGCAGGGTCATTATTCTAAATCTTTGCCATCAAGAAACCTGCAAAAACTTTTTGAAATGGGGGGGAAAAAGAAGATGGTAAACAGAGCCCTGAATGATGAAAGATGTTTGACCAGGAGGAGAGAAGCATAAAAGTATTGCAAACCAAAGAAAAATGTGTTCATAGCCTGGGGAAGAAAGACATATGGAGCATTTGAAATAATACAACACCAGGTAATGGGTAGTGAGAGAGGCTGAAGAGGCAGGGAAAAAGAATGAGGAATTTATCTTGACATCATCATCCTCCTATTGAAAAGCTTTAAGCTGGGGAGTGATAGATTAACATCTGTATTTTAGGGATACTATTATCATTGCAAAAGGGGGAGATGCCTGGGTGATTGGAAGTGAGAAGACCATTTGTAACCTTTTATTGAAAAGAAATTAAGCTACACATTATGGGTTGTGGACAGTAGATATAGAATATAAAAATTGTTTCCAGATAGTACTCTTTGTTAAACAATGTGTATATCTTTATTTCTCTGTCAGAGACTTTATCCCAAGCCTTTGCCTGTAATGTCAGGTGATAGAGAATTTAGCATTTTAGACTACTAGTGTGTGTGCTCAGGGGGACGTGAGTATTAAGGGAACATGGTGACTACTATTCGTAAAGAAAGTCTGTGCAAAGAACGGACAGAGAAAAAATTCTGTGGTGTTATTGGAGCCACCAGGCCCAGACCACTCTGAAGTCTACCATATGGAATTCCCTATTTCAAGGGTCAATAAAACTATTACATCATTTCCTTCACTTTCCTTTCCTTCCTCCTGTCTTACCTCTCTTTTTCTCTCCCCCTCTCTATCTCCCTCATTTGACTTAAGTTATTTTAAACTGGATCTATGTAACTTGCAACCAAAATGTCCTAAATACTAATTTACTAATCTGGCTAATATTTTATTTTTTCTCACATCATGTGAGACTTGCTGAGGATAGTATCCAGGAAATAAATATTGCTGAATAATAAAATGAATTTGCTCAGAATACAATCAAGTCTTAGTCACCTGCATGCATTTCTTTCCTCTTACTGTGACTTTGCATATCTCTATTTTGATCTTAAACTCAGAAGCCCATCTCAGTCTTCTTATTACCAAGTTCTTTAAGGGAGAGTCACTGTAAACAACAATTTGATAACATTGATTAAATAATTCATATGTGCTTAAATGTAATATTTATTACAAAAACTTTATAAGCACAGGGCCCTATGCTTGGCATTGAAGATAAAAACTTTTAGACTTTGACCTAAATGCTTTTGCCTGTATTCCATTAAGAGGTTTTTGTTTGTTTGTTTTTAATGAAACTGTTAGAAAGTAGAGTGATACAGACAGACATGTGGTGTGTACTCCCTTGCTCAGTTGCCTGACTCTTTGTGATCCCACGGATCCCTGTAGCCTGACAGATTCCTCTGTCCATGGGCTTCTCCAGGCAAGAATACTGAAATGAGTTGCCATGCCCTCCTCCAGGGAATCTTCCCAACTCAGGGATCAAACCTGCATCTTTTTCCCGAAAAGAGCACTTTCTTTCTTAGAAACCTGATAGGAAAGTCCTATGCAAATAGTGGTTTAGTCACAAGTCTGAATCTATTGTGGAGACCAGGCAGGATGTCCACTTAAAACCTGCTCATTAGAAGACAATGTGTTAGTCTCAGGTACCCGGAAATGAGAGGTTCTCAAAGGCAAATTTGGCAGTCCATCCACTGGCAAGACTGATTGGTCTTTCTTATTGAAATGGACGCATCTAATTACAACCAAAGTCTTAAATGCTCTTATAATGTAGCTCATGATAGAGTTCACAGATTCTTCTCTTAGAAATCCCTGACTTTGGATCTTTCCTCTGCCACTAACTTCCAGAGTGAACTTGGGTAGTTTATTATTTTACTTCTTTTTCATGAGATTTAGAAATCTTCACCCCTTTACCTAATATGATTATCAATGTATTAATACACAATATCACCTATGGATTGGAATGCAAAGACTATCTTGCCCAAAATATTGCATGTTTTAAAGGTACAGAATGGAAGCAGAGAAGCAATATATTGCATTATTAAAAAAAAAAAAACTATCATAATTAGAGTAATTTAGAAAAACTATGTCTTTTTTCCTAAGCCAAGTGATCTTAAAGGCATCATTCTCTAAAAAATCATGCCTTCCAATTTCCTAGGATTATTCCAACTTCTTTACCAGGAAAACTACTAAAAGCCACCCTGTTCTGACTGATGTTTTTAAAGCACATTAAGAATGTTTTCTTGTCTCAGGGCCTTTTCACTTGCTGTTTCAGTTCCTGGAAGTCTATGTTTTGTACTTCTTTTTGTCTTGGCCCCTCATTCCCTTTAGATGTTAACTCAAATATCATCAACTTAGAGTGTCTCTCCGCACCTTTCCATCTAAAATTTTCACTGTTCTCTGCCTCTCTACACAGGCTATTCTGTTTGAAATCATCTAAGAGTTAAGCATTATTTATTAATAATGTTGTATTAAATATTCATAAAGAACTCCTAGGGACATTAAACAATTTGTGATACATCCACACAAAGGATGAGATATAGTGTTGCTATAAAAAAACATGAAAGATATCTATATGTTAAAATAGACTAATTTCCATGATATACTGCTACCTTATTTTAGAATGCTCCCATTTGTGTATAAACCTATAAATATATACACACATGCATATGCATGCACATTTGAAAAGACATGTTATTCTGAAAGGATATATGATTGCTTTGGAAAAAGGTGGACTTTCGTAAAGACATATGAATTATTTTTCCAGTAAAAGAACATTTAAAAAATAAAAGAGAGAAATTTGTCCACCAATTACAAATTATTTATTGAATAAGTATTATTTACCATGGACTGTGAAGATTGAGATAACAGGATTCAGAGTGTTGGTGGCAAGCTGATGACTCAGGTGAGTCCTAGATAGAAATTATAATATTTTGGATGTAATATTATCTGGAGATATAACGTGGATGCCCCATGCTTGTCTAAAAGAGATCATCCTAGAAGGAGGAGATTTAATACATAAATGAAATATATGATGTAAGTGTTTGAAATTTAAAGAAGTAGAGAACAGAGTGAATTTAAACAGAATGGCTAGGAAGGACTCTGAGTTGGGCAAATTTGAATCAGGACGTGAAAAAAGAGAGAGATAAACTCATAAAGGGGGCAGATGGGTAGGGAACAGCAAATACAAAGATCCTCAGACAGAAACAAGCCTACACACTGAGGAAGTGCTAAAGGAATGACACCACTACTGACAGTTCTCCTGAGAAAAATGTTAAAACATTTTTAGGAAATCATATAGCACTTGTCTGGGCAAAGCGCTTGCTCTGTTACTGGGCTAGGTAGATTACTTGTTTGTGTGTTCAGCTTCTTCAATCATTTCTGACTCTTTGCAAACCATGGACTGTAGCATGTGAGGCTCCTCTGTCCTCTACTATCTCCTGGAGTTTACTCAAATTCATGTCCATGGAGTTAATGATGCTATCTAACCATCTTATTCTCCGCTGCCCCTTTCTCCTTTAGTCTTCAGTCTTTCAGGGTCTTTTCCAATGAGTCGGTTCTTCATATCAGGTGGTCAAATTTGGAGCTTCAGCTTTAGCATCAATCCTTCCAATACATATTCAGGGTTGATTTTATTCAGGACTTGCCAGGACCAGCCGGCAAAGAGAACAGTTCGCGATCGCAACAGCACGGAAGCCTGAGAAAAAAGCCGATAGTAAAGAATGGGGTCGAGAAGACTGAAATGCTCTTGAGGCAAGTCAGTGATTTTATTGAGTAAAACAGCTACATTTATACTAGTACAAGCAGAAAACATAGTTCATAAAAAATGCCATCTGGTTTTTGTCTCATCAATACAATTCTTTGTCTTAAGTGATTGCAGAAGCTTACATCTTGTTTTTGGCATTCCAAGATAAACTACTCAGTGAAGGTCACTACTATGTTTTTCTCAAGGAAGAACAAAGGAGACCCGGCAAACGTTTTACTACTTTATCATGGGGTGGTGGGACAGGGAATGGCCTCTTTCAAGGCTTTCCCAGGGCCTTTTTGGGCCTTGAGCAGGCCAGCTCCCGGCAAGGATTGACTGATTTGATTTCCTTGCTGCCCAAGGGATTCTCCAGAGTCTCCTTTAGCATCACAATTTTAAAGCATCAGTCCTTCAGTGCTCAACTTTCTTTATGGTCCAACTGTCACATCCACACGTGACTACTGGAAGAATCATAGCTTTGATTATAAGGACCTTTACTGGCAAAGTGATGTCTCTACTTTTTAATATACTGTCTAGGTTTGTCATAGTTTTCATGGGGAAAATTATTTTATTGAGATAGAGTTCCCTAGATCTTTGGAATAATTTCATCCTAATGGTAATATAAAAATTTTCATTAGATAGCTGATAAGATGTACAATTGAAATTTTAATACTTTTTTTAGAGTTGTACGAAAACTTTCTTTGAGATAATATTGACTATCAACTGCAATAGTATTGATTATGAGGTTAATGTAGGTTTGCTACATTGATACAGAATTTATATCATTTTGAACATGCTTAGCATATTAGAAAATAACTAAACCTACATTTTAAGCTCTAAAAGTTTCATTGTAAAAGAAAATGAGTTAAAAAAGGGAAATTGTTTATGAATGTTAAATGCTTTATTAAATTCATTGTTAAAATATTTTCCACACTTAGATATGAATAAATATATTCATATGTGTTTGTCAGTGTTGAATGGAAACCCACTCCAGTATTCTTGCCTGGAGAATTCCATGGACAGAGGAGCCTGGTGGTCTTCCATGGTGTTGCAATGAGTTGGACATGACTAAGTGACTAGCGCGCACACACACACACACACACACACACACACATACACACTAGCCATGTGCTGCCAAAAAAATGTTATTGATAATCTTCATCACTTTTATCAAACCTTGCTAACTAATACAGAAACATGACAAGATCTTGAAACAAGATGTCTTTGTGAGAAACAAAAAAAATCATTGACCTTTTAATTTTTATAAGTGGACAAACTATAAACTTATTAATATGTCAAATTTTCTCTCAAAACAAACAGTTTTATTAGGTAGATTTATTAAATTAGAATGCTGTTGAAAAATTTTGAGAATAAGAAAACACATTTGATTCTGCTTTGAGAATATGCAATGTTTTGAAATAAAATAGAAAGAGGGCACTTTAAATGTGAACTCATCCAGAACCTTAAACTTTATCAATAAAGATGGTAAATTTCCCATAAGATTTTTTTTAAAGTAGTGGAGGGGAAAGCAGGATCGTATGTACTCTGTATTGGGAAATAACATGGGTGAGTGAGAAGCATTAACCCCAGAATATGAAGAGAAGCTGATTGCCACAGGGATTCTGAAGGGACATAATGGAAGTTGAATAGCCATTCTGTGCCCTGGAATAAAGGCATCTTTGAGGGACTATGCATCTCAAATCCAAAGGAAGGACCAACCACACAAAATGTACTGTCAATTAGAATGACATTAGACACAGGTGAGCGTGGCCAGCTTGGAGGGCTATGGTCCATAGGATTGCAAAGAGTCAGACATGACTGAAGCAATTCAGCTGCATGCAAGCACAGAATTAAATTCTCCTAGGTGGATATTTGGCTGAGTGTCCTCACAATAGATAAAAGTTAAAAAAATTGGTTCAATAGACCTTACACTCGTCAACAATATTTGATTTTTATCCCCTTTTGGGGAGGGTAAAGAAAAGGATATTACTTTGTGGGGTATGAAGTACAGGCTTTAGTGAAGATTTCCCAAAGAAAATGGAAATGAGAAAAATGGCTGTAAAACTGACATTTTCATATCAATACATAATAAATCATAGGAGAACTATGCAAATTTTTCTTGCACATATTGAATGAATTTGTTGTATCCAAGAGTATTTCCTTAGAGGCTCTATTTCTCATCATAAATGAATCAGTTTCCTTTTTAATTTTCTTCCCAGTCTGAGGAATTTTATCAATGTGAGTCTACCCTTGGCAAATAGACATCTTTTAGCCCTGAAATACAGGTGGTCACATCCCAGGCTATGCTATAGTCACTCAGGTTTCTGGGGGTACAACCAGTACGACTTTCTCAAAATATATATCCTTGGATATTGACTTTAGTCACCTAAGAGATTTTCACCAATTGGCATTTATAACATATTTAAGAACAAATTCCCTAGTTGATCCTTTAAAAATGAATAATAAGCAAATGGAATCTTTAAAACACCAATTTTTTTAAATCAAAGACATAAAGTGAATTATCTTTTTTACTTTTTTATACTAAATTGGTTTACCCTTACACTGTTATTTGAAATAGCAGGATATCTTAATTCTTTTACTTTTGTAAAGTGTAAAGAGACTCCTTCATTTGGTAAATATTTGTACATATTTGGTGAGCTGAATCAACTCTACGATTGATGATTATTCCTAGTTTAATCATTTTACAAATCTTCGGTGTTTGTGAAATTTTTAGATACAGAACTGAGTTGCACATTGAAGCACAAAAGATCTGAGTATTACCTTTATATTTAATTAAATTAGATATGTTTGGATTAAAGAAAATCTTAATCATTGTCTTGCTAAACATCCAGGGAATCAAATCAACACATCACATTTAATATAAACTCTTTCTACAACACTGAAGCAACAGCACCATCAACAAAATAGGACTGCAGTAAATACTCCCAGAAAACGTTAGTTGCTTCATAAATAAAACTGAATTTTTTTTTTAAGGGGTGATCTTATAGATTTAAAGGTAAAGGGTCAGGATTCACTTAGAATAATGTATTTGATAAATTAGTAGATTTCAAAATATATTAGATTCAAGTCTAATACACATATAATGTCAAGTCTACTATGCACATTTACAACATAAACAGATATGAACAAATCTAAAGCTATTATCTAATTGTAGATAATAATCACATGGTGTGTGCCTAACATGTATTAACACATTTCTAGCTTTGCCCTCAAAGAGCAGTGTTGTTAATTCTGGCCACAGTAACTCTGGTGTGACCTCTGGCCGTCTGTGCCCGTCTGAGTGGGGTTCTGTTGTGACAGACAGTGGGGACAGTGCCAGAGCCATGCAGACCAGAACCACCTCTCACATGCTCTGTGTTCTGGATGGGTCTCCAGGCTCCTTCAAGCCTGTTTCCTGATCTGTGAAAAAGGGATGATGTCAATCATACAGTCCACGGGGTGGGCAGGAAGGATGGCTGGCAAACCCACAGCCCAGGGCCTGGCATGGATTCAGCTCCTCCAAAATGATAAGAGGAGCTTTTATTATTCTCATTATCCTAGAAATGTCTCTGTAAATTGTTTGCTTTAGTAAAATCTTGATTTTAAAAAGGCCCGCCCCCCCAAAAAAAGCAGTGTTGTTGATTTTCAGCTACTAAGTCATGTCAGACTCTTAGAGACTCCATGGACTGCAGAGTGTAGGCTTCCCTGTCCTTCACTAGCTCCTGGGCTTTACTCAAAGTCAGTGTTATTTACTTCTATTTTTTTTTTTCCAAATTTGAGGAAATATTATTTTATATTAAATAATGTTTTATATTTTATTAAAAATAAATAACTTATTGTCATTCTAAGTTTAAGGAAATTAAAATTCAATAAGCACATATTCATTTCACAAAATGCATGAGTTTTTTACAGTGTCTGAGGCATGCATAGAATGCATAGCAATCTTAGAAATGGCACATGTATGCAGCAATAAGTGAAGATGACCTACTTTGCTAGAATTCACAAGAGAACTAAGCTTAAATTTCTACAAGATATCAAGCCTTGCTGCTGCTGCTGCTAAGTCGCTTCAGTCGTGTCCGACTCCGTGCGACCCCACAGACGGCAGCCCACCAAGCTCCCCATCCCTGGGATTCTCCAGGCAAGAATACTGGAGTGGGTTGCCATTTCCTTAGTAAAAATAAAACCTTAACATTGCCTTTTTACCATATCTTAAATACTATACTTATAAATATACAGAAAGCTGGGTGCTGAAGAATTGATACTTTTGGAACTGTGGTGTTAGAGAAGACTCTTGAGAGTCCCTTGGACTGTAAGGAGATCAAACCAGTCCAACCTAAAGGAAATCTGTCCTGAAAGTTCATTGGAAGGACTGATGCTGAAGCTGAAACTCCAATACTTTGGCCACCTGACGCGAAGAACTTACTCACTGGAAAAGACCTTGATACTGGGAAAGATTGAAGGCAGGAGGAGAAGGGGACAACAGAGGATGAGATGGGTGGATGGCATCACCAACTTGATGGGCATGAGTTTGAGCAAGCTCCGGGAGTTAGTGATGGACAGGGAAGCCTGGCGTGCTGCAGTTCGTGGCTTTGCAGAGTCAGACACACTGAGTGACTGAACTGATATAATTTAGTTTCACATACAATACATACATATGCTTTTATTCACCAGCATTTAAATACAAAAACAAAGCTATCCTCTTCCCTATTTTAACCTGCTGATAACAGTTTTGCAAAAAAATTCAGCCCCAAATGCATCCTTACCATTTCTAGTTAAAGTGTCTTTTCAGCAACATTAGGACCCAGACATTTTAAAGCAATCTGAAAGTAGAAACTTTCCAATTTGCTTTTTCTAACCTTTTACAGTTCTCCCCTATCGACTAAAAAAGTATAATCACAACCTGGAAGTAGAATTATTTTATTTGATGGGAATATTTAAGACTCTGAGCCCAGGAGACAGCATCTCAGTAGCTCTGAGAAAACTGCTCCAAGGAGGCAGGGGGTAAGTCAGGCTATATACAGGTTTGCAACAAATGGAGCAGGCAGTCTGAATATCAAAGATCAGGTATCAAGTTAAGGAATTTAGCATTCTAGATTGCCAGAAGAAATATCAATAACCTCAGATATGCAGATGACACCACCCTTATGGCAGAAAGTGAAGAAGAACTAAAGAGCCTCTTGATGAAAGTGAAAGAGGAGAGTGAAAAAGTTGGCTTAAAACTCAACATTCAGAAAACTAAGATCATGGCATCTGGTCCTATCACTTCATGGCAAATAGACCCTGATGGTAGGAAAGATTGAAAACATCACTGACTTCATGGGCATGAGTTTGAGCATGCTCCAGGAGTTGGCGATGGACAGGAAAGCCTGGCTTGCCGCAGTCCACAGAGTCACAGAGTCAGACACGACTGAGCGACTGAACTGATGTATGGGGAGATGGGAGTCTCTGGGCTCACTGAATTCATTCTTCTCATATGCACTTGAGCTATCTGGGGCCAATCCTGTTTCCTTGTTCACCTTGCTTCTTGCATTCCTCTAGCTTCTCAGCAATCACCATGGGGGGTGGCAGCACTGCTGGGTTGCAGTTGGGGAGCTCGCATTCATATTTGGAGGTCAGAAATCAGTGATGGCTGTGACATTTCTCGTTTATTAATATGGAAGGAGATATTTTAATTTTATACCCTCATAAAAATTCATTGGCAAACCAATTTAGTCTTTGTCAAGACCAACAAAACCTTTCAACTTTGTTTCATGGAGACAAGAATCATCCTCATTTCATATTTTTACACAATTTTAATAAGTTGCTTCATCACAATAGCAAATGTAGCTGGCTTAAATGCATTTGGAAACAAAAAGTTGGCTCTTTAGGCATCAGGCAGTGAGCATTTATAGGAGAGTTGAGACCAATAACAGGAGTAGGATGAATGAAAGTTAGTGATCACACCTTCTCTCCCTTTCTCTCCCTATTTTTTCCTGTTGCAATTTAGACCTGAGAAAGAGTATATATTTTACTTTGCTTATTCAATTAAATGTAAGTTCAGTTCAGTTCAGTCACTCAGTCGTGTCCGACTTTTTGCAACCCCATGAACTGCAGCACACCAGGCCTCCCTGTCCATCACCAGCTCCCGGAGTCCACCCAAACCCATGTCCATCGAGTCGGTGATGCCATCCAACCATCTCATCCTCTGCCATCCCCTTCTCCTCCTGACCTCAGTCTTTCCCAGCATCAGGGTCTTTTTAATGAGTCAGTTCTTCCCATCAAGTGGCCAAAGTATTAGAGTTTAAGCTTCATTTATTTGAAAAGACCTCTCATAAGGTCTTTCTCATAAGGATAATCAAAGATTATCCCATTCACTTCTCTACTTAATGAAGTTACTATAGAGTTCCAAATATTAGATGTATTTGTACAGATATCTGTCAATTGAGTATACTAAATTGTTGTGCTAAGAAGAAATAGTATAGTATGTGTTTGGAGCTATTTTTACAGATCCAATTCTTTTGATTTTTATCCTTATTTACAAACAAAGCATTTGGCTTTCAAAAATAGCAATGCAAGCTGAAAGTTTTTGATAGTTTCTAAAGGATTGCCAAAAGAGACTTGTAAATGTTTTCTATTTGCTGTAGCACAAATTATAAAATACAGCTTAAAAGTGCACAACAATCTGAGAATAAAGAACAAATAGATAAGACATCATAAAAGTGATTTTTATCTCATCATTATTTCTAATATAACTACTTGAATTTTTGATGACTTTGCAACTCTTAAAACATACAGTGAATTTAATATGCATATTTGCATACTCGATTTTAAGAAATATTGAGATTAAATGCCATCACATTCTACACACTGGTTCTACATTTGTGCCTTCATTTTTCAATACATCAAAATTATATTTGAATTCTGGTCATTTTGATGTTTACTTTCAGTCAAATATTGCCCAAATATTTAGAACTCACTAATAACAGTTTTCTTAATTATCTAAAAGGGGAAAAACTATTCCCTGTACCTACTAGGAATTCTTTGAGAAGAATAAATAAATAAAGATATAAAATTATGTTAAAACACAAACTTTGATATGCAAATGCAACACTTTTAATATAAACAAATAAATCAATTATTTAGGAACTGAATATTTCTTTTAATTGTTGATACATTTCTAATGTATAGATAGTTATCATCTCTTTTTATGAGTGCATAGAGCTGAATTTTGTTTGTTTGTTTGTTTAGAAAGAGATCAAGTTCTTTCCGTGATTAAAGCCCAAAAGCCAACATACTGTTTTCTTTATGGAGAGGGAGCAGCATTAGTAACACCCAGTGTCCAGAGGCAGGAGTGGGCTTGTGTCTTCATAGAGTTCCTGGCACAAGCTTTTGGTGTCACTCCAGATGTTGGCTGCCATAATTCATAGTCATTTTCTGAGCGTCATTCACCAGTCTTACGTATGATTTTCAGAGTAATCATTTAAATTCCTTTTTTCGGGTTAATAATTACTTTTTGACCAAGTTCCTCTATTACATACAATTTGTGCTCAATGACTTCCCAATCAAGAAAATTATCAATGCATGCACAGTACAGAAGTAAAGAAAACTTCCCTAGAGGGTAGGAGACTGATTGTCAGCTCCAAGAGATACCATTAATTTGGCCCATGACCTTGTGAACACTCCCCCAGACCACTCTTAATATGTGAAATAAAAAATTGTCTGTAACACACCATCTATGAGTATTACAATAGATGGGATAGTTCCAACCTTAGTTTACACTCTGGAGTTTCCTGATAAAATGGAAGGCAATAAGAATCTGAAATAAAATTTATCATAAGAAATAAAGAGAGAACAGAACACCTATTGTGAGGTTATTAAAAATAAAAAAAGTCTGGCTTAAAAAGGAAAGAGAGGAGAGGAAGGATGGAAGGAGAGAAGGTAGGAAGTTCAGAGAGAGAAAGAGAAACTGAATCCCTCAAGCACATTAGTATGACTAATATCAGGACATCTAAATATCATTACTCTGTATTGCAACTGTGAAGACAGAAGCATCTGGAAATTTATATGGAATTAATCTTTCTGTGAGTATCACCCAGTTGCCACCATGACAGAATAAAATCCACAGCTTTGTTTTTTATTATTCTGATATTAGTATATGTATAATCAGAATTTGTTGCTATTTTTTTTTTTAATTTCCATAACACTGTTGTGCATAAAATGACAAGTGATGAACTAAAGTTTCAGGTGAAAAATAATAATTTTTTTTTTTTTTTTAGAAAATGAAATCATTTCAGGAATTTCTTACCCACCTGGATTCATCCAAGAGCACAGATACTTTACATCAACAACAAATATGAGACTTTACACTAACAGAGAGGGGGCTAGGGAGTGTTACTCACTTCTGATTGTTGAGGGGAGGGGTGAGGTGCTAATAAGTAAACAATGCACAGGATGAAATAAATCAACGCCATTCGCCATTCCAGTTTTCTCTCTCTGCCTTTAAGAAAGTCACTTTTCCTCCTTGAGTCTTTTTTTCCATCTAGGGAGTGAAAATGAGAACACTGTTTATGTTTAATTCCAGTGTTTACTTTGAGGTTCAAACAAGCTAGATGAATTATTTTGTGAACTCCATTGTGTTATGCAAAAAAATTAAAAAAATAGGGTTTAAAACATGTTTCTTTGCCTCTCTTTCTCAAATGTGCCAAGATATTAACATTTAGTTGCTTTAAAAAGAACAAATAATTATTAGATATTCCATTTTTCAGTGAAGAGACAATCTAATCTTCAAACTGATTTTTTTTTTCCTCAGAATACTCTCCAAGAGTGTAGGACTGTTTTTATAGTATCATTAAGTGGTATAATGAAAATTCACCACTTAATAAGAAGTCTATTTCCCAGGGGCATAGACTTTGTCTCTGATTCTTATATAGGTGGTCCTCTGTATATTCTCTAAGGAACATGGGAACACGGTGGCAGGTATTTAATAAATATTTCAGGTTATAAAAAATACACTTAAATTGCCTGGTAATACACTTTTCAGCACAGTAAAAGTGCTAGAAAGCCCAATATACTGTTTAAAGAACAAAGAAAACCACAGTTAAATTTTAAAATGTCAGAAATCCCTTCAGGCAATTATCCCCCAGGAAATTCGCGATAGACATTTTGATGTGTGCCTAAAATCTAAGAAGCTTACTGCATTACACTCAGATGGAAAAAGTAAAAAGGTGCCTAGAAACATAATTCTCAGGCTCTTCTTCCTCCATTGTATGCAAAAATCCCTTAGTGGTATATAAATGATTTCACAGTCAACATTTTCACAGTAAATAATTCACCTTCCCACCATATTCTTTATGGGTGCTATATACACTCTTTACGAGATAGCACTAAAATTCAGTAGGTTTCTCTATTTTACTTCTTTTGTTCATTCATATGAATGAACAATACATATACACTTAGTTCCTTCTATAATAATTTTCTGTTTTATCGGTGAATGAAGCCTTTCTTTTAATTCTAATCTTATGGTTAATGAAGTTATCATATGTATGATATATGAACCAGTAATTTTCTAAACTTACAATAAAATGAAATCAATGAGAAAACCACTGTGAGAATTATTTCATTACCATGAAAACACAGAAGGCATTTTTACCATCTCACAATGTATTAAAGCCATCATTAAGTCTAGCACTCTTTTTTACTGAAAGATGTGAATAAATGATCATTAATGGCAAGTTCTGACTGAAGAACTCATGAGTAAAACAGCTTTTTTAGTACCTGCACAATCATGAAAACATCATTTTCATTCAAATGTGATATCCCCACTACTTCTTACTATATCCTCCACTTTTTATTTCCCTGCTTACCCCAAGGCCAAAGATTATGTAGACTGAGAGAAAGGACTATCAGCCGAGTTCAGTGTGATGAGGAAAATAATTCCAGCCCAGTTAATGTAAATTTGAATTTGCAGGACTGCATAGCCTCTGTGAAGAAAGCTGAGCACCGAAGAATTGATGCTTTTGAACTGTCAAGTTGGAGAAGATTCTTGAGAGTCCCTTGGACTGTAAGGAGATCAAACCAGTCCAACCTAAAGGAAATCTGTCCTGAAAGTTCATTGGAAGGACTGATGATGAAGCTGAAACTCCAATATTTTGGCCACCTGATGAGAACTGACTCATTAGAAAAGACCCTGATGCTGGGAAAGATTGAAGGCGGGAGGAGAAGGGAATGACAGAGGATGAGATGGTTGGATGGCATCACCGACTCAATGGACCTGAGTTTGAGTAAACTCCAGGAGTTAGTGATGGACAGGGAAGCCTGGCGTGCTGCAGTCCATGGGGTCACAAAGAGTTGAACACGACTGAGTGACTGAACTGATAGCCCCTTTATTTTGTATCACAGAAGGAAACTAAATAAACCTATGTGTTGTTTTTTTTTTTGTTTATTTGTTTTGTTTTTTTTAATGAGTAAATTTAAAGGCTCCCCTGGTTGCTCAGACAATAAAGCATCTGCCCACAGTGCGGGAGACCCAGTTTGATCCCTGGGTCGGGAAAATCCCCTAGAGAAGGAAATGGCAACTCACTCCAGTACTCTTGCCTGGAAAATCCCACAGATGGAGGAGCCTGGTGGGCTACAGTCAATGGGGTCGCAAAGTCAGACCCGACTGCGCAACTTCACCTTTACTTTCTTTAAAGGACATGCTATAACTCATTATAGAAAGATGCCAAGAACCTACAATCTCCATATGTGTCTGGTAACCCGTGCCTCCACAAAAAAAGAAAACACACACACAATAATTTTAGGAAGTAAGGTATATCGAAAAAGTGCAGAATTTGGTATTCAAAAATGTCTCTTCAAGACATGTGCACCCCAATGTTCATCGCAACACTGTTTATAATAGCCAGGACATGGAGGCAACCTAGATGCCCATCAGCAGATGAATGGATAAGGAAGCTGTGGTACATATACACCATGGAATATTACTCAGCCATTAAAAAGAATTCATTTGAACCAGTTCTAATGAGATGGATGAAACTGGAGCCCATTAGACAGAGTGAAGTAAGCCAGAAAGATAAATACCAATACAGTATACTAACACATATATATGGAATTTAGAAAGATGGTAACGATAACCCTATATGCAAAACAGAAAAAGAGACACAGAAATAGAGAACAGACTTTTGAACTCTGTGGGAGAAGGTGAGGGTGGGATGTTGCAAAAGAACAGCATGTATATTATCTATGGTGAAACAGATCACCAGCCCAGGTGGGATGCATGAGACAAATGCTCGAGCCTGGTGCACTGGGAAGACCCAGAGGAATCGGGTGGAGAGGGAAGTGGGAGGGGGGATCGGGATGGGGAATACGTGTAAATCTATTGCTGATTCATGTCAATGTATGACAAAACCCACTGAAAAAATAAATAAATAAATAAATAAAAAAGAAAAAAAAATGTCTCTTCAAATCTTTTTGTACTAACTCTGCAGCTTTGGGTAAGTTACTTAGCTTCTTTGAAGGTTGTAGTGGGGTGTAAATGCAAGAACACATATAATGAGTTTTACATGCTTTTTCTACTCAAAGTGTAATAACTATACTCAATGCTGTTCAGAAACCTTTTGTGCCCTACATAGTTCTTAGTCCATATTGTCCTCCAGATATTGAGAGAGTGCCCAGCCTCTAAGTGGCACTGTGCAAATCTCATTTTTTTAATTTCGCTGAGGTTTACAAATTAGAAAATCTACATATTAATGCCAGAATGACCTAGGGACATGAAGGAGTTATAGCCCAAGGGGAAGGCCTTGAACAATGAAGGTGGGATGCTGGGTGGACAGCTCCCCTCTTCTTTCTCCTTGAGCGAATACTTGGGAGGCTCATGGTGCTTGTCTCCTGTGAGGTTCTGATTGGGTCAAATCTCAGTTGGATCGAATAAGAAGTTGTCTTTTTTTTTTTTTTTTTTTTTCTGCTTCCTGTTTGTCTTTCTTTCTAGTTCTCCTTCTGCTCCTTTGATATATTTCCCAATTAAAATAGTGCACACAAATTTTTGTCTCATTCTTTACTTTCCTGGGCAGAGTACTCCATGCCAAAACAAAATGATCAACACTCTTAGATCATTTCTAGAAGCAATGGATTGGGATTAATGTACCATGACTTTGCAGTGCTTCACATCAACACAAAGTCTATAACATTTGCTTTGAGAATAGACAGTAACAAATGTGATTTCAGGTGGATTAGAGAAGAAACTTCATAGTAAGACTTCCTTTCTCTTACTGCTCCTGGAAGCACTATAACCATCCCCACATCAAGGAGCTTAGGCTAATATTCTAGATGATGGGAGATGCCTGGCCAACCCATCCTTGTCACTCATTTAATATCAGTCCACATCCAGAAGTGAGTGAGCCAGCTGTCAAGGCTTGGCTGAGCCACCAGCTGACTAAAAAGACCAGCAAACCTTGTTCAGACTGAAAGTAGTGCATAATCTTGTCAGAAGAATTGTGAAAAATAGTAAATGTTACTTAAAACATTCACTTTGGGGGTAGTTTGTTATGAATCGAAATCTAATTGATGCAAGGGGAGTCCATCTGGATTACTTTTGCTTTTCTCACATCCAATAAGACTAGGGGAATCAACTTAATTTTCTAAAAATAAAACTATTAGAATTTTATTGTACTTGAAAGGTCAACCTTCATTGTTTCCTTTGTCTTTTCTTGCATTTTGTCATTACTGTTTAGTCTTAACTATTAGAGATTCACTTACAGATTTTCAGATGCTAGAATGTTTTGTATTTCCCTCACACGTTGAACCAAAGATAAGGTGACCAATAGAATATAGCAGAAGTGACAATATGTTAATTTTTGAGATTAGGTTACAAAAGATAGCAGATGCTCTCTTAAAATTACTCCTCTCATTCTCTCTATGTCTATACCTACATCTAAATCAAATATATATATATATATATATATATATATATATATATTCACTCATTACTCACTCTGAAAGAAGCTACACCCTAAGTCATAAGGATACGCAAGCCAACTAAGGAAAAGTCTTGGTGAGCAACCAAGGTCTACCATCAACATCTAGTGAGAAACTAAGGTCTGCCACACTATATGGAGTGAACTTACAAGTGGATTATCCCACAGGTGAACCTTCTGATGACACTTCTTGAATGTACCTCATGACTCATCCTGATTCATATCCAACCAAGCTTATCCTCAATTCTTTATCAACAAAAACTTTGAGACAGTAATTGCTGTTTTATCTGCTAAATTTCTGGGGCCATTTGCTACAAAACAATAAATATTACAATGCCCAACCCTGATGGGTGATACAGTACAGATTAGGTACTGGCCCCACATCTCCTTATGAATCTTAATTAGTCCAATTAATTTTCAGTCCTGGATTTTTTCAGCATCTTCTCTTTGAAGCAAGGGGAATGAGGCTCAAAAAATCTAATCAAATAACCAATCATCAGTATACATACTCATCTGAATTGGAAGATAATCTTTAACATCATGAAAATGTTTTTGTAAATTTCATTTTAGAAAAATCAAGGGAAAAATATTTGTTGAATATATTAATAGAGTCTTCAGTGGCAGTTGTAGGGATCTGGTCACAGTCTTTCAGGACTAACATCTGCAGTCAAAATGCATTGGCACTATTTATTGCTAAGCACACATGCACATGTATACACACAGGGTACCATCAACACTTCAGTATGTATTAGTATTTCTCAAATCAGGGAACCTTTTTTTTTCACTCAGCTTATTTCTTGTAGACAGATTATCTGTGTCTTGGCTTGCTTCTGGCTTCGATGCATCCTCTGAGCCTATTTCTGGAAAAGTTCCCTTGCTTTAGGAATAGTCCAGTCTTACCATTGTAGAAATCTGACATATCCTAAGTCTCAATCTCCTTTCATCCTTGCCTTTGCTACCTAAAGTTATAGCCAGCTAATTTTCATCCATCCATTTATTCATACACACATCCCTGGATTTACTCTAATTGCATATATCACTGGTAATTTATTGGTGAGTGAAGTGTTTCTAGAAAAGTGCTACCTAGTAAAGCAAGTCCACTCCAATAAAAATTAATTTAAAAAATAGCAGAGCAAAGGAAATAAAATGTGACCTTCTAGAATATGAGGTTTTTCATATATACATACATATCTTCTTAGGAAGAAGATTCTATTCTAAATTCAAATCTAGATTTAAATATTCAAAGAAATGATTTTCAACATTAGCAAAAATCAGGAGTTCTCTTTGAGAGAAAGTAAAGACCACCAGGAAATATTCCATAACCACTAGCTACTTCCTATCCTGAGAGAAGAACAAGGCCAATAACCTCTGGGAATGAGGAATTGGACTGTGAGAGAGTTTGAAGCAGCTGGTACTTCAGGGCAGGAGTCTGTACACAAACTGATAAAGCCATTTTTCCAGGAATTTCACTTGGTGAAATTCAAAGATAAAACATCCTCTTATTAATGTAAGTGCCAAAGTTTGGTGACACTGGGGGACTGTGGCACCAACCTCTGAATGATAGAAAAATGCATGATCCTGGCTAAGAGCAGAGCTGAACTGTTTGCACCATTCCTCAGACAAGCAGGCTCATGGATTCAGCTCACACAGAGAGCTCACAGAAATATCTACACCACCTTAAAATATCAAGTAGAAAGCTTAAAATGTAAACTTTTGAATACTTTTCCATTTACGTCTACTTTGGCCTTGTCTTCCTCTCACTCCAAGAATGTACCCCAAGTAGATTAAATCTCAAAGATAAAGAATTCATTTCCAGAGTACATTTCCTTGGTACATTAAAATCAGCTTTTAAAATTCTATTTTCTGGTAACATGTCATTTTCCCCTTATCATCCAACAACTGTAATATTAAGGAAATTTATTGTGTAGCCCAGGGCCTTGGAAGGATAAGACCAAAATGTTATACAACTGTAGATTTGGGAATGCTTTTTGAAGCTAGCCAAATACTGCTCATTGAGATACAATTTACTCCTTCAATCCCATGGAGTAGAGAAAATGTTTATGTTTAATTAAAACTACAGTTGAAGATCCATCTACACCCTAGAGGCATTATGTTCATGCCTAAACAGTTTATTGATAACTGTTTGCAACTCATCTTTCTGCAGCTTCTCTTGACTGCTTGCAGGCAGAATCAGTGTCTTCTCTGTTCTTATAACACTTAACAAAGCTTCATGAAAACACTTACTCTATTATAGAATAGCTAGTTTTTCTATGGCTTCTTCCTCCTGGGCAGTGAGTATCCTGAAGGCAAGGACAGTGTCTTTGGTTTTTGGTGCCTAAAACAATATTACAGCCCAAGAGTTTATTAGACACTCCAAATTATTTGCAAAAGGTTAACTACTACTTAAAATGATTTTAATTCAGGACCATAAGAGAAAAATGTCTAAATATTGGATTTCTTCATGGATGGTTAACTATCTTCTATTCCTTCTATTATTTCGAGGGGTAACTCTGGGAGGTGTTGGGGAGATCAGAAATGAAAGGATGGAATGGGAACACATCAGGAGATAGTGACTGGAGGATGTAGGAGAGTGCTTAGGTAAAAGGTTGGGGTATAAGAGATGCATTGCAGTATGATATATAGATGTATCCATAGAGCTTGGCCATTAATACTATTATGTAGTTCGCTTTTGACAGAGGTTATGCAACAAGATCCAGATAAGAAAAATATACTGTCCCCCCTGAAACTGTTCATTTTGGCTATGGCTTTGATCACACAGGGTCTCTTGTTTCTGCTAATTTTCTGATCCTTTTTTGGCAGGCTTCTTAGAGTGACCCTGGTTTGATAGGCCTCTTAGAGTGACATGGCAGTTTCTATATACTCTTTAAAAAAAAAAAGTATTCTCTACTTCAATGAGTTAGAGTTAGTTGATACTTATTGTAAGTAAGAATCTTCCTTGAATAGGCATGATAAGGTTTTTAGGTTCCAGTGGTCATGTATGGATGTGAGAGTTGGACTGTGAGGAAAGCTGAGCACCAAAAAATTTATGCTTTTGAACTGTCATGTTGGAGAAGACTCTTGAGAGTTCCTTGGACTGCAAGGAGATCCAACCAGTCCATCCTAAAGGAGATCAGTCCTGGGTGTTCATTGGAAGGACTGATGCTGAAGCTGAAACTCCAATACTTCGGCCACCTCATGCAAAGAGTTGACTCATTGGAAAAGACCCTGATGCTGGGAGGGATTGGGGGCAGGAGGAGAAGGGGACGACAGAGGATGAGATGGCTGGATGGCATGACCGACTCAATGGGCATGAGTTTGAGTAAACTCCGGGAGTTTGAGATAGACAGGGAGGCCTGGCGTGCTGCAATTCATGGGGTCGCAAAGAGTCGGACACGACTCAGTGACTGAACTGAACTGAAACTGTTTCAATGACTAGATCTGAGGTATGATGCAAGGATTTTCACAAGAAATGAGATATAAACTTTGTTTCTTAGTTGTTGTTTAATAACAATACCTAGTGAAGCACACTGCTATTTGTTGATAAACTGTTTCATAGACACATGTGTGGGTGAAGAAATGAATAAATGAACCGCCAAAGGGAAAAATTGAAGTGTGTTCCATGCCACTCAGCTAAATCAAATTACAGTTAAATGTTCGTCAAATTATGATACAACTCCACAGAGTACAGAAAGCAATGAAGAAATATTCAGGGGCTTTTTAGACAGGGAAGATTTAGTTTACTAACTAACTGAATCCAGCATACTTATCTTCTCTTGGGCAACAAGAAACCAAATACCATACTTTCCAAGTTGAATGAAGTGTGACTTTACATTTTTCAGACTGAAACTAAAACTAAAGCCTATGAAATAGGAAAACATTAACATTTAGAATAAAACGTTATTTGTGACTGAAAATGATCTCAATTTGTACAGAATGTCATTATTAATATTACTTAGGCTTACCTGCACCCCTCTCTATCTAAGGCTGACATTTTTTTTAGGAACTGTGAGGGTTCTGAGACTGTTTCGTTCAGAAGCTCACAAATGCATTTGATATAGTTTCATATCCATGAAAGGCTTGATTCCAACACATTTTCTAATCTCTAATCTCCCTTATCGTAATGGATGTTTTCCACTTGGGTATTTTAAGACTAGATCAAATTAAATGTAGTTCAACAACCTGATTCTCCCATCTGTAAAACAACTTCTGATGTATTTGTTCCTCCTTCTAGCACCATAATTCACATCGTTATTTAGGCTTAAAACACTGGGAATTCATTGGGTGTGTTTCTTTTCTTTGACTATTTTATGTGAACAGTGAATTTTGCCTGCAAGATATCTCTGACTAGGATTCACAGTAAAGATTCCACTCTAGGAGTTCCACCATAAAGTTTTCCCAAAATGTTGCTTTCAGTATCATTTTTCCTATTTAACTGGCTCTTTGTAGCCCCAGGATGAATTCTTTGTTTAAAAAAATAATAATTTTGTGGCTGTACTGAGTCTTCATTGCTATGCATGAACTTTTTCTAGTTGCAGAGAGCGCGAGCTTCTCGTTGTGGTGGTTTCTCTTGTTTTGGAGCACAGATTCCAGGGAACATGGACATCATGCTTGAATTCAGATGAGGTGGCTTTAACCAAGACAAATATTGGGACTGTGTGATATTGAATAATGTGTGTACTACCTCTGCGACTCAGTTACTCCACGTACAACTCTGAAATGCTCTTATGGGCATTGAATGAGTTACAGAATAAAACTGTTTGCTATGTTCCTGGTACATGAAGTGAAGTTGCTCAGTTGTGTCCGACTCTTTGTGACCCCGTGGACTCTAGCCTACTAGGATCCTCAGTCCATTGTACCTTCTTCCTGGTACATAGGCAGCACTAAAAACTTACTTTCCATTACTATCATTGAAGTTACATTTCACGGTGGGAGAGTGATAACAGAATACACTTGGCCTTCTAGAAGTTGTGACATTGGTCCTGAATTTATTTCTTCTGTATTTAATTTCTATGAATTGGGGGAAAAACACTTCAGTCAAAAAAATATTACTTGCTGCTCTTATTTTTTTGTTGTTGGTCACTCAACATAATCATAATCAATAAATTTGGTGAATTTAAATTAAAAGAGCAGTCATTATGTTTCTAACAAATAAGAGCTGAAAAAAAACATGAAAATCATTCAGGATGTGGAACTTCATAATGTTTATAAATTACTTAGCATTTTCTACATGGAGGAGACATTATTTTAAATCAGTAGAATATGCCAACTTTATAAGGTAAATCCCTTTTTAAGTTAGAAATGTGAAAATTGAGGCTTAGAAAGGTAAAATAACTAACCCAAGGAAGCCAGTTAATCAGAGACAGAACTGATATCCAACCCAGAAACACTGAACCTCACAGTGCAATCTTGGCTTCTCATTGACACATGTTCTCCCATATTTCTGATTGAAAGAGTGGGATCAAAAAGCTTTTATGAATGTAGCCTCAAGGAGGCAACAAAGCCATCTGTGCAAAAACACAAACATAATGGGCTAGTACTCCCTAGAGTTGAGCCTGGAGCAGCTATTAGTGCTGTGATTTTGGACATCTTTGGTGAATTGTACAATCACATTATAAGCTATTATTGTAGGGGGAATCTTAACAGCTGAGGTTTCTTTGTAGGTGGTTATGCTTGTATTCCAGTGGTGACATACTGGAATAAACTTTTTTTTTTCCATGATTCTTTTATACACATGGTGCCCAGAATTATTTTCCTGTCAATATATCACTTTCAGATGTTGGGGATGAAACAGTGAGGAGGTTTTGTGACTAGCTGCAATTTTTCTTTTTCAAGATCTTCAGTTTTTTTTTTTTTTAAAGTACTTACTTTTATGCTGCCCTACTTACATTTACCTAAAAATGATTAAAAAAAAAAAAAACAAACTACCAATTCCTTAAGAGCTTCAGTTTACAATATATAAATTTAACAATTAGAAGTTAGCAATAATCTGGTTCAATCCTAAGAATAGAAAAAAAGCCAAAAAATGGTGAAGAACTTAGAAAAATTCTTCAAAGACAGTCAGCTAATGTAGGTTAGGGACACATCCCACACACGTGTGCACCACCCCCGCACACACGTGCACACACGTGAGTAGTTTGCTTTTGGACCACTTTGCCTGCATGCTGCTTGGGAGGACAAGGAGGATGGTACCCAGGACTGTTCTGTTGGAAGCGCTGAGAGCCGGGCAGCCATAAGCCCTTCAAATAAATGTAAGAGGCAGACTCCTCAGTTCCCAGAGAAAACGATCTAGAAAATAAATTATTTATCCTTGATAATTCAAGGTTCTTTTTGCCTCTGGTGCCCTTTGGGAACTAAAAGACAGAAGGAAAAACTGAAGTAGTTAATTCAACAAAGAAATTACACAGTGATGTCAGGGAGCTTAGATGAGAGAGAGATTTCAGGACCAGTGATGAGCAGTTCATTTCCACACCAGTGTGTGAGAGGAGAAACCAAGAAAGGATGGGTGTTATTACATCTTAAATGATGATATGTAAATGAAAGAGAACACTGTCATATTGCCAAAGGGAGAGAATACTAATACAGAGAAAAATCTCAAATGTGATTTTTCTTGGATCAAATTTCCCTTTATCTCAAAGGCTTAGTGTATCCTGAGTCTATTATTTGTAAAATATGTAGATTGTGTTTGTGATAGAGTAGATTTTTAATTAACAAAATGAACTCACATTTGAGATGGATTCATAATAGAATCTATGTCAAGCAGCACAATAATTGGAATAATTTCTACCTTTGATGCCCTAGAAACTTTACAGTCTTTCCTAATAGCTACTTTTACCTTTGAGTGTGATAGAAAGAATGAGAGAAAAGTGCTTGTAGAAAGAGACATCGAAGGGGCAACACAGACCGTTTTAAATTATGTTTCAGAATATATTTTCTTAAGTGAGAGAGTGGAATGGTCAAATCTTTCTACCCCACTCCACATCTTTCAAATTGAAACAGTGCTTTTTCTTTTCAGTTTCACTGTTTATTCATAAAAACAGCTTCATATACACTACACACTGATTTCATCCCCTAGAAATGCACAAGTATGTAAACTATTTTAGTAGTTCCCCGGCCAAGGATCAACCCAACCACTCCCGCCACCCCCCCCACCCCCACCCACCATGCCTTTCATTGAAAGGCAGATTCCTAACCACTGGATCACCAGAGAAGTCCCCTAAAGGTATGGATTTGACAGGTCACCCAGAATAAAGGTTCTTCAGTCAAGGTAGAAGGCCAAACACTGCAGTTTCCACCAAGAGCGCTCTCTCCTCCCATTGGCCTTATTCTCTCATCTGTTTGATTTAAGCTATTGAAACATTGTTTTTAATTTAAACTTTTAAAAAAGAATAAATATAATAAGATATATTCTTTCACATACTTCTCTGATTTCTTTCTGCATCTTAAAGATATGTCCAATAATTAGTTAAGAATCTATTATTGGGGCATTTTTAAGGAAAAAGAAAAGAAAAAAATGACTTGTTTGCTTTATTTCATTAAAATATAAACTATCATTAGCGCTTTAGACTTTATTTTCTGACTTTCTGCTATTTTCTTCCATTCGTCTCTCACTTTCTCTTATCTTCACCCTCTTTTGCATAACTATCAACACACCAACAGTTTCAAATGAAAGAAACAATAATTCAAAGATTTATTTTCTCATGCTAGTTGCCAGGTTATCTGAAAAGAAAGAACTCTGAAGGTTATTAATTAAGGAGAAGATAATGCAATAAAATTGAAGATAAATTGGCTTTGCTGTCCACAACTTGTGTGATGGTAGGAAACTTATATTTCTGAGCTATAATTTTCTCATCTATTGGATGAAGATAACAATATCTAATCTACATCGTTTTTAGTAGATTTAAGCAAGGCAACTTTCATACTGCCAAAGTGGAGTCAGGGAATACCTGGCCAGTCATCAGTAGCATTCCAAGATTTATTGAGCCCTTGTTCTGTGGCAGACTCTCTGTTATGTATGATCTTCAAACATGGTATGTCATTTCTATTCTTCACAACAATTCTAAACTATTGAAACTGATATTGTCTGCATTATTGTAGATGAAAAAGCTGAAGTCCTGAGAATTTTCATCACTTGCCCAAGGTCATTAAAAATATAGGGCATCTGCCTCTAGGTCTCGTTAGAAAATTCTATATTATACTATCATGTAAGACAACATAATAAAACTTCTCTGCAATCATGCTGTTAATCATGTAGTCTAAAGAGTGTTTACTGCTGTTAAAGTAATTTAAATCCCATCTTTAAGGAAATTTCTTCTTAAAAACTCCTTTATACAAACATAAAAAGAAAATCAAAGAACTAATATAAGACAGATTTACATAAAGCAGGGGCTACCATGTTATATGGTCTGTTTGGAGTTTGGAGTAGAATATGAAAGTATTGGTTTAGTCACCAACAATCCATTTCTTGGCTGGATTTCATGATGCCTCGAGGGCAACAACATGATATTCTAGAGTTATATTATCAGTACTTGTTATGAAAAAAAAAAAGTTTAAGATTTCTGTAAACAAGTTTCTTTTAATCTGGTTTTTGAGGAAGAGTGAGATTCCGCTCAGAGTACACACACCACACATGTACACACACACACACACACACACACACACACACACACACACACACACACACATCTATATATTTGTTTTTCAAAGAACTTATCTTCACCAAACCGTCATTCAATAAACATTTTAAAACCCCATTTTGTGGCACTTCTGTACTAGATGAGAGGGTTGTGAGGTGACAGTGAGATAGAAAATACTTACACACTTATGGGACTTAACATTTGTTTTGGGGAGAACAATGCATTATTGAATAAATTGATAAATAATATGATTATAGATTGTGAAAAGTTCATTAGAGAAAAGGAACACCTAGATTGATGTGACTGAGTAAATGAGGACAATATGGCTTTGGATTGGATGTTTAAAGAAGACAAGCCTCTTTCTGGAGACAGTATATAGGACAGCTGAAGGAGGCAGAGGAGCCAAGTAGGTAAAGAAGCATAAGTGAGATAAATATAGAAGAGATAAGCCCTGCAGAACTTTTGGGGAAGGAAAGAGATGAGCATGTTCTGGGAATAGAGAGGGAGATCACCTTGCCTGGACCTGAGCAAATGGTTTGGAGATTAAATTGAGATGATGTTGGAGAACTTTATAGAATCATAATCATTTAGGAGCCACAGATCATGGTATGGAAATGGTATTAAATTAGCAAAAAGACATTGATCTCTAAGAATCCCATTAATTTAATCATGCAATTCAATAGAATATATGTGTAATAGGCTTACATAGTTTCATTATTCCAATCAACTCAGTGAATAAAATGTAGCTTTTTAAAGTTTATATAGTTAATTTTATTTTCTGTGTTATCATGCCTCTTGCTAGATAGTGAA
Organism: Dama dama; assembly: GCF_033118175.1. Taxonomy (NCBI): domain Eukaryota; kingdom Metazoa; phylum Chordata; class Mammalia; order Artiodactyla; family Cervidae; genus Dama; species Dama dama. Next base: position 56,244,392 of record NC_083697.1, read on the forward strand.
GAAGAGTACAGGTAGAGTATTGGTGGAGTAGGAAGCTAACCTCTTTCAAACTCAATGTATTTTTGACAAGTCATAAGCGTGGCAGACAAACAACTTCTCATTTTATTTTTTTTTTCCTTCCAGGGTAATAGAGTATTAGTAGGAACATAGAAACCAAGATTAGGAACAAGACTTTGTGACTTCTTTACAATTTGGATTTTCCACTGTGTCATGCATAGACTGATATGTGAAACTTCTTGCATCTCTTTCTTTAATGGAAATTGACTACAAATTCCATTTCCTCTCCATGTGAGCTAGAAAACATCATGGTTTGAGAGCTTGTTTTAAATACGTGGATGAAGAAAACACTCTAGTGCTTAGGGGAAGAAGGAGCTGCACTATAGAAGTACCAGGGCTCCTGAATAAATCAATATAACACATCTTCCTCTCTAGTCAAGATCTCTAACTTCTGTTTCATTACACGCACAAGGACGGGTGAATAATATGTAGAGGTGGGTTTATTGGAGATTTCATGTCTGGGCAAAGATGAGGTTTCAGGTTTGTAGGCATGGGGAAATGGGGTCACACGTCTGTTATTATGGGTGAGAGCAGCTAAATAATGTTTTCTGGGTCTTTTCCCTGGGAGATGTCTCCAATTTAACTAATCACTGATGGCTCTATCTCATTTCACTTTTGAAGTGTGGAGGGATTATCGTGGGTCAGTTAAAGCATAGAAGATTTGTTAGCATAGTCAAACGTTTAGCTCTGCATGGTACCACACTCTTGTGAATCACACCTTCACTCTCTAAGTAGGACACTCTCTAAGCTGTTCAAGCTACTGGTAAGCCTGTTGGTTCTTGTCCAAGTCAGTCTCCAAGGCACTGACTCTCCTATGAACACCCTTAATGTATGCCACAAATCATTTGTGATTTAACTACACAGCATAGTAGCTGGAGGAAGCACGTGAGCGTAGCTGAGGCTTCTTCTGTGCCGAATCTCTTCATGCTTATTTTAGAGATGGCTTCTCCATGGCAATAGGCTTTCTCAAGAATACTAAAAGGGCAATGAGCTTTACTTTTAAATTTCTTCCACCTCCATTTGTTTTATAATCTCCCAATCTTGTGTGTGTGTGAGAGAGAGAAGAGAGAGAGAACAGGGAACCGGAATACTTATACCTAGCTAGTTTATTCCCTCACCTCTTCTTTCTGTGTTCTCCCAGTTTCCTATATAGAAGTTTTCTTTTATTTGTCTCTCCAAGTGGGCAGGACTTTCTTTATATCATTGCTTCATTTTTCATGAAGAAGATTTTTTGCCCTTGCACTGCTGCTGCTGATGCTAAGTCACTTCAGTCGTGTCCGCCTCTGTGTGACCCCGTAGAGGGCAGCCCACCAGGCTCCCCCGTCCCTGGGATTCTCCAGGCAAGAACACTGGAGTGGGCTGCCATTTCCTTCTCCAATGCATGAAAGTGAAAAGGGAAAGTGAAGTCGCTCAGTCGTGTCTGTCTCTTAGCGGCCCCACGGACTGTAGCCTACCAGGCTCCCCTGTCCATGTAATTTTCCAGGCAAGAGGACTGGAGTGGGGTGCCATTGCCTTCTCCAACTCCTTGCACTAGCTGTAATATTTGATGAATTTAAAAGGATAGGATTTACTGTTGAAGAAATGGAAAAATATCAGCATATATCCACTCTTTTTAAGATTCCTTTCCTGTATAAGTCATTACAGAATATTTTTTATTTTAGTTTTAATTGGAGAATAATTACTTTACAATATTGTGATGGCTTCTGCCATGCTTCAACATGAAACAGTCGCAGGCATACACATGCCCCCTCCCTCTTAAGCCTCCCTCCTACCCCCCTCCCCATCCCATCCCTCCAGGTTGTCACAGAACACCATCTTTGTGTTCCCTGCATCATACAGCCAATTCCCACTGGTTAAGAGTAGAAATGAAATCAACTTTTAAGACCATCTTCACATGACTCTTTGTTCTAATCTTTCGCCAGAGCTAATCTAAAAGTTCACTTATTAGCTTGAAGATAACTGTGTGCTCTCTGGCAATAATATTTAGAATATAGGTAGAATCTTACATGCTTAACTAATCTTAATTTCTGTGCAAGGTGATTGCCCAGTTTGAGATTCCCAATTATGGAATCCTGACAATAAAACTTTGACTAATTTCTTTCCACAAATCAGTGTACTTATGCAAGGTATCTTGTTTGTTCAGTACATTTTGTGTTTAGGCAGTAATTACGTTTATTTTTAAAACTGAGAAATTTAACCTCTAAAACACCGTATAGTGACTTTACTTCTTTAACCTCTAAAACACCGTATAGTGACTTTACTTCCTCTTCTTCAAACTCTCAGAAGAAAATGGAAATGCTGCATTCAAAACACAAGATGAATCTCCAAAAGAACATTTGGTACATCAAAAATTCATTATAGGTGCCAGGATAAATTTGGTAGTACACAACATTCCTGAACCAATAAAGTTTTAAAGATATTTCTGATATATTATCTACAACACATTTGAAAATGCATTTTGAAAAATATAGAAATCATTATTTAATTTTTAAGAAAAGTAATTGTTTCTTTCTCATTCAAATTTGAGTAAATAAATAGATAAGGACATATAGAGGCATATGAAGCTTAGGAGAGAGACTTGAGGATATAAATATCAACTACTTTTAAGAAAGAAGCATTTGCTTAAGTGCCCAAAAACCTAGGTTTTCTTTCCATAAAATAATTTTAAGTCATATTATTACATAATAGGATATAAAGCATAAAAATATATGAACATTAAATTTGTTAACTATATACTTTATTAAATATCTTTATTAAATATTGTTCTTATACAAATCTCAATTGTAATTATTTATTTTAATTCTTTTTATCCTTAGGAGAGATAAGAGACTTTCAGGAGGATGAGAATACACAAAAATTACCTAATGGTTCATATTGGTTTTCTTAGCATGTGTCTCGTAATATGGGTAGCGATTGTTTTCTCAAATGAAAAGCATATTTTTGGAAATCATAGTTTTGGCTTGAAAACTCAGAATCAGGTTCATAATAGAATAGTTAAAATAAAGAATAAACACAAAGAAATAAATTTAAGATAGTATATTTTATAAAGGTGTAAAATATTTAATAGGATGATATAGATAAATTTATCTATTATGGTATGTGGTTATTATTTATATTGCTCTATAAATCACGCACAGTATTTTTGTACATAACATAAGACTACTTTCAAAATACTTGACCGAAAACTTTACACTTTCTGTAAAAAAATTCTAATTTAACTCAACAGATATCTGAAGTTTACAAAGCTACATAGCACAAACTTCTAAATACTATACAGTGCATATTACAAAGATGATAAGGTACACCCCCTAGCTTCAAAGGATTTTAGATTCCCAAAGGAATCTCAAAAATATTTTCAGAAAATCATTATATATGTATAAAATAATCAGCAACTTGATTTTCTGGGGCATCAAGAAAATCATATTGGAGACAAATACTGAAATGAGTAGTGAAAAGTGGATAGCTTTTCTCCCAGTAGCTAAGAGTTCAATGGTGGCATTCTCAGATAGGAGATTACCTTGAGAGGAGGCACAGAAGCCATAATATAAAAGAATATGCTTACAATAGGGTACAGAAAACACTGTTATATTGTAAGCTATCTGGGAAGAAGGGTTAAGTGTAGACATGAGCATACCATTATTTTAGGACCTCCATCAACACTATTCATTCACATGGCACCTTATTCTTAAATATGTTTATTTATTTATTTATTTATTTATTTTTATTAACTAAATGCTCCAGCAGGCAAGCAGAGTTGTACAGTGACAACTACCAGGGCTTTATCATCAGCATCATTGGTTGGAGGTGCTAAAGCTCCTGTGAAATGGAACGTTTCAAATCCAACTGCTAAGAACCCAACAAAAAGATACAAAAGGCACGAAGCTGGAACTAAAATCTCTGGGTCTTCAAAGTTTCCTGGAGAATGCAGGAACCACAGATAGGAAAGCTCTTAGAGGGTGTCTTCACCCTTCTCAGCATCTGCAGAATTTTGTATTGACCTTGGAGCTCAAGAACCTCGCGCTCCCCCTGCCGGCCGGGAACCTTTCCAAAACCCAGACCGAGTGGTTTTACTAAACTCATATGAATAATAAATCTTACTATTTCAATACTAACAATAATATGTTAGGGCCATCATCGTCTTCTAACATTTCAAACCCAAAATGACACAATACTTAAGCCAATCAGACATGGATAACCAATAAAGCCCATTTTTATATTGGGTATTATTTTCTATGTGTTTGTCTTCTGTCCTTAGTTTTCAGAAAAAAAAAAAGAAAAAATTTAAGGTAAAATTTTCCTGTACCTATTTCCTTCTAACAGTCTTTATTCTACAGTTTTTATTTGTCAAATTTTGGTATAACAAATGGACTCAGTAACTATAGTTGACTGAGTGTGAATCACTAAAATATTGATTAAATCACTGAAATCTGCTAACTTTGGGGGAAACTGACATTTTTTTAGTCATCCTTTCATGGTTAAACAAGGAAAAAAATTCATAAAATCTGTTTATGTTAAAATAGCTAAACAACATGAAGAGTATTGTGTGTGTGTGTGTGTACTCTATGTGTGGACTCTGAAGTAATTTTTAATCACAGGCTAAGATGAAACTTTTCATTTTGAAATCAATGCACACATGCTAAGTCTCTTCAGTCGTGTCTGACTCTTTGCTGCCCTGTGGACTATAGGCCACTAGACCCTTCTGTCCATGGTATTCTCCAGGCAAGAGTACTGAAGTGGGTTGCCATGCCCTCCTCCCGGGGATCTTCCTGACCTAGGTCAGTCACTCAGTCGTGTCCGACTCTTTGTGACCCCATGAACTGCAGCATGCCAGGCCTCCCTGTCCATCACCAACTCTCGGAGTCCACCCAAACCCATGTCCATTGAGTCGGTGATGCCATCCAATCATCTTATCCTCTGTCATCCCCTTCTCCTCCTGCCTTCAATCTTTCCCAGCATCAGGGTCTTTTCCACTGAGTCAGCTCTTCACATCAGGTGGCCAAAGTAGTGGAGTTTCAGCTTCATCATCAGTCCTTCTAATTTATTTAAACAAAAGCATCATTTTAGAGGGAAACAATAAGATGTGCATGTACTATACCTATTACAGCTCATTTTCTAATGTTTTCATTTAAGTCTATGATATCAATGAACAAAAAAATTATTAGAAAAATGATAGATGATAAATAATAACTATATGTCTATTATGTGCTCTGCACTCTTATGATCTTTATGTGTATCAACTCATAAACCCTTGTAGTAATCATAAGAGATGAGTACTATAATTACATTCATTAACAAATGAAGGAGTTGAGGCACAGCAGCAGCTGATAAGGCTGAGTTGAGATATAAACACAAACGATCTTGTTGTATAATTATTAATAATAGCACAGATGAGGAACAGTACATACTATAAAATATACATATTCACAGAGCCAATATAAGATATAATAGAAGTAGGCAAAGTTTTTTGAAAATTAAAATTTCTTGGCAATATATATTTATATGTATATTGATGATTCAGTGTTGGTCTGATTACCCATGAGTCATTATCATGGAATAATTCATTGAGCAACCATTGTCTTCTCACTAGTCAGTTTCCTAAAACACACTCTATTCTTTTCACTTTTATTTCACATTTGCCTCCTCTATGCCACCTTATTTTGTGTGCACATTTATGTGTGCATGGGTGTGTGTGTCTGTGTTGCTGGGGGGCAGGGTGGGATGCAGGGAGAGAGCGTTGTAGCTCTCAGGTGTGATTCCCTTCAGGAAGTTTGAAAAACTGATGGTTTAACACAATCTTTTTTTCCTGATTCTAGGTCTGGGGTATATTTGGGGATTTTAGGGTTTAGACTGCCGCCAAGAAGGCTGCTACTGTTATCATACTGAACAGATGCTGCCAGCTCTTAAGCCCTAGATATTTTAGGAGAAGCTCTTCTAACTCTTTTAAGAGTTTGCTCAGAAAAGCAAAAGGTAGGATCAGGCCAAAGCAAAGCTGCCTGTGGTATTTTATCCTGCAAGGTGACAGGTTTCCTTAAGATGAAACTTTTCAAGGCACAAGTCAGTTCAAAAGGAGTTCTTAGTTGTTTATTTCTAAACTTTGTTCACACCAACTTTTAATTCACTTTGCTTAAATGGAATTTTATTGAGGCTGTCAGGAGCAGACTGCATGCTGGGAGTTGTATGAAACCAAAAACATTATCCCAGACTAAGTAACAGCTGGAAAGAAACTATGGGACCTCCCACATATCCTCCACTGAGATCTAGACAATGGGTGAGTTATTTGACACAGTAATAGCAACAGCTGCTAGGTAGGCCGCTTTTAAAAACTCAACTTTGAAACTTTCAAAATTGAAATGCATGGGCTTTGGGGAGCATATTGGGGGTGAAAAAATAAATTTAAGGCTACTGCCTTGCAACTGAAACCTGGTATTACTAGAAGGTTGATGGGCCATGTTTTGTATACTTATAATTAGTTTGGAAATGTTTCAGTTGAAATGAATATCATCTTAACCCATAAATCTAATATCAGTGCCTAAAAGCACAAGTTAGCAATTGGCAATTACCTCAGAAGTCAAATAGTATATATCACCAACATTTGTCACCCAAAAAATCTTACTGTCCTTTCCTAATAACATATCATTAAAAAATAAAAACACACATCTGAGAATATACCCCATTCTTAAGGTTTTAATTGATGCATATAATATTTCCAAATTAAAATGATCATTTTTGTTTAAAGTATATTTTCAATAAGAAGATAGAATATGGTAAATCATGCAGAGTAATCTCTTCTCTTTAATCTTTAACTACTACAGTATCACATCATTTATCAAATTGTTGGTGTTCCTTCCCCTCAGGGATTTGTTAAATGGAAGGAAGTCCTCATTATCAGAATGGTGGTCAAATCCCAACACTGTAAGTGCCACAAATAAAAAATAGAAATAAAATATTTAAGAAAAGTACAATCCAAGGCAATCTTGTGAAATCAGAGACAAAAGATTAACTAACTCATATTGTTTTTTTCTTGTCTAGCAGAATTTCTTGCTTGTCTCTCCACTTAGTAGGAACTGTCAGCGAAGTAAATTAAAGCAATATTATTTGTAACATGCCCAGCGATTAAGGTCAACTGGAGTGACTCAACTGAGTGAATAGATTTTTCAAGCCGTAGCAAAGGTTAAAACCTGAATCTGTTTCTTTACGCAGGAAATGAGCAATCTTATACCTAAAATGTCGAACATAATGTATAGAGAGAGCACATAATACTCTCCATTTATTTGGCATGGATAACTGTTTTATGAAAGAACATAACAGGAACTATTTTATGTTTTCTACTTTATGTTAATAGTGGAGTTCAGCTGTAAATTCTTAGAGAGATCCAAACCATGGTCTCAACCCACTTGGTTCACTGTGTGAAAACTAACCTGAAGAGGAAAGAGATCTTCATACTATGTTTCTGCTTTATTATTTAGTTATAACTTTGGACAGTTGCTTTACTTATAAGGTACACTTAGCTGTGTTTTGAGATCATGCTTTGTGAAAGCAGATCCCATTGTATAAATTCCTCTTCTGTTGAAATATATGATTCCATAAGATGAGAGATGTTGGTGCTCTGAAAATTATATGATCTTTCCCTTTAACCACATAGATAAGAAAGGCTTCCTAAGAGAGAGAGTTTTGAGATACAAGAATATAGCCTAACGGATGAAAAGTTAAGGGCATTTGAAGCGGACGTTCAATCTTTAATATAGCCAGCAGGAGCCTTGAATGGCAGTTTTTGGAAGAACAGGAATGAACTGTATATTCATAAAAGTCAGTTGTTTTATGAGTAGTCCAAACAAGTTGAAACTTGAAACAAATGTGAAATGAATAGAAATAATACCGAGAAATAAACTCTTTTGAACTCTCTGTGTTATCTTGACTTTAATGGTAATTATTTTTACAGAAGTGCATTCTGAGTAATCTACTGAGCTCTGAACTTGTTAGAGAGTAGCAACACAAAAATGACAGGTCTTAAGTCAGAGTTTTGCTATTCAAATCACCAGGAGCTCAGATTTCAATATTTTGAAAAGATTTGATAACAGCAGACTCTTTGAAAACATCTTTCACAGTACTGCTCACAGTTGGCTTCAAGGGGATTAACTGCTTAAGAGTAGCCATTTTTTCCCATTTCTAATTAACAAACTTTTATTAGTACTCTCATGAGACTTGTTGATTTTGATTTGGTAGATTCCTTGGAATGAGCATTTTACCCTTGAGAGATTACACAGATGATCCTGAAAACAAAATGGCTAAAAAATCAGTCACGTATCAGTACCTCCAAAGTTCCTCTTCAGCATACCCCACTGTCTACCCCACTCTCCTCGTTCCTGCCCCTTTGTTTCACTCATTCTGTATAAATCTATTTTAAGGCAAGAACCACACTTGTCTTCACCTTCCTAATAGTCACCTCTTTCTTTTTATCTTCTGCATTTTAATCTACAGCATAACTACCTACCCTATATTCAAACCTAAAACTTACAATTCATTCCTGATCCCTCATTATCTCTGAAATTCCATTAGCTCCAGTAATCATTAATTGGTCTCCAAAAATCTCTTTCTAATCCATGTATTTCCTTCCATTTCTATTCTGCTATGCCAGCCCAGGGTCTTATCATTTATAGCTTGTACTAAACATCTTTTATCTATTAATACCTTCCAAAAATCCACTGGACCTCACCCCTTCCCCCCAGATACTCACAACCTTCCTTATAATTCAAAATTTAATGCACGGCTATCATGATGCTTTAAATATAAGCAGAACTTGTTCATAGTGAAGTGAAGTCACTCAGTCGTGTTCGACTCTTTGCGGCCCCATGGACTGTAGCCCACCAGGTTTCTCCGTCCATGGGATTTTCCAGGCAAGAATACTGGAATGGGTTGCCATTTCCTTCTCCAGGGGATCTTCCCAACCCAGGGTTCGAACCCAGGTCTCTTGCATTGCAGGCAGACACTTTAACCCTCTGAGCCACCAAGGAAGCCCATATATCTGTTTAAATCATCTTCAGACCTTTTCTTTGCACTTAGAAATACGTCAACTTTATGAAAACAGGGACCATTTCTCAATGTACAGATAGAAACTATCACAATACTTTGCACAAAGGATTCTGTAAGTAGTTTTTCATTAATGAGTAACCTTATTTTTGATATTATACAGTTAATTCTACTTAGCCAGAGATAGCTCTTCTCTATTGCACATTCTATTGTACAGTCTTCTGTGCATTTTCTTAATCTTTAACTTTTTTTTTCTGTTACTGAACAACGTGCATTTAGACATTTTGGCCACAAACTTATTTAACTGAAAAGAGGAAAGTGTTTTGATTATATGCAGAACATTATTTTTGAAAGTGTGATAAGCTCTTACAGTGTATTTGTTTATTAGTTTTTGCTTTATTTAATAATCCAAAATATAGATGCCATTTCTAGAGATAAAGAATTGCCTAATAATCGTTTCCTTTTCCCAGAGAGGATTACTCTCACATCTTAGAATATAATGGAATTCTAAGGACAAATGATGGTTAAGAATGCACTTTTCTCTAAGGAGAATTCATTATGGCACCACCTGCTAGCATGATCATCAGATTATCATTCTTTCTCTAATGGGCATCACTTTTCAGACATTTTTACTAGGTGTTAAAATTTAAGTATGGCTTTTAGAACTTCCAAAGAGAAGTTTTAAGTACTAAAAAGAGAAACCAGAAAGCATGTGCAAACACACACACACACACACACACACACACACACACACACTCTTTGTGGTTTCTATATTATAACAAATTGTACCCACTTAGAAACACTGGTATCTATCAAATTTGTGCTATCCAGTCTCATATTTTAAAAATATCTTTTTAAATAAATTTATTTTCAATTTCTTCCATTGGCTTAATCTAAATTTCAAAATCAAATAAAAATTAAATGACAACTGACATGTCTCTTGTTTGCTAATACTAAAGTGGTAGTACTATTTTAATGTTAAAAAAGACACAGGGCTTCCCTGGTGGCTCAGTGGTAAAGAATCCACTGCTAATGCAGGAAACATGGGTTTGATCCCTGATCCGGGAGGATCTCACATGCTGTGGAGCAAGTAAGCCCTTGTGCTCTAGATCCTGGGAGCCACAACTTCTGAGCCCAAGTGTCGCAACTCCTGAATCCTGCACGCCCTGGAGCCGGTGCTCCCCCGCAGGAGAAGCCTCCTTAATGAGAAGCCCTGGCACCACAGCTAGAGGGTAGCCCCCACTCTCTGCAACTAGAGAATGCCCACGCGGCAATGAAGACCCAGCACAGACAAAAATAAAGAAATAAAAAAGACACGGTCAAATTGTGGTTCTAAATGAGTAGAGAAATTTTGTAGCTTTATAGGCAAAGGCTAAAAGAAACTACCATGTGAATCTACAAACGGTTCCTTATTTCCCATTTTCAACACACATGAATCAGTTTCTTTTCAGATGTTAGCTCCTGAGAAAGTCCTTCCTGGATGACCATTCTAAAGTCCTTCCTGGACAACCCACTCAGTTACAGTCTATCTCTTTATCTCACATCATTTCCCTTCCTAGTAGTCATCATATCTGATATGTTATATATCCAATTGCTTATCTGCTTATTAACATACTTATTAACATAACATATATTAACATACCGTCCTGGGTAGAATACAATGTCTATTCAGGCAGGTACTTTCTGTTTCAGAGTCACTGATGTATCCCAAGCATCTAGTAGATGCTTAGTAAATATGTCTGGAATGAAAATATAAATGATACTCAACCCTCAAAAAGAAAAGTTGAAGGACAATATCAGCATGCTTGAATATGTTCAGTGCTCGCATATCTCAAAACCCTTCTCCTGCCTGATAATCCTAAGTATATTTGATTCAAATTTTCTTTGTTGCTTAAAACTATTTTAAAATCATTTTTAAAAAGACGGAAAGAAAAAAGTCCTTATCCTCAAATTTTTATTTTGTTTTTTGTTAACATTTTTGACAAACATTAATTATATAATATGAATGTTCAAAATGTATTTGACTTATTTGTATAGTTAGGTATATATGCTAAAGCCTATATTTACCAGTCTTGTTTGAATTTATTGCCTTATTACTGTAAAATTATATGATATAATATATATATAATTAATGAAAAATGAAAATATATGATATAATATTTCATGAGTTACTAGGAACATGATCCAAATTAACAAATTGAGCCAAGTCATTGGTAAATTATATCATATAAAAATCATCTGGAGGCATAACACAATCTACAGTCATTATCAATTAAGTGCTGTGCCTAGTCACTCAGTTGTGTCTGCCTCTTTGTGACCCCATGGACTGTAGCCCACCAGGCTTCACTGTCCATGGGGATTCTCCAGGCAAGAAACTAGAGTGGGTTGCAATGCTCTCCTCCAGGGGATCTTCCCAACCCAGGGATCAAACTCAGGTCTCCCCCATTGCAGGCAAATTCTTTACCATCTGCGCCACCAGGGAAGCCCTCCAATTAAGCTAATAAACTTTAAATACTAATAGTCACCAATTAATTCCCAAATATCAGATCGATAATGTCTGATGTGTTGACTTCACTTGTTTTCTGGCTTTCAACTATCTCTTTATCTTAATTCACTATCTATATGGCTTAACTTTATAATATGATTACTTTTAGTCTCACCCTCTTAGCTTTCCATTTTATGCCTGTAAAAGATCCTCAAATCAGACCCCATCCACCAGGCTTGCTAAGTCACCCTTTAGGATTTCTGGGTAGTTTTATTTTTTTTTATTTTTTATTTTTTTTATTAGTTGGAGGCCAATCACTTCACAACATTTCAGTGGGTTTTGTCATACATTGATATGAATCAGCCATGGATTTACACGTATTCCCCATCCCGATCCCCGCTCCCACCTCCCTCTCCACCCAATTCCCCCGGGTCCTCCCAGTGCACCAGGCTGGAGCACTTGTCTCATGCATCCCACCTGGGCTGGTGATCTGTTTCACCATAGACAGTATACATGCTGTTCTTTTGAAACATCCCACCCTCACCTTCTTCCACAGAGTTCAAAAGTCTGTTCTGTATTTCTGTGTCTCTTTTTCTGTTTTGCATATAGGGTTATCGTTACCATCTTTCTAAATTCCATCTATATGTGTTAGTATGCTGTAATGTTCTTTATCTTTCTGGCTTACTTCACTCTGTATAAGGGGCTCCAGTTTCATCCATCTCATTAGGACTGGTTCAAATGAATTCTTTTTAACGGCTGAGTAATATTCCATGGTGTATATGTACCACAGCTTCCTTATCCATTCATCTGCTGATGGGCATCTAGGTTGCTTCCATGTCCTGGCTATTATAAACAGTGCTGCGATGAACATTGGGGTGCACGTGTCTCTTTCAGATCTGGTTTCCTCAGTGTGTATGCCCAGAAGTGGGATTGCTGGGTCATATGGCAGTTCTATTTCCAGTTTTTTAAGAAATCTCCACACTGTTTTCCATAGCGGCTGTACTAGTTTGCATTCCCACCAACAGTATATAAACTTTAAGGCTGCTGCCACTAAATTCATGGTCAATAGCTGTCATCAGTTTCACCTGATAGTCTTCCTGTATTTCCTTAATTATCTTTCTATTCTTTAAAAAACTCATTTGTAGTTATCTCTATTCTATAGTCCTTTACCACTAATGTCATTATCTGGCTTTAACAACTTGGTCATCTCCAAAGGATGTTACATCTCATCTTTCCCCTCCTGGGATTAAGGCTGTTTTCTTCACCTGTGCCTCCAATGCATGATTCTTCAAACTTGGCACTATTGTCATATTGTTACCAATGACTGTTCTTCCATTTTAAGTTGTTTAGCAGCATCCCTGGCCTCTGCTGATTAAATGCCAGGAGCATATCCCCTCTACCTGTGACAACCAGAAGTGTTTCGAGATATGGGGGCAGATATATTTCCCTGTTGAGAATCACCACTCTAGTGGATACCATTTTCAGCCCATGCAATTCAGATGCCTTGTCTTATAAATTATTAACTTTTGGATAGCTTCTCAATATCCTCAGCTTCTTTTCAGTGACATGTAAGTACGCCCAATAATTTTCTTATCTAAAACCAAATTCTTTCAACCTTATATTTCTTTGTTTCTTTTCCTGATTCTCATTTATCTCTGATTTCACTTTGAAAAATTCCCTTCTCAATAGTTAAACTATTTGAGTCGTTCAAAAACTGGCTTTTATTCCATCTTTCTCCCAACTACATTCTTATATCCATCCAATATGTCCTTATAAAGTAATCTGCTTGTTGCTTTAGCCACTGAACACTTTTCTTTTTAAGTTGAAGGGTTGGGAATATCCTCTGGAGTAGAAAATGGTAACTCATTCCAATATTCTTGCCTGGAAAATTCCATGGACAGAGGAGCCTGGCAGGCTACAATCTATGGGGTTACAAAGAGTTGAACACAATTGAGCATGTGCGCACACACACACACACACACACACACACACACATAGTGTTAATTTACAATGTTGTATTAGTTTCAGATGTACAGAACAGTGATTCAGTTTAGTTGCTTGGTCATGTCTTTGTGAACCCATAGCCTGCCAGGATCCTCTGTCCATGGGATTCTCCAGGCAACTCTACTTTTAGTTTTGTGAGAAACTTCCATACTGTTCTCCAATGAACAATTATTAAACATACAGAACATATTTATTACTCACTTAGTCTTAAAGCACTCTTTCCTTAGCACCATCATCTTCTCAGTCTCATGCTCAGAGTTTTTATTCTTTATCTTTCCAAAAATACTAGTGCTGCTATTGTCTCCAGATAGATCCTGTTTTGTGTTTGGTTTTCTTTTCAGCACTACAAGTTTAACCTACTAGTTTAAGCTCTTACACTCTTTAGAACAGAACTCTCTTCTGGCATCAAAACATCTATCTCTAATGTTTTCTGACTGTCAAATAACTTCAACAAGAATTGCATTCTCCATAAAGTTTTAAAAACATATTTATTGTACTCGGTGGAATATCTCGATGATATATTGCATGTAAAGCACAAATTCTGGCACACAATTCACCCCAGATAAATGTCAATATCATTATTATCATCATTACCACCTCAACGTCATAAACACAGACATAATGATAACAAATCTGCTTACATAGCTTAAAAACATATTTTTAAACATTGTTAAAGCTTTTTTTTAAAAATACTTTTGCTGTGGACTATTTTTTGAAAGGTATTTATTGAATTTGCCACAATACTGTTTCTATTTTATGTTTTAGATTTTTGGCTGCAGGGCGTGTGGGACCTTAGATCCCTCACCAGGGATCAAACCAAAACCCCCTGTACTGGAAGGTGAAGTCTTAAGTGCTGAACTGCCAGGGAAGTCCCTACATATTTAACATAAAACTCTTTATCTCCTCTGCAATTTCCTCAAGCATCCTCCTACTCCTACTTGAGTCTAAACTAGACTCTATAATATCCTTTATTCCTTACAGTCAACCATTTATTGGATCCTACTGTTTCTTTTTTGAATATTCATATTCAGCAGTTCTGCCACCATTGCAAATGTATCTTGTCTCAATCTTTGTAGATGGTATTTAAACCTCAAATTCAGGTTGTCCACATTCCCTTTCTTGTCTAATCTGTGTGACTTGCTGAAACACAAACCTATCAGTCCTCTACTTTAAATTCTACTTTGGCATTCCTTATTCCTTAGGTTAACATTCAGACTTCTTAATCTGACTCAGAGAGTCCCTTCCATGTCTCCCACATGTTGTTCCTTTTGCCTGGGTTTCCCCAGGGTTCTCTATTCTACTTCTGCCTCCTTTGATTGATGACTACAGTTAAACATGATGATTTAAATTTTGGTCCAATTTCTCACTTGTGCAAAGACTGGAACATGCAAAGAGTTCAAAACCTTGAGTTTTATAGTAGTATTATTGCCAATAACTTGCTAACAAAGGGAAGCTCAATAGGTCTCAGCTTAAATTTTATTCCTAGAGTTACTTTTCTTATCCTTGACTAGGTTATTTAATCTTACCAAGAATATTTTTCCCTTTTACTTTCCCATTTACTTTATAGGTTTAATGTCTGTCTTCCTCTCTCACCTTCCATTGATTCTAGCAGACATTACACCCATTTTGTTTAACATGTATTCCCAACCTATCAAAATGCTGGGCACAAAATATTATTTGATCAGATGTATTTTTGAACATATGAGTCAGCAGGTGAGTGGACTGCATGAATAAATAAAGGAATGATAATTAGAAAATTTCTCAACTATTCCAATCTGGACTGTTAGGTTCATTTACAAAAATTTATATTAAAACATTTTATCTTGAACATATCATTTCCTTTTTTATGTATAAAATAGAAAATGTTTTATTTATTTGAAAATAATTCATTGGGCAAACAATATGACAATGAGAGTATGCAAAATTTCATGTTTAATAATAGCAACTAGTATTTATTGAATAGCTATCATGTTTCAGAACCTGTGTTCGACCATAGTGACTATATACTTCAATTCTTAATATACATTTATAAGAAAATTATCACCACATTTTCTGCAAGTAAAAATTGGAGAACAGAGAATTTGTGCAAGAGACCTAAGATCAACACATAATACATGACACAGTATTTGGGCTGGTCAATAGGGCTCCAGACATACGTTTTTCACTTCTATATTCCTGCTTGTATAGATAGCTTTTTCATTCTAGGTTACTGTCTGTGACTTTTAAAGCATATATTAAGTACTATGTTAAAATAAAAAAATTAATTGCTATGTTTTTGTTTAGACTGTGGATTGAAGAATAAAATCATTATGGTAATGATAGTCAGAACCTTAATGGGAAAAGCTCACATATTCAAGGAGATCACCATTATAATTATTTTTCTGAAAATGTACAAAATTCTACCAAATATTTACTTAAGCATTTTCAATATAAATTTATTAGTATTATTGATTTTCTAATAATTTCCTCTTTTCAGATCACCAAAAGCAAATGTAAAATTTTGTGTGTACATTTAAGAAAGATAATAATAGACAATACTTTCTTAATAACATGAATAGTTTGCACATTTCATGTTTTACTAAATAAGATAGTTTTATTTTAAACTTTTGCACAACAAAGGAAATCATAAGCAAAACAAAAAGACATCCTATAGACTGGAAGAAAATATAGGTAAATGATGCAACCTAAAATGACTTAATTCCCAAAATAAAAGAAAAACTCATACAACTCAATAATAAAATGCAAACAACTCAACTGAAAAATGGGCAGAAGATATAAATATACATTTCTCCAGAAAAAAATCATAGAGAAAGCAAGGGAATTGCAGGAAAATATCTACTTTTGCTTCATTTACTACACTGAAGCCTTTGACTTTGTGGATCACGACAAACTGGAAAATTCATAAAGAGATGGGAATACCAGACCACCTTACCTGCCTTCTGAGAAGCCTGAGTACAGGTCAAGAAGCGACAGTTATAATCGGACATGGAACAACTGAGTGGATCAACATTGGGAAAGGAATATGTCAAGGCTGTATATTGTCACCCTGCTTATTTAACTTATATGCAAAGTACATCATGTGACATGCTGAGCTAGACGAATCATAAGGTGAAATCAAGATTTCTTGGAGAAATATCAAAACCTTACATATGCAGATGCTACCATTCTAATGGAAGAAATTGAAGAGGAACTGTAAAGCCTATTGATGAAGGTGAAAGAGGAGGCTGAAAAGCTGACTCAACATTCAAGAAACTAAGATCATGGCATCCAGCCCCATCACTTCATGGCAAATATAAGGGGGAAAAGTGGAAGCTGACAGATTTTATTTTCTTGGGCTCCAAAATCACTGTGAATGATGACTATAGTCATAATATCAAAAAACAGAGGCATCTACTTTCCCGACAAAGGTCCATATAACCAAAGCTATATTTTTCTTCCAGTAGTCATGTACAAATGTGAGAGTAGGACTATAAAGAAGGCTGAGCACCAAAGAATTGATGCTTTTGAACTGTGGTGTTGGAAAAGACTCTTGAGAGTTCCTTGGACTGCAAGGAGACCAAACTAGTGGATCCTATAGGAAATCAGCCCTGAATATTCATTGGAAACACTGATGCTGAAGCTCCGATACTTTGGTTACCTGATGAGAAAAGATAACTCTGATTCTAGGCAAGATTGAGGGCAGGAGGAGAAGCGAGAGATGGAGGATGAGATGAGTGGATGGCATCACTGACTCAATGAATATGAATTTGAGCAAACTCTGGGAGATAGTGAAGGACAGAAAAGACTGGCATGCTGCAGTCTGTGGAGTCACAAAGAGTGACTGAAAAACAACAGTGAACAATGACAATGAGAGAAGATACACAGGTACCAATAGGCATGTGAGAAGATGCTCATCATCACCGATTATTAGAGAAATGCAAGTCAAAACGACAGTGAGGTGCTACCTCACACCAATTAGAACGGTCATCACCAAAAGTCTATGAGTAATAAAGGCTTCCCTGGTAGCTCAGTCGGTAGGGAATCTGCCTGCAATGAAGGAGACCACCTGCAATGCAGGAGACCTGAATTTGATCCTTGGGTTGGGAAGATCCCCTGGAGAAGGAAATGGCAACCCACTCCAATATTTTTGCCTGGGAAATCCCATGGACAGGGGAACTTGCCAGACTACAGTCCTTGTGATTACAAGAGTTGGAACGGACTAAGCGACTAAACCACCACCACCACGTATTAACAATAAATGCTGGAGAGGGTGTGAAGAAAAAAGATTCCTCTTGCCCTGTTGATGGAAATGTAAATTGGTACAACCAGTATGGAAAAGTGTGGGGGTTCTTCAAAAAGGGAAAATAGACATGTCATATAATCCAACAGTTCCACTCCTGGGCATATACCCAGACAAAACTATAATACAAAAGGAACATACGCCCCTTGTTTATAGCAGCACTGTTTACAACAGCCAAGACGTGGACCCAAGCCAAATGTCCACTGACAGATATATGGACAAAGATATGTTATATATATACACATATACACACACACGAAGGAATATTACTCAGCCATTAAAAGAATGAAATAACTTTATTTGCAGGCATAGGCCTCCAGATTATCATACTAAGTAAGTCACAGCGAGAAAGACAAATGTCATATGATACCACTTATATGCAGAATCTAAAATAAAAATGCAGAAATGAATATGTCTATCAAATAAAAACATATTTACAGATATATAGAAAAGACTTGTGGTTGCCAAAGGGATGATAGGGGTAGAGAAGAACTGAGAATTTGGGATTAGTTAATGCCAACTGTTATTATAGGATGTATAAACAAGGTCCTACACTATTGCACAGGTCACTATATTCTATATCCTGTGATAAGCTGTAATGAAAAAGAGTATGAAAATTGTAACTGGGTCACTTTTCTCTACAGCAGAAATTAAAAACAACATTGTATGTCAACTATATTGGAATAAAATTTAGAAAGATGGTTTTAAGTTGCTTCATAAAATAAATATAAAGCATTTACAAATACCAAAATATCCTTATATAGTCTCTGATATATTTCATTAAAGATTTTGTATTTATTTATGGGATACATATTGATACAACACTTAATGTAGTCTTTGGTATTATAAAACAAACACTAAATCATCAGTTTACTCATATATGCATATTTCAGAGAATCATACTTCTGCACAGAAAACTTCATCATTGTTTGTTAATCACAGTACTTTCATTGAAACCAGTATTTTTAGCTTATTGGTTCATTTTCTTCATCACATATGTTGAATTCTTTCTTTCTACTGAGCATGTTAAGAGAACTGAAGTCCATAATATTTAGTTGTATTCCAAAGTCAAAAAACCAGTGAGTAAATGCAGAGGTAGTACTTCACAGGCATGAAGCTTCTAGCTCATTGCTTAGCTCACTTATCCAGACTTTTTCAGCTTTTTAAATATGTAGAGATAGGTCCTTTAATATGATACTAGGCTTTATTTTGATGGATCTAACGAATTAGACTCAGCCTATCCTCCCCTCCCCAAAATCCAATAATGTGCATAATGAATTCTTCTCATTCTCTGTGCACCTGTTCTCCCTCATTATATCTGAAAATTTGGGATTGTTCCAAAGTGTTCTGTAATGACTTTTTGTAAGCAAGACAAGTAAAAGAAATTCTTCAAGGGCAGAATGAATTGGCTTTTGAAACTGTGCTAAATAAGTAGGAGGGAAGTGATAACCACAGACAGACCATGAGGCAGGCATCATTTGGAGGTAGGGCGATTTCATGGAATAAAGAATCATTCTTCCAGTAACAAAAGGTAAAAAAGTCAAAACAGTCTCAGTATTTTGAGTATCAGCTCATATTTCCAATGACAAGAATTTTCCTGCATTCATTTTCGGAAAATATTTAAGCAACATAATTTTTTATGTCTTTGAATATATATATATATATATATATATATATATACATACATACATATATAGGTATGTATATATATAAAGATAATTGTCTTATGTTTGTAGCTACTGTGTATCTATAAGTATTACACAGATTTATTTTACTTGCATTAAAATTGTTTCTATTATCTAATCACTTATCTTTGTCTATATTTCAATGTGTTTTGAATTCTGGAGGTTGTCATAGAACAATTTCTCATTTACAAATTGATTCATCAGAGGAGACTAAGGTTATACATGAGGAAACCCTGGCAAACCCTTCTATTTAAAATAGAGGGTACCAGCTGAGCTTTAGTTATTTTGACTGTTATCATTAACTTTTGAAGTATGTAGATTAGTCCTTTATTTTTTGTCCTTTTTTTTGATGGATCAAGTCACATACTGCAAATTATTTCATATTAAAATTTATAACATTTCAATAGTTCATATTTCTGTCAGGAGTTCTGGCTGAATTAAAGTAGAGAAAGTGTGCATATAGAATTTAAGCCTGTTGCAATTGATCTAAATCCTCCTCAGAAGACTACTAGGAAAAAAAAAAATAGCAGAAAAATTCAACTATTAAATCAGTAGGAGTCTCAGAAAATACATTTTGGAGTGGTGGAACTTTTTTCCCTCCCTTTCTTCCTTTCTGTCCCCTTCTTCCTTTTCAAAGGAGTACTATTTATCTACTTTACGATAATGCCATTCCAAAAATATTGTTAGTCTGTGAGTTAATGAACCAAATTTCAGGGCATTATTGCATATTATTTATAATACTCAGCAGGCTTGACCCATAAATGAAAGTGATTCCAGTTTGTAATGGCCTACAGTATGGGTTACATAAAGAGCTTCAGAATATCTTTGGCTTAATTCAAGCTTCATTTTCTGCTGTTATGCTTCTTCTATTTATTTACTGGTGTATATTATTATATTGTACGAATATACCATTAGTAATCATAAAACTCTAAAGGGGTTGGCTTTCAACAGAGCTAATATATGCCACAATAAGGGCTAATAAAATAATAATAGCTAATATTCATTGAGCATTTACATTTGCTCAACACTGTCCTAAGCATGGAAAATATAATATTTCTTTAACCACTTAAACCAGTGTTTAAAAGGAGAAGAAAACAATGAATGAAAGCAGAGACAATGTTTTGATGGTAATAAAAACAAATGTAGCAAATGGTTTTATTCACCTTATTTTGAATTTTCTGAGTCTGTGCTTTCACTTGTCCTTCACCCTAGTATTAGGTACTACATGTTTCTTTACTTCTAACAGAATACTATGGATTGAAAATAATTTCTACACTTTGATAGAAAAATGTTCCATGGCATATTTAAATAGTTCTCTTTGTAAATTGGCTCCCTTTGTTAAAAGTCAAAATTTTGTGAGGTTGCTCACTTTTAACACTGACAAGAATTTTCGGAAGAAAATAGCCTCAAAGAAATAATAAGTTATTGAACTCACACTCAGCAAGTCTAAGTCTGTTTCAATTTTTTAAATGAAAAAAAATACTTCCTATGATATTTTCAAGTTTATACATGTCTGGATTTGACGATTTCATTTAGGTACTTTTTCAGGTGGTTGTGCTGTTTGGTAGATGGTTGGAGATGGTCAAGTGTGGGTGGAGGTCACCAGAATTTGTTTCCTGGAGGTGAATTACAAGTGTGTGGGCTCAGGTTAGAAAGCCTCTGATCAAATTAAGGCTTCACAACTGATACATTTTGAAGGTTTAGGCAATTTTCTCCAAGCCCTTTGAGCCTCAGCTTCTACAATGATGACTAACATGAAAGTAATAATATCTTCCTCAGAGTGGTTGGTAGGAAAGTTAGCTTTGTATACGTATCTCCTGGATAAACTTCCTGATAAACTTCTTCCCATCACCTGTGTAACTTCGGCAAGTCACCTAAAACCTTCCAACAAATAGGGACAATAATGATATATTTGAGTGAAAGCAGGATCATGGACTTGGTATTTATTTTGAAAATTATTTTATTTTGTCAAACCATAGAAAGAAGTTATTCAAGTCAAATGGCAATCCTGGCTTTGTCGGTGTGAATGGGCCCAGCCACATGTAATAGCTTCAGAAACCTGACCTGTGATATTGACATTCAGACTTCAGAGAAAATAAACTCTACTAAAAACTTTTCACACAAAATGTGATTTAGTTTACTCCCTGCTTTATGATATTTCACGTGTTGTGATCTGTAAATTTTCTGAAAGCAAAAATTCTCTGTTGCTATGGAAACATTCTTAGAATCATTGCATGCCTTCATTTGTTTTTTACATCAGGTGCACTGAGATTCTGGAGCAAAAGATCTAGTACATACTGAAATTTACTGATTTTGTAATCTTATTTGTTAACTCTAATTCTCATTCTTTTCACCTACAAAATGGAGGGTAACAGTGAGACATCATTTAATACCTTCAACTGAGGTATTGCATGAAATCTTTAACATAGATTTGTAGACAGTAAATAATAAATTATAGTTTCCATTATTTGAGATAGGTACTAGCCTTGTTATTTGATGAATATGGAGTACTTTTTGAGACATAAACCTGAAGTAGTGATTATATAAAAGAATATAAAAAGACATATTTCCTTACATCAAACTCTTTTTTACAACTTTATTGAGCTATTTTTAAGGTCGGTAACTTGATGGTTTTTATATACCTGGATGCATTGTGGATGGATCTCCAAAAGAAGTTAAATAACGTATCCATCACCACTCTAGTTACCTTTGTGTGTGTGTGTGTGTGTGTGTGATAAGATTTATTAGCTATCTTAGAAAATTTCAAGTATGTAGCACAGTATTTTGACAGTTATTGCTATGCTATACCTTAGATCTCCAGCACTTGTTCATTTTGCATAACTAAACTTTTGCCAGCAAAGGTCTGTTTAGTCAAAGCTATGGTTTTTCCAGTAGTCATGTATGGATGTGAGCGCTGGACTATAAAGAAAGCTGAGCGCCAAAGAATTGATGCTTTTGAACTGTGGTGTTGGAGAAGACTCTTGAGAGTCTCTTGGACCACAGGGAGATCCAACCAGTCCATCCTAAAGGGAATCAGTCCTGAATATTCATTGGAAGGACTGATGCTTAAGCTAAAATTCCAATACTTTGGCCACCTGATGCAAAGAAGTGACTCATTGGAAAAGACCCTGATGCTGGGAAAGATTGAAGGCAGAAGGAGAAGGGGACTGCAGAGGATGAGATGATTGGATGGCATCACCAACTCAATGGACATGAGTTTGAGCAAGCTCCAGGAGTTGGTGACGGACAGGGAAGCCTGGTTTGCTGCAGTCCATGGGATCACAAAGAGTCGGGCATGACTGAATGATTGAACTGAAACTTTTGTACCCTTTGACCAACATTTCCCCATTTCCCACACCCCATGGCCCCTGTAAGCTATCATTCCACTCTCTGCTTTTATGAGTTTGACTTTTTTAGATTCCACATGTAAGTGAGTGCATTCAGTTTTTGTTTTTCTGTGTCTGGTTTATTTCACTTAGCACAATGTCCTCTAGATTCAACCATGTTGTAGTAAGTGGCCAAATTTTTTTTAAAGCTGAATTATATTTGATCCTATGTATATGTATGTATGTATGTATGTATTTCTATCATATATTTATATCCATTCACACCTGTTGGCAGACATTTAGGTATGCCATATTTGGCAATTATGAATAATGCTACAAATAAATGTTTCATGTTGTATTCTAAAATACAACTTAAGTGCTCGCTTCAGCAGCACATATACTAAAATTGAACGACACAGAGAAGATTAGCATGGCCCCTGCGCAAGGATGACACGCAAATTCATGAAGCGTCCATATTTTTTACAAGCAATAAATGCTGCAGAGGGTGTGGAGAAAAGGGAACCCTCTTACACTGTTGGTGGGAATGCAAACTAGTACAGCCACTGTGGAGAACAGTGTGGAGATTTCTTAAAAAACTGGAAATAGAACTGCCATATGACCCAGTAATCCCACTTCTGGGCATACATACTGAGGAAACCAGATCTGAAAGAGACATGTGCACCCCAATGTTCATCGCAGCACTATTTATAATAGCCAGGACATGGAAGCAACCTAGATGCCCATCAGCAGATGAATGGATAAGGAAGCTGTGGTACATATACACCATGGAATATTACTAAGCCGTTAAAAAGAATTCATTTGAATCAGTTCTAATGAGATGGATGAAACTGGAGCCCATTATACAGAGTGAAGTAAGCCAGAAAGATAAAGAACATTACAGCATACTGACACATATATATGGAATTTAGAAAGATGGTAACGATAACCCTATATGTAAAACAGAAAAAGAGACACAGATGTACAGAACAGACTTTTGGACTCTGTGGGAGAAGGCGAGGGTGGGATGTTTTGAGAGAACAGCATGTATATTATCTATGGTGAAACAGACCACCGGCCCAGGTGGGATGCATGAGACAGGTGCTTGGGCCAGGTGCACTGGGAGGACCCAGGGGAATCGGGTGTGTGTGGGGGGGGGTGGGGGGGGGAGGGGGGATTGGGATGGGGAATACATGTAACTCCATGGCTGATTCATGTCAATGTATGACAAAACCCACTGCAATGTTGTGAAGTAATTAGCCTCCAACTAATAAAAATAATTGGAAAAAAAAAATAAAATACAACTTCAAAATGACCAGTAGGTACATCAAGGGGTTCTCAGCATCAGTTATCATTAGGGAAATCCAAATCTAAACCACAAAGGGATATCATCTCATGCTTCTTAGAATGCCTGTTACCAAAAAGGTAAAATATGTAAATGTTAATGAGGATTTGGTGAAAAGAGAACACTTATACTTTGTTGGGAATGTAAATTTGTACAACCACTATGGAAAATAGTATGGAGGTTCCTTAAAAATTAAAAATAATCCAGCAATCCCACTTCTGGGTATATTGCCAAAGGAAACAAAACCAGCATCACACTTTCTAAAAGTTGAAACCCCAATATTCCTGTAGACCATGTATAACAACCAGGATTCTTACCTGTTTTAAATGATATACCTATCCTTACTAAACAGCAACAGGCTTTAGAAGTATAAAGAATCAGATACAGAAAATACATAAAAATTATTCTACAAAGGTAGAAGGACAATAGCAGGTCAGCATGCAGTCACAGCTGTTGCCACTGACCACTGATAATACTTCCAAACTTCAGCACCTCTAACACAATTGTAAACAATCGTAATTTCTCTAGAGTCAATGATTTCTCAAATACCTGTGATTGTTATTTCCTTTTATTTCAAAGTCCTGAGATATGAAACATTGGGCATCTGCATAGATTCATGAACAGAGAAGGTGAATCTAGAATCTTGTTTCCATAACTGGAATATAGGTCCTGCCTCCTGGATTTAAGGATTCATGTAATGGTAGGTTACTGCAAAATGTGAAGTGTGTTTTTATGCCACAAAGTAAAAACTTCATATGCTTCTAGAGCATATTAATTGATTCAAGTCAAAAAGCACTAAACCTCCATAATACTTTGTTATTTAGTCACAAAGTCTTGTCCAACTCTTTTGCAATGTCATGGACTTTAGCCCACTAGTCCAATCTCATGGACTTCTGTCCATAGGATTTCCCAGACAAGATTATTGAAGTGGGTTGCCATTTTCTTCTCCAGGGGATCTTCCTGACCCAGGGATCGAATCTGCATCTCCTGCATTGCAGGTGTATTCTTTACTATAATACTTTAGGCACTGGTAAAATAGTCAAAAAGAAAGGAAACCTCCTGGCCTCATGGAGATTATATACTAGGGTAGATTCAATAGATAGTACATCCATAAGTCAATAAATGTATAATTAAGTTGGTAGTAACAAGTACACTGATGTATATAGACCAGGAAAAAAAAAAGATGTCAAACAGAGTGAAAACAGAATAATTTAAGACTGTATAATATATATCAAGGAATAAAAGAAAACAAACCTGATAAATTTTGGCTGAGTAAAACAAATCAGTGATGTTAGCTTCCACTGATATGGAGAACACTTACAGAAAATTGATTTGATGAGTGAAAAATAATACGTTGGTTTTAGATATATTAAAATTGAGATAAATGTTATCATTAAATGAAAATAAATACATGTATCCAGGTTTAAGAGAAAATCTTTGGGCTAGAAATGTAACTACGGAGAATCACCCACAGTCAAATGGAATTTAGAGTTAAAATAATGAATAATATTAACTGAGACTGAATGTAAATAAACAAGTCAAGTAGTCTGTTGTCTAAACCCCTGAGCTTCTTAGGCTTGCCTGGTTGCTCACTGGTTAAGAATCTGCCAGCTAATGCAGGAGATGTGTTTTCGATCCCTGGGTCTGGAAGGTGCCCTGGAGAAGGAAATGGCAACCCACTCCAGTATTCTTACCTGGAAAATCCCATAGACAGAGGAGCCTGGTGGGCTACAGTCCATGGTGGTCACAAAGAGTTGGATACAATTGAGTGGCTAAGCATGCCGAGCTTCTTAATATTCAGAGGTAAGGAACAAATATAACCAAGTAAACTGGAAGTCACTCAGTTGTGTCTGACTCTGTGACCCCATGGATTGTAGCCTGCCAGGTTCCTCTGGCCATGGAAATCTCCAGGCAATAATACCGGAGTGGGTAGCTAGTCTCTTCTCCAGGGGATCTTCCTGACCAGGGATCACACCTAGGTCTCCTGCATTGCAGGCAGATTCTTTACTATATTAGCCATCAGGAAAGCCCAGTATAATCAAAAAAGACTGGAAAAGACTCTGTAATGACTGAAAAGAACTCTCAAATGATTGAAACTGTACAGAGTGTGGAATCTTATAAGCTATGAGAAGAGAGTGCCTCAGGAGGGGATCAAACTACAGCTGCCATCATAGATGCTGAAATCCTGTGTGTACCACTGCCTCTTTTTCCTAGTTTCATCTCCACTTATCCCACTGAATCTGCTCTCTTTTTAAGAGTCCTCCTTTGTAGAGATTTTATTTCAGAATCAATCCATATCTTTAGCTATCCCTACTCACAAACCATCAACTATTTTTTGTGTTATTATCTCTTGGTTCTTAATATTGCCTCTCCCAAGGATGCTATTCACCAACAGATAGACAAAACCGACTCTGGCACAGTTAAGCAACTACTTACAACTCCCCAAATCCCAGATCAAGTGAGAGGTCTGGGTTTTTCCTTTCCCTGAAACAACAAAGAAGTTTTTATTACTAAAAATCAGTCTAATTTTTAATCCTTTTATTCCTCATATGTAAAAGGATAGGAAAATTAATATCTGAAAACATATTTTTGCATTAAAAATTTCTGTATACATATATGAGCCTCCCTGGAGATCAGTGGTAAAGAATCCATCTGCAATGCAGGAGCCACAGAAGACTGGGTTCAATCCCTGAGTTGGGAAGATCCCCTGGAGAAGAAAATGGCAATCCACTCCAGTATCCTTGCCTGGAAAACCTCATGGACAGAGGAACCTGGTGGACTACAGTCCACAGGGTTGCAAAGAGTCGGACACAACTGAAGGACTAAACAACAACAATAAAATCTTGTAAGAAAGGAAAATACTACCCAGATTTCTATACCTCACTTCCGTTGTCCCATGGGTGTCCAAACATTTCTCTCTAAGCAACTCATGGGGATTTCTTCAGACTGTATTCCTCTTATCAGCATTTTGATCTGATAATAAACAGAAAAAGAAAATAAAATCATTCAGACCATGCACTGGAAATACATGTTCGCTTAGTCTGTAATTCTATAGTATAATGATTGCAATCAAGAGTTCTGCAAAGGTCAGGAGATAGCAGTGGTAAATAAAATCCATGTAGCTTAGATACTCATCAAAGGAATACCACCTCAGTTAGAAAATTACCACTGAATCAACAGTTCATTTCTTAAATCGGACTAAGATATTGTACAGTGCAGAACTTCACACTTATTTACTATTTTACAATTTAGCCACATTATCTCCCTTGACCTTCAATTCACAATTCATCCTTCTTTTTCAAATTTACTTCAACTTACAAGACAGAGTGCCACATCAGAAGTCGATAGCATCATATGAAAACATTAAAAAAAAAATACATTGAGTGGATCCTGTGGATCAAGAAATAATTTCTTGGTTAGTACTTTAAATTGATACTTATGGAGTGCATGTAAATTTAATGTAGAAAAGTTTATATTCTGTCAATTTCCCAAATGCAACAGGAATTTTAGCTGAATATAGGTCATTAATTGCACATTAATTCTGCATTGGCAGAAACTTGGGATTTGTCATCCTAGATCAGACTCAGGATGAATTAAGGGGTGGCTTCTCTTTATAAAATTGAACTGTTCATTCAGCAAATGTTTCTTGGCATTTATAAAATTTCAGAGTCAGTTTTAAGTAATAAGGAAAGAGAAGTGAACAAAGCGAAGAGCACTTGGATTCATGGAATTATATCCAGTACTAATATTGAAATTAAATATATCCAGGTTATTTTCATACTGAGTAATTACTGTGTGCACATATATAACTGTATGTTGCTGTTCCGTCACTAAGTCATGTCTGACAGGCTTCCCTGTCCTCCACTATCTCCTGGAGTTTGCTCAAACTCATGTCCATTGAGTCAATGATATAACTGTATATCATTAAATTATTACATAGTAATATTGAGCTGTGGTTCTGGAGAAGACTTTTGAGAGTCTCTTGCACTGCAAGATCAAATCAGCCAATTCTAAAAGAAATCAGTCCTGAATGTTCATTGGAAGAACTGATCCTTAAGGTTAAGCTCCAACACTTTAACCACCTGATGCAAAGTGCCTACTCACTGGAAAAGACTCTGATGCTAGCAAAGATTGAAGGCAAAAGAAGAGGGTGGCAGAGGATGAGATGGTTGGATACCATCACTGACTCAATGGACATGAATCTGAGCAAACTCTAGGAGATAGGACAGGGAAGCAAGGCATGCTGTGGTCTCTGGAATTGCAGAGTCGAACATGACTAGTGACTGAACAACAACAGTCACAGGAAATGGTGACACTTTGTGCAATAATTTTTAGATTAGAATAGTATGGCTATGTTCTTGAACTGGTTTGTTTTAAACTTACATCATTGAAGTTACACCAGTTGTCCTACTCCTGAAGTGTATTTATTTGGTGAGTGTGTATCAATACACAAAACAGTGCTAATACCAAGTATGATTTTATGACTGTGTTTAAGATTTCCTGAAGAATACCAAAGCATCCCAAGATTTGTCCAACATCCCTTTACAACTTTTGCTTTGCAAACCACACACATCATTGAATTTAAGCAACATGTTAAACTGTTAATAATGCTATGAGAGAAAACCCTTCTACGTTCCCATGTAACTTGCCTAAATTGTAGCCTATACATTTGGCTCCCTGGACCTTTATGTTTGTTAGTTCCAGGTCCATGGATGTGAAGGGTTGAATGTATTCTATTCATTGCACCATGCCATTTTATATAAGGGACTTGAGCATCTGAAATCCATAGAGGCTCCTAGAACCAATCCCTCATGGATATCAAGAAATGACTGTGGCTGTGAATACTTCATTTCATACATGAATGCTGGTATAAAATGCTACAGGCAAACTAGAGGTAAGCTAGATGCTCTTTCTACAGTTTTCTGATGTTAATTTAATATGTTTTATTTCTCAATGCAACATGAGCTCATTCCTCTATGCCTTTGCCCATGGTGTTTCCTCTGCCCAAAAGGCTTTTATTTATTTATTTTTTTATCTTGTGCTCAATTTTCTTCATCCTTCAAGATTCAGTTCAGTGGTTCTCTCTTCCAGAAAACTGGTCTGATTTTGCATTCTAAATCCCAGTCTCTGTGCAAAACACATTAAACTTTCACCGTTTCATTTCATAATAAATTTTGTTATCCCTGTTATAAAGATGAAACATAGAAGCTCATAGGAATTTTTTAACTTCCCCAAAGGCAAACAGGTGGTTAAGCTAGAAATTGACACCAAGCCATCTGGCTACAGAGTGATTTTGCATACTGTCCTGCAAACATATTTAATTTTCATTTTGAATATTTTTAAATAGTTATATCCTCCATTAAACTATAAGTTCTGGTGGGTCAGAACTACCCACATTGCTCATCACACCTATCTATCAGTTGACCTTCCATAAATATTAACCAATATAGAAATAAGTGTATACCTTAATGACTAAAATTTTATTGCATTCCATGGAACTATATATTATTTTAAACAACTTTTCTATTGAAAATATGTTACTTATATGAAATTGAAATTGACTTCCTCTTAGCGTTCCACGTTCATGTTAGTTAAATCCCTTGATAACCCTTATAAGTTGAATTCATTCCTTTCCAAGGTTTAAAAGCAACTCTTATTACAAAGCAAATCTTCCTATTTCTTTTGTTGCTACTCACATGCAATAACTTCAATGTATGGTCCTGGCAATTCCTTGTTATTAAAATTGGATTCAATTCAACAAAACCCCCAAACTATTTGATGATCACAAGCTCAGTTTTTTTCTTTACTGATATAATTATGACTGATAGATTTCCATATTGCAACACAAAATTGTTTTGACTTGATAAAAGCAGGGCTGTTCCACTCACTCTAGAGGCCCTGTCTTCATTATGGCATCTAAATATTCTATTTTTCTTTCTCTCATACAGTATTTTTTTCCTCCTCTTTTTCTTTGCTTCCTTCCTTCCCTTCCCTCACCATTCTTTCTCTTCCTCCTTCTTTTCTTTAAAATTAATTTATTTTAACCAGAGGCTAATTACTTTACGATTTTGCCATACATTGATATGAATCAGCCATGAGTGTACATATATCTTCCCCCTTTTTAAAGCCTCTTATTGTTATATTCTTATAGGTGAGCATATATTCTCTTTTGCACAAACAGTCTGAGGTCAAATCCAGAAGTTGTTCTGAATTTTTCCCTTATTATGAAAGCATTATTACAAACAGTTGCATTAAATTAGTCCTAATGGATATTGTTGATTTTTACTTGGTAGTTCTGGTTTCTGCTACTATCTCTTCTAGAAACATAGGAAAAACTTATGCAGCAAACAGTGCTCCCTCTGATCAAAAGTATCAATCTGAAAGATTGACTCGTACATATTTCTAAAGCTCTGTCTTTTATAATTGTCTTTTCCCCAGTACTTTGCCTCACAAATTCCAGCTACTTCAGCTCCTTGAATCCTAGTCTCTTTCTTCTCTGTTGAGCAAGATAATTTTCTTTGCTTTATTTTCCTTTCCCTGCACAACAATCCAGACTGCATCTGTGCAACAAGTCAAGGTATTTCTAATGCTTTCTTCATTTATGTTTTATATATTTGTTTCAGGTATCTAGTTGTTAGATATTTAGAGTGAGCCCTATCAATGTGTTATCCTATTATGGATGCAAATAAATAGTTCACATTAACTTTTTAAAAATTATATATAAAATTTTGAAAATTAAGAAAACTTAATCATACACTAAACAAAATATACTTATACAGGTCTGTTTTGATACAAGAAAGTATATTTATCGATGCCCCAGGGTTTGACCCCAAGTAGGTTGCAATTTATTTGAAGACAGGCACACAAGTACTTATAAATATAGCATAAATATAATGCAATATTGAAAACTTTTAACTGAATAGAAGTGTAGATAGCCATGTCATTGTGATCAATAGAAAAATTCAAGTAGGAGACAGTATGGTTCTGGGTCCAAGTATAGATATGATTTCTAAGGTTTAGGGAAATAAGGGAAAGGTTTAAATGCTAAATATTTTTTCTGTAGTACAGGTGGAAAACAAGCATGAAGGGCAGACAGAACAGTCAGAATTGAGTGAAACCCTTAGCAGAAAATTAGCTGGTAGGACACCCACTGGATAATCTCTTCCACTGACTTCATGTTTGAAGCATGAAATTAGTACATATGTGTAATGTCATAGTGAGATAAAAATATTAATCAACAGCATCAATTAGTTTAAATGGAGTGTAAAAGAGGGGGAAAAATGACAAAGTAAGTATACTGAAAGATGCAGTGGTATTAAATTGAATAAGTAACTGTTGCTATGAGGATGTGAAGAGAAACCCAGCTTTAACTTGAAAATTGAAGTTTGAGAGTTACTTAGTGCCTGGATGGTTGAGAGAGGGACAGAAGACTGCTCCAGGCCGAATGAACAGCAAATATGAAGACTCAAGAGCAAAGTTGGTAAGTTGTGGGTAGTTAAAATCTAGTTAGTTGTGAAACTACAAGTGGGACTGCAACATAAAGTCCAAAAGAGAGAGAATTTGGACTTAAGTGTCAGCACGATGCCATGGTGTCAAACACTTTATAGAGGTCAAAGTATAAGTTTTGTTTTTGTTACTGTCGTTTTCAGATGCTTTGTTTGTCTTTTGTTTGTTTTGTTTGATTTTCTTGTTTTGTTTTGTGGTAATATGAACACAGTGGTATAGAATGTGGCTTAGAAAGGAGATGAGTTGGTTTCAGTCGCTGAAGTGTGATGCTCTGAACTAGAGTGAAGTGAGTGTTACAAGGATGAAAGCGATGGGTTCAAGTCACTATGAAGGATTAATCAAAAGAAAATTACAAAAACATTTAATTCCTGTTCATTAATATACAAAAATTAATTTTGCTTTTCTTTACTGGTAAAGTCATTTGCTTCTTTATTTATCCGTAACTTGCCTTGCTTCAAAGAGAATTTAATATAGAGAGAATCTAATGCTACAGCTACGTTCCACAGGAAGAAAAAAGTCATAATGGATGGAAGATGATGGGCAAAATGTGCTGCAATTAGGTGACAGTAAAGAATTCTGGGAAGAATCAGTAGCTGACATTTTGACATAATGGTCAGGGAAGAGACATATGTTCTAATGCCCGAGTTGTATACATATATAGGTATGTATTCAATACATTTTATAGTTAATATATAATGTATATATAGAATAAATTTGAAGCCATAAAAATGAATAAGCTTCTAAAACTATTTAGAGTAAGAAAAACTAGTCAAAGCCTGAATCTTGGTGAATATAAACATTTGTGATAAAAAAAACTTTTCCCAAAGCTCTGAGTTTTATCAAATAAGAATTACAATGCTTTTTCATTCACAATTTTTTTACCATGTATTTTATCCCTGAAAGGTTAAAACATATTCACATCTTTCAATAATCATATATTTTTTTCATAAAAATACAACTTTTATCAAAGCAGTGGGGAATTTCTACAATTTCAAATAAAAGTATATTTTCTAGCTTTCAGAATCATGCATTTTTAAAAGATAATGTAATTTTAAGAAACTACAAAAGACCATTTCATTTATCTCATTGTGTGTGCATGTGTAGCTTTATAAGCTCATTTCTTGTAACCACAAGCATTTCATTTGTCTACCTTATGTTGTAGCTTATGCTCCTGGGCTACTTAGGTGAATATTAGTCTGAATCGTAGAGGATATTGAGAATATAACTGCATTTTTAAAAAAGCTGAAAGTTAAAAATTATTAGATGCCATTATGTTTACTTTAAAGAGCTATCAGGATGGTGTGTTATATATAATTAAAACTATCTTTATAATTAGATTTGCTATTTCTAAGATGTAAACACTTTTAAGTATTTGGCAGCTCATTGTAAAGAGTTATAACATCCTTCCATGTGTGTTATACACTGCCCTAGGGTTCCCATCAAGAGACACTACTTCTCCACAGCATCCATTACCAAGTGGAAAATTACTTTACGGACTCCAATACACAAATTTAGAGAAAGCAAATTATCAGTTTATACCAATTGAGAATGAATAAAATATCAACTTTAGCTAAAATAGCAGAACTAAGATGGGAATAAACCTTTAAGTAGGAACATGCCCCAGCCTGATTCTGACTGTTCTCCAGTGTACTAGAAGTTAGAGGAAACTTCCAGGCCTCCATTCAGTAATGTTTTCTATCAGTTTCTTTCAGACGATGATGTCTATTGTAGAAATAGACAAGATGTCTGCTGCTATTTTTCACCTGCTATTTACCTAAAGAGTTGTTGCTGTTCAGTTGCTAAGTCAACTCTTTGCAACCCCATGGACTGCAGCATGCCCAGCTTCCCCTTCACTATCTCCTGGAGTTTACTCAGATTCATGTCCATCGATTCAGTGATGCCATCCAACCATCTCGTCCTCTGTCACCCCCTTCTGTTCTTGCCTTCAATCTTTCCCAGCATCAGGTTCTTTTCTAATGAGTTGGCTCTTCACATCAGGTGGCCAAACTATTGGAGCTTCAGCATCAGTCCTTCCAATGAATATTCAGGATTGATTTCCTTTAGGATTGACTGGTTTGATCTCCTTATTGTCCAACAGACTTTCAGGAGTCTTCTCCAACACCACAGTTCTTTGCTACTCAGCCTTCTTTACCGTCAAGTGCTCAAATCCATACATGACTACTGGAAAAACCATAGCTTTGACTATACGAAGCGAGGTGTCAGCAAGGCAATCTGAAGAGTTGCTTAGCATGATTTTGTTGCACCTCTACTGAGCTTTCTCTGGTAAATTGCATCAGCAAATCTTTGCCCACCTTACACCATAATGTGTCGTACTTTGGGACCAGTTGAGTAAATAATCCCCTTATTTTCTTTTTTCTAAACAGAAAATAGGATCATCAATTTCCTGATTCGAAATGAAATACATTTCCTAATTTGAGACACTGAGTGTCCCATTTTCTCCTTGAATCCACCTTCATTTTTCCCTTTAGTAAATATTCACTAATAGCCTTCTGTCTGTCAAGAATGCTGTCAGGTCTCGAAAAAAACTGGAGTAAAGAAGAAAGAGATGATAACCCCTGTCCTGAAGGAGTTTTTACTCTATTAAGAAAAATAAATATTAAATAGGATAGACCTAGCTCTGATCTCATAGAGTTTATATTCTGCCAGAGAACCCATTAGAGGATAACTTATGTGATTTATTATTTAAATATCTGTTTCATACTGAGAACTATGAAAATTCATGTCAGAGGTATCTGCTTTAGTCTAGAGCCACACTTTTATCAAATATGATGAGCCTGTAACAGGTCAAAGAAGTTTGTTTTATTTTGCTTTATTTAAAATTTCATTATTGATTTAATGTTTAAAGGCTGAATAGTGTTTAATTTCACAAAATATAAGCCTCAGAGGCAGATCGGAAGGAAGAGAAGACAAAGCATGCCCAAGTATTCTGAAAAAGGAAGGAGCATGTGAGAAATGTAAACTCCAGTGTGTAGATTCCGCAGGGAGAGAGGGATAGGACATAAGGATGGTAATGTAGCAGAATCCAAATCCTGCACAAACTTAAAGGTGTGGGGCTGTTGTGGCTTAGTCACTCAGTTGTGCACAACTCTTTGCAACACTTTGAACTATAACCAACCAGGCCCTTCTGTCCATGGAATTTTTCAGACAAGAATACTGAAGTGGGTCATCACTTACTCCTCCAGAGGATCTTCCCAACCCAAGGATCAAACCCATGTCTCCTGTAATACAGGCAGATTCTTTACCTGATGAGCCATCAAGATAACCTGGGAGTATATTTATTGCAGGATTTTTAAGAGCTGGAGGAGATATGAATAATTATACCAGAACCACAGGTAAGATTGGACAGAATTTAGATAATTATCTTAAGAGTAACGAGGGGTTCTGAAATGTTTGGATGAGGGGAGAGAGTTAGGATAATTTGTAGGTCAGAAAAGAAGAGGTTTGAGAAAGTGATAAGTAGATAAGGGAGACTGGATAGGACAGAGTTTCAGTGTTCTAGATGAGAGATGATGATACACATGCTTAGGAAGCCAGCAGGGAAAAAAGATATTAAATAGAGTACTTTATGGGCTCAAAGGTTCTGAGACATTCCATTGGCTTATTGTCAAAGATCTAATAAAATCATTGTCAGTTTCTACACTTGGGAGGCATATATATTAAATGAATCTGGAGATAAGATCATTCTATACAAGTATATAAGGTAGCTGCAGTGAGACCTAGCTATTCATGGTTCATTAACATCTTAACATTATTAACATAGTTTATTCATAGCTTTTTAACATCTTACCCTCAAAATCCAGAGTCAGCTACAAATTACTAAAAACAAATCTAAGATCACCATTTCTAGATTTTAAACCTGACTATGTAACTTCTCTTAGTCTTCTTTATTTTTTATTCATGTTACAGATAACAAAATGTCTTATATGGGATGTATATATTGAAGAAGTTGGGGGAGTGCTATTCAGATTATTTTGTTAGCACCATGTTTCGCTACATACCCTTTTGTCTTTTCATTGCCATTTCTCTATCATTTGTCAAAAATCCAGCATCCTGATAATGTCCCATCCCAGAATCTCCTATATCAACTGAATAGTGTGATACAGCCATTTTCACAAATCAGAAACATAGAAACCATCTTTTCCTATCCCCGTATTTGTCATCTGTCATCAGGTTCTGTCTATTTTATATCCCAAATAGTTTTCAGGACTATCCGATTCCCTAGATTTCACCTGCCCTCACTTGTCTATATATGTGTGTGTGTGTGTGTGTGTGTGTGTGTGTATAGTGAGAGAGACGTTTTCTGGGCTATAAGTTAATCTCTTAACACCCTCCTCAACAAAGTGATTATTTCCAAACATAATGCTAAGGATGTCAATCCCCACTTCTCGTCCTACACCTGTCTCTGCCTACCCCATTCAGGGTCTTTTTATTGCCTTTGGTGTAAATGTGTGTGTGTATGTGTGTGAGTGTGTGCTCAGTCATGTCTAACTCTTTATGACCCCATGGATTGTAGCCTGCCAATCTCCTCTGTCCATGGGGTTTCCCAGGCAAGGTACTGGAGTGGGTTACCCTTCCTTCCTCCAGAGGATCTTCTTGACCCAGCAATCGAAACTACACCTCCTGCATTTCAGGCAGATTTTTACAAAAAGATATAGACATCTTCCAAAGAAACTTGCAGGTGTGACCCCTCCCTATTTCTCAAGCCTTATCTTGTTTTCTGCTTCTACTCCTCTCTTAGCATCTATACTTGCTTTTTTTCACTTTCTTGAATGCGCCTTCTCCTATCTCACTACATGATTTTTCCTCATGTGCTAGAGTGAAAAGCACTCTAGGATGTTCTTTTCCTTTATTTCTAATGCATTCTTTGAATTTGTCCTGTACATTTCAACTCAAATGTTACTTTCTCTAACAGATATTCTCTTAATCAGTTAAGTGAAACTCTCAGATAACCTCCTGACACAGGTAACGTTCTTTTCATAGAAGTTACCATATTTTTTTCTTTTGCTTATTTGATTAGTATTTTATCTGCTCAAAGGCATAAGCTACCTGAAGCACAAACAATAATCATGGTTTCTGTTCGTGTTTGAATCCATAGCTCTAAGCAAATAAGTGTTCAATAAATACAGACTGAATGGACTTAAATCAACCTCACATAGACTCAGAATTGAATTTTTCATAAAACAAAAGCTAAAATTTGTGAATTTCTGCACTTAGATAAAATTCAACCACTTAAATAGTAGTAGGAATATCTTCTTCAACATTCTGCTCCTGTTTATTCCTATACACATTTTCTTGTACATTTTTGTTCTGTGAAATACTTTTGAATTCCTGAGTTCTAAGTCCATAGGACATTTTGATTCACTGAATTCCCCATGGATTTCTGTAAAAGCAGAAGACCTTAATTTCTGATTAAAGGTAAGACAAACTGGAATAAGACTTGCCTGTTGAGACTCAATATCATGATGGATTCAGAGCCAATTATAGATCTGTGATCAATAGTCCTTCCTCCCGTCACCAGGCTGCAAAGTCCCTCCTGGATCCGTGATGCATGCCTGCCTTGGCTCACAGACCCCAGGGCTGGCCATGAGGTTTCACAACTCATGCCGTGTAGTCAGTCAACTAATTTCCTCACAGAAATGGCAGCTGTGAGAGGTAGACAGAGTGGATGCCTTGGAGCAATGTTATTTCATGAGACCATTGCTAGAATGTGTTTTCATTTTGTACTTGTAAAAGTGTAATAACTGTCTTAACTGTATTACAGCATTTTAAAAGTGGTCAGACTTTTCAGGTAAATATGGTATATACCCTACTTTTTGCCACAATTTCTAATATATAGGTGATAAAAGAAAAGACTGTATTGTAGTAACCTCCCATCCCAGGAAGGGGCACATTTACCAATTCTCTTATGCCTATCATAAAACTTAGATGATATAAAAGAAAAAAAAAAAAAAAGGTTCTGAACTTGAGTTCCTATGGGATATGACCCAGTTTAAGTTTCCCAATACTGTACATTCATACCAGTTAAGTGAGTAGAGAAGTAAGGGCAAAAAGGAGAATTATAAAGGAGACCAGTTATTTTAAGCCTATTCGAGAGAACAAGAATATAAATTTGTAGTAAATTTCTCAAAAATCCCTTAGCTATGCAACCAAAGCTTTCTCTTTGATTTAATAAGAGAAATGGTCATTTTGTTCTGCAGAGGGTCACTTGAGTCATAAAATAGAAACCAAGGTAAATAAAGAAAAAAAGAAAGCATAGCGTGTACTGGGCATGGATGAACCACTTTTTGACCCTCTTCCAGCCATTCAAGGAGTGACATGAAACTCAATCCAACTGCTAAACAGGCAGGCAAGGCAAAGTATAATTTGAAAAAGAAGGAGCAAGTTTTTTGAGGGTGAAGGAGCCAGCTCTGAAGGAGAAAATGAAAACAGCTTTTTAGAAGACATCAAAATCCGTCTCACCTCTGCATTTTTATTTTTGTGAGATGACTTCTTGACCATTCTTTTTCCTGTTTCTGACAAGAGCCAATGAGAGATCTTCAAATTCAGATTCACATATTAACTGGGTTTCCCTTATGGCTCAGCTGGTAAAGAATTTGCCTGCAATGTGGGAGATCTGGGTTCAATCCCTGGGTTGGGAAGATCCCCTGGAGAAGGGAAAGACAACCCATTCCAGTATTCTGGCCTGAAAAATTCCATGGACTGTATAGGCCATGGGGTCGCAAAGAGCGGGACATGACTGAGTGATTTTCACTTTCACTTCCACTTCCACATATTAATTTGAAGATGCAGCTAATGGGAATTGGTCATATTGCTCACAGGGTTCACTTATAGTTAACTATTGGGCCCAATTAAAATGCTAGATGAGAGAACTCAAGGTAATCCACACTCTAACTCAAGTTTTTCAGGGAGATTTAAAACATATATACAATACATATGACTATTTTTATGCCCTTAAATATTTAACTGCAAATATATTAAACTATTCTTAATTTGTCAAATGACATTGGCAAACTCTGTCTTACTCTATTCCAAGAATTCAGGCTAAAGAGAGTCAAGTGATTCTGATATCTAAGTTTATCAGACTGTGAGAATCATTGAAGAGATGTAGTTAAAAGTAGAATTATAATGTTTCCTTATTAGAACAGATTTGTATAATAAGGTACAGCCCAGTTATAGTATAGATGTTCTCTTCTGATTATTTCCCCTTGGAATTTTCTATACTACTCAGAGTTTAAAATAGACAGTTACCAGTGGCAGAATATTTAAAATGTATTTGTTAACTATAGCAAGTGAAGTTTAATTTTTGTGCTTATTCAAACTATAAAGACTTACCAAGGATTCTTTTTCCCCCCAACTTTTCTTTGTTATACCCTCTATCTTGAGCTGTAGGTGAGGCAGAACCCAGTGGAAGACACCAAAGTTTTTCGAAGTCTTTGTATTTTTGAGTATTTCTCTGATGTCTGGAAAATTCAAGTCACTGAAAGAAGATACAAGTCTCAAGTAGGTGCAGATGCAACTTCTGGATGGAAAATGGGGAATAAGTGAAGTATATAGTAAGTAATATCTGATATAATTTAGCTTTTCCTCTTCTCCCTTTTACTGCATGAAGCTTCAGGTGAGGAGATTGGTTTCTTTACTTCATATAGTTTTAAAATACTTGACACTTAGAATAGATTCATATGAATGGTTTCGAGTGGATCATCACTTGATTGTCATTGTTAAACTCTGGTTCCTGGTTCTTGATCTCTGGTGCTCATAGAAAATATATCTCTTGATAATACATCCCTCTACTTGTTTCTGGAAATCCCTGTGAGGCTTTCACATAGTGATGACACATCACTTAGGTCCAATACTTCACAGCATCTACCCTTTCCTTTTTTGTTTCCCCTCATGTGGTAACACCTGAAATGCTACTTTCCATTCCCATTGTCTTTGGATAAACACCAGTAATGATGTTTGTACCTTCCCTACTGGTCTAATGGCTGGGACTCATTGCTGTCTGCAGTAATGCTTGATTCCCCTTTCAGGTGGCAAATATCTCAGTGGATTTTATCCATTCTGTATTCTCATGGCAATGGGGGGATATACTTCAAAAATTCTCTGAAAGATTGTTCCTAAACCTGGAAAATATAAGAGATAATGTGTGAGTCTTGGGTAGAACAACTGAATGTTAAAGTCCTAAGTGCACAGAAGGGATACTGTATGGAGTACCCAAATTTGGCTGCCTGGAGTTCTGATTATAATTCCTAACTTTGTGATTGATTTCACCCAAAGTTAGTGTTTATCTCCAATCGATTTTTTTTTGACTTTTTTGTTGAAAGATAATTGCCTTACAGAATTTTGTTGTTTTCTGTCAAACTTTGACATGCATCAGCCATAGGTATACGTATATCCCTTTCCTTTTGAACCTCCCTCCCATCTCCTGCCCCATCCCTCCAGATTGGTACAGAACCCCTCTTTGAGTTCCCTGAACCATACAGCAAATTCCCATTGGCTCTCTATTTTACATATGGTAATGTAAGCTCCCATGCTGCTCTTTCCACACATCTCACCCTCTCCTCCCCTCTCCCCATGTCCGTAAATCTATTCTCTATGTCTGTTTCTCCATTGCTGCTCTGTAAATAAATTCTTTAGTACCATCCTTCTAGGTTCCATATTTATGTGTTAGAATATGATATTTATCTTTCTCTTTCTGACACTCCATTCTGTATAATAGGTTCTAGGTTCATCTACCTCATCAGAACTGACTCAAATGCATTCCTTTTTATGGCTGAGCAACATTCCATTGTATGTATTTACCACAACTCTTTTATCCATTCATCTGTTGATGGACATATAGGTTGCTTCCATATTTTGGTTATTGTAAATAGTGCTGCAATGAACAATGGGATACATGTGTCTTTTTCAATTTTTTGTTTCCTCAGGGTACATGCCTAGAAGTGGAATTGCTGGGTCATATGGTGGGCATCCCTGGTAGCTCAGGCGGTAAGGTGTCTGCTTGCAATGCAGGAGACCTGGGTTCGATCCCTGGGTCGGGAAGATCCCCTGGAGAAGGAAATGGCAACCTACTCCAGTATTCTTGCCTGGAAAATTCCATGGACAGAGGAACCTGGTAGGCTACAGTCCATGGGATTGAAAAGAGTCAGACACGACTGAGCGACTTCACTTCACTTCACTTCATGGTGGTTTTATTCCTAGTTTTTTTTTTTTTTTTTTTTTTTTAAGGAATTTCCATACTTTCTTCCATAGTGACTGTATCAATTTACATTCCCACCAACAGTGCAAGAGTGTTCCCTTTTCTCCACACCCTCTCCAACATTTATTGTTTGTAGACATTTTGATGTAGGCCATTCTGACCGGTGTGAAGTGATATCTCATTGTAGTTTTGATTTGCATTTCTCTAACAATGAGTGATGTTGAGTATCTTTTCATCTGTGTTGATATTATCCCTGAGGTCTCTGAGACTACGCTTAGTTCTTTTCATTCTTTTTTACTTTATTCTGTTTTTCAGAAGTTGTTTCCACCATCTTATCTTCCAGCTCACTAATTCATTCTTCTGCTTCAGATTTCTGCTATTGATTCCTTATAGAGTATTTTTAATTTCAGTAATTGTGTTGTTTGTCTATGTTCATTCTTTAATTCTTCTAGGTCTTTTTTAATTGATTCTTGCATTTTCTCCATTTTGTTTTCAAGGTTTTTGGTCATCTTTACTATCATTATTCTGATTTTTTTTTTTTTTTCAGGTAGTTTGCCTATTTCCTCTTCACTTATTTGGACCCACTCCAGTACTCTTGCCTGGAGAATCCCATGGAGGGAGGAGCTTGGTAGGCTACAGTCCATGGGGTTGCAAAGAGTCGGACACGACTGAGCGACTTCACTTCACTATTCTAGTTTGCTCCTTCATTTGTGTAGTATTTCTCTACCTTTTCTTCTTTTTTTTTAACTTATTGTGTTTGACATCTCCTTTTCCCAGGCTTCAAGGTTGATTTCTTTCTTCCTTTTGGTTTTTGCCCTCTTAAGATTTGTCCAGTGATTTGTGTAAGCTTTGTATAGGGTGAGATTTGTGCTGAGTTTCTGTTTGTTTGTTTGTTTTTCCTCTGATGGGCAAGGCTGAGTGAGGTGGTAATCCTGTCTGCTGATGATTGGGTTTGTATTTTTGTTTTGTTTGTTGTTTAGATGAGGCGTCCTGCACAGGGTGCTGCTGGTGGTTGGGTGATGCAGGGTCTTGTATTCAAGTGGTTTCCTTTGTGTGAGTTCTCACTATCTGATACTCCCTAGGGTTAGCTCTCTGGTAGTCTAGGGACTTGGAGTCAGTGCTCCCACTCCAAAAGCTCAGGGTTTGATCTTTGGTCAGGAACAAAGATTCCACAAGTGGTTTCTTGTGGCATAAGTGAGATTAAAACAAATATCCAAAAACCAGAAACCAAAGATGAACCCAAATAAAAATGGCAGTTACAAAATCAGGAAAAGAACAATTAAAATAATGAAATATACACATATACATATACACTATGAGCAAAGTCAAAACAGTCTAACAAATAAAGTACAGTAGATTGTCCCAGTGAACAAAGGAAATAAAAAATTATATTTAGCAGTTAAGAACAAAACTAACTAAAGCACAAACAGGAAAACAAAATTAAAGCAAGGTGTCAAGTGGGGAATAAAGCAATGAAAGCAAAACTAACAAATACATTGTGAGGAAAGGAAAAAAATAGAAAAGAAAGACTAGATAAACAAAGTTAAATAGAGGTAGATAAAGAAGATTTATATACATTAAAGTTTAACTGCAAGGGGAAAAGAACAGTAGGAAAAGCAAAAAAAAAAAAAAGGCATAAATGTAGAAAAAATAATAATAGTTTTAAAAAATTAGAATGTGGGGGGGTGGTGGTGGAAGGGAAAACTCCACAGAATTGCAAAAGCCCAATGTAGAACCAGAGATTTATAACAACAATTAAAAAAAAAAAAATGTGACTAAGGAAAAAAAAAAGCTCAAAACTTAATTCGATTTCATAGTGCCAATATAATTGGCAAGTGCAACAAAGCGGGGAAAAATCCAAAAAAATCTACAGAACAAGTCAAAACATAAAGATAATAAATGTGTTTTTTGTTTTTTGTTTTTTTTGAGTCCCTGCTCTCAGAGTCCTTTCTCTCGCTGGGAGTCACAGTCCACCTCCCCTCCCTAGGACGCCCTCCAACACTGTGCTGATCTCTGGACCTGCTGTGGGGGCAGCTCAGATTCTAACCTGGCCCCACTCCTCTGTGTCCTTGCCTCCAGTGTCCTCAGCTATCAGAACTAGTGTGTTTCCTTTTGTGGGAGCTTTCAATGACCTTTTTATATATTCCTTGGATGCAGAGTCTGCCTAGTTGATTGTGTGGATTTATCTGCAGCTTGTGCAGCTGGTGGGAAGGTTTGGGGTCTTCTTCCTTAGCCACCCTGCCCCTGGGTCTCAACTGTGGTTTTATTTCCACCTCTGCATGTGTGTCGTCCACTGGGGTTTGCTCCTGAGGCTGCCCTGGAGGACTGGGGTTTGCCCCTGTGAGGGCCAGGTGTGGAGGTGGTGCAGCTGCTTGGGTCGCAGGGGTTCTGGCAGCACCAGGTACTCAAGAGAGTTGGCGGCTCCGGCAGCAGGAAATACAGTGCTCTAGAAGGGGATGGCAACCAGGATTGGCCAATACGCTCCAGTATTCTTGCCTGGAGAACCCCCTCCCTGACAGAGAAGCCTGGCAGGCCACAGTCTACAGGGTCGCAAAGAGTCAGACACGACTGAAGTGACCCTGCACTCACAGACACAAGACGCTTTCTGCCCGTGGCAGCGCTGCCCCAGTGAGAGTGGAGCATGAAGGTGGTGTGGCTGCTTGGCTTGCAGGGGACC
Organism: Dama dama; assembly: GCF_033118175.1. Lineage (NCBI taxonomy): Eukaryota > Metazoa > Chordata > Mammalia > Artiodactyla > Cervidae > Dama > Dama dama. The sequence goes on from NC_083697.1 coordinate 56,287,997, forward strand.
CTGGCGGCGCCAAATGTGTAGGGACCTGGACTGCCTCTGCTGCAGGAGTTGTGGCCCTGTCAGAGGCTTTTTTTGAGCCTCTTATAGCTGGCGATCAGAAGGCCTCTTTGGCCAGTCTTTCCCATAGCTCTGCCTGTTCAGGCACTTAGCGGGCTCCCTGGCCTGGGGTCCTTCTCTGTTGTTTGGCGCGTCAGGCACATAGAGGGGCCCCCCTGGCTGGGGTCCTACTCTGTAGTTCAGCACATCAAGTGTTTGATGGGCCAGCCTCTCTGTTGTTCAGCTGCCGACACTGGTGTATGGGGGGAGAGAGAGACTATAGTGATGGATTCACTCCCTACGCATGACTCAGCAGTATCCCCTTGCTTCCATGACTGCCCAGCTTTCCTCCACAGGCATTTCCCACCACAGTCTCCTCCCTCACCTCCCTCGATCCATTCTCTGCAGTCAACAACAGTCCTCACCCTGGGATCGCTCCACAATCCCTAAACTCCAGTTCCCAGCTGCTGTGCCTTCCAGGAGACCTGTGTCCTTGTCCAGGATATGTATGGCTGTGGCAAGGACTGTCTGATTCTCATTCCATTGAGGATGCCACAGATCAGCTGTTTCACTCTCAGCCTTAAATGTTCCTCCTCTGACCCAGACAATTGCCCCAATGCAGGGGTCAGACCCCTGCTTCAGTTCCTCCACCCGCCAAGGCAGGTCCAGTCCTACTAACACTCCTGTTTTTCCCCCTAGTTTCTTCTTACTGCGTTTTGAGTTTTGCATGGTTCTATATCTTCTTTTCATCTGGTCAGGTACTCCTGTCCACTCTCAGCTGGTATTCTGCATGCACTTCTGTGTCTGAAGGTGTATTGCTGACAAATCCTTTCAGAGAGATATACTCCACATCCACCTACTCCTCTGTCATCTTGTTCCCTCCCGCCAATCCATTTTTCTTTAAAATTTAAATGCTCTCCTCTTCTTTCTACTTTTTTTTCTAAAATCTAAGAGCGATACTTTCTCTCTCTCTTTCTTTGATATCCTCCAAGCAAGAAATAAGCCCATGACTCTATGAGATATAGGAAGCAATACAGCCTGTTTCTCGCCTTCCTCCCACTAAGATCTCTGACTTGTATTTCTGTTAATGATTAAGAGCTGAACAAGCTCAAAGGCTATAAAAGGTTTTGCCTTTGTATAGACACACTCTTTTATTTGTATTGATTGACTTTCTATCACATTCACGATGCTCTTGTAAGTAATCTAAGGGATATAAGATGACTCAGGTATGACTCATTTGCTGGAGTAATGACAAGCCTGTCAGAGACTATGAGAAATTTTGTTTGTAGAGTGCAGAGTTCTGCAAACCACCACCCAGAGGCCAAATCTAGCCTTGAGCACTTCTTTTTGTAAATCAAGTTTTCTTGGAATACAACTGACTGCATTCCTCTAATCAAGAAGAGGACTAGGGTGGGGCAAGCAAGGCCTCAAATAAACAAGATTTACAGAGGTGTTTACTTCCAGACTCTGGCCCACAAATAACCCTGTGAATGAGTGCCTTCTTATACAGTACATTCCAGGTTCCTCAACCTTAATTCAACCCCATGTCTGTACTACTTTTCTTCTACAATTGCAGAATTGAGTAATTTCCACAGAGACTATGTGGGAAAAAAAGAAAAAGTGGAATTGTTAGTCACTCAGTGGAGTCCAACTCTTTACGACTCCATGGACTGTAGCCCATCAGGCTTCTCTGTCCACGGGATTCTCCAGACAAGAATACTGGAGTGGGTCGCCATTTCCTTCTCCAGAGGATCTTCCAGACCCAGCAATTGAGTCCATGCCTCTTGCATTGCAAGCAGTTTGTTTACCATCTGAGCCACCAGGGAAGGCCTGCAGAGACTGTATGGCCTGCATAATGTAAAATATTTGCCATCTGGTCATTCACATTAACATTTTTGCTAACTGCTGATTTAGAGTAATTCTTACCTGCATCTGAATCAGTCATAAACTTTTAGAGGTCTGGACAAAAGACCGACTATCATTAGTGATATGTCTATTTGAAGTTTCTGAGTTCTTAGAATGATAACCAGTGGAATACATGCTGATAATGAAGATGGACTCAGTAATATAAACGTAACAGAAGAAAAAACCATTCTGAGTGTAGCGATGGATATTCCAATCTGGTCCCAATTCATCCCCGTCTTTTTTTAAAGACTGCAGGCTCTGGAGTCATATAACCTGGATTCAAACCTTGGCACTGCCATTTGAAAGAATGGACCTGAGGGAAGCTGCTTTGCCTTTCTGAGGCTCGTTTTCTGCATGTATAAAATGGGGCAGGGAGTGTAAATACTAGTGCCTACCTCAAAGGATATGGATTTGGAGTAGATAAGATAATCCAGGGGAATAATTTAGAACAGTGTTTGGTACAAAGTAAGCAAGTTCTCAGTCAGTATTAGAAATTAGTATTGCTGTTGAGGCTGTGAAAGTGAAGTAGCTATCAGTAAAAACTGAAGCAACATTTTTTACTAAACTTTGTAATAAATTAAGGAAATACAAAACTATATTCTGACTGCTCTTTCTATAATATGGGACAAGACACTCACCATTGCTTGTCTGCTACAGACAGCTGACCTTTTGGGTACCACAGTGACTCTGGACTGAAGGCTTCAAAAGTACTTCAGGGCCTTGTTGGAAGAAAGATGAGGCTCATTAGTGTTCATGATAGGGTAGCATGACAATTCAATCTGAGTTAACTTAGTTCATTCTGCCTCATTCCTATCAAAGGTTATTTGGACCAGTGGCATCCCGATTCCAAACAGCATTACAAAAATCTTTAGAGTATAACGAAAAGTATTGAAAAATCCATGGATACAGTGCAACAAGAATTTAGATAAGGGAAAGATTACTTTCATCAGAGTATTACATCAAGAACAGTAGAATGACTAGATCTTTTAATCAGGCCTTTCTTAGAAGGATCCATAATTTCACATAGAACTGATATGAACACTTAAAGGGGACCAGAGAAAACTTGAAAATTCCACAAGAACATGATTCATGACATTGGATGGGCCTACATTGGCATCACCAACTCGATGGACATGGGTTTGAGTAAACTCTGGGAGTTGATAATGGACAGGGAGGCCTGGCGTGCTGCAATTCATGGGGTCGCAAAGAGTCGGACATGACTGAGCGACTGAACTGAACTGAAAATGACTCTATCACATGGAATAACTAATGCTCAACATGTTATTCCTTTGGACCACATGATAAAATAAATGACTCAATAAATAATCCTGATTCATGTCCTGGCTATTTCTATTTGCCCTGATTGACATAAAAAATAGCATCATCTGTTCAATAGATTTTGGCTTTATCCTCCTGCTTTGTATTGTTCTGTTAATCTCTTAAACCTATTTCATTATTCATATCACTAAAGAGTCAAGCATATGTGCTACTTTTAAAGTCTAATTACATTTTAATACATTTGTTGGGGTTTTTCCATTTCTCTTTTGTTACAATTAGCCAATGTTTGTATTAAGCAGAGTTTAGAGAGATGTTTCTAATTTAGGGTGTGATGGAAGTATTTAAAGTATGCCATAAATTTAAGTGATTATTTGAATAAACATGCTAAAATAGTTAAAAGTTAAAAGTGTTTTTAAAATTCTCCTTAAACTTCTGTTTTATCCTTAAAATATTTGACTATATAATTTTAAGTTCTATCTGTTTGGAGAACATGTTAAAGTCAGCTGAAAACAGCTCCAATTTGTAATTAATAAGATCTCAATTATCACCCAAACTATTTTGGTCAATTCCAGCAGTGATATATAAATTTTAAGACATAATATGACTGACAGTTTTCAAAATGATTTGCACTGAGCTAATCAGCAAAATGACTCTTGCGCTTTGTGCCATATTACAAAATTCTTAAATGTGTGTTAACCAAAACATGGACAGTCTAAGAATCTTGTCCAAAGTCATGAAACCAGGAAATTACTAAGTTGGGATTAGGCTGCATTATGGGTCCAGGATCCAACAGCTTATTCACTGACAATATCACTATTACACATATTTAAAATATTGTGAAAATATTGCTCTGGCCTGCTTTTGGAACACTGTAGATTGATTTCCATGAAAAAATTTTCTCTAATTTTTATTCTGCAACAACTGGTTTAAAAGCAAAGGAAAACAAAGAAGAATCCATTTCATCACCTGGACCAACAGACTAAAGGAATTGCTGTCCTCTGTTTTAGTCCTGTCCACCTCAGCACTTTCAGTCTCCAGGGCATGCTGTTGGTCTTAATCATAAATTGAAAATGAGAAGCAAGAATAATTAAAGACCAAACTGTAATTATGAGCAAGATCTAAAGGGAGCAAAACTAGCATTGAGTATAGGCCTTCAGTTTCCTATTAGTGGATTTAGGATTAGCTATAAACAACCTTGTTAAACCCAATTAAATAGTTCACCTGAAGGATTTTTTTTATTAGCACAGGCTGAGTGACTTGACTTTTAGAACTATGTTGCTTGTTATGCACAAGCATTTTTCCAACATTGACTTTGTCTTCTAAGATTTTTTTTTCTTAATCACAGTGCCATATAAGCATCTTTGTTCAGAGATACTATTTGACATATAAAAGTTTTGGATGATAGTCTTAGAAAAATCCTCTCTTCTGAAGATATATAGAGGTATTTTAAAACATTAAAATATTAGAAGTATTTCCAAGCTGATATCACATACTTTGGTTTGAGCTTAATAAAATGCAGACACTTAGATACTCAACAAAAGTACAGTTCATAGCCAGATGGAACTGCTTGGTTTAGAGTATATTAGCTACAACACAGGCACCTTTTGTAAGTTCCTTTGAGAGCGATACAGCGCCAAGTCTGTACAGTCTCTGTTCTAAATTTCCCCCTTTTTTTACAGGCCAAGATAATGAAATTATTTGAACTGGTCCCCCCACTCACTACATATTATAAAACTAGAAATAGCTCATTTTCAACATCTGCTGAAACAGATTGAGAACATTTTGGTAAATGTGTTATCACATGTTACAATGGCATAGCATTTCAAATCACTCTGAATGGGAATTTAAAAGTTCCAGGCTGCTGTATGCTACATTTGTGTACAGATTTCACAGGTTCTATGTTGGGCTGTCAATGAAACGTTATGGTAAATATTGTTATCTGATACTGGCAATATTTTATTTATTTGAACAGCTCATAGACATTATTTTACTTTAGTAGTTTCAAATTTGTTGAAAATATTCCTCAATCACTATGTTTTTAGTAGATTATAATGTAAAAGCTGTTTTTCTTACATAGTATATGTATGTATGATAAGTCATTTCAGTTGTGGCCAACTCTTCGAGATGCTATGGGCTCCTCTGTGCATGGGATTCTCCAGGCAAGAAAACCGGAGTGGGTTGCCTTTTCCTCCTCCAAGGGATCTTCCTGACCTAGGAATCAAACCTGCATCTCTTATGTCTCCTGTATTGGCAAGTGGGTTCTTTACCAATAGTGCCATCTGGGAAGCCCCTACATAGTATAGATACATTGAATTTTATAGCATAGAGATATTCATTGGATATTTGAGTTTAAAGTACAAAAGTGAAGTTTCTGCATTTGCACAGGAAATAAATTGAGCGACTGCAACTACCAGTGAGACAAATTTTAGACTTCTTTCCAATTTCACACATTCTAACTTAGTAGAGGCCAATTACTACATTTTCTGTTTCACTGATGATTCCAATTGTCTACCCCATGTACATACTTGTTTTTTAAGAACAGATTAAAGAAATGAAAATTTTCTGAGTGTATAAGCTAGCATGTTAGTAAAGTGATACCTAAATTAACAAAGCAGAAGATATTGCTTAATATAAAAAAGAGTCCTTGTATACAATGCATTCTAGTTGATCAAATAATTTATGATGTCTTAATTTCTCCAATAATATGGAAATTTTAGCATTCTGTCTCCTTTATCAATAAAAATATTCTTAATAAAATGTACTATAAGAAAATCTCAAATTTGACAAAATAATCTTAAATGGTCTTTTTTTGTTTGTGAAGGGCACTATTAAACTCAGATTTTGTCAATTTACATAGTTATACTTTGTTTACACATGCTAAATGTCCCCTATGCTAGAAAGCTCAACCCACCAAATATTTATGAACCTCAATTAAAATGCACAATTATTACAATCTAAATATTCTTGACCATTTGCTTTTGGCTAGTAGGCTCTTATCTAAATTCCATTTAATTCAGTTCACAGGTGATAAGCATTCAAGCATAAAGCAAAGATAAGGGAATAATTGTTGTTATTTATTCACTCAGTCATGTCCAACTCTTTGCAACCCCACTGTCTTTAGCCTGCCAAACACCTCTGTACATGGGATTTCCCAAGCAAGAATACTGGAGTGGGTTGCCATTTCCTTCTCCACGGGATCTTTCCCAGCCAGGGGTGGAACCCAGGTCTCCTGTGTCTCATGCATTAGAGGTGGATTCTTGTAGTGCTAAGCCGCCTGGGAGGCCCAATAAAACAATTAGCAGAATATTATTCTTGGTCTTTCCAGTTAGTTTTTTATTGTGTATCTTAATATTGAATTTGATAGCATTTTCCTGAACTTCCTAAGATATTTATATTTAATGGATATAGCTTTTCAGAAAATAACCTTTGGAGCAATATTATATGATACTATTTTTATACTACATCACAATAGACAAACTCCTATATTTTATTAGTGCCATGTTTATAATCTATAAAAGATAATATAAATATTACTAAAAATAATAGTCTGGTTATTGCTAAAACTTGCAAATTTTCTGCATATTTAGCACTTGCAGAGTTAGTGCCTAAAACTAACTTTTGAATGAATATCTGCAACAAATTGCTTAAAAAGTACAGTGTGGGAGTTTTGCAGGGGAGAATTTATCTCAAGCCTTATTTTAAATTGCTTCATTTATTTTTTTCAGAAATATATATTACAGTTAATATTTTCCATTCCTAGTTCCAGGCCAGAGGTGATTAGCTTCCAAAACCACAAATTAATGCCACTCAGAATTTTCCAGTTAGAAAACAGGAGGAAGTATATGTTTTCTTTTTTGTCCATGGACCACAAAAATTCTAATGTGGGTGAATTTCAAAAATTCAAACTTTGCCTGTAGCAACTCTTTAGTGAGGAAAAGTTGTTGATAAATATTTTAGTGTGAAGATAAATACTTTTTCTAAAAAAATATTTTTATACTCATAATACAACATCAAGCTATGTACATTGTTATAAAATCATCATATAAGGTAACTGTATCTTAGCAAACAGCCTCAACCCCATTTCTATCTATTTTATACAAAATAATTGACTTTAAAAATATTTGTTTTCCCACTTTCGCTAGACAGAGACTTGCCTTAATTGTATGTACTCTTCTATTTGATTTGGTAGAGATGACTTGAGTACTTCTCAAAAGGCAAAATAATGAAGTTAATGCTCTATTAGTTTAGAAACATTTCTGTTTTGAGTTGCACTGTCATTAGATAAAATTGTATTCTAAACATTTTATTTCAATTAAAGCAGATGGAAGTTATTTTAGAGAATCGATCTGCCATTTTCTCAATTCTAGTTTTTCATTGATTTGATATCAATGTTCCAAATGGGACTAAAATTCCATAAACTACATAAGAGACACATGTTTTCCTTTTGCCATTTTTTTCATCAAAACATATGAAGCTGAAAATTCACTCTCAAAATGGATGTGTAATCATGATGAACTTTAGATGGGAATATCTACAATTATATCCCAAATGGAGAACTCTATCTTATGTAGGAGAGGGCAGTAATACACTTTTAGATGTAGTTATTTAGAAATTATTTCTGTAGGGGTCTTCTATGCACAGAAAATTTAGAAGAAATCAGCTTTTGTGCCTTGTGCTACCTTTAGTTTTGAATGAGGTTTTCTAAATTAGAAAACACTTTAGAAATCAATGAACCGATCACTATTTTATTCACTTACAGGATCTGAGAATGGTATGAGAACACATGAAGACATAAATGCCCCACACATGGTAAATCAAACTGTAAAGATTCACAGGTTTAATTAAAAATGACACAAGAAAGCTGGAATTTCAATAGCACTCAATCAATAGTCAAGTTTCAATATATACTTTTGAATCAAAAGCATTAACTAACTTGCAAGAATCATAGTTCATGAAACAATGCCAAATTTATATACTGGCCACAAAGCTATTATTTAATAAATTAAGAAAATACATACAGCACATGATAAAGTCAGATATTTCTCCCATTGAGAACTCTTTATCTTGGAACTGTTAATTAAGTCTGATGACACTTTTTTTCCAGCATTATCTAATCTCTCTCATATGATATTCATTATTCATAGTTTTGGTCTTGACTTGTGGATAATTACGGTCTGAGTCCTAATTCTGAAGTGTTTCTTAATCACTTCATTTTTCCTCTTATAAGCTATACTTTACATAAGAGACCATTGAGTGCCAATTCATTTTGCACTGAAAGGTCAGTTTTATCTAAAAATAACAAACTTTGTCTTGTTTGATTTTCTCGTAAGAAGAATGTAAGACCTTCTAAAATTATAAATGTGAGAAAATATGTATGTTTCCAGGAATTTCTCCAGCTATCAGACAGAATATTTTCAGAGATTATATTATGGTGACAAAATTAAGTATGTGCTTTCATGTGGGCAAAATGATATCCCCCCTCCTCAGATTCATATGTTGAAGACTTCATCCCCAAATTGTATTTGGGGATAGGGCCTTTGGGAGGAAATTAGGGATAAATAAGTTCATATGATGGGGTCTTAATTAGACAGAATAAGTGGCCTTATAAGAATAGAAAGTGAGCTCTCTTTCCATGTGCAGGCATTGAGGAAAGGCCATTTCAGCACACAGCAAAAAAGCAGCCATTTGTAAACTAAGTAGAAAGCTCTTACCAGAAAATGAATCACCTGGCCCCTTAATCTTCGAGGTTTCAGACTCTAGAACTGGGAGAAATAACTTTCTGCTGTTTAGTCACCCAGTATAGTATTTTGTTATGACAGCCTGAGCTGACTAAGACATGCCTGTATTTCAAGTCATTAAAACAAATCATTTTTAAAACTTTATGTTTAAGTTTCCTCCTTTTTTTTTCAAATAGAAACTAAAGTCTTTGCTTGTACCAATACTCAAACACTGGAACATATGGATCAGTGCTGGAATCCTTATTCTGGTGCATACTAGCTCTGTAGTTTAGGTAATTTAGTTAATTTCTGTGAATTGACAAGAGGTTTTATTATCAACACAAACTGACAAAAAGAAAGATTATCTATAAAATATTTATGATACTTGTTTACAATCTTTGATTGTTCAGACTCACATAGCTACCAGATGCAGCGTCATGCATAACTTTTTCCCATTACCCTGAAACTATAGATTTGTAGTACTGATGTTTGTTTTAAGCAGCATTAGAACTACTGGTATATTTTAAACAATGTTTGCTTTTCCCACTATGCTTATGAAAAGAAAGTGACAGTCACTGAGTCATATCTGACTCTTTGTGACCCCACGGACTATAAGTCCATGGAATTCTCCAGGTCAGATTACTGGAGTGGGTAGCCTTTTCCCTTCTCCAGAGAATCTTCCCAACCCAGGGATTGAACCCAGGTCTCCCTCATTGCAGGTGGATTCTTTACCAGCTGAGCCACAAGGGAAGCACACTGTGGTTATATATATATATAACTAATTGTTTATTTTGTAGTTATTTACTTAAATTTCATAAATATAGCTAAAAGTAAACCTTTCACATGTGTTTGTATTATTAATAAGATTTATAAACTTTTATAACTTGTTTGTGAAGATTTTGCTTCAGGGAGCATCTTTATATCAAAAATAAATCTTCTTTCTAAATATATATTTTCTGCATCTTCACAGTGCAAGAGCAAACTACACAAATTCAGCTGAATAGGAATTTTAAAGGGTTTAAGTAAGCTTCAAACATCTACTATAATTATTATTTTATTTTATAGTCGCTCCAGTAATCTGGACTCTGATCTCTTTCAGAAAATTATTTCTTATCACTACTGTGGTTAAGCCTTCTAATATAAAGCTTTACCATTTTCTTTAAGAATATTTATACTTTGTTATAAAAAGGTTTCCATATGGTTATGGACCCAATTGAATTAACTGTATTCTTTAAATGATTGTATATTGTGCAATCATAAATACTGGAAAACACTTGCAGGGTTAACCTTTCAATCTTGGCTAATATTCTTAAATGTTACCACACAAAACTAGGATTATTTAAAAGCATGAATATATACTTGTTTCAGGTCCTTTTCTTTTTCTTTGCATATTGTCATTCTCATAATCTATTGACCTCAAATTCCCAACCCTATTTTATGATGCTTAAAAAAAAAATTATAAATCACATTCTTTGTGATCTATATGATAAATCAGCTTCACAAAATAATTGGTATTTTACATAAATTATATAATCTCACTGTAATAATAACACTTTTATGAAGAAGCTGAAATTTTAATACATACCCTACCTCAGAACTCTTCAAGGATACTCTTAGAACAGTAACTGATTTTTAAGGGGGAAGCCAGTCAAGGTTTTATATTCTTAAATTTAGAGGGAAGTAATAGCAAAAGAATGTTTCACAAGATCACACAGATGCTAATATATACATTATTATATATTTGCTGGCTTCCCAGGTGGTCAAGAAGCCACCTGCAATGCAGGAGACTCAGGAAATGGGTTTGATCCCTAGGTGGGGAAGATCCCCTAGAGGAGGTAATGGCAACTCACTCCAGTATTCTTGCCTGGGAAAACCCATGACGAGAGGAGCCTGAAAGGCTAGAGTCCATGGGGTCAACAGAGTCAGACACAATTGAGCATGCATGCACACATATATTAGCTAGAGAAATGTGGAAATATATTGAGGATGAAAAGTAATAATTCATACTACCTAGTTTCTAATGATATTTGGAAATGCACAAAGTATGGAATTATGACTTAGTTTCACTGAACTACAAAATGATTATGAAACTATCTGACCTTGAGGACTTACTGTGAACAAGGGTGTTTGATTAGCTCTGAGGGAGTGAGAGTGAAATGCAAAAGTGAATGAACTGTGCTTTCTGCTCATAAGGATTGTCAAGGTGAAAGAAAACTGTTAAGTTACTCAAGCAGAAGTTGAAGGTTTTGATCAGCTGATGCACTTCAGAGAGAATCTGAACTCAGGTAACTTGGGGAGCAAGGTGGGACTGGAGTCGTACACTGTGAGGGAAGAGAAGGCTTTGTGAACTGGAGTTTTTCCCAGGTTGCTATTTTCTTTAACTGCTGCAAAAGATGTGGTTGGTACAGTTGGGAGTTCATTTGTTTTTCATGTTTTTGCTTAGAATCTTTGGTACAATCTTATTTTGCAGCTGTCAGAATAGTTACTTTGAGAACTATCTTTGTAAGACTTGTAGCTTGTCTGTAAACTATCTAATGCCAATTAAGTTTCAGGAAAGTGGAATTTGTAGGGGGAAAGGGAAGGAGAGGCAAAAGGAAAAGAAAGGAAAGGAGGCAAGGAATGAAGTAGGAAAAATGAGCTATGTTTTAATTCCTTCATAGAAGTTTATGAGTTAAAAAAAATTAAAGGTTTAAATTCTATACACTCTACTTACTTTATTTGTGAATCCAAGCAAAAATGTTAAAATTCTTGATTATCAATGTTACCATCTCTAAAGCAAAAATGAAACTTACTGTTAAAATCTTATATCGTAATATATTTCAAAGTGTTCTATAAACAATTCTTGTATAACTATAGAGTGAGAAGGGTATATTATTGACATTGACATTCAGACATTTTAATCTATAGATTTAAAGAAGAAAGAAGAAAGTGAGTTTTTAAAGAAAGAAGAAAATGAGTTTTTGTAAAAATTGTGATAGAAAACTGAATGATCAAAGTAACTGTTGAAGTGTTCTATACTCATGAATTCCCCAAAAGACAACTCTGTTCTGATGGTGAATAGATAGGGTAGATGGAGATAATAATCTATTGGACAGTTAATAGTGTTCCTAAAAGAAAATCAATGGCATCACAAGTGCTAACCTGAGTTTTGAAGTACAGTAATATAGAAGATATCCAGATAGCTATCTACAACTAAGAAATCCCTGACAGAGAAAAAAAATTCATCGATAACAAGGGAAGAGTTATTAAAATTGTTTTCTGGTACTTCAGTATATTGTTCTGACATCAGTCTTATTCAAGTTTCACTTTATGGTGCATAAAAATTGACTTTTTAAAACTTATGTGAAATTTCTATCCATCTTGTATTGTAGGTGGACCAGATACAAGGCCATTATTTTGGACTGAGAAAAAATGACAACATGGGACTTCAAAAACCTCTTGCAAAGTTATTTATCTAGTCTCTCCTGACAATGGAATCACTATCTATTCTAACATTTAGCTCAGCAATTTTTTTTTCACTTTCAGATTTATGTGCTAAATAGATACAGCTAAGGCAGTAGATATGGTTGTCTTTGTATTTAATACAATTAATAACTGAACCTATCTCATGTCAGATATAATACAAGACACTGGATGTAGAGGTGAATTAAGATCACCTGGTGATTACACTCATAAAGCTTACATTCCCTTGGAAGGAAACTGACAACAAACAGATTAAAAAGTTAAACAGTCCTCTGAAGTATAATGAAGGAAATGCTGTGATTGCTAAGGTCAGAATGAACTGATTGGGAAGGGACAGTGAGAGAAAACCTGTCTAACTTGATAAATTCATGCTGGGATCGAACAATTTCAAAGAAACAATAATATAAAGGGTAAAAATACTTGAGAGCAGAGAACACAGTGTGCAATGAAATATGAGTATAGAAAAAATACAGAAATGTTGGTAGATTCTCAGAGACATACAGTAACCAATGTGGCTAGAGAAAATGGGTGGTGGTTAGGTAACCTAGAGATGTTAAAAAAAGAGAAGAAGTAGAGACAGATCCTAAAGGATCTTGCATGGATTTTAGAAGGATCTAAGAATCTGAATTTATTTTAATGTATTGGTAACCAATTACAAATTTTGTTTGATATTTATATTTATTTTAAAAAATAGCTTTCTTGTGATACAATTTGTATAATGTGAAATTATTCAATTAAAGAGTATATTGATGCTTTTTATTTTGTTCACAAGTTATGAAAGTATCAAAATTATTTAATTGTATATGTTCATTACCTCAAAAAGAAACCTTGTACCTACTAGTAGTCAGTCTCCCCAAAATAACTGCTTGCAATCTAGACAACCAGTAATCTACTGATCTGTTTTTTGTCTCTATAAATTTTCCTTTTCTGGGCATTTCGTGTAAATACAGTCACACAGTATGGTCTTTTGTGACTGGTTGTTTAAACTTAAAATACTGTTTTCCAAGTTCACATGCTGTAGCATAGATTATGTAATTCACTCATTTTTATTGCTGAATAGTATTCCATTGTATAGCTATGCTGCATTTGGTTGTTCATGCATCAGTTGATGGACATTTGAGTCCATCAGTTGGTTATTATTAATAACACTGCATCCTTGTTAACAATTCTTAGCTTGTCTGTCTTTTTTTTATCATAGCTATACTAGTGAACATGCTCAGTCAGTTGTGTCTGACTCTTTGTGGCCCCATGGACTGTAGGGCACCAGACTCTCCCCATGGAATTTTCCAGGGAAGAATTCTGGAGTGGGTTGCCATTTCCTTCTTCAGTGGATCTTCCTGTCCCAGGGGTTGAACCCTCATCTCCTGTATCTCCTGCATTGACAGGAGGATTCTTTACTTCTAGAGCTACCTGGAAAGCCCCATACTAGTGAATATGATGTATATCTCATTATGGGTTTGATTTTCATTTTCCCAATGATTTATGATGTTGACAATTATGCTTAATAAACCCTTTCATGTGCTTATGGATCATTTACATAACTGGAGAAATGTCTATTAAAATCCTTCTGTCCATTGAAAAGAAATTTATGTTATACTATTGAGTTGTACTCTTTATGTATTCTGGATACAATTTCTTTATAAGCATATGATTTTCACATGGAGTTCTTACCATTTTGTAGGTTTATTTTTCACTTTTTTGAGGGTATTCTTTGAAGCACAAACATTTTTAATTAAAAAACCTAAAGAGGTCCAACTTCATTCTTTTGTGGATATCCAGTTATCTTAGCATTATTGGTTGAAAAGCTAATCTTTCCCTATTTAATTGTTGTGGCACCCTTGGTGAAAATCAGTTGACCATAGTTTGTTTCTGAAGTCAGTTCTATTCTACTGATATACAGTCTTAACCTTATGCCGGTAACTTTTTGTGCATTGCCTTGTAGCTTTTTGTAAATCTTGAAGTCAAGAAATTTTTGTCCAACGTGGTTCATTTTTCAAGGTTCTTTTAGCTATTCTGAGTTTCTTGCATTTCCAGAGGAATTTTAGGAAAGTGTGTCAATTTTTGTCCAAAAAACAAGTAGAATTTTGATAAGGAATGTCAGTTCATTCAAGATACATTGAATAATTGTCTCTGCCTAAATCTGATCCCAGGTAGTGCTAGCGATAAAGAATTCACCTGCCAATGCAGGAGACATAAGAGATGCAGCTTCGATTCCTGAGTCAGGAAGATCCCCTGGAGGAGCAAATGGCAACCCACTCCAATATTTTTGCCTGGAGAATCTCATGGACAGAGGATACTGGTCTCCTCTGGAGCTACAGTCCATAAGATCACAAAGAGTCAGACTTAGCAAGCAAGCAAGCAAATTTGATCAGTTCAATAATGTTTTCCCCAACACCTCACCTTTTACTCTAGAAGTCCCATCCTCAGTTTTTAACTGGGGAATGATGTGCTTTGATTTACATTTTCAGAAGTTCTAAACATTCTTTCTGGAGAACAAATTATAGCAAATACAATTCAAAAGTAAAGATTTCTCTTCAAGAAAGTCTATCACTGACCTAGTGAGAGACGTTTGTAGCAACAGTTAAGATGGAGGAAAGTGGGTGAAATCAAGACATACTTTAAAGGAAAATTTAATAGGACATGGTATATAATTAAATTTTTGTATTTAGGGACAGGATTGAATTCAGATATTGTCCTGATGATGACATAATTTAATGGTATGAAAAAAGGCAGATAAATACGTTTCAACAATTTAAGTCAATAATTCGGATAAGGATTCTTTACCTTTGAGGTGATTCTAAGATAAAACACTTGTGGAGGTAGACTGGTGGTTGTGGAGTTCAGAAGATAGGATAGAACTTATCAACAAAGAGTACAGAAATGAATGAACAGATACTTTCTAATAGAAGAGTGAAGTCAGACAAATAAATGTATGATTAAAGCCCTAGAAGCTTCTTTATAGCAATGACAATGCTTAAAATTTGAACAATCAAAATGGTTAAGGAATGGCCTCTGAAATAAAGAGAACTGAGAAAATTTGTCAAGAATAAGTGAATGGCTTTCTGTCACTTGCTAAATGACTGAGTTAGGCATGTAAAGAAGTATGTGCATCATATTTGGGAACACTGAGCCTGTTGGTAATTTTGGAAATGACAATCAGTGGGAATTGTGGGCGCAATGGAGCAAGATAGTATGTTGAAGAATTAACTAAGATATTAGAAAAATATAAGCAACTAACAATTTGAATAAGTTTGCCTATAAATAAGTAGTAGAAACATAGAGAAATAGCTAGAAGGAAATGAATTATCTATGTCATGGTTATTTTTGTGTATTCATTATGTCCAAACTATAGTTCATAAAGTAATAAAAATACCAGCATTTTTTTTTCTACTCCCTTTTACTTAAATGTGATTCAAGGAGTTAGCTTCCATTGTTTCTGCATGACAACTTTACCTGGACCCAAGGCTTTACTGTTAGATCTTAATGTTAGGTAGTTAGAATAGGAAACAGGAGTCCAGAATGGCGGTGGCTAAAAGACAAGGAAGGGAAAATCCCACGAAAATAGAACAAAGGAAGGTCTGAGGACCAGAGTGAGGACCTCAGGTAGAACAAACGGCACTCCTGGCTAGCCCAATTTACATAGGGCAGACCCTGGGGGGAGGAAAAGACATATAAGAAGAGGAGCCAAAGGGCCGGGGCCCCTTTCTCTTCTCGTCTCCTCGCATCTTTGGGTTGGCATGCCCTCACACCTCAAGGGTGTATTTTCCTGCTATTTTCTAAATGAAACTGAGCTTAACACAGAGTTGTAACACTGGTCTGTCTAAGAGCTATAACACGGTCTGTTTGAGATCTGAGAGCTATAACACCATCTGTCCAAGACCCGAGAGCTATAACACAGTCTGTCCGAGAGCTATGATGTGCCAAGGGCTCTAACATCTGTTGCTTCAAATTTTTGTTGAGATGAGACAGAACCGAGGAGGATACTCTCCCCTGACGTTAAGTAATATACTGTCTTAAAGATACTTTTAGACAAGCACATAGGGACTTTCTTCCCTGGTGGTCCAGTGATTAAGATGCATGGGTTCCCCCAACCAGGCTTCTAAGATCCCACAG
Organism: Dama dama; assembly: GCF_033118175.1. Taxonomy (NCBI): domain Eukaryota; kingdom Metazoa; phylum Chordata; class Mammalia; order Artiodactyla; family Cervidae; genus Dama; species Dama dama. The sequence continues at coordinate 56,304,508 of NC_083697.1, forward strand.
GCTGTGTGAGTGGCCCAAACACAAAAGAAACAGAAAGAAAACACAGAAATCTTGTTTCAGAAAATAGAATGTCTAGTTCTACATCATAAACAAAATTCCAGATTTCACACACCTACAGCTGGACTGTAAGATGGCAGGGCTGTTCTTACTCAAATAGGAAATTCCCTAAGCTGGCTTTGCTGTGTTGGAATCTAACAGTTGCTTATATATAACCCTTTCTCCCCAGGAAGCTTCTGCCTTTTCTTGGCTCTCCCACGTTATCTGGCTTCTCTCTACTACAATTGTCTTGACTTGAGGGGAAGCATCCTTATTCTAAGTGATGGATAGTGAATTCTTCTTTAGCCCTGTTATCTAGTGGTATACCTCTGGCCTCTTTCTGTTCCTGTTTCCTTGTCCCACTAGGTCCCAAGGCAACCATACACACTGTCACTTTACAAGACAAAAGTCCTATGTCTGATCCATGGGAACACCCATGCATATTTAGTTTACTCAAGGTCTGAGAGAACACTCTGTTCCTAGCACACATTGTTCTGTCTTCAGGATCACTGATGCAGTTAGCACTATTTTCCACTCTTTGTATTTCAGGGGTGGGGGGTCAGACCTTCAGCCACAGTCCTCTTTATTTTTCACAGATGCAAATAAGATTCCAGTCTCTATGTCTCTCATCTAAAGGGAACTATTTCAAAACTTGCTAAGTGCTCTTTGTGAAACCTCTTTCAGTAGGTTTGACATTAGATTAGCATAATCCTCCTTGTTTCCCAAAGGGAAGATGGAGATTCACACACATAGCGCATGGCAACTGTTTTCTTTCTTCCTTCCCTTCTGATTGCATGATATGTGTCATCTATCTGATTTATCAACACGGTGTGGAAGAAATTCTTTCTTGTTTCTATTCTTCTTTAAAGGAGAAGTTCTACCCCACACTCACTTTGAAATCCTATTCTAAGGCCCTACAGTCAATGGAGTCCAGGAGTATCTCATTCCAACAGTGTCCATTTGTTTCTAGAATAGGAGTTTGTAAAATATAAGAGGAATTATTTATCCCAGATAAACTGCAACAAGTACGATCTTGTAGTTGAGATATTAAAAGTATATATGAAGAATAATTTCCAAACTAAATGTTGATGAAGAGAGAAATATAAGCCAAAATAAATACAGAAAGAGGAATGTTCCAGATAGAGTGCAGAATACAGTTGTAGAAGGAAATTGTGAAGAGTTTTACATTACATCAACGAGAACTCAGGACAGGAAACAAAAGCCACTCAACTATTTTAAGCTAGAAGAATTTTAATACAGGAATTAGGTGCCTCTGAGATAACAGAAAGGGTTGAAGAAACAAATTCTAGATTGATATCTTGGAATTATTTCCAGAATATTCTCAAGTTGATGCATTACAGATGATGCCCTATTTGAAGCTGATTCTGGATTTAGGTCAGGAATAAGAAGTCATTGCCTCTACAATTGTCAGGAAATTGGAGAAAGAGTGTTGAAGTTCTTAACAGGGATATATAGATTATTTAAGTCTTATTAAGAATCCAGGAATACATAGAGTAAATATTGGAAAAATCAACACCCCAAGAAAACCCACCATGTATATGAACTTTCATAAAGTTGAAAAGGGCTTCCCTGGTAACTCAATGAGTAAAGAATCTGCCTGTAATGCAGGAGATCCAGGTTCAGCCCCTAGGTCAGGAAGATCCCCTGGAGAAGGAAATGGCAACCCACTCCAATATTCTTGCCTGGAGAATCCCATGGACTGAGGAGGTTGATGGGCTACAATCTGTGGGGTCACAAGAGTCGGACATGACTTGGTGACTAAACCATCACCACAAGATGAAAACAACCAAAGCCTGCACCACCACACTTCTACTTTCAAGGTCTCACAGGACCATATCTAATTGGAGGCATGCATCTAATATCTAGAAACCAATTACAAGGTGTTCTGAGAAATGTAGTTTTACAGAGATTAAAGAAATTGCAGGGCAAATTTAGGGATCTATTTGAGGAGAAACATTTTGTTTTGGTCTTGTTTTGCTTTGTTTGTGCTGTGGGCTAAGTGTTGTCTCCCTAAAATTCTTGTATTGATGTTCCCAATGCCCAGTAATTCAGAATGTATGCATATTGGAGACAAAGTCTTTAAAGGAGTGATTAAGCTAAAAAGAAGCCTTTAGGGAGGGACCATACTTCAGTGACACTGGTGTCCTTTTAAGAAGAAGGAGAAGAGACAGCAGGAACATGTGTGTACAGAGGGATGATCATATGAAGATGTAGCAAGAGGGCAGCCATTTGAAAGGCAAGGAAAGAGACCTCAAAGGAAACCAATCCTGCTGGCATCTTGGACTTTAGTTTACCAAACTATGAAAAAAAAAATGACTGTATGCAGTTTAAGCCACAGAATCTATAGCATTTTGTTATAGCACCCCTATCAAAGTAATACTGTATGTTGAGTTGTTTAGATTGGGTGTTTCACTCTATAAGACACTCACAAAAAGTTTAAATATTCTTGAAGTAAACAGACTTTCAGGTTGAGACAACTGTACCAGTAAAAATAGCTATACTTGAAAAATCTTTGTACAAGTAATTTTTCATGGCTATGTCCAACATATATTCTAAGTGAGCATAAATCAATTCAGTGATTTCATTATAATGCATATTTCACTTTCTTTTAAAAATTTTCTTAGGTGTGTAAGGATGAGAAGTAGAGATATTAATATGTAAGAGAGGTATTTGCAATGTATTTAGCCATGTGTTTGACTGTGTAGCTAAACTTGACTTCCAGGCTTATTATATGTAGTTCTACATTAAAACATAGCAGCCACAGCCAGTAGATACTGCTATATGGGAAAGAATCAGTTACAAGAATGGAATATTCCTTGTAAGTGATTTCCTTATCTGATTACCATTTTCTTGAATGTGCTGAATTTCACTTTCTTTTATCAGAATCATAGACTAGTCAATTATTTATAATTGTCCCCTGAAAAAATTGTGATTAAGTCATTTTATCTAACTCCATTAGTAAAGTGGCCAATATGCAATTAATTGTGTTTAGTGATGGATAAATTCATTTTGTTTTCCTTTGAGTCCTATCTACTCTGTGGCTGAAATTAAAAAGAACTAGAACAGCACTTAGAGGATGTGAAACATAGATTTAAATATTTCATTTATATGATTATGAATTCAAATACTATTGTTATGGTATAAATTAAATAATATGTTTTATAATTATGAGGCTTGATTGTGAATGGTTTACTTGTGTTTCTCTAACCCAAAATTTTATTGAGTTCCCTAAGAAACAAGCCCTGGGGCAGTTATTTGAGTGATGAGAATACAGGTTTGAGCCTAAATGTAGGTTCAAGGATGGAATGTCAGTCCAGATAGGAAAAACACAATGTTACAGTCAATAGGACATGGTAGGCGTTCACCACCTAAAAATGAATATATAACTATATAGCTAAACGGTTCAAGCCAAGTATAAGATGAAGAATTTCATTCAAGAAAACAGAGAATAAGTAATTCATGGGGTAGCTGTTAGTAGTATCCAGTTTGACAGTAGAACTTTATTCACAGAATACTCAAGAACTAAAATAAGTTGTTCATGCAACAAAAATGAATTATACAGTTAGAATCAAATGCTTTGAAACTATGCTATGAAGCAAACATACAGCAATTGGGGAACTAATTGGAAAAGTACCAGGGCAGGATCAGCTATAAGACCAACTTAATGGGCGCATTGAAAAGGCCTTGCTTAGGTTGAGAATTGATTTCAACAATTAAAGTTATGATGACACATTTAATGGAATAGAAATATTTCTATGAATTTTGAATTAATTCTAGGGTTACTTGACATGGGTTATTTTCATTAACTCTAAGCAAGAACTATGGTGAAAAAGCAGTTTGTAGCATTTTTCCTCTACAAGATGGACATACAGCATTCATTCCTTGAATAACTCATTTGATTCAGAAAAATCCTCAATAGGCTTCCATCTGGATTTTGATTATTTTTACTGCAAGGCACAAGAGAAATTTTTCTTTAAAACATTAAAAGTAGATATATTTTAAAATTCTTGTTTATGTTCAGGTCTTTCAATATGTTGCTTTCACCTTTAGCTACAAAGGATATGAATGAGAATTTAATCCATACAATGGTATGAATTGGTGACAGTTGTCCTATATTTTCTCCCCTTGCTTTAGAAAGCCATGTACTTTACAAATTTTCTAGCACAGAAGGAAACATTAGAGTGAATCATATATATTTTATTTGTATTTCATAATGTCCCTCCAATTTTAGTGACTGATAGCTTAAAACAGGATATATGTGATTAACCTGGGTGGAAAAGTCCCTACACAACTTCCGGGTTTACTTTTGTCACTGGCATCTGCTTTCCAATAACTTTCTGAACACCATGAGCGAGTAGTGTGGCTACCACTACCATTTATTGTTGCATAAAGTTTTTCATAGGAATTTTCCTTTGACCCTTCAATAACAGCTAAGGATTCTTTCAAGTGGTTTCATTGCACTACATACCTTTATCACAGTAACTCTAATACTATTAAAAAAAAAAAATAGATGGTCAGCTCTTTACCCTCATCCTCTTAGATCATATTGGTTAAATCCATTGCATGTCAGTGGCCTCAGTCGTTTCTGATTCTTTATGACCCTATGGACTGTGGTCCATCAGTCTCCTCTGTTCACGGGATTCTCCAGGCAAGAATACTAGAGTGGGTTGCCATGCCCTACTACAGGGGATCTTCCTGTCCCAGGGATCTTCCTGTCCCTGGGATCTAACATATATGTCTTGTCTGCTACATTGCAAGCAGGTTTTTACTGCTAGCACCACCTGAAAAGCCCAAAATAAATCCACTGGTATATGCCAATTTCTGAGTGTAGATTTATACACATTGTTTCATATAATGTCCAAAAGACTTCAATATTCATGCTGTTGTCATCATATTTCTAATGATGATGATATAAAGATTTTAAATAACTTATCCAAGTTACAGGAGTTTTTGTAGAAGAGGATGTTAACTAATGTAGCTTACTTGTACCTTTGAAATTCCTAGCTGTACCTATAAAATTCCTAGGTCTCTTTCCTTTGACAGTAGACAACTAATATAAGTTGAATGTTCAGTAAATGTTTTGTAAATATTAGTGAAACAAAAAAAATTAATACTAATTATAGATAAATCTAGTCTCAGTGACAACAGATTCACTGTATGCCATTACTTAATAAATCTAAGGCCATTGTATGTTTGTCTAAAATATTGAAATCTAAACAAGTTGAGAAATATATTAGAGAGTGTTTTGAGTCAACTATTTATCCAGTGCCAAGAGATTTACCTAACTTGATCTTTTACACATGCAGATATTAGTTCACATTGTCACTTCTGTGTAAAGTCTATTTCTAAACTCCCTTAAGGCTTTCCAATATTTTCTTACCTATTTTTTTGCTTATTTGTTTTATTGCTATTTATGTATGGTAACTTTTATCAGAATGAAATATCCATGATATTAAAGATCAGTTCTACTGAATAACTCAAGACCTAAATAGTGCCTATAACATATAGATACTTAATATCTGTTAATGAGTTAATTGACAGGGGTTCCCTTAATTGTATGTTGATAAAAATATTTGAAATAGAGACAGGTATTATTAATGTTATGTTATCTCATTCATTATCATATAATAACAGAATTACATTTTATTTATCATTATTGACATGTAAAATAAAGATAGTAATAATAACATTGAATGCCTACTATGATAAGTTTTAACACAGACTTGGTTAAAGATGGATATTATGTATATATAATAATCCTGTAAATATTGGTTTGTAGATTTTAGAATAAGGAACCTGATTTTCAGAAAGTATAATTAACTAGCACAAAGGCACATGGATATCTATGATTTACACTTTACCAACTTTGCTACCTTCCTACAATATAAACAAACCCATGTGGAATCTTTTCATTTTCTTTATGTATTTTAGGTCATTTAAGTAAGTCTTAATTAGTTTCTTGGCCATGTAATCCTGTTGCCTAATTCCATCCCTTAACTCCTTTCTGGCTAAAGTTATTTATTTGAAGATAGAGGACTATTTTACTTCTTCATTTAAGCCAAAGAGAAGAGTTATAGATAGAAATTAATGTTAAGAGTTTCATATTGACTGTTGTAATGACTTCAGTAGTGTAATTTTTCCTAACATTTGACCTAGTCATGGATGGGAATCCAAGTAGTGAGTATTTGGAGAGAGTCTATTGATTTGCTGTTGTTGTTGTTCCGTCATTCAGTCATGTCTGACTCTTTATGACTCCATGGACTGCAGCATGCCAGGCTTCCATGTCCTTCACCATCTCCCGGAGCTTGGTCAAACTCATGTCCATTGACTCAGTGATGCCATCCAACCATTTCATCCACTGTCATCTCCTTCTCCTGCCTTCAATCTTTCCCAGCATCAAGGTCTTTTCCATTAAGTCAGCTCTTTGCATCAGGTAGCCAAAGTAATGGAGGTTCAGCATCAGTCCTTTCAATGAATATTCAGGGCTGATTTCCTTTAGGATTGACTGGTTTGATCTCCTTGCTGTCCAAGCGACCCTCAAGAGTCTTATTTTGCACCACAATTTGAAAGCATCAATTCTTTGGTGCTCAGCCCGCTTTATGGTCCAGCTCTCACATCCACAAGTGACTACTGGGAAAACCATAGCTTTGACTATATGTACCTTTATAAGCAAATTAGTGTCTCTGCTTTTTAATCTGCTGTCTAGGTTTGTTATAGTTTTTCTTCCAAGGAGTAAGCGTCTTTTAATTACATGGCTGCAGTCACCATCTGCAGTGATTTTGGAGTCCAAGAAAACAAAGTCTCTCACTGTTCCCCTTATGTCCCCATCTGTTTGTCATGAAGTGATGGGAGCAGATGCCATGATCTTAGTTTTTTGAATGTTTAGTCTATTGACACCAGGGAAATAAAATACACATGAAAGTCAGGAGACCAAATAGAAGTAACGCTGGACAGAATGTGAAGAAAAAGAATGGAATGTGAGGAAAACACAATTAGGTGTTGGATTGGATTGCCTAGTTACCATAGGATAAAATTAGCCTCAAATTCTGCATCAGAATCAGCTACACAGACCCCATTCTGTGAACCCTCACTGGGAGTGTCAGAGAGGTTTGGGAATAGGAGTCATTCAAGAGCTCACCAAAATCATTCCCGTATACATAGATAACAAATTTGGACATAATTTTTAAAAGGGCTTTATATTTTTTAAGAATGAAAAATTTTTGTTACTCTTCATTGATAATTTTGCCTTCAAATAGAAATCATTCCAGCTTATCATAATTAGACATCTTCTCCATTCAGTTGTGGAGAAGGAAATGGCAACTCACTTCAGTACTCTTGCCTGGAAAATTCCAAGGATGGAGGAGCCTGGTGGGCTGCCGTCTATGGGGTCACACAGAGTTGGGCGCTACTGAAGCAATGCAGCAGCAGCAGCCATTCAGTTGGACGGAGTGTATTAACTCCACTAGTTAAACAGGGTGGCGTATCTCTGATCCTAATGCATTAGGTGAGTCCATGCACAGATAGACAGCATTTTCTTGGTTTTGCTTACAATATCCTTCTTTTACATAGCTTCTGTAAAAAAAAAAAAAAAAAAATTGTCTATCATCTATCTATCTATCTCAGTATCATCTAAGGGTTTAAAATGTGGACAGACCAACCTGAATTTTAACTTTAGTTTTAGAAAATATTGTTTAGTTGCTAAGTCGTGTCTGACTCTTTTGCAACCCCATGAACTATAGCCTGATAGGCTCCTCCATCCAGTCCTTTTCTGGATTTTCCAGAAAAGAAGACAAGAATACTAGAGTGGGCTGCCATTTCCTTGTCCAGGGGATCTTCCCAACCCAGGGATCAAACCTGCGTCTTCTGCTTGGCAGGTGGATTTTTTACCACTGAGCCACGTGGGATCAAATGACTTGATTTTTCTTAGCCTCACTTTTTAAAATGAATTTTTATAAATGCTACTTTAGATAAAATTTAAGGGGTTGAAATAAAATGATGCATGTAAAAAGCAGCCCAGTGACTAGAAAGTATTTTATACTCAATAAATGGTATCCACTATAGAAACTATAAATTAAAGAGGAAAATTATAGAAGTTCTACATTTAAAAAGTAATAATAATACTTAACTTTTTACTGAACACTTACTATATGCTTGGTTTTAATCTAAAATTGCTTTATACACAGTAATTTATTTATCTTCACAATAACCCTAAAATGTAGATACTTCTGTTACTTCCATGATTCAAATGAGTAAACCTAAGCACAGAAGTGTAACAAGACCTCACAGCTACTAAGTGGTGAAGACAGGTAAAAATGGAGGCTGATTAGCTCCAGAGCTTATAGACCAGTGTAAGAGAAAGCAAATTCTTACACTGTACATTGAAATTGGTAGTGAAATTTGTAAAATGGAAGAAAGTGAACTTGTTGGTAGGAAACGGAAAGCTACTTCAATATTCTCACCTGGAAAATCCCATAGACAGAGGAGCCTGGTAGCCTATAGGCCAGAAGGCCGAAAAGAGTTGGACACAGTTGAGCAACTGAGCATGCATATACACCTTGAATTTGGTAATGAAACTTGCAAAATGGGAGAAAGTGAACTTATGGACACAAATACTTGAGAAAATTTAAGTGCAGTGATGACTTTGGTCTGCTTAGAAAGAAAATGGAGATGAGGCTATAGAATATTTATGACATCAAAACATTACAAGGGCTGTGCATCAAGGGTACACATGGATGGTATATGTAGGGGGAAAAAAATCACATGATAGATTAATTTACATCCAGACCTCTCCTGGTTATGAGGATTACAGGTTTTTTTTTTTTTTTTTTTTTAATGTGTAGCTGTAGAAGCTACATAAAAATGGAACTTTTATTAAATAACTTTTATATTACACTACCTGTTTCTACTCATTCCCACATCCCAGGTTATATGAATATTTTCCAAAGAATGAAAATAGACACATGAATAACTTTAATACAATCCATTTCAAGATAGCTAACTTCACCAAATATTCTTCCTTAAATTTGATCTGCCCAAGTATAGTCATTCCATTGACTGAACCTTCTTCACTTTCTCTTATACAATTATTCTTCTATCACCATTCCTAATCTTACTGTGGTTTATTTTTTCTCAGTGAAAAATCACATTGGGGTACCAAACTAATGGAGGATTATAAATGTTGGTATTGTTCTTATAAAATGAATAAGCCCACCTGATGTGAAGAGTTGACTCATTGGAAAAGACCCTGATGATGAGAGGGATCGGGGGCAGGAGAAGGGGATGACAGAGGATGAGATGGCTGGATGGCATCACCGACTCCATGGACATGAGTTTGAGTAATCTCCGGGAATTGGTGATGGACAGGGAGGCCTGGCATACTGTGATTCATGGGGTCTGAGCTACTGAACTGAACTGAACTGAATGACCAGGTAACAAATCCTTTAGTAACTCAAATGTTTACAGTTCTTTGCTTTCATGAAATTGAAGGAGAATCTAATCAATTTATTAGCTGATGTGTGATAAAGTGATTCCTAGTGATAAATCACTATGTGATTTTCACCTGTAACTCAAAAAAGAATTCAAAGTCTGTATTATTTGGCAAAAACCAAATACTTTTATTTTATATTTACTTCATTTTTTTTCCTAGGATCCCTTTCTCACAAAATGTGATAGATCCAACAATTAAAATTTTATTCTGGAGCCAGATAGTTTGTGTTTGAATTCTAGCTTTACCAATTACCAGATGTGTGATTTTGTGTAAAATTTGTGCAAAACACTTTACCCCTCTATGCCTTACTTTCCTGTGAAAAAAGATAATAATAGTACTCATCTTGTGGATGTGTTTTGAAAAAGAAGTAAGTTTACATATCTAAAATATGCAGATTACTCTTTGGGACATAGTAAGACCTAAATGCAGATTTCCAGGTAGCTCAGCTGGCAAAGAATCTGCCTGCAATGGGGGAGGCCTGGGTTTGATCCCTGGGTTGGGAAGATACCCTGGAGGAGGGCATGGCAACCCACTCCAGTATTTTTGCCTGGAGGATCCCCACAGACAGAGGAGCCTGGCAGGCTACAGTCTATAGGGTCACAAAGAGATGGATATGACTGAGTGACTCAGCACCGCACAGCACACCAAGACCTAAATAAGGGTTAGCTACTTTTATTATCATTGTAATTATCATTATAATTATTTGTATATGTCAGGTTTATAAAGTTCTTTGCTTTGCAGAATAGCCTGAGAAAGATTTTTCTGGTCTTTGCATTAATTTCATTCCCATGGGGAATTAGGTCACCTACACAATAACCTTCTTAAGGCATGGTCCTCTACAAATTTCAGTTATGTAACTTAGGGATTTCTAAGTAAGAAAACAATTGTACATAACAGCTATTAAACCAACTATAAAAGCTAATGAATACTCAGGTAATTTTAATGTAATTTTCTTCAAAATCCTATTCTTTATTTACTTGAACTTTTGTCTAGGTGAAAAGAAGTGTTCCATCAATAAATTATTTTGAGGGCTGAATTTAATAATGCAAAAAAAAAAAAAAAAAGATTCTTTGGGAAAGAACTGTTGGATACATCCATACTCTTCAACGTATGTATTTAACCAATTAAACATAGACTGAAGAGTATGGATGTATCCAAAAGCTTGGAGATGGAATAACAAAAGGAGTATAATTGAGAAAGAATCTCTAAAGTGCTTGCATGTCACAACTTAAAGATACAGCACGCCACAAGGAAGATGGAAGACTCTGAGTGCTGCAAGACATGGCACAGACAAATAAGTAAAAACTTTTTTTAATCTAAGAAAAAGAAAGAATTTGAAATTAACAAATAATTAGCTATTCACCAGGTCAGTCATGGATGTTGGCAGTTGATGAGTTACATTACAGAACAAAACAAAGGATATTTTTGTATTGGTGGTTCACTTAGCCACTGTAATCCAACAGAGTTCACATTTATGTGATCATGAAGTCTCTGAGAGCATCAGGGATTGATTACAAAGGGTATCTTGAGCTCACCAAGGTACTTACAAGGTACTTACGAGTTGTTTCCCTCCTCTTGTCCTTCATGCTCCATGAATGAAGTGTCTAATAAATTATCTCGAATAACTGTAATTACTTTACACAACAGGTTTCAAACAAATTTAATCTTCAATAAAAATAAATATATACACTTTGGTCTTCATTCTGGACTCAGTAATTCTAAAGGATAATGCCTGAAAATGTCATTATTCTAATGTCATTTCTTGGTCCTTAAAGACTAAATAGAATGTGCTGTATGTGTCAAACTGTTTGCAGTGTTCAAAAAACAGGTCACACACATACACACACACCTCACACATGTACACACAAGCTCTTTATTCCTTGAATATAGATACAGCTGTATCTTGTCATTAGACACAGCTTTAATTAAAAATAAAATTCTTTCTCTCAACCTGGACAGTTGCTTAGAAAATGTTATTTTTTTTTCTAGTGAATATTCACTGGGCTCATTGTTAATTTTATTTAACTATATGGTAAGGATATTTTGGGTTTCCCTGGTGGCTCAGACAGTAAAGAATCCACCTGCAATGCAGGAAACCTGGGTTCCATCCCTGGGTTGAAACAATCCCCTGGAGGAGGGAACAGCAACCCACACCAGTATCCTTGCCTGGAGGCTCCCCATGGACAGTGGAGGCTGGCGTGCTACAGTCCATGGGGTCCCAAAGAGTCAGACACAATTAAGCAACTAAGCCTACAGCAACAAGGACGTGAATATTTGGATCCCCCTTTAAAATGGCATTCTGCCTCACTGAAGAACATTAGAAGCCATAAAACTTTTTGTTTCTTGAGTCTACAGAAAAAAATTTTTGCTTGGGTTATTATCAATTTCACTGAAATATTTAGTAAGTGTCAACTGATGGGAATTTCAATAGTTAGAGTCATGAAAGAACAATTTAATGAAATGCTGAACAATTCCTACATGATTACTGAGAGTTTGTAATGGGCCATACTGGATCAATCTGCACTTGGATATTAGCAGTAATTCATATATAAAACTCACATACACTATTAACTGTAGAAGAAACCTGAGTGAAGTTCATAACACTTTCACAGGAAGTAATATCCACAGAAGAAAATATGATCAAATACTAGAGTTGGTATTTTGTTTGTGGAGCCTGAAATAGAAATATTTAAATGAAACTTTTAACAGAGCCAGGAGCTCACCATTCTTTCCTATTTCTTCTCTTGATCCAGAAACCACACTTCTTTTAATATAAAATCTGGCCTTAGGCTATTATGAGCCTACTGTTCAAAACCACACAACTCTGGAACCAAAACAAATAGTTTTTCTTCTTATGTAATGAAGCACCTGGAGCATTTCTTAAAATACATATTCTTAGGAATTATGAGCAGATAACACATTTCTTTTGACCTCAGGTGCAACTCAGAAATCATCAGTTGTGTGTGTGTGTGCGTCTGTGCTGTGTGGCAGCATGCAAGATCTTAGCTCCCAGACCAGGGATTGAACTCTTGTCCCCGGCGGTGGAAGCATGGAGTTTTAACAACTGGACCACTAGGGAAGTCTCCAGAAAGCATTTTAAAATTATTTCATCTTGAGATGCTGAAATAGATGGTCCATGGAACATTTTTGGTAAAATATTCTTCCAGACTAAATAGTATGATTAAGACACTCATAGTACTTAGAGATACTTAATAAAGAGCATGACGTATAAAACTTTCTCAGTATTTGTTGATCTAATGAATGAATTCATTCACATCTTATACTTGAAGATGCTATGGTTCCCAAGTTAAGTAGAGGATGTAAGTTCTAATACTTTTACAAAGACCTTTAAGTTGGTCTTGGAAAAAACTATAAACAATTCTCTTTATAGTATTCTCTTTAAACACAAACATCACTTGTGACTCTTAATGTAGAATTAAAATTGGGCTTGCTTATAACTTCAGAAAACCTGGCAATGTCTACACAGGCTTCAAATGATGGGGGGCAGGTAAAAAAATTCTGCCGTAACAGTCTCAAGAATAGAAGAAAATCAATAGAGAAATTAGGAAGCTTATATTTATATAAACTGAAATGTTTTGTCAACATTTTTGCAGCCAGAGATTTTTAAATGTCAAATAGCCATTCAAAAGTATGATGAGATGATCTAGACTACAAATTTTAATATTTTCTATCCCCCAGGGGAATCATTTTCCAGCTTAATTATTTTTCTCCACACCAATGGCCTAAAAGATTTTAGCAATGAATTCTTAACTACAAAAAATGAGTTTGTCTCTGAGAAATTAAATTGTCATAGCAAGAAAGTAAGATATAAAAGGTACTGGGGAAAAAAGATGCTCTGCTCTCCAAGTTCATCCACCTGGAATGCACTTCACATTCCAGTGACTGAATGAAATTGGATTTCTTTGACCACATGTATAAAACCAAAGCTTGAGAGAGATGCCCTGCCTGTATCATATGACCTACTCAATAAAGAGGTCATTAAGGGCTTAAAAGAAAGCTGTACATACTGCCTTCAACACAATGAGCTTTAACCTCATAAGGTAAACACATTGAGGTTACAACTTCATTACAGTGATTACATAAATAGTACTAATTTGTTGGAAAAGAGGAGTTATGAAGACAAATTAATACATCCAGTATTACTTCAAAATATACCAATAATACACTTTTTTTTTGTTTTTTGAACAGATGATGGAGGTAGAACACTAAAAACATTTGTCCCAGTCTTTCAGATTTATAAATGAAATGTGAGATAATAGAGGTCAGTGTTAAAAAAAATTATTAATTAACACAATTTGCAAAAATAAATGATCAGCATATTCTTTGTATTTTTGCCAGACCTTGACCAGATAAACAATTGCAAATATGTATATAAAAACTTATTAAAACCAAACCACTTAATATAGGCTACTTATATAATTAAAACTTAAAATGCAGTCCAAATAGCAACAAGCATTCTAATTTTCTAGCATTAGTCAGCATGTTAGACTTCCCTGATAGCTCAGTTGGTAAAGAATCCACCTGCAATGCAGGAAACCCTGGCTCGATTCCTGGATCAAGAAGATCCACTGAGGAAAGGATAGGCTACTCACTCCAATATTTTTGGGCTTCCCTTGTGGCTCAGTTGGTAAATATTCCACCTGCAATGCTGGAGACCTGGGTTCGATTCCTGGGTTGGGAAGATCCCCTGGAGAAAGGAAAGGCAAACCACTTCAATATTCTGGCCTGGAGAATTCTATGAACTGTATAATCCATGGGGGTCACAAAGAGTCAGATACGACTGGGCAACTTTCACTTTCAGTCAGCATGTTATGTCCCTAAAAGTGTAAACTAAAGTATAGAAAGCTCTTAGGACAATTACTTTTTATTTATCTCATTAGGGACTGATTTCTTACAATATAGTGTACACTTTTTATTTGGGGTAGATGAGTTCATTTTCTTATTCTTTTTTAAAATCATGTGTCTTAATACTTCAGCTATGTTTGTGTCACTTCCCAATTACTAACTTTTGAAAAAATTATATCAATTTTGGGATATACCTGGACAAACATGAACTAACTGTATTGTCTGTGTTAAAAAACTCTTTCACAATAAATCAATTCCTATTTAAAGAAGTCCTCAACTTTCTAAATGTTGCATTATTCCTCCCTTTGCATGTCACAGCTGAGCACGTATGAACAAGAAGGAATAATGCAACATTTAGAAATCTGAGGATTTCTTTAAATAGGAACTGATTTACTGTGAAAGATTCCTAATTAAGATTAATAAGAAGTATCAGCAGCAGAGATATTCCGAACACCATGTACCTGCTTCCAAACTACAGTACAAATCATAAATGAGAACTATTTTACACTATCCTTGTCCTAAAAATGAGAGTTTTACATTACTACATTTCATCTTTTCAGTTATAATTCCAGCAAGAACTATAGCCTGTGCTGAGTATGGTCTTTCAACTCACCCAGGGTCTGCTGGATTCACTCTTAGTAACCTGTAAGAAACTAGCACTTCATGTAAATAAAATAAATTAAATTTTCACTTAAACTCCCTTGTGTGCACAGAAGCCACTTTTCCCCCCATTAAGCAAAAATTTGTGAGTTGATAGGTATATCACCCAGAAACTCAGATTCTTCAAAGACTGATCTCACAAATTAAGGGACATTTGAAAAATTTTCATCTGAATATCAGAATGTCTGATTTCATCAATGTTTGGTCATATCATTTATGTAAATATCCTGGAGAGTCTAATCTACTGTTAAAAACACAAAATTACAAATTACAAAAAATTAAATTTGAGCTACAAAATGTATATATGAGTTGCATTAATTTTTATTTTTTAAATTAATTTTTTAAATAAACAAAAAAATTTTGGATAAGTGACAAACTAAAAAATATTAAAAATATCATTTAAGTGATTGATTTTACATTATCTCTAAAATTAAGTTTATAGCTTATTAATATCCAAAGAATCGATGCTTTTGAACTGTGGTGTTGGAGAAGAATCTGGAGAGTCCCTTGGACAGCAAGGAGATCTAACCAGTCCATCCTAAAGGAGATCAGTCCTGAGTATTCATTGGAAGGACTGATGTTGAAGCTGAAATTCCAATACTTTGGCCACCTGATGTGAAGAGCTGACTCATTTGAAAAGACCCTGATGCTGGGAAAGATTGAAGGAGGGAGGTGAAGGGGATAACAGAAGATGAGATGGTTGGATAGTATCACCAATTTAATGGACACGAGTTTGAGTTAACTCTGGGAATTGGTGATGGACAGGGAGGCCCGGCGTGCTGCAATCCATGAGGTCGCAAAGAGCCAGACATGACTGAGCGACTGAACTGAACTGAACTATTATAGAGATGGTGTATGCATGCTAAGTCACTTCAGTCATGTATGACTCTTTGTGACCCTATGGATTGTAGCCCACTGGTCTTCTCCGTCCATGGAATTCTCCAGGTAAGAATACTAGAGTGGGTTGCCATGCCCTCCTCCAAGAGATTTTCCTGACCCAGGGATAGTACCTGTATTAAGTCCCCTGCTTTGGCAGGTGGGTTCTTTAATATTAGCACCACCTGAGATGCCCCTGTAGAGATGGTAGGATATTGAAAATTTCAAGAGCCTATGCAGAAAACTCCCTCTGATAGCTGCTCATTAGAATTATCTGGGAAACTTCTAGAGCCATTCTACTGCTTCTAACAGACATTTTATTCTGAAGTTTCTGGTAGACATTCTATTGCTATCTGGTCTTCATCTTAAGAAATTCTGATTTGATTGGCCTTAGGGAACTGGGTATTCACAGATTTAAAAAACTCCCAGGTTAAAGGGTAGAAAGTATTAGTTATAGAAGAAGAATAAATCTGGGGATCTAATATGCAGCATGGTGCCTACAGTTAACAATACTGTACTATAAACTTAAAATCTGCTAAGAGGGTAGGTCTTCAGTGTTCTCACAACAGCTTAAAAAGAAATAAAGTGGTAACTGTGTGAGATGACAGGGGTGTTAACACTTTGCGTGCGGTGATCATTTCACAATGCATGCAAATATCAAAACATTGAGCTGTATACCTTAAGTATATATAATTCCAGTTTGTCAATTAAACCTCAATAAAACTTAAAAAGGAGTGAAAACCTCCCAGGTGATTCTAATTTATAGTCAGTGTTGACAACTGTAGTTTGGCATTAAGACCAACTAAAGCAAAGTATTCTAATAGTCATTATTTGCAAACTGCATCACATTTCTACTTAAAAGAATTATCATGCTTTGTTTTCTGACTGGAAACTTCCATAAAATGTATTCTGCTTGCTTCTTTAAATATTATTACTATTACATTGATTATAAAATTATTTCAGTCTACAAAGAAGACTGAAGACAGTCTACAAAGAAGAATTCCAAATATATCAAGGTATATATGCAGCAAAATATATTTTTTCAATTTTTGTACATTGTTATTAAGCTTCTAAATGTGTATGCCCTATATCAAGATTTTCTTTATCAAAAATAAAACTAAGAAACAGAGCTGAAATTTGCAAATATAGGCAATAAATAATAGTCAATCAGAACTGTATTTATTATTAAGCACAATTGTAATGAGAATTTCCCCCTTGAACTCAGTAGTATAACTGTTTATGCAGCTTACATTTACTACACATACTAGATAATACAAAATTCATATTTCACTCTGTGTGTTAAATATTACCCCCAAAAAAGTATAGTTTTAGATATCAATACTTGAAGCAAAGAGGTAAAATATATTTTTATAAATTGTGTATTTTTTTCCAATTACATGTTCAGTTCATTTACATTTTTATTCCTAATAGTCCTGGTATTCTGAATATGAAGACTGAATGCCTGTTACTTGAATATATTTAGCTCAATATCTTATCATGGTGCATTTTACATTGAAATATCGTGATAATTAAGGTTTCAATGGGTGATTTCTTAAATTTATTAACTATGTTATCATTTTATGTACATTTTAATTTACAGCTGGAATTAGCAGCTTGTACCACTGTCATTAAGTAAAATAGAAAAAAATAGTAGCAATTATAAACAGTATGAGTTGATGTAAGCATTTTTGTTAGCCCTGGAGCAGTTCTGATAGTTTTATTGTCTTAATCAACTTAGTCAACTCTGTTTATTGCTCTTTGGAGGTGGCGGTTTTGAACACATGCTGGGGTGTTAGTTCACTGCTGCCAAATTAAAAATGATAATTCTCATGCGTGAAATAACTGTATGGACTAATGACCAAGCATCTTTATAATGAGAGACACTGTTGCAGTAGGTGGCCAAACAATTATACACCATAGCAGAATATATCCCTAAGGTAAAGAAAAAAGAAAAAGATGCTCATATTATAATCAAAGAAAACACATTAGGAATATAGAAAAAAAATATTGATATGTAGGTACATATTGGTATCTATAGCTTCCCTGGTGGCTCAGACAATAAAGCGTTTGTCTGCAATGCTGGAGACCCGGGTTTGATCCCTGGGTTGGGAAGATCCCCTGGAGAAGGTAATGGCAACCCATTCCAATACTTTTGCCTGGAAAATCCCATGGACAGAGGAGCCTGGTAGGCTACAGTCCATGGGGTCGCAAAGAGTAGGACACGACTGAGCGACTTTACTTTTACTTTACTATTTATATCTATATATCAATAATTATACACATCAAACATTTAATATTTTATTATAAATATTAAAAATAAGACCACTACTCTAAATGTTTAATGGCACAACTGTTCATGGAATATGTATTTATTAGGCATGGAATATATATATATACGTGTAAATATATATTTCATTTTCTCATGAAAAAAATGAAAATGTGATTAGAGATTTTGACCTTGTGGTATTGATATTCTTATTTCAGGAGATTTACTTCTGAATAGTATACTACTGAGAGCTTACAGTGTCAGATTTGTGATCTCCTAAGAAGATTTAACTTCGGTATCAGGGACCAGGCTTGATCACTCAAGAGCTTTAGTGTAGCAGAGTTTTATTAAAGTATGAAAAGGGACAGAGAAAGCTTCTGACATAGACATCAGAAGGGGGATGGAGAGTGCCACCCTTGCTAGTGTTAGCAAGGGAGTTATATACTTTTTAAATTAGTTATTACAATAAAACAAAAGAAGATCTCAAGGTTGTAAAGATCTTACTAGACCCACTCAACATAATTTACATTTTAAGATAATGGGATTAGCCAGAAGGTTTTCAGGAAGGAGAAACTGTCCTTAAACAGGATACATTGTTGTTATATGATCGTTAGTACAGAGTTTAAAACGAGTTGTGTAATCATCAGTTCTGGGCTTAAAGAAAACAAAACATTTCATGTGACCAAGGCTAGGAGAAGTAGAGTGAAAAAAAAGACGGTTGTTCTTTCCTCCTCCTTGAGAATTCCAGACCCCTATCTCCTCCTCAAGAACCCCAGACCCATCTCTTCTCAGGCAACCCAAGACTTATCAACCTGCCTAAGAACTGACTCTCTCACTATTGGTTAGGAAAAATCCGAAAAGTAAAACTGATAGTGGCAAATAAAATTCTTAAAAGAATGACTTGGGAAGTAGTCAAAGTGTAGATCATGAAATGTTTTATTCCAAGTTTTGAAATTTATTCTAAGGGCAAATAATAATAAGAATCAGTGCAAAGAAATAGAGGAAAACAATAGAATGGGAAAGACTAGCGAGCTCTTCTAGAAAATTAGAGATACCAAAGGAATATTTCATACAAAGATGGGCTCAATAAGGGACAGAAATGATATGAACCTAACAGAAGCAGAAGATATTAAGAAGAGGTGGCAAGAATACACAGAAGAACTGTACAAAAAAAGATCTTCATGACCCAGCTAATCACGATGGTGTGTGATCACTCACCTAGAGCCAGATATCCTGGAATGTGAAGTCAAGTGGGCCTTAGGAAATATCATTATGAACAAAGCTAGTGGAGGTGACGGAATTCCAGTTGAGCTATTTCAAATCCTGAAACGTGATGCTGTGAAAGTGATGCACTCAATATGCCAGCAAATTTGGAAAACTCAGCATTGGCCACAGGACTGGAAAAGGTTAGTTTTCATTCCAATCCCCAAAAAAGGCAATGCCAAAGAATGCTCAAACTACTGCACAATTGCACTCATCTCACACGCTAGTAAAGCAATGCTTAAAATTCTCCAAGCCAGGCTTCAACAATACGTGAATCGTGAACTTCCAAATGTTCAAGCTGGTTTTAGAAAAGGCAGAGGAACCAGAGATCAAATTGAAAACATCTGCTGGATGATCTAAAAAGCAAGAGAGTTCCAGAAAAATGTCTACTTCTGCTTTATTGACTACGCCAAAAAGCCTTTGACTGTGTGGATCACAACAAGCTGTGCAAAGTTCTGAAAGAGATGGGAATATCAGACCACCTGATCTGCCCCTTCAGAAATCTGTAGCAGGTCAGGAAGCTACAGTTAGAACTGGACATGGAACAACACACTGGTTCCAAGTAGGAAAAGGAGTACATCAAGGCTATATAGTGTCACTCTGCTTATTTAACTTATATGCAGAGTACATCATGAGAAACAATGGGCTGGATGAAGTACAAGATGGAATTAAGATTGTTGGGAGAAATATCAATAACCTCAGATATGCAGATGGCATCACCATGGTGGCAGAAAGTGAAGAACTAAAAAGCCTCTTGATGAAAGTGAAAGAGGAGAATGAAAAAGTTGGCTTAAAGCTCAACATTCAGAAAACTAAGATCTTGGCCTCTGGTCCCATCACTTCATAACAAATAGATGGAGAAACAGTGGAAACAGTGGCAGACTTTATTTTGGGGGGCTCCAAATCCACTGCAGATGGTGACTGCAGTCATGAAATTAAAAGATGCTTATTCCTTGGATGAAAAGTTATGACCAACCTAGACAGCATATTAAAAAGCAGAGACATTACTTTGCCACCAAAGGTCCATCTAGTCAAGCCTATGGTTTTTCCTGTTGTCATGAATGGATGTGAGAGTTGGACTGTAAAGAAAGTTGAGCACCAAAGAATTGATGCTTTTGAACTGTGGTGTTGGAGAAGACTCTTGAGAGTCCCTTGAACTGCAAGGAGATCCAACCAGTTCATCCTAAAGGAGATCAGTCCTGGCGGTTCATTGGAAGAACTGATGTTGAAGCGGAAAC
This sequence comes from Dama dama, assembly GCF_033118175.1. Taxonomy (NCBI): domain Eukaryota; kingdom Metazoa; phylum Chordata; class Mammalia; order Artiodactyla; family Cervidae; genus Dama; species Dama dama. The sequence goes on from NC_083697.1 coordinate 56,325,221, forward strand.
TCCAATACTTTGGCCACCTGATGCGAAGAGCTGACTCATTTGTAAAGACCCTGATGCTGGGAAAGATTGAAAGCAGGAGGAGAAGGGGATGGCAGAGGATGAGATGGTTCGATGGCATCACCGACTCAATGGGCATGAGTTTGAGTAAACTCCAGGAGTTGGTGATGGACAGGGAGGCCTGGAGTGCTGTAGTCCATGAGGTCAGAAAGAGTCAGACACGACTGAGCAACTGAACTCAACTGAACTGAAAAATCACACAATAAGCTTTTGAAATGACTTAGCATGCAAGTTTTACATTATATAGGAAAATTATTCTTGTAACATAATGGAGGATATATTTAAAGTCAAGTGGATTGATTAGCAGTTTTCTGTAATAATCCAGATGAAGCTTTACTATAGGCAGGTGAGCAGGATAATAAAGAAACTTCTTTTGTGTCTTTAAAGAGAGAGATAAGATCGTGGTTAGGGTAAAGTAGGCAATCTGTGAAATAACTTGTGAGTGTAAGCTGGCTTTACTGATTGACTTTTAATGAATAGAATATGGCTGAAAGAATGGGATGTCAATTATGAGATCATATTACAAAGACTGTGGCTTCTGTTTTAAGGACTCTCCTCTGCTCTCTGACTTTTCACTTCATGGCCATACACATGCCATTTTATAAGCAGCTGGTCAAATGATTGTGCTTGGAAGCATAATCTAGGAGAGAGAACTCTTGAGGTACTTGCAACCCCAGCCAATGGCTTAACTACAGATTCTTAAGATATCAGAGCTAAACTTCTACCCTGCTAAACTTCACCCAGATTCCTGGTCAACAAAACACAGCATCAAATATTTGCTTGTTTAAAAGAGTAAGAGAGATAAAGTATCAAACGTTTGTTTAAAAGAGTAAAATATATAAGTAACACAGATTTTGGTAGTTAGAATTAGGATACTTCCTTAACTTCTATGTAGAAGTGACATGGGAACCAGGAAGTGGATATTGAGGGAATGCTTTTGCAGACTCAAAAGGAATAAAACACAACATTCATAGAATTTAGGACATTGATGATCCTGTGGATGATTAAAGAAAATATTTATGAAAACTGAAGAAAGGGCAATTATTGTTATACAGTGGGAGAAATCTAAAAAACACTGTCATTTGCACTCATGCAGAAAGCAGAGCATGTGCCTAATGATCTAAACAAATGAGGAAATTTCAAAGCCCAGCATGGTAGGTGCTGTTTGGTTTATTCTTATTATTTAGGGTAAACTGTGAAAGGAAAGAAATAAGTTGAGGGAAGACTGCTCAAAAAAAGAAGTGCAATCTTGATGTTTTGGGGGGAAAGTGCTAAAATTAAAAAAAAAAAAAAAAAAGACTCCAGCAAAGATCAAATCCAGGGCACTACCAAGAACATATGGTATTAAGGTGAAGCTAGAGGTGTGATTGTAAAATACTTTATTAGGATTTCAGAGAGATGAAAGGTGGTGCCTCAGAGAACTGTTCAGTCACATAAAAGGCCCTTTAAAGAGATGAAGGATGTGCTACAAAGATCCTCCCAATCAAACAATAGGGTCTTTATGAAATCTAAGGGGTTTGCTCTTTAGCCTTCTCAACAGGAATCAAAGTAGAGATAGTCTTCTATCTAGGAGATTTGTCTATTAGAGTGAACCCCAAGATTTATAAAAGATCCACACAGTGCTTTAAATCTTATTTATACACAGAAACATCACCACCTGATTAAACTGAAAAAGAGGTGTTTAGGACCCTCAACATGCCTATAGTCAGAAAGTAGACTGGGCAAACTACACAGCTTCAAATGCATCTTTTTATGAGAAAGGAAAAAGAGCTCTGAGAACATAGCCAACTCAGAAGGAGAGTGAGCTTGGAGGCCAGTCTTCACTCAGTTCAGCCTGAAGGTAATCATTGCCATTCCACTTCAACCTCACAAGATGCTCTGAGCAAGAGTCACCTAGTCAAGTTACACTAACCCATAAAAATCAAGACAATAAAAGTGTGCTGTTTTAAGTGTTTAAGTTTTGGAGACATAGATAAATTATTGGTATAGAGGAAGAGATGGACAGTTAGCAACACATTTGTGTAGATATGAGCTTATAGGAGAAGCAAGAGTATTGTTGGTCAGATTGGTCTTGGTTAAGAGATGTGATATTTGTTCCCTGAGAAGAAAAGAAATGTAGATTATTATTAAATTTGAGATAGAGTTTGAGAATATGCTTTGTTGATTATATTTTCTTGAGATAATAGGATGCAAAGCCTTTTTGCTTAAACAATGAATTTGACATTGAGTATAAGAAATTTGAAGGGAATTTGGGAATGATCAAACTAGAGTGAGCGAAAACTCTCAGGAAAGGCTGATGGCAAGAAATAAATTAGGGCTGATATAGTTGTATTGCAGGATAGGTACAAATAGAGATATAAGGATAAATGATTTAGAGTGAAAAGATGGTTTACTTGACCTATAGTCTAAGTAGAAGACTAAAGAAGAAGAGGGGGCAAGATAATGCCAACAAATATGGAAGTGGTGAATCATAGGACCTGCTGTAAAAAAAGAAAAAAAAAAAAGGATAAAACCAATAGGGTTCTTTAGACTATGAGAAAATGGTATGATCTAATATCTAATTTGTTTGGATTCAGAGCATAAGAAAAAGAGAATATAATTGGGAAATGCAATTTGGAGTTTCAAGTGTTTAGAGTTTTCCAGACATGGTCTAGGCGGTAAAGTGCAAGATTATGAAGAAAGGAAGCACAATGGATTGATGAAGTGTTACACAAAGCATAGATTTGGGGAGTTAAGGCAGGGATGATTAGAGATTAGAGAGATGTGCCAAAATTCTATGGAGGGATGACCAGTCCCAGAGTTTAAAAAAGATGTAGATTAATAAATTGAGGATATTTAGTCTCTCCTGTGAATTTACAGGGGAGACCAATATTCCTAGGAAAATGATTCTATGTATGTATAAAAAATAATGATGTGAAAATATTCATGTTTCATATACTCTATGCATCTAAAGAAATAATAATAAAAATTTGGGTGACACATGATAGTCATTTGCTTTAAAATAAAAACAAAACATATTTCCATGTATCTTTTCTTATTCTGGTATATTTATTTTGAAATATAGTTTAACCTATTTTCTCATTATAAAAGAAATAGAGATATAGAATTGGAAAATTGAAAATTGCAAAATGAAGGATTTAAATAAAATGATATCACCTATTATCTCATTCACAGATAAAATTATCTTGATATTATGAAATATCTTCAAGTCTTTTATTCATTCACAAACCTATATATATATATATATATGTATATATATATATATATATATTGCTATTGACATCCTTCTTTAAATATGGATCATAGTTCTAACAATTAAAATATTAAATTAATAATTTAATTAAATTATATCACTATTTTCCTACAACTTAGATACTTCTTTTAATAATTTCTAAATATTTCACCACACAGGTTTATCCTGATTTACTTAACTGTTCTCTTATTTGCTAAGGAATATAGATGTTTGCATATTTGTTTAACTGAGGGTAAAGTAATAAGCATCCTACATTACACATCTTTGCATGCTGTACTATCCTTTTAGCCTAGATAGTGGAATGTTAGATTTTAGGGTACAATTTTTTTTTTTTTTTTTTTTTTTTACTTTCCTGGTGGCTCAGACAGTAAATAATTGGCCTGCAATGCAGGTAACCTGGGTTTAATCCCTGGGAGCCAAAGATCCCCTGGAGAAGGAAATGGCAACCGTCTCCAGTATTCTTGCCTGGAAAATCTCATTGTCAGAGGATCCTGGCAGCCCACAGTCCATGGATTTGCAAAGAGTCAGACACAATATTTTAGGACTGGAGACAAGATACATACTGCCAGTTTGGTGTTATAAAAGCATTTTTTTAAAATAAAATTTGTACAGTCTTCAGCTTTATAATAGTAAAGCTTTCTTTTTTTATTTTTTCCAACTTGACATGACCATTATTGAGTATTAAAGTATATCTAAGAAACCCTGTTATCTTGTACCATAATGCTGAGTGGTTTTCAGTTAAATAGATCAAAAAACAGTTAAAGTGGAAATCACAGGTAAGTAAATTGAGTTTAAGTTATATTCATATTTGGAAACACAACATACCAGTTGTCTTCCTGTGTAAACCTGGGGTTTGCCTTCTTCAAGGCAAGCTGTTGGAAAAGGAAGATAAGAAAGATAAGTGTGAACAAGAGGAACCCTACAAGCATATGCAAGAACACACCGAATGGTTGGAGGCCTTGTCAGTTCTCACTAACTTTAACCTTGATGATGTGGGTGTCCTTCAGGAGAAACTGGCATCCTTCATCTTGGCACTAACCCCACACTTGTCCCAGGAATCAGAGTCTGAAGGCGGATTGAAGAGCAGTTGGAGCAACTATAAGATCAGCTGCAACCCCATTCCAACAAGGTAAGTCATCGAATGACTGACACTCTGAGTCAGCTACAGAAGTACCTGATGACCCTGACTCAAACTTCTGAGCATAAAAAAAAAATCAATATGGCCCCTGCTTTACTTCTATTCTCTAAACTTAATACCGAGATGTCTCATGGGACCTACCTTAACCAGAAAGATACAGGAAAGGGAACTCTGGGAAGCTGAGTACAGCCTGGCACCCTACTGAGACTTTACAGAGCCACCACATATGAAGTTTTTTCATAGATTATTACTATATTCTTAACACCATTGCTTTGTTAAATAAAGCATATCTTCTTTGACTTCCAATTTTGATGTAAGGAAAGTAAGCACTTAAGAATCCTTAAAAAAAAATTTGAATGCATATTCTTGTTAGAATTTTACATATGCATATATATCCCCAAACTTTATTTCTTGTTTCCTTTCAAAGAGACAGCAATATTTTTTTTTTAATTTAACATCAATAGGTTATATAAAAATATTTAATTTGGTTTTCACAGAAACAACAATGGTGTTACTTTTCATTCATGTTTTATAAGCATGTCTGATTGTTAAATAAATAAAGCAATTATAAAAAAATGTGCCACCAGTCTAAACAGATTTGGAAATAATACAATAGAATCTTGTTAAACACCCAACTCTTTTGGTGGGAGAAGAAGTTCATGACCATAATTGAGAGTAACCAACTAATCACTAGTTTCTAGACTGCCTTGGGCAACCATGGTAAATATATTTTATGGATGAAAAGGGGACATTCTAGTGTGTTGTGCCTACCACACAGAGATCGGTCAAGAAAACAGCTCCAAATTTATACCAACTCCCACAACGTATATAGAGACATTATTTTCTAAAAAATATACATGTGCATATGTATGTAACATGTGCATATATATATATATATATATATATATATATACTTACATATATATGCATGTAGAGAGATGTGGCTCACAATAAACTGTGGAAAATTCTTAAAGAGATGGGAATACCAGACTACCTGATCTGCCTCTTGAGAAATCTGTATGCAGGTCAGGAAGCAACAGTTAGAACTGAACATGAAACTAAAGACTGGTTCCAAATAGGAAAAGGACTACATCAAGGCCATATATTGTCACCCTGCTTATTTAACTTATATGCAGAGTATATCATGAGAAACGCTGGGCTGGAGGAAGCGCAAGCTGAAATCAAGATTGTCGGGAGAAATATCAATAACGTCAGATATGCAGATGACACCACCCTTATGGCAGAAAGTGAAGAAAAACTAAAGAGGATCTTGATGAAAGTGAAAGAGGAGAGTGAAAAAGTTGGATTAAAGCTCAGCATTCAGAAAACTAAGATCATGGCATCCAGTCCCATCACTTCATGGCACATAGGTGGGGAAACAGTGGCTGACTTTATGTTTCTGGGCTCCAAAATCACTGCAGATGGTGATGGCAGCCATGAAATTAAAAGATGCTTACTCCTTGGAAGGAAAGTTATGACCAACCTAGATAGCATATTAAAAAGCAGAGACATTACTTTGTCAACAAAGGTCTGTCTAGTCAAGGCTATGATTTTTCCAGTAGTCATGTATGGGTGTGAGATTTGGACTACAAAGAAAGCTGAGTTCCAAAGAATTGATGCTTTTGAACTGTGGTATTGGAGAAGACGCTCGAGAGTCCCTTGGACTGCAAGGAGATCCAACCAGTCCATCCTAAAGAGATCAATCCTTGGTGTACATTGGAAGGACTGATGCTGAAGCTGAAACTCCAATACTTTGGCTACCTCATGCAAAGAGTTGACTCATTGGAAAAGACCCTGGTGCTGGGAAAGATTGAAGTTTGGAGGAGAAGGGGTTGACAGAGGATGAGATGGTTGAATGTCATCACCAAGTCAATGAATATGAGTTTGTGTAAATTCTGGGAGTTGATGATGGACAAGGAGGCCTTGCATGCTGCAGTCCATGGCGTCGCAAAGAGGTGGACATGACTTAGCTACTGAAGTGAACTGAACTGACTGAAAAATAATGCATCCCGCTTGAGGACATGTTTCTCCTTCCTGAAAACCTTCTGACTAATCCTGCTATCTTAAAATGTATAGTATTAGAGTGGGTCTAGTGAAATCTTTACAACCTTAAGAAATTCTTTTGATTTAGTGTAGTAAATATATATATATATATATATTATATATATATATATATATATATAATCCCCTACTAACACTAGCCGGGGTTGGGGGGCATTCTCCATCCCCCTTCTGATGTCTACCTCAGAAGCTTTCTCTGTCCCTTTTCATACTTTAATAAAACCCTGCTACATGAAAACTCTTGAGTAATCAAGCCTGGTCCCTGATTCCAAAGCTAAATCTTCTTTTTGGAGATCATGAATCCAACACTGTTCAACGTAAGCTATCATTTCCAAAATGTTTGGCTTGAGAGATTAAAAGTGTTGTCATTTATGAATATGAAAGACCTAGTAAGAGCAGATTTAGAGAGAATTGTCATTATATCTGCTATGGCCAAATTACCTTTAAGTTTCTGAACAGGGGTCCAAATTACAATATCAAGTAGGTAGTTGAATTTATGAGTTGGCATTTCTCTGGAAAAGCTGAGATTGGAGATATAGTTTAAGGAAACAGCATATAGATGACATTTAATATTAGGCAATTGGATAGAGTCACCTAGGTAAATGTTTGCATAAGCAGAAAGTTCAAGACTGAGCCAAGATCAAATAACAATATTCAGAAGTTGAGGAGGTGAGTAAGTACCAAAAATAGATATAAAGGGAAACTGATGGGAGAGAGAGAAAGAGGAAAATAAGGAGTCAGGAAGCCGAGACAGGGCTTCCCTGGTAGCTCAGTGATTAAGAATCCGCCTGTCAGTGCAGGAGCTGTAGGTTTGATCCCTAGGTGGGGAAGATCTCCTGGAAAAGGAAATGGCAACCCTCTCCAGTATTCTTGCCTGAGAAATTCCATGGAGAAAGGAGCCTGGCAGGCTACAGTCCATGTGATCACAAAAGAATCAGACATAGTTTAGCAACTAAACAAAAAATTAACAAAGCCAAGAGAAGAAAGTGTGTAAAGGGTAAAGCTGGGGTCCACTGTCTGGACAGTTTAAATGGAGTGCTCTCAGTGGAAGACTTTGGAATAAATCATAAATATGGGGAGGGGAAATGAAGACAACTATTTAAATAATTTCAGCTAGGAAATGAAATGGAAAATATAAGGCCATAGCTGAAGAGAAATGTAAGGCCAGAGATATTTTTATCTTAATTGGAGATTCTAGTACATATTTGTATGCTGATGGAAATTATGGCATGAAGAGGACAAAATCAGGAATGCATGAGAAGGAATAATCGGAGGGCATAAATTGAGAAGGCAAAAATAGATTTGATCCAGAGCTGAGGCAAGACAGATGTTGTTGACAGGAGCAAGGGAATGAATCTATAGTGAAAGAACTGAAAGCAGAGGATATGTGTGAAAATGAAGGTAGATTGGTAGCTTGGGTGTGAGGATGATGAGAGATTTCTGAAAGGATATTCATATAGTACATTTTCATAATTGCAGAGAGTTTTATTTTACAGCACTAATCTAGATAATTTTTACGATCTTAAAATTACAGAAACATATTCTTCCATTTTTTCTGAAAATGTACATTTTACATATTTTTCCATTTTAAATTTGAAAAGTATTTTTATACTTGATGTACATTAGGTATTTAATTTGATTTTCTTCCTAATAATTAGCCAATTATCTTTAAGACAAGCTGTGCTCCAATGTATGGGTCATATATTTTAGAAAAGTCATATTTGCTGGAATTTAATTGTATTATGAAAATATTGCCTTCTTATGGTATAATATATCCCTTAATTTATTATGAACTTCCATATGATTAAAATTTTTATAATAATTATTATATTTATAAATCTACCATAGTTCATTCCTATTTTTAATAGTTGTTATAATAAATGTCATATGCTCTTTCATTAACTTTTTTATTATGTATTAGTTTTCTATGCAACTGACATACTAAATGTATCATCTTAGTAGTTTTCATAATGATCATTCTGGGTTTTTTAATATGAATAATCACATTATTTCCATAGAAACAACATCCTGAAAGTGATAAAAACAATTAGTTATAACCATATTATATATCTTTTCTCTATTTCTTAGCTAAGATTTTTCCTTTCTTTTGAATTAGTGTGGAGCTATTTCTGTTCTTTTTATCCCCTTCATTTTTATTTAGGAATCTAGTAAGTACTGTTTATCAGACTAGAGAAATTTTGATAACTTATTAAGAGTGATTGTTTATTTGAGATGATTATTATTTTAATATAATATTTTGAGGGCACCTGGAAAAATCTTTGTAATATTTTACACTTTGTATAATAATCAAATTTTACTTTTATAAATTATACAGAAGTATTTCTTGATGTGAAAATATCACTTAAAAAGTATTCCACATATTCGTCTTTCTTGAATCAATTTTTCATTTTTATTATATCACAGTTGTGAATAATTATTTCAGAGTAATTAGTAAATTTTGGAATCTTTGCCTGAATGAAAATATATTTTGCCTTTTGAATCGAGTGTTTGGTTTGCTAAACATAGACTTCTCTTTCAAAGAAAATATTTCTGAAATATCAACTTATTATCTTTTATAACTTCATCACTAAAAAAAAAAAAAAGAAGAGTGGGTACTAATCTAATTATTGATACATTTCAGACAAGCTTCTTTTTCTTTTTTTGTACTTGGTGTCTGCAACTTTACCCATCTAGGCCTCAGCAGCTCTAAGCATATATTATTATTATTATTTATTATTACAGTGGATTCCTTCTCACCGTTTTTTTTTTTTTTTCCCTCTCCTGGAATTTTCTTTCAGATGTTTATGACAGAAGTTAGTCTCTCTCTTTTTCATTACCTTTCTCTCAACCTTCACACTTCTTTGGTCTTTGCACTTGCTTCTTAGAGAATGCCACAGCACAGACTCTCAGCACACAATATACTCATCAACTTTGTCCATCATTCTTTTTAACTTATATAGTTAGACTTTGGTATTTTTAATTTGCACTTACCCTGATTGTTACTTTTATTGCAGTTCAGCTTTACTGTTTTCTTGGATTTGGATTTTTTTGCATCATATTATTTTATACATATAAAATAAATATCTGTAATACAGCAATAAGCTATAAATCACAGTACTAAAATGAACAAAGATAAGAATAAAAACTAATGAAAACAGGCAAAGCTACCTATATTCTTTCTCCAAATCTCATTCCTCTGCCTCCACGCTTTGAATTTTTGTACTTATTCTTTTGCAACTTTTTGGATCCAAATTATCACTTATGTATATAATCTTAAGTATATTGTTTAAGACTAAAAAACATAAGAATAGTGTCACAACCCACCCCAGTATTCTTGCCTAGGAAATCCCACGGATAGAGGAACCTGATGGGTTATAGTCTGTGGGGTTACAAGAATTGGACACAACTTAGTGACTCAACCACCATAACAATACACATAATAGTCCGTAGAAACTTATTTTTCACTAAGCTTTATATTCCTAAGATTCATGCATGTTGTTGTATTCAGCTTTTTTCAAGACTGCATAAAACTCTGCTGTATAAAGTGCAGTTTTTCACCCACTCTTCAGTTTATGAGTAAGTGGCTTGTGTTTCTGGGTTTTATTCTTGTTTACTATTTTAATCAGTGGTGTGCATGTCTTTTCATGCATACAAGCAAGAATTTTGTAGATGATATAACTAAAAGTAGAATTTCCAGGGTATATATATCTTCAATCTCACAAGACAATACTGGTTGTTTTCCAAAAGTATTAAAATGATGTGTATCTAATCCTTGAATTATTATACCTCCATGATCCTGTATATTTTAACACAGTAAAAAGCACTTCATTTATTTTTCAAAATCAATACAAGTTCTTTTGTTTTGGCATTCCCTCTCCCAATTATCATTACATTTCTATATTCTTTGTGAAGTTAATGTAATTTGCAGGTAGAATGCTGTTAATCTTTGCAATTAATCTTCACACATGTTACATGGAATGTTTCATCATGTATCCACATATTATTTTATGAGTATCAGGAAAGTTTCATAGTTCTCAGTAGCTCATTCCTATACATTCCATTAATTCATTGATATTATATATCCAAATTTCTTTCTCACTTGGCATTTTACAAGGGCATTTCTCAGACTGAATCATTCAAATCATATCACAGAATGCTGTATGCAAATTGCTGTTTGCTTACTTGCTTCTTTGAATAATCCAATCTCAATGCATCCCTGTAAAGGTTAAAGTTTCATCTCTGAGCATCCTCCACATCACCCTAACCTTATAGTAAGTCCCAAAGGCGGACCCAGCACAGGACAGAAGCACTGCATTCCCTTGAGTCAGGCCCTTTCTCCTTCCTCGGCAGTTCACTGAGGGCCTGAGTCTGACTCAGAGTACAGAGTATGGGTTTAACCTGAAATGCAGTTGGGGCAACATAGAATATAAATAATTGGGGGTTAAGCAGTACACGTTAACTTGGATTTCAGCTGGGGTATCACTGTCAAAAAATGGATAAAATCGATCTGAAACTATCCCATGGCATGAACATTATTCTATTTCCTTTCTATAACTTCACGCGGGACTTTTGAGCTGGGCTTTTCTGGGTAATGTCCATCTTCATAGTTACCTCCTGACTATGATTTGCTAACTCTATTATCTTTTCATTCTCTGTTCAGTATCACTTGTTTCCTTCTTATTTTATATTGTATATATGTGTGTGTATATATATATATATATGTACACACACATATGTACATACATACATATATATATATATATATTGTTGTTTGGTTGCTAAGTCACGTCTGACTCTTTGCGACCCCATGGACTATAGCATGTCAGGTTCCTCTGTCCTTCAGTATATATATATATATATATATATATATATATATGTTAAGTCGTTTCAGTCATGTTCAACTTTTTGCAACCCTATGGACTGTAAATTTCCAGGCTCTTCTGTCTATGTCCATGGGATTCTCAAGGTAAGAATACTGAAGTGGGTTTCCATTCCCTCCTTCAGGGGATCTTCTCAATTCAGGGATTGAGCATGCATCTCTTACATCACCTGCATTGGCAGTCAGGTTCTTTACCACTAGCAGTGTAAGGGAAATTGTATACTTCCCTTATAGTATGCAATCAAGACCACCATATCCTTCTTATACATTGTCTCTAAAGATCAAGAAGAGAAGGTTATTTGTGAAGGATGGAGGAGGACACAGTATTTTATGTAGCAGAGAAATTTAAATAGTTTAAAATATAAGTAACTTTTTATCACGCCACACTGGTGTTTGGATACATGGTCTCTTCTTTCACATTTCATCCCAAACCTCAGAATGGTCTCCGAATGGTACCCCATTCCTCAGAAGTAAGCTCCCCAAATTCTCCCATGTTTATATGCAGAGATATTTCCTTGCTGTTATTTTTTTACTATATATCACCTAGTAAACTTATTTTCTTCTCCCATATCTGTGTTTAATCCATTGATGCTTCTAACAGGCTTGACCAAAGGTAAAAAAATGAGTAACGAAGAAAGTGTGGCAAGACTCTACTTTCAATTTGGTGTGTAAGATATTGATTGCACAATAAAGAACTTAATGAACAAAACATTAACAGAAAATAACAGAATATGAAGATAAGAAATATTTTCTGTGTTCTCAGAAAGCAGACATGTGGAGTGATGAATGTGGTTATTTTATTTCTAGCTATACTGCATTTATTTACAACAAAATATCACTGAAAGCAAAACCAAAAACACTTTAAAAATCAAAACTGGTATACATGGCATTTTTTAAAATTAGATTGCTGAGTTTGGAGAGGAAAAGTTCCTTTTATTAGATCATGTTTCCCCAAAAGAAACATAAAGAGAGGACTTGAGTTGAGGTAGTTAATTTCACTGATGTCCCATGGAGCAGAGGTAAGGAATCAGGAAGGGAAATACAAAGAGGCATAAGGGCATATTGCAAAAGTGGCTAATCTATTGATTACTTACTATAAAAGTATCAAGTTAATGGAATATCCAATTGAAATATAATATGGAGGAGGAAACAAACATGCCTTAGATATCTCTAAATCAAAGATTTTAACTATAACCCAGGAAAATGCTACTGAGGGAAAAGGCTAACCAAAATATTCTCAAACTTTTTCCTGGAAAAAAAAGCAATTCATATTCCTGGAAGATGATAATATACCTTTGAAAAGATCAAGCAAATTCTTCTGAATCTTTATCTTCAAAGTAAAATGAACATCCAGTTTTAGAGTCAATGAGCCTTACTTGACTGACTTATATACATATCAGTGATTCATTCTTTCCAGTTTCTCTTTTAGATGGAAATGGAAAGAAACCATTTTAGAATTCAATGTCAAGGGAACGTCTCTAATAACTATGATAAGTTCCTTGTCATCCTCTTATAAAAAAAAGAATGCTGCCCACCATTCAGTTCTACAAGAATCAAGTCATTAACTACTACAGTTGCTGACATACAACACACCCTGAAGGAAATACAGGGTGGAGATCAGGATAAGGCACTCTGTGCTCTGGAAACACAGGATAAATCTGAATAAACCTGAATTCGTACACCCTCCCATACTTAGAAAAGCACTAAAATAATTCATTGAGATATCTGTTCCTTGTTACAAGCAGTAACTTTGTACCAAGAAGTATGCTTGATTATTAATACAAGCAACTCTTTGCCAAAATTATACACATAATGACCTCCTCACGTGCCCTCTTGCCACTTCTTTCTTGCTACTTCTTTCTCAGAGCTGAGAGGCTGTCCCCTGACCTATCGTTCTCTGTAAGACAATAAACTCAACTCATAGCTCTTACATTGTGTGTGTGTGTGTGTGTTTCTCAAGTCAACACTCCAGTAAAATTTGTCTTCAAATTTCAAGTGTATCTCTTCCATCTGAAAAGGATCATTTATCAAAGTATTAACAAAGGATATGTCTCAAATGATTTTCCTCTTATGTCTCCTGGTCTAAATTTCCTCTGTTGAATGATTTTTAAATGGATTTTGAAAATAACAATAATTATTATTCCAATATGCCCTAGAAAGCACTTATGAACTTCCAGTCTATCTTCCACAAATACAGGGTAAAAGTGGTTTAATATTGTTTTACATTTAAACAGCTGGGCAAGTGAATTCACTTGCTTTTTGCTTTATACAAAAACCATGAAATCAAATGCTTTAAGAAATTATTGCTCTTAAAGAAAAGATCAGTGATATTTAGTATACTATTGTATATATTAAATATGAAAATTATAAGGTACAGTTAATGCTTTTTTCTCCAGTGTGGGTGATGACTTACAATTCTTTTATACCCCCTTAAGTCTCTCTCTCTCTCACACACACACACACAGAGACAGTTTTCAATGTGTATATTCGGTTTAGTTTAATTACTCCAAGCCACTGTTATTCTTTCATAATCATACATTATTAATGCCATTTTAAAATGCATGTAGCAAAACAACATCTGTTTAATAGCTTTATTTTAAATGCTATATGGATAACTTAAAAATCTTAAACAAATCTGCATGTGGTATTTTCAGAACACTGGGCATGTATGACATAGGTATTCCCCTGCTTACATTTTCACACAAATGTGGGAATGGGAGCCTGAGGCAATATGAATAGCAGCTCTTCAAATTTCAAAGGATCTGTGAAGGATTCTTGCTCTGCTCTTGCCATCATGAATTGGCCTATGCTTGGGGAGCAATTAAAATTAAATAGCCTCCAAACAGCAAAAAGCAAACCTCTCTAGTGGTGAGTATGAGCATACTCTCTCACAGAAGTGGCAAAGGAGAAGTGCTAAGATAGAGCAAAATAACAGAACAAAGAAGGACATGACATTCCATTTTCAGAGCATATACTTTCTAGACAACATCTAATTGTAGGCATATTTCTTCATGTTTCCTACTCTGTTAGAATACATATGTGTGTGGTATTGTTAGGTAGTTAGAATAGGGGAAAAGAAGTCCAGAATGGCGGTGGTTAAAAGACCTGGAAGGGAAAAGCCCGCGAAAATAGAACAAAGGAAGGTCCAAGGACCAGAGTGAGAACCTCAGATAAAACAAACAGCACTCCTAGCTGGCGCAATTTACACAGGACAGAGAGAGAGAAACAGGGAGAGAGAAACATAAAAAGAGGAGCTAAAGCTCTCTCTCTCTTCCCCGCATGCTGGGGCGCTCTTCTCTTCCTGTCTTTGGGTCGACATGCCCTTATGCCTTGAAGAAGGATTTTCCTGCTATTATCTAAATAAAATAGAGCTGTAACACTGAGTTGTAACACTGATTTGTCTAAGAGCTATAACATGGTCTGTTCGAGACCTGAGAGCTATAACACAGTCTGTCCAAGACCCAAGAGCTGTGACATGCAGAGGGGAGCTTTAATGTCCATCACTCCAAATCTTTGTTGTGATGAGACAAAAACCAAGGAGCATACACTCTCCTGACGGTATGTTTATATGTACATATACATACACAAACATGCACATTATAATAATCATTAGGCACTGTTATGAGATCAGTGCAGCCTTGCAAATTAATGCTTTGAGTATATTAAGCAGTTGTTATACTTCCTAACTTCAGCACTGTAAAGAAAATCCCTTGAATTAGTCACAAAGTTATATGATGCCTATTAAAATTTCAGTAAGCCTTCACTTTTTGACATTGCATGCAACCATTCGTAAGGATGATGAACAGGCTTTTAATCCACCAATTTTTTTTTTTCATTTTATCATAAGTTATACACTTTTAATTCTATATGGCTTAAGCTGAAATATAGGGAAAAGTTAATTTGAAATTCAGAATTAGCTGTTCACATTGAGAAACAAAGGATCACACACACACACATACACAACACACACACACACACACACACAAGGCCTTATTAGTTACATGATTAAAAAGAAATTAAAAGATGCCTGCTCCTTGGAAGAAAAGCAATGACCAACCTAGACAGCATATTAAAAAGCAGAGACATTCCTTTGTGGATAAATGTTCGTCCAGTCAAAGGTATGGTTTTTCCAGTAGTCATGTACGAATGTGAGAGTTGGACCGTTAAGAAAGCTGAGCACCAAAGAATTGATGCTTTTGAACTGTGGCGTTGGAGAAGACTCCTGAGAGTCCCTTGGACTGCAAGGAAATCCAACCAGTCAGTCCTAAAGGAAAGCAGTCCTGAATATTCATTGGAAAGACTGATGCTGAAGCTGAAGTTCCAATACTTTGGCCACCAGATGTGAAGAGCTGACTCATTTGAAAAGATCCTGATCATGAGAAGGATTGAAGGCAGAAGTAGAAGGGGATGACAGTGGATGAGATGGTTGGATGGCATCACCAACTTGATGGACATGAGTTTGAGCAAGCTCCAGGAATTGGTGATGGACAAGGAGGCCTGGTGTGCCGCAGTCCATGAGGTCGCAAAAAGTCGGACACGACTGAGTGACTGAACTGAACTGAACTGAACTGTACTAGTCCACTGTCTTCCTATATATGACATTTTTATTTTAGGGAACTCTTTACCAGGATAATGATAGTTGAAAATAACTTACTTGTTAACTTAAGGGACTCCTGATAAGCAATTTAAGACTGCTCAACTTTTCAAGAGAGAGAATCAAATCACTGTTTATACATCAAGATGCCCCAAAATCCTTGCCCAAAAACTTGCTATATTCACCTATTCCTAAACTATTATATAATGATCTTTATTCAAAGTCAATCAAGCCTTTGGATTGAAAGACAACTTACTAAGTCAAGGCATCAAATATCATAAGTATGCAGACTCCGCCCTTTCCATTATAGGATGCTACTAAGCCTCCATCAAAGTAAGCAATACTTCATCACAGTAAGCAATACACTCAATTCTACTCTACCAAGAGTTCAAGATGGAGCCAGCTTGCATCATCCAAGTGGTTGATGTATATTTAGATAACTGAAAGGCAAAGGCAATTGGGAGGAGACAGGGTAGGAGATGGGCTTCCCTTGTGGCTCAGTTCAGCTCAGTTCAGTCGCTCAGCCGTGTCAAACTCTTTGCAACCCCATGGACTGCAGCACACCAGGCCTTCCTGTCTATCACCAACTCCCAGAGTTTACCCAAACCTAAACTCTTGTTGTCCATTAAGTTGGTGATGCCATCCAACCATCTCATCCTCTGTCATCCCCTTCTTCTTCTGCCTTCAATCTTTCAGAATATTAGGGCCTTTTCAAATGAGTCAGCTCTTCCCATCAGGTGGTGAAAGTATTAAAATTTCAGCTACAAGATCCAATGAACACTCAGGACTGATCTCCTTTAGGATGGACGGTTGGATCTCCTTGCAGTCCAAGAGACCCTCAAGAGTCCTCTCCAACACCACAGTTCAAAAGCATCAATTCTTTGGTGCTCAGCTTTCTTTATAGTCCAACTCTCACATCAATACATGACTACTGGAAATTCTTGACTAGACGACCTTTGTTGACAAAGTAATGTCTCCACTTTTTAATATGCTGTCTAGCTTGGTCATACCTTTCCTTCCAAAGAGTGAGCATCCTTTAATTTCATGGTTGTAGTCACCATCTTCAGTGATTTTGGAACCCAGAAAAATAAAGTCTGCCACTGTTTCCATTGTTTCCCCATCTAGTTGCCATGAAGTGATAGGACGGGATGCCATAATCTTATTTTTCTGAATTTTGAGCTTTAAGCCAACTTTTGCACTCTCTTCTTTCACTTTCATCAAAAGACTCTTTGGTTCTTCTTCAGTTCAGTTCAGTTCAGCCGTTCAGTCATGTCCGACTCTTTGTGACCCCATGAATCGCAGCACGCCAGCCCTCCCTGTCCATCACCAATTCCCAGAGTCCACCCAAACCCATGTCCATCGAGTCGGTGACGCCATCCAGCCACCTCATCCTCTGTCGTCCCCTACTCCTCCTGCCCCCAATCCTTCCCAGCATTAGGGTCTTTTCCAATGAGTCAACTCTTCGCATGAGATGGCCAAAGTATTGGAGTTTCAGCTTCAACATCAGTCCTTCCAATGAACACCCAGGACTGATCTCCCTTAGGATGGACTAGTTGCATCTTCTTGCAGTCCAATGGACTCTCAAGAGTCTTCTCTAACACCTCAGTTCAAAAGCATCGATTCTTCGGTGCTTAGCTTTCTTCAGCGTCCAACTCTCACATCCATACATGAGTACTGGAAAAACCATAGCCTTGACTAGACAGACCTTTGTTGACAAAGTAATGTCTCTGCTTTTTAATATGCTATCTAGGTTGGTCATAACTTTCCTTCCAAGGAGTAAGCGTCTTTTAATTTCATGGTTGTAGTCACCATCTGCAGTGATTTTCGAGCCCAGAAAAATAAAGTCTCACACTGTTTCCACTGTTTCCCCATCTATTTGCCATGAAGTAATGGGACCAGATGCCATGATCTTAGTTTTATGAATGTTGAGCTTTAAGCCAACTTTTTCATTCTCCTCTTTCACTTTCATCAAGAGGCTCTTTAGGTCTTCTTCATTTTCTGCCATAAGGGTGGTGTCATCTGCATATCTGAGGTTATTGATATTTCTCGTGGCAATCTTGATTCTAGCTTGTGCTTCTTCCAGCCCAGCGTTTCTCCTGATGTACTCTGCATATAAGTTAAATAAGCAGGGTGACAATATACAACCTTGACGTACTCCTTTTCCTATTTGGAACCAGTCTGTTGTTCCATGTCCAGTTCTAACTATTTCTTCCTGACCTGCATATAGGTTTCTCAAGAGGCAGATCCCATGTTCTAGTATTCCCATCTTTCAGAATTTTCCACACTTTATTGTGATTCACACAGTCAAAGGCTTTGGAATAGTCAAAAAAACAGAAATGGATGATTTTCTGGAACTCTCTTGCTTTTTTGATGATCCAGCAGATATTGGCAATTTGATCTCTGGTTCCTCTGCCTTTTCTAAAACCAGCTTGAACATCTGGAATTTCACAGTTCATGTATTGTTGAAGCCAGGCTTGGAGAATTTTAAGCATTACTTTACTAGCGTGTGAGATGAGTTCAATTGTGCAATTATTTGAGCATACTTTGCAATTGCCTTTCTTAGGGACCTTTTCCAGTCCTTTGGCCAATGCTGAGTTTTCCAAATTTGCTGGCATACTGAGTGCAGCATTTTCACAACATCATTTTTAGGATTTGAATTACCTCAACTGGAATTCCATCACCTCCACTAGCTTTGTTTGTAGTGATGCTTCCTGAGGCCCGCTTGACTTCACAATCCAGGATTTCTGGCTCTAGGTGAGTGACCACAGCATCATGATTATCTAGGTCTTGAAAATCTTTTTTGTACAGTTCTTCTGTGTATTCTTGCCACCTCTTCTTAACATCTTCTGCTTCTGTTAGGTCCATACTATTTCTGTTCTTTATTGAGCACATCTTTGCATGAAATGTTCCCTTGGTATCTCTAATTTTCTTGAAGAGATCTCTAGGCTTTCCCATTCCATTGTTTCCCTCTAGTTCTTTGCCTTGATCACTGAGGAAGGCTTTCTAATCTCTCCTTGATATTCTTTGGAACTCTGCATTCAAATGGGAATATATATCCTTTTCTCCTTTTCTTTTCACTTCTCTTCTCTTCACGGCTATTTGTAAGGCCTCCTCAGACAATCATTTGCTTTTTTGCATTTCTGTTTCTTGGAGATGGTCTTGATCCCTGTCTCCTATACAATTTCGTGAACCTCTGACCATAATTCTTCAGGCATTCTGTTTATTAGATCCAGTCCCTTAAATCTATTTCTCACTTCCCCTGTATAATCGTAGGGGATTTGATTAAGGTCATACCTGAATGGTCTAGTGGTTTTTCCCTACTTTCTTGCACTTAAGTCTGAATTTGGCAATAAGGAGTTCATGATCGGAGCCACAGTCAGTTCCCAGTCTTGTTTTTGCTGACTGTATAGAGCTTCTCCATCTTTGGCTTCAAAGAATGTAATCAATCTGATTTTGGTATTGACCATCTGGTGATGTCCATGTGTAGAGTCTTCTCTTATGTTGTTGGAAGACGGTGTTTGCTATGACCAGTGCATTCTCTTTGCAAAACTCTATTAGACTTTGCCCTGCTTCATTCTGTACTCCAAGGCCAAATTTGCCTTCAGGTGTTTCTTGACTTCCTACTTTGCATTCCAGTTCCCTAAAATGAAAAGGACATCTTTTTGGGGTGTTGGTACTAAAATGTCTTGTAGACAGTCATAGAACGGTTCGACCTCAGCTTCTTCAGCATTATTGGTCGGGGGGATTACTGTGATATTGAATAGTTTGTCTTGGAAACAAACAGATAATTCTGTCATTATTGAGACTGAATTTTGGACTCTTTTGTTGAGTATGAGGGCTACTCCATTTCTTCTAAGGGATTCTTGCCCAAATAGTAGATATAATGGTCACCTGAGTTTAATTCACCCATTCCAGTCCATTTTAGTTTGCTGATTCCTAAAACATCAACATTCACTCTTGCCATCTCCTGTTTGACCACTTCCAATTTGCCTTGATTCGTGGACCTAACATTGCAGGTTCCTATGCAATATTGGTCTTTACAGCATCGGACTTTACTTCCATCACCAGTCACATCCATAATTGGGTGCTGTTTTTGCTTGGCCCCATCTCTTCATTCTTTCTGGAGTTATTTCTCCACTGATCTCTGGTAGCATATTGGGCACCTACCGACCTGGGGAGTTCCTCTTTCAGTATCCTATCATTTTGCCTTTTCACACTGTTCATGGGCTTTTCAAGGCAAGAATACGGAAGTGGTTTGCCATTCCATTCTCCAGTGAATCACATTTTATCAGAACTCTCCACGGTGGCCCGTCCATCTTGGGTGACGCCACATGGCATGACTTATAGTTTCACTGAGTCAGACAAGGCTGTGACCCATGTGATTAGATTGGTTAGTTTTCTGTGATTGTGGTTTTCAGTCTCTTTGCCCTCTGATGGAGAAGGATAAGAGGCTGGAGCAGCGAGTGATGGTTGCATGAAGATGGAACGGTGAGTGGCGGAGAGGAGATACCCCACGTCCAAGGTCAGGAGTGGCGGCTACGCTTCACTGGACTGGCTGTGAGGAGATACCCCACATCCAAGGTCAGAGAAACCCCAGTAAGGTGATAGGAGGAGCGAATTCGTGTTTAGAATCAAACCCTATTTCCACCAGAGACGCTAAGAGGGTTCAAACAAACTGTGCGCACCAGGACCCAGGGAACCCACAGAGACTGAGACAGAACTGTGTTTGAGCATCTCCTTTGGGGCTATGGGTCAGCAGTGGCCTGCCGCAGGGACAGGGGCTCTGGGTGCAGCAGACTTGGGTATGGCATAAGCCCTCTTGGAGGAGGTCACCATTAATCCCACCATAGAGTTGCCAGAACTTACACAGGACTGGGAAATAGACTCTTGGAGGGCACAAACAGAACATTGTGCACCAGGACCCAGGAGAAAGGAGCAGTGACCCCCGCAAAAGGCTGACCCATACTTGCCTGTGAGTGTCCAGGAGTCTCCAGCGGAGGTATGGGTTGGTGGTGGCCTGCTGCAGGATTGGGGGCACTGAGTGTAGCAGTAAATGCACGGGATCTTTTAAAGGAGGTCGCCATTGTCTTTGTTACCTCCACCATAGTTTGGCCCCAGGTACATAGCAAGGAGGGAACACAGCTCCATCCATCAACAGAAAGTTGGACTAAAGATTTACTGAACATGGCCCCGCCCATCAGAACAAGACCCAGTTTCCCCCTCAGTCAGTCTCTCCCATCAGGAAGTTTCCATAAGCCCTTGTGACTCAGCTGGTAAACAATCCACCTGCAATGTGGAAGACCTGGGTTCAATACCTGGGTTGGAAAGATCCCCTGGAGAAGAGAAAGGCTACCCACTCCAGTATTCTGGCCTGAAGAATTTCGTGGACTGTATAGACCATGGGGTCACGAAGAGTCAGACGCAACTGAGCAACTTTCACACACACACACAGATACACAGGGCAAGAGATGGGCTTCCCTTGTGGCTCAGCTGGTAAAGAATCTGCTTGCAATGTGGGAGATCTTGTTTCCATTCCTGGGGTTTAGGAAGATCCCCTGGAGAAGGGAAAGGGAAATACCCACTCCAGTGTTTTGGCCTGGAGAATTCCATGGACTGTCCATGGGGTCACAAAGAGTCGGACACAGCAGAGCAACTTTCACTTTCAGGGCAGGAGATATACCCCTAGGCCCATAGTTATTCTCAACCAGTTAAGAAAAAATACAAAAACAAAAACAAAACTTGAAGTGATGCCCAATTCGGGATTTTTTTAATCTGATCTGAGAACCTCCACATACCAATGAAGTATCTATATGACATCATCTACAGTGATAGGCCTTAGATATTTTTTTTCTAAGATGATACTGATTTTACATTTTTAAAATACTTATATTCAAAATTCTCCCTCTATTTTTTCTTAAATCTAACTTACTCCAAACACACATATTCAAAATAAGGAAGAAGCAGGGGAGGGGAGTAAGTGGACAGTAGACAAAGCAGGAGGAGGAAGAAAAGAGACACCTATATCTGAATGCATACAAAAATGGAAAGCATTAAAATAAGGGAATATAGAAACCTAAGGTTTTCATTGCAAACTGACACAATTTGAAATCAGAGAATCTTTCTAGGAAACAAAAATTTTGATCGTTGCTGGGAATCTTGATTATCAGAATAATCTTGAATTATTTGAGTAGGAAAGTTATTTTAAATGAAGATTTAAATTATTTTCCTAAGTAGTGATATAACTTGTTATATGTGATTTTATTATTTTAATTGTTTCAGCATTTTCTTTATTTAAAATTTTTCTCTCCATACCCACCCCTCATCCTTATGCCTGTATGTGTCCCTTCCCTCAGCCCTGTGTTGTTTGATTGAACTGTAAATAAATTGTGGAAATTTGATGAGTTGTGTATAATGTTTAATAAAGTATCAGACACATAGCAATATTGAATGATATTGAATCATTCAATAGAGATATTACTGATAGTTTTGCATTTCTTTATATACAAGCAGGAATTTTTTCCTCATAAGAACTTCCGTATTCAATGTAAACTATTGGAAAACATGAAATATATAATGAAAAAAATAATTATCCCACAGTCTAGTATAAACATTTAGTAAACACTGGTATATTTCCTTCTTTTAAATTATTTTTTCCAAAGGTAGATTTGTATATATTTACTTGATTCTAGAATTTAAATAAATTGAATATACATTTTTGTACTCTGTCATAGTTCATATATTATTAATTTAGAATTTTTATAGTTTAAATATTTTTTAAATGATTTTATTGTTTATATAGTTTGTGAATGCTTATAAATTATTAGTCCTTACATATTTCTATCATATTAAGGCATGGCATATTTTTAACTTTATTAAATTCTATAAAGAATTATGTTAAAAGCATCATAGCCCTACTAAATGGCCCTTTTACTACAAAATTCTTACATAATACTCTATTTTTCAGCAAATGTTAACCTTATGAGCTCTGACTTCATAGCGCCAGGGTTGAATCTATCTCACTTTGGCTTTTTAACATTCATATTGTTCATCTTGTCTAATGAACTGGAAAAGAGAGTTCACAAAAATATTGTGGAATTAAATAATATAGTTCATTCAAAGTATTTACTGAATCACATAATTGATTATTTTTTAAAAATCCACCAATTTGCCACATAAACAAATTGACTAATTAAGAAAACAAAAACTATAATAAATGTTTGAAGTGTATTCTTTGGTTAATAGTAACTAGTTTTAAAATAAAATGTATTTTAACATATTTATTTGCAATATTTCTGAAACTTTCTATATGTATTTTCTGTTAAATCTCCCCCGTGTGCTGTAACTGCTCTCTAAATTTTTTGGTAATTCAGCCATGACACCTTATTTGAAAAATATCATTTTCTTTTTCTGACTGTTACTTCACTCCTCCTCTATGTGTAACATGATATCAGTGAACATTCTCAATATTACTAAGAACACACTTCAAATTCAGTTTGGGTTTACTTCACAAATTTAGTTGGTAGTCACTATAAGTGGAGAGGTTTATAAAATGGTTTCACTCATTCTGTTTCCAAAATAATCTCTACAGTTAAACAGAGAAGAGTACTAAAATACAGACAGGCACTCATGTGTGCATGTATGAACACACACACACACACACACGGCACCAGAGCTATTGAAATTCTCATATGGTATAAATGCAAGCAAACATGAATAATGCAAAGTCACCATCTCTGGAGCAAAATGAGCATCAGAAGATGAGAAGTCAGTTACCCCTAAGGAACAATGAACCTGCAGGTAGCCTCAAATATTTAAATTAAATCACATTCTAATATGCAATATACTCCCTGGGAGAAATAACTGAAGAGGAATTAGCTTTTCCAGTCCTCTAGGATATCATTTATTATGTACTTGAATTAACTAAAAACATATTTATGGGATTATGTAACTGTACCTACATAGGGTATGCATATCAGCATAGATGTTTTAGCATGCTATTACTGTTGTAACAAATGACCACATATTTAATGGTTTAAAAAACCCATAAATATATTATTTCACAGTTTTATCCGTCAGAAGGACAGTAGTAAACTTAATGTTGTTTACAAAGTCTCTTTTGAAGTGGAAGATACTGGCATGCATAACAAAAGGCAATCAGTGGCAGACAGGCAGATCTGACAGGCAAAATCTTACCTACCACAGCAGAAGAATCTTCATCTTTTATATGGATATTCAAAACATATTTTTTTGAAGTGTGAATTGTATGACAGGAAACATGGTAAGGATTTTACTCTAAATTATCTTATTTAATCCTCACAATGTACCTGCTAAGTAAATGATTATAGAGATTTCAAGATGAGGATATATTAAGTCAAAATGATTAACTAGCTTGTCCAGTAAAACTAAATGTGTCTAGGATCAGCCTGAATTTGAACCTAAAGATACCTAACATCAAAACAGACTTCTAACTACTCTGCTTTTTATTAATGTAACAATAGATACTCACAAGAAGACTCTTGAGGTTACTTCAGGCCTAAATATGAAGTAATGAATCAATTGTTGAGTTAACCTTTGAGAATGACAATAGATTTAACAATAAGTTATGTTTGGGGTGCCATGATCACAATTACACACACACACACACATACACATGCTGCCATTGCCAAAGGTTTTATTTAAGAAGAGAAATATTTTCCAAGGAACTGTATAAATTCATCAGTAAGTTGTTACAATTAAATCTAATTTTTAAAGCTTCCCTCATGGCTCAGACGGTAAAGAATCTGCCTGCAATGAAGGAGACCAGGGTTCAGTCCCTTGGTTGAGAAGAAAGTGTGGAGAAGGGAATGGCTACCCACTCCAGGATTCTTGCCTGGATAATCCCACGGACAGAGAAACCTGCGGAGGAGGAGCCTGTAGGACAGAGGAGCCTGCAGTCCATGGGGTTGCAAATAGTCAGACACCACTAAGCAGCTAACACGACTTCAAAACTTTAACAAAGCAAGCATTCTTCTTGAACTTTATTTCTAATGAAGTGCAAAATTCGAAGAACCTTTGTGATTTTCTACTTTTTAAAATTTATTTTTTCATTCTCTCTACCTCTGTTTTGTACCTCCATTTTTGCATCAGCACATGGAAATAATCAACTTATTGTAGAAAATAGTACACTTATGGAACTTATGGAAACTGGTCTCCTAATTCATGGTTAGTGCAGTCACAAAATCTTCCTTATATTTTTAGGAGCAAATCATTCTCTAATCGTCTAATATAGCCTATACATTTTAGAGAATACTAATTCATGATCACAGAAGCTTATGCATAAGTGCTAGAAAAAAGGCAGCTTTAAATAACTTATTCTCTAAGATATTGTCATGCTGTTTGTCTCATTTGATTTTACTCACTTTTATCCTTGGAAGTAGCTGGGCAAATATATTCTCATCTTGTCTACCTTTGCCCCACACTTCAAATATATAGTGCTCTAATGCTGTCAGTTACACCTTGGTGTCCTTTCAAAACACATAGCAGACCCTACAGCCTCACATATCTATGAATATATTCAATTCTGTCATTCTTTTTACTCACAAGACAATGATGTTGCTCAAAGGAGGTGGTAACATTGCTGCTCCTTGGTTGTTATCTGTCTGAAAATAAGCCATTCATGGAGAAGAGTTATGTTGGATTCCACTTGCTTGTCAGCTTTGTCACTTCGTTTTCCACTGGCTATATATTTTGTGATTATGTTTTCATCATTTTTTTGCTGATTATATTACTGAGACCTTTCTATAGTGACAGTTCCTGTTTGATATTGATTTTAATCATGGATCTGAGTTTTGTAACAAGTAATGACCATTTGGAAGGTGGTACTACTGTTTTTCTCCAATCGTGTATAAGAAAATACACAATTTTCTTATAAATCAGAAGTGAATTGTATATTTCAAAATGACTCCAAATTGTATACTGTGTTTACAGTTTCGGGAGGGTTTCAAAATTGTGCATGTGTTTTTCAGTGAATTAGTGTTAGATAGATTTTATGAATGTATTTCTCCAATCAATTTTGGTATATAAAACTAATTTTCAGTCAACTTCTTCTAGGTGTATGATAGAGTACACTAACAGAGAAGGAAATGGCAACTCACTCCAGCGTTCTTGCCTGGAGAATCCCAGGGATGGAGGAGCCTGGTGGGTTTCCATCTATGGGGTCGCACAGAATCGGACACGACTGACTGAAGTGACTTAGCAGCAGCAGCAGCAGAGTAAACAGAGTCGGCTTACCAGCTTACAAGCCATCAGATTGCTGAACTTGGCATTCCCATCCTATATGGTAATAATGTTATAATCTCCTGAGACTCTAATTCTTAGAAATTATATCAACATTCAAAGGGAAAATGCCAGAATTTTCCAGTTAAGAGCCTCTAAAAGCCAATAGATGATTTGGGGTTGACTCTGAATAAAATGCATATTATTTTAGAATGTTTATATCATGACATATAATTCTTAAATTTGGTGCTGAGAATTTGCACTGCTATTTTATAGGCATATAATTTAAAAGATGCTTTTATAATCTGCATGAATCTTAAAAATATCATGTTCAAAAATAATAAAAGAATAGCAGAAGGAAATGTCTTTTTCATGTGTCAATGGCACCTATGACTCCTTCCCAGACATAGTACTAATGTCTACCTTTTTTACTTGCTTATTTACTAACTTTTTGGCTATCTTTTCTGCATGATCCTCTCTTTCTTAAACTGTAGGCTTATTAAGCAGTGGGGTTTCATAGAAAGATTGCACCTTAACATTTTTGCCTCAAAGCTGGATCCCTTTTTTAAATTGATGCATTTTTGTGAATCTTACATCTTAAAACTATTTCAGCATTGCTATTATGTGCAAAGAGACCCTTACGGTTGTAAAACCTGAGGCCTTAAAATTCTTCACTCTATTTCACTTCAGTTTTCTCTAGCAAAGTGAATAATTGCCATCTGAGTTGATCTATTTCATATTGTTTTCAGCAGTAAAAACCAGGCAATGCACACTAATACACTGGGTTTCCAATCACCACCAGAGAGAGTCTCAATAGGTACCAGTTCTGCCTTTCAAACTAAAGAAGGCGACAGGTCTACATCATCCCAGGCTGGACTGTCCATTTATGACTGCCTGTTTCCCAACTTCCTAGCCAATGCCACTGACTTTAGGCTTTTTTTTTTTTTTTTTTTTCAGAGTACTTCCCTTCAAATGACCAATTTTTATGTTAGTTATTGTAACCCTAGCTTCTGCAATGAAGAAAACTTTGGTGGAAGGTTATTTCTCTCTGACATTCCTGGCCAGTAGTTGCTTTCCCCCACAAGACAACTGGTGGAAACAGACTCCTTCCATGTCACAGCTTCTCAACTAGTATCTACACCAATCTCTTCCCTGATGCTTCAACTGACCTAGTCCTCCTCTCTCTTTAAAACTCTGAAAAGTAATTTCTTCTTCCAGAAAACATTATTTACAACCTGCTCACTTTCCACCTAATATTTGGTTAAGTGCTTCTTACAGGTAAGCCCACCAGCATTTTGCATTGAAGTCTATTTAATGTGTCTATATGTCTAGCTATTCTTCCAGATTTTAAAATCCTTGAGTGAAATCATTGTATTTTACTCACCTTTTAATCCACAGGATCAAAAATGGTTCCAGGGACATAAAGTAAGTTTAGTCAATATTTGTCAAATACTGATTCAAATCACAGTCAAACTGAAAAACCATTATTTAGTTCTGGCCACTGTGGCTGATGAATTTGTTTGACTAATATACACAGAGATACAAAATTCCTCTGAAAAACTTACTACCCTGCTGGTTTAGGGTTTAACTCTGACATACAAAGAGTTAAAGTCTTGCTGGCCACTCTTTGTTGACTACATACTCTAGCAATTATCTGATTATTGATTCCAATACAAAAGGGCTTGCCAGGTGGCACTAGTGGTAAAGAACATGCCCGCCAATGGAGAAGACACAAGAGATGCCCGTTCAATTCCTGGAAGAAGATTCCCTGGAATAGGAAATGGCAACTTGCTCCAGTAATCTTGCCTGGAAAATTCCAAGGACAGGGGAGCCTGACAGGCTATAGTACATGGGGCCACAAAGAGTCAGACATGACTGAATGACTGAGCACACTCACACTCTAATATAAAACTAAAAGTCTTGACTTGTGATTAATATAAAATCAAGTGCTATATGAAATACATACTTGTATTAGACATTTTAATGGGTGTTAAAAATTTCCTTTAATTTTGTCACCATTAACTCAATAAGAAATGTCATTAATGGATTGTACAACATTGTTATTTGGTAAATTAAAAAAAAATGTCAGTCATTCTTTTAATACTTGTGACTTCTTATTACTCTGTTATCACTATAGTTTCATTGTCTATACAACAATGCATAAGTGCCAAGTCGCTTTAGTCATGTCTGACTTTCTACAACCCTATAGACTGTGGCCCTCCAGGCTCCTCTGTCCGTGGGATTCTCCAGGCAAGAATAGTGGGTTGCCATGCCCTCCTCCAGGAGATGTTCCTGACCCAGTGATTGAACCCATGCCTCTTATGTCTCCTTCATTGGAAGGCAAGTTCCTTACAACTAGCGCAGCAAACTTATATTAGTTTAGTTAGGAATTTTTTTTGTTAGTAAAATGCTTTTAGAAGGACAGATTTGATGATATCTTTAAAAATTTTAAAGGCTACCCTTTTAAAACAAGTAATATTACTTCTTAGAATGTAGTTCACAGAACAACTTTCCATAGTTTATATTTATGTATTTTGTAATATGCTAGTTTTTGTTTGCTTGATTCTTACTATAACACTTTCATCTAGTAACTATGCTGATTATTTGGTTCCGGCTTTGATTGTTTAAAAGTTTTTACTATCATATATATATTAAGTTGTTTGCAAAAGAATATCCTTTACAACTGTTCATAATAGGAAAAAATAAAAGAAAATATCCTAAAATACTAGCTAAAGGAAACTGATTAAATAAATCATTGCACGTGTATATTATGAACTACTGTGTAGGTATTTTAAGACATTTTAAGCTTTATTGTTAACAGAATATCCAGGCACACCATGAGATGAGAAGACAGAGCTAAACACAGAATATGATCTCAATTTACACGAAAAGGCTAAATAAGCATGCATAAACACATAATTTTAGGTAAATTCCTAAAAAAGTACAGAAAGGAAAGGAACAAAGCTTCTCCACTAGGGAAAGGAGAATAGGGTGATTCTATATTATTAAAGAGTAAATTCTGTGCTTTATATTTTTGATATTATTTTAATCTTATCTAACAGCAGCAGTATCAAGAGCAAAATAGCTAACATTTAGTGGTGGCTTACTAAATGACAAATATTTACAAGTTCCAAATGTTAACGCATTTAATTTTCATAAAAATACTAGCAGACATCTACTATTACCTCCCTTTAACATGTAAAGGAACCAAGGTACAGGGAGATTAAGTAATGTTTCTGATTTCCAAAAAGCTAGAGTTTGAAAAGGATATGAACCCAAGAGGTATGGGCTGGAATTTTCTTAATTACTACATTTCATGTGGTACTTGTGTGATTATAATGCTTGACTACATTACAGAAATGTCAGGAAACAGCATTAATCTCACATTTTTAAAAGTAACACCATATAATAGGGCTGCACTCATGTGATTATTATTTGTCCCACTTGGCTTAAACATAACTCTGTGCCCATTCTTGACAATAATAGCATTTAATTGGAATTATTTTTAATTCAATTTCTTTTGCTCCTGTTAGCTAGCCTACTACTTATGCAAATACCTTATTAATGCAAGTAAAAAGTTGTTGCTATTTGGATTCATAGTACTTTCTCATCAAAATTACAGTATTTTAGATGTAGATTACCACAAGAATCACTTCTTCCAAAGCATCTACTTTAAATAGTACTTCATCATGTTCCAAATGTGGTTGTTTAATAATGCAATATCCGTACAAATCTTTCTAAGATTTTGGAATTGTCTCCAAATTCCCTCACTTTACCTTTGAAATTTTGTTTTCCCACTGTGGCCTCCTTGCTGCAGCAAGATTCACTTGACCCATTTTGCCTACACATCACTTGCTCATCTCCACCTGAGACTAATTCAACAAACAGATGGTGTTTGTGAAACAGTGCTAGACACCATTGAGCATGTGATTTTTGCCCATTTGATATTTTTCTCTCTTTCTTTAAGAGCCAGCTAGTTCCCCTCCAAGATTTTTTGTTTGTTTGTTTGTTTTTAAATCAGATGTTTCTAACTATCACACTCTCTTTCTTGTTGCCTCTGGCCTTCATGAGTGTGGTTTTCACCTTGTATATTTGCACATGTTTGCACTCTGCTTTGTGAGCATGTGGAGCAAGCTGAGAAGTTCATGATCTTTATGTACCACTAGTTCATACGTTTGTAAAAAGTAAAGACTTTATCTTACGTATTTCAAACATGACCCTTGCACATGGTTCCAGACACTGGACAATGAGTAAATTGTAGTTGACTACGACTGAAATGGGGTAAATAAAAAATACATTGAGCAATAGAGGAAAATACAAAGAAACCCAAGAGAGGGAAAAAAAGAATAACACTCAGAAAAGGAGATTACGGGGCATGGGTGATACAATCATGAAAATAAATTGGGTTAAACATGAGTTGTGAAGAGAGTTCCACCCTGCATGATTATTAGCCACAAAATTTTTAGAGATACTGCCTCTTATTTCACATAGATAACAAGTCACTTAAACTGACGCAGATCCCAATTCTCAAGTTCTAAAAAAAAAAGAAGTGGAATCCTACACATAATTTTTTCACTATTCTCAAAGAAATATCATACCATTTAAATTGTACTTGAAAATACTTCTGAGCAGAATAAACTTATGTGGTGCCAAAATTAAGCCAAGATACACTTAAAATTTAATTTAGAGGCTAATTTAATAACTCAGCATGTCATCCCAACTCTTACAGATTTACTTCATAATCAAAACCCCATAGGATGCTCTATAATCAAGTAAACAAATTTTAGGAATTATTTAAAACATCTAAGAAAACTAGAAGAATCTGTCATATCTAGATCAGCTCATTTTTGCAACAGTGTTTATACAAACTTTACTATTGCATGTTTTATTAATAAAGCAACAGATATAAGGCAAGCTGGGGATAGATTTATAGTACAATGATTCAACTTTGCATTAAAATACTGACAGAAAAAAAATACTGACAGAAACTGTATAATGTACGAAAAATAGTTTGTTGAAAACCTAAGAACAGAGAACAGTTGGATAAAATAAGCATTACACATTTAAATGAATTTGATTTTTATACCATCCTAATACCAGAAACTGTATAAGAAGGATAAGCTTCTTACTCAAGTTTACCTGGGTATGCCACTACCACTGGATGTGCTTTAATAACATCAAAACTAGCATTTCAAAAATGAATGATTATCTATTTAATCATAGCCTTGAACCATTATGGATTTGCTATTTTAATTAATTTAATGATCATCCTTGCAGCCAAGCCATAAATCTGGAATTCACAGAAATCTTTACCATTATTATTCATTATAATTATTTTTATTGTTTTCCTTTAGAGATTCTAAATAATTTCTTTTCAGTTCAATTCAGACACTCAGACATGTCTGACTCTTTGCAACCCCATGGACTGCAGCACACCTGCCTCCCTGTCCATCACCAACTCCCGGAGTCTGCTCAAACTCATGTCCATCAAGACGATGATGCCATCCAGCCGTCTCATCCTCTGTTGTCCCCTTCTCCACCTGCCTTCAATCTTTCCCAACATCAGAGTCTTTTCCAATGAGTCAGTTCTTCACATCAGGTGGCCAAAGTATTGGAGCTTCAGCTTCAGTATCAGTTCTTCCAATGAACATTCAGGACTGATCTCCTTTAGGATTGACTGATTTGATCTCCTTGCAGTCCAACGGACTCTCAAGAGTCTTCTCCTACATCACCACAGTTCAAAAACATCAGCTCTTTGGCACTCAGCTTTCTTTAGAATCCAACTCTCACATCCATACGTGACTACCAGAAAAGCCATAGTTTTTAATATATAGACTTTTGTCAGCAAAATAATGTCTCTGCTTTTTAATATTCTGTCTAGGTTGGTTATAGCTTTTCTTCCAAGAAGCAAGCGTCTTTTAATTTCATGGCTTCAGTCACCATCTGCAGTGATTTTGGAGCCCCCAAAAATAAAGGCCATCACTGTTTCCATTGTTTCCCCATCTATTTGCCATGAAGTGATGGGACCAGATGCCATGATCTTAGGTTTCTGAATGTTGAGTTTTAAGCCAGCTTCTTCACTCTCCTCTGTCACTTTCATCAAGAGGCTCTTTAGTTCCTCTTCACTTTCTGCCATAAGGATGGTGTCTTCTGCATATCTGTGGTTATTGATATTTCTCCTAGCAATCTAGATTTCGCTTATACTGAGAATTAAATCAGAAATTACAACTTACAAAATGGACTGTATTCTCAAAACCACTCTCAAGAAAACTGGAAATTGTACCAAACTAAGCCATGATATCAGGGCCTTCATGGTTGGCTCAGCGGTAAAGAATCCACCCGTAATGCAAGAGATGGAGGAGATGTGGGTTCAATTCCTGAGTTGGGAAGCTCCCCTAAAGGAAGGCAGGGACAACCCACTCCAGTATTCTTGCCTAGAGAATCCCATGGACAGAGAAGCCAGGCTGGCTACAGTTCATAGTGTGACAAAGAGTTGGTCACGACTGTGGTCACTTAGCACACACAAACCATGACATCACAGACTATCTGAGGTCAAACTCCTTTTAGACCAGTTTGTTCAGAAATACCTGTATAAGGTTAGATCACAAACAACCTGAATTAATAGAAACTCAGTATAGATTTACATATTTTAACATAAAAATTGATTTTTCCTGCAGTTTGCCTTGTTCATCAATCCTGAGTAATCCTTGTTAAGACTAAAATACCCAAATCTAAAATCCTTGGTGCATTTTCCCCAACTCTCCTCTTTGGAGGAGTTTTCCAGTTCTTTTTTATTACAGTAACTTTGCTGAAGCAAATTGAAAGAATTAATCTTAATTATAAATATGTTTATTGCAGTCTTTAATTAGTGCTGTTCTAGTTCTAGAATTTCTTTTTTCTTTTTATAATTCTACTTTCATGATAAAATTATTTATCTGATCATATATTTCTGAGTCTACTAATCACAGTTGTTTGAAACCTAAACTGCATGTATGATACTCTCAAAACCTGAATTATTGGTGGATTTATTTTTATTTTCTTTATTTTTATATTTAGATCTTTGTTCTTGGGACCCTTGGTAATTTTTTATTAGATGTAACAGATTTTGAGGGAAAATTTTAGAGGTTTTGAATCTCTTCCAAGAGAGTTCAACTAGAAAGACACAATGAGAAGATAATTTCAACTTAATTAGCTACCTAGATTTTTGTTTGTAGATTTGAAAGACTGTATCTACTTTCATTTTATTCTTACTCTTAGAATGTATCCTTCCAGTCTTTCAACTAAGAACCTGGGTGTTTAGCAATTACTCTCCTTTATAGCACATCCATACCTCCATTTTTCTGTCTGAAAACATGGGCAAACACCAGGAGATGGTGAGGGAGAGAGAGGCCTGTGGTTCTCCAGTCCATGGGGCCACAAAGAGTTGGACACAACTGGGTGACTGAACAACAACAACAGTCTAGAATTTTACCCTTTTTCAAAGACATCCCTCCTAACATCTCTCTCTGCAGAGCTTCAGAAATCAGCAAATACTTGAGAAAGTTACTGGAACCAACACTGAGCAGCTCAACATGAAGCACTAAAGCAGGTTGTCCTCAAATGCTCACCAGAAGCTGCAGCAATTCTCAGTTATATTAAATGTCTTGAGTAGAAAACCACATCACTGAAGAAGAGAAGGAATTGAAGGAGTGAGAACAATGATCCAACCCATGAGAGAAATAGGTATGCAAATAGTTTTAGTAATGCTACTCAAGATTAGAGAAAAGACTATTATTAGAGAAAGCATATACTGTATCCTCATGTATCCCTAAGGTAAGTGGTTTCTATTTTTCTAATCTCTGTGCCAAATGCAATCTCTTTAGTTGGTTTTCAAGAAATGAGGAGGACTACATACTTTGATTAATAAGAATTTGAAATTACCCTGCTTTATATTCATGTTTTGGTTGAGTAGATATGTTAAATGTCAACTCACAGAATAAGAGGTCCAGATTCATGTAGTCTTCATGGATGTTTGTTCTTACACTGAGCTGATAGCCAAACTCAGGTCCATACCTGGGGTCTCATTTTGCAAAAATGTATGCCTATTTTAGTGAATCAGAACAGAAGAGTCTTTCTGCAGATCACTCATTAACCTCCACTTCTTAATGAAAAATAACCTTCCACAACTTTTCACTCTTCTAGATTTTCTGCCTGACCAGAGATAAAATCAAGATAGATTTGCATCATGTCTTCAATTCAATGGATAACTTTCATAAATCCCTAATCTGATTGGTACACCGTGGTGACATAATGAATCTCTTAGAATTAGTGTCAAATCAGAGTCAGTGTTCAGTAATCCTTGAAGAGTTTGATTTTATTTTACCACTGTATAGTCACCTTGGTAATAGCCTATAAATCCCTTTACAGAAGTATAAGAGAAAGATTAACTGTGTAAAATTTTGGCTGTGTAGTGGGTCCTTCATTAAGGAGACCTTTATTAAAGGCTTCTCCCTCATTAACAGGAATTCTGTAAACTGGCTCAAGTCTAGGAACTGATTAAGCAGACCATGATTCTCTGCTTTCATGATTCAAGTTGGACTTTTGTTCACTTGTTCTAGAATTTTTATGCTTATACAGATCATGTAAGAATTCTGGGAACACCTTGATTAACTAGAAAACACCATAGGTCTCTTCGAGTCAAACTGTTCTGATAACTGGTTTGATTCTGTTATCCATTTCGGCAACCATGCCCACCTTGCCTTTGAGACTAAGTATTGACACTTGGCCCCTGCCACCCAAAAATCCAATTATCCCCACTGTACTCAGATTTACCAATTCAATGTCAGCAGAGCCCAACATAATTTCTGGCCTTTAGATGAGTGATCACAGAGCTTTTCATGGATGCTGGAGCCCCCTCACAAAAGTATTCCTCATAGTCTTGATAAAACATGTGTCCTCTAGTCCCTCTCAGGATGTGTAACAGGTCTTTAATAATCCTTTCTAACATTCCAATCTCTCTAAACCTTTGTATTTCTTCCACTATATATATAGTATGTATATATACATATTATATACATATGTGTGTGTGTATATATATATATATATATATATATATATATATATATAATATGTATATTGTGACACTTCTGATACTTCAACATCATTTAGGGTAGGTCAGTTTTTAGTCTGTTTGAGTCAATCAACTAAACAAGCTTTTAGATCCTTTTTTGATCACCCAATTTGCAACATTAAATCCAGAATCTTTGCTTAGTAAGGCCAAGTCAATAAATTCAGCCTAACTCAACTTTATGTTTCTTCTACTTAATATCTGTTTCCATACATAGTCCAAAGATTTTCATCTCTGTAAACTGGAGAACTCACATAGTGTTTTGGATTATAGCACACTTCATGTGTCACATGTTGTACCTCATCTTTAGGACACCACTGGGGCTAATGTTTAGTTATAAGTCTAGATGCAAAGAGGAGTGGGAAAATGAGTCCTGAGGAGAATCAACTATGTCTTGCAAGTCAATGACCTCAGGAGAGGCATTATACTTTATTCAGAAGAAGTAGAATGAATCTCCTCATTCAGAGATAGTACAGCTGTCTCTGTTAACAAACATTCATCAAAATTTGGGGCTTAATGTCCCCAGTACACCAGGATCTCCCAATATGTCCCCATTCTAATTTTCAGGATCTTGTTCTTTTCCAATCACTATATTCAATTTGGCAACAGACATCCTGTGAGGTTAGATACTAAATTTCAGTAGTAATTAAGCTATTCGATGAATGTGATTCTGGGTTTGAGTATCAGCATCTTAGTTTTGAATTTCTGGACATAATAATTTCTTTCTAGTAAGAAATATTAAAATGGCAGAACAGAGAGAAAAATTTGGGGAAAAACTGAGACCCTAAAGAAGACTTAGACTCAATTATTTTGAAAAATCTTCTCCAGGTAACAACAACAACAAAACAAAGCAAAAGAAAAGAGAGAGAGAGAGAGACAATCAGAGATTTATTGTCAAGGTACCATAATCTAGAGAAAACCAAAAATGTGGCCATACAATCTTCTGCAGAAAGCTCATAAGATCAGAAGTTTAAAGTCAGAATATTGAATCACACACAGGGCTCTTTATAAGAGAAAAAGGGTAAACCTCTTTGAACCTATTAATCAAACCATGGGGCTCTAGAAGCCTTGAGAATACTATTCCTGAGTTATCTCAATAGAAGGACAAGGTAAATAAAGGATTATATTGAAACAATCAGTGGAAGTGACTTTCATCTAATTGAATGAAAGCTAGTAAAATCCATGGTAGGTCCAAAAAGCAGAAATACTGTCAACTTGAGCTGAGAAGGAAAGAAAGAGTACAAACTAAAAGACATCCAAAATTCTACTAACAAGAAGAAAGTTGATAAAATTAATCAGCAGCAAACTGTAATATCTTTCATGAAAAAGAAAGAATGAATGAGAGGATAGGAACAAGATTCTAGAAACTGGATCCTAGGATCACTGTGAACTAGAAACTTAATCAAGAAACTCCCAACCTTTTTCAGGTTAGAGCTCAGAGTTAGAGAGTTCAGAACCTCAGTGACTCATAACTTTTTTACCTTCTATTTTTCCCCCTTTGAACTGGAATTTAGAATGCTCTTTTCCTAGACCTGTTTCACCATTGTATGTCAGGTTTATTGAGTGGCAATTATTTTGCCTTTTTAGTTTTACAGGTCACTGATGGAGAAATTTTGCTGCAGGAGCAGTACTTGATAGATTATATCCTAAAGCCTCATCTGTACCTGTATCTTGTTTATATGATGAAATAATGCATATTGAGCAGATATTGAAATAGTGTGAAACTTTGAGAAACTTGTAATACGGTGACTAGTAGCAGGGATGTGAATCTCTGGGGATCAAAAGGAATATTGTGAAAGCCTGAAGGTGAAACTGAGGCTCTGATACTTTGTCCACCTGATGCACAGAGCTGACTCATTGGAAAAGACCCTGATTGTGGAAAGATTGAAGGAAAAAGATAGCAGAGGATGAGATAGCTGGATGGCATCACAAAATCATGAATTTGAGTTAACACAGAAAGACAATGAAGGACGGGGAAACCTGGTGTGCGACAGTCCATGGGATCATAAACAGTAGGACTTAAGAACAACAACAACGATGATCTGTTTGGTTATTCAGCATCGTTTTGCTATTTTTTTTTTTTTTTTACTGAAATTTCACTATGTACCTTGTTAATACATTTATTTATGTAAAGTTTACCATATATAAGAAAATAATTACAATTTCTTGGAGAATTTTCATGAAGGAAAAGGTTAATTTTTTAAAACTTTCCAGGTAAAAGTTATTTGTCCTCGCCTTTCTTACATAACATTTTCTCAGAAAGTTAGTTTTGATTTTTGAATATATAGAAGTATGACTGGTTATCAGGGTTATTTTGTAGAAGTAATTGTTCACCATGAAGAAAAATAATAGTGATATCTAGAAAATCAAGTAAAGTAATAAAAAATAACAATACAATAATTTACCAGCATGCTTTCTAAATTAGGCCATTGCTATCTTTGCTTTACGCTCACTGGCAGTCACTGGAATGACATTCAAAAACTATATTTTTTGTGCAAATGCTTGTATTGAGCACAGGAAGTATACATACTTAACCTGTTCCCATGAAATTTTCTTCAGGCTGTGATTTGATGAGCTTATGATTCTTTTAGCTGACATGTTCCAAACACAACTTAGAGTTATAAATATATTTTGCATTCATCTGTTAGGTCCTTAACATTTCTGTCCTTCATCATGCCCATCTTTCCAAGAAATCTTCCCTTGATATCTCCAGTTTTCTTGAAGAGATCACTAGTCTTTCCCATTCTATTGTTTTCCTCTACTTCTTTGCATTGCTCATTGAAGGAGGTCTTCATATCTCTCCTCGCTATTCACTGGACCTCTCCATTCAGCTGAATAAATCTTTCCCTTCCTCCCTTGCTTCTTGCTGTTCTTCTTTCCTCAGTTATTTGTAAAGCCTCCTCAGACAACCACTTTGCCTTCTTGCATTTCTTTTTCTTTGGGACGGTCTTGATCCCTGTCTCCTGTACAATGTTACGAACCTGTGTCCATAGTTCTTCAGACACTCTGTCTACCAGATCTAATCCCCTGAATCTATTTCTCACTTCCACTGTATAATTCTAAAGGATTTGATTTAGGTTATACCTGAATGACTGAGTGGTTTGCCCTAGTTTCTTCAATTTAAACCTGAATTTTGCAATAAGAAGCTCATGATCTGAGCCACAGTCAGCTCTGGGTCTTGTTTTTGCTTAGTGTATAGAGCTTCTCCAACTTCTGCTGCAAAGAATATAATCAATCTGATTTTGGTATTGACCATCTGGTGATGTCCACGTGTAGAGTCTCCTTTTGTGTTGTTGGAAGAAGGTGTTTGCTATGATCAGCAAAATTCTATTAGCCTTTGCCCTGCTTCATTTTGTACTCTAAGGTCAAAATTGCATGCTATTCCAGGTATCTCATGTCTTTCTACTTTTTCCTTCCAATCCTCTGTGATGAAAAGGATATTTTCTTTTGGTGTTAGTCCTAGAAAGTCTTGTATGTCTTTGTAGAACTGCTCAACTTCAGCTTTGGCATCAGTGGTTGGGGCATAGACTTGGATTACTGTGATATTGAATGGTTTGCCTTGGAAATTAACCAAGATCATTCTGTCATTTTAAAAATTACACCCAAGTACTGAATTTCAGATTCTTGTTGTGTTTGAGGGCTATTCCATTTCTTCCAAAGGATTCTTGCCCCAAAGTAGTAAACATAATGGTTATCTGAATTAAATTCATTCATTCTCTTCTGTTTTAGTTCACGTCAATGTTCACTCTTGCCATCTCCTGTTTGACCACGTCCAATTTACCTCTTTTAATGGACTTAATATTCCAGGTTCCTATGCAATATTGTTCTTTATAGCATTAGACTTTACTTTTACCACCAGACACATCTACAACTGAGCATTATTTCCTTTTTGCCCAGCCACTTCATTCTTTCTGGAGCTATTAGTAATTGCTCTCTGCTATTCCCCAGTAGTATAACGGACACTTTCCAACCTGGGAGACTCATCTTCTGGTGTCATATGTTTTTGTCTTTTCATACTCTTCATATGGTTCTCATGGCAAGAACACTGGAGTGATGCGCTATTCCCTTCTCTAGTGGACCATGTTTTGTTAGAACTCTCTATGATGCATCTGTCTTGGGTGGCCCTGTACAGAGTGACTCACAGCTTCACTGAGTTATGCAAGTTTCTTTGCCATGACAAGGCTGTGACTCATGACTGGGAAAGAGATCGTGGTGTCATAGAATAACAACAAAGAAACTCCCACATTTTGATGTGGCGTTATGTACCTTTAAAAAAAATCTTACAGCAGCAATATTCACATATATTTAAACTTTTCTTTTATTTCTCAAAAAATTAATAGAAGTGGAAGGCATGAAGTGATACTACTAAAAATTTTGGTGTCTTTGAGCACTGCTCCTTAATTATAGTACTGGCAATAATAGGATGTATGTGTGATTTTAGAAGGACTCTGGATCGCATGCTGAATATATTCAAAGATTCCACAGAAACTACAGTCAATGACTCAACTCTCCATGGACTCAAATCTAAGTTCCAAGATTCTAAGTAGAATTTATGCTCAGTGCTATCTTCCAGAGGGAATAGGAACTCTATATCTGAAGGACGTACACCATAGGAGATTTAAGTCTATATTGGACATTATCTTCATGGATGAGAAAAATTAAAACCAAACTATAGGTAATTACATAGGCTTCATTTACTACAAAATCAAGAAATGTATGGGCTTTTTAATTAGGTAAGATATTCTAAAAATAAAATAAGCATGTTAAGAAAGCAAATTAGTAAAAATTCACACAAAAAATAGAAATTTTCAATAAATTATATTTGTAAATAGCTTAAAAATGACAGTTAATATATTGAATTTTGGAGGGAATCTAAGGTAAAAGTTATCTAAAGTCCAAATTTTATGCATCTTAACATCCTCCTCAATAGTTCTCAAAGAGTGGATATTCAATCAAAATAAACTGGCTAGCTAAATTATCCTCTCCTCTTCATATTTTAGTATTATATTTTGTTTTATTCTTTTATACTGCAACCAGGGGTGATTTTGTCCCCTAGTGGATATTTGGAAATGTCTGGAGACAGTTTTGAATGCTATTACTGGACAAGAGCTACTGTTACTTAATAGAAACCATGAATGCTGCAGGCAGAGGAACCAGAGATTACATTGCCAACACCTGCTGGATTATTGAAAAAGCAAGAGAGTTCCGGAAAAAACATCTATTTCTGCTTTATTGACTATGCCAAAGCCATTGACTGTGTGCATCACAATAAACTGGAAAATTCTGAAGGAGACGGGAATACCAGACCACCTGACCTGCCTCTTGAGAAACCTGTATGCAGGTCAGGAAGCAACAGTTAGAACTGGACATGGAACAACAGACTGATTCCAAATAGGAAAAGGAGTACGTCAGGGCTGTATATTGTCAGCCTGTTTATTCAACTTCTATGCAGAGTACATCATGAGAAACGATGGGCTGGAAGAAGCACAAGCTGGAATCAAGATTGCCAGAAGAAATATCAATAACCTCAGATATGCAGATGACACCACCCTTATGGCAGAATGAGCCTCTTGATGAAAGTGAAGAAGAAGAGTGAAAAAGTTGGCTTAAAGCTCAACATTCAGAGAACTAAGATCATGGCATCTGGTCCCATCACTTCATAGCAAACAGATGGGGAAACAGTGGAAACAGTGTCAGACTTTATTTTTGGGGGCTTCGAAATCACTGCAGATGGTGTTTGCAGCCATGAAATTAAAAGATGCTTACTCCTTGGAAAAAAAGTTATGACCAACCTAGATAGCATATTAAAAAGCAGAGACATTACTTTGCCAACAAAGGTCCATCTACTCAAGGCTATGGTTTATCCAGTGGTCATGTATGGATGTGAGAGTTGGACTCTAAAGAAAGCTGAGCACGGAAGAATTGATACTTTTGAACTGTGGTGTTGGAAAAGACTCTTGAGAGTCCCTTGGACTGCAAGGAGATCCAACCAGTCCATCCTAAAGGAGATCAGTCCTGGGTGTCCATTGGAAGGACTGATGTTGAAGCTGCAACTCCAATATTTTGGTCACCTGATGTGAAGAGCTGACTCATTTGTACAGACCCTGATGCTGGGAAGGATTGAGGGCAGGAGGAGAAGAGGACGACAGAGGAGGAGATGATTGAATGGCATCACCGACTCAATGGACATGGGTTTGGGTAGACTCCGGAAGTTGTTGATGGACAGGGAGGCTTGGCGTGCTGCAGTTCATGGGGTCTCAAAGAGTCAGACACAACTGAGCGACTGAACTGAACTGAAGGAATGCTGTGACACATTCTACAATGCACAGAATTCTCCTCTACCCCCAAATATTTTTGGTCACAAATGTCGTAGTGCTGTGGTTGAGAAATTCCTTTAAAAAAGCAAAGAGTGAAATTATTTAATTGTTTGTAAAACATAAGTGGAATTGATGCAAAATATTTATTAGATGATGATAAACAGATAGATTCATATCAACGCTGCTTGATTTCCTCAACTGTTTCTGAATCTATTCTGTTGTAGACATAACATTTCAGAAAAAATGATTAAAAGTAAGGATGATGCAAATGTAGTGGAAACGGAGAACACATTGGCAAATCCTCTAATTCTAGAATGACAAAACAGTTCTGATTGCCCTGATGAGGGATTAATTGAAAATGATTTGAGTAGAAAAATAAGATAATTTATTGATATTAATATGGTAATATGAATAATTTGGTATTCACAGCAATAATTTGAGTGCTGTAGCTTTTATGCTGAGAGTTTCCCATTAGAATCTGAATCTAAAATTTAAAATGACTTATAGTGTAGTAAGAACTCAAGACTACGAGACAGAGATAAACTATTCTAAGGAGTCTTTTTAGGAGTTTCAGATAAAATTAGACTCAGCAAGATCAAAGCAAGAGATTTGATTAGAAATATAAATAGCCTAACACAAACTCCTTTGATTCAAAATAGTTGCATGGTGATATACATCCTTGAAACACTTCACTATGTTACATTCATGATACATAAGAGAAGTCTCA
Organism: Dama dama; assembly: GCF_033118175.1. Taxonomy (NCBI): domain Eukaryota; kingdom Metazoa; phylum Chordata; class Mammalia; order Artiodactyla; family Cervidae; genus Dama; species Dama dama. The sequence goes on from NC_083697.1 coordinate 56,367,607, forward strand.
ATTGTAGTATGTGTACTTCGGTCATCTGAGGGTCAAATTCAATATACAGATTGAAACAGCCATTTCCTTATACTTGTCATTTCTTCAAATTTTAAAGAAGGAAACATTAAGAAGATATTTAGGTGTTTTTTTCTTTTTTTCAGTCACAAGAAATGGATTATTAGATTGCTGACATTTAAATGTTAAGTTATCTTAAGTCAGAGATTTGTCACTTGTTGCTTTACCCCCAGTTCTTAGCACAGTACCTGGCACAATAAATAGTGCTGAATAAGTGTTTAAATGGATGAGGATGATCATACCCATTGGTATGCCGATTGTGGTGACTCATCTGCAACTGGTTATTTTACATGTAATATATTTAGAAGGTTTGTTTCTTTTTAATTATCCACTATAGCTTAAGCAGCTTGTGCTTTCCTCCTTGATTTAGTACATGCCAAAGTTGGCATGTGATTGTCTGGCTGACTCATTTATTTCATGCTTTTTCTTTTTTTTTTTTGCTATATGTGCAAGGTATGCCAAATTGTAATAGACAGATACTGAACAGTTTTATATATATATATACACACGCACACGCTACTGTTTGACTCTTTGCAACCCCATGGACTGTAGCCCACCAGGCTCCTCTGTCCATGGAATTCTCCAGGCAAGAATACTGGAGTGGGTTGTCATTTCCTTCTCTGGGGGATCTTTGTGACCCAGAATCAAATCAAGTTTGATTGACAGGTGGATTCTTTAGTAACTGCACCAGCTGGGAAGCCATATGTATGTGTGTGTATTTCAGGATTAAATGATCATTTATTTTATTTAATTTGTAGAACACCTGGCATGTTTCTAATACTCATGAACATGAATATGAGTAGAATAATTCTGACACAAAACAAGGCTCATTGGTGTAGTCAGAGTGTTTCAAGTACTATTTCATCTGCAAAATTTCACTGTACAGTTCTTGGGACCAACCATCCAAATTGAAAGTTAAAAATATCCTAGGGTCTCATGAAGACTACCTTTTGGAGTGACTGACTGCTCTAGGTAGAAGAAAGGAGAAAAAACATTACGACTGATACCCATACCATTTACTACAGACTTATCAGTATGTTTAAGACAAATGTGAAAGGTATAAAATGGCTGACACAGGCAGAAGGTTTATAATTCTTCTTGCTATTATCTCCTAACATTTGAGAAAGAGAGAAAATAGGGAAAATACACTGAAATTCCACAACTTTCTTTATTCCCTACTTTCAGGAAGGAACTTAGACGTCTAACACTAAATCACACTAGGACTTTGTTTGAAGAATATAATAATGTTCTCTCTCCAGATCAGAAACTTCACTGATATTTGTTTATAATATCCTAATTGAAAGGGGAAAGTAGTCAGCTGAAAGTAATAACTGAGGAACAGTTGAAATATTGGTGCATCACAAAGACATGGCACGCGGAGCATACATTGCAACTTGCAGGACACGAGAGATTAGTTTTGTATGCCATGATATATCAAAGGAGAGATGGTTCATGGTGTTTCAATATCAGAATTAAAGATGAGCTGGTACGGTTTAGCCACCAGCCAAGAGTGATACAAGAGATCTGCATCAGAAATGTTCTATCATAGCTAGGGCTGAGGTGTCTGTAAGCTTTTCTGGAACCACAGACACAGATGAAATGGTTTGGTTAATTTTTTTTTGTTTGCTTGTTTGGTTAATTTTAAGTGCTTTGTACCTTGTTCCTCTTTTGATCTTGTCTTCCTGTAAATAGTCTGTTGTGTATTTAGGGGCAAAAGAGATGATAGAAAGGGGAATTTCTTTTTATTTTCCAATGCCTAAGAGGAGACTCAGATTAATGGTAATAGGAAAGAAGGTTGGGTAATTGTATTAATATTTGCATCATCCCCACACTCCAATCACAAATTATCATCTATATTTCTCACTCATGTTTCAAAAGTTCTTGGAAGTGTTTTGACCCCTTGAAATCATGGGATAAAACTATGTTAATATAAACTTATAACAGATAAACATGATATTAAAATTGGCCAAGTTTGGAGATGCCATAAGAGTCCTACTAACTCCTAGAATATGGATGTGTAAATAAAAGGGGATTCAAAGGTCACAATATAAAAGAATGTTTTATACAAGTTGAAAGGGCAGCTTATCTCTTTAAGCTGGCCACAATGACTTGAAATCTGCAAGCATCTACTTAGAAGAAACTTTCCCTATACAAAAAAATAAAGAAAGAAAGAAACTAAGAAAAACAGATATAAAAGGAGAGAAAACTCTTTTGAACTGGACTGGGCTTTGGGCCGGTAAAAAAGGCAGTTCAAGGAAGTTTCTAGGCAAGTGAAAGAAAGTGAAGTTGCCTGGTCATGTCTGACTCTTTGCGACCCTGTGGACTGTAGCCTACCAGGCTGCTCCATCCATGGGATTCTCCAGGTGAGAATATTGGAGTGGTTGCCTTTTCCTTTTCTAGAGGATCTTCCTGACCCAGGGATCGAACCTGGGTCTCCCACATCACAGGCAGATGCTTTATCCTCTGAGCCACCAGGGAAGCTTCTAGGCAAGCCGCTGCTGCTGCTGCTACGTTGCTTCAGTCGTATCTGACTCTGTGTGACCCCATAGACGGCAGCCCACCAGGTTCCCCCATCCCTGGGATTCTCCAGGCAACACTGGAGTAGGTTGCCATTTCCTTCTCCAATGCATGAAAGTGAAAGGTGAAATTGAAGTCGCTCAGTTGTGTCCGACTCTTAGCGACCCCATGGGCTGCAGCCTACCAGGCTCCTCTGTCCACGGGATTTCCCAGGCAGGATTACTGGAGTGGGTTGCCATTGCCCTCTCCCCAGGCAAAGAGAAACAATCCTTATTAAGAGTGTCAGGTGGCTTTAAGGAGTACAGTTTTGACCTTGAAGTGTAGAAGATAGGCCCAGGAAGAATTCCAGAATGGTCTTTGTTTCATCCGTCACCAGCAGAGTAAAAGGATGATAGTAACTAACTGGGGTTGGATGCAAAGGTGAATTCATTAGGTAAAAGTTGAAACCCCTGAACAGTGTGCAGTAGAGTCAAGTTGAAAAATGGAACATGACCATGCATTTCTAACTTCTTTGTACCTCTTAGTGTAGCAGAAGAATTTTGCTCTGTGATTTACACGTTTTTCTAGAAACACTGCCAATGAAATATATTGAATATAAGGTAATAGTGAAAAGGCTCTAGTCCCATTTAAGATTACTACTTTGAGAAGATAAACTCCCAAGCTCCTGGGAGGTAACAGTAGATAACTACTCGGGCTAGACCCACACAACCTTAATTGATTGCTTATTATGATTCAAGCACTGTATTAAGTGCATTTTATGAATAATTTTATTTAATCATAACTCTACAGAGAGGTGTATATCTATTTAATGTATGAAGGAAATAAGGCATTGAGCAATGAAGTATACCAAAATATCAAATATTTTAATAGCAAAGATGGGAATGAAAACAAGGTAAGTCTCTTTCCAGAGTCCATATTCTTAGATTATATACTATATTGTATGTTGGTGAACCATTCAATTTGTAAGTCACTCAGGTTTGCTTTGGTATAGAAATCGCAAGGGACTAGATGCACACCTTTGTGAATAACATTTAGTACATTTTGTGTACTTAAACTCTCCACTTCACCCATAAGCTCTCAATAGAGAATTTGGAGAATAAAAATAAGCAGGAAGTAAATACAACATTAGATTTAAAAAAAAATTAAAATAATTAATAAAGCAATGCAAGTATAGTATTTATAACTTGGTTTTTAAAATCATTATTAGTCCCATGCATGTGAAAACATGTGAAGGCGAGAAAGGAAATGTTTAAATGCAGACTCTCAAACCATTCTTTCCCTTTACTGAGTGACATTCCTGGGAAAAAAGAAAGACAAGTAACCCCATGTAAAGTCTCCTTGTAAATATGCTGAAGTCAGACCTTCTGGTGTTTTGTACTCAGGTCTTAACTTATAAACATGACTGACTGATCTCACAGAGAGGTCAACTCCACTGAAAGGTAAGTTTAATGTTACTTCTGTTTCCCATAGAAACAAGAGGCATGGCTCACCACACAGGTCCACAGGAGAAACCAGGTTTGGAGCAGAAGTGAGGAAAAAACAATGTCTTCACTGGGAAAGACAAAGCAAGACAGAGGAAACAGTTTAGGATTGGGCAGTTTGAATAAAGTTGACTGGCTTTGGGCTATATCGGTGGTCTCTAGTTTCTAGTTCCCTGGGACCTGGCCCTGGGACAATTAAGCCAGAAGGACACTGCCTGCTGGGGTGTATAAGCCAGCTGGAGGAGGGAGGGATCTGGATTGGTTATTCTGCATATCAAAGGCTTGCTCCAGGCCAAATCCCTTGCTATATTGGCTAGCTCAGGAGGGACAGTCTTCCCAGCCAGAATTTTTTTTTTTTTTCCTAATTTCAAAACACCATAATACACATAATACATATATGTATGTATGTATGTATGTATGCTGTATACCTGGCAAATAAACAAATAATATTTTCTAGTGGAGGAGTCTTTCTCTAAGGCATGCTTTTAGCATAATCTATCAGATTTGTCTATGATTGCCTATGCAGGGGTCAGTAAACCATGACCCATGAGCTAAAAATATTTTGACATTTCCTAAGTATTGTAAAAATAGAAGATTAACAGAGACTACAAGTGGCCACAAAGCCTAAAATATTTACTGTCTGGCCCTTGGCAGAAAACAAATTTGCCAACCCTGACTTATTGTAACCAAATAACAAATCTATGGATTTACAGGAAAAAATACATTTGCTAGAGACACTAATGTTAGGAAATAAAACTGTTCTGCTACATTAGGAGGCACAGAACCCTTAAAAATGCATGATTATGTTACATTTTTCAACTCAACTACACACACTGGTCAAGGCTTTCAAGTTTTACTCATTAAATTCACCTATGGCTTAATGTGGAAAATGTCACCTAAGCAATGTACCTATCAGAATATAAAATGGAGATATGTCATTACCGAAACAACTCCTTTCTGCGCAACTGATGAGATGACATATGGAGCTTAGTGACCTTTTATGTTGGTGTGAGCCACAGAATGCCCTAACGTGGCCAGAAAAAAACCTGGGATCTGAAGCTGCCCTCTGTTTTGTAGGTGTTTACAACTAATTTATCTTTGATATTGTTAGTAAAATATAGAGGGTAAGATCCGTGATTTGTTAATCTTCTAATGATCTGATCTTCAGTGTTAACTCACACATAGTTTCCGTTCAATCATTTTCATGTATAAAAATGCAATGTTGATGTTTTTATAGAATCACTGATGAGTGAAAAAGCAAAGTGCAAACCTGTGCATTTAGGATTATATTATGGACTGAATGTTCATGAAATCCTCAAATGTGTATACCAAAACCCTAATCCCTATTGTGATTGTATCTGGAGGTGGGAACTTTGGGAGGTGATTAGGTTTAGAAGAGGTCAGGAGAGTGAGACCCCACCTGGCCATACACACAAAGGGATTAGTGAACTCATAACAGGAGACACCAGAGGGAAGCCTCTCTTTCTCTCTCCACTGTTTAAGAACACACAAAAAGATGGCCCTGCAACCTCAAAAGAGAGTTTTCACCAGAATCTGACTATGCTGAAACCCTGATCTTGGACCTTCAGAACCTTGAGAAAATAAATTTCTGTTGTTTAAGCTACAGGGTCTTCAGTATTTTATTATGACAGCCCAAGCTAAGACAGATTCCACCTAGAGTGGTCTCGCTAGGATAAGGGTATGGTAAAATTGCTAAGCCAACGCTGATGCAGGGATATTACATGATGATGATGTTGACTAGAGTTACATCTGCCAAATGAACATTGAACAGATGAAGATGGATGCTGTACACATTGCAATAATTGGTATTATTTTTCCTGTGATTTCACATGGGAGGCAGCTGTTAGGTACTCAGTGTCTGATGTCAGTCTAACAGGCAGTGAGCCATCAGCTTTAGGACATCTCAAAGAATGAGATGTCATGGTTATGTCCATTTCATCTTGAGAAATTTTTTGTATGTAGACCATGCTGTTGAGGATTGTTCCTTTTTTAAATAGTAATGACAGGTAACCACCATGTACTGTAAGCTCCTTGTAATTTTCTTGAAAGAGTATCAATGGATTCTTAATACTGGCTGGCATTTCCTGTATGATTGTTCATAGTCTCTTATAAATATAATCTTTAAAGTTGTCTTTTTTTTTTAATCTCATTGTTAATTAATGTTTTACTCTAGTCATCAACTAATCAGTCTCTTCTTTCAGGACGCTGATGAAGCGATCATAATCTATTACTCTGTCCACTTATTTAAATTTTGTTTTTTCATCTTTATAAACTGTTAGATTCATTCAAACATTATTTATAGGGCTTTCACTAAAATTACTTAAATTGTTCAGATTTGGGTATTTTTAATTGTTTTTTAAAAATATAATGAGGCATTAACATAACACATTACCATATGTAAAATAAGTAATCAATAAAGACCTATTGTACAGTGCAAGGAACTCTTAATACTCTGTAATAATTTATATGGGAAATGAATCTGAGAAAGAATAGATGTATGCATATGTGTAATTGAATCACTTTGCTGAATACCTGAAAATAACACAGCATTGTAAATCAACTATTCTCCAATATAAAAAACTTTCAAACAAGTAAGTGTAATGATGCAAGATCAGTATTTAAGGCCTGGCAGCATTCTCTTTCAGATCCATATTATAGTAATATACAATCTGAAGAATAAAATCCACAAATATGTGTCTTTGAAACTTGAAAATAGACCTTGTTGGAGAATATTCAATGTGGACATAGTGATTTCTAATGAGATATGGGAAAAAGTCATCAGTCTCATCATGTAAAAATTTTAGTTTCTGGGACCAAAGACATTGTATATGACTTATGACATTTTAAATTGCAATCACTTCTTTTCTTGGGTACCGACTACTCTTCAGAATGAGACACCTGTGACACTGATGTGCTTGTAAAGCTGCTATTTGTTGTTCTTTTACCACCAGAGTAGAAATATGCATTTTTGGAATGGCAACATAATTTATTTTGTTTTTATTTATTGCCTTTTATTATTTATGTATTTATTTTTTATGTACACATGTAATATTTGAGTAAGTCAAGTAATATAATTTTACAGCAAAATATACATGCTTTTCTTAAATTCATTTTTCATGTTTTCAATAAATTTTTCAGTGATTTATTTTAAAGGAGTACTACATAATTGTTTATTTGTATCACAATGGATTTCCAAGTGTTCAGATGATTAAATGAGTTGCCCCTTGAGGAACAGTAAAAAAATGAAACACTGTTGTGCCGCTTCATTAGACTCCTAACCAAATAATGAAGGAAAAATATTTTGAAACAGTCAGAGTTTAGCTTATTAAAACTATCCAAGTCAACTTAAGACAAATGAATGCAATAAAAAAATTAAATGTCTGTAGCATTTTTCATCTTTGAATATGGCTAGAATTGCAAAGTCTGTTTGTTAAAAATGTTGATTTTCATTAAATAATTTTTGACTTAGGGCAGGTAGTCTTAGGCTTAGTTTTAATTTCTAGCTTTTTCTTTTTTAATTTATTTAAAGTCCAGTGCAAAGACTTATATCAATTATAAATTCACACTTTCACATTTTCAATATACATTTATTGAAAATTATTGTGAGTCAGTATATTTGGCTTGATAATCATATAAAAAACTGATATTAATGAACCACCTAATATATGCTAAACTCTGTTGAAATATTTTACAGGTATTAACTCATTCACTTGTTCCAACAGATGTAAATGATACTATAAACACATTTAAAGATAAGGAAACTGACTATTGGAAAAGTTAAATTATTTCCCCAAGGACCTTGTGAGAAATTAGCAGAGATAAACCATGCATGTTAGAATTTTGCTTTTGACTGGTGAGCAAAACCAACTTATTTAAAGATGACTTCTTAGCAGAATACACAAGATACACCTACAAAACCCTGGTGCCTCAATCAACTCTGGTGAAGAGGGCTTTCAGAGAGGTCACAACTGAACAAAATGAATGATTAGAAGTTTGCCAAAGTAAGAAGGAAACTGGAATATTCTAGACAGGAAAGATAGGATGTATGAAAATTGAAGGGGGAGTGAAACAACTGGGCTTAATTAGGAAAGGTGGGATTATGTGGCGACACTAGTGTGACTAGCGCTGAGAGTGTGGGTGGGAGAAATCCAGAAGTTCTGTCATTTGTGCTAATAATGCGGTTGTGATCATATGTGCAATCTTTCTCGTACACTAAACTTTAAGGGTCTTGATGGCAGGGAATATTTGTGTATCATTTACTCTCCTCTCAGCATCTACCTCAATGTTGTCTGCTTCTCAAGCAATACACATTTAATGGATGAATGACAGATGGAGACATGGCTTGATAGATGCATTGGATTTAGACTCCATAAGACCAAGAAGTTTCTTTGAGGTCCTTCTACTGAGGTTCACTGTTTATAAAGAAGGGTGACAAGATTGCATTCTTTTATTTGCTTTCTTAGCAACATAATTCTGGGAGTAGTTTTGAAGGAGTCTTTGGAAGTAGCCTTTCATGGAAATAAATGATAATTTATATATAAATGTATGCTTCTACAATACTTCTGTGGCTGAGTGAATCTCGAGAACTCTGTTTCCTCCTCCATAAAATTATGGGATGAGACCATTAGGTAATCCTGCTCAGCAAGTGTGTATCTTGAGTTAGAGCCTGAGAGCATGGATTTTACTGTGTTGAGATTTATACAATAAGCAAGACTTGCTTGGCAGAGCAGGCATGGATGGAGCCTGGGAACCACAGGGAGATCAAGCAGGGACCATATATGATAAAGACTACAAAAGAAACTTTAAAATGGTTACACATGACTTATCCCAGATTGGGTTCAGGGAAAGGATGACTTTAGCACTTGGGATAAATCTTAGCAAAGAATTTTCCTGAGAAAATTACCACTATCTAAAATGTTTGAAAACAGTTTTCATACTCTGTGCCATAGGTCTCTTTAGTCTAGCAATTTATTGATATATTGCATAAAAATCCTACTTTGTCCAGCTGGCAAATTTGGTCCATTCCAACTCACAACTCTTAACAGTAGCCAAAGAAACTAAGGCCTCTAAAAGGTGATTAACTAGCAATGGGAGAAGAATTCCAAATAGTTTCAACTAAGTGAGCTTTAAGATCATGATTTTTTTTTTTTTTTTAAGATTCAAAGCATAAATTGTTTTCCAAAAATAAATTATTCTTTAATAAAATGATTTAAAATAGTTAATTTCCTGCTATGCTTTATGGCAGAAACTAAAAAGAAATGATACAAATGAATTTATTTACAAAATAGAAACAGACTTACAGATGTAGAGAAAGAACTTAAGGTTATTGGGGGAAGGGTAGGGGTAAGAGATAGTTATGGAGTTTGGGACTGACATGTACACACTGGTACATTTAAAATGGCTAACCAATAAGGACCTACTGTATAGTATATGGAACTCTGCTCAATGTTTATGTGGCAGCCTGGATGAAAGGGTAGTTTGGGGGAGAATGGATACATGTATATGTACACTTGAGTCCCTTTGCTGTCCACCTTAAACTATCAAAACAATGTTGATCAGCTATATTCCAATATAAAATAAAAGGTTAAATCATAAAATAGTTAATTTCCTTCTTCTGACTATGTAATAAAAATAAATTAATGAGCAATATTGATAATAATTCTGGAATAATAATTTATATTATCCACACAGACAGCCTATAAATAGGCAGTCTTAAATTCCTCTTTTTATTGTGTAAAAGATGACACTGAATGGAGCAAGAAGTTTTAAGTAATTTACCCCAAGCTACAGAAGCCTAATAAATTTGGAGCTAAATATCCAATTTATCTTAAAGGACCAGATTTCTTTTCTTTTCTTTTTTTTGTCTGTTAACTTTGACTTCTAGTCCTCATCAATACCTGCTTTAAATGTTCATTTTCTCCAGGTGTTATGATACTTAGTGTGTGAAATCTTCGGCACTGCTCACAGAACCAAGAGCTGGCATTCTCTGGGCTTGATACATTTCAGCAATTGCTTTCAGAATTATTGAAGCCACACTCTTTCTCCCTCTACTTCTGTGCTTCTTGAGAACAGTTGATGCCATGCTATCTTTTCTGCAAAAGCTGCTATGCATCTTTTCATAAATAATGTATTTTTGGTAAGGCTTCAACTTAAGTCCTTCTTAACCTTCTTTTGTTTCTTCTCTTTCCCCAGTGACACCTGGTAGTGTTTTGTTTACTTCCATTTTGTTTTCCAAGAAGGTATCTTCACCTTGGTGGTGAGAACATTATTACTTCCTTGCATCCATGCATTTCAAATTAGTGTATTTAGCACACCATTAGTTTTTCACTTGCCCTTATTTTTCCTTTCATGGACCTGTGCTAGTAAAGTGCTGTGGCCATATTTTATGTGCAATCTTTCCTCATGTATTTTAAAAACCATACCAAATATTTAGAGACCATAACACACTTTGCAGATGAGATGTGTCATAATGATGGCCTGGATTAGCTGCTAACTTGAACCTGGGGTGTGCAGGAAAGGCACGGGAAAGGAATATGTTAGATCAGTTTTTAATAAAATTATGGTTGTGCTATTCACTAAGAGCATAGTGAGGTGATTAATAAGTTACAGAGTCTGAAACAGTCATATTATTTTGGTTCCTGAAGACCTGAGGAATCTCTGATAGGGTGCTAAGATGCATTAAATGCAAAATAAATATTTGCTGATTACATGAATCTGCTAGTACAGTTTGTAGTTCTCTTTTAATGGAGTAGAAAATGTAATTGCTCTTTGGGGAACAATGGCTCAGATAAGACCACTGTTAGTGAGTGATGGGAATGAAGATAAGAAAAAGTCATCTCTTACAACAAAAGTTTATGAAAGTCAGTATATAATGAATGGGCTATACTAACTCAGAAATGCTTCTCCTTCAGGAATGATCTGTAATAAATAGTTAACTTTTTTAGTCATTGTTTGCTATTTGTTAGATATTGTGCCAAGTTGTTCACATGCATTTTCCCATTAATGTTCATAACACACTTATGTCGTACTGCCAGACACCCTAATCTACAAATGAGAAAGCAGGTGTAGTGAGGCAAAGACATACAAACTTGATCTATGTCAGAAGTGTATTCAAACTTCACTCTTTTAAAATAAAAATTAGTTTTATTGTCTTTTTTCATTATTTTTTTTTAAATTTTGTATTGGAGTATAGCTGATTAACACAGTGTGATGGTTTCAGGTGGACAACAAAGGCACTCAGCCATCCATGTACATGTATCCATTCTCCCCCAAACTCCACTCCCAGCCAGGCTGCCCCAGACTATTGACAAGGGTTCCCTGTGCTATAAACTAGGTCCTTGACTCAACCTACACTTTTAATTCCAGAAATACTACCCTTTGAAGAAGATAATGTTTGAAATATAGCAAGATAGAAACAACAATAGAAACTTCCTTATTTTTATTTTGTTCCTGCTCACCTGGAAAGCATCAAAGACCCTGCATTTTCTGTGGCTCAGTCATTCTATTGAGTCCAGCTATTTGAGATCCCAGGGACTGCAGCATGCCAGGATTCCCTGTTCTTCACTCTCTTTGCTCAAACTCATGTTCACTGAGTCAATGATGCCATCCAACCATCTCATCCTCTGTCACCCCCTTCTCCTCTTGCCCTCATTCTTTCTCAGCATCAGAATCTTTTCCAGTGAGTCAGCTCTTTGCATCAGGTGGCCAAATTATTAGAGTTTTAGCTTCAGCATCAGTACTTCCAATTACTATTCAGGGTTGAGTTCCTTTAGCATTAACTGGTTTGATCTCCTTGCAGTCCAAGGGACTCTCAAGAGTCTTCTCCAACACCACAGTTCAAAAGCATCAATCGTTGGGCACTCAGGCTTCTTTATAGTCCAATTCTCACATCCATACATGACTACATGATCATAGCTTTGACTATGTGGACCTTTGTTGTCAAAGTGATGTCTCTGCTTTTTAATACACTGTCTAGGTTTGTCGTAGATTTTCTTTCAAGAAACAAGCATGTTTTAATTTCATGGCTACAGTCACCATCTGCAGTGATTTTAGAGCCCAAGAAAATAAAGCCTGTAGTTAGCAGAGACAAACAATGGAAATTTGCAAGTTAAGTTCCTAAGAGCATTTATTAAGGCAAGTGTGAAAGGGAAACTTTATTTTGATCCTAGAAAACCTGGCCTAGTTTTGTCAGTGGGAATGTTTCCATTTAATTCAGGAACATATAATAGTCTATGTCAACCTACGATAAAGGACAGAAATGGTATGGACCTAACAAAAGCAGAAGACACTAAGAAGAGGTGGCGAGAATACATAGAACTATACAAAAAAGATATTAATGACCCAGATAACCACAAGTCAATCCTAAAGGAAATTAGTCCTGAATATTCATTGGAAGGACTGATGCTGAGGCTGAAACTCCAATACTTTGGCCACCTGATATGAAGAACTGACTCATTGGAAAAGACTCTGATGCTAGGAAAGATCGAAGGTGGGAGGAGAAGGGGATGGGGAAGAGATGGTTCGATGGCATCACTGACTTGATGGACATGCGTTTGAGTAAGCTCCAGGAGTTGGTGATAGACAGGGAGGCCTGGCGTGCTGCAGTCCATGGGGTCATAAAGAGTCAGACATGACTGAGCAACTGAACTGTACTGAACCATGATGGTGTGATCGTTCACCTAGGGTCAGACATTTTGGTGTGCTAAGTCAAATGGGCTTTAGGAAGCATCCCTACAAACAAAGCTAGTGGAGGTGATAGAATTCCAGCTGAGCTATTTCAAATCCTAAAATATGATGCTGTGAAAGTGCTGCACTCAATGTGACAGCAAATTTGGGTAACTCAGTAGTAATTGCAGGGCTCTAAAAGATCAATTTTTACTCCAATCCCAAAGAAAGGCAGTGCCAAAGGATGTTCAGACTACCACACGACCGCACTCATTTCACATGCAAGCAAAGTAATGCTCAAAAATTTTCCAAGCTAGCCTTCAACAATACGTGAACTGAGAACTTCCAGATGTTCAAGCTGGATTTAGAAAACGCCAGAGATAAAATTGCCAAAATCAGTTGGATCATAGAAAAAGCAAGAGAGCTCCAGAAGAACATGCTTTTGCTTCATTGAATATGACAACGCCTTTGACTGTGTGAATCACAACAAACTGTGAAAAATCCTTAAAGAGATGGGAATATCAGACTACCTCACCTGCCTCCTGAGAAATCTGTGTGCAGGTCAAAAAGCAACAGTTAGAACCGGGCATGGAACAATGGACTGGTTCAAAATTGGGAAAAGAGTATGTCAAGGCTGTATATTGTCACCTTTCTTATTTAACATATACAGAGTGCATCATGTGAAATGCTGGGCTGAATGAAGCACAAGTTGGAATCAAGATTGCTGGGAGAAATATCAATAACCTCTAATATGGAAATGGCACCACCCTTATGGCAGAAAGCAAAGAGGAACTAAAGAGCCTCTTGATGAATGTGAAAGAGGAGAATGAAAAAGCTTGCTTAAAACTCAGCATTCCAAAAACTAAGATCATGGCATCCGGTCCCATCACTTTATGGCAAATAGATGGGGAAACAATGGAAACAGTGACAGACTTAAGTTTTGGGGGCTCCAAACTCACTGCAGATGCTGACCAAAGCCATGAAATTAAAAGATGCTTGCTCCATGGAAGAAAAGCTATGACAAACTAGACAACATTGTTAAAAAGCTGAGATATCACTTTGCTGACAAAGATCCATATAGTTAAAGGTATGGTTTTTCCAGTAGTCATGTATGGATGTGGAACTATAAAGAGTTGACTATAAAGAAGTCAACTTGAGCACCAAAGAATTGATGCTTTTGAACTGTGGTGTTGGAGAAGACTCTTGAGAGTCCCTTGGACTGCAAGGAGATCCAACCAGTCCTTCCTAAAGGAAATCAGTCCTGGGTGTTCATTGGAGGGACTGATGTTGAAGCTGAAACTCCAATACTTTGGCCACCTGATGCCGAGAGGTGACTCATTTAAAAAGACCCTGATGCTGGGAAAGATTGAGGGCAGGAGGAGAAGTGGGTAACAGAGGATGAGATGGTTGGATGGCATCACCAACTGAATGGACATGAGTTTGAGCAAGCTCTGGGACATGGTGAAGGACAGGGAGGACTGACGTGCTGCATTCAATGGGGTTGCAAAGTCAGCCATGACAGAGTGACTGAACAACAACAATATTTTATTATCAGTAAACACTCATCTTGATAAGTTGATCACTATTGTGACTTTTAAATTCTATTCCTAAACACTGTCAATCACATTATCAAGTCATATGTTCAATTTTGATTTTGCTGGTAAGCACAAATTATATTTCTAACTGCATATTTTTTGCCATCAAAAATTTAGTTTCTGTCTATCTTGGCTATTTGGGCTGCAGACTATATGCCTAGACAGGGCTACAAAGGCACATTTTTTTTTTTTTTTTGTACTGTTGATCACCTTTGACCACATATATACCATTTCTTAAATTTCTTTTAGCTACTTGAGATATTAAATATTTCACATAAAGAATGATCATATATCCCAGCAATGAATTCTCAAAAGTCATTCCTACTGCTCAATAATTTTAAGTAAACTGCAATAGAAATTTTATATGAATATTTGAATTATTAACTACTGATAACACATCACTTTTTTTTTTTTTTTTAATAAGGGAAACTAACCTAACATTAACTGAGCACTTCCTTGTATGTCTGGCTTCAGCAAGGAGTTTTCATTGAGATTATTCCAGTTCATCCCCATACCAACTTGATGAGGTAGGTATCATCCTCATTTTTGTCAGAAGAGGACTATGAAGCTCAGAAAGGTTACAGAGTTTGTCCAATTACACACTTAGTAGCAGAGAGATCAGGGGCTGAGTCTCAGACTCAAGAGGCCTCCGCTCTCTCCCTCAAGAGACCCAAGAGACTCTCTTCCATCTCTCAGGAGGGATGAGGGGAGCCAAAGCTGCTGCAGCCCTTCTTACTTTTCCTACCTGAGAACCAGAGTGTTACCAAGAGGAGGATCCTGTCCTTTCCCACAGATCCCTCTCCACCTGGGAGGATGCAGCCTGTTGAAAACTGCAGGGACAAGCCCTCCAGCAGTGAGGCTGCATGCTTTGGGAAGGCTATGCCTTGATCACAGCCGCTGTAGAAGGGAGCTACGTGGAGTGGAGCAAACTGGGACAATGGCTGGACTGGGCGGGCTAAACAGGCCCCTTCTGGGTGGAACAGATATGAGAACATAACGTTTGGAGCAGGCAGCAGTCACGAGCACAGTTACCACCATTCTCCATCTGCTCATTTTACTGGTGTTTGTGATCCAACAGGGATTCAAAATTGGGAGAGCAGATAAGTTTGCACTCTGCATATCCCGACTGTTGTCTCACTCATTCTACTGTCTCCAAAGCCCATGGCCACCAGGTCCTTCAGGAAAGAGCAGACTGTCCCCATCATCACATCCAGAGTGACTTTGCCCAGGAGGTACTGCCCCTGCCCTGACGTGTGGATGAGTGACATCACTGACACTCTGTCAGGTCAGCCAGGGTACAAGCGTTCTCTGGCACCCTGGCTTCCTGCTTTATCCTGCTTTATAACCACCATCTGTCCATCCCTATTCGCCACCTTTGTCTTGAAGTCCTGAAGAGGCAGCTGGCTGGGGAGGCAGCTGGCTGGGGAGCCAGTCTGGCAGCTGCAGGGACAGCAACTCTTCCTCCTGCATGAGGCTTAGCTTCCTGAGCAGCCCTGAGGCAGATCCATCCTTTGGGAGGCCAGAGATCTTCCTGGCTACTCTAGAGGAGGCTTCATCTTAGTCTCCTCCTTCTCATCTCATGGCTTCTCTTTCATTTTCCCAGGAGGCACGTCACCTCCAAGTCCTCTTCCTTGGGGCCAGCCAGTCAAATTTTAACATCTGGTTCTCCGTTCTCTTCCTTAAAAAGCCAGTCTAAGTGGGTCAGCCACCATGGGCTTCCCTGGTGGCTCAGTTGGTAAAGAATCTGCCTGCAATGCAGCTTTGACCCCTGGATGGGAAGATCCCCTGGAGAAGAAAATGGCAACCCACTCCAGTATTCTTGCTTGGAAAATTTCAAAGACAGAGGAAACTGGCGGGCTACAGTCCCTTGGGTTGCAAAGAGCTGGACACAACTTAGTGATTAAACCACCACCACATGCACCAGCGGCATCTGCACAGGCATATATTGAGTGACATTACTCAGCCTAAGGTCATCGATAAAATCATACTTCTGCCTGCTCAGGATTGGTTTCATTTCTTCATCTGTCGCCCTATTATTTTTTGTTCTTCTTGTTGTGAGAGGGCCCCATGCCCAACACATCCATGGTCATATCCCAGCTCCCCTTTAACTTCATCATTTTGGCTGTTCCCTGCTCAAAGTTGGAGTGGGACTGAGTCATTTCTGGGGACTCCCAGTTCCATCCATGGCCCTTTTCCTGTTGATCATTCACACTTTATCAACAAAGAGCACCGAGCTGGACTCCCTGTGCTCCCCACTAGTTATCTATTTTATACACAGTAGTATATATATGCCAGTGATACTCTCTTGATTCATTCCACCCTCCTTTTTTCCCCTCCATGTCCACACATCCATTCTCTACATCTGTGTCTCTATTCCTGCCCTGTAAATAAGTTCATCTGTACCATTTTTCTAGACTTCACACATATGTGTTAATATACAATATTTGTTTTTTTCTCTTCCTGACTTTCTTCACTCTTCAAACTCTAGGTCCAAGCAAGATTGTGATCGCTGGTTACACAACTTTATGATAGCAGTAGGTAATTGCACTGAATTCATTATAGCAGCATATGATATATTTCCAAAGAATATATTTTATAAGTAAAAATCTTTTAACTTTAAGAATTATATTGATAAGTAATAAGCAAGCAATAAGGATTATAGAAATAAAATCATAAAATATTTATTTAAAAAGCAACACACAGAGCCTATATGCTTAAAACAATAAGCCCTTTTAAGCTCACATGTGTATGGGTTGGCTAGGGGATCACCTAGTCTCTAAGGGCCCAGAGATACCCACTTGCACATCTGTATTTAGCAGCAGGCAACTAGGTGGTTCTGTTTGTCCTGGCTGGACTGTAAATTGTTATTATTATTTTTAATTGTCTAGCAGGTTGGCTCATATTTACTTGTTCTCAGAGTAGAGTTAGAGAAACAAAAGTGAGAACACAGGCATTCAGGGACTTTTGATGTTTTATTTGGGAATGGAATACTGGAACTTCTTTCATACTCTACTGACCACAGAAAATCACAAAGCCAGCCCACATTTAAAGGTTCATGAAATAAGGTCCAACTCTTCTAAAGTTACGATGCCATGTTATATATTATCAAAGGAATAGTCACAAGGAGTAAACAGGGTCTGGGACATTTTTATAAAAATCACATTTTTTTTTCATTAATTTTGGTATCTTTTTACATGTGCTAATCTTTGAAGGTAAAAAGTAAACTTGTCTCTGACAGTCTTAACAATTTTATGTCTGTGTGTCTTTTATTTCTATCCTATTTTTAAACTTTTCTTTATATAGTTTTTGGGGATATTTTATTAATAGTTTAGTAATAGTCAAGTTTGATGCTTATCTACTTGAAGTTTTAGTCTCAGTCACATCCAACTCTTTGTGACCCAATAGACTGCAGCCTTCCAGGCTCATCTGTCCATGGAATTCTCCAGGCAACAATACTGAAGTGGGTAGTCATTCTCTTCTCCAGGGGCCTTCCCGATCCAGGGATTGAACCTAGCTCTCCCATGTTGCACTCAGATTCTTTGTTGTCTGAGTCATTAGGGTCTACTTAATTGGCTGCTATTATTCTTTTCCTACACATTAACATATTTATATTCCTATATAATAATAGTTTAGCTTCATCTCATAAGTTTTGAGAAGTTAACATTTTTGTATATTTAAGCATAAAGATTTTCTAATTTCAAGTATGGGTTCTTTCTTTTTTGGTGTAAATTATTTATTAGTGTGCTTTAAATTTTTAAAAATATATTTGAAATATCTTAACTTTTAGATATATTTTCTAGCATAATAGCATTGTGTTCAGAGAATGTAAACTGAATCTTAATATAGATGATTCTCACTGCAGTCCATGGAGTCAGAAAGAGTAGGACACAGCTGGGCCACTGAACAACAGCAAATGTACTATAGAAGTAAGTCAGACAGGCACAATATAATACATACCTATGATTCCATTCATGCATAAAGTTCAAAAGAAGCCAAACTACTGCTAATCCTTGGAGAGTGTATAGTGACTAGGTGAAGGCATAATGGATATTTTGACAATGCTGCTGATATTTTCCTTCTTGATCAAGATTCTACTTGCAATTGGTAATTTGTGAAAATTCATTAAGCTGCTTATACTTGTGATTTATGCACATTCTAATACATTTGTTATACTTCAATTAGAAGTTGGAAATCTCAATGAACTTGTTTATAGCAGATTAGATAGAGCTGAAGAGAGGATTAGTATAATAAATATGAATTTAAGGAATTATGAATTTACAGCATAGAGAAAAGAGATAAAATTATGAATAAGAGTTTACAATATATGTAGAAGAAAATGAGAATGCTATAATTATGCATTCATCTTTCTAATGTACCTTTGCCACTCCTCTCATCAGAGCAAAGGGTCTAGTCCCTCAAGGCTTGAATCTGGTATGGCCCTGGGACACTCTTTGACCAATAGAATTGGCAAAAATGATACTGTTTTTATTTTCAAGTCTACTATTGGAAAGCCTTGCAATCAAGTAGCCCCTAAACTGCAAGCAGCTGCTTGGTCAACATGTCACACTTCCACAGACTTAGTAAGGAGACGATCAAACCAAATAGCTTTAGACAGTTCATAATGTTTAGTAGAGCAGGCAGCTTGAACTTCCTTCTTTCATTATTTCTCCTACCTTCCAAGTCCCATTGGGTAATTTAACATGGGCCTAGGGGAATTCTAAACACACAGCAAATCTGTTTCCAGCTTTGGAACCCCAAGGATAGGAAACACCCAATCTCATAAAGTGATGCTAAAAAACTTGCCTAAAGTTTGCTTCAGAGGAGACACTGCATGTATTACTCTGGAATGTAAAGAAGTCTTCCCTAATAACAAAGTACTAAGTTGTTATAATTCCTTTTACAAATATTCTTAAATTGTCCATAAATGCTTAGCCATGTAGAAACATAAGAGATTCATGGGGAATCGTCTGTAAATAACAACTTCTGAATGCTTCTACAATCATTTTAAAAAAAGACTAGTCTAACATCTAGAGGATGAAAAGATATGTGGAAAATTAGGATCCATTCCATCTAAGGACTGTTATAAACAAGTGGAAGAAACTGTTGGTTGAAGTAAACTCAAATTGCTGACTCACATATTGTGAGTAAATAATAAACTAAGTTTGGAGGTGATTTGTTCTAATGGTGGTGATCTATTGTTATATCTACATAACATTAGATAACTGAAACAAAGTTGTTAAGAATCATGAAAGAAAATATCTCAAACTGTAGCTGGCTACTTCAAAGAATAAGAAAGAAAGAGTCCGACTTGCAATCCCATGAACTATAGCCTGAATTTTAGCCAGACAGGCTCCTCTGTCCATGGGATTCTCCAAGCAAGAATACTGGAGTGGGTTGCCATTTCCTTATCAAGGGCAACTTTCCCGACCTAGGAATTGAATGCAGGTCTCAGTACGTCAAGGCTGTATATTGTCACCCTGCGTATTTAACTTATATGCAGAGTACATCATGAGAAACGCTGGGCTGGAAGAAGCACAAGCTGAAATCAAGATTGCTGGGAGAAATATCAATAACTTCAGATATGCAGATGACACCACCCTTATGGCAGAAAGTGAAGAGGAACTAAAAAGCCTCTTGATGAAAGTGAAAGAGGAGAGGAAAAAGTTGGCTTAAAGCTTAACATTGAGAAAACTAAGATCATGGCATCTGGTCCCATCACCCCATGGGAAATAGATGGGGAGACAGTGGAAACAGTGTCAGACTTTATTTTTTGAGGCTCCAAAATCACTGCAGATGGTGACTGCAGCCATGAAATTAAAAGACACTTACTCCTTGGAAGGAAAGTTATGACCAACCTAGATAGCATATTAAAAAGCAGAGACATTAGTTTGCCAACAAAGGTCCATCTACTCAAGGCTATGGTTTTTCTAGTGGTCATGTATGGATGTGAGAGTTGGACTGTGAAGAAAGCTGAGCGCCGAAGAATTGATGCTTTTGAACTGAGGTGTTGGAGAAGACTCTTGAGAGTCCCTTGGACTGCAAGGAGATCCAGCCAGTCCATCCTAAAAGAGATAATTCCTGGGTGTTCACTGGAAGGACTGATGCTGAAGCTGAAACTCCAATACTTTGGCCACCTCATGCAAGAGTTGACTCATTGGAAAAGACCCTGATGCTGGGAGGGATTGGGGGCAGGAGGAGAAGGGGACGACAGAGGATGAGATGGCTGGATGGTATCACCGACTCGATGGGCATGAGTTTGAGTAAACTCCAGGAGTTTGTGATGGACAGGGAGGCCTGGCATGCTGCCATTCATGGGGTCGCAAAGAGTCGGACATGACTGAGCGACTGAACTGAAATGAACTCCCGCATTGCAGGCAGATACTTTACCATTTGCGATATAAGGTTGTTTGGTACAAAATGTTTATCAATAATCTCATTCTTTTTCTAGAACAATTTTTGTAAAGATAGTTTTTAGAAGCTATTTCAGTTCAGTTCAGTAGCTTAGTCGTGTCCGACTCTTTGTGACCCCATGAACCGCAGCACACCAGGCCTCCCTGTCCATCACCAACTCTCGGAGTCCACCCAAACCCACGTCCATTGAGTCGGTGATGCCATCCAACCATCTTATCCTCTGTCGTCCTCTTCTCCTCTTGTCCTTGATCTTTCCCAGCATCAGGGTCTTTTCAAATGAGTCAGCTCTTGGCATCAGGTGGCCAAAGTACTGGAGTTTCAGCTTTAACATCAGTCCCTCCAATGAACACCCAGGACTGATCTCCTTTAGGATGGACTGGTTGGATCTCCTTGCAGTCCAAGGGACTCTCAAGAGTCTTCTCCAACACCACAGTTCAAAAGCATCAATTCTTCTGTGCTCAGCTTTCTTTAGAGTCCAACTCTCACATCCATATATGACCACCTGAAAGACCGTAGCCTTGACTAGACAGACCTTTGTTGACAAAGTAATGTCTCTGCTTTTTGATATGCTGTCTAGGTTGGTCATAACTTTCCTTCCAAGGAGTAAGCATCTTTTAATTTCATGGCAGCAATCTCCATCTGCAGTGATTTTGGAGCCCAGAAATATAAAGTCTGACACTGTTTCTAATGTTTCCCCATCTATTTGCCATGAAGTGATGGGACTGGACGCCATGATCTTAGTTTTCTGAATACTGAGCTTTAAGCCAACATTTTCACTCTCCTCTTTCACTTTCATCAAGAGGCTCTTTAGTTCTTCTTCACTTTCTGCCATAAGGGTGGAGTCATCTGCGTATCTGAGGTTATTGATATTTCTCCCAACAGTCTTGATTCCAGCTTGTGCTTCCTCCAGCCAGCGTTTCTCATGAAGTTAAATAAGCAGGGTGACAATATACAGCCTTGAAGTACTCCTTTTCCTATTTGGAACCAGTCTGTTCCACATCCAGTTCTAACTGTTGTTTCCTGGTGGTCTGGTATTCCCATCTCTGAGAAGCTATTTAGCAGAAAAAAAAAAAAAAAATGTATATATATATTACTGTAAATAAAACATTAGCCAGTGGTTCTTTTTTTTTTTTTTTTTTTAAATTTTTATTATTATTTTTTTTTTCCAGTGGGTTTTGTCATACATTGCTATGAATCAGCCATGGATTTACATGTATTCCCAATCCCGATCCCCCCTCCCACCTCCCTCTCCACCCGATTCCTCTGGGTCTTCCCAGTGCACCAGGCCGGAGCACTTGTCTCGTGCATCCCACCTGGGCTGGTGATCTGTTTCACCATAGATAGTATACATGCTGTTCTTTTGAAATATCCCACCCTCACATTCTCCCAGAGAGTTCAAAAGTCTGTTCTGTATTTCTGTGTCTCTTTTTCTGTTCTGCATATAGTGTTATCATTATCACCTTTCTAAATTCCATATACATGTGTCAGTATGCTATAATGTTCTTTATCTTTCTGGCTTACTTCACTCTGTATAATGGGCTCCAGCTTCATCCATCTCATTAGGACTGGTTCAAATGAATTCTTTTTAACGGCTGAGTAATATTCCATGGTGTATATGTACCACAGCTTCCTTATCCATTCATCTGCTGATGGGCATCTAGGTTGCTTCCATGTCCTGGCTATTATAAACAGTGCTGCGATGAACATTGGGGTGCACGTGTCTCTTTCAGATCTGGTTTCCTCAGTGTGTATGCCCAGAAGTGGGATTGCTGGGTCATATGGCAGTTCTATGTCCAGTGGTTCTTTATTATAAGTGGTTAAGTTAAAACTAATGAAACCCATTTTTATAGGCATCACTATGTATTTTAAAATTTTTCTTTCATTAAGATTTTGTGCCAATGAGAAGTGTCATAGGATATGCTTGTTAATAGTATCTGTATTTGTTCAATGTGGACCTGGTCAGTTCAACTATGATTCTTTTTTTTTTTTTTTCTTTTGTTTGTGGTGGAATGAAGCAGAATATTTAAATCTTATCATTATAGAGATTGTTCTTTCATTTATTCAACAACCACGCACTGTTCACAGTGAGTAAGTTACACCAGATGAAAAATGAAGAGCTCACAAGGCCCTTCTATGCCTCCATCATCTTGCCTTCACTATACTTCCCTTTAGTCGTTCTGTTCCTACTATGTTAGCCTCCTTGCTGTCCTTCAGTGACAGAAGGTTGTCCCTTTTTCCTGGAAAGTTATTTTTCAACATAACTATACACCAGGCTTTTTTTTTTTTTTTTTTTTTTGTCTTTTTCAGGCCTGTGGTCAAATGTCATCCTATTAGCAACTCATTCCTTCACCAACTGCATCCCTCCCTATGACAGTTTCATATTTTTCCCCACAGCGTTTATCATCATTAACAGATAATTTTGAAAAACAGTATTATTTGTTGTCCTTGTTCTCCCTTTTCTGTCTTTCTTTCTGAAAGCAAGCTTCAGAAAGACATGGATTTTTGTTTTGATTACTATAATGTTCTTAGTACTTGGAACCGTTCCTAATCATAACAGGTACACAAATATGTTTGTTGAATGAATGGATATATAAATTAATAGTGCACAGTTAGTCTCTGATTTCAAAAAAGGAACCCCCAGCACTTTGGTGACTTATAATAAAGTTTTATTTATTGCATTGGCTAAGTACCACGATCTCGTTCTAGGAGCTGATGGCGCATTCACCATCAGAAACATCGCCTTTCAGGGATTAAGCCAACTTCACACTGTTTCTTAACTTCACCTACTCAAAAATGATAAATAGAAAACTCAGTCACATTTCACTGTCCACAGTAGAGAGTTTGTAGCTACCTTGTGCCAAAGAAGGCAGGCTGTGAAAATGGCAGAGATCATATTTGTATACCGTGGTTAGGGAAAGCCTCCTAGAGAGAATAACATTTGAACTGAGCTCAGATTTCTTTCTAGAGGCCATCAACTATGGTGTTCTAAGACATGATTTAGATCCCAGTTCTATGTTATCTGCCAAAAATTCACAGAGCTAACCTTATCTCTTAGTATTACAGCATTAAGAGATATTTCATATGCATAACTTAGCACAGGTTCTAGAAATGAGTAAATACTCAAAAATGCTGCCTATTATTAATATCATTATCACTGACATTTAAAGTTATATTGAATTAAACAGTAGGTCTTTCTTCAAACAGTGAAATATAAAAACATATCTAAAGGGAGTAGATCAGTACTGGATGGGTTTTTTTCATAAAGAGGACCATTCATGATTGTAGGATCCTCTCATAAGAGGTGAGCTTTGACTCATGTTTGGTTGAAACACTGGCTACAGGCTAATCTGTATGTAAGGTGGATAATACTCTTGAAATCAGAGCAATGATGGGAGCACACATGGAATATATTGAAGCAAGTGATTTCTCAAACACCGAGCAAATAAACCCTGCCAGAAATAGAGGGCCAAATTTGTATTCAAAATTTATGTTTTAAAACTCACCTACCACCAACAGTAGCCTGAGATATTTGTAGAAATATATTGCTCAGTAATAACAGTTAATGCCAGAGATAAAGATCAATAAAGTATTATTCTCAATTGCTTTGAAGTAGAAGACAAACTTTCAAAAAGGTAGTCATGCACAAGCATGTGCTATAAACTAGAATACTTTAAAAAAGATTAATATGGTAATATCAATAATTGTATAATTCCAAAATACTGATTACTAAGGAGGAGGAAAAATTACTGGTATTGTATTACGGGAGGAAATCTCTGTAAAGATAGTTTGGAGGAAATTTTGACGTGATGCATTTAGACTGGAGAAGGGTGACAATGAATTCACACACAAAAACAAATAAATAGAAGCAGTTAAACTCTCTGTACCATTCTGCACCTCCTATATTGTTTTATCCTCAATAATGAAAGTTTAAGATAATTAGGCATGTTGGTTAAACATATACTACTCATTAATAGAGTAATTACCATAGATTTCCACAGTAAGGTAAGAGTGTATATCTTAATACATGATTTATTATGCAAAAACATTATGTTGTTTAACTCCTTATTATAACTTATGAGGATTGCTAGAATTTAGCTCATAGAATTACTGGAAAGCCTACTTGAAGTTACGCTGTGCAAAAAAGAGCTAAGAAGATAGAGCGATATGATCGAATATGGTTGCTTATCATCATATGATGCCAATTAGTGTTTCACTAACACTGATTATTAAGGAGCGCAGTGTGACTTACATTTCCATTTCCACTTAACACGTTTTTTCTAGGTGTGTAGTTGTTCACGGGTATGAGAATTTATTTTGCCATTCACTGAGATCTCAGTTGGAGCTCTGACATTCCTGACTTATCAGAGCTTTTTCCACTTCAAGAAAAAAAATTACCATTCCTCAAGGCACTAAATTACTTTTAGTATTACAATTGCTAGTCCTTTGTCTCTCCTTGATCCTCTGACATTTTTTTTCATGTCTCCTCTTGTAGTGCACTTGAGCAGAGCTATTTTGATTAAATAACTCCCCAGAGGACTGAGATTATAATACAATAGTCTTCCAAACAGGTTATCTTGAGTACATATTGCCATTATGCAGTGCAGATATAGCATCAGTACTTCATAAATGCATGTTTCTATGAAATCTGCCAAGTAGATGAATATCTCTTTCATTGTTCCTGACATCATTGAATTATAAATAATAAAGTGAAGTTCAAATTGTTTATTTGCAATGGAAGAGCTCTGAGAAAAATTTCAGTTATCAATGATATAGTAACCTCTAGAAAACATAGGAACTTTAAAATTACAGTGAACACTATCTGAAATAATTTCTCTTAAATTGGGCAATTGCTCAAAATTGCTGTACATCAACTCTACAAATCCAATAGAGTTAAAATGAATGGTGAGCACATACTTATTCAAGTCACCTTTTTTTTTTTCCAGAACCAATCTGCTTCAGTGTTTTGAAGTCAAGATAGTATTAGATGGGTGAAGTGATTACTAATTAGCATGGTTTGACCAAGGCAGACTCTTCACTACTAGTCAGATTCTTTATTCTTCTGAGAAAGTGGTTACAATAGTTTCCAGGAATAGTATTCTTCCTTTCTTATGTCAAATGATCACTGTCATTGCACATGGAAAACTTCAAACATTAAACAAAATATGAGACAATTTAATTAAATCTTAAGATTGGACTTCTTAAGTAAAATAAAGACAAAAGTAGAATTTTTATCATGGTGATTAATTATTATTCTCTTCCACTTTTTCATGTAGTTAGCCTTTTAGTAGGGACCGTTGGGACTTCCCTGGTGGCTCAGAGGTTAAAGCGTCTGTCTCCAATACGGGAAACCCAGGTTCAATCCCTCTGTCGGGAAGATCCCTGGAGAAGGAAATGGCAACCCACTCCAGTATTTGTGCCTGGAGAATACCATGGATGGAGGGGCTTGGCAGGCTACAGTCCACAGGGTCACAAAGAGTCGGATAAGACTGAGTGATGACACTTCACTTTACTTCACTTATTGTATGTTAAATGTTCTGTGCATAAAAGGCCAATGGAGTCTGATTCAGTTTTAAAGTTCCCATTTCACATAGTTATCTAACTCCCAGACTCAGAAAAATTAAAAAATTTGACACGTTAAAAAGTGAGGAAAACTACAAAGTTTCAGTAATGTAAGAAGATAAGTAGTGGAGATTTAATGAACAATAATGTGACTATATTAACAATGTTGTACTGTACCCTTGAAATCTGCTAAATTCAGTTCAGTTACTCAGTTGTGTCCAACTTTTTGCAACCCCATGAACCGCAGCACACCAGGCCTCCCTGTCCATCACCAACTCCCGGAGTCTACCCAAACCCACGTCCATTGAGTTGATGATGCCATCCAACCATCTCATCCTCTGTTCTCCTCTTCTCCTCCTGCCCATAATCTTTCCCAGCATCAGGGTCTTTTCAAATGAGTCAGCCTTGGCATCAGGTGATGAAAGTATTGGAGTTTCAGCTTCAACATCAGTCCTTCCAATGAACACCCAGGAATTATCTCCTTTAGGATGGACTGGCTGGATCTCCTTGCAGTCCACAGGACTCTCAAAAGACTTTTCCAACACCACAGTTCAAAAGCACCAATTCTTCAGTGCTCAGCTTTCTTTAAAGTCCAACTCTCACATCCATACATGACCACTGGAAAAATCATAGCCTTGAGTAGATGGACCTTTGTTGGCAAAGTAATGTCTCTGCTTTTTGATATGCTGTCTAGGTTGGTCATAACTTTCCTTCCAAGGAGTAAGTGTCTTTTAATTTCATGGCAGCAATCTCCATCTGCAGTGATTTTGGAGCTCAGAAAATAAAGTCAGCCACTATTTCCACTGTTTCCCCATCTATTTGCCATAAAGTGATGGGACCAGATGCCATGATCTTAGTTTTCTGAATGTTGAGCTTTAAACCAACATTTTCACTCTCCTCTTTCACTTTCGTCAGGAGGCTTTTTAGTTCCTCTTCACTTTCTGCCATAAGGGTGGTGTCATCTGGATTTCTGAGGTTATTGATATTTCTCCCAACAGTCTTGATTTCAGCTTGTGCTTCTTCCAGCCCAGTGTTTCTCATGATGTACTCTGCATATAAGTTAAATACGCAGGGTGACAATATACAGCCTTGACGTACTCCTTTTCCTATTTGGAGTCAGTCTGTTGTTGCATGTCCAGTTCTAGCTGTTGCTTCCTGACCTGCATACAGGTTTCTCAAGAGGCAGGTCTATCTGGTATTCCCACCTCTTTCAGAATTTTCCAGTTTATTGTGATCCACACAATCAAAGGTTTTGCCCTAGTCAATAAAGCAGAAATAGATGTTTTTCTGGAACTCTCTTGCTTTATTGATGATCCAGCAGTGTTGGCAATTTGATCTCTGGTTCCTCTGCCTTTGCTAAAACCAGCTTGAACATCTGGAAGTTCACGGTTCACATATTGCTGAAGCCTTGCTTGGAGAATTTTAAGCATTACTTTACTAGCTTGTGAGATGAGTGCAATTGTGTGGTAGTTTGAGCATTTTTGCACATTGCCTTTCTTAGGGATTGGAATGAAAACTGACCTTTTCCAGTCCTGTAGCCACTGCTGAGTTTTCCAAATCTGCTGGCATATTGAGTGCAGCCCTTTCACAGCATCATCTTTCAGGATTTGAAATAACTCAACTGGAATTCCATCACCTCCACTAGCTTTGTTCATAGTGATGCTTCCTAAGGCCCACTTGACTTCACATTCCAGGATGTCTGGCTCTAGGTGAGTGACCACAGCATTGTTATTATTTGGGTCGTGAAGATCTTTTTTGTACAGTTCTTCTGTGTATTCTTTCCACCTCTTCTTAATATATTCTGCTTCTGTTTGGTCCATACCATTTCTGTCCTTTATTGAGCCCATCTTTGCATGAAATGTTCCCTGGTACCCCTAATCTTGGAGATCTCTAGTCTTTCCCATTCTATTGTTTTCCTGTACATCTTTGCATTGATCACTGAGGAAGGCTTTCTAATCTCTCCTTGCTATTCTTTGGAACTCTACATTCAAATGGATATATCTTTCCTTTTCTCCTTTGCTTTTCTCTTCCCTTCTTTTCACAGCTATTTGTAAGGCCTCCTCAGACAGCCGTTTTTCTCTTTTCTCTCTCATTCTCAAGAATGGTCTTGATTCCTGTCTCCTGTACAATGTCACGAACCTCCATCCATAGTTCATCAGGCACTCTGTCTGTCTGATCTAGTCCCTTATATATATTTCTCACTTCTGCTGTATAGTCATAAGGAATTTGATTTAGGTCATACCCAAATGGTCTAGTGGTTTTCTCCACTTTCTTCCATTTCAATCTGAATATGGCAATAAGAAGTTCATTATCTGAGTCATAGTCAGCTCCCAGTCTTGTTTTTGCTGGCTGTATAGAGCTTCTCCATCTTTGGCTGCAAATATAATCAGTCTGATTTTGGTGTCAAC
This sequence comes from Dama dama, assembly GCF_033118175.1. Taxonomy (NCBI): domain Eukaryota; kingdom Metazoa; phylum Chordata; class Mammalia; order Artiodactyla; family Cervidae; genus Dama; species Dama dama. The sequence continues at coordinate 56,396,320 of NC_083697.1, forward strand.
CATCTGGTGATGTCCATGTGTAGAGTCTTCTCTTGTGGTGTTGGAAGAGGGTGTTTGCTATGACCACTTCATTCTCTTGACAGAACTCTATTAGCCTTTGCCCTGCTTCATTCTGTACTCCAAGGCCAAATTTGCCTGTTACTCCAGGTGTTTCTTGACTTCATACTTTTGCATTCCAGTCCCCTATAATGAAAAAGACATATTTTGGGGGTGTTAGTTCTAGAAGGTCTTGTAGGTCTTCATAGAACTCTTCAGTTTCAGCTTTTTCAGCATTACTGGTTGGGCATAGACTTGGATTACTGTGATAATGAATGGTTTGCCTTGGAAATGAACAGAGATCATTTTGTCAAAATCTGCTAAGGGAGTAGATCAAAATTTTATCACTGCACACACAAAAAATAGGAAAATAGTAGCTATGTGAACTTATGGGTATGTTAATTGGCTAAGTAGTTTGAATATTTTACAATATATATAGCACATCAAATCATCAAGTTGTACACTTAAATATAACAATGTTTAACTGTCAATTATACCTCAATAAAGCTAGAGAAAAAAATTTAAAGTAAGCAAAGCTGTAAATCATTGACAAAGTGCATAAAACCTATTTCTTTGAGGAACAAAACACTCAGAAACTTTGCATATGCTCTCAAATACTTTACTAAAAAAAAAACAAAAAACAAAGCCCTGTATTCTTTTTAGGTTATTAATTTGAGCACATTCTGGTTGCTAATTTTGAGAGATTTTAATATATTTTGGAGAGGTTAGGAACTTGTGTGTTCAGTGGTATTCGGCTCTGTAGGAGGATTCTTTACCTGCTGAGGCATCCATGAGGAAGCCCCTAGGAACATAGATTTGTTTATTTTACATCTCCTTCTTGTGTTAGGACTAATAGTAGAAACCAAAGAGAATGTCAACAGAATCATACAGCTAGTTGAAGGACATAAACACGTATTTTCTATTATTTAGTCAATTAAAGCTAAAAATAAAATTTGGTAGCTTATTTTCCTCGCTTCTTTCTCCTCAAAATAACAACTTAATTGTGGTTAGGTACCTATCTAGCTTTTTTCTCTGTATGGAAGGATATACTTATTAAATAATGCATTAGCAAACTTTTTTGAACTTAGGGAAGGGTGCAAGCACTCTGATTTTCCCATTGAAATATATACCACATACATTTAATTAAAACATTTGAAATATACACTTAGTTTCTAGAATTTCCTGAACTGTAATTCTCTATTAACAATGAATAAGATCAATAATAGTTTGGAGGAAATAGTTGCTTCAAGGATAAAATTCTTTTTTTTTTTTTTTTGGAAAAAAAATTAAAAGGAAAGGCTGCTATATTCTGACTCATCTCTACTGACGGACCAATACTGCAACTGATTTATTGCACTTTCACCAATCCTTCGTCATTTTCCTTGTGATCCCACAGCTATTATGGTTTCTTTTTATTTGACTAAACAAGAATACTGAAAAAGAACATTTACTGTATATCTAAATTAATGAAAGAGAAGCACTGTACCACTTGAGATATTTTTGCTCTCATAAAAGATAGAGGTGCTCATAAGGTCAAGAGCTCTTTTGGTTATAACTTCCAAGCATTCTGGCAACAAGAAAAAGTAAGTTCTATATTTTACTGTGCTTCTTAAAATTCTTCTTTTTTCTTTTTTACTATTCTATTTATAGCACTCTTGAAAATACAATATACACACAAAAAACCAACTTTCACTTTTCTCTTGTCTGAACATAAAAATTTTGAATATTTTCATAAAATCTCTTATTATTTTTTTCATTTTGCAATGAGTCTTTGTAAAATAAATATGGAAAAGTTATGCATAATAGTATATGCTTCAAGTATATTTTGCACTTTAACATTTATACTAAAATGTTTTTTCTCTTTTCATTAATTATTTCATACTATTAACAAAATATGTCAAAGAAATCATGGAAGAGTGACATTAAAATTCATATAAGTTAAGATAGTTGTCATTTGCTATTTACATTCTCACTGTAAATTCCATGGTACTTTTAATCTTATATAAAATTACCTAATAAAAGTTTGTTCTCTCTATGAAACATAATATACTGTCATTAATTTTATGACATAATTATTTTAATATGCTAATATTGCAAACCCAGAGTATTCGAAAGTGTGGATATTTATACCAGAACTGTGACTTCAAAATATTTTATCTTTTTGGGTTTAAAAAAAATCTGTACCTTCAGATGGCTAAGAGGCACATGAAAAGATGCTCAACATCATTAATTATTAGAGAAACACAAAACAAAACTACAATGTGTTCTTGAATTATGGGAATTTTTTTTTAGCCAAGACACCAAAAGCACAATCCATTTTTCAACCAAGGGAAAAAACAAAAACAAAAAAGAAGAAGAAGAAGAAGAGAGAGAGAGGGAAAATAAGAATGATTGCTCTTTAAAAGATACTGTTAAAAGAATGAAAATATGAAAACACCAACCACTGACTGGGTGAAAATTTTTGCAAAGTATGTATTGGATACATAAATAATATCTAAAATGTATAAAACTCATCAGCCACCACAGGACTAGAAAAGGTCAGTTTTCATTCCAATCCCAAAGAAAGGCAATGTCAAAGAGTGTTCAAACTACTGCACTGTTGCACTAATTTCACAAGCTAGCAAACAAGGCTCAACATTCTCCAAGTTAGGCTTCGACGGTATGTGAATCAAGAACTTCCAGATGTTCAAGGTGGATTTAGAAAAGGCAGAGGAAACAGATATCAAATTGTCAACATCTGTTGGATCATCAAAAAAGCAAGAAAATTCCAGAACATCTACTTCTGCTTCACTGACTATGCTAAAGCCTTTGACTGTGTGGATCACAACAAACTGTGGACAATTCTTTAAGAAATGGGAATGCCAGATTACCTTATCTGCCTCCTGAGAAACCTGTATGCAGGTCAAGAAGCAACACAACAGTGGTCTTGTTCAAAATTGGGAAAGGAATATGTCAAGGTTGTCTACTGACACCCTGCTTATTTAACTTATATGCAGAGTACATCATGAGAAATGCCAGACTGGATGAAGCACAAGCTGGAATCAAGATTGCCAGGAGAAATATCAATAACCTCAGATATGCAGATGACACCACGCTTATGGCAGAAATTGAAGAAGAGCTAAAAAGCCTCTTGATATTAGTGAAAGAGGAAAGTGAAAAAGCTGGCTTAAAACTCAACATTAAGAAAACTAAGATCATGGCCTCTGGTCCCATCACTTCATGGCAAATAGTTGGAGAAAAAATGGAAACAGTGACAGACTATTTTCTTGGATTCCAAAAGCACTGCAGATTCTGACTGGAGCCATGAAATTTAAAGACCCTTGTTCCTTGGAGGAAAAGCTATGACAAACTTAGACAGCATATTAAAAAGTAGAGATATTACTTTGCTAACCAAGGTCCATATGGTAAAAACTATGGTTTTTTAATAGTCATTTATGGATGTGAGAGTTGGACCATAAAGAAGACTGAGCACCAAAGAATTGATGTTTCTAAACTCTGGTGTTGGAGAAGACTCCTGAGAGTCCCTTGGACTTCAAGGAAATCAAATCAGTCCATCCTAAAGGAAATCAACCCTGAATATTCATTGGAAGGACTGATGCCAAAGCTGAAACCAATACTTTGGACATCTGATGCGAAAAGACAACTGTTTAGAAAATACTGATGCTGGGCAAGACTGGAGACAGGAGGAGAAGGAGAGGACAGAGGATGAGATGAGTGGATGGTATCAGCGACTCAATGGACATGAGTTTGAGCAAGCTCTGGGAAAAGAGGAAGGATAGGGAAGCCTGGCATGCTACAGTCCATGGGGTTGCAAAGAATCAGCTATAATTGAGTGACTGAACAAAACGACAAAAATACTCAGTCTCAAAAAACTCAATAAAATGACAAAATATTTAATATTAATTTAATATTTACACAGAATTCATACCAAAGAAAGCCCCAATATGTATTGGTTAGAGTTTACTAAAAGAAGTAGAACACTATATTTAGGGAACTATATTTAGGGAACTTCAGGTAGTTTGAGGATTCTCAGGTGGAGCTAGTGGTAAAGAACTTGTCTGCTAATGCAGGAGATTTAAGAGATGTGGGTTCAATCCCTGGGTTGGGACGATCCCTTGGAGGAGGAAATGGCAACCCATTTCAGTATTCTTGCCTGGAGAGTTCCATGGACAGAGGAGCCTAGTGGGTTCTGTTCTACATGTCCTAGAGTTGGATATGACTTAGTGACTTAGTGACACAGGAGCTTTTAATTTATGTTTCTGTCATTTATATCTAAAATTTTAAAGTATAATTTTACTTATTTCTTGTTGGCCATTTAAAAGAAAAAGGAGGCAACTAAATTGATTTTCAAATAGCTTAGTTTATTGAAAAAAAAAAAAACAGATCTAGCTCATTAGTTAATAAGAGCTTACTAAATTTTTAATCATATAAGATATCTGCACTTCTATTAGGCAGCTTTGGAGACCAGGGTTAGATGGGAAAATAAAACAAAACTTGATTTTCTTGAAACACTACAATACCACGTTTATATTTGTTTCTACAGCTTAATTAATCCCCTTTAGTTTTACTGCCAACATGAGCACTTTTATGTTGCAGTGGCCAAACATAAAGCAAGATATTTGGCAAAGTTACTAAGTAGGGAATATTTGCTGCTCAAAGCTGGATATTTGATCAAAAACCCTTTAAATTAAATCAGATTTTTAAAATTGCCATTGTTTCCTTTTTTCATAAATTTTGCTTAAGTAAATTTTAGCTGTTTAGGAACACAAAATGTTGAATGGTTCCCAGTGTTTTATTTAGCACAGACCTTAAGCTTTTGGGAGGAGTTTTATTTTCTTATTGCAGATATCATCATGTTGATGCTATTTGTCATGGACCAAAACTGGACAGCTTAGTATTTTAAAGCCAGGCCTTTCTATCAGTCTTTCTGAAAGAGTAATGAGATTAGCACTACAGGCTTCACAATATTGATTATTCTCAATCTTTCTGAAAGAGCAATGAGATTAGCACTACAGGCTTCACAATATTGATTATTCTTAAATTTATGACTCCAAAAATTCAATGTGATAACATAGTCCAATTTCATCAATCGAAAGGTTGAAGGAGAAAGGTTAACACTTCTGTCAACTCACCAAATTTTGGCATAGCCCAAGTACATATGTTAATCCTATATATTGTTTTTCAAAATTTCTAATATATTTTGGATTTGGAGAACTATTAAAATATGAATTGTGTTTAGTTTTCTTTGTCTTTAGTTCAGTTGTATTACTTTTCTCTCTTTAATATAATGGTAAGAAAGAGTATCATGCTACTACTTTATTTGGTATGAAAGTGAAAGTGAAAGTTGCTCAGGCATGTCTGACTCTATGCTATCCCATGGAAGATACAGTCCATGGAATCCTCCAGGCAAGAATACTGGAGTGGGCAGCCTTTCCCTTCTCTGGAGGATCTTCCCAACCCAGGGATCAAATCCAGGTCTTCTGGCATTGCAGGCGGATTCTTTAGCTGCTGAGCCACAAGGGAAGCCCAAGAATACTGGAGTGGGTAGCCTGTCCCTTCTCCAGCACATCTTCCCAACCCATCGAACTGGGATCGACTGCGTTGCAGGCAGATTCTTTACCATCTGAGCTATCAAGTAAGCCCCCAAAATGTAGCTAAAACCCCATCCAGATAAGCCTTCTCCCTATTGCCCTCTGACAGATTCTAACTTGCACGGGTGTCCACTGTAAAGTTATATCACATGACTCGATTTAATTTGGTTTTCATTGAGTAATTCCAGTTTCACAGAAGTGCCATCATCCCTCTTTATCCTTAGCTGCAGTGCTAATTCCAGGGTGCCAGGGGATACCAAAGTCCTCAAATACTTCATTTGGCCTTTCCTATCCTATCTGCAGTTTCCCCATTCACAGATTCAACCAACCACAGATCCTAGGTAGGTTTACTCTGTGCCTTGGAAGCCTTCAAATTGGAAATCCTTGGATAAGGAGGGACTACTGTTACTCAACTCCACGTTAGACCATCTGACACGTTCTTTACATTTGTGTTATTTAGCATGGCTGGAGATAAAAATTGTAAAACATGGAAACTCACTCCTCTAACAGCTGAAATATGCGTTGTGCACTGTATCATCTTTATCTTTGACTCTGTTTCTTCTCATTCTGACTTTTAAATTTTGATTATAGTTAAAAATAACACTTCCTGATTTGCATTTATGAGAACATCCATTGTGACTATAAGAAATACATCTGTGACTTTTCTACTTTGGAGCTGGAATGAAGTTTATAAACAGTATATAATTATTTCTCACAATACTCAAGGCAAAGTTTAATATTCTCATATTAACCAGGGAAATGAGAATTGAATGCTAAAATTAGTTGTTTAGTTGCCTAATCCATTAGATAAAGAGGTGGTCAGGTCTAGGCTGAGCACTTGTAGTATGATCTCAGATTTGTAGATACTATAATAAGATAGATGTTGTTTAGTCTCTAAGTCTTGTCCAACTCTTTTGAAACCCCAAGAAATGTAGCCCCACAAGACTCCTCTGTCCATTGGATTACCCAGGAAGAATACTAGAGTGGGTTGCCATTTCATTCTCCAGGGGATCTTCCCCACCCAGGGATCAAACCTGTGTTTCCTGCATTGGCAGGTGGATTTTTTACCACCTAACCACTGGAGAAGCCCAAACAAGATGATAGGATTACAGAATATTATTTGCAACTAATATGCTTGGAGTTCTTGAAAGGGCATATCTTGTGCTTTACATAGGCTTCTGAGTAGCATGGTCTAATTTTTTTAAGGAATTGCAACATTGATTAATTTTATTAGTAGGTAACACAGATCACAAGATCATTTCATTACATTCAAACCTTTCTTGTATTTTTTTGCATAAATATATGATTTTTGAACTGAATTTTACATTTTACTGAATTCCACATTCCATGACTCATATTCTACTTTGACATTCACAGACAGGAGTAACTTGAGTTACTTTGAATAAAGCTCATACAAGTGATAGAATAAAAAAAAAAAAATTATTGTATACCAGTATTTGTGGGTGTTGTTGCTGTTCAGTTATCAAGTCATGTTCCACTCTTCGCGACCCCAGGGACTGCAGCATGTGATTAGAAAGAAACATATTTCCTTATGAAACTGATTTTCTTTCTACTCAATGTAGCTATGCTTGGGTGGGGAATTCTCTTAATAATGTGAAACTCATATAATAAAAAAGTTACTCCATGCTGACTTAAGCAGATGAAAGAGCTACTTTAAATGAGAGGCTAATACAGCAGCCTGAAGCTTGGAAAACATTTCTTTTTCACACTTCACATAGCTGATCAAGGATAGAAATTACATGAAAAAGAGCAAAATGAAGGGTAATAAAAGGAGCTTAACTTATAGATGGCCTGGTTGCCTGAGTTTTCTCATATAAGATAAACCAAGCTTTTAGACTCCAAACTGAAAAAAAGAACACCTATTTCTCTTCCATTTCTGAATATTCTTTTATTATTCTGATACATAAATATATGGTCTTTCTGCTAATGACTCTAGGTATATTTAGATTATGATAATTAATATATGTGCAAAGATGTAAGAACTGGTCTTTGCAGGCATTATCTAAGGTTTTATAAACCTCAGACTCTTTGCGACACCATGGACTGTAGCCTACCAGGCTTCTCCCTCCATGGGATTTTCCCGGCAAGGGTACTGGAGTGGGTTGCTATTTCCTTCTCCAGGGGATCTTCCCTACCCAGGAATCAAACTCGAGTTTCCCATGTTGCAGGCAGACGCTTTACCCTCTGAGCCACCAGGGAAGCCCCAAACAAGGACTCTTTTTCTTAGTTACAGAAATATGTTTATATGAGTGAAAGCTTTTGGAGAAGGAAATGGCAACCCACTCCAGTAATTCTTGCCTGGAAAATCCCATGGATGGAGGAACCTGGTAGGCTACAGTCCATGGGGTTGCAAAGAGTCAGACACGACTGAGCAACTTCACTACTTCACTTTATTTGCTTTATTGCTTTTGGCTCAAATTCAGAATACTTTCTACCATTTCCCTTTAAAGAGTATTTGATTGGTTGGCTAGAAGTTTTGTTTTGTTTTTTTTCCTCCTCCACTGTTGATATTTTTTAAACTGTAAACTCCTACCACTTTGTTACATGAGGATGAATCTTAAAGTGCAGAGCAATAAAATTTCAAGTCGAAAGAAACAAAGTTTGAAAAGAGTTATTTTCCCAAATCAGTTCGTTAGATTTGCAAAGAAAAACATCTAAATTTGTATCTTGAATTTTGGTTGGACTCCTTGATGATCTTATAGGTGCCCTCAAGTTCAGATATCTTAAAAATTGTACAATATTTACATTATATGTCTAATATAGTTATATTTTTAAAAGCAAAAACTCTTTTAAAAATATTGATACTCACAGTAAAAACTGACATTCCAAATCTTATATCCAACCAGAAATGTGATGACAGCAATAGAACGTGTATCATTTTATAACTTTATATGAAGTTAAACATGAAGCCTATTTTTATTTCTAACTTATGGAGCATCCAGTACATGTATGTCTACACTACCTATAATTTTAAATTAGATAAGTGGCCAAGTATGGAATGTATAAAAAGAGACGAACTCACTGTTGGATTTACTCTAAAGTAACTAAATAGCAAACAATATGCTATTTTCCAAAAGTACAATAATTCAAGTTACCATTTTCATGATTACTACTGAATTAAGAATTCAACAATATATTGAACAACCATATAAGGCATAATTAAGTACTTATCACACAGTGAATAAATTTATCCATTTTGTGAGAAAACACACCTGAAATTTTATCTAATAATTTTAATTTTAATTAGTACTCAAATATTGCTTTCCATTTCTTCTTAAAATAACATTATAAAATCTACATTGCATAAAATCAGTTAAAATTCACACACGACATATAATTTTAGAGGTGACTAGTTTTCCATGGTGGAGGGAGATGAAGATATTAATTAATTAATCAGCAATTTAAATATCTTATTTCTCTAAACTATTTCCTGATAATTAACAAGCTACCTGTTATGGGATACATAGAAATAATGCTTACTAACACACAATTTCTAATTTGAAAATGTTTTCTGTAGTTAATTTAGTAAAATAATTCAGTTCAGTTCAGTCGCTCAATCGTGTCTGACTCTTTGCAACCCCATGGACTAGAGCACATCAGGCTTCCCTATCCATCACCAACTTTTGAGCTTGCTCAAAATCATATCCATTCGTTCAGTGATGCCATCCTACCATCTCATCCTCTGTCCTCCCCTTCTCCTCCTGTCTTCAGTCTTTCCCAGCATCAGGGTCTTTTCCAATGAGTCAGTTCTTCCCATCAGGTGGCCAAAATATTGGAGTTTCAGCTTCAGCATCAGACCTTCAAATGAATATTCAGGACTGATCTCCTTTAGGATTGACTGGTTGGATCTCTTTGCAGTCCAAGGGACTCTCAACAGTCTTCTCCAACACCACAGCTCAAAAGCAACAGTTCTTCAACACTCAGCTTTCTTTATAGTCCAACTCTCACATCCATAACACAACTACTGGAAAAACCATAGCCTTGACTAGATGGACCTTTGTTGACAAAGTAATGTCTCTGCTTTTTAATATGGTGTCTAGGTTGGTCATAGCTCTCTCCCAAGGAGCAAGCATCTTAATTTCATGGATGCAGTTACTATTTTCAGTGATTTTGGAGCCCAAGAAAATAAAGTCTCTCACTGTTTCCATTATTTCCCCATCTACCTGCCATGAAGTGATGGGACTGGATGCCTTGATCTTCGTTTTTTGAATGCTGAGTTTTAAGTCCATTTTTTCACTCTCTTCTTTCACTTTCATCAAGGGCTTGATAATTCTTTTTTGCTTTCTGATTAGGGTGGTGTTATCTGCATATCTGAGGTTATTGATATTTCTCCTGGCAATCTTGATTCCAGCTTATACTTCATCCAGTCTGGCATTTCACATGATGTACCCTGTATATTAGTTAAATAAACCAGGTGATAATATACAGCCTCGACCTACTCCTTTCCTGGTTAGAAATCAGTCTGTTGTTCCATGTCTGGTTCTAACTGTTGCTTCTTGACCTGCATACAGATTTCTCAGGAGGCAGCTCAGGTGGTCTGGTATTCCTATCTTTTTAAGAATTGTCCACAGTTTTGTCATCCACACAGGCAAAGGCTTTGGCATAGTCAATAAAGCAGAAGTAGATGTTTTTCTGAAACTCTCTTCTTTTTCTATGATCCAACAGACGTTGGCAATTTGATCTCTGGTTCCTCTGCCTTTTCTAAATCCAGCTTGAACATCTGGAAGTTCACAGTTCATGTACTGTTGAAGGCTGGCTTGGAGAATTTTGAGCATTACTGTACTAGCATGTGAGATGAGGGAAATTTTGAAGTAGTTTGAACATTCTTTGCCATTGCCTTTTTTGGGTTGGCAAAGAAAAAGGCAACAGGAAAGAAACAGAAACAGGCAAGCTTGGCCTTGGAGTACAAAATGAAGCAGAGTAAAGGTTAACAGAGTTTTACAAGGGAACATACTGGTCATAGCAAACACCCTCCTCCAACATGAGATGAATCCACACATGGGCATCACCAGATGGTCAATACCGAAATCAGATTGATTATATTCTTTGCATCCAAAGATGGAGAAGCTTTGTACCATCAGCAAAAAGAAGACCTGGAGCTGACTGTGGCTGAGAACATGAACTCCTTATTGCTAAATTCAGACTTAAATTGAAGAAAGTAGGAAAAGCCACTAGACTATTCAGGTATGGCCTAAATCAAATCCCTTACAATTATACAGTGGAAGTGAGAAATAGATTCAAGGATTCGTTCTGATAGAGAGAGTGCCTGAAGAACTATGGATGGAGGTTCATGACATTGTACTGGAAGCAGTGATCAAGACCATCCCCCCAAAAAAGAAGTGCAAAAAGGCAAAATGGTTGTCTAAGGAAGCCTTACAAATAGCTGAGAAAAGAAGAGAAGCTAAAGGCATAGGAGAAAAGGAAAGATATACCCATTTGAATGTAGAGTTCCAAAGAATAGCAAGGTGAGATAAGAAAGCTTTCTTCAGTGATCAATGCAAAGAAATAGTTGAAAACAGTAGAACGGGAAAGACTAGAGATCTCTTCAAGAAAATTAGAGATGCCAAGGGAATATTTCAAACAAAGATGGGCTCAATAAAGGGCAGAAATAGTATGGACCTAACAGAAGCACAAGCTATTAAGAAGAGATGGCAAAAATACACAGAAGAACTATACAGAAAAGATTGTCATGACCCAGATAACCACGATGGTGTGATCACTCAACTGGAGCCTTACATGCTGGAATACAAAGTCAAGTGGGCCTTAGGAAGCATCACTACAAACAATGCCAGCTGAGGTGATGGATTTCCAGCTGAGCTATTTCCAATCCTAAAAGATGATGCTGTGAAAGTTCTGCACTCAATATGCCAGCAAATTTGGAAAACTCAGCAGTGGCCACAGGACTGGCAAATGTCAGTTTTCATTCGAATCCCAAAGAAGGGCAAAGTCAAAGAATGTCCAAACTACCACACAATTGCACTCATCTCACACACTAGCAAAATAATGCTAAAATTCTCCAAACAGGGCTTCAACAGTACATGCACCAAGAACTTCCAGATGTTCAAGTTGTATTTAGAAAAGGCAGAGGAAGCAGAGATAAAATTGCCAACATTCATTGGGTGATAGAAAAAGCAAGAGAATTCTAGAAAAAAATCTACTTCTGCTTTATTGACTATGCCAAAGCGTTTGACTGTGTGGATAACAACAAACTGTGGAAAATTCTTAGAGATGAGAATTTCAGACCCTTTTATCTGCCTCCTGAGAAATCTGTATTCAGGTCAAGAAGCAACAGTTAGGACCGTACGTGGAACAACAGACTGCTTGTAAATTGGGAAAGGAGTACATCAAGGTTGTATATTGTCACCCTGCTTATTTAACTTATATGCAGAGTAAATCATGCAAAATGCTGGGCTGGATGAAGCACAAGCTGGAATTAAGACTGCTGGGAGAAATATCAATAACCTGAGACATGCAGATGGCACCACACTTATAGTAGAAAGTGAAGAAGAACTAAAAAGCCTCTTGATGAAAGTGAGAGAGTGAAAAAGTTGGCTTAAAACTCATCATTCAAAAAACTAAGATCATGGCATCCAGTCACAGAACTTCATGGCAAACATATGGGGAAGTAATGGGAACAGTGAGACACTTTATTTTCTTGGGCTCCAAAATCACTGCAGATGGGGATTTCAGGCACAAGATTAAAAGATGCTTGCTCCTTGGAAGAAAAGTTATGACCAATCCAGACAGCATATTAAAAAGCAGAGACATTACTTTGCCGACAAAGGTCCATCTAGTCAAAGCTGTGGTTTTTCCAGTAGTCATGTATTGATATAAGAGTTGGATATAAAGAAAGCTGAGTGTTGAAGAATTGATGCTTTTGAGCTGTGGTGTTGGAGAAGACTCTTGAGTGTCCCTTGGACTGCAAGGAGATACAACCAGTCTATCCTAAAGGAAATTAGTCCTGAATATTCATTCGAATGTCTGATGCTGAAGCTGAAACTCCAATACTTTGGCCACCCGATGTGAAGAACTGACTCATTGGAAAAGACCTTGATGCTGGGAATGATTAAAGGCAGGAGGAGAAGAGACAACAGAGAATGAGATGATTGGATGGCATCACTGACTCAATGTACTTGAATTTGAGTAATCTCTGGATTTTGGTGATGGACATGGAAGCCTGGCATGCTGCATTCCATGGCGTGGTAAAGAGTCGGACATGACTGAGTGACTGAACTGAAACTGAATCAATGTTTAATTGCTCAATTCATATGCTTCTCCCTCTAAAAATAACCAGTTTATAAACTATGGTGGCTGGGGAGAGCAGAGGTTTATAATGGAGAAGGCCTTTTTAAGATCTTTTCCTCCTAAAGTAAAAGGATAGTGTTTTGGGACACATTGATTATATTTATATATAGATAATAATATGTGAGAGTAAATATAACCTGTTTTTATCCATCTAATTTAGTTATGCTTGCTCTCCATGACTAATCATAGGGAAACATCTATTTCAAGGTTGATTTATATGAAATATATGTATATATATAAAACTTCCTAAGACATACATTAAGTGGGCTCCATTAGTGACCTGTCATGAGCTCATGACCATTAAACATGTATAAAATATTTCCAATGTTCTAGGATCTGACAAGACCATTATAAGTTAGTTTAGTATGCAATATATTTTTAAATACATACAACTTTTATTATTTTCAGAAATTAAAAGTCATTCATAAAAGTGGTTTATATAAAACAACTTTAATTAAGTAATTTGTTCGTTCCCCTGTGACAGTCTTCACACATGATAAACATAAAGATGCAGGCTGAATAAGCATCACCATTTTTAATAATTGCAACATGTTCTGTTAAATGCAAAAAAGCACCATTGTAATTAGGAAAGAAAAAAATAATAAAAGTCTCTACCACATAAGTGTTATTGAAATATGTTATTAAAATGAAGTGCATACTTAATGAGTGATGCTGAGTAGTCACATTTGATAGTGTAAAACCCAGGTCAACAAAAGAGCAAACTATTCAAGGTAAGGATTGATTACTTTGGACTCTTCATAAAAGTTGCCCGATTTCAGAAGGCAATCATTATGGTCACACAGACACATTAAATGCTTGTTGGAGAAAAACTTTTACCAAAGACAACTTTTTTTAGTAATATCTTTGAATATTAAGTACTTGTTATCAAAGATTCTAGAGGGAACATATTAGCTCTATAGAATCCAGACAATCTATATATGAAATAATTAAGATATAATCATCATATGGTTGAAGTAGGTTAGTGTATAGTGAAACAATTAAGTAGATAATGTAGACATCAATACAAAAGCTCTTTCTAGTCTTTTATTACTTGTGCTTAGAGTCAGCAGTCTTCTATGTAATACTGTTTTTGGAAGTGCTGAGAAGACTACTGAAGTTATATGATGTATTTCCCCCAACATTTTATCATTATTTTTCTACAGTTTTGTCAGGAGTTATACCTTTTCTTCTTGGAGAAGGGAATGACAACCTAGTCCAGTATTCTTGCCTAGAAAATCCCATTTGGGGTCACAGAGAGGTGGAAACAACTGAACAACTGAGCACACACATGCATCTACTTTAAGTTTGGTATTCTAATGTATTTTGCCTAATGTTTTTTAAATAATTATATATAAATTACAGAAAAAAATATATTGAGTGTGAATGAGTTTGTCAGTTTGATGGAAGAGAATGGAAAAGAAACACAAAGGCACAAGGTCGATGCGAACAAAATTAGCCAACTTGATGTGCCTTGTTGGGGCAAAACTGGCTATTTGGAGCCTGTTTTCAAATGTTAAATTTTCACTGCACTTAGCAAATTTGTTTATAGAAAATCAATGATTACACTATGTTCTCTGAAAAATACAACTTTTAGTAATGAAAATACTCTTTTAGCATAATAATATGTAGTCTTGCTCTAAAGCACAGGATTTGAAACTCCCTCTAGATGATGGAAGGTTTTAGATGAATGAAATAATTGGAAAAAATGATACTATAGTGAAGTGATTTTTATGAATCTTAATCAAAACCATTGACTAAGGCCTTCTACATATCACACAGTGGGCAAAACTTTTTATGTATATTATCTCTTTTAATTTTAATTAAAATTACTTTTAATAGTTATTTAATTAATACATGACAGAAGGTGCATATTTGGAATCTGAGTCAAAAGGACCACATTGGCCAAAGTCATACAATTAGTAAATTAAAAAGTAGAGCTTTGTACTTAGGCCTAATTACCTTAAGCATCAATGTTTTAAATTGTCTTTTGAGCATAAACTTTCCTTCATGTTTCACCAGATCCAAACTTCTGTAGTTGCATGACCTAAGCTTCTTTATTAAATTAGACTAGTTCAGAAAATTAAGTATTGTACTATCATGTGTCTATTGAATTTATATACATGACTGAACGACTGAGCACATATTTATATGGAGATAGCTCAACATGTTTTTGTTGTTGTTTAGTCACTAAGTTATGTGTGACTTGTTTTGAGACCCCATGGGCTATAGATGTCTCCTCTCTCCATGGGATTTCCCAGGCAAGAATACTAGAGTGGGCTGCCATTCCCTTGTCTGGGGAATCTTCCTAACCCAGGGATCCAACCCATGTCTCCTCAATTGGCAGGTGGTAACTCAACATATCATACCCCATAATCTGAGTCTCATTTTGATAATAAAATGTGCTGTCATGAATGAAAGGGAAACTATAAATGACATCTTTCAAGCATAACAGGAAATGTAAATACCAGATCCATTACATCGTATCAGATACTGAAGTTACGAAAAATTATCTAAGACAGAGTAGACTTCTATCAATTAAGCTACTTAACATACAATGTTGACACAGGACAAGTGAAGAAAAAAGGTGACTGATTCTAATCACATAATTGATATGATATAATTATCTGTATTAACATAAACTCATTAATAGAATAAATGAACAATTGTGTTTCCATTCAGCATAATATTGCATGTTCATAAGTCTCTACAAATCTTATTTTTTCCTTACTAATTATTTTTGTTTCTCCCCTAAACTTTGGGCATGATTTCACATATACCATACTTGATATAAGCTATTCTCATATCTACACTGTTTGATTTAAAATTAGAATGTGTGTGTGTATAACATGTTTAAAATTCCTTTTCTCCATTTTGTCATTTAAGCTTCACTCTTCCATTAAGCTACAATTTAAATCCAGTTTTTTAAGACTGCAGTAGTGATCATTTGAATGCTTGCATAATACAGCAATAATAATTTTTTAGTGTATGGTTTGGCTTTAAAATTATTTATGGAGCGACTAAAATATTCCAGACATTTGATGGAGCATGGAAGCTACCAAGATGAAAATGACAAATATAGTCCCTGAAGTATAGATATAGCTCAGCCAATAATCAAGAAAATAAATATTTTAAGTGCATGCTAACTGCTTTAGAGAACATAGAATACTGAGACAAATACTATTCGGAGACAGAAAGTTAAATTGGCTAGCATCCTTAATATTGGGTCACAGAGAAATGCTCTTTTAAAGGCATGATTATTTTTAGACTCCACTCAAAAGCTACTGGAACTCAATAAATAAATTCCTCAAGGTAGCAGGATAGAAGATTAAAACACAGAAATCAATTGCATTTCTTTATACTACCAATGAAATATCAGATATAAAAAGGAAAAAAAAGTCATTTTAAAATTTACATCCAAAAAATGGAATACTAAGGAGGGACTTCCCGGGTGGTCCAGTGGTTAAGAATCTACCTTCCAATGCGGGGGCCATGGCTTTGACCCCTGGTTGGGAAACTAAGGTCCCAGATGCAATGGACTAGGCAATTAAGCCCATATGTGGCAAGCACTGAGCTTGCACACTACAACAAAGATCCTTTGTGCCACAGCTAAAACCCAATGCAGTGTATATATATCTATACACACACACACATATATGTATGTATGTATACATATATGTATATATTTAAAGAATAGGCAAATAACAGATTAGGAGAAATGTTTATAACATACATGTGAATCCCAAAATACATGTTTAAACCGAAGAACTCTAATGTTAAAGAGACAAACCAGAAAATGAACAACAATTAAAATGGCATGAAGAAACATTTTATGGAGGAAAATGGCAAATAAGTAAACTAGCATATGAAAAAATATTCAACATCGTAAATGAAATATAATTAAATCCATAATGAGACAGAGCACCACATCCAACTGAATGATGGTAAGGAGTGTAACAACCAGAACTCTACATTGCTTGAGGGAGTGTAAAATAATAATTTTAGCAAACAATATGGTAACTTATTATACAGTTAAAAATATACCTTTTCTATAACTCAACATTTTTACCACTAAGCATATATCCAGGAGAAATAAAATCAAATGCCAATATAAAGAATTTTACAATAATATTTCTGGCAAATCTATCAATAATCAACATAAAACAGAAGACAACCTAAATGTCTCTTATCTGGTATACTACAACTATGGGGTTAAAAAGGATAAATTACTTATTCATATAACATTATAATATACAGCCTTATCATACTCCTTTCTTTTAAATTTCAGAAATATGGAATGATAAAATATGAACTCTTCTGCTATTGTGAAATTTAATGTTGTGGGATTTAAAATGTTATCTGTGTGTTGCTCAGTCATGTCCAACTCTAATATACAGGTTCTCTAGTGGCTGAGATAGTAAAGAATCTGCCTTCAATGCTGGAGACCTGGGTTTGATCCCTGGGTCGGGAAGATCTCCTGGAGAAAGAAATGGCAACCCACTCCAGTATTCTTGCCTGGAGAATTCCATGAATAGAGGAGCAAGGCAGGCTACAGACCATGGAGTTGCAAAGAGTTGGACATGACTGAGTGACTAACACACACACATAACATTATAAATCCACAGCATTAAAATTCACAATAGCAGAGGACTTCATAGTTTATCACTCCATATTTCTGAAATTTAAAAGAAAGGAGTACAACAAGCTGCATATTGTCATCTTGCTCACTTAACATATATGCAGATTATATCATGTGAAATGCTGGGCTGGATGAATCACAAGCTGGAATCAAGATTGCTGGGAGAAATATCAACTATCTCTGATATGCAGATGTATACCACTCTAATGGCAGAAAGTGAAGTAGAACTAAAGAGCCTCTTGATGAAGGTGAAAGAGGAGAGTGTAAAAGCTGGCTTAAAACTCAACATTAAGATATTAAGATAATGACATCCAGTCCCATCTCTTCTTGGCAAATAGATGGGGAAAAAGTGGAAACAGTGACAGATTTTATTTTCTTGGGCTCCAAAATCACTGCAGACAATGACTGCAGCCATGAAATTAAAAGAAGCTTGCTCTTTGAAAGGACAGCTATGACAAATCTAGATAACATATTAAAAAGTAGAGGCATCACTTTGCTTACAAAGGTCCATATTGTCAAAGCTATGGTTTGTTCAATAGTCGTGTACAGATGTGAGAGCTGGCCCATAAAGAAAGCTGAGTGTTGAAGAATTGATGCTTCTGAACTGTGGTGCTAGAGAAGACTCTTGAGAGTCCCTTAGACAGCAAGGTGATCAAATCAATCAATCCTAAATAAAATCAACCCTGAATATTCATTGGAAGGACTGATGCTGAAGTTGAAGCTCCAGTACTTGGTTACCTGATACAAAGAGACAATTCATTGGAAAAGACACTGATACTAGGAAAGATTGAAGGCCAAAGGAGAAGAAGCAGCAGAGGATGAGATGGTTGGACAGCGTCACTGAGTCAATGGACATGAATTTGAGCAAATTTAAGTAGATAGTGAAGGACTGAGGAGCCTAGGCTGCTGTGGTCCATGGGCTCGCAAAGAGTTGGACACAACTTAACAACTGAACAACATATGTCTGAAATTAAAACCTGACAAAGCTATTTTATGGTGAAAGAAAGCAGAAGAGAATTTGCTTCCATTAATTTAGTCAAAATGAAGACCTTATTGATTGGAAACTGAGATAAAGGGAGTTATGTCTATATTTCAATAAAAGCACACTCTACATGGATGTATGCATTTACCAAAGCATATGGTACTTATATTTAATATCTATTCATTTCAAAGTATGCAACATATACCTCAACAAAACAAAGCATTGGGAAGATATTTCAACAAGGACATTCTAAGTGCTCCAGAAAGAGCAATTAAGATGAAAACACAGCCCCTTACTGTGTTTCTGTGTATTTCTTCAAGTCCAAAACTCATATTTTATACATTACATTCCATCTGTACTTTCCTCCACAGTGATATTTCTCAGGCAACATTCCCATCTCTCTTCTGATCCATTCTCCCCTGCCACCCTTTTTAACAGAATTCTTATCCTCAGCATGAAGCATGCTTCAATTTCTAAGAAAAAGTCCCCCAACTTCATATCATTCTTGCCTTCACATTTCCCACACTGCAATCTCAAGTCTCCCTATAAATCCAATCCCCTTATAGGACTGAAAATAAGAATACTGTATTCTTCATTGATAACAATGAGGTCTTTGAATTATCCTAGATTCATTTTCTCATACTCTATATCAATTTCTTCAGCAAATCTTGTCGACTCAACCCTAGAAATACTGCCAATTTTTATCAGCAATTTGCTGCTCTCACCCACCACAAATGCTGGGACCAAAGGCAATGTTGTCTAGATCGTTGATTATTCTCATGGCCTAAGTGGTTTCCTGCTTCCAGTCATCTCCTTTTCTGTCTGTTGACAGAACCATCGCCATGATAATCTCCTTGCCATGCACGTGTGCTCAATCACTTCAGTCATGTCCAGCCCTTTGCAACTCCATGGACTGTAGCCCACCAGGCTCCTCAGTCCATGACCTTCTCCAGGCAAGTATACTGGAGTGGGTTGCCATTTCCCTCTCCAGGGGATCTTCCTGACCCAGGGATGGAACCCATGTCTCCTGAATTGCTGGCAGGTTCTTTACTAATGGAGCCATCAGGAAAGCCCATCTCCTAACCTTATCCCTATCCTATTTCAAAGTCTCTAAGGGCAGAGTCAAGCTGACTTTATATTCACTACCTGCAATTCTTCCTCCATCTGAGATCTTTTCCATTCTGAACACGTCTTCTACTACACTGAGCTATTGTCTCCTTTGTTTCTCTTGGGTGGCAGTTTTGAGTAGTTTTTTTTTTTTTTTTTCCATTTCCTCCTTTAAGACTTTGATCAAAGAAGACATACAGATGGCTAACAAACACATGAAAAGATGCTCAACATCACTCATTATTAGAGAAATGCAAATCAAAACCTCAATGAGGTACCATTACACACCAGTCAGAATGGCTGCTATCCAAAAGTCTACAAGCAATAAATGCTGGAGAGGGTGTGGAGAAAAGGGAACCCTCTTACACTGTTGGTGGGAATGCAAACTAGTACAGCCGCTATGGAGAACAGTGTGGAGATTCCTTGAAAAACTGGAAATAGAACTGCCATATGACCCAGCAATCCCACTCCTGGGCATACACACCGACGAAACCAGAACTGAAAGAGACATGTGCACCCCAATGTTCATTGCAACACTGTTTATAATAGCCAGGACATGGAAGCAACCTAGATGCCCATCAGCAGACGAATGGATAAGGAAGCTGTGGTACATATACACCATGGAATATTACTCAGCCATTAAGAAGAATACATTTGAATCAGTTCTAATGAGATGGATGAAACTGGAGCCCATTATACAGAGTGAAGTAAGCCAGAAAGATAAACACCAATACAGTATACTAATGCATATATATGAAATTTTAAAAGATGGTAATGATAACCCTATATTCAAAACAGAAAAAGAGACACAGGTGTACAGAATAGACTTTTAGACTCTGTGAGAGAAGGCGAGGGTGGGATGTTCAGAGAGAACAGCATTGAAACAAGTATACTATCAAGGGTGAAACAGATCGCCAGTCCAGGCTGGATGCATGAGACAAGTGCTCAGGGCTGGTGCACTGGGAAGACCCAGAGGGATGGGATGGGGAGGGAGGCGGGAGGGGGGGGATCGGGATGGGGAACACATGCAAATCCATGGCTGATTCATGTCAATGTATGGCAAAAACCACTACAATATTGTAAAGTAATTAGCCTTCAACTAATAAAAATAAATGGAAAAAAAAAAGACTTTGATCAAATGTCTCCATCTCAATGATCTTGACAAGGACAGTTTTGGTGGAATAGTAGGTGTAAAATGCTGATTAAAGAGGGCTGAAAAGAAAAGTGGTAAAGAAGAATTTGAGACCAAATGTAGACTATCCTATGAGGAACTTTGCCAAAGTAAGAAACAGAAAGATCGTTTTTAGTTGTTTTGTTTAGATGGTGGGGTTAAAGAAAAACTTATTTTGATGTCTGTTAAAAAAGTAAGGCCTATCACCATAGGTGTCAAGAGTAGGGGAGAACTATCAGGCTCAGCTTTAAATCCAAAAAAGAAAAATGGGGATTAATAGCCAAGGAGAATTTGGTGTGTGTGGGGTGGGAGGTGATTTGTTAGGAGGGAAATTACTGAGAGGAAGCACAAAGGGTAGAGAGATTCACTGTAAACTGACCTAACAGAATTCTTCCTCGAAGGTATGTCATGGTGATCAGGTATCACTTAGGAGATGATGTGGGATAGAAGAATTTAATGAGATGTTGAGGATGGTCTGATAACAGGGGTAGGAGAACTCTCTCCAAATTGCATTAGCAGGATTCTTGCCAAAATTGGACTCTTGTTATGTGATAGGAAAACACAAAATGTAGTAGAAGAGACATTTATTTAGGAGAGGGAATTTTTAATCTTTTCATCTATTGCATGTGTGCTCAGTCATGTTGACTCTTTGTGACCCCAGGGACTGTAGCCTGCCAGGTTCTTTGTCCATGTTATTTTCCAGGCAAGAAAACTGGAGTGGGTTGCCATTTCCTCCTCAAGGGTCAATTCTATATAATTCCTTATATTCTGCAGGGAGATCCAAATTAGAGGTACCTGAATGATTTTTATAGTCATTAAATAAGACTTACATGGGGGTGAGAGGTATTTACAGTGTGAAATGGTGACTGAGAACTGAGAAAGACCAAACATACACTTTCTCTTAGAGTTGAGAATATGCACAATTATTTTTCCTACATTTTTTTTTTTTTGTTATTTAGAGGCACAACCTTACGTGTTGAAACAGTATTTCAAAATATTTTACCAGTACTATTTCTTTCAACTTACACACATATATTACCTGGGTTATTTAGAAGATTACAGCTTTATTTGCTATCATTGCTTTGATTATAGTTTTTGGTACAGTTACCATTTTTCACTATTTGGTAACTAAAACTACATTTACTTCCTAAGTATTTGTTTTTCTCATTTATCAATGGAATTAAATACTTATAAAAGGTTAAAGCTTTGTGTTTATTATTTTCAGAATAGAATTTTGACAATAATTCTTATATAAGTAAAGGACAGAATACAAGGAAACAGTTTCTTCCTTTGCAACAAAGATTATAAACACATGAGAATATGGTAAGGATACTTCAGGTCTCTCTTTTGTCTGTTTTGTAAAATATTTTCCCAAGACAACATGATTTTCTTTAAGTGACTTCAGTTTTACTTACAGGTCACGGGCATAGAAATGTAAATAACTTTGCAAACAGAAGAAGTTCTGGAGACTGAGACTCTTAAACTAACTTTACTTAGCTGTTAACTTTACTTAACTTTATTTAGCTCTTAAATTCTTTGAGATTCCTGAAGTGAAATTATGAATGATAGTTGTCCTTCACTCAGAATTCTAGGTTAGGAGGCGCCTAGGGCATGGAGAAGTTATAGTGAATAGCACGAGTTTTGTTGGGCTATGATTCAGCATGTGTTCCAGGCTATTTCTTTGTTGTCAACTACAGAAAATGAGATGCATTTGTTACGTACCGATGTTGATGCTCTCCAGAGATTCTGACAGAGGTGAGGAAATAAATGATTTGAGGTGAGTATATTAAAAGTGACTCTCATGTTGGCATAACCATTTTATGATTTTAACAGAGAACTATCTATATCCAGTTAATAATATCATTTTTATGTTGAGTTTCCTGCATTTTTGAACTAAAATATAAAGAGCCTTTCAGAACAAAGGTTTTGACTGTGCCCTTTATGTGAGTAGAGCTCACTCTGGTAGGTTGAGAATTCATTAGGTAAATTGGCACTGCAATTGGGTTGTCTTCTATTGAAGAAAAAGAAAACATGAAAATTCTGTGAAATATTGATGTTCTTTTTTGAAAACTTTTTTCAAGTAAAGCTGTGAAGCAGCATAAATTAAAGGTGACTCTTTTCCTCCAAATACTGAATCCCTTGATTTTGCTTTCAGGCAACTGAACATTTTCTGGCAAATTTATCAAAAGGGATTTATTAGCCAGTATTAGGGCTTCCCTGAGAGCTTAGTTGGTAAAGAATCCTCCTGCAGTGCAGGAGACCAGGTTTGATTCCTGGATCTGGAAGAACCCCTGAAGAAGGGAGAGGCTGCCCACTGCAGTATTCTTGAGCATCCCTTATGGCTCAGCTGGTAAAGAATCTGCCTGCAATGCCAGGAGACCAGGATTTGATCCCTGGGTTGGGAAGATCACCTGGAGAAGGGAAAGGCTACCCACTTACCAGAATACTCAGTATTCTGGCCTGGAGAATTCCGTGGACTGTATAGCCCGTGAGGTTGCAAAGCGTTGGGCACAACTGAGCAACTTTCACTTCACTTTGGTCATTAGGAGGATACAAAATCATTGGAAGTATGTTAAAATAAATGTTCTGGCCACACTTCCAGGAATGATTTCACCTTCCAAATAAAACTGCCTCTACCATGATCATAAGCTCCACTGCAGAAAAAAACAAACAATCAAAAAACTTAGAATAAGAAAGCAGAGTTGACCTAACTGCATTGGTTTTCTTTCCTCATCTGTGTCAGTACAAGGGACATCTCAACTCCTACCTCCCTCTTCCAGTAATTCAAATCTAAATTTATACTAATTGAGTAACCAAAGTATTCAGAAAATTAGTTGCAAAGGCATCTGAGAAATAATTTTAAATCCTCAGCATCTTCTGTACATGAATGTGGGCTTCCCAGGTGATTCAGTAGTCAAGAATCTACCTGTCAATGCAGGAGCCACAGGAGATGCAGTTTTGATTCCTGGGTCGAGAAGAGCCCCTGGAAGAGGAAATGGCAACCCACTCTAATATTCTTGCCTGGATAATCCTCAGAGACAGAGGAACCTGATGGGCTACGGTTCATGGAACTGCAATAAGTTGGACACGACTGAGCGACTAAGCATGCACGTATCCGAATACACACCAAAACAAAATTCAACTACATCTTAAGCATCAGTACATATTACATACCTGTCAGGTCTCGAACAATACTTTTGTAAAGTTTACTAAAAATCAAAACTAGACATATGAGACCCTGATTTCACTTACTTAAATTGTATGATTAAAGATGAGTTTTTGCGAATAATAGGAAAAAATCATATCAAATTGTAAACTATAAGAGGCAGTTAGACTCTGTAGCCCTAATTTCCTTCATGTTTCTATTTTTGAGTAAATATGATCATCTTTGCTGTTTATGTAACAAACAGAACTAGGAAAATTCACTGCCCTAATTTTTTGTTATTGCTAATTTTATTTTGACTGGAGCTAAAACATTCATGACAACTGTAACTGGAGATTAGGACTTTTATTAAACAAGATGTATTTTTCTAAAATAATATTCTTTTTCTCTTCTACATCAGGGTCCCAAGACCCATCTCAGCCTCCATAATTTACTTGAAGACTTTACTAGTCATAGTAAATCTGTTATTTCCATGGTTACAGTTTATTACATAACATAGGACACAGTGCAAAATCAGCAAAGGGAAAAGGCACATGGGGCAAGGCCAGAGAAACCAGATGCAAGCTGTCCCTGACCAGTGGGGTCATAAAAGCATAGATTTAATTCTCCCAGCAGCAATGATAGTACATGTGAAGTACTGACATGTGACTGACTTCAGTTTCTCAGACTGCATCCACACTTCATCCCAAAGAAAGACTAGGCATTCACCACAAATCGCATCATCAGGATAAATTTATCTGGTCAGACTGGTAGAGCTTGGTCCAAGGCCTCAGGCATTAAAAAAACTAATAATAATCTTACCAAGCAGAGCGTCCTAAGAGATTAGAGGTTAAGTTCAAAGCCAGCCAAGGGCTCCTTCTGAAGACAGGCTTTTCTTTGGAATGTGTTCAGTTTTTACAACCCAGGTCTGCTGAGCTGCCTCTTTCCAGGTCGCCATCATTGATTAGTGCCTTTTTCACAACAGATTTAATGAGATGTTCCTATTTGAGAAGATAAATGATTTATTTGAAGCCACAGAACTGAACAACATTGTTTCCTTTATTTAAAGAAATAATCCATTTAATCATCGAATTTTATTTTTTTTCTTTTAAAGTTTCATTTTACTTTGATTACTTTTTCTTTTTTTTTTTTTTGCTGGAGGGAAGCTTGCAGCTCATTTTCCCTAAAAAGACTCTTCAGCTCACATTTCCTAGTCTTAGAGACACAGCCAACACTCTTTGGTACAGTGTTCTAGGAGGTTCATGGAAAGGCTACAGTTACCTGACTCAAGTGTGCCGGGATCTTCAGGTCAACACCAGTAAATATATGTATATACACATGTAGTTGATTCAGGCTTACCTCGTGGCTCAGATGGTAAAGAATCTGCCTGCAATGCAGGAGACCTGGGTTCAACCCCTGGGTCGGGAAGAATGGCAACCTACTCCAGTATTTTTGCCTGGAGAATTCCATGGACAGAGGAGCCAGGTGGGCTACAGTCCATGGGACGGTAAAGAGTCAGACATGACTGAGTGACTAACACTAACTACAGCTGATTCACCTCGTTGTTCAGCAGAAACTTGTAAAGCAACTGTACTCTAATCATTTTTTTTTTTTTTTTTAAATAGGAGGAGCAAGGAAAACCAATCACTTCTAGGAGTGCAACTCAGTGCTAGGTAAATCCACCAGAATCAGTTAAAGGCAGTTCTAAGCAGCAGGAAGCATTAGCCACTCGACCAAGGTCAGAATTAACATAAAAGAAACCCATGGCTCTCTCACAGGCAAATGAACCATGTGAAATGACAATGGAAGAAAACATCTGTGTAAACTAGCCACTGAAAAAAAAGACTAAGTAGATTGAAGTGACTCAGAAAGGTGCAAGATTACATGAAATTGGCCAGCCTTCCTGAACTAATCAATATAATTAATAAAAATCCCCTTAAATTAGACAAGGAATGAGGACTTACTCTTTAGCGCATGTAACTATATTTAATGTCTTGTCATAACCTATGCTAGAAAAGAATCTGAAAAAGAGCAGATAAATATATGTGTAAAAATGAATGTTTTCTGTATACCTGAAACTGACAGCACTGTAAATCAACTACACTTCAAATAAAAAATAAAAACCTTAATCCCCTTTGAAAAAAGCAGCAGAAGACACTTATTTCTTCAGGAATGAACTCTTTATACATGAACCAATACTGGCTGAATTTGAATAACTTACTTGAGGAAACAGTGTTCATATCTAATTGCCTTATCCTGGATTTGGAGATTAGTACCAAAAAAGTGATCCCTGTAAAAATAAAATACAAGCTTGACAATCTGAAATAAGATAAGTGTATAGAAATGTTTAAATCTAAATGATAGGAATAATTGAAGGAATGTTATATCAAAGTGGCATACACAAAGAAAAAGAATTAGACAATATCAGAGCAGCAAGTGAATTCTATCTACCTAAAAGAAGCATCAACAAAGAAGTGCTAAAAACAGAAGATAGACTTACCCAGAATTAATGTGCTTCCTGTCTTTAGTTATTTGGTAATCCAAGCTTCTGAGTAAAGCATGTCTGTGAATTTTGACTGAAAGTGGGATACATTTCCTGACTCATATACACATTCCAAAATATGAAATATTTGTAGATTGACATTCTATTCATTGAAATACCATGAATGTCACACATGAAAAACCTTAAATATCTTCTGGGGCAGCATTGGTTTCCTATTACTCGTGTAAAAAAGTTAACCATAAAATTAGTGGCTTACACAATACAAATATACTATCTTAAATTCTGAAGGTCGGATGTTCATAATGTATCTCTAGTTTAAAATCAAGGTGTGGGCAGGTCTGTGTTCCTTCAAGGGCCTGGGAGAAAATCTTTGTATTTTCTAGTTTCTTGAGGTTGCCCACATTCCTTGGTTCATGGCCCATCTTCCTCCTCTGTTCTCAAAACCAGCAATGTTTGGCCAGGTCCTGCTCATGTGGTAATCTCTGGTTTCCCTCTTCTTCTTACCTCTTCTACTTTTAAGGATCATTTGGGGTTATACTGGGCCCACTGAAATAATTCAGGATAATCTCCCAATCTTAAAGTCAGATTATTAGCAACACAAATTCCACATACAAGAGAAAGTCATTTTCCTTTTCACACAACCCCACATATGCACAGATCCAGGCCTTAGCCTCTTTGGGGACAAATTTTTTGCCTTCTTTGGAGACTACTATTCTGCCTACCATTGAGTAATATTCACATGTTGAAAAACTGCTTTGAAATTTGCCCTTTATATTTTTAGAACTAAAAATATGCTCTCCAGTGCTGAGATACCAAAAAAAAAAGAAAAACATTTAAAATTCACAACACGGCATGGTCTTTTAAGTCAGGATTTTTAATTCCTTAGGAGAGTTTAATAGTGTGGAAACCAGGGAAACATTATTGTTCCTTTCTTTGCACAATTGTTACTATAGACATATGATTTAAATGAAAGATAGAACTCATTATATTTGTAATTGCTTGATTTGCTTGTGTACAGTTGTTCTAAGATATTTGACTAAATGATGAAATCCTGAAGACATTGAATTAATGATAGTCTTGAAAATAAAGACAATAAAAACATCTGATCAGCATTATTTTTAATCTTGACTATTAACATTTCAGTTTTATTGTGTTGGTTAGTAATTCAAGATGAAAATCCTTTACAAGGAAGGAGGGGATTAAATTTCAAGAAACTTATTTAACTCTATTCATTTATGAGTTCTGACAATTTGTCAACTCCATTTATGCTGAAGGTACACAATGCTAATATTTGTCATGACATGTACAAAAGAAAAGTGCTTAATGATACGTTTTCCATATAATTTTAATATTATTTTTTAAGAGGTAGAAATTCACAAGTTAAATGTCTAGATGTATAATCTTAATCTTTTTAATAGACATATTAGTTTTCCAGAATTGGATGCTTCTAATTAATTAAGTCCAATGGGGCTACGGCAGAGGAAATATTTTTAAATGTAAATGCAATCACAAATGTGTAGGAAATCATGAAAAAATTATATTGAAAATATTTCCTTACCCACTAGCAAAATGTAAGGTTTCTATTCCGACCTGAGTAAAATTCTTGCCAAAAATTGGGTAATTAAATATTCAAAGACACATTAAATGAAACTAATAGATGCAAATACAGTTGCTGCTAATATGATTTAAATTTGACCCAATTAACAGTATTAGTGGATCAGCAAGTAAATTTGTGATAGAAATAAAGGTTACCTGATTTTAATCAGAAATTGTGTTTTTTGGATGTTGGTGAACAATTACTTTGAAAGATAAATGTGTTTAAAGGCAGCATATTTTAGGAAGTTTATTTACTTCCAGTTTAGTCATAGATTTGCATGTCTGTTTCCAAAAATAATACCCTCATCTATGGCTTAAATATTTAATAGAATATTCATCAACTCTAGGGCTTCCCAGATCAATGGTAAAGAATCTGCCTGTAATGCCGGAGAACAGGAGCCACGGGTTCGATCCCAGGGTCAGGAAGATATTCTAGAGTAGGAGATGACAACCTATTTCAGCATTCTTAGACAAAGGAGCCTGGTGGGCTACAGTCCATGGCTACAATCCATGGCTACAGTCCATGGCTACAGTCCATGGCTACAAAGAGACAGACACAATTGAGTGACTGAGCGTGTGCGTGCACGCGCGCTGGGATGCGTGAGCGCGCGCGCGCGCGCACACACACACACACAGACACACACACACACAAATGCATCAACTCTAAGACTTCTCCCAATAGTACTCACTGGAGTGCTTACGGAGTATGTTACTAAAATATTCAGTAAAGGTAAAGATAGACAAATCCTATAACCCAGTTACAGGTTATGCAATTATGTAATCCCAGAGAAACAGGGAGGTTTGTAATAAAAAGTTATAGGAGTGAAAAAGTGAGGGAAGGGGGACTAAGTTGACACCAGGGAATAGGTAAGCATATTGTAGAATATTTATGCAGTAGAATAGTAGACTGAAGTCAAAATAAAAACAAACTATAGCTGCACCTACTGGCATAAATAAACGTTAACAAATTACGAGTGAAGAAAGTTTAAAATAGAGATATAATGAACTTAGATTAAAAAATGCAAACAGTGCATATTAATCAAGGATATATTAAATTCATTAGGGATGAATATAAATGTAATAAAATATGAAGATATGCATGAAAACGCATTGGAATAAGGGTCATCACTATTTCTTGCTTCCTGGATGGCTCAGCAGTGAAGAAGCCACCTTCAATGCAGGAGACACAGGAGGTAGGAATTCCATCCCTGGGCTGAGAAGGCCCCCTGGAGAAGGAAATGGCCACCCATACCAGTGTTCTTGTTTAGAGAATCCCCATGGACAGAGGAGCCTGACGGGCTACAGTTTAAAGGGTCGCAAAGAGTCAGACACAACTGAGAGACTGAGCACATATTTCTTGCCAGAGAGGAGAATTTATTCAGGAAAGGAATATATAAGACTTCCAATATATCTGTAATGGGTGAATTCTAATGTTGGATGCTGACTACATCAGGAAATGCATTTCAATACATTTTGACTGTATAAATTATCGTATAAAGCACCCTTCCATTGCACAAATATGATGTTAGTTCATACTTTCTGTGGGGCCGCTTGTCTGTGTATGTATAACAAAACTCTGCAAAATAAAGTTAGTAGGGATATTCCTTTCCGAAGCTTTTTGCCTCAAGCAGAATCTCCAAGGTGCCAATCCTGATACAACTTGTAGAGTGATTTCCTTTAGAAAATAGGCCAACTTCCATCTCCATCTCCCTTAGATACTGGTGAGGGAATGTGGCCAGCAGTACATTCACAAAATGGAAAAAAGATCTTGGGTGCTGGTTGTCCCTTAACAATTGACAGTCTGCTCTCTCTGAGACAGACACTGGCCTCTTAGCATACTAAAACCTCTTTCTAATTCCTCTGCAATCAGGTAATTTGGAAACAAAAATTGTCACTCAAAGTGTGACATTGAAAATCACTGATCTAAAGATTTTTACCAGAATGTTAGATTCCAGTCATAGCAAACTCCTTCCCTAAATGCCAGTTTCTATTATTTCTATTAGCAGTTACATTGTCACTGTATTTTTCATTTCTTTGAGTCCCACTGTTGTCTATACATATGTGAAAAATTCTTTTGTATGCACCAGAATTTTTTTGTTGCTGTTTATTCCTAAGCATGTTTAGTGAATACTGGATGAGTAAATAAATAAGAACCTCTGGAGAATAAGCTTGTCTACTTTGAGAATGCCTGGTGCCAAAACTGAATATAGTCACTAGATTCTATCTTAGATGAGATTCCAACACAAGAACGTACTTGCCTTAGTCTATTCAGACTTCTATAACAGAATACCATAGGAAATGTAACTTATAAACAACAGAAATTTATTTGCCATAATTCTTGTGTCAGAGAAGTCCAAGGTGTTCTGATATGGTTAGGTTGTAGTGAAGACAGTTTTCTAGGTTGTAGACGTCAAACTCCTCACTGTTTCCTCACTTTGTGGAAAGGGCAAGAGAATTCTGTGGTGTTTTTTTAAAGGGTTTCCTTGGTGGCTCAGTGGTAAAGAAACCTTCTGTCAAAGCAGATGACAGATTTAATCCCTGGATTGGTAAGATCCCCTGGAGGAGGAAATGGCAACCCCCTTGAGTACTCTTGCCCAGAAAATTCCTTAGACAAAAGAGCCTGGCAGGGTATAGTCCACAAGGTCTCAAAGAGTTGGACATGACTGAACAACTAAACAAAAACAACAACAATCCCACCAATGAGGACTTGACCCTCGTAACCTAAGCACCTCCCAGAAGACTCACCTCCTAATAATAATACATTGGGCATTAAAATTTAAACATGTAAATTTTGGGAGTATGCAAATATTCAAGCCATAACAACCTTTGTCTGATGGTACCAGGAATGATATACATCATTATAAAATTATGTATCAGTTTATATTTATGAAATTATTAACTCAAAGCCATTGTCAATGAATCAAAAGTTGTCTTATAAGCATGCAGTTATATACATTATAGTACATTTAGAATGTGGATTGGATCTTAAAAACTATATAAAGGGGATATAGTAGACCCTAATGATTAGGCTATTGCTAGAAATAATTTCAGAGCATAAAATACTTTATGTGGTAACTACTTTAAGACAAAACTCTGCTAAGACAGAATTGATGTAGTAATAGCACTCTGTATTTTTTCTTGATGTCGTTACTCGACACAAAGCAGTTTCCATTCCTCATCCTCTTCCTCCACCTCCTCCTACTAATCTTTCATTTACTTGGACTTTAAGAACAGTTCAATCAAGCAAAACAAATATTATCAAAGATTCATTCCATGTTTTTTTTGTGTTTGGTTATAAATATTTGAAAAGGAGATGAAAATGTAGTACAGTAATAGCCATTTTGTTATATAAAAATGTTCAGAGAAAAAGAGATCTTTTTTCCTCCTTGAATCAACCAAGTTACAACTGAGAATTAATTTTAAATTACTTTTCAATGTAGCATTGCTTTTTCAAGATAATTAAAATTCATTATACTACGCACAGTACTTAAATACTATATTTTCTTAAATTTCATAGGATAAATAGAAAGTTTAATAGATTGACTACAAAGGTCTTTTGATGTATAGCTATCCGATAGAAAAATCCAATTTCGTATTCTAACTGCATTTGTTGAAAAATGCAACGATGATTTCTTTAAAACTCTTCCTGGGATGACTACATGCTCCTAAATTCCATTCTGAAAAGGCTATAGTACTTGTTCCTTGACATTTTCAAAGTTCATGTGATCCTGAGAAATGATTAAAGGTTATCTCTAGAGCATATTGTTGATGACAGTTTCCCTAGTTTGCTATAGTTCATAGGTAGCAAAGAATGCATTGTTTTAAGAATTTTTGTTTTCTCTTTTACTCCATCCCTCAAGACACAATTTAAGTCATTCATTGTTCCATAAGCTGATGTAGACTCCTATACACTAGGATAGTATATCACCTGTAGTGATACAAGCACATGGTTTGAGTCTTTAAGAAATCATTTTATTTCTATCATTTTCTTTGATGTTGTTCCATGTAAATGATATTACTCCTTTATCATAAACCAAGAAAAATAGAACCCAAGAATAATCTTGTAATCTATTACCAGTTGTTTTATTTGTACAAGGGCTATGTAAAAGAAAACTAATAGAATATATTTACACTAGAGATGCTTGCATTCTGAACATGCATTTTTATTCTATTATAAACTTGTTTGTTTTACTAAAGCTCATTACAAAATAAGATGATAAATGTACATAAAGTTGATTAATTATTTTAAATTTTAAACTAAGTACCTATAACACTAAATATGTTAATATGAATAGAATTTCTAGAATTTTCTTCTCTAGCCCAAGGAGTGAAATGGTTCCTACTTTAGAGACCACCAATCAATGGTCTCTTGTCAATTTGCAGCTGTTAACTATTGTTTAATCAACCCCAAGATTTTATGCTCTGCTTAGTTAATAATTGGTGTGGTTGTTTAGTCATTTTTTCTGACTCTTTATGACCCTAGGAACTATAGCCTGCCAGGCTCTTTTGTCCATGGACTTTTCCAGGCAAGAATACTGGAGTGAGTTGCTGTTTCATTTCTTTTTTCAGGGGAACTTCCTGACCCAGGGATAGAGCCTGCATCTCCTGCACTGGTAGGTAGATTCTTTCCACTGAGCCACCAGGTTATCCCTAATTAATAATTGTGTTTATTAGTTGCTCAGTTGTGTCCGACTCTATGTGACCTGGAATTATCCAGGCAGGAAAACTGGAGTGGATTGCTTTTCCCTTCTTCAGGGGATCTTCCCAACCCAGGGATTGAACCTAGATCTCCTGAATTGCAGAAACTCTTTACCATCTGAGTCACCAGGGAAGCCCAATTAATAATTAAGACATGTTAATTATTTCTTTCTCTTTCATACTTTCTAATGTGAATTTGCAAGAGAAAGAGTCTCTTTAGCCCATGGAAATACTGTGGCAATATTTTTATTACATAGTAAATTCAGCAAGACAGTTTTTAAAATATTTTACACTCAGATATCTGCTGATCTTTTTTTTCCATTCTTGCTCTCCTTTCTCTTATCTGACCCTTTGTTAAATGATGCATACTTTAAACTGGTTTCATTTTACAGATGACATGGCTGAGGCAGAGTGAAGTAAATTGACTTTTCCAATCTTGCACAGCCAACAGTGGCAGAAGTACAATGTATGAACAACTGTTATGGATAACAGGCATATAAAGTTGGGAAAATTGTAGTTTCTTTTGTTAAAAGAATTTGATGACTACTTTGTGATATGGTGTCTACGCATGAGCTGTACCACAGTGAGGTAAATTTCTTATAGGTTTTCAAACACAGGAACTGAGAATAAGAGCTTTGGAATCCAATCTGAGAGTGAATCCCAGATCTCCCCTGAAGTACCTGGTGATCTCTGAGTGGTTACCTTTCTCTACTTTAATTCATTTAACTATAAAGTTAAGGCAATATATTGATAATGGAAATGTATTGTGGTAATTAACTGAGTTAAAGCAGATATATTATCAAATACAGCTTCTCACATAAAAGTAGCATTCAATGCAGAAAAATTGCAATTATAAAATGTTTTTGAAATAGTGCAATAACCAGTCATAAGAGAGATAATAAACTCATTGCTGAAGCTAATTTAGTGACACACTAGAGACACAGTTTATTCAATCTAGTTTATTATTTATTTAACTGTCACATGTAATTTTAATTTTAAATGATTTTATTTTACATGTCTAGGGAACTAAAATTTGTCACCCTGAAATGTGTCTCTACAGCATGCAGATTATTTCAAGCTGAAAACAATCAAGGCTCAAAAGACTGAGAAAGAAATTTTAACCTTTCCCCAAACTGGGTAAAAGAATTTAGATGGAGGATCTGTTCCTGAAATAGAGCCA
Organism: Dama dama; assembly: GCF_033118175.1. Lineage (NCBI taxonomy): Eukaryota > Metazoa > Chordata > Mammalia > Artiodactyla > Cervidae > Dama > Dama dama. The sequence goes on from NC_083697.1 coordinate 56,430,288, forward strand.
TTAGTAGAGATATTTGCAAAAAAATATGGGCTAGGTGTGGTGGGGAAAACTTGGTAGGACTTAGAAATCCAAGTCCCCTTTGTGTCCCATTGCTTCTGCATGGCTCAACAAACGTTCAGTTACCAAACATTTGCTTTATCATATAAATTGCCTTCCTCAGGTTTGAGATCCAAAAACATTATCCCCAACATCTTCTTTTGTCTTTTGCCAAAGATAATTTTAAGGTAATTGCTTCAGCCATTTTGGTGAATTACTCAATTTTGGAGGGTCACTTCCATGCACACCTATTACTAAACTTTTGTTTGATTTTTCCTTTTATCTGTTCCATGTCAAGTAAATTATCAGACCATCCAGAAGAATCTAAAAAGGGGAGAGGAAAATTGATCCTAAAATTGATTGAACAGTTGCATTAAAAAATTTGTTAAGATTGTACTGAATTACAATGTTACATGAAATAAATAGAGGCTGACTAAAAGCCTAGTGTTTGGGTCAACTTCATTACCTATACTCAGACTAGTTTTACAGTATTTCAAACACTTTCCCTTTTATTTTCATAACTAGGGGCCTTAAAAAGCAAGAGCTTCTTTTAAATTACAATTTTTAATTATACTCTCCGAAAACTTCCTAAGATTGGTCCTAATTTATATCGGGATTATTTAATCACATGTTGTTCTCAGAAAAAGAAAACTGCATGAAATTTTGAAAGTATTGAAAAGATTTATAATGGAGAGAAACAGAGGATATAAGTGAGATTGTAAAACATTTTATACCCCCAAGCTGCTATGATCTGAAATAAAAAGGAAGGCTACAAGTTGCCTTAATATTTGTACTATGCCAAGTGTTGGAATAGACACCATGTCCATCCAAATAGCAAACCATTTTTAGCACAAAACCACAAATGATGTTTCAGCAATAGCAAAATAAAATAGATCTTACTAAAGCATAGCAACAAAAACATATTTTACTAGAATCAATTAGAGAAGAAACACTTCTCTTGTCCCTGTGGGTAAATGGTTAATGCACTGAAGTGTGATATTTAATTACCTCTTTTTACTTTACCCATCATTATTTTAACTTTCATAGCTACACATGTTACACCAGCCATAAAATTATATAATCCATTTTAAGGGGCAGTTATAGTATTTTTCTGATTTCCTGATAGAGAGTATTTTGCCAGTGTTCACCACACCATGGGAAGGTTTTCCTCCAATCAGTTCCAAATTTATAGTCCTTAAATTTTACCAGTGTCATGTCATTAAACAGAGAAGTCCATGTGCCTACAATCAATTAGAAACCTTTTCTGAGTTCCGCCCTCCTCCGTTTGACCAATATACTTGCCAAGATGGAGATATTAATCCCAAATTGCCAGTTTCATCATACAAAATATCCTCAACATTGTACAAAATCCTACTATAATCAGATTTTTTCAAGAAGAGAAAATTCACTAATTTGTAGGGAAATACAAAAGAGCTAACCTGTACAGGAGACTCTGATTCAATTCCTGGGTCAGGAAGCTCTCCTGGAGAAAGGATAGGCTACACACTCCAACATTCTTGGGCTTCCCTGCTGGCTCAGATGGTAAAGAACCCACCTGTGACATGGGAGACCTGGATTCAATCCCTGGGATGGGAAAATTCCCTGGAGGAGGAGGGCATGGCAACCCACTCCAGTTTTCTTGCCTGGAGAATCCTCATGGACAGATGAGCTTGGCAAGGATACAGCCTTGGGGTTGCAAAGAGTTGGACATTACTGAGCAGCTAAGCACAGCATACATAGCTTAGCTTAGCCTACCTACATAATTCTCAGAACATGTTTATATTAGCCTACAAGGGGGCAAAATAATCAAACCACCATCTATTTCATAGTGCTGAATATCTCATGTAATTTATTGAATACTGTACTGAAAGTAAAAACCAGAACTGTTGTCTGGGTATAGAAAGATTGTTAAGTGTATTGGTTATTCATGCTCATAATAATATAACTGATTACAAGCTGAGGTTCTAGTATCTTACTACATGTTGCTAGCCCAGGGAAGAGATCAAAGTTCAAAATTCAAAGTGGAGTTTCTACGAATGTGTATCACTTTCACACTATCATAAAGTTGACAAATTTTAAATGGAGCCATCATAAGTTGGGAACTATCTGTAATATTAATAAAAATGCTGTGTCATTATTGGCATAATCTGCAAATGTATTGAACAGTTTCCTATGAATGCTCTACTTGAAAACCTACATGAAGACCTCAGCTGCTAACTGGAAAAAAATCCTTCTTAGATTCTACTATTCAAGATCAGTCAATTCATGATAGTTCTCATTTCTATTAGCCTTTGGTACTATGCTATATCAGATGCAATTCAGTAGTCATGTTTCCTATCTCACACTTCCATTCTTATGATTTTCATCTTTCCTCCCTTTTTTTTTTTTTTTTTTTTTTTTGGTGAGTTTGTGTCTCTACTGATCCATTTCACTGTGCCTTAAAATCAAAACTCTCCTTTTAAAGTGAAAGTGAAAGGCGCTCAGTCATGTCCGACTCTGCAACCCTATGGACTATACCGTCCATGGAATTCTCCAGGCCAGAATACTGGAGTGGGTAGTCTTTCCCTTCTCCAGGGGATCTTCCCATCCCAGAGAACTAACCCGGGTCTCCAACATTGCAGGCAGATTCTTTACCAGCTGAGCCACAAGGGAAGCCCAAGAATACTGGTGGTAGCCTATCCCTTCTCCAGGGGATCTTCGCATCCCAGAGAACTAACCCGGGTCTCCGACATTGCAGGCAGATTCTTTACCAACTGAGCTATCGGGAAAGCCCCAAGAGTTAAAGTAAAATAAATAAATAAACAAATAAATCTTCACAGAACAACCATTCCAACTTCTTCCTAATGTGAAATCTGACTGCCCTTTCAGTGGACCTCCTCTTTTCCTGCTTGATGAATTTGCACTGCATGGCTTGAACATATCTCTTGGTAACTTTAGAGTGGTTTACTCATTCTTCTATTGTATTCATTTCTTTACAATTTTGCCCAAAATCTGGCAGAAATCCATTTTTATGATGTTAATACCATCTGTTTATTAATAAAATCTTGAGATATGAACTATTTGTGTCATGATTCTTTAACATAAAAACCCTCCCTTAATACATTAAATGTAAATTAGAAAGGAGATTGCACTTAATTGAGAAAATAAGGAAGTTAAATTCCTGTGTTGAGAGTTGTAAGCTCTTGATATCCATAACAATAAAAATAGCTGTCCTGTCTCTCTGAAAGTGCTGTGATTCTCCATAGAGAAAATGGGGGAAACGGTCTCAATAGGTTAATTGTTAAATAATTTAGCACACAGTTTAGCTGTAGAAGCTTGTTTGGGGCAAGGAGCTACTGAAATGTTGGCTCAGAAAATAAAGGCAGTGTCCACATATGCAGTTAGGAAAAACATGTTACATATATATTAACTGAAGTTCCTAGAGATTTCTGAGCTCTGGACACTAAAAACCACCTTTCCTATGGCAGACATGACTTGAACAGATACATTTATGACTATTGTAATTCACATTTCTTTGACATTCCAGACTGTTTAATATGATGTGATATAGAACCTTGCACTTTCTTGTGGACTGAGCATCTCGCCATGAAGAGGTGGATGTGTCTATGCTGGGAAACTGTTGATAGGCACTCATACACTAAAGATTTCACAGGTAAAAACCAACCTGTTTGTTTCACATAACAGATTGCTTCAGTCACCTGGAGAATCTCATTCTCTTCTCTCTTGATTATTGCAACACACTGTGAGCTTGTCATTAATCCTTCATAATTCTATGCCAACCTCCGTTTAATTTTCCAATAACAGCTAGAATAATCCTCTTAAATACAGGTCTGATGAAATTAATTCTCTATCAAGTTTTCAGAGTTGATGATATTCTTGATCTCTTTATACAGACAGAAATGTTCCTAACCCATTTGATTTATTTCTTAATCCCCATGTTTACCACTGACAATACTATCATCTATTTCTTGTATGCTAATATAGAGGTTTTCTATAATTTATTTCCTAAAATTTGTCTTTTATGCTATTCCACCTCAGTTTCATTGCACAAAATCTTCATTTACCTGAACATGCATTGCAAGCATGCACAGCCACATATGTACATATACACACATCCATACATGTAGGTATGCATGGGATATTTATATTTTTTCCAGAACCTCAGTTTAAAAGACACCATCTTCAGCAAGCAAATGTCATCCCTAGTGGATAATGAGGACCTCTTTGGTGTATTTTCTTGCCCTTCTCAATATATTTTTAATACGCAATATTTAATGGTGTTGGGCTTCCTAGGTGGTGCTGGAGATAAAGAATCCACCAGCCAATGCAGGAGATGCAAGAAGTGGAGTTCAATCCCTGGGTCAGGAAGATCCGCTGGAATAGGAAATGGCATCCCACTCCAGTAATCTTGTTTGGAAAGTTCCGTAGACAGAGGAGTGTGGTAGGCTACAGTCCATGGGCCTGCAAAGAGTTGGACACAACTGACGCAACTTAGCGCATTTAATGGTCTATTAACAACCCTTATACTCTCATTATGTACCATATATTGTGAGAGTAAGAACCATGTTATTATAGCATCAACACCTATCATAGTGCCCTGCCCATAGTAGATAATCAGTATTTTTAATGAATTACAAACATAATAATTGATTTACCTTTTTATAATGAGAATTGAGGGAGGCAAAATAATGCTATTTCACACCTTAAAGCTGTCCACATTCTTAACCCTGGAACCTATGAAAATGTTGTAGAACATGGAAAAAGAGAATTAAGGTCACAGAATCAAACCAATTTTGTTAATCTACTGATCCTAGGGTAAAGAAACTATTTAAAACTATTTGAATGGGCCTTAATCTGGAAAGAGAGGCAAGGCAGAGCTGAGACTGTGGGAAAACCTCCAATGGTCCTTGCTGGTTTTCAAGCTGGAGGAAGGAGCCAGGAGCTAAGGCATGCTTTTCAGAAGCTGTTAAAGGAGAGAAATAGATTCAACCTTAATGGCTTCAGAAAGAAATTTAGTCCTGTGAATTCCATTCTGACTTCTGATTTTCAGCAACATAAAGTAACAAATTTATGTTGTTTCAAGCCAAGTTGTGGTAATTTGCTATAGAGACAATATGAAACTAAAAGAATATTATATTTTATTGTCCTCAGCAAAATGATCTAAAATTATTTTAAAAATCAACTACAGAAGAATTGTGCTTTAGTTTTCCAAATCTATATTTAATAAAGATTTTGAGAGCATATTGTGCAGTTATAAAGAAATTAGTACTTTAAAATTCAGGAAAAAGCTAAGTAAACATTTCAGAAAAGGGATCAATGATTAAATGTGTGAAGAGAGAGATACTTTATTAGCTAATCATTAATTTTTTCTTTACCAGACATGAATGTATCATATTTGATGCTTAATCACAGACTACTAGCATTCTGATTTAGTTTATTTTATGACAGCTAAATTAAAGGATTTATATGTAAAATATGTGCTAAATTTGCCTATAGTACAGATTTCTCACAATTCTCCTTTAATGCTAAAATATATATGATTTTATTCTCTTTGATGTTGATGAAAATCTACACTGAAAGCCAGTTTTCTTTCAAAAAATTCTTAAAGATGTAGCCTATTATTCACAGACTCTGGACTTGAAACAAATTCAAATAGATTCAGCATTCAAGTCAGTTTTAGAATATTTATTTCATATGATAACATTTTATTAAAATTTTTCCTTATAGAATCCAGGAAGGAATTATGCTTGAAGAATAAAAGCAATCCATATGAATCAGTAAAAAGGAATAAAATAAATCAATAAAAATAAAATTGATGATATATTTTGTGACTTGGAAATGATTCATTTTCATAATAACTTTCTAAATTCATTCAGTGTTTTCATGTTTGTTATTTAACCTTAATATATATCAACTTTTTCTTTTCATTGATTTTAGTATAAGGTAAATATTGTATAGTCTCTGGAGAAGGAAATTGCAATCCACTCCAGTATTTTTGCCTGAAGAATCCCATGGACAGAGGGGCTTGGCATGCTACAGTCCATGGGATTGCAAAGAGTCAGACACGACTTAGTGACTAAAAAACAACCAATACTGGGTATTAATCACTGATATAATTTGCATGTTTTTTTCTGATTCATTGAACGTTATTTTCTGTATTATTTATTTCATGCATTATTTAATAATAAGACATTTTAGTCTTTGACAGAACTTCACTGGAAAAAACTAAAATAACACTTCATGGTGTCTTCTACAGGGTCCATGTTCGATCTTCTGGTTTCAATATTTGCAGTAATTTATCACTCTATGAATTTTACCTTTTAAAAATCTTTGACTATTAGGAAGAAGAATATATCTTTATCTTTATTTGTTTGCTTTCAGTTAAACCTTTACTACCAGTATGTTGCAATCTTTAAACACTGATCAGGATGAAATGTCTAGGAATGAGCAAATCACATTGTATAAAGACATGTGAGGACCTTTAAAATGATTATCCATATCTGGAACTCCAAGTAACTTAGAAATTTAAAAATTTCATGCATGGGGACTTCCCTAGACAGTGGATTAAAAAGCAGAGACATTACTTTGCCAACTAAGTTCCATATAGTCAAAGCTATGGTTTTGCCATTAGTCATGTATGCATGTGAGAGTTGGACCATAAGGAAAGCTGAACCCCGAAGAATTGATGCTTTTGAACTGTGATGTTGGGGAAGACTTTTGAGAGTCCATTGGACTGCAAGAAGATCAAACCAGTCAATCCTAAAGGAAATCAATCCTAAGTATTCATTAGAAGGACTGTTGTTGGAGCGCCAATACTTTGGCCACTTGATGAGATGAATCTGATCATTAGAAAAGACCCTAATGCTGGAAAAGATTGAAGGCAGGAGGAGAAAGGGATAACAGAGGATAAGATGGTTGGATGGCATCACTGACTCAATGGACATGAGTTTGAGCAAGCTCCGAAGACAGCAATGGACAGAGAAGCCTGGCATGCTGCAGTCCATGGAGTTGCAAAGACCCGGACACAACTGAGCTACTGAACAACAGAGACACTTGATCTACTCCAAAACATCTATAAGACATTTGATCCAAGAAATATTTGGTCAGTAGGGCATTTGGTCCAGGCCGAAGGGTCCTTGATATTGGCAGGACAATTTACTTCTGCCTAAAGCATCCTTAGATAATTCATCTATGCCAAAATGTCCTTGATAATTTGCTCCTATTCAAAACCATTAGGCATAGACCAAATATGCTTATGGTAGTTTTGGATAAGACCAAATTTAAAGGACATCTTTTTTGTGTATCAAATGTCTTTTATATTTTATACCCTGTTGTTCGAATGTAAGCTGTATTTATAGCTAGGAATGTTCTTGACTAAGAGGATATTCATCATAATGTCAGTAGATCCTAATTTGGAAATGAAAGTAGGGCATATATATGGGAGGAAGGATCAAGAGACTTTAATAACCTAATTATCTCTGTTGGATTAGATCATAGTACTTTTTTATTTTTCTGACTTTTAAAATTTTCTCAGTAAATTTGGAATTTAAAGTTAAAAAGATATAAAATTAACAGAAATGTGAATGAATATTAGACATTTAAAGTGAAGGAATCATTAAAGAAAAGTGGTAATTTGATGAAATCAAGAATGGATTAATATCAGACTCTAGTAGTGTCATTTTATACCTATGATAACTGATCAATCCAGCTTGGATAAACTGTGTATAAAACAAAATTTTATGTAGTTGACTTATGTAAAAAATAATGAAACTAAGGAATCAAGGGTATAGCAAAGAACCTAAAGAAAAAAGTGTAACCGTAGAATCAACTTTACCACCAACCTCCCATTACCTCCTTCTCTTTAACCTATTTTAACCCTTATAATTCCAGGACAGGGAGTTTGTGAAATGCAGTCCATTCAGCAGAAATATGAAGCAGATATAAAAGAAATTTTCTGGACTAGGTAAGCAGCTTGATAAAGTCAGCTACTATGTCATTTTATTTTATGGCCTTTTAGAAAATTGTAATGTGAATTTTGTTCCTAGATAAATTATCTTACACTTCTTGTACATCCCAAAATCAATGAAAATCACTTTTCTGCTTACTTGCAGTCAAGAATTCTTCGTATTATTTGTTCTCATGAATTTGGTATTTTATTCCCTGAGAGAATTTAGTGTCATCTGTACTTTTCCATTTTTTTCCCCAAATACAAAGCTAAAAGAAATTGAACACAAATTCCATGTGTCTGTATTATTTTGCATAAAGAGAATTTCATAAATAATCATCCCACTCTTATATTTAGATACTTTTTGCTACTTTTCTAAAATTTCAGGCTTGACAAAGTCTGACTCTCAACAGGCAGCATATATGAATATAAATTACCATCTGCTTAATTATTATGTGAAGATTATTAATTGTCAATGAGAATTAGAGGGATCTTCTCTGTCCTCAATTCCACCTAGTCCATACCATATTTTATGTACTGTCACTTTGAAAGCATACTTTCAGAAAATAATTTCTATATTTATCAAAATTTTTTCAGTTACCAGTGGCAAAATAATACAATGCAATTTAGACAACAAAATTAGGAATGTGCCAGTTATGGCACTAGATCTAGTGCCTTAGATGGTCATCAGAGCCCTTCACCAGTCTCTCCTTCCCTCTGTGTACCGGTTTTGTCTTACAGCTATTTTTTCTTCTTGAAATATGGCAATATTTAAACAGAAGTTTAAGGTAAGTTTTGTTTAATATTATTGTTGTCAAAGAAGAAGCTAGCATTTCTTTTCTACTGAGTTTACTTAAGATGTTTCAGGGAAGAATCTCTTTGGTTTATCATGTAGATAAAAAAAATCTGGGGGTCCAGTATGTGTTCTAAGTCCACATTTTATTCAAAGGTAAGGCACTGTGATTGGTAATTTCATCTAGATTGAGTATAAAAAAACTTCTTAAACCAATAAAACAACAGACAAGACCAAGACCAAGAGGGATGAAAAAAAGTATCTGGACAAAAAAAAATTATAAGTTAATACACCAACACCAGCTGCAAACTAATACTTGCTACAATTAGTTGCTACATATAGCAGTACAACAATTGTTGGTAACTATATCTCAATCATATGGCCTTTGTGATACTACTGTCATAAAGTCAACTAAGTTTATTATTATTTGACAAAAGAAAAAGAAATGTGCCAAGTAAACTAAATGGTACCTCCTACCCTTAATTAAAAATGAAGGGCTTGTCGGAGGCAGAGGGTCAAAGTGGAGAGAATTATGCCATGAAAATTATTTATACCTAAGTTGAAATCTTGACTTAGTCATGTTTTATGGATTTAAATAAATTCTAATTGTTAAGAGCTTATTTTGCAATGTGTGATTGGAAAAGCATTATATCCATTCACAGTATTGTGCATTTTGTTGAGATGTGTTTGTACTATCAGTAAATAATAGAAAATAGCTAATATTCAAGTCATTGAAATAAAAACATTCTCTACAACATGCCAGCAAGTATTTAAAAACTTATAATATGCAATACTCTGATTTAATTACATTATTATATATTATGGCAGAGTTACATCCAAAATTACTGATCTGTGAATATTCTTCTTTTACCATTCTGCTTTCTTTCTAGTACCCTAAAGTGGCATGGAAGAAGTGCTTAAAGTTCCAAAAAAATCCATTAATTGTAGGAGACAAATATAAATTCACTTTATATAGCAAAATAAAGCAAGATTTTATTTTCCTGAAGACAAGAAAACACATGAGAGGGAAATGTATCTCATTTTCAGAGGAAGAGAGAAAGACTATATATAGAAGAACAAGAGAGCTGGGTGAAGGAGCAAAGCATAAAAATGACTCAGTACTAAGCGATCTTAGATTCTGTACCCTCTCTCTAACCAATATCATATTACCTTTAGCTTTTGCAAATCTGATTGGATAATTTACTGTAGACAATGTGGATAAGCCTTAATCCAGTGGGCACAGAACTGAGCAGATCCTATTGATACTTTCCTTGGTGCTAGTGGTAAAGAATCTGCCTGCCAATGCAGGAGACACAAGAGACACGGATTCAATCCCTAGGTCAGGAAGATTCCCTGGAGTAGGAAATGGCAACCCACTCCAGTATTCTTGCCTGGAAAATGGGCAAGGGAGCCTGGCAGGCTAGAGTCCATGAGACTGCATAGAGTCAGACACTGCTGAGTGCACACACAATATTAAGACGCTGCGGGTCATTACACACTTGAGATTATTGTTTTCATTGTAAACTCCCTATGTTCACTGATTTCAACTGTACATCACCTTATTAAAGTGTTAAAACTAAAGGAACTTCTCAATTAGCTTTTCTTCAACTGCCACTAATATTGCATTTAAACCTTAATTTTATGTTCCAAAATTGACAGGACAAAATGATCAAGCCTTCTGGGATTTATGCTATGTTTTTGACTCTATAAAATTAGTCTGTCACTTCTGTACAAAGTAAAATACTTGATAACTGAAGGAAGAGATGTTTTACTAAGCAAATTAAAATGGCAGCAGCATTTATAGAGCTTTACATACTAAACTATAATGTTATGTCACTGGTCTATAGATTACCTATTCTGAAACTGTCATACACATATATTGATCTGGAAGCTTTGAGCAAAAGAACATTTCCACTTGATCACAGCATATAAACCACAGACACATACAAAAACAGTACTGGGAGAGAAATTTGAGTTCAGTCATCCACAATTAGGGCTTCCCAGGTGGTGCTAGTGATACAGAACCCACCTACCAATGCAGGAGACATAAGAGACATGGGTTCAATTCCTGGGTTGGAAAGATCACCTGGAGGAGGGCATGACCTACTTCAGTATTCTTGCCTGGAGAATCACATGGACAGAGGGGCCTGGTGGGCTACAGTCTATCGGGTCACAAAGAGTAAGACATGACTGAGGCAACTTAGCACACACACAGTCCACAATGCTTGAGGCTGGCACATCCTATGCATGCTCTGTAGTGCATTAGTCACTTATATATAATAGGCTTATGTTTAATGTATTTAGTTTGATTATTTCACAAATGCAATAGGAATTTGAGAATCAAAGATTTGAAGAGTCCATAAAGTCTATGTCTTTTTATAACAAGTATTCAGTTCAGTTCAACTCAGTCACTCAGTCATGTTTGACTCTTTGCAACCCCATGAACCGCAGCACACCAGGCCTCCCTGTCCATCACCAACTCCTGGAGTCCACCCAAACCCATGTCTGTTGAGTCGGTGATGCCATCCAACCATCTCATCCTCTGTCGTCCCCTTCTCCTCCTGTCCTCAATCTCTCCCAGCATCAGGGTCTTTTCAAATGAGTCAGCTCTTTGCATCAGGTGGCCTAAGTGTTGGAGTTTCAGCTTCAACATCAGTCCTACCAATGAGCACCCAGGACTGATCTCCTTTAGGATGGACTGGTTGGATCTCCTTGCAGTCCAAGGGACTCTCAAGATCTCCAACACCACAGTTCAAAAGCATCAATTCTTCGGCACTCAGCTTTCTTTATAGTCCAACTCTCACATCCATACATGACCGCTGGAAAAATCATAGCCTTGACTAGACGGACCTTTGTTGACAAAGTAATGTCTCTGCTTTTTAATATGCTGTCTTGGTTGGTCATAGTAGGTTTGAAATGTTAACCTAAGAAGACTTTTTAATGATTACATACACACGTATATGCAGAATTTACATATATAAGCATATGATTTACATAATTATTTATATATATATAAATAAGCCAATTAGTAAAATATCTTTACATATAAATCATAGGGGTCATTTTAAGTACTAAGTATATGAACTATGTGAAATGAATGTAAGTAGTAAGTCATGATTTCAAGAGAGCAGTTTGGGGTAATTAATGAAATATGATAGATTTATAAAAAGATGTATTACTTTAACTTAAAACTCTCATAATTAAGGGGTGATCATTTGAAACTTGTGATTAGCCTTGTTGAAGTTGTTCTTGCCCTTGCTGCCTTCTCAGAAAATCCTTAAGAATTTCTGTGAAAGTTTTTAGGTTTAATTTCATTTGTATAGTTGGCTGCTGCTCACTAAACAAAACAAAACAAAAAAGGAGTAACTCCATATGGAACTCCTTAGACCACACAAGACATTCATAACAGATACATTCATAACTAATTCAAAGGTCCACTATTTCCCACGATTACCCTTTCAGCTGATAATTTAAACAAGGAATTGCGGTCATGTTGCTCTTTTAATGAAACACAACTCAGAAAACTCCACTGCTGTCATTTAAGGAAAAATGTTATTAAACTAACGTTTTATTTTTTAACCAATAAAATAAATTTCAAAACTTAAAAGCAATGGTCTAATTTTTCTTCACATTTCTTTATTATTTTAAAAATAACCATGCTTTAATTTGAGCACTGAACAAAAATAAATGTTCTGGAGATATTGATAGCTTGAGTATCTGGGATAAATTTTATAAATATCTAAATTCAATTAATTTATACTTCAATAAATATTTTAAATGTATGCTTAAGCAAATTATTTAAATTCCTAGCTTCTAAATATTGATACTGTCTCATATCTTGGGTAAGCAAATTGTTGATAAAGATTCATAGTGGGTCAGTGACAGTTTGGCTGGTGAATGAAAACTTAATTGGAAAAATTATTATAAGGATATATATTATCCATATATATATATATATATATGTATATAAGGATAATTATAAGAATAGAAGAGGATGAGGAGGAGAGGAAAAAGTAAAGGAGGAAAGAAAGGCCAAAAGCTAGCAAAACAATAAGAAAATTTAATTAGATCAATAAAAAGACTATTCCTAAGGGGAGCTAAAAGAAAAAGAGCTGGAAAGAACTGGCAGAATTAGAAAAAGTGTTCACAACCATTCACTTTAGTATTTCAAACAAATCTTCATTAGTGAACATATTTAATTCCTTATAAAGCCACTGACAAGTCTGACTTAACAGCATTTACAAATTAGACATTCGAATAGTCTAGGTTATTACAAGTTTCCTTTATATCTTTAGGCTGACATTCTTTCTGTGACACATTTTCAAATAGAAAAAAAATATTGAAAACTTAATCCTAAATATAAATGTTTCCATTGTGTATTTAATAGTTTAAATAAGTAAGGTACAACACTTAAAGAACTGCTATTTTTACAGAGGTCAGATTAACTTGCCTTCTGCTCATCTGTTACAATTTTCTAAAAATGCCTCATTTATTTTTTTCTCGTCTCCCATGATAATTTTTTAAATTCATTGTCTTAGTCTTTTCTCCTTTAAATGGAAATATCTATTTTCTCTATTTTAATCATTTTTCTCTTCCTATAATCTTTGCACTTATTATTCAACATAGTCTTATGCTTTACTTACTTTTTCAACCAAGTATATCTTCTTATTTTTTTAGAAAAAAACTTTATTTGCTAGTATTTTACATCAAAAAGTGCTTATTAAGGACAGTGTTAGGAATGTCTGTGGAACTACTGGGGGTATAAACTGTGTTTTTTACCTTTAAGAATTTGATAGTCTAGGTTGAGATGCAAGTATCATTTAGAAGTGTTGAAACCAATACAAACTTGTTGAGTCTAGTTGACTAAATAAGCTTAGAGCGTCAGGGAGAATTCAGTTATTAAGTTGAATTTCCAAGGTTATATATGTTTTCTATTTGTTTGTTTTTAACAAGAGGCCTGAATTAACGAGGGAGCATACGGGGAATATTTTTTAAGCCAGTTAAGCTTATGTAGAGTTTATCAATCAACAGATACTATGCCACACTGATGAGACAAGTAAACTCTAAATCTCAGTGGATTACAACAACTATTGTTTGTTCTGTTTGTTTTGTTTCCTTACTTATGCTAAGTATCCATCCATTCATGCCATTCTCCCACCAGGACCAACCTGAGGGATCACCTCTGTCTAGAACACTGACAGTCTCTTACAGAAAGAAAAAAGACATGACTAACTGCAAGTTGGCTCTTAAATCTTCTGTCCAAACGACACATTGAAGAAAACACATATTACAGTCATTTCTGATGTGAATGGCACAGAGTAGAATAACCCTCCCAGAACTAGATATTTAACACTGTAAAAAAAAAAGTAAACTGTCACAAAGAGCTCTAAACTTTAGCTCATAATGTTAATTTAAGCTACCAGGTAAAAATTTTCTCACATCGACTACACTTGAAACACTTGTCTTGCATACATGTTTTATTAGCCAAGAGAAAAAAGGTCGAAGGTATATGTGGTTGTTTTTATTATCAGGTTTTAACACACTAAAACCCAGGCTTAATTCATGGCAACTGAACAAAAAAATAATCACAACTGGAACATTTGGTCAGCCCATGATGGAATATTTTTACATGGTACAAGACATCTTCCAGTAATTATTTTCCCTAAGTGTCAATTTCTGTGTAAGGCAGAATTCCTTATAAAGAAATCCAGACCCATAGCATTGTTCTTACATCAATTTACTGTGACATCCTTACATAATTACAAATATGTAATTATTTTATTTGTATTGCTATTTCCTTGTATATTGTCTGGATCTTCTTCAAAGTTTAATCACGTTAGAGACTCTTACAGGGTTTGGTAGGTAGAGGATGCTTAGAAAGTGCAGCACAGAGGTATTTCAGAAGCCTTAAAGAGGCTTTGAAATAATGTAGGTGACATTAGTTAGTAATCATTATATCAAAGGTCTTGTAGGTTTCAGTTGTGTAGATAACTATATTACTCAGTGATGGAAAAAAAATGCAAATGTTTCTGGGTCTAAGAGGATAATGCTGTTATGGTGTGTAAAATTTTTTTTATATGATGTCATTCTTGCAAGAATTTGTTATTTGGTAGAAAAAGAAATCACCGTCTTATAACCTGCTTCTTAAAGAGGTTCTCAAAAGTTGTTGACTTCTATTATTCCTTCCTCCAGGTGGGCCCAACTCTTCATGGTCATGATTAAGAGGAGAGTGGGCAAGCTAAGTAGTAACTGACAATCCTTAAAAGGCACAGGAAAATAAGTCTTGTCTTAAATCATGGACCCTTCCAAATGGTAGCATTGAAAAAGAGAATAAATGACACGTTGTGGATTTGTAACTATAAGATTCACACATGACTCAAGGGAGGCAATCCCAGGTAATGTAGCTTGCATTTCACCTTCTTTTTTAAAACAGAAGTCATATTCTTCCCTGGTGTGACATCATGCTTTGTCTTCACTTCTGTCTACTGTCTGGTAGAACTAACTAAACAAAGTAAATAATTTTTAAAATTTTTCACTTATAGGTAATTTTCCTCATTAAAACTGTGTGCGAGTTTGAAGTGACTCCTATGGTAGTATGTTACTTATCTGTGTTTAATCGTATGAAGATCTTTATTTCTTTTCCTATTCTGCTTTGGGAGCTCTCCTTCTAGAGGTTAAAATGTTGTAAACTCTCCTTAGGTCTACCTGTT
Source organism: Dama dama (assembly GCF_033118175.1). Taxonomy (NCBI): domain Eukaryota; kingdom Metazoa; phylum Chordata; class Mammalia; order Artiodactyla; family Cervidae; genus Dama; species Dama dama. The sequence continues at coordinate 56,445,772 of NC_083697.1, forward strand.
TTCTATCTCTGTTTTTTAAGATCTCTCTTGCTCGCTCTTGCTCTCCCCATCCCCCACTCCCACTCCCCACTCCTTACAATCTCTGGATGATCAGCAATTCTTCTAAATTTACTAACTGAGTTCTTTTCATTCTACTCTGCCATCTGACTACCCACCCTCCTTCTGTACCAGAATGTCTATCCTCTGTATTCATGCTTTAACAATACCTATGTTTAATCTTCGCTTTTATTTTAGTAGGCCTTCCCTAGTTTTTTGTTGTTGTTTTCCTCCTTTTATAAAAAGAGCCCATTAATGGTTTTTTTTCTTGTCTGTGATAAAAGACGATGAATAATATCCATTATTTTGAAAAAATTTTGATCACCTTTAAGTCAGTGTATAAATCTTACAGTTAGAGACTCTCAATGCATCATCTATCCTACCCTTTAACATGGCCATTTAGAAAAATCTATTCTCTAGGAAAGGATCCTTCTCCTGCTGCTTTGTATAAGATTTTGGCTGCAGCTTACGTGATCCTTGCTGTCCTTATTTGGAAAATTAGTTATAAAATATCAACAGCTACAGTTTCTTCTTGTAAAGAATGACTTTTTCTTTACCAGGCCTAAAAGTATTACCTTTTGATCATATTTTACAGCTTTGTCCTACTTCTTTGTTGTGTTGTTCCAAGTGTTGTCATATTTCATTACCAACTCCAAATTTATTAATAATTGGTAAGCCATCCTTTTTAAAGTATTTTCATCATTAACTACCAGACTCCCTATGATCTGATAGGGTAAATTCTTAAATTTTTAATGCATTTGAAGTCACCATACAGTATCAAAATAAAATTATGATTAGGTGAAGAGTCTGTCATATTAACAAGAACAAAAGTACTTTGAAATTTGTTGCTTATCTAATTGAAATTTCCCATGATTTTATAGTCTTGTGTAATCTTCCTTTTGCCATATCTCCAATTTAAATTCTATTAGGAATTAGGTCAGGAATTCTATTAGGTTGGAGTCACTTTAGTCTTCTCTCAAGTGGGGAGTCAAATGTGGAATAAGTCCATCCTAAAGGAATTAATTCTATACTCCACTAAATAGCAGGATGCCTCTATGTGTCATTTTGCCTCTTGCATATATATTTTTTCTTTTAGAGTAAATGGGATTGTGCTATTTAGGAAACTACTCCAACTTAATTAGAGACACTGCCTCTGGGGGATAACCCCACAGGGACTAGAATTCTAATCACACATCTTGTATAGCTGGGCTTAGATTTTGATGGCTTCTTGTCTCAATTTTATAAAGCTTGGCTGAGGTTTCCTGGATCCCAGAACTGTCTAATAAGATTTGATCCCGCACAGTCCTTAATCAGAGCTCCCCAGGTGGCACTAGTAAAGGACCCACCTGCTGGTGTAGGAGATGTCAGAGACACAGGTTTGATCCCTGGGTCGGGAAGATCCCCTGAAGAAGGAAATGGCAACCCACTCCAGTAGTCTTGCCTCAAAAATTTCATGGACAGAGGAGCCTAGCAGGCTATGGCCCATCTTATCTTATCCATGTGACACTGAAACAAAGTAGGACCCTAAGGACCTTGCTTCCCCCTGCCTGCCTTTCATCAGTGGAAAACTTTAGTCAGAGTAAGTTGAATCAGATAAATGAGAAATGCAGAAACAAAGAAAAACAGACAAAGGAGACTGAATAATAATAAAGTAGTCATTAAGCATAGTCAAGGATCTTTAGTTCTTTCTCAAGGGCTGTAGATAATATTCTGAGCCACATCCTGTGAGCTGTCTTATAGGTACGAAAACCCCAACGTGAAGAAGTTAATTACACGATGATCAGACTCCACCCACAACATAAGCTGCCACAATACTGAGAATTAACCTCAAAGAAACGGGAACAAATGGAACCTGGAGCTGAAGATTAACTGTGCCCCAAACAAATGAGATGACACTGGTCAGACCAGTGACAGCCAATCTGAAGATGACTGTCACAGCTGACAGCGTTGTTTCCTGCATGTAGCCCCCTCCTTCTGTCTATAACACCTCTTGCCCCACTGGTTGCCAGGGTGGAGAGAGTAGGTCTTTGGGCAGATATCCACACCCCTCCCCAACCCACCCCCACCCCCAGTTGCTGGCATCTGAAATAAAGCAAACTTCCCTTTCCACCAGCCTGGCCTATTTATTGGCTTTTGAGCAGCAAGCCACCGGACCCCTCCTCTGTCAGTAACAATCCTGCAGTATTTTCAAACTCTGTTCCAGATGGAGAATCTCTAACAATTTCTGTGTTTTGGGAAGACAATTTCTATTGGCCTCTTATGTTTCTGCCCTTGTTATTTGTCCTATTCTATCTGTTGAAGGACGTTTGTGTAGTGTACAATCTTGGAAGACGATATCTTCCTTCAGGTCAAAGTACAAGCATGTTTCCTTCTCTTCTAATGCGACCCATGTGTTGCAGATACTCTCTGTCTCTTTTCTGTGTCTTCATGTGGAAATTAAGGCTCAGAGAACTCTCCCTCTCTCTCTCTCTCTCTCTCTCTCCCTCTCTCTCTCTCTCTGTCTCTCTCTCTCTCTCTCTCACACACACACACACACACACACACACACTGCTAGTACTCCAGATACTGCTATTGCTGTGAATAAGAAATTATCTTTTATTTCAAAATCAAGAGTCTGTGTCTTTTATCAGCACCTGTGAAACCATAGCTGACTCACTTCTTACCATGCAAGTAAGTGAAAATAGCTCTCAGACCCTTTACAGTTTGGGATAGTGTTATCAACCTCTAATCATATGACCAAACACAATTAAACTGGAGCTATGGTCACAAAGAGCTGCACCTGTGGAAGTACTGTGCACTCATCAGTTACAGACAAGATAAAGGGTCTGGTCTACATTTTTTTCTGTTGGACTCCATTCCAAATCTCACACTGTTGTTCAAAGCATTTTGAGACAAATGTCCATATCATTCAGGAAATTTTTGTTTAATGATTCAAAATAAAACAAGGGAAGCTTAAAGGGGAATAAAAGATGCTAGCCAAAAACACAAAATCATATCAGAATAGATAATTTCATCCATTAACTATTTATTCTCTTATTTATTTGTCCATTAACAAATTCCAAAACTTTTTACTGAATTTTCTGTCATAAGGCAGAATCTTGGCTAAAAACTGAATATTAAATAACAAACAAGACAAGCTTCCTCTTTCCTTGAGTTTAAAATTTCTTTACATGGGTATCAGTACACAGAAAATGTATATATACATATATACATGTGTGAGTGTTTGTATATGCATGTGTATGTGCTCGGTCATGTCCAACTCTGCACCCCATGGACTGTGGTTCACCAGGCTCCTCTGTCCATGGGATTTCCCAGGCAAGAATATTGGAGTGGGTATGCTTTTTGTTTCAAAAAATATACAATGCATGCACTTGTCTTAAACAGAACATTCAAGAAAATTTTCAACTCTTTTAGTGGACTTAGGTTACTTGCCTCACAGAATGCTTATTTAAATGACTTTGCAGGCATGCATGCTAAGTTACTTCAGTCCTGGCCTACTCTTTGTGACCCTGTGGGCTATAGACACCAGGCTCCTCTGTCTTTGGAATTTATCTAGGCAAGAATACTGGAGTGGGTTGCCATTTCCTTCTCCAGGGGACCTTCCTGACACAAGGATCAAACCCACATCTCCTGCATTGTTAAACACCTTAAGTTCTCTGCTCTGCCATCTGAATTATCGAAGGAGTTGTGGGTGTATGTGTATATATATATATAGGTCTATATCTATCTCTCCAATAACTGCACTAACTTCTGTGAGGAAAACAAATGGAACATTCTGAAGAAATACTTCTTTGTATATGTTGAGTAACCAACTTTACACTGAATGGCATTGGGCTTAGATGCATTGGATGTGAATGAATTACTCCAATGAATCCCTTAAGAGGAAAATTAAATTGCATTCTTTCAGCAGTTGAAAACAATAAGATATTTAAAAGTAGAATTTTGTTTGTTTCTGTGTCTTGATCTGTTTATATGTGTATATGATTTAAATGTTTGTGTCTCCCCAAAATTCACATGTTGAAATTTTGAAATTTAACCCCCAAAGTGATGGTTCTAAAAAGAGAGACTTTGGGGAGATGAGTAGGCCATGAAGATAGAGCCCTCATGGATGGGATCAGTGTCCTAAAGCAACCCCAGAGGGTTCCCTCCCTACTGCTGCGTGAGGACATCAGGAGAAGGCAGCCATCTATAAGGAAGTGTGCACTCCCCAGAAACCAAATATACCTATACCTATATACCAAATATACCTATATACCTTGGAATTCCTAGTCTCAGTCTTGTGAGAAATATAGTTCTGTGTTTCTAAGCCTCTTAATCTGTGATATTTCCATTATAGCACGTTGAATTCACTAGAATAATATGGTTGAGAATTAAAGCAGTGAGGTTACAATTTCAGTAAAGAGATTAGGCACAGTATTTTTCTTAGAGAGAAGATGCTCCTTTGTCTATTAAACGTCAGTATATTATATGTTTCTTGAAGCAAGAATAACATCTGACTCCTCCTTGTGTTTTCCACAAAGCCCAGAACAGTGCCTTACATAGAGAAGGTAGGTTACATATCCTTTAGAAAATACATATTTCTTTCAAATCTTATATAAAGATTACTTAAATCCACTTTACCTTTTGCAGACTATTTGAAATATGTTAAGAAAAGAATGTTTTCTCTGAATAAATTCTGTATTATATTAGTTCAATAATGATAAGCTCCCTGACTCATTTGTTTATGAAGTGGGGCTCACTGCAAGAACACTAAAACTTGTAATATAATTGCTTTGAATAAATCACCAAACTAATGTATTATAACTTCTGGAAAAATAGTTTCTCAAGTTGGTTTAATCCTGCTTTTAGGTTATGTTCATGATATTTTTATTAAATAAAATAGACAAAATAAAACTCATGAAGTATTGACTATTTTTATTATTTGCTTTGGTTTTTCTCTATGGCACTGGCAATACTGTTTTACAAGAAGATACTATTTTCTAGTTGCTAGGTTTGTTACTTTTGTAAAAATTTTCAAAATATGAAAAATTGAATATTGGTTGACTATTAAACTACTGATCTACACATATAAAAATAAAATATTTAAAGAGTGTGAGCTGGGCATTTCTATCATTCACTTATGCTTTGCCATGTCATATTTGTTTTACAATGTAATTAATACAGATTCTATATAAATTAATGTCACAGCCATTTCTACTTCATCAGTACATTCATTACAGATCATGAATGATTTCTGTTCATTGCTATATTGTGGTCAAAAGGTTGCCTGCCATAGTCCCATATGGATGCAGGTAGATGCTTAAACTACAGTCCTCTTGTTTATTTGCTGGTCTCTGATCACTGTGTCTAAAAGATGGTATTTACTGCATCAGGTATGACTATTAAAAAGTTATTAATGTCTGATATACTGTGATGAAATGGGTAAGTTAATTGACAACTTGTTAATTAAATCAGAACAAAGACAGTCCCTTTGGATTTGTTCTTTATTAGGAATTTTAAAAAAATAAAATCTTGAGATTATTTTGTGTAATGTTTATCATATACCTCAACTCCTAAATTTTCAAGTAAAAAAGAATTACCAAAATGAGTTTAACACATAATAATTTTAAGAAATATTTTTAGACCTACTATATTGTGTTAACTTGAGAAGTATGGGAAGGTATTTTTCCTGGCATTTCCTACTTTCTACATGCCCTTGCTGATGTCATATTTTTCCTATCCACTTATAATGATTGTTACATCCTTTATTATTAATAACAAGCAATTAAATTTCACAATATTACTCCTCTTTGGGGAGTATATTATTTTACCAAGAATCCATAATCAGAAATATCAGCCATTCTTCTTTGGTAAACCAGAACAATATTAATGTCACTGAAATCTCAACACAATTAGTTTATCTGTTATCTTAATGAATGCTGATATCTCTGAACTGAAGGTGTATAATTCACTTTACAATTTACTTTGAATTGAAAACGAGATCTTATTGAAGTCTAGTCATCCCAACTTATTTTAGGTTTCCCATGTAATATAATTTATTTATAGAAACTACTGTATACTTGAGCATCACTTTTTCTGTTGCATTTATGCTAAAGCTTCAATGATTCAAAGAGGTCAGATCTAAAAAGCAACACCTTTTGCAATTTCTGTTTCCTAGGATGAATGGATATCTAATTTTAGTAATATTATACAACAGTATTCAAATAACAGCATCAATTTAAAACATAGTTATCAGTCCTTAAAAATCAAGTATTAAAATATACAAACAACAAAATCTTTGTCAAATTGTAAATGAAATGAACCCACACAAACTGTTCTTGAAACTTTCTAACCTAAGGAATTTGATATCATTGCCTCAGGTTATTAGATTTAGTGACTGCGATATACTTCCTAGGAGAGAATAAGATAGAATCAGCCACTTTTTGCCTAAGGCTGACCTAATAGAGCTCCTGGCATTTTCCTGTTTGTTTTTTTAAAAACACTTCACTGGGTCTTATACAGAAACAAAGTTTGGAAATCTAAATAAATTAAGAATGCTCTTTTGATAAATTTGCCTTTTGCTACATCAAATTAACCTAGCTGGACAGAATGTCATTAAATTAAAGACTATGTTAGGAATTATGTGAAGTAATGCTATTTAGAGTAGCTGCACTTTGAACCGTGGGTTATTGGTCCAGGAGGAGATAGGCACTTGAGAGAAAACATAAATCCTTGCTTCCTCTTTTCCAGAAAGTCTTGATATTGAAAAAATGTCAGCTGAAATACATGGTGTGTTGAATGCAAAGTGATTTACACATTTGTACCAACTCTTTATCCCCTTGTGAATCATGACAAATATTTCATGAATCATTATTAATTCTCATATTTTGCTACATTACCATAAAGTACATTCATGGATTGGCAGCTGAACCTCTAGGATGTTACAATTGAGATGAAATACCATGCATTTTATTTTAATTCCCACTAGAATGGGCTTCCTAGGCAACTCAGTAGTAAAATTTGCTGGCCAATACAGGAGGAGCAAGAGATGTGTGTTGGAGTCCTAGGTTGGGAAAATCCCCTGGAGGAGAAAATGGCAACCTACTGCAGTACTCTTGCCTGGAAAATTCCAGAGCTGAAGAGCCTGGAGGGCTACAGTCCATGAGGTGACAAAGAGACAGGCACAACTGAGCACGCATGCAAACGTCCATTAGGATAAATATATGCAATTTAGTAAGACAGTGAAGACGAAAAAGTTGCTTTGGATATAGGTCCCAGTTTTTAAATATTTCTTGCCAGTCAATCTAAATTATAGAACTTGATTGGTGACTAAATACTTTTTACATGGGCAACTTGATGTGATGCAAACAGGAGAACTTATACAGAGATGAATTATTTTAACTGATTCTTGATTATTTTGCCTAGCAATGCAGAGAAGACTGACTAATTTTAAGTCAACTCTCATGATAATTTGCTGTTACAAATGTAACATTAATTTCCATAGTTATATACATATATTTATATTTAGATTGTTTAAAATATTCTCAATCTATTTAATGTATATTTATCATACAAATATATTTAATATATAAATTCTGTGTATATATTATCTTTAAAATTAAAATGACATTGTAGATGGTTACTAGATGCAACATTTCCCATTTCTACTTAACCACGTAAACTGTGTTGAGTAACAAAATCTCCCTTTATAATAAATCTATTCTTTGTTGGAATGGATGATGATATTTTTCTTATTTCAAAATATGGAGTTAGTCTATGCGTGTACCTGAATAATTTTGCTAATTGGCGGCATGCTTTTGAACTAAAGGAACTCAGAACGTTACACATGAAAATAATGTGGTATGGTGACTCATGATGGCAAGTGATACATACATTAACCAAAGGGGATTTGAAACCCATCCTCAGAGTCAAACTTGTTTTTTTAAGCAATGTTTTAGGCTACTTAGCAACTTTCAAGGAAATGAAGTGCTATCATTCTATGTAAAACATTGAAATCATTCAGATTTATACTTCATGTTCAAAATCATTATACATACTTTGCTAAATTTTGCCTTTTGTTTAGTGAGTATTACTATATTTTATTCTGAAAATTAATATTTTCCTCTTATAATTGTCAATATGAACTAGTAGTAGAATTTGAAATAAAGAGGTAAATTAAAATAAATGTAGGAAAATATTTCCTTTGTAATTTAAAGGTTGGAAACTATTTCCTTTGTCCTAGTTCTCCATGACAAGAAATACGTTATAGTACATTATCAGTTTTAAGTTAATAAGTATAATATACTTTTGGCCATTTTTAGAGACCAGTCTATTTTATTTATTATTTTTAATTTGGAGATATACATTTTATATTCACACAAGTGACATTCCATTTGATAAAACCTAAAATTTCAATAAATCACAGTTTATTAAAATTAAATACATTTAAAAATCACATAGCAAAGTAAAATATAAAAAATTAAATAACTAAACACACAAACACACACACTACCCCCTCTGTTGCAAAAATGGCTAAAACAATAGGCCAGACTAACTTCATAGTTATGTGCTCTTGAAATTTCAATTAATAACAAAGAGAGACAGATCAGAATGGCCTGATTTTCCAGAATTCATGAACAAGTTGCATGGGCTTTAATTAAAGACAAAGACTTAGACAAATACCTCTGAAATTTAAGCCATTCAAAATGTAAGGATTAAATTTTGCACTGCCTACTGTACTCATATTTCCTTCAAAATATGTGTGCCTCCTCTAATAAACTGAGTTGTCCTCCATTTATTTATTTATTTATTTATTTTTCAAAATGTGTGTCTCTGTGAGACAAATGTTCCAAGACCTAACATCCTTCAGGGGATTTTTATTGTCCTCTCACATTTAATCAATAGTTTGGTTTGATGCAAAATGCTTAGTTTCAAATATCTTTTCCATCTATACATAAAAAAGCATACACATACTCAGAAGTCTTTTTTATATGTAGTTACTATAGAAAATTTTGTCGCTGTGATCTTGTACATTTTAGGTATCTGTTCCTTCTCTTGGACATAATTCACAATCTTCTCTTTTTGTCTTTGATATTCTTAAAACTCACCATAATATATCCATGTGTGTGTTTTTTATCTCTCTTATTTGACATTCTTGCAATCAAGTATCTTTCATTTCTCTTTAATTCTCTAAAATATATTTCAATACTTAATCAAATATGTTCTCCCTTTTTTTTTTTTTCCTCTCTCTCTTTTTCTGCTTCATTTTGGCAGAGGTCATTAATGTTTTCAACACATGTATATATTTTACATTGACAATCATCTGACTATCCATTCTTTATTTCAACAATTGTATTTTATGTTAACAGCATCTTTCTTTTCTCCTTATATATATATATATCATTATTTTATATTAATTTTAAGGTTTTATTTTTTTGCCTGTTCCAATAATACTTCACTTTGTGTATGGGGACCACTATATGGTGTTTTTTAGGGGAAAAAGAAAAAGTTGTATTTTTCATATGCTTACTTATGTTGACCTGTGAGTTTATTTCCTTTTAGTATTAGCAATCTATTGTAAAGTCAAGGTATGCTAGACTTTCCTAAACAAACAAAAAACATGAATTCTTGGCAGATAATTACAGCGAAGTTTTGTTTCACATCAGTCAAGATTTATCACATACTGAACAACTTCCTTCTTAGAGTTACAGTGAGCAAAAAGCTTGACTTCTGATGTTACTATGATAGAGTATATTAGGTAGAGTTCTTTGGAGAGATGGGAAGAGAGAAATGAAAGATAATCTTCAGGGAACAAGTCTAGAAGTGGCTATCAAAGTATTTGTCCAAATCCTATTGGCCATAACTCAACCACATTCCCTCACTGAACTGTAAAGAACAGTGTGTATATTTCCACTATGACTACTCTACCTGGTAATGTGCATCAGTGAAAGACTGAAAGACAATAACCATTCCATGAGAGAACTGGGTAATTTAATGAGAAATGCACCAGTGAGGAAGGAGTTTAGAGTCTCAGGTTTTCTCAGCTTACCCTGACCACTCATGCTTGATATTAACTCTGTATGGCAAATCTTACAGTCAAGGTTTCAGTTTTCACCTCTTATGAATAGTACCTGAGGGAGTTGGTCTCTCTAGAAAAATTATATCAAGTACTTACCTCTTCAAGGATTTTACACACTCTTGATATCCTCTTATCATTTGGACTGACTTCTACAAGTGAGGAGCCAGTTAAAATTTGTCCCAAAGGCAGAAACAGAACCTAAAATATACCAATGGAAGACAGCTTTGAGTCTTCACAGAATTTATAGGTGTTTCACTGTTTATTTTTTGTTAGTATCTGAAATATATTTTTATTCCCCAATTGTAAAATTTCTCCAGAATTGACTTTGGAGGAGGGAATCCAAAAATTCAAGTTATTTCAACATTTTGGCAATAACTATAATTTTATAATTTCTTTTTTCAGTTCAGTTCAGCTCAGTCACTCAGTCATGTCTGACTCTTTGTGAGCCCATGGACTGCAGCATGCCAGGCTTCTCTATCCATCACCAACTCCCAGAGTTTACTCAAACTCATGTCCATTGAGTCAGTGATGCCATCCAACCATCTCATCCTCTGTTGTCCCCTTCTCTTCCCACCCTAAATCTTTCCCAGCAGCAGAGTCTGTTCAAATGAGTCAGTTCTTCCATCAGGTGGCCAAAGTATTGGAGTTTCAGCTTCAGCATCAGTCCTTCCAATGAATATTCAGGACTGATTTCCTTAATGACCGATTGGTTAGATCTCCTTGCAGTCCAAGGGACTCTCAAGAGTCTTCTCCAACACCACAGTTCAAAAGCATCAATTCTTCGGCACTCAGCTTTCTTTATAGTCCAACTCTCACATCCATACATGACCACTGGAAAAACCATATTCTTGACTAGACAGACCTTTATTGACAAAGTAATATCTCTACTTTTTAATATGCTGTCTATGTTGGTCATAACTTTCCTTCCAAGGAATAAGCATCTTTTAATTTCATTGCTGCAATCACCATCTTCAGTGATTTTGGAGCCCCAAAAAATAAAGTCAGCCACTGTTTCCACTGTTTTCCCATCTATTTGCCATGAGTGATGGGACCAGATACCATGACCTTAGTTTTCTGAATGTTGAGATTTAAGACAACTTTTTCACTCTCCTCTTTCACTTTAATCAAGAGGCTCTTTAGGTCTTCTTCATTTTTGGCCATAAGGGTGGTGTCATCTGCATTTCTAAGGTTATTGATATTTCTCCCAGCAATCTTGATTCCAGCTTGTGCTTCCTCTAGCCCAGCATTTCTCATGATGTACTCTGCATATAAGTTAAATAAGCGGGGTGACAATATACAACCTTGATGTACTCCTTTTCCTATTTGGAGCCAGTCTCTTGTTCCATGTACAGTTCTAACTGTTGCTTCCTGACCTGCATACAGGTTTCTCAAGAAGCAGGTCAGGTAGTCTGGTATTCCCATCTCTTTCAGAATTTTCCACAGTTTATTGTGATCCACACAGTCAAAGGCTTTGGCATAGTCAATAAAGCAGAAATAGATGTTTTTCTGTAACTCTCTTGCTTTCTCCATGATCCAGAAGATGTTGACAACTTGATCTAATTTATATCTTATTTGATATAATTTTTTAGCATTTATTAATTTCTACTACCTGACATATCCCAATACAAATTATACAGTTAATGCTCTTTATCAAAACCTTCTGCAATATTAAATATACATGTCAGTTGTTTTCTTATTTTCTAACAAATTTCATATTGTATGAACTGGTCAGATATCTAGTTCATAAAATTATATTGAAAGTTCTTGAAAACAAATATTGGCAAATGCTTTCACTTAAATGTAGTTTTGAAAGAAATATTCTTCTCTAACACCACTTTTTTCGATTTTTTTAAAAGTTTTGTTGGTAATGTAAAATGTTTAGCTAGACTATGAATGTTAGATTGAAAAATGTTTATTAGATGTAGGTTCAAATTATCATGTTCTATTAAAATATCTTAGTCCCTGATGAACATCTGTTTGGTAATATGTTGGATCCAGATACATTAAATTAATGACATATATAAAATTATAGGAAATGATACCTTTAGTACCATTATAAGCAGAGCTTTTAAAATTCCATTTGTCACAACCTGTCATCCTGTCATTATATAGCATTATGTAGCATTTAGAAGATGTATATCCTTCATTTTGAAATTCTTTGGAAATTGAAAATATAAATTTCTATGATTTCTCTTGCACTATCCTTTATTGCCAATATGAATAAATCCTTATGTTTTGATTAAAACAGGTATTAAATTCCTCCTATTTGGAAAAATGAATGTTTATCCTCATCTTCTCAGCCTTAGCAGGTGGTTTAATTTTAGTAAACTTCAGAGTTATAATTTCCTGCTTATTAAAAACATTTATTATGATTACTGATGATATTCTACACAGCTGAACAAAACTTTTGCTTTGTTAAATTATTTACCAAAAATGCTGTTTTTTTTAAAAAATAATTTCTTTCCTTTGAGAGATTATTTTGAGGTCTTCAGAGAGGATCTAGAAATGTGGAAATAAAAGGTTTTAGAGTAGTTATGAACTGGTAATTTATATGATTATTTCTTTAAGGCTCATATATATTATCTACTATAAGATACAGAATATTTTGGAAGTAAATCTAAGCTATGATGTACATGAATTTAACTTAAAAATTTTGTCAATGTGTTATCAAACTATGAGTTCTTTTAACATTTATTTATTCAGTAATTTACCAAGTCTTTATAGAGCACCCGCTAAAGGGCAGATACCATTTTAGATTATGCTGGTGGACAAAACACTTGGCTTACAGAGCTTCTAACAGAGGATAGAAATACATAAAAGCAAGAATCCTAAATAAGAAAATTAAGTCTGTGTTCAAAGACGAGGAGTACAATGGGAAAAAATAGATTAGGGTGAGAAAAAGATTGGTAACAGGGGACGGGGAGTTAAAATTTTAAGTAGGAAGCTCAGAGTAGTTATAGTGAAGGTGACATTTGAACAAAGAAATGAAAACGTGAGATAGTTTGCCAAGAACTGTCAGCAGTAAGGCTATTCTGGACAAAAGTATTGGCTATTGCAAAAGCTTAAGGTTGGATCATGCCTGGCATATCTAAGGAATATCAAGGAGGCCCCTGTGAGTGAGTGGGGAGTAGCAGGTATGAGGTCACAGAGGTTAAATGAGTGGCTAGTTCATGTAAAAGCTTAGATGTCATTGTAAAACTCCGGCTTTTATATTTGAAAACTTACCGCAGGATAGAATTTCTACTAATAACTGAGAGTTCAAATGTCTACAACTTCAAGGATACTTATTCTAGTAAGACAGAATAAGAAAAAGAGTTCACGTTTCAATATGGTGTGACAAATCCTATGAGACCCAAGTGTAAGGCGTTATGGACACAAAAAGGCCATCAAAATCAGACTATATACTTGGTGACCTTCTGTTACTATACATTTGTTTATATTTTCTAAATTTTTACAGTAGTGGAATTACACAGTATATGTATACACTCTTTATTTACTGGTTTCTCTCATTTAGCATAATTATTTTGAGAATCATCTAAGCTGTATATATCAATACTTCATTTTTATGCTAAAAAGTATATAGCATAACTTATCATTGCTATGTTAATGATTATTTGCATCATTTCCAAGCTTTTGTATTAACACGGGCTTTGCTTCTCTTGTATAAATTCCTAGGACAAGAATGACTATATCATATAACCACAATATGCTCAACATTTTAAGAAAATTTCAAACTATTTTCATATATGATATATCAAGTTATATGCCAGCAGCAGTTTATGGGATTTCTTGTTGCTTCACAACCTGCTCATACCAGGTATTATCAGTCTCTATAGTTTCAGTTTTTTAGTAGATGTGTCGGTTCATCTCACTGTGATTTTAATGTCTAACTGTTGAGCCTTTTATCATGGGCATATAAGCCATCATGTACCATTGGTGAAGTACTTCTTCAAATACTTTCTTCATATATACAATTGGGTACCTACTCTGCTTTATGATTAGTAAGGTTAATTCTAATTTTTATTTTTTAATAATCTGAGTAGATATTCATTATAAGGGATACAATTTGCAAGACACTTCTCCAATTCTTTGGCTTCTTCTTTTGAAACAAATATTAACAATGCTTTCAAGAAGCAAAAGATTTTAATTCTGATCACACCAAATTAATATTTTTTCTTTCTTTCTTTCTTTCCCTGATAGCTCAGTTGGTAAAGAATCAACCTGCAATGTAGGAGACCCAGGTTCAATTCCTGGGTCTGGAAGATCCCCTGGAGAAGGGATAGGCTACCCACTGCATTATTCTTGGGCGTCCCTTGTGGCTCAGCTGGTAAAGAATCCACCTGCAAGGTGGGAGACCTGGGTTCGATCCCTGGGTTGTGAAGATCCGCTGGAGAAAGGAAAGGCTACCCACTCCAGTATTCTGACCTGGAGAATTCTATGGACTCTAGTCCATGGGGTTGAAAGAGACTGACACAACTGAGTGACTTTTACACTTCACTTTTTCTATCATGGATAACGCTTTTGGTATTCTGAGAAATCTTTGCTAAACTGAGACAAAAATATTTTTATTTTATTTTTTCTCCTAAAGCTTTTATACTTTGAGCTTTTATATTTCACTATATGATACATTTTGAGCTAATTTTTATATCTGATATGAGCTTTGGATCAACATTCTTTTTTTTTTTTCCCCTAACAAGGATATCTAATTATTCTAGCAACATATTTATAAGACTAAAAGATGCTTGCTCCTTGGAAGAAAAACTATGACAAACCTAGACAGCATATTAAAAAACAGAAACATTATATTACCAACAAAGCCGTATAGTCAAAGCTGTGTTTTTTTCCCTTGGAGAGTCTCTTGGACAGAAAGGAGACCAAACCAGTCAATCTCAAATGAAATCAGACCTGAATATCCATTGGAAGGACTGATGTTGAAGCTGAAGTTCCAATACTTTGGCCACCTAATATGAGAAATCGACTCATTGGAAAAGACACTGATTCTGGGAAAGATTGAAGGCAGGAGGAGAAGGGGACAACAGAGGATGAGATGGTTGGATGGCATCACCAACTCAATGGACAAGAGTTTGAGCTAGCTCCAGGAGTTGGTGATGGACAGGGAAGCTGTCATGCTGCAGTCCATGGGGTTGCAAAGAGTGCGACACGACTGAGCGACTGAACTGAACTGATTTTTCTCCACTGATATGCCTGTGTACAGTTGTCAAGAATCAACTGAGCAAAGATGCATGAATCTCTTTCTGGATTCTATTTTCTGTTGCATTGATTTGTCTATTATGACATCATTACATCTTTGTTTTTATTTTTGCAGTTTTATAAAAACAAAGTCAGTATATATTCTTTACCCTTGTTTCTTTTAAAAATTTATTTTGGTTATTCTAAGCCCTTTTATATTTATTTATATTTTAGAATTAGATTGCCAATTTCTCACAACAAAAATAAAAGCCTTATGAAAATTTTAATTGAGATGGCACTTTATCTATCAGGAAAATTGACATCTAAAAATATCAAGCATTCAGATCCATGATTACTATATAACTTTTGATCTATTCTTTTTAAATTTTTTTATCTTAATAAAATTAAAAAATTATTCTGTTTTGTCTTCAGTGTAGAAGTCTTGTACATTTCTTTTTTTAATCAGGTTGGTCTTCAAGTAGTTTGTATATTTTCAGTCAGTTCAGTTCAGTCGCTCAGTCGTGTCCAACTGTTTGTGACCCCATGGACTGCAGCACACCAGGCCTCCCTGTCCATCACCAACTCCCAGAGTTTACTCAAACTCATGTCTGTTGAGTCGGTGATGCCATCCAACCATCTCACCCTCCGTTGCCCCTTTCTCCTCCTGCCTTCAATCTTTCCCGGCATCAGGGTCTTCTCCAAAGAGTCAGTTCTTTGCATCAGGTGGCCAAAGTATTGGAGTTTCAGCTTCATCAGTCCTTCCAATGAATTTTTAGAACAGATCTATTTTAGGATGGACTGGTTGGATCTCCTTGCAGTCCAAGGGACTCTCAAGAGTCTCCTCCATCACTACAGTTGAAAAGCATCAATTATTTGGTGCTCAGCTTTCTTTACAGTTCAACTGTCACATCCATACATGACTACAGGAAAAACCATAGCTTTGACTAGACAGAACTTTGTTGGCAAAGTAATGTCTCTGCTTTTTAATATGCTGTTTAGGTTGGTCATAACTTTTCTTTCAAAGAGCAAGCATATATTTTATGCCACTGTAAATGGCATTTTTCATTTTGTTTATAGTTAGAATATAGAAACACATGATTGTTTATGTTGTTGATTTTTGCAACCTTGCCAATTCCCATCATATATATAGACAATTAAGCCATTTGTGAATAAATTTTTCTTCTCTTTTTCTAAGCAAGATTATTGCTTTTCTTTCTTGCCTTATTGCACTAGGTGAAATTTTATTTCAATGTCTAAAATAATGAGAGGGAACATTCTTGCTATTCTTCTATATTTTAGGGAGCAAATACTCAAGGTCTCACCATTAAGTATGATGTTTAATAGCTTTTTAAAATTTTTGTTCTTTTGTAGATGTCCTTTATCATAATGAGCTTTTTTTTTTTCTTAAATTCATAGTTTGATGAGTTTTATCCATGGTGGACTTTGGCTTTTACCTAAAGATTTCTGTAAACCTATTAAAAGTATCATATGGATGTCCTTTGGTAAGTTGTTATACTTTCAAATGTTAAACTAGCATTTCTGAAACAAAACCCATTTTGTCAACATATGTTAACCTTTTTTATATTTTTGGGGTTCCTTTTTAGTAAAACATCTGAAAGACATTTGAATCTATCCTTGTGAATGATACTGTGTTTTTTTCTTATAATTTTCTTTTTCTGACTTTGGTATCAGAGTAACGCTGGCCTTGAAGACTGAGTTAGAAAATATTCGTTTCCTCTTCAATCTTCTGAAGAATTTATATATAATTGGTGCTGCTTCTTCCTGGACTTTTTTTTGTGGGTATGATTTTAGGGTGAAATACATTTTCTGTAAGTCTATTCATATTTGCTGTATTTTCTAGTGTTTCAATAGCTTGTGTCTTTCAAGAAATATGCTACTTCTCTCATTCCTGTATCAC
Organism: Dama dama; assembly: GCF_033118175.1. Classification (NCBI taxonomy): domain Eukaryota; kingdom Metazoa; phylum Chordata; class Mammalia; order Artiodactyla; family Cervidae; genus Dama; species Dama dama. The sequence continues at coordinate 56,462,973 of NC_083697.1, forward strand.
TAAAAATTAGTAACTAGAAAATCAATTTTTACTTTCTCAAAGAAAGTCATTGATTAATGTACGGGTATTCTCCTATTTCTATGATATCAATCATTTCTAGTTGATTTTTTCAAGTCTTCTATATCTTCTGAATTTGCAGAGTACTTGCAAAAAATATTAAAAGAGGAATGTTTGAAATTATCTAATATAATTGCCAAATTTTCCATTTCTTCTTCAAGGTATAAGTTTTTGTTTAATGTGTACCAAAGATCTTTTATTAGTTACCTAAAAGTTAAGAATTGCTATATTCCTCTGATGAATTGACACTTTTACTTGTTTGTAATTTTAAAATGACCTTCTTTATGTTTAGTAATGCATTTTTCTCTAAAATCCATCTTGCTGCTGCCGCTGCTGCTAAGTCACTTCAGTCAATGTCTGACTCTGTGCGACCCCATAGACGGCAGCCCACCAGGCTCTGCCGACCCCAGGATTCTCCAGGCAAGAACACTGGAGTGGGTTGCCATTTCCTTCTCCAATGCATGAAAGTGAAGCCGCCCAGTCGTGTCCGAGTCGTATGGACCCCATGGACTGCAGCCTACCAGGCTCCTCCATCCATGGGATTTTCCAGGCAAGAGTACTGGAGTCGGGTGCCATTGCCTTCTCCGAAAATCCATCTGACGTCATGTTATATAATAATCAAAGTTTTCTTTTGATTAGTGTTAATATAACATATGTTTTTCTTTTACTCTTAAGATACTTTAATATTTAATTCTTAGTTAATAAATGAATAACTAAGCTAATTAAAAGTTAGTCAATAAAATTAATGAAAGGAGCCGTTTTTTGTCTCTGGAAGCATCAGGCTATATTATCCTAGAATCTTTAAACCATAGACTGAAAACTCCTGTTACTCTAGGTCTCTGTCAAAGGTACAGTTTTTCAATCTTATTCATCTTTTATCTTTTTCCTAATTCTTATTGTCAGTGTGATCTATTTTACTTCCAAGCCTTTCCCTTTGTCTTATACATAACTTGTTTCAAAGGAAATAATTATCTTGCCTATCAGAGAATGCTTTGTAAAAATTTGTTGCATCTCTCTGCCTTAGTAAAAACTGATTCTTCCCTGAATCATTTGAGTTTTTTTTCAAAGTGGGGAAAAACATCCCAAACGCTGTTGTCCTTAGGATCAAGAGTACATATCAGTGTCATTTTTACTCTTTAATATTCTCTTCTCAAATCTCTGTACTTCTTTTTAAAACCTCTGTTTTTTTTTTTAATGTTTCTTATTGTTCTACCTTCATTACAGTTGATTATTTTAATAACACATGTCTGATTATACACTCTTCTTCACTGGAAACTGTAAGATTGGATTTATAGCAGTCTCCTTCACCCCAAATCATACCAGAACCCCAAGTGGCTTCACTCATATATTCTTTTACATAACAGGAGATTCAGCACAATGCTTCTCTGATGACATCCAACCCAATGTATTATGATCTTTCACTTCTTAAGCTCTGCATTTACTATTGCCACTTGTCATACAACTGCTGCTTCTAAGTCGCCTCAGTCGTGTCCAACTCTGTGCGACCCCATAGACGGCAGTCCACCAGGCTCCCCCATCCCTGGGATTCTCCAGGCAAGAACACTGGAGTGGGTTGCCGTTTCCTTCTCCAATGCGTGAAAATGAAAGTGAAGTTGCTCAGTCGTATCCGAGTCGTATGACCCCATGGACTGCAGCCGACCAGGCTCCTCCGTCCATGGGATCTTCTAGGCAAGAGTCCTGGAGTAGGGTGCCATTGCCTTCTCTGTCATACAGCTAGATCCCAATAGTCACTGTGTTATTCAATCAGAAAAGACAGCTCTACCCAAAGTTCTCTTCATATCAGGAAATAAAGATTCCACCCTTCACCTTCTGGACATAAAATAAATGTTAACATAGTCTGTCTTGTACATGCCCCATTCCATTCATCAGCAAATTATATTCATCAGCTACGCAAATACATATAGAAGAGCCACGCCTGAACACTACCATTACCACTGATTTGGTAAAAACACCATAATATGTTCTTGAATCATTGAGCTGTTTGATTTCATTACTTCCAAACTTTCTCCACTTCTCCTTCCTCCCCAGTCTGCTTTTGACATGGCAACTTTCCTGAAAAATAAAATCAGATGGTTTCTTTCTGTTGCTAAAAAAAAATAAAAATAAAAATTCAAAGCTTTTCTAAGTACTAGATGTCATCCATCACTACATTCTTCCTCTACCATCTCTATGACCCTCTTAGTTGCCACCTAGTTATGCCTCAAATGCAACAGACAAGCTGTTCACTCAAGGTCTATGTACTTGTCATCTCCTCTACATGGAACATGCTTTTTATTTATATTTACATGACATCCTTCTTCATTTCCTGTGTTTTTCTGCTCAAATAACATTTCATTAGTGAAATATAACCATCAAATATAAAATAAAATTAAGCTCCACCCTGGCACTATCTATTGACTTTCGCTCTCATTTATTTTTTCTTTGTAATGCCTATCACCATCAGCCATATGTTTATTATTCTATTATCTGTTTATTTTGCAATTACACTTCAACAGAATGTAAATTTTTACTCTCAGATATTTCATACACTCTATGCTATTCTCAGTTGCTCAATCATGTCCCTCTCTTTGTGACCCCATGGACTGTAGCCCTACAGGATCCTCTGTTCATTGGCCTTTTTTAAGGCAAGAATACTAGGACAGGTTGGTATTTCTTGCTCCATGGGATCTATATGTCTTGTATTTTTTGTATTCCTAGAAGGGCAGCTGGAAGATTGTAAGTGCTCAATGAATATTTCATAAAGTTACTTTTGCTGTTATTGGGCTCCTTTGTAGGTTCTACCACTTACTTTAGAAGTCTATATATGTGAGCATTAGAAATAAAATCATGTCACACATTTAAATGAGTAAAAGTTTGTATTAAATGGAAAATTTTGAAAGCTAGATGAATGGCCTAATACTAATATATGGAGGAAAAAGAAGCATAATTTCTACAGTTTAGTAGTAGAATTCTTCTATAGAATTTCTTTAGAATCCTACACTAATGTTCTATAATGGCACTTGTACATTACAATTATGCAAACACTTTTGGTAATTCATATCCTTTTTGTGATTTATTACTGCATCATTTAATTCCTTAGGAGCATTACAGCATTTCAAGTTTTCATGTTCAGTAAATCTTTTGGGATTGCTACCTTTTCTATTCAAGTGGAAAAACTTTCCTGTGATTTCATCTAAAAGGTTTATCCCTCCCCTGCTCAGGAATAAATTCACTATGTTAGTTTCAGAGTTCTGTTAAATTTGCAAATCTGTCACTGATAAAAGCCTTTTCATAGAGAAATATTTTTACACAAAGCACAAAAGTTATATAACGCACTGTTATGTTTGTGTGTGTGTCTATATTGCACAGTGACAGCATTCATCTTATTAACTCCATCTAAGGCAAATAATTGCCAGGTGACTTCCTAATACCTTACATGGTTTGGAATCTAGCATGACTAAAAGTTTTTGGTTTACTAGTGTGTAAATTAGTTTATAAAAAATACATTTTGAATGAAGTATTAGGTTGGTACAGAAGTAATTGTGGTTTCAGATCATGAATTTTAAATCATTATAACTAGGCTCAAACACATCTTTATTAATCAAAATAGGAACCATTACAATCAAAACATTTTTGCCACAAGAAATGTTCAATTATTCCTATAGCTTGAAAATCCATGCTTCAGGATTCGATGAATTGGTAAGCAGTTTCTGCCTCCTGCTGCTTGTGAAAGCATTCTCCCTGCAAAAAGTTGTCCAGATGCTTGAAGATGTAGTAGTTTGTTGTCAAGAGGTCAGGTGAATATGGCAGATGGGGTGAAATTTTGTAGCCAAATTTGTTCAACTTTTGCATTTCATTAATTTGTTGAGCATACTTCTCAGATGTAATGGTTTCACTAGGATTCAGAAAGCTGTAGTGGATCAGACTGGCAGCAGAATCAGATGGCAGTAGATCACCAAACAGTGACCATGATCTTATATTGGTGCAAGTTTGGCTTTGGGAAGCACTTTGGAGCTTCTTCTAGGTCTAACCACTCAGCTGGCCATTGCCAGTTGTCATATAAAATCCACTTCTTGTCACATATCACGACAGAATCTGATTGAGAAATGGTTCACTGTTGTTACACACATGAGAAGATGATAATTCAAAATGATGTATTTTAAATTTGCGGTCAGCTCATGAGGCACCCACTTATTGAGCTTTTTCATCTTTCCAGTTTGCTTCAAATGCTGCATGGCTGTAGTATGGTCAACAATGAGTTCTTCTGCAACTTTTCCTGTAATTGTAAGAGGATCAGCTTCAGTGATGCTCTCAGTTGGTCATCATCAACTTCCTATGGCTGGCCATGATGCTCTATATCTTTAAGACTCTTGTCTCCTTTGCAAAACTTCTTGCACCATCACTGCACTGTACCTTCGTAAGTACTTCCTAGGCCAAATGTGTTGTTGATGTTGTGAGTTGTTTCTGCTGCTTTAGGACCCGTTTTGAACTCAAGTAAAAAAATAGCTCAAGTTTACCTATTGTCTAACATAATTTCCCTAGTCTAAAATACATCTAAAATAAATACCAAGTAATAAATTATTAGCAAAAGACATAAAGTGAGAAATGTACATTAAAATGATGTATAAAATCACCGCATTTAAGAATATATTCCAATATCAAATGGCAAAGTTCAACAATGTGAAATCGCAATTACTTTTACAAAATCAAATATAATGCTCTAAGAGTTATTTGTCAATCATAAACTTTGTGAAGTTTTATTTTGTCAATTTATATTTTCTAAAATTTCATTGAACCCTTCTGTGGTAAGAAACAAATTATAAAAAACCGATTCACTGTTTCTCCAAAATTATCATTATGACATATTAGTAAGATAATCACAGAAGTTGAACTGTTTAAATATTGAACTGAACCTAAAATATTTGATTAGGTATTCTTCTGAGCATTCATTGTTGAAGCAATACTATTATCAATAGGTTGGTACAGTCAAGAAGGGGTAAAATTTCCCTTCTACTCCTTTTGAATTTTTATGGTTTGACTAATAATGAAATTATTAGAACTGAATATGGAACAGCTGACCGGTTCCAAATTAGGAAAGGAGTATGTCAAGGCTATATATTGTTACCTTGCTTATTTAGCTTATATGCAGAGTATACACACACACACACACACACACACACACACACACCTACTCTTTTTTCTGATTATTTTCCATTATTGGTTATCAAAACATTGATTATTCCAAGATATTGAATATATTCAAGATATTGAATACAGTTCCCAGTGCTAAACAGTAAATTCTTCTTGTTTACCTATTTTATACATGGTAGTATGTATGATAGTAAATAACTCAACATTCAGAAAACTAGGATCATGGCAACTGGTCTCATCCAGTTCCAGTTCAGTCGCTCAGTCGTGTTGACACTTTGTGATCCCATGAACCGCAGCATGCCAGGCCTCCCTGTCCATCACCAACTGCCAGACTTTACCAAACCCATGTCCATTGAGTCGGTGATGCCATCCAACCATCTCATCCTCTGGCGTCCCCTTCTCCTCCTACCCTCAGTCTTTCCCAGCATCAGGATCTTTTCAAATGAGTCAGCTCTTCATATCAGATGGCCAAATTATTGGAGTTTCAGCTTCAACATCAGTCCCTCCAATGAACACCCAGGACTGATCTCCTTTAGCACGGACTGGTTGGATCTCCTTGAAGTTCAAGGGACTCTCAAGAGTCTTCTCCAACACCACAGTTCGAAAGCATCAATTCTTCTGTGCTCAGCTTTCTTTATAGTCCAACTCTCACATCTGGTCCCATACTTCATGGAAAATAGATGGGGAAATGATGGAAACAGTGACAGACTTTATATCCTTGGGCTCCAAAGTCACTGCAGATGGTGACTGCAGCCATGAAATTAAAAGACACTCCTTATATCAATGTATGACAAAACCCACTGAAATGTTGTGAAGTAATTAGCCTCCAACTAATAAAAAAAAAGAAAAGCAATGACAAACCTAGAAAGCATATTAAAAGCAGAGATATTACTTTACTGACAAAGGTCGATATAGTCAAAACTATAGTGTTTCCAGTAGTTATGCATGGATGTGAGAGTTGGAACATAAAAAAGGCTGAGCACCAAAGAATTGATGCTTTTGAACCATGGTGTTGGAGAAGACTCTTGAGGGTCCCTTGGACTGCAAGGAGAACAAACCAGTCAATCCTAAAGGAAATCAGTCCTGAATATTCACTGTAAGGTCTGATGCTGCAGATGAAGCTCCAAAGTTTGGCCACCTAATATGAAGAACTGACTCCTTTGCAAAGACCCTGATTTTGGGAAAGATTGAAGGCAGGAGGAGAAGGGGACTACAGAGGATGAAATGGTTGGATTTCATCACTGACTCAATGGACATGAGTTTGAGCAAGCTCTGGGAGTTGGTGATGGACACGGAAGCTTGGCATGCTGCAGTCCATGGGGTCCCAAAGAGTTGGACACGACTGAGCGGCTGAATTGAACTGAATATTTTATTGTGTATATATCCTATATCTTCTTTATGCATTCATCTGTTGATGGACACCTGGTTGTTTCCATGTCTTGACTACTGTAAACAGTGCTGTTATGAACACTGGGGTGCATGTGTCTTTTTTAAATCAGCGTTTTCATCTTTTCTGTATATGTGCCCAGGAATGGGAAGATTCAATGTTTTCAGTATATTTTTACTAAAATGTTACTTGCTTTAAATTAAAAAGAATTATATTCACAAATCCTTTTAAATAAGAGAAATTATTTGATTTTGGAATAAATCAATAAATCATTATTATTAATTATCATTTTTATCTTGGCTTCACTGCACAGTCTGTGGGATCTTAATTTCCCAATGAGGGATTGAACCCAGACTTTCATGTACATGGAGTCCTAACCACTTGACCACTGGGGAATTTCCCAATATCCTTTTAGAAAACAGACTTGCATATTAAATTTTAAAATAACAGTGTCTAATCTTTCCAGCAAACATTAGTTATATTCCTTGCCATCAGCTAGTTCTGAAGTTCTACCAAGTGACCAAGGTCAGGTATGAAATTGCTTAGAGCACAGTGCAAGACAACTGTCCCCTTGACATCCACATTTGCTGCTGACAGGCTGTGCCATATAATTTAGATATTCATAATATTGTTTCATATGGATTTTCAAGGTGGCTCAGTGGTAAAGAATCTGCTTGTTAATGCAGGAGCCCTAGGAGAAACAGGGTCAATCCCTGGGTCAAGAGGGTCACTGGAAGAGGAAATGGCAACCCACTCCAGTATTCTTGCCAGGATAATCTCGTGGACAGAGGAGCCTCACATGCTACAGTCCTTAGGGTCACGAAGAGTCCAACATGACTGAAGTGACTGAGCACACACACACACATATTGCCTTATATTGTACAAAAGTTTTGTGGATGTTTGAGTGAGTGTATATGTGCATACACACTGATCTTTTAAGTATATCTTAAGTAGACAGTGTCAGTTTAACATTGAAAATAGTTCTTATGATCAATGAAGGGATGTTTGCCTTATTAATACAATTCAAAGACATGTGTTACTTATAAAACTTGCTCAAGCATGCCAATCAACCATTCATTTAAATAATATTTCTTGAATGTAGTAGACATCTATAATGTGCCAACAACAACTTTAAGTTCGAAGAACACAGCTAATACACATTTATAACTTTCCTAGCTTTTGTATGTTGCTTAACCTTCATGTTTTCCCCTGATATCTTTATTAAATTCTTGACATTAATTTATCTTTTAAAAGATATCATAAGTGTACACTACTTCCCTTATCCTAGATTTTAAGGTGTGAGTATATAGAGACTATTTGCATTGTTTTACTAATATTTAAACAGTAGATTGATAATAAAAACACAACAATAATGATAAAGCTTCCCATTTTTCACCTTATTCAGTAGTGTTTTGCTTTACCATTAATGTTGTATGCACAAAATGCATCATGACTCTAGTATTCCATGACTCACACTTTCTAAGGCACAAAAGTCTAATGATATGTGTAATATTCTTCAGTTCAGTTCAGTCACTCAGATGTGTCCATCTCTTTGTGATCCCATGGACTACAGCATGCCAGGCTTCCCTGTCCAACTCCCAGAGCTTGCTCAAACTCATGTCCATTGACTCAGTGAGGCCATCCAACCGTCACATCCTCTGTCATCCCCTTCTCTTCCTGCTTTCAATCTTTCCAAGCATCAAGGACTTTTCCAAGGAGTCAGTTCTTCAAATCAGGTGGCCAAAATATTAGGGATTCAGCTTCAGCATCAGTCCTTCCAATGAATTTGCAGGACTGATCTCCTTTAAGATTGACTGGTTTGATCTCCTTGAAGTCCAAGGGACTCTCAAGAGTTTTCTCCAACACCACAGTTCAAAAGCATCAATTCTTCAGCACTCAGCTTTCTTTATAGTCCAACTCTCACATCCATACATGACTACTGGAAAAACCATAGTCTTGACTAGATGGACTTTTGTTGGCAAAGTAATGTCTCTGCTTTTTAATATGCTGTCTAGGTTGGTCATAGCTTTCCTTCCAAGTAGTAAGCAGCTTTTAATTTCACGGCTGCAGTCACCATCTGCAGTGATTTTTTTATACAAAAGTCTGTTACTGTTCCCATTGTTTCCTCATCTATTTGCCATGAAGTGATGGGGCCAGATTCCTTGATTTTTGTTTTTTGAATGTTGTGTTTTAAGCCAATCTTTTCACTCTCCTTTTTCACTTTCATCAAGAGGCTCTTTAGGTTTTCTTCGTTTTCTGCCATAAGGGTGTTGTCATTTGTGTATCTGAGGTTATTGATATTTGCCCCAGCAATCTTGATTTCAGCTTGTGCTTCCTCCAACCCAGCATTTCTCATGATGTACTCTGCGTAAAAGTTAAATGAGCAGGGTGACAATATACAGCCTTGATGTACTCCTTTCCCAATTTGGGACCAGTCTGCTCTTTCACATCTGGTTCTAACTGTTGCTTCTTGACCATAGTAAAATTAATTTCAAAACCCAAAGTTTTCAGAACTAAAACTTAGACAAAGCAATGTTATATCAGTGACAAGACTAAAGTGAATTATTGCATTATCAACTTGCTTTATGAAAACTAATGTTTTTGACAATAAATACTTCAAAGGTAGTGTGTAGGAGGGACTACTGCATCAATGACAACAGAAAATAAAATTACCTAAATGGTATTATTTTGTGTCACTCTCAATAGACTATAGTCCTCTTGGGTACACAGAACAGATGTCCAGTTGAAATATTAGAATGTACACTGGACTTTTTCTGGGAAAAAAAAAGACTGAAAATAGCTCTGCTTTGCATTTAAAAGACAATTAGCCATGGAACAAGACCTAGTTTTTTTTGGTATACTTTTGTTTTTTGTAAATATTGGCCAACATCAATTTTTTTTGTACATTTAGGGATTAAGTTATTTGCCTTCCAATAAACAATAAATCTGTCTCCTTTTTAAAAGCAAATATTCATAGGGAAGCAACACACTGGCTTATTCATTATAGCTATGTTTTAACGTTTTTGCCCTAGAGTTTAAATATACACTTTAATTTGCCTCAGTATTATTTGAAATGATATTATATGATGACTTCTTTCCAGTAGACACTTACAACAAAAATTCCAAATAATTTCCACTTATTCTTTTTGCTATTGTTGTCATCAATATCATAAATGTATAACATATCCATACCAAAAGGGTTTATACTAGGATTACAAGGTTGATTAAATATTCAAAAGCCAATCATTAATTTATTATGTCAGCAGTTTAAAGAAGAAAATCATATCATCAGTTCAATAATACATCAGAGTGTAATAAAAATACAACATCCAGTTATAATAAAAACGCTCATCAAACTAAAAAAGAACAAGAAACAAAGACCTATAATTAATATCCTTCTTAGTGGGGAAACACTAAATTATTTCTTCCTAATATAGAGAAAAACTGAAAAACTCACCGTTCTCACACTTCCTATGCAACACAGTACTCCTTATTATATTATAATATCTTCATCTATCCATCTATGTGAACTTGGATTCCATTGGATTTTCCTGTTTACTTTTGTTCCCCTCCATCATGATTACATTCCAACAAAAATCATTTTTTTCTTTATCTGTAATTGTTCCTGGATTCCCACATTTATTTCCTCTCTGTAAATAAAATATGCATCCTAACAGAAAATTTTGTCTAAAATATGAATTTAGCTTAAATTTTCTGTATACTAATTGATCTACGTGTTTATAAAGGCTTATTCCATTTCTGGAAACATTACCACAGAATTCATTTTTGAGAGAATATAGTCATTCTTCCAGTTTTTACTTAGATGTCAACTTCTCTTCAGGAATTGACATCTAAGTAGAAACGTTGGTTTTTCTTCAGGAGTTGACGCTGCTCTGATCTCTGTCTTGGGGATGGAGGACAAATATAGTGGGAAGAATGTTTCTTAGGGAAACAAAACTTGTGGAAGGCATAGAGCTCATGCTCTTGCTCAGTTGCTAAGTTGTGTCCAACTGATTTTGATCCCATGGACTGTAGCCTGCCAGTCTCCTCTGTCCATTGGACTTTCCAGGCAAGAATATGGAAGTGGGTTGCCATCTCCTCCTCCAGGGGATCTCCCCAACTCAGGGATTAAAACTGCATCTCCTGCATTGGCAGACAGATTATTTTATTTTATTTTATTTTTTACCACTGAGCCATCTTGGAAAGAGCAGAAGACATAAAAGTTAGCAAGACTAGCCAGAGAGAGAAGTCAAGTTGCCGTGGTTCACGTCATAGGAGATTAAGGAGCTAAAATCCTGGATTAGAATTGTAGTGCAATTGATCCAAAATATCTTAGTGGTTCTACCCTTTATATTTTCCCATTTATGTAATATTCTGAAAAATTAAAATAATTGGGGTAGAAAAATCAGCAATTGCATGTGTATTTTTAGTGGGATTGAGATAAGAGATTGACTATTAAGGCATGATAAATAACTATTTGTAGAAGTCTCCTGTATCTTGATTGTGTGATAGTTATAAAACTGTGTGTTTGCCAAATTCATGAAATTACATGTCTATGCAGGATTCATTTCATGATATTTAATTAATAACATGGCAAAAAGAAAATAGCAGAGCTAAATTACATTGACAAGTTTAAAATTAATAAATATCTGGTCTGCTTAACAGATTAAAGAGGGACAACTTTTATACAAGACATTAGTAATCAATAAGTATATATGAAATAGGCTCTTAATACAAGTTATACACATATGTAAAAATTTGAAAGATGTTGCCAAAATGTGTCTGTATCCATTTCTGTGTGTGTATGTGTGCATTACATCAGAAAAAATTATAAAATATAAAATATTATATAAATAAAATATAAATATATAACATTAAATATATTTATTATACTTATATAATAAATAAATATAAATAATATATAATTATATATTAATATAATATATAATAAATAAACATTAATGTTAATATAATATTAATGAATATAATAAATAAAAATAAATATTAACATTAATATACAAATGTAATATATAATAATATAATTAATAAATATATTTATTTTACTATATTAAATATTAAATTTATATATTATATTAATATTGTATATTAGATATATAAAATAAATATTTATATGTTTTATATGTGTATAAAATATAAAAAATCTTATATAAGAAAAATAAAATATGAATAATTCAATAACAATGGATATATTAATAACAAAAGATGTGTACATTGTAAATTACTCTAAAGTAAACTCCAAATCTCTTATAAGATGAAGACTGATTCATGATATGTAAAATCATAGAAGTGCTGAGAAGATTTCCTGGAGCAAATTTTCCATGTTTACCTCATCTTGGGAATGAAAGATTAACTTTAAAAAAAAGAAAGAAAGTCTAGAAGGGAAATCTACCACTGAGGATTATTCAAGAAAGTCTATAATCCAAAAGAAGAAAGAAAAGGAACCAAAAAAAATTGTGATGATAGCAACAAAAAATTAAGCAGAAAAAATCAAATCTTATTTTTTTATAAAAACTTTATTCTGGTAGCTTCAGTGTATAGCATATAACCTTACAGGTTATATGACATTGAAGAGTGTGCACTTTAGTAAAAAACTACATTTTAGCTCTTAGGTTCACTCACTTAAGTTTCGGCATCAGTTAATGGTGTCTTCAGAGTGACTGGGTTCCTACTCTCTTCCCACATAACTTGCGTAAAAAACTTACCTCTCGGGGAAAAAAAAATGTGTATATATTTATATGTACCTATTTTGTATCAATGAATCTGTGCAGTTTATCAAACCAATCTCTAAAGTTGAGTTTATCTAATATCACAGATATAGTTTTTGTTTAATTTTCCTCATATATTCAAAATCTTTATTTATGTGTTCAGTAACTCTATATATGTCATGTCTAGAAAATCACAAATAATCATTAACATCAAAGATATCCTTGTCTACCTGGGAGTGTGTTGATTTTATTCTATTTTTTTCTCTTCATATATTACCTGATTTTTTAATCTTCCAGACATAAAACTGATATTAAAACAAGGTAATACTTTACTTTTGTAATCAGAAAAGATGATGAAACACTCTATTTCTTTAGAGCTTAGGATAATGTATCAGCTATCTATTGCTATTTAAGAAATCATCCCAGAATTTAGCATCTTAAAAGTATGAATCTTTACCATTTTACACAGAGTTCCTTATGAGACTACAATTAATATGTAGGCCAAAGCAGCTGTCTTCTTAAAGTTTACTTGAGTCTAGAGCCTGACTCCAAGAACGCTCACTGAAATGCTTGACATCTTAGTGCTGGCTGTTGACAGGAAGCCAAGAATTCCTCGCCATGTGACTTTTCCCATCTGATTGCTGGACCATGCTTATGATATAAGATTTAGTTTACCCCAGAGCTAGTGAACCAAGAGACAGCAAAGTGAAAACAATTATGTCTTTTACCAACTAGCCTTTGAAATCACAGGACATCATTTTAAAAATGTGTCCTACTTAAAACAAAGGTGAGACTTAATCAGTTTGGTAGGGGGTGGCTCTAAGTGATACCAGGACAAAGAAATCATCAAGGATATTTAGATTGGATTGGATTGGCTCCTCCATGTGGTATTTTCACTGGCTATATAGCTTTAATCAATAACAGATTTTTCAGCTTTTTAAAAATTCTAGCTACATGAACAATGTACATATTGGAAACATCCATTTCCACAAAATGAAATGAACAAAAAAACTTATTTGACCTTCAATTTCTGGAACTTTTTTTTTAGTCTTACCAGTATTTCATGATATAATATTTTGATTTCTCTCTCGGATATAATGTCATTAACTATTTTCCCCATAGCCTTTTTTATTTGCTAATGTAAAGTTCTAAATAGGTCAATGAAAGTGGCTTAGTAAAACATAAGGGGAAATATTAAAAAAAAGGATACATTCTACTCTAAGTGGGAATATTTATTCTTAGGATATCTGATAAGTAATGACAAAGCCATAAACTTGGGAAATATGTCACTGGATCATTGGCCAATTTTTTTTTCTGATGATAGCTATGAAACAGAATAATATAAGTAAAGTATTAGTATGGAAATTAGTGTAAAAATTGGGGATTTGAAAACTGCTTGCTGTAATAGAAAATTATTCTAATATATGAAAATTATAGCCATTTCAAAAGTCCACATTTTAAAGACTCTGAAGTCCTCATAAATTTTCAGAATTTTTTGAGTAATTAAAAAATAACCTCAGATTTTTAGTTTAGAAAAGAGAAGTCATAGATTTAAGCATTATCTTTAAAAGATGATTTACAATTTTTTTTTGTTATTTGAAATTAAATAAGACATTTATCAGATCAACAAATATTGAGTACACTCAACTCTGCCTTAAATGCTCAGATTTCCCACTGTGTTAAAGATATTAATACTGAAGAAATATCACTGAAAATAAAGTTAAAATTTCCTTTGATAGTGGTATCTTAAAATAGAACAGAATTTTATCTGTTAGGAGTAGTTTAGATGTATCCATCTTTGAAGTCAGATGATGGAGTTGTATGACCTATCCAAGTTTCTACTGACCCTATGATTTCATGAGAAAAGAAGGGTTTTCAGCTTTTGAGTTCCCATTCTAAAACTTATTCAAAGCAATGCGACAGATTTGAATGCAGTCTAAGCTGATAAAATATTCTTATGGTTAACTTTAAGTGCAATACTTTTTAATAATTTCACTAATGAACATCGCTAGGGAATACAAATTCTGCTCATTAAGGCTATGTAAGATAATGATTAAATCTTTTTTTAAAAAAATCTGAGGTTCTTATATTTAAGGTTCAGGAATAATATGATTTCATATGTTGATAGTTTTAGGGCTATTATTTCCAAACTCTGCCAGACCTCTAGCTTGAAACTATGCAGGATGTGAGTGGGCAAGGAAAGGGGAACAACTAAACTAACCTTTAAGAAACTACTTACCACTGTGTAGGGCATATTCTCTCAATCATATATAATTTTTCATGAAATCTGAATTGAATATAATGGTATTTAAGTATTGGCTGATTTCTATTGGTAAGAATGATAGTTTCTTGCTTTAACTAATCACTAATTTAATTAGTGGTTTAAATTTTTCTTTAAAAACTTTTTGGGTTAACAAAAGTAGATTTAAGCAAAATATTAAATAAAACTTAGAACAGTTCTATGTGACTATTGCACATAAAAAGCTTGAGTTCACAAACACAGCTTTAAGACTTAGCTTTTACAATTCAGAGGTTTTCCTTTGCACTTAGGTATGCTAACCCAAACATGGAACCACAGAAATTTAGGAAAAATTTAATTGATTCCATTTAATTAGCCCTATGGAGAAGGAAATGGCAACCCATTCCTATACTCTTGCCTGGAAAAGTCCCATGGGCAGAGAAGCCTGGTTAGCTACAGTCCATGGGGTCGCAAAGAGTCAGACATGATTGAGTGACTTTACTTTCACTTCACTTTCAATTAGCCCTAAATTCTTTCAATACAAGATCAAAGCCAGGAAGGTGTGATAGGTCAGTTATAGAAATGAACTTCATCAGGACCCACTGTCAGCTATCAACATCTTCCCCTCTTCCTCAGATCACTCTTGGTAATTGCTCATCAATGAATTTGTAATAGTTACATTCTGGCATTGGGATGGGGTTTGGGTAAAGTAGATTGGCTGTTAGAGCAAGTTCCATAAGCTGGCTTACATAAAAGATGCCACATGAGATAGCTCAGTTCTATCTCATCTTAGTACAAGTGGTACAAGTTATCTTAGTACAAGTTCTTGAAGAGAGGATTTAAATATATCACTCTTCAAATGCCAAGTTAATTACAAGATCAAAAAGACATGAGAGTGAGAAACTGGATAAAAGTGATGCTCCTTGTTGTGACCCAGAGTGCACCTTGCTACTCTAATAGAATTTTGCACCTCAGATCCATTCATGAGCTTGTAGCCTTATACTTCCTGAATTTAGAAGATTCACGATTTATAGATAAGACTCATGGAGGAATCATGTCGCAAGTTTCCACTCAAATTACATCTTTGGACTCTAACACACAGCAATTCTCATTCATTCAAAAACATATTTGGTAAATGCACTGCTATATTTCTGGCATTTTTCTAGAATTAAATTGAGGAAGAATTTGTCCTTGTGGAAATTTGGAATAATGATTAATACATAACTAAATAGAAAATTGCAGTAAGGTTATCTGATGTCAAGATCTGGATAAACATAGTATAATATTGAAAGTTTGAAGAAGGTTACTATAACTCATGTTTATTTTTTATCCCAAAATACTGCAAAGGACAGAAAAATCCATTGAATAATACAATAAACATTATCCTGAATCCTAAATTAACAAATCCCAGATGAGTGTTTTCTTTTTTTAATGTCCTTAGATTGTGTTTTCTGTTTAAATTAAATAAATTAAACCATATGGATAAACTCAAAGTCCCCTAGGAACTGGAAAGCTGTATGCAAAACACTTGCACTAATTCAGCCTTCAGTGATTATGGCAGAAACTATGACCTGTCACCCAGCTCCACCAAGTAAGAAATGTGCACCCTGATGGGACTGACATTGTCAGCTGCTTCAGGGCTTACCTCAGCCTTGGACAGCCATGTGATTTCATACAAGGTCAGTCTCCTCCCAGGCTCACCCAATGATGGAGGTGAACGTAAAAATGGTGTGACATTTTGAACTAACACAGAACAACTCTGATGGACCATTTTAGCTTCAGAACCCCTGCAGTCAGCCGAGGCAGCCATCAGGCCACCATCATAGACGGGCTTCTCTCTTAGCCCACCATGCTTTCTTCCTCTTCCTTCAAACGGTATCAACTCCAATTAAAACCTTAAGTAACATTCAGATCACTAAACCCCATTTCAGAGTCTGGGGAAGCCACTTCTGACAATAACCAAAAAGAGTTTTCCTACAAAAATGTGACTTCTAAACAGAGACCTGAAAGATCATTATATGTTTATCCCAAAGAGATATGCGGAATTATGTCTACATGAATAGAACACATTCTTCAAACATTCTTCTAGCTCAGAAGAAAATATACATGAAATATGAGTTTGTATTTTCAATGTGGTAATGAATTTTGTGGTTGCAGGAAGGAGAAAAAATGAAAATAGGAGAGAAATTATGAATGAAGAAATAAAGCTATTTAATGAATAAAACAATAATGGGAGAAAATGAAATAAAATCAAGATGATTCCAGGTTTATAAAATGTAGCAATGAGGGGGGAGTCTCTTTCAGGAAAAGATGAATATAGTTTTTGACATGAAGAGTTTGGGGAAGTGACAATTAACCATATGTATAAATCTTCCAAACAACTGAAAACATAACTCTAGCCCATAAGTTAAAAAAGCATTTAATTGGTTCATCCCCTTATGTTTTGAGACTTTTTGTATTTGTTTCTGAGCATAGAGTGGGGAATAATTCTGGTATGGTCACTGTCTTCAGAGTGCTTACAGCATAGGATCAAAGACAGATATAATGCACATAATCATACAAATAAACAGATACAGCAAACTGAAATAATCCCCATGGACAAAAAACAGAGTATGAAGAAATGAAATGGAGGGGACTTAACTGTGGGTATCAGAGAAGGACTCTGGAGGCCATTTAATATATTTATGTTAAAACTTGAAGGATGAATAGGCTTCAGCTTAGCAAAAAGCAGAATAAGAATTTTCTTACCAGAGGAAGCGGCATCTGTCAAGTGTTTACACTCTGTCTTAAAAGATATGGTAGAACTTGGTTAAAACTGGTAGCCTTTCCCTTCTCCAAGGGCTTCACTAGTTGTTCAGTTGGTAAAGAATCCACCTGTAATGCAGGAGAGCCCGGTTAGATCTCTGGGTTGGGAAGATCTCCTGGAGAAGGGAAAGGTTACCCATTCCATTATTCTGGCCTGGAGAATTTCATTAACTTCATAGTCCACGGGGTCACAAAGAGGCAGACGCAGCAACTGAGTGACTTTCGCTTTCACTTCCCTTCTCCAGGGGGTCTTCCCAACCCAGGGATGGAACCCAGGTCTCCCACATTGCAGACAGACTTTTTTTTTTTAACCAGCTGAGCCACAAGGGAAGCCCAAGAATGTTGGAGTCTGTAGCCTATCCCTTCTCCAACAAATCTTCCCAACCAAGGAATTGAACAGGGGTCTCCTGCATTGCAGGCCGATTCTTTACCAACTGAGCTATGAGGGAAGCCCTGGTTAAAACTGGAATGCTAGCCTAAATGCCATCGGAGAGTCGCTGAAAAGTTAAGGCAAGAAAGTAACAGAGGAATGAAATTTGAGAGTTTTCTGTGTCCAGTTTATAGTAGAACCCAGGAAAGCAAATGCTCTGGGGGAAAAGAGTAGGTAAGGGAAAGAAAATAGGACAAAGACAGACCTGCAGGCTCTTAGGAATAGAGATAGATATCAGAAAGTAGAAAAGGAATTACAAAGCTCAGAGGGTTTTAAAAACTTATAAACATACAGAACTGAAGTAGATGCAGTACTGTCAAGTAATCAAAGAAAGGCTGACAGATTTTTTTAAATGACCAGTAGATCATGAATTCCGGTTTTAAAATAAAGTCACACTGACATAATCTTACATTAAGAGAAGTACTGTAAGACTGAATTACAGGGTTTTCGGTTCTTGCAAGATTTCCTGAACATCTCTATGCTGTTGTAAACTATTCATTATACATATTTTTTTTTCCTACTTTCTTAAGGAAAAAAAAAAAAGTACTTATTTTCTTTTGGTAATTTCCCAAAGTGGTTGAGTTTTAAATTTGCTTTTAAATTGGGTTTATAAATAGTTTCTACTAAGCATTTTAGAATTCAGTTTCAGAAAATTTGAGGCAGATTTTATAAGGTAGTTCAAATTTTCACTAACTTATCAGCTTCATTAAAAAGCAGAGACATTACTTTGCCAACAAAGGTCTGTCTAGTCAAGGCTATGGTTTTTCCAGTAGTCATGCATGGATGTGAGAGTTGGATGATGAAGAAAGCTGAGGGCAGAAGAATTGATGCTTTTGAACTGTGGTGTTGGAGAAGACTCTTGAGAGTCCCCTGGACTGCAAAAAGATCCCGCCAGTCCACACTAAAGGAGATCAGTCCTGGGTGTTCATTGGAAGGACTGATGTTACAGCTGAAACTCCAATGCTTTGGCCACCTTATGCGAAGAGTTGACTTACTGGTAAAGACCCTGATGCTGGGAAAGATTGAAGGCAGGAGGAGAGGGGAATGACAGCGGATGAGATGGTTGAATGGCGTCACCCACTGAATGGACATGAGTTTGGGTAAACTCTGGGAGCTGGTGATGGACAGGGAGGCCTGGCTCGGTGTGGTCCATGGGGTCGCAAAGAGTTGGACATGACTGAGTGACTGAACTGAACTGAAATCAGCTTCATTTAATTAATCTTATTAAACTAATTGATTTCAATTTAATAATAATTAGAATTGAGCATTTTCTAATATTTTGGAGAATGTGTATATATATATATATAATTGTAAATAAAACATAAAGAATAACATATAATATAGTTGCCCTATACACATTATTGTCTGCCCTTTTAAAATGTACTTATTCCTGTTTCTGACTTTCTGAAAAGTGATATTCTAGTTACTTCTTTTCATTTGTTTGTTCAAAGTAAATTATAAAACTGACTACCCACTCCACCATTAACAAATGATCTTAAAAGTACTTATATATCTTTAAATTGGCTTATTTTCTTGTATTACAGTGTAATATAGGGCAAAGAAAGGAAAGAGAAAGGAGGGAGAGAGTAGGGTGGGAAAGGGGGAGAAAGGAAGGGAGAAGAAGGAAGAGAAACAGCCTGGAGACATTACAATTGCTTTTATCTTAGTTACAAACAACATATCATAAAATCAATAATAGCACTCGTGGGCATGTACTAAGCGGAAACAACACCAATTCTTCTTTTTTAGGTCTCCCAGTGCCACCGAGTCTAGCTATCAAACTGTACTTTTACCTCTGGTTCACAATACTTAGTCAGTAATTTAAATTCCATGAGGGCCTCCAGGGACATTTTGAAAACATGGATCTTTTTTAAAGGCTATTATTATGTGACATGCAGTTATACTACATCAAATTATTAAATTGTTTGTATTATTCTATTAGTTTGAATAAGCCATCAATTTGATGATATGCTCAAAGATAAGTGCTAAATAAAAATGACAAATTGTGTGGGTAGCAGCATTCTCTACAAATGAAATTCACTAGGAAATAGAGATATCCCCCTACTTCCACACCACATAGAGTTCCAAAGAATCTGGAGCAACTGTTTCATCA
Organism: Dama dama; assembly: GCF_033118175.1. Lineage (NCBI taxonomy): Eukaryota > Metazoa > Chordata > Mammalia > Artiodactyla > Cervidae > Dama > Dama dama. The sequence continues at coordinate 56,482,881 of NC_083697.1, forward strand.
AACCTTTCAACTCTTTCCTTCCTCCCTGTTCTTGACTTTTACAAATCTGTTCCAGAATCTTTTTTGGTCAGATGGAGATAGAGATAAAAATCAATCAAAACTTAAACTTTAAATCCTCATATTTATTCCCTTTCAAAGCTTAATGTCTCAGAATGAACTAACAAGTGCTAATTCCCATTTCCTCACAATTATTCCCTTTTAATCCCTCTACATGACAGTTTGAAATTCAATAAATATTAAATGCTTAAAGCAAGAAAAAAAATTAATTTCCAGATTTACTGGCATCATATCTTTCCTTTATGTATATTAATTATACTTCATTTGGTTTCTAACTCTGTTTGTCTTTGTCTTTGTTTGTCTTTGCTCTATTGATTTTCTCAGCTCTCTGTCTATTATATCAAAATTTCATTGTATAATTCAGTTCTCAAAATTCTCCCTCAGCTCAGGTAGTAACTGTAATTTTGAAATGATTGAAATTATTTCTCTAGTCAATCATCAAACTTCTTCTGTACCTTAAGCGTTACCTACATCATCTAAATTTCAATTGTTGAAACTCTTATACAATGTTTTATCTGAGAAGTTACGACCTTGAGAATCTCATTGTCCATCTCTCCTCATTTTCTATACTTCTGTATGTCTCCTGCATTCCACCATACGAATATCCTACTTTAAACTACTACACTGTATTGCTACTGGTTAAATCCTTGTCTGCATTTTGCCATAAATCTTTTTGATAGTGAGATGAAATTATCATTTGTGGTTAACAACATTATCTTCTTGGTCAAATGTTGCCACAAACCTCCCAGTTTCTAACACTTTCTAGTCATATTTAAGTAGCTTGATCATTCTTTACTGAAAGTCATAGATTTTATTCTTAACTATTTCAGTTTAGAAAAATTACAAAAGTTATGAAACACTTAAAAACAGAACAGTAGAATATAGTACTCTATGTCCATATATAGGCATCAACAAATAACAACATTTTGTTTACCTTATTTCATAAATACATTCATTTCTTTTGCTGTGTTCATTTCTTTTGCTTTTGTTTGTAATTCTTTGGTTTGCTTTTTATTTTGTCTTTCCAGTATATTTTAACAAAAATCCAGACAGTGTGTCACTCCACATAAAATTACTTCAGTAAATATCAAATAAAGAGGTTTCATGTTTTAATGGTTACAGCAATTTATATTTCTTGTGTTCTATATCTTTTAAGTATCCCATTATTTTAAACATATATAAAATTTTACAACTGATTTTATTCTTATGAGCCCATGCTGCTTATTTTATAATCTACTTTAAAATTATTACCTTATATTTACTTTACTTAAAATGAGAGCTATAGCTATTTACATAATCATCAGTTTCCTCTTCCACTTCCTCAAAAAATTTATACGTATCCAAATGGTATAATTTATTAGTTGACTTTCAATATATACCACAAATACTAAGATAATTGTCTAAATGCATGAAAAACTTCTTATTGCAATTGAGATGGAATAACAGGGATTAGCATGACTCCCTTCCATGAAATAAAAATCTGGACAAAATACATTAGACAATGGATTTTAGTCCTTAGATGGCAGGCAACGCCGGACAGAAATGCTAAGAAAGAAGTCAACAAGGTAAGCCCTAAGATAGTTCCAGTTTAGAGATTGAATGGCAGGAAGAAGATTTAAGAAAGCTGATTAGCCTGCATGAGTTGAAAAGGTGGTTTGGGAGTCTGACAATGCCCAAAAGCTTAAGGATTGCAGGGTAGAATTCCACAGAGGGAGAGCTGCAGTGGGAAACTCCAGAGGTCTACAGATTTCCCATAGAATCTTTTGCTGAGGAGAAAGAACCACACAAAAAGATCAGTACGTATAATCCTCCAAACTTAGTGAAAAGTGTTAGTCCCTCAGGAGTATCTGACTCTTTGCAACCCCATGGACTCTAGCCCATCAGGCTTCTCTGTCCATGGAATTCTCCATGCAAGAATTCTGTTCAGTTCAGTTCAGGTCATTTCAGTTGCTCAGTCGTGTCTGACTTTTTGCAACCCCATGAATCACGGCACGCCAGGCTTCCCTGTCCATCTACAACTCCCAGAGTTTACTCAAACTCATGTCCATCGAGTCGGTGATGCCATCCAGCCATCTCATCCTCTGTCGTCCCCTTCTCCTCCTGCCCCCAACCCCTTCCAGCATCCGGGTCTTTTCCAATGAGTCAATTCTTCACATGAGGTGGCCAAAGTATTGGAGTTTCAGCTTCAGCATCAGTCCTTCCAATGAACACCCAGGACTGATCTCCTTTAGGATGGACAGGTTGGATCTCCTTGCAGTCCAAGGGACTCTCAAGAGTCTTCTCCAACACCACAGTTCAAAAGCATCAATTCTTCAGTGCTCAGCTTTCCTCACAGTCCAACTTTCACATCCATACATGACCACTGGAAAAACCATAGCCTTGACTAGATGGACCTTTGTTGGCAAAGTAATGTCTCTGCTTTTTAATATGCTGTCTAGGTTGGTCATAACTTTCCTTCCAAGGAGTAAGTGTCTTTTAGTTTCATGGCTGCAATCACCATCTGCAGTGATTTTGGAGCCCAGAAAAATAAAGTCTGACACTGTTTCCACTATTTCCCCATCTATTATTTCCCATGAAGTGATGGGACCAGATGCCATGATCTTCGTTTTCTGAATGTTGAGCTTTAAGCCAACTTTTTCACTCTCCTCTTTCACTTTCATCAAGAGGCGTTTTAGTTCCTCTTCACTTTCTGCCATGAGGGTGGTGTCATCTGCATATCTGAGGTTATTGATATTTCTCCTGGCAATCTTGATTCCAGCTTGTGCTTCTTCCAGCCCAGCGTTTCTCATGATGTACTCTGCATATAAGTTAAATAAGCAGGGTGACAATATACAGCCTTGGCGTACTCCTTTTCCTATTTGGAACCAGTCTGTTGTTCCATGTCCAGTTCTAACTGTTGCTTCCTGACCTGCATACAGGTTTCTCAAGGGGCAGGTCAGGTGGTCTGGTATACCCATGTCTTTCAGAATTTTCCACAGTTTATTGTGATCCATACATCAAAGACTTGAATTGCACAGAGGTAAAATAATATGTGTCTCCCAAAGTATAATTAACAGTCCTAGTTTACTTGGAATGGGCTTGGGTTTAGAACTGAAGTCCCTGTATTCTTGGAAATGCATCCATACTAGGCGATTTGAGACAGCCGATCAACAGTAGCAGAAATTTTATAGTTTGAAGTGTGCCAGGTTAGGAAATCAGGTGAGCCATGCTTTGGTGGTGAACACTTCGCCCTAGACTAAAGGCTGTTCAGACCGTGTCTAACAAAACTTACTGAAAGTGAAAAAGTGAAAGTGAATGAAGCTCAGTTTTGTCCAACTCTTTGCGACCCCATGGATAGTACTGTCGTGCCTGTCATTTTTGTAGTGTCTGATTCTTTGCAACCCCATGGGCTGTAGACTTCCAGGCTCCTCTGTCCATGAACATGTCCAGTTTTCCCCAGGCCAGAATACTGGAGTGGGTAGCCTTTCCCTGCTCCAGGGGATCTTCCCAATCCAGGGATCGAACCCAGGTCTCTTGCATTGCAGGCATTTTCTTTATCAGATGAGCCACCAGCGAAGCCCATAAAACTTAATAGTTAGTCTCAAAGGATAAAACTATTTTCAGGTAACTTCAAAGGTCAAATGTATTCAAAGGAATAAAAAAAAAAAAATCCAACCCCCAACTAGTTATTATCCATAATGTCTGGTATCTAACAAAAAAGTTGCAGGCACGCAAAGGAACAGGAAAATAGAATTCCTAATAAATAAACAGAAATCACTGAAAATAGACCTGATAATGATACAGATAATAGAAACAGAAGCAAGAATTTTATAGAGGTTATTATAGCTGAAATATATCCAAGGAGGCAGAGTAAAATTTATCTTGGTAAGTACAAACATGGAAGATTCAAAGAACATCCATTTCTAAAAATAAAAACTATAACATAAAAAAAAAATTCACTAAATAGGATTAAAAACAGACTAAATAAATCCTCTGCCTATTTTTTAATCAGGATTTTCTTTGATGTTAAGTTGTATGAGATGTTTATATAGTTTGGATATTACCCCTTATCAGTCTTATTATTTGCAAATATTTTCTCCCATTCACGAATACAGATTTTTCCAAAGAAGAAATGCAGATGCCCAATAGGCACATGAAAGGATGCTCAACACTGTAAATTTTAAGGGAAATGCAAATCAAAGCCACAGTGAGATATCACCTCACCTATTATCATCAGGTGGCTATTTGACTATCAGAATGTCTATCATCAAAGAGAACACATAATAGCGAATGTTGGTGAGAATTTGGAGGAAAAGGAGCTCTTGTAGGAACAGTACATTTCTTGTTGGCAGAAATGTAAATTGGTGCAGCCACTGTGAAAAACACTATGGAACTTTTTCAAAAACTTTTTTAAAAAAAACAAATACTAGAACTACTATATGACCCAACAATTCCACTCCTGGGAATATCTCCAAGAAAAACCCCCTAACACTAATTTGAAAAGATATATGCACCTTAATGTTCATAGCAGCATAATTTAAAAAATGCTAAGATATAGAAGCAGCTTAAATGTCCATCGACAGATGAATAAAGATGTGAAGTATATATGTATATAAACGGAATACTGCTGCTTGCTGCCGTTTGGTTGCTAAGTCATGTACAGTTCTTAGTGATCCCGTGCACTGTAGCCCACCAGGCTCCTCTGTCCGTGAGATTTCCCAACAAGAATACTGGAGTAGGTTGCTATTTCCTTCTCCAGGGGATCTGCCCAACCCAGGGATCAAACCCACGTCTCCTGCTTGGCAGGGAGATTCTTTACAACTGAACCATGGAAGCCAATGAACTACTATTCAGTCACAAAAGGAATGAAAATTTTGCCATTTGCAATAACATGGATGGACTTGGAGGGTACTATGCTAAATTAAATATCAGAAAAATACAATTATAGTATGATATCACTTACATGTGAATTCTAAAAAAGTACAATAAACTAGGGAATATAACAAAAAGAGATACACAAATATAGAGGGCAAACAAGTATTTAACAGTGGAGAGATGGAAGAGGTGCAGGGTAATACAGGGGTAAGGGAATAAGAGGTACAAACTATTAAGTATGAAATAAGCCACAAGGATATAGTGTACAACATGGAGAATATAGCCAATATTTTATAATAACTTAGGTCAAGTATAATCCTTAAAACCATGAATCACTATATTGTACACCTGTAACTTATGTAATATTACGTATCAATTATATGCCAATAAAATATAAATAAATGAAAAAATGAAAAAAGAAAGACTAGATGTTGTAGGCGAAAAGTTTATGAATTTAAAACGCAACAACAAAAATTATTCAGAGCCAAACAAAGAGGAAGTAGAGATGAAAAAAAAATACACAAACCATCAGTGAATTAGGACAATTTTAGGCAACCTAATATTTGTGTAATTAGGAACCTTCTAATATTTGGGTAATTAGCTTCCCTGGTAGCTCAGTCAGTAAAGAATCTGCCTGCAATGCAGGAGATCCGGGATTGATCCCTGGGTCAGAAAGATCCCCTGAAGAAGGAAACAACAACCCCCTCCAGTATTCTTGCCTGGAGAATCTCATAACTGAAAAGCTTGGTGGGTTACAATCTATAGGCTCATAGGAATCAGACACAATTTAGTGACTAATCCACCGCCACCAGGATACCTGAAGATCAGAGACAAGTCTTTTTGAATCCCTGATTCCCACAGAGGCCGTGAATATAGTGAAGGGTAGCCTGTTTTTCAATACTGAGCATGCAGCAATAGAAGTTGCAAGAGTTGCCCATCTGTTATGGTCTCATAGATTTGAAAGGTGAGTTAACGACAAATTATATAGAATTTGAAACGTAATAGTGTACACATGAAATATATAATGTTATAAACCAGTGTTACCTCAAATTAATAAACAAATAATTTTTAATAAAGAATAAATTGTGCTGGCATTTGATCACAAAGAACTGAGGCTAGAAACGGCTTGGCAGGGAGCGATACCCAGGTTGAAACTGGAGAGCATACTGCATGGTATGAATTTCTGCAACAAAGACAGGCACTTTTAACTCTACGTGTGGATTAAAATGAGTATGGACGTCTAGGTTGCTTCCATGTCCTGGCTATTATAAACAGTGCTGCGATGAACACTGGGGTGCACGTGTCTCTCAGATCTGATTTCCTCAGTGTGTATGCCCAGAAGTGGGATTGCTGGGTCATATGGCAGTTCTATTTCCAGTTTTTTAAGAAATCTCCACACTGTTTTCCATAGCGGCTGTACTAGTTTGCATTCCCACCAACAGTGTAAGAGGGTTCCCTTTTCTCCACACCCTCTCCAGCATTTATTGCTTGTAGACTTTTGGATAGCAGCCATCCTGACTGGCGTGTAATGGTACCTCATTGTGGTTTTGATTTGCATTTCTCTGATAATGAGTGATGTTGAGCATCTTTTCATGTGTTTGTTAGCCATCTGTATGTCTTCTTTGGAGAAATGTCTGTTTAGTTCTTTGGCCCATTTTTTGATTGGGTCATTTATTTTTCTGGAATTGAGCTGCAGGAGTTGTTTGTAAAAAAAAAAAATAATAATAATAAATAAATAAATAAAATGAGTATGGAGTAAACAGTGCATGTGCCCTGGTTCACCCCAAAACCAGACACAGGGGGAAACTGGAGCTGAAACTGAAACTGTGAGCGTCTCCCTAGAAGTGGACTTGAACAGCAGTCTTGAGAGGATTAGGCTTAAGGTGATTAACTGGGAAACAGGAAGCAAATAGGACAACTTCTATTTGGATTTATCTTTCATTTTGTTCACATGTAGCTTCTATTTTTGTGTACGTATTTTGATGTACTGAATACATCATAATTACACTAGCACATGTAATTTTAAACATGTGAAAATTATAACTCATGTTAAATAATATATTTAAATATAATGCATAACATTTATCAAATAATAATACATATATACTACATAATAACATATAATTATTGTAATTCATAATATATAAGGAACAACTGTTATAATATAATCATATTTGTGATTCTTTTCTTTTCCTTCCCTCCCTCCTTTCTTTCTTCCTTTTCTCTCTATTTTTGCTTTCTTTCTTTCTCTTCCTTCCTTCTCTTCCTTAACTTCTTCCTTCTTTCTTTTCTTTCTGTCACCTGATTGAGTTCTAATCCATCTCTCTCACATAAGCCACACCCATAATTCATATTTAAATTTGTTTCTTTCTTTCTATCTAAATATATTTGTGATGCAGTCTAATTTAAAACACTCAGCTTTCTTTTTTTTTTTTTTTTTCTGAAATAGTTACATACACTGTTATAAGTAATTTAGGAGAATACTGTAAGTAATTCATTCTTAGTAGGTCTTTGCAAATATGCAACTTAGTTTCCTTAGGAAATTCATCCATTTTACATCAGCATTTAACAACTTTGATATTGGTAAATAAAACTGGGTAATTAGAATAATTGATAATTATCTAAGCAAGCAGAATATCAGCTACAACTGGCCTAAATATACTTGGGAATAAATACTGATCAATATTGGTAAGTTTATAGCTCTCCTGTTGTGAGCAGACGTGTGTTAAGTATCTGGAAGATTAACTAGTACTTGTTCTTAGTGGTTGGCAAGTCACAGTCTTTTTCAGGACAGTCTCCTGAGAAAATAGAAGGGATTTGTTTACTGATTACTTAAGAGAGTTTGATGATATTAAAGTGTCAAATGGATGGTACACCCAAATGTCCTTTAAAAGTCTTTTTTGTAACATAATTTATATATACACTCAAACAAAATTCAGTGTACTGTCCATCACTGTTCCACACAATATGATATAAAATTATCAAAATGGTAAAATGACATAATATTGCTAATGTTTAATTGATAAGAATCAGAGATAAAACAAAGAAAGGCAATGGATAATTGCTTAAAGTGATTGGATTCAGTGATTCCTGATTTTTAAAGCTCTTTAGTTTCAAGGATATGACTATAAAATGCATGTTCAATGTTCATAAAAAGGGTATTTTTCTCTGAATGAGAGAATAAATCAGTTTCCAACTTCTGCTAATATTCTCATTCATTTTTTCTTACAAAATATTATATAGTAAATCTCATTGAAAAATAGGCATCATTTTTAGTTTAGTAATCTTATTTTCTACATAATAATTGCAAATGAAATGTGACTCCTCAAATATATCTACTCTACAAAATAGGGGGATTATCCAAAAATGGAAGACTTAGTTTTTAAAAAATAAAGAGGTGTTACGTTACTAACTTCAAAAACAATAATATAGCCTAATTTATTTATTTCTCCCACAATAGAAAAACTTCTAAAATAGGGGACTTTATGTTTAAAGTGGTGGGGAGAAAAGAAGAGACATAGAGAGATTCTATATATTAGGATAACATGTTGATGGCAAATATGCAATATTTTTAATGTCAATGACATAATCACACAGTTTTGGATTTGAAAGATAAATTAAAAATCTAACTCCTTTTTATTTTAAAAAATGGGTCTGTGTATGACGAGTGATCAAGACCAGACCATATGTCATAAGTAACAAGGTGGGAATTTGAAGGTTAAAGCACTCTTTGTTTAGAAGGGACACATATTTCAAACAATGAATCATGCAAGAGATTGAAATGGTCAACTGCTGCTGGTCTAGAAGAAAGACGAGAACTCTTTCTTCCTTTACCCCAAATACTCGCTGCAAGTCCTCTCTAGTTCAACTTTGTTCTGTTTTCATTTTAATTCTTATAGTCCTAAAAATAAAAAAGAGTGGAGGCAAAAACAAAAGCAAAAAATAAAACCTCTCTTCAAAGTAATTTAAGATCATCTAACTATCTTGATCCAAGGATCTGAACAGCTAGACCTTAAAGATACTTCAATAAATGATTACAAATATTTGAAAACAAGTTTGCTTAGTATGTTTGAAACCAGAATAAAACTCTTCAGGAGCAGAATGCTTTTAGCTTCTATATGTGACCAGTTAACATTTTATTTCTTTTAAGTTTGTGTTCTTTATGTCTTTGAGAGAAGAATACTTCTTGGTAAATTCTTTTTTTCCGTTTTGTAGATCCATGCAAGACCCTGAAACCTGATGCACACCTTCTCATCTACTAGTGTAAATCTCATATTTAGAAAAAATTAATCTTCTTCACCCCATATTCCTGTAGTAAAGAGTTTTTGTTTTTAATGATATCTTATAACAACCTCATATTTTTCTTTGTAACTGATATCATGTTCTTAGTTTATGCAATCATCATGAGGGCTTGTCTATTTTGGTTATTATATCCTCAGTGCTTGTTATAATGCCTATAACCTAGCAGGCATTCAGAGTTTGTTTATGGATTAACTTTCTGACTCTAACCCATTTTGCTAGAACTCCACATTTTTCACTTTCCTTTTCCCAGACTGGAAAAGAAATGATGTGTCCTTACATCTTCAGAGAATTAATTATATGAATATAAGAATGTACATATACATATATATACACATACACATATGTTTTCTATATGTACATACATCAATTTATAAATAAACATATATGTATATATTTTTCAGTTTGATATCAGGATAAATATGTCCAAGGATACAAACTTAAGCAATATTGCATGTTCAGTAAGTGGCAGAGCCATACCATAATCTGATTAGTTAACATATTCTATCATATCATGTTCATAGATGTCTTATGCCTTACCATTTTCCTTTAAATTATGTTAAATTATGCTTAAATAATAAAGGCTCTTATGGAGCTCATTACTTAACTTGATACACACACGCACACACACACACACACACACACACATACACATACCACAACATATCTATCCATCTATCTACCCACTTATCTATCTATCTATTTATTTAACAAATATACATTGTGCTTATATTTGTCAAAATATGTGTTCTGATTTTGGAGTGTACAAGTAGGATAAAAATTTACACAAAACCATCCTTGAAGCTTACAGTCTTGCAAAGAATCTTGGCAACAAACAAGTTTAAAATATTATACAATGTGAAAAACAGTAAAAAGCTACACAGTGTTTCCCGAGAGAAGATATTGATTGGCAGTTCTGTCAGTAGCTAGAAATAAATCTGTGAAAATGTATATAAGGATACAAATTGCAACATTGGAAACTATAGAAAACTTCTATGATAAATAAGGTATAAATAAATAGAAATGTTTTCCACTTTCATGGATGGAAAGATTAAATACTATACAATGTCAGTTCTCCACAAATTGCTTTATAGTATGAGTACAATCTCAATCAAATCCTAGAAGATCTGAAAATCTAATTAGAAATTTTTTTTTTTAATAACTAAAATTTTGCAAAACAACTTGGAGAAAGCAGCTTACACTTTTAAATTTTATGTAAATCTGGACCAAATAATGGTGGATTAGTCACTAAGTCATGTCCAACTCTTGTGACCCCATAGTAATAGTCAGTAAGTCATGTCTGGCTCTTGCGATCCCATAGACTATAGCCCACCAGGCTTCTCAGTCCATGGGATTCTCCAGGCAAGAACACTGGAATGGGCTGCCATTTCCTTCTCCAGGGGATGTTCCTGACCCAGGGGTTGAACCCGGGTCTCCTGCTTGCAGGCAGATTCTTTACTGACTGAGCTACCAAGGAAGCTCACTAAACCACCACCACCAAACCAAACAATATATAGCACTATAGGTACAAACATACATAGGCTCCCAGAATGGACTGTCCAGAAATAAATCCATGTATACCTATATGATTGGGCTTCCCTGGTGGCTCAGGCCATATAGAATCCACCTGCAGTGCAGGAGACATGGATTGGATCCCTGGGTTGGTAAGATCTCCTGCAGACGGCATGGCAACCTACTCCAGTATTCTTGCCTGGAGAATTCCCATGGACAGAGGAGCCTGGCGGGCTACATTCCTTGGGGTCACAAAGAATCGGACACAATCTAGCGACTAAGCACAATACCTATATGATTACTTCATTTAAGATGATTTTGCCTCTGCAATTCAGTGGAGATGTTTTCTTTGAATAAGTTGCACTGAAATAGTTAGATATAGAAAACTACTTACTTTGATACCTACCTGACACTATATGCATAACGAATGCATGTTACTTTTAAAAGTAGTCAGATAGCAAATATAATAGAAAAATAAGGCATTATGTATAATTACACATGCAAAAAATATACTTTAGTAAATTTAACTAGAAATGTATAGGTCTAGAGGAAGAATGTTTTTAAAAATTGGAAGGGAAAAAATTAGAATTGAACAAATGGAAAGACACACCTTTCTTGGATTTGAGGTCACAGTGAGTTAGAGATTTCAGTTCCTTTTAGTTTATAAGTTTAAAGAAAATCTGATTTTTAAAACCCCAAGAGTTTTTTTGAATAAGACAAAGTGATTGTAAAATGAATGTGGAAAAGCAACATGTAAGAATAGTTAGAAAAACTAAAAAACAAATAGAGCAATGAGCGATATACTATCAAATTTTTAAAAGCATAAACCATTAATGTTAAAATAAATTTTGCTAATTTATTTATAAACATAATTGAATAAAATATGCTTCTCTAAAATCAATAAGAATAGGGATCACCCATGTTTAGATAATTAATATAATTCCCATACAAATAGGCATAGAGACATAATGATATGATCAGTCCTTGTAGATGACTAAAAGGTTGTTGAAATAATGCAAAACCTCTCCTTAATTATAAACATTTGGATAAAGATTAAATCCACAGGCATACCTTATATCAGAATAATTCTAATGTTCAAGAGACTTACGTTTTAAAACAGAGAGGACAAACAAAACATTAAGGAAATCTTAAATAAGAAAGGAGTTGATAAGCCTTTAAAATTACTACACAAAGAAAAGGCAATAGAATTTTTAAAAATGGATCACTTTAACTACATTTAAGTAAATAAAAAGTTTCATGACAAAAACTCCATAGAAAAATAAAATGGGATTAGTACTTTCAACACATACCAAAGAAAAAGGACTAATCATAAAATATAAAGAAGTTTTAAAATTAAGAGAAAAAAGAAAAATTGAAAATAAAAAGCTGAGCATAAAAGTAAAGAAATAGTTTATAGAAAAATATAGATGTAAATCAGCTAAAAATATATAATCTTGCTCATAAGAGGAGTATATATTTTACTACACTGAAATATGACTATCAAATGAACTAAAATGAATACTCACCAAATTTAAAATATGTAAACATTCTACATATTAATATTAAAAATCGCAAACACTGAAACAAAAACGTCAACATTATTGAATGTTATAATTAGTGGAATAAACCATACTGGAAAAAATTTATCCCAATTATTTTTATTATTTTTGCAAAATTAAAAATAGTTCAGTATTGTATAGCAAAGAAAACATCAAAAGGTAAAAAGCAAGGCATAGTCTAGGAAGCAATATTTAAAACATTGATGACCAAAAACCAAGATTTTGTAAAACAGCCAGGAAGACAAACTGAAAAAGAGCAACTGTTAATAATAAGCAAATACATGGGGAATAAAACCCTTCAGGTTAGTCAAGAATAATACAATTAGAAAAGGTATTCCAGACATCTTACTAACAAAAACCTAAAGTTCTCAAATATAAAGAACCATCAACAAAAAATCTCAGAGAAAAAATGGTGGGTGAGTAAATTAGGAACAGTATTTGGAGAAAAGTTGGAAAATAGTACACTTTAAGGAACACTCCGTTACTTTTTCAATATGAAAACATGTGGACATATATTATAAAGTGGTTGAGTAAGTGCAAGAGTGGCAAAAACTCAGTGCCTATCAGTAGGGATATGGATGTATACATTTTGGATACTCATACATTAGAATGCTATTCTAATTATTCTATTATTGGGCACAATAAAGGACAGAAATCTTATGGACCTAACAGAAGCAGAGATGTTAAGTAGAGGTGGCAAGAATACACAGAACTATACAAAAAAGATCTTCATGACCCAGATAACCATGATGGTGTGATCACTCACACAGAGCCAGACATCCTGGAGTGTGAAGTCAAGTGGGCTTTAGGAAGCATCACTAAAAGCAAAGTTTGGGGAGGTGATGGAATTCCAGCTGAGCTATTTCAGATCCTAAAAGATGATGCTGTGAAAGTGCTACATTCAATATGCCAGCAAATTTTGAAAATTCAGCAGTGGCCAGAGGATTGTAAAAAGGTCACTTTTCATTATGATCCCAAAGAAAGACAATGTCAAAGAGTGTTAAAACTATTGCAGAGTTGCACTCATCTCACACTCTGGCAAAAAATGGTCAAAATTCTCGAAGATAGGCTTCAACAGTATATGAATCAAGAACTTCCAGATGTTCAAGCCTGTATTTAGAAAAGGCAGAAGAAACAAAGAACAAATTGCCAACATCTGTTGGATCATAGAAAAAGCAGGAGGATTCCAGCAAAAACACCTGCTTCACTGACTACGCTAAAACCTCTGACTGACCATGTGGATCACAACAAACAGAAAAATTCTTAAAGAAATGGGAATACTAGACCATCTTACCTGCATCCTGAGAAATCTGTATGCAGGTCAAGAAGCAACAGTTAGAACATGACATGGAACAATGGACTGGTTCAAATTTGGGAAAGGAGTGTGTCAAGGCTGCATATTGTCACCCTGCTTGCTTGACTTATATGCAGAGAACATCATGTGAAATACCAGGCTGGATGAAGCACAAACTGGAGTCAAGATTGCTTGGAAAATATCAATAACCTCAGATATGCAGATGACTCCACCCTTATGGCAGAAAGTGAAGAGGAACTAAAGAGCCTCATGATAAAAGTAAAAGAGGAGAGTGAAAAAGCTGGCTTAAAACTCAAAATTCAAAAAATGAAGATCATGGTATCTGGTGCCATCACTTCATGGCAAATAGATGGGGAAACAATGGAAACAGTGACAGACTTTATTTTTTTGGACTACAAAATCACTGCAGATGCTGCTGCAGCCATAAAATTAAAAGACCCTTGTTCATTGGAAGAAAAGCTATGACCAAGCTAGATAGCATATTACAAAGCAGAGACATTACTTACTGACACAGGTCTATCTGGTCAGAGCTATGGTTTTTCCATTAGTCATGTATGGATGTGAGAGTTGGACCATCAAGAAAACTTAGTGCCAAAGAATTGATGCTTCTGAACTGGGGTGTTGGAGAAGCCTCTTGAGAGTTCCTTGGGCTGCAAGAAGATCAAACCAATCTGTCCTAAAGGAGATCAGTCTTGAGTATTCACTGGACAGACTGATACTGAAGCTGAAGCTCCAATACTTTGGCCACCTGATGGGAAGAAATAACTCATTGGAAAAGACCCTAATGCTGGGAAAGACTGAAGGCAGGAGAAAAGGGGACGACAGAGGATGGGATGGCTGGATGGCATCAACGACTCACTGCACATCAATTTGAGCAAGCTCTGAGTGGTGGTGATGGACAGGGAAGTCTGGCATGCTGTAGTCCATGGAGTCGCAGAGTCAGAATTGACTGAGCAACTCAAATGAACTGATACTAGAATGCTATATGTGATGCATTAGAATAGCTTGCCAGGTGGCACTAGTGGTAAAGAACCCTCCTGCCAATGCAGGAGACATGAGAGAAGTGGGTTCAATCCCTGTGTCAAGAAGATCTCCTGGAGGAGGAAATGGTAAACCACTCCATTATTCTTTCCTGCAGAATCCATGGACAGAGGAATCTGGCAGGCTACAGACCATAGGGTCGCAAAGAGTCAGACACAAGTGAAGTGACTTCACACACACACATACACACACACACACAGATACACCCCCCCCACACACACAAACAGGTCTATGTGTATTGATATTAAAAAAATCTTAAAATGTGCTATTGTAAAAGAAAGGATGATGAATTATTTGGGGAGTGTAACACATATATGTAAATTAAAAAATAGAAACATAAAATATATTCACAGATATGGAGCTATAATAACTCTAAAATCATGGGCAGCAAAAATAACCACAACCTTCTAGTGAGAGAAGTGGAACAATTAGATAATGGAGTCGTCTATGATATAAGGATGATAAAAGCCTATCTTCAATCTTTTATTTAAGAAATCGTAAAAAGGCATGGCAACAAATTAGTGGTTTAATATCTGCTTGGTATGCTCATGTATGTTTGGTACTTTACACTGTTTTAAAAATTGTAATACAAATAAAAACACCCTGAAGCTTCATGCACTTTTCTGGGAAGATTACTAAGTGTTATATGGAGTTGCCTTTACTGTGCAGATCCCACTAAACCTAAAGGGTGAGTCTCTGATTAATTATTAAAGGGAAAACCCTGACAAATGAAATTAATTTTAAATATTTTATGGTACCATGCAATTTTGTTACCTTGCGGTTCCAATCTCTTTGATGAGGAGTGAAAGCTGTTTCTTGTACTGATATCAAGATTTGGTTATTTTTAAGTGATGATATTCCTGATATGTAAAATTTTCTTAACTTCTTTAAATATTTTTAGGTGTAAATAACCTCATGAAAAATAGTATAAATCATCATTCTGAATTTTTGCAAGACATTTAATTGGATTTTTGTCTATCTTCTTAAATATGACTGTAAGTTTTTGATAATAATACTCAATTGTTTTCTGATTATTTTTTCAAGTCATTCTAAGTGATGAAATAAGACTTTTGGATTATACATATAATTTAAAACATATGAATTTGAAAAAACTATTAAGATTAAGCAATCATATTCTAGATTTAAAGTGTAATATTCTAGTCTGTGATTCTAGGATTATCTTCAATTTATGGAATTGAGTTTTTTCTTCTCCATCTTAATAATCAGTTCTATACAGAAGATAACTTATGTCACAAATAGTAATGACACTTATTATGTAGAAAAAGGTCCATATAGTCAAAGCTATGGTTTTTCCAGCAGTCATGTATGGATGTCAGAGTTGGACCATAAAGAAGGCTGAGCACCAAATAATTGATGCTTTTGAACTGTAGTGTTGGAGAAGACTCTTGTGAATCCTTTGGACTGCAAGGAGATCAAACCAGTCATTCTTAAAGGAAATCAATTCTGAATATGCATTGGAAGAACTGATGCTGAAGCTGAAACTCCAAAACTTTGGCCACCTGATTCAAAGGGCTGAGTCATTAGAAAAGACCCTGATGCTGGGGAAGACTGAAGGCAGGAGAAGGGGACGAGAGAGGATGAGATGGTTGGATGGCATCACCAACTCAATGGACATGTCTTTGTGCAAGCTCTGGGAGATGGTGAAGGACAGGGAAGCCTGATGTGCTGCAGTCCATGGAGTCGCAAAGAGTCAGACACAACTGAGCGACTGAACAGCAAATGTAGAAAAACTGAACAAAATATTGCACAAAAATAGTATCAAGTTGTCATTCAAATAACAATTCATCAAGTGATAGGATATTTGGTAGCTATTTTGAAAAGTGTGCTAATGTCAATTTTATTCATTGTCTGGTTATCAGGAACAATGATGTAAAGATGACTTAACATTGTAATTTATCATTTACATAAATGATTTTATTGTATTTCATTCAGATTTTAGAAAAAATTTAAGTGCTTAGGTTGATGTATATTACACTTTTTTCCCACCTAGCATGTAAAAAACCTCTCAATTGAATTATTTTTCTGTGTGGAACATTTAATTTTCAAGATAGGATGCAAGATGTCTGTTTATCTATTTAGGACCATATTTTAGGACACTCCATTTTCATTTTCTGGATTCAATTCATGTGTTGAAAAACATTTTTTGTAGGCATTTTTTGTTAGTGATAATTTTAAGCTGTTTATTACAGAGACTTCTAACTACATCCTGCAGGTCACATTCTTCTTTTTTTTTTTTCTTCCAGCAGAACTAGATTATGTTTCTCTGTCTTTCTATTATTTTTTGCTAAATTGTAGCTAATGGGTTGTGGGTGGAAGTGACTGACACTATTTCCCCTAGTTTTCAGTGGCTGGAATTATAAATCTCAGAATAAACTCCAGTGTAAACAAAAGTTTTGATTTGTGGAAAGAATGACTAACACATGGGTTTGTAACTTAATTTGAAGGCTCTTGGTGGGATGTATTTAAAAATAAGACACACACACACAAACACACATCCAATTTTTCAATCATTCTTTACAGATTTGAGGAGTGTTTGCTTTTATTTACCATGAAAATGCTTTTTTCAGAAACACTAGGAATATAGCAAATACAATCACTAGTGCAGACCTGATTGTGAAGAGTATCCTGATGTATTTAAGCCATATCTCTCTGTGTGTATATATATACATAAAACCTGTTTTATTTATTATTTTTTAGTTTACTTAGATAGCCCTATAGGCATCTATAGGGCCCTCCAAATCATGTCTTTTACTGTGTGGTGATTCTGGCTTGATTGTTGTTATTAATTTGAGACACTTTACAGTCTTATTATCCAGCTAGAGTTAATCTTCAGGTCACATCTAACTCCTTTAGAACTTAAAACACTCCATACCTTCAACACCACTTACCATTATGTATAATTTGATCTAGAAAATGGTTTTGTGCATGGCAGTGTTTTATTTTTTTATTTTATTTTTTGACTGTTTTAGTACTAACTTTAAAGGGTTCTTTTATTTGTCATTGCTATAGTTTTGTCACAGGATGTATAAAAGAGGTGGCAGATGCATAAGTCAAGGTTTCTCATACCATCTGGATCCAAATGCAACATTTATCTATTGAAATTAAACATTGCATGGCTCACCTTTCATTTTAGTAGAAATATAATAATTAAAATCAGTAATGAAACCTGGTAGCACTACATAATAAAATACAATTGTTGTCTTGAAATGAAATATTTAAGGTCTTTCTTTTGATTATATTTTCACTAATTAAATCGAAAGCAATACAGTGTAGATGATCTGTTACAAAATACCATCTTGTTCAGCAGATGTAAAGATTGCTTCTTTTCAAGGCCCTTGAAAAGTACAATCAAGGCATAATTTGGATAATGACTTAAGAGTGACAGGGCTGCTAATCATATCTATTTTATATGTATCCAATCACTGCAATAATAGCTGTATAATTTGGTGTGCAGAATCCAAATAGTAGTTCTTGGCATGGTAATATACATTTAAATTTTTGATATTTAATCAGATGTTTATAGGAATATAGGCATTTAATGCTTTTATTGTTTATCAAATATGCAATTTCTTCACATTTTTACTCTTTTCCTGATCTGCAGTTAAGTATATTTAATAGTCACTGTGAAATTCCTTTACTTTGTATGGACTGCATTATATGCTTTAGGCACAAAGCAAGAGAAAATAATGGAGCTTTCAAATAGTTACGCTTCTTGTCTCCAATGAATGTAAGATAATTACATTAAGAAAGAGAAGGAAAATGTTGTGCTTTGACCAACAGAAAATGGTTATCATTATCTAACAACGAATAAAATAAACTCTGTAGATAAAGACTCTGTCTTGATCCAACATAAATCATGCACAACTAACACGTTTATCCTAAATGTCTTTAAAAATGGATAATGGGTTCAGTGTTTGAATAAAGAAGAACCAGAGATAGGTTAAGCTGTATTGCAGTAAATGTATCAAAATAAGAATATTTTGTTAAGAACACAAATTGTTATTAGCATCTTAGAGACAAAAAAATTATATATATATATATATTTATATATATATAAAATGGCCATGAGGATGTAATATTTCTAAGGAAAATAATCACACAAGGATAAAACATGCATTAACTAGGTAGTGATTACACACACACTTTTATTTATATGTATAAACACAAAAAGATTATAGAAAAAAGCTTATTTATTCACAAAAATATTTCTAGATGCATATTTATCCATAAGACTCTGCACTAATTTATGTGCATGTATTATTTTTTAATTCTTATTATAATCCCATACAGACAGACCAGCATAATTTTACAGACAGCCTATGATTTAGGTAGTTTAAGTAACATACACAAATTAACTAATACAAGACAAAGCAAGGAATCAAGTCAAGTTTGTCTGACCATTCAATGAACACTTCACGTAGAAGTCAGAATATGAGCCAAGAACAGATGAAAGCTTTCATAAGTGTTTGCTCTTAATATATGAAGGAAGGTCTGTCTTCTCAGAATTTGTTACAGTACAGTGGAAAATTGCTGTGATAAATGACATGATTTTCTTTATATGTATATTATCTGATAAAAGCAAGTATATATTTGAAATAATCTCTTTCATTCATGAAACCAATTTCTCCCTATTGAAATTTCTTAAACCTGCATTTTATATATAAGACTCATTCAAAAATTGTTTTCACATAGTATCACATACTCATCCAAAAAGTCTCATTTAATGTTGACTTCAATTCTTTATAACATTTTAGAAAAACAATAATGTATCTATTACTATTTTTCCCCTATAATTGGAACTCAGGATATTACAATATTTCTAAAAAAGAATACTTTACTAAATCTTTTAGAAAAATGAGCAACAAATTAATATTTATTCCATACTATTTGGTATTTGTGCACTTTTTAATACAACAGGTATTGATTTATCTTCTCCATGCCTCACAAAATCCTATAGACCAAGTATACAGTCTCGAACAGAAGTGCCTCTTTTCATAGAGTGGACATTTGAAAATAAAGTAGGGAAAAGAAAAGTACAAATGATTACAAAATGGACAGAACATTATTTTATGTGCTTATCAGTTTAGCTCAGTTCAGTCGCTCAGTCGTGTCCGACTCTTTGTGACCCATGAATCACAGCACACCAGGCCTCCCTGTCCATCACCAACTCCTGGAGTTTACTCAAACTCACACCCATCGAATCGGTGATGCCATCCAGCCATCTTATCCTCTGTTATCCCCTTCTCCTCCTGCCTCCAATCTCTCCCAGCATCAGGGTCTTTTCCAATGAGTCAGCTCTTCGCATCATGTGGCCAAAGTATAGGAGTTTCAGCTTCAGCATCAGTCCTTCCAATGAACACCCAGGAATGATCTCCCTTAGGATGGACTGGTTGGATCTCCTTGCAGTCCAAGGGACTCTCAAGAGTCTTCTCCAACACCACAGTTCAAAAGCATCAATTTTTCAGCACTCAACTTTCTTCACAGTCCAACTCTCACATCCATACATGACCACTGGAAAAACCATAGCCTTGACTAGATGGACCTTTGTTGGCAAAGTAATGTCTCTGCTTTTCGATATGCTGTCTAGGTTGGTCATAACTTTCCTTCCAAGAAGTAAGTGTCTTTTAATTTCTTGGCTGCAGTCACCATCTGCAGTGATTTTGGAGCCCAGAAAATAAAGTCTGACACTGTTTCCACTGTCTTCCCATCTATTTCCCATGAAGTGATGGGACCAGATGCCATGATCTTAGTTTTCTGAATGTTGAGCTTTAAGCCAACTTTTTCACTCTCCTCTTCTACTTTCATCAAGAGACTTCTTAGTTCCTCTTCACTTTCTGCCATGAGGGTGGTGTCATCTGCATATCTGAGGTTATTGATATTTCTCCTGGCAATCTTGATTCCAGCTTGTGCTTCTTCTAGCCCGGCGTTTCTCATGATGTACTCTGCATATAAGCTAAATAAGCAGGGTGACAATATACAGCCTTGATGTACTTGTTTTCCTATTTGGAACCAGTCTGTTTTTCCATGTCCAGTTCTAACTGTTGCTTCCTGTCCTGCATACAGGTTTCTCAAGAGGCAGCTCAGGTGGTCTGGTACTCACATCTCTTTCAGAATTATCCACAGTTTATTGTGACCCACACAGTCGAAGGCTTTGGCATAGTCAATAAAGCAGAAATAGATATTTTTCTGGAACTCTCTTGCTTTTTCAATGATCCAGGGGATGTTGGCAATTTGATCTCTGGTTCCTCTGCCTTTTCTAAAACCAGCTTGAACATCTGGAAGTTCATGGTTCACATATTGCTGAAGCCTGGCTTGGAGAATTTTGAGCATTATTTTATTAGTGTGTGATATGAGTGCAATTGTGCAGTAATTTGAGAATTCTTTGGGATTGCCTTTCTTTGGCATTGGAATGAAAACTGACATTTTCCAGTCCTGTGGCCACTGCTGAGTTTTCCAAATTTGCTGGCATATTGAGTGCAACACTTTCAAAGCATCATCTTTCAGGATTTTAAATAGCTCAACTGGAATTCCATCACATTCACTAGCTTTGTTCGTAGTGAGGATTTCTAAGGCCCACCTGACTTCACATTCCAGGATTTCTGGCTCTAGATGAGGGATCACACCATCATGATTATCTGGGTCGTGAAGATCTTTTTTGTACAGTTCTTCTGTGTATTCTTGCCACCTGTTCTTAATATCTTCTGCTTCTGTTAGGTTCATACCATTTCTGTCCTTTATTGTGCCCATCTTTGTGTGAAATGTTCCCTTGGTATCTCTAATTTTCTTGACGAGATCTCTAGTCTTCCCCATTCTGTTGTTTTCCTCTATTTCTTTGCACTGATTGCTGAGGAAGGCTTTCGTATCTCTCCTGGCTATTCTTTGGAACTCTGCATTCAAATGGGAATAACTCCCTTTGGGTCTTCCCAGTGCACCAGGCCCGAGCACTTGTCTCATGCATCCAATCCAATCTGTTTCACCATAGATAATATACATGTTTCGATGCTGTTCTCTTGAAACATCCCACTCTCGCCTTCTCCCACAGAGTCCAAAAGTCTGTTCTGTACATCTGTGTCTCTTTTTCTGTTTTGCATATAGGGTTATCGTTACCATCTTTCTAAATTCCATATATATGTGTTAGTATACTGTAATGGTCTTTATCTTTCTGGCTTACTTCACTCTGTATAATGGGCTCCAGTTTCATCCATCTCATTAGAACTGAAAATCCATGGCTAATTCAAGTCAATGTATGACAAAAACCACTACAATATTGTAAAGTAATTAGCCTCCAACTAATAATAATAATAATAAAAAAAAAAAGAGTTCCAAAAAAAATGAACTTGGAAAAAAAAAAAAAAACAAATGGGAATATCTTTCCTTTTCTCCTTTGCTTTTCACTTCTCTTCTCTCCACAGCTATTTGTAAGGCCTTCTCAGACAACCATTTTCCCTTTTTGCATTTCTTTTTCCTGGGGATGGTCTTGATCCCTGTCTCCTATACAATGTCATGAACCTCCATCCATAGTTCATCTGGCTCTCTGTCTGTCAGATCTAGTCCCTTAAATCTATTTCTCACTTCCACTGTATAGTCATAAGAGATTTGATTTAGGTCATACCTGAATGGTCTAGCGGTTTTCCCTACTTTCTTCAGTTTAAGTCTGAATTTGGCAATAAGGAGTTCAACAGCTTATAACAGTTTTTTAAACACTATAAAAAACTGTTATATTTAAAGTTAATATAAAGAGAGGGTAAGCAAATATTTGAATACAGTTAAATATCTATTGCTAAACTTTTCTTCAATTTTAGAAGATTTAAAGTTTCATACAATATAAAATGGTCTTATATTTGTTCCATTTCTAAAACATGATGTGATAGTAATCTGATCAATGCACATGTACTCCTTTACTGTCTTATCACAGGAGGGATCCTTGTCAGTTAAATCAAAGAAACCAAATTTTGGAGGTGTGTCAAAATAAAAAGCAATTTTTTAAAACAAATAACACATCAAAAAAATAATGTGATAACATTCTGAGATTTTCATACTTTAATATTGTGTACTCTGTTCAAAGGTATAAAAAAAATGGAAAACGCTTAAATCTTTTATTGATAGGTATCTCTGGGATTTTGTACTGTAATTTGTAATTTAGTAATTTGTAATGTAGCCTATGATACATCACTCCATTGCTTTCAAAACCAGAAGACTTAGTTATGATTTAGAAGAGCCAGGAGCTTCCCTGTCTGGTGTCTCAAGCAGTAGAAAATCCGTCTACAATGCAGGAGACCTGGGTTCAATCCCTGGTTCAGGAAGATTCCCTGGAGAAGGGAATGGCTAGCCTCTCCATTATTCTTGGTTGGAGAATCCCATGGATAGAGGAGCCTGGTGAGCTACAGTCCATGGGGCTGCAAAGTGGCTTTTGCTTTTATTTTTTTTCACTAGAAGAGCCAGAGGAACAATGTTTAGCTTTTTTTTTTTTTTTATTATTATTAGTTGGAGGCTAATTACTTCACAATATTTCAGTGGGTTTTGTCATACATTGATATGAATCAGCCATAGATTTACACGTATTCCCCATCCCGATCCCCCCTCCCACCTCCCTCTCCACCCGATTCCTCTGGGTCTTCCCAGTGCACCAGGCCGGAGCACTTGTCTCGTGCATCCCACCTGGGCTGGTGATCTGTTTCACCATAGATAATATACATGCTGTTCTTTTGAAATATGCCACCCTCACATTCTCCCACAGAGTTCAAAAGTCTGTTCTGTATTTCTGTGTCTCTTTGTCTGTTTTGCATATAGGGTTATCGTTACCATCTTTCTAAATTCCATATATATGTGATAGTATGCTGTAATGTTCTTTATCTTTCTGGCTTACTTCACTCTGTATAAGGGGCTCCGGTTTCATCCATCTATTAGAACTGATTCAAATGAATTCTTTTTAACGGCTGTGTATATTCCATGGTGTATATGTACCACAGCTTCCTTATCCATTCATCTGCTGATGGGCATCTAGGTTGCTTCCATGTCCTGGCTATTATAAACAGTGCTGAGATGAACATTGGGGTGCACGTGTCTCTTTCAGATCTGGTTTCCTCAGTGTGTATGCCCAGAAGTGGGATTGCTGGGTCATATGGCAGTTATGTTTCCAGTTTTTTAAGAAATCTCCACACTGTTTTCCATAGCGGCTGTACTAGTTTGCATTCCCACCAACAGTGTAAGAGGGTTCCCTTTCCTCCACACCCTCTCCAGCATTTATTGCTTGTAGACTTTTGGATAGCAGCCATCCTGACTGGCGTGTAATGGTACCTCATTGACAGTATGGTACTGGCACAAAGACAGAAATATAGATCAATGGAACAGAATAGAAAGCCCAGAGATAAATCCATGAACCTATGGACACCTTATCTTTGACAAAGGAGGCAAGGATATACAATGGAAAAAAGACAACCTCTTTAACAAGTGGTGCTGGGAAAACTGGTCAACCACTTGTAAAAGAATGAAACTAGAACACTTTCTAACACCATACACAAAAATAAACTCAAAATGGATTAAAGATCTAAATGTAAGACCAGAAACTATAAAACTCCTAGAGGAGAACATAGGCAAAACACTCTCCGACATAAATCAAAGCAAGATCCTCTATGACCCACCTCCCAGAATATTGGAAATAAAAGCAAAACTAAACAAATGGGACCTAATGAAACTTAAAAGCTTTTGCACTACAAAGGAAACTATAAGTAAGGTGAAAAGACAGCCCTCAGATTGGGAGAAAATAATAGCAAATGAAGAAACAGACAAAGGATTAATCTCAAAAATATACAAGCAACTCCTGCAGCTCAATTCCAGAAAAATAAATGACCCAATCAAAAAATGGGCCAAAGAACTAAACAGACATTTCTCCAAAGAAGACATACAGATGGCTAACAAACACATGAAAAGATGCTCAACATCACTCATTATTAGAGAAATGTAAATCAATGTTTAGCTTTATTTTGAGTAGATAAACTAAATATAACATGCATTCTGGAATCTGTATAATGTAAAATAAAGGTAGTCTTGTAAATTTACAGTGAATTTTCTTATAGAAATCTATTAGAATGAAAACTGCTTTATTAATTTTCATCCCATTTTGCCTAAATATGCAATAATTCTCTGAAGTACAAAGGAAAATATTATATGATATACATAACATTCAAAAGTACATGGCAGTTTTTCTCTATCTAGAAAAACAATATAAAGAAATACATTCTTAGGCAAAAAATATATATACATACATATATAAATATATACATGTATACTTATATTTTGGCTGTTTTATGGTGAATGAATTCATTTCTCTGAAAATGATTTTTCTGCTCTCCCATCATCTTTGCATTACAAGGATACAAATGTAAGAGATTTGGAAAACTAACCTTTATGAGAAAACTTGTTGTTTCATGGCTACTAGCATAGATTTTGGAGTCAAATCAAATTGCTATGGACCTCAGAGGATGTAGTTAACCTTGTTCATCTTAATATCCTGTAAAAGCAGATGGTCTTGACTCCCTAATAGGGTTATAGTGATGTTCTTCATAAAGAATATTTAGTAAAGGCCTAGCAAGGTGCAGGGCCCAATAAGTAGCAGTCTAGTGGATCATTTACATAATGGGTTCTGGAATGAGAAAGTGTACAAAGCTGTGTTACTGACAATTCAGTTATGTGACACAGGTAGCCTAACCACTCTAATAGTCAGTTTCCACATTTATGAAGTTGGGGTTTTTTAAATTCCCCTTTCCTATGATCAATGACTACTAACTGGGGTATTCAATGAGGAGCCCTCAGAACCCTTAGTGATTCATTGTGCTTCATCCTTGTTAAACTTTCAAGTCACATTATTAGTATCAGCTGAAGGAGGAATGTAGAGCTAGTAAATGCCTAAGGTGATCTAATGTTGATGACAATGATATATCTGATGAAAACAATGTTTAAATATTGAAATTTTTACTCCAAAAAATTGTGTTTGTACTTTCCAATAAATATTTTATGAAAAATACCTATTATTTTGCCTGCATAGACATAATAGAGATGTGTTTGTTTTAATCTTCATATAGACGAAATTGAGGGAAACAAAATTTCATTTTATTTAAATAAAACTTCCTATAGCATGTGTGGTACTAGTTGAGAAATAAAAACAAATGTATAGTGTGCATATTAGTTTTGCATATACATGAATATTTGTGTGTATAATGATTTTATATATAATAGCAGTAAAGATTGGAAATTACCCTACACAGCACAGATTACAGAATGACGGAAGTATTCTATGTTTTTTACTTTACAAATCAGGTACGAGAATGAAAAGTTTGAAATCCTCATTTCATGCTGCATTTGGTCATATCATGTACACATAAAATTCTTTTAGTTTGCTACTTAAAAGGACTCCATTAAAGCAAAACTCAAGAGTTTTAGAAATTAAAGATTCTTTGAAAAACTATACCACTAGATCAACTAATTTATCTATTTTAGTTACTGCAGTGTATCCACTAATGAGAACACTTGGTAAATAGTATATATTGTCTATAAATATTTTCCAAATGCAAATGATGTTCCTCTAATTGTTCAATTAGTTTTCATTCTAATCCTTACCTCGCCTTCTTTTTAGGTCTAAATTCAAGGTCCATGTGTCCACTGCTAATGTGTGTGCATTTTTGAAGATTTCATAAAGGATTGCATTTTTAAGTCAAAGACTATACCCCATTAAGATTTGCCAGGAAACCCTTGAGCAATCTTGGTCATTGAAGATCCTTTTCCCACTCTCTGTGGTTTATGATTAGCAGAGACTTTTTTTTTTTTTTTTTAATAAGATGTCCCCAGGAAAACTCTCATAAGCTTATCAAAATTCCATCTATAATTTTGTGAGTTGGTTCCAATGCTTTAGGTCAAGCTCATGGAGTTTTAATATTATCTGAAAATGTGTGAAGATTTGAGTAAGCATAATTAGCAATGCTGCTAAGATCTAAGAAATTTAAACCATCTGTCTATTACCAAGTGCTTTGATTCTCTGTCAGTATACTGGATTGGAGTTTGAGGAAAGACTAGCTCAATCTGATCAGACATATTACAATATGCTTGTTTATTGTAGTAGTTAGAAGTATAGAGCTCATATTTATTCAGTGAATGTGACATGTATTTTGTGAGCAATAATTCAGTCCAGTTCAGTTCAGTTGCTCAGTCATGTCTGACTCTTTGCGACCCCATGAATCGCAGTACACCAAGCCTCCCTGTCCATCACCAACTCCCAGAGTTTACTCAAACTCATGTCCATCGAGTCGGTGATGCCATCCAGCCATCTCATCCTCTGTCGTCCCCTTCTCCTCCTGCCCCCAATCTCTCCCAGCATCAGGGTCTTTTCCAATGAGTCAGCTCTTCGCATGAGGTGGCCAAAGTATTGGAGTTTCAGCTTCAGCATCAGTCCTTCCAATGAACACCCAGGAATGATCTCCCTTAGGATGGACTGGTTGGATCTCCTTGCAGTCCAAGGGACTCTCAAGAGTCTTCTCCAACACTACAGTTCAAAAGCATCAATTTTTTGGCACTCAGCTTTCTTCACAGTCCAACTCTCACATCCATACATGACCACTGGAAAAACCATAGCCTTGACCAGACGGACCTTTGTTGACAAAGTAATGTCTCTGCTTTTTAATATGCTATCTAGGTTGGTCATAACTTTCCTTCCAAGGAGTAAGTGTCTTTTAATTTCATGGCTACAAGGCACTCAGTGAAACATTCCCAAAGAAATATACAACAAGGTCACTAATGGGCAGGGTTGAATTACATATTCTGATTATTGTTGTGCTAACACACACCTTTAACTTCAGAAACAATGTACTTTCAAACATCTGTTTCCAGTTGCTGTAATGTTATCACAAATAATAAAAATCAAATTAAAAGTAATTTTTATTTTTAAGTGTCATTTAATAGTCAGACTCTGCTCCAGGTGCCTAGAAGACCTCATTAAACAAAAGATCACTAAATTTATGGGACTTAACATTCTATTGGAAGAGATAGAAAGTAAGCAGTGTATATAATTATGAAGTAAATTATATAGTACATTAGAAGGTGACACAAGCTACAATTATTATGAGAAGGATCAAGAGAAAGAGACCAAAGGAAGAAGGAACATGACTCTGTGGAATACTGTGTCAGATGTAACAGGCAATTTAATATTGAGTAGCCAGGGTGTGTCTCATTGAGATCTTGACATTTGTGCAAATGCTTGGATGAGGTGAAGCAGTTAGATATGTTATGGAAAGCCATGTATGTATCTAAAGGAACCATGCTCTAGGAAGGGAGAATACTGATGCAAAGGCTATGAAGATTGAGAATATCTTTTATGTTCAAAAAAACAAGCCAGTAGGTTTCAATGGTAGTTATGAAGGACAGGTAGTAAAGGAAATTAGAAAGTTAATATGGAATTTAGATCATGCAGGCACTTGATATCATAAAAGACATTGACTTTTAAACTAAATGACTTTGTGATCCCAGTGTTTTGAGGAATAACATGATTTCACTTTATTCAAACTGATTATTCTGATGGCTGGGTTGAATATCCACAGCACTGTTAACAAGTATCACATAGATTATAAGCATTTTTTCACCTTTTCTCTGGAATTATTCTCTCAAAATAATCACAGACTCAATTTCTGGAATATTGAGGGCTAAATTTTTAGTTTATTCTAAGTCCCCAGTGTGTCTGGTGGTGTTGGACATGTAGGTCAGCATTCAAGAAAAACAAGTTGTTGACTAAGCACCAAATCACAACAAATAGATTTGAGAACCTCTGGCCCTTGCTGATTTGCTCTTGTGGTCTTTTGAGTAGCTTCTGGTGCTTTTATCCTTGAGGGTGGGGAAGACTATCCCATCCTCACCCTTATCAGCCATCTTTGCTCCTTCCACCATCCAGCTCTAGAAATCAGAGTGAAAGTGGTTCTGTAAGATGTGACTGAGTATCTGAAAATTCTATCATATAATTTAACTTAAAGTGCTATAGATAATAAAGGGCTTGCATGTATTAGAAACCCATCATTGAGTCCAACCTCATCTGCAAAACTGGCATATTAATAAACCACCTCACTAAATAACTGTGAGGATTTTTAGATAATACTTTGATTAACCTGTGTTCCCATATTAATATGAATTAAAGTGATTATATGTATTAGTTCAATGTCAATTGCAATTTAAATTATGAAAATGTTGAATGTCCTATATTTTTAAAGTAAGCTACTTCTATGAACATAATTTATCAATCTTACCAACTTTTATGATGTTCAGAACAAACTGTATAGTAATGTGTCTCAATCCAGTTTTTAGAAACTGGACCTACTTCAACATTTCAGTATCAATAGCTTTTCAAATTTTTCAAAATAAGACTTCATCCTATTTTTATAATTATAATGCATACATATGTATATATTTATGTAAAATTCACTCAAAATACATTTTTAATAAACTGGCATAAGGTAGATTTAAAAAAACAAATGGGCTTTATAATACTGTTTTATGGTAATTATGTCACCAAAAAATTTCATTTTCTAGGACTCTAGATGATGACAGAGTTAGTATCAGATATCATTTAAGGATCCATCAATATACAGCACATCTGAAGTCAAAAAAGCATATTTCCATGAACTCTTAAAGTGGTTTTAGGAAAGAGAAAATTGAATTAATAATTAACTAATTCTTTCTAAAACGGCCTCATTTGGCAGGTTCAAAAAGCAGATGGCTCATCGAGACTGACAGAAGCTTATTAAGATCTGAAAAAAGTACTTCTCTTTTGGTTTTACAATGCCAGTACAGTTTAATCCATAAGAGAAGAGCAGTTTGTTGCAAAAGACAAGTGGGTTATTAGTGATATTGAAATTAACTAGCTTCTTTTTTATAAGAATATTATAAAACTACCTAAAAAATTTAATACAAAAAGCAAAATAATTGTTGCAAAGTGTAAGACCTAAACCCAAATGTGAATTCAGACTATTTCTTGGCTTACAACCACCATGGAATCACTCCTTCCAGTGAATAATATTATACTTGCCTTGGTCCTACCAAAAATTGACTAAGAAGGTCAACATTTGATAGGCCTTTTTGAATTTTGAGGAAATCACTTCCAACAATTGGAGATATTGATTGGTTTTAAATACCAAATAATTGGCATAGAGTTAATGCAATGTTTTCTTTACCAAATTTTACTGAATAGAGGGGTTAAAAAACACTAGTGTTTTTAACTATACTAGTTATAAAATATGTTTTTGTGTTTTTTTTTACATTAAAAAAATTGGTGATATAGTTCTTACTATAGAACCTCTCAAGGAGACTCCACAAAGGAAGGTCATGTATATAGGAGCTGTCAAACTCCATGGAAAGGACAACGTTCATGAAACACTTGAACAAATGACTATGGCTCTGAGGGTCATGTCCATCTTCTTCTGACACTTTGCCCCTGACATGATGCAATAAATATAATCAACAGAGACCTTGGTTAATACACACAAGTGCTAAAATGGCTAAAAACAATTTTGGAAAGCTATTGCCTAACATACTGTGAATGGAAAAACAGTTCTCTGGATGTTGTGGCTAAGCATCTGCCACAAAAATTATCCAAAGAATTCATTTTGACTCATCACTGATAGTCAAGTGGTTTTGGAGATAGGCTCAGGGAAGCAAAGATGTTGCAATATGGCAGCAGGAGTTGTAGAAATTCCTGTGCTTCTAGACATTAAGCTCTTGGGGCTACACAGATACCTCATAGCTCAGTTGGCAAAGAATCTGCCTGCAACACAAGAGACCCGGGTTCGATCCTTGGGGCCGGGATGATCACCTGGAGTTGGAAATGGCAACCCACTCCAGTATTCTTGCCTGGAGAATCCCATGGACAGAGGAGCCTGGCATGGGGTTGCAAGGGTTGGACACAACTTAGCAACTAAACCACCACCACAAGATACTTTAAAGGGTTTCCCAGGTCGCTCAGTGATAAAGAGCCCACCTGCGAATGCAGGAGATGCAGGAGACACAGGTTTGATTGCTGGGTCAGGAAGATGCCCCTGGAAGAGGGAAAGGCAATCCACTCCAGTATTCTTGTTGAAAAATCCCATGGACAGAGGAGCCTGGAGGGCTGCAGTCTGTGGGGTCACAAAGGGTCAGGCACAACTGAGCACACACACACACACACACACACACACACACACACACACACACAGAGTTACTTTAAAAATGTGTTCCTAAAGTCAGGTTTGCTGACGTGTGGAATACAGAGCTTATGGAATATAAGCTGTGGACACAGAAAAATGAGATGCATGAGATAGGCAAGTATGGGAATTCAAATAGCACATAGGGGTGGGTTTATTTAAAATGCCTGCCTTAATAGTTAACAAAGTCTAGAAAACCGTGAGTCCAAGACTCACCTATGCTATGGACTGAGACTATTAAGCAGTGAAATTTCTAGAGGAGTGCATCTTGAATTGTTGTAAGAAGCATTTTTCTCTTGTCCACAGCACCAGACAAGTTTAAAGGAGCAGTATAATCCAATAGCAAATTAAACATTAAGTTAAAAATTAAAAATAAAAAAAACAGAACCTCTATATGGCTTTACTTTTATGGTTCCTACAAATCATTCAAGAAAGAACCTAGAGCAAATATTTTGTTTGTTTTTCATCAATTTGGACCTCCTGCTTAGATCTCTGATCAAGAGTGCCTACACAGATTCTGTAGTGTAGAGAGGACAAAACGCCATGTTTGAAATATTCTTTTGCCATCCATTTATGCTCTCAGAACAATAAATGAAATAAGGATTGTACTGGGTAGACAAATCAGTACTACATAAAATGAGTAGACTTTGGATGGAACATGAAGGACTGACCTCTAGATTAGGAAAAAACAAAGTGCAAAGAAGATGTATGAAAAAAGCTATTTATTAACATAAACTCATGGCATTCTTTTTTTCTTAAATGCAGCAAAACAGTCTGTGGGGAGGTGGGTGTATGTAACCCATACTCTGTAAGAGATTATATTCAAAAGAAACACACCTGAGAAATGATTTTTGAACTTCTGAATCATCCCAAATTCATCCTCAGTGCTTATCTTCTTATCTCAGTCCTGGCAAATCACCAAAGAAAAGCAGGGGAGTTTGAAAGCTAGCATTCTGGGTGATTGCTGAGAACAGTTCCAAGAAACTAGACAAAGAAAGAGTCCATCCAAAGACATACCACTTTTTCCCAAACCACATTATTAAACCTCACCAGTTGCCAAGAGTGTGGCTTAGAGTTCTTCTGGACACGATGTGTGTGCTACTGTGAGTAGTTTCTTTATTATGAAGCATCATTCCTCCCTGGGCTTACACATAAGTGCTAATTTTTCAGTAGTTATGCCTCTCTTTATTTTAAAAATAATGTATCATAAATGTAATGATTTCCTTTTTTCCTTTTAAAAAATAAAGACTTTATGAATTTTTGACTAAAGCTGAACAATTTTGTAGTATTATATGAAGGTTTTAGAATGAAATACCTTACCTGGTCAGTAATAATGTCTCACAAAAAAACTTACCAAATCACCTATGAATTATTTTTATAGTAGCCATTCCTCTTTGTTTTACTTTACCTAACTTGTGATGAATTGATATTTGTGGGAAACAAAGGTTAAACAAGAAAGAAGAAATTTAACAGTTAGGTAGGACCAAAATCAAGTGGTAAAAAAAATACAGACATATCTCATTTTACTGAGCTTTATTTTGTTTCAGTTTGTATAAATTGAAGTTTTTTATTTTTTATAAATTGAAGTTTTGTAGCAACTCTGTTTTGTTAGTTGATGGTTAGCAATTTTTTAGCAATAGAGTGTCTTTTTTTATTAAGGTACATACTTTGTTTTTTCAGACATAACTTCATTTTACACTTATAAGACTACAGTATAGTGTAAACATAAATTTTACATGCACTGGGGAACACCCAAATTAGTGTGACTTGCTTTCTTGCCATATTTGCTTTACTGTGGTGATCTGGAATTATACCCACAAATATGTCTAAGGTATGCCTATAATTATCCAGCAAGTATGATTATACTAAAAATATGGTGATTCAATGTGCAAGCATTTATGAACTATGAATTTTCAGGAGAGACAGTAAATGTGTCGAAAACCTAGATGGTGATATACAAAATTATATAAGGTCCTTTCATTGTGTTGGTTAAACAGTTTGATTTTAGAACATACCCTTTAGAAATCAGGCTACATAATGAGGAGTTAATCATAGAGAAACATGATTGAAATGTATGATGAACCCTAAGCATTTGCAATTTTTTGTTTGTTCTTATTCTTTAATGTCTATATTGTGTTCATAGTGCCCCAAGTGCTTGTTGTTGTTAGAGTAAAATAAATTAGAAAATTTACACAAGGAAAAAAAAATTAATATCTATCTTTAAAAAAATGAAACCCCAAGCTCAAGGCACCTTCCTTTGACTGTTTGCTGCCCTTCCCTCACTGTTCAATGCATTTTCATTAACACACACCACACTCTCCACAGGCAGCCATCTGTGCTCCTGTCTTTAAGTTTTATCCTACAAGTCTTTTCCTCATAACACTGCTGCCTATTACATAAATCACAGGGACATTCAGCCCCTTGGAATGGAATCAGAAACCCACAAAGCTGACTGCTGTCAGGACTCATAAGGAGTGCAATTAATAAATTTATTATTTAGGAGTAGAGCTGTTTTCATTCCAAAAATTCATGCAAAATTGGAGTGTTATCCAGAGTGCGTATCAAAGTAACTAAGCTAAAAGTGTCTTTTCATCTTCAAGTTCACCCTTTTGACAGTCATTATATTTTCTGCTTCATCTCTGCTTCTGTAAGCTCTGCTGGTGTCAGAACACATCATTCATTCATTCAATCAACTACTTAGTGCCAATTTTGTGTGTGTGTGATGAACAAGACAAATCCCTGCCATCATGGAGCATATGATCTAGATTTTAAAATTTATTTCTGTGCTTGAAACTAGAAGTGTAGCAGCATTATAAAGCTGAAAAGAAAGTAGATAATTATTGTGTTAAGGAGAAATAAAATGTTAAAAATTTAAAATGGCAAAACTGGCCTCCCAATTAGCAGAAATGCAATATGATATAGTTAAACATCAGCTAAAGCAAAGTTTCATAAGGATTTGTGGGGTAGTGTGGTCACTGAGATGTCAACATAGATTGTTTCTGACTTCAGTTCGCCTCACAAGAAGTGTGTGTCTGCTTAATCTTCTGACTCTTTGCAACCCTATGGACCATAACCCGCCAAGGCTCCTTTGTCCAAGGGATTTTCTAGGCAAGAATATTGGAGTGAGTTGCCGTTTCCTCCTCCAGGGGATCTTCCTGACCCTGGGATTGAACCGGTGTCTCTTGTGTCTCATGCATTAGCAGGCTGATTCTTTTCTACTAGTGCCACTTGGGAAGCCCCTCACAAGTAGACCAACTAACAAAAACCAACAGACAGAATACCATTATGGAAGTTCCAGAATGCAGGAATAAGGCTAAAGAAATGCCATAGTAGAGAACGTGAAAGAACCACATTAAAAAGTTGAGAGAAACAGTTCCAATTTTATTGCATGGTTCTTTCATGGCTTCCCTCGAGGCTCAGGTGGTTGAGTCTGCCTACCATGTGGAAGACCTGGATTCGACCCTTGGGTTGGGAAGATTCCCTGGAGGAGGGCATGGTAACCCATTCCAGTATTCTTGCCTGGAAATCCCCATTGACAGAGGTACCTGGCAGGCTACAGCCCTGCCGGATAGCTGAACACACCCTGCAGCCTTGCCCAGACAGGGAGCTCAAGCATTGATCTTATCCAGTTGTGGAGCATAGCCTGTGGCTCAATCCAGCGAGAGAGCCTGGACTGTTGGCCCCACCTAAGTGCAGAGCACTGTTTCCCTTCCCATCCAACTGTGAAGTATAGATGGAGGCCCTACCTGACAGTTGAGCCCGATCAGTAACCTCACCCAACAGCATAGGAGAGCCAATAGATGTTCTGATCACAGAGCTTGCAGTTCCTTCCAGCATCGAGTTACAGCCTGCAGACCCAACTGGCTGCAAAGCACAGCCTGAAAACACGTCTGAATATAAATCATAGCTTATAGTCCCTCCTGAACGCTGAATTCAGCCAGCTGCATCACTGAAGGAGTACAACATGAGGCTTCACCCAACTGGTTGCAATGTGTCCCGTACCCCTCTTTATCATGGAATCTAGCCAGGGGCACCACCCTTCAGGAGAACACCGCTTGAGATCTGACCCAGTCAGAGGTGATTTTAGAGGCCAGCTAGTTGCCCCACTTGGCTTCAGAGCGTAGTCAGAAGCCCTCCCTGACCAGGAAGTTCATCCATTGGCCCTGCTTAATCACATAGCCCAGTCAAGACAACGTCAGAACATAGGCAGTGGCCCTGCCCAACTAGGGAACCTAATGTAAAGCTCCACTTGCCCATGACTGTTGTGTGCTGACCAATCGAACATTTCCAAATAACCTGACTGGTGAAGACTCTTCCCTGTTAAAACAGATCTATAAAATGTGAAAGAGGAGACCACATATTCCAATACACAAATGCCAAGAAAAGGATACAAAGATCATGAAAAATCAGGTAAATGTGACATTGTCAAAGGAAACAAAATGTCAATAGCTGATCCTAAAGAAAAGGAGATCTATGAACTTTCTGATGAAGAATATAGAATAATCCTTTTAAAGAAGCTCAGCAAAATATGAGGATACAAACAACTAAACAAAATTAGGAAATCAATGGATAAATAAAAGAAGTTTATTAAGAATAAAGAAACTATATTTTAAAAAGGAAATTCTAGAGAAGAAGAATACAATAACTAAACTAAGGAATTCAATGAAGAACAACAGTAGACTTGAAAAAGCAGAAAAATCAGTGAACTTGAAGGCAAATTGTTTGAGATTTTCCAGTCAGAGGAGTAAAAGAAAAGAAAAGAACAAAAGGAATGAGGAAAGCCTAGAGGAGTCATAGGAATCATCAGAAGAAATTACATACACATTATGGAAACCCCAGAATGGGAAGATAAAAAGAAACTTGGGTATCTAATGAAGCTCAACAGATCTAAAATAGGTTAAACTCAAAGAGAGTTATGCCCAAATACATTATAATTAAATTCTCAAAAGTGAAAGATAAAGAATTTTGAAAGCAGCAAGAAAAAAGATATTCTTCACGTACAAGGGAATCCCCATAAGACTATCAGTGGCTTTCACAGAAGAAACTTTGCAGACAAGGAGAAAATGGAATAAAAAATTAAAAATATTGAAAAACCAATTGCCAAACAGGAATACCATACCTAGTAAAGCTATTTCTCAGAAATGAGAAATAGTTTCCTAAACAAGTAACTGAGATTCATCAACACTAAATTTGTCTTACAAGAAAATCTAAAGGGAACTCTACAAGCTAAAAGGAGAGGGTGATGCCACTATGAAAATAAGTGAATCTACAAAAGAGATCAGTAATGGTAATATATGGTCAAAGTCATACTCTCTAATATTATAAAAGTACTCTCTAATATTTAATTATGTAAATAATTTACAAGTTTGCTTTAAAAGTTAAAACTATTAAGATAACTATAACTACAGTACTTTATTATTGGATTCACAATATAAAAAAAATCTAAACTGAAGCATCAGTAACTTAATGTTATGGGGGAAGAAGTATAAAGTTTGTGTGTATTAAAAAAGTTACATTGTTCTCAACTTAAAATAGGATGCTACAACTATAAGATATTTTATATAAGTTTCATGGTAAACACAAAAGAAAAATGTAGATACAGAAAAGATCTTGATAAAGGAGTTTTAGCATGCTGCTACAATAAATCATTGAATCAAAAATGAATAGAACTAGAGAAGATATAAGAAACCAAGGATATACAAAAATAGAAAACAACAGAAAACACAATAGTATTTACCTATCAAAAATTACTTTAAATTTAGATTGATTAAATTATCCAATCAAAATGCATAGATTAGCTAAATGGATAAAATGCCAGGATCAAACATTATATTACATAGAAAAGACTCACTTTGGGTTAAGGAGACACATAAAGAGAACAAAAGGATAGAAAAAGATATTTCAAGTAAGTGATAAAAGAAAACAAAGGTGGTAATACTTACATCACATAAAAATTTGCAGCCAAAAATGGTCAAAGATACAAAGTCATTGGTTAATAATAAAGTGTTCATCAATCTGTCAAGAAATATAATAATTATAAATATTTACACATCCAACATTAAAGGATGTAATTAATTAAAGCAAATACTAATGAAACTAAAAGAAGAGATAAACAGTGATACAATAATAGTGGGGACTTTAATATCCCACTCTCAAAAACATATAGACTACCCAAACAGGGAAACAAAAGGTTACAGCAGATTTGAATAACATGAAACCAAATGAACCTAACAGATATACACAGAGCATTCCATCCAACAGTATCAGAAACAGAATATGTCTTCTCAACTACATATGTAACATTTGCTACAGTAGATTGCAACAAGTTAGACTACACACACACACACACACACACACACACACACACAAATTCAAGATATTGTTCTTTGTTTAGTGGCTAAGTCAAGTCTGTGACTCTTTGCGACCCCATGGACTATAGCCAGCAGGCTCCTCTGTCCATGGGATTTTCCAAACAAGAATATAGGAATAGGTTGCCATTTCCTACTCCATATCAAGTATCTTTTCCACCCACAATGATATGAAACTAAATATCAAAGACAGGATGAATTTTGAAAAATTTATAAAAATATAGAAATATAATATATCCCTAAGAAATCAATGAATCAAAAAAGAAATAAAAATTAAAATAAAAAGTATATTGAGGCAAACAAAAATGGAAACAAAATATATCAAAACTCAAGGCAGGTAGTAAAGTAGTTTAAGAAAGAAAGTTTATAACTATAAAGACATATATCAAAAAGAAAAACCTCAAATAAACAACCTAATATTACACATTAAAAAACTAGATGAGATGGATGAAGCTGGAGCCCATTATAAAGAGTGAAGTAAGCCAGAAAGATAAAGAACATTACAGCATACTGACACATGTATATGGAATTTAGAAAGGTGATAACGATAACCCTATATGCAGAACAGAAAAAGAGACACAGAAATACAGAACAGACTTTTGAACTTTGTGGGAGAATGTGAGGGTGGGATATTTCAAAAGAACAGCATGTATACTATCTATGGTGAAACAGATCACCAGCCCAGGAGGGATGCACGAGACAAGTGCTCCGGCCTGGTGCACTGGGAAGACCCGGAGGAATCGGGTGGAGAGGGAGGTGGGAGGGGGGATCGGGATTGGGAATACATGTAAATCCATGGCTGATTCATATCAATGTATGACAAAACCCACTGGAAAAAAATAATAATAATAATAAAAAAAAAAAATGGAAAAAAAAAAAAAACTAGAAAAAGAAGAACTAAGCCCAGAGTTAGCATAAGGGTGTAAAATAAAGATTAGAGCAAAAATATATACATGAATTAAAGAATAGAAAAACAAGACAAAAGATTAACAAAACTAAGAGATGGATTTTTGAACAATAGCGAGACTAACTCAAGAAAACAAAGGAAGGAGTCAAATAAAATCAGAAATGACAGAGAAGACATTATGACAAATTTCACAGAGGCACAAAACATCAAAAAAGAACAATTATGCATCAATATTGAACAATCTAGAAGAAATGGGAAAATTTCTAGACACATTCAGCATGTCAAGACTGACTCATGAAGTAAGAATATCTGAACAGACCAATAATGAGTAAAGGTTAGACAGTAATCAAAACCTCCCAACAAAAAAGACTCAGGATCAGATAGTTTCTTCAATAAATTCCACCACACTTAAAAAATAAAGAAGAATTAATAGCAGAAGATATTTGCAAATATTCTGACAGAGGCTGATGATCAACTTACAATTCAATAGTAAAAAGACAAATAATACAATTTAAAAAATGAGTAGAGTGTCTAAATAGATACTTTTCTGAAGAAGACATACAGATGCCCAACAGGTACATGAAAAGTTGCTCAGCATCAATAATCATTAGAGAAAGGTAAGTCAAAACCACAATGAGAGATATCACCTCCCATCTGGTAGAATTGCTACTATCAAGTAGATAAGAAATAGTGAAGGTTGATAAAGTTGTAGAGAAATGGGAACTTTTGTGCACTGTGGTAGGAATATAAAAAATTTGGGACACATGCTATTAAAAACGGTGTGGAAATTTCTCAAAAAATTAAAAATAGAGCAATCCAGAAATCCCTGTAATCCAGGAATCCCACTAATTGAAGGAAATAAAATAGCTATCTCAAAGAGATATCTGCATTCTAATGCTCACTCCAGCCTTATATACTATACTGTAGTGAAGATATGGAAGCAACCTAAGTATCCACTGATGATTGAATAAAGAAAACAGTATATACAAAGTATACACACACATATATACACACACATACAA
The DNA here is from genome assembly GCF_033118175.1 of Dama dama. NCBI lineage: Eukaryota > Metazoa > Chordata > Mammalia > Artiodactyla > Cervidae > Dama > Dama dama. Next base: position 56,522,047 of record NC_083697.1, read on the forward strand.
ATATTATTCAGCAATTAAACAGAAAGACATTCTGCCATTTACAACAAAATGAATGGGCCTTGAGGGCATTATGCCAAGTGAACTGAATCAGGAAGAGAAAAAATATATGATCTCACTTGTACATGAAATTTTTTTAAAAACTGAAAATCAAACTCATTGAAACAGAGAGCAGATTGGTTGCTAGGATTAGGGATGGAGTGGGTACAGATGGTCAAACAGGACAAAAAAAAAGTTATAATATGAATAAGTTCTAGGATCTAATATACAGCATGGGGACCATAGTCAACAGTGTGATAGTATGCTTGACCTAACATATATCTATGTTAGGTCATAGATATAGTAACTAATATCATTATATGTTATTTCAAAACATACTTATATCACATCATCACAGGGTACACCTTAAACTTACACAATGTTATATGTCAATTATTTCTCAATAAAGCTGGAAATAGCACTTTTTTCTAGAATTAATGGCTTGTTTTTTTTGAAAGGGAAGCAAAAACTTAGAACCTGTAACTAACTGTGAAATAATAGAATATAAAATCCATTTTAGCTATGCATAATGTGACTAAAATATTACTTAGTTTAGACTGAAGCCAAGCATGGAGGACAGACTATAAAAAATATGGAAAGACCTTGGTTTTAATATCTAAATTTGTCTTCTTTTAAAATACTAAATTGACCATCTGCATTTTTTAAGATCAATGTGTTAACTGCATGAACTTTTTATACAGTTCTATAATCTAATTTCTTAAGAAAATGCCATACAAATTTGTAACAGACAGACTTGTTTAAGTTTCTTTATGTTCAACAGTGAAAGACAGTGCCCTATAGATAAAAAGAAGAAAAAGCAGTTAGGGTATTAATTATACCCATTATTATTTGTAAGGTGACATATTGGATTATGCATTTAACATTCTTAGAACAGGTAAACCAGAATGAAAATATATTTTTAGTAAATGAATAATCAACACAGGACCCTGAAAGATAAATTAAAATATTCTGAACAATGTAATTACTTTTTCTAGAATTATTAGTTTTATATATATATAAATGTGTATATATATATATATATATACACATATACACAATAGCTACCATTTTAGCCTCAGATATGAATCTGTCATATTATTGGGTTCACTAAATTAACACAAGAGCTCTGCATAAATATCATCATCACTATTCCATGGGTGAGAAAACTGAGGCTAATAATATTTAGATAACTGGTTTATGATTACATGGGTAGTAAAGAAGCATCATGGGAAATAGATGGGGAAACAGTGGAAGCAGTGTCGGACTTTACTTTTTTGGGCTCCAAAATCACTGCAGATGGTGATTACAGTCATGAAATTAAAAGATGTTTTCTCCTTGGAAGGAAAGTTATGACCAACCTAGATAGCATATTAAAAAGCAGAGACATGACTTTGCCAACAAAGGTCGGTCTAGTCAAGGCTATGGTTTTTCCAGTGGTCATGTACTGATGTGAGAGTTGGACTGTGAAGAAAGCTGAGTGCTGAAAAAGTGATGCTTTTGAACTGTGGTGTTGGAGAAGACTCTTGAGAGTCCCTTGGATTGCAAGGAGATCCAACCAGTCCATCCTAAAGGAAATCAGTCCTGAGTGTTCATTAGAAGGACTGATGTTGAAGCTGAAACTCCAATACTTTGGTCACCTCATGCGAAGAGTTGACTCATTGGAAAAGACCCTGATGCTGGGAGGGGTTGGGGGCAGGAGGAGAAGGGGACGACAGAGGATGAGATGGCTGGATGGCATCACCGACTCGATGGACATGAGTTTGAGTGGACTCTGTGAGTTGGTGTTGGACAGGGAGGCCTTGCGTGCTTCGATTCATGGGGTCGCAAAAAGTCGGACACGACTGAGTGACTGAACTGAACTGAACTGAAAGAAGCATCATAAAAATCTAGGCTTTATGATCTCACCATTGTACGCTTTCCACTACACATTCTATTATTTTGTAAATCTTTGACATATTTTCATTTGGTAGTGGCTTAGTCACTAAGTTGTGTTTGACTCTTGTGACCGCATGGACTGTAGCCTGCTAGAATGCATCATCCATGGAATTCTTCAGGCAAGAATACTGGAGGGGGCTGCCGTTTCCTTCTCCACAGGATCTTCCTGACCCAGGGAACAAGGCAGGTCTCCTGCATTGCAGGCAGATTCTTTACCAACTGAGCTACAAGGAAAGCCCTACTTTCATTTAGTTGTTCAATTTAGTCATATGTTAATGTTTTAAAATTTCATTTTAAAGGAATTTTCCTATATGACAATTGTATTCCAGATTCAGTGCTTGACTTTTCTAGCCTACATAGAAGACAAGCTAGGCTGGCTGTACCTACTTCTGCTTCTCCTTCTGCTTTGGGAATCTCAACTTAAATCTGGATTGTGTCAAAGTCCACTGATTTGCTTGCTGCTGGGTTTTGAATTTGCCTCTATCAATAAAGTCTGTTTTAGCTGTGTGTTTTAACTCTTTCAAATGCTCTTATAGCAAGTAGGAAAAAAAAAAATGGCCTTAGTGCATAAATTTCTAAGTTCTCATTATATTCTGTAATCTGAGAAACCTGTATTCAGGTCAAGATGCAACAGTTAGAACTGGACATGGAACTGTGGACTGTTTCCAAACTGAAAAAGGAGTACATCAAGGCTGTACATTGTCACCCTGTTTATTTAACTTATATGTAGAGTACATCATGCGAAATTCTGTGCTGGATGAAGCACAAAGTGGAATCAAGATTGCCGGGAGAAATATCAATAACCTCAGATATGCAGAAGATACCACCCTCATCGCAGAAACTGAAGAGGAACTAAAGAGCCTCATGATAAAGGTGAAAGAAGAGAGTGAAAAAGCTGGCTTAAAACTCAACATTCAGAAAACTAAGATAATGGCAATTGGTCCCATCACTTCATGGCAAATGGATGGGGATACAATGGAAATAGTGACAAACTTTATGTTTGTGGGCTCCAAAATCACTGTGGATGTTGACTTCAGCTATGAAATTAAAAGACACTTGTTCCTTGGAAGAAAAGCTATGAAAAACCTAGACCGAATATTAAAAAGCAGAGACATTACTTTGCCGACAAAGGTCTGTGTAGTCAAAACTATGGTTTTTCCAGTAGTCATGTATGAATGTGAGAGCTGAACTGAAAAGAAAGGTGAGTGCAAAGAAATGATGTTTTTGAACTGTGGTGTTGGAGAACTCTTGAGAGTACCTTGGACTGCAAGGAGATCAAACCAGTCGATCCTAAAGGAAGTCAATCCTGAATATTCATTGGAAGGACTGATGTTGAAGCTGAAGTTCCAATACTTTGGCCACCTGATATGAAGAACTGACTCACTGGAAAAGACCCTGATGCTGGGAAAGATTGAAGGCAGGAGGAGAAGGGGATGACAGAGGATGAGATGGTGGATGGCATCACCAACTCGATAGGCATGAGTTTGAGAGAGTTCTGGGAGTTGATTACGGACAGGGAAGCCTGACATGCTGCAGTCCATGGGGTTGCAGAGTTGGTCATGACTGAGTGACTGAACTGAACTGAACTGAACTGACCTGAATTTAGATCACCATCCCTGGAAGCAGTAGCAAATAAACATCAAGTATTTTTCACACTGCTATGGCTTTATACCTTCTATAGCTGAATAGCATCCTTTTTCTTAAATAGTGAGGCTATTTGCCCTTGAAATCAGCACACAAAAATTCCTAAATTTAAGACATATTTGACTGATACTTTTTCTCACTCTTCTTACCAACCCTCCCAAATAATCTAAATTGATGGCATTTTGTTTATGGTCTGTCATTCCCTATGTATATCATTATCATCACAATCATGTTATATTGTGAAGGTTTGTTGCATGTGTATTTATTCTTGAATTTGTCTTGTGAAATGTGAGGTTCTTGACATAAACAAAGTCCTATTTATCCTTTATAGTTTTTATTAAGTATCAAATCCACAGGGAACCCTTCCCTTTTCCCTCAAACACCTGTTACTTCTGTTTGTTCTTAATTAGAACTTTACTTCTCACAGAAACGTTCAACCTGTACAGATACTTCAGAGATTTTACAATTTTTTAAATCCTGGAATAATCATCACTCCCTGAAATATCTGTGTGGTTTCTTATCTGCTTTCATTCAGAAATCTGTTCAAAGCTGACTTCCTCAGAGATCATTTTCGACCACTCAATTAAGATCTCTTCTCTTCTCAGTTACTGCTATTCCTTTAATCTGCTTTATTTCAAAATATGCATTGTTATTATACATACTCCTTATTGCCAAATTCAGACTTAAATTGAAAAAAGTAGGGAAAACAACTAGACCATTCAGGTATGACCTAAATTAAATCCCTTACAATTATACAGTAGAGGTGACAAATAGATTGAAGGGATTAGATCTGATAGAGTGCCTGAAGAACTATGGATGGAGGTTTGTGACATTGTACAGGAGGCAGTGATCAGTATCATCTCCAAGAAAAAGAAATTTTAAAAAGCCAAAATGGTTGTCTGAGGAGGCCTTACAAATAGCTTTGAAAAGAAGAGAAGCTAAAAGCAAAGGAAAAAAGGAAAGATATACCCATTTGAATGCAGAGTTCCAAAGAATAACAAGGAAAGATAAGAACGCCTTTTTCAGTGATCAATGCAAGAAATAGAGGAAAACAACAGAATGGGAAAGACTAGAGATCTCTTCAAGAAAATTAGAGATACCAAGGGAACATTTCATGCAAAGGTGGGCACAATAAAGGACAGAAATGATATGGACCTAACAGAAGCAGAAGACACTAATAAGAGGTGACAACAACTCCTGCAGTTCAATTCCAGAAAAATAAATAACCCAGGAAAAAATGGACCAAAGAACTAAACAGACATTTCTCCAAAGAAGACATACAGATGGCTAACAAACAAACACATGAAAAGATGCTCAACATCACTCATTATCAGAGAAATGCAAATCAAAACCACAATGAGGTACCATTACATGCCAGTCAGAATGGCTGCTATCCAAAAGTCTACAAGCAATAAATGCTGGAGAGGGTGTGGAGAAAAGGGAACCCTCTTACACTGTTGGTGGGAATGCAAACTAGTACAGCCACTATGGAGAACAGTGTGGAGATTTCTTAAAAAACTGGACATAGAACTGCCATATGACCCAGCAATCCCACTCCTGGGCATACACACCGAGGAAACCAGAACTGAAAGAGACACGTGCACCCCAATGTTCATCGCAGCACTGTTTATAATAGCCAGGACATGGAAGCAACCTAGATGCCCATCAGCAGACAAATGGATAAGAAAGCTCTGGTAAATATACACCATGGAATATTACTCAGCCATTAAAAAGGATTCATTGGAATCAGTTCTAATGAGATGGATGAAACTGGAGCCCATTATACAGAGTGAAATAAGCCAGATAAACACCAATACAATACACTAATGCATATATATGGAATTTAGAAAGATGGTAACGATAACTCTATATGCAAGACAGAAAAAGAGACAGATGTATAGAACAGACTTTTGGACTCTGTGGGGGAAGGCGAGGGTAGGATGATCTGAGAGAATAGCATCAAAACATGTATATTATCAAGTGTGAAACAGACCATCAGTCCAGGTTGGATGAGTGAGACAAGTGCTTGGGGCTGGTGCACTGGGATGACCCAGAGGGATGGGATGGGGAGGGAGGTGGGATGGGGGTTCAGGGTGGGGGACACATGCAAATCCATGGCTGATTCATGTCAATGTATGGCAAAAATCACTACAATATTGTAAAGTAATTAACCTCCAACTAATAAAAATAAATGAAAAAAAAATGAAGAAAAAAAAAGAGGTGGCAAGAATACACAGAAGAACTATACAAAAAAGACCATCATGACCCTGATAACCACGATGGTGTGGTCACTCACCAAGAGTCAGACACTCTGGAATGAGAAGTCAAGTGGGGCTTAAGAAGCATCACTACAAACAAAGCTAGAGAAGGTGATGGAATTCCAGTTGAGCTATTTCAAATCCTGAAAGATGATGCTGTGAAAGTGCTGCACTCAATATGCCAGAAAATTTGGAAAACTCAGCTGTGGTCTAGGACTGGCAAAGGTAAGTTTTGATTCCAATCCCAAAGAAAGACAAGGCTAAAGAATGTTCAAACTACTGCAAAATTGCACTCATTTCACATTTCTAACAAAGTAATGCACAAAATTCTCCAAGCCATGCTTCAACAGTCCATGAACTGGGAACTTCCAATGTTCAAGTCGGGTTTAGAAAAAGCAGAGGAACCAGAGATGAAAGTGCCAACATCTGTAGGATCATTGAAAAAGCATGAAAATTTCAGAAAAACATCTACTTCTCCTCTACTGACTGCACCAAAGTCTTTGACTCTGTGGATCATAGCGAACTGCAGAAATTCTCAAATAGATGGGAATGCCAGATGTCCTTACCTGCCTCCTGAGAAATCTGTATGCAGGTCAAGAAGCATCAATTAGAACTGGATATGGAGCAACAGACTGGTTCCAAGTTGGGAAAGGATTATGTCAAGGTTGTATATTGTCACCCTACTTATTTAACTTAAATGCACAGTACATCATGTGAAATGCCAGGCTGAATGAAGCACAAGCTGGAATCAAGATTGCCAGGAGTAATATTAATAACCTCATATTCACGGATGACACAATCCTTATGGTAGAAAGCAAAGAAGAACTAAAGAGCCTCTTGATGAAAGTGAAAGAAGACAATGAAAAATTTGGCTTAAAACTCAACATTGATGGTTATTCAGAAGCGTGTTATTTAGCCTCCATATGTTTGAAGTTTTAACAATTTTTTCCCTGTAATTGAGATCTAATCTTACTGCACTGTGGTCAGAAAAGATGACTGGAATGATTTCAATTTTTTTGAATTTTCCAAGACCAGATTTATGGCCCAGGATGTGATCTATTCTGGAGAATGTTCCGTGTGCACTTGAGAAAAAGGTGAAGTTGATTGTTTTGGGATGAAATGTCCTATAGATATCAATTAGGTCTAGCTGGTCCATTGTGTCATTTAAGGTTTGTGTTTCCTTGTTAATTTTCTGTTTAGTTGATCTATCCATAGTTGTGAGTGGGGTATTAAAGTCTCCCACTATTATTGTGTTACTATTAATTTCCTCTTTCATACTTGTTAGCGTTTGCCGTACATATTGCGGTGCTCCTATGTTGGGTGCATATATATTTATAATTGTTATATCTTCTTTTTTGATTGATCCTTTGATCATTATGTAGTGTCCTTCTTTGTCTCTTTTCACTTCCTTTATTTGAAAGTCTATTTTATCTGATATGAGTATTGCGACTCCTGCTTTCTTTTGGTCTCCGTTTGCATGAAATATTTTTTTCCAGCCCTTCACTTTTAGTCTGTATGTGTCTCTTGTTTTGAGGTGGGTCTCTTGTAGACAGCATATATAGGGGTCTTGTTTTTGTATCCATTCAGCCAATCTTTGTCTTTTGGTTGGGGCATTCAACCCATTTACATTTAGGGTAATTATTGATAGGTGTGGTCCCGTTGCCATTTACTTTGTTGTTTTGGGTTCACATTTATAAAACCTTTCTGCATTTCCTGTCTAGAGAAGATCCTTTAGCATTTGTTGAAGAGCTGGTTTGGTGGTGCTGAATTCTCTCAGCTTTTGCTTATCTGTAAAGCTTTTGAATTCTCCTTCATATCAAAATATGTATAGAAATGAATGAAAATGAAAACACAACAACCCAAAACCTATGGGACACTGTAAAAGCAGTGCTAAGGGGAAGGGTCATAGCATTACAGGCTTACATCAAGAAACAGGAAAAAAAACAATTAAATAACCGAACTCTACACCTAAAGCAATTAGAGAAGGAAGAAATGAAGAACCCCAGAGTTAGCAGAAGGAAAGAAATCTTAAAAATCAGGGCAGAAATAAATGCAAAAGAAACTAAAGAGACCATAGCAAAAATCAACAAAGCTAAAAGCTGGTTTTTTGAAAAAATAAACAAAATTGACAAACCATTAGCAAGACTCATTAAGAAACAAAGAGAGAAAAACCAAATTAACAAAATTAGAAATGAAAATGGAGAGATCACGACAGACAACACTGAAATACAAAGGATCATAAGAGACTACTACCAGCAGCTCTATGCCAATAAAATGGACAACTTGGATGAAATGGACAAATTCTTAGAAAAGTATAACTTTCCAAAACTGAACCAGGAAGAAATAGAAGATCTTAACAGACCCATCACAAGCAAGGAAATCGAAACTGTCATCAAAAATCTTCCAGCAAACAAAAGCCCAGGACCAGATGGCTTCACAGCTGAATTCTACCAAAAATTTAGAGAAGAGCTAACACCTATCTTACTCAAACTCTTCCAGAAAATTGCAGAAGAAGGTAAGCTTCCAAACTCATTCTATGAGGCCACCATCACCCTAATTCCAAAACCAGACAAAGATGCCACAAAAAAAGAAAACTACAGGCCAATATCACTGATGAACATAGATGCAAAAATCCTTAACAAAATTCTAGCAAACAGAATCCAACAACATTAAAAAAATCATACACCATGACCAAGTGGGCTTTATCCCAGGAATGCAAGGATTCTTTAATATCCACAAATCAATCAATGTAATACACCACATTAACAAATTGAAAGATAAAAACCATATGATTATCTCAATAGATGCAGAGAAAGCCTTTGACAAAATTCAACACTCATTTATGATTAAAACTCTCCAAAAAGCAGGAATAGAAGGAACATACCTCAACATAATAAAAGCTATATATGACAAACCCACAGCAAGCATCACCCTCAATGGTGAAAAATTGAAGGCATTTCCCCTGAAATCAGGAACAAGACAAGGGTGCCCACTCTCACCACTACTATTCAACATAGTGTTGGAAGTTCTGGCCACAGCAATCAGAGCAGAAAAAGAAGTAAAAGGAATCCAGATAGGAAAAGAAGAAGTGAAACTCTCGCTGTTTGCAGATGACATGATCCTCTACATAGAAAACCCTAAAGATTCTACCAGAAAATTACTAGAGCTAATCAATGAATATAGTAAAGTTGCAGGATATAAAATTAACACACAGAAATCCCTTGCATTCCTATATACTAACAATGAAAAAACAGACAGAGAAATTAAGGAAACAATACCATTCACCATTGCAACAAAAAGAATAAAATACTTAGGAGTATATCTACCTAAAGAAACAAAAGACCTATACATAGAAAACTATAAAACACTGATGAAAGAAATCAAAGAGGACACAAACAGATGGAGAAACATACCGTGTTCATGGATTGGAAGAATTAATATTGTCAAAATGGCTATTCTACCCAAAGCAGTCTATAGATTCAATGCAATCCCTATCAAGCTACCAACGGTATTTTTCACAGAACTAGACCAAAGAATTTCACAATTTGTATGGAAATACAAAAAACCTCGAATAACCAAAGTAATCTTGAGAAAGAAGAATGGAACTGGAGGAATCAACCTGCCTGACTTCAGACTCTACTACAAAGCCACAGTCATCAAGACAGTATGGTACTGGCACAAAGACAGAAATATAGATCAATGGAACAGAATAGAAAGCCCAGAGATAAATCCACGAACCTATGGACACCTTATCTTTGACAAAGGAGGCAAGGATATACAATGGAAAAAAGACAACCTCTTTAACAAGTGGTGCTGGGAAAACTGGTCAACCACTTGTAAAAGAATGAAACTAGAACACTTTCTAACACCATACACAAAAATAAACTCAAAATGGATTAAAGATCTAAATGTAAGACCAGAAACTATAAAACTCCTAGAGGAGAACATAGGCAAAACACTCTCCGACATAAATCAAAGCAAGATCCTCTATGACCCACCTCCCAGAATATTGGAAATAAAAGCAAAACTAAACAAATGGGACCTAATGAAACTTAAAAGCTTTTGCACTACAAAGGAAACTATAAGTAAGGTGAAAAGACAGCCCTCAGATTGGGAGAAAATAATAGCAAATGAAGAAACAGACAAAGGATTAATCTCAAAAATATACAAGCAACTCCTGCAGCTCAATTCCAGAAAAATAAATGACCCAAACAAAAAATGGGCCAAAGAACTAAACAGACACTTCTCCAAAGAAGACATACAGATGGCTAACAAACACATGAAAAGATGCTCAACATCACTCATTATTAGAGAAATGCAAATCAAAACCACAATGAGGTACCATTACACGCCAGTCAGGATGGCTGCTATCCAAAAGTCTACAAGCAATAAATGCTGGAGAGGGTGTGGAGAAAAGGGAACCCTCTTACACTGTTGGTGGGAATGCAAACTAGTACAGCCGCTATGGAAAACAGTGTGGAGATTTCTTAAAAAACTGGAAATAGAACTGCCATATGACCCAGCAATCCCACTTCTGGGCATACACACTGAGGAAACCAGATCTGAAAGAGACACGTGCACCCCAATGTTCATCGCAGCACTGTTTATAATAGCCAGGACATGGAAGCAACCTAGATGCCCATCAGCAGATGAATGGATAAGGAAGCTGTGGTACATATACACCATGGAATATTACTCAGCCATTAAAAAGAATTCATTTGAACCAGTCCTAATGAGATGGATGAAGCTGGAGCCCCTTATACAGAGTGAAGTAAGCCAGAAAGATAAAGAACATTACAGCATACTGACACATGTATATGGAATTTAGAAAGGTGATAACGATAACCCTATATGCAGAACAGAAAAAGAGACACAGAAATACAGAACAGACTTTTGAACTTTGTGGGAGAATGTGAGGGTGGGATATTTCAAAAGAACAGCATGTATACTATCTATGGTGAAACAGATCACCAGCCCAGGAGGGATGCACGAGACAAGTGCTCCGGCCTGGTGCACTGGGAAGACCCAGAGGAATCGGGTGGAGAGGGAGGTGGGAGGGGGGATCGGGATTGGGAATACATGTAAATCCATGGCTGATTCATATCAATGTATGACAAAACCCACTGGAAAAAAATAATAATAAAAAAAAAATAAAAAATAAAATAAAATAAAATAAAAAATTATTTTATATGTCAAAAAAAAAAAAAAAAAAAACCTCAACATTGAGAAAACTAAGATCATGGCATCTGGTCTCATCACTTCATGGCAAAGATGGGGAAACAATGGAAACTGAGAGACTTTATTTTTGGGGGCTCCAAAATCACTGCAGATGGCGACTGCACCTATGAAATTAAAAGACGCTTGCTCCTTGAAAGAGAAGCTATGAAAAACCTAAACAGCATATTAAAAAGAAGAGACAATGCATTGCTGACAAATGTACATATAGTCAAAACTATGGTTTTTCCAGTAGTCATGTATGGATGTGTGTTTGACCGTAAAGAAAGCTAAGCACCTAAGGATTGATGCTTTTGAACTGTAGTGTTGAAGAAGACTCTTGAGGGTCTTTGGACTGCAAGGAGATCAAACAAGTCAATCCTAAAAGAAATCTGCCTTAGCTATTCATTGGAAGGATTAATGCTGAAGCTGAAACTCCAATACTTTGGCTACCTAATGCAAAGAACTGACTCATTTGAAAAGACCCTGATACTGGGAAAGATTGAAGGCAGAAGGAGAAAGGGAAGACAGAAAATGAGATGGTTGGGTGGTATCACTGACTCAATGGCCATGAGTTTGAGCAAGCTTCAGGAGTTGGTTTTGGACAGGGAAACTGGCATGCTACAGTCCATGGGGTCGCAAAGAGTTGTACAGAATTGAGGGACTGAACTGAATTGATTATATTTACACATGCTGCATGTTTTTAGTTGGCTTCTCCCTTTCATCTGTAATTTATCTGCCTCTCCCACTAAAATGATTCTCCACCAGGGCATAATTTTAGTTTGTCTCATCTTGGATTTTAGCCCCAACATCTAAAAGTGTGCTCAACTCATACCAGGAATAAAATAAATGGTTGCTAAGTGAGTGAACTGTTTGACTCTTTCTTCTACTAGATTCTTAACTTTATGAGTACAAAGCTTATACCTATCTGGTCTTCTTTATCCTTGGTGTCTATTATTTCATAGCAATTTATCTTACAGATGACAAAAATAACAGAAACAAAGGATTAACTACAGAAAAACCATATAAGTTTTTTTTTTCTGTCTTTTTTTTAATTTTATTTTTATTAGTTGGAGTTTTATTACATAACTTTCTAAAATTGGTGCTGCTCAGAAATTGAATGTTGACTGCAATTTTGATTTTTTAAAATGATATTAGATTTTAATTGAAATTAAAATCTCTATAGTACAGTGATAGAAAATTATAAAAATAAATGTTCTTAAAGTAAGAATTACAGAGGCATCTCTGGTAGAAGCAAAATTTTCAAAGGTCAAGCATCTAAAAACCTAGAAGTGGAAGTAAGAGTGTGAATTGACCTTCAAAGCTCTTTTATATTTGGCAAAATGGCTTCATTCACTGTTTTCCAATTTCTTAACTCTTTTGATAAAGACTTTAGAGAAACTACTTCTGATTACAACCATAACAGCATAATAGGAGAAATTTTATAACTTTTTCCAAATTGATAAGAATATTATGAGACTAATATGGATTTAAAAGAGAAACACAAGTAAATACAATATGTACTAGTGGTGTTTTAATAGTGGCTTTACAGTTTTTCAGATATAACAGTTTATGAAACATCACAACAAATAAAAGAAAACAACAAACACACACCAGGGGCTGAGATGGGAAATATGTAATCTAAAAATAGCATATTCTTCCAGAATACTCATATCCTAAGTACAATTACAGCCTTCCAGTAATAGAACAATGGCAAATGTATGATTCAGATTCTATCAGTCAAATCATAAGTGAACCTTAATCATAAATCCTTGTCTTTGGATCAAGCAAGTCATTGGGTGCAGCAGATATGTTATAGAACTGCTATGCCTGTCTTTTCTTTTTCCTTGGGGATGGGTTATTTACCCCACTGCTTTCCCTACACAGCTGTCAGATCCAAGCATTGATTCCTTGTAATAGCCTCTGCCTGACACAGTTTTTAACATCACATATATGAACGACTCTAATCACTCCTATTCCATTGTGTTAAAATGTGAAGTTGGTTCACCAGTGCTGGAAATTTGTAGAAATACAAAAATAAAGCAGATGACCTTGCAATGTGTTTTGTTATTTCTAGGGATGTCTGGGTCAATGTATTTATATTTTAAGGAGTGATAACAGCACATTCTGACTTTTAGAGATAGCTGTGGGATGTGGATATTGAATAATGCACTGAAATTAGGCACCAATGCTTATCTTATTTTTCCTCTAGTGATGGTTAATTACTTCCTCATTTCCCCCCTCCTACGGTACAAGGAGCAACCTTAGTGTCAAAGCAAGAAGATACACTGAGGTGCATATACCCTCCAGCACTCAAAATCGTTACTCACTTCTGGTTTCCTAAATCTCCTCACTTGTTATTCACCTTGATTGCTCCCAGGAGTCAAAGTACCTAGAACCTCAGTCAAGGCATTTCCTTGTCTTAATGAAGGGGATTACCCAGTAGTCTGATCATAGTACCTCCCAGTGTTTTTTGTTTTTATTTTTTTTCCAGAGTTAAAGGCAGATGTTTAATATATCACATTAGAACATAAACTAATCAATGAAGGACTCTAAGTTCAAAGAGACTCAGAAAATCATCACTCCTAAGAAATTCAATCTGTTTCTCATTCTCACGAGTATTTTCACATTGCATTTTGCTACCACAAAATAAGAAAATGGACATGTTTTAGTGTTAGTCTATCACTAAAAGATTCAAATTAGGAGACTGAAAGAAAACATTTTGTTTTTGTTTATTTTGAAAAAAAAATCTCTCCATGTTGAGGAACAAGGTCTCAGTTTCTTATGGAGGGAACATTCTCACAGAGGTACTATATATAAGGTCAAGTAGTCCACTTCGTTTCTTGTCCTTTAGCGTTTTGTGGTTCTCCAATTGTCCTGCTTAGGGTCAAGAAGCATACTCAGTGGTATTGTAACACCTTCATGAGGCAGTTTAAATTCTTATGCGCATGATCCCAAATTTACTTTGCCTCCAGCATAGGATACTATGATTTCAAACTGAAGGGAGTTCTCAGTAATGCTACATTCAGTGTTTTACAGTTTCAAGTACTTGGAACTAGTGTGATAATAACATTTATTCCAGTAAATCATCCTATATTTGTTTTCATCATATAAGATGTCAAGAAAGATCATTCAAAATCATCCATGTATTTACAACTTACGGATAAAGCCTGTATCAGAGGGTTTTTTCTGTGCTCTAGGAGGTCACATTGCTGGTGAAAACTAAAAAGATTTTTTGTAAGCTCATCCTCATGACCTCTAAGGAGCCTAACTAACATCTTTACTAGTATTAGGAAGGGATAAAGTGGGGGAAGAATAAAGACCAATGTAAGTATTAGCTTACGTTGTTGTTACAAAGTGAGTGAAAGAAATCAGTGTTGTTACAAAGTGAGTATTTTAAAGCAAAATTGTGCTGGGAATATTGTTTTATAAAATAAGCATTTATTGGGGTCTCCCAGGTGGCTCAGTGGTAAAGAATCCACCTACCAATGCAGAAGATGAGGGTTCAATCCCTGGTTGGAAAGATCACCTGGTGGAAGAAATGGCAACCCAATCCAGCATTCTTGCCTGGAAAATCCCACGGACAGAGGCACTTGGTAGGCTACAGTCCACGGGATTGAAAAAGGGCCTGACATGATTTAGTGAATAAACAGTAACAACAATTATCTCTTTAAAGCTGACAATATAGATTATACTTAGGCTTTTGCATTCATCATCTTATTTAACTTGTATAATAATTCTCTGATTTAGAAACTATCTTCATTTTTTATCAATGAAGATATTGAGACTTAGAAAAGTTTAATAACCTGTAATGAATAGGAGGGCTCATAAGAGCTGGAAACAAATGTTGACACCAGAGACTGAATACTTCAAAACAGTTACAAACTATTGTATTTAAATTTATTTTAGAATGCATTTTAAATATCCTTTTGGCCAAATGATAAGAAAAATAGATATTCCTATTGCTCTAACTTCCTGAAAGTGAAATTTTAGCTCACATTCTCCTTGTAGTAAAACATTTTTCTGCTAATAAACCTGCAAATCATAACATTTTCAAAGGAATTTATTTAAAAAGCTAAAAAAAAAAAAAAAACACATGTCAGTCAAAATATAAGTCAACACTCTTGAATAAAGTGAAAGTGAAGGCACTTGGTCATGTCCAACTCTTTGCAACCCCATGGACTGTAGCCTACCAGGCTTCTCCTTCCATGGGATTTTCCAGGAAAGAGTGCCTGAGTGGGTCACCATTTCCTTCTCCAGGGGATCTTCTTCCCGACCCAGGGGTGGAACCTGGGATGCTCTACCCTTCTGAACCACCAGGTACTCTTGAATAGGTACGTAGTGAATCAGGTGTATTTTTCTTTGAAACTGCAAGGAAATTAAAAAGTCAATCATATGCCAAGTGTAGAAAAAGAGGCCATAAATTTTCAATATTATAAATACATTCTAACCTAACAGGAATATCAGTATCAAATTTTTATTAATAGTGTCAAGAATCAAAGCCCTAGACTTTTCTCTAGACTTTAGCATTACTGAAATTTTTTCTCAAAGATACATGTTTTCTCATTGTTTATATATAAGGTGATGATGTTACAGTCACCAGTTGGTAGCACTGATGCCACTTTCTGTTCACTTTTTGGTATATTTAAAAGAAATCTGAATTTATGGCAAACTTTAAAAAGACTAAATAGTAAGGAATATTCTTATAAGTAATTTCAACTATCTGCCTCAGTGGTGATAGTATACCCTTCTGTCCATGATATTGCATGCGGGACTTAAAGAGAGGTATTTTTTTCTAAATTTCAAATATCTCATATGGAAAATGCTTATCATAGTCTCACAATAAAAACCACTTACAATTTTTTATGAAAATTAATTTAATTGATACAGATAATGAAGTTAGAGAAATCATGTTTCATGGGAAGCACCTCATTTAATTACATAGCATAACCATTATTAAAAATTAAGTATATTTATATGTATCTATAGTTTAATATTTTAACATGATTCCAACGTTTCGCTATATTTTCTCAGTCCCCTTTAACATTTTCATGTCTGACATATTCAAATGTGCTTTTTCTACTAGTAGCCAGCTATTGTATCTTTTTCATCAGAAGGTTGCTCTCATGAATTATTTACAATATAGAGATGATAACAGAAGCCTTGATGATGTTTTAAAAAAAACTGTTCTAACCAGTTAAGGCTCTTAAGCATCAATAAAATGAAGAACTCTGGCAAATTAGTATGGGAAAGTTTCACAGAATTAACAAATCAGTGGGATAGCAGGTTGCTTATAGACTTAAAGGATAAACTGAAGGACTAGTTTTGGGAAATGCATAAGAATTATGAGAAAAAATCAAATTCTTGGGCAAAAGAAATTGCTAGGTGTCCTCTGCATGGCATCACAGGCAAAGCCTGGCAGAATCTCTGGTGGTTACTTGATTCTGTACAAGTTGCACCATTTATTGTCTTGTCACTGACAAAATTATTTACAACTCTGTAGGGGAAAAAGATAAAATGTAGTAAATTGACAGTAATGCAGATGATGCCTATTAATAATAATGCAAGGGAGTTATTTTCCACTGGAGAATATAATTTCTACAATTCAAATTCTCATATGAACTAGTTTTAACATCTAACTGGTTCTCTCGTTAGTTTATTTTTGAATAAAAATATTCACTTGAGTATTTTATATTTGCATAATAACTTTTTGGAAAACAAAATATACCTTAATGTAACCAAAAACAAGCAGTTGCAACCATCCCCAAGTTAATTCACATGAGACAACCTTGATAACGGACCACTGCTAATACTTTGGAAGGAAGTGGTAGGAAAAATATAGAATATTAGGCACGTGTTTGGTTTATGTTGCCACTTTTTGCACAATCTAAAAAGAAAACAAAGCAGTTGAACTAGAATTGGCAGACATAGAAGAAAATAAAATAGTACTTGCACATTAAATAAGCTGGTATTAAGAGTGTAACAGATCCATTATTGCTTAATTTTTCAATAGCCTTAAAGCAATATGAGTAGGACACCAGGCTCTTAGGTTTCCTAGGAGGTGGGGGGAGGGAGGATCATTTAAATTTTAAGAGTTCTGCCAGATAAGATAACTGGCTTTGATTGTTAGCACATGGAAATTAGCTGAGGATATAAGATGGAATTTTACTATTTTTTGTAGAAGTCAGAATTCCCTCCAACATAATTAAACACTAACAATGACAATAACACCCAATAAGCAAATAAAGCAACTGGTGCCCCCAAACTCCTTGCAACAGTACTGTTTTTGTGAAATAGGGTCACCTCAAGAAAAGGCATCCTGTCTAATACATACTGCAGCGCTTGTATTCAAGTATGACAGGAAGAGTGAATCTCTCAACAGTCAGAACTAGGGTTGCTATATATTCTGGTTAATGAGTAACAAGTTCAATATGACTTGAACACTACTATCAACCAGAAATTGATAGGAATTTTTGATGTTTCCCTTTCTGAATAATATTTAATAATTTAAATACATTTAAAATAATGTAATATTTTTCCTAGATTTCATCCATAATCATGCTGTTGTTTAGTCGCTATGTCATTAACAAATCTTTGCGACCCTGAGGACTGTAGCCCACCAGGTTCCTCTGTCCATGGGATTTCCCAGGCTAGAGTACAGGAGTAGGTTGCCATTTCCTTTTCCAGGGATTAAACCCAGGGATCAAACCCAAATCTCCTATATGGCAGGAGAATTTTTTCACCACTGACTCACCAGGAAGCCCCTCACTAATCATACCTGTCTGTGTAAGTGGCAGGTAAATTAATTCTTATTTTATATCACAAGGAATATATTTTGTCCGTATGGAGGCAATTCAAATTCATTGTAATTTTATCTTGGTACAATAATTTGAAATAACATGTGTATGTTGTGAATATGTTATTTGTCTAAAATTTTTATTGCGGATAGTTTACAATGCTGTGTTACCTTCTGCTGTAATCAGTTATACATATGTGTGTGTGTTTGTGTGTTTGTGTGTGTGTTCTGTTCAGTTCAGTCACTCAGTCATGTCTGACTCTTCATGATCCCATGAACTGCAGCACACCGGGCCTCCCTATTCATCACCAACTCCCAGAGTTTACTCAAACTCATGTCCATCGAGTTGGTGATGCCATTTAACCATCTCATCCTCTTTCACACCCTTCTTCTCCTGCCCTCAATCTTTCCCAGCATCAGGGTCTTTCAAATGAGTCAGCTCTTTGCATCAGGTGGCCAAAATATTGGAGTTTCACCTTCAACATCAGTCCTTCCAATGAACACCCAGGACTGATTTCCTTTAGGATGGACAGGTTGGATCTCCTTGCAGTCCAAGGGACTCTCAAGAGTCTTCTCCAACACCACAGGTCAAAAGCATCAATTCTTCTGTGCTAGGCTTTCTTCACAGTCCAACTCTCACACCCATAGACTACTGGAAAAACCATAGCCTTGACTAGACAGACCTTTGTTGACAAAGTAATGTCTCTGCTTTTCAATATGCTGTCTAGGTTGGTCATAACTTTCCTTCCAAGGAGTAAGTGTCTTTTAATTTCATGGCTGCAATCACCATCTGCAGTGATTTTGGAGCCCAAAAAATAAAGTCAGTCACTGTTTCCACTGTTTCCCCATCTATTTGCTGTGAAGTGATGGCACCAGATGCCATGATCTTAGTTTTCTGAATGTGGAGCTTTAAGCCAACTTTTTCACTCTCCTCTTCTACTTTCATCAAGAGGCTTCTTAGTTCTTCGCTTTCTGCCATAAGGGTGGTGTCATCTGCATTTCTGAGGTTATTGATACTTCTCCCACCAATCTTGATTCCGGCTTGTGCTTCCTCCAGCCCAGCATTTCTCATGATGTACTCTGCATATAAGTTAAATAAGCAGGGTGACAATATACAGCCTTGATGTACTCCTTTTCCTATTTGCAACCAGTCTGTTGTTCCATGTCCAGTTCTAACTGTTGCTTCCTGTCCTGCATACAGGTTTCTCAAGAGGCAGGTCAGGTGGTCTAATATTCCCATCTCTTTCAGAATTTTCCACAGTTTTTTGTGATCCACACACACAGTCAAAGGCTTTGGCATAGTCAATAAAGTAGAAATAGATGTTTCTCTGGAACTCTCTTGCATTTTGATGATCTAGCGAATGTTGGCAATTTGATCTCTGGTTCCTTTGCCTTTTCTAAAGCCAGTGTGAACATCAGGAAGTTCATGGTTCATGTTTTGCTGAAGCCTGGTTTGGAGAATTTTGAGCATTACATTACTAGTGTGTGAGATGAGTGCAACTGTGTGGTAGTTTGAGCATTCTTTGGAATTGGAATGAAAGCTTAAATTTCCAGTCCTGTGGCCAATGCTGAGTTTTCCAAGTTTGCTGGCATATTGAGTGCAGCACTTTCAAAGCATCATCTTTCAGGATTTGAAATAACTCAACTGGAATTCCATCACCTCCACTAGCTTTGTTCATAGTCGTGCTTCCTAAGGCCCACTTAACTTTGTATTCTAGGATGTCTGGCTCTAGGTGAGTAATCACACCATCCTGGTTATCTGGGTCATGAAGATCTTTTTTATAGTTCTTCTGTGTATTCCTGCCACCTCTTTTTAATATCTTCTGCTTCTGTTAGGTCCATACTCTTTCTATCCTTTATTGTGCCCATCTTTGCATGAAATATTCCCCTGGTATCTCTAATTTTCTTGAAGAGATCTTTAGTCTTTCCCATTCTGTTGATTTCCTCTATTTCTTTGCATTGATCACTGAGGAAGGCTTTCTTATCTCTCCTGGCTATTCTTTGGAACTCTGCATTCAAATGGGTATATCTTTCCTTTTCTCCTTTGCTTTTCTCTCCTCTTCTTTGCACAGCTATTTATAAGGCCTCCTCAGACAGCCATTTTGCTTTTTTGCATTTCTTCCTCTTGGGAATGGTCTTGATCCCTGTCTCCTGTACAGTATCACAAACCTCCATCCATAGTTCATCAGGCACTCTATCAGATCTAGTCCCTTAAAACTATTTCTCAGTTCCACTGTATAATCATAGGGATTGAGTTAGGTCATACCTGAATTGTCTAGTGGTTTCCCTACTTTCTTCAATTTAAGTCTGAATTTGACAATTAGGAGTTCATGATCTGAGCCACAGTCAGCTCCTGGTCTTGTTTTTGCTCACTGTATAGTGTGTGTGTGTGTGTATATCTCCACTCTTTAAGCTTCTTTTCTCATATAAATCATTATAGAGTATTGAGTAGAGTTTCCTGTGCTGTACAGTATTTATTTACCATCGTTATTTACAGTAGTTATTTATTTTATATGCAGTAGTGTACATTTGTCACAACTTAGAGGTAAGCTGTCCAAAGAGGCTGGCACATGTTGCCAGTTGCCAAGCCAATATTTATCGCCCTTTTTTCTTAATATCAGAACCCACTGGGGATTGATAATAGGCAAGCTTTTAAAAAAAATCAAAGGTTTATCTTCTTCAAACATAAGACAAACGATGATATGATAATATGATACAGCATCAGAAAAGCCAGAAACTTGGGATGGGAGAAAAGGGACAGTGAATCAGGTAAACTGAGGTGCAGGGAGTTGGGAAAAGATTTCTTGATAAATTTCACGTATTGTAATTAAATACACAGATTTTTCTTCCTTAATTTATGCAAGGAATAGATATTCTTTCTCTTGCCCTCCTTCATGGTTAGATTGTAGCCATATCACACAGCATTAGTCAATGCAAAGTACGATGCTTAAATATTTTACCAGAAATGCAGCCATTTTTGCAACTATGAGTAAAAAGCCATGAAAATTTCCAACGTTATATTTGACTTCTTTAAATCTCTGAATCAATGCCAAAAATCATTCCCTCCAGTCTTCTTACTAAATGATAAAATATGATTAAACTACTATGGTCAGTCTATGTTACATGCAACAAAATAGAGATCCTAATGGAAATAACTTCTCAACTCTGACTGAGCCCTGAGTCCTAAGCTTTCCAGTCTTCCAGCCTGAAATAATAAAACTCTGGTTTTCTAAAGGGCAAGAGGAAGAATACTTTATTCCCTGCATAAGTTAAGGTAGAAAAATCTGTGTATTTAATTGCACTATATGAGATTTATCAAGCAATCTTTTCCTAACTCCCTGCACCTCAGTTTACCTGATTCACTGTCCCTTTTCTCCAGTTCCGTGTTTCTGGCTTTTCTGATGCTGTATCAGATCATGGCTTGTCTTATGTTTATGTCCATCTTATGGGCTAAGGTTTTGTTCTTTCTCTGTCTAAAAATTCTAAATACTGCATAATTCATTTCCTATTTTCCCCTTATCCAGTAGTATTTTCTCTCATACTATAAGACCTTGTATTTTTTCCTTTACTGAGATCATGTAATCAGATATAATAGTTACTTAGAAAAGGTTTTAAATTTCTGCATAACCATCATGATTCTTTAGCAACTCTTTAAACATATTCAGGCATACACTCATTAAAGAAAATCTCTAATGCATCCTGAATTTTGCTCTGATTCCTACCTCAATCTGAGTCCTGCTTGTGATACTTTGTTAAGTGATCATATGATTTCCTTAGCTACAAAAGACTGGCGAGGAGCCTTGCAGTTTGACAGTTTTCTAATTTTAAATACTAACTCAATCGATGCATTTTCTTCACATTTGCTATAAAACATTTGAATAAGATGTGGTTTATTATTATATTTATAGATTTTAACAAAAGTTTCATCTCTTGAAATCTTGGAAAATCTTAAATACAGTAAATAACTTAAATCTACCACAAATACATACGATGTCAAGTCCAAATACCTGAATTTAGTCACACCTGTGGTGAAGTTTCATAGAAAATTACACTGCCAGCACTTTTTGTTCTATCTTTCATCTTAGAATTTCTTGAGGACAGCCAACATGAGTGTGCTAGGCTGAATATAAGCACTGCCCAAAAGTGCAGAGTAGTTACTATCCTCGGAGACAGAGAAGAAGGCATATAAACCACTGATAAATGTGCTGGCTTCCAGATATTCCTGAGGACAAGGTAGAGAGGTTTCTCATGAGCTTCCAGTGGAAACTATCTTTCATCATCCATAGCAATAACATTAGCAGACATCTTAATAATGAATGTGCCTCTTCTTTCTCACCCCCTTAGTCTCTCACTTATCCTTTCTCAAATAATCATCCAAATAAACTATCTCTCAGGTTTCCTTGGTGACTCAGATGGTAAAGGATTCTCCTGCAATGCAGGAGACCTGGGTCAGGAACATCCCCTGAAGAAGCGAATGACTACCCGCTCTAGTATTCTTGCCTGAGAATTCCATGAACAGAGGAACCTGGTGGGCTACAGTCCATGGGGTCACAAAGACTTGGACACAACTGAGTGACTAACACTTTCACTTTCTCACTCAGATCCTGTCCTAGCCTTGGATGTCTGGGAAAACTGAGCCGAAAGAGATACCAAAGTCTGGACATGCCCTTAGAACCACCTCTGCCCAGATTCCCACAACGGGGTCCTTCATTTATCAGAAACCTGTGAGCAAGCTCCAAATGAAAGGAGGAAAAACAAAAAAGGAGAAAATATTATATTTAATTTTTACTCAGAGTTAATAATATTAGTTATTTTAAAAATATTAAGATCAATAAAGCATGGGTCTGTGCAAACCAGTGTAACAGTGTAAGAAACAAATCTCATATTCCTTCTGGGAATACTAAGTCAAGTACCTAGGTGTAATATAGTTCACTGTTTCATCCAAAACTTTGATGCACATTAACCCAAATAGGATTCTAGAATTTGGACAGACTAAGAGAAAATTATCCAAAGTCACTTGTGCATTTATTTTTAGTTTTGTTGTAAAAATCAATGTGCAACTGCTGGTTTTACATGGTAAAAATAATAATGCTCATGGACTATAAGAGTATAATAAATTTTCAAATTATACTGGAGAGAATCCAGGAAACAATTAATTGATTCTCTAGTCCTCAAAGAACTAGAGGATCAGGGAGTTGCATATATTGTATCAATAATACCATAATACACCATTTTATGTGTATGGTTAACGAATATTTCCATGAGTATTTCCAGCTAGTCAGTCTGTACAGAGAGATATTAGGTGGAGAACTTACTCACAGTTGTATTTAATAAAGTGAGAGAGAATTGTAAAAATTACACTAATAATAATAGCCCTATATCAGGCTAAATAATGCAATGATAATTACAGGAATTAATGTGGCTTTCTTCTCTGGTTACAAATCTCCCATGCTCTTATTATAATGGGGGCAGCAGATTGTCTGCAATGAATTGTGAAAAGCCAGTAGTGACTTGGGCAGTGAAGGCCTACCATCAATTTTGATAGGTTAAAATAATTATGGTTGGCCTTGAGTAAATTTATCAACTTTTTTTTTTTCTAAGTGTAATTAAAATAAAGAGAGATATAGTAAATTTGTACTGTTATTTCACAGAACAAATAAAATCACACTGTCAAAAGGAGGCAATTGACAACTTAACTGTACTTAACTACCTTCAAATATTAGACTTGAAAATAAAGTTCCAATATTTCACATAACTCTGCTTTTTTGATGGAAAAGAATCTATAATATTGCTTACATTTTAGGGCATTTCTATTATGTAGCTATTTTGAATATGTCTATTGTAATATATGTCTCTCTCTCATTTTTTCTTTTTTTGGTCTGTATAACCAACTGACTCATAGATCAACTTAAATTATAAACCATTTCATTTAATTGTTTTTGTATAGGTTTATACTTTAAAATGGCTGAAAGAAGAAAACGGTTTGTATTATAACATATTTATACTTGACCTGACCAAAATATCTGTTTACTATAATATTGACTCCTAAAGTACAGACATCACCGTCTGCAGTGATTTTGGAGCCCCAAAATAAAGTATGACACTGTTTCCACTATTTTCCCATTATTTGCCATGAAGTGATGGGATGAGATGCCATCACCTTAGTTTTCTGAATGTTGAGCTTTAAGCCAACTTTTTCACTCTCCTCTTTCACTGTCATCAAGAGGCTTTTTAGTTCTTCTTTACTTTCTGCCATAACGGTGGTGTCATCTGCATTTCTGAGGTTATTGATATTTCTCCCAGCAGTCTTGAGTCCAGCTTGTGCTTCTTCCAGACCAGTGTTTCTCATGGTGTACTCTGCATATAAGTTAAATAAGCAGAATGACAATATACAGCCTTGACATACTTCTTTTCCTATTTGGAACCAGTATGTTGTTTCATGTCCAGTTCTAACTGTTGCATCCTGACCTGCATACAGGTTTCTCAAGAGACAGGTCAGGTGGTCTGGTGTTCCCATCTCTTTAAGAATGTTCCACAGTTTATTGTGATCCACACAGTCCAAGGCTTTGGCATAGTCAATAAAGCAGAAATAGACGTTTTTCTGGAACTCTCTTGTTTTTTCAATGATCCAGCTGATACTGGCAATTTGATCTCTGGTTCCTCTGCCTTTTCTAAAACCAGCCTGAACATCTGGAAGTTCATGGTTCACATATTGCTGAAGCCTGGCTTGGAGAATTTTGAGCATTACTTTACTAGCGTG
Organism: Dama dama; assembly: GCF_033118175.1. Classification (NCBI taxonomy): domain Eukaryota; kingdom Metazoa; phylum Chordata; class Mammalia; order Artiodactyla; family Cervidae; genus Dama; species Dama dama. The sequence continues at coordinate 56,546,690 of NC_083697.1, forward strand.
TGAGATGAGTGCAATCGTGCAGTAGTTTGAGCATTGAGTGATTCTCCAAAATCACTGCAGATGGTGACTGCAGCCATGAAATTAAAAGACGCTTACTCCTTGGAAGGAAAGTTATGATCAACCTAGATAGCATATTAAAAAGCAGAGACATTACTTTGCCAACAAATGTCCATCTAGTCAAGGCTATGGTTTTTCCAGTGGTCGTGTATGGATATGAGTTTGACTGTCAAGAAAGCTGAGCACCGAAAAATTAATGCTTTTGAACTGTGGTGTTGGAGAAGACTCTTGAGAGTCCCTTGACTGCAAGGAGATCCAACCAGTCCATCCTAAAGGAAATCAGCCCTGGGTGTTCATTGGAAGGACTGATGCTGAAGCTGAAACTCTAATACTTTGGCCACCTCATGCGAAGAGTTGACTCATTGAAAAAGACCCTGATGCTGGGAGGGATTGGGGGCAGGAGGAGAAGGGGACGACAAAGGATGAGATGGCTGGATGGCATCACCGACTCGATGGACATGGATTTGAGTAAACTCCAGGAATTGGTGATGGACAGGGAGGCCTGGTGTGCTGCGATTCATGGGTTGCAAAGAGTCGGACACAACTGAGTGACTGAACTGAACTGAACTGAAAGTGTAGAAATAAATTTTGAAATGTAATTGTCATTCAGTATAAGACTAGCTGGACATTTTTTAAATTACCACTGAATTTACTAGTGTGAAATATGGTTTGACAATCTAGTCCAGTTTATTATGTCAGACTAACTGTATATTTTCATTACCATATTGATAGCATAGCACATCTTACAGTCAAGACATTTTACAATAAAACCATACACAATATTCCAAAAGCACGGGCATAAGTGAAGACATGATGTCAGAAAGGAGATGCAGTATAAACTCAACTAATAGATAGTATCCAGAGTTTTGAATGAGGTCTATGAATGTTGTATAAGGCTAGGCCTACACGTAGTTCCCATGTGAATAACAGGTTCTTAAATTAGAATTATAATCAATGAGTACAATGTCAGTACAAATGACAGATGGATTTTAGCTATCCTACTTCAATAAATAAACTGGAATAATTTTAGTTTGATCAGATCTTGTTTTCTAACATTTTACAAAAGAACCACTGGCCCAAACACACTCACACACATCCAAAATAAGGGGTTTAGAAGATATAACACCTTTAGTACAAATTCTTAAGAAATTAGCTTGGCTTTGTAGACTATTTAGCTCATGTACTATTTTAAATATTTCATGAATATAACATGTAAGCCACATCAAAACTACACATATATATTAATACCAAAACTACACATATATATTTATAAATATGAGACAATGTTACAGAATTATTTTATGCCATCATCATACACAATTTTAAATGTTTCTGACCTTAAAATATAATTTGTTTTTTCTTACCTAGATGAGAGATTCCCAACCTCTAAGCCATGGACCAGTATCTTTTGTCAGATAGGCAGCAGCATTAATTAGCAGCCAAAAATGGAGAAGCTCTATACAGTCAGCAAAAACAAGACTAGGAGCTGACTGTGGCTTAGATCATGAATTCATTATTGCCAAATTCAGACCTAAATTGAAGAAAGTGGGGAAAACTACTAGACCATTCAGGTATGACCAAAATCAAATCCCTTATGACTATACGGTGGAAGTGAGAAATAGTTTTAAGAGACTAGATCTGACCAGAGTGCCTGATGAACTATGGACGAAGGTTCATGACATTGTACGGGAGACAGGGATCAAGACCATCCTCAAGAAAAACAAATGCAAAGAAGCAAAATGGCTGTCTGAGGAGGCCTTACAAATAGCTGTGCAAAGAAGGGAAGTGAAAAGCAAAGGAGAAAAGGAAAGATATACCCATTTGAGTGCAGAGTTCCAAAGAATAGCAAGGAGAGATAAGAAAGCCTTCCTCAGCGATCAATGCAAAGAAATAGAGGAAAGCAATAGAATGGGAAAGACTACAGATCTCTTCAAGAAAATTAGAGATGCCAAGGGAACATTTCATGCAAAGATGTGTTCAATAAAGGACAGAAATGGTAGGGACCTAACAGAAGCAGAAGATATTAAGAAGAGGTGGCAAAAATACACAGAAGAAGTGTACAAAAAAGATCTTCATGACCCAGATAATAACGATGGTATGATCACTCACCTGAAGCCAGAAATCCTGGAATGTGAAGTCAGGTGGGCCTTAGGAAGCGTGACTATGAACAAAGCTAATGGAGGTGACAGAATTCCAGTTGAGCTATTTCAAATCCTAAAAGACAATGCTGTAAAAGTGCTACACTCATATGTCAGCAAATTTGGAAAATTCAGTAGTGGCCACAGGACTGGAAAAGGTCAGCTTTCATTCCAATGCCTAAGAAAGGCAATGCCAAAGAATGCTCAAACTACCACACAGTTGTACTCATCTCACAAGCTAGTGAAGTAATGCTCAAAATTCTGCAAGGCAGGCTTCAGCAATATGTGAACCATGAACTTCCAGATGTTCAAGCTGGTTTTAGGAAAGGCAGAGGAACCAGAGATCAAATTCCCAGCATCTGCTGGATCATCAAAAAAGCAAGAGAGTTCCAGAAAAACGTCTATTTCTGCTTTATTGACTATGCCAAAGCCTTTGACTGTGTGGATCACAATAAACTGGAAAATTCTGAAAGAGATGGGCATACCAGACCACCTGACCTGCCTCTTGAGAAACCTGTATGCAGGTCAGGAAGCAACAGTTAGAACTGGACATGGAACAGCAGACTGGTTCCAAATAGGAAAAGGAGTATTTAACTTATATGCAGTTTACATCATTAGAAATGCTGGGCTGGAGGAAGCACAAGCTGGAATCAAGGGTGCCGGGAGAAATATCAATAACCTCAGATATGCAGATGACACCACCCTTATGGCAGAAAGCGAAGAAGAACTAATGAGCCTCTTGATGAAAGTAGAAGAGGAGAGTTGAAAAGTTGGCTTAAAGCTCAACATTCAGAAAATTAAGGTCATGGCATCTGGTCCCATCACTTCATGGCAAATAGGTGAGGGGGAAAATGCAGAGACATTACTTTGCCAACAAAGGTCCATCTAGTCAAGGCTATGGTTTTTCCAGTGGTCATGTATGTATGTTAGAGTTGGACTATAAAGAAAGCTGAGGAAAGAAGAATTGATGCTTTTGAACTGTGGTGTTGGAGAAGACTCTTGGGAGTCCCTTGGACTGCAAGGAGATCCAACCAGTCCATCCTAAATGAAATCAGTCCTGGGTGTTCATTGGAAGGACTGATGTTGAACCTGAAACTCCAACACTTTGGCCACCTGATGCAAAGAGCTGACTCATTTGAAAGACCTTGATGCTGGGAAAGATTGAGGACAGGAGGAGAAGGGTATGAAAGAGGATGAGATGGTCAGATGGCATCACCGACTCAATGGACATGAGTTTGGGTAAACTCTGGGAGTTGGTGATGGATAGGGCGTGCTGCGGTTCATGGGGTGGCAAACAGTTGGACAAGACTGAGTGACTGAACTGAACTGAACTGAATTAATTAGAAACAAAGTGAAAAGTGTTAGTGGCTCAGTTGTATCCAATTTTTTGCAACCCCACAGACTGTAACTCTCCAAGCTCTTCTGTCCATGGAGTTGTCCAGGAAAGAATACTGTAGCGGGCTGCCGTTTCCTTCTCCAGAGGATCTTCCCAACCCAGTGATCATTCCAGATCTCCTGCATTACAAGCAATTCTTTACAGTCTGTGACAAGAGCGGGGAGTGTGGAGCGGGGGGGTGGGGGTGGGGGTGGGGAACTGGTACCAGGTTAGAATCAAAGTGCACGATAAATGCCATGTGTTTGAATCATCCCCAAACCATCCCCCTACTCCCTGATCCATGGAAAAGTGTCTTCAATGAGACTGGTCCCTAGAGCCAAAAGGTTGGGGACTGCTGTTCTAAATTACATACTCTATAGAAAGTAGAATTGTCTACTTTGATGATATTGTTACTAACTGTAGACTTTAGGATACATTCCCTAAATTTCAGTCTTAACCCTGGATGTTACAAAAAAATGAACTAAGTTAAGAATTTAAAATATCTTTACTTCAGTGAAGAAAAGAGATTTTAAAGATTGTGTCTTCAGGTGACTCTAATGATCATTGACTTTGTAAAGACACTTAAAAAAAAATAGCGACTGGGAAAAATTAGTTTTCCAGCACACGTTTTTGATGCATTTCTCACCCATTTTGTTCTTTGTGCCATGTGTACATGCCCAGTCTCACACTTTGCAACCCTTTGGATTAGAGCGCACTGGCCTCCTCTGTCCATGAAATTTTCCAGGCAAAAATAATGGAGTCGGTTGCCATTTCCTCCTCAATGGGATCTTTCCAATCCAGGCATCAAACCAACATCTCCTGTGGCTCTTGTATCGCATGTGGATTCTTTACCCACTGAGCCATCATGGAAGCCCTTTGTTCTTTTAACATCATCCCGAACACACATAAAGAAAAAAAAAAAAAAAAAAAAAATCCAATCTTAATACAACTTAAGAAAACCAATGGTGGTTTGAAAAAGTGTCATTTGGGTTATAGCTAAACTAATCAACAGTTTGCTAAATACTGTTATTTCATCTTCTTGCTTTGCCCCAGCCATTCTCTTGCCAAATTCAGTTTACCTGGTCCTAGGCTCAAATATAACCCACTCCAGTACCCTTGCCTGGGAAATCCCATGGACGGAGGAGCCTGGTAGGCTACAGTCCATGGGGTCACAAAGAGTCGGACACAGCTGAGCGACTTCACTTTCACTTTTCACTTTCTTGCGGAAATGGCAACCCACTCCAGTGTTCTTGCCTGGAGAATCCCAGGGACCGGAGGCTGGTAGACTGCCGTCTGTGGGGTCGCACAGAGTCGGACACGACTGAAGCGACTTAGCAGCAGCAGCAGAAGGCTCAAATATAGATCAGGCTTGTTTTCTACTTTGTGAAAATAAGTAGAAGTAGGTTAAATTAATCAGATAATCAATATAAGTAAATTCATTAAGTAGTTAATGAGTGGTTAATTAAAAGACAAAACAAAGAAGCCCTACCCCTATCAAATTAAATACAAGTTACTGAACATATAGGCTATACCAAAATTTGCTAAACTTAACAACAACTTAGCAACAACTTACTTGTTGCTGTTCAATCACTCATTTGTGTCTGACTCTTTGCAGACCCACGGACTGAAGCACCCTAGGCTTCCCTGTCCTTCACCGTCTCCTAGGACTTGCTCAAACTCATGTCCATTGAGTCGGTATGCCATCCAACTGTTTCATCCCCTGTTGCCCCATTCTTCTCCTGCCTTCAGTCTTTCCCAGCGTCAGGGTCTTTTCTAATGAGTCAGCACTTTGCATCAGGTGACCAAAGTATTGGAGCCTCAGTTTCAGCATCAGTCCTTCAGTGAATATTCAGGGATGATCTCCTTTAGGACTGACTGGTTTGATCTCCTTTCAGTTCAAGGGACTCTTAAGAGTCTTCTCCAACACCACAGTTCAAAAGCATCAGTTCTTTGGCGCTCAGCCTTCTTAATGGTCCAATTCTCACATCCATACACGAATACTGGAAAAACCATAGCTTTGACTTTATGGACCTCTGTCAGCAAAGTAATGTCTCTGCTATTTAATATGTTGTCTAGGGTTGTCATATCTTTTCTTCCAAGGAGCAAGTGTCTTTTCATTTCATGGCTGCAGTCACTTTCTGCAGTGATTTTGGAGCCCAGGAAAATAAAATTTCTCACCATTTCCATTGTTTCCCTATCTGTTTGTCATGAAGTGATGCGACCAGATGCCGCGATCTCCGTTCTTCTAAATGTTGAATTTTAAGCCAGCTTTTTCATTCCCCTCTTTCACTTTCATTAAGAGGCTCTTTATTTCTTCTTCACTTTATGCCATAAGGGTGGTGTTATCAGCATATCTGAGGTTATTGATATTTCTCCCGGCAATCTTGATTCCAGCTTATGCTTCATCCAGCTCATCATTTCACATGATGCACTCTGTATACAAGTTAAATAAGCAGGATGACAATATTCAGCCTTGACGTACTCCTTTCCCAATTTGGAACCAGATCATTGTTCCATATCCAGTTCTAACTGTTTCTTCTTGACCTGCATACAGATTTCTCAGGATGCAGGGAAGGTGGTCTGGTATTCCCATTTATTTCAGAATTTTCCACGGTTTGTTGTGAACCACACCGTCAAAGGCTTTAGTGTAGTCAGTGAAGTGGAAGCAGATGTTTTCCTGGAATTCTCTTGCTTTTTCAGTGATCCAATGGATGTTGGCAATTTGACCTCTGGTTCCTCTGCCTTTTCTAAATCCAGCTTGAACATCTTGAAGTACTCAGCTTACATACTGTTGAAGCCTTGCTTGGAGAACTTTGAGCATTACTTTGCTAGTTTGTGAAATAAGTGCAATTGTGTGTTAGTTTGAACATTCTTTGGTATTGCCTTTCTTTGGGATTGGAATGAAAATCGACTTCCAGTGCTGTGGCCACTGCTGAGATTTCCAAATTTGCTGGCATTCTGAGTGCAGCACTTTAACAGCATCATCTTTTAGGATTTGAAGTAGCTCAACTGGAATTCCATCACCTCCTCTGGCTTTGTTTGTAGTGATGCTTCCTAAGGACCACTTGACTTTGCACTGCAAGATATCTGGCTCTAGGTGAATGATCACACCATTATCATTGTCTGGGTCATTAAGATCATTTTTTGTATAGTTCTTCTATGTATTCTTGCCACCTCTTCTTAATATCTTCTGCTTCTGTTGGGTCCATACACTTTCTGTCCTTTATTGTGCCCATCTTTGCATGAAATAGCCCCTACTATCTCTAATTTTCTTGAAGAGATCTCTAATCTAGATCTTAAAGAAATCACAGTCCAGATGGTCCATATCTGCATTTACTGTATTCTAACATTCCTTTTCTACCTACTCTTTTGCAAAATGATTTCTCCTACTTTCTAAGTCAAAGGCATTTTTCTCACCTAACATCAGTCTTATTTTGTCATATCATTACTCCATGTATAAAAAATTTCAGGGAAGCAAACAAAAGTGCAACAGGAAATATTGTTTTTAAACAAGATTTTTTTTTTTTTATGAATTATCAAGGCACAGTTAATTACTCTGGGACTTTTCTATATAATCATTGTGTTAAAATAAGGTATTTTGCCTCATTGGTATGTTGTTTAATTTGATCTTGCAGAGAAAATGGGCAATGGGAGATTTTATATCTTCCATTTCTACATGTCCTTGAGTAATATGTACCCCTTATGAGAGAGCTCTGAGAGAGCAAAGCTAAGAAAGCTAAAAAAGTCAAATGTTATGTTTTCCCACAAATTTAAACATAAGTTCTTAGCTACTGTCTTCTCAGTTATAATTGTTAAAACAAGAAGTACTTCAAACAGCAAAAGAAATTCTATTGGCACTGGCCCAAGTAAATGTTTTCAAAACTACAATTTTTTTTAGAGTTATATTGGATATGGGTCAAGTTTAAAGATTTGTATACTTTCTTATATATATATATATATTATGTCCATTATTTACAAAGGTACTTCCAAACTATTTGCACAAATCATGAAATATTTGCTCTAGAATTTATTCTCACTTTATTTCTAGATGTTAAATATATTTTAACTTTTAATAACAAAAAAATAAAATCAAATGATACTTGTTAAAGCTATTCTTTTAAATAATATAGGCCTTTATCTTTCACTAACTTCATAAAATAATTAGATAGTGATGTCTAATGAAATTAATGGAGTTATAAGTGAATATTTACATGTGATCTTTAAATATTTATAAAGCAAGATACCAAGCTTCAAAACACTCATGCTTAAGTGTTGAAGTAATGACATTTTTATATCCTAATTATTATTTCATAAATATTTTACAAATTTATCTATGTATTACAATGTTTTGGAAAATTTTGTATTAAGAAACATCATTTATTCATGTTAATAAAGCTTATTATTATGTTAGGGCTGCGTCTACTATGACTTGACTGATATTAGTAATAAAGTTTATAAAACATAATCTGCAATGTATTTTTCATTGTATTTTTAATATTTTATGCCATGTATATAAACAGTTTCATCTGCTTCACAAATAAAGTCCCTCTTTGTATGACAGAAAGTAAATCAAATTTGCCCAATTGGTACGATTAATTATTGATTTGCCAAGGTGGTAGGAAAGTGGTATGTATATTCATTCCACACACTGGAAGAGATAAATATATACATATAATATTTTGACAAAAAAAGAATCTAAGGAATATAAAAGTATTTTGTCCAAAAATGAAGGGTTGATGTAGACATATTGAAATTAACTTTAAAAGTATATTGAAAACTCTTTCTAATTAAATTGGGCAAAAAAAATTGCCATGAACTGAAACAAATATTACAGATATAATTATTACTTTTGCTAGAGAGTTTATGATATAAAATTAACAAAGTTCATAGTTCTGAACTGAGTAGATGCAAACTATTTTGTAGATCAATTGAGTGTTAATTTACTGTTTTCAATAACTAGAAAAAATTAATAGTTTTCAGTTTTTATGTCATTTTATCTTTTTTTTTATTTTTATATGTCATTTCAATATGTCATTATTTTTGTCTGAATTATAATCTGGGAGGATTATAAAGAATTCAGCAACTTTTCTTTAACAAATCCCATCTACTTATAAAAATGAAAATCAGTATTCAATCATTGATTACAACCCAATACATTTTTATAAAATGGTAATAATTTATGGATTTCTTAAAAAATTGCTTACTAATCTCATTAAAAGATTGAGTTTTAATAAACTGCACTTATTTTCTAATATTTATCAGTAGTATAATTTTTGTTTCTTTGTATTATTTATAATATTAGTAATCTAATTTTTTGTTTTTACTATTTATGGCTTTAGTTATCTATAATCATAAGATTGTTGAAAATTTCAATATGTAATGCCTATTTTCATTGCAAAGCTATGATTGTCATCAATAAAAGTCTACTTACACAAAAATATATTAAACTAGAAAAATTCTGTAGCATAAGTGAAATGGAGTTTTAATCATGCAAATGAAGAACATACCCTAGAGGATAACAGGATAATTACAAGTAATCTTAATGCATAATTATATTATGCAGTAGAACAATTTCCTGGCCCTAGAAAACTGAAGTACCTCTACACTAAGAAAGAATAAATAAATTTCTATATTGTCTGAGTCACTACATTTACTTTCTTCTTTACAATAATGTAGCCTGTGACAAATTCCTTTCAATTTATTGATTTAAGGAGACAAGCAAATCAGTTGTTGGTTGAAAAACCAGGAGAATATTTCAATTTAGAGTGAATGGGGAAAGTTCAGATTAATCAACGTGGAAAATTTAATAAGAAAATCCATGCATGTTGCATTGTAAAATTCAGCTTTGTGCCTCAGAATAATCTGTATTCTTTCTATTTTTGTATGTATATTTTTGAGACAGGGTTGGAAAGACGACATATTTATAAACTTTTCAGGAATAAAGTTACAGAGGCATTTCTCCAGGAGATATGAATTTTGTCATCACTATTTCACCAAGAAATTCTACATCATCAAAGCCTCATCATTTTGGTGATATACGATACTAATAAAGCACCATGATGACCACGATGATGTATATGTAAGTCATAATATATCATCACAATGGTATCTCTGAAATGATTTATCAGGATAGTACATCACTATAGTGACGTTCCATTGATGCTGAAATGCCAGCAAGACTACAACCTTCAGACTTAAAACCCTTATTTTAATATGTGTTTTATTTTTTCAGAAGTTATTTTTATGAGACATGAACTATTAAAGTATGTCAAGTTGGTGAAAAAAAAAACAAGAAATTCAAAATATTAAATCTGTGTTTTTTACTACCATTGAAAAGGTACTGTTGCATAAAGATTTAAGTGCAGAAATCACTTGAACTATTTAGTTATTTCAAGCCATATTTTGCTCTCATAAACCAATCAACTACAACTAAAATTTTGTCCCAGATTTCTGATGTTCCTTTTTTTTAAACACATGTAGCACATTAAATTTAGTTTACAATAATCATGTGAAAAGAGGTTTTATGTTCAAATTTCCTCTTGATAACCATTGAGAAAGTTGTATCTGAACATCAAAACATAAATGTCCAGATGAAATTTTCAGCCCCAAGTCATAGGTGAATATATTTATTCTCCCAATTCTCTGAGAGCTTAAAAACAAACACAAAACAGAAATTCATGTATTTATCTAAGGGCAGAGTCAAAGCTCACTTAATAAGATTTAAATTCGTGAAATTTTTGAAGTTAAATAGAATGCTATATCATTGTGACTGCTGACCCTTTCTTCTGTGATGGACTGGGATGGAGGTGTAATAACTGGTGTAATGCTTCTGGCTTTTGAGTGACATGGAGGAAAAAGTAATTGTAAGGATTGTTGCCATGTATCATTGCTAAGCCAGTTAGGGGAAACAGCAGGCCCAGATTGATTAATCAAAATGTAAACTGTGGGAGAGTCTCCTTAGCAGTATTTATAGAGATGTTTCACTCTAACCAGGGGAGGTACAAGAATCCCCCAGGGAAGAGTGGGCAGAGGATGTAGCTCTCATTTAGCTAAAATTGGCTGTCTCACGTCTGGGAATGTAAGACACATTCTGCCACATGTTTTGGTGACAGTAACAGCAACCCATTGTAAAATGGGTGTGGTACATATAAGGTTGGGCTTGGGCAGATTCAGATGGCACAAAGAAGCTACATGAACACTTTGTTCAGACTTGATTTTTTTCAGCTCACTTACAGCCTATAAAGTGCTCCCAATAACCAGCTGACAGTGATAGAAAAAGGCCAAGATTGTTTCATGAATGGGTCAGGCAGATATGCAGGAACAAGCTGAAAATGTGTCTTCTACACTGCAGTCCCATTTAAGAGTAAGCCTGAATGACAATGTAAGAGGAAATCTTCCTACTGGGCAGAACTTGGGTATAGCTCCTGATCACTGGCTCCGCCTTGTGGGCAAAAGAACAATGGCTCGACTTATTTACTACACAGGAGTCTGAAAGGAGAACTGAGAAAAGGGAATTGAGGAGAAGACATGGGGAAAAGGTGTGTTATAGATATACTGGATGGGGAACAAGTTGTGAGAATCTTTTTATTGCACAATAATACTCACCAGAAGGCATTCACTAAAGAGAAGCATTAAATATATATATATATATATATTTCTAAGTCTGTTGGTGATTTCCAAATGGAACATTTGCAGGTAACTCAAGTTGTCCAAAAGCAAACACATCAGGTTACTTCTTAAAACTGACTTCTTTTCATTGCTTATTATTATTAGTTGATTTGTAACACAGTGTTCTTAGATTTTTAGAGAGTTTTATCAGAACAAATGTCATTCTCCTAGTAAACCATCTGTAAATATTTGACAGAGTTTGACAGTCACATAGATTTGTTTGTCAACAAAGAATTTAAAACAGCTATAAATATATTCAAAATCAATTTGCTGCAACTGATCTCAGTTATCTATCTATTTTCTCTATCATCCATGTACAGAAGACATACAAATAGATGTTTGGGAATGGAAACCATTTCATAATAGCAAAAGTTGAAGTTATCATGAAATCAAAGAAAATACTCAATTGAGAATTTTGTCTTCAGAATGGTTTCTAAAAAATATGGGGATACTCTTGAATTCTATATGGTTTTTCGTGAACTCAAATATCTGAATGGCTTATTTTTATTTACGCAGCTTTAACTAAAGCAGCTACAAGTAGGGGAACTGAACAACCACTGGGTTATTAATGATGCCTGTTAATATATACTAGCTAAGTATAAGACAAAGAACCTCAGGTCAAAAATATCTTGTATGAGTAGGTCATGTTAAATAGTTATGTAATACCCATTCATTTGGGAATCAATCATTGAATATCTAAGCTATTAAGACTGAAATCTTCTCCTCAGGGAACTTTTAGATTGGGATATTACATTTTAAAAAATGTGAACTAAGAAGTTCAGGAGAGTAATCTATTGGAATGACTGCTGAATTCAGATCAGATTTAAGGAAATTAATAAAAATAAATAAATCAGTAATTGAAATATATTGAGGTAAAGTAGAAAAATGTGTAATTCCATTGGGAAATTGAGTGAACTCATGATAAACTATTTCTTTTAGCTTTTTCCTAAAGTTACAAACAACACAAACTGATTTAATTTATCTGTAAAAACATAATTGACACTTAGTTGTTTGTGTCACTGCATACTTCATTTTGCTTTTTGTTTTGGGGTCTCAGCCATTTGCAAAAGAACAGATCATCAAAAATAATGATTAAAACTTAGGTACTGCTGGTTTTGAAAACATAAAATTCTATTTTTCTTTTCAGAATTTCTTCTTTGCATATATTTATTCTTCTGCAATTTCTTATTTTAGAATGACTTAAAAACACATGACAATTTATTCCTAGGAATTAAATAAAAAACTAACTGGTGTAAAATCTATTATTTTACTGGCTTCCATTATTTAAGTGATAGCTGATAATTCAGAAACATGTTATTAAACTTTAAATAACTAAATTTTAATATTATTTTTATTAGGCTATGTCAAGCATAGTATTAAACTAAGAATATACTCTGGATCTGTTACAGAATTCATATAAAGAGAACAGATGAGAACCTCAAGGTCAAAAATCAGGTGTTAGTAAGAACAGAGTTTTTCAAAGCTTTCTTAGCTCTTTAGTTGAATCCCCAGATGTTCCAGATTTGTAAAGGCAGTGAAAAGGGCAAAAAGAGGTTATTGCTTTCAGGGTTTATATATATTGAGAATCATTTTATTATTGATGCTATTTTTAGCTATATTTTATGTCAAAGATAATGAATGACTTTTATTCACCTTTAATTTTACACTTTATAAGTATATAAAACTATATGTTATATATAAGTATAAACAAATATATAAATCTATAATTTATGCATATATAGTTAAGCTTTTGTGAGTAGAATTTTATAATACATGAATAATTCATTTGAAACTAAATAATGGAGAATTAAATCTTATGTATAAGAATACGAAGTCACATCCAGAAATGGCTTATGGGAAAATATAAAAATAGTATTTCAAGCTGAACATAGCATCACATTTGAATATCAAACAAATAAATTGACAGTGCTATACAAATTGCAGGGAATCTAAATTGCTTTACCAAGTATAGGTGACACCGTCACCTGGGTAACAAGATTGTAAGTTATACATAAGGAATTCATATTAGATTTTAGAATCTTTATTTCCCATATTCCCAGTTACACAAAATGAAATAAAGTTAATTATTATATTAAAACAAACCATTTTGGAATATCGCTTATGTGTGTCTGTGTGTCTTTGTGTAAACATGTGACAATTCCTGCATTTTAAATCCAAGACAAAAATTTACAGCTATTTAAAAGTGAGTTTAAAAAAGTGCTCAGCTCCTATAAGTTTCTTCCTCAGCACAGACAGTGATGATTTTTGAGGCACTAACTGAAACCTAGCAACCTATGCTTTTGTTATTAAAGTCCTATATTCCCATTTTCCTTTTAGGAAGATGAAAAGATATAAAATGGGGTTAATTATTTAACTTTTATCAGAAGTATTTTGTTCTACTGTAGTTAAAACTTTGTTATAATAATGTTATGTTATATTTCCATGTATTGCTATTGTGTAGTCGCTAAGTTGTGTGTGGCTCTCCTGTGACCCCAAGGTCTGTAGCCTACCAGGCTCCTCTGTCCATGGAATTTTCCAAGTAAGAATAGCGGAGTGAATTGGAATATCCTACCCCCCGGATCTTCCTGACCCAGGGGTTAAACCAATGTCTCTTGCATTGGCAGGCAGATTATTTACCACTGAGCTACCAGAGAAGCCCAATATTTTCAGCTACAGAGACTATAATTAATATTAAGTCCCTAAACCTCTGCCGACTCATTAAAAAAACCCTGATGTTGGGAAGGCAGGAGGAGAAGGGGACAACAGATGACGAGACAGTTGGATGGCATCACTGACTCAATGGACATGAGTTTGAGCAAGCTCCAAGGACAGGGAAGCCTGGCATGCTGCAGTCCGTGGGGTTGCAAAGAGTTGGACATGACTGAATGACTGAACAACAACAAAACCTATGTCATTAAAATTTGAAGAGTTGTCTTTTTTTTTTTTTTTAATAATGAGTAGAGAGGGAATGTCAGTCTTCTCAAAAAAAAAAAAAAAAACTGCAATGGAAAGAGAATGAAAGAATGGAAAACAGAAAGAGAACTAAAAAATAAAATGAAATTAAGGTTCATGTAGTAGAAATGGTACCATATTTGAAGTAAATTTCTAATTATTCATTAATGAATCCTTTGTACTAAGGAGAAATAAATTTGATCAACAAAATTTCTTTCACAGTTTTTACAATGGAAAATAAAAATAGGACCTAATAAAGAAGGCTGAGTGCCCAAGAATCAATGCTTTCAAAATGCGGTACTGGGAAAGACTCTCAAGAGACATTTGGACAGCAAAGAGATCCAATCAGTCAATCCTAAAGGAAATCAATCCTGCATATTCATTGGAAGGACTGATGCTGAAGCTAAACCACCAATACTTTGGTCACCTGATGCAAAGAGCCAACTCATTAGAAAAGACCTTGATTCTGTGAAAGAATGAGGGCAGAAGGAGAAGGGAGAGACAGAGGATGAGATGGCTTAATGGCATCACCAACTTAGTGGACATAAGTTTGAGGAAATTCCAGGAGACAGTGAGAACAGGGGATCCTGGCGTGCTACCATCTATGGGGTCACAAAGAGTTGGACATGACTTAATGATGGAAAAACAACAACACATTCAATATGACATGGAAAAAAACAACCCATCATTATGTCTACATAATATTGCATTGTTTCAAGTATTTATATTTTATTTCATATTAAAATCAATATTTTTTATTATTGTAACACTTAAATGAAATTTTTGTTATTAGCACCTGAAATCCCAGCTTGGGTGAGGCCCCCCCATAGAGTTAGGTTGGGCAGTATCCTCAGTATGGATAATGCTTTGTTTCTAAATTCAGATTCACACAAATGTGTTCTCCTAGAAAATGTAATATTCATAGCTTGATGAAGATAATTTTCTCAGGAGGCAGGTAAGGTGATCTGGTATTCCCATCTCTTTAAGAATTTTCCACAGTTTATTGTGATTCACACAGTCAAAGGCTTTGGCATAGTCAATAAAGCAGAAATAGATGTTTGTCTGGAACTCTCTTCCGCTGATGACCCAGCGGATGTTGGCAATTTGATCTCTGGTTCCTCTGCCTTTTCTAAAATCAGCTTGAACATCTGGAAGTTCACAGTCCACGTACTGTTGAAGCCTGGCTTGGAGAATTTTGAGCATTACTTCACTAGTGCGTGAGATGAGTGCAATTGTGCAGTAGTTTGAGCATTCTTTGGCATTGCCTTTCCTTGGGATTGGAATGAACACTGACCTTTTCCGGTCCTGTGGCCACAGCTGAGTTTTCCAAATTTGCTGGCATAGTGAGTGCAGCACTTTCACAGCATCATCTTTCAGTATTTGAAATAGCTCAACTGGAATCCCATCACCTCCATTAGCTTTGTTCATAGTCATGTTTCCTAAGGCTCACTTAACTTTGTATTCTAGGATGTCTGGCTCTAGGTGAGTGATCACACACTATTGTGGTTATCTGGGTCATGAAAAGCTTTTTGGTGCAGTTCTTCTGTGTATTCTTGCCACCTCTTCTTAATATCTTCTGCTTCTGTTAGGTCCATACCATTGCTGTCCTTTATGGAGCCCATCTTTGCATGAAATTTTCCCTTGGCATCTCTAATTTTCTTGAAGAGATCTGTAGTCTTTCCCATTCTATTGTTTTCCTCTATTTCTTTGCATTGATCGCTGAGGAAGGCTTTCTTATCTCTCCTTGCTATTCTTTGGAACTCTGCATTCATGAAATTAAAAGACTCTCCTTGGAAGGAAAGTTATGATTAACCTAAATAGCATATTAAAAAGCAGAGATATTACTTTGTCAACAAAGGTCCATCTAGTCAAGGCTATGGTTTTTCTAGTGGTCATGTATGGATGTGAGAATTGGACTGTGAAGAAAGCTGAGCGCCAAAAAATTGATGCTTTTGAACTGTGGTGTTGGAGAAGACTCTTGAGAGTCCCTTGGACTGCAAGGAGATCCAACCAGTCCATCCTAAAGGAGATCAGTCCTGGGTGTTCATTGGAAGGACTGATGCTGAAGCTGAAACTCTAATACTTTGGCCACCTCATGGGAAGAGTTGACTCAGTTGAAAAGACCCTGATGCTGGGAGGGGTTGGGGGCAGGAGGAGAAGGGGATGACAGAGGATGAGATGGCTGGATGGCATCACTGACTCGATGGGCATGAGTTTGGGTAAACTCTGGGAGTTGGTGATGGACAGGGAGGCCTGGCGTGCTGTGATTCATGGCGTTGCAAGGAGTCAGACACTACTGAGTGACTGAACTGAATTGAAAAGAATTTTAGGTATTGTTAAAGGGTTGTTCTCACAAAAATCAGAGATCTGCTTGTAGGTTAACAAATGAAAATCATTCAGTAATTTTCACATGATACATATTAAAGTGATAAATGTCTCTAAGTCACAAGATGAGCATTCATGCTGAATATACAGTTCTGCTTCTTAAAATTTTCCATTAAAATATTTTATGCACTAGCAACAAACTCATGTTTGTCTTATCCACAAGATGAAATCAAAACAAAAAAATTACATATAAGCTCAGTTATTTGTTCAGATAACATCTTTGTTTCAGAAGAATATTCTTGAAAAAGTCAGGTAGTTTTGGAATATAATTGCAAATAAGGGCTATACTGCTTAAATTTTTTTCCCCTGAACTCCTTTTTAAAAAAGGAGATAAATGTCCTACAGCTAAAACATGTTTAAATCATAGTTTGATTTAAAGTGATTTATAACAACAGTTTTCAGAAAATATATGTCATCACTTTGGCTCAATATTTCTGTTTCAATCCTTGGTTTCTTTTGTCCATGGTTTCTGTATCTTGAATTTGAAAGGTTGTAGACAGTGATTAATATAATCTGTAATCTAATTCCTCCTGGATAGTGCTGTCTCTGCCTCATTGTATTAACTCTTCTTGGAAACATGTAGGTGATTATTTTCTTCCAAAAAAGGAAGTCAAAGTCAAGGTCAATGAAAGCCTGATATATGTATGTATTTTATTTCAGAAATACACACTTTCATAGTATAAACTCCTTATTGCCAAATTCAGACTTAAAGAAAGTATGGAAAACCACTAGACCATTCAGGTATGACCTAAATCAAATCCCTTATGGAGTATATAGTAGAAGTGAAAAATTGATTCAAAGGATTATATCTGATAGATAGAGTGCTTAAATAGCTACAGATGGAGGTTTGTGATACTGTACAGGAGACACGGATGAAGACCTTCCCCAAGAAAAAGAAATGGAAAAAAGCAAAATGGTTGTCTGAGGATGTCTTACAAATAGATTTGAAAAGAAGAGAAGTGAAAGGCAAAGGGGAAAAGGATAGATATACCCATTTGAATGCAGAGTTCCAAAGAATAGCCAGGAGAGATAAGAAAACCTTCCTCAGTGATTAATACTGAGAAATAGAGGAAAACAATAGAATGGGAAATATTAGAGATCTCTTCAAGAAAATTAGAGATACCATGGGAATATTTCATGCAAACATGGGCACAATAAAGGACAGAAATAGTATGGACCTAACAGAAGCAGAAGATATTAAGAAGAGGTGGCAGGAATATACAGAAGAACTATAAAAAAGATCTTCATGACCCAGATAACCAGGATGGTGTGATTACTCACTTAGAGCCAGACATCCTAGAATACAAAGTTAAGTGGGCCTTAGGAAGCACGACTATGAACAAAGTTAGTGAGGTGATGGAATTCCAGTTGAGTTATTTCAAATCCTGAAAGATGATGCTGTGAAAGTGCTGCATTCAATATGCCAGCAACTTTGAAAAACTCGGCAGTGGCCACACGACTGGAAAAGGTCAGTTTTCATTCCAATCCCAAAGAAAGGCAATGCCAAAGAATGCTCAGACTGCCACACACTTGCACTCACCTCACACACTAGCAAACTAATGCTCAAAATTCTCCAAGCCAGATTTCAACAGTACATGAACTGTGGACTTCCAGATGTTCAAGCTGGATTTAGAAAAGGCAGAGGAACCAGAGATCAAATTGCCAACATCCACTGGATCATCAAAAAAGCAAGAGAGTTCCAGAAAAGCATCTACTTCTGCTTTATTGACTACACTAGAGCCTTTGACTGTGTGGATCACAATAAACTGTGGCAAATTCTTAAAGAGATGGGAATATCAGATCACCTTACCTGCATCCTGAGAAATCTGTTTGCAGATCAAGAAGAAATAGTTAGAACTGGACATGGAACAGTGGACTGGTTCCAAATCAGGAAAGGAGTACATCAAGTTTGTATATTGTCACCCTGCTTATTTAACTCATATGAAGAGTACATCATGCAAAATTCTGGACTGGATGAAGCATAAACTGGAATCAAGATTGCCAGGAGAAATGTCAATAACTCAGATATGCAGATGACACTACCCTTATGGCAGAAAGCAAAGAAGAACTAAAGAGCCTCTTGATGAAAGCGAAAGAGGAGAGTGATAAAGTTGCCTTAAAACTCAACATTCAGAAAACTAAGATTAAGGCATTCGGTCACATCACTTCATGGCAAATAGATGGGGAAAGAGTAGAAACAGTGACAGACTTTATTTTTTTTGATGCCACAATCGTTGCAGATGGTGACTGCAGCCATGAAATTAAATTCACATGCTCATTGGAAGAAAAGTTATGACCAACCTAGACAGCATATTAAAAAGCAGAGACATTCCTTTGCCAACAAAGGTCCATCCAGTCAAGGCTATGGTTTTTCCAGTGGTCATGTATGGATGTGAGAGTTGGACTATAAAGAAAGCTGAGTGTCAAAGAATTGATGCTTTTTAACTGTGGTGTTGGAGAAGACTCTTGAGAGTCCCTTGGACAGCAAGGAGATCCAACCAGTCCATTCTAAAGGAAATCAGTTCTGAATATTCATTGGAAGGACTGATGCTGAAGCTGAAACTCCAATACTTTGGCCACCTGTTGCATAGAACTGACTCATTTGAAAAGACCCTGATGCTGGGAAATATTGAAGGCGGGAGAAGGGAATGACAGAGGATGAGATGGTTGGATGGCATCACCGACTCAATGGACATGAGTCTGAGTAAACTTCAGGAGTTGGTGATGGACAGGGAAGCCTGGCGTGCTGCAGTCCATGGGGTTGCAAAGAGTCGACACAACTGAGTGACTGAAACTGACTTGACTGATAATATAAAATTTGTAGGACATATAGAATGGATATGATACAAATTATCCATAGTAAATCCTTCAACTTTTAATAAAGAATAAGTAGCCTCAGACAGGCAGCCCTGAATCCTTTATCTTTTAAAATATTTCATAGTTAACATGGCATCAAGCATTCAAAAACTCCAGGTTCATATTTTTACCTTAAATAGTTATTCCCTGGTCTCATATTTCAGAAGAGTTATGAAGGTAGAATATGTTACTTTTATGATACAAGAGGGCAGTGAGAATATCTATAGTAAAGATCATTGTTTTCATAATGTCAGAGCTTAATTTAGCACACTTATCTTTAGAATTATTATGCTAAATATATATTCACAAGGTAAGTTTACTCTGAGCTATATAAAATCATGTTTAGCTTGAATAAAAGATTCCTAAAAAAAAAAAAAAAGCCACGTTTAAAGCTTTATTGTATTTCTCAAGACCTCTAATTAATAGAATGTTATCAGAGAGTTCATTCAATTCCTTACCACCAAAAATAATAATATCTAGCATGAATTAAGTGCCAAACTTTGTACTGAGTATTTTTAAAGGTATATTAATTAAATCTCCCAAACAAGAGCTCTGATAAGAACTTGTTTTCCCTGTTTACCATATGAGGAAACAGGCTAAGTAACTTGTGTAAGTTCACACATCGTCCTTGTACTTGACCACAACTCCATGCAGCCTGTCCTCTAGCTCTTCATTCTTTGTAATAGCGTAATCAATTCTTGACCAGCAATGGCCATGGGAAATAAACAGATAATGAATTTTATTCTCTCTTCCCATTTGAGATCTACTTAGCATATCCTTGCTGTTACCTCTGTTGTCAGGGATCACTTGTTTCACTCCAGGAATATATGTGTCATTTGCTTGCTATTTGTCCGATTTCAGGCAGAGCTTATGTTAACCTGTACCTACTGGTTAGCCCACATTGTTGTTTATAGGAGTATCCTTGATTTAATAGTGCCCAAAGTCCTGGTAGTTGACTAATACTTTGAATATTATTCTTAGTGCCAGTCACCAAAAACAAAATCTTCATCTTCTTTTAGTCAAGAAATAAGGTAAACTATAAAAGAAAACATATTCAAATGAAATATTAAAATTTAATTCAATATACGCTTTTATCTATTTTTAAAGAAAAGCCTTATTCATTACTATTAGTCATTTTTATGGATATGTTTGTTAAAATGAATAACAATGATATAAAATTTTATTTTAACACATAATATGTATTTATTCATCTAATACAATTAATCTCCAAGACAAAATTAATTATACTGTGTGTATACATGTACATGTAGGTATATATATAGTTGTAAATTTATATATTTAAATTATATATAATTAGTTACATAAAACCTGCTGATATAGCTACACATGACTTAATTTTAGTCATTGATAATTTGATTGCTTTAAGTTTTAAGAACTATTGTTAGTAGCATTAGTAATTAAAATATATTGCATACTGGAATATTTCTGTTCAGTCGCAATTCTTTGCGACCACACGGACTGCAGCATGCCAGGCTTTCCTGTCCATCACCAACTCCCGGAGCTTGTTTAAACTCATGTCCAACGAGTTGGTGATGCCATCCAATCAGCTCATCCTCTGTCATCCCCTTCTTCTCCTGCCTTCAATTTTCCCTAGCATCAGGGTCTTTTCCAATGAGTCAGTTCTTCGCATTAGATGGCCAAAGTACTGGAGCTTCAGCTTCAGCATCAGTCCTTCCAATGAACATTTAGGACTGATTTCCTTTAGGATTGACTGGTTTGATCTCTATGCAGTCTTTTTCTCAGCTGTTTGCATCTTACTTTTCTGTCCTCTAAATACAATTCAGGGCCTTGGTGAATTGGTTGAATCTCAAAAAATGTTTTGCTTTCAGGTTGAAATAACCTTTTAACTATTGGGTTAGATTTTTTTCTTAAGGATTTAGACAGATCATTTTCCACAGTGTTTTTTTGAAATGAATATAAATTTTAAATGCTTTGTTAAAAGATTTTTGTGTGTGTGCATGCTAAAAGATATTCTGATAAAAGATATTTGAAACATGCCACAGCAAGAAATACAACTGGGACGTGTTGTTTGAAAACGTATTTTTTGAAAGTGAGGTTGTGTCAAAATTCAGGATGTGTAGTCAACCAACTGAGGATTACAGACATGAAAGTATGTTCAATATAAACCAGAGATGCTCATAACATGCGCAACACACACACACACACACACACACACAGAGTTTGCTGAATATTTTTCCTCTGGGCTATATTTTTAAATATTTCCTTTATGATTACTTAATTCAAAAGTTGATTATATCTAGTTAATGCTGGATTTCAGACTCCGTCTTTTATACAGACTTTTATATATCCCCTCAAATTTCAAACACCATGAGGAATATTTTCTGTGACATAAATTTGGAGTATATTTTTTCTAATTACAATTAATTAAATAATCATACATTTCCAATGATTTCTTGTTCTTTTTCTGTCTTGCTCAAAATCGCAACTAAACTCAAGCTTCACCATGGATGAAAAATTTTAGAATTAGCAAGATGATGGTATGCATATTTCTCTAGGTTCATAGGTATCTGAAAGTCCACAGAGGTTGCCCTGGAGTCCAAAAATTCTTGAATATTTATTTTTAATTTTCTAATTAGAAGTATACATGCTTATTAAAGTATATGTGCTTCTCACATATATCACTGTATGTATCCTTGGACATCTAGCTGACTACTATCAAATATACAAAGTGTTTTCATTTCTGTGTGTGTGTGTGTGCTTGTATATGTGCTTTTCTAATCAAAATTATTTATTTTTCTTTGAGGTCAATCTTTTCACAACACTGTGGTGGCACCTGTCACACATCTACATGGATCAGTCAGAGGCACACAGGTGCCCCAACATCCTGAACCCCCATCCCACCTCCCTCCCTACCCCATCCTCTGTGTTGTCCCCGAGCACTGGCTTTGAATGCTCTGCTTCATGCATGGAACTTGCACTGGTCGTCTATTTTACTTATGGTAATATACATGTTTCAATGCTATTCTCTCATATCATCCCAGCCTCACCATCTCCCACATAGTCCAATAGTCTGTTCTTTGCTTCTATGTCTCTTTTGCCCCCTGCATATAAGATAGTTGTTACTGTCTTTCTAAATTCCATATATATGTGTTAATATCCTATATTGGTGTATTGTAATTTTGGGACGGCTCAAAAATCACTGCAGATGGTGACTACAGCCATGAAATTAAAAGACACTTGCTTATTGGAAGAAAGTTATGACCAACCTAGACAGCATATTAAAAAGCAGAGACATTACTTTGCCAACAATGGTCTGTCTAGTCAAAGCTATTGTTTTTCCAGTGGTCATGTATGGATGTGAGAGTTGGACTATAAAGAAGCTGAGTGTCAAAGAATTGATGCTTTTGAACTGTGGTGTTGGAGAAGACTCTTGAGAGTCCCTTGGACAGCAAGGAGATCCAACCAGTCAATCCTAAAGGAAATCAGTTCTGAATATTCATTGAAAGGACTGATGCTGGGAAAGATTGAAGGTGGGAGGAGAAGGGGATGACAGAGGATGAGATGGTTGGATGGCACCACCGATTCAAAGGACATGAGTTTGAGTAAACTCCAGGCACTGGTGATGGACAGGGAGGCCTGGAGCGCTGCAGTCCATGGGGTTGCAAAGAGTCGGACACGACTGAGAGACTGAACTGCACTGAACTGATTGGTGTTTCTCTTTCTGACTTACTTCACTCTGTATATTAGGCTCCAGTTTCATCTACGTCTTTAGAACTGACTCAAATGTGCTCTTTTTTTTTTTTTTTAATAGATTAGTAATATTCCATTGTGTATATGGACCACAGTTTCCTTATCCATTCGTCTGCCAATGGACATTTTCTTGTTCTTTTTCCCCTAATCTCTTGCCAAGGAGTACTACTTATATTATCATGAAGTAATGAGAAAAAGTTATTAACTTTCTACCACACCAAAGGACTTCTGCCAGGTGAAACCCAAACATTGTCTTGCAACTTTGGAGATTTCTTTTTTTTTCATAATCTGAAGAAAAAAAAACAAAAGAGCAATAATTAAGTCAGCACTCCACACAGTAGTGTTAGCCCAACCATGCTAAATAAACCTATGCCACAGAGATCACCACTGTGTCATTATTTTGAGTAGTAATTCACTTTAGCAAAATGGTACATTAATAAAATAGTTTAAATGTATATTTTATTGGTTTCATATTGCTGTTCATCTTTATTTTTATTTACTTATTTATTTTCTGTTCACCCTTCTTTATTGGATTCTTCTGGCTTTGAGGAATAAGTCATAGGGAGGTAAAATATAACTGCTAATCACCACATTATAATCAGTAGATTTGCATTCCCCTTTCAGAAACAAGTAAAGAAAACTGCAAAAAGACGTAGATTATACTGCAAAACCTTCTTGTTTTATTTTTTGTTTGTATTTTAATGCATTTAACTAGAAGATAATTGCTTTTCAATATTGTGTTGGTTTCTGCCATATATCAACATAAATCAGTCATACATGTATACATGTCCCTTCCCTTTTGAACCTCTCCCTCTCCTCCCAGCCCATCCCACCCATCTAGGTTGTTGCAAGCACCAGATTTGAGCTCCTCAAGTCAACAGCAAGTTTCCACTGGCTATCTATTTTACATGGTGTAATGCATGTTTCAATGCTACTCTCTCAATGTGTTCCATCCTCTCCTCCCTCGCTCCACGTTGTACATTTTTAATTTGAAAACTGCATTGGTTTCATTGATGAATAAATGGTATAAGCATTAAAAGCTTATTTCTACTTTTATGTTATACTTTTATATGCAATAAATAACATTGCAATAAATGCTTCTATCTGAGCATCCAGGAAATGTATTTTGCTTTAAAAGTTAGCAAACAGTAAGCAAATGTAGAAAGCTACTTTATATATCAAAAGGAAAGGGAAAAATTATAACATTTTAATATAATAGAAGCATTTGCTATGATGTATCTATATTTAATATTAGGTATTTTATTAGGTTTCTACAAACATATAGAAATGACAGAGTTGGGAAATTTGTTGTAGTTTGAATTTTCTATGTGTCAAATACACATTATTTATTCTATAATTCTTTCCTTTTCTTAAAATATTTGTGTTAATCACTTTTTGGTATACTCAGCATTCCTTTAAAATTATTGGTAAGTGTACAGAATAAAAGAATGTAAAGGATAAATCTAACTATAAAGGAATAAAAACATTAAAAAAGTGACCTTTGATTTATCCCATATTAAAATGAGCAAATGTGGTATTAAAATTGAAGTTCTTATGAAATGTGAATGAGGATGCTGAGCTTGGAGTTTAATTTCTTTATATGTTATATTTAATTTCAGTAGTCTATTAAAAACTCAGAGGTAGAGAAGAAGAAAAAGTATTGAGATTCAAGTGCAAATTATCCTGACTTCAGGCAAGTAGAGTTTATTTTGATGAAGTTAACTCAGTAAAAATAGAGTAGATGCTACCATATTACTGGAAGACCTACAGAATTAGCATGGTTTCCAAAGAATAAAACATGACTTATAGATTGAACAGGCCTCCTAAATATCACATTATTACTATATTAAATGTCACTGGAAAATTCAAAGTGAAAGGTGGTCATCTATTCTAAATTAATGTAGATTATATGATTTTTAATATTTTAGAATAAATGCACCAGTCAAGCATTGGGGAAGGGGAAGGGTGAACAATAATTTTAAACAAATCTAAAGAATTACAGAAAACAAGAAATGAGGTGAAAATATTGTCAATGTAAATAATGTTAAATAGAATGAAGATATAATGAAATCTATTTTTTCCCTTATATATAAGAAAGCCAAAATGTATCTTTCAGCCAAAGAGACAGCAAGGACTCTCACACTTATTTAACACCTAATATATACTGGGTGTGGTTCATGTGTTAATACACACAGCGTTCTTGTTGGATTAAATGATCTAAAACAGTAAACCCTGGAACACATGTGCCTATTGTATAGCTAGTTCTCAGTAAGTTTCAGAAGCTCCTCTTCATTCCTTCTCCTCCTCCAGCTCAACATTATGTCTGTTTCAGATAGGGGAATTCTTTCCATTGCACATGGCAAATGATTTCATCCAGCATCATTATACACAAAGGATATGAACATTTTATGCAACACTATATTTTCCAAATACATACGTTTTGAAACTTATGAACACTGGATTATCTGAAAGCCTACACAAAAATATAAAGCAACTTGGGGAAAGATGAAATGAAAAAAAAAATGCTTTGTAATGATTTATCCCTAGAAATTTTGATAATACTGTGACCACATTTTCCAAAAGAATGCTTTTCAAAGGATTCAGAGTAGTTAC
Organism: Dama dama; assembly: GCF_033118175.1. Lineage (NCBI taxonomy): Eukaryota > Metazoa > Chordata > Mammalia > Artiodactyla > Cervidae > Dama > Dama dama. The sequence continues at coordinate 56,572,466 of NC_083697.1, forward strand.
TCAGAGAATTCTTGAATAACATGAAAACTTATACTGATCTGAGAGAGTAGTACACATACAAATCATGCAAAAGCAGCAAATATATCAATGGTTTTAAAAAACCAATAGAGTTTTGACAGGAAGATCTTCTAACATGAATGAAGTTTATAAGCACCACAGTAAGACAGGAAAGTACTAGACATTAGGAATATAAGAAAAAGTACCTGATTATATGTCAAGACTAAAGATGTAAGTAGTAATAGATACTCTGTGGAGAATTGTGTGTTGATGATCTGATCTTCATTGTACTTCTTGGCCTCCTTTCCTTTATCCATTAAGTATTTTTTCCTAATCTCCTATTTAACCCATAGATCATCTAATGTTGCAAGTGTTAGAATTCAGGAGAACTACACTAGGGTACAGAGCATAACACATATTGGGTAAGTGCATAGTTACAAAGTAACATAATAACTAAAGGTAATGATGAGTGCTCAGGTGAGGTGGCTGATTGATCCAAAAGGCAAGAAGATTGTACAGTTAAAAAATAAAAAGAAATGCCAAATACAATTTCAACAAGGAAACATGAGCACATTCTTGGTTGCTAAATGTTAAAAAAAAGAAAGAAAGGATAGAAAGGATGTTTGGGGAAATAGAATGGAGAAATGAAGTTAAAGAATGTAGGCCAAGAAGATAAAAATGATATTAAAATCTTGTTTTAATGTGTCAAACACTTCCAGTAAACTACAGAGGAGAATGATAACTTATTCTCTTTCATTTTCTAATGCTCACACCATTTTATTACCTGCTTTTTTAGATTCTATATGTATGTTACCACCTCAGATGGAAAAGCTTAAAACATCAATGATATTACTGATCAATGATATTATTGATCATCACTCAGTGATTCAGTGGGCCATAAAACAGAGTGGGGTTGAACAGGGCACCTTTCACTTGGGGTCTCATGCAATTTTAGTCACGTGAAAGCTAATCCGGCTTACACCACATCTGGATTTGGCAGTCTTGCTTCGTAAGTAACTATGCTGTATTTATATCTTTCACTATTTCACAGTATCTCACAAAAGCCTTTTTTTTTTTTTTAACTTCTATCTCATTCTCTTCACTGAGAGTTTCCAGAAATTTGGACTGGGTCTCAATTCATTTTTTAATACTCAGAGACCTAACTAGGAATGATAAAATGCCTACAAAAGTAAGGTTTAAAAAAAGTTAGCAGCCCAGATACATAGTAATAGTGAATGGCATAGAGGTTAGTGCTGGAGAAAGTATGAGAGTGTTTACTTTTCTGCACGGCAAACTAGCACACAGGACTTCTTGAGTGTCGAGGCATACAAGTATCTCGAGGATGGATATGCTTAAAGGAAGCCTCCTTTGTGTCCATAATTGGGGAAAACAAATAAACATAGGTTTCAAAACTACTTCTGGAATATTTTCTTTGTTCTGTGAAAGTGAAAGTCTCTCAGTCATATCCGACTCTTTGCAAACCCATGGACTATACAGTTCATGGAATTCTCCAGGCAAGAATACTCGAGTGGGTAGCCTTTCTCTTCCCCGGTGGATCTTCGCAACCCAGGGATCTGTGCAAGAGATGCACAAAATCCTAACACATAAGAAGTAAATGAGTTAAAATAAATGAAAATATGGTTGTGAAAATGATCACTGAACTACCAAAGAAACACTCTGTTATTGTGGTAGAATGACAGTAAATCATAAACATGATTGGTTAACAGATAGAACTGGTGCTCAGACATGGTAAGATCCTGTCCAGGTTGCCTAGTTGTTTCACTGCAAATGCAGTCACTGGGGCTGAAACCAGGAAGACCTGTGCACTCTGGAAATGGGAGCACAAAATGAGCAGAAAATATCTGAAAATGAGCATTTCTGTGCACAAATTCATTAGCAGCTCTACATTTTAAAAGTATTATACATTGGTAAATGAAGCAACAATATCAAGGATGATAGTTTTACTTTCCCATAGAATGTGACAGGACATAGAGAAGGAAGGGAAATGAGCAGCAGAAGGTCAAAGCTGTTTACAGGTAGATAGATGCTATCATGAAAACAAACCAAAATATCTCTCCTGGTTTTGTGAGAGCAAATTTTGTGGTTAACCCTAAGTCCTTTCTTTCATGTGAAATATCTTAAAGGTGTGGATGTGTGTGCTTGTAAAGATGATACAGGCAACAGTACATGGATGTGTACATACACATTAGAACATGGCCATAAGGCAGCTATCTGTAATTTTTTGCCTTGCATACAAAGAGTTCAAAATAATATGTCATTTGTTTAACACTGTTAATAAAAATGTACTTTGTCTTCACATATTCCAAATTCAATAATAAAGTGTAAATTCCAGTTTGGAAATATTTCATCATTCCAGTCATTCTCTAGTGTAATATTTTTAGAGTGCTGTATATCTTTTGTTCTAAATTGAAATTGGAAAAACAATGATAAAATAGACATGAAAGACTAAAGGTCACATAACACCCTCTAATATGTATACAGGGCTTTCACTGAATTATGAGAGAAGAAGTCTCTAGTGATGCTAGAAATGTCTTTTTAAAAGGTGACTGACATTGTCAGGTGTAGTAGTTGAGAAATCTATGTAATCTTGTTTGATGTTGAATCCAAGGGCAAAGTACAGATTTCATTGCCCAGAGCAGGACTGTTACATGAATAGAAGGTTTCTATTTCTAGATCTGTCTCATGAGGAACTTTTGAAGGAATGCTCACATATGATTAAAAAAAAAAAAAGCTACTTAAATGAAAAAAGAGGATGCTTTCTAAGTAGTTCTTCATATGGTAAATTAAAATTCATTAGAAGAAAACATTTACATTATGATCTGTAAATTAGCATTTTCAAAACTGAAACAGAGTTGAAGCATAAAAATTTATTATGGAAGTCTAGTATGCAACTCAAAATCAAGACCTTAAGAGACTGACATGTGATTTCTTGTACATTTTATTGAAGATTGTGCAGAAAATGAGTTGTAAGAATCTGTCCATGATTATTTGAGCATAAAGGTGAACTGGATCAAAATCTAAAAGGAAAACTAAATAAGACTGTGAAGAAATCAATGGTACTTTTAAGTATATGAATTAGTTCTGTTAATACATGCTATTATGAAATTCTTTCTTAAAGATATTTATATAAAATATAAAACAAAGCTATGCATTTTTATTTTTCAAATTACAAGAAGGGCACTTCCAGGGATATAAAAAATGTAAAACAATCGGCATGTATATTTTTCGACAATATCTGCTACTACTTTCAATCTCAAATCATTTTCTTTTTCTCATTCCCCAGTGTCTCGTCCACGAGGATATGTCAGTATCTAAAATATTTGCAATACTTTAAAAAATACAATGAACTGAGGACATCATCAAACAACAAAGGCAAATGGTCAATGTAGACAAACATGAAAAAGCAGCAGGTTAAGAAAAGATTACTGTATATTTTACAGTGTCAAACATAGTTCAATAAATAATTCAATGAGAGTGAAATCTACAATGTCAAGTAGAGATGGAAGCTGGAGGTATTACAGACTGTCATTACTATAATTAAGAAATGAAAAAAAAACAACATTTCAGGACATAACAAAGTACACCATCTGGGCCTGCCAACTATAAATATTAAATATGGAAAAAGAAAGGACAGACAAAACTAATAGCATCAAGTCATTTTGCAAGTTCAGAAAGAATCAAAGAAAATCAAAGAATCATTATAGTGTCTAAATGGTTCTAAAGGTAATTTGTTGATAAAAGGAGTTGGCATTGCTTCATAATTTACAAAGGGAGATAGAAGACAGATGTCAGAAGCAGATGTACACGTCCCAGAAAAGAGAAGAAGGAATGCTGAAGCAAATCAGGATCATTTGCAAAATAAAGATCAAATAAACTGGGGGAAAAAAAAGACCAAAAAAACACACTGGTTTAACAGTATAGTTCGCTTAGATATCCTATCAGATTGATGCAAATCACTATGTTCAGTTCAGTTCAGTTCAGCTCTTTATGACCCCATGAATCTCAGCACGCCAGGCCTCCCTGTCCATCACAAACTCCCGGAGTTTACTCAAACTCATCCCCATCGAGCCGGTGATGCCATCCAACCATCTGTTATAACCTCTCAAATTTGGGAATTGCATTAACTGAATAGAAAAATTATTGATACCTATTCCATGCATACTATGGTGCCAGGCCAGGAAGACACCTCAAGATGAAGAAAACAGCTAGCTGCAGGGACCTCAGGGAGGACTGCTTACGAGGTAGACAGGTACTCGCACAAGTCAAAGCATGTTGAAATGTTCTTCATGAGATAGTTGAGAAAGAGTAATTCTGTATCCATCCATCAGTCACCAACTCAACCCCTCATCCACCATCCATTCATCTGATGTGAAGAACTGACTCATTGGAAAATAGCTTGATGCTGGGAAAGATTAAAGGCAGGAGGAGAAGGGGCTGACAGAGGATGAGATGGTTGGATGGCATCACTGGCTTGATGGACATGGGTTTGAGCAAGCTCTGGGAGTTGGTGATGGGCAGGGAAGCCTGGTATGCTGCATTCCATGGGTGTCGCAAAGACTCAGACACAACTGAGCGACTGAACTGAACTGAACAAATCATTGACAAACAAGTCTAATTAAAGTCTCAGACACAATATAGTTGAGGGCATTCTAGAGGCCAAACAGATAAAATAAAAGTATAATTAATTTCAAGTAAGAGCTCTTTCTCGGATTTAAACAAACACTGGATCTGAGTTATTCTTCATTTAAATGGCTGAATGCAAATTCTACTTGTCAGATTATTTCCTGAGGTCTTCAAAGTCCTCAGATTACAGCAACTGTACCTTCTGTTTGCCTGATTACCCATTGTGTATGTATGTATATGTTTCCATATATCTGCCCATGTATTTACTATATACATGCACACCTATGTATAATACAGATTTGTATACATGTGTACACACAAATGTCTATATGTATAATATATGCATGTGCATATGTCTGTAACATACAAGTGAAGAATTTTTATTTCTGGATTCAGCAATAGAATTGGTCATATATACATACATATGAAGATGACTCTCAGGTGAAAAAAGTATTTGAGACTCACCAGTGGAAATGACCCCAACTTAAACCTTTAAGTAACATAATATATATTTCTGTATTTTGCTTTTGCGTCTCTTACATTCTGTTACTTGCTCATAGAAAGTAAACACTAAGACTGAAAAAGTTGTTAACAACTGGTAATATTGATCACAAATATCCTCTATCCTTCTGAATGACCCCAATGCTCCTTTTCTTTTAGGACCAGCTGTTCAAGTCCATTCTATTTCACTTAGTCTTTCCTAGAAAGACAGGTTCAAACAGATCCCCTTACTCGTTTGAACTTACAAATATTTATTGTCAATTTAGGTCTTGATAAACTAACATTATGAAAAAGCACTGTGGCTTAAAACAAAATACTGCATTTAGAAAGCTGTTCATTGAAACATGTATATTATCTAGGGTGAAACAGATCATCAACCCAGGTTGGATGCATGAGACAAGTGCTCGGGCCTGGTGCACTGGGAAGACCCAGAGGGATCGGGTAGAGAGGGAAGTGGGAGGGGGGATCGGGATGGGGAATACATGTAAATCCATGGCTGATTCATGCCAATGTATGACAAAAACCACTACAATATTGTAAAGTAATTAGCCTCCAACTAATAAAAATAAATGGAAAAAACATTTTTTTTAATAAAAAAATAAAAAAAATAAAAAGGAGCTGTTGATTCTATTTACTCAATATGCTTTTAGTTTAGTGCCCAACTTATTTATTTACTTTTTTTAAAGAGGGAAATTTACTTGAGACAGATATCAAACCATACTTAATAGAATCCGAAAAACTATGTAATCTTATTTATTTACATAACCTATAAATATAAATACTTTCAAATCTCTGGCTTTATTGGGCTATTACTACTTGAGGTATATTGAATTAGGCAGTGTAACTACCAACATGAACTCAGTGCTTACAAGTTATGAGTTACACTTTCATGGACTTTCTGTGAAATGGCTAGATGACAAACCCACTATATACTTATAGCTGATCCTTAAAGAATCTTTCTTTCTTAAAAGAAAGGCTCAGCACAAATCCACACTAGTATATGCAAACTATGATATGTGTGTACACACATTGTGTTTTGCAAGACACAGTAGTGGTTTGTGTGTACAGTCTTGGTCTGATTATTAAAGTACCTTGTTCCATGCACACACACTTGTGTATATGTGTATGTATGTGTGTGTGTTAGTCGCTCAGTCATGCCCAACTCTTTGAGACCCCAAGGACTGTAGCCCACCAGGCTGCCCTGTCCATGGGATTCTCCAAGCAAGAACCCTGGAGTTGGTTGCCATTTCCTTCTCCATATATATATGAACAAATGAAAGAGCTAACACATTTTATCTCTTTCCTCTCTGATGCTACTCCTTTTCATGTGGATTCTTATTTTTATATGAAGCTATACACATATGCCTGAGAAGGCAATGGCAACCCACTCCAGTACTCTTGCCTGAAAAATCCCATGAACAGAGAAGCTTGGTGGGCTGCAGTCCATGGGGTCGCGAAGAGTCGGACACGACTGAATGACTTCACTTTCACTTTTCACTTTCATGCATTGGAGAAGGAAATGGCAGCCCACTCCAGTGTTCTTGCCTGGAGCATCCCAGGGACGGAGGAGCCTGGTGGGCTGCCGTCTATGGGGTCGCACAGAGTCGGACACGACTGAAGCGACTTAGCAGCAGCAGCAGCAGCATGCACTCAGACGCACTAACAGAATTTCCTTACATTTTAATAGTTCATGGGTATAGTTCTTGGCATATGATCTATGTAGATGGGAACTAGATCTTTTTTTTTTCTCTAATTGTACACAATATTAGCCACTATGTCAAAAACATTTGTTTCTGTCTTCAGCTGGAAATTCTAATTTAAAAAGAAAGACAGCAAAATGCACAAGATGGAGATGCCTAGAAGTGATAAATCTATAAAAATTATTTGTGGCTCAGACGGTAAAGAGTCTGCCTGCAGTGCAGGAGACCTGGGTTTGATCTCTGGGTCAGGAAGATCACCTGGAGAAGGGAATGGCCAACCACTCCAGTATTCTTGCCTGGCGAATTCCACAGACAAAATAATACATGTCTGGTAAAGTCATGAAGTTGATTAAAAGTAAGACCGACAGGTTGTAACCCTGCAATGAGAATGTTTCTGGGCTGCTAGATGGAGCTAGAAGTCTACCTCCTTGTGAGAAGTAGAGGGTAACTTATTTATAAATGTATTCTGTGTACCTCAAGTAAGATTTGACTTAAGCAAGAGCCTTAAAGTGATGCATTAAAGGAATGGTGTTGGAAAATCAATTACAACATGATTTTTAGACAGTCATTTTTTCCAGACACTTTTAATGAGTTAGGTATCACTGGGTGCTACATCAGTAATCTGGGAGAATAAAAGGCAATAATTATTTGTGAAATATGTTGAGGACTGTTTCCTCCCCATTTTGAATCAAAGAGAGTAATTTGAAAAACTTGTGAAGATCTAGGAAACTAGTTACTGTGACGTTACAAGTTTATTCTAAGCTTTAACTGATCTCCTAAAAATTATTTAGCATAGATGAACACCTAACATAGTATTCTTTTTTTATATACAACTATTTAAAATAATCAAACATGCATCCATTGTCCCACATGAATCAATTCAAGACTCCTGTTCTTCCCATCTGCTGCTACCAATCCCATCAGCTTTCCTCTAAGTTTTTCATCTCCTCCACTACTAGGGATTCTGTTTCCAGAAGTTTATAAAATAGAAAATTGCTATCACTACTGCTTAACAGGCAAGTTTGTGAGATAAAGAAGCAAATTGCATGATTCCTAACCCAAAATGAGAAGTGGTGAAGTGGAAGAGGATAGTGGTGATAAAGTTTGGGCATCAGAGAGTTCAATTATTTTAAGTAACTTACTATCCATTTTTATCACCACCAGTTTTACGTTTGCCTATATAATGGGTTTTAAATGTATTTTCTGGAAGGAATGGGAGTCCACACTTCATAAAAAGTTGGATTATAGGACTGCTAACTAAGGAGGAAATATATATTAAATAGATACACAAAAGCAACAATAGAGAAACAAGAGTTGGTGGTTAAGAAAGTTCTGAAGGAGACATAAAGAATTTTGTGTATGTATATATACACTGTTCTCTTTTTCATTAATGATATAATCAATTTAGAGATTGTCCTCCATCTGTGCCAGACAGCATGCTCTATATCTAGAATATGATGGGAAAGGCACCCCACAATGGGGGCAGTAGATATCCATGTTTGAAATCAAAGACTTTGTCTCTTGCTTAGTTCTGACCCTATGGCAAGATGTGTTCCAAATCCCTAACAGTCAGCACACACATTCTTAAAATGGCCTTCGCTTAAACTGCAAAACCAAATTATAGTTAATGCTTCAATAATGTAGTTCCAAAGTGACAACTTATGAATGATAAAATGATTGCTCATATACATAATTCTTTAACATGATTTATTTGACATAAACACAGTGTGCCACAGGAATGACAAAATAATTGACAAGTTATTTTCAAAATGAGAATTATTATGTTGAGTTGGATGCCCATTAAAAGTTGATTCTAAATTCAAAGGCTTAGTAGTGAAAATTACTTCAAGGATTTAAAAAGTCATTTCATTTCTGCATGCGTTTGCATATATAAGTAACTTTATATAACTTTTTATATGTTTGTTAATGGAAACTTTTGTATTTTGTATTTTCTAAATGCTCAACAGATGTTACTGTTTGTTTCTTTGAAAGCTGAGAGAATTAAAGTTGACAGTAAATTCTTACCTTGTTTAGGAATAAAAAGTAAGTGTCTTGCAAATAGTAACCTCTCAACAAATATTAGGTTATTTCAAGAACAAATGAATTTTACACTTCTAAGACTATTTTTATTCAGTTTTTTTAACTACTTAGTCATTATATCAATTGCATAATTATACCACCAGTCAAAAACTTTGGTGGTCTTAAAATTATGTGCACAACAATAAAATGATTACAGTCCCAAATGATGCTCTATTTCTTTTTAAAAGTTCATCTAGTTCCAAACCCATTAAAGAGAGCATTGTTTTTACTATTTTATCAATTATATATCAAAATATATTTTTCTTGTTTGCTGTAACTCTAAACACATTCTCAAAAGAAGGTCTGGGTTATAACATGTTTAAATTATAGATATTTGAAGAATAACTCTAACAAGTTTTGCTATCACTACATACAAAATCACTGCAGATGGTGACTGCAGCCATGAAATTAAAAGACACTTACTTCTTGGAAGGAAAGTTATGACCAACCTAGACAGCATATTAAAAAGCAGAGTCATTACTTTTCCAACAAAGGTCCATCTAGTCAAGGCTATGGTTTTTCCAGTAGTCATGTATGGATGTAAGAGTTGGACCATAAAGAAAGCTGAGCACTGAAGAATTGATGCCTTTGAACTGTGGTGTTGGAGAAGACTCTTGAGAGTCCCTTGGACTGCAAGGGGATCCAACCCATCCATCCTAAAGGAGATCAGTCTTGGTTGTTCATTGGAAGGACTGATGCTGAAACTGAAACTCCAATATTTTGGCCACCTGATGTGAAGAGCTGACTCGTTTGAAAAGAACCTGATGCTGGGAAAAATTGAAAGCAGGAGGAGAAGGGGATGACAGAGGATGAGATAGTTGGATGGCATCACCGACTCAATGGACATGAGTTTCGGTAAACTCCAGGAGTTGGTGATGGACAGGGAGGTCTGGCGTGCTACAGTCCATGGGGTCGCAAAGAGTTGGACACTACTGAGCAACTTAACTGAACGGAACTGAACATATAATCAAGAGACTATTCCAGCACTCTGAGGACAATTCCAAATGAGAATTGCCAAATATTCTGAACACTACTACTGCACAATCATAAATTAGCATTTCAGCTTGGAGTCAAAAGGCCACATCCTGTACTTGTTTGTGTGTGACTCACCCAGAGAGTTGAAGGAAACCTGGTTAATATACACACTTTTCTCTTTAATATTTTCAGTGAAATATCCAATATTTTGATACTAATCCTACAAAGTATGTTTAATTTATGCACATGGAATAAGTCTTTAATTTCTGGTTTGGTAACATATTGCTTTCTCTTTAAGATTCTCTAAGAGGGAAGAAAACAAAAACTATTGTCAAGAATATAATGCTTTTGAAACCTTTAAATTAGCTTTGCTATATGTTTACCAGTTGTCTACTCAAATGAAATAACTCATTTACTCCTCTTATTAAATAAGGTTACTGAATTTAAATAATGGTAAACAACCACAGTTGAATAAGTAGAATTTGGGAGATTTGATAAGTATCTTTTTTACTTTTCTTAATGTATAGCCACTGTAGTTATTTTTAAAAGATTAAAAACTATAAAAAAGACAATCAACAAATTTTTATTTTAAATTATGAAATATTTAATAGAGAAAAACACAGAGTTTGTTTAATATCATCTAGTTTAAAGATTAAACTATCATTCAATTTGAGAAAACTTTTGCTATCATCTGTGCACATATTAAAAAAAAAAATTGAGAGTCCATTCCCTAATTGCATCCTTGTTTCTCCTATTTGGAAATCACTCTAGCTATTCCTGACCATACTTATATGACCCATATCTCCATATTGTCCATAAGACCATATCTCATACTCAATAAATTTCAAGACTATTTTGTCACTTTGTCAAATTATTCCAGTTACTATGGGATTTCCATCATCATAATAATGATAGCCTTGAAAACATATAGCTTTCCATGTATTTAGGTCCACTTGTAATTATTTCAAGAAAACGTCCTATTTTTCTCCAAAAAGGTTTACATATTTTGATATTTCTAGATTATTTTTATTGGGTTTCAGCTGATTTTTGTTTTTATTTATTTTGTTATCACATTCCCAATATCCTATTTCAAAAATTTTATTTATTATATATTAATGTTATTCCTTTTCTTCCTTGACTTTTATTGATCAACTATTTGTTAACCACTTTTTGAAAGATGCACATCTCTACAAAATTTGTTTAATAACTACATTTTAATTTAACAAGTGTATTCAATTTCACAAAGTCCTGATGAAATCAATATCTCTTATCACCCTTTGAAAAAATTCACAGGAATTTTAGAAGGCTTCAACACAATTTTCTCCCTTTCAGCTATGCTATCTGGAGTTTGAAATCCATTTTGTTTTCAACTTTAAATAAGACTTTATTTTTATTCAGTGAATGATTACTTATATTTACCAAAAATTTACTTTTTTTTTTTTTTGCTAAACTTGCTACATACATCTCAACCTTGCCTCCTAACTTTATATAGTGATATTTTTGTAATTCATTTGGTGGGAACACATGAGTGATACCCACTCTTTAACATATCTCTGTCTTACCCTCATTCGTGTATGATAACTGATCCGGGTATAGAATTCTAGTTCAACAAATATTTTCTTCCAGTTTTTAGTGAGAATACTGCTGATAATGTAATTAGTATGTTTTGTAAATAATTTTGTTATCTCTAGTTACTACGATCTCTGTGTCTTTGATAATATGTGATTATTTCTGTCTTTGATAATATGAATTTTATTTTTTTTTTAATATCTTGCTTTAGACTCAGCATGTATCCTCCATATGAAGACTTCTATTTTTCTCTAGATCTAGGTAATTTTTAAATCTTTAGCACTTCTAATGCCTTTCTCTATTCTACCCTCTGGCACTCAATAAATCAATTTCTTAGAGGTTCTCAGTTTTATGCAAGGAGTTCAATTGGGATTCTGCCTTGATTATGCTTAAGATAATTTCTTCTGCCTTCACCATTGTGAAATACAAACTATCAATTCTGATATCATGGTGCTAATGCATTGCTGTCACTTGAATTTCTCCTGATATTATTTTTTAGAATTAAAATTATATTTGTCTCCATGGCATTTCTATATATTTTTGGTCAGAATAAGACCAAATCCAACAACTCCTTTTGCACCTACCTGCAACGCAGGAGACCCAGGTTTGATCCTTTGGTTAGGCAGATCCTCTGGAGAAGGAAATGGCAATCCACTCCAGTATTCTTTCCAGGGAAATCCCATGGGCAGAGGAGCCTGGTAGGCTACAGTCCAAGGGGTCAAAAAGAATAGGATAAGACTGAGTGACTAACACTTGGTTAGCAAAGACCAAATACAGTCATCTCCTTTTACCATATAAAATATTTACTCTTATGATTTTCTAAAATATAAATTCTTAAAAGATAGAAAATATTTAGATTTTTTTTCAAATGAAAAAGTAAGCCCCAAAGCCAAAACATATCAAACTTTGTAATTTATTACTTCTTGCCATACAGCTTATTTTCGACTCAGTAAATTTAAAGATTTGTTGGCTTTTTTCCCTAGTATTCCCAGCAGGTTGACTGTGTCTCTTTCTTTTTTAAATACCCTTTAACCCAACTGTTTAGGAAAGACAAGGCAACTTCTTAAAATTCAGCTCGTGTTCTCAGGAAATGTCATTCATTTGGCAGGGTTCCCAATGTGTAGCACAGCTTGATCCCCCTGAACAGTCCCCCAAACATCCAGGCTTGACACTAGGAAGCTCTTTCAATGACAGGCATTCATTTATCTGAACTTATTCTGAACTTAGAGAATATGTTGTGTGGGTTTTTGTTTTGTTTTCTTTAATGTACTCTGAGAGGCACATTCTGACATCTCTCTGACCAGTCAGTATTTCTTCTCTTTAAGTTGTTCATGCAAGAGAATAATTTTAAGAAGATTTCTTTTCTTTATATTTTAATGGAAGCTTTAAAATATTTGAATGAAAAAGACTTTAAAACATTTCTGGCAGTGTCCTTGCTTCAGAGTTGGCATTTGGCTTTGTTTAACCAGAAGGTAAATCTTAAAGTTCACTCTTATTTAAGTATGATAGAGAAAAAAGGGACAAAGAAAAAATTACATGGTGCAAATTTTAATGTTAGAATTTTACATAGAAACATTCTGAGAGCTTTTAAATGACTACATAAGAAGCTTTTTAAATCAAATCAAAATTTCACAATTATGGATTATAAAAAGTTGTATTGCACCTATGTTAATTGACATGACATTATAAACTTAGTATGATATATATTTTTATTTACTAACAAAATCTTACTTTATACAGGAAAAATTACTTTAGAAACAGGAGCTGTAGATCAAAAATCTGGATCTCCTATTTACTGCTTGTGAAATATGAGCAAATGACAACCTCTCTGTGGCTCTTTATTGCCAATTTTATGATAAAGAATAAGTAGGAGTAGTGTAGTAGTGTTAGTCACTCAGTCATGTCTGATTCTTTGCAACCATAACACTTAATTCAGAGTAATTTGGTAGAATGAATTAATCCATGTACAATGTTTCCAACTGTGATTGGTGCCCAGGTAATACCCAGTGAGTATTTGTTAGCTCTTAGTTGGTACTAATGTTTCTAGGCTTCATTCATCCATGTCCATCAATTGCAAATAACATTGCTTTTATTGCTGTTCTTTTTACATTTGTTTTAATTTTTTTGTTTTGAATACATAACAACATTCATATGGCAGAGTTAGTAAAACAATATATCAAAATATACCTGGAGAAAGTTTATTCTTACTTCTCTCCCCATGTACCCTACTTTATCTCACCCCCTACCTTGGGTAACTACTTTTTTTTTTTTTAAACCTTTTATTTTGTATTTGGGTGCAGTTGATTAACAATGCTGGGATAGTTTCAGGTGAACAGCTGAAGAGACTCAGCCATACCTATCAGTTCAGTTCAGTTCAGTTCAGTCACTCAGTCGTGTCTGACTCTTTGGGACCCCGTGAATTTCAGCACGCCAAGCCTCCCTGTCCATCACCAGCTCCTGGAGTTTATCCAAACTCAAGTCCATTGAGTCAGTGATGCCATCCAACCATCTCATCCTCTGTTGTCCCCTTCCCCTTCTGCCCTCAATCTTTCCCAGCATGAGGATCTTTCCAAATGAGTCAGCTCTTCACATCAGGTAGCCAAAGTATTGGAGTCTCAGCCATACATACACATGTATCCATTCTTTCCCAAACTCTGCTCCCAACCAGGCTGCCATATACATATGCTGCTGAACGGAGATCCATGTGCTATACAGTAGGCCCTTGTTAGTTGTCCATTCTAAAAACAGAAGTTTGTACATGTCCATGCCAAACTCCCTAACTATCCCTTCCCCGCATCCTTCCCCCAGGTAACCAAAAGCTCCTACTTTAAGTCGGTGAGTCTCTTCCTGTTTTGTAAATAAATTCATTTGGATCATTTCTTTTTAGATTCTACATATAAGGAATGTCATAAGATATTTCTCCTTCTCTGTCTTGCTTCATTATGACAGTCTCTAGGTCCATCCATGTTGTGCAAATGTGACTGCTTTTATTAGTTTTTTTTTAAACATTTTATTTTATATTAGAATATAGCTCATTAACAATGCTGTGATAGTTTCAGGTGGGCAGCAAAGTGATTCTTTTATATATATATATATATATACATATATATATGTGTGTGTGTGTGTGTTAATTCTTTAAGCCATACATGAAAAAATATTTTTAAAGATTTTATTAAAATTAAAAAAAAATGCTAACCTTGGCAAGAAATACCCACTCTATAACTATTAAGTGCCAAGAGCTGTGCTGGATCCTAGTTAGGATGATTTACATCTACATAGAATGGATTTACAGGCCAGTCTTTGCTGAATCGGCTCCTGATTAAGAACCTATCTGATTTTTCAGGCTTGACTACAGGCCTGACAGAGGTGTCCCCTGGAAAGTCTCATGGGGAAAATCTGCCCTCCCCACACCAGATATGGTGCACAGCGCAGGCACTACAGTCTCTGAGAGGAGTTGTGTTCAAGGACACAGATTAGCCAGTCACACTCTTTCCAGTATTTGGGCTCCCATTCTAAGCCCCTTCATTCCTAGGTCTCTTGATCTAAGGCCTTGGCCAGAGATATTCTTCAGGTGCTTCTGCTGATGCTTCCTTAGAGACACAGAAAGGAAGCTTCATTGGAGAAATTTTTCACCATTTTAACTCAGTACCTAGTACCTTGCCACTCCTGATCCTTTGTCTCCTACTTTCTCTCCAAATCCAGGTCCATAAAACACCTAGCACAGTTTTCTTTGGAATTGCTCAACAGTGAGATGATCCCCCCTGTCTGTACTGACCCACCTGATCCCCACCAGTGCCCTGCTGTATGGGGGGAAATGGAACAGAGAGAGTTGATCATTTTTCCAGTTTCATCCTCTGGCTTATACCACTGTAGTAAATGTTAAAGACTTAAATTCATTTTGGATTTGTGACTTTAATTGACGACTCCGATATCTGGCAATTCAGCTCACACAAATACACTTCTCTTAGCTCAACTCAGTGCTAAGATTATATACTGCCTAATGTTATCAGTAACTACTCATTTTCTCTCAGGAAGATGTTGTAAGATTGAGAGCCAAGTTTTGCCAAAACACAACATTGGCAGAATATCAGAAAACTTATTTGGAATACTTTGATTTAAGAACAAAGTACAAGCTGTATGGTACAGATCACATTTTTTAAAAGTTTCCTGAATTTGGAAGTGTTTTGAACTCTTTTAACAAGAAGATAAAGTATATAGCCATATTTTCCAAAGAAATCCATTTATTAGTTTCAATATTGAGAATGCAAACGATCTGTAGGTGCACATGTTCCTATTTTCTGAGTACAGTGTTGCTAGAATAACCAGATTGATTTGTCCTATTAGTAAGTTTAAGAAGATTCATCAGATAAGTTGAATCTAACAGAAGCAGAAGATATTAAGAGGAGATGGTAAGAATACACAGAACTATACAAAAGAGATCATAATAACCCAGATAACCACGATGGTATGATCATTCACCTAGAGCCAGACATCCTGGAGTGTGAAGTCAAGTGGGCCGTAGGAAGCATCATTATGAACAAAGCTAGTGGAGATGATGGAATTTCAGCTGAGCTTTTTCAAATTCTGAGAGATGCTGCTGTGAAAGTGCTACTCTCAATATGCCAGAAAATTTGGATGACTCAGCAGGGGTCACAGGACTAGAAAATGTCAGTTTTCATTCCAATCCCAAAGAAAGGCAATGCCATAGAATGTTCGAACTACTGCACAATTGCACTCATTTCACACACTAAAAATGTAATGCTCAAAATTCTCCAAGCCAGGCTTCAAAAGTACATGAACTGTGAACTTCCAGATGTTCAAGCTGGATTTAGAAAAAGCAGAGGAACCAGAGATCAAATTGCCAACATCCGTTGGATCACAGAAAAAAGAAGAAGTTTCCAGAAAAGCATCTGCTTCTGCTTCATTGACTATGCTAAAGCCTTTGACTATGTGGATCAAAACAAACTGTGGAAAATTCTTAAAGAGATGAGAATACCAGAACACCTTACCTGCCTCCT
Source organism: Dama dama (assembly GCF_033118175.1). Taxonomy (NCBI): domain Eukaryota; kingdom Metazoa; phylum Chordata; class Mammalia; order Artiodactyla; family Cervidae; genus Dama; species Dama dama. The sequence continues at coordinate 56,588,949 of NC_083697.1, forward strand.
GAAAGACCTGTATGCAGGTCAAGAAGCAACAGTTAGAACAGGACACAGGACAATGAATTGTTTCCACATTGGGAAAGGTACATCAAGGCTGTATGTTGTCACCCTGCTTATTTAACTTATATGTAAATTACATCATGTGAAATGCTGGGTTGGATGAAGCTGGAATCAAGATTGCTGGGAGAAATATCAATAACCTCAGATATGCAGATGACACCACCCTTAATCCTAAAAGAAATGAATCCTGAATATTCATTGGAAGGCCTGATGCTGAAGCTGAAGCCTCAATACTTTGGCCACATGATGTGAAAAGCCAACTCATTAGAAAAGACTCTGATACTCAGAAAGATTGAAGGCAGGAGGAGAAGTGGGCAACAGAGGATGAGATGGTTGGATAGCATCACTGACTCAAAGGACATGAGTTTGAGCAAGCTCTGGGAGATGGTGAAGGACAGGCAAACCTGGCGTGCTGTAGTCCATGGGGTTGCAAATAGTCAGACATGACTGAGTGAGCAACAACAGTCAGGTAAGTTGAACAAATGATAAGGGCATCAAAAATTCAAGAATTACTCTGTCTTACTAATATAGTCATATTAATTTTTAATCATAACAATTTTTTAGTATCTATTATGGTAAAAATGAGAACAATTCATAAAATTGATGATTTAATATTACATTTTGAAGTTTTGCTCTTTTATTTTTTTATGTCAATTTGTGCATGATTGCAAACTCATATAGATAACAATTTGTCCTTTGTATGTGGAATCCACATCCATGGATTCAACCAACTGTGGATCAAAAAATATCCAGGGGATAAAAATTCCAGAAACTTCCAAAAAGCAAAATTTGGATTGACCATGTGCCTGCAACTGTTTTTATAACATTTATATTGTATTGGGTATCATAAGTAACCTCAAGATGCTTTAAAGTATACAACACAGGAAGATGTACATAGGTTATATGCAAATATTATGCCATTTTATATAATGGACTTGAGCACCTGTGAATTTTGGTATCAATGTGGGGTCTTAGAACCAATCCCCTTTGGATACCAAGGGAAGACTGTAGTCACTACAAAATCTTATGAAGATTCTCATCGGCTGTAGCTTGTGTGAAGGAAGCTTGTGCAGTAACTCTTCCTTTACAGGTACCAGGTGGCAGCTATAATTCAGCACGTGATGATGGTTTGGTTGGTAATTTGTGTCCCACTCTTGTGACCCTATGTACTGTATCCTGCCAGGCTCCTCTCTCTATAGGATTTCCCAAGCAAGAATACTGGGGTGGGTTGCCATTTCCTTCTCCAATAACTCACAATACATCTCTTGAACTATTCTTTTATAACTAAAATTTTTTAGGACTTCTGAGGGCGGCTGCGACAGCACACGAGCGGTTTCTGAAATTGAAGTAAGTGGAGAAAACCACTAAACCATTCAGGTATGACCTAAATTAAATCTCTTATGACTATACAGTGGAAGTGAGAAATAGATTTAAGGGACTAGATCTGATGGAGTGCCTGAAGAACTATGGACAGAGATTCGTGACATTGTACAGGAGACAGGAATCAAGAACATCCCCATGGAAAAGAAATGCAAAACAGCAAAATGGCTGCCTGAGGAGGCCTTACAAATAGCTGTGAAAAGAAGAGAAGCAAAGGAGAAAGGTATTCCCATTTGAATGCAGAGTTCCAAAGAATAGCAAAGAGAGATAAGAAAGCCTTCCACAGTGATCAATGCAAAGAAATAGAAGAAACAATAGAATGGGAAAGACTAGAGATCTCTTCAAGAAAATTAGAGATACCAAGGGAACATTTCATGCAAAGATGGGCTCCATAAAGGGCAGAAATGGAATACACCTAACAGAAACAGAAGATATTAAGAAGAGGTGGCAAGAATACACAGAAAAACTTTACAGAAAGTTCTTCACAACGCAGATAACCACAATGGTGTGATCACTCACCTATAGCCAGACATCCTGAAATGTGAAGTCAAGTGGGCCTTGGGAAGCATCATTACGAACAAAGCTAGTGGAGGTGATGGAATTCCAGTTGAGCTATTTCAAATCCCGAAAAACGATGCTATGAAGTTGCTGCATTCAATATGCCAGCAAATTGGGAAAACTCAGCAGTGGCCACAGGACAGGAAAAGGTCAGTTATCATCCCAATCCCAAAGAAAGGCAATGCCAAAGAATACTCAAACTACCGCACAATTGTGCTCATCTCATACAATAGTAAAGTAATGCTTAAAATTCTCCAAGTCAGGCCTCAGCAATACATGAACTGTGAACTTCTAGATGTTCAACCTTGTTTTAGAAAAGACAGAGTAACCAGAGGTCAAATTGCCAACATCTGCTGGATCATCAAAAAAGCAATAGAGTTCCAGAAAAACATTTATTTCTGTTTTATTGACTGTGCCAAAGCCTTTGACTGTGTGGATCACAATAAACTGGAAAATTCTGAAAGAGATGGGAATACCAGACCACCTGACCTGTCTCTTGAGACACCTATATGCAGGTCAGGATGCAACAGTTAGAACTGGACATGGAACAACAGACAGGTTCCAAATAGGAAAAGGAGTACGTCAAGGCTGTATATTGTCACCCTGCTTATTTACCTATATACAGAGTAAATTATGAGAAACACTGGGCTGGAGGAAGCATAAGCTGGAATCAAGATTTCCAGGAGAAATATCAATAACCTCAGATATGCAGATGACACCACCCATATGGCAGAAAGTGAAGAAGAACTAATGAGCCTCTTGATGAAAGTGAAAGAGGAGAGTAAAAAAGTTGGCTTAAAGCTCAACATTCAGACAACTAAGATCATGGCATCCGGTCCCATCTCTTCATGGCAAATAGATGGGGAAACAGTGGAAACAGTGTTAGACTTTATTTTTCTGGGCTCCAAAATCACTGCAGATGGTGACTGCAGCCATGAAATTAAAAGACGCTTACTCCTTGGAAGGAAAGTTATGACCAACCTAGATAGCATATTAAAAAGCAGAGAAATTACTTTGCCAACAAAGGTCCATCTAGTCAAGCCCATGATTTTTCCAGTGGTCATGTATGGATGTGAGAGTTGGACTATAAAGAAAGCTGAGGAAAGAAGAATTGTTGTTTTTGAACTGTGCTATTGGAGAAGACTCTTGAGAGTCCCTTGGACTGCAAGGAGATCCAACCCATCCATCCTAAAGGAGATCAGTCCTGGGTGTTCATTGGAAGGACTGATGTTGAACCTGAAACTCCAATACTTTGGCAACCTCATGTGAAGAGTTGAGTCATTGGAAAAGACCCAGATGCTGGGAAATATTGAGGGCAGGAGGAGAAGGGGACGACAGAGGATGAGATGCTTGGATGGCATCACCGACTCGATGGACATGGGTTTGGGTGGACTCTGGAAGCTGGTGATGGACAGGGAGGCCTGGCGTGCTGCAGTTCATGGGGTGGCCTAGAGTCAGACACGACTGAGTGACTGAACTGAACTGAGGACTTCTGGAAGACCTTAGAATTTCCATAGCATAAAAAATATATTATTATTCATGCTGAGGTTTGACAAGAAATAACAAAATTTTGTAAATAAATTATTCTTCAATTAAAAAATAAATAAATTAAAAATATATTATTATTATTATTATTATTATTACTGGAAACCCCTTTCTATATAGTTATTGACCTTTGGGTATTATAGGAACAATATAAAAATGAGAAAAATTTAATTGTACACATCATCATTATTTGATACTTGGCGTGACTAAGAGAGCATATTTCGTCTCCAGAGTATAAAATAATCTTTCAAAATGTGTAACCACCTCTTCCATAGTTGTCTTAAGTCCTTTCTCCAAATTCATAATCCAACTCTTAAGTACTAGAATTCACAATCTAAAGTGAAGTACCTTAAGGATAAAAAAGAAAAGAAATACTTCTGACCGGTAGAAATCACAGGTAAGTTGAAAAGTTAGATAATGAGAAGAGCAGGTCTGCATCTCAGCTTGGAAAACAACACGAAGCAGACAGTTAATGCTTTTTTTATATGACTGACCTACTGCTCAGCTTCAGCCTGTAGAAGTGGTCATATCTCAAACTGTTTCTGTCCTCACTTCCCAAATACATATACATATATATGTATATACATGAGATTTATTATAGGCGTTGACTTGAAGGATTATAAAAGCCAAGAATTCCCACAATCTGCCATCTGCAAGCTGGAAAACCAGAAAATCCAGTTGTATAATTCAGTCAGAGTCCAAAGGCATGAGAACAAGGAGGTCCAAGGTGCAAGGACAGAAGATGGATGTCCCAAATCCAGAAGAGAGAATTCAGCTTTTTGCCCCCCACAGATTGGATTGTACTCACATGTACTGGTAAACGTTGATCTCTTGTCAGGCTACTGAATCAAAATCTCTTTCAGAAATATCCACACAGACACTGGACGTCTCTTTCTAGTCAAATGAAGTTCACAAATAAAATTAACCACCTTAGTTTGTATTACTATAACCATAATTTTATTTTTTACATGATTTAAGCAACTAAAACATTAAAGCAAACTGCTATTAGTCTAAAAGCTAGTTTTATGTAACTTTGGTTTGTAAGTCCACATTTTGTTTCCTATATAATTTAAGAGACTGATGCATTTAAAAGTGATTATTTGCTTATGTTTTGGAACACATAACATATAAAGATGTAATTTTGTGACATCAATAATCAAAAGAAAGAATGAGGACAGATCTGTAGAAAAGCAGAGTTTTTTATATTATTGAAGTTAAGCTGGTTTAAGATCAAATTAGAGTGTCATAACTTTAGGATGTTAAATATAATCTCCATGGTAACCACAAAGAAAAGAGCTACACAGTATATAAAAGAGGAAGTGAGAAAGGAAGTTAAACATTTCACTACAAAATTCAAAAACCTAGTTACTTTGGGAGAGGGGTTCAGGATGGCTCTGTGGAAAGACCCTGAACTCACCTTCTTGCACAGACATGTCAGATATACGTCAATAGATAGAACAGTTCCTCCTAGGGAAGAACTAAAGGATGACTAAACAGAATCTGTACAAGTGATGGGATAATCACAGAGATTGGTAGAAAAGATGGGTAGAAGAGATGTAGGGATGGAAACCTCACCCATACAGAAAGGGATATCATTGCGGGGATGATTTGCAGACATGTTCACCCAGGGCCATAGCAGAAAAATAGCAGCTTAAATCTAGACTATAGTGTGTATGTATGTATAGATATATATTTGTATTTATATAAAGGAAGTCCATTTACTAACCCTAGAGTCTCTGCCAAGTGGGTGAAGAACCGCTGTAATTCTCTCTAGGGACCAAAAGATGAAGGAGCATCATTTCCCCTTCCCTCTCGACCTCAACAGTATGGGCAAGGCAAACCCAGGGAACTCGAGCCCTGCAGCAGTGTTTCCAGGCCTCCAGGGCATGCCTGCTCCATCTCCTCTTCCATCCTTCCAATGCAGTCCCAGCATGGCACACCTGGGCAACCCTAGTATGTGGCTACTCCAGACTCAGTTGTCTGACCAAGGTGACTCCAATACAGTGCAAACTAAGGCTACCTGCTGGTTTTTCAGCAGAAACTTTGCAGGCCAGAAAGGAGTAGAATGATATATTTAAAATAATGAATGTTAAAAAAAATCTTATAATCAAGAATACTCTACCTGACAAGGTTATCATTCATAATTGATGAGAGATAAAGAATTTCCCAAACAAGCAAAACTAAAGGGATTTATCACCACTTCACCACTAAATAAGCCTTGTAAGAAATGTTAAAGGTTCTTCTTTAAGCAGAAAATACCATAAATCAGAAAATATATAGAGGAACAAAATCTCACTAACAAGAGCAAATATATAGCAAAGGCAGTGAATCAGTCACTTAAAAGGCTAATATAAAGGTTAAAAGACAAAAATAGTAAAATCAACCATAACCAGAGCAAGTAGTTAGGATGTACACACAAAAGAAACGATGCAAATCATGATGTCAAAAACATAAACCTCGGTGAGAGACGGGGAATAAAAATGCAATGATTTTAGAATACATTCAAACTTAAGTGACTATCAGCTTACAAGAAACTAAGGTACACATATATATATGTAATATTTAATATATATACATGGTGAATGCATATGTGTGTGTATTATTGACCTATATACAGGTCAATATTAATGAACCTAATTATAACCACAAACCAAAACATACAATGCATATACAAAAGATAAAAGAAAAGGAATCCAAATGTAACACTAAAGAAATCCACTTCTCATTGTTAAATGAATGGATAAAAAAGATATGGTACACACACACATTGGAAAATCACTTAGTCATAAAAAGAATGAGATCTTGCTACTTGGGATAACATGGATGGACCTAGAGGGGATTATTCAAAGTGAAATAAGTCAGAGAGAGAAAGATAAATACTGTATGATTTTACTTACATGTGGAATTCTAAAAACAAAAATGAACAAAAATAAAAAAACAGAAACAGAGTCATAGGGAGAGAACAAACCGCTGCCAGAAGGGATGTGGGGTGGATGAGTAAAATAGTTGAAGGGGAATGAGAAATACAAACTCCCAGTTACAAAGTAAGTCATGAGGATGTGAAACAGTATTGTAATAATTGTGTGTGATGACAGATGGTAAATAGACTTAAGATGATAATCATTTTGAAATTTGTAGAAAAATTGAATCACTCTGTTGTGCACCAAGAATTAACATAGTGCTGTAGGTCAATTATTGGAGAAGGAAATGGCAACCCACTCCAGTATTCTTGCCTGGAAAATCCCATGGACTGAGGATCCTGTAGGTCAATTATAGTTCAAAACTAAACAAACTTATAGTGTAGTTTACAAGAGTTATTATTAAAAAATCAAAACATATGTCTCATTTACTATATGTGAACCATTAAATTATGGGTGCAAGATTATATAATAATATGATGCCTCACATTCACTCTAAGTCTGTGGAAGAATAATAATTTGGGTGCTAGATATATATATAGCCTGTAGTGTCTACCTTACAATTACAATGTATAATTTCAGATTAGTAATATGGAAGTAGGTAGAGACCAGTGATTTCCAGGGAAGCAAAATTACCCAGGGATATGTGAGGTTACCTTTTCAAATAGAGAGGTAAGTGTCTCCCTATTTCCCTTACCTTCTACAAATCTGGTAACTGGAAAGACAATACATTATTTTCATTTCTTAAGTTCTTCCTAATGTCTCATAACTCCAGAAGTCTCCACCTCAGACCTAGATATTCTTCTGAAACCATGCAAACCCATTTTTACAAAAGAAAAATATCGGCGCTATAAAATAATCATAAAAAGACAACAAAAAAGATTCATCAGATAATTTGAACCAGTTAAAAGGATCTTGTGTCTACAAAGTATTCCCATAATTCAGAGTTTATATACTTAACATTTTCTGTCAATCTTTCTAAGGAACAAACTAATTTTTGAAGGGATACTAAAAAATTTGAGAGCAACTGTCTTTACAAAAAGTGAAATGTATGCCCAATATTATTCCTATGAAGATGATGACTGAAAGCAAGGACTCCGGCAGCAGACTAGCTGAGTTCAAACTCAGCATTTACTTTCTTGGCTGTGAAATGTAGAGCTACTGCACCTCTCTAAGACTCAGTTTTCTTCCCTGTGAAATTTGGGTAAGAAAAACTTTATATTAATACATGGTTAAACATTAGATAAGTTAATAAGCTAATTAGATAAGTTAACATTAGATAAGTTAACATTAGATAAGTTAGTATATTAACTTATACTGGGCACTATGTGTGTGCTAAGTTGCTTTAGTCATGTCCGTCTCTTTGAGATCCTATGGATGGTGGCCCAACTGACTTTTCTGTCCATGGGATTCTCTAGGCAAGAATACTGGAGTGGACTGCCATGCCTTTCTCCAGGGGATCTACCCAACTCAGGGATCAAACCCACATCTCCTGCGTCTCCTGCATTGGCAGGCAGATTCTTTACCACTGAGCCACTTGGGCACTATACCAACATACATACATACATCTTAGCTGCTCGGTTCAATAAGAAATTTGGAAGTGTTATTTAATTATGCCATCCCTCTGTGTAACTTGGTGTGTTAAAGCCAAAGAATAGCCTGAGAAGTTCTGTAGTTCAGTTATTAAATCTGATAGCCTCACTTAAATCCTATCCAGATAACTTCCTTTTGCATATTTTGGGAAGTCCATAGATTCCCCCAAATGTCAAGACCCATTTGTGTATAATGGCCTATATACACTTTTACAGGAAAAATCCATATACCCCCAAATCCATAAGCAATAGTTTTTTTTTCATTTCATTTAGCTATATAATTTGCTAAGATTAAGCAATCATATTAGAATTTTTATTAATTTTTTTTCTCTGGATAAATTCTTTAACTTCTGTAAACATAAAATAGGATAATTATAATTATTCTTCATATTTCTAAAAATTGCTAATCTCACATTACAAAAAAATACATAATTAACCTGAGATACAAAAAACTCAATTATTTTCTGATGATAAATTAGACATTTCTGGAGCAGATGCTAGCATATTCAGGCCAATATATTTCTATGCAGTTGTCATTTATTGCCCACAGCTTGAGTGAATTAATATACTTTCAAAATTTTCAAAACCTCTGCTCTCCAGGGAATATTTGGCTCAATAGACATTTTTGACTAATGGAGCTTACCTTTTAAAATTTCATTTTATGACCTTAATATGTTGATTTTAGGCAGTGGTAGGTATTAAGGAAGGGCAAGCTGTCACAATTAATAGAAGCTTATGCTTTTGAAAGTGTAATTCCACTTTGTGGATTTTACATTTTGTCTTACATCATCTTTAATGAGTAGGCTGATAAGATAATAAAATAAGTATGCTTATTTCACATATGTATACATTAATTGGTTTCAATATTTTAATATTGGTTACTGGAGCAAATGTTTATTTACTAAATAGCATAGAAACTCAACCACAGAATGAAACTGAGTGAAATTTCGTGTTGGGTGTGTGTTTTCTTCTTAAAGTGTTAGGTTCTACAGCTGTGTATTTAGTTTGTTTATCGGTTTGTGTTTTTAATACTATGACCCTGAAACTTTCTGGCTCTGATTGTTCATAAAGTTTCTGAAATAGAATATATGTAACATTAAAAAATAAACAGAAAAGTCTATTTTAAAGTAGGTGATGATTTAAATCCATCACTGTTTATATTCAAGACATTGTCATACGTCTTTCAATATAAGAAAATGGGAAGATTTTTATTGTAGGAAATTAGGATGGGGTGGAATAGAGGGGAGTAAGAAGGATTGTTGGGGGGAGAAGCCAGTTATCTCTATATGTATTTTCAATCATATAAGGAGTAATTGCAAAACAAAGACCAAAACAATGGCCAAGTGGCACAAATTAAGAACGTTAAAAATAACAACACAGGAGGAATATAGGTAAGAAGTAGGAAATAAGAAAGCTTTCTAGCAGCAAACAGGAAAACGCCAATAGAGCATTTCCTACTTCTAATAATGATTTATTCTAGAATTTGCTAGCTAGGATTGCTACTGTTTTTTCTGACAATGACTTTTGCACAAATGTTTTTCCCTCCATTTTTAATGACATTTGTTCTTTCCTAATTTTATGAGCCATACATGTTCATTGCAGATAACAAGAAATACATAAAAGCATAAAGTAAAAAATATCAATCACTCATAATTCCCACCCACCAGAGATAATCATCACTAGCATTTTGATACATTTCCTCCCACTGTCTATGAAGTTTTAATTGAAGTATAATTGACTGTGAACACATTGGTTCCAGGTACACAACATAGTGATTTGATATTTCTATACATTGCAGAATGATTACTATTGTAAGTCTAGTTACTATCTGTCATCATACAAAGACATTATAGTATAATTGAACTATACTCCCTATGTTGTACATTTAATCCATGTGACTCACTTATTCTGTAACTAGTAGTTTGTACCTCTTAATCTTCCCACCTATTTCCTCATCCCCCCCTCACTACCCTTCCCCCTGGCAAGCAACTATTTGTTCAAAACCTACAAACAATAGATGCTGGAGAGGGTGAGAAAAAAAGGAAATCCTCTTACACAGTTGGTGAGAATGTAAATTTCATAGCTACTATTGAGAAAAATATGGAGATTCCTTTAAAAACTAAAAATAGAACTGCCATACAATTCAGTAGTCCCACTTTGGGGCATATATCTGGAGAAAACAATAATTTGAAAAGATATATGCATACCCACGTTCATTGCAGCACTATTTACAATAGCCAGGGAATGTAAGCAACTTAAATGTCCATCAATAGAGAAATGTATAAAGATGTGTTATGTGACATAATGGAATATTATTGTTGTTGTTTAGTCACAAAGTCATGTCTGACTCTTTTGTGACCTGACCCCCCTGAACTGTATCTCACCAGGCTTCTCTGTCCATGGGAGTCTCCAGGCAAGAATATTGGAGTGGGTTGCCATTTCCTTCATCAGGGAATCTTTTCAACCCGGGGATCAAACTCATGTCTCTTGCTTGGTAGGCAGATTTTTTACCACTGTGCCACCTGGGAAGTAATGAAATTACTTCCATTACTGAGTAATGAGGGCCTTCTCAGGTGGCACAGTGGTAAATAATTCATCTGCCAATGCAGGAGATGCAAAATACATGGGTTCATTCTCTGGGTCATGAAAATCTCCTAGAGAAGGAAATGGCAACCTGCTCTACTGTACTTGGCTGAAAAGTTCCATGGATAGAGGCGCCTGGCAGGCTACAGTTCACAGGGTTTCAAAGAGTCAGACATGACTGGGCCACTGAGCGTGCAAGCACTAAGAAACAGAATAGTGTGTGTGTGCACGTGTATTAGTCGCTTGGTTGTCTCCAACTCTTTGCGACCCGTGGACTGTATAGCCCACCAGGCTCCTCTGTCCACGGGTTTCTCCAGGCAAGAATCCTGGAGTGTGTTGCCATTCCTTTCTCCTAGAAGGGAACATTTCTCAGCCATAAAGGAGAACAAACTAATGTCATTTGCAGCGACATGGATGGGCCTAGAGATCGCCACACTGAGTTAAGTAAGTCAGACAGAGGAAGACAAATTACATATACTGAATCTAAAAAAAAAAGAAAAGACTGCAAATGAACTTATTTACAAAATAGAAATGGAGTCATAGGTGTAGAAAACAAACTTACGGTTACCAGGAGATAAGGGACAGGAGGATAAATTGGGAGGTTGAGATTGACCTATACATACTACTGTATATAAAATGGGCTTCACTGATGGCTCAGACAGTAAACAATCTGTCAGCAATGCCCAAGACCCAGGTTCATAGAGCAGGTAACCAATAAGGACCCTATTGTATAGCACAGGGACCTCTACTCAATATTCTGTAATGGCCTATATGGGAAAAGAATCTTGATTCTTTTCCCATATAGAGTGGATAAAAGTATTGAATATATGTATAACTGATTCACTTTGTTGTACACCTGAAACTAACACAACATTGTAAATAAATTACACACCAGTAAATTTTTTTAAAAAATGTTGAATATAACTTGAGGAAAAGTAGAAAAAAAGAAAGATGGGGAGCTGTGCCCTACAAGTAGATTTCCCTCTGAAGCAGGTTCTCAGAAGGTCTCTGCTGCTATAATATATCTTAATTGATTAAAAAAAATGTTTAATGCCACCACAGAAAATGGAACAAAATATTTACAAATCTAGAAAAAAAAGTCAGAATAAAAATAAAAATATCTAAATAAAAATTGAACAAAGCATCTGAATAAACATTTCTACAAAAGATACAAATGATCAGTAAGCATATTAAAAGATGTTCAACTTTCTTAATCAATAAAGTGATATAAATCATAAACACAATGAAGTACTGTTTATACACACTAGGATGGCTATTTTTTTTTAATTGAAAGAAATTATCTACAAATGTTTGTAAGGATATGGAGAAATTGGAATCCTCATATACTGCTGCACATAAAATGGTGGATCTCTCTTGGAAAAAAGTCTGGCATTTTCCCCAGAGTTTAAAAATATAGTTACCATATGTCCCAGCTATTTCATCCTAGGTATATACCCAAGAGTAAACATAAATTCATACAAAGACTTCTACATGAATCTTTATGACCTATTCATAATAGCTCCAAGAAGGAAACCACCTAAATATTTATCAACTGATGAAATGATGAACAATATGTGGTATATCTATAAAATGGAATATTCTTCATCAATAAGCTGGAATGATAGGGGCTACAACATTGATGAACATTTGTACCATCATTCTAAGTGAAATAAACCACTCACAAAGCACCACGTACTCTCTAATTCCTTTCACATTTTACATGAACTTTCAATAACCAGAAGAGGAAAATCCATAGAGATACAAAGTAGATTAATAATTGCTATGGTTTGGGGAATTGGTGGTAAATGGCCAGTGACTGCTAGAGGATATATATCTATGTATGGAGTAATGAACATGTACTAAAATTTACTGGTGTGATGGTTGCAATTCTGAAAAAATACATTTTATGGTAAAATTTAAATGATGAGTTTTATGGTATGTGAATTATATCTCAACACCTTTTACATATTTTTTCAGAGAGTACACCTACCAATGGAAAGAAAGACTAGAAAATTTATCTAAAATAGAAAGTAATATATATATATTTTTTTTGCTATGAAATAATGACTGGTGGTTACCAACATGGAAGCTAAAATCATCTGGAATATTAGCCCAATATTTTGTCTTATGACAATGCATATTTGGTTATTTGAATTCTTGGGTTACATTTTATTTTCTCTCTGAAGTACCATACAAGTATTTCCAACCATATTTTTTTTTACAAAATGTTCCATCTTCTCTTAAAACAATTTAGGTCAATAAATGCACACAAATAAGTGCAATATGCTTTAAACATATGTTCATTTTTTTTAACAACTGAGATTTCTATTTGAGTAAGTTTTCACACTATTTCAAATTCTCTTTAGCTTATTATTTAAATGTTCTAATGGATTTGTAAGCAACTATCTAATAATTTTTAATAACTATGTGATACTGTGGAAACTAAACATCTGTGAACATTACTTAATCTGTACAAATTATACTAGAAAACTGCATAAACTCTTAGAATTAGCATCCCAAGAATATCAATGAATATAAAAAATAAGTGAACTGGAATAAAAATAAACAAAATCATCAATTTAGAAATATATTCATTGCATTATTTGAAGTTGAAAATAAAGCTATATATCTAAATATGTGATGTTGTCATAATTAATTAAAATATACATCATAATATTTATGGAAGTGGAAACATGAAGTTTGATGCTAAGGATAATTTTCAGAGTAATTCCATAAGCAGTTGCTTTGCACAGTTGTGTGGGACTATAAAAAAGACTACAAAAGCTAAAAACATGGAAAATGATTGAGTTAATTCATGTGAAAGATTATAGTTATTCCATAAAACATAAAAATTCAAAATATATGTTAATATCTGTTCTAAAAAGAAATAAAAGCATATAACTAATATGTATTTGATGCACTGTTATTTAAAACATTAAAGTGTTTCTATTTCTTTAAAAATGTATATCAAGAATTGTTTGAGCAATGCTCGCCTTTTTAACATACAACTTTTAACATCAAGTGACCATCCACCAAAGACTTAGTAGACTGTTTCAGTTGTTTCTAAATTTGGATTGGCTACCCACATGATAATCCTTGATATTTTCAACATTGTAAAGTATCTCTGACAGTTGCTTTATTGTAAAATATTTTGCTGGTGTAGCTTTCTTTAATATATCTTTATTTATCTTTCACTGGCTCATTCCCTTTTAATAAGTGGAAACCATGTCAGACTTTATTTTTGGGGGCTCCAAAATCCCTGCAGATGGTAACTGCAGTCATGAAATTAAAAGACCCCTACTCCTTGGAAGGAAAGTTATGACCAACCTAGACAGCATATTAAAAAGCAGAGACATTATTTTGCCAACAAAGGTCCGTCTGGTCAAAGCTATGGATTTTCCAGTGGTCATGTATGGATGTGAGAGTTGGACTATAAAGAAAGCTGAGTGTCAAAGAATTGATGCTTTTTAACTGTGGTGTTGGAGAAGACTCTTGAGAGTCCCTTGGACTACAAGGAGATCCAACCAGTCCATCCTAAAGGAGATCAGTCCAGGGTGTTCATTGGAAGGACTGATGATGAAGCTGAAGCTGAAACTCCAATACTTTGGCCACCTCATGCAAAGAGTTGACTCATTGGAAAGGACCCTGATGCCTGATGCTAGGAGGGATTGGGGGCAGGAGGAGAAGGGGACGACAGAGGATGAGATTGCTGGATGGCATCACCGACTGGATCGGCATGGGTTTGGGTAGACTCCGGAAGTTTGTGATGGACAGGGAGGCCTGGCTGCGATTCATGGGGTAGCAAAGAGTCGGACACGACTGAGCAACTGAACTGAACTGAACTGAGGTTATTGATACTCAAGGTGTAGACTGCAAACGGAAAGGATAGAATTCACTTGGGGATTTATTAAATATGCAGAGTATTAGATCCCACCTAGGATTTATTAAATCAGAATAATAATAAAATGACCAGTTTATATACATGTATATATATAGTTTATATATATACATATATATTATATATAATATAACAAATAAACTTCCCATGTAGCACAGTGGTAAAGAATTCACCTGCCAATTCAGGAGATGCAAGAGATGCAAGTTCAGTCTCTGTGTCAGGAAGACCCCTGGAGAAGGAAATGGCAACCCACTCCAGTATTCTTGCCTGGAAAATTCCATGGACAGAGGAGCCTGGTGGGCTACAGTCCATGGGGTGGCAGAGTCTGACATGACTGAGCACAAACACACAAATAACCTTTGGGAAGCAGGGGTCTAAGTTACCAACTACAGTTCACTGATTTTTTATTCGAGTATTTTTTTTTTTTTTAGCTAATATAAAGTATCCATCTAAAAATTACCTTATTAAATAGAATATTAGCAATATTTAAAAAGCCACAAGAGTCCTCATGATCCCATGCTTGTCTAAAGGTTACCTTATCTGGAAATTTTTATTTATTTCTTCATGGTTTTCTTTATAAATAAAAAAAAAAAATACATGTTGCTAATCAAAATTATCCTTCAATTTTCTGTTTTCAAACTTTATGTTGTTGGAATCACACTGTTAATACTTTCATTCAATTGTTTTTTCATTCACCATTATGTTCCTGAAATTCAAGTGTGTTAATTAGATTGCTTTACTTCACCTAATTTATTTTCACTCTGCAATAAAATTCAATGATAAGAATATGTGTGCTAGTCGCTAAGTCATGTCCGACTCTTCACAACCTCATGGACTGTAGACCACCAGGTTCTCCTGTTCATGGGATTTCCCAGGTGAAAATACTGGAGTAGGTTGCCATTCCCTTCTCCAGGGGACCTTCTGGACCAAGGATTGAACTTGGGTCTCCTGCATTGGGCTCCCCTGGTAGTTAAACTGGTAAAAATCTGCCTGCAATGCAAGAGACTCCAGTTCAATTCCTGGGTCAGGAAGATCCCCTAGAGAAGGGAATGGCAATGCACTCCAGTATTCTTGCCTGGAGAATCCATGGACAGAGGAGTGTGCAGGCTACATACAGTCCGAGGGGTTGCAGAATCAGACAGGACAGACCAGCTGAGCCCAGCACAGCACACTCCTGCATTGCTGGTGGATTCATCACCATCTGAACCACCAGGGAAGATGCAATATATGAATATACCAAAATTTATTTATTAATTCAGTGGCTAATGCACACTAAAACAGGTTTCAGTTTGGAGCTAGAACAATATTGCTGCTAGGAAACTTCTTATATAAATCTCTGGAATATATATCTAGAAATTTGAAGTACTATGTCATAAATTATATACATCATATAGATACAAAAGTTTCCAAATTATACTGGAATTATATATATTACATGAGATGGTATATTTTATAATATATAATTATGCATTATACATTATATTTGGAATTATATACATTATATGGTGACAAAAGGTTACTATCAATTTATATACTAACCTCATAATGAACTAGTAACATTTACAGAATAGCACAAAGCTCCACCCTCAATTTAAATAGTACTAACTTACACTGAATTGATCATATTGAACTTATGAAGGAAAATGCAAACTACAGTCAATCATACCAGAAAAACATCTACTTCTGCTTTGTTAATTACTCCAAAGCCTTTGACTGTCTAGATCACGACAAACTGGGCAATTCTTCAAGAGACTGGAATATCAGACCACCTTAACTGCCTCCTGAGAAACGTTTATGCACATCAAGAAGCAACAGTTAGAACTGGACATGGAACAACAGAGTGGTTCCAAACTGGGAAAGGAATACATCAAGGCTGTATGTTGTCACCCTACCTATTTAACTTATATGCAGAGTACATCAGGCAAAATGCTGGGCTGAATGAAGTACAAACTGGAATCAAGATTGCCAGGGGAAACATCAATAACCTCAGCCATGCAGATGGTACCACCCATATGGCAGAAAGTGAAGAGGAAGTAAAGAGCTTCTTGATGGAAGTGAAAGAGGAGAGTGAAAAAACTGGCTTAAAACTTAACATTCAGAAAATTAAGATCATGGAATCCGGTCCCATTACTTCATGGCAAATAGATGGGGAAACAATGGAAATAGCGATGGATTTAATTTCTTTGGGCCCCAAAATCACTGCAGATGGTAACTGCAGCCATGAAATTAAAAGATGCTTTCTCTTTGGAAGAAAAGCTATGACCAACCTAGACAGCATATTAAAAAGCAGAGACATTACTTTGTCAACAAAGGTCTATCTAGTCAGAGCTATGGTTTTTCCAGTAGTCATATATGGATGTGAGAGTTGGATTATGAATAAAGATGAGCACCAAAGAATCAATGTTTTTGAATCGTGGTATTGGAGAAGACTCTTGAGAGTCCCTTGGACTACAAGGAGATCCAACCAGTCCATCCTAAAGGGAATCAGTCCTGAATATTCATGGAAGGACTGATATTGAAGCTGAAACTTCAATACTTTGGCCACCTGATTCGAAGAGCTGACTTCTTGGAAAGTCCTTGATGCTGAGAAAGATTGAAGGCAGGAGGAGAAGGGGGTGACAAAGGATGAAATTGTTGGATGAGGTCACTGACTCAATGGACATGAGTTTGAGCAAGTTCTGGGAGTTAATGATGAACAGGGAAGCCTGGCGTGTTTCAGTCCACAGTGTTGCAAAGAGTCCAACACGATTGAGTGACTGAACCGAACTGTACTGAACAGTCAATCATAGATTTTTTTCATTATAATATTATATAACTCTTTTATATATAATGTATGGGAACATTTCCCAGCCCAATCAAATGAAATAATGTATTCACAGTCTAGGTGGTTTCCACTTATTCATTTGTTATTTTACAAATTCAACATCTTTCAGTTGCATGACTATTTTGTTTTATATACTTCTCAAGTTGATCATGTGTGTGTATATACATTTCTATATATATGTATATATACATATATATGCTTGCTATATGTATGTATATCTACATATATTAGGCATATTAACAAAACACATGTATTAATAAAGCTCTTTTGTGTAGCAAACTGTAAAAAACAGGAGAACAGTATTAGTATTTTAGAAATGAAAAAGAAGGATACTGTTGTAAGTTGTTTAGTAACAGGTATTTCTCTACAGGAAATTAAATTTAAATAATATGTTCCAAAATGTGAAATAGATCCCTCTATAAAATTCACCTTGAAGTAAGAATTAAATCAATCAAAGGTGACTATATTACTTTTAGCTGGATGTTTAAAGTTTGAAATCTTTTCATATTTCAATAAATATGCCAAAACTTCAAATACATTAGCAATTACTTTTTTAAAATTGTTTATAAAGGTAGTTTGCTCTGGAGTTCAAGTTCCTGAAAAAGGGAAGAAATGCTCTCCTTACACTATAGCATCAGAAGAAAGTAATTCAGTGATGTTGAAGCTGGGTAATGTCATCTGATGACTAAACCAAAGGTTCTGAAGACTTCCAAATCCAAAATGAGTATTGGATACACAGAACTTCAAATTTGTGTTAAGAAGATTAGCAATTATTTAGATGTACATAACTCTCAATTTAGAAAATCTAATTTTGTTTTAGGGAAGCTCTATAATTTTAGATAATTTGCACATAGATCATTATTTTTGTTTGTTTGAAATAAATTTTCACACTATCATATAAAAATACATATATTTCCATTTGTGATTCATTGCAGATAATTTTCTTTTCCAACAAAAAAAACAAGGAACTTTCTACACCTCCAAAAATTAACTACATTAATTTCTTGACTGTTCAAGCTGAGAAAAATGTCTTCTCTCAGATTTTCCATTTCCTCTTGCTCCTACCTGTATATTCCTTCATAATAGCATATTTAAAATAATTTTTTAATATTTTTGATAAATATTTTCTTTATATATGTGTGGTACATATATGAATTTTACTTACAATCATTAGTGATGCTTATCAAATCCTTATACAGTTTATATTCACACTTTGGTCTCAAAGGACCTTAAACTAAAAAGACACAAAAATTACTCATCTTGTCTCCCCAAGAGAATCTTTAAGGATCTATTTGTCACTCATTCACTCCTTTAAGTAATTTTAATGATGAAAATGCTCCCTGAGGACTTCTACTGTGTTATTTAGCTTAGATAGCATTTAGAAGTTATTGACAATATTCATTTTAATATGTCTTCTTAAATTTTCTAAAATAAGCTTGTCTCTCTAATCACAGAAGGAGCTTTACCTATGGAAAGAACTATAGCATTGAGCTTATTTGAAGACAGGAACTCAAAATTTACTGAGGTATATAATATTCATGGGAAATAGTCTAAACTATTTTAAAGGTGTACAAAATGTATTCTTGAATAAATAAATTCATTTATTGAACAGGACTTACTGGTGTCTTCTTTGTGTCTTCAACAGTTCTATGAGCCATGGTTTCAGCAATAGACAAATAAGAAAAAGAAAAAAATATCCTGGCAGCATAGAGCAAACATTATGATTAAAAGACAAAATAAATAAGCAAATATATATTCAAGTGCCAGATATTAATCAGTGGGTAAGGCTACACTGAGAAGGGAGCATTTGAGAATATAATCCAAAATTTTAAGAAAGCACATCTAAAAAGTGACATTCATACTATAAAGAAAAAAAATCAGTCAATACCAAAGAATCAAAAAAAGTCCAGATACTGTAATACATGGACAAGTTCTTTAAAATTAGCATGATATATATTTAATGAATCATAAGAAGTTGGCAATAATGTTTGAAAGGATGACAAATTTTAGATGGTACTGAAAAATTATAATAAAGAACTAAACAAAACTATAATTAATTCAACATCTGGTTTTTTGAAAGGCATTGGATACAACTTGCAAAACATGATTCAAAAAGAGTAATCATATTCAAAACATCATTATCCAAACTGAAGCACTAAGAGAAAGAAAAATTGAAGAAAGTGAATATGTTTTAATGACTTGTGAGACACAATGAAGTGATCTAACTGAGGCTTAACTGGAGTAAAATTTCCTGAAGAATAGAAGAGAGAAAATGAATACACAGAGAGAGAAAGAAAGAGAGAGAAAGAAAGATGAACACTGAAATGAAAATCAAAACAAGTATGACCAAATTTCATTTGAGGATGCCATCAAATCCCCTGATCAATAAATCTAAAAAATCGTATTTTGCACACTATCATTTATCCTGATGAAAACCATAAATAATAATTAAAAAATAGTCAAAGGCAAATGGAGGCTGAAATGGGAACTATTCATTACTTAAAAGAGAATCCTGATAAGAATAAATGTAGACCTAGTATCAGGAAAATTAAGAAGAATCTAGAATACATAAGGAAAACAGCTTTAAATATTGGATGAGAGGGTGGGGGAAGAGATTAATAACACAGAATTCTATATTCTGTAGAAACAGATTTAAAAATGAAGAAAACAGTAAAATACTGACAATTTTCAGATTTTATTTCCCCCTAAATATCAAAAAACAAGGAAAGCCATTTAAAATGTAGGAGGCTTAGAAGTTGACACTGTCCTAAACAGTAAAAAGTAAAACAGACTGAAAAGTCAATAGCTTTTCTTGCATCTATAAGAAAGGAAAGAAAGGGCTCATTGTTGCCTCCAATATTAGCGAGACAGAGGCATTTATAGGGTTCTTGACTTATCAGGGCCAGAAACTGCCTTAGGAAACAGTGCTGGGGTGAGACAATCTGAGCAGTAAGTGGTGAAATGCTGGAGACTCACTGTCAGCAATTTCTGAGTTAAAAACTCAAGGGGAATCCAGTCAGAGGGGAGCCCCCACAATACTGTGCACTAAATCTCCAGGAGCCTGACCATTTTCTGACAATAAATATTAAGAAAACTCTCCTTATCTTCCATCAGGGGAAGGGAAAAGGAAGCTTTTCTTTTTGAAATACATCATGAGCACTCTCTTCATAATATGAAATACATCAGAGCACTCTCTTCATAACAAGGTCTCTCAGGGGAAATTAGTTAGCCAGAGCCTAACCTGCCAGAGTACCATCAAAGCCTAACTGCCCTAAAGAAGGAAAATATCCAGATACAGCTGTCTCTAGCCATCAAGTCTAATCTAAGGGATAGGGATTGGAGCCTGCGCTGAGAAACACGTGTTAAATTCACAGTTCAAGGTATAGGTGCACAAAAGAACAGAAACTTAATCAGAGAACTATAGAACAATTCCTATCCCCCACCACCTAACTACCACATTGCTAAAAGCTGATTCACAGCAAATCATTTTACCTGATGCATCATGTCCAGTAATGAAGAAAAAATTATAAGGCACAGCTAAAGGCAAAAAACACAATTTTAAGGACACATTGAACATTTTCCAAGATAGATCACATTAGGCCTCTAAACGAGTCTCAATAAAGTTGAAATACTTGAAATGATGGAAACTATCTTTTCTGAAGTTAATGGAAAGAAGCTAAACATTAATAACAGAAAAGAAACTAGAGAATTCACATACATGTAGAAATAGCTCACTCATGCGTGTGTGTGCTAAATTGCTTCAGTCATGGCCAGTTGTTTGTGACCCTGTGGACTGTAGCCTTCCAGGTTCCTCCATCCATGGGATTCTCCAGGCAAGAATACTGGAGTGGGTTGTGATTTCCTTCTGCAGGGGATCTTCCCAACCCAGGGATCTAACTCATGTCTCTTATGTCTTCAGCATTGGCAGATGGGTTCTTTACCACTAGCACCACCTAGGAAGCCACACTCTGAACAACCAAAAAGTCCAAAAAAAAAAAAAAAAAAAATTACAGGGGAAGTTAGAAAATGCTTATAGATGAATAAAAATGCCAAAACTTTCAGGATTCAACAAAGGCAGTGATCAGAGAGAAATTTACAGCTGAAAATGCATCCATTAAAAAGAGGAATAAACTCAATTAACACCTTAGTTTTACACCTTGAGTAATGAGAAATAGAACAACATACTAAGCTTAAGATTAGTAAAAGAGAGAAAATACCAAATATTAGAGTGGAGGGCTTCCCTGGTGGCTCAGATGGTAAAGAATCTGCTTGCAATACAGGAAACTCAGGTTCAGTCCTTGGGTTGGGAAGATCTCTTGGAGAAGGAAACAGCTACCCACTCCAGAATTCCATGGACAGAAGAACCTGGGGTCGCAAAGAGGTGGACATGACTGAGCAACTAACTAGGTAAATAAAATAGAGGACATAAAACCAATAGAATGGACAAACTAAAAGATGGCTCTATTAAATGATCAGCAAAATTAAAAAGCATTTTATTTTAATTATAAAGGAAAAAGGAGAGGAGGAAAACAATAGCCAAAATAAAAAGTAGGGATATTACTGGGTTTCCCAGGTGGCACTAGTGGTAAAGGACTCACCTGCCAATGCAGAGATGTAAGAGATGCAGATTCGATTCCTGGGTCTGGAAGATCCCCTGGAGGAGAACATGGCAACCCAACCAGTATTCTTGCCTGGAGAATCCCATGGACAGAGGAGCCTGATGAATTGCAGCAGTCAGACAAGACTGTAGTGACTTAGCATTCATGCAGGGAATTACTACCAATTTTACAAAAAGAAAAAGCATTATAAAGAAATATTTAAAATTGTGCTCTAACATATTAGTCTAGAAAAATAGGCAATTCCTATAAACACGCATTACCTAAGCTGATTTAAGAATAAATAGAAAATATCAATATACTTATACAACTAAAGATATTGAATCAGAAATCAAAAACTTTCCCCCAAAATAATTCAGATGACTTCAGTGATGAAGCCTATTAAACATTTAAAAGAGTTAACACTAATTCATCTCAAATATATGCAAAAAATAGAAGAGAATGGAACACTTCCAACTCATTCTATGAGTTTAGCATGATCCTGATACCAAAGACAGATAAAGCAGCCAAAGAAAAAAAATTTTGGATAAAAAATTTATAAATTCTTCATAAATATCAAAGTGAAAGTTATTAACAACATACTAGCAAACTGAATCGAACAACATATGGCCAAGTGGGATTGATCGCAGGAATAAAAAGTTGATTTATCGTAAGCATACCAATCAATAGATTATAACATTATTAGGGAGAGTTCAGTTCAGTTGCTCAGTCCTGTCCAAATCTTTGTGTCCCCATCAACTGCAGAACACTAGGCTTGCCTGTCCATCACCAACTCCCAGAGTTTACTCAAACTCATGTCCACTGAGTCAGTGATGCCATCCAACCATCTCACCCTCTGTCATCCCCTTCTCCTCCTGCCCTCAATCCCTCCCAGCATCACGGTCTTTTCAAATGAGTCAGTACTTCCCATAAGAAGGCCAAAGTATTGGAGCTTCAGCTTGAACATCCGTCCTTCCAATGAATATTCAGGACTGATTTCCTTTAGCATTGACTGGTTGGATCTGCATGCAGTCCAGGGGACTCTCAAGAGTCTTCTCCAATGCCACAGTTCAAATGTATCAATTCTTCGACACTCAGCTTTCCTTATAGTCTCACACCAATACATGACTACTGGAAAAGCCATAGCTTTGACTAGAAGGACCTTTGTTGGCAAAGTAATGTCTCTGCTTTTTAATATGCTGTCGAGGTTGGTCATAACTTTTCTTCTAATGAGTAAGCATCTTTTAATTTCATGGCTGCAGTCACCATCTACAGTGATTTTGGAGACAAAAAAACAGTCTGTCACTGTTTTCACTGTTTTCCCATCTTCTTGACATGAAGTGATGGGACTGGATGCCATGATCTTAGTTTTCCGAATGTTGAGTTTTAAGCCCACTTTTTCACTTGCTTCTTTCACTTTCATCAAGAGGCTCTTTAGTTCTTCTTCGCTTTCTGTCACAAGGATGGTGTCATCTGCATATCTGAGGTTATTGATATTTCTGCCAGCAATCTTGATTCCAGCTTGTGCTTCTTCCAGCCTGGCATTCCACATGAAGTATTCTAAATATAAGTTAAATAAGCATGGGGACAATATACAGCCTTGATGTACTCCTTTTCCTATTTGGAAGCAGTTTGTTATTCCATGTCCAGTTCTAACTGTTGCTTCCTGTCCTGCAAACAGATTACTCAGGAGGCAGGTAAGGTGGTCTGATGTTCCCATCTCTTTCAGAATTTTCCACAGTTTATTGTGATCCACACAGTCAAATGCTTTGGCATAGTCAATAAAGCAGAAATAAATGTTTTTCTGGAACTCTCTTGCTTTTTCGATGATCCAACGGATGCTGACAATTTGATCTCTGGTTCCTCTGCCTTTTCTAAGACCAGCTTGAACATCCAGAAGTTCACGGTTCACGTTTTGTTGAAACCTGACTTGGAGAATTTTGAGCATTACTTTACTGGTGTGTGAGATGAGTGCATTTGTGCGTTAGTTTGAGCATTCTTTGGCTTTTCCTTCTTTAGGTTTGGAATGAAAACTGACCTTTTCCAATCCTGTGGACTCTGCTACATTTTCCATGTTTGCTGGCATATTGAGTGCAGCACTTTCACAGCAAGTGTCTTTTAGGATTTGAAATAGCTCAACTGGAATTCCATCACCTCCACTGGCTTTGATCATAGTGACGCTTCCTAAGGCCCACTTGGCTTTATATTCCAGGATGTCTGATTCTAGGTAAGTGATCACACCTCATGATTATCTGGGTCATGAAGATCTTTTTTGTACATCTCTTCTGTGTATTCTTGCCACCTCTTCTTAATATTCTGCTTCTGTTAGGTCCATACAACTTCTGTCCTTTATTGAGCCCAGCTTTGCATGAAATGTTCCCTTGGTATCTCTAATTTTCTTGAAGAAATATCTAGTCTTTCCCATTCTATTGTTCTCCTCTATTTCTTTGCATTGATCACTGAGGAAGGCTTTCTTATCTCTCCTGGCTCTTTTTTGGAACTCTACATTCAAATGGGTATATCTTTCCTTTTCTCCTTTGCTTTTTGCTTCTCTTCTTTTCACAGCTATTTGTAAGGCCTCCTCAGACAGCCATTTTGCTCTTTTGCATTTCTTTTCCATGAAGATGGTCTTGATCTCTGTCTCCTGTACAATGTCATGAACCTCCACCCATAGTTCATCAGGCACTCTGTCTATCAGATCTAGTCCCTTAAATCTATTTGTCATTTCTACTGTATAGTCATAAGGGATTTGATTTAGGTCTTACCTGAATGATCTAGTGGTTTTCCCTACTGTCTTCAACTTAAGTCTGAATTTGGCAATAAGGAGTTCATGATGTGAGCCACAGTCAGCTCCCAGTCTTGTTTTTTCTGACTATATAGAGCTTCTCCTCCTTTGGCTGCAAAGAATATAATTGATCTGATTTCAGTGTTGACCATCTGGTGATGTCCATGTGCAGAGTCTTCTCTTCTGTTGTTGGAAGAGGGTGTTTGCTGTGACCAGTGTGTTCTCTTGGCAGAACTCTATTAGTCTTTGCCCTGCTTCATTCTGTACCCCAAGGCCAAATTTGCATCTTACTCCAGGTGTTTCTTGACTTCCTACTTTTGCATTCCAGTCCCCTATAATGAAAAGGACATCTTTTGGGTGTGCTACTTCTAGAAGGTCTTGTAGGTCCTCATAGAACCATTCAACTTCAGCTTCTTCAGCATTACTGGTTGGGGCATAGACTTGGATTACTGTGATACTGAATGGTTTGCCTGGAAACAAACAGAGATCATTCTGTCTTTTTTGAGCCTGCATCCAAGTACTGCATTTCAGACTCTTTTGTTGATGATGATGGCTACTCCAGTTCTTCTAAGGGATTCTTGCCCACAGTAGTAGATATAATAGTCATCTGAGTTAGATTCACCCATTCCAGTCCATTTTAATTTATTGATTCCTAAAATATTGATGTTCACTCTTGCCATCTCCTGTTTGACCACTTCCAATTTGCCTTGATTCATGGACCTAACATTCCAGGTTCCTATGCAATATTTCTCTTTACAGCATCGGACTTTGCTTCCATCACCAGTCACATCCACAACTGGGCGTTGTTTTTGCTTTGGCTCCGTCTCTTCATTCTTTCTGAAGTTATTTCTCCACTGATCTCCAGTAGCCTACTGGGCACCTACCAACCTGGGGAGTTCATCTTTTAGTGTCCTATCTTTTTGCCTTTTCATACTGTTCATGGGGTTCTCAAGGCAAGAAGACTGAAGTGGTTTGCCGTTCATGTCTCCAGAGGACTACATTTTGTCAGAATTCTCCACCATGAGTCATCCATCTTGGGTGGCCCTACATGGCATGGCTCATAGTTTCATTGAGTTAGACAAGGCTGTTTTCCACATGATTAGATTGGTTAGTTTTCTGTGATTGTGGTTTTTAGTCTATCTTCACTCTGATGGAGAATGATGTGTCTTATGGAAACTTCCTAATGGGAGAGACTGACTGAGGGGAAACTAGGTCTTGTTTCAGTGGGTGGGGCAATGCTCTATAAATCTTTAATCCAATTTTCTGTTGATGAGTGGGGCTGTGACCCTCCCTGCTATTTACCTGGGACCAAACTATTAAGGGAATTAGAAAAAAATTAAAAGGTATGATCATCTTATTTGATGAAGAAACAGTATTTAACAAAATATAACACCCTTAAATGATTTAAAAAAAAAAAAAAAAAAAAAAAACCCTCAGGAAACTGGGAATAGGAATCCTGAATTGCCAAATAATTTTGCAAAAAGAACATGTCCAGAAAATTCTTATCATCTGACTTCCAAAGTAACTAAAATGCTACAGTAGTCAAAACAGTGTAATACTAGCATAGGAATATACAGCATATGTATAAATCACTGGAATACAATTGAGAGTCAAGAAACAAAAGTATACATCTGTGGTAAATTGCTTTTTGGTGGGGATGCCAAATCTATCAAATGGGGAAAACTAGTCTTCAAGAAACTCCATTGGTATGCTGAATTTACATACACATGCAAAAAAAAAAAAAAAATGAAGTTAGACCCCTACCTCATACTTATACATAAAATAATCCAAAATAGATCAAAGACCTACATATTAGCACTAAAACCATAAAACACTTTGAAAAAATAAGGCTTCATGACCCTAGATCTGGCAATGGATTTTAAAATATGACACCAAAATACAAGAAACAACAGAAAATAATAAATTAGACTTAGCCAATTTTTGTAAATGCATTAAAGTGTACTGCCAGAAAATGAAAAGACTACCTACAGCACAGAAAATAATATCTGCAAATCACACATCTGAGAAGGGCTTAATATCCAGAATAAACATACATATTTAAAACTCCTACCTCAACCACAAAAAGACAATCTAATTAAAAATGGCAGAATATATGAATAGAAATTTTAGCAAAGAAGATACAGTAATAGCAAATAAATATATGAAAAACTTCATTAATTATTGGGTAAATGTAAATCAAAACCATAACTACACACCACTTCCACTTCATATCTACTAGGTTGGCAATAGTCCAAAATATGCAAATCAATAGATATTAGAAAAGATGTAGAGAAACAGGAGCTTCTCTGCATGGGATTGTTACCATGGTGCAATTTCTATGGAAAATAATTTGGTAACACATTTAAAAGTTAAACAGAAAACTACCATAGGATCTATTAATACCACCCCTATGTATAAAGGAATTGAAAAGGAATTCATAAAAGAATTGAAATTAATAAATTGGAATTCATAAAGGAATTGAAAACAAGGACTCAAAAAATAATTTTAAACTAATGTTCATTATAGAATTACCCATAATTCAAAGGATGGAAACATGTTGTTTTCCTGAACAGATGAATGAATAAACAAAATGTTATTAATACATAAAAATAGAATACTTTTCAGCCACTAAAAGGAATGAGGTTCTAATATGTGGAAAACATTGATGAACCTTGAAAATTTTATGCTAAGTGAAATAAACCAGACTCAAAGGACACACATATATGATTCAATTTATTATATATGTAATATTTACATAAAAGGAGAAGGTAGATTAGAGATTACCCAGGGTCTGAAGGGAAGAAGGAATGGGAATTACTATTTTTTACAGATTTTCTATTGGAAGTGATAAAAAATATTTGAGCATAGTAGTGATGGTTGTGCAACATTATGAAAGCAATTAATGCCAGTGAACTCTACACTTAAATTTTTTAATGACAATTTTTTATATATTTTATTACATTATCTTTTTTAACAAAGAAAGCAAAATTTAAACATCTTTTGGTGAACAGAATAATCTCTTATGATAATCACAAATCATGTAGCCTCTGAAAAACTTCACTACAATTCAGGATAGGGCGAGAGTTTAAAAGATAGATAAGATCTTAGGACAGTGGTTCTCAACAGTAGACAATCTGGCAGTATCTGGAGATGTTTTTGTTAACTCACGCAGGTAGCCCGATGACTACTGAAGTCTAGTGAGTAGAAGTAAGTGATGCAATGATGCTAAATATCTTATGAAGCAGAAGAAATACCCTACAACAATTACCCTGCCCAAAATGTCTAAACTGCTTAATGAACCCCCTGAAAAGTACTTGGGATCCTCAAAGTTGGAGCTCAGGAGGCCATAGAAGAAATTTTATAATTTATGATTCAAAAAATAGCTTAAGTATCTTGTTTCTACAGAAAGTATAAATAAACAGATAAACACTATTATTTTTGCCTGAGAAAAGTCATGCTTACCATTTATCATAGAAAATAGTACATGTTTTCATTTTCTAATTAACAAGGTAATAGCAAATTTTGTGAAATTAAATCTTGAAATTGAATGATGTCACATTAGTATGTAAAGTAAACAGGAAATCTATTATTTTACTATACACTACATATAAACCTCAGGCATCTAATTCTCACTGGTCAACAAAAGCATGAACTAGACCAAGCATGATTCCCTTCAATTCATCTTCAATTCTGAAAAGCAAAGGTCTATTCAGCCTAGGATACTTACCCGTTCAGTGTATTTAGATAGGTGCCTATCTTTATCCCCCTGGCAGTAAAAACTCAAGAGTAACAAGGTTTAGAAGCCTTGTTTAAGACCCTGCTGTTTATTTCGGGATACAAAAAGTACCCTGCTTACTTCCAACTTCTCACCAAGCAAAGCACAGCATGACTCCCCACAGGGTTTTACTTCTGTGTTGCAAAAGCAATTTCAAAGAAACCTTCTACAAAGCCAACAAGCACTGAGGCCGGGATCTTGGAAAGAGGCTCAGAGAGAATGGCAACTCCTTAGGAGGGAGAGCACATCGCCGGTTGGTTATAAGTGAGCTGTCCAGATGTGGAGTTGGTATTGCCAATCAGAAAGAGATTAGACCAACTGGAGAACATGGGGAAAAAGTCACAAGTTAACTTCTGGGAAGGACTACTGAATTCACAGTGACAGTGGAATTCACCATTCTGTCACTTGTCCTCAATCCTTTGCACATACTTAGATGATAAAAGTAACCCCTGAAACTCAGAGTATAGTTACTTAAATCAGCATGTTCAACGACATAATGGCAAACACTGAAAATCTCTTTTAACCATGAAGCAGTGCTGTTCTATGACTTCATATTATGATATTATTATAGCTACAAAGCTGTCCTTGGTATCAGAATAGCATCATTTCCTTGGATATGTTGCAAAGTAGGTACTTCAAATACCGAATTATTTTAAAAAATAACAATAGTGGCTACATAGTGAGCAGCTCCTTATTGGCCAGCGAGAAAGTCGCTCAGTTGTGTCCGACTCTGCAACCCCATGTGCTGCCCTAATGATCTGGGACAGAGCAACGAGAATGAAGACAGAACATAAAATCTGGTGCAATAGGTCAGGGGACCTGCAGCCTCTAATGGACTGAGGTGCAGAGTCCACTCTGAGTCCAGCTTTTATTCCTAATTGCAGACTACAAGACTTTCTCAGATCTTGTCTTTCTCAAGACAGATGCTGTGTTAATCACGTACCCCTAAATGTCATGGACTACACTGACATCGTCCAGATCTCCTTGTGTTTACCCCAGGCTTTTCCCTTCTGGGCTAGTCTCGGGAACAATTAGCAAGTGCGGGAACAATTAGCAAGTGCATAGGCAGTGTTCATGCCTGGCGCCAACCTGGTGTTCCAAGGTCCATGCTTTTATGACCCCAGTCATACTCCCTTCTGGGTCTGGAACTGGGGTTTGTAACAAGGCTATTATTCTAAGACATGAAAAATAATCAACAGCACAGTTTCTTAATATATGCTGTTTTTCCAGATGCTGTTTCTGTCAAAATTCTCAAGGCTGTGAAAGTACATTATTAGGAATTCCCACTACACCCATGGACTATGTAGTCCCTGGAATTCTCCAGGCCAGAATACTGGAGTGGATAGACTTTCCCTTTTCCAGGGGATCTTCCCAGCCAGGGATCAAACCCAGTTCTCCCACACTGAAGGTGGATTCTTTACCAACTGAAGGGAAGTTGATTCCCTGAAGGGAAGTTCCCACACAAGGGAAGCCCCCCTTACTGGCTAAGCACTTTACTAAATATTTCCCAAATAAGATTCATGGAATCCTTACAACTTCATGAGGTTTTATTCTTACTGCTTTTTTATAGAGATGAAAACCAATGCTTGGAGTTATGAGGAAATAAGATCAGAAGTCTATTAGTGATACAACCTGAGTTAGGATCAAATTTCTTAAACTCCAAAGTTCATTTTCAGTAATCAATAAGTGATACCACCTCCTAGATTGACATTATTATAATTTTATCTTTTAAAAATGCCTACTTTATTGAAAATTATGTACAGTTTGCCCAGAACTGATTTGGTTTGCCAGGTGGCACAGTGGTAAAGAATCTGCCTGCGAATTCAGGAGATGTAGGAGATGTGGGTTCGATCCCTGGGTTGGGAAGATACCCTGGAGTAGGAAATGGCAACCCACTCTAGTATTCTTGACTGGAAAATTTCATAGACAGAGGAGTTTGGCAGACTTGAGTCCGTGAGATCTCAAAGACTAGGATACAACTGAGTGACTGAACATGCATGGTTGCATGCACATGCACACGCACACACATACACACACATACTATGTTGGACAGACAATCACAGACAGATTAAATGAACACACTGATAATGAGATACAATAAAGAAATTAATAATTAGAATAGAAAGATTATCCAGACAAACAATAATTGGATATTTTTGGAATGAAAAATAGAAGCTCAGAAATCAGTACTAATAAATATAGTATGGTCAGTATATAGGTATCACGAATCATTAGGTATAAGCACTTAATTTCTTCTCTAACATGGGAAAATAAAAATCATAAATCATAATTCTATGAAACACTTAAACAGAAGGAAAGTTCAGATAGTTATCTCTCATAATTCTTAGTTCAAATTTGGAAATTTTAGCAAACATAATAGGTATACAGTTATATAAATGCATAGTTAACCAGAATTTATTTATTCTGAAACTTAATAAAATGCATAGTTAACCAGAAATTATTTATTCTGAAACTTAATAACTTAGTCATTATGCAAATAGAGGGGAAAACAGTGGAAACATGACAGACTTAATTTTGGGGGGGCTCAAATCAATGCAGATGGTGCCTTCAGCCATAAAATTAAAGACATTTGCTCCCTGGAAGAAAAGTTATGACCAACTTAGACAGCATATTAAAAAAGCAGAAACATTACTTTGGCAACAAAGTTCCATCTAGTCAAAGCTATGGTTTTTCCAGTAGTCATGTATGGATGTGAGTTGGACTATAAAGAAAGCTGAGCATCAAAGAATTGATGCTCTTCAACTGTGGTGTTGGAGAAGAGTTTTGAGAGCCTCTTGGACTGCAAGGAGATCCAACCAGTCCATCCTAAAGGAAATCAGTCCTGAATATTCATTGGAAGGACTGATGCTGAAGCTGAAGCTCCAATACTTTGCTCACCTGTTGCGAAGAACTGACTCCCTGGAGAAGACCCTGATGCTGGGAAATAATGATGGTGGGAGGAGAAGGGGATGACGGAGGATGAGATGGTTGGATGGCATCACTGACTCGAGACGAGATTCAGTAAGCTCCCGGAGTTTTTGATGGACAGGGAAGCCTGGCATACTGCACTCCATGGGGTTGCAAAGAGTCAGACATGACTGAGCGACTGAACTGAACTAAATAACTTGGTCAGTTATTGAATAACTGAATATTTTTACACATATCTTGAATTCATAACTATGACCATCATTTATTTTTTATTGTTTTTTATGCCACTTCTTGAGAAATCCTATATTTTCTTTCTTCCTATGTCTCTCTTCATTAGTAGCAGAGTAGGAACAAGTAAATATATATGTTAAAAATCAGATTGAAGTCATGAGCATACTGGGATGTATCAGTGAAGATCATTGTTCCATCAAGCTGCAAACCACCTTTTCTGGTCTGTTTCCTCTAAAACTATGTCCCACTTTACCTCCATCTTTTCTTTATTCTCTGTCAAACTTCTCAAAGCTTTCAAAGTTCTTATTTATGTTCTAAATGCCATCCCAAATGGCAGCCTCTTCCTACTTAAAAAATAAAATTTCCCACTATGTACCATTTACCAGCACAGGTTTTTCTATTATGGCATTTATCTTGTTCTACTTTGTGTTTCTGCCTCTCTTGGTGTGTGTGTGTGTATACACGTACATGTATATGCAAAATAAGGATAGAAATAAGATCCAGGCTATATATATATATATATATATATATGAACATTTTAGTTTTGTTTCTTCCATCATTTTTAATAAGCTGCAAATGATGGATTGATTTTCTAGGTGTCTTATATCTCTAGCAGCATGAAATAGAAAAGGAGTTGGGTGTATGACAAAGAAGAATGAAATTTAGTTAGGCATTAAAAGTTAAGAAAATATTCATTTCTGGCTATGATATATAATTATATAAAATAAGTTATTCCCCAAAGTTTAAATTGCAAAAAGTCCCTTTTGAGTGTTGTTAACAACTCTGTAAACTTGATTGCATTAAAATAAAACTTAAAATACAAAGAGCTGATAATATACTGCTGTTAATGGGTTTGTCATATAGAGTGAATGTAACTCATTATTAACAGTAGTGACCACCATTAAAATGCAATTTTTTTATTCCAAGTATGTTGATTTACCTGGTAAAAAATGGTTTAAAGCTATCTAATAGTAAAATAGATTAGTCTTATTGAAAACTATGAATGGTATTTATTCATCATCAATAATTCCAATTTGAATCTTATGACATTATACTGTTACTGCTAAGTCACTTCACTCATGTCCGACTCTGTGCGACCCCATCCCTGGGATTCTCCAGGCAAGAACACTGGAGTGGGTTGCCATTTCCTTCTCCAATGCATAAAAGTGAAAAGTGAAAGTGAAGTCGCTCAGCCATGTCCGACTCGTCACGACCCCATGGACTGCAGCCTACCAAGCTCCTCCGTCCATGGGATTTTCCAGGCAAGAGTACTGGAGTGGGGTGCCATTGCCTTCTCCGATGACATTATACTACCTTATGAAAAATAAGAAATCACCCTAACACACTGAAGAT
Source organism: Dama dama (assembly GCF_033118175.1). Taxonomy (NCBI): domain Eukaryota; kingdom Metazoa; phylum Chordata; class Mammalia; order Artiodactyla; family Cervidae; genus Dama; species Dama dama. Next base: position 56,621,968 of record NC_083697.1, read on the forward strand.
TCAGGAAGGAAAAATTGTCTCTTTTTGACAATTTGCAACCAAGAATGAGCCTGCAATAACATAAATGTAGAGTTCAAATTTATAAAACTCTGTAAAAGTGTAAATTACAAACTAAGAAATTAACTTAAAGTTGCACTAGGTTGATAGCTCTACCTCAGATTTAATAGAATCAAGCTCAAACTTTCTCCAATAAAAAGAATTACCCACTATTTGTGATAACATGGATTAGACTTGAGGACATTAAGCTAAGTGAAATAAATCAGAGGTTGACAAATAGTGTATAATTTCACTTATGTGCGCACTCTAAAAAAAACAAGGAAAAAAAAAAGAAAAAAAAAAACTCATGGGAAAAAAATGATCATATTTGTGGTTGTATGTAGGAAATGGTTGGGGAAATTAAAGGTGGTCATATTGTGCAAACCTCCAATTATAAGATAAATAAGTACTGGGATGTTATAACAGCATGAGGACGGTGGTTAACACTACTTCATAGATTATTTGAAAGCCAGCAAAAGAGTAGATACTCTTTAAATACTTAAAGTTCCCATCACAGGATGAAAAAAAAATTATTTTCCCTTTTTTATACCTATATGAGATGATGGATGTTAACCAAACTTATTTTGATAATCATTTCACAATATCATAAAGCAAATCATTATGCTATACACTTTAAATTTATACAATGCTTTATATCAATTATGTCTCAACAAATCTGAAAGAGAAAATCATCACCCAATTATATGTTCAGAATTCCACAGATACAATAAAAAATTACCTTTTAAAAGTTGGCAACAAATGGAGTCAGTAAAGAAATAAGGATCTTCAACAAAATCAATTCTTGGATTTTTCATATAGAATTATAAAATATATCCATATATTATTAATATTATTTAAATTAAAACATAAAAATGAGCAGGAAATAAAACATCAACAAAATGAATAAAGTAGGCTTTAAAAGTGCAAGTCAGTACATTTAGAAATAAAAAAGATTACTTATATTAACAACTTAATAGATATAGAGTATTAGGCAAAACAGAAGAATTACTCAGGCAGGCAGCATAACTAAAGAAATTATGTGAATTTAACTCAGAAATATGAAATGGAAAATAGGACGTAGATATTTACAGAAATGGTGAATAGAATAAGCAATATACAGTTATTGTGATTATAGAAGTATAAAGAGAGCCATTGAGCTAGAGAAAATATTTGAGAACATGATGATTTACATCAAATGCTATCTTTTAAAAAGTATTTAGATGTCTCAGTAATGCATATAATTAGTACCAAATATTCATGTTGCTTTTACATTTATCTCTTTATGTGTGTGTATATCTGTGTCTCTCTGTCTCTAACTATATATCTATTTATCCATTCATCTACAAAAGTGATTGACGTGAATAGCATAATATTGCAAATCATGTACCTGTTGTGAATTCAATACCAATTCCTACATACTAAAGACTCAATCTGCTTAGAAAAAAAAAATGTTCAGCACTCTAGAAAATGACAATTCCTTCTAGAAGAACATATGCTATTTATGCTGTTGGACACATTAATTAAATTTTGTGTTTTCCCCCTTACCTAAGTGTTTCAATCACACAAGCTCTCCTCACCCTCAGAAGGAATGTCTATGTTCTATTTAAGTGGAAGCACAAGACAATCAGAGTAGACACCTTTTTATCCCTCAAAGATTTTTAAAAAAATGATGTGGAGGAGTATCCTTTAGCAGCTTGAACAGAGCTAGTTACAGGAGTGGATGTTTAGAGTTATGGGTCATACTGTGCCATCACTGGGTCCGGAGAGAAAAAGATACTTACTCTTAAAGAACGCATTATTTATATTAATTGTAATAATGAAGCATTTTCTAAGTGTAGAACCCACAGAAAGGGCCTTTCCAGACTAGTCCAAGAGTAGTTTATAAAGTGCTCCTTGGAAGAATAATAAAGATAGTTCTGAAATTAATATCAAGTTGATTTCAAGTAGAGAAGGAGTGTGTATTTCATCTATACTGGTGCCTTAGTTCACTAGGACTTCTACAACAGAATACTGTAGACTAGCCAGAAATATATAAAAACATATATATATATTACATATGTATATTTATATATATATATTTCTTATAGTCCTGGAGACTGGGAAGTCCAAGATCAAGGTGTCTGGTCAACTGTCTTCTCACTATAACCTCAGATTGCAGAAGAGGGCAAGGATGCACGCCAAGGTCTGTTTTACAAAGACACTAATCCCATTCATGAGGATTCTGTCCTCAAGGCCTAATCATCTTCCTAAGGTCCCACCCCCAAATGCTATTACATTGGAAATTAGATTTCAACATACAGATTGTGGGGGAAAGACAATCTATAGCATTTAATAACATTCTACTTCATAAACTGTATAGTTTATTCACTGTTGTTTCTTTTATCATTATGATTTATAACTTTCAAAGATAATTGTTTGCTTAAATATCTCTTTTTCCGATCCTCATATCTTCCCACGGTCTTTGTAATTTCAAATTAAAATTATAGAAGTTCTTTTATGTATATACAACTTATATTTTACAAAATAATATTAAAATATTGTTTATAATGTAACTTCCATATGATCATAACATCACATTACACAAAATGCTTTCAGTTACATGAATTCTTTCTTCATCATGACTGAACACACTGTCACTCAATCTCTCAGTGTTCATATCTATAAACTGAATGTCATTATCAAAAGGAGCCATCTGTTCAAAGTTGGACATCATGAGTTGCTCAGTTCAGTTCAGTTCAGTCGCCCAGTCGTGTCCGACTCTTTGTGATCCCATGAATCGCAGCACTCCAGGCCTCCCTGTCCATCACCAACTCCCAGAGTTTACTCAAACTCATGCCCATCAAGTCGGTAATGCCATCCAGCCATCTCATCCTCTGTCGTCCCCTTCTCCTCCTGCCCCCAATCCCTCCCAGCATCAGGGTCTTTTCCAATGAGTCAACTCTTCACACGAGGTGGTCAAAGTACTGGAGTTTCAGCTTCAGCATCAGTCCTTCCAATGAACACCCAGGACTGATCTCCTTTAGGATGGACTGCTTGGATCTCCTTGCAGTCCAGGGGACTCTCGAGTCTTCTCCAACACCACAGTTCAAAAGCATCAATTTTTCAGCGCTCAGCTTTCTTCACAGTCCAACTTTCACATCCATACATGACCACTGGAAAAACCATAGTTTGACCAGATGGACCTTTGTTGGCAAAGTAATGTCTCTGCTTTTTAATATGCTATCTAGGTTGTTAGGCAACTTCTATGGCATATGTACCAAAACCTACTTGTCTGTTAGATTATTGATGCATTTTATTAAAAAATTGTTCCCTTTTTTGCTCTTTGAAGTCTCATTCAACAACTTAATTATCAAATAACTGAATTATAATTATTACATATATTTATGTATATATAAATATATAAAAATATAAAATTCATTTTATTATTGTATGTGAACAATATAAAAATGTTCCAGTTGGATCCCTCTCTCATCACAGAACATTTTATGATTGGTGTAAATTCCTAAAATTTGCTACTCTAGATTCAAACTATTATTCCAGAGATGAAACAAATTATCCCAGAAAAATTTTGTTTTTTTACAATGCAACCATCAAAAAGGTAGTAACTTTAATAGGACATTTCCATTCATCTTTATGCAAATAAATGGTAGACAGACAGACACCTCAAACAACAAAAATGTCAGTTATCAACCATGATGTACCAAGAATTGAGTAAAATAAGGATTATAGAATTTTAATGAGCTAAATTTTATTTTGAAAGTTTGATAAGAAAGTTTTAAACTATAAATTGTCTTAAATAATTTAAAATTTAATATTACTCTCTCTCTTGCCTACTTCATGTATGCATTTAGAAAATAGATCTTATTTGGTTCTTATGCATGTGCTTATTCTTTTTAAATATTTTATTTTTTTAGCCTATACAATTTATTTTTTAATTCATATATATATATATATATATATATATATATATATAAAAGAAAAATAGGCCTTTGTTAATTCCAGTGTCTTTAATTAAAAGTAATTTGAATATTTTATAACAAAGGAAATTATCACATTGTATTCAACTACTGTCTGCTTCCGGAAGCTGATGCTTTTAGCATGAATGCTTATGAATGGCAAGACTACAAGAAAAGTATAACTGGAATTCAGTATACATTTTTCTTATTTGATCAAACCACTGATAAAGTTCAATCCAAGGTATATTATATGTAGACTGACATTTGGGATCAAAATGACATCATGCAGTTCAGAATATTATGACATGAATTCCTACCTATATATTTAAATTTATATTGAGCAAATAATTTCTATTTGTGTGACTACAACTTTTCTAAGGCTTGGTTTTACTTTCATGATATTGTGTAATAAGTATAAAAAAGAGAGAGAAACAGTATGGACTAACAGAAGCAGAAGACATTAAGAAGAGATGGCAAGAATACAGAAGAACTATACAAAAAAAGATCTTCATGACCCTGATAAACATGATGGCATGATCATTCATCTAGAGCCAGACATCTTGAACTGCAAAGTCAAGTGGGCATTAGGAAGCATCACTACAAACAAAGCCAGTGGAGGTGATGGAATTCCAGTTGAGCTATTTCAAATTTTGAAAGATGATGCTGTGAAAGTGCTGCACTCAATATGCCAGCAAGTTTGGAAAACTTAACAGTAGCCCCAGGACTGGAAAATGTCAGTTTTCATCCAACCCAAAAAATGTTCAAATTACTGCACAACTGTACTCATCTCACTCACTATCAAAGTAATTCTCAAAATTCTCCAAGCCAGGCTTCAACAGTTCCTGAATCCTGAACTTCCAGATGTTCGAGCTGGATTTAGAAAAGGCAGAAGAACCAGAGATCAAATTGTCAAAATCTGTTGGATGATAGACAAAGCAAGAGAGGTCCAGAAAATCAACTATTTCTACTCCATTTACTATGCTAAAGCCTTTAACTGTGTGGATCAAAACAAACTGTGGAAAATTCTTAAAGAGATGAGAATACCAGAACACCTTACCTGTCTCCTGAGAAACCTGTATGGAGGTCAAGAAGCAGCAATTAGAACTGGACATGGAACACTAGACTGGTTCCAAATCGGGACAGAGGTACATTAAGGCTGTATATTGTCACCCTGCTTATTTAACTTATAGACAGAGTACATCATGAGAAAGGCCAGGCTGGATGAACTACAAGCTGGAATCAAGATTTCTGGGAGAAATATTAATAACCTCAGATATCCAGATGACACCACTCTTATGGTAGAAAGTGAAGAGGAACTAAAGAGCCTCTTGATGAAGGTGAAAGAGGAGAGTGAAAATCTGGCTTAAAACTCAACATTCAAAAAATGAAGATCATGGCATCTAGTCCCATCATTTCATGGCAAATAAGTGAGGAAATGATGGAAACAGTGACAGACTTTATTTTCTTGGGCTCCAAAATCACTGCAGATGGTGATGCAATCATGAAATTAAAAAACCCTAGCTCCTTGGAAGAAAAGCTATGACCAATCTAGACAACATATTAAAAAGCAGACACATTACTTTGCTGACAAAAGTCCATTTGATCAAAGCTATCATCTACTCAATAGTCATGTATGGATATGAGAGTTGTACCATAAAGAAAGCTGAGCGCTGAAGAATTGATGCTCTTGAACTGTGGTGCTGGAGAAGACTCTTGAGAGTCCCTTGGGCTCCAAGGAGATCAAACCAATCAATCCTAGATGAAATCAACCCCGAATATTCATTAGGAGGGCGAAGGGCTGACTCATTAAAATCTAAAGCTGGAAAAGTTTGAAGGCAGGAGGAGAAGGGGATGACAGCACGAGCTGGTTGGATGACATCACCGACTCAATGAACATGATTTTGGGCAAGCTCTGGGAGATTATGAAGTACAGGAAAGTGTGGTGTGTTTCAGTCCAGGACACAACTGAGCCAGACACAGCAGAACAACTGAACAACAGTAACAGTAATAAATACGAATGGTTTAACAAGTTAAAATTGTATTTTAATCTCCTGAGTCTTAATTGTTAAACTTAGTCTTACAGTTCTTTTTTTTTTTTTTACACAATATGATTATTACTAAATGGTAAATTGACAAAAATTAATGTAGAATTGAATGTGCTACATACATTTGTATATGAAATGTATGTCATCAATGCATGCATGTCACATAGAAATAAGTCTCTCTCTATAATTGCTTCACATATAACAAGCCAAATATTTAAATAGAATTTTCTATTTTCTAGATTAATATTGAGGGTTTCCTTTTTCTATTATAAAAATAAATCTCCCATTCTAGGCTAAGGGAATGGCTATCATACGTTAACCTATGGTTAAATATTAACTCATAGTTTACAAAATAAAATATAAAATATTAATTTATACTTTATAAGTTTATAATTTGTAAAGTATCTTCCTAATAATAATTAATCTTATAAGAATTTTTTCATTTATATTAAATCTACTGCCTTAGATTTAGCTAGTATTTAAGATAATTTTGTAATAAAATTCACATTTGTGTAGGGTTCTAGCATTCAGAATTATGGTCATCAGATATATATTTATCATTCACCAGTAGGGCGATCAGTTATAGATCTCCAAACTCTTCTGTTCCTAAGCATATTCATCCATAAATATTGTGACTAACTAAGCTCCTCTGTCCATGGAATTCTCCAGGCAAGAACACTGGAGTAGATAGCCATTCCTTTATCCAGAGGATCTTCCCAACCAAAGGAATCTAACCCCAGTTCCCTGCACTGCAGGCAGATTCTTTACTATCTGAGTCACCAGGAAAGCAACAAGTACCTTCTATGATTAATGTGACTCTAAATCTCTTTGATTTTAATTAAATAACCTGGGTGTCTGAATACTTAAAGAGTAAAATTTAATTTGATTTTGCTATTTCTACAAATATCACTTCAGATGTAAATAAGACTGTCAACATTTGAGTTTACTAGGCTCCTAAACCACATAGCAATGAACTAGAACTGCACTCTTTCCATAAACATAAGAGTAAATGGGGGCAGTCCCAAGATGGTGGAGAAATAGGACAGGGAGACCACTTTCTCCCCCACAGATTCATCAAAAGATCACTTGAATGCTGAGCAACTTCCACAAAACAACTTCTGAATGTTGGCAGAGGACACCAGGTACCCAGAAAGGAAGCCCATTCTCTTCAAAAGGAGGTAGGACAAAATATAAAAAACAGACAAAAGAGTTGAGGATGGAGATCCATCCTAGGGAGGGACTCACAAAGGAGGAGAAGTTTCCAAATAGCAGAAACTCTCTCACAGGCAGGTCTGTGGGGAGAGGGCAACATAACTGGGAGGATAAAACAAAACAAAACAAAACAAAAACAAAAAAAAAAACCCAGAGAATTGGCACCTAACTGCAACTGCCAGCGGAGAAGAAATAGCCCAGATGCTCGCATATGCTACCCATGAGCAGGGGCTGAACGGGAAGGTGTGGGCTGCATCATTGGTTCTTAGGGTAAGGACTGGGCCTGAATGCCCTGAGGACAATCTGAGGGAGCTAACATGAGATAGCAACCCAAACTGTGGGATCCCCAGAGAGGAAAAAAAAGAGAAATAACTTTCCTGCAAAAGGCTCTAACTTGCAGCCTGGCCCGCTCAAAGAACAGAGGGTTGAATGAATACCAAAGGAGAGCGAGCTGGCTGCATATAGGTCCCTCCACCCGACTGGAGGCAGAGAGGCAGGAGAGAGACAGCCAGAGCCGGAAGGCAAGGGGGTGCTCCAATCTCCGCCCCAGAGACTGGCATCCTCCATCAAACTGTGAGAGGGCTCCCAGTTGCTAACCAAGTCTTCCTGGGACAGTTGACATCTGCGAGGAGGGTCACAGCCTGAGATCAGCTCCCCAGAGGAGACAAACGGCACACTCGAGATGGTGCTCTCAAGGTGTACCTGGGGAACCAACTGGCCGGGACCAGGGAGGTGATTAAGATGAACGGCCCACCAGGGACGGTGCACTCACCAAGCACCTGATCGTTGAGCTGCTCAGACCTGGGAAAGGCACAAAATGCATGCTCAACTGAGTCTGTGCCCTTGCGGAGTACCCAAGAACCTGAACCAGAGTGGTTTAGGTTTGGGAAGTGCACAAAATGCACGGTCTGTTTTGGACAATGTCCTGCATAGCACCCTGGGGCCTGAGCAGTGTAGACCCAGGAAGCACATGTCGCTGTAAGTGGGGGCAAACCCAGTGTGGTCCCTACATTGTGAGTACTCCCCACACACATCAGTGATATTTGTTTGCAGTGCTCCTCCCTCCCCACAACACAACGGAACAAGTGAGCCTCAATAAGCGACCACCTTCGTCCGCTTGAGTCAGGGCAGAAATTAGACACCGAAGAGACTTGCAAACAGAGGAAGCCAAAACAAATAAAGAAGAGGGAACCACTCTGGAAGTGACAGGTGCAACAGATTAAAACTCCGTAGTTAACATTGACTAAGCATTGGAGGGGCCTATAGATCTTGAGAACAAGTAGAAGCTGGAACAAGGAAATATCTGAAACTGAACTGACCCCACACTGCCCACAACAGCTTCAGAGAAATTCTGAGATATATTTTAACCATTATCACTTTTTAATATTTTTTAAGTTCTTTATTACTCCTCTAATTTTCATTTTTATAACCTACTATTACCTTGCCAAAAAAGACCCTATTTTTAAAGCAAATTTCATATATACAATTTTTATAATTTTTGTGATGGATTTTGTTTTGTATTTTTAATGTATTGTTGAGAATCTAACCTCTACTCTAGACTTTTAATCTTTGCTTTTTGGTATGTTATCAATTTTGTACCTTTAAGAATTTAATCTTCAGTTTCCATTTTCACTTAGAGGTGTGATTACTAACTTGATTGTTCTCTTCTCTTTTGTCTCTTCCTTTTCTCCACAGGTTACCTCTTTCTCCTCCCTCCCCTTTCTCTTCTCTAAACTCTGTGAATCTCTCTGGGTGTTCTGGGCTGTGGAGGACACTTAGACAACTGATTACTGACTAGATTGGTCTCTCCCTTTTTGACTCCCCCCTCTGCTCCTCTTGGTCACCTCTATCTCCCTCCTCCCTCCTTCCTTCTCTATGTAACTCTGTGGATCTCTCTGGGTGTTCCACACCGTGGAGAGCACATAGAGACTTGATTACCAGCCAGATTACTCTCTCACCTTTTGACTTCCCCTCCTTCTCCCCCTAGTCACCTTTAACTCGCTCCTCCCTCTTCTCATCTCCTTGTAACTCTGTGAACCTCTCTGGATGTCCCTCACTGTTGAGAATTGTTTTACCATTAACCTAGATGTTTTATTATCTGTGCTGCATGGATGGAGAAGTCTTCAGGCTACTGTGAGAATAAGACTGAAAGCCAGAGACAGGAGGCTTAACTCCAAAACTTGAGAACATCAGAGAACTCCTGATTCCAGGGAACATTAAGAGACAAGAACTCATCCAAAAGCCTCCATACCTACACTAAAACCAAGCTCCACCCAAGAGTCAACAAGTTTCAGAGCAAGAAATACCACGTTAATTCTCCAGCGAAGCAGGAACACAACCCTGAGCATTAAAAGACAGGCTGTCCAAAGCCATACCAAACACACAGACACCCCAAAACTCACTACTGGACACTTCATTGCACTCCAGAGAGAAGAATGCAGCTCCACTCACCAGAACACATACACAAGTCCCCCTCACCAGGAAACCTTGAAAAGTCACAGGGAGCAGGCTCCACAATAAAGAGGAACCACAAACTGCCAGCCTACAGAAAGGGTATCTCAAACACAGCCATCTAAACAAGATGAAAAGGCAAAGGAACACTCAGCAGGTAAAGGAACATGATAAATGACCACCAAACCAAACCAAAGAGGCGAGAGGGAGTCTATCTGAAAAAAAGAAATCAGAATAATGATAGTAAAGATGACCCAAAATCTTGAAAGCAAAATGGAGTTACAGATAAATAGATTAGAGACAAGGATTGAGAAGATACAAGAAATGTTTAGTGAGGACCTAGAAGAAATAAAGAAGAATCAATCAATAATGAATAATGCAGTAACTGAGATCAAAAGCAAAGTGGGGGGAACAAACAGTAGAACAAATGAGGCAGAAGATAGGATAAGTGAGATGGAAGATAGACTGGTAGAAATAAATTAAACAGAGAGGGAAAAAGAAAAAAAAAAAAAAAAAAAATTAAAAGAAATGAAGACAAACTCAGAGACCTCTGGGACAATGTTAAATGCCCCAACATTCAAATCATAGGAGTCCCAGAAGAAGAAGATAAAAAGAAAGGGCAGGAGGAAATAAAATGGGGAAGGAAATAACCACCCAAGTCCAAGAAACCCACAGAGTCCCCAACAGGATAGACCCAAAGCGAAACACCCCAAGACACATATTAATCAAGCTAATGAAGATCAAACACAATGAGCAAATATTAAAAGCAGCAAGGGAAAAGCAACAAATAACACACAAGAAGATCCCCATAAGGATAACAGTTGACCTTTCAATGGAAACTCTTCAGGCCAGAAGGGAATGGCAGGACATACTTAAATGATAAAAGAGAAAAACCTACAACCCAGATTACTGTACCCAGCAAGGATCTCATTCAAATGTGAAGGAGAAATCAAAAGACTTACAGAAAAGCAAAAGCTGAGAGAATTCAACACCATCAAACCAGCTCTTCAACAAATGCTAAAGGGCCTTCTCTAGACAGGAAACAAAGAAAAGGTTTATAAACTCAAACCCAAAACAACAAAGTAAATGCCAATGGGATCATACTTATCAATAATTACCTTACATGTAAATGGGTTAAATGTCCCCAACTAAAAGACAAAGACTGGATGAATGGATACAAAAACAAGACCCCTATATATGCTGTCTACAAGTGACCCACCTCAAACCAAGGGGCACATACAGACTGAAAGTGAAGGGCTGGAAAAAGATATTTCATGCAAATGGAGACCAAAAGAGAGCAGGAGTATCAATACTCATATCAGATAAGATAGACTTTGAAATAAAAGCCATGAAAGACACAAAGAAGGATACTACATAATGATCAAAGGATCAATCCAAAAAGAAGATATAACAATTATAACTATATATGCACTCAACATAGGATCACCTCAATAAATAAGGCAAATGCTAACAAGTATGAAAGGGGAAATTAACAGTAACATAATAATAGTGGGAGATTTTAATATCTCACTCACACCTATGGATAGATCAACCAAACAGAAAATTAGCAAGGAAACATGAACTTTAAATGATACAATGAACCAGTTAGACCTAATTGATATCTATAGGACATTTCACCTCAAAACAATGCATTTTGCCTTTCTCTCAAGGGCACACGGAACATTCTCCAGAATAGATCACATTCTGGACCATAAATCTAGCCTTGGTAAATTCAAAAAAATTGAAATAATTTCAAGCATCTTTTCTGATCACAATGTGGTAAGATAGATGTCATCTACAGGGAAAAAAATCTATTAAAAATACAAACATATGGAGGCTAAATAACACGCTTCTGAATAGCCAACAAATCACGGAAGAAATGAAAAAGGAAATAAAAATACACAGAAACAAATGAAATTGAAACACAACAACCCAAAACCTATGGGATTCAGTAAAAAACAGTGCTAAGGGGAAGGTTCATAGCAATACAAGCTTACCTCAAGAAATGAGAAAAAAATCAAATAAATAGCCTAACTTCACACCTAAAGCAACTAGAAAAAGAAGAAATGAAGAACCCGAGGGTTAGAAGGAAAGAAATCATAAAAATTAAGGCAGAAATAAATGAAAAAGAAACAAAGGAGACTATAGCAAATATCAACAAAACTAAAAGATGGTTCTTTGAGAAGATAAATAAAATAGAGAAACCATTAGCCAAATTCATCAAGAAAAAAAGGGAGAAAAATCATATTAACAAAATTACAAGTGAAAATGGAGAAATCACAACAGACAACACAGAAATACAAAGGATCATAAGAGACTACAACCAGCAATGATGTGCAATAAAGTGGACAGCTTGGAAGAAATGGACAAATTCTTAGAAAAGTATAACCTTCTAAAACTGAACCAGGAAAAAATAGAGACTCTTAACAGACCCATCACAAGTATGGAAATAGAAACTGCAATAAAAAATCTTCCAACAAACAAAAGCACGGTCAGATGGCTTCATGAGTGAATTCTACCCAAAAAAATTAGAGAAAAGTTATCACCTATCCTACTCAAAGTCTTCCAGAAAATTGCAGAGGAAGGTAAACTCTCAATCTCATTCTATGAGGCTACCATGACCCTAATACCAAAGCCAGACAAATATGCCATAAAAAAAGAAAACTACAGGCCAATATCACTGATGAACATAAATGTAAAAATCCTCAACAAAATTCTAGCAAACAGAATACAACAACATACTAAAAAGATCATATATCATGACCAAGTGGGCTTTATCCCAGGGATACAAAGATTCTTCAAGATTCACAAATCAATCAATATGATACACCACATTAACAAATTGAAAGATAAAAACCATATGATTATCTCAATAGATGCAGAGAAAGTCTTTGACAAAATTCAACACTAATTTATGATAAAAACCTTCCAGAAAACAGGCATAGAAGGAATATACCTCATCCATATATGATAAAGCCATATATGATAAACCCACAGCAAACATTATCTTCAATGGTGAAAAATTGAAAGCATTTCCCCCAAAGTCAGGAACAAGACAAGGGTGCCCACTCTCACCAGTACTGTTCAAAATAGTTTTAGAAGTTTTAGCCACAGCAATCAGAGAAGAAAAAGAAATAAAAGAATCTATATTGGAAAAGAAGAAGTAAAACTCTCACTGTTTGCAGATGACATGATCCTCTTCATAGAAAACCCTAAAGACACCACCAGAAAATTACTAGAGGCAATCAATGAATATAGTAAAGTTTCAGGATATAAAATTAATACACAGAAATCCCTTGCATGCCTATACACTAACAATGAGAAAACCAGAAAGAAAAATTAAGGAAACAATCCTTGTCACCATTGTGATGAAAAGAATAAAATATTTAGGAATAAATCTACCTAAAGAAACAAACAATCTATATAGAAAACTATAAAATCCTGATGAAGGAAATCAAAGATGACACAAATAGGTGGAGAAATAGATCATGTTAATGGATTAGAAGAATCAATATAGTGAAAATGACTATACTACCCAAAGCAAAGTATGGATTCAATGCAATCCCTATCAAGCTACCAAAGGTATTTTTCACAGAACTAGAACAAATAATTTCACAATTTGTATGGAAATACAAAAAGCCTCCAATAGCCAAAGTTATCTTGAGAAAGAAGAATGGAACTGGAGGAATCAACCTGCCTGACTTCAGGCTATACGACAAAGCTACAGTCATCAAAACAGTATGGTCCTAGCACAAAGTCAGAAATATAGATAAATGGAACAGAATAGAAAGCCCAGAGATAAATCCATGCACTTATGGACACATTATCTTTGACAAAGGAGGCAAAAATAAACAACAGAGAAAAGACAACCTCTTTAACAAGTGGTGCTGGAAAAACTGGTCAACAACTTGTAAAAAATGAAACCAGGACACTTTATAACACCATACACAAAAATAAACTCAAAATGGATTAAATATCTAAATGTAAGACCAGAAACTATAAAACATCTAGAGGAAAACATAGGCAACACACACTCTGACATAAATCACAGCAAGATCCTCTATGACCCACCTCCTGGAGTAATGGAAATAAAAGCAAACATAAACAAATGGGGCTTAATTAAACTGGAAAGCTTTTGCACAATGAAAGAAACTATAAGAAAAGTGAAAAGACAGATTTCAGAGTGGGAGAAAATAATAGCAAATGTAGCAATGGACAAAAAATTAATCTCAAAAATATATAAACAGTTCATGAAGCTCAATGCAAGAAAAATAAAAGATCCAATTAAAAAATGGGCCAAAGAACTAAACAGACATTTCTCCAAAGAAGACATACAGATGGCTAACAAACACATGAAAAAATGCTCAACATCACTCAATATCAGAGAAATGCAGATCAAAACCACAATGAGGTACCATCTCACGCCAGCCTGAATGGGTGCTATCAAAAAGTCTACAAACAACAAATGCTGGAGAGGGTGAGGAGAAAAGGGAACCCTCTTACACTGTTGTTAGAAATGCAAACTAGTACAGCTACTATGGAGAACAGGGTGGAGATTCCTTTAAAAACTGAAAATAGAACCACCATATCACCCAGCAATCCCACTGCTGTGCATACACCCTGAAGAAACCAGAATTGAAAAAGACATGTGTACCCCAATGTTCATTACAGCACTGTTTACAATAGCTAGGACATGCAAGCAACCTAGATGCCCATTGACAGACAAATTGATAAGAAAGCTGTGTTACATATACACGATGGAATATTACTCAGCTGTTAAGAAGAACACATTTGAATCAGTTCTAATGAGGTGGATGAAACTGGAACCTTTTATACAGAGTGAAGTCAGAAAGAAAAACACAGTATATTAACACATATCTATGGAATTTAAAAAGATGGCAATGATGACCTTATATGTGAGACAGCAAAAGAGACACAGATATAAAAGAACAGACTCTGTTGGAGAAGGTGAGGGTGGGATGATTTGAGAGAATTGCATTGAAACATGTATATTACCATATGTGAGACAGATAACCAGTCCAAGTTTGATGCATGAAACAGGGCCCTCAAAGCCAGTGCACTGGGAAAACCCAGAGGGATGGGATGCAGAAGGAGGTGGGAGGGGAGTTCAGGTTGGGGAACACATGTGCATCCATTTATTATTCATGTAAATGTATGGCAAAAGTCACCACAATATTGTAAAGTAATTAGCTTCCAATTAAAATAAATAAATCTTTTAAAAAAGAGTAAATATAATAAGCAAAATTAATGAAAATATAAACATGTACACTGCAGCATTTTTTTAAAATTAAGTTACATTTTGGATTTATGGAAAGATTACTTCAGGAAATCATTTATGTGAAGAGTAAACTTTATATCCATTAAATTAAGTACATCCATTGAAAACTTTTGAAAGAATTTATGCAGTAACTAGAATATTGTCTGATCTCTATAAAATATATTTGTATATGAATCAAAACTATTTGCATATTCACTAATACTTTTAAAATTAATTTTAGAAGTTTTAAACCCTGTCTTAACACTTTTTACGATGACTATTAAAATTAGGCTCACAAAATATAGTTAATTATTGTTGTCTCCATCATGAACAATCCCAACTGTTAGCAGTTTCATATGTGAACACTTCACCTCTTTGCTTTGTTATCAAATCCAATAGATTTGGCAAAATGCATTTCATGGGAAAACAAGAAGATAGTTTGGTGATGGCCTTGCAACAGCATTGTTATTTCACAGCTGAGTAACCTCAGACTCTGCTTTTTGTGTTTCAGGTGGGTATGAAGAGGCTTAACGTGATCACATCTTTGAGTTAAAATTTTTATGTTTTTCTAGAACTAAGGTTTTCTAAGCAGTGCTGTTAGCTGTCATGGAGTAAGTATATTCTTATCATGCTGTCCTTTGAAGCATGACATCATGACTAAAGATGAGAACCCTATACTGGATTGCAGACACCTGAGCTGAATTTTGATGGACTTTCTGTAGCATGCTGTAATCTAGGGGGACAGAAAACCATGCCCATTGACTTACCAAAGGACCAACTGATGTTCTAAAGAGAAAGGAGAATAATTTCCTGAAAGACAAATGCTAAAAATGTCTAATTTTAAAAAAAAAGTCTAATTTATTAGATTAGTGAGTTCAGTTTTAACAATGATTACCTAATTGCAATATAAGGCACAGTCTTTGCTATAGTAATTTTTTTTCTAAACTCCAAATAAGCCTTAGAATAAAAAAAAATCACCTTTTATATAGCAATTACATAAGCAAAAATATTTATATTCTTACAGTTTTAAAATGTGACTAATCATGTTTTTATAAATAACTGTGTACTGTAAAATTATACAGGTAAGGATTCTGAAGTCCCCTAACATCACACAGCTAAAAGGTGGTCTCTAGCTAAATAATAATAATTTCTATCCTGGTTCCTAATAGTCATATTTTTATGTCTGTGTAGCTGTAATATTTCAGAGAATATACAAACAGATTTAATGGCTTGCTATTGCATTATTAGCATTTAAAAAATATTTTGTCATTTTTTAAGAATGTTGCCTTTTAGTGTTTCAAGGTACATTACAGGCATAAATGTTGAATTGTATAATACTTGTTTTAAGTATGCCAGGAAATTCCTATGAGAATTTATGAGTGACAGATTAACCTAATAGGATAAGCTCTATGGTTATAAAATATCTCGATTCCTGGTGTTAATCTCAACTTGCTTTCTATACTATAAAAACTTATAATAAATTATTTGATTGGAATGTTTTTTGTCTGTTTTCCAAGATCTTTTTATTAGAATGTTGAGGGGAAGAAAGTCAACTAATACAAAGCTGATATCATCACTCAAACATTACTCATAAAAAATGTTTTCTTTGTTTGCTCTGTCTGTTACTGTTTACTGGATACTACCTTATATGTTTGTTATAAAATAGTGAGGAAAAAAGAAACTGAAAAAAGAAAATATAAAGGGCAGATATTAAACCAATAATTGCATAAATCAATCATTTCAACTTTGACAAATGGGACAAACCACATGTTGATTCGAGTACTAATAATGGGTAATCTAGTTTAGGAGTTAGATAACAATCTCTAAAAAGTAACAACCTAGCTGAGTTCTGCAGAGAAGGCAATGGCACCCCACTCCAGTATTCTTGCCTGGAAAATCCCATGGACGGAGGAACCTGGTAGGCTGCAGTCTATGGGGTCTCTAAGAGTCGGACACGACTGAGCGACTTCACTTTCACCTTTCACTTTCATGCATTGGAAAAGGAAATGGCAACCCACTCCAGTGTTCTTGCCTGGAGAATCCTAGGGATGGGGGAGCCTGGTGGGCTGTCATCTTTGGGGCCACACAAAGTCGGATACGACTGAAGCAATTTAGCAGCAGCAGCAGCAGCAGCAGCAGCTGAGTTCTGAAGCGTGAGTAGTAATTGTGTAAGAAATGGGACATGGGAAAAAAACAGGAGGAGCACTCTGATGCAGCATATGTAAGCCTATGGCTGTTTAATGTTGACGTTTGGCAGAAACCAACACAATTCTGTAAAGTAATGATAATTAAAAAATAAATTAAAAAATAAATATGAAACAGATCTCCAGTCCAGGTTTGATGCATGAGACAGGGTGCTCAGGGTTGGTGCACTGGGATGACTCAGAGGGATGAGATGGGGAGGGAGGTGGGAGGGGGTTCAATGTGGGGAACACGTGTAAACCCATGGCTAATTCATATCAATGTACGGCAAAAACCACTACAATATTGTTAAGTAATTAGCCTCCAACTAAAATAAATAAATTAAAAAATAAAATAAAATAATAAATTGCTATAATGACAAATTTAAAAGAATTTTTGTTAAAGAAAGAAGCATAACATGTTTAAGCACCTTTGAAAAGCATAGTCAACTTAAACTTGAAATAGAAAGGATGTATTTTTGAAAACAGGTCACCACAGTTTACAATAACTTATTTAATTAAAATTAATTAACCCTTATTTATATTACCATTTTACAGATGAATTAACTAAGATATAGGTATAAATGTAAATTCACCAAAATAAATATATAACATACAGCAGAACAGGGATTTGAAAACCAGTTAGTTTGACTCCAAAATTTCTACTCTTTCAATATTATATCCAGTTTCTCATATAAAAAAGATAAACACTCTATAGAAAATAAGAATAGAGTGAATCAGCTTATTCACAAATAAGAAGTTACATGATTTTGGTAGGTAAGATATATAATAGTGATTCCATGAGCCATGCTGAAGCCTGGGACAAAAGGAAAAAGTACCTTACCTTTATGTATAGTTTGATGTTTTTCTTAAAATTTATATGCACTAAATTTTTTTTAAATGACATTAAAATGCCATTATCTTATTTATAAGCTTTCACTGCCACTTCGCATGTTGGGCAGAAGGTAAATGCCACAATCAACTCCTCTGTTCCATGCATATAGGAAGGAAAAAAGGAACAGTGGTTTGAGCCTATGTGTAAAGGAATGGTAACAGAATGAATCAGATAGGAAAATGGCTGTAGAGGAAAACAAGCAGATAAAAAGAATACTAAAGAAGAAATGACAGGCAGTCAAAGCTAAATATCATGGGAAAATGATGTATATTTTGGAGACGAGGTGGAGGAAGGAAAACTGGAAGATCAGGAAATATTGTTCAGAGTTTAGATTCCCTTTCTTTGGGATTGGAATGAAAAGTGACCTTTTCCAGTCCCGTGGCCAACAAAGAATGTTCAAACTACCACACAACTGCACTCATCTCAAACGCTAGCAAAGTAATGCTCAAAATTCTCCAAGGCAGGCTTCAACAATACATGAACTATGAACTTCCAGATGTTCAAGCTGGATTTAGAAAAGGCAGAAAAACCAGAGATCAAATTGCCAACATCCACTGGATCATTGAAAAGGCAAGAGAGTTCCAGAAAAACATCTTCTTTTGCTTTCTTGACTACACCAAAGCCTTTGACTGTGGGAATCACAACAAACAGTGGGCAATTCTTAAAGAGATGGGAATACCAGACCAGTTGACCTGCCTCCTGAGATATCTGTATGTAGGTCAAAAAACAACAGTTAGAACTGGACATGGAATAACAGACTGGTTCCAAATCAGCAAAGGAGTATGTCAAGGCTGTATAATGTCATCCTGCTTATTTAACTTGTATTCAGAGTACATCATGTGAAATGCTGGGCTGGATGAAGCACAAGCTGGAATCAAGATTGCTGGGAGAAATATTAATAACCTCAGATATGCAAATGACACCACCTTATGGCAGAAAGCGAAGAAGAACTAAAGAGCCTTTTGATGAAAGTGAAAGAGGAGAGTGAAAACCTGGCTTAAAACTCAACATTCACAAAATTAAGCTCATGGCATCTGACCCTGTCACTTCATGGCAAATAGATAGGGAAACAATGGAAATGGTGAGAGACGTTATTTTTGGGGGTGCCAAATCACTGTAGATGATGACAGCAGCCATGAAATTTAAAAAAGGCTTACTCCTTGTTCGTTGGAAGAAAAGCTATGACCAACCTAGACAGCATATTAAAAAGCAGAGACATTACTTTACCAACAAAAGTCCATCTAGTCAAAGCTATTGTTTTTCCAGTGGTCATGTATGGATGTGAGAGTTGGACTATAAAGAAAACTGAGCACTGAAGAATTGATGCTTTTGACCTGTGGCATTGGAGAAGACTCTTGAGAGTCCCCTGGACTGCAAGGAGATCCAACCAGTCCATCCTAAAGGAAATCAGTCCTGAATATTCATTGGAATTACTGATGCTGAAGCTGAAACTCCAATACTTTGGTACCAGATGCGCACAACCAACTCATTGGAAAAGACCCTGATGCTGGGAAAGATTGAAAGCGGGAGGAGAAGGGGACGACAGAGGATGAGATGGTTGGATGGCATCGCCGATGCGATGAAAATGAGTTTGACTAGACTCCAGGAGTTGGTGATGGACAGGGTAAGCTGGCATACTGTGGTCCATGGGGTCACAAAGAGTCAGACACATTGAGCAACTGAACTGAACTTAGATTTCCTGAGATCAAGGTTTAGGGGAAAGTGAAGCTACTCGCAATAATACAGAAAATGACTGAATACAAATCTGCATGATGTCAGTGAACTTACATTACCATTTGTAAAACTGATACCCAAAGGGAATTCACTGTGTAGCTCAGGGAACTCAAACAGGGGCTATGTGTCAAACTAGAGGGATGGGATGGGGAGGGAGATGGGAGTGAGGTTAAAAAGGGAGGGGATGCATGCACACCTATGACTCATTCATGTTGTTGTTTGACGGAAAACAACACAATTCTGTAAAGCAACTATCCTTCAATGAACAATTAAAAAAATAGAAAATCTTTTATAAATATTGCTATGATTGTACTTTAGGCTAATTACCTGCCCCAATAAGTATTACCGTTGTTTATTTAAATAAAAAATAAGTTTATTTGTTGAAGTCAAATATTCTAAGCCTACTTAAGTACTGTATGATATAGAATCAATGTATCATTTGTCAACTGCCAAAATATTTTTGTTGTTCTTGATGCCAAAATTTAATAAAGTGGATGAAATAAGAAAACAGTCCTTACACTCTGCTTCCATATTTGTTCGGAACAGGAACTCATTGCCATGTAATGAATATCTATAAACACTGATTTTTCAAACCTTAAAATATAATTATGAGTGATAATTTATAATTATTATCCGGGCTTCTCCCACAGTCTTTAACAGCTTCTGTGATAAATGATTGTTATGTGCAATATGGTATGTTAACAACTGAATTAAAACATTTTGGCCATATGTCTATCACTGCAGGCAAAGTCCAGGGGGATGATGTGAAGACAAAAACACAGGATAAATTCTCTTCATAATTACATGAAAATAGAAACTGATGGTTGACAGATAATAAACGAGATGTAAAATTATTGCTTCAAATGTTTGGAGACTAATAATTGGGGACAATAATGAAAAATATATTCAATGCCCAGGAGTTAAGGCAAATTTACACTCAGAAATATATGTACTTAACCAAAATTCTTCTTAATATGAGATCAAATGCAAAATTCACTAATTCAAACACAAGAGCTTCAACCCATAAATCTGGGTGAGGTTACACCTTTTTAAAACCGCAAATTGAAGTTAACAGATCAAAATCAATTAGGTCTGCTAATCTGTTCACAAAGGTGTAAATTCTTAATCAGAATTTATTACAAGGCTGACAATGTAATTTAACAGCAGTACTTAAATCTTGATCAGACAATTCAACTTTCAGACTCTATTCATTTTTTTTTCCCCCTTGAAGGAAATAAAAAGACAGTTTTAATGTTAGCATCACAAGGCAATTTTAACTTTAAGTATATATAATATATACCACGTGTTACACATAAATATAAGATATAATTTATATGTTAGAAATAGTATCACTTAGTACTGTGTTGCAGTCCATGTATTTGCAAAGAGTCGGACACAGCTTAGCAATGGAACAACAACAAATTAAGATTTGGGACACTTTTTTGTGAGAGCTGGCATTTATATTATGAACATTCTTTTATGTTGGAATGAATCAGGTGATAGTTTTCCCTAAAATTCCTATTTTGAAACCATATCGAGTATGTTCTCAGTCTTCTGTTATAAGGATTGATTCAGAGTAGTGTAGTGTCTTTTGAAATGAAGTCATCTGTATTATTCCCACTGCCATTGGTGACAAGAGATCCCATTAGCTTCAAATTGTTTACCAGAATTGGCCCCCTTAGGAGTTTTGCAAACTATACAATGCCTGGCGCCTTCAGAAAATGACACATGGAATATCTGTGGTAGTTGACGCTGGAGATTAAAATTTTATTTTTTGCTTTAACTGGATTGATGTTTATTGAGAGTCTTTTATAAGTTTAAAACAAGTTATTTGGAGTGGATATTTATAGATACTATAGAGATAAGAAGGGCTCACTTTGTCCTGGTAACTCAGTTCTGCCTTGGCTGACACAAGAACACCTATCACTCTTTGATGAAAATAAGCTCATGGAAAGTTAACTGTGTTAAATTTCTGAAATCTAATTTTGAAAAATACCTTACAATAGACTTTGGTTACATGTGAATACAGGCATATCTCAGAGAAACTGCAAGTCTTTTCCAGACTTCCACAATAAACAAAATGTCACAATAAAGCCAGTCATGCAAATTTTTGGTTTCCTAATGCATATAAAATTATGTTTACAGTATACTGAAGTCTATTAAGTGCACAATAACATTATTTCTCTAAAAAAATATTGTACATATGTTAATTTTAAAATTTGTTGTTGTTCAGCCACTCAGTTGTGTCCAACTCTTTGTGACTACATGAACTGCAGCATGGCAGGCTTCCCTGTCCTTCACCATTTCCCAGAGTTTGCTCAAATTCATGTCCATTGAGTCCATGATGCCATCCAACCATCTCATCTTCTGTCGCCCCCTTCTCCTCTTGCCCTCAATCTTTCCCAGAATCAGGGTCTTTACAATGACTCAGCTCTTTGCATCAGGTGGCCAAAATATTGCAGCTTTGGCTTCAGCACCAGTCCTTCCGATGAATATTAAGGGTTGATTTCCTTTAGGACTGACTGGTTTGATCTACTTGCTGTCCATGGAGCAAGGAAATTTATTTGTGTACATTTATTTTATATACATAAAAACAATGTACACACCTCAATTAAAAATTACCTCATTGTTTAAAAATGCTATTTATTATCTAACCCTTCAGTAAACCCTAATATTTTTTTCTGGTGGAGAGTTTTACCTAGAAGTTAATGGCCACTGATTGATCAAGTTGGTGGTTGCTGAAGGTTTAGGTAGCTGTGGCAAGACAACAGTGAAGTGTCCTGCATAGACTGATTCTTCCTTTCATGAGTTGTTTTTTCTGTTTTTTGTTTTTTGTTTTTTGTAGCTTTGGTACCATTTTACCCACAGCAGAAATTCTTTCAAAATTGGAGTCAATCTTCTCAACCCTGCCACTTTTTTACTAAGCTTGTGTAACAAACATCTTGTTGTCAGTTCAACAATCCTCACAGTATCTTCACCAGGAGTAAATTCTATTGCAAAAAAACAACTTACTTTGCTAATTCATAAGAAAGAGATTCTCATTTGCTAAAGTGTTATCATTGAATCAGTGAGTGTTAGTTGCTCAGTCTCATCCAACTCTTTGTGACCACATGGACTGTAGCCCACCAGGCTCCTCAATACAAGGAATTCTCCAGGCAAGAATACTGCAGTGGATAGCCATTCACTTCTCCAGGGGGTCTTCCTACGCCAGGGATAGAACTTGGGTCTCTCAAATTGCAGGCAGATTCTTTACTGTCTTAGTCACCAGGGAAGTCCCAACGTGTTGTCAAGAGATTATAGCAATTCAGTCATGTCTTCAGGCTCCATTTCTAACTTTAGGTATCTTACTGTTTCCACTACATCTGCAGTTTCTCACTCCACTGAAGTCTTGAGTCCTTCAAAGTGCCATCCATGAGGATCAAAACTGAATTCTAAACCTCTGAGAAGTGAAAGGCAAAAGAGAAAAGGAAAGATATACCCACCTGAATCCAGAGTTCCAAAGAATAACAAGGAGAGATAAGAAAGCCTTCTTAACTCATCAATGCAAAGAAATAGAGGAAAACAATAGAATGGGAAAGATTAGAGATCTCTTCAAGAAAAGTAGGGATACCAAGGAAGTATTTCACGCAAAGATGGGCACAATAAAGGACAAAAACAGTATGGACTTAACAGAAGCAGAAGATATTAATAAGGGGTGGCAAAAATACCCAGAAGAACTATACAAAAAAGATCTTCATGACCCAGATAATCACGATGGTGTGATCACTCACCTAGAGCCAGACATCCTGGAGTGTAAAGTGAAGTGGGCCTTAGGAAGCATCACTATGAACAAAGCTAGCGGAAGTGACGGAATTCCAGCTGAGTTATTTCAAATCCTAAAAGATGATGCTGTGGAAGTGCTGCACTCAATATGCCAGCAAATCTGGAAAACTCAGCAGTGGTCACAGGACTGGAACAGGTGAGTTTTCATCCCAATCCCAAAGAGAAGCAATGCCAAAGAATGTTCAAACTACAGCACAATTGCACTCATTTCACATGCTAGCAAAGTAATGCTCCAAACTCTCCAAACTAGGCTTCAGCAGTACATGAACCGAGAATTTTCAGATGTTCAAGCTGGATTTAGAAAGGGCAGAGGAGACAGAAATCAAATTGCCAACATCTCTTTTTAATAGCAACATCAAATTGCCAACAAAAGCAAGAGAATTCCAGAAAAATACCTATATCCTTTTTATTGACTATGTCAAAGTCTTTGACTGTGTGGATCACAACAAACTGTGGAAAATTCTTCAAGAGATGGGAATACCAGATCACCTTACCTGCCTCCTAAGAAATCTGTATGCAGGTAAAGTAGCACCAGTTAGAACCATACATGGAACAACATGTTGGGAAAGGAATTTGGGAAAGGAATACATCAAGGCTGTATATTGTTACCCGCTTATTTAACTTATATGCAGAGTACATCATGAAAAATACCAGTCTGAATGAAATACAAGCTGGAATCAAGATTGCTGGGAGAAATATTAATAACCTCTGATATGCAGATGACACCACCCTTGCAGCAGAAAGCAAAGAGGAACTGAAGAACCTCTTGATGAAAGTGAAAGAGGAGAGTGAAAAAGTTGGCTTCAAGCTCAACATTCGGAAAACTAAGATCATGGCATCTGGTCCCATCACTTCATGGCAAATAGATGGGGAAACAATGGAAACAGTGACAGACTTTATTTTCTTGGGCTCCAAAATCACTGCAGATGGTGACTGCAGCCATGAAATTAAAAGACCCTTGTTCCTTGGAAGAAAAGCTATGACCAACCTAGCAGCATATTAAAAAGCAGAGACATTACTTTGCTGACAAAGGTCCATCTAGTCAAAGCTATGATTTTTCCAGTAGTCATGTATAGATGTAAGAGTTGAAACACAAAGAGAGCTGAACGCTGAAGAATCGATGCTTTTGAGCTGTGGTATTGGGGAAGACTCTTGAGAGTTCCTTGGACTGCAAGGAGATCAAACCAGTCAATCCCAAAGGAAACCAGTCCTGAATATACACTGAAAGGACTGATGCTGAAACTGAAACTGAAGCTCCAATACTTTGGGCACCTGATGGGAAGAACTGACTCATTGGAAAAGACCCTGATGCTGGGAAAGATTGAGGGCAGGAGGAGAAAGGAATGACAAAGATGAGATAGTTGGATGGCATCACTGACTCGATGGACATGAGTTTGTGCAAGCTCTGGAAGCTGGTGATGGACAGGGAAGCCTGATGTGCTGTAGTCCAAGTGGTTGCAAAGAGTCAGACACAACAGAGTGACTGAACTGAACTGAAACTTCTGATTATGTCAATTTCTTCTCTTGAGTCATGAATGTTTTTAGTAGCATCTAGCATGGTGAATCCTTTCCAAAAAGTTTTCAATTCACTTTGCCCAAATTAAGCAGTGCCTTCATGTTAAGTAGCTTCCATCATATTCATTCTTTGAGACCCCAGGGACAGTAGTCTGCCAGGCTCCTCTGTCCATGGGATTCCCCAGTTAAGAATAATGGAGCGGGTTGCCACACCCTCCTACAGGGGATCTTCCACGGAGGGAAGAATCACTATCCATGTCAGATTATGAAATATACTTCTTAAGTAATAACATTTGATATTCAAATCACTCTTTTATCCATATCCTGCAGAATGGATAATGTGCCAGCAGGCATAAAAGCAACAATAATCTCACTGTATGGGCAACAGTCCATGGGGTCACAAAGAGTCGGACTCAACTTACTGATTGAATAACAACAAAATATCTCCATTGGAACCTTTGGGTGATCAGGTGCATTGTCAATGGACTGTAATATTTTGAAAAAAGAAAAAGAAAATTTTATTTTCTGAATAGTAGGCCTCAACAGTGAACCTCCAATATTCAGCAAACCATGTGGTAAACAAGCATTCTGTCATTCAGGCTTTGCTACTCCATCGATAAAGCACAGATGGAGTTAATTATCCCAAGTCCTAAGGGCCCTAGCATCTGTAGAATGGTAAATGAGTATTTGCTTCAACTGAAAGTCACCACTTGTATTAGCCTCTAACAAGAAATTCAGCCTGTCCTTTGGAGTTTTGAAGCCAGGCACTGACTTCTCCTCTCTAGCTACGAAATTTTTACATGACACCTTCTTCCAATATAAGACTGTTTCATCTACATTGAAAGTATATTTTCACTGTAACCACCTTCATTAATTATCTCAGCTAGATCCGGATAACTTGTTGCAGCTTCTGCATCGGCACTTGCTGCTTCACCTTGCATTTTCATACTATGGAAACAGTTTCTTTCCTTAAACCTCATGAACAAATGTCACCTATCTTCCAACTTTTCTTCGGTAGCATCCTCACTTTTCCTGGCCTTTAGAGAATTGAAAAGCACTAGGGCCTTCCTCTGGGCTTCTCAGGTGGCTCAGTGGTAAAGGATTTGCCTGCCAATGCAGAAGACACAGGAAACGTGGGTTTGATCCCTCGGTCAGGAAGATCCCCTAGAGGGGGGCGTGGCAACCCGTTCATTTTCCTGCCTGGAGAATCCAATGGACAGAAGAACCTCGTGGGTTACAGTCCATAGGGTCACAAAGAGTTAGACAAGATGGAAGTGACTGAGAACAAGCATGAGGGCCTTCCTCTGGACTCGGCTTTGGCTTAAGGGAATGTTGTGGCTGATTTGATGTTTTATCCAGACGAGTCAAACTTTCTTGATAAGAATAAGGCTGTCTCACTTTTTTTTTTTTTTTTAAACCATTCATGTTGTCAATGGAGTAGCAGTTTTAATTTCCATTAAGACCTTTTTCTTTGCATTTACCACTTGGCAAACTGGCTGGAACAAGAGGCTTACTTTTGGCCTATCTCTGCTTTCAACATAACTTCCTCACTAAGCGTAATAATTTCTAGATTTTAATTAAAATGAGAGCTGTATAACTCTTGTTTTGATTTGTATACTTAGGGGCCATGACAGGGTTATTAATTGGCCTAATTTTTAATATTCTTGTGTCTTATTGAATAAAGGAGGTTCAAAGAGATGAAGAAAATTGGAAAGGCAGTCTGATGCGGTAAGTCAGAAAATACACAATATTTATCAATTAAGTGTGCCATCTTATTAATATATCGTGTCCCAAAAGTCATGCTAGTAATATCAAAGATCACTGACAAATAAAATAATGATGCAAAAGTTTGAAGTATTATGTGAATTATCAGAACATGGTACAGAGATACAAATGAGCAAATATTGTTGGAAAAAGGCCTCCTTTATGCAGGCTTGCTTTATTTAATTTGCAAAAATTGCAATGTTTGCAAAGTACAATAGAACAAAGTGCAATAAAATGAGATATGCCTTGATTCATGATGACTTCCTAATATGGAAAAAAACTGATTTATACCTGTAGATTTTTGTTTCTCTTAATTTCAGAAAATTTCTACTCAAAACTGAATCAAACTAGCACAAGAAAAATTGCACCATTTATATATTAGCATTTATTGGAAGCCTACTTTTAATGATGGATTCTCAGGTTAATATAGGCATGAGTGAGATAAATATAATACCTGCTTGAAAAAAAGTCCACCTAATTCATTATAGAAATAGCCACAAATCTCAGAAATTTATTTTAGTACTATGAAGGTAATAAAAGCCAAATCATTGATTATTCGATGAAGAAATTGCAGTCCACAAACTTTGGATGGTTTGTCAAAGTTCATAAGTAATTACTATCAGATTGATCTAAGACTCAAGTCTTCTAAATGTGCCTAACGTGGCATAATTTTACCAGTATGTTAAATTTCCAATTATTATTCACTCCTAGAATTATTGAAGATAAAGGACTGACATACATTTTTGTTACTTTGAAGTTTTTTATTTTTTCCTAAAAATATTGTGCTTATGTATGTACAGAGAGAGAGAGACCCTAAAAAGATGACCTAAAAATTTTCAAAGAAAAAGTCACTGCTAATACTAACCTAACACTAATTAGAAACGTGAATTTCCAGGGAAAAACACAGTTTGGGGAAAATCTGCCTTCAAGTATTAATTTTCAGTACTCATTTTCTATGGCTGAGATGATAAAGGTTCACAATGTCAAAGAAGCATTATACAGACATCAGTTTTCTAATAGATGCCAGAGCAGAAAATGTTTCAGTTAATCTGATTGATTTTCAAGCTATTTTGAAACCACCGGTGGACTTTGGAAAGCCTCCTAAAGAGGATTTGTTTTCAACAACTCCTCAGGTTAAAACCGTTAACAGCTGGATTAAGTGTTGTATGTTAAGTGACCTGAAAGAGAAAGGGAGACAGCACAAATGAATAATTTGCAGAAATACTTTATTCCCACTAAAAACACAGACCAAAAACAAACAAACAAACAAACAAAAAACAAAAAAAAAGAAGACAAACTTGACTACTGAATTTTTGGAATTGGAAGTGATCTTAGGTAAAATTGGGATAATTTCTATCTGTTAAGCATTTTGCTAAGTACTTCATTATTTAACTGTAATTCTCACAATGCATTATAAGCAGAATAGTAATATCCTCACTGACTGATGTATAAATGAGAGTATCTGAATTTCATTTTCTTTTTCAAATAAGAGAGCTAAAATTTGGAAGGAGACCTGACTTCCTCCACACATACAATAATCTCTCTTATATCCCTTAAATACTTGTAGGTTTCCCTGGTGGTTCAGGTGGCAAAAAATCTGTCTGAAATACAGGAGATCCTGTTTCAGTCTCTGGGTTAGGAAGATCCCCTGGAGAAGGGAATGGCTACCCACTCCAGTATTATTGCCTGGACAATTCCATGAACAGAGGAGCCTGACAGACTACAGCCATGGGATCACAAAGAGTTGAACACGACTTAGCAACTATCACTCACAACGGTCTCAACAACAGCAGAGTTTAGCAGTTTAGTGAATTAGGACTTCTGACTCGCCTGGTCTCCCACTTCTGGTTTAGCATTTAATTACCTTCATAAGGGCTTCCGTTGTGGCGCAGCTGGGAAAGAATTTACCTGCAATGCGGGAGACCTGGGTTCAATCCCTGGGTTGGAAAGATCCCAGGGAGAAGGGAAAAGTTACCCATTCCAGTATTCTGGTCTAGAGAATTCCATGGACTGTTAGAACCGGACATGGAACAACAGACTTGTTCCAAATTGGGAAATGAGTACATCAAGGCTGTATATCATCTCCCTGCTTATTTACCTTATATGCAGAGTACATCATGCAAAATGTAGGGCTGGATGAAGCACAAGCTGGAATCAAGATTGCTGGGAAAAATATTAATAATCTCAGATATGCAGATGACACAACCCTTATGGCAGAAAGTGAAGAAAGAACTAAAGAGCCTCTTGATGAAAGTGAAAGAGGAGAGTGAAAAAGTTGGCTTAAAACTCAACATTCAAAAATTAAGATTATGGCATCAGGTTCCATCACTCCATGGCAAACAGTTGGAGAAACAATGGAAACAGAGACAGACTTTGTTTTCTTGGGCTCCAAAATCACTGCAGATGGTGACTGCAGCCATGAAATTAAAAGATGCTTGCTCCTTAGAAGAAAAACTATGGCCAGCCTAGATAGCATATTAAAAAGCAGAGACATCGCTTTGCTGAAAGAGTCCATCTAGTCAAAGCTATGGTTTTTCCAGTAGTCATGTATGGATGTGAGAGTTGGACTATAAAGAAAGCTGAGCACCAAAGAATTGATGCTTTTGAACTGTGGTATTGGAGAAGACTCTTGAGAGTCCCTTGGACTGAAAGGAGATCAAACCAGTCAGTCCTAAAGGAAATCAATCCTGAATATTCACTGCAAGGACTGATGCTGCAGCTGAAGCTCCAATACTTTGGCCACCTGATATGAAGAACTGAGTCATTGGAAAAGACCTGATGCTGGGAACATTGAAGGCAGGAGATGAAGGGGACGACAGAGGATGAGATGGTTTGATGGCATCACTGACTGGATGACTTGAATAAGCTCTGGGGGTTGGTGATGGACAGGGAAGCCTGATGTGTTGCAGTCCACGGGGTGACAAGTAGTCGGACATGACTGAGAGACTGAACTGATCTACCTTCACAAATACCATATATATGTGTATGGAAATAGATGGCTAGGTACATAGACAGTTTCATAGATAGATTTAAGATAGATATGAAAATATGTATCTTGAAAATGTGAGCAGGAAATTTGTAGGATTCTAATAATAATTATTACTAAAGTTAACAATAATAAATTATATAAACATACTTTGAAGTTGTTCTGCAGTAGAAATATTAACACTTATTTTTTTTATTTCAATAAAACAAGATTTACATAATATTCCACTTAAAAAAAAAAAGCCCATGTACTCTCTTATTGCTGTTTTAAGTATAAATATACATTTGTGCACGTGCGCTAAGTTGCTTCAGTCATGTCTGACTCTTTGTGACCCAATGAAATGTGGCTGGCCAGGTTCCTCTGTCCATGGGATTTTCCAGGCAAGAACATTGGAGTGGATTGCCGTTACCACATCCAGGGGATCTTCCTGACCTGAGGATCAAACCTATGTCTCTTATTTCTCCTGCATTTATACAACTAGTTCAGATATGATCATATCCTATTACATAATGAACATTTTAAAAGACATATAATTAACATTTCTATTTGAATTGATTTTTATTTTTCATACACATTTGACTTTTACTTCAGGGAAACTGTTCATTATGCGCATACTGGTTTAAAAGCACAGGAAGTTCTTTTTATGCTATTTTCTATAATAAAATATTTCTACGAGTACAAAAGAAAAAAAACACTTTTTGAATAATATTTACATCTATGTATCAGATTTTCCTTTCTATGTAAATAAAGATGAAATTAAAACAAGATAATTCAAATTTTTGTTTCTATACATAATAGTCATTTATGTTCAGCTTGGCAAAAATTAAAAAAATAAAGAAGACAAAAATAATCCGCAATTTATTCATTTAGCAATAATTACTGATGTCTTTATTTTGCCTACAAAAGTCCATGTGATTGTGTCTGTGTGAATGTGTATGTGTAAACATATGGTGTACTTACATCCAGGACATGATTTTCCATATCATTACATGAAAAAGACTTCTGTGTGAATAAATTTTGTAGAAAAGTATAGATAACAATGACTTAATTTTATGAAGTAAAATTTAAACCAGGCTTAGTTCAAACTGAGAAATATTACTTACAGGTATCATTTTAAGTTTAAAAGACAGATGGAGTATGCTAATCTCTGCCATTATCTGTTTCACTAATATTTTATATAATAAATACCTTCCACATTTCATTTGTCTCATTGCTTGTCATATAGAAAATTAGCAGTTTTTAGCTCTGGGAGTTGGTGATGGACAGGGAGGCCTGGCGTGCTGCGGTTCATGGGGTGGCAAACAGTTGGACATGACTGAGTGACTGAACTGAACTGAACTGGATATCAAGTTAAAATATTAGTTTAAAATATTACATGTCAATGAACAACAAAAAATGAAATATGCTTGGGAAAATGCATAATTTTTATTTCCTGCCTTATAAACGTTTCCATCTTCCAAATTCTTTGGGGTCAACATACAGTACTTTTATAATCAGAAAAATAAACATTATGATATTTGAGAAGTTGATGAAATTTAGCTAGATCACGAAACAGAGGATGAATTATTTGAATGGACTTTTTAGAGAATAAAAGTTATTTTAAAAAGTCAAATGACTTAGAGAATTTACAAGTTGTTTCATATAAAAAGTTTTCAATATCTAGCTGTTTAAAGTAAAAAGCAAGATATAAAGTAATTTGCCAGCTTCAGATTCAATATGACAGAAATCGACTGAGGTTGATCATATTAACAGGAGCCAATAGTTTGTATATAAATATTAAGGATATCTTGAAGAGGAGATGTACTACAAAATGAAATTTTCATGAAGACTCATTACAGAGTGTCTTACAGTCAAAAAGAAACAAAGGACCTCAAATTTTGAATGCCAATCGCTAGACCAGTTCAGTTCAGTTGCTCAGTCATGTCCAATTCTTTTCAACCCCATAGTCTGCAGCACACCAGGCTTCCCTGTCCATCACCAACTCCTGGAACTTGATCAAATTCATATTCATTGTGTCGGTGATGCCATCCAACCATCTCATCCTCTGTCATCCCCTTCTCCTGCCTTCAATCTTTCCCAGCATCAGGGTCTTTCCCAGTGAGTCAGTTCTTTGGATCAGGTGGCCAAAGTATTGGAGCTTCAGCTTCATCATCAATCCTTCTAAAGAATATTCAGGACTGATTTTCTCTAGGGTTGAATGGTTTAACTCCTTGCAGTCCAGGGAACTCTCAAGAGTCTTCTCCAACACCACAGTTCAAAAGCATCAATTCTTCTGTGCTCAGATTTCTTTATAGTCCAACTTTCATATCCATACATAACTACTGGAAAAACCATAGCTTTGATGAGACAGATTTTGTTGGCAAAATAATGTCTCTTCTGTTTAAAATGCTGTCTAGGTTAGTCATAGCTTTTCTTCTAAGGAGCAAGCATCTTTTAATTTCATGGCTGCAGTCACCATCTGCAGTGATTTTGGAGCCCAAAAAAATAAAGTCTATCACTGTTTCCATTGTTTCCCTACCTATTTGCCATGAAATGATGGGACCAGATGCCATAATCTCGGTTTTCTGAAGGTGGTTTTCTGGAACTCTTGCTTTTTCGATGATCCTGTAGATGTTAGCAATTTGATCTCTGGTTCCTCTGCCTTTTCTAAGTCCAGTCTTGAACATCCGGAAATTCAGGGTTCAGGTACTGTTGAAACCTGGCTTGGAGAATTATGAGCATTACTTTGCTAGCCTGTGAAATGAGTGCAGTTGTGCTGTAGTTTGAACATTCTTTGGCATCATTGCCTTTCTTTGGGATTGAAATGAAAACTGACTTTTCCAATTCTATGGCCACTGCTGAGTTTTCCAAATTTGCTGGCATATTGAGTGCAGCACTTTCATAGCATCATCTTTTAGTATTTGAAATAGCTCAGCTGGAATTCCATCACCACTACTGGCTTTGTTCGTAGTGATGTTTCCCAATGCCCACTTGATATCACAGTCCAGGATGTCTGGCTCTAGGTGAATGATCACACCATCATGGCTATCTGGGTCGTGAAGATCTTTTTTGTATAGTTCTTCTGTGTATTCTTGCCACCTCTTCTTAATAACTTCTGCTTCTGTTAGATACATACCATTTCTGTCCTTCATTGTGCTCATCTTTGTATAAAATACTCCCTTGGTATCTCTTATTTTCTTGAAGAGATCTCTAATCTTTCCCATTCTATTGTTTTCCTCTATTTCTTTGTACTGATCACTGAGGAAGGTTTTCTTATCTTTCCTTTTCTCTCTTGCTTTTCACTTCTCTTCTTTTCTAAGCTATTTTTAAGGTCTCATCAGACAACCATTTTGCCTTTTTTGCATTTCTTTTTCTTCTGTATGGTCTTGATCACTGCCTCCTATACAGTGTCATGAACCTCTTTTCCATAGTTCTTCATGCACTCCGTCTATCAGATCTAATCCCTTGAATTTATTTTTCACTTTCACTGTATAATCATAAGGGATTTGATTTAGGTCATACCTGAGTGGTCTACTGTTTCCCTACTTTCTTCAATTTAAGTTGGAATTTGGCAATAAGGAGTTCATGATCTGAGCCACAGTCAGCTCCC
This sequence comes from Dama dama, assembly GCF_033118175.1. Lineage (NCBI taxonomy): Eukaryota > Metazoa > Chordata > Mammalia > Artiodactyla > Cervidae > Dama > Dama dama. The sequence goes on from NC_083697.1 coordinate 56,655,431, forward strand.
AGTCTTTTTTTGCTGACTGTAGAGTTTCTCCATCTTTGGCTGCAAAGAATATAATCAATCTGATTTTGGTATTGACCATATGGTGTTGTCCACGTGTAGAATCTTCTCTTGTGTTGTTGGAAGAGGGTACTTGCTATGACCAATGCATTCTCTTGGCAAAACTCTGTTATCCTTTGACCTTCATTCTGTACTCCAAAGCCAAATTTGCCTGTCACTCCAGGTATCTCTTGACTTCCTACTTTTGCATTTCACTCCCTTATATTTAAGAGGACATTTTTGGGGGGTGTTAGTTCTAGAAGGTCATGTAGGTCTTCATTGAACCTTCCAACTTCAGCTACCTCAGCATTACTGGTCAGGGTATAGACTTAGATTACTGTGATACTGAATGGTTTGCCTTGGAAACAAAAGAGATCATTCTGTCATTTTTGAGATTGCATTCAAGTACTGAATTTTGGACTCTTCTGTTGACTATGATGGCTACTCCATTTCTTCTAAGGGATTCTTGCCCACAGTAGGAGATATAATGGTCATCTGAGTTAAATTCACCCATTCCAAATTATACAGTCCATGGAATTCTCCAGGCCATAATACTGGAGTGGGTAGCCACTCCCTTCCCCAGGGGATCTTCTAAACCCAGGGGTCAAACCCAGATCTTCCACATTGCAGAAGGATTTTTTACCTGCTGAGCCACCAGGGAAGTCCATTATTACTGGAGTGGGTAGCCTATCCCTTCACCAGGCAATCTTTCACACCCAGGAATCAAACCAGGGTCTCCTGCATTGCTGGTGGATTCTTTACCTGCTGAGTTACAAGGGAAGCCTTTAAATTTGGGGAAGGAAGTAGTTAAACAATTTTCTGAAGCTCTCATGGCAATTTGTTATTTTCCTATTGCTGCTCTAACAAATTACCACAAGTTCATTGGCTTAAGATAATAAGATGAATTTAATATCTGTAAGTTCAATGGGTCAGAAATCTGAAATTGGATAAAATGAACACAGTAGAAAGGAAGAATTCCTTCCAGAGACTCTAGGTTGTAACCTGTTTTCTTGCCTTTTCCAATTTTTAGAGACCTCCATCATTTGTTGGCTCTGGCTTCATTCTTTCATCTTGAAAGCCAGCAAAATATGCCTGAGTCCTTCCCATGCTGTTATTTCCCAGGTCCTCTGCTTCAGTTATCACATCTTCTTCTCCAACTCTGACTCCTTTCTGCCTCATTCTTCTTTTAATCCCTAGTTGATTACACTGAAATCAATTGGATAATCCAGGATTATCTCCCTATTTTAAGGATGCCTGATTAGCAACCTTAATTCCATCTGTAACCTAATTCCCCTTTGACATGGGTTATGGATTGAATTTTGTGACCTCAAAAGATATGTTCAAGTCCTAACACCTGGTATCTTCTAATGTGACCTTATTTGGAAATAGAGTCTTTGCAAATATAATTAAATTGAGGTCATTAGAGTTTTCCCTAATCCAATATGACAGGTTTTCTTATATGAAGAGGGAAATCTGGACACAGACATATAGAGAGAGTGTGTAATAATAATAATAATAATAATAAAGGCAGATATTTTAGTGATGAAGCTGCAAACAAGATATGCCAACCAGAACTAGGAAGAGACAAGGCAGGATTCTACCCAGTTTCCAAGGTAGCATGACTGTGCTTTTGCCATAATTTTGGATGTTTCACCTCCAAAACTATGGGAGAATAAATTTATGTTTTTAGCTATCTATTTGTAGTATTCTGTTACTAGAATTAAAAAAAAAAAACTAATATATATTCACTAATTTACTGGACTAGAAAATAAACATACTTGAAGAGCTCTCTGGCAGTCTACTTACCACAGGTAGAAAGTGACTTCTGAAGTTGACTTAAATGTGGCAGTGTTCTGAATAATATTTAGAGGAAAATATACTGTCCTCAAGGCATCTTTGGTGGATATCCAAAAGCTTAGTTGGTATTAAGAAAATAACCTTATATTCCTAGAGAAATTGTCCAAAATAGGCTGTTAATGTGTTACCCAAAATGTTTCCCACAACCTTGATTCACATAAGATTAATGATTAACACCAATTATTTAAGATATCTAAACTCCTTGGAATATAAGCTGGTGTGGCTCTTTCCACTCCTGATTACTTTTTACATGAGGGATATTCTCTAATGATGCATTCTTTTTTGCCTCATTTTGTTTTCTTCATTATGTGTCAAAAAGATGAATTTTGAAGAGCAATTAAGTATCTGTAGCTCTCTGTGCCATTAGCTTAACAGTAAAATCACCATGCAGGAAACATCTAGTGCCCCGTTACTGCCAGGGACTGTATTATGAGCTATATGTTATGTCCCCCCAAAATTCATATATTGAAGCCCTAGCCCCTGATGTGATGGTATTGGGAGGTGGAGCCTTTGAAAAGGTTTGAATTAGGTAATGAGGGTAGAACATTCATGATGGAATTAGTGTCCTTTTAAGAAGAAGAAGAGAGTAAAGGTCATGAGCATACAGAGAGAGAAGTCAGTCTACAAGCCAGGATGTGAGTCCTCCACAGACACAGAACCTGCCAGCACCTTGATCTTGGACTTCTTAACCTCCAGAGTTGTGAGAAATAAATGTCTGTTATTTAAGTCAACCAGTTTGTGATATTTTATTATTGCAGCCAGAGAGGACAAAGATAGACCAGGTGAATCTATTTCACATTTCTAGTTTCCTGCAGAGGTAGGCCAGGTTCTACAACACTCTTTACTAGTAATCAATGTAATATCTAATTTATTTTGAATATTCTTTTTTTTAATTCTTCAATACTTCCAAAACTCAGGAAAGTATAAGAAGTACTAGTTATTGGCCCACCTCATCCCCTAACTACATTTACTAAAGGTTTTGTTACCTGGCTGTCTTTCTTCATCATCCTTCCTTTCCTATCACTTGCCTACCTGAATGCAATACCCATGCTGATGTAAAAATGAAAAGTTTTCTATTACATCTCAATTCTGGTGACTAATTTTTAACTGTTGGCAACCTTTCCTCTGGAAACATCTTGAATCTTGTTTAATGTCACTGCTAATAGATCTTGTCATGAAGCTGCTAAAGCATCACTGTTACCAATAGATGAATAAAAAGGTTAACATGTTACAACATGGAAATTCAGCAACTAGTTTTCACCTAAAATGTCCATCTTCCCATCTCCCTAATGTCCTCACTTCCATTTTACTTGCTTTTATGTCTCATGAGCACTTAATTATTATTCAGCTTCAGTGTGCATACAACCCACCTGGGGAATATGTTAAATACATATGAATTTCACACTTCTCTTAAGGATTTACTCTCATGTGGCCTGTAGGAATAACTCAAAATTACACACAAATACCACATAGAACAAACTGATATCCACATGAAAAATGATGATATTGTACTCTTTCCTTATATGACACAAAATTTAACTAAAAATTGATCATAAATTTAAATATGGATCTTGAAACTTTAAAAATTCTTAGGAAAAAATACAGTAGCAAATCTTTGATGTTTTCTTTGATATGACAACAAAAGCAGAAATGATAAAATTCTAAAAATGCATAAGTTGGAATTCATCAAAATCAAAAATACTTCTCTTGAGAGTATTACCATAAAGAAAGTAAACACACAGTCCACAGAACTGGGGCGAAATATCGCATTCATATATTTGATAAGGTATTGTATTCAAAATGTATGAGTAGCTCTTGCAAATCAGTACAAAAGGAAAATCAAATAAAAAGTAAGCCACGCTTCTGAATAGACATCTCCCCAAAGAAAATATATATGATGAAAAAATGTTTAATACAATTAGCCATCAGGAAAATGAAAATCAAAACCACGAGATATATCACTTTATATCAATAGGATGGCTATGGACCTTCCTTTCTCTGATGCATTTTTTTAAATTTAATTCTTATTGTACTCTGTCATAAATTTCTTTTTAAATTAACTTATCCATCCGTATTCTCTTACCATACAATCATACTAATTTTTCCAGTGACAGCCCATAAAGGTGCTTATGTCCCTCCATCTATTGGCCCCCCAAAATAGACCCTTTGTTGAGGAACTAAGATCCCACATACCATGCATGAGATGGTCAAAAAATAAAAAAGGATGAAAAGACAAGAGGAAAGTGATAAAGCTTATATCAAGTAAGCAGAAACAGCTCCAGTGCTCTGATAAAGACCTTTATTTATACATCAAGACTATTCAGAATGTCTTTCCATGACCACCTCTGAATAAAAGATTCTGGGAAGGATGGAACTATTATCTGGGAATATTACTGATACATTAGTTTGTGTTAGTCACTCAGTTGTGTCCAACTCTTTGAGATCCCAAGAGCTGTAGCCTGCTGGGCTCCTCTGTCCATGGAATTCTCCAGGCAAGAATACTGAAGTGGGTAGCCATTCTCTTCTCCAGAGGATCCTCTCATCCTCTTGACCCAGGAATTGAACCCAGGTCTCCCACATCGCAAGCAGATTCTTTGCCATCTGAGTTTACAATGCTGCAAGACAGATTTTCATAAATGCTGCATAAAAGATTTTCGTAAAGTTAGTGGCTTGAAACATTTATCTATTTATTAGATCATAGTTCTATATATCAGAATTTTGGGTTCGCTACTTAGAGTGTCGCAAGGCCACCTCAGTGTATCAGCCAGGCTGGGCTCGTTATCTCTCATGACTCTATGAGAATTGCTTTCAAGCTCATTCAGGATGTTGGCAGAACACATTTCATTGAGATGTAATTCTGGTCCCCAACTCCTTTCTGTCTTTCCACCAATAATGCCTCTTAGCTCCATAGAGCAACACACATTCCTTTTCACAAGGCTCCCTCTATCTAAAATTAGCATTAGACCAAGTCCTATCACACATGGAATCTCTTTCAGTTATTTTGCTGCTACCAGTTGGAGATTATCTTTGCTATTAAACAGCTCATATAGATAATCTCTATTTCAAGACTGACTACTCCACATAGCATAATCACAATCAAGGGAGGAATACTTCATTAATTCACAGGTTCTATCCTCATTGATAGGATAATGAATTACACAAGGTTATCCTTAAAAATTTTATACGACAGCTGCCTTGAACAAAATCAGAGCTTTGTTGTAAGAAGGTGAGAAGGGATACTGGATGAGAAACAAAATATCCATCACATAATCTTTAGTTCTACACTTAAATCACTCTTCTCATTCAGTCAACCTCTTGAAAATACCATATATAATTGCTCACTTAATATCCTCAGTAATCTTTATTATTATCTTTATTATCTTCATGAACTACTCCAATCTAACTTCCTTCCCACCACACTAATTAATGGAAGTAGTCACTGAAGATTTTGAGCTAGGCAGCAGGAATGGGATGAAGGGGAGTTTTCTTTTAGTTGCAATAGAAGATATGACACCTTGGGTTAAAGAGATAAAAGTTGCTGTGCTACTTCAATGATGATACAAAAATAAAAGTATCCCATTCACTAACATATTGTGACTCTCTTCCATTTAAATAGTAGGCAGCCAGCAGTTGCATGGATCCTGAACAAGCTCAGGCTGGTTGTGCAGATTAAATAGAAAAATTAACCAGAAAAACCCAATGACAAAGTAATCTGTAACTAAGAATTACCAGATATTGGAAGAAAGCCAGCATCGTAAAAGAGTGAAAACAGAAAAGTTTCAGAAAATAATAGAATTAATAGATATGTTGAACATGATGTTAAAGCAAGTAAAATTAATATCAACAGAGTGATTCAAAAATAAACTGGATGCATTAAAATACCATAAAAATTAAAAATGATTATGGGGAAATAACTCTTAGGATGAACATCTAGTAAGACAGTTAAGGAACACATTAATAAGCTTTGTAGATAAAGCTGAGAAATATACTGGAGCATATCACAAAGTCACATGGATATATAATTTATGAAAAATAAGTTAGAAATTAGAAATTAGAAAAGAACTCAGGAGTTCAATGTTTGCCTAGCAGAAAAAGAGATGGAAAAGAGTTTGAAGTCAATGCTCAAGATGATATGGGACTGGTGGAACATGAAAGAAAAAACTAGACCCCTATACATTTTTTTTTTTTGGATAATTGTTTACATTTAGGAAAAGAGAAAATCCTATATCTTCAAGGGGAAGGTTACAGTTAATCTATAGAGACAAGAATAAAAGTGAGATATACATCTGTTTATCTATTATTAATAATGCTGAATGCAATATTAGAAGACAGTGCAACAGTAATCATGAAGAAAACTAATTCAAAATGTCCATTTCAATAGGCAGCCAAAATATAATAACTGTATGAAAATTAAAGATATATTCACATTTATAAAATCACTATCTGAAATAATTTTACAGGGTACACTCCAAACAGTAAAGAATAGCTATCCTAAAGATAGAAATATATTTTTCCCTGAAGAATTTTTTTAGAATCCAAAGGCGAAAATTACTTTTTTATGTTGAACAATAATAATAGTAAAACCTTTTTATTTATCTTATTACATATCCTTTTGAATAAAATAGATGATTTTGACCATTTTTCTAGTTAATATATATAATATATGCCAGAATGAAATGTATAGTATGTTCAATGTTAAAAATCTAAATGCTAAAATATTCAGAATTTTTAATATCTTCCTGCTTTTACAGCCTATATTACTAGATATAGTGTTGTTTCAAACACAATCTCAGCATTAATTACCATTTAGTTCTAAGCATACAGTAATATACATATTTTGCTAGTGATTTTAAAGGTAAATTATTTCACCATAAAATTAAAAATCTGTAAGAATTTAAGAGACTTCAAAGAAAATGCAAAATGTATGACTACAATGTTAGCTGAACAGGCCTTATGAGCTATGAAAACAAAGATTAATTAAAATAGAATCAATATTTAATTATCTGTGAGAGATTGTATATGATTACTGAGATCTGTCACTCTGTGTACAACTGTATTCTAAGTCATATATAAAGAGCTAAAAGAATTGTATATTTCTTATATTCTGTCTATTGCTCTTAGTATATTACAGGCTTATATTACAACTCATTTTGTTGAATTTTTTGAGTGCAAATGACTCAACCAAATCGAGAGAGAATGTGTTAGCTCATCAAATGGGATTTTTAAAGGAAGAGATTTTAGGTTCATCTAGTCAAATATCAAAGGTCATATAATCAAACATCAAAGGTCATCTAGTCAAACAACAAAGGTCTATCTAGTCAAAGCTATGGTTTTTCCAGCAGTCATATATGGATGTGAGAGTTGGACTATAAAGAAAGCTGAGTGACAAAGAACTGATGCTTTTGAACTGTGGTGTTGGAGAAGACTCTTGAGAGTCCCTTGGACTGAAAGGAGATCCAACCAGTCAGTCCTAAAGGAAATCAGTCCTAAATATTCATTGGAAGGACTGATGCTGCAGCTGAAACTTCAATACTTTGGCCACCTGATACAAAGAACTGACTCATTGGAAAAGATCCTGATGCTGGGAAAGATTGAAGGTGGGAGGAGAAGGGGAAGACAGGATGAGATGGTTGGATGACATCACCGACTCTATGAACATGTGTTTGAGTAAGCTACGGGAGTTGGTGATGGACAGGTAAGCCTGGAGTGCTGCAGTCCATGGAGTCGCAAAGAGTCAGACACGACTAAGAGACTAAGCTGGCTGAGTCAAACATCACTAGAAATCTTCCAACACATCTTCCTAGGGCATATGTGCCACATTTACATACTCAGCATTTCCAGTAATATCAGTCTTTTTCCAATTAATTCCAGTAAAATTCTTGACATAAACCTCATCTTTAGTTTGTGTCAAATGCCCAACCACAAGCCAAGAAATGAAGTCAAAGAGACAGAGTACCTTCACTGGGTATGCTTTAGTCTCATGACTATTCAAGTCAGAATCATATAAAACATATGATCTGGAAAGCAAATAAGTGAAAACAGAAAACATAAGCCCACTAAATTAACCATGACCCCTGTCTCTATGTGATTTTCCATTGAAGATGAATGTATGATAAAATTAGTGAATACAAATTATTCCAAAAATACATATGTAATTTTTGTGAGGAAATCTTATTGCATTGTTTATAAGACAAACAAGTGGAGGGAGGTATTTTTTAAAAATATTTCAATTAAAATATATTAAAAATTAAGATATCATTTGTAATAACTATACACAAAAGGTATATATTAAATTTAAAACATTTGTATTGATTTCCTTTAATTTATATAGAAATCAGTTATCAGGGCTACAAAAAGGAATAAGCTGAAAATTTTAGATACTATTAGATCACTGAGGCATGTTTAATTTTGCTTTCAGTGAGTGACATTTATTCTGGCATTTAAACATAATTAATCACATTAGGAAGAGGTGGCAAGAATACACAGAAGAACTATACATTAAAGGTCTTAGTGACCTGGATAAATGAAGATGGTATGGCCACAGACCTGCAGTGTGAAGTGGGCCTTAGGAAACATTACTACAAACAAAGCTAGTGGAGGTGATGGAATTCCAGTTGAGCTTTTTCAAATCCTAAAAGATGATGCTAATAAAGTGCTACACTCAATATGGCAGCAGATTTGAAAAACTCATCAGAGGCTACAGGACTGGAAAAGCTCAGTTTATGACAAATAGGTGGGGAAACAATGGAAATAGCTAGAGTTTATTTTTATGAGCTCCAGAATCACTGCAGATGGTGACTGCAGCCATGAAATTAAAAGATGCCTGCTCCTTGGAAGAAAAGCTATGACAGACCCAGGCAGTGTGTTAAAAAAACAGGCACATCACTTTGCCACCAAAGGTCCATCTAGTCAAAGCTATAGTTTTTCTAGTAGTCATGTATGGATGTAAGAGCTGGACTATAAAGAAATCAGAGTGCCAAAGAACTGATGTTTTTGAACTGTGATGTAGAAGACTCCTGAGTGTCCCTTGGACAGCAAGGAGTTCAAAGCAGTCAATCCTAAAGGAAATCAACTCTGAATGTTCACTGGAAGGACTGACATTGAAACTCCAATACTTTGGCCACCTGATGCAAAGAGCCAACTCATTGGAAAACACTCTGATTCTGGGCAAGATTGAGAGCAGGAGGAGAAGGATGAGATGTTGAATGGCATCACTGACTCAGTGGACATGGGTTTGAGCAAACTCCAGGAGATAGTGAAGGACAGGGAATCCTGGTGCACTTCATTCCATGGATCACAAAAAGTCAGACAAAATTGAGCGACTGGAAAACAACAAAACCATATTTAGGTTTCTTAATTTTTGGCCTATGTTTTAAGAGATCTACTTGGGTGAAAAGTTAATATATTTTGTTTCATATGTCATGCTTGAATTCGGCCTCTTTCAAAATATTTTAGTGTTATTAATATTACAATAATGTTCTAGTGCTTTCCTTACCCCTACTACAGTAACCTTTATGAAGACTATGAGACACATTTTACATTTGGTTATTTTCTATTCTAGATGATTTTTATTTCAGATGTACGAGAGGGCTTGGGTTGGTATCTCAAAAATCCAAATCTGGTAGAAAGGTATTATCACATATGTGACAAAGAAATTACTAAGATGATTTTATAATTCCCCACATACAGCATATATCCCACCTATGTGTTTGTCTTGAGTGTATGCTCAGATATATAAAAAAAAAAATCAATGAAAATCAATGAGAGATAAATTAAAATGACTAGAAGCTGCTTCAAGTCTATTTTTTCCAGTTTTTTTGACAGTTCTTAACTTGGGTTGGCTATAGCCTCTTTTGTCATATTGAAATACCCTATATGGACTTGTCTTACATCTCAGGCCCCAACTAATGTTTTTAAGCAATTGATTTTTTTACTCATTAATCTATAGTAGATACCTTCAGTTCTCTAAAGGTAATGTTAGGATTCTATCATTTTGTTACTTTACTCTTCACTGATATGAGTACTCAGTTTAGCAATGGTTCTCTGGTACTTCTCATGGTCTTGGAAAACTGCTTAGCTCCAAGCCTGAGTATGCTCATATACTATTAATAGATGTCAGAACATTTGATAGTATGTTGAGGAACAATAACTGGGCTTAAATTTAGCAATTTAAAAAAATGTAGAAAGAGGCTGAAGAATATGTAAGACTTCCACAGATTGTATAGCACATAGGGTCACAAAGAGTCGGACGCGACTGATGACTTTCACATAGCTATGGAACAGCCTGCTACATAATGCTGTGCCCAAACTGAGACAATCTGGTTAATTGCATTCTCCTTCACCTCTTTTAACTAAGGATTAGAGAGGGCCATTTTGTATAAGTACTCTTAACTTTGTTTTGTTTTAAATACACTCCCTACTGATGTGTAGTGGCAAGAATACTGGAGTGTTTGCCGTTCCCTCCTCCACTTATTCAATGGACAAGAACTTGGGCAAACGCCAAGAGATGGTGAGGTACAGGGACGCTTGGCGTCCTGCAGTCCATGGGGTCACAAAGAGTTGGACATGATTTGGCAACATATTCTTCAGCATCTTGATCATTGTTTTACAAATTACAAATAAGAAGTTGTATTAAATAACTTGTTCTTAATGAATTACTTAGAAATCTCAGTAATCATGAACTCCATATGCTTTCAAGCTAAATATATTGAACATTTTTAAAGTTATCTATTAATTAATCTATCAATTAATTAATCAATTACCAATTTATTGATGTTAATAGTTTTAAATGATGACGTAGAAATTTCCAGATAACATCAACCATAAAAGCTAGAATATTTTGAAAGCAAAATTTCTTGCATATAAAAATAAATAAATTAATTAAATCATTTGTTGTTTTTCTGTCTTCGGGGATCTCTTCTGCTATCTGTGAGTTTCAACCAAACACTTTGCTTCTCTGAACTAAGGATAAAGTTATATAATCATCACTGTCTTCCAAAAAGAAGCAAGATATATTCTATTTAGACACAAATAAATGTCCTTTTAGGCAATCTAAGTTGCAACCTATTTTACTGCTGCATTTTTATTATGAACACCTTATCTTGAAATTTCTTTTGTTTTACCTACCCTATTTTACCAAAAAGTTGAGAGAAACTCTGCAATTCTACTCCTTTTATTTGTCTTGAAAGTGAAAGTGAAAGCTGCTCAGTCCTGTCTGACTCATTGTGACCCCATGGACTATACAGTCCCTGGAATTTTCCAGGCCAGAATATTGGAGTAGGTACCCATTCCCTTCTCCAAGGGATCTTCTCAACTCAGGGATCAAACCCAGGTCTCCCACATTGCAGGTGGAGTCTTTACCAACTGAGCTCTACTAGCTGAGCTAATGCTTATTTCTCTTGACATTATATTACCTACTCTTATAGTGGCCTTGTCCATGTCTTGTTCTTTCTGCCATTAATATTTTGCATTATACCTCAGCTCATTTTAAATATCAATGTTTCTAACATTATGGGACAGTTTAGTCCATGTATTGCAATGTCTCACTTCTTATTCACTCTTCAGTTCCTGCTCACATTTCTTCTTGAAAGAAAGAGGTTTCTTTTAGGTAGAGGCAGCCACTCACTCATTTACGTGTTCTTCCATCCATTTGACAAATATTTGCTGAATACCTACTGTGGACCAATCATTTCATTAAATAATAAAAAGAGAACACAGAACCAGAGGCATATTTTCAAGAAATTTATATTTCAAAAGAATAAACACATATTAAAAGAAAATTAGAAATTAGAAATCTTCTTTAATCTTTGTATTGAATGAAATATTTTTAAAATTCTGTAGTGATTCATAATTTTTAAAAGCTTCACACACATGATTTTATATAATCCCATAATTATCCTATCTCCCTGTAATCTTAGATTGACCCTCCCTTTTTCTGTCTCCCCTGATTATCACTAATTTGTTCCCTATATCAGTGAGTTTGCTTCACTTCTGTTTTATTCACTAGTTTGTTGTATTTCTTTAATCTACATATAGATATTTGTCTTTCTCTGTCTGATAATTCACTTCACATAATATTCTCCAAGTCTACCCATGTTGCTGCAAATGGCAAAATTACATTCTTGGAACGTATACAATAGAATTCCATTGTATAAAGTGAAGTGAAAGTCTCTCTCAGTTGTGTCTGACTCTTTGCGACCCCATGGACTATACAGTCCATGGAACTCTCCAGGCCAGAATGCTGAAGTGGGTAACCTTTCCCTTCTCTAGGGGAATCTTCCCTGCCCAGGGTCAAATACAGGTCTCCCACATTGCAGATTGATTGTTTACCAGATGAGCCACAAGGGAAGTCCAAGAATATTGAAGCAGGTAGCCTATCCCTTCTCCAGTGGATCTTCCTGACCCAGGAATCTAACCAGGGTCTCCTGCAATGCGTGCAGATTCTTTACCAACTGAGCTATCAGGGAAAGTTCTTCCCATTGTATATATATATACCAAATCTTCTTTACCCATTCATCTGTTATTAGCCGTTAGGTTGCTTCCATTAATAATGCTTGTGTGAACATTGGGATGCATGTATCCTTACTGAGTATTTACAGAAATCTTTGCTTCCCTTTCCAGTGTGTACTTCAGGCATTTTTGATGTGTATAATTCTTTCATTTCCTCTATTAGTTTAGCAGACTCTTTCTAATTCTACCCCCATCTGCATCAATATAAGTCCTAAGAATCATTATAAATATTCAGTACAATTATATTAGTCACAGACAGCCTGTGAATAGATAATGAAAACAATTTTTGATCAGTGGTAGATATTACTTATTTGAAATTAAGACTATTTCTATTTGAGATGCTTAGAACTCATGCATATGTTTACTGTCATACTCACAGATCTGTGGACTATGGAAGTAATCCACAGCTACTGTATGTTAAAAGGAATATTTTAGCTGATATGAGAAATCTACTTATTTCCCTAATTTTATTTTGTCTTTTTCCTTAAATAATGTCATAAAATTATTTTATTTATTCAGCAAGTTTTTATTGCCCTTATCCTTATTACAATTGTTTTAAATTATTTTCTGTGTATTTATTATGTTATAACCTTCTGACCTGCCTCTTGAGAAATCTGTATGCAGGTCAGGAACCAACAGTTAGAACTGGACATGGAGCAACAGACTGGTTTCAAATAGGAAAAGTAGTACATCAAGGCTATGTGTTGTAACCCTTTTTATTTAACTTATATGCAGAGTGCATTATGAGAAACTCTGGGCTGGATGAAGCACAAGCTGGGAACAAGATCACTGGGAGAAATATCAATAACCTCAAATATGCAGATGATACCACCCTTATGGCAGAAAGTGAAGAAGAACTAAAGAGCCTCTTGATGAATGTGAAGAGGAGAGTGAAAAAGTTGACTTAAAGCTCAACATTCAGAAAACTAAGATCATGTCATCCAGTCCCATCAGTTTATGTCTAATAGATGGGAAAACAGTGGAAACAGTGGCTGACTTTATCTTTTTGGGCTCCAAAATCACTGCCAGTGGTGACTGCAGCTATGAAATTAAAAGACACTTACTCCTTGGAAGGAAAGTTATGACCAACCTAGATGGCATATTAAAAAGCAGAGACATTACTTTGCCAACAAAGGTCCATCTGGTCAAGGCTATGGTTTTTCCAGTGGTCATGTATGGATGTGAGAGTTGGACTGTGAGGAAAGCTGAGCGCCAAAAAAATGATGCTTTTGAACTGTGGTGTTAGAGGAGACTCCTGAGGGTCCCTTGGACTGCAAGGAGATCCAACCAGTCCATCCTAAACGAAATCAGTCCTGGGTGTTCATTGGAAGGAATGATGCTGAAGCTGAAACTCCAATACTTTGGGCACCTCATGCGAAGAGTTGACTAATTGGAAAAGACCCTGATGCTTGCAGAGATTGGGGGCAGGAGGAGAAGGGGACGACAGAGGATGAGATGGCTGGATGGCATCACCGACTCCATGGGCATGAGTTTGAGTAAACTCAGGGAGTTTGTGATGGACAGGGACGCCTGGCGAGCTGCGATTCAAGGAGTCGCAAAGAGTCAGACACGACTGAGCGACTGAACTGAACTGAACTTTACTGAGACTTTCAATGGCTAAGTCAAAGATCTCTCTTGGTAAATGTCACATTGCACTTGAAAATATGTGGATTATTTTCAAGTATCTTTTGATATTGATTTCTAACACAATGCCACAGTGATAAGAGAACTGACTCTGTATGATTTCAATACCTTTAGACCATGAAACTTTTAAATTTTGTTTTATGCCCTGGATATGTTTCAGTGTCTCCTAGTTAATAAATCTATGGGAAAATAAATAGAATTTTTATCTTATTATTGTGCAAAAATTCTATAAATCTCAATTATGTTGAATTAGTTCATGGTGTGTTTCAGGTTTACTATATCATTCTACTTTTCTGTATATTCATTCTACTAATTTTTGAGAGCTTGATATTAAAACTCCAACTAAGAATCATAATTTATCTATTTTTAAAAGATAATTGCAATATATAGTGAAACTAGCTATATGTAACTTTGTTCTGTATTTTCTAAATCTCTTGTAAATGTGTTATTATCATACTTTCATAATTTAAAAAATACAGTAAAGAGAAAGGAGTAATTTATTTTTATTATAAAATAAATCAAGTAAGTATTTAGAAATGGTTTAAGATCCTTAATTTATTAAGATACTTAATTTATTATACACTAAAAATTCAGATGTAAGATTAAAATCTTTGATCACAAACATAAAAATTTTCAATTTCTATATCCTACTTTATGATCACATTCTGACAGCAAGAATAGCATACTATTTGTAGAAAACTATTTTTATTTTACTATGGGTACAAAGGTAAATATTTTGGAATTATTAAATTTAAAAAACTCACTGTGGAAAACTGAGTCAATAGTTCACGGGAAAGGTACAAAGGATTGGTGAAAAATAGAAAATTTTTTGTTAGATTGTTCAATGGGTTTCTAAGTTATTCTTTCATAAACAAACAAAAACCTGGAGCTCTAAGTTATAGATGATACAGCATTATTTAAGTTGTTAATGGGTAAGAATCTTGGATAGTCAATATACAAAACCAAACTCTAAACTCTGACCCAGAATTAAATAAAAATGACAAAATTCATGGATTTTATTCATCGTTCTTCATTTTTCTCAGAAATTTCCCTTTTGAAAGTCCAGGGAAATCATAAAGCAAAGTATTATCTGCACCAGATCTGAAACAAGGAAAACAGCCCAGAATTCTCTAAAATAGCAATGATAATATTACAAACTGAAATGTTTGAAATCATAGAACTAGGGTTCATGGGATGATGACAATGGTTTGTCCGGATATAGTTTGGCACAAAAATAACAATGAGTATAAAGCATACTTAATGAGGTCTATTGTGGACTCTTGAACAACATGGATTTGAACTGGATGGGTTCAGTTATATGTGACTTTTTTTTTCACTAAATATGTACAATACTACCACACCACACAATATTCAGTTGATTGAATCTGTGGATTTGGCACCACATATATGGAGAAGAATAGTGAAAGACAGGGAAGCCTGGTGTGTTGCAGTCCATGGGGTCACAAAGAGTCAGACATGACTTAGCAACTGAACAACAACAATTTGGAGGAAGGGGGCTGACTATAAAGCTGTAAGTGAATTTTCAACTGTTCAGGTGCTCAGCAACCCTAATTCTTACATTGTTCAAGGATCAACTGTATGTCAGTTCAAAAAGATGGGTGAGTTGTAGTAACAAATAACCCCCAAATCTCATTAGTTTTCAACAAAAAAAGAGCAATTTTGTTCTCACTGTATATAGCCAATCTCATGTCAGTAATCATTGCCAATCCTGTGTCAGAGTGAAGGAAACATAGGCAGTTCACATGCTGGTTCTTAAAACTTCTGCTTAGAAGTAAAATATTTCTTTCACTCATACCATTGTTTGAAATGTGTAAGAGTAACCTTAATGTCAGTGAAAAATGAAATAAAATATTTCTACAGAAATGAATACAAATTAATTTTTAAATGACTGAGATATTTGGTATAATCTTTTCTATTTAAACATAATCTTTCAGCATTGTTTCTGTTTGAAAGACAGTAACTCAATTGTGACCTGAAATGAGACAAATGAAAAGCCTATTCAATTGAGACATCATACTTAGAGACTTGGCTCTCATAGTCATTTCTACACCAGGTTTAAATCTGTATTTTTTTGATACAGATATCTATGAACTCCAACAAAGTGTATTAGAATAACAAATAGTGACAAAAAATACTTTGTTGAAAGAGGCTTTTATAGGGAATAGAGAAACATAGAGGACAGGGCTAAAGCATTAGAAAAACAGAGACAAGGAAATAAAAATATTTAATGATAGCATGGAAGATAGTCAAAGAGTCAACATATTCATTTTTGAAGTTTCCAATGAAGAAAAATGTACATTCTAGTAGATTGAAATTAAGGTATATTTCAAACACAAATTCTAAACTTAAATGTTTTGACTATCCCTATTGAAATTGCCTATCCTTTACTTTCAAATGTAGAAACAAAATCATCAATACTAAAAGATATATCCTAGTAAAGTTGCTTTATTTCAAAGACACACGTGAACTTTACTGATTGCCAGTAAACCTAATTGGCAAAAAATACCCCATTAAGAAAGAAGGGATCTGTTTCCTGCTCTTTCTTTGGCTATATAACCTCAGTTTTGCCTTTTTGGATTTTCAGTTCTTTGAAGTTTACTTTAAAAAAAAAAAAAAAAAACTTCATAAAATATAATCTTTGCTAATTTAACTGTTGTGTGTTTTGTTTTCCTGACAGACACACTGAGCCAATTTCTAACTGATGTTAGTTTATATTTTTCAGAAAATAATATAGTATCTTATATTATTATATTATTATAAGATACTATATAATTATATTATTATATTATTATAAGATACTATATAATTATATTATTATAAGATACTATATTATATTATATAGTATCTATAGTATCTTTAACCATATACTTTTACAGAGTTTGACATGTTGAGAATTTAATGGGTAAGTTCCAAAATACATGGCAAAATATAAATATTTATCATCATTTACCATTATTCACTATCCACAAGGGGATTTATTTTTTTGTATATAAGTTGCTAATTATTTTATTCTAGCTTGCATTGCAATACATGATATATAGTGTATGTTCAAAAATTTATTGACTGAATAAATTTTTCAGGGTCCGTTTAAAAAGTGTGAATGCAAATGAGAGTAATTGTGAGAAAATATCCATGACTTTTAGAGGTAGAAATCTTAATATTGTATCATACAATATATGTGCTTTGTAGATAAAGAAACACCTTTCTACATAGCAACATTTCTTCTGCTGAGTATTTGTATGCACTCATGTGTTTTTCCTGAAGACAGTTTCATCAAGCTCTCAAATGGGTCTATCATTCATAAGTTTAAAAGTTAATGCCATGGAAGTTAAGTGAATTCCTGCTGAGGACAAGACTATTAATGCAGAACCAAGAAGAGCTCTCAAATCCTCAGACTCAAAGCCCAAGTCTCTGTCCCCTTACAGGACATGGATATCCTGTTATCATATGAAACTGACTACTACACACAGAGTTTATCTCTTCTTTCCGTTGCTCCAACAACATTTGTTGCCTGCCTCTTTTACAGAACTTACTACATTGATTATAACTTTTGCCAAAGTGATTCCCACACAAGTATATATTATAGTTTTTTGTACCATTTTGAGACATATTGGGAGATCAAAATTTTCAGCTGAACAAATGAATTTTAAAAAATGAATGGGAAAAGATCTACACTTGCCTTAATCAAAAGAAAGTGAGGTAGTTGTTTTAATTTCAGACAGAAAAAAACTCAAAGCAAGAAAATTATCATGAATAAAGAGGAGCATTTCATTATAGTTAAGGTGCCAATTCTTCAAGAAGACATAGTAATTTTCAATGTGTGTGTTTCTAACACAAAACACCAAAATATGTGAAGCAAAATTGATAGAAATGTAAGGATAAAGTGATGAATTCATTATTATCATTGGGAGCTTCAATGTCAAAAATAGATTCAATAAGGAAAAATCACTAAGAGCATAAGGAAATTTATAGCATTTCCTGCATATGGTAGAAAATAAATATAAAAAATCAATCATTTATGTGTCCACCTTAGGGAATTAAAAAAAAAAGATGACCAAATTAAATTCAAAGTAAGAAGAAAAAAAAATACAAGAACAGAAAGCAATAAAAATTAAAAACAGAAACTCAATAGAGAAAATCACTGTAACTATATGATGTATATAATATAGGAGAAAACTTAAGTGATATTGCATTTGGCTATGACTTTTTAGGTACAACACCAAAAGTATGATCCTTAAAAGAAAAAAAATGATAACCTGGACATTATTTAAAAGGAAAGAAAGAAAGAGAAAGAAAGAAAATGAAAAGACAAAATGCAGACTGGGAGAAAATACTCACAAAAATCTCATCTGAAAAAAGACTACTGTTCAAAACTTACGTTCATACAAAAACCAACACATGGATGTTTATAGCAGCTTTATGCATAATTGCCAAAGCTTGGAAACACAACTAAAATGTCTTAGTAGATGAATGGATAAATAAACTGTGGTATAAGCAGATAATAGAATATTGTTGCATGCTAAAAAAAAAAAAATAGCTATCAAACCATGAAAAACATGGAAGATTTAAATGCATATTATTAAGGTTAAAAAAGTCAATCTGAAAAGGCTACATACTATATGATTCCACCTTTTATGATATTCAAGAAAAGGAAAAACCTATGGAGACAAAACAGTCAGTGGACTTCAGGAGTAAGGTGAAGAAAGAGCAAGAATAGACAGTGCATAGAGGTTTTTCTCAGCCAGTCAAGTAACTCTGAATGATACACTAATGATGAATATATGTCATCATATACTTGTACATAACCACAGATTATATACAATACTAAGAGCGTGAATCCTGATAAACTATGGATTGGTGGCTCAGCTGGTAAAGAATTCCCCTACAATGTGGGAGACCTGGGTTCAATCCCTGGGTTGGGAAGATCCCCTGGAGAAAGGAAAGGCTACCCACTCCGGCATTCTGGTCAGGAGAATTCCATGGACTGTATAGTCCATGGGGCCGCAAAGAGTCGGACATGGCCGAGCGACTTTCACTTTGATCTTCCCTGATGGGTCAGTTGGTAAAGAATCCACCTGCAATGTGGGAGACCTGGGTTCGATTCCTGGGGTGGGAAGATCCCCTGGAGAAGGGAACGGCTACCTACTCCAATATTCTGGCTAGGAGAATTCCATGGACTGTATAGTCCATGGGATTGCAAAGAGTCAAGCATGACTGAGTGACTTTCACTTTCACTTTCTTGAGTAATAATGATGTGACAATGTCGGTTCATCAGCTGTAACAAATATATTGCTCTGGTAAGGGATGTTGATAATAGAAGAGCCTATGTATGTGTGGGGGGAGAGGACATATGGGAAAACTTTGCACCTTGCTCTCATATTTTTCTGTAACCTAAAACTACTCTAAAAATAAAGCTTATTTATAAAAAGTTGTCATAGTAAATATGTTGGGGTGGGACATATTTAAATTTAAAGGTGCTCATTAAGTACAAAGGGAACTCATATTAAAGAGCTGCCTTTAAACTTAATGTCCATCAAGTCACACTCTTCTAGAATCTGTAAGAAGGAAATCATCTACTTATTCCCACCTCAAATAGTCCAGAGAGCCCTTTCATCCATTCAACAAATCTGTATTGAGCTTCCATATATACCAGTTTATATATAACATACTGTAGATTGTAGATATAGATTTTCAACAAAATAAGCTTGAGTCATGACCCCTTGGAGCTTTCCCATAGATTGAGTGTGATATGACTTATTAAGATAATCACACTAACACAAATGGGCAAAAATGACAAATAGAAGTGTGGTAGTGACACAGAAAAGCACATTATGCTACTAGAAATTAGAATATTCATTCATGTAATAAAATACTTTTTGAGCATGTGACACTTCCTAGGTTGTTGTTCAGTCACCCAGTCATGTCTGACTCTTTATGATCCCATGGACTGCAGTAGACCAGGCTTCCCTGTCCCTCACCATCTCCCGGAGTTTACCCAAGTTCATGTCCATTGCATCAGTGATGCCATCCAGTCATCTCTAACACATACTAGGACACGTGTGTTAGTGTGATTCTCTTAATAAGGCATATCACACTTAATATATGGGTACACTCCAAGGGGGCATGACTCTTACTTATTTTGTTGAAATATCTATATCTATAATCTCTAATATATTATATAGTAACTGGTGTATATGAGAAGTTCAATACAGATTTGTTGAGTGGATGAAAGGGCTCTCTGGACTGTTCGAAGTGGGAACTTACTATGTTAATCACTAGAAATTAGCAGTTAACAAAAGACAGATTCTCTGCCCTCATGGAGTTCATATCCTGGTGCTGGAAAGACAATAAACAAATAAGAAAACATATACTATATAAATGGTGGTGAATAATACAAAGAAAAATAGGCAGAGAAAGACAGCTTAAGAGTCAGGTTGTTAGAGAATTTTTTTTTTTTTTTTTTGACCAAAGGACCAATGTGCTTCACAAGTATCTCCAGTTTGTGTGTGTGTGTGTGTTTTTTTTTTAATCCAGACATCTTGAATAAGAATTCCAGTCTGAATCTGCTAATACAATCTTTGATATATCCTTTTAATACTAGACTTGGCTCCATTCTATTTGCTTTTTTGCATTAAAATAATTTTGTAAAGCCCTTTTAATTTCAGCATGTCTGCACAATTTTTGGTACTTCTATTTGTTTAAGTATTTATTTGAAGAAACGTTACCCCTCAAGTAGATTTATTCCAATAATACAAGTAGAACTGCTGAAACAATAAAACCCAGAAATACATAAGCTAAAGAAAGTAGTTTATTTTCTTTGAATGTTACATTTCCCAATAAATCATTAGCTTCTGATTAGCATAGTGGACTGTCCTGCCACTTACAACACACGGTCACCAGCAGTCATTATTCTTATTTACAATTGACATATATTCCTGTGATAAGAGGGAAAATGGATTTGCCTGAACAAATTAATCTCCATCACAGTGAGGAGTTTAGAATTTAACCTTCCCATTTTCCTTTAAAGGAGGATGAAAATGGAATTTGACAGTGTTAAAACAAAATATCTGACCTCCCATTCTGTGGAAGTGGGAGCAATGGAAATTGCATAATTATAACAAGAAATTTAGGGATAGAGTCAACAGGTGATTATAGGGATAGAGTCAGGGATAGAGTCAACAATAGAGGGATTGTATGTAGAGGCTGAGCAAACTCAAGAAATAAGACAGAGTTTATACAAACTAACAGGTTAAAATTATGAGGACAATGCTCTAACTGGCAGAGACTAGTCCAGGAAACCTCAAACATTCTGGTCACAAGATCTCTATGTTATCTTCAAAATTATTAAGGATCCCAAATAGTGTTTGCTTAGTGGGTTAGAGCAATTGACATTTACTACTCTGGACTGCAAAAATGAGAATTAAAAATATCAACTTGGAAACAGCAATAGTAAATACTTATCTTGTTTGTGTAATTTATTTAAAAATAACTGCTCTTATCAAAACAAAAAGTAAGTGAGGAAAAAGGCAATGTTTCAAACTTTAACAAATCTTTTTGGTCTGACTTAACAGAAGATTACAGTCTTGTTTCTGCTTCTGCATTCAGTCTCTTAGACTATCACATGTTAGTAGCTCTGGTTAACTCTATTGAACACTTGTGAGATTAAAAACTCTACTGCACAGTTGTGAGATACAAAAGGGAATAAAAGTAAATCATATCTTGCTATTATTAAAGAAAAAATTTAACCTAGCAGACCAAATTCTTCAAAACTTCTGAACAACACATTAAAAACCACTGTTCTAGCCCAAATCTACCAATATCTTACTGGTAGATTAGTAGGAAAACTAAGGAACTGATTTTCTTTTTTCACTATTGCATTACTATATTCTCCTTTGAAGAATTAGAGAGATCATTTTAAAAATATAAATTCAATAATGCCACTTTCTTTCCTAAATCCTTTCCATGGCCTCCCAATTCTCTTATGATAAGGACCAAAACATTTCCTTGACTCTGCCTCATAACTCTGAAACACATATAGTAGTGTGATAATTTAAAACATTATATAAGAATTTTTGATTTGATAGGCCTTTAATAACTAATTAAGAATGACTACAGGTGTTCTGTTTATATTCCTCAATTTTTTATATTGGTACTTCACAAATTTACCTAACACTCAAGTCACACAATATTTATTTTAGTATAAACCACTCAATGTTGCATTTCCAGCATGTTTAACCAGCATAAAAATTAACATTTTTATATTACTAAAGAAATTAAAAAAAATTGTCATTAAAACAATTGAAATACCACTCTAACCATAAATAGCAATTAGGAGTCACCATCTTTGACATCAGTGTGTTACTGTCACAGTTGCAGATTGAATAGTATTCCTCAACTACAAAATACAGACTACTAATATATCAATACAAAGTGTTACTGAGGTTAGCAGTAGTTCTCTAAGGAAAGATGTCTAATGACTGGGAGGAAAAAAATGTAGCTCGTAGAAGGATGAAAGTGACAATTATGCCTTGATGTCATAGTATACTTAAAAATAAAGGATTGGCATTAACAAATAACCATCTATTTGTTATAATTGCTAAAAGCCATTGATTTCAGCCTAAAGTAGTCAGCCTAACTATCCTATCAAACAGAAGTGCCCAGGTATGTCCTCCATATTCCATTTGCAGAGTATACATTTACAGTGCATGCTTGCATACTAAGTCTCTTCAGTCATGTCTGATTCTTCCTGACCCTAAGAATGGTAGCCCATCAAGATCCTCTGTTCATGGGATTCTCCAGGCAAGAATACTGGAGTGGGTTGCCATGCCCTCCTCCAGAGGATTTTCCCGACCCAGGGATTGAATCTGCATCTCTTATGTCTTTCGCATCGGCAGGTGGGTTCTTTACCACTAGTGCCACCACTGGAATAATATATGAAAGCAAGTTTCTATGCCAAGGAACTAAACATAAAACACTACTTCTATATTTGGTCATAAAGTTGCTTGGGAGTACTCAAGAATGTTTGGGAAAAAGAATGCATATCCCAAACAAATGTGATTCCATAAAACTAATTGCATTGCTAGTTTTGCAAAAATAATATGACAGCGGTCTCATATAATTTTAGTGTATACATATTTTTTGTTCTATATTTGTAGGTGAAATTTAGCATAGTTCTCTGAAACTTGAAAGCACCATCATGAGAAATATTTTCCTTTGAACAAGTTAGAAATGTCCCCTATAAAAATTAAGACCATGTAACATATTTAAACCTACTCACTAGAAATCTTTATTCATGCAGCACAAGTTTATTGATCTCCTACATACCTATCAGCAATATGGCACACTCTATGGAGACTGAACTGAATGAACCAGTTTCTTCTTCTCCTTTTGGTCCAGCAATATAAAAAATGCAAATAAAAAAATATAAAAAAATTTTGCTATTGTAGTAATTGTCATGATTAACAACTTCTGTAAATAGTAGTGACAGTAATTTTTTATATTTCATTAATTGAATTAAAGCAAGTTCTTTACATTTTTTGTAACATATGATAAAAAAAATAAAGAATCATTGTTTTTCATAAGAAATGTTACTTAAATCATCCAACTGACTAGTCACAGTTATTAAGGAAAGAAGAGTAATTTAGCAAGTATATTCTGTTGAAATAGATAATAATTTGATTTATGAATACATAGAGAATAATTTAATACCAATAAATTGTTCATTATAATGTCTATAGAATCTTTAGTGACATTATCTCTATCATTCCTGATATTTAAAATTGTCTTTGTTCTTCTTGGTCAGGAAAGATCTTTATCAATTTTATTGTTCTTGAGGTAAAAATTTCTAATTTAACTGATTTTTGTTTTCTATTTAGTAATGTCTAGTCTTTATTGTTTCTTTTTCCTATTTTAGGTTTAACTTTTTTTTTTCATTTCTTAAGATGGAAGCTTCAGTTACTAATTTAAGAGCTTCTTTTTGAACATAAGGGTAAGTCATGAAGTTCCCTATTAACACTACTTTAGTAGTAACCCATAAATTTGGACGGCTCACATCGATGCTAAAAATTAATTAATTTTGCACAGATGCCAAATCAAATCTCAGAGACAGAGTTTTGGGTGAAGTAGAAAGGAATAGATTCATTGCTTTGCCAGGCAAGGGATGCTTTGCTGCTCTCAAACAAAGCATGCCCAGGTGCTCTCAAAAACGTGTCCCAACCATGGAGGAATTGGTGAGTATTTAAACCAAAGTTCAAGGGTAGGATTGCTGTTAAGACTAAGGTATGTTCAGGGCCTGCACACCTTTAATCTTGTCTCAGGTGGTCTCCTAATCTTAATGAGTTTTTCTGGTTCCTTTAATCTTGCCTCAGGTATATCTTGGCTGCTCCTACTTTGTGTATGCATCCCCTCCCTTCCCTGATTAGCAACTGTTTGAACCTACCCTCTGGAACTCAAGGAAGGTCAGGAAGGCAGGAATCTGACCACTACAAAGAACAGGGCACAGAAAAAACTTTCATTCAGAAACCCAGGGTACTGCTGGGTTTTAGTGCTGAAAATCTTTTCACTTAGTTTAAAATACAGTATTTTTTTATTTCACTTCTGATTATTTAATTTCTTTGAGAGTTATGCAGTTTATTTCTTAATGAATGACCTTTGGTGGTTTGCAGCTTTCAAGTAAATTGTCTCTTTTGTCTATGTTTAAAATGCATTCTCAAAAATAAATAAATAAAATGCATTGTCATATATTAGCCACTATCACTGTATAGCAAATTCCCTCTATACTTAGCAACTGGAAAACAACAAATGTTCATTATCTCTCAGAATTCCTAAGGATCAGGAATCCAGGAGAAGCTTAACTGAGTTGTTGTATCTCAGGATCTCATGTAGTTGCAATCAAGGTGTCAGTTCAGTTCTGTGGCTCAGCCATGTATGACACTTTGCAATCCCATGGACTGCAGCACACCAGAATTCCCTGTCCATCACCAACTCCCAGAGCTTGCTCACACTCATATCCTTTGAGTCGGTGATGCCATCCAACCATCTCATCCTCTCTCATCCCCTTCTCCTGCCTTCAATCTTTCCCAGCATCAAGGTCTTTTCCAATGAGTCAATTCTTTGCATGAGGTGGCCAAAGTATTGGAGTTTCGGCTTCAGCATCAGTCCTTCCAATAAATATTCAGGAGTGATTTCCTTTAGGATTGACTGGTTTGATCTCCTTGCAGTCCAAGGGACTCTCAAGAGTATTATCCAACACCACTGTTCAAAAGCATCAATTCTTCAGTGCTAAGCTTTCTTTATAATTCAACTCTCACATCCATACATGACTACTGGAAAAACCATTGATGGTCTAGACAAACCTTTCTCAGCAAAGTAATGTCCGTTTTTTAATATGCTGTCTAGGTTGGTCATAGGTTTCTTCCAAGGAGCAAGCATCTTTTCATTTCATGGCTTCAGTTACTGTCTGCAGTGATTTTGGAGCCCCTCAAAATAAAGTCTGTTAATGTTTCCATTACACAGGACTGGGAAATAGGCTCTTGGAGGGCACAACAGAACATTGTGCACAAGGACCCAGGAGAAAGGAACAGTGACCCCACAGGATACTGTCCTGGACTTACCTGTGGGTGTCTGGGAGTCTCCTGTGAAAACGTGGGTCAGTGGTGGCCTGCTGCAGGGTTGGGAGCATGGACTGTAGCATGACATGCATGGACTCTTTTGAGGAATTTTGACATTATCTTCATTACCTCCATCATAGTTTGGCCCCAGGTAAATAGCAGGGAGGGAAAAAGCTCCACCCATCAACAGAAAGTTGGATTTACAGAGCATGGCCCATTAGAACTAGACCCATTTTCCCCCTCAGTCAGTCTATCCCATAAGGAAGCTTTTATAACCTCTTATCCTTCTCCATCAGAGGGCAGACAGACTGAAAACCACAATCACAGGAAACTAACCAATCTAATCACATGGACCACAGCCTTGTCTAGCTCAATGAAAGTATGAGTCAAGCCATGTAGGCCCACCCAAGACAGACGGGTCATGGTGGAGAGTTGAGACAGAACGTGGTCCACTGGAGAAGGGAATGGCAAACCACTTCAGTATTCCTGCCTTGAGAACCCCATGAACTGTATGAAAAGGCAAACAGAAAACACTGAAAGATGAACTCCCCAGGTCAGTAGGTGCCCAATATGCTACTGGAGATCAGTGGAGAAATAACTCCAGAAAGAAAAGACAGAGCCAAAGCAAAAATAACACACAGTTGTGGATGTGACTGATAATGGAAGCAAGGTTTGATGCTATAAAGAGCAATATTGCATAGGAACCTGGAATGTTAGGTCCATGAATAAAGGCAAATTGGAACTGATCAAACAAGAGGTGGCAAGAGTGAACATCGACATTATAGGAATCAGCGAACTAAAATGGACTGGAATGGGTGAATTTAACTCAGATGACCATTGTATCTACTACTGTGGGCAAGAATACCTTAGAAGAAATGGAGTAGCCATCATAATCAACAAAAGAGTCTGAAAATGCAGTACTTGGATGAAGTCTCAAAAACGACAGAGTGATCTAGGTTTGTTTCCAAGGCAAATCATTCAATATCATGGTAATCCAAGTCTATGCCCCGACCAGTAATGCTGAAGAAGCTGAAGTTGAATGGTTCTTTGAAGACCTACAAGATCTTCTAAAATTAACACCCAAAAAAGATGTCCTTTTCATTATAGGGGACTGGAATGCAAAAGTAGGAAGTTGAAATTCACCTGGAGTAACAGGCAAATTTGCCCTTGGACTACCAAATGAAGCAGGGCAAAGGCTAATAGAGTTCTGCCAAGAGAACACACTGGTCATAGCAAACACCCTCTTCCAACAGTACAAGAGAAGACTCTACACATGGACATCACCAGATGGTCAACACAGAAATCAGATTGATTACATTCTTTGCAGCCAAAGATGGAGAAGCTCTATACAGTTAGCAAAAACAAGACCGGGAGCTGACTGTGGCTCAGATCATGAACACCTTATTGCCAAATTCAGACTTAAACTGAAGAAAGTAGGGAAAACCACTAGACCATTCAGGTATGACCTAAATCAAATCCTTAACGATTATACGATGGAAATGAAAAAATAGATTTAAGGGACTAGATCTGATAGACAGAGTGCCAGATGAACTATGGATGGAGGTTCCTGACATTGTACAGGAGACAGTGCCCAAAACCATCTGCAAGAAAAAGAAATGCAAAAAGGCAAAATGGCTCTCTGAGGAGGCCATACAAATAGCTGTTAAAAGAAGAGAACCCAAAAGCAAAGGAGAAAAGGAAAGATATACCCATTTGGATGCAGAGTTCCAAAAATAGCAAGGAGAGATAAGAAAGTCTTCCTCAGTGATCAGTGTGAAGAAATAGAGGAAAACAACAGATGGGAAAGACTAGAGATCTCTTCAAGAAAATTAGAGATACCAAGAGAACATTTCATGCACAGGTGGGCTGAATAAAGGACAGAAATGGTATGGACCTAAAAAAAGCAGAATATATTAAGTAGAGGTGTCAAGAATACACAGAAGAACTGTACAAAAAAGATCTTCACGACCTAGATAATCATGATGGTGTGATCACTCACTTAGAACCAGACATCCTGGAATGTGAAGTCCAAGTGGGCCTTAGGAGAAACATCACTATGAACAAAGAGAGTGGAGGAGATGGAATTCTAGTTGAGCTATTTCAAATCCTAAAAGATGTTGCTGTGAAAGTGCTGCACTCAATATGCCAACAAATTTGGAAAACTCAGCAGTGGCCACAGGACTGGAAAAGGTCAGTTTTCATTCCAATTCCTAAGAAAAGTAATGCCAAAGAATGCTCAAACTACTGCACAATTGCACTCATCTCACACACTAGTAAAGTAATGGCCAAAATTCTCCAAGCCAGGCTTCAACAGTACATGGACTGTGAACGTCCAGATGTTCAACTGGTTTTACAAAAGGCAGAGGAACCAGAATTCAAATTGCCAACATCCATTGGATCATTGAGAAAGCAAGAGAGTTCCAGAAAAACATCTACTTCTGCTTTATTGACTATGCCAAAGCCTTTGACTGTGTGGATCACAATAAACTGTGGAAAATTCTGAAAGAGATGGGAATACCAGAACACCTGACCTGCTTCTTGAGAAATCTGTATTCAGGTCAGGAAACAACAGTTAGAACTGGACATGGAACAACAGACTGGTTCCAAATAGGGAAAGGAGTATATCAAGGGTATATATTGTCACCATGCATATTTAACTTATATGCAGAGTACACCATGAGAAACTCCAGGCTGGATGAATAACAAGGTGGAATCAAGATTTCCAGGAGAAATATATCAATAACCTCAGACATGCAGATGACACCACCCTTATGGCAGAAAGTGAAGAACTTAAGAGCCTCGTGGTGAAAGTGAAAGAAGAGAGTGAAAAAGTTGGCTTAAAGCTCAACATTCAGAAAACAAAGATCATGGTATCCAGCCCCATCACTTCATGGCAAATAGATGGAGAAACAGTGGAAACAGTAGCAGACTTTATTTTGGGGGGAGCTCCAAAACCACTGCGGATGTTGACTGCAGCCATGAAATATAAAGGCACTTACTCCTTGGAAGAAAAGTTATGACCAACCGAAACAGCATCTGGCAAGCCTATGGTTTTTCCAGTGGTCATGTATGAATGTGAGAGTTGGACTGTGAAGAAAGCTGAGTGCCGAACAATTGATGCTTCTGAACTATGGTGTTGGAGAAGACTCTTGAGAGTCCCTTGGACAAGGAGATCCAACCTGTCCATCCTAAAGGAGATCAGTCCTGGGTGTTCATTGGAAGGACTGATGCTGAAGCTGAAACTCTAATACCTTGGCCACCTTATGTGAAGAGTTGACTCATTGGACAAGACCCTGAGGCTGGGAGGGATTGGGGGCAGGAGGAGAAGGGGACGACAGAGGATGAGATGGCTGGATGGCATCACCGACTAGATGGGCATGAGTTTGAGTAAACTCTGGGAGTTGGTGATGGACAGGGAGGCCTGGTGTACTGCGATTCATGGGGTCGCAAAGTGTTGGACACGACTGAGTGACTGAACTGAACTGAGCTGAACTGAGACAGCATATTAAAATTCAGAGACATTACTTTGTCAACAAAGCTCTGTCTAGTCAAGCCTGTGGTCTTTCCAGTAGTCATGTATGGATATGAGTTGCACTATAAAGAAAGCTGAGCACCAAAGAATTGATGCTTTTGAACTGTGGTGTTTGAGAAGACTCTTGAGAATCCCTTGGACTGCAAGGAGATCCAACCAGTCCATCCTAAAGGAAATCAGTCCTGAATGTTCATTGGAAGGACTGATGTTGAAGCTGAAACTCCAATACTTTGGACGCATAATGCCAAGAACTGACTCATTTGAAAAGACCCTGATGCTGGGAAAGATTGAGGGCAACAGGAGCAGGGGACGACAGTGGATGAGATGGTTGGATGGCATCACTGACTCAATGGACATGAGTTGGGTAAACTCCGGGAGTTGGTGAGGGACAGGGAGGTCCAGCGTGCTGCAGCTCATGGGGTCTCTAACAGTCAGACATGACTGAGCGACTGAACTGAACTGAACTTAATATTTCCATTGTTTCCCCACCTATTTGACATGAAGTGATGGGACTGGATGGCATGATCTTTGTTTTTTTGAATGTTGAGCTTTAAGCCAGCTTTTTCATTCTCCTCTTTCACTTTCATCAAGAGGCTCCTTAGTTCTTCTTCACTTTCTGCCTTAAGGGTGCTGTCATCTGCATTTCTGAGGTTATTGATATTTTCCCGGCAATCTTGATTCCAACTTGTGATTCATCCAGCCTGACATTTTGCATGATGTACTCTGCATATAAGTTAAATATGCAGAATGGCAATACACAGCCTTGACGTATTCCTTGCCCAATTTGGAACCAGTTTGTTCCATGTCCAATCCTAACTGTTGCTTCTTGACCTGCATACAGATATCTCAAGTGGCAGGAAAGGTGGTTTGTTATTCCCCCATCTCTTGAAGAATTTTCTGGTTTGCTTTGATCTACACAGCCAAAGGCTATGGTGTAGTCAATTCAGCAGAAGTAGATGTTTTTCTGGAACTCTTGCTTTTTCGCTGATCCAACAGATGTTGGCAATTTGATTCCTGGTTCCTCTGCCTTTTCTAAATCCAGCTTAAACATCTGGAAGTTCATAGTTCACATACCGTTGAAGCCTTGCTTGGAGAATTTTGAGCATTACTTTGCTAGTGTGTGAGATGAGTGCAATTGTACCATGGTTTGAACATTCTTTTCATTGCCTTTCTTAGGGATTGGAAGGAAAACTGACCTTTTCCAGTCCTGTGACCACTGCTGAGTAGTGTCTTCAAGGTTTCAGACAGGACTGCAATAACTGGAAAGCTTAAATGGAGTTGGATAATCTGCTTTCAAGTTCAATTGTAAGACGGTTAGCAGACCTCAGTTTCTCACTGACCAGAGATTTCTGTCAGTCAGAAGCCTAGGTCTCCCCAAAAACTGCCTAAGTGTGGTGATTGGTCTTTCCCAGT
The DNA here is from genome assembly GCF_033118175.1 of Dama dama. Lineage (NCBI taxonomy): Eukaryota > Metazoa > Chordata > Mammalia > Artiodactyla > Cervidae > Dama > Dama dama. Next base: position 56,686,052 of record NC_083697.1, read on the forward strand.
AGATAGAGGTTGCAGCAGATAGAGATCTCAAAAGATATAATCTGCATAGTTCTATAATCCATTCCTAGAGTTGATATATGTCACTTCTGCAAGTTTATAAGATTAATTCTGGGATACAATATCAATAACTTACTAATATTGCTTAATATTAAATTTTCTTCACTTCATTTAAATTGGTAAATTGTAAGAATATACAACATTTTCCTTCAGACCAAAGACTTCATTTGTGTATTGCTTTACCTTAAGTCTAGATTTACTGGAGATGAATTCATTTTTCAATCATCAGGGAAAAAAAAAAAAAAAGGTGCTAGTTTTTCCTGCTTTTAAAAGAATATTCATGCTGGGTAATGACTTCTAGATTAACTGTGATTTTGTTACTTTTTATTTTCCTTTTGCCATTTAGAAAATTCCCCATCTATTCTGGACTCTTGTTTCTAAGTATACCTCTATCACTTGCATGTTTCTCTCTTGGTGACTTTTTTCCCTTATACTTTTAAACTTCCCTCTTTATACCTGTTTTGTAAGGTACCAACAATATATGATTTTGTTTGTTTGTATCCTACTTGGATTTCACTGAGTTTCATAAAAATGCATTGAATTTTTTTGACGATTTAGAAAATGTTCAGCTATCATTTTACAAAAGTTAGTATTTGCTGTTTTTCACCTTTTTCTTCAAATTACATTCTACTACTAAGCTTTACCAAATATATATTTCTTTTCAGATATTGTATTTACTTCTTGAATTTACATGTGTTTCTTATAATTTTTTTCATTTTCTTTTCTGAAATTTTCTATCTGTTCACTCTCTTTATCCATCTTTTCATTAAGAATTTTGGATATATTTAAAATGCCTAAAGTTCCTGATGGACAGGGAAGTCTGGCATGCTGTAGTCCATGGGGTCACAAAGAGTCAGACATGATTGAGTGACTGAATTGAACTGAACTCAAAGCTCCTGATCATTAATATGAACATCTAGGTCATTGTACTGTCTGGATCAATTGAACTTGGAAAAAAAAAAAAGAAAGCATCATTTATATTTCACATTTTTCTGCATCTTCACATGACTTACAATTTTTTTTATGCTGTACATTTGCATGATACACTGAAAAGATCTGCAATTTCATTTAACAGCTTTGAGTTGTGTTTTGGTAAAAAGCTAAATTTATGGCATACCATCTTGACCCTTTAAGACTTGATTTATTATTTGTTAGAGTTGATAGAGTTTCGATTTTACCTTAGTCCTGGAGTGTATTATTTACTCTAGAGTAATAATTCTTACTGATTTTTTTCTGAGTTCTCAACTAAATAACTGAACTCCTCAATGAAATATACCCACCCTGATCAGGCCAGAATTCCATTTCCCAGTCCTGCTTACTGTGTAGTGTCTCTATTCTGCTCTTAAAGCTACAGCAGCTACTCTGCTAGGTTTTACGAAAATTCATCTTGCATAAGCACAGTCCTCCCTTCTAACCAGCTCTTTCCTTTATACTCCATAAATTCAAGTAGCATAAGAAACAGAATTCTGGTTTCTACTTTCCTTACTCAGAGCACTGCCTCTTGGTATGCTTGCTCCCCACTTTCACGTGCCATAGTCAAGTGCATCACTGCAGGAAGGAAGCCAGAGAAAATGCAGAACCTGCATTCAATGTTTCCTTTCTGTCAAGGACTGTAGCTTTTCACTGTCATTTGCTTAATCCCTAAAAATATTTGAAAATAGTGGCCTTTTATGTTTTTATTATAACTGCTCATGGTGAAGGGCTGATCCAATACTAAGTATTTTGTCATGGCCTAAAGGATGCTTAAAGTGTTCTTTGTCAAATGAATAAATTAATGAAAATTTAGGATTTACAAATGGATATAATACAACTTCAGTACATATCTGTTGACTGAATGAACATATCAATCATATATCGGCATAATCTGTCTGCTTAAATAGGGTTCAAAGGTTCTGAAACAATTAGTTTAATGAACTTTTAGCTCACAACTTGGATATTTTTCCTACAGAATCTTCCTTTCCAAAGAGTTCACAAAATCAAACTTATCTCCAAAGTAAGTTATTGGAATCTGGTAGCTATGGTACAACTTTCAATCATAAAGTACAAGTTCCAAACATTAATTCTATCTTAAAACCCTAATGGAAGATGGATTTTTGTCTTAAAATATTATTAAAAAGCAAAATAAAACAAAGCCTATGTAACTCCTTATAGTTTTTCTCATAAGAAAAGTATGGGAAGTGAACAATAATTCCTTTTAGACATTCCAGTCATTTTAAAAGCACCAAACTTCTTTTATTTAAAGAGCATGAAAACAATTTAATTTTGTATTCCATTAAAAACAAACAAACAAACAAGCTTTTAGTTTATCTTAGGCCACAAAAACTTCAGTTCAACTAATTTAAAACAGCTATTTCTTGGTAAACAAGACATAATTTGGTGACTTTATGATCAATTGATTTAATCACATTATTTGAAATTTATTGCTTTGTTTTTCCAATTAATTCTATTTTACTCTAGTAAACTTTATATGTCATGATAACTGAGACCTAGGAAAATGCAGAAGAAACAATAAATGTTGAGCCCCAATTAATTATTAAGATACACCTGGGGAAACAAGACCAATTATTCTGACAGGCTATATTACCTGCCTCCCAGATCACCTTGTCCTGTCACAAGAACCTTAGTCCCAATGACTTTATTTCAAACATATTGCTTTTGAAATAACAGCAGGAACTTCTGGTCTTCTCAGCATCTCTTGTTTACCATCTACTGTCACGCTTAATGATCAACATTAAAGTTATTGCTTCCAAATCACCTTAATTAGGGTTGCAAAGACTTTAAAAGGTTCCTTTCAAAAGCTCAGATCATCAAGTTTGAGTGCTTCGATATATTGTGACTATATAAGATTCTTGTAGTGAAACATCATCATAGCTGATGAAACAACTATGAAACAACAGTTTATAGCTGACTGAACCAGAACAGGGCAACTGAACCAAGCACCATGATTCATAGACTAGTTTATTCTTGAGTTTCCCTTGTGGCTCAGTTGGTAAAGAATCCTCCTACAGTGTAGGATACCTGGGTCCGATCCCCATGTTTGGAAGATCCCCTGGAGAAGGGAAAGGCTACCCACTCCAGTATTCTGGCCTGGAGAATTCCACAGACTGTATACTCCATGAGGTTGCAAAGAGTCAGACACGACTGAGTGACTTTCACATAGCTATGGAACAGCCTGCTACATAATGCTGTGCCCAAGCTGAGACAATCTGGTTTTGCATTCTCCTTCAACTCTTTTACTCAAGGATTAGAGAGTGCCATTTTGTATAAGTACTCTTACATTTTTTTGTTTTAAGTAAGCTCCCTACTGAAGTGTAACGTATACAGAAAATGACATGAATCATATGTTTGCAGCTTGTTAAATTTTCAGAGTAAACCAACTTTTGTTACCACCACCCAGATTATAAAATGGAATATTCTCAACACCTAAGAAGTTCCTTTATGATTTTTCCTCATCACTAATAACTCACTAAAGAAGCCATTATCCTTGCCTCTAATACCACTGATTATTTTTATTTCTAAAGTTGTTTTTTAAATAAATGAAATCATACATTATTCACCTTGACCTGACATCTTTTAATGTGGTTTTTGTAAGAATCACCCATGTTGTTGAATGTATCGGTAGTATAGTTTTTCTCTTTGATTTGTAGCATTTCATTTTATGCATATTCCTGAGTTAACCCATGATTTCTTGATGGACCTACAATGTATCTATAGTTTTGATATTTACATATTACTGATATAAAATTTCTGATACATGTTTTTCAGTAAAACATCTGGTGGATATATAATTATGAGTAGACTTTCTAGTCCACAGATTATAATTACATTCAGCAAGAGTTGTTGCTGCTTGTTATTAGTTTCCTGTTGTGGTGGTAACAAGTTACTTTAAACTTAGTGGTATAAGATAACACAAAATTGTTCTTTTAGAGCTCTGGAAATCAAAACTCTAAAATCAAGGTGTTGTAAGGCTGTATTACCTCCAAAGGCTTCAAGGAAGAATTATGTCCTGATCTTTTCCAGCTTCTAGAGGCTGCTTGCATTTCTTGATTCATGATCCCTTCTTCATATAACACCAACTTCTTTTATCCATCACTATTGTAGTCTACTACTCACTTTGACGCCCTAACCAACTTCCCTCATATGAGAATGTTTGTGTTGACATTGGACCTATCCAGATTAAGCCCTTAGCCACATCTGCAAAGTCCCAGTTTCCACACAATAAACATATCAAAGTTCCTGGGGATTAAGATATGGACATTACTCTATCAACCACAACGATAAAGAAAAGATGAGTAGGAGCCCTAAGTTTTAGGTCAAAACCCAATGGTTCTGAGAACCGTTAGGATATGAGCATCACAAGCAAGTATTTGTTGTGGCCTAGGCTGCCATTGCTCCTGTTTTGGAACACAAAAATGTAGGGATCATTGAGAAACATCTCAGAATTATTCTGCCATTGTGTGTGTGTGTGTGTGTGTGCATCAATAATATGTGTGTCAGTTATACAGTGTTATAGTTGTCTTAGGTGGGCTTCACAAATTTCTTAGGATAAATTTCTTGAGACAGCTGACTGACTTAATATCCCATGAACTAAAAAAGGTAAATTGAAGCCAAGTAGCATAGAAAAGGACTATTACTTCTATTAAACCACTTTCAGTAATAAAGTATTAGTAGATGTTAAACTCCAGAATGTAAACACATCCCTTCATGGCTATATTTAATTCTTAGGTTGTGACTATATACTACAAAACACTCTTTTGTGAATAGTTTACAGCTACAATAAATTATATTTCAAAACAATAATCAATACATATTGACCCTGGGAAACCTGGGAAAAAAGAAAGTGATTTAAAATATAAAAAATCTTGTTTATTTTTTAATGCAAATTTGATCTTTGTAATAAAAAAGTATTCCTTTCCCTATAAATAAGTTTGGTATGCTGTGTGTTTTGTCACTCAGTCATGTCCAACTCTTTGCAATCCCATGGATTGTAGCCCCCCAGGCTCCACTGTCCATGGGGATTCTCCAGGCACGAATATTAGAGTGGGTTGCCATGCCCTCCTCCAGGGGATCTTCCCAACCGAGGTATTGAAGCCAGGTCTCCTGCATTGCAGGCAGATTTTTTTACCATCTGAGCTACCAGGGAAGCCCATAAATATGTTTAATATCCTTAAAAACCTAACTTTTAGATTCAATACATATTGAAATTCTCTATAGCAAATATGTCATTTTACTTTGTCTCCCAATTTGATTTACTTTAGCTCTTTTCAGTGAATTGTATTCCCTATTAAGGGTATTCTATAGAGCTTTAGTATAAACAAACAAAACAAATTTGTTTATTTTGTCAGAACAAAGAAATTGAGGCAACTTGGAAGGTATTTGTTACATTAAGTCACATGTATCTTATTTTCAATAAGAAGTTAATTTTTCTTTTAATATCACCTCATGGAATATTGCTTCATGATCAACTTAATTTCCACAAAATAAATTCTTTATATATTTAAAAACTAGCAAAAAAATGTGATTATCTCTTTAATCAGTTATATTTGACTGAATAAAATTCCTTGTCTCTGAGAAATTATTATGTCTTCAGAAAAATATTCTCACTATTTCATTCCAAGAGGTGTCATGTTTGCTTTGAGCTCTGGCTTACTACCAGAAAGATCTATTCATATTCTTTAGCTCTAAATCTGCAGTAAAAGACATCAAAATGAGCTCTCAAGCAATTACATAGTAAAGTTATCTCATATTTTAGTACATTAATTGCCACATTAAAATGTGGTATTGATTTAATATTTTAGATACTTATACTTAGTGAATTCAATTAGAAAATTCAAGAAATATCTGTCAATTTTTAGATAAAAATTACTAGGTTTTATTCAGTCCTTATGGAGTATTAATGTAACAAGGGTTTCTTTGACATCTATTTCTGCGCACTTCACCAAATGTTATTTAAGTGGAAAAAAACTACTTTATCTTGCAATTTATCTTAAATCGGAATGTCTACTGCTGTTCTTCTACTAAAAGATTTTGGGGTAAACAGAATCAAGCTTTGGAAGAGTGTCACCAATATTCAGTTTACATCAATATTCAGTTTGCCTTCCTTTCTGTGAACAAAGTCTACCCTGGTTTCCACTTTAAATGTGGCCAAGTTCCTAACAGGCCAAAAGTCTTGCAGATAACAACTATAAACTATGTGCAATGTACACTGAACCACTTAAAGATTTTGAAATCTAAACAAAAGTAGGCAGATTATGGAAGGAAGGAAAATCTTGGATGACCAGCAATGTGGAATGTGGCATACTCCACCACCAGCCCCCTTCTCCATCCATCTTTTTTTTTTCTACATCTGTAGGCTTGCTGCAGTCATCTCTTACTGATTGGTTATAACTTTGATGACAGTCTTTGGGGATTTAAAGGCAAGAGGGCAAATATTAGAGCAAATACTGCTATGGAGAACCAAAGAGGAGCCTAACTTTTACATACATGCAGTGTGCAAATCTCTTGCTGACCCCAGTGCCATTATGCATGGGCAGACTATAAAAAACTCAGCTAAAGGGAAAAAGCAGACTTAGATGTAAGCTCCTGCACAACACAGAATTTTCGGTTTTGCACAACCAAGTTAATAGCCAGATAAAACCATAATAGGAGCAACCATGGGAGACATTGAGTAGGATCAAAGCTTACACAACACAGCATTTTGTATACAATACAGAGGTATATGAAGAACTCGGTAAATTTAGCCTTCTTAAGAGAAAATAAAATCAATCCTGATATTTTAAATGATCAGAGAATGATTTGTAAAAGCATCTATTATAACTATGCTCATTGAGATGAAAGAAAATCTGGTTATAGTGAATAAGAAGATAGGAAGTATTAGCACAAAAGTCACACTTAAAAATGAATAAGAAAGGAATTCTAAAACATAATACTTGAAATTTAAACATTATTAGATAGGGTTAATAGCAGAATGGGGGCATCCCTCGTGGCTCAGAGGGTAAAGTGTCTGCCTGCAATGTGGGAGACCTGGGTTTGATCACTGGGTCAGGAAGACTCCTGGAGAAGGAAATGGCAACCCACTCCAGTATTCTTGCCTGCAGAATCCCATGGACAGAGGAGCCTGACTGGCTGCAGTCCATGGGGTCACAAAGAGTCACAACTTAGCAACTGAACAACAATAAGGGAGAAAAAAGAGCATGTCAGAATTGATGACCCTAAATTTTCACAAGTTTGTGAAAGAAATAAATCTATATATTGAACAAGTTCAGCAGATACCAAAAAAGGTAAATATAAAGAAAACCATGTGTAGGCCCATCATGGTCAAAATACTGGAAACCAAAGATAATGTCTTTAAATTAGTTGAGAGCAATAATTTTATATGCTGGGGAACCACAATCCTAATGACCATTATTTCTCAAGAACAAGAGAGGCCAGAAAACAAACAGCATCTTTAAAGTATTAAAGAAAAACACTGTAAATTCAAAATTTTATATCCAGCACACACATACACACACACACACACACACACTATATATATATATATATATATATATATATATATATATATTCTTCAGGAATGGACAAATAAATAAATATATTTTCAGGTAAACAAAATAAAGAGGATGTGTAACCAGGAGACCTACAATGCAAGAAACACAAAAGACAGTTTTTCAAGTTGAAAGGAAATGATCCCAATGAGAGATTTTGATATTCATGAAGGAGTATCAGCTCTGACCAGTATCTGGTAAATTTTAAAATCAAATTTCCTCTGGATTTCATTATTACATCTATGATTCTACAAAACCAGAAAACTTTTTTATTAAGTTTATTTTCATCACGTCTAAAGCATAAAGGATGGAATGGGATAGAGTTAGGGATGCCAAATGGGCCTCTGTGGTTTCAAATTTACTTACTGAATTCTAAGAAGACTGGGAAAATTTAAAAATATAAAAACCTCTGAAAAATAATTTAAAGAGATATAGTTACAGAGCCAATAAATGAGGTATACCTTCAAAAAATATTCAAATAATCAAAAAAAGGAGGGGGGAGGGGAGAAACAAGACAGGAAACAAATGAACTGGTAGATATAAATCTAGCAATTTCTGATTATATTAATTTTATTAGGCTCCACAATCTAATTGAAAATTAGTTTCCCAAAACAGATGAAAAAACAAAGTAGCTATATTTTCAACCCTACTATAAGCTATACAAAATTATGGGAAATACTGACCAATAAAAGGTCACCAAATGTAGATCAGTGAAGGTGAGAAATGTACATCATTGTGAGTTAAGGCAGTAAAAGGCTCAATTATTCAGGTTTTTGCTTCTCCTGTCAAGGGTATTGTGAAGGATACCCAAGGAGGAAACCATGGAGTTGCTCAATTTGGGTTGCTGAGTCTTTGAGTGAAGGATTTGCCCTAGAGAATTGCTTGGATCCAGGGGAGAATTTACAACAGAGATAAATAACCATGTGTTTTGCTAAACATTTATGTTTGTTAGCACAGTTAGCATAGCTTATTCTAACCAGGAGAAACTCAAGGGTCCCCACTGCAAAGAAATTAATAACAACATCTTTTAAATGATATATGATTATTTATCATGAATTTGTCAATTAAGATAATTTGCATTATGGGATGAACAGTTTTTTATACATGTGCAATTTTGATAAGAGTAAAATCTCAAGAACACATAATATCAAAAATATTAAAATACAATCATTGAATAGCTTTTAAAGTTTTGGTATGCTGCAAGGAAAGAGAGACAACAACAACATGAAAAAATTTTCATCTGTACATGTATGTTATTAATAGATTTTTATGTGCATTACCGGGTCAAATTCATACAACTAAAAAGATCTTTAAGACTATGGTTTTTCCAGTGGTCAAGTATGGATGTGAGAGTTGGACTGTGAAGAAAGCTGGGTGCTTTTGAACTGTGGTGTTGGAGAAGACTCTTGAGAGTCCCTTGGACTGCAAGGAGATCCAACCAGTCCATCCTAAAGGAGGTCAGTCCTGGGTGTTCATTGGAAGGACTGATACTGAGGCTGAAGCTCCAGTACTTTGGCCACCTCATGTGAAGAGTTGACTCATTGGAAAAGACCCTGATGCTGGGAGGGGTTGGAGCCAGGAGGAGAAGGGAACGACAGAGGATGAGATGGCTGGATGGCATCACCGACTCGATAGGCATGGATAGAAGATGGGTTTGGGTAGACTACGGGAGTTGGTGATGGACAGGGAGGCCTGGTGTGCTGTTTTTTACAGCACAATTTTTACAGTTTAAAACTAGATGCATCTTTCTGAAGGATTTTTTTCTTTTAATAATAAAGACCTAAAGAGGTAATTTTAACTGAGTTAAAAAACTGGATTGTTGAAATCTTATGAAGTATTAGTATATATTCATTGTGGATTTATCTAAAAATGTAAGTGTAAAGAAATTAAATAGATTAAGTAAAATAAAATAGATAAATGTAAACTACATATTAGATTAATTTCAAAAAGTACACCCATTTATATTAATATTATTTTAAAAATTTAAAAGAATAGTGGAGAAAAAATGAAAAGAAATAAAAATATATAGTATTCCTCCATAAAGAAATTAAATTGAAATATAGCAAAATTAAGCAGTAGAAAACCTTAAGCTATCATAATCTATTTATTATACAAATTTAAATATCTCTGCATAAATGTCAAATAATTAAATGAAATGGAGCTATTATAATTAAAACATGGAAATTAAATTTTTCTTAAATATTTTTGGATTTATTTTATCAGTTTCTTAAACAACTCATCAGAAAAGACCCTGATATTGGGAAGATTGAAAGCAAAAGGAGATGAGGGTGCCAGAGAATGAGATGGCTAGATAGCATCACTGACTCAAAAGACATGAATTTGAGCAAACTCCGTGAGACAGTGAAGGACAGGAAAGCCTGGCATGCTGCAGTCCCATGAGGTCGCAAAGAATTGGACACAACTGAGTGACTGAACATCAACAATATAAAATAAATAGCTAATTAAATTTCAGTAAAGCATTTTTAAACAAACTTGTCAAAATTGTTAATCCCTAAAACAGTTAAGACTGTTCATAAATCTAGGTCTAAAACTTGAATAATAGCAAATATACTTTAATATGAAAGTTATACCTCAAAAAATGTGAATCTATGTCCTTTCTTTTTCTATTAATAAATTATTTGCAAAGATTCTCTCACTTTACCCTATCTGATGCTTATGCTTATTGATATAATTTTGTTCTTTCCCTTAAACTTCTATTAGTACTTTCCCCTCTTCAATGTAAGAGATTATCCTTAGCCTGAGACTTCACTGTCCAGTGAACACGTGATGTGTACCGCAGGTTACATTGTGTTCATTTTAGGCGTCTAACCAAAAATGTTACTTAAGATTATCAGACACTAACCAGTTTTAAAACCAACTAATGCACAGTGTGCTTGTGATTAATTTACTACTCCTACCTATCTGCTTGGCCAAAAGGAAGAAGATTTTGATGCTTGAAATATGCTAGTCTAGCATTTTAAACTTATTCTTCTTGGTTTCTGATGCTTCTCAGTATTCTTGTTCTCAATAATTCAGTTTTTCCTGCTTGATAATACGTTTGAAGCTTCCAATAGCCCATGTCATTATGTTGTTTGGTGTTCACAGTAAATGGTGACCTTGATCACTGCTTTTCTTTGTGTATTTCCTCTTTGTGTATTTCCAATAAAAGGGCTCAAGATACTTCAGCGACAGTGATATCTCCTTCTAAAATGGATCTGACATTGTCATTAGTCATTCGAAGAAGACTGAGATGTTAACCTACTTTGTCGTTTCACTGGACATCAAATGTTGAAGTTTACGAGGAAAAATTTATTTTCCTCTCAATCAGATGTCTGCCTGCTATTTTAAAGAGCACTGGATACAGCACTGGAAATGTAATTCTGGAATAATTAGTCACTTTCTTTTCTCTTCACTCCTTTACACTATTTAGTCTCTACAAGTTGAAGTAAATCCAAAATTTTAGGATTTTGATTACTTTTCTCTTAGAAGATTATGTAGAACTCAAAATGTTCAAAGAGTTAAAAGAAATTAAAGAATGTTAAAGGCAACCAGTGTCTTTTCCTCAAGTGCTTTCTTATCCAATGCTGAAATATGACTTCTGTTTCCTGTGCTGTCAGTTCATCATACTTCAATGTCAGAAATATTGCTAAATGAGATCAGACATGCTTCCGGTTTTTGAACCTGATTCTGATAAAGCAGCTGAATTTGTATTCATATAGTACAAGGACCTCAAAACTTAAAACTCATATACCTTAGCTGCTTAATATAGAGTGTCTTAGTCAGTGGGTTTGTGTTGTCTTACAGCTAAGGACGACTCTGATGGTTCCAAATATTCTAAGATGGTGTAGTCTGCTAACATGGAAATATAGAAACAGAAGCCTTAAAAACAAGAGGTAGTATATTTAAAGCCTAAAATACAGATTCATACTTGGTATGAACACTGGTATATCACTCCAATACTTCACTGATTTAATCTTGAAAATAGGTCAATTCGGTCAAAGAGGCCAAACTTCTCCTGAAAAGAATTAATTATCCCTCTCAGTTTTATTTCTCCATTAAAGATGGTACATAGGTTATGACTTTACCACCTAAAATCATGGAATTATTTCATAAACTAAGTTTATTTCATGTCATTCAATAAAATATTCCTTGATGATGAAAATTCTTTTAAATTCACACTTTCTAATACAGTAGCCATGGGCCACATGTGGCTATTAAATATTTATGAAGTGGCTAGTGTGACTAAGGGCCTGAATTTTTCAATTTAATTTATTTTACTCATTGTAAACTAAGTAAGCATTGTGGCTCATGGTTACACTATGGGACAACACACATCTATTATTCACTTCCACAAAGCTCTTTGACCTCCTCAAATCCAACTTTTTTGTTTCTTTTTCACATCAGCTATTAATTCAAAGGATTATGTCCTGGCTCTTAGGGTCAGATATGATGGTACCTCAGAAATCTTAGAGGAGTGTGGCAGGGTTTTCTAACTGCCCTTCCATCCATTATTTAAGGTTGACATGCAAATAAGACATATCCAAAATTACACACATTTATCTTTTCCCCAGAGTCAAGCTATAAGAAAACAGCACTGTAAGGACAACTTTAAAATGTAAATCCAGTGGTATATTTAGCATTATAATAGGAATATAAATCTAGAGTTTGGCTCTGTGAAGCTGAAAGGAGAAAAATGTACTTTTGCTGTCCTAAATGTGTGTTGGAGTAAGACAGGTCTTTACTTCAAAACCACTAGACAAGGGACAGGGTATTCCATTCTCATTCCCAGTCTGAAGAAACCCAGAAGATTGACCCGGCTAATGTTGTCAATCCTCAGAAGTGTGAAAGCTGAAGGAGATTCAGGTCTTCGGCCTTGGTGGTGATACATATGAGAAATGAGGGTTAGAAGTGTATCCCCCCAATTCTCATTCTAATAGTCATTGGCCAGGACTTCCCTGGAGGTCCAGCGATTAAGAATCTGCCTTCCAATGCAGGGGACATGGCTTTGACCCCTGGTTGAGGACTAGTATCCCACGTGCCTCGGGACAACTAAGCTCTTGTCCCCAACTCCTAAGCTCACGTGCTTGGAGCCCAAGCACTGCCAGCTGAAGAGAAGCCTTCACACCACAACGAAGGGTCAGAGAGCTACAGCTGAGACTTGGCACAGCCAAATAAATGAACATATGCATCTCTTAATTAAAAAAAGATGGACTATGATGACCTGAAATTTTAAAAAATAAGCATACCCTAATCTCCTTCCAAAGAACCAACTGGTCTATATGTGCTCCTAGGTAGGGAGTCCCACAACAGAGAATTCATTTGGACCTCAAACTGCTGACATCAGCTTTATAAATAGGAGTTAGAGTAGTAATGCCAACTGTAAAGAATACAGTTTTTAAAAAATTGTGCCCTCTTCTCCCTGGCAGAGAGGTAATGTGTTTGCTTCTCTGGATGTTTTGGACCTTTAGTAGTATGCTCAGATCACTGCTCTAGAGCTCTATATGCTGTATAATTTCACTTTGTATTCTGGTGAAATCTTTGCTTGTCCATCTTCTCCAATAAATTTTAAGTCATTAGTAGCTGTCCGGAGACACATTGCCTAAAATAGTCTCAGAGACAGATTTGCAAGCAGGGATTTTACTGGAGAGTGTTTGCATAGAGAAAAATAACAAGACAAAAGCAAATGAGAAACACCTAAGAAAATGAGGAAAGTAGAATAGAGCAGGGAAGTCAAAGTGCTACAGTGTTTGCAATCAGCTAAACTGATCCCATGGGCAAGTTCTGAACCAGAATGCCTTTTGGAGAAATGTCACATTGAGACAAGAAGTTTGGATTTTGCATCGTGAAAGAAAGGACAAGTTGCCTGATGTGGGCTGCCCCTGAGAAGAAGCTATTATTTTGGGCAAGATATCCTCCTTCAGCTGAGGACCACATTGGGAATGAATTCATTGAGTGGTCAGTAGGCAACACTCAACAGGTAGGAGATATGTGGCTCTTTCCTGAAGTGGATATCTGGCATTTCACTGAAGCTTGCAAAGTTAACTCTTGGCACTGCTCAGATCAGCTTCTTCCTGTGATGATTTTATCCCATCTGAACACAGCTCCATCCAACTTCCTGTGTTTCCTGCCCCTTTCCCCACTCCCCCCATGGTAACTTAATTCACCTATTGATAAATAGAATGAACTATAAACACTACCTTTGCAGTTGATAGAGCCACAAATAAACCTGTCACATTGCTTCATTTCTAACCTTATCAAATCATTCTAGATTTTCCTCACACTCAACAAACACCTCAGATGGACTAAGTGGCTTGTCTCATATGGTCACCCAGACCCTCATTTCTGAGTTCTGAACCATAGCTCATCACAGCCTTTTCATATCAGAGCTGTTACATTTGTTGATTTATCATCAAAATTAATCAAGAGAAGACAAAGAGATGCCCCAATAATCACGAGGGTGAAAAGGATTTATGTCTTGCCCCCAGTATACAACATCCTCATCTTAATGATCAGGATTAGTTACTACTGCCATGCTGGTCTCTTGCCAGTAAGAACACAAAATGATAAAGTGGCATCTGGTGTCCTCTGGTGACAGCTCATCTTTCTGGGAACCTGAATGTTTAGGTCTTTAGTACCCAGGGTTGTGGAGACAGGAAGTACAACTTTCCCAAGGGCATTACAGGGAGTAATGATAGGTAGTCACTCCTACATTTACCCCTTGGTCCCAAGACCTATGTATTTTACCTTTTGGTTATCAGTTTATCAACAGAGAATGGTTATAAGTTTAGTTTGCCCTGAAGGATAGCACTCTACACTCACACAAAGAACATCTCTGAATTATTGCCTCTGGTATTCTTTCAAAATGTCATTCCATCATTCTTTCATGTTGAAAGCTTTTGGGTAGTGCAGTAAATAATATAATCAATAGATCCTATGGTTTTGTGTCTCCTGATATACCTCCTTTCCTGTGAAATGGATCATTTGGTCAAGTGCAATGTCATAGCAGATCCCGTATCAGTGGATCAAGTACTCTGTAAGTCTGTAAGTAAAAGTGATGACTGAGGTCCTGCAAATAGAAAATAAAACTAATACCTGAAACATACATTGAGTACTGTCAAGACAAATAGCTGCCTCTTCTGAGACATACAGAAGTCATGTGAAACCAAATGGCTGGCTGGTCTCCAAGAGAGTTAAAATAACTATCCTGATGACAATTTAAAGATTAGGCTGGGGCAGAACCTAAATCTGTCTGTTGATATGTGTGTTGTTAGGGTCATGGATACCTCCATCTCTGACACTGTGGCTACTCTATTCATATTAAACATGTGCACGCATTGCATGGCCAATGACATGATCTAATAATGTCAACTCACTAGCATACTTGTTGACTGTTCAGTGCCCCTGTAGCTGGTGTTAATATACAAGAAGTAATCTCTATACATTGTACCCTTTTCTATAGGTTATCCACATGCTTCCCCCCAGACTTCTTTTTCACTGGCTTTCCAGTCTGTTTCTTTCTAGGATTCTCAACAACCAGTTGCATCATTCACTTTCCTGGGAACCTGTAAACAGTCTCACTTCAGACACTTCTTTTTCACTCAGAAGGTAGAGAGGCATACCACTGGGTGGCCTGCCTTTGGGTAGGATTTTTACTCATATTATCTTTCAGTGCTACCTCTGAGTATGGGTTAGGTATGATTAAATTTTAGTTTTTAAACAGTTCATATTTTTAGAGCCAAGATATAGAAATAACCATGTGCCCACCAAAAAATGATTGGTTTAAGAAGATATATATATATATATATATATATATATAAATATTACTCAGCTATAAAGAGTAATGAAATAATGCCATTTTGTAACAATACGTATGGACCTAGAGAATATCCCACTAAGTGAAATAAGATAAACAGAGAAAGACAATATTATGTGGTATCACTTATAGATGGAATCTGAAAAACAATACAAATGAATCTGTATACAACAGATAGACATAGAACATACACACAACATACACAGATCATACATAGAACATACAACATACACAGAGCATACATACAACATAGACATACAACAGATAGACATAGAAACCAAACTTATGATTACCAAAGGGGAAAGGAAAAGGGAGGGGTAAATTAGGAGGACTGGATTAGCAGATAAAAATGACTGCCCATAAAATAGAAAATCACCAAGAATTTACTGTATAGCACAGGGAGCTACATTCAATATCTTATAATAACTTTAACAGAAAAGAATCTGGAAAAAAGATATATATATTAACATATATAACTGAATCACTTTGCTGTACACCTAAAACTAACACAATACTCTAAATCAACTATACTTCAATTTAAAAAATGAATTCATTTTTGAGCTTCCCAATTACCAAATTTACTCGCATATGGGCCAACATTCATTTTCTTTCTCCTCCTTCTCCTCAACAGGCTGTAAAGAACTCTAAGCCCCCTTAACTTTGAACAGAATTGTAACAGGGTTGATGAACTTTGAACAGAATTATTGTAACAAGGTTGATGACATTAGAGGGGGATGATTTTTCATGCAGCTTACTTGTGCCTAAATTTGAACATATTAATTCCAAACTTCTGATGAATTACTCCTGGCACCTTAGGTTTTTTCACAGTCACTGTCAAAAGTTCTCCATCTCTATCACAGTCCAGTATGATGATAGGAGTATGTCTTCGAACTTTCTAAAATTCTCTGGCATACACAAACAATGCAAGGTTTTTCAGTCTTAAAAGGGAGTTAAATTTTGATTCATGCAACAACATGGGTGAAACTTGAAGATATTTTGCTAAGTGAAGTAAGTCAGACACAAAAGGACAAATGTAGGATCCCACTTATATGAGGTTGTAGTAGGATGGTGGCTTTCAGGGATGGGAGGAAGTAATAATAGGAAATTGTTGTTTAATGGGTATGGCGTTTCACTTTGGGAAGATGGAACAGTTCTGGAGATGGTTTGTGATGATAATTGCACAACAATTTTTTACTGACACTAAAAATATTTACTGAAAACAGTTACAGAAAAAAAATATTTACTGACACTAAATTATATTCTTAAAAATGGTGAAAATGATAAATGTTATGCATTCTTTATGACAAACAAGAATTTTCAATTATAAAATAAGTCATGGGGATGTGATAAACAGCATGGTGAAAATAATACTACTATATTTTACCTATTTGAAAGTTGTTAAGCAAGTAAAACTAAAGTTCCCATTACAAAAAAAAATTGCAAAAATGATATTATTCTATTGATGGGTTTGTAGAAGAGGAGAGATGGGGCATGTTTGTTATTACACCACTGATTACTTCTATATATCTTCCTTGCCCAGTAGATTATAAGATGATACAGATTCATCATTTAAAATTAAACATTATTTGACTGGGGATTCCCTGGTGGCTCAGATGATAAAGAATCCACCTGCAATGTGGGAGACCTGGGTTCGATCCCTGGATTGCGAAGACCCCTGGAGGAGGACATGCCACCCCACTCCAGTATTCTTGCCTGGAGAATCCCATGGTCAGAGGAGCCTGGCAGGCTAAAGTCCATGGGGTCACAGAGAGTTGGACACGACTGAATGACTAAGCACAGCACATTATTTGATTTACCATCCCCAAATGGAGAAAAAGAGAAAGAAAGAGGAAGTACTGCTTATATCAGGCTACTCTTTTTCTAAAGAATATGTGTACCCCATACCCAGCTGAAAAAATAAACCAATAGGTCACCCATGGGTCACTTCCCAGATCACAGTTTTTCTCCGAAAGTAATGACTAACCTGACTTTTAACACCTTGTATTTATAACACTTGCTTTATCAACTTTATATACATGAAGGCATACAGTAGGTTTTTGCCTGTTTCTCCTTTTTTTTCATTCACCATTATGCAGGTTTAATTTTTTCATTTCTATGAATACTTTTCTAAATTGCCAGGACACTGATACATTTTGAGAAAGAGAATAGCAATCTGTGACAGTCAGGTACTGACCTATCCGTTGGGGTTGCTCCCAGCTAACTAGTCTCTCACAGCTAGGCCCAGGTATTTTGCTATGGAGCATAAACTATTTCACATAATACCTTCAGACAGGGTCCCTCAATAACATGATGGATCCACATGAAAATATGCCCATTCTTAATAATTGATAAACTCACATAAGGAAGAAACAGAACATCTACCCATTCACAAAAATGATCAAACTTCTTACTGTTCTGGCTAATACAAGTGACTTGGTGCTTCTTTATGAATTATAGCTTTAGACTTGTCTCATTTCCTCCCACTGTCTAGATAAGATCTATTAAGGTGCCAAATTGTAGAATTATCTTCATGTTCTGAAAGCATACAATTTAGAACAAAATCCCCAAATCCTCTAAGCATTTTTTATTGCTCTATTACTAAGACACTTTAGCTTTCCATCATGTGCTTTCTCCTCTGTTGCAACAAGTAGAAAACAAACCAACACAATTTTGTTCATCTAATGATCACAAAAAAGTGCTGACAATTTCAAAATATTAAAATATAAAAATGTTAAAGTATTGACAATGTAATAAATAAATAAATGAGTGAAATTTGGTCATTTGGTTGCTGCCAAAAACTGTATGAAATGGCCTTCTACTTTATCCTAAAGCTGTTTATGAATGTCTTATTAATAAAAGTGAATCTTTCAAAAGTTTTAAAAATAATGTCACTTTTATATCTTCCACTTATATGCTTGTAGTTGTTTTCATTCATTCATCAAAATCATTGATGATTTTATATTTAGGGCTATCATGCCATCAATATTTGATAAAAAAAAAAGATGTCATGAGCAAATTAATGCTTAGATTATTAGGGAGAGGTGAGGTCTATCATTTGTCTCTTTTTCTTAATTCTTCCAGAGCCCAGTGACACATGGAAGTGATTAGATAGTGACCTGGAAATAAGGCTTTTCCTTGTTTAAATCTATTGTCATGTGTAAATCTATGGCTGATTCATATCAGTGTATGACAAAACCCACTGAAATGTTGTGAAGTAATTAGCCTCCAACTAATAAAAAAAAATAAAATAAAATAAAAAGTTAAATAACAACAAAAAAATAAATAAATAAATAAATAAATCTATTGTCATGTGTCATATTCAAACTCTTAAACTTCAGCATAATTAAAGCTTTTTCTAACCAATTTTACCGAGCTGATCTGGTGTGGATGATCTATTTAAAAAGGATGTCACAATGCATTTACATTCAGAAGCCATAGCTCTAAATCCCTCCCCACCTTCACAGGGAAGGCTTGCCGTGTGACAGTCATCTACCCCACAATTAGAGCTCTTGTATGACTTGCTAGTCGGTAGCATGAGAAGATCTGTACCTAGACTTGGCACAAATAGATTGTGTGATGGGAGTCCTGGGGGACATTTATGATGCTTGTGCTATTGCAAATGCTCTTCTGGGTTTTCTTTTTCCTGTTTCAAAGACTGGCCATGACAGTGACAGAGACAGCCCATGATTTAAAAGTGAAGGCTAGTGCTTCTGTTATTGTGGTGTCTGTGATGAATGGAGGCACACCAAGCAAGAAGGAAAGAAGATGTGAAATAAGAGAAGAAGGATAGGAAATGACAGATTTAAAGCCACTCTCTAAAACATCTGCCAGTTTACCCTGTGTGGTAAAATACCCAATTTTAATTTTGAGAGCTTTTATGGAATATCATGCTAAATTTGCTTGAGCCGTGGCTTTAAATATAAATCATCATCTATATAACAATTACACTAGCCTGGGAGGAAATTCTATTTATTCTTGTTATTGGACTTCTTGAAATTTTGATTTTTTTTGCTGACAAGGTGCATACAGTATTATTGTAAATAAAATGAAAGGTGAGATAGACAAACATTGTAAATGTTAGCTTTATTGCTCAGTTAAATATTTTTGTACCATATTTTGCTCTCATTTGGAAAAACATTATAAAATATTGATAAGATCACCATGAATTTTCTAAAATTTGATTATGCAAACAAACATTTATAAAGTACATTCTCTGTTATCTCCACAGTGGTGGCCCTGTAAGAAACAAGTAAACAAGAAGAAGGATATGATACAGTTTCACTCCCTTAAGACTTTAAGATATTGAATCAAATCTAATATTTGAATACACAAAATAATTATTGAATAAAGTCAGTATATAATATAAGCCAATAGGGAACATCCCTTTGAGATTTTGGTATAATTGGAAAGGGAAAGATCAGTGTTAAGTAGCTTTACCACGATGCTTTTATAAAATGTGGATCATCAGATGGCCCAAGAAGTTTAAGGATTCCAATTTTTACTCTAAGCTGTGTTCACCTAGAATTTAGTCATCTCACATCACGTCTGTAGGATTGGTGGAATGAATTTCAGGGGATGCAGTTTGCATGAGATATGAAGAATTTCCTAAGAAGAAACTCATTCTAGGAAGAAAACCACAAGGCCCGCTCTAAAAGCATTACTGCAGAATAGAGGAAAAGAGACTGTTAGGAAAAGAGCCAAGATACCGTGGATTTGTACTTGTCCATAAAAGAAGCAATCTCCCTGGAAAAAAATAATAAAGTCTATCATCAGAAAAATCTCTGTGATACACTGGGATTAAAAGTAGTGCTGTTTGGACTGAATGTAGCAGGATGAATTGTTCCAAAAGGTTTGTGGAGGTGATTCTCTCTTGCTGCCTCAGAGAACACAGAGCATTAACTAAACCCACAACCTGGACGACATCTGTAGTGTGGTGTTCCAGAGGGAGCACTTTCTGCACAGCACGAGGTCTCAGGAGGAGATGGTACCTAAGCCACTGCTGTGAGTGTCACATCAACCCCCAGTGGTGTGTCAGCACACCATTGTAGTGAGTTTGTGTATCTGCACAGGACTCATAGGTACTGGATGATAACAAGACAGTTCAGAACTTAAGTGGCTAACGAAAGAGAAGGTGAATGGCATGTTGCAGCTGAAATTGCTATTTTTGGAAACATACATACCCCTCCCCCCACACACATATATGTTTTGGGGTAATTGCAGAAATAATTTGGGGGAAATATTAAAAGATCAGGGCATGAAAGTACCACACTGGTAGTTTATTTGTTCGGGCTGCTATAACAAAATATCATAAGCTTGGGGGCTTATAAACAGCAGATATTTATTTCTCACAGTTCTGGAAACTGGCAAATTTAAGATCACGGTGCTGGCAGCTTCAGTGTCTAGTGAAGGCCTTTTTCCTGGTTCATAGATGGCTGTCCTTTTTCCCATGCCCTCACATGGCAGATAGGTTACCTGGGGTTTCTTTTATAAGGTCACTGAGTTCTCTTTATCAGGATTCCGCCCTCATGACTTAATCTGTTTCCAAAAGGCCTGATTTCTTAATACTGTCACATTGGATATTATGTTTTAACATATGAATTTGGGGGTTTGGGAAAGAAAAACATATTCTGTCTATAGTAGAAAATGGAAAAACAGAGAAATACTGTTTTAATTGTCATGGAGGGAGGATGGGACCTTGGAATCAAGTCCGCTGAAGGGCTGTATAGGCAGAAGAGAGCCTTATTTATTTATTTTTTTTTGTATGGGTCAGGAAAACACTTTGCTTACTGTGTTGAGGAAAATATTGTGGTAAATACAAAATCACAGAGACAGTACATACACCGGGTTGTCATGAGTCCCATGAAGGATTCTTCTTTTTAATCCATACATTTAATTAAGTTTTTCCAGGAAAGGCTGGCCTGCAGTTTATGGATTGCTAGTTCAAGGTGTAATGTGTCCAGATATAATGCCACTTGATAACATTCTAAATTTTATCTTTAATTGTTCTGTTTCACACATGCAGTCTTGTGAAACAGGTGATGAGCTTGATGAGAACAAAAGAGTATTTGTGGCAATAGATTGTTTATTGCTAAAGAGAATGTACTTTAAAACTGAATCTTGGTTTTTCAGCTTAAAAACTATGTAACTTCAGACAAAATAGTTGATCTGTAAGAATCTCAGTTCCACATGTAAAAAAAATGCAATAAATAATAACAATAACAGTAGTAATACCATCTATTTCATGTTGTTGCTAGAGGAGTAAATGTTTAATATTTATAAAGAACTTGGAAGAGTGTTTAATTCTTATTAACTATTCACTAAATGCTAACTCCATTGATGTGCACTTGGAGTTGTTTGATTTATATTTCCTGCTTATCTAATTTGATGATAGAGCAATTTTCAATGTAACTCTACAACTTAACATCATTTATAATTAAAATTTACCCACAAGCAATATTTATATTTTAGTTCACTTAATGAAAATAACTTAAAAACAAATCTAGTTAAAAAATAAAACATTTGTACATAATTGAGAAGTTCAATAGTACTAATGAGTCTCTGAAATTAAAAATGTCAAAAAGTTTCATGTATTATTTATTTAATGTATCAACATAAAATATAGCAGAAAAACAAAAAATACAATAAACCTCTACATAAGTTTTAAAACCCAAAGCTATATGGTTTTGTTTGGAACATAAAATCTCGACTACTCTAGGATTTTAGTCAGAAAATCTCCTTGTGGATGTCAATTATTTACAAAAAAGATTATTCAGATATTCTTGGAATTCATCCAGGACCTGCCAGAAAATCTAAGAAGATAATTCCACATTTGATTATTTTTGCTGTACATGTATATATATATTGAAGGGATTTATAATTGTTAGGGTTAGTTGCTCAGTCATGTCCGACCTTTTGTGACAGTGTGGACAGCAGCCTGCCAGGCTTCTCTGTCCATGGGATTCTCCAGGCAAGAATACTGCAGTGGGTTGCCATTTCCTTCTCCAGGGGACTTTCCTGACCCAGGGATCCAACCCGGGTCTCCTGCAATGCAGGCAGATTCTTTACCACTGAGCCACCAGGGAAGCCCAAATGGGCTTAATAATAATTGTTGAATAATACTTGGAAAAAAACAAATGACATTTCTCTTTTAAGATATTTGAGTAAAGAAAAGCTTATATAAAATTAATATTATCAATGTAGAGAGCCATGTTAGACAGCTTCTTTTGAAAACACTGGTACTTAAGCATTTATTATTCCAATAAATTAGTTAATTTTAATTTGACTACTATAGGCAAACTACTCTGGAAGGTGAAGTGGAAGCATATATATAATATATGTATATATATTATATATATATTCCAAAATTATTGCATATTATATATATATATATAAAGATCATGCAATAGTTTTAGAATAGCCTAGAAGAAATTTACTATAGACTGAACTTTGTCCCTCTGAATTAATATGTTGAAACCCTAGACACTAGTATTTCAGGATACATATTTGCAAATTAGGTCTTTTAAATAGGTAATTGATGGAGCTAGTGATAAAGAACCCACCTGCCAACGCAGGAGACATAAGAGACACAGGTTCAATCCATGAGTTGGCAAGATCCCCTGCAGGAGGGCATAGCAACCCACTCTAGTATTCTTGCCTGGAGAATCCCATGGACAGAGGAGTCTGGTAGGCTACAGTCTATAGGGTCACAAACAGGTAGACACGACTAAAGTGATTTAACACACTAGCATGCAGGTTAAAAATGACACTATTAGAGTGGATCTCAATTCAATCTGACTGGTTTCTTTATAAGATGAAAAAAAGAAGACACCATGGACATGTTTGCATTTAGCAAAGACCACAGGATAAGACACAGGATAAGGACCTGTGTAAGGACACAGGGTAAGATGGCCATCTGCAAGCCAAGGAGAGAGGCCTCTAAAGAAACCAAACCTACCAACACCATGATCTTGGACTCCCAGTCTCCAGAACTGGGGGGAAATAAACTTCTGTTGTTTAAGCAAACAAGTTTATGATATTTTGTTTCCGCAACCCTAGGAAACTAATACAAACCTTAAACTAATACAAAAGCATACCACTTTCTAAAACGATCTGGGGACCAAAATGAATAGACTTTTCACCTCTGAGTTCTCATCAGAAACTATAGTTCATATTTGTAAAGCATCTCATAATATGTGGTATTTTTAAGTGCTATAATTGTTTAATCTGTCTTTCCATGTAGATTATAAACCACTCAAGGGAAAAAATCATGTATCATTTATTTATGTATTTGATGAATATAGCATAGATTTATTTTAGGTAATAAACATCTGCCTGTTGAGTGAATGTTTGATTTGGTTTTAAAATTACCAAGTATTTTATTTGCCAGACCTGCCGAAGTCTTGTGTAAGTTTTGTCCTTGAGCTGTTTAGCCCACTGTGCACAGTAGACGTAAGAACAATTGTGCTTTTTTTTTTTTAAAGGAAAGAGGGATGTCAACCACTTAAAAAAGGAAGAGACTATTTAATGAGTCTGTAAGATAGAAGTAACCAAAAATATATGGAAAAACTTTCCAATATGTATCAAGCTTCAAAGTGTTTTTGATGTTTTCTGCTAATTAAAAGGATGTGTTGCAGCTACAGTTAGAAAAAACATTTCAATATGGTCATATTAAACCTTTTGATGTTTTACCTTAATGCTTATCTTTAAAGTTATAATCATCTTTATGATGCTACTCTGAATCTGCTCCAAATTTACTATACTAACTTATTTTGTAATGCCTCCACTTTTATCACAGTGTTCTAAGCAATTCTGAGGGATGACTAATGTAATCACTTTCAATAACTCCTGAAGTGACAAAATGCTGCCATTTGCTTAAGAAAACTTCCAAAATAAGCTCAATTACATTATGAGAAAAGTTTCTACTTAGTTAACTATGATTATAGTTGTTTATTTTTAATTTCACACTAACTTGGAACTAATTTAACCATCATTCATTTCCCATCTGTATTCCTATAATGTTTTCTTTACCCCTTCATTATAGCAATTGTCTCACTGTTGTGATTATTCTGTCTCCTCCAAGAAGCTCTGCAATGGGAAGGATTATTTTTTAATCTCCAGTAACTATATTTAATAAGATTTCAATATATTTTGTTTGAATAAATTTTTCATCCAGTACAACAAATGGCAAATTAATTTTCAAAGATGCTAAGCAGCTTAGGTTGAAATACTAGTCAAAAGAAAGCTATAGCCACCAGTTATATTTAAATATTTCTGGAAGAAAGTGCTAAAATTTCCTCTGTCAAGATGGGGTATAATTTTCAGAAATTATCTAGAATTTTAGGGCACATATTGTATTAGGTAAGATGAAGATATACTACTAAAATATTATATATGTAAGGAGCTTTTATAGCATACATATCATATACATGTTTGATTCTTGAAATATCCATATATAAGAGGTAGGACTGGAAATATTATCTTTCTGTTTCAGAGTAGAAAAGTAAAAGACTAAAATCTTGTCATTTTTTTTTTCAAAAATGCCCAACTTCTAAAGACATTTGGATATTACCCAGGTTTACTAAATCCAAGTTTGTATTCTTTCTACTAAATCATTACACAAATTAAACTGGCAAAGAATTATCAAAGAAAAATATCTGTATTAAAGTAATCAAACCATAGAGGATAATGATAAAATTATATATTAGAGTCTCTAAGGAGAATTTAAACATGAAGTAAAATTTTAAAGGTGCCATTCCTAACAAGTCTGTAATACAGAATAAAATTCTACTTGTATAACTTTGAATTAAAATTAAAGTAACTGATTACAAAATTAAATTTATCAAACCCACAAAGTATGAAAGTATTCTAAATTTACAATAATTAAATAAAAATCTATGCTCATTTTGTTTAAAATTATGACCAAGGGGGAAAAGGAAAACAGTAACAGAGTCTATTGTTATCAAATACACACCTACTCTCTTTCAAGGTCTGAATCTTCTTTAGAACAAAATGCAATATAGAGGCCAAGCACTGAGAGGTCAAAAATAACAGAAAAGATAAACACCATTTATATCCCTATGAAGAAAATTTGTAGCTAGGCTAGTGATGCAATTCTTATATTATGCTGACACAGGGTCTTAAGACTTATGTTGAAAGCCGGGTACAGAAAATAATAATGCACAGTTGTGCATAGTTTTGAAGGATGGTGGTAGTATCCATGTTACATTGTCCTTGCTGACTAAATCACTCTTGTTTATTGGAATCTACTTTAGGGGCAAAATTTTTGCAGAATGCTGAAGTTCAATCTAATGGATAAAGATTTCACATTGCCTTTGGAATGCTATTCTACAGAGGCATCAGTTGAAGTCTCACATTTGTATCAAATTAATGTCAAGGTTGTTTTCAAAAGTTCATGCTGTTCTGAAAAAATTCTGTTAACCAAAGCCAGAGAATTTCTCTATAATCAACTTTCTTTTCCTCTTTCACTATCATTTTTCTCATATTAAGGTGACAAAATAAAATAGATGCATCTTTGTGTATAACAAAAAGGCTTTGATTCAGAAAAACTATACTTCAAATCTGAATATTTCTACTTACTAGTTAAATGTCCATAGGCAAGTTACTTATACCACTCTATTAGTTTTCTAATTTTTTTCTTTTTAAAACATTTTTATTTAAGTATAGTTGATTCAGATGCACAGTAAAGAATCTGCCTGCTGATGTAGAAAATGCAAGAGAAAAGTGTTTAGTCCCTGGGTCCGGAAGATCCTATGGAGGAGGAAGTGGCAGCCCACTCCAGTATCCTTGCCTGGAAAACCCCACGGACAGAGGAGCCTAGGAGGCTACAGTCCTTGGGGTCACAAAAGAATCAGATACAACTTAGCAACTAAACAATAACATTTATATACATCCTTTTCAATAATAGTTATTACAAGATTGTGAGTACAGTTCCCTGTGCTATACAGTAGGCCCCTACTGGTTTTATTAAAGAAGAAAAAAATATGAAATCAAAAGCTACCACTTAGGATAAATATTAAATAACATAATACTTATCCAAGAATACAAAGCCATACATTTTATACAGTAGGTACTAATTATATATTTGTGGAGGATTCTGCTATTTACTTCTCCACAGAGTATACTTTCCTCCTTCATAACATTAGAACCCTTGATGCTACACAAACTAGGATTGGAGCTGATTATCAGCTCCATCTCTTTGTAGCCCAGGATGATGTATTAAATGAGTCATATCAGAAGTTATTGTGCTTTCCTTATTATAGGCCATATCCTTCTCCATTGGATACCATTTTCATTCAGACTGGAAAACAGATGCAGTGACTGGCAAATGCAGCAGCCATCTTGAGACCAAAAGGATAGAATGCACCCTTAAAATATGAGAACGTCCACATGATAATTAAAAAATGTTTGGTTCCTTGATGTCATCATGTTTTTGTCCCATTCTAAAATACTATCTCTGGATATATTAGAGAACAGGAGAAAAGTAAACAATTATTTTGTTAAGGCATTCTATTAGGTACTCCATAGAATGTATATAAATATTATCCTCAGTGAATTAAGGTTTAATGGATCTCACAGTGCATTTTCTTGGGGTCATTTCTGATAGGCAAGATCTTATCTTATATAATGTTATGACTGTTACATTCTAATTAGATAATGATAGTTCATTTAAAATTATTCTAGAAATGATTATCAACTTTATAAGAAATAATAAAAGCAATATGATAAAGAAAATAGAAACTATATTGGGTGTCCAATATGCTCAAGATGTACTGTACTCTAAATCAATATCAACACAGTTTTACATAAACCTCAAAACACAAAGCAAAAGTTTGTAGCAGATTTGCAAAAGATAAAGAAAAGAGAATTAGAATATACCAATACAGAAAATCACCACTTCACAAAGGAAGGCATCAAGAACATCAAAAATAAAATAGGACCAAAAAAAAAAAAAAGCCAGAAAAAATTAAAACATGGCATTAGTAAGATCTTGTGCATGTGTGCACACTAAGCAGCTTCAGGCATGTCTGACTCTTTGCGACCCTATGGACCCATCAGGATCTTCTGTCCACGGGATTCTCCAGGCAAGAATACTGGAGTGGATTGTTGTGCTCTCCTCCAGAGGATCTTCCTGACCCAGGGATTGAACCAGCGTCTTCTGCGGTTCCTGCATTGCAGGTGTATTCTATCCTGCTGAGCCACTGCAGAAACCCTCGTAAGATCTTACCTAGCAACAACGAATAAAGATATAAATGAATTGAAATTTCTAATAAAAAAGCATATCAAATGGTTATGTAGATTGAATAAAAACTCAACGATGTGCTGCCTACAAGAGACTCACTTCAGTTTTAATGATGCACAGGCTCAAAGTAAAGTGGTGAAAAAAGATATTTCATACTAGAAGAATAAAAAAGAGCAAGGGTAGCTTATATCAGATAAAATAGTCTTTAAGCAAAAAACAGTAACAAAAGACAATGAAGGTATTATATGATGACAAAGTGCTCAATTAATCAAAAAATATAAATATATATGCACACAACATTGGAACAGCTGAATTTATTAAGCAAATACTAACAGATATAAAGAGGAAAATAGACAGCAAAGCAAAGGTAAAGGACTTCAATACCCTACTTTCAGCAGTGGGTAGATTATCCAGAGAGAAGATGAATGAAGAAATGCTGGACTTGAATCACACTTTAGAGCAAATGGAACTAACAGACAATTATGGAACATCCCATCCAACCGCAGCAGAGTGCACACTCCTCTCAAGTACACACAACATTCTTCAGAACAGTTTATAGGCTGTGCTGCAAAGCAAATCTTAGGAAATGTAAGAAGATTGAAATCATACTGGTATCTGCTCTGATCATAAAATAGAAAACTATAAATCAATAATGGAAGGAAAACTGGACAATTTACAAATATGTACAAATTAAACCTACTCCTGGGTCACATGGGTCAAAAAAGAAATAAAAGAGGACATCAAGGCATATCTTAAAGCAAATAAAAATGGATGAAAAAAATAAAACAAACCTATAGGATGTTACAAAAGCAGTTTTAAGAGGAAAAGTATATAGCATTCTATCATTATATTAAGAAAAAAGAAGATTGCAAATAAACAACTTAACTATCACTTTATACCAACTAGAAAAAGAACAACAAAATAAGCTTAAAGTCAGCAGAAGAAAGGAAATAACAAAAATCAATTCAGAAATGTGTGAAATAGAGACCAGGAAAACAATGGAAAAGATCAATAAAACTAAAAGCTGATATTCTGAAAAGAAAACAAAATCGACAAACACTTAACTAGATTGACTAAGTATAAATAGAGAAAACTCAGGTAAATAAAATCATAAATGAAAGTAGAGACACTCCAATTGATAACTACAGAAATACAAAGGATTATGATTAGTATGAAAATTAGAATTTCAACAAACTTTATAATCTAGAGAAACTGGATACACTCTTAGATCAGAGAACTTAACAAGGCTGAGTCATGAAGAAATACAAAAATATAAAGAGACCAATAATGAATGCATGTATGCTAAGTCGCCTCAGTCATGTCTTACTCTTTGTGACAAGAATACTGGAGCGGGTTGCCATGCTGTCCTCCATGGAATCTTCCTGACCCAGGGATCAAACACATGTCTCTTATGTCTCCTGCGATCCCAGGAGGATTCTTTACTGCTAGCACCACCTGGGAAGCCCCCAGTAATGAATAAGGAGATTCAATTAGTAATCAAAAACCTCCCCAAAAGAAAAGCCCAGGACCACCATGGTCTTACTGGTAAACTCTAACAAACATTAAAAAAGAATTATTGACAAACCTTCTTAATATCTTCCAAAAACTGAAGATGAAGGAAAAGTCCCCCATTTTATGAGACCAACATTATTCTGATATCAAAGACAGATAAGGAGACTACGAAAAAAAAATACACTACAGACAAATATCCCTATGAACATAGATGCAAAGATTCCCAGTGTAACATTAACAAAAGAAACTGAAAGGCACATTAAAGGATCATATTTCACGATCAAGTGTAATTTATCACTAGGATGCAAGGACAATTACCCAAATAAACAACTATAATATACCAATGTAATGAAATACAGGATCAAGATTATATGATCATCTTAAAAGGTACAGAAAAAGCATTTAATACAATACATTCATTCATAATAAAAAAACATTGTCAACAAATTGGATATACAAGAAACATACCTCAATATATGACAAAGTGTGTTAGCCACTCAGTCATGTCTGACTCTTTGCGACCCCATGGACTGTATCCCACCAGGCTCCTCTGTCCATGGAATTCTCCAGGCAAGAATACTGGAGTGGGTTGATATTTCCTACTCCAGCTAATATCCTTGGCCCAGGGATCAAACTCAGGTCTCCTGCATTGCAGTCAGATTCTTTACCATCTGAGCCACCAGGGAAGCAAACTCACAAACTCACAGCTAAACCAAACTCAGCAGTGAAAGATTGAAAATTTTTCCTTTAAGGTCAGAAACAAGACAAAGGTGACCATCTCATCACTCTCAGTCAATAGTGCTGGAAGTGCTAACTATCAATAGAACCATCAGGAAGAGGTAATATTGTGTTTGGAGATGATATGACATTATGTATAGAAAACTCTGAATACTCTGTCCAAAAATTCTAGAATTAATCAACACATTTAACAAAATTGTGGGATACAAATTAACACTGAGAAGTCAGCTATGTTTCTAGACATGAGAAACAAAAAAATCTGAAAAAGAAACAAAATAATCCCATCTACAATAGCATCAAAAGAAAAATAGTTGGGAATGAATTTGACCAAGGAGGTGAAAATCTTATATGTGAAAGGATAAGATATTGATGAAAGAAACTGAAGACAATACAAATGAAAATATATTTGTGTTCATTAATGAAAGAATTAGTATTGTTAAAATTTTAATGCCACTAAAAACAATCTGTAGATTCAGTGAAATTTTTATCAAAATTCTAAAGGCATTTTTCATAGTAAGAGAAAGAAAATCCTAAAATTTGTATGAAATTACAAAAGACCCTGAATATCCAAAGCCATTCTGAGAAAGAGAGAAGAAAAAGGAAGTCTTAGGCATCACACTTCAAACTACATTATAAAGATACAATAAGCAAAACATTACAGTGGTGGAATAAAAGCAGACGCATAAACTGATACAACAGAACAGAGAGCTTAGAAGTGAAAACTTATATATTTGGTCAACTAATATTTAACATAGAAGCCGAGTACTCAGTGGGGAAAGGATAGTCTCCTCAGTAAGTGGTGCTTGGAAAACTAGAAAAGCACATGCAGAAAAATAAAGTTGAATCCTTATTTTACAACACTTAGAAAAATTAGCTTGAAATGGATTAAAGAATTGAATTCATTTGAATCAGTTCTAATGAGATGGATGAAACTGGAGCCTATTATACAGAGTGAAGTAAGCCAGAAAGATAAAGACCAATACAGTATACTAACGCATATATATGGAATTTAGAAAGATGGTAATGATAACCCTATATGCAAGACAGAAAAAGAGACACAGATGTACAGAACAGACTTTTGGACTCTGTGGGAGAAGGCGAGGGTGGGATGGTTTGAGAGAACAGCATTGAAACATGTATATTACCAAGGGTGAAACAGATCACCAGCCCAGGCTGGATGCATGAGACAAGTGCTCGGGCCTGGTGCACTGGGAAAACCCAGAGGAATCGGGTGGAGAGGGAGGTGGGAGGGGGGATCGGGATGGGGAATACATGTAAATCCATGGCTGATTCGTATCAATGTATGACAAAAACCACTACAATATTGTAAAGTAATTAGCCTCCAACTAATAAAAATAAATGGAAAAAAAAAAAAGAACATAACTGCAACCTTAAAATTTCCTAGAAGAAAAAATAGGGGAAAACCTCTTTGTCAATGGTTTTGACAACAATCTTTTGAATATGACACCAAAAGTACAAGCAATAAAAGCAAAAATCAATGAGGACTACATTGATTAAAAATCTTTTCCACAGCAAAAGAAACCATCAACAAAATGAAAAGGCAATCTACAAAATAGGAGGAAATGTTTGCAAACCATGTATCTGATATAGGATTAGTATCAAATATATATAAATAATTTATAAAACTCAATAACAGAAAAATAAATAATCTAAAAATAGGTGGAGGAACTGAATAAACAATTTTCTAAAGAAAATATAAAAATACCCAATAACACAAAAAGGTTTACAACATTGCTGATCGTAAGGGAAATACAAATCAAAACTGCTATGAGATATCATCTTATGCATGTTAGAATGGCTTTCATCAAACACAAGACATTAAAAGTGTTCTCGAGGATTTGGAGAAAAGAGAACTCATTCACTCTTGGTGTAAATGTAAATTGATGAAGTCATTATGGAAAGCAATATAAAGTTTCATCAATAAATTAAAAATAAACTACCATATGATCCAGCATTTTCACATCAGCTTAAACATCTAAAGGAAATCAAAACAGAATACTGAAGAGATTTACACACTCCTATGTTATTGCAGGTGACTTCCCTGGTGGCTCAGATGGTAAAAACATCTGCCTACAATGCAAGAGACCCAGGTTCAATCCCTGGGTTGGGAAGATCCTCTGGAGAAGGAAATGTCAACCCACTCCAAGACTCTTAACTTGGAAAATCCCACGAATGGATGGAGGAGCCTGGTAGGCTACAGTCCATGGGGGTCACAAAGAGTCAGACATGACTGAGCAACTTCACTTTCTTTCTATGTTGCTGCAACATTACTCACAATAGCCAAGATACAGAAACAACCTAAGCTACCATCAATTAAAGAGTGGATAAAGAAGATGTCACCCATATGTGACTCTAGATAGAAAGGGACTTTCATCACTGAGTGCTATGTTGAATCATATGAGGAATTTTTCTTTAAAATATTGATTTTCCAATTATATCATAACCTCTAGAGATTTAGCATGGACAACAGATACAATTTATTTTGAGAAACATTGCCCTTAGAGCTAGACACTCTTAATCAAATGTTAAGTAGGGAAAAACCGTAGTATTCCAAAGTGCAACTTACCAAAAATGTAGAGTTCAAATCTGCTAATTACATGAACTTTTATATTTCTGTAAAACATAATGAAAACTTTATTTAATTTTCAAAATTTTCCAAAGCATTTTAATTTATTCAATAGATAATCACTTTATCTTGTTGATCTGTACTGCTAAAAAATTATTTCAACATCTGCTGATTTTTGGTTATTTGTTTCTATTAGAGGACGAATGTGTGCATGAGTGTGGTATGTATATGTGGGTGTGTGTTCTAGTAGTTTGCATCTTTTGATTCTAATAAATATGAAATCTACTCTATATATCAACATAAGTCTGGCCAATTGCAATTGCTTTTGTGTTTCTATTTTAAATGCTACATAACTTACAAAGTACAAAATATCTTTTATTTAAGCTAAATAAACATAACTAGATAAATTCTGAAAGGAAAATTTCTACAAACTTAGAGTATTTCTTGGGCTTCCCTGGTGGCTCAGATGGTAAAGCGTCTGCCTGTAATGTGGGAAACCTGGATTTGATTCCTGGGTTGGAAAGATCCCCTGGAGAAGGAAACGGCAACCCACTCCAGTACTTTTGCCTGGAAAATCCCATGGATGGAAGATCTGGTAGGCTCCAGTCCATGGGTTGCAAAGAGTTGAACATGACTGAGTGACTTCACTTGACTTGACTTGAGAGAATTCCTTAAACAAGTAATGGGAAATGTTTTCATGTTATATTTAACAGTTTATACTTTTTAGATTAGGCAAAACACAATATAATTAAACAAAAAAAAAAAAAGAAGACTGATGGAGGATTCATGTTTTGGTTTGACAGGAAACAGCAAAATTCTGTAAAGCAATTATCTTTCAATAAAAAATAAATTAATTTAAAAAAAAGACTGCATACAGAGTCTATGTGCTCTAAAATCCTGTGATTTTACACATCTGTATAGGTCTAATTTGATATTGGGAATATTGATCTAATATTGATCAATATATCTAATATTGATATAGGGGAAAAAGTCCTAATTAATTTCTCTGAGAAGCAGCAAAAGTAAAAGAAGCTTAAGTGATCATCTATTACAAACAGAATTTGAGTGTAGGTTTAAGAAAGGGTGTCAAGACTAGATTTTAAATTGCTTTTAATGCCAGTCTAGGAAGTGTGTCTTTAGGATGTATCATATTACTGAAGGTTCTTTGAAGAATTTTGAAGAATGGAATGGCAGAGTGAAATTTGTATTTTAGCAAGATTAATTTGGCAGTTTTATATTAAATGGATTGGCAGAAATAACAGTTTAAGGACAAAACATCAGTTAGGAAGCCATATCTGTGGTTTGAGTTAACTGTGGTGATAAAGAGATAGAAGAATAACAATAGAAATATTATAACTAAAGAAACACATAAGATTTCAATATAACCCAGGAATAAAACAGAGGCATAAAATTACTCAAGTTCTATTTTCCTGTAGTCTAAAGTAGGGGTCCCCAACCTCTGAACTGTAGAGTGGTACCTCTGGTCAGATCAGCAGCAGCATAGATCAGAAATAAAGTAAATACAAAGCATTTGGATCATCTCAAAACCATCCTTCTACCTCCAGGTCTGTGGAAAAACTGTCTTCCACAAAGCTGGTCCCTGATGCCAAAAAGGTTAAGGTTTGCTGGTCTAAAGAACGTTGACAAACGTTAATAAAAAAAAGAAATAGGAAAAAGATAAAACACCTGAAGATACATCATATGAGCCACTGAATATGTATAGCAGAACTAGAATAAGCATGGAGCCTAGATATAAAATTTATGTAAACAATCCTAAATTCCTCCTTACAGACAGTGTTCAAAGGATGATTTCCTAGAATAACACTGATTGCCATTTGTTCATTGTTATAAAGAGCCTGTTTCAGTTAGACTGAAACCATCTCCCCTGCCACACAATTTGCCAGGTTCAATTTGTTGCCTTTGTATCCAAGATAGATCTTTTGATGCATCATCAGTGTCCTCTTACTAACCCCCTTCTGGTTCTCTTGTTAATCTGGGATGATGATCAAGTGAATCAAGAAATACTAAGAATTTTCTATAAACTGTATCTTACTTGGAACCTGAAAAAAGTCCTTATCAAAAAAAGAAAAAGAAAAGGCTAGATAAATTCTCCCTCATTTCCCCGTGGTATTAACCTACACAGATTTGATGTTTCAGTGATATGCTTTCTATGTGATTACTTTCTACAAGTGTTTTGTTAATCTGTCCCTTACACTAAACTATTAAGTTTTTAAATGAATGGACAAGAGGAATTTAAAATATAAATATGAATCATTCACCACAGTTATTTTGGTTCAACAGTGTTGTAAAATCCAGACCTCTTGAATTCAGGAATTCCAAATATAATTATTCCAGTATTAGATGAGTCTATTGATACACAAACAAGTTAAACCGTTTACTCACAACTCATAGACAGATTTCAGCAGAACTAGAACTAGATTCCAATAATTCAGTCTTCCCTTTCATTGTTCTTTTCCTTATTCCCAATGCCCTTCAACAGTTATTTTAATTATTGTTATAGACAGGAAATACTATGTTTTGGATTTATAATGTTAAGAGAGAATGATCAACATAAGGGATGTAAATTGAATAATAATGAAAAATTAGTCTTGTGTCCTTGGCAAGAAGCACCAAAAGCACACCATAATTAATTGCAGCTGTTTTCACACTGCAATTGCGTAGCTTCCCTTCCTTCCCAGGAGTTGCTGATTCAGGCGATGCAGCAAAGTTGATGTATACCTTCTGTGGAAATGAGATGTTTTAGATGCACTGTTCTCAGATGCCAGGATGGATGACAGTGTGAGATATAATCCTTTCCTGTTTAATGCAACCCAAACCAATCTACATTCTAGAAGTCATTTGATTTCTCCCCTCTGTAGTGCTATCAGATAGCAACTAGCTCTCTGGGGACTCCATTCATGCTGAGATTGCACTAGCTAGTGATTAGACTGCTGAATCAGTCTGTAATCAATCTTGCATCCTACGGATCTTCTCTGGAGTTTTTCTTTTGATCACCAAGTAATGGGGAACACAGCATGCTGAAGAATAATATGGTTTCATCTAATTGTAGCTCCATTGAAAAGGCCTCTGGGTACTCTTGTAGTCACCTTTCAATAAAAGTGTTCATAATGCAGTCAATTTCTAAAGTCAAAACAGATAACTATTACAGAGTTTGCTTGATTTATCTTGAGTATAAATGCATCATTTAAAAATGTATGAGTTCTCAAAACAAACACAGTTTTCTAAGACTAAAAATGTGCTTTTCTTCTCTTTTATATTTTGCCTATTTATGGTCAATCCAGACACAGCCATTGAAACTTGGATAACTAGCCAGATGGGCATCATAATTAGGAGATGCCCTCTCCAGCTTGTAGATATAAATAACAAGAATTTAAAGGACAATGAAACTTATTTTACTGTGCACAGTATATTTCCTATATTCAGGGTGTGTGAGGAAAACATGATCAGAAATCTCAGTTTTCAGTTGCTGCCAATATATGAATATATACACACACACATGCATATATACATACATACATGAAGTAATCATCCAGAATACACAGAAACTGAAAAGTTAGGTGTTGGAAAGAAGATGGAGGTAAATACAGGACAAGAATTTGTATTCCTACAATGTCACCAATATTCAAGAAGACAAGTTGATTATGCCAAATTATCAAATTACTCATGTCTTAGTTTGTGTTTCACAGAAAACCAGAACCTGATAAAGTGACTCAGGTACACAAATTTGCTACAAGGAGCTAGTGCGAAGACTAGAGAGCATGGAGAGTAGAACATGGAATGAAGAAAAGAAAATATACTCAACAACCACAAATCAGTCAATGTGATACAACTCTAAGAAAATGAATAAAAACTATATGATTATCTCAGTAATTGCAGAAAACGCATTTGACAAGTTCAACATCCATTTGTGACAAACTCTCAACAAAGTGAGTATACAGGAATATACATAATAAAGGCCATATATGACACAAACAAACACAACTACTCTCAAGAGTGAATGCGAAAAGCTTTTCATCAGAGATCAGGAACAAGACAACTCCTGGCACTTACAGTCAACATATTATTGGAAATCCCAGCCAGAATATTAGGCAAGAAAAATAAGTATCATCCAAATTGGAAAGGAAAAAGTAAAACTGCCACTCATTATAAATTACATGATTATTTATATATATATACTGTTTGCAAATTACATTATTATATATATACACATATGACCCTAAAGCACATACCATCTTTGTGCCACATTTTAATAGTTTATCTTGCTAAACAGTGGTGAATTTTGATTGAAATATAGATAGTTTACAAACAGGCTAATAGCCCAAACTTCTCTGCCGGTAGTTGATCGATTGCCTGTGATTCTCTTCGTAGCCTTATTGTCATTGGAATGTCCTACAACTTTCAAAGATTCTTGTCTTATTACATTTTACTTGGTTTCTGTGTTACCCGTATCCACTTACCATGAGTTAATTAAGAAAACAAATAGTTATTAAGTACCTATTTTGTGCCAGAGAAGTTCTGGGAAAGAGCAGAATACTTTTTAGTCGCGACAGACCTTAATACTTTAATTCAAACATATGTACACTCAAGCAAGATTATTTTTCAGTTAAAAACTTCATTCTTTCAACTCTTCTTATAAAAGACTGTCTTCAGCCAGCTCATAGGACTTTTTACTTTAAATTCTGTTCATCAAAATCTCTCTTTAAATGAGGTAAGCATCACATCTTAACTTACAGAGACTGCACTGTCAGGACACTGAATTTGTTTTCA
The DNA here is from genome assembly GCF_033118175.1 of Dama dama. Classification (NCBI taxonomy): domain Eukaryota; kingdom Metazoa; phylum Chordata; class Mammalia; order Artiodactyla; family Cervidae; genus Dama; species Dama dama. The sequence goes on from NC_083697.1 coordinate 56,723,350, forward strand.
AACACTTTTATTTTTGTTTTGTTTAGCCTATATTTGAAGGGAGATTTTGTCAGAGAATAGTACTTTAAAAATGAGGCTTTACAGTCAGTTTTCCTAGGTTTAATCCAATGTCTGTCATTTACTAGTCCTGTAACCTTGGAAAGGTTACTTTACTGTTTGAGCAATTATTTGGGGAACAGAACTCAGAGAGATAGAAAGGCAAAGAAAACAGTTATGATATTATGGCAAGAGTCTAAGGAGATGAGATGAGTGCTTTAATGAATATAATGCTTTATTAAGCAAATACTAATAGCCACATTTTCTGCTAGGAGCCAATGACATAAAATTAGATAAGTCATGGTCCTTGCATGCATGTAATTTACAGTCGACGGTAAAAGTTACATAGAAAAACTATAAGCCAAGTTATTAATTGCCGTAATATGGGTGTAAGTTAAGTCCTAGAGAACACAAAATTGATTCTATTATTCCATATGTGTCCTGACCAGCACAGTCCAATGGGAATATTATTTCTCATTATCTAGGCAATTAACTTCTATTGTGCATCTTAAGATTGTATTACCTTTGTCCAATACACTCACTGAAAGCTCAAATTAAGCAAGAGGAAAGGAATTGGTTGATTTATGTTCTTTACATTTTTTACTGTTTAATCTGATAGTATTTAATGATTCTTAATACTTTTGATAAACTTAGTTATACAGTATTTATCATAACTATACATTGTTTAACTATACATTGTTTTACAATATATTATAGATTTTGTAAGCTTTGGGATAGGTAGAAAACATATTCTGATAATTTTTTGCTTTTAACCTTATCTGCTGTCCTGAAATAAAAATATTTCATGTGTAATTTCTTAATGATTTTTCCTAATAGATGGTCTCATGATCTCTGCTTTGATGTTAGGGTTAATTAAATGCTTAGAACAAATTTAAGAAAACATCCATGTTAATTCAGTATTTCTGAAAATTTCTGAGATTCTTTGGACTTCAATTATTCTGATAAGAATGTGGAACTTTTTAGTATATTAATACAAGGTGAAAGAAAAACCAAGATTTGAAGTTGAATAGCTATAAATTTGAATTTCAGTTCTGACATTGATTATAAGATGGTAGTAACTTACCTCTTAGTGAGTGGGTCTCTCCATGTACAATATGGGGTAATGCTTCCTTCATAAAGTTATCTGAAGATTGAATTGTGATAATTTAAATATCTTGGTTTCTCACTTTTGACAAATGATCAATAACTGTATATTGTTAGTATCACTACCCTACTGTCATGTTATATATAGCATTATTAATTCACAATTGGTTTTAGTATACAAATATTACTATTATTCATTTTAAATTGCGTGGTTTCCAATATTATAAAACTCAAATTTAAAAACAGAATATAAAACAAAATAGAGGACATTAGAAATATACCATAGAACATATTTAAAATGTAATTTCTCTCACTGAAAATTGGAAAATTTCTTTTGATCTTTTTCTCATTTTCAGAAAAATAAATTTTGATTGGCAAATTTACAGAAAGACAAATATATTGTAAGTTCAGTGTAAATTATTTTTGAAATTCTAAATTCAAACTTGTAACTATGAAGCAATTCTATAGGAAAAAATATGTAGAAATGAAGATAAATGGTTTACCATTTGGTGGTTTTAATTTCTTCATTTCATTGGTTAATGCCAGCTTAATTTAATGGATCAAAATAAATTAATCATGTTAAGTCTCTACAAATGTTAATCATTATATCTGAGCCCTTACTATAGGGAAACTTAGAAAAAAGGAAATTAGTTCCTGATGTAACTTACTCCTTAGTAATTCTTTGTTTTTTAACTTAAATGTCATATATTAAAGACCCATAAGTTACAGCATTTGCAGGGTATATTTCTTGTTTTATTCACCTCCTAGATACCTTCTAGAATTTGCACTTTTAGTCCCATTATCCTAAAACTATCCACACAGCCAGCATCCATGCAGTTATAAGGACTGACAATGGGACCACCACTCACAGTCGATTGATCAAGGCCAGAGTTTCCAGTGTAAATTGGCCCAGTGAAAGTAGAGCCACAGTAATTATAAATGTGGAACTGTTCTTTGGGAACTTAGTCATGTTAATGATATTCTCAAAGGAGACTCCAACAATACCTTCTACTTAGCTTGTAATACTCCTCCTTGTATGCCATGATATAGTTCAGTATTCCTTTAATAATTTTGCCTACTCTCACCTTATCCCCCACCTTTATTATTTGTTACACTATTTAAGCAAACTGGAGTAAACTCCTGCTATTTAAAAACAAACCACTGAGGTGGATATATTGGCAGATCATATTCTTTGGCTCCCCATTCCACGAGTTATGTTATTATCATATGCAAGGACAGGTAGAATACATTGGAGTGGATTCCCTTTACAATCTCTGTTTGTAGCAGAAGCTTCAAAATTTTAAGTCACCATCAAAGGCATGAATTAGGTGGATATATTGACTCCTATCAATATCCCCAATCAACCTTCAGTAGTGTCAAAAGACTGATCGATATTGAAGACTGATGAGTGATTGATCGGTCTAACTTTAATTAGACAGTAAGTTCAATTCTAGCTAACACTTACGTATGCATTCCATACCCTACTAGAATAATGTACTGCATTAATTTGGTATACAAATCCTTTAATCTGTCAACACATTTTTCTCAGCATCCATTACTCTACCAAAAGCAGTTTGCCTTCACCCACAACTTTCATGTCCAAGGGATTTCTACTCTCAAGCTTACGACACTATCTTATGTTACCTTCTTCTCATGGATTTACAGGAGTGTTTGCTAATGTGAGGGTGCACACGTCTATGTAATCATGTCATAATGAACTTGTTCTTGCTTAAGTATCTCTTCAGAGTATAATTTTTATAATTCGAAAACAAATAAGAGTGATTGTGTCCCCTCTAAAACTTCCCAAAGTGAGTTCACAAACCAAAAGACAAATTTTGACTATGCCACAACGCCTAATCTGTGTGTCAAGTTTCTCCCAAAATATTTACAAGGGCTAATACAAGATATTAACTTTCATTTATTGAGCCTCAGATATGTGAGAGGCTTTATCCAAGGTGATTATTAATAACATATATCATTTTATTCAATCATAATAACATTTTTAATGGAAATAGTATTCTTCCCATTTTACATTCATGGACAGTGAGGCATAGAGAAGCTAAGTCAATTTTCTCTGTTACATCTAATCAGTTGCTGAACATGGATTCAAATTTAAATTTTACAGAATCTACAATGTATAATTAGAATGTCTTTCCAGAAAAAGTAATGTAAACTTCAAATAAAGCAGCTCAAAATACAGGAATTTTTTTAAGAAAAACAAAGATGTTTAGAGTCTAGGGTAGTACAAGGCCTACCAGCACCATCAGGGTCTGAAGTATTCATACCTCTGCTCACTAACTTTTGAAAGCATTTTAGTTAGTGCATTGGAGCACAGATCTGGGGTCAGATCTCTTGGGTTCATTTACAAAATTGCCCTATGACCTTGGGCAATTTACTTAATCTCTTCATTTGCTTTATTTTCCTCATCTCAATAATAAGTATAATAATGGTACCTAACATAAGATTTCTGTAAGAAATAGAATGCAGTGCAATTTCTGAGGACAGCCTATAGAAACAGGATGACCTTCTCAATCCCATATGTGTTTCTAATGTTGAGACTGATGTCATACATATATCAAGCAAGTATGAAGATATTTATTCCTCACATAATAGTTCTTTCTGGGAGAACAAAGAAGACTCCAAAGCCAGTCCAAAGAGGGTTTGAGAGAGCAGGAAAAGGAGATGGCTTGGATTTGATTGTAGTTAGGCCATTGGACTGAGGTAAGAGTTTCCATGCACAAAGAGGTAATGGCTTGCATGTTTTGAATTTCTTGTCAGAGTCCAAGAAGGGGACACCTGGCTTTCTTATCAGCTTTCCTAAGATATGAGGCAGCAGGAGAAGAGGAATTTGCTAAGTTTGAAAGCTGTCATTAGTCAGATATCAAAAAAATGAAGTCGGATTCTTCATAACAACTCACTGTTTATGTTTATCTAAAGACTGAAATATATTGTGTTTTATTTAATCAAATTGGGCTTCCCAAGTGGCGTTAGTGGTAAAAGAACCCGCCTGATAATGCAGGAGACTTATGTGACATGAGTTCCATCCCTGGGTCAGAAAGATCCTTTGGAGAAGAGCATGGCAACCCACTCCAGTATTCTTGCCTGGAGAATTCCATAGACAGAGGAGCCTGGAGGCTACAGTCCATGGGGTCACAAAGAGTAGGACAGGACTGAAGCAACTTAGCATGCATGCCTGCAAAGTCATTTAAGCAAGCACTGTGAGGCAAGTAACTTGAATTCACTAAAAGATGAAAATTTTCTTGAATGCTCTGTTCAAGAGAACTGCATGCATTGTATATTTTCTGAGGCAAAAAATATACAATGCGCCTTGGCCACTATAATTGTGGCTGGATTTCTGAAGTCAACAATGTCTTGATGAGATTTTGTAATGTGTCTTTAGTGTACAGAGATATGTACGACCTTAATTTATAGCTTGAGTAACTATTTATTCCAAGGCAGACAGCCTTGGATATATAATTGTTGCCACCATTGCCTAGATCAGACAACCAGACCAATGGCAATGTCCCAAGTCTAAAAATGTGCAAGTGGAGCAGATTGTTGGCGAAGGCATCCAGTGATAAAATGATGAGCGTGGCCCAGTTTTGTTTATCCTGAGTCTTGTCACTGCTCAGTGACACCTAGCTAAGAGATGAAAATCAGCAGCTCTCTGGTGAGCTTCATTACACACCATGGTGGCTCTACTGACTGTAAATCAAAGTAATTCCTTTTGCTGCTCATTCACTTGATCCCATGAAGTTTCCCAGGTAGGCTAGTAGTCCAGGAGAAGTGTGACCTCCTTCATCACTGTGGGATCTAGTTAGGGACTGAGAACAGGGAAGGCCAATCCCTCCTGCAGTTAGGATATGCCAGGGGATCTGGTTTTGGCTCTATTCTGTAGATTCTATTTCTGTCTTAGCAAGGAGACTTTGGTGGCTATGCCAAGCTTGAAGGTACTTCTGCTGTAAGCCAAGACATAATAGGAAACTATGAAACAAGGGTCATGGACTCAGGACCAATGCGATACTTTATGTCCAGGAGAATCCAGTGTGCAGCCAGCAATCAATATAGTTGTATGTAATGTGGTATGAAGGAGGACAGTTTCTTGTATCAGAAGTTCATGGACATTTATTACTATCATGGATAGCTGAGAGACTCCACGAGGAAGGGTAGTAGGTTGCTAAAGCCTATATTGTGAAAGAGTGTCTGGGATCATTAACGGGAGTACCTGTTGTACTGTGATTTGGACAGACTCTAGGGACTTTTGTCATTGGCGTCCCATCCAGTGTGGCTAATTTGCAAGTAACATCATAAAATGCACGCTAAGGAACTTCTGTCGTGCCCGACTCTTTGTGACCTTATGGATGATATCCCGCCAGGCTCCTCTATCCTTGGGATTCTCTTCTCCAGGCAAGAATACTGGAGTGTGTTGCCATACCCTTCTCCAGGGGATCTTCCTGACCCAGGGATTAAACCTGTGTCTTCAGCATGGCAGGCAGATTCTTTACCATCTAAGCCACCCATAACAGCCTTAAGTAAAATTTGTAAGCAAGGAATATGCTACCTTTAGAACTCAAGGAGTCCTAAAATGTGTTGGCCTTGCTTTCATGTGGTGAGTATTGAGGTCAATAGCTGTGTCTTTATAGTGTCAGAGATGCAGTGGTCCTCTGTGGAGCAAACAATTTTTACAAATTTAACTGGAGTGTTGGGACCTTTTACCATGCGAACTGTGTATTGGACAATGACACATCTCCTTTATGTGAATGCTTGTGAGTATCTGCAGGTTCTTAATGAGTAAGTCAAGTGAATCTCCTTGGAGGAGGAGATCATCAACATAATATTATACCAGTGGTCTAGGAGAAATTGGATGTAATTAAGATGTTGCCTGCAAAAATTATAGGTGATGCAGGACTATGGAGATAACCTAGCCGAGTAAAGGCATACTGTGCTTTTTAAAAGATAAAGGCAAATGGAAGCTGAGAGGCTATTAAAATAGGCACTGAACATAATAAATTCACTAAAACTATGACTGTAAAGGATTTAGTTTGCTGATTGGATGAAGGCAGTAATTTGAATAATATTGGGTATGAGGGCTTTAATGGTTGGGACCAGAGCATTAAAGTTGTGGTGATCTTTCTTTCCAAATTTATGAGCAAGTCAAATATACTTGTTAAAGGGGGAAGCAGTGTGTATAATCACCTCTTTTACATATATATGTTGTGTTAAAATCCCTGAATATTCTGTTTTAATTTATATTCAACTATATTAACCATCTTAATCAGGAATAGAGGTTTATGAAGGAATTTTTTGTCAGGCTAATTATAAGTACAAACAACATTAATGCTAATTTATTGTCCCTTGAGTAACAGTAGTCATGCCTACTATGGTATATTTTAGGGCAATAGGCATTATGGTATGGAGAATCTAGATAAGGCAATAGTTCTCATGAATAAGATAATGCATACCTGTTTTTGTCCTGTATTTTACGTTTGCTAAATCTCCTATGAGTATAGGGAATAACTAGTTTAAATATAATGGAATCCTCAAGTTTAACTCTGAATTGAGATTTAGTATTGATTAAGCCTATTAAAATTTCCTAATTGGTGCTTTTCAGCAGATGTTAAAGTTAATTTAGAGCCTATGTTCTAGAGGTGCAAGTCAATAACCCCACTTTTAATCTTCGTCAGAAATTATTTTTGCAAATATTTGGATTTCCAATTGGATCAAATTGTGCACCTCTGTTTCAGGATTTGTTTCTGCCCATATACCCATGATTTTTGCTTGTTCGTTTGTTTTGGTGGTTTATGGATATACCTCAAGGCAGTCCTTTCTATCTCATTTGTGTTTGTGAGTTTCTTCCTCTAGAGCTCCTCAAATCAGTATCATTAAGATTTGGGGCCTCCTCTGTGACAACAGTCACTTTATAGGGTTTAAGTTATAGGCTTAAACTTTAGGCTTAAGCTCGGTTTGAATTAACCCCTTGGCTCTGCACTGGGAGTGCATTTTATTTTCCCCTAAAATTCTAAAAATCAGATATTTTTCATGACAAAGTTATAGGCAGCAGCAGATGAGGCATTTTGTAGGATCCCAGTGAGCCATCTGCTTTTAGAGGCCATTCAATGGGCCTTTATGTCATACAGGCGTTAGACTTTCTCCTGCACTTGCTATAGATCAGGGCTAACACCTGGCCGAGACACAGAAGTCATTCATGGTCACTGGGTGGGAGTTGTTACCCTGTGCCTAGGATGCATGGTGGTTTTTGCTAGAATCAAGTCACATCACTCAAACATACATAGATAAGTCGGGGAAGAGACACAAGACCTTAAAATACTCTGCTGCTGCTGCTGTTTAGTCAGTAAGTTGTATCCAACTCTTTGTAACCCCATGGACTGTAGCCCACCAGGCTCCTCTGTCCACAGGAGTCTCCAGGCAAGAATACTGGAGTGGGTTCCCATTTTATTCTCCTGGGGATCTTCCCAATCCAGGGACTGAACCCAGGTCTCTTGCTTGGCAGGCAGATTCTTTACCACTGAGTCACCTGGGAAGCCCAAAGACACTTTACGATGGCCTAACCCATACCTCTGTCCCTAAACATCTGTTATTAAAACCAACCTAACTCAGTTAAATCTACAACAGAGGTTCTGTAGAACTGAATAAACGCAGCACAGAGCAAGAAAAGCAGGATTTCCAGCAGGCAGCAGCTCAAAGCTCAAGCTGGCCAGCAGTCAGGAACAAAGCTCAAAGAGCATGCTAGACAGCATGCAGCAGAGAAAATTAGAAAGCTGAAGCAAGAGAAGAAAGATCCCTGGTGGTTGTGATCATCAACTGGATACCCTGCTCACAGTGCCAGTGGTTACAGTTTCCCCCTTCTAGAAGTGAAATGGACATCTCATCCAAAATTTGGACTGGATTTTGAGACTGATGACATCTTACACGTGTTAAGAGGGTATATAACGCTTTACGAGGCTTTCTGAGGACAGCAAGGCAGGCTCCCGGCTAATCTAGAGAGAATAAGGTAATAGTGGATTGTATTTCTGATGGATGAAGAATGGGGCTAGAGTGAGATTTCCTGTGTATGCATGTGCCATGGCTTAAGTGACCTGAACTGCTCTTTAGTGACAAAGTGGGGAGCATTTGGGGTTTCCTATCATCTTTCCCAGACTTAGGCTGAAGGAGAAGAAAGAACAGAGGGACTCAAAAGCTATCAGTAGTCAAATATTAAAATCAGAGTCAGACCCTATTACACTAATTTTTTTTTCAACAATTACATTTTTATCATTCTTGGAGTTTTAAATTGCATATCATACTTGTCACTCCGCAAATATCACACAAACATTCTTAGAAGGAAGAAGGGGAAAAGACAAGTTGGAACGCATTGCATCTACCACTTTCATCGAGTAAGAATAAACTTTCCCCAAAATATATCATTTCCTTTTCCCTTATATACCATTGAATCCTTCAGTGCCATGGCCAACCCTACCACAAGGAAAACTGAGAAAATTAGTTTTTGTGACTTGGAACACAGCGAGGGGTCCTCTTAGCAAAGGGGGGGTTAATGACAATTGGCAGGTAGTTAACTGACCCTGGTAGTAATTTTTTTTAACATCTTTCTGGAAAGTATTTGCACAATAGTTACCAGCAGTTAAAAATGCTGTGATTGTTTACTGCATCAACACACATCCTATCACCAGTTAAAAGCTGACAACATCAATCACATACGAATAGCTAAAGAATCTGCAGTGATTACTGCTTTGACAATATTGTTTCCTGTCTGAGACCTGAGAAACAAAAGGAGGGGTCAGGAGAAGAAGCATTCATTACACTGGAAACACTGACATTTCTTACTATTCTGTTTGAATTAATGATGATGAAAATGCAATTTTTAGATTATTGTATGGTCACCTAGATAGCTTGTCTTTATAAAAAGATAGAAATGGAAAGGCTTGACCTTGAATGCTAAATGTTACCTTATTTCTGACTCTATATTAGACATAAATTATCTTTCCCACCCATTCCTAAAGGTCAAATAATCAGTCATAGGAAATTTTTTTTAAAGTACATTTCCATTCAGTCACATAAGCAAATAATGAAAAGGGAAGAACAGTGTGTATTTTAAAGAACCAGAATAAAAGCTGTCTACATTTAGATATCACAATTGTATATCTCAGGGCCTTTCCTTTCATACTTAGGAAACATAATGCCCCTGAAAAGGAAAAGAAGAAATTCAAGCTATTAAACACATGTTCTTTTCTCTGTGCATCTGCATTGATTAATGTCCTGAGTTCACACAGCTGTAAAGTTATACTGATGTCCTCTTTAGACTGTGCCTCCCATGACTTTTCTCAGAAAAGAAGAGAAAGGCTTGTCAAGTCAGAAGTAAATGAGATATCTCATTTGCATTGAAATATAGAGAGAACAGAAAAAAGGGCTGTTTCTCCTTTACCGAGTGCATTTCTTTCTTCATAATATATGGATGATAACACGGAGCAGGATGTGCCACAGTCATTTGCTTTTGCATTTGCTTCCTATAATGTCTTCTTATGCCTCATTTCAAAATACAAATGAAACACTGAATTCTTATCTACTCAGGAAGCTATTAGACCCCCCATGCAATTTTCTTTCCGTATGCCAAGAACAGGATCTGGTTTCCTGCTTTGGGTTATTTTATCCTGTTAGAGTAGCCACATGATTGAAAACAACCTTGTAAATAAAATACCCCAAATTTACTATATGATAAAAATGTTTTATAACCCATTCTCCTAACAGAAAGTACAGAAGTAGTCAAATACTTTATATCAGACATGCTTTACTACATGACTTAAAGCGTTATTCACCAGAGGGTAGTGGTTGTGAACAATTATTTAAAATGTGTCTTGCTTTCCAACCATATGAAACAATCTGATGCTTTTAAAAAAAAAAAAGTGTTTGGTTTAGTTGAACAATTACTCATTATGAAAACTCATTACAATAACAACTATGCTTGTCCTCATTTTTCCATTGCACTCTTAAAAAAGAAACAAAAACCAAACCTTTAACCATACATTTCCCTGCTCAAGGAGAATAATATTTTGTCACTTAAAGACTAAATGTGTGAAACTAATGATTTTCTCAGTCAACTAGATATCTAACGAGTGGCACCAAAGGGGATGTGGAATATTTCCAGAATCTGCAGAGAGCATTCCTTAGACCAGGTTACCATAAGCACAGCCCTCTAAGGAAAGCACAACACTACATCTGAAAAGCAAGCAGTGTCCTTTCTCACCTAGCTCTCCTGCACTGTTGGATTCCTTTCTGCTTGCTGGGATTGGAGCAAGCTAATTCCCATCCTGCTGTTTCTAGGTCAGGCTAGTCTGCCCCTGCCTGGCTTCTACACACATAGACATTTCACCAGTTAATTACTTCTCCTCCTGAGTATTGTTCAAGAAGCTGCACCATTGCATGTCACACTAGTAGGTTACTATGATAAAGGAAGTGCTAATTTAATTTATTGTTGGAGGATATTGACTTAAACACAAGAAATGTCATAAGGAAGAATCCTTTAGTGAGAAAGTCATTTAGATTTTAAGCTTTTAACTCAAGTCAACCCATAAACATTAACTACAGGGGACCATTTGACCTTGGCATACAAAGTAGCAACTTGTTATTATTAAACATTTAAAATTAGGCTACAATTAATTTCCAACATTAACTGTTTTTTAAACTTCTTACTGCTTGTTGAAATTTTCAAATAGCTTATTTACATATTTATAGTGAATTTGATTTTATTCTTTCTTAGCTTGATTCATCCATGTACAAATTACTGATCTTTAATTTCTGCATAAGTGAACTTTGTGAAAAACCATCTAAACTCACTCCCTCCTCTTCTTTAGCTTATATTCCTTCCTTAATGTGGAACTGCACCTCTCTCAGTCTTACTAGTATCAACACTAATAGTGATAGAGAAACTATGAGCGTAAAAGCCCCTCATGTGAAATACAAGGGAAAAAAAGATTTTTTTTCTTAAATTTAAAGGATTAATAAATGACATCTCTTACATCTTTGGCCTCCCAGGTGGCTTAGTGGAAAAGAACCTGCCAGCCACTGCAGGAGACGAGGGTTCAATCCCTGGGTGGGGAAGATCCCCTAGAGGAGGAAATGGCAATCCACTCCAGTATTTTTGCCTAGAAAAATTCCATAGACAAAGGAACCTAATGGGCAACATTCCATGGGGTTGTAAAGAGTCTGACATGACTGAAGCCATGGAGTATGCTGCACTTCTTACACTAAGCTGAAAAAAAAAAAAATATATATATATATATATATATATAGACAAGTGAGTATTAAAAAACAAAACAAAAAACAAAACACAACTTCCTAGCTTTTCTGTTGCTTAGTGAAGGTAGCTTTAACTATCTGGTCAAAATAGCTTTCTAACTTCCTGACAGTGAGTTGAAGAGGTTTACCTCATCTTAAGTAAAGAGCATTCTGTTTTGTGGGGCAGATCCTGCTTGGCTAAAACAAAACATATTAAGGAGCAGACCATGAAGAACCTTTTCTGCAGGCAGGATGAGGAAGGGAAAGAAACTGAACTTTCTCCCCAGATTCATTTTATTAGTTTCCCATCATCACTCTAAAATATTTCCACAAACTTTGTGACCTAAAACAGGACAAAGTTATCATCTTCCAGATTAGTCAATGAGACATCTTCTCCAGGTCTCACTGTGGAGAAGGAAATGGCAACCCACTCCAGGGTTCTTGCCTGGAGAATCCCATGACAGAGGAGCCTGGAGGGCTACAGTCCATTGGGTCGCAAGAGTTGGATGCAACTCAGCAACTAAGCCACCACCACAGGTCTCACTGAGCCAAAATCAAACTGTTGGCAATGCTGTATCCTCTTCTGAAGACTCTGGAGAGAGGCAATTTCTTTGCCTTTTCCAGCTTCTCTGAGTTGCCTGCGTTCAGTGTCTCCTGGCCCTAACTCAAATTGAGCAGTGGCAGGTTGAATCTTTTTCACAACAAATTGTCTCTGAACTCTTCAGTCTTCTTTCACTTTTAAGGATCCATTTTTTTCTACCCAAATAATCCAAAATAGTCTATTTTAAGGTTAGCTGATTAGCAAATTTAATGCTGCTGTAATTCCCCTAGCTATGAAAGGTATCATATTCACAGGTTCCAGGGATTAAAACATGAGTATATTTGATGCACCATTATTCTGCCTACCATAGTCAAAACTGATCATTACTCCTTCCACCTGAGAGAGGAGTTAGTAAAGACCTAAAGGAATCATTCCTGATAGCATCTCTCTATAGGAAGCTTGAGGAATGGTAAATGTCTTGCTCCCACGGTTAAGCTGATCGCCAAAAAATAAAAGAGAGAAAAAAATCCCAATCCTTCCTTCTCTGAATAAACACCCATTAAAATGTGTCTTTATAGCTCCACTTATCGAAAGGTAGAGTCCATCTCCCCACACTTTGTATCCTGGTAGGCCTCGTGACTTGCTTTGACCAGCATAATGCAGCAAATGATACAGTGTAGTTACCTGAGCCTATGGGCTTCCCTAGTGGCTCAGCTGGTAAAGAATCCACCAGCAATGCGGGAGACCTGGGTTCAATCCCTGGGTTGGGAAGATCTCCTGGAGGAAGTCATGGCAACCCACTCTGGTATTCTCGCCTGGAGAATCCCTATGGACAGAGGAGCCTGGTGAGCTATAGTTCATGGGGTCGCAAAGAGTCATACATGACTTAGTGACTTTCACTTTCATTTTTCAAGAGGACTTGGATTTCCACACCTTCTCTCATGCTTCTCCGCTTTTGCCATGAGAGCATGTCCAGGGTAACTTGACGATGTATAGAAGACACATGGGCCAGTCATACCCCTCCCTTCAATCCAGCTAATAAGCAGGACAGTTGCCATGCATGCACATTCAAGGCCACAGAGTCACCCAGCCAACTCCACTGTAATTTGCCAAATCCACAGTCAAAAAGTTACGTAAATAAGTTGGTTTTATTTTTTGGTTCATTATGCAGAATTGTCATGCCTAAGATTACCAGTATACATCCTACTGACAGTACTGTTTTCCTGAAATAAAGTTGCAGAAAAATTTCAACCAGACATGCCATCTCCTCACCTAGGAAGAAACTCTTTCATTTATATTCCACCTGCAGTTTCCTATAAGCAAGTTGGTTTCATTAGTCTAACCTCACTTCCTGGTTCTTCCCCTCTCTGTTATCAGTTCAGTTCAGTCACTCAGTCCTGTCTGACTCTTTGTGACCCCATGGGCTGCAGCATGTCAGGCTTCCCTGTCCTTCACCAACTCCTGGAGCTTGCTCAATCTCATGCCTATCAAATCAGTGATGCTATCCAACCATCTCATCCTCTGTTGTCCCCTTCTCTTGCTTTCAATGTTTCCGAACATCAGGATCTTTTCTAAGGAGTCAGTTCCTCGCATCAGGTAGCCAAAAGTTAAAATAAAGTTCAGCCCCTTACTCAGGGCTCTGCAAATGATGGACAATTATGGTCAAGATTTTGTTTCTAATTCCTTTTTAATTAATTCTAAAGTAAATAAATTCACTATGTTTTATAATAGTTTTAGCTATATTTGGTTCAATTTCACCACCGATGTTAAACTGTAATATTTGATGATATTTTAATCAATATCCAAAACTCAAATAATGCATAATACCATATGAATACATAGTACATATTGATGAAAATATTTGAATGTTTAATAGAGAGTAACATATTACATATTAATATAAATAATTAAAGTATGAATTATTTCTTCTCACTATGTGTATAATTTCATAAAAATAGTTTTACTTAATGCATAATTGTTAGAAACATTTGCAGCATGGAGAAAGGCAGAACTGGATACCAATGAACACAACACCATACACTGTCCCGAGTCTCCTTTCCTCTTTTCTTTTTCTTTCCTTCATACTACTTCTTTAAGTCAAAAAAATTCTCTACTTGATAGCAATTATCCTTCAAAAATACAGGTCAAACTGTTTCATTAAACAAAACAATATACAAAACAGGAATTGTGATGAATTTTCTCTATCTCAATGTATCTAAGAATCAAATGAAGAACGGTTCTATATTATCTCAAATTTAAATATTCAAAGAAAAACCATACAGAGATTGAAAAGTTATTAAGACATTAATCATGACTCAAGGTGGATGCAATGTATATCCACAGGCAAAAAATGAACTTCTTCTCCTATTGTATACCACTCACAAAATTAGTTTGAAATAAACTAAAGACTTAAATGTAATACCTGAAATGATAAAACTTCTAGAAGAAAATATAGCATAAAAGTTCTTTGGCATTGATCTTAGCAATGGTTTTTTGGATAGGAAACCAAAAACAAACAATACAAGCAAAAATAAATAAGTGGGATAACATTAAACTAAAAAGTTTCTCACAGCAAAAAATAATCAAGAGCATGAAAAATCAGCCTATGGAAAGGGAGAAAAATATTCACAGACCATATACCTGATAGAGCACAAATAGCTAAGATATATGTAAAACTCATACAACTCAATAACAAGAAAAAATTCAATTAAAAAATCAGCAAAGGGACTGAATAAACATTTTTCCAAAGAACAAATACAATGGCCAATAAATACATGAAAATATGCTCAACATTACTAATCATCAGGGAAATTCAAATCAAAACCATAATGAGGTATCACATCACACTTGTTATAATGGCTATTATCAAAAAGACAAGAAGTAACAAGTGTTGGTTGAAGATGTAGACAAAAAGGAATCCTTGTGCACTGTTGGTAGGTATGTACATTGGCACAGTCATTGTGGAAAACAGTATGAAATATCTTTAAAAAAATAAAATTAGAGCTACCAAATAATCCAGAAATTCCACATCTGAGTAAATATCTGAAGAAAATGAAATACCTATCTTAAAGTTATCTGCACACCAATGTATAATGTAGCATTTTTCATAATAGTCAAGTTACCAAAACTACCTAAATGTCCATCAACAAATAAATGAACTAAGAAAATGTAGCCAGATATACACAATGGAATATCATTCAGCCTTAAAAATAAGAAAAACCTGCCATTTGTGATAACATGAACCTTGAGAGTAACATGCTAAGTGAAACGTCAGTCAGAGAAAAGCAAATACCATCGATTTCGCTTCCGTGCTGTGCTGTTATTTCAGTCCTGTCCAACACTTTGCGACCCCATAGACTGTAGCCCGCCAGGCTCCTCTGTCCATGGGATTCTCCAGGCAAGAATACTGCAGTGGGTTGCCATGCCCTCCTCCAGGGGGTCTTCCTCACCCGGGGATGGAATCCAAGTCTCCTGTGTCTCTAGCATTGGCAGGTGGGCTCTTTATTCCGTTAGCACCACCTGGGAAGCCCCACTTTCACTTATATCTGTAATTAAAACAAAAAAGACACATACAGAAATAGGGTAGAACAGTGTTTTCCAGTGACTGGTAGTTGAGGGAAATAGACATTGGTCAAAAGATACAAACTTCCAGGAATAAAATGAATAAATTCTGGGCATTTAATTCTCTGTGGACTGTAGTTAATAATACTGTATTATAGTCTTGAAAATTGCTGTGAGAATAGATCTCATCACATTAGTTCTCGCCACACACACACACACACACACACACATTTTAATTATGTGAGGTGATGTATGTGCTACTTTACCATGGTGATCATTTTAGGACAGATAAGCATATCAAATCATCAGGTATCCACTTTAAACTTATGCAATGTCATATGTCAGTTATATCTTAATAAAATTAAAGGGGAAATTGGATACCATGCAAGGCGGGCAACTATCTAAACATGGGAATAGAAATATCATGATTATAAAATTAGAAGTCTCTAATATGTTCGACTCTATAGTCTTAAGTTTAAAGCCAATATAGCATACCCAACTTTATTTGTATTATCTTTTCCCACTTCTCTGAATTTCTAACTTCTCTCTCATTGCCCTTACATATAAAAATTGCCAACTACATAACCAATTCAAGTTAAAATAGGAAGGTAAAATCACAAAGGAAGAATAACATCTTAAAAGGAGAAAGATTAAAGGCAAAATACAGACAATCTCTCAAAGACTGCTAATGGTAAAGTTTAAACAACCTCTGAATTCCCAGGAAGCATTATTTTGAAGGAAATTTTGGTAAGAATAATTTTAAAGAAATTTATTATGTTATCTTAGACTATTTTTCTCCCTGGAAGGGGAAAATCAAAGTAAAATACTACACTTTTAAATCATTTTGCTCACCTTCAATGAAAATAAATCACTTACCTCATATTGGGTGAACTATTTCTATATTTATAAAAGTTCAAGACAAAATTCTTGAAGATATGCTGTTCAAAAAAATGCACACAGTGTTTCTGATGTGTTAAAATAACATTTATATTTGGAACTTACACACATAAAAGGGTATCTAAATGACAATAGTATCTTGTGCTATAATTGTCTATGTCTTGTATTTGTTCATTTGCTAATCATTCATTGCAAATAGTTTTACTAAATTATATCAACAGAATTAAAGATGTCATAATTGCAATCTAGTTAAATAAGATAAACTAAAGTAGACCTTGGCCAAAGTGTCCCCAGCTAGAGTTACCAGGTCGTTTAAGAATTGAAAATAATTTCTCTCAGAACACTGATAGCATAGGGAAGGAAACTTAGCAAGTAATTTCATGAGAAAGAAGATATCAGAAAAATGAGAAAATAAGGTATAGATACAATGAAATATCAGTACAAGAACAAAATCATTAGAGAAAGATAAGTAGCTTAAGAAAGACTTTC
This sequence comes from Dama dama, assembly GCF_033118175.1. Classification (NCBI taxonomy): domain Eukaryota; kingdom Metazoa; phylum Chordata; class Mammalia; order Artiodactyla; family Cervidae; genus Dama; species Dama dama. The sequence goes on from NC_083697.1 coordinate 56,740,268, forward strand.
CTTCTAAACAAGAAATTTTCACTCTAAAACTCCATTATTTTATCACTAGCAGATTGAGTTACTAAGATTAAAGTTCCACTCTCAAACCATGACTGTGAACCAAAGGTCAAGGTGAAGACAGGAAAATTGGTAGTGTCACACCAGACTGAGAATGAAGAAATGACTGGCCCATATGTTTATGCTCTCAGTAGTTTAAGTTCAGACTAGGGGCTGAATCACTTGGAGAGCAGCAATAAGTTAGAGAGGCAGATGGAATGATAAATACACAAAGAAATGTATTGATCTAGAAACATTTCCAAGTAGAGGGAACTAGGACTAATGAAATTGTCAAGGAAACCAGGTCAAATGGCAAGATAACTGACATCAATGACATAGTATCTATTCATATTCTTAGGTGTGAAATAGCATCAATACCCATGTTGAACTATGGATAATATAAGATAGCAGTGGGAATATTGACTCTGATTGGTTAAAAATAATGCAAACAGTAGATTAAGGAAGCTACCTCAGCTGAGCCAGTCTTTCATCAAAAGGACATGGGTTTGTAAAGCCTTATTAGTACTGATTATTCTGCACAGTGAAATACACCATCAGCTACTATCAGTATTTTCAGAACTTGGATGTCACGAAACATTTATTGTCCTCACTCCCTATCTGCCACTTTTCCGGTGGTGGTTACAGCTTTGTGAGTTGCCCCAAGCAACTCATGGTTGATCCTTTTGCACCTATGTGATCTGAGTTTTCTCAAAGAGCTTTCCAGGTAGTCCTTTGGAAAAAACTATGAGTCAGAGGCTCATTTCTGCCCATAAAGCAAGTCAATCTAATATAAAATAACTCCTTGCAAATGAAAATGTAAAAAACTGCAAAGCTGTTGAACAGAAAGTGAAAAAGTGTTAGTCACTCAGTCATGTCTAACTCTTTGCGACCCCATGGACTGTAGCCTGCCAGGCTTCTCTGTCCATGGAATTCTCCATGCAAGAATACTGGAGTGGTTTGCCTTCTCCAGGGGATCTTCCCGACCCAGGGATAGGACCTGGGTCTTTAGCACTGCAGGCATATTCTTTACCATCTGAGCCACTGGGGAAGAAAAAAATCACAAATGATTTACTATTCAACAGTTATCTATTGAGATTCAGCTATTAGTCAGAAATGGAGTGAGATGCTATGGACATGAAAGTGAGCTAGAGAGTCTCTTCCCTCAAGAATTTTATCAGGTGTAAACAGGCAAATATGACTTATAAATATGGAAGAATTCATCTAAGAGTGTTTATTTCAACTGAACAGAATGTGACATTTTAGAGATGAAAATGAGACATTTTAGAAATAAAAGTACAGCCCTATTGATGCTCCTGAAGTCAAAATATATACAATCTGCCTGACATGTTCCACTTGTGTGTTTTAATAGCAATTTTGATATTTGCATAATGTTTTTCAGTTTTCAATCTTTTGTACATATAATTTCATCACTATATGTAAATATACTTTTAATCAGTATGAATCTGTAGGTAATAGAAAATAAATGCTTGCTGATGGCTATAAAGTAAGAATCATACCTATAAAAAAGAAACTTGCTCTAGAGTTAAAATATTTCAGAGTTTATTCTAAATGGTCTTTGCTACATGACAGATCTTACACTGTTTTAGAAAATGTGGAAATGACAATCACAGGTTTCTGAGGATGACTAACTTTTAGAGGAGAATTGTCAGCCATTGCTTAGTTGATTTCAGTTTGATTTCCTTTCAGAATGAGAAATTATAATGAATCACCACCAATCAGCAAAATTATGGATGTCACCTAGAGAGCCTAAAAAAAAGCACCTGCATCCTGGACAAGTACTAGACAGCTGTGAGCAAGGCTGGAAGTAAGTAGTCCAGCACTATCCCTAAAACCTCTCAATCTGGAACCTATTTCTTTAATGGCACCTGAATTATACCAAACAGGTTTTAAATCTAGGATTTAGGACATATATGTGTATATATATATATGTGTGTGTGTGTGTGTGTGTGTGTGTGTGAGAGAGAGAGAGAGAGAGACAGAGACAGAGACAGAGACAGAGAGAAAGCAAAAGCATTTGTTGCTCAATGTCTCCAACTCTTTGCAACCCCATATACTGTAGCCCACCAAGCTCCTCTGTCCATAGAATTCTTCGTGCAAGAACACTGGAGTAGGTAGCCAGTCCCTTCTCCAGGGGATCTTTCTGACCCAGGGATTGAGCCCAGGTCTCCTGTATTACAGGCAGGAGATTATATAAAATTATATAATTTTAAATTATATATATATATATATATATATAAAATCAATTAATCAGATTTTTGACAGGGCTCTCATTTTAGTTCGGAAGTGCAAGTTAGATATCCATGTGTATGTCTATATATGTTTTGGATAAGCTTTACTAAGTTTTACATTTATTTTATGATGTAATGCTATCTTCATTTCAAATATCCAATATATAATTTTTCAAAGGCATAAAATTACTAAAGTTCTTCATTCAGTCCAGACATTGCCACTGTCCTTCTCAAACATAATCAGATCTCCTCTACTTGGCAGAGTCCTGTGCCAAACCACCTGAGATACAACTGGGGTCTTTGGGGTTCCAATTGTCTTTGTCAATTGTCTTTGACTTGCACATAAACTTCTTAGGAAATCTGTCAAGGTAGAAATGTTGACTTACTCAAAAATGGGTCAAAGCACGTATCATAAGAGAGATCATTTTAGCTACGTTTCTCTGGAAAAAGTAATGTAACAGAAACTTTAGGCAAGACAATTTCTAGGTTAACACCTTTAAATAATTTTGTTACAGGAAAAGTTGGTGAGTAATTGGATATCCTCTGAAAATCTCTCAGTTTTAATATTTTGATATTATAAATGTGACATCTGAGCTGAAAAACAAACCCCTTTTGAAAATTTTAATTTTCTAACAGATGCTTTTGTTACAGAAGATATGGTAATTTTTTTTCCCAAAAAATGTGTTCTCTTAACTCAAGGGTGCTACTATTGACAAATTTTACCTTCAATGAATAAGCATGACCTCAAAGATCAACACAGAATCAATAGATCTTGTGTTACAAATACATAAAGGTTTTACAACAAAAATTGAAATAAAGCCAGATGTTTCAGTAAGGAGCATAAACTCTCAGTGTACAAATGAAGCACTGTCTTTCGTGTCATAAGCAAGACTTTGATGCTAAAATCTACTAATAAACCATTTCAAAGCTTGAAACGTTGGGATTTTGGCCATCTGAATAACTCTCTTTTCTATTTTATTTCATGTGTTAACAACTGACTCCAGTATGAAGAACCAAAATTCATAAAATTTATATATATATTGCCAATCCTGAATCTGTGTTTCAACAAAAAATGAAGAAAATGAAGAGGTTTAAGATAAATAAGAGGTGTTAGCAATAGGAAAATAAGAAGTGAAATGTGGCAGTCCTAAAATGACTAGATAACCAAAACAAGGGGTGGATTTTAGCAGCCTCTTCCAACTACCACAGTGACCTTCTTTGTCAAATAAATTATCATTTTACTATGTTCTCCATTCACTTAAGATTTTTCTTAGAAAAACTAAACAAAGCCACCTGCCTTTGGGAACTATAGCTATACGACCTTTAGTGATTTTAATGAACTCTAAGAGCAACTGAGTAAAATTTAAATATTATGTCTATAAATAAAATTAATTAAAATGTTCATAAATAATAGCTTATTTTATTATTATAAACATCTTAATTTCCAAATAGAATAATTGAAATTTAGCTACAAGGTGCTAAATAAGTGGTATAAAATATACATTCCATTTTATATGAAATATGTAGTAAATATATTGTGTTTATAAAATTTTAAAAGTATATTTTTCATGACCAGTTGCAGTGATATTTCCACACTATTCCAAAAGTGTCAATGAACACTTTTCTCTATAAAAATTCTATATAAAAATTATTTCCTCTAGGATAGATGTAAAGTTATTTCCAATGTTTCACATTAAATAATCAAGTTTTATCTGACATTTTGAAATGAGTTTAACTTCTAGACCAACTAGGATAAGCAAAGAAGTAATAGAGCTGTGTATAAACTAGTTATAAAATTCAAGGACAGGATAAGTTATAATGCTGACTACAACAATGTTCTTGTAGCTGGTAATGATTTCTCTTGGGTTGGGAAGATCCCCTAGAGGAGGTTGTGGCAAGGCACTCCAGTATTCTTGCCTGCAGATTCCCCATGGACAGAGGAGTCTGGCAGGCTGCAGTCTGCAGGGTCGCACAGAGTTGGACGCAACTGAAGTGATTTAGCAGCATTAGCAACAGTCAATATACTAGTTTCCTAATAACTTACATTTTTTGCTGCTTCCATTCCTATGTGCTCTGTAGTCACTATTACTAGAACTAAGATGTAGATAACTGAAGCAAATTGTCTTATATGAAAGATAATCAATAGTGATTAGTAAATAAATTTGTTTCAGCTATTTAGTAGGTAAATAAACATAACTATACATAAATTCCTTGCAAAGAGTGTGTTCCTTTGAGAGTTCTATGAACCATGTTTCATAGCAAGCTCATCTGCCACTTTTTAACTATAACCAACTTTAGCTACCAGAGAATTACTAATGCAAGACATGAGAAAATTATTTTTATTTTTATAGTGTTACTGTAGTTTTAAGTTGTTTATATGTCTGTTTATTTGTTTTTAGCTATTAAGTGTGTCTTTGGAAATTAGAGCAAAAATATGTAGGATTAAAATATTGCCCCAAAATTCAAAAACTCAGAAATAAACACTTAATAAATAAAAAATTATATCTGTTATCCTCACCAAAAATATCAAACTTTGTAACTACTTTAAAAATGCTCCATTATATTAATAAGTTTCAAGATAAATTCTTGCTAAGCTACTTTTTACTTACTACCAAATATTCAGTTTATCTTGTGCTTAGAATAAACTTCTTAGTCTAAAATTGTTGCTGGAAGGGGGACCCCTTCCAGGGCCCGAAACTGGGCTCTTGTCTAACACTCAGAAATGAGTTGTCTGAGGAGACACATATGCTGACAAAGCAAGAGATTTTACTGGGAAAGGACACTCGGTGGAGAGCATGAGGGTAAGGGAACCCAGGAGAGCAGCTCTGTCAAATGGCAGTCTTGGGTTTTATGGTGATGGGATTAGTTTCGGGTTGTCTTTAGCCAATCATTCTGACTCAGAGTCCTTCCTGGCGGTACACACCTTGTTCAGTCAAGATGGATGCTGGAGAGAAGGATTCTGGGAGGTGGTTGGACAGGTGGTGTCTCCTTTTGACCTTTCCCGAACTTTCTGGTTGGTGGAGGCTTATTAGTTCCCTGCTCCTTACTAGGACCTCCTGTTGTAAAACAACTCAGGCAAATGGTTTCTATGCTGCCTGGTCAGCGTGGGCAGTTTCAGTCAGTGTGCTTCCCCTAACAAAATGGTTCTCTTAATTTCTGTTCATGTGACTGGAAGTACTGTTATAAAGTATATGACTATGTAAATACTCTTCAAAAGATTTGCCACAGTGCTTTCCAGCAAATCCTATCTATAGACATAGTGTAAAAAATAGTCAGGATTTCCCTAAGCACTAAATATTATCACTTACATCTGCCAAATTTCATGAGCAACAGACCCAGGTACAGTCTCTATACAAACCTAAGATTCTGGTGGATGGATGCAGAGATCTACTTGTCTTTAGCTGCCTAAGACAAGTCTTGTGTATGTTAATAAATTCTCTTGATTTTTAAACTTGACACCACCAGTTTGGGGTGGGCTGTCTCCTTCTTTGGTCTCTACTTCCCTCTGTTTGCAAGGGCCAATTGTCAAACCAGTGGTACCAAGCCATTGAGAGGGTAACAGGCAGGAAGGCCAGGGGTCTCCAAACAGAGGAAATAGGCTGCAAGTGTCAGACATTTTTTATCTCTCTTAATCGGTGTGAGTAAACAAACTAGTGATATATATATATATATATATATATTTTCCCTTCTCTATACAAATTTAAAAGGAGGTTTCTCTTAAAATACTGTGTTGCCATAATGACATCTGGTTCCACCTGAAGTTAACTTTTCTCAAACCTTGAGTTAATCAATGCATTTTTCTTAATGGAAATGTTTGTCTTAAGCTATGTTAATGTACTATAAATTTACCCCAGACTCTGTCTTCAAGTCGGTTTTGCCTGAAGGCTCAGAACTGACTTGACAAACCAGTATGTTATACTCAGACATTGTTCCCCTAATCTATGTAAATGAAACTATTTGTATGGTAACCTGCCTCTATACAAGATTCAAGTCAGTCATTTTTTGGTCCTGGATGACTCATCTGGTGCCAAGATCATCCCAAAATACATCAAATGGATGAGGGGCTTGGTGCCATTCTCCGAGTTTTAAGATATTCCTTTTTTTCATTTACAGACTGCTAGTAACTATATAACATCCAGCTAAAAACTAGCAGGGGGGGGGTATTTTTTCTGCCCTCTTCTGATCCCTATATCAGAAGTTTTCTCTATCTCCTTTATATTTTAATAAAACTTTATTACACAAAAGCTCTGAGCGATCAAGCCTCATCTCTGGCCCCGGATTGAATTTTTCTCTTCCGGAGGCCAAGACCCCGGCATCTTTTTGTGGTTCAGCAACAACTGTGCACTATGAAAGTTATCATCATGGAGAAGGGGGGGGGGCAGGTGAAATTTATATAGAAACTCACTGTACTATCTTTGCCAGCATTCTCTACATCTCAAATCACTTCAAGGTAAGAGTATAAAAGATCTAAGTGTTGCTTTGTGCTTAGTCTCTGTCGTGACCAACTGTTTCCAATGAATTTTAGATCTCATTTTTGTTCTTGCTATTTGTTTGTTAGATCAATTACATAGGACAAGATATTTTTAAAGTTAATACTGAACTCTTCAAATTCACATAAGGTGTCATGTAAATTGCTTCAATATCTGTGCCTTGGGACCACTTTATCTTTTATTAATAGTAGTTCAGTAAATGAATTGTCCTCTCATTTTCTCTGTCTCTCTCTCTCCCTTTTCACTCTCCCTCCCCTCTCCCCCAGCACCTTTCTCTTTTTCTATCTCTCTCTCAAACACACACATTTTCACTGAAATCTATGGCGCCTTTTCTCATTTAAAATTATATTTACAGTAATATTTGAACAACTTTGTACAGAACAATAAGAATTCTGAAGCAAGATTTTCCTTTCAATGGTGTTGGAAATTTTAACTGGGAATATGACTAGTCAAACAAAGTCTGCATTTGCTAGCTTTGGACTGAAAGACACGCCCAAAATATATAACATTTCTACTTTATTATTGCTATGGAGAAAGAAAAAAACAGCATTTTCTGCTGCATCCTCTCATTCACTGGCAGAAAAGTTGAGATTATGTCTGGGTTAGAGATAACAGCTTAGCTGTGTGAGTAAGTGGATGGTATAAGGAATAATTGACAGTAACTCAACACTTAGATGTCTTCCTAGGTGGCTCTAGTGGTAAAGAACCCACCCACCAAAGCAAGAGATGTAAGAGATGCCATTTTGACCCCTGGGTTGGGAAGGTTCTCTGGAGGAGGATACAGCAACCCAACAGTATTCTTGCCTGGAAAATCCCCAAGGATGGAGAAGCCTGGCAGGCTACAGTCCATAGGGTCACAAAGAACAGGCCACAACTGAAGTGACTTAGCATGAACACATAGATAACACTTGTCACCAGAATTATATTAAATAGAATTTATTAGTATTAAAATTCTACTTAAAGCTGTGTGAAATTAAAATAAAATGTAATCATATTTCCATCTAATAGCTCAGGCTAAACTACTAAAATATGTATGTTATATAAATATATGCTTGAAGTTAAAAAATAGGCTTATGATTGATCCTACAGCCTGTCTCATTTTTGCAGTAAATTGTAGTTATCTTCATTTATAAAAAAGTAACCTTTAAAAATCCCTATCTAATTTATTAACACACATTTCCAAAATTTTAATATTTTATGTCTAATAACTAACTGCTCATCAAAATAGATAAGTTAAAAAAAAAATTTTAAAGAAGGGTGTACTATTACTTTTACTGATTAAACTTGAGAATGTATTTTTAATCATTATAACCTTTTAGTCACAGAAAATTTTTTCAACTAGTTCATATTATATTAGTTTTGTATTGTAGAGTACAGTAAATACTTTCATGAATGAAATACATGAAATGAAATGCACAATATACATCAGGATGAACTTGTGAAAGTGAAATGGAAATATAATGCTACAGACATTAACTACTTCTGCAAATCTTTAAACTTCTGATGAAAAAGTTAGTTATCAAGTTTTAAAAGATTAAGGAAGACTATATATTATTATTTTTAATTAATTTGAGGGTGGAACAAACAGAAATTTGTGCTAATGCAACTCAATGCGATACAACTTCTAAAAAATGGCCAGAGAGGGTGCAAGATGATGATATTATATTAATATTGCTCATATTTTTATTTTGCATCAAACATTAAGGCAAATTTTAAAGCAACATATTTTATATTTATAAAAATAAGGTATGAATTTGGGTGAGATAGCTTATTTTTTTGACTAAACTTAAAAATCTGCAATTTATTTTAAAAATTGTCAAAATATAGAGCAGGAATATTTTATTGAACATTATAATTAGAAGTATTAAACATAATCTAAAATCCAAACATTATAAGTTAATTTTCTAAGATCATCTGTTTCTTTACTTATTGTATGTATTACAAAAATGGGCTGTACATACTTATTGTACGTATTACAAAAAAGTGGTAAGAATCCAACTACAAGGCAGGAAATGCAGGAAACCTGGGTTCAGTCCCTGATTTGGGAAGATCCCCTGGAGGAGGGCATGACAACCCACTCCAGTAGTCTTGCCCTGACAGTCCCATGGACAGAGGAGCCTGGAAGCCTAAAGTCCATGAGGTAGCAGAGTCGGACATGACGCTGAAGCAATTGAGCAGCAGCAGCAGCAGCATTACAAAAATAGTCCCCAGTATTACAGAAAAATGTAAAGAAAGAACACCTGCTCTCTTCCAAGTGATGGGAATCCTTCTGAGTACAACCCTCTCAATAAATAGCATAGAAGAGTGCTTATAAGCATAGATTCTTTAATTCAAATCTTGGCTTTTTTTGGAAAAATATTGCTCTATTATTTAACCACTTGTTTTCTCACCTGTAAAATTAACCTGTTAATAATACCTGCCTCACAGTTTTAGAAATGAGTTAATACTTGAATATGTGGAAAAGTAGCTGACACATATTTGGCAATCACTTTATCCTAATTTTTATGCACACATATTTGTGTAATATTTAAAGTGAAACAATGTGATATATATTTCATGTAATTTAAAATGTTGTACATATAATTTATAAATGGTGTATGTGTATATATATGTGTCTATATGTAAATATGTAGGTATGTGTACATGTAAAACATTTTAACAAGTCTCAATTAATCACAAGTAAATTGGGGGAAAAATTTGAGTAGAGGCTGTATTTCTGGAAAATAATATATTAAGCCATACGTCTAAAAGGTTTTTACATAAACACTTTAAACTCAGCTATTTAAATAATTTAGAATTGAACCAAATTTAATGTTTGAGAAGAAAAAGTGAAATTATACATTAACAGGAGCCCTATACCAAGAACTCAGACCTAACAGACATAAAAGTTTGTACCCATCTATTGAGTAAAGAATGTCATCCAAGGTAAAGAGAAAATGGAATTAGTGGAGGCAAGAGGCACTGAATTTATAACCCTAAGCTACCAGATCAGCTAAACAGAAAATGTGACTGCAACTCCCGTGGGCTTTCCAGGTGGCGCAGGATATGCGGAGAGGAGACGAGGATTTGATCCTTGGATTGGGAAGATCCCCTGGAGTAGGAGATGGCAATCTGCTCCAATATTCTTGCCTGGAAAATTCCATGAACAGAGGAGTCTCACAGGCTACAGTCCATGGAGTTCCAAAGAGTCAGACACAGCTGAGCATGCATGCAGCTCCTGTGGTTTAGATGCTTCATTTTCTTGCTTCTTTCCCCTTCCCGTTACTACAATGGGTTATATTAATTATTCTGACATATTTTTAATGTAGCACTTATAACTATCAAACTATATAACATGTGTTTAATTGTTTCTTCATGAATTGTATGTTTCTCCTCTAGAATATAAATTCCACAAGGTTGGGCATCTACTTCTTTAATTCCACTGCCTAAAATGATACCTGGCAAAATCCGACTTTCCAGTTTCTGAAGTTTGTTGTTGTTTTTTGTTGTTGTTGTTCAGTCACCAAGTCGTGCCTGACTTTTGGCAACCCTATGGGCAGCAGCATGCCAGGCTTCCCTGTCCTTCACCATCTCCCGAAGTTCCCTCAAACTCACGTCTGTTGAGTCAGTGATGCCATCCAGCCATCTCATACTCTGTTGCCCCTTCTTCTGCCCTCAGTCTTTCCCAGCATCAGAGTCTTTTCCAATGTGTCCACTCTTCACATCAGGTAGTCAAAGTATTGGAGCTTCAGCTACAGTGTCAGTCCCTCCAATGAGTATTCAGGACTGATTTCCTTTAGGATGGACTGGTTTGAGCTCCTTGCTGTCCAAGGGACTCACAAGTGTCTTTTCCAACACCACAATTAAAAAGCATCAATTCTTCGACTCTCCGCCTTCTTCATGGTCCAATTCTTACATCAGTACATGACTACTGGAGAAACCATAGCTTTGACTATGCAGGCCTTTGTCAGCAAAGCGATGTCTCTGCTTTTTAATATGCTGTCTAGGTTTGTCATAGCTCTTCTTCCAAGGAGCAAGTGTCTTTTAATTTTGTGACCTGCAGTTTGCAGTGATTTTGAAGCCCAAGAAATGAAAATCAGTCACAGTTTCCACTTTTTATCCATCTGTTTTCCTTGAAGTGATGGGACCAGATGCCATGATCTTTGTTTTTGTGAATGCTGTTTTAAGCCAGCTTTTTCACTCCCCTCTTTCATCTTCATCAAGAGATTCTGTCTTCACTTTCTGCCATTAAAGTGGTGTCATCTGCATATTTGAGGTTGTTGATATTTCTCCCAGCAGTCTTGATTACAGCTTGTGAGTCACCCAACCCAACATTTCACATGATGTACTCTGCATATAAGTTAAGTAAACAGGGTGACAATATACAACCTTAACATACCCTTTCCCAATTTTGAACCAGTCCATTGCTCTATGTCTGGTGCTAATTGCAGCTTCTTGACCTGCATACAGATTGCTGTTATCTGGTGCTTTTTTTTTTTTTTTTAAGTACTAAAATAATAGTTCTTTCTTTTTTTTTTTTTCCCCCTTTTGCATCATTCTAGCAAACATACTCTAAAATATACCTTTCCTTTAACCTATTTAGTAAATTATTTGAGACCAAACAATGTCTGATTGTTTCACTAAAACAATTTTTCATAGAGCTATTTTTTTCAAATACATGTCAATTAACTCTCAGGATTCCAATATTTAGTCAAAATGAACTTTAGACATACAGATATTTTTTTAAAAATGAGCTTAATCATTTTTCATGCACTCAGAAAGTAATCTATTTGCAAAAATTAACATGAAATTTCAAAAGATTAATTAACTGAGCATTTTGATACACAAAAATCTGACCCACTGTACTTCCCAGGTGGCTCAGTAGTAAAGAATCCACCTCCAATCCAGGAGACACAAGAGTCCTGGGTTTGATCCCTGAGTTGGGAAGATCCCCTGGAGAAGGAAATGGCAACTCACTCCAATATTCTTGCCTGGGAAATCCCATGGACAGAGGAGTCTGATGGGCTACAGTCCATGGGGTCACATGAGTTGGACACAACTTAATGACTAAACCACCACCACCATGTATATATAGCTGAATCACATTTTCTGTGCATCTGAAAGATTGTAAATCAACTCTACTTAAATTTAAAAAAATCAATTTGTTAATATGGTGTATCACATTGACTGATTTGCATATACTGAAGAATCTTTACATCTCTGGGATAAAACCCACTTGATCATGATGTATGATCCTTTTAATGTGTTGTTGGATTCTGTTTGGTAGAATTTTGTTGAGGATTTTGGCATCTTTGTTCATCAGTGATATCAGCCTGTAACTTTATTTTTTTGTGGCATGTTTTCATTTTGTATCATAATGATGGTGTCCTCCTAGAATGAGTTTGGGAGTTTTCTTTCCTCTGCAATTCTCTAAAAGAGTTTGAGCAGAATGGGTGTGAGCTCTTCTCAAACTTTTGGTAGAATTTGCCCGTGAAGCCATCTGGACCTGGGCTTTTGTTTGTCAGAAGATTTTTGATTACAGTTATGATGTCCATGCTTATGATTGGTCTGTTCATATTTTCTATTTGTTACTGTTTCAGTTTTGGAAGGTTATACTTTTGTAAGAATTTATCCATTTCTTCCAGGTTGTGTGTTGTTCATAGTAGTCTCCTATGAGCCTTGTGTTTCTGTGTTATCTGTTGTAATATCTCCTTTTCCAATTCTAATTATATTGATTTCAGTCTCCTCCCTACTTTTCTTGATGAGAGGTAGGAGGGAGGTCCAAGAAGGAGGGTACATATGTATACCTATGACTGATTCATGTTGATGTATTGCAGAAACTAACAGAGTACTGTAAAATAACTATCTTCCAATTTAAAATAAATTAATTAAAAAGATAATTTTCAGAATATCAAACTTTCAGACTCCCTAAACATCTGAGAAGGAAGCTTTTATAGTTGGAAAAGCCAAATCCAATATATTCACAGAGCAATATTTTATTTGCTACCATAGACCCACTTAGGCTTCTCAGGTGACTCAGTGGTAAAGTATTTGCCTGCCAACACAGGAGATGCAAGAGACATGGTTTCAATCCCTGGGTCTGAAAGATCCCCTGGAATAGGAAATGGCAACCCATTCCAATATTCTTGCCTGGAAAATTCAATTTACAGAGGAGTCTGGTGGACTACAGTCTATACACATGAAGCCACTTAGATATGAAATACATGCTATAGCAAGAAAGAAACTGGGTTGTTAAATATGCTTTCCTTTTCTTTCTATAAATAATAGAAAAATAAATCTGTGATCATTGAACTAGACTTTCCTGAAATACTAGCCATGTATCACTAATATTTAAGATGGACCCTCTACTGATGAATATTATTTTTTTCTGCTAGTGTATATCATGAGTAATAGCAAATAGAACTGATGAAAAATGTGAACCTCAAATTATTTTTGTCTATGAATCTCATATTCTAGCAAATAGTGAGCCAAGAAATGATTTTAAAACATCATTTCTAAGGAACTATAGATTGTTATTAAAATTAAATAATTATTTTAAAACATTTTCCCTTTATATGCTGAATTATGTTTAAGAAGTTCTGAACCTTGTAAAAATTATCTGTTTTATAACATATTTTTAATTATTTAGAAATTTTAGACATATAATTCAATACATGCCACCTTTAACAAACTAGCTAGGGAAAAACTGAGAAGAAAACAGATGATTAATTGGCTGCATAGGGTTATTAAGAAAATTTTAAGTGATTTCAGAAATAGAAAAAATAAAACTAGACTGTTTATTAGAAGAAACTGTTTATTAAAGTAATTAAGAAGTTTATTTACATTGTTTCTGTTGGCAATTGTCAGTTTACAAATCAGGAATAGTGTGTATATGAAAATAGGTAGACAAAAGTCAGGTAATCAGATTTAATCACTATCTATTTATAGAATTTGGAGTTAAATTCTAGAAAGCTAAATTGATATCTAAACTGGAAGAATTCATTACTGGCTCTTGAATTTTTTTTTGGTTCAAAGCATGATATTGTCACCACAGTTATAAAGTTAATAAAAATAAAGATGTTATTTAAAAATTAAATTTAAAAATGCCAGTTATCTAACTATTTGCTTGTAAAAGCTTTCTTTTCATAAGTTCAAAATATGGTATCAGCTAGTTATAGCATTAAAATAAGGCAATATATTTTACTTAAAGAGTAAACTGACAGTTTTCTTTTAATAATCTTTAAAATTTATATTCACAATAAAAGCCTTCATGACTTGTATGATAGACATACTTAATATTACCAATATAATGCTAAAAATTAGTTTTGCAGAAATTTGATAACAATAGTTTTCAATCAGCTCTTGACTTTCTAAAGACCAGCTCATTTGGTTAATTGATTGAGGTTTTTATGTTAAGTCAGTGATTGTGTAATACAAGAACAGTCAGAAAATTTGTTCTGTAAACAGTTAGATTGTAACTATTTGGGGGTCTGTGGATTATAAAGTCTCTTTTCAACCAAGCATAAAAACCATAAACAAAAGAGCTAACTGTGGCTCCAAAACTTTCGTTTACAAAAATAAGCAGAAGCAAATTTTCGTTTACTACTATTCTTCAAAAGTGGAATCAGACATTTTTGGAAAAATGGCTGTTGGGCCAAAACATAAAGAGATGCTTAACACACACACATCCACACAATGATGGGACCATGTCAAGGGAACTCAAGAGCCAGTTAAAGAGCTCCAAATGGCCAGAGCTGGTACAATTTAGCAACAAAATAAAGTGTTATTGGATTATACCTCAAAATATAAGATAAACACTGATGAAATTGTATTAATATAAAAATACTGAATACATAAATAACCAAATGGTGGACAAATAACGAATTCCTCATGCAGAATTCCAAAGATATATGTGCATATTCCAGCCCTAATGAGGGGGAGACTAGCTCCCACTACTTTGTGTGAACTACACAGTGACCTTCCATTCTTTCATGTTCTTCTTAAACAGAAACTGAAAAAAAGGTGGTAGCTAAAGAGGATTTTTAACAATTTATGTATTTAAAAGTCCATTTTTACTTTTTAGAATGTAAGTATTGAGTCATTTAATCTTTGCTTCAAAAATAAAATTATTGAAAGTGAATACTCAATTGTCTGTAAAACATATCTATTTTTAATTGTTTCAAATAAAAATAAATTGCTGCTACTGTTAAATCTACATATATGTTTTACTGTAATTTTTTTTTTAATTTCTGCATTCATTTTTGGTGCCCTTAAATATCACTGGTAAAAAAAGATAAAATCATATTAAAATTTGTAGGTCATTGCCTTATAGCATTTTATTTTATGTGATTTACTAATGGGATCATAAATAGTATAAAATGTCTTAAGCATGATTTATTTGCATATTGTTAAAAGATATGTTGATAATCCAGATTATCTTTATCTCCCAATGCTTTATATTGTATTACAAACAGAATGAACAACAGTCACACACTATTTCCAGTTTTTATTTCAGTTTTACCATTTGAAACTTTTATTTCAGAATAAATTATATGCCTATAGCTATATTAATGCTTTTCTATAAGGCAATCACAAATGATGGAATTTTAACACAATTTCATGATATATATTTGGATTTATGTAATGACCTTTTGAATGTTATTCTGTCATTGTTGAAGCATTTTAGTTTTAATTCAATAATCTGGGATTATCTCTTCCAATTTAAGTCTAGTGAATAATAAGCATAATTGGAAGATTCATTTGTTAATGAAATGTCCTCACAGCATCAAATTATTTTTGTTTTAATATTTTAATTAATTTTTAGTATTTTCCTAATATCTAATTTTTAACTTAAAATTCCAAATAAATTTCTTCCAGAAATACTTTCACAACTGCTAAGTGACAATTGAAGCAATTCTAGTATTAAAATAACATGTGCTCACTTATAATATTAAAATATATTAAAGTAAAATTTTAAGGTTCCTTACAAAAGAAGAGATGATTTACTTTGTTGTTCGGTAGTTCAGTCATGTACAACTCTTTTAGACCCCATGGAGTGCAGCATGCCAGGTTTTCTTGTCCTTTACCACCTCCCAGAATTTGCTCAAACTCATGTCCATTGAGTCAGTGATGCTACCCAACAATCTCATCTTCTGTTTTCCTCTTCTCCTGCCAGCAATCTTTCCCAGCATCAGAGTCTTTTCTAATGAGTCAGCTCTTTGCATCACATGGCCAAAGTATTGGAGCTTCTGCTTCAGCATCAGTCCTTCCAATGTATATTCAGGATTAATTTCCTTTAGGATTGACCAGTTTGGTCTCCTTGCAGTCCAAGGGACACTCAAGAGTCTTCTTCAATACCATATTTCAAAAGCATCAATTCTTCAGCACTCAATCTTCTTTATGATCCAACTCTTACATCCATATATGACTATTGGAAAAACCATAGTTTGGTTAGAAGGACCTTTGCTGTTAAAGTCATGTCTGGGCTTTTTAATATGGTGTCTAGGTTGGTCAAAGCTTTTCTTCCAAGGAGCAAGCATCTTTTAATTTCATGGCTGCAGTCACCATTTGCAGTGATTTCAGAGCCCAAAAAAAGAAATTCTGTCATTGTTTCCCCATCCATTGCTATGAAGTAATAGGACTGGATGCCATGATCTTAGTCTTTCGAATGTTAAGTTTTAAGCCAGCCTTTTCTCTCTCCTCTTTCACCTTCATCAAAAGGCTGTTTAGTTCCTCTTTGCTTTCTGTCATAAGGGTGTTGTCATCTGTATAGCTTAGGTTATTGGTATTTCTCGCAGCAATCGTGATTCCAGCTTGAGCTTCATCCAGCCCAATATTTCACATGATGTCCTCTGCATATAAGTTAAATAAGCAGGGTGATGATATACAGCCTTGATGGACTCCTTTCCCAATTTTGAACCAGGCTGTTGTTCCATATCCAGTTGTGACTGTTGTTAATTCACATGCATACAGGTTTCTCAATAGCCTTCTAGGCTCTTCTGTCCATGGGATTCTCCAGGTAACAATACTGGAGTGAGTCTTCATGCCCTTCTCTAACAGAATTCTCAGGAGTCAAACAAGGGGGTCTCACATTCCCATCTGTTTAAGAATTTTCCACAGTTTGTGTGATCCACACAGTCAAAGGCTTCAGTGTAGTCAATGAAGCAGAAGGAGATGTTTTCGTGAAGTTCTCTTGCTTTTTTCCTATGATCTATTTACCTATGTAGATATATTTATTTTATAGACTACTTTCCTCCAAAATGTTTATACTCTCTAATGATCAGTATTGCTGTATTTATTTCCAAATTTATGTTTTTCCATGAGATTATGGCCTTGACCAAGAATTTGTAACTAGTAGACTGTAAAAAATATGTTAATTTGAATTCACGTATAATGTAAAACATGGTCATGGTCAAATAGTGTCATTGATTTTTTAAATGGGCTTCCATTCTTGTTGTTAGGTTTGAAAGTGCAAATCCAGTCATGATAACAGAAGTCCATTTAAAAATTCAAAGCTGCTGTCAACAAACACAGGCAAATGAACTAATTCAGTCACTTAGTTCAAATAAATAGCCATAAATAGTATTTGAAAAATCTATTTAAGGGTCTGGAACCTTAAAAGGCTCTCAGGTTACATCTCTGCTGACCTAACACTGAGGTCTATTAGTTTATAGCTTACTTTTATTGACAAATATAATTGACATTATATTTCATAAGCCCTTAAGTTTATTAAAATGTAAACTCAAATCTTTAGAATTAAATTCCTTTTGCAACAGATAACCATCATTTCATCTAGTGCATGCTTTAAAAAAAGATGTAGTAAACAATCTGGAAAACTCTACTGTCTTCTAGGAGATTGCTAAACATTGGGTTCTAGTGAAACTAAACTTGGCAGTTGCACTCTTAAACTTCTTATATTATCTATTTAGGAATAAAACTTCTCCAATATTACCTGCAAATGCCACAGTAGAAGCTAAGGGACTAGAGATCATATTGAGGCAGTTTAAATAATATTTCTCACATCTCAATACAATTGAAAAAAGAAATTAAAGGAGAACAGAAAATACCTCTAATTTTTAGAAGATTAAGTAGAATTAGATTTTGAAGGACATGTTTAACAGAAAGAGTACCATTTGTGTGCATATTGATCAAAGATAAACTGAGGTATATTACAAATTTTAGGAGTTTGAGCAAAGATCATTTAGAACCTGGTGCCAGAAGTGATTAGGGGCACTCCACCTATAGGAGCTTGGGGAGAGATTTTACAGAGAATAGATGAAAGCAGAGTAAGGAGTTTATTGACTGGTTATAACTTAATTGGCTGTTTATGATCAGTTATCCTTATGTTTCAATTTTGTAATCTTGAGGCATCTACAGGCTTAGATTTTGCTTGGCTTACTTAGACTGTCATGGTATTAGAGTCACATCACTGTAATGGCCTCCTTGCTTAATTAATTTAAAAAAGTTTCTGAGTTCCTAAAAAGCAAAATAATTGTTTTACACTATGTCCAGGTTGTGCTAGTGGTAAAGAACCTGCCTGCCACTAATGCAGGAGACTTAAGAGACAAAAGAGAAACAGATTCAATTCTTGGGTTGGGAAGATCCCCTGGAGGAGGGCATGGCAACGCACTCCAGTATTCTTGCCTGGAAAATCCCGTGGACAGAGGAGCCTGGTGGACTACAGGACATGGGGTCACAAAGAGTCAGACATGAAGGAAGCAACTCAACATGCACACATATAAAATTAGGTGAGAATATATTTTTCTAAACAAAGCTCTAGACCAATTGAGTATCAAAATAAAGTTAATATATATTTTTGACATACATGCTAAAATCTGATTATAGAGTTACACTGTTTATCAACAAGACTTACTGGTAATTCTATTAGTAACAATGTCACCTTGGTTATGTAAGCAAACAAAAAATAAAAATTAAGCATAATATTTTAGATGCCTACAGAGATGTGTTTGATATGATACAATATCTTCTATTTTTAAAAAGTAATACAGCAAAGGGAAAAAAGAAAGACAAAGCAATTAAAAAGGAAAAAAAAAATGTAGTTAGGAGCAGAGTCAGCAGAAACTTGGTCTAAAATACAATGTGATCTTTTTTTACCCACACTTTAGCAAGGCCTAAAGAAAATCTGTTTTATCTTCCAGATATGGTACCAAGTTGAATCATTTTATGATGTTTATTTAAAATCTGAATATAATTGTTACCTTTGCACCTTGAATTCTTGATATTTTCATATTTTGCATCCAAAGATATTTTCAAGTAAGAGCATGCTTACTCACATATTATCTTATCTCACATATCTTTATCTTTTGTTTTTCTACATCTTCATTCCTTTTTTGTCATAGACAGTTTCTGAAACTTATATGGACCTCTTTAGGTCAACACTTATTTAATCATGTTTTCTTTTGGCCATAGTTTCCTTTTCCATCCCAATTTTGAAATTAGGGAGTTATACTTTTCTGGGACCTTCATTTTCTTTGGGTTTAGAGGTTTTCTTTGGTGTGCTAACCTTTCGTGGTCCTTTTATGTTTTTTTTTTTCCTAACAGTTAATAACAAAAAAGATACCGTGGCTGGGTATAGAAAGCATCATTTTAAAAATATGATTACCGTGATAGTCCTGACATTAAGTCTATTCTGCAGAATCAATCTCTTACATGGCTAACTGGCCCTGTGCTTTGTCTGGACTAATTCTTCCATCTCTCTATATATACATTTATATTATACATGTATTGATACATATGTTTATGCATATATATAATGTAATACTTTTCATTTTTCACTTCATTTCACATTTATTTTTTCCATTTTAATAATATTTTTCATTGCATTTTTCTATTATTCTGCAAATTCTCATTATGCTGACTTATTCTTTGGCTGCCTTGAAAATTTTCCATTATTTTTCTACCATGTAACTCTTCAATCTAGCTTCTGAACGATTGATACATAATTCTTATAGTAATGTCATTCACTTAAATCTTATTTAAATCTAATTCACTCACTTTTTCCCCTCTTACTAGTTTTGCTTAAATTTATTAGAAACAGCCACGAATAAACATGGAGAGTTTCTATAAATTTTGATGAACAATGTATGAGAATGTCTACTCAAACCATGTCTATTATAAGCAACAACTTGTTCTAGGCAGAATGAAAAAGCTAATACAAGAAACAAAATGAGCATTTGGGGAGCCATAGTGACCAGGTTTAAACAGTCCTGGTCAAGCCGCTCACTAGACATATGACTTCAGTTAAATTCCTTATCCTGTCAGCACATCAGTTTACTTATCTGTCAGATAATAATATTTATCTCAGATTGTGTTTGTACTATTAAAGTTTCATAAGACTACAAAATAAAGCACTTAGAAAAATGACTCCAAATGTATATTGATATTAAAAAATGCTATTTCTTAACAATTTACTAGTTTCATTATTTGACAAATAAAGACACCAAAAATATAGAGGACAGTGCACTCAAATCCAGTATTAACTCTGCCCTTTCAAGCAGTCAATTGATCATATTTGAGAAACATCACTGTTCTGGTCTCTGGATCTGTTGTTTAATATAAGGATGGAAAGCGGCACATTTCCTTGGTATCTCTACAATCCAACATAGTTAACTTTCCTTGACTTCAGGTTTTTTTTTCCATAAAACTAGGGGTCTCAGTAGCCTAAGCATTCATCAGTTCAAAGGTCCATATGGTTCAGCCAATAGTAATAATAAGGGAAGCTGAGCATGTGTAGACCAAAGGCAAACTGGGACAAGCTGCAGGACTCAGGCAGATTCCAAACTAACCGGATGCACCTGTGCCCAAAGGGTTGATGCATAACATTTGCCTTAGTTTGAGACCTGGCTCTGTCCTCTGCCACATGTGTATTCATGAGCAAGTTAGTTCTCTTTATCTTCAGGTGATAATAACTACCCTACCTGATAAGACTGCAATATAGATAAAAATAAACAATATCTGTGATGAGGCTGAGAGTAAAAAAATAGAAGTTCTGTAAGTGATAGTTACTATGACAGTGATGAAACAGAGTGTTGCCAGTTTCATATTTCCAGGATAATTTATTAGGATGGTGATCTTTATATAAAAATATCCTCAGTTTTACCATTGACCATAATGTGGGGGAAATAATCTGTTATAGCCAGTGGTCCACCAGTTTGCAGCCTGCTTCTTAAATGATCTTCATGGCATTTTAACTCAAATAGAAAGCTATATTATTCACTTAGAATGAAAAAAGTTTATTATTAATATATAAAATGAAAACTACTCAAGTCGCTTAGGAAACACAATGAAAAGAGCTCTAACTCCTTTGAAAGAATAGCAAAATCAAGTTAATTTTTTCACATGATGTACATATTTATTAAAATATTAAATATTTATTAAAATATATTTGTTCAAATCTAATATTATGGGTTAAGTATACCTGTCATTAATAGCTGCCCTAGGTTATTCCAGAGATGCTCTCAGCTCTTAATAATTCAATCACATTTTTCTGCAAATTTGCGAAGATGGTGTTACCCTAGTTGACCCAATTGTTACCTAAGAAACCTAGCATTGCTTAGTAAGTATTTTTATTATATGAAATTAAGGACCTTACTAGTTTTTTTAATTGTTCTACATATTACTTTTTCTCATCTGAATAATTAAATGTGGTTTCTTCATAATGGTGATGTTCCAGTGTCTGAATATTCTTTAAATGTTTTCTGTATTATTATCATATGTGATCAATTTCATCTAGTCAAGTATATGAGATATATATATATATACATATATATATATATAAAGGTATACTATATAGTATAGAAAACTCATATTGAAACATATTTCCCTCATTAAAAGAATTCAACTAGAATAATAATAATGCTAAATTAAAGTGTACTGAGATTTGACTCTGTTCATAGTCTGTGTTTTCACTAATTGCATCCATGAAAGATCATTGGTTTGGGGCATCTACAATAAATTTTACTTTCCTACGTTGAAATTGTTAGCACTAAAGCATTACAGCAGATATTTACTATAATAATAAGGTCAGTGTACTGTAGAAAACAAATGCCAAAGTAAGATAATTCCTTTCAACCTAGCAACATTGAAAGGAATAATTGATTTACTGGCAAATGAAAGTGTATATGACAGTATCACAGAGAGGTTGAAAATGGAGAGACTTTCATTACTATCATATTGGACTAGTATCTTTGTGTATATGTGTGTTTTTGCAAATAATTATGCCGATATATCAAATATGGTATTTTTCTATCTGGCACAGAATAGGTTCTCAATAAATCTATGTATCTATGTATCTACATAAATAATTTGAATAATTATTTAATAATTTAAAATCACAACTATATTCATAGCAGTTATGATACAAATAGATTTCTTTTATCTCAATTCACTTAATATTTTCTTTAACACTAATCAATCAGTACATGTACAAGTTTATACAAGGGAGGCATCACTGTGGTTAGTGATTAAAAAGAAAAAAATTTAGAGAAGAGAAAGTTTTAAACTTATCTGTGGTGTAGTGTGCAAGAAAATAAATGGTTATATTTTTAAGGGGTGACAATTACCTCAATGAATCCAAATAGGTGGAAAGATTCAAGACTATTTTTTTAAAGAGCGTTAACAAATCAGTGTTTCTTTAGTATGGAAGCAGTAAGAGATGTAAGACAGGCTCAAACAGTTTTGAAGAGTCATTAATCCACATTAAAGAGCTGAGACTTTATTCCACCTACAATGAAGAATCATTAAGGGGAAGGAAATGGTGACTTGAAAGCAGTGGTCAAGCTGGCTGCCACATGCCAAATGCATTAAAGAGGTAAAACCTCCAGATGTGCCTCTAGTAAGCAAATTATTATAGAAATGGTAGGTGAAAGATAAAAGCCTGACTGTGGAGCTTAGACATATTTGTGTGTATGTTTTTCTGTGTGCGTCTGTATGTGTGTTTCTGTTCATGAATGATCTAGTAATTTAGCATATTATAATATTTCCTATTGCCAATTCCATGAATTTGTGGCTTATGTGGGGGGAAAAAGGAGTCCTGCCCTAAACAGATGATGGATATAGTTGATCTATGAAACAGTTTAGCAACATGAAGTGACTCATGCAGAAGGGCACCATTTTTTCCTGTTGTAGTGATATAATTTTTAATTTAAGGGTGAGGGAATGAGGGGTAAATTGGAAGATTAATATTGACATGTGTGTACTACTATATATAAAATAGATAACTAATAAGGACCTACTGTACTATACATGGAACTCTACTCAATATTCTGTAATAGCCTATGAGGGAAAATAATCTATAAAAAGATTGGATGCATGTATAACTGATTCACTTTGCTATATACCTGAAACTAACACAACACTGTAAATCAACTATATGCCAATAAAAATTAAAGAAACAGATAAATAAAAATTTTAAACTGGCCTCTTTCACATGTAGGTGGTGGGAATTACTTACAGAGGGACAACAAGTAATACATCTTTATAATTACACATCCCCAGTCATAATGGACATGGATTTTGTAAACACAGAGATCTTGGTTTGAATACAAGTCATTCTACCAGAGCTAGAAAAAGTTATTCAACCTTGCTAAGAAATATTTCTTTATCACTGCTCTTCATGGTGATAAAATAGTTGTAGTAATTAAATGCATGTCTGTTTTGAAGAATGCCTGAACTATGGTACATATACAGTTAGGAAGAAAGAATAATTGCTAGTAAAGTTGGCAAGCTCAAATCCACAGCCAGGAGGGACTAATGAATTAGTCAGGCTATTTATGCAGGTTCCTCAGAGGAATTCATAATCATGAATGCCTTGTTGGAAAAGTTTTTCCAAGTAAGGAAAAATCACATGTATGGCAGCATGAATACTAGCATGATCATATGGCAAGAATTAAAAGGAGTTTAGTAGAGTTAGTTAGAGCTTAAAGAATCTAAAAAGTGATGGATATGTAGGAAGTAAATCACAGTGAAGATCATACACCACATAAGGAAGTTGTGTTTTATTCTGTATCTACTGAGAAATTATTAACTGCAGATGAGAGAAGTGATACACTTCAGTTCAGTTCAGTTCAGTAACTCAGTCTTGTATGACTCTTTGTGACCCCATGGGTTGCAGCATGCCAGGCCTCCCTGTTCATCACCAACTCCCTGAGGTTACTCAAACTCATGTCCATTGAGGTGGTGATGCCATCCAACCATCTCATCCTCTGTCATTCCCGTCTCCTCCTACCTTCTATCTTTCCCAGCACAGGGTTTTTTCCAATGAGTCAGTTCTTTGCATCAGGGGGTCAAAGTATTAGAGTTTCAGCTTTAGCATCAGTCCTTCCAATGAATATTCAGGACTGATCTCCTTTAGGATGGACTGGTTGGATCTCCTTGCAGTCCAAGAGACTCTCAAGAGTCTTCTCCTACACCACAGTTCAAAAGCATCAATTCTTTGGTGCTCAGCTTTCTTTATAGTTCAATTCTAACATCCATACATGACTAATGGAAAACCATTGCTTTGACTAGATGGACCTTTGTTGGCAAAGCAATGACTCTGTGTTTTAATAAGCTGTCTAGATTGGTCATAACTCTTCTTCCAAGGAGCAAGTTTCTTTTAATTTCATAGCTACAGTCACCATCTGCAGTGATTTTGGAGCCCCCAAAAATAAAGTCAGCCAGTTTCCCCATCTATTTCCCATGAAGTGATGGGACCAGATGCCATGATCTTAGTTTTCTGAATGTTTTAAGCCAGCTTTATCACTCTCCTCTTTCACATTCATTAAGAGGCTCTTTAGTTCTTCACTTTCTGCCATAAGGGTGGTGTCATCTGCATATCTGAAGTTATTGATATTTCTCCTGGCCATCTTGATTTCAGCTTGTGCTTCATCCAGCCTGCATTTTGCATGATGTACTCTGCATATAAGTTAAATAAGCAGGGTGACAATATACAGCTTGCTGCACTCCTTTCCCTATTAGGAACCAGTCTGTTGTTCCATGTCCAGTTCTAACTGCTGCTTCTTGACGTGCATACAGATTTCTCAGGAGCTAGGTGAGGTGGTCTAATATTCCCATCTTTTAAAGAATTATCCACAGTTTTTTGTGATCCACACAGTCAAAGGCTTTGGTGTAGTTAGTAAAGCACAAATACATGTTTTTCTGGAACTCTCTTGCTTTTTCAATTATCCAGCGGATGTTCGCAATTTGATCTCTGGTTCCTTTGCCTTTTCTAAATCCAGCTTGAACATCTGGAATTTCACGGTTCATATACTGTTGAAGTCAGACTTGGAGATTTTTGAGCATTACTTTGCTAACGTATGAGATGAGTGCAATTGTGTAGTAGTTTGAGCATTCTTTGGGATTGCCTTTCTTTGGGATTGGAATGAAAACTGACCTTTTCCAGTCCTGTGGCCACTGCTGAGTTTTCCAAATTTGCTGGCATATTGAGTGCAGCACTTTCACAGCTTCATCTTTTAGGATTTGAAATAGCTCAACTGGAATTCCATCACCTCCACTAGCTTTGTTCGTAGTGATACTTCCTAAAGCTCATTTGACTTCGCATTCCAGGACGTCTGGCTCTAGGTGACTGATCACACCATCGTGACTATCTGGGTCGTGAAGGTCTGTTTTGTGTAGTTCTTCTGTGTATTCTGTGTATACTGGGAAATAATTAGGTGTAGACAAAAGAAGTGATACACTTAGAAAATTATTATTAAAAACTATTTAAGAAAGGGTGAGTAATAAAAAAAAATATACATAATAAGCATATTTAAGGAATTAGGAACCATGATATTTATGGGTCCCTTAGATAGGTGGCTCAGACATTAAAGAGTCTGCCTGCAATGCAGGAGACCTGGGTTCGATCCCTGGGTCGGGAAGATTCCCTGGAGAAGGAAATGGCAACCCACTCCAGTATTCTTGTCTGGAGAATCCTATGGACGGAGGAGCATGATGGGCTACAGTCCACGGGGTCGCAAAGAGTCAGACATGACAGCGATTTCACTTTCACTTTCACTTAGATACGTAATCCGGGGAACACATTATAATCTATTTCTTCCTCAACCTCTCAACAATATTTGTTATAGTTCAGTCTTTTCTTTTCGGAAAACACATCCCTAGACTTCTAAGATGCTATACTCTTCTAAATTTTCTCCTTTATACAGTGTTTTGTGCTAATTTTCTTTGTTGTCTACACTTCATTTTACTTTTAAATACCAGAGGTTTCAAGATTGGTTTCAAACTTTTATCTCAACTTACTTTTCTTTATATATTAAATAAATCATTTCCATGTCCTTAATAGTTAACAGATAATTCATAAAAAGGAAACTCATGTTGCCAACAACTTTATTAAAGGTCTCATGGTCAAAAAAATCTGTAAATGTAAATTAAATAATGACATACCACTTCACACTCATTAGTAAAAAAATAAATGGATATAAAATTTTGACAGTGCTAAACATTAGTAAAGATAAAAATAACTTTGATGCACTAAGGATGGGTGTAAATTAGTTCAATCAATGGATGTAAGTTTCATGAAGTTGTAGACAATTTTCTTTTTTATTTACAGTTAAACACCTAGAACCATGACAAGTCCCTAGCCCACAGTAAATGTTCAATATATATTTATTGAATAATATTTTAAAGTGTAAGGAATTTGGAAAGATCTAGTAAAATTAAAGTTACATGTTTCTTACCTAGCAAAACAAATTCTATGTAAATTCCTGAAAGAATTCCATAATCCTATGATCAAGAGATAAGGACTATTATATTCATTACAATGTTGCTATAAATTGCAAGAAGTGAGAGTAAAATGTACAGAAAAGTAATAAATATTTGATTTTAGAAGGTAACCACTTCTGGTTAGGGATAAAGTAAATTGGGATGGAGAGGAAATACTTGAACATATTAAATTATATCTAAATTATTTTAATCTGATAAAATAATCCAAAGAAGTATGACAAAATAGATGTAAGTAGCAAGGAGAGATAAGAAAGCTTTCCTCAGTGATCAGTGCAAAGATATAGAGGAAAACAATAGAATTGGCAAGACTAGAGATCTCTTCAAGAAAATTAGAGATACCAAGCGAACACTTCATGCAAAGATGGGCACAATAAAGGACAGAATGGTATGGACCTAACAGAAGCAGAAGATATTAAGAAGAGGTGGCAAGAATACACAGAAGAACTGTACAAAAAAAGATTTTCATGACCCAGATATTCATGATAGTGTGATCACTCACCTAGAGCCAGACATCCTGGAATGTGAAGTCAAGTGGACCTTAGGAAGCATCACTAAAAACAAAGCTAGTGGAGGAGTGGTTTTACATATTATTCATAATTTTCCATACATTTAAGAAAAAAAACAAGGTCCTCTTTTCATTTCTGCTTTTCTTCATTTCTGTGCTTCATCTATAACCATTCTTTACTTTTACATGTCTTATGTTCTTGTCTTTGTCCTTGCTTTTTTCTTCTCTTTTTTGTAATTGCATCTTATTGAATAAGAAAGCTACAAAATTGTGAATTCTGTCAAGTAAGTTATTCTTATAAAAATAATAATAAATAATGATGGAAATATTAGAAAGTGGATATAAAAGTTATTTTCTCAAGTGCACTGTCACAGTAAAAGTCACATAAAAAGGGAGAGTCTTACCATGACTTCAAAGTACAACTATAAGGTGAATTAGTAAGTGACAACTGTTTAATAAATATTGGTTGGATTTACCAGACAAGGGTATAGTAAAATTCACCAAGAAGCTATAATAATTTTAAATTTGTATATCTCAAAAATACAAGTTTATTTTGCAATAGTGTATAGTAGGATTCAAATTTACTTTATTTGAATAAAGGATTACTAAATTTGAATAAAGGATTACTAAATTTGAATAAAAGATAACCAAGTATAATCTCTATCTCAGGATATTGTGCTATCACCTTTAAGTATCACTAAATACTTGGTTAAGTCTTCCCAGGTGGCCTTGGTGGTGGTAAAAAAAAAAAAAAAAGGAAAGAAAGAAAAATCCACCTGGCAATGCAGGAGACCCAAGAGAGTTAATTTCTTTCCCTGAGTCGGGAAGATCCACTGGAGAAGGAAACTGCAACCCACTTCAGTATTGTTGGCCTGGAAAATCCCATGGACAGAGGAAGAATCAGACACAACTGACCGCATGCATATGTACACACACATAGACACAAATGCTTGGTTAGAAATTGCTTCATATCTGTGGTGACAACAATATAGTGTGATGGACTGTATCAAAAACTAGTCTGGGCCTACTTAAAATCTTAGTTTGCTTCCAGAAAAACATGATTACTAAAAATGCTATCCCTAATGAGACAGACATTATCAGAGACTCTGCAATTTATCAACTGTTAAAATTTTTCCCCAGTCTGAAAAGAAGTCAGTCTACCTCTTAATGCTCATATATATTGAAACTTTCTAGAAAGGAATAGCCTGGCTTCTCATCCCTTTACATCTCGTCTCCTGTCTAATCAAAACATTTCCTAATTCAAATTGCATTACGTGGTGCACATCAGATGAGTTCATCCAGTCACTGAATGGAGAAGCATCCGACTGCGGCCTGAGCTGAGGAATCACTCAGAGCTTTTAACTACCAAGCTGGTTTCAACCTGTTTATTTTCCAAGAAATCGACTATCATTTTTCCAAGACCAGTTTCTCAACTGTTTCTTTTCCAGTGAGGTGGTATTAAAAAAAATATAATCTCTCTCAGCTATATAAATCTCAATACCTAATCCCTATCACATTCCCAAGCAACTATCCTACCTAAATTCACCCAAATACAATATCACATCCATTGCAAAGCAGTGTTTTCACGTTTTACTTGGTTTATGAATAAAATGCTGGGAACTGACAGAGACAGGTACTATCTTAGAGTATAATTATTCACTGTCTGTTTTGACCACATTCATTCATTCAATGATTCAAGACCAAATTCTTAGAACATGCTTGCATAATTCCTTGATATCGGACCATTTCTTAGTATACTTTTTTTTTTTCTAATTGATTGAAGTATCATAAAAAACTAATACATATTTCTCAGGGATTTATTAAGAATAAGAGTTGCATTAAAATAAAATTCAATCCAATTTTGAATTAGAACAAAAACTTCATGAACATTCACCCATTTCTCCAGATATTTGCAGTTCAAAGCTACATGACTTGTGCCAGAAATTCCTGAATTATATTTTAATCGAATAAATTACATTTTGGTTTCAACCAAACTTAAAATTTACACCTTTTTTTTTTTTTAATGAGAAATCAATTCCTTGTCAGTAACCATGGTGGTAGATCTCAGGAATTTTTATTGAGTGAATATTGCTATCCTCTCAATGAAAGTATGAACAATAGAAGAATATCTGAGTAAGTCTTAAGAGACTAATTATACTCTCTTGAGAATCTGGAATTGTGATGATGAGATTGAAAGATGGCTTCTACATGGAACTGGAGATGAGACATATAAATGTGTAGTCAATCACTGATCATGAGGACCAGAGAGGCTGTGAGACTGACTCTGCTAGAGCAATGAATAAAGCTGATATTTGCAGAGAAGCACAGACTAGAAATAATAATTCTGATTTCTCGATAATATCCAGAATAATTCAGAGACCATATCAATACAGCTCATATGGGAGAAAGATCAGTAGTTAAAATGCAAAGAATATCTGTATGTGAATGTGTATGTGTGTAGCCTGTTTTAAGCTTCCCTGAATTGAGAAATCTAATCAATTCCCAAGTCTTTTCTCTTCAAAACAATTGTATATTTAGTAAACTCACAAATTTTTTTCTAATGCTAAGGCCAACTTTCAGTATATTAATACCTATCAGTAATTTTGAAAAAGAATTAAAGTTACATGAGGAAATAGGTGCAATACATTCTTTCAGGGATGGCTCAGATTAGAAGCTATTCTCTCCTAAGAAAAGTAAAGGTTGTTTTTAAAGGCTATCCTTACTATATCACTGTGGCTTCCCAGCTGTCCCAGTGGTAAAAGAACCCACCTGTCAATGCAGGAGATGCAAGAGACAAGAGTAGGGTTTGGGTTAGGGTTAGGGTTAGGAAGATTCCCCCATAGTAGGAAATGGCAACCTACTCCATTATTTGTGCCTGGAAAATTCCATGGACAGAGAATCCTGGCAGTCTACAGTCCATAGGGTCACAAAGGGTCAGACACAATTGAGCGACAGATCACACTGCATATTTGCAGAAAAAAAAAATTTAAAAAGAGAAGCACACTTTCAGAACTTTATGAATTTTTTCAGCAGAAAGCATGAATAGGATGATTTAAAACTAGTATTTATAGTTGACAAAGACTTTATTACTTCAAAGTCTGATATTTGAGCAAATGTGTAAAGAGAAAAATTACCTGGCAGAGCGTCATTATTATACAAAATATGCTTGAATACCAGGAAATATGCCATTTTTCATGATTTTGCTGAGAAAGTACACAATAGTACTTTTGGAAAAATATATATATTTGAATGATTTATCCCTCTAAAGGAAAGGTCTAATGTAGATTGAAATAAGTTGTAACAAAAGATGCCGAGGACAGCTGAAAAGAGTTTCACATAATAGAGATAATATGAAAGGTATAAGTTTGAACAAATAAAACATGTTTAAAATAGTCTAATTTATAATATAGGTCAATAAACAGAACATATTGCAAAATTAATATCATGTGATTGTACATAAATCTAGATGATGTCAGTATCTGGGGTCAGTCAGTCAGTTCAGTCACTCAGTCATGTCCGACTCTTTGTGACCCCATGGACTGCAGCACACCAGCCCTCCCTGTCCATCACCAACTCCTGAAATTTACTCAAACTCATGTCCATTGAGTCAGTGATGCCATTCAACCATCTCATCCCTGTCCTCCCCTTTTCCTCCCACCTTCAATCTTTCCCAGCATCAGGGTCTTTTCAAATGAGTCAGTTCTTCACATCAGGTGGTCAAAGTACTGGAGTTTCAGCTTCAACATCAGTGCTTCCAATGAACACCCAGGACTGATTTCCTTTAGGATGGACTGGTTGACCTCCTTGCAGTCCAAGGGACTCTCAAGAGTATCTGGGGTAAGAAATATCAAAGGATTATATAATTTTGATTGTAGAAAAACATAAGATAAACCTAAAACACTGAACTCTGATTTTATTGTAGAATGTGAATCTATATGCAAAAAACAAGACAATCCACAAGTATAATGATTTGCACAAGTAGCTGAAATGGAGAATGATAATGTATATCTCACAATTGAACCAATGACCTAATGACTCTCAGTTTCTTTCTCTTTATGAGATATAATCAAATGGTATTATTTATTAATTAAATCACATTATGTTCAACAGGAGCACAGTAACCACTAGGAAAAATGAATAGGGATGTTCTGGCACAAGTATTTTGTGAAATTTATAAATGTTATCTATAAAAACAAAAAAGCTCAAACCACAAAGAAATAATTAAGATTTGTAACATGTGTGGGAAAACAAGAATGCTTTATTGTGTCACTGGGATTCTTTTAAATCCAATCACAAGGCTGATAACAATACACCCATAAAGAGAGCATAAGCAACAATAGGAAATTTATCTAATTAAAAGTTATATACCAATGATCTGTAATGTTGAAAATAATAGTATGGTCTTTGTTCATGACAATTTTGATGCTCTTTTTACAACAGGGAAAGATGAGTGAGTGTACAAATCAATACTTAGCTTATATCTAATATACACTCAAAGCACTTTTTTTCTAAATTAAAATTTATTTTGTGATTTTGATGATGACTAGAAAAATTAAATAATACCTGCATGTCAATTCCTTTTCATCTCACTGAAAAAGAGTAGTGGATATTAAAGGTAACTATGCAATTTTTCTACAGCCTGGTAGCTCAGCTGGTAAAGAAGCCATCTGCAATGCAGGAGACCCAGGTTCAATTCCTGGGTTGGGAAGATCCCCTGGAGAAGGAATAGATACCCACTCCAGTATTCATGGGCTTCCCTGGTGGCTTAGATGTATTTTCTGAGGCTTCAAAATCACTGCAGATGGTGACTGCAGCCATGAAATTAAAAGATGCTTGCTCTTTGGAAGAAAAACTATGACAAACCTAGACAGCATATTAAAGACACATTACTTCACCAACAAAGCTAGTCAAAGCTATGGTTTTTCCAGCAGTCAGGTATGGATGTGAAATTTGGATGATAAAGAAGGTTGAGCATCAAATAATTGATTCTTTTGAACTTTGGTGTTGGAGAAGACTCTAGAGAGTCCCTTGGACTGCAAGGAGATCAAACCAGTCAACCCGGAAAGAAATCAACCCTGAATATTCACCGGAAAGACTGATACTGAAGCTGAAGCTCCAATAGTTTGGCCACCTGATGCAAAGAACTGACTCATTAGAAAAGACCCTGATGCTGGGAAACCTTGAAGGCCGGAGAAGGGGATGTCAGAGGATGAGGTGATTTGATGACATCACGGACTCAATGGACATGAGTTTGAGAAAGCTCCAGTAAATGCAAGCCCCAGGTAAGCCTGGCATGCTGCAGTCCTTGGGGTGGCACGAGAGTTGCACACACCTGAGAAACTGAACGGCAACAACAAAGGCAATTTTTATTCAGTATTGAAGTAAATTTTGTAAACTTTAATATAAATGAATTACATTGTGTTACCTTTCCACAACCAATGAGCAGAAATGTGTAGAAACTACAAAAATATGCAATTTTATTCTAAATTTAACTGTATATCAAGGCAAAATTGAGATAAAAGCCTCTAATTCTGTGGGTTTTTTTGTATATTCGTTTTAATTAAGAATATGGAAAATGCTTCTTAATGAAACTGATAATATAGAAAAGACCACCTCTATGATTACAAAAACTTTATCAGTTGAACACTATGCAAATTTTTTCAATATTTTCATAGCCTTTAATTAATAAGTGTAACTTATTTTACATATAGGATAAATTTTTCCAAATAAATTTTAATGTTTAGTATAAGATAATAGGACTTTACCATTAATAGTGTGTTTATATTGTAAAATATTTAATTCTTCCAGAAAAAAATGCAGAAAATATATATTTGCTTTTATAAGAATAAAATCACCATTGCACTCAATACCGAAGTTAAAAAATAGATGAAATGACTTTGAAGACCCTCCCCAATACCAATTTCCTTCAGGTCTTCAATATTCCACTATAGTCTCTGGTTCATTAATCCTTGATTAGTTAATATTATATAATTATTAGTAAAATCATCTATTATATTTTAATTCATCATTTTATTATTTTCTGTTTAGTATTTTTATTGTTTATAAATCCCTGCACATATTTAAGTTCTAAACATATTACTGTGCTCATTTTTAATATCTTTGTCTAGTAATGCAAAAATATACTATTTGTGTATCTATTTCTGCTTTTATGTGTGTGTGTGTACAAGCTCCCTTCATACTTCCTTTTTATTATATCTTTTTTCCATTTTCCTTTGAAATTTAATTTAGAAATTCTTCATGACCCTTGAGTAAAATTGGGTTCCTCCAAAGTTGCTTTGCCTTTCTATCTGCCAAACACCCAGAGGTACCTTGCAAGATTTCCAATTTGTGATTTTTTTGTTTGTTTTGCTTCTTGACTTCTTACAAATTGTGGATTTTGGCTACAGATTTTCATAATGAACTGTGTGAATATAAATTGTCAGTATAACACTTTACATATTTTTGTTTATTGTTATTGTCTTTCCAATTGGCAGGAAGTTACAAGGATTAATTTTTCATATAATACTCGGAGTATATTTCAAAGCCCCAATATTACAGATTCTGGCTTAGGTATTCAGCAGCTCCTTTGCTGTGCCCCCCCATGGATGGTCTAGTGTTGGGCCTTATCTGCTAGCTATGATGCCTTAAAGAACTGAATTCAAGCTCAAAGGGTTTGGGAGACCTCTGGTGAAACATTGCTTCAGGAAAACACTGTTATGCCTTGACTTCCTCTCTACTCAGGTCTTTGACATTCTTATTAGATAACTGAGGATTTTTAAGAGATATATTTTGTATTTTATCCAGAATTATTAGCTGCTTCAGCTCAGGGGTGATCCAGATAACTAGCCTGCCAGATTAATAGAAATGGACATTTGGGTTTTTGTTTGTCAGTTTCTTTATTTAATTTAAAAATGATAATCTTTCAAATGGTTTAATCAGTGAGACTTCCATTATTCCTCACCAATTATTTTCTTTACTCATTGTAGAAAGAAATTAAAGTCTATTCTTTGTAATGAGCACTGTTAAATTCATGTTCAAATTCTGAAATAAAAACTGACAAATATAGCCTAAAGACCAAGGAATCCAAGAGTATATTAGAAATTCACTCTACGTCAACCTGTCATGTTGAAACATGCAAACACCAAGCCTTGAAATGTGTTATGCCTCTTGTCTTAATGTGTGATTTAACCTTAATCCTTAGGAAGAATGAAATACATAATTCCTTACTGTAATTTCATCTCTTGAACCAAAACAGTTTCTGCTATTCCTGGATATTTATAATTCTTTGATAGGCACTTTTAATTTACTACAGATTAAAAAAATAAGAAATGCTTAACTAATGATATATGTAACCTGATTTACAGCTTAAACTATTTACTGTGCAGTAGGTCATTGATGCTTAGGTGGAAAATTACAAATTTTGTCATTTTCTAACAGTGTTATCTAAAAAATCAGGTTTAAAATAATATATTTGTTATTAACATTTCTGAGTATTCAGTGATGTAATATACACTTGATAGACCAATGTGCAGCACTGTTGATGTTGATAATTTGAAAACTTTTCCCTAAGACACTTATGTCTTCTTCCTAGGTGGATGAATGTGTTTCCACATGAGGAAACACACAGTGGGCTTATGTGTTCAATCTTATATCTTATAATATTTCTTTAAAATGGCAACAATTGATACTTTAACATTTTAGATGAATTTCAAGTCTGTGTGTGTATTTGAAATATAT